>NW_025334033.1:45979985-48379985 GCF_019186645.2 Phyllostomus hastatus
ACCATACACGTAAGTTCTTTGCTTTCCCCACTTCCTAGACTATTCTTAACCTCCTATATCTATTTTGCGCCTACCAATTATGCTTCTTATTCCCTGTGCCTTTTCCCCCATTCTCCCTTCCCCTTCCCCAGTGATAACCCTCCATGTGATGTCCATTTCTATGGTTCTTTTCCTGTTCTAGTTGCTTGTTTGTTTGTTTGTTTGTTTTAGGTTCAGTTGTTGATAGTTGTGAGTGTATTGTCATTTTACTGTTCATAGTTTTTGATCTTCTTTTTCTTAGATAAGGCCCTTTAACATTTCATACAATAAGAGCTTGGTGATGATGAACACCTTTAACTTGACCTTATCTGGGAAGCACCTTCTCTGCCCTTCCATTCTAAATGATAGTTTTGCTGGATAGAGTAATTTTGGGATGTATGGTAGGTCCTTGGCTTTCCTGACTTCGAATACTTATTTGCAGCCCCTTCTTGCCTACAAGGTTTCTTGTGAGAAATCAGCTGATAGTCCTGTGGGTACTCCTTTGTAGGTAACTGTCACCTTTTCTCTTGCTGTTTTTAAGAATCTCTCCTTATCTTTAATCTTGGGTAACTTAATTATGATGTGCCTTTGTTTGTTTCTTCTTGGATCCAATTTCTTTGGGACTCTCTGAGCTTTCTAGACTTCTTAGAAGTCTATTTCCTTTGCCAGTTTGGGGAAGTTTTCCTCCTTTACTTGTTCAAATAAGTTTTCAATTTCTTGTTCTTCCTCTTCTCCTTCTGGCACCCCTATGATTCAGATGTTGGAATGTTTACAGTTGTCCTAGAGGTTCCTAAGTCTTTCCTCATTTTTTGGATTCTTATTTCTTTATTCTGTTCAGGTTGAATGTTTGTTTCTTCCTTTTGTTCCAAATTGTTGATTTGAGCCCCTGTTTCCTTCCCTTCACTGTTGGTTCCCTATATATTTTGCTTTATTTCACTTTGTTTAGCCTTAATTTCTTTCATTACTTTGTGACTGAACTTAATCATATCTGTGAGCATCCTGATTACCAGTGTTTTGAACTCTGCATCTGCTAGGTTGTCCGTCTTCTTATCGCTTAGTTCTTTTTCTGGTGTTTTGGTCTGTTCTTTCATTTGGGCCATGTTTCTTTGTCTTGGCTCGCCTGTTACTTTGTAAGGGGCAGAGCCTTAGGTATTCACCAGGGTGAGGCAACCCTGTTTGCAGTAGTTGGGGCACTCTTTGTGGGGCAGGGGGCAGAGAGGGAACAGCAGCACTTGCTCAGCTCTCCCCCTGCTTTGCATCATTTCTCTTGCTCCCCACAAGTGGAATGTGCCCTTTCAGGTTCTGATTCCCAGGTGGGTGGGTTTATTTATGTTCTAGTACCCTGTGGACCTCTCCAATGGACTCTCCTGTGAGACTGGGAGTTTCTCCCATCTTTGCAACCCCCACAGGATTTTAAAGCTAGAGTTTTTGAGTCTTTAGTATCCCATGCTGAAACCCTAGTTTTATGGTCTGTCTGGCTCCCATTGTTCCTCCCAGTTTATCTGCATGCGAATGTGGGACCACCCAGTTAGCCAGCCCCTGCCTCACTCTCGTGGTCCGCTGCCTTCCCACATGTCCTCTCTGCCTGGCTGCCCGTCTCTGCCCCTCCTACCAGTCTGTATGAATGTTTCTTTAACTCCTTGGTTGCTGGAGTTCCACACAGTTTGATTTTCTTGCACTTTGGGTTGTTTTTTTGTTATTAAATTTGTTGCTACCCATATTTTGGTTATGTGAGGAAGTGCAGCATTTCTACCTACACCTCCATCTTGGCCAGAACTCTCAGTTTCTATACTTTTAAAATAAGACTAAAAAAGGCTTCTGGTCAAGATGGTGGCATAGGTGAATGTGGTACTCACATCTTCTAAAAACCACATTAAAATTACAACCAAACTACAGAACAGCCATCACTCAGAACTACTTGAGCTGAAGTCTAGATGAACAAAAGTCACAGAATGGGCTGGTTTCACACCGACTTGTGGTGGTTAAAAATCAGGAGGGATACCTCTGCTGTGGAGGCACCCTCTGAGGAATGAGAGGTGCTACCTTACACCAGGCTCCCCAGCCCAGGGGTCCAGTGCCAGGAAGAGAAGTCCCCATAACTTCTGGCTGTGAAAACCAGCAGAGATTCTGGCTAAGTGAGGTGGAGGGCTTCTGAAATCTCAGGCATTTTTCTTAAAGGCCTGTACTGACTCACTTGGACTCATTAATTCTGAGCTCCAGTGCTGGGGCAGCAGCTCGAAAGGGGCTGCAGACATATGTGGAGGAACTGAATTGTTTGTCTTTGGGGTGAGAGTTTGAGGGTCAGCTTTCTCCCAGACAGAAGTGCTCGCAGAGCCCATTATTCCTGTGCGAAACCCTTTTGCCAAAGACCAGGCAGGTGGGTGCCATATCTGAGTCTTCATCAACCTGGCTGTCAATCACTGCCCCACCCTGGTGATTCCCTGAGACAGTGCTCCACTCCTCTTTGGAGTCCACCAATGCCATTTCCAGTGACTTTTCCATACAAAGGGTCTGTCTTGGCTAGTGCTTTGGACTTTCCTAAAATTTTTCAAAGGTTCATAAACCCCAGACAAGTGGCCTCTGGCCTTGGTGTTCCCCACACCTCTTTCTTAGTGGCCCTGGGCCTGGCACTAGCAGCACCCAGCCTTGGTTTGCAGAGTATCCTCTCCCAGGCACCTCTAAATCCAGTGCAGGTAGCGGCCATGTGCAGATTGCTCTGCAGCTCTTACTGGGTGGCCTTGGGCAGGGCTTAGGAAGCAGTTGATCTTAGTAATTTGGAAGATAAGGAAGCAGAAGATACCTAATCAGGGCAGCAAAAAGAAAATAGAATCCACAAAATGAGAATAGTTTAATGAGCCTCTGAGACAACTTTAAGTATACCAACATTCGCATCATGGGGGTTCTAGAAGAAGAAGAGAGAGAGCAAGAAATTGAAAACTGTTTGAAAAACTAATGACAGAAAACTTCCCTAACAAGTCCAGGACACGCAGAGTCCCAAACAAGATGAACCCAAAGAGGCCCACACCAAGACACATCACAATGAAGATTCCAAAGATTAAAGGCAAGGAGAGAATCTCAAAAGCAACAAAAGAAAAGCCGTTAGTTATGTACAAGGGGCTCCTATGAGTCTGTCAGCTGATTTCTCAGTAGAAACTTACAGGCGAGAAGGGACTGGCAAGAATTATTCAAAGTGGTGAAAAGCAAAGACCTAAAATCTAGATTACTCTATCCAGCAAAGCTATCATTTAAAATTGAAGAAGAAACAAAAAGCTTCCCAGACAAGAAAAAGCTAAAGAAGATCATCACTATCAAACCAATATTACAAGAAAAGTTAAAGGGTCTTCTTTAAGAATAAGGGAAAAAATATAAAAAATATGAATAATAAAATGTCAATAAATATGTATCTATCAACAATTACTTCAAATGCAAATGGATTAAATGCTCCAATCAAAAGGCATATGGTGGCTGAATGGATAACAGGTGCTGTCTACATATGCTGTCTGCAAGAGACTCATTTCAGATCGAAAGACACAGACAGACTGAAAGTAAAGGAGTGGAAAAAGATATTTCATGCAAACGGGAATGAAGAAAAAATGCTGGGTAGCAATAGTTATTCCAAACAAAAGTAGACATTAAAACAAAGGACACAGCCATCCATTTCTGGATATTGATCCAGAGAAACCCAAAACACTAAATTGAAAAGACGTGCACCCACATGTTCATTGCAGCGTTATTTAAAATGGTCAAGGTATGGGAGCAACCTAAGTGTCCATTAGTAGAGAAATGGATAAAGAGGAAGTGGTGCATGTATACAATGAAGAGTGACTCAGCCATAAAAATAAAAAGAAGGAAGTCTTGTCTCAGAGGCTCATTAAACTATTCTCTGCAGCATCATGGATGGACCTAGACAGCACTGTGCTGAGTGAAATAAGTCAGACAAAGAAAGACAAATGCCTATGATTTCACTTATATGTGGATTCTAAAAAACAAAATAAATACATAAGCAGACCAGAAACAGACTCATAGGTACAGAAAACATTTTGACAGTTGCTAGATGGGAGGTGATTTGGGGACTGAGTGAAAAAACTGAAGGGATTAAGAAGTACAAATAGGTAGTTACAGATGATCACAGGGACATAAAGTACGACACAGGGAATATAGTCAATAATATTGTAGTAACTGTGTATGGTGTCAGATGGGCACTAGCTTTATCAGGGTGATCACTTAGTAAGCTGTATAATGTCTAATCACTGGGTTGTACACTTGAAATTAATGTACTATCATCCATCAACTAATTCAAAAAATAAAAAATTATTAAAAAATAAAATACGGCTAATAATAAGTCATGGTTGCAAAGTTACTATCATGATTAAAGATAATCACGTAAAATGCTTGGTATACAGTAATAATGAGTTATAGCTAGTGTTATTAATCTATGAGATAATAATAAAAGGTGTCCTAATTTGGAATACACAAAAGAGATAAGTTTATACCTTTTCACAGGATAAAGAGCCATTGCCATGAATTCAGAGACACTAACTTTCTTATAACTCATTCCTCCTTATCAATTTTTACATTGTGCAAGTTTTAAAGAAACGGTTATTATAATTCTACCTCTGGCAATATGTTAGAAGAGGAGTACCTCACACTTTAAAATATAAAATCTGCCTTTTAAAAGCATGGTTCAGCTGGAGATAAAAGAAGAGAAGTAACTATAGGCCAGAAGCAACATTTCTCAGAGGGAAAAACTGAGGAGTATTTTCCCCTGAGAACAGCTGCAAACACTTAGTGAACTAGCGCCTGGTTTCTAACGAGCACATGCCATAGGTACATGCATTTGCAGGGAATGAGACACAAAGCTTGGCTCAAGCAAGATAGGAGGTTAAATGGGAGACCGGTACTTATAGCTGAGACTGGGTAAATTAGAAAAAAAACTCACCCTTTCCAGCCATGGCTCTGGATGGATCAGGGAAAAAAGGCGTGTGTGTGTGTGAGATCTCTCATTTAAAAATGGTGCATTAGCTCCCTTGGACTCTGATGAGTGGTCCATAGGTTGGAGACCTCTGGTGTGCTATTTAAATCATTTAGCCAAACAGATGTTTAGGGGTAGAATTCTCACCTCACTAAAAAATTTAATTTTGTAATGGTAACTGATTGTGTGATGAGCACATATAATGTTTGGAGCTATCATTTTGGAAATGTCCTTAAATAGAAGGAATGTCCTTAAATAAATGTCCTGTAGTGCAAGTCAAGCCTTATTTCTTTCACTCCTGCTTTGGAGCTGCTGGGCAACCCTCACTCAGTGAGCAGTTTGGTTCAGTTTTGACCTCGAGCCTTTGTATTCGTAATGGAGGAGAAATCATCTTGGTCCCTTCCTTATTCAGAGACTGGCGGATCAATGAGATTGGGTAGTTTCAAACTTCTAGCGAGACAAAAAGGACTTCTGTATACAAGGTGGTGTTTTTTTGCCCTTATATATTTCATGTGATAATCTTCTTTGGGGCTGTATCATCAGATGGTTCCCCTATGGTAAAAACAGTGAACTAGCTCCTTGATGTTTCTGAGTTTGCAAATTGTTATTGTTTATTTTGAATAGTAAATGGGCTTCACAAGTTAATAATAACAAAAGAAGAAGACAGGTTTTCCTACTGTCAGTTTAATGATGAGATAAAGGTACAGTTGAAAGAGCTTAGGTAACTTTCTCAAGGTCTCATGATGAACAGGTGACAAAGCTAAATTTTCCCACCTAATGTCATATTGGATGAGAAATGCATCCTTATTTGAAATACTACTTGCATGAGTCATAGGCTTTGTGGAGTTCTCAGCGCCAGCAGTCATGTTACTAAGCCCTTTTAGGCACATGGCAGCGGGGTCTGGAAGTTGGATAGGGCTCTAGCATTTATTTACATAGCATTCAAAACGAAATTAATTTAGAGTCAAGCAAGTGGAACTGCAGAACTTAAGGGGGTGAGAAACGCATTGTCTGTGTTCACTTCTTTCCTGATCCTCTCATTTTCTGTAGTTGATGTGCTTCTCAGATGCCTGAGACCAGGCGTGGCGGCCAGATGCCTGGGCTCTGCGGCGCACCCAGGGCCCGCGGCAGCGCTCGTTTCCATGAGAGCTGGAAGAAAGCCGCAATGGAAAAAGCACATGCAGGCACTGTTAAGTAGCTGGCTGTGCAGCTCTCAGTGCCCTGTGTTCCTCTGAATGTGAACTCAGTCTGATAACTCTCGGAACTGGGGCTTCGTGAATACAAATGGCAGTGCGCGTAGCTGAGCTTACCTGAGGACAGTGTCAGAGCACTTTGTGAGCCGCGTGCCCACCCCGAGTTGTGGGGTGACCTGCACAACTGGACTTTGGTCAGTCTGGTTGCCCAGAGGGGTGCATATGCCTGGGAAAGGCATCATTGTCTCATTTCTGGAGAGATTGTAACCATTTAGATATGTAAGAGATGTATCTTTTTTTTTTAGAGGTAAACCTCTTTTTTGGATGATCAGACTGTTGGTCTTAAGCATCATGTAACCTGTCATGAAATTTGATGGCGGGTTCTGCTCCTAGAACTGTAGTTCCATCGAAACCCATTCACCTGGTGTTGTTTAGAAATGTAATGAAATAAGGTCCCATAGGATCATATAAAAACAGTATGTGTAAATGGGTTACCAACATGATACTTACGAAGTCCAAGCAAGATGTCCCCTTACCTGATCTTCATAATGACTAGCAGCATTTCTGTTGATGGGGCTCGAATTCAACCTGGTGTTTTCCCATGGCTTTTCTGGTGCTAGGTCTGACATGAATAATGTGGCTGTGATAATTGTATTGCAATGGAGATTGAATTATGTATATCTGTATCTTAGAGCCATTCAGTTTCTTTGGGCTGATGATAATTTTTTTTTCACATAGTAACAGAAAATCATACTTTTTATCAGTTGTTGAATATTCATACATAGCTTTTAGTTTGTGTGGCCTAATTTTTCTGATCACTTCCATTACATTGGTGCTGTTTTTGTTCATATCATTTTTTGGGGGGGGAACCATGCAGTTCTTGTGTGTGGCAAAAATATCGTATGCTCAGCAGTTGCAGCACTTACTTCTATTCTATATTCAAGGCTTCTAGCTCTAGCTGCCTGTCAGCAGAGGTTAGGAGCAGCAGTCAGCAGTGCTCTGCTCCTTCGAACGACTGTATGAAATGACGAGTGGGGACCCAGAAACCTGGAATTTATTTATTAAAAAATGTGTATTTATTCTTACATGTTTAAACTTCAGTCACCTTCAAAGTACTCTCCATCTGACAAAATACACCTATCAAAATGTTTTTTCCACTGCCCAAAACAGTTTTTGAACTTGTTGATTTGATGCCTTTTAGTGCTTCTGCTGTTTTTTTGTTTTACCTCTTTCTTCCGTACCAGTAAAATGTTTCCCTTTGAGGACTTTTTTCATCTGGGGAAACAAAATAAAAAGTCGCTTGGGGTGAGATCGGGTGAATAGGGAGGGTGGGGCCCGGGGACCATGCCATTTTTGGTCAAAAACTGCTGAACACTCAGCACAGTGTGGGGAGGTATTCTTGTAAGTCACCCATCATGAAATGGGCAGATGTGGTGAAAGAGTCTTCAGAAAAACTGAATGAAGCCAAATGCAGCCTCTCACGACAAGGCCAGCTGGTACACTGGCACAGATGGGTTCCTCGAACACTCACCTAGAAGGAGATGCCGGTACTACAAGGGGCCCGTCCTCCAGAAGATAATTCTGGGGTTTTGGGGGCTGCCCCCTCATATCTATGCTCGCATCCCAAACATGTTTTAAGCTGTGACACCCGCTGAGGCTGAGATGGCCGTTGGGCTGAAGATGAGGCTGCGCAGGGGCCTTGAGAGCAGAGGTGCTTTTTGCTTCCTTCGGGCCCTGAACTGCAGCATCTGTTCTGTACCCAGGAGCGAACAGCTTGTTTTCCAATCAAAAAGGATTCCTCTGCAATTCGACCTTTTTTGGAAATTAGGTATACTTTCCAATGTATATGTTTTGAGGCCCTTGGGTATTTGAAACATTTCCTAGTCTCCTTTCCCAGACATAAAAGATACCATGTGTGAAATATGTGGAATGAGAATGTCAAGGTGTTTGGGTGGATTCTTTCTGCAGAAAATATATTTGCTTATTGCAGTTTTTCTGTAAAGACTTTACAGTAAGTAAGGGGAAGTCTAAAAGCGCCTCTCAGAACTGAAGTCATTTATGTCTGCTGGTATGAATAGAACCTTCCAGAGTATAAGCCAGTGAGCCACCTCAAATACCACCTCCTTTAGGAAGCCTTCTCCAGTGCCCTTGTGAGAAAAAAGTCAGCAGTCCTCCCCTGCTCTGCTTTTCCAAAGCATTTTCCACTTCCCTAAAAGCACTTATCTCACATCTCAATCTGCCTGCAATTATACTTTTTAGTTTTTCCCTATCTACCATTGAAATCAGAGTAGGGATTTTGTCTAATTTTTGTATTCCCTCTATTGCTACACTCGGACCCCTGAGTGTAGTCACAGATCAAGCCCCCTCCCCAACCCACCTGGTTTCCTGCACTAGGAAGGTCTGTTCACTCCCTGGTCTCTGGTAGGATTATGTGCTCTTAAAGCACTATTCACGCACTATTCCAGTGATTTGTTTACATAGCTGTTTCTTCTATTAGACTGTAAATTTCATGGGGACACGACTATGCCCTCCGTCTGTATTTCCCCAGGGCCTAGCATAGTGCTGGGACACAGAGAGTACTCATTAAATTCCTATTGAATGAATGTTGGGCTTACTCAGTGAACAGTGACCTTGAATTATATAAATGGAAAAGATAGGGGCCCATTTTCCAAAGTTAGCTTGAGTGCATGATAATAAGGCATAAATAACTATTGCACATTATAATACATATGCATGCAATAGCGCTTGTTATCCCTGGAAAACCATGAGAACCAAAGAAGTATTCTGCTGCATTGTGTTCATATATCATCATGACGGGAAGAATGTGTTGCTTTTATCCTTAAAACCCAGAGATGGTAGTCTGCCATCTCCGAGAAGTTTAAATAGAATTGATGGTTATGTTTTTTTTCCCCTCTGTAACCTGGTTCAGAATTTAATTCTGAGTTTTCACTGTTCCTGTGGATGTAGCTGCCTGTTGATCACTCCGTGTCCCTTGCCTGTGTGCAGGCCCCATGCCTCCTATCCCCGGGGTCCCGACGAGGTGCCTGGGGAGTGTGGACGGCCAATGCATGTCCGTGACTATGAAACTGAGTGTGTGATCCACCTGGAAAAGTCAGTGCAAGTTCTCTGTCTTAGCTTCAGAACAAACGTTCTTGTTACTGCTTGGAAGGAATCCTTGGGACCAAATGGTTTTAAAGAGACATGGTGAACCCTTGTGAAGATGGTGGTATTTACAAGTCAGAATATGGGCTGGTGTTGGTGTTCCCAGATGCTTCCTTTAGAAGATTAACTTCAGTCCTTGAGAAGCTTAATCCTATCTGTTTACCCATTTCTCTCTTGGATTTTCACCCAGAGAAACAGACTTTCAGAAAAGGTAATGTGAGGAAAAATCAATTAGGTGACGAGAATAGACTTCCTCAGCAATCAGCTGTTCTACAATTTGCAGATCGGATCTAATGCAAGTACAGGTTTTCTTGGTAACAGGTTTGTATATCCTGTTCTGGATCTCTGTTCTCACACGAAGCGAACTTGCTATTAAGTATAAAGTTCTTAATAAGTTATTCCCTTACTCTTAAAGTCGCATTGAAAATTTTTAATTTAAATTCTCAAGCTAGATTTCGTAACCCTCTATTTAAAAGTTAATATGTAAAGAAAAAAAATTACCAAAAAGAGAAAAGGTGAATATGCAGTTCATCACTGAAATTAACATCTTTTTACTCCCAAAGACGACTTCCTAGAGATGGGAAGGTATCTAGTCTTTTTCTCTTCTTGCGAGATATTGTATAAACTTAGCTGCTTGCAATACCATTCACCACTTTCTATCTTTCTTTTATCATCATGGACACTGGTCTTGCTTCTGGAGGAATGCACTGTGAATGAGAACCTTGCTCAGCAGGAGGAGACCTTAGAGGTCATCTATTTGGATCTCCTTGTTTTATATGTGAGGAAGCAGAGGCTCTGAGATGTTAACTGACTTGCATGCGATTACACAGCTAGTCCAGGTAGTGCCTACACTGCAACCGAAGTCTCTTGACAATTCATTCAAGACCTCTTCTACTGTGCCTCTTAGGCTTCCTCTATTTAGTGAGGCAAGATGCTCACTTCCAGGCAGACACTCACTGCTGAAACTATCGGAGTGGTATGCGTTGAGAGTTTTAGGTGGCAACATACAGCTGAAATGTACACACTTAAATACATTACGTTATTCTTTAATTAGAGACAGACGTTAGCAATGGAGACACCACAGGAAACTATAGTGAGGTGCCTCTCACTTAATAAGGGAAATGAGGTTTTTCCTTAGAAAGTTAAACTAGAAATCAGTAAGTGCTGGGCTGCAGTGGATAATTACAAAGTGTCTAAAAGAGTACAATCCCAAAACAAAAAAGACTTCACTGCAAAACTAAATACCACGTACCAACATACCCACATACCCAAGGGTGTGTCAGCCAGAAAATACGTTGGTCAGCTATTGAAGCACAGGTAAGGTTGTCACAAGGTTGCCCGGGCTTACTTAAGCATCTTGTACTTTAGTGGTTCTCAAACTTGCATGTGCTTCACAGTTAGCTGGATTAAAATACGGACTGCTAAGCCCTATACCCACATTCTTGTGGCCAAAGAATTTGCATTTCTAACAAGTTCCCAGATGGTCTTGAAGCTGGTTGGAGAACTATACACATTATGAGAATTACTGGTCTACAGAGATATTAGTTTTTTATTGTTGTGTAACAAGTTACTAAGCTGAAACAAATATAGCAGCTTAAAACAGCACCTACTTACTGGCTCTCAGTTCCAGAGGTCAGAGTTCTGGGACAGCATGGCTGAGTATTCAGGCTGAAATCAAGGTGTTGGCTGTCAACATCCTCATCTGGAGCTCGGAGTCTTCTTCCAAGTTCATTTCTATTATTGGCAGAATTAGTTCCCTTGCAGCTATAGGACTGAAGTACTGTTTTCTTACTATCACCTGGGGACTGCTCTCAGCTCCTGGAGGTCACTCTCAGGTCCATACAGGCCGCATTCGAGAGGAAATGTGTTCATCTGGCTGACTCAAGTGTTCCCGGTTTGTAGTATTGAATTTCTCTCCATAGATTAATAAATCAGTATTCTGATTATGTACATCAGCCTCTGTGAACTTACTTCATGTGGATCTCCTCTTAGTACCAGGCCCCACTCCTGCTGTGTCCAACAGATTGGGTTTTGAGCCTGATGAGCTGAGATTCAGGTTCTGGATAAAACTGAACTCACCGCGATGAAAACAAATGTCGGGGAGGAGGCACGACCAGCCATCCTGCTTCGCAGTGACACTTGTTCTTCAGACTTTCCATGATGTTGCGTGTCCCAGTTTAAAGCCATAATTAAGAGTAAAATGTAAAAGTTCTCAGAAATTCAAACAAAATATCTAATGATTTCTCTTTAGCCAGTTTCCTCAAACTCTTATTTTGTGTGGGAATGGATTCTTTCACAGAAGCCGTGGGATTTCTAAGCAATATAAAGTTTCTGAACTGAAGCGGGATCCTGAAAATAGAAAATTTAAAGGTGAAAAAGTGGCAGCCTCACGTCTTTTCCAGTGAGAATTCCTGCAGACACCAGGGACACAGACACGGCAGCTGAAAATGGCTGGGAGTCAACAAGCCAGGCTTTGTGATCGACTGGTTTCTAAGGCCTGGTCTATATGCCTAATGCTGTGTGTGTGTGTGTGTGTGTGTGTGTGTGTGTGTGTGTGTGACTTCCATTTGCCTAATGTTTCTTCATTACTTAGGAAAAGTCTAGCTTTATTTGAGTGATAATGGCTGAGAGGTCCTTTCATACAAATTTAATTAGCTGATTCCTCTATGCAACTTGAATATCCAAATATTGAATTTTTATATTCCTTTAGTAAAGATTGATAATCAGGGTTATTGAGTTCATTTGTTTGTCTGATTAGGGTGGTCTCACCTTGTCAGAGAGTGAAACTGGGGCTGTATTTGAGTCCGTTCCTAGAGTCAGTGAGAACCACACCCGAACACTGGCCATGGTAAACCCTTGCAGATGAAACCGAAGTGAACCACAGGAATCCAGCATGTGGAAATGCCACTTAGAGCCACTTAGACTTTAGAAGTCAACCGTCTAATTTAGGGCTGGAAAGATTTAATTTTATAGAAGTGAACGTGTAAAAGACTTAAAATTTTAGTCATCTGTAGATTCAGAATCTGCCACAAGTCTTGTACGTGAGAGACGGGGACGTTACGTCTCCAGTAACGCGAGCGCGTGTCCAGGGCAGAGGTGGGCATGTTGTCCCCGTCTCCATTCTGGCTGGACCGCCTTTCATTAGGCTCTTCAGAGTGGTTTTATTTGGGAGTAATCAGTCAGATTGAAGAGTGGAAAGCAAGTCACGTGAAGTAGTGCAGTAATCAATAAACTGGGATTACTTAGCCTAAAAGAGACAAAACTCCTGAAATATGTTTTTGCAATCAAAGAATCCTAACTTAAACTAACTTGTTGACTTAAATAGTAACATGCCTTGTTGGAAGGGTATCAAGGAGCTTACCGAGTCAAAAAGAAGGTGGAAGATCTAGGCTTAGAAATTAGAAAGGAAAAGGAGCCAGAGATGCTTAAGAGGTCACAGTTAAACCAGTGGCGATGCTGAAAGTTAAGCACATTTTTCAGGGCTTCACTGCCAGAATAGTAACGCTCCAGCAGCATTCAGCATTTCTGTCATGCCTGAAAACCGGGGGTTCTAGCTGGGGCCGTACCCTCGCTGTTTGGCTAAAGGAAGGCACCGTAGCTCTCAGTCTCCCCAGGCTGCGTTCAGGAGGGCAGGAGTAATTTCTCCTGAAGACCTGTTACAATGACAGGGAAATGTGGGCTGCACAGACTAGAGGTGGTGAATGGCCACAGCAGGTTGTGTGATCGTGATCTCAGAATATTCCGGAAAGGGGCGGACTTGGCAGAGATGCAGGGCAGCGGCTGGAATGTCAGGCAGGGCTCACTGCGTTTCAGCACGGGCAAGAACTACCAACTGGGGCTGTTAACAGGCCGCGCTGTCCGGGTGTGGACTTAATAAGCATTTATGTGAAGATTCTTCTGGTTGCGTGTGGCAGAAATTTGAATTGCCCTAGCCTGGTAAAAAGAGAAAATTATTAGAAAAATACCAGGAACATCTCATGTGAACAAAGAGAGGACTGGCCAGACAGACTGTGGGAAGGGCAGACATCCCACTGGGCCTCAGAAGCAGCAAGAAGTGGGGGCTCGAGTGAAACTGGCCCGGTTTCTCTTTTTCTCATCTCGGTTTCTCCCAGTGCTGGCTTCATTTTCACTCTCTGCACACTGTTTGTCATGGGCATCATGTGGAAAAGTGCCTGAGTTTCATATCTCACGCCGCTGCAGAGAAACTCTTCTGCTATCACAATTGGCGAGACAAATCTTGGGAAAAGATGTCCACCACGAGGTGTCCAACTCTGGCCAAACCAAACCGGCCGAGGAGTGGTGCACTCAGTTTGGTTCCAGCGCCTTTTCTGGGCTGACCTGGCGTATGTGGAAAATTGGCTCTGGGACGAGCCCCAGTTGAGAAGAGCGGATCCCAGGAGGAAGAGGGTTGCTTTAGTCGGAGGGAATGTGGGGGTGGGGGGGCCGGCGAGCATGAGCGTCCAGTGCTCTGTCTCTGTGTGCGTTCGAGCAAAGGTTGGATGAGTTGGAGTGATTACAGAGAGGACTCTCAGGCTGGTGGGAATCTGAACCCGAACACTCCTGAGTTCTTTCCAGTTTGGAGATGCAAAGATTCTAGATGCTTCTAGACAAGGCAGGTGCATTCTGGTTTGGGGTTATATCTGAAATTATCTTTTTTCTGTGTATTTTAACTCAAGGATTACTCTGGGTGGGAGCCAAGGAATATTACTTAACTATTTTATTGAGTTTGCAAATGGAAGAAAATATTTTATTATTAAACACTGAATGTCCAGTGGAGGAGGAGCCATGACACTTAAAAAAATAAGGAAAGATACCTAGGGGCTTGAAATCACATAGGTTGCCTTCGAAGGGATAGAACACTTTTAGATCTGAATGATTTATTCTGAGACAATTTTTTGACTTTTTAAATATTGAAACAAGCATAGATTCCCAGGAAGGAAAAAAGCAATGCTCAGGGAGGTCTCCCGCACCCTCCTGCCAGCCTCCCCTAACGGGAACCCCTCGCATGACTCTGGCACATCATCAGACCAGGAGGACCGACCCTGGGAAAACCCAGAGAACGTCCTTAGTTTTCACCAGCGCTGTGTACTCATTCCTGTGTGTGTGCCTGTGCATGTCACTCAGTGCAGTGTAATCCCATGTCACCACCAACACCATCAAAATGCTTAACTGTGCCATCGCCCCAAGATTCTGTGTCCACGCCCACAGCATCCCTCTGTCCCTATCGTCTCGCAGCCCCGGTTAGTTCTGCATCTCTGTAATTATGTCGTTTCACCATTGTTATGTAAATGCAACCATCAAGTGTGTATATTTTTGAGATGGACTTTTTCCACTCAGTGTACTTTCCTGAAGGTTCATCCAAGTCGTTGCATGAATATAAAATTCATTCCTTTTTATTTATTTTTTTTGGAGTATTTGGTCCTTTCTTCTTTTGTTTTTTCTGCTACTCTTTAAAAATTTTTTTTATTGTTATTCAATTACAGTTGTCCCCATTTCCCCCCTGTTACTCTCCCCTGCCCTACCCACCCCCACCTCCCACATTCATTCCTTTTTATTGCTGACTATCATTCTGTAGTGTGGATGTACCATAGTTTGCTCAACCATTCACCCTTTTAAGGATATTTGGATAGATTCCTATTTTTGGATATTATGACTAAAGCTACTAGGAACATTCATGTATGAGTCTCTAAATTAAAATAAACTTTCATTTCTTTGGGATATGTGCCTAAAAGTACAATCCTGGGTCGTGTAGTAAAGCCATTTTTAGTTTTAAAAGGAACTGTCACACTATTTCCAGAGCGGCTGCTTCATTTTACATTCTCACCAGCACGTATGAGTCATCTGGTTTCTTTGCATCCCCGTCAGCGTTGGTGTTGTTGCTAATTTGTATTGTAGCCATTTTGACAGGTGTGTGGTGACTCGCCATCGTGGTTTTAATTTCCCTCTCGAATGGCTACGGTAACTGGACGCCCCTGCCGGTGCTTCCCTGCCAGCTGTGTGTCTTCTTTGGTGGAGCGTCTGTGCGTATCTTGTTGCTCACTTTCTAATTGGATTGTTTGGTTTTTAAGCACTGAATTTGAGACTTCTCTTCATAGTCTAGATGTTACTTGGTTGGATACATGGTTTACAGATATTTTTTCCCAGGCTGTAAATTGTCTTTCATCCTCCAAGTGAGGTCTTTTTCAGGGCTCAAGTTTTAAATTTTGATGAAACTGATTCTATTTGAAGTAATGAAAGAATAGATTTTGCATGTTTGTGGTTGATCCGAAGAAATTTAGATTGCCAAGTTACCTGCTCCATCTTCTCTGTTTTCAGCTTAGACATGATTACATGTAAGATGAATCAGATCACTCATGATACAGTGTTCAAGTGCAGTGAGATGCCTGTGTGTTCTAAGACCTATTTGTCTCTTGAACGGTGTTTCAATTAATAACGACAAAGAAAATTTAGCTGTGTTGAGGAGGTAGTTTCATTTCTGAGTTTCAGTGAGATTTCATTACAGACTGGAAAGAGGACATGTAATTAATTCTACTTGTACCACTGACTTCTGCAAATAAAGACACCCCACATTACTAACATTTTCCTTTCCGCGTACCCCAAACACACCAGACAATGCAGCAACATTACATGTTGCTCTGTGTCTACACATTTAACCTGTGCTTTCTCCTTTCATCAGTCCGTTTGTTCATTCCACAGATACTGCACACGTCCCTGGGTGTCAGGGTGTGCTGGGTTTGGGGTTACGGTGGGTAGTTCTGGTAGAAGTTCTGGTAGAAGACAGACTAGGCCTACAGACAAAAGATTTGAGTTCTGGCATTACCAACACAACTGGGGTAACTAGGGAAGGCCGCTATATATATTAGCTTCCTATTATTGCCATAAGAAATCATCACAACTGGAGTGACATAAAACAATGAACATTTAGTTCTAGAGGTGAGAAGTTTAAAGTCAAGATGGTGGCAGGGCTGCGTTCCTTCTGGCAGCTGCAGGGAAGAATCCATTTCTTTGCCTTTTCCAGCTTCTCGAGGCCACCTGCCTTCCTTGGCTCATGCCCCTGCTTCTGTCTTCAAAGGGCATCACTCCAGTCTCTGGTCCTACTGTTACATCTCCTTTTCTGTCTCCTGACCTCTTGCCTCCCTCTTATAAGGTCCCTTATAACTACATTTGGCTCACCTGGAATAAATAACCTAAGGTAATCTCCCCATCTCAACATCCGTAATCTAAACACATACTGCGCAAAATCCCTTTTGCCATGTCGGTTAACAGAGTGACAGGTTTCGGGGATTAAAACATGGTCATCTCTAGGAGTCCAAAGGCGACGGAACAACATGAGGTCCACTTTATCTCTGTGGACCTCAGCTTTCTCACTTATAAAGGAAGGAGCTGAACTCGGTGATCTTTGAGGACTTCCAGCTCTGAGAGCGTTTCCTACCCTACCTGAGTTCTCGCTGCCTTCACCAGAAGCAGGGCTTTCACTGTAGAAATCTTGTTTGCAAATGCAAAATATTTTTTTATATTGCATTTTAATCTTAAATTCTCAGAGGGAAAGGTGATAGGATAAACAGAAATTAGTAACACAGGGAGAAAGACATCAAGGTTACCAGATCTGTGGGAGACGATGTTCTATAGCATTATTGTAGCCAAGCTTTGGCACCTGCACTGAGGTGGAGTGTTCTCGTGGGATTTTAGTGGTGCTCTGACTGGTTAAAGCCTTTTTATTAGAGAGTAAAACAAAAATAGAAACGAGCTCTATTATTAGGTTGTATTTGTCTGTAAGTTGCAAAAACGTCACCTGAAGATGTTTTAAACAGGAGGACATTTCTCATTTTGTGATCTCACACAAGAAGGACACAGAGTTGGTACCAACGGAGCAGCTCAGCGGTTTTATTGGGAACCCCCACCCCTCCCATGGCTCTGTCCCGCCACTCTGGTGGGAGGCTCTGCCCTTCGCCTGGGCCCCTCGTGCTCAGAAGACGGCTGCAGCACTCCCACCGCCTTCTAAACCGGCGTTGTCCAGTGATGGAGGAGAGACAGCCTCTTGCGTACCTTTCTTAGGAATAAGGAAATCTTTTCCAAAAGCCATTTGAGAGACTTTTCCATGTGTTTTATTGTGTGTTACCCGCCCACCTTAAAACCAGTTTTGGACAAGGAGAATGGGATTGCCTTATTTAACTAGATCCCACACTGTCCAGCAAGACGTTTTTAGTGATGGGAATGTCTTATGTCTGTGCTGTCCAATAGAGTAGCCACCAGCCACATGTGGCAGTCATTGAGCGCTCAAAACATAGCTAGTGCAACTGAGGAAATGAGTTTTTAAAATTAATTTAGATTTAAGTAACCATATGTGGCTAGTGGATACCATATCATCAGTTGGGATAGAAGGGATGTTGAGTAGTTAACTCCCATGCTCATTACATCTTTAAATAAGACAGTGGACAGGTGGTGTATTTGTCTTTAAAATTTAAAACTAATTACTGACCCACCTGGGAGCTCCTTTGAGGCAAACCATTCAACCAAATACTTAAACCCAGTGCATATGTTTGCAGGGGCTGACAGTGGCAGAACCTCCTGGGTAAAGGGGTGGGGTGCCCTGTCGTGGTGTCCTGGCACGTGCCAGCGCGTGGCGGCGTTCCACCAGCAGTGGAGGTTTGATGGGATGTAACTGGCTAAGAACTGCCAGTGAGCAGCAGGCTACTCTTCTCCATTAGGGAGCTAGTTTGTTTTGTAGTGTTGTAAATAGGGAATGACAACTCTGGGTAACCTATACTGTTAAAGCCTGCCTGCCTTGGAGATCAGACAGGTAGGGAAATACAGAGGTGGCCTCTGGGAGGATTCAACTCAGCCGATAAATATTTATAAATCACTTGCTGTGTGCCAAGAACTGTTTGTTCTAGGTGCTAAAAGATAGTAAAGAAGACTAAATGTCTGTCCTCAGGGAGCTTAGTTGTTACAAACAAAAAGTGATACATTTAAATTGTGATTAAGTGTTAAGAAGAAAATAAAGGAAGATAATAGGAGAGAGTGAATGAAGAAAATCTTAACAAATGCCTAGATCTGTGACTTTCTTGTCAAATGCTCAGGGTTTTTAAGTTTTTTCTTTGGGAAGAGGACATTTGGTTTATAGGGTTATTTAGTTTTACACACACACACAAATAAAAGGGCTCTGTTTGGATTAGCTAATTGCAAAAACACAGAGAAAGTGAATTTTTTCCTAAGAAGGCAGTGTATTTCTGTGCTGTTTGAAAAATTTTGTCTGCTATGGTGAGCTTGTGTGGCCCAATAATAGGGTGAAGTTTGTTTCCAGTCTGATCATGTCCTGCATTTTTTGCATTATCAGAACTTTGGTTATCTGAGTACGCTTCTGGGCTCCAGCTTTTTCCATCATAAAATGGGATTATTATTGATAATGACACATTAAGCATTTTCCTTAAGATTGAGCACATCATTTAATCCCTCTGGGTCTTAGTGTTCTAAGTGGTAAAACAAATTAGTTGTAGTGTTGTCAGCAATGTTAGTAAGCAGATCCTTCCTTCCAGTACAGGTGGAAACCAGTTGTCAGAATAATTACAAATCTTTAAAACGTGTATAACTTTTTGTCCCAAGGAACAAACTCGAATAAATGTTCAAAGGTGCGTGTTTAAGGATGTTCATTATGCTGTTGTGTATAATGGCAAAAGACAGTAAACAAATGTTGAACAATAGGAATTTGGTTCAATTAGGGTGCATTGCATGTGGAATTCTATGCATCTACTCAAGATAATGATGATAGTATCACTAGATATTAATAGAATTGGGAAGAAGTTCACAGTGTGCTAGCATTTGTGGCAATTTGTGCCTCTGCTCTTTGGGGTACTATAATTGGGGCAGTAATTATGGTCACTTTTTTAAAAATCCAACAATAATGGCAGATAATTATTGAGCACAGTGGTGCCCTAGGCACTATGCTAAGCTTTGTCTGTTACCTTCAAGTTTCATATTAACCCTATTGAATAAGAATGATTTGGAACCTCATGTTGCAGATGAAGAAACCAAGGCTCTGAAGCTCAGAATAAAGTACAGTAACTTGTCTAAGACCTTAAAATCAGAGGTGGCAGAGTAAGAATTTATACCTGGCATTCAGTCCAGAGGCCACATTCTGAACCCACGGACCAGACTGCCTCTCCATAAACTGTCTTTAGGTCCCACACGGGATAGTTCTCACCAGTATACTGCAGAACCTCCCTCACATCTTTCCCTGTAACTGTGCTCTTATGTGGGAGGACTTTGGCCCAGGTATGTGGCAGAGGAAGGGGTGGTCCACCCTTTAGTACAGAGGCCAGCAAACTGTGGCCGGCGGGCCAAAGCCAGCATGCCGCCTGCTTTTGTGAATCGTGTCATTGCAACGGAGCCGTGCTGCTTCATTTAGGTGCAGTCTGTGGCTGCGTTTGCACTGCAAGGGCAGAAACGAGCAGTTTGAGCAGAGACCCTGTGGCCCGCAAAGCCTAAAATTTGTGTGATCTTGTCCTTCACGGAAAAAGTTTGCTGACCCCTGCCTTAATACATTAAAAATCTGGAAGTTATGCCTGCTCTATTACAGTGGCCACTTTCTTTCCTTAAAGAGAGCCATTTAAAAAACAAAACAACCCCGTTTTAGGGTTTCTGTCCTGCAGAAGTACAGGCCACAGGCGCACGGTCAGTTGCTGAAGGGTTTTCTGAGGCGGTGAACAAGAGCAGTCTATTTCAGGGCTGCCGAAGGCCCTCTGTGCCGGGCTGACTGGCATTCTCCAGCTGGGCCTTCTGGGGGCCTTGAACCTCTGCCTGCTGCCGCCCCTCTGAGAAGGAATGTGTATTCACAGAAAATGAGGCACTCCATTAGTCATGGTGCATTTCCTGGGCCCTGGAGACATGGGCATGACATCACCAAGGGCCAATGAGAAAGGGTCCTCCTCCGCCCAAGCCCTCCAACGTCTTCAGAGGACTGTAGTCTGTGTGTTCTGTTCCCTGGCCCTCAGGGTGTGATTTGAGACTGCCTTCCAATCCAGCCATATTCTGGGCACAAAAGTCTAGCTTCCAGACCCAAGAGGCCAGGGCAAGCTCGAAAATCTGCAGAGCTGGAGGCAGATTCCCATTTAGTATTTTTTTCCAGGGCTCAGGTTTTTATTCCCACAGAGTTTTCCACTCCTAATGACGTCGCCCCTTCATGCGGTGAATGGTGGGTGGTGAAAGATGGAGTCTGCGTTAGATAAAAGACCCTTGGCAGTTAAAATTTCTGGATAAGTGTAGGTTGGTAGAATAACAAAATCAGAAGCATATTTTGCCATTTTGTGACATGACTTTTGTGTGTAGTTTAGCATAATAAAACAACATCTTCTAACAGCAAAGGCTCCTAGCAAAATTAGTGTGGCTTAGAATAGGGCGATTACCAAAGGAACTTTATTGAGGGGATTAGTAGCTCATTAAATCTTTTATCTTCAAGAAGAAAAGAAACTTCTCTCTCAGTTCTCCTTTCTTAAGATTTGAGAAAGCATTTTGGGTAAAAACCTCTCTCTTTCCTTTATCTGTTTATGAAAATGATTTGTGGAATTCAGTCTGGAGGATAACTTCGTTAATTCTGTGTACCGGAGTTTACTCAAAGACTTGTTTTCTGATTGGTGATAGCTCAGTCTCTCACTAACAAGCCGTAATTGTGAAATTCCCCCTTTGAAAATGACTTAGAGAAACCGAGGCTTAACACTCAATGTGCGATTACACTGGACAGATCTTTATAGTTTAATTCGGGATCTGAACCCATGACTTGTGTTTTCCAATCTCACCGGCATGTGTGGTTGAATGGGAATGACTCCTGCAGTATGTGTTCATGTTGGAATCCCATTTTGGTGAAGTCTAAGAGAAACTGGGAAACACAGCCATTGGGTTAGTATGTTATCTGTGACTGCCTTAAACCACAGAGGATGCACCCCTGCCACTTTAAAAAAAGAAATTCCTTGTTTCTGCAAGATGAAGATGATTATTTTTTGTAATTATAGAGGGTTTTTATTTTTAAAAAGAATTACATGAAGGCATATGAATTTATTTCTAATTCCTAAGAACAAATATACCAGTAATTAAAGGAATTTCCTCTAAAACTGTGCAATGTATTGTAAAAGAAGGTGTTTTGAGCGCTTCATAGATCCTCCCTCAAAGATCTCTGTGCAGTTCAAAACATTAATTATATAAATTTTTAAACATCTAAACAAAATTTCTAACCATTTCTAAACACACAAACATCTTAGAGATATTCTACATGGTATTTTTTTAGCCTTTATAGGTGAGGAGACCGAGGGGCAGAGGGAATGCCCCGGCGTTGTCCTTCAGAGGAGGAGGTGTTGGTGTGTGAGGCATCTCATCAAAACCCTCAAGAGGACCTTGCTCTGTGTCTTTACAGAAAATTGTTCTTGTTTTCCTTTAGCAGCCTCAAGCTTTGCCTCCTCAACAACAGTGCTTGTTTTTCACAACCCGGGAAGGGGTCACTTACCGCAGGGGTACGTTTGTGGGGCGGGGCACCGAGAGCTCACCTAGTGCTTCACTCCTGGCAGAGGGCTTCGTTCTCCAGCTTTTCCCACCTGAACTAATATTTCCCGCCTCTCAGAGGGCCGTCATGGATGATGATGAACTTAATGTTGATAGAAAGCTGTGACCCTTTGGGAAGAAAGGTCTTGTTCACCAGACTAATGGTAAGCGCACCATTAGTATTGGCCCCATTACCAGTCACAAGCTTCTTGAGTGGGCAGTAGGCACCCTCGGATTAGGTTCACCGGATCCCCATCTTGGTGAGGACAGTCTCTGGAGTGGGATCTGCTGCTGCCCTGAGAATACACGTCTGGTGGGAAATGTCGGAACCCCTAAAGCAGTGACACAGCCATGTCTCCCCGCTGCTTCTGTTGCCTGCTAATTTGGGGAGCAGCAGACGCCTCCCTCGGAAACCCTTCCAGAGTGTTGGCTTCATGAGATGACAGAGTCTTGTCATCTCATGAAGCCCTAAACTCTCCCTGCAGAAGAAAACTCACTCTCAGAAAGCTACTCCAGAATATGACGGCGAGAGGTCACGACAGGACTGGTTTATGTAAAGTTAAGGATGAGTCATGTCACTCCTAAAAGGATTGGCATCGATTTATTATACAAAACCAAACACTGAAAGAAGAAAGCCTTTAGTCTCATTAAGGAACCCAGACAAAAATCCCACTTAATCTATCTTACTTTTCCTTTTCCTCTAACTCAGCTGGTGTGCAGGTGTAGGGCAGCTTGGCAGAAGCTTTGAACATTTGGAAAAGGGAGTCATTACTGAAAGTCACTGACACACACTTCCCTTGGAATGCTGCTGATGTCATGGAAAGCTGGGACCTTAGCAATAACCCCTAACAACCAGAGCTACAGTAAACAGTAAATGTTACCTCCACCAAGGCATTGGTTTTTTGAAGAGTTTTAACAGGCTAGGGCTTGCCAGCCACAACTCGTAAAAATGTTCTTATAATTTTACCCTAGTCTCTAAAAGCATTGGATGACCGCTGAGGTTTCTCTGCCACTCCGGGCTGCAGAGCCAAATTCACGTCAGTTTCAAGGTTCACTAATCAGAATTTACAGCATTTCTCTTCCAGTCCTTTTTCATACGCCCCCTGCCATGCTCACGGGGTTAGGCCTGGTAGACTTAATACTTTTTCAAAGAAGGCTCTTGTCCTACTGAGTTGCCTCAATTTCTGGTGATTGGCTGAGTCTATGTGTTAGGTTTCACCTAGTGTTTTATTAGCCCAGTGGTTCATCCAGTCTGGTTAATGTGCAGCCCTCAATCTATAGGTTATATTTCAGCCAATTTGAAACAGTCAGGCAGAGTGACATCCTGAAGTTCAGATGCTGAACTAGGTGCACAGCAAGAAGACAAGCAGCTTGTGTTGCCATGTAGAGCTGTCAAGAATGGTGGTTGTCACAGCATCAGAAAGCGAAAGAAGACGCAGAAACCGAGCAAGGTTTCTCCGGTGGTTAGCTGCCGTTTAGGAGGAGTTGGCAGCATGTTACCACGTGAACCGGATGCAGCATGGCTTCCTTTAGACCTGCCCTCGTGGTGGGAAGGAGCAGAATGCTAGCTCTGCTTTTGCAAGGCATTATCAAAGTGACCACAGAACGTATCATTCAAACCGGGACACTTTTGAGAGTGAAGGGGCTTTATTAATAATTACTCCGGACAACAGGAGTAAACTGGGACTGTCACAGGCAAAGGAGCATGTGGTCATGTTCATCACTGGGCCAAGACCCACCCAGCCCAGGCCTTCTGAGGAGTTCATCTTCACAGTGACAGAGAGGGTGGACCCATTCGTCCAGCGCCGGTTGTCCCAGTTACAAGAAAAGAAGTCCGCTGTTAGAATGAACAGGCTGAGTAATGAAATGTGATAGCAAGGTATCCCTAAGTTAAAACCTCAAAGCAAGCTGGAATACACACTCTTAACATACCAAGTTTTGAACGTTGCTGTTATTGCTGGAGACCAGTGGTTCTTAAAATGTGGTCTGAGACCTCTGGGGGTCTCAGGAGATCCTTTCAAGGGGTCTGGGAGGTCAAACTATTTTTTTTGGTAATATTAAGATACGATTTGCCTTTGTATTCTCATTTCCTGGACATATGAAATATGATATTACAACACCTTGAGTGAAAAACCAGATACCAGGTTCTGTCATCTATTAAGCGAGACATTAAAGGGGTATACAAGAATGTAAAACAACGCCACCCCTCCTCCCAAGTTTTTTATTTTAAAAAATATCATTATTTTCATCAAAACATTATTTGTATTAAGACATTATAGTTTTATTAGTTTACTTTTAAATGGATTAATAAATGCTTTAACAATGCATCAGTTTTAATTGCTACTGTGGTGAACACATGCCTTATAAGCAAAAGCTCTTTGAGTTCTCAATCGTTTTAAGAGTATAAATGGGGCCCAAGACCGAAAGTTTTGAGAACTGCTGCTCTGGACCTTTCTCTCTCCCCGAGGGACCTACAGGTAGAGGGAGGTGATACACTCCTTGACGAGAGAGACCGGCTTTATTCATTACATTCATTGTATTCGCTGCCTCCGCTGCAGCGCCTGGCGAACGCCTTGCGTACAGTGAGTGCTCTGTATAAACACGGGTGGACGAAGCGCGGCGATAGCTCCGACAAGGGACCGTGTTCTCTCCTGTTTGGCCGTTACATTAACATTAATGTTCCGTTTGTTTCAAGCCATTTGCTACTTAATGTATCCTAGTACTCTGTTAGCAATCTTCTTTTGAGCCCTGGCTGGTGTGGCTCAGTGGACTGAGCGCCGGCCTGCGATAAGGAAGGTCGCCAGCTGCCTGTCCTGGCACATGCCTGGGTTGTGGGCCCGGTCCAAATCTGCGGGCGAATAAGAGGCAACCAGCCTCTTGTTCTCTCCCTCTCTTTCTTCCTCCCTTCCCTTCTGTCTAAAACTGGATAAATGAAGTCTTTCTAAAAAATCTTATTTTGATGTAATAATGTCACTTTTTTCTTCAAAAGTTTTATGAAATAAATCAAATTCTCCTATGAAACAAGTATGCTGGAGAGAAGACATACATTAAGCCTAGCTAATTCTTGTTTATCCTTCATCTTGGCACCTTCTTAATTAGCCCTCCTGAACCTTCCCAGACCAGCCTAGTACCCCTCCCATGTCCTTCTGAAGGATCCTTAACCCCGGGCGTACTACTCTGGGTCCTTCCATGCACACTTTGGTTTTCCTCAGTTAACTTTAAGTGCCTTTGTGTCAGAAATAGTGTCTTTAATCTCCACATTCCAAGAAGTGAACAGTGTTTGGTAAAGGGTAAACACTTAAAAAGTATCTGTTACAGGAAAATGTACAGAAGGAAGGAAAAGTTAGCTGATTTCACCAGTGAGTGAAATGTCTCCTCCACCCCACCCAATCAATAGACGGCATTTCTTACACCTTTAAAATGCCTTTGGAGTTATCTAGCATCTTGTTGCCATAGCTGGACAACTTTTAGATCTTATTTCTCAGCCTGCTGAACTGTTCTTTTTTTCAGACATAGATACCATCCAAAACCATTCGATATTTTTGGTTTTAACTGTTGTGGCTTGCTGAATCACAGCAGCTGAATTTGACACAAGTTCAATGTTGTTTCCTTCAAGAATTAACTCATCTTTCTGGCCTTGTGATACCCTGTGTATGTTTCTTCCCCCACCCCCACCCCCCAGGAAATTTTGGATTTGAACAAGAGAGTCATTCTTCAGAATAACGATGTTGCTGGGGAAGTGGGCACACACAGACTTCATCTTGAAGCAGAAGCTCGACCTAACGCTCTCGGTCATGTCCAGTACATGACTGCAGATCATGCAAACCATAGCCAGTTGTTTTACTTCTCCACCCTTTGCCCAGGGAGACTGAGTTCTGCATTGCTGTGACTGAAGTCCACCCTCAGGGTGCCTCTGGGATCCTTCACAGTAACTGTGGACATTTTCTGGAATGTCAAGTCTCATGGTGGAGAATAGTATTGTCACAGTAGGTGCAACAGAAAGAGGTGAAGTTATTTTTTTTGATGTTATGTAAATGGTTTCCATAGTATCAAAAATTATTTCTAGTAGAAGAAACTGTAAGTTGAGAAAAGAAGATAGATTCTTTCATTATGACTTCACATGTAAACTGATACACTCATGTATCCACCTCCCCCTCCATACTCACGTACTCCTTTCAGAGTCAGAATCCTTTAAGTCTTTGAAGGTTATCTATTTCTAAGAATGTAGACCTTTCTCAATACCAGAAATTATTTCCATTGGCAAAAAGGGAGAAATTTTTGTAAGGTAGGTTCAGTTTTGTCATAAATAGCATTTCATTCTTTTTTTTTTGTTTTGTTTTGTTTTCTTATTTACATTCTTGGGGGAGACAGAGAGAGAGAGAAACATCAATTTGTTGTTGCATTTACCTCTGCATTCATTGGTTGCCTCTTGTATGTGTCCTGACCCAGATTCAAAGGCACGACCTTGGCATACTGGAATGATGCTCTAACCAACTGAGGTACCCAGCCAGGGCCTTCTTATTTACTTTCAAGTGAAGGTATTCTTTTCTGATTTTTAAATTTGTTCCTTGAGCTAGAAACATTACTTTTTCTGAAAAAGAAAAAAAAACTTGCTTAATTAAATTTAAAAGATCTCTCCAAGGTCTGAAATTAACCTGCTATTTGGTAAAACCAATGTGGCTGGATAAACTGAGGCCACAGCTTTTTGGGGGTAGCAGCATTACCCTCATGATTTAATAATAGTGGCAGTTATATCAAAGTCAATGTCTACGTTTAGGCAGCTAGTTTTTAATGACGTGCATTCATTCTGCTTGGCTTCAGGTTGGGTCTTTTTCTCTGAATGTTAAGAGTTTCCAACTTTCGTTTTCTCAACACCTAACATTTGGGATAATTACTTAAAACTTATATGCGAATTTTTGATCAGAAAGCAGAGAAAGAGAACGCGTTACAGTTCCTACCAAGTCCTCATAAAAAGAATTGGTGGGGGGGGGGGGCTTACTACTCTGGCCGAGACGGAGTCTAAAGGAACACCAATTTTTGAGGACAGGGCGCTGGCCGGATGGGAGTGGGACAGTGGGACACTCGTCCTGACTTTGCTGTTCTCTAAACACCAGTGCGATTTCAGCAGATCGCCTTACCTCTCTCCACTACTATTGTTCCCCGACCCGAGAAAGGAGGCTGGACTAGAGGGTCTCTGAGGTCCCTCACGGACCATCTAATTCTGCAGTTTGTTTTGTGCTCTCCTCAGGATCTCACGTTCTGGGAGGCCCTCATGGACAGATCGGTGGCAGGAGGAAATGACACAGTCTTGAATAACCAGAATGGATTTTGTCCACACCTACGTGCTAATCCCCGAAGAAGAAGAAAATGCAAACACGCCAGGGGCTGAACATGAACATGGTGACAGTGAGGGAAACACTGAAGCAGACAGCTGAGGGCTGCATTTCCTGGCCCGCCTGCCATGAGAAAGGCTGGGCCTGCCAAGTCCCGCAGGCAGTCAAGGCCAGAACTCGGGCTAGCTCTTTATTTTGAGCTCCCCTCATCCCACACACATTAACCACACAGGAAAATTGTCTGGTCTTCCTTCATATTTGTGCCTTTTGGCTACACTTCTGTTCATGCCAAGTCCTTGCCTAAGCCCCTTCCTTGCAGCTGTCACTATATGCTGCCTGTTGTTTTCGGGGCTCCGAGGAGCAGCTGCCGCCTTCAGTGGGAGCATGGGGGTGGTGGCCTTGGCGGTGGGACGTGGCCAGGGTGTGCGGACTCTGTCAGAACCAGCAGTCACTTTTACCTGGTTTACAGGCCGTTTGAATGAACAGTGTTCTCCCTGTCCTTCCTTAGCAAATGTCGGAACTGAAGGCTTTAATTCTTTCTCCTCCCTTCCTCTTCGGGGAGTTTTCCCCCCTCTACATTCATCAGCCCTTTTGTCTGCAAACATCCTGTGGGAGATTTGGGTTGTCTTAGGGCCTTTTGCTGGGTGCTCATCTTCTGCTTTCTTCTCCCACATAAAGCACATTTGTCTATCTGGAGAGATTAGGATGGATAACCAGAGCATCCGTGCTCTCGCACAAGCCTAAAACTTTGACCTCTTCTGATCTCTGGCAGAATGAGAATCTCAAACCTGCAGGTCTCCCAAGGCCCCGAGAGCCCCTCGCTACTCCGTGTCTGTCCGGCCCTGGCCAGTTTGGGTGTCCTTTCACCTCTGGCTTGTGGTGTTTTCCCACGGAGCTCGTCTGCATACTTCTCACATCAGCTCTTAGTGATGGCAACGGAGCAAAGAGACTTAGTTCCCATCATTTTAGAAAATTGAGGACGACTCAGGAAATCTAATTGAAGAATCTTGGCTGAATAAGGAGAAGCCATGTTTCTTTCATGAAGGTTTTAAATCGTTGTACTAGGCCCAGACCCTGCTGGCCTGGATATTGAAAGCAAAACAAAAGAAAAACTCCGCAGCCATTGTCTTTTCTGGTATGGGATTGTCTTTTACTGGAGTAGAGCTTTTGTAGATACTAATTGTTCTTCTCTGCCACTCTTTCTGGAAACACCATCAGTTCTCTCGCACCACCCCGGGCACTGCCGACCCATGTGTCTGTTTATACAAGAGTGACCCTTCACAGTCTTCAGAACCTTGTGGGGAAAAAAAACAAGACTCAAAACATGTCTGTATTTGGACTGGTCTGATGGTGTCCCATGTCTGTATGTATTTTGTATTTCATTTCAAATAATGTATATGTTAATTGATGTTAAATTCAAACAGGTGAATCTATTTGATAAATTCGTTTGCGATAGGATCTTGTTGAACTTTATATATACTATATAAAGTCTTTTTATTCCTATTGGGAGTATAATACTACGAAGCCACTTTTCTTTTGTTTCTGCCTGTCTTCCTCAGACCCAGACTTGTATGGCCGCATTGTTGCTACGACCCAGTTATCCCTTCTGTCTGCCCTCCTTTGTCTCTGTCCCACCTTTCTGCATCGTCTATAATTTGTAGAACCATAGTGTGATAAAACATTGATGTGGGAAGGGCCCTTAGATGTTAGCTACTCAAGCTCTTCATTTTACAGATGAGCAAAAGAAAGCCCTTAAAAGGAACGTGATTAGGCCAAATCACACATCAGCCAGAGTCTAGGCTCACAAGAGTTTTTTTCACTGTATCCCCCCAGGCTCCATGGGTGAGGAATTTTCCAAAACACTAGACTAGTCATAAATACTTAAGTGAGAGGGAGTGCATCCTACTGGAAAGGGCACAGGTTTGGGAGCCACACAGATTTGGGTTTGAATGTCTTGCTCTGACACCTGCTAGCAGGGTAAGTGGGGCAGGTAACTAAAGCTTTGGGGGACTTGCCTTTGCCTCTGTAATATGGGAATAATAAGAATAATACTTCAGGATTATTGTGAGTGTTAAATTATATAATCTATATATAAAGTGCCTGTTATATGTGTTCAATAAATTATTATTATAAAAGTATATTGATCATAGGAAAATGTTATAGCATATGTATAGATAACAATTTAAAATAGGTGTTTCATAATTGGCTATCCTGAACCTCTCTTCTTCGGTGGTATTCTCCTAAATTCTGCATTAAAATATGAATGGAGTGAGTTGTCGGGAAATGAATTCCTGAAAGTTATTTATACCATGACTGAGATTCAAGCATTTCCCTTTTCTTTATGATTTTCATCTGTACTTAGCTGCATTGTATCTTGTCCAAAAATTTTTGTACAAGTTGAACTCATTCAAAGAAGACATCTGGAGTGTCTTTGGATTTGGTCCCTGCTTTTCATTTAGCTAAATGCTAGGACATAAATCTAGAATATAATCTGTAAGGAATGTCACATTCATATTTTTTAGAGGTTTGAGATGCCTGGTGTTATTCTGAAACTCACTGAACTGTGTGATGAACAGCTTCAATGTGAAGTTACGCGTACCTGCGTGAAGCACCAATAGAAGTTATGTTCAACCTAAAGGGGCCCAAGATCATTCTGTTAAAAGGAAACAGAATGACACTGTTGAACACCATAGTACAGGGAGAAGGAATGAGGTAGAAGCAAAAGCTAAGACTGAATTAACAAAGGCCAGAAGCAACAAAAGAAAGTTCGGAAGCTTCAGAAGAGGTGATTCAGGGGGAAGTGGGGTTGAAGGCTTTTCAGACTGCATAGATGTCGTTGGCTAACTGGAATGCACTTAAAGCTTGAAGTGGATATAAGGACCTTGAGACACTAGACAGAAAGAATTTTGCTTCTCTAGTAAACAGAGGGCCCGGGAGAAAGAGCTTTGGCTTAGATTGTAGACAGAAGTACAAGTAGAAAGAGGCACTATGTGCTTTTCTCCTTACGGAACCCTTAATTGCCAAGGAACCTTCAAGCTCACATAATTTGGTCCACAACTGTGATTAGCAATGTAAAAGCTGTAAACACTCTTAGCGGTTTCTCTATAATTTTTTCAGGAAGGTGAAGGTGAAAGAGACTACAGCAGTGGTGGAGAGCAAAATGGATGTGCCTTGTTCCTGTTTGTACCTAATATCACATATTAGATTAAGAAGTGTAGGCCAGAAGTTTTTTAGAATAAAAGTAGGCATCCTTTTGGAGGAATATTCGACAATCAAAGATAGCCAGGAAGTAGAGGTGCTATTTTGCTGTATTTTGGGCTTATTCAGATTGGATCAAACCAGAGGAATTTGGCAAGCATTGGGACTCATCGCTTAGAACCTCACTGAAATAGTTGTGGTAGCAAAGTAATTTCTCCAGGAATCTTATTCTACTTGAGGCGTAGCAGCCAGAGATTCCTGGTCCTTGAGGGGAGAGTGCCAAAGTTGATAAATTTTAGGATAAATTAGGTGATACTGGAACTATGTGTTTCCATAATTTTTATACAGAAGGCATGCTCTGAGTAAATGTGGCCTAGAATCCACTGTTTAAAACGAGCTCTTCCCTAATCTCATATCCTCCCATTGAGACTGATATATTGCAGTTTATTAAATGCGAAGATTATAAAAGAATCTGACTTTAAGAACTTGTATTTGGCTTCTGTATCCATTTGAAATTCTGACATATTAGCCTTGCCATTTTTTAAAAAAGCTTTCTGGCAAGAGCTCGACATGACCTAAAATGCGCCTTTCTGTTTAATTCATCTCTGAGCCTTTTTATACTCTAGCAATGTAAACGACACCTGCACTGCACTTCATCACCATCGTATTGCTTACCCCTGGTAACCTGACATGTACCCTGTATCACCTGATTTTATCTCCCTAAGTGCCCAGTCCGCTGGCTTACATAGAGTTATTTAATGAAGAAGTAGTTCTTTATATTTTAAACAACTGTATGGACAGAGACATCACTATATTTATGTGAGTCTATTTCTGGGCTCTCTATTCTGTTCCTTATCTAGTCACCTATTCTCTCACTGATACCACACCGTATAGAGAATTGTAGTGCTGTAGTAGTAAGTCTTGAAGGTGGGTAGTTTCAGTCCTCCCACTTTGTTTTTCTTTTCAATATTGTGCTGACTATTATGGTTTTTTTTTTTCCTTTTTTTGCCTTTCCATATAAACTTTAAATCAGTTTGTCCATATCTATAAAGTAACTTGTTAGGATTTTGATTGAGATTGCACCGAAGCTATAGATAAATTTGGGAGGAACCAATATCTTGATAATATTGAGTCTTCCCTGTTCATGAACATGGAATATCTCTCCATTTATCTAGATTTTCTTTGACTTCTTTTCCAAAGTTTGGCATTTTCCTCAAATAGATCTTGTTTATACTTCATTAGGTGAATCCCTCAGTATTTCTCTCTTTTTTGTAGGGCTACTATAAATGGAGTTATGTTTTTATTTTGAAATTCCAGTTGATTCTAATATGTAAAGAAGTAATTGACTTTTGTAAATTAAACTTGTATCCTGTCTTTTTTGGGATTATTTTTTTATTCCTCTTTACCTCCTTTGTTGTCTTATTAGCTGTAATGCTTCGTTTAGTTATTTTGTGGTTGCTTTAGAATTTGAAGTATACATCTTTAACTTACCACAGTCTATCTTTAAGTGATACTGTGCCATGTCACATGTAGTGTAAGGACCTTAAAGTAGTCTTACAGTGGTTGTCATATGAGCGACTTACATGTTATACATAAGTTATAAATCCTGCAGTACGGTATGTTTAAGCAGTCAATTATCTTCAAAATATATTTAAATAATAAGGAAGGTGTGTTATATATTTACCCAGTAGTTAGCATTTTCAGTGCTCTTCATTCTTTTGTTTAGTTCCAGGAGTTATTTTCCTTTTACCTGAAGGACTGTATCATTTCTCATGGTATAGGTCTGCTAGTGATGAATTATTTCAGTTTTTATACTTTTGAAGGGGTCTTTATTTTACCTTTGTGTTTGAAAGATAGTTTTACTGGGAGTAGAATTCTAGGTTAACAGTTTTTTTTCTTTAAGTTTTATCAAGTTGTCGCTTCACTGTGTTTTCGCTTCATTGTTCCCCCTGGAAACTGCACTCATCTTTGTTTCTCTGCATGTCACGTACTTTTCCTCATGTTTCTTTTAAGCTTTTCTTTTCTCATGGTTTTTAACAAATTTGATTATGAAGGACCTTTGTGTAATTTTTTTCATGTTCTTAATGCTTGTAGTGTGTTGAGCTTTATTTTTTGAGATTTTTTTTTTTTATATATCGATTTATAGTTTCCATCAAAGTTGAAGAAATCTTGGTCATTATATTTTAAATGTTTTCTCTTTATCTCCTCTTCTGTTTCTGTTACACATATATTAAGCCATCTGAAGTTGTTCCATAGCTAACTGATGCTTTTTTCATTTTTTCCTCTGTTTTTCATTTTGGATAGTTTCTATTGTTATATCTTCAAGTTCTCCAATGTGTAGTTAATACCCTTCAGTGTATTTGTAAGTTCCTACATTGTAGTTTTTATCTCTAGAAGTTTGACTTGGGTCTTTTTAGTATCTCTACTTAACTTTTTAGACATATGAATTATAGTTACAGCAACAATTTTATGTCCCTCTCTGCTCATTCTAGCATCTGTGTTCGTGCTGAGCCCATCTCAATAGTTGTTTTTTCTCCTTATTGTGGGTCTTACTTTCCTGATTCTTGGCCTGTCTGGTTATCTTCATTGGATGCCAGACACTGTGATTCTACCTTCTTGGGTACAGTCTATTTTATATTCCTCTAAATCTTGAGCTTTGTTTTGGGATGCTTTTAAATTACATGGAAATGGCTTGATATTTTTGGATCATGCTTTTAAGATTTGTGGTGGCAGGACCAGAATTGTTTAGTTTAAAGATAATTATTCTCCACTACCAAGGTGAGACCTTTCTGACTACTCCTCCCGGGGCTCCATGAATTGTGAAGTTTTCCATTCTGGTTGGCAGGGATGGGCATCATTCCTGGCCCTGGGTGAGTGCCAGGCACTCTTCTCTGTACTCCTCTTACATCTTCTGTCCCCGGGCTCCAGTAGTTCCCTCACGGCATGCACTCATCAGTGCTGAGTATTTGAGGGAGACTCTCCGCAGATCTCTCTTGTGAGTTACAGCTGCCTTCTGCCCAGATGTTAAGCTGCCTCTCCTCAAATCAGGCAGTCAGCTGTACTCTGCCCGGGTTCCCTCCCCGCACACCATAGCTTTCCAGTAAGCCGGCGCGGTGATAGAGCTCTCCTCGTTTGTTTCTCGTATGTAAAGGAATCACTGTCCTTCATCGCCTGATCGCCAGTGTCTTGGAAAAAGAAAGGTTGTGTCATGTTTTGACTTAAAAAATTTGGGGGTGAGGGGTTGTGACAGGTAGTAGGGTAAATGTGGTTCTTCTTACTCCATCTTGGTCAGAAACAAAAGAACTTCATTTAATTTTCCAGTGGTGGTTCTAGAAATGACCAACAGTAAAACAGTAGTCTCTCGCTGAAATAGCCACGGTGTTTCATCATAAATTGAGAGTTTAGGAGAGAATGAATCTCAGAATTACCATTATCTATTCTTCCTCCCACTGATATCCTTCACAGACATTTGCATAACAAAATTCCTTGTACAAATTGTTGATCACATTGTTGATCGCATCAATGGGTAGATTATTGAATTTTGGGGAAACATACACAAGCTACTAGATTTGCAAGTTTCATAGAACACAATGTAAACAGGAAATGATGCAAAGGGAATTGAGCTGGTGTTATTTTAATTTCACTATATCAGTAAATAGCTGTGAGATTTTTGTTTTGCTTATTTATTTGTGCTTCATTGAGAAGCCAAGTGATTTTTGGCAAGAAAAGAAGCAGGAAAAAGTGCCAAGAAAACTAGAGAAATGGTCCTGGTTGGTGTGGAGCATCGTCCTGTAACCAAAAGGCTGCAGGTTTGATTACTGGTCAGGGCGCATACCTAGGTTGCGGGTTCCATCCAGTCTGGGCACATCCGATTCCCGGTCCAGGCATGTACAGGAGGCAACCCATTGATGCTTCTTTCTTGCATTGATGTTTCTCTCTCTTCCCACCCACTTCCCCCACCTCTCTAAACAAAGCAATGAAAAAATGTCCTTGGGTGAAGATTAAGAAAAATACTAGAGAAATGTAGGTTGTTTCCTTCCTGTTCTCACAGCCCCTGTCATGTCAGCCAAGTCAAATGCCTGCAAAATCCAACTAGAACATGATAAGGGAGCTGCTGCAACTGCTTTATCCTTTTATAGAGTTTGAAAAGGAGAAAAGTTCATGATTAAACAACAGTGATGAGAAGATCATTGTGAATTTAGGGTGCAGTTTGTTACTGTGAATTTCATATTGACTAGACCCACAGAGTAGAAAGAGACCCTTCTAAGTTTGACTAGTAACACCCAATATTGAGAGTTCATCTGCTGAGTTTTATGTGGCTAATTAGCACTTAGTGTTTCTTCAGTAGGGGCTAGAGAAGTAAGAACTATCTTGTAAGGCTTTTTTTTCTTCTGACTTTTGTTTCGTAAAAGAGGGACTTTGACTGTTGAGCTGGAATGGAACAGTTAAACAGACTTGAGAATGAAGCCCTGACATTCTGGCTGTTCGCCTGCTCTGTGGAGGCAGCTCTTTTTCCAGGGAGAGAATGCTTTTTTCTTGTTGTTGTTATTTATTTGTTTGTTTCCAGACAATTTCCTGCATCTTTTGTGTGTGTGTGTGTGTGTGTGTGTGTGTGTGCGCGCGCGCACGCCAAGTGTTTGAGGTTGAGGATGTTGAGAGAGTTCTTGGAGAATGGAAGGCGTTCATCTCCACAGAGAAAGGCTTTTGTTTCAAGTTTTAAAATTTCGGAATATTTTTCTACTACATTGTTATGTAATAGTTTTGTTATGCTTGTTTGTGGGGGAAGACTGGTCTCCCCTTTTCTCCCCTTTACTTAGTTATTAGGTGGATTCCTCTTTTAAACTGAGAAAGCTCTTTAGAAAAACTATTTTTTGGCACTTATGAAACTCACAACAGCGTATCTTGCTCTGCATGGGCCTTAGTTTGGCATACAGAGTGGCATTTGTTTGTGAAATGTTTCTAAAAATATAAAACATGTCTGAATTATGATGATTTCCATTTATTTACAAATTTCCTTTTATTAATGATGCACCTAAGGTCATTCTTGACGATTTAGGAACAAATGTTGATCATTTCTTTTTTTTTTTTTCTGGTAAGATTTTGAACTCTTTTACATACAGGTATAAACTCTTCCTTATAATTGAGTCCTCATTCTGGTTCCAAGCTTCTCTGATCTCAAGGAGGTGTTGTAGTTTATAAAAGACTCCCTTTTGGTAGAGGAGTAAGGTGGGTTGGGAAGGCGGGGTCAAGGAGGAGGAATTAGGTATGCAAATATTCACCTAGTGTCTATTATGTGCCAGGTGCTGGGCCAGACAGCTGTAAGTTATCATTTTATAAACTGCCATTTGTGAACCTCAGACAGTGGCCTGACTGATTAAGTGGGATTTGGAGCAAAACTAGAAAACCTTCTTCATTTTCAACCTATTCTTATATAAGAGTGCTATTACAGTGTCATTTTATAGGAACACTTCTTTTTCTCTGCTTCAGATTAAACTTTTTCTGTGGGCTAATCGATAAAGAGATTAACTTGCTAGGCATGTTATATGAGAGGAGTGGCATTATGAAACATGGGGGGGGCACTGCATAGAAGGAATAGAATGAAAGATAGGGAGTTATGTAGGTAGTCTAAGAATTGTGGAACTAAAAATGATCTTAGAAATCACGTGGACCATGTATTTCATCAGACAGATGAGGAAACTAATGTCCTCAAGGACACTACTAGCCTTGCCCAACAGAGCTAGTTAGTGTAGAGAACCTAGGGTGCTGAACTACCACTTCACTATCCTTTTACTATACAGATATACCTGGGTACTCGTCGGCTTCAGAACTCATCAAACCCCGAACTCATCGCATTTTGATAAGAAAAAAAAGTTTCAGCCCTTGGTGCTTGCTGGGGACACGTCGCACTTGCTGGAACTTGTTTGAGTCATGGTGCCCTGCAAGAGAGAATGCTTTGTCACTCATCGCTTGATTTTGGCACTTGTCACAGGTTCCAAAATGAATTAACGATGAGTTCTGAGGTACCACTGTTTTAATTCCATTTTCTGCTTTATTTTAGAAGCAGAAATCCACCTGAGCTCTACATCCTGAATAAAAACGATAATAACAGCAACAAGGAACTATTATATTGAAAACATAAGTTATTTTTGTTTATTTGTATTTGATTTGTCACAAAATCTTAGGGAGGGAGCCAGGTGTTGTCTAGGTCATGGCCTCTAAAATTATTTTCAAAGTTAGACAGAAATAATTGAAGAAGACTCCTCTTCTTTTTTTCATATTTTTATTATCGTTCAAGTACAGTTGTCTCCATTTCCTCTCCACGACTCCCCCCCACCCCAGCCATCCCCACTTCCCCACCTTGATCCTACCCTGCTTTGGTTTTGCCCATGTGTCCTTAATACATGTTCCTGAAAAACCTTGCTCCTCTTCTTACATAAACATTTAAACTGTTCATTTGAATGTTCAGGTAGTTGTGGTCTCTGCTATGATAGTCCTCAAAGACATTGCTCGGGCTGCAGCTGGCTGCTCTTGAGGCCATGGAAAGAGAAGGAGCTTTCCTGTGATGTATCCCATGAATAATGAACAACAGGCACCATTCAGGGAAGCCTAGCTCTTGGCAGACTGTCATCGCCGTACGCTTCCCTCAGCTTTCTTCTCCTGTCTCCCATCCCATTGCAACCTGCCCTGACTAAGTGCAATGAACAGGAACCATGGTATTAATCGGAAGGAACATGTTTTAAATATGTGAAGTTATAATGACTTGGTAAGTGCTATAAAAATACTCTGTAACTGAGTTGGAAGTTGCATCATCCACGCCTGTGGCACTATGGACTGGGCCCAAATGGTATAATTCTCAAGTGTAATGCTGAAGTCATTTTTCGTCTGCCAAGTAAATGTTTTAGATTTCAAAACTATGAAATGGCAAGCTATGATTGTTCAATTCCAGTGAACCACAGGTGCATTTAATGTTCCTCCTTTGCTTTTTACTGTCTTCTTTAGGTGGGCTGAACCAGCTAACCGAGGACTGTGTTCTTGTATGAACTCACAAGGTGGACTTCACAGTCAGTCAACATAGTTGAATACCTACATATTATATAACACTGCTCTTTCAAATATACAAACTCCTTAAAAGAGTCTAAGTCCATTTCATTTAGGTAAAACAGTCATTTTCATCCACGTCGGCTGTAATAATGATAGAAGTGGCCTATCTTAATGACAGAACATGGGGATCAGAAAAAGTGGATTTATTTTTGCACTGACTGTTGATTTTTCATTTGATCTGGCTTGAATAATTTCTTTTTCTTTTCAGTGTCTTCTAAAGGTGAATAATACTTTCATTTGCCACACAGAAGTGCTGGGGGAATGAAAGATAAATTCTTCCAAAGTACTTAGGGCTGCTTCAAAGAAAGATTTCCTTAGACAAAAGTTGATTCCATGGTCTATCTCGTTTTTTCTTAAGTTCAAAAACCATGGTAAATGTTAGAATGGGCTTAGCAGGTTAGGTAATTTTTCATAACTTCATTTATAGGTAAGGAGGTGAGTGTAATTGCCTGCATTTTGCAAACAAGGAAACTAAAGCCCCAAAAGATTTGTTCATTTTGAGGCTTAAAACGAATAGCCCTTTATGGGAATTGGGGGAAATTAGTGGAAGTAGAGATGCAGTAACATTGACCATGAGTTGATAATTATTGTAGCTGTTAATGGGTGTGTGGGGATCATTATACTATCCTGTGTACCTTGTCTGTGTTTGAAATTTTGCATAATATAAAGTTAAAAAATAATATCGATGAAAAATAGCCCCTGTTTTTATTTTCAAACTTCTTTTTAAAAGCTATTGGAGTTTCTTTATCTCTGAGGCATAGAAAAAATTTTTATTTCTTAAGAGTTCAGCAAAAAAGTTGAAAAAGATTTTATGCATGGCCCTGAGCAGAGACACTTTGGTGTTTCATATTTGGTTTTTATATTTCCAGTGCTTTCCACAGCACTTGCTGCTGTTAGCAGTTTTTACTTAGCACACTATTTTTTAAGAGATTATTTTTTGTTTTTAAACTACCATTCCAAAAGCTTGTCGCCTTCTCTTTGTCATTGTTGATTTTGGATTTTCATTTTCCTATTTCTGGAAATTGTTGGGAATTATGAGCAGTCACTTATTAACCTGATCACTTTATGCCTCAATGGACTTGTCAGTGGGTGGCCGTGTGAATTACTTTAGCTTTTAGAGACACAGATCAGCCATGCTACCCTTTACCCACTGCAGAAAGCTGCCAACCTCCCCATTGTAGGATCTTGTAACTGAATGGCATTTGGGACATGTGAGAACACTCATATTAAACAACCAAAAAGTCAGCCTCAACCTGGGTTATTTTCACTGGTAGACTCAAATGGTTCAAACTTGTCATTTCACAAGCTCCTACCTAGATAACGCAAATGCTGCACTTAAAATATAACATATTCGATATTCACTTGTTTTTAGGTATCAAATGAAATCAAATTTAGTATGTAATTAATGAACTTCAGAGTGAAGAAAGATCTTAATAATCATCTGGGATAGCTCAGTTTATATCTGAAAACACTAAAGATTAGAGGCCAAGTGAGTTGCTCAGTTATATATCTTATTACTGGCAGAACTTCAACTTAAACTTGAGTTCCATAGCTTTCTATTCAGAATTCTGCACGAGGTTGTCTTTCAAGTGCATCTAAGTAAGTCCTTGATGTTGTTTCTGGGAACTAGATAAGTCTGCTTCTTACAGTTTAGAAGTTTTACTCTATTTTGCAATGTCAGCTGAGCCATGTTGGAGCCCAAGGCAAAATGAAAAATCAGTGATACTGACAGTCATTATTTAAAATTCTGATATTTTCTTCATCATGGATTTTTGACACTTTTGAATTTTAAAAATATTGCATTAAAATATTATTTATCTTGATAACTGAGGTTTGGGCAGCCTCTCAAATTTTACATTGGAGGCAGGTGCTTTACTGGATTCATCCTAGTCCCAGCCCTGGTATTTTGATTTAATCCACTAACTCGATAAATCCCTCTTTCAGCCTTCTGGCCATAAAATAAAATCACAAGCTATGCAACCTTTCAACTCAAAGCAAACCCTTACTGCTGGCCACCTAAAAACAGTGGCAACAAAAGAAACCGGCATTTGCATGTGCTATATATACACTGAGTTGGCTGTAGGGAACAAAGTACAGAAGTGTTTGGCTCCATGGGTCTGAGCTCTGGTAGAGTGTGCACCAGTTTACTGAAAAGAGCTTAAATCCAAGTCATTGGGTCCAGTGGTCTGGCCCTTCACGGCCAACACGGTTGCCTGAACTGTGTTTTGAACTCTTACATAATTATGTTTGTTTTCATTTCTATAAATTGAAAATCAAGGGAAGGAAGTTCTTTATAGGCCTATTGTGTTCATTATTTTATTTGGTCCTCTCAACAATTGTTTGCGATAGGTAATTTACAGGATAGGATTCTTTCGGTTCCAAGTGATAAAACCCAACTCACACAGACTTAAGTTAAAATGGAACTCTGTAGCTGGCATAACTGAAAAATCTGAGGGGTCAGTCTGACTTGAGGTGTTACATACATGTCATTTCATCAGGTCTTGGTCTCTCTGCATCTCCTGAATGTGTTTTCCATTGGAATGGCTTTTCCCACACAGAACCTCCAGGCTTATATTCTTTTTAGCTTAGCAACTTCAGTGGAAAGGGAATAAATCTGATTGCTCTAGCAACAGCCTTTGAATTGAGTCCAGTTGGCCCAGGATGGGTCACATGCCTGTCTCTGAACCATTTACTTATTAAGGCCTGAGGATGCAATTACTGCATTGGCTAAGTCTGGTTCAAGTATTCGGCCCTGGAGCAGGGGCTAGACCGAGAGTGGAAGAACCCAAAGGAGGAAGGGACTTCTCAGCCACTTCCCCTCGAAAGGGATGCTGGATGCCAAAACCAAATGTCTGCTAGGATGTTGTTATTCTCATCTCATTAATGAGGAAGTCAAGGCTTAATTAAGTTAATTTTCACAAGGTTCCACAGCTAATGAGTAATAGAGTCCTAATGTTGGCACAAATCTGCTTCACTCAAAACCCCACACCTTGTTGTACCCCTTAGCATACCACGCTCCTCCTCCTCCTCGATGAAACTGTGATGGTTGTCTTTCCTTTAGGGCAGTAGTTCTCAGCTGGGGGGCATTTTGCCTCCAGAGGAAGTTTGCCAATGTCTAGAGACATTGTTTTGGTTGTCAGAACAGTGCAGGGAGGTTGGAGGGGTGCTCCTGGGTAGAAACCAGGGATGTTGTTAAACACCTGACAGTGCACAAGACAGCCCTCTCAGCGCAGAATTACCCAGCCTGAGAAGTCAGCGGTTCCCAGGTTAAGAAGACCTGCTTTATGGGTCTTAACAGCCTATTACTGTTAACATGAACTTGGAAAGAAAGATGTAATACAGAGCAAGATTGAAAGAATTCAAATATCTAGGTACAATTAAGTAACCTCTCAATTCAGGGAAACTTTTCTTTTCATAGCAGCCAATTTTAGAACACTGAGTGCTTTTGTTTAATGGGTAAATGGAAAAAGCATCTATGTTCCCTTTTTAAAAACATTGTTTCATACAACTTCCTAGGTATAATTTTTTCATATAAATTATTCTCAAAATGTCAATGTAGCGATATTGTAAGTCAAATACTGAATATTTTTAAAACAAATATATTTGCCCGGCCTGTGTGGCTCAGTTGGTAGGAGCATTGTCCCATATACCAAAATGTTGTGGGTTCAGTCCCTGGTCAGGGTACACACCTGGGCTGTGGGTTTGGTCCCCGGTTGGGGTGCTGGCGGGAGGCAATTGACTGATGTTTCCCTCACATCGATGTTTCTCTCTCCCTACTCTTTCTCTCTCTGGTATCAATAAATATAGGATTAAAATATTTTAAAAACCAAATATATGTTTATCTCAGAAGCCTTTTAAACATTTCAAATAGAAGATTCTATACCAGGGAAAATAATTGCTTTTAAAACTCTCAGCTAAAGCATTTTTAAAACATTCTGATGATGATAGATTTACATGACGCACTAGAAAATATACAAGTTTCTTTGTCTAAGCGAGCACTTTGGGAACAAATAATGACTGCAGAAAAGTGCATTTAATGTGCCATAGCTATTAGTGTAGGGTTTGACACTTCGGAGAAATCAACCTTCTTGCTTAATGACACGCAAATAGTTTGAACTACCTACCTCCTTGAGGCTGCAAGTGGTTTCTGAATCGTGTGAATCCGAGTGATCCTAGGAAAGTCGTGCTTCCGTGTAGTCCAGCCACAGATGGCGTTCCAGCAGAACACCTGAACGATTAGAGGGACACTACAGATGGCATTCACATGAGAAATGAATCTTCCACAATTCAGCAAATCAGATTTACTATTGGAGTGGGAAGATTTGGGACCGAACGTTCTCTCATTTTGCCGACTTACACAAATAATTTTTCAGTATTACGTTCCAGAGACCTCACGGAGTCTGTGCATGCATGGAATCACAAATCCGTTCCTCGCTCTGGTTCTTGTCAGCCTCATCCGACCCAACCCAGATCAACAACATTTCCTCTGATCTCAACCAAAGAATTCCTACTTGCCTTGGTATCCCACATGGCTGACCCTCCTCCCATCTCTTGGTCACATGAGGTTCCTCTGAGTCCTGCCTGTCCCCCCCACAAGCTTGGCTTCTCTTCTTCATCTGACCCTGCTACCTAATCCAGAAAACACTCACTGCTTTTTGTATTTCTTCTGTTGTTCTCTGGCCTTTCTTCTGTCCCCTGTGTTGTATTTCCACCTTGCCTATTCCTCCTTCAGTTTCCCGAGCCTCCTTTACTGGCTGCATATCCTTAGACTTTCCCATTCTCTCGTCCTCATCTACTCAGGTATCTGATGTCCACCCACCTAGCACATTACTGTAAGGGTCTGTGTACGGGTAAGCCATCTATTGACCGTTAGTAGATCCAGTGTGTGGTTTCCTTGGAAATGAGCCAGCTGCTGATCTTCAAACCACCCCAGGTCTTAGTCACTAGAATGCAACTTCCTTTGTCACATTAGGAGGGGCAAAGGATGATATTTGTCTACAAAAAGATGTTGGACAAATACCTTGCTAAATGGTACTGGGTAAATGTTATAATTTATGGTTAATACAGTTCTGTTTTCCTTGAGAACTGTTCTTGGAGATTTGGAATTTCTTATCTTTCTATTTATAAGCCTTTTCCTGGGGCTGTCAGAAGTTTACTTCTCTCTTTGAGATGTAGGTTGGTATTCCCAGTTTTATGGAGCAGAGAGATGAGAGGCCACTTTCCTAATAAACAAGTCATCTGACTTGTTTAGAATTTCACAGCAAGCTAATTGCAGAGCCCTTGAGTTTCCTGTCTCTAACTCCCATGACATAAACAAAACATGATTTATTTCGCATTGCTTATTTATATGAGTGCCTTAGAGCATTTACTTTCCTTTAATAAAACCATGAAAACTATTACCTGGTAAATAAATTGTTAGGAAAGAAAAGAAATGAACTAGGCACCAATGTATCTGGATTTGGTTACCGCCATTTCAGCCGGCTTGTGATGGGGGAGGTTGGTGCCTAGGCTTTCCTTTTCTGTTTTGTTTTTCTTTTCTTTTTTATTGGTATATTTTTTCTGTTTTATCTTTGTTTTGGTTTTCTTTTTCCTTTGTCTTTCTTTTTGTCTCCATTGGAATTGAGAAAACTATACTCATTTTATTGTACCTTGGTGATGTTGCTTGAAGCCCTTTGCGGGCGAAGGGGGTGCAGAATAGAGCGAAATGTTGTTATTGATTAACTTAAAATGACCCTGTTTGTTTGCAAAGCTCCCTGTGCTTGCTGGGGCAGGCGAACTCATTGGTGAGTTTTGTGGAGTGTGGTGGGAAACAACCATGTCTTGATCATTTCTTCTGGATTTCTAGAACCATTTCTCTGTTGAGTTGAAGTGGGAAAACAGTTTGCGAAACTGCTTTTGGTGCTGCCGTGAGCGTGCTCGGGAGGAAAGAGCGCATTCCGATGGTATGTTAGGGGGGTATTAACTGTTCAGGAAAAATAACCCCTACCAAAGTTAATGACTCCCACTAGCATTTTCAGTAACATGTACCAGATGTGGATAGTTAATTATTCTCAGATCTGATAAGTACCTGCCAGCCAAGGCTAATTTTATTTTCAGTAAACAGTGGCCAAAGGTCCTAGCTGTTCATTTGATAGGATAGGGCCTGTTTGCACTTATCTATTAATAAAAGCCCAACGCTCCTTTAGTTTTCCTTTCCCAGGGCCAGATAAAACATTTCAGACACTCAACGTATTTGTCTTAGTAAATCAGACAAAGTAAACAAATCTGGTAGATTAACTTGGTAAACAGAGAGTGGTTAAGTGTTACCTTTCGAGTTTAGCTCAATGCCATATAAATAGCATTAATCGTATGGTATTTTCAATAATCTTTATGGAGCAAGACAGAGTTTTTTCTTTTTTCTGCCTTTCAACCACTAGGGACATAGCGTGTTTAAGTACTTTCAGATGTCCTTCTGCAGGGGGATTTGAAAATCACTTTAAAATGAAATTTACTCTTTTGTCCCATTAGTAACACGTCGGGAACCTTGCACCAGTTAGTATATAAACCTGGAAACCTCTGTGGCTCATCTCAGAAGGGGAGTAAGACTGCACAGTGGCATGTAAGCTTTGGCAGACAGGGGGACCGTCCAGAGCAGCGGTGTCCAACCCTTTGGCGTCTCTGGGCCACACCAGAAGAAGAAGAGTTATCTTGGGCCGCACATTAAATACACAAACACTAATGAAAACTGATGAGCAAAAAAAAAAGGTTTTAAGTAAATTTACAATTTTGTGTTCGGCCACATTCATAGCCATCCTGGCCTGCGTGCAGCCCGTGGGCCATGGTTGAACACCGAGGTTATTGGTTTGGATGGAGCAGTGAGAAAGAGGTCGGCTTTCATGGGGGGGAGAGGAAGTAGGTAGGTAGAAATTCAGACTGTATTTATCCAGATTTTTCTCTCTTGGGAAGAGTCTTGTCAGGGTCAGCAGTGCTGTTTATTTTGTGATATAGATGCTTGATTTGGGAGAACTGGTACGAAACAGACCAGTTATTTCACACTAGCCCAGAAAGCACTGTTATATCAACACAATTTCTATTCCCACCAAGCATGGTCTAATTCGCACTGGTGTCCTGGTGGCACCGGGTTTCAGGTCTCGTGCCCACTCTCTGTATCATATTGTCCCTCATTAAACTCTCTTTGTTAGTAATGATCAAAATCAGCTCTCTTATATATATATTATCTTCTGTATTGGCTTTATACTTGAGGTTACAAGTACTTTATAAAATTCTTTTTAGTTTTTCATGCCATATATTATCCACTTCATTTAATAATAATGGTCCATAAAAGAAATAGTTGAAAGGCCATAGGGAAAATTCCTTACGTACACCTTCACCCACCCCTCTAGTAATTTCTGCATTAATATTTTGTTCTATAAGAGGGTGGCCTGGCACAGTGCCTTGAATATACTGCCAGGTTCCCGGCTGTAACATCCTAAAGGTGACTGACGATGGTGACGATAGTGCAGAGGAGAGAGTGACGACCAGGAGTATGGGTATTGGTCCTCTGTTTCCAGCTTCACTTTAAGACCTGGGCAATCACAGCCGCGTTATTCCTGCTCTTTTTCATGTTGTAGCTCCTCTGGCTCTAATGTGAAGGTCAAAGCCCTAGCCCACTTGCGTGCCTGACAGGCATGTTGTTAAAACTGATGAGAGAAAATAAAAGCTCTTATAGTCCAAAGGAAAAAAGGTGCTCCAACCAATGGGTAGAAAGTATTATTTAGTTTATAGGAGTAAGCCTTTGGAGTAAACTTTTTTTATAATATTGTTACCAATCTTGTGTTTAATAATCACTTATTTAACGGTTTTTCACTTTTAACTAGACCCAGAGTGTAATAAAATCCATAGCATGCCTTTCAGCAGCGGTTATTTTGTAATCTGCACTAGCCCTTCAATTAAATAATGTATTTTTGGCTGTAAATCAAGTTGGGTCTTCAAAGAGTTTTTGATTTTAAGTGATCTGAGAACCCTTACCTGGTGGCATGGGCTTTGTAAAGTAGGAGTGAAGAGAGTGCAAGAAAACTGTTGCTGAATCCATAACTCCAATTAGTCTCAATGTGTTAATTATTTTCAAATCTATATTTCTACTCTAGGTCCTCTTCCTAAGTTCTAGACCCATAAACCCATGTAAATAGGCGACTTCTCTACCTGGATGGCCTATAATAATTTCTAGCTCAACATGTATATAACTAAAGCTAATTTATGAGGGGGGACCCAGAACCCCCTGAAATTTACTTATGAGAAATTGTGTATTTATTCTTATATGTTTAAACTTCAGTCACCTTCAAAGCACTCTCCATTTGATGCAGTGCACCTATTGAGATGGCTTTTGTAGTGCTCAAAACAGTTTTTGAACTTGTCAATTTTAATGCCTTTTAGTGCTTCTGTCATTTTTTTTGCTTCACTTCTTCCACATCAGCAAAACATTTCCCTCTGAGGACTCTTCATCTGGGGAAACAAAAGAAAGTTGCTCGGAGTGAGATTGGGTGAATAGGGAGGGTGGGGCATGGGGATGATGCCATTTTTGGTCAAAAACTGCTGAACACTCAGTGTGGTGGGGGCAGGTGCTCTAGTAAGTAAATCACCCTTTGTGAAATGGGCAAAGATGTTGAAAGAGTCCTCAAAAAAAAATTCCCTGAAGTCAAATGCAGCCTCTCACAGCAACACCAGCTGGTACACTGACACACAGATGGTTTCCTAGAGCACTCACCTAGCGGGGGAAGCTTGTATTACAAGGGGCCCACCCTCCAGAAGATAATTCTGGGTTTGGGGGGCCCCCTTTCATACTATTTCTGAATCTCCTCTCTGTGAATGGAGTTACCTATCTCTCAAGCCAGAAAACTTTCACCCCTTATCCTCAAAATGTGTCAATTCAACTAGCACTTATTATGTTATGCCCCTTTTCTCTATTCCCCTGTTACTACCTACAGTAGACTCTTGCTTTTCTGTCATTGGACAGCTGCTGCTGTCGTCATCCTGCCACCAGACTTACCCGATCACACTCTACTTTCATGCCATTTCCCTATTAACCTTCACAAAATGCAAATCATAAAGCGTTACTTTCTCACTTAAAAAATTGGTAGTAGCCTCTAATGCCCTACAGGGCAACATTTATACTCCTTATATTAATTATTGAGGTCTTACAATTTTTACCTTGTTTCTGACTTTGAATCCTGTTGTGACCTATGCCCCAGCCGAATATTGGAAGTCTGTGGGTTCCTACACATCCTGTTATTGAACATGGTGCACATTCTCTGTCCACTTCTTTGGTTGGCAAACATCTATTTATTTTTTAGAACCCAATCCCAGCATGACGTCTTTGGTGACTCAAATGGAATTGGCCACTCCCTCCTTATTTCCCATCATACCCTGTGCATATCTTACATTGTTCCTGTAAAACCTATGGCACTTATTTGATATAGAGGTCTGTCTGGAAAAAGTCCAGCCATTGTTAATATAACAAGAACTGTTTCTACAACATCAGTATAACCTGGCAGCCAAGGAGAGTGGACTGGAATGTGCATGTGTGAACAACCACGACTTCATGGTACTAGTCAGTGGGGGTGGTAGAAGCCATTGAGTGACATTGTGTACTGTGTGGCTGTTGCATTCAAAATGAGCAACAGGTGAGTAGAGCAACAAGTGTCATCAAATTTTGCGTTAAGCTTGACCATGCCTCTGCGGAAGCTATTTGATGATTCAGAAGGCTGCAGCTAGGGGCAACTGGTGACTGGCAGCTTCATCATGACAATGTGCCCACTCATGAGTCACGTCTCATGCAGAGTTTTTTTTGCAAAACATCATATCACCCAGGTGACTCAGCCCCTCTACAGCCTTGATTTAGCACCCTGTGACTTCTGCCTTTTCTGAAAACTAAAATCACCCTTGAAAGGGAAGAGATTTCAAACTGTCAATGAGATTCAGGAAAATGGGATGGGGCAGCTTATGGTGATTGGGAGAACTGTGTTGGTGTCCCAAGGTGCCTACTTTGCAGGGGACTGAGGTGTTATTGTCCTGTGTGCAATGTTTCTTATATCTTCTTCAATAGATGTTTTTGTTTTTCATGTTACATAGCTAGATACCTTCTGGACAGAGCTCTGTCCAGATTCTCTTCATATTTGATTACTTGAGGGATTATATCATGTTCAACTTTGTATTTTCATGTCCAGCTCAGTGGTGGCACAGAGGTAGGACTTGGTTCATTGGTGGTGGGTGGGTGGATGGATGGATGGATGGATGGATGAAGTCAAGTCCTATGACCATAGCCTTGCTCAAATCCCACTCCCTTTTCAGTGTTGCATGGAAATGGCCTTAAAAAGTACTCAGATTAAGATTTTGTAAGCAGGCTAGGTCTTTACTTTATTGGTATGATTGAAGAGCCAACAAGAATGCTCTCATAACCCCTACATCTACCCAAAGACTTCATATACAGTCTCGAATTCATTATGAGGACTCATTTGTTAGGCTTCTGATATTCCACCTACATTCCTTGTACTTTTTAGAACTTTATAGTTACAAAGTCCTTCCATAAGCATTATTTAATTTTTAAAACAAACTTATGAGATAGATTTTGTCATATATACTTTAGAGATGAAGAAATATAACATCAAAGCAAGTCACTGATCTGCCAAAGGTCATTCCGTTGTCATGGTGGAGCTTGGGCGTGGGCCGAGGTCCACTGGCTCTGGAGTCCTCTTTTCCTCAGTCCCTTACCTCAGAAGGTGACACGAATTCATCAGCAGTTAAATACCTTAGTGTATATTAGTCACACAGGTCACTTTCTCCATGCCAGCTCAGCAAGCACAGAATCCTCAGGAAGTAAGAATTGTGATTTCTACATTGGGAAGAAGTGGTACAGACAGAGAAGAGGGGAAGGATGGTTTTGGAGACTGAGGCGAGCACAGGGAGGTTGGACTTTGGTTGGATGTGACGGTGGGACTGGGATGGATGTGATCTTAACATAAACGCACCGAATTTGTATTTCTTAATTCACCACTTTGCTGAACTACACTTTAACTTAACCTTAATAAAAGGCACATTGAAGTTTCATTCATTATTATAGTGATGATCATCCAGATCTCATCGAAGTACAAGATGCTGAATATTGAAAATTATATCCTTAATATCTCAAGACGTGTTTTTTAAAAATCTTTAATTATTTCATTGGGAAACACAAGATACTTTTTGACACAGGTAACACCGATCAGGTTATGATTTGCTCTTTGTCTTTCATGTCAGAGACTTTCTCTCAAAAGTCTGGTGTCTGACAATCCATCCGTGCTGACGAGCAAGAGGCGTGTGCATGTGTGCGTGCATGTGCGCACGCACACAGCACGGGCAGCTGAGGTGTATGGCAGTTTCATCGATTGGTGTCTTCAGTGGAAGGTTTCTGGCAGGAATCCTCCCATTCTGTTGGGGGACCTCCAGCTGTCTGTGTCTGTTCTCTGTAACTCATCTCTTCGTCCGGGGAGGAATCTTCTCATTTTCTTTCTGAAGGTTAAACAGCTGGTTGCCAGAGTTTAGAAAGCTAAAGAAAGGGAAAAGGGTAGAGATGGGAGGTTGTCTCTCCCAGGATGTAGACTTTTACTCAGTCTTTCATTTCAGTTTGATTCAATTCGGTTCAGGTTAGTGCCTCCTCCAGCCCCACTGTCTGTCTTTGAGTCCAGAGCCCTTTGGATCTGTTTCTCCAGCAATATATGTGGGATGTCACATCTGAACTAATAAAGTGTGGGTAGGGTTTGAACACAAGGAGGCAAAGAAACCTTTCTGCATAAGGAACAATGCAAGCAAAGATGAAGTTCAAGGAAAAAACAGTGAATGGAAAATAGCCAATAATTCACCTTACCTAGTGTAAAGCATATACACAAAAAGCTGTATTAGAGGAAAAATAAAGATGGGTACAGAGACTAAGGCATCTAAGACTAAGAAACCTTGACTTTCTTTTGGAGGAGTTAAAGAGCCAGCTCTTGCCTACTCATTCGTTTGTTTATTAAGATAGTTTTTGAGCGTCTATTGAAGATTTAGATTGGGCTGCTGCTCTGTGACTTGGACACAATTCACTATTTTTCCGTTGAGTTCTCACGAGGGGAAAGACTCTGTATGTATGAGGCTGGAGCTCACAGAGCCTGAGAAGCTTGTTGTGCCTGGGAGGCTGGATGCTCTTTTTGTGTGACCTGCGCCTCTCTGATATGAAACTGTTTTGTCAGGATGTGAGAGCTTGGGAATGTCTCCCAGCATCTTGGCACTAGAGCTTATTAGTTACAGCCCCAGTGTCTCCCCTTGGGCTGGGTGCATGGTCACGGAACCAGAGACACTCAGATGAAAGGACGTCATCACTTTGTAAATGAAATTTTATGAAATATAATAGAAATAGGCTCCTGGGATTCGACGCCACCTAATTAGGACCAAAATGCAAGATGAAACTTCTGTATATTGGCTAGAACAGTGCTTAGTTTTGCAGAGGCCTCCTCTGCCTCTGGCGGTGGTGGCGGTCATCAAGAAGCAGCTTCGCCCACATCTGTGCACACTGGTAATGCAGTTTTCTTCCTTAGCCGGCCAGGAAGAACATTGTTTTTTTATCGACATCAGATACAAATTCTGTCCTTTGGACTGTTTGCCGGAACCTTAAAAATATGGTGTGATTACATAAGCACTCTGGAATTTAGATTAAACAGCATTCAATTTGAAAATGTAATCACATCATCTAACTATCATTAAGTTATAATAGGCTGATTGATAGGGACCAAAGCTGCTTTTGCCTGGTGCCGCATGCCTTTCACTCAGCCAGCCTTTTCAGAGTAAGATGTTGATAAAGGCATCTATAAATCTTAATAGTTGGAGACAGTTTAAAAGCATAGTTCACTGGGTAAGGTCACACCCACTTAAGTGACCTATTTTGTATACTTTTCAAAAATAGGTTAATTAACTTAATAGAAATAATAGGACTCTCGTATTGATGTGCAATTACTACTAAAACAAGTTTTTTCTTTCCAAGTGAACACGGTGTTCATGAAATTGAGGGCATAATAGCCATGACAAGAACCAGGCTTAGCAAGGCAGGTCGTGTTCAGCGAGTATATTTCAGATGTGCCCTTTAAAACCCTCTTTCATTCTGGTCCTCAGACGTGGGCACACCTCCTCCGAAGCATTTCACTCCTGGCACTCTCCTGTTTCAGTTTACGGGAGGGATTATTCTCGCTGTTGTTGTTTTCCTAGTCACTGTAACCGCAGTTGCTACAGCCCGCTCCCTGAAGACTCCAGCATGCAGAGGAAGCGCAATGAGTTTTGGTCTCTGTTCTTTTTCATCTCAGGCTGTTTTCTTCTTTCTTCTAACAGATGACTCCTCGGGCACCCCGGGAGAAGTGTGGTTCCCGAGGGGGCTGCAGTGTAGGAGGGCAAAGTGGGGCCTGGGCCAGAGTTGTGTTTGGGACAAGTTATATTATCCGAAAGTATCCCTTTTTCATTTATTTGTTCAGTGTCTGATTCAAATGTTTTACTCCCAACTCATTTTACCCTACTCCTCAACCCATCGTTGGTGGTTATAGCCTTCTTATTCTATATCGTTAGTCACTTAACTTCAGATAATTTGATTTTTCTATTCATCTCCTTCTTAAAATGTCTTATTAATATCTTATATTTTAAATTGAACACATGAGTGTTTATTACATTCTTCTTCAGAACTGTTAAATCTTTTTTAAGTAGCATATTACATTCTTAAAAGTTATCCCCTCCCTCAATGTGATATCTTGTATCACAAATAACTCCTTCTGTGCATGTTGCTGAGTCCTCCCGGTGGAATGCTCGTGTGGCCCGGGAGGTCCGGGAGGCAGTCAGCGACGCACACTCACTCCGGGGAGGCTTCCGGGGAGATAGTCACGAGGGACGCGTTTTGAACTGGACGGCCTAGGTGGACTCCTAGTTCGCCTTACAGCAACGCCCCTTCTCCACTTGCCCGCACTGCCCTGCCAACACGGCCTTTTCTGTACGGGAGTAAGTCTCGTTTTTTGGTATGTGCACATGTGCACACCATGGCATCTTAGCTGTGGTAGGAAGAACCTTGGAACCACGTCTCTGCCTCAGGTTCTTCATTAGGAAAATATTTTTCTTACAGAGACGTGTAAAGATCATGAAGTTCAGTTTTCTGATTTCTTGATTAGAGCACAGGCAAATGAGAGTGCTCCGGCTTCATGCGGAGCGTCGGAGTGGTTCGCGTTCCAGCGCAGGATGGAGCCCATCCGGGTCGAATACGCTGCATTCCTCCGCTTCCTCCGCTACCGTGGGTGCCTTTCCCTCGCCAACATTGTTTCTGCAGTATAGCAGTGTCCCTGTCTTGTATTTCTTTCACATCCTCTACTCTGCCTAGTACAGGGTCCACTTCTGAGCAACCATTCATTAAAAACTTCTTAGTTAATTAACTACAAAACTTCTGGCTTGTGTTTAGAAGTGAATGAGAGATTGGGTAAAGTATTGGCATACAGGGAAATTAAAATCAAGAGGATTTTTTGTTATTGTTTTTCTTTGATAATAGAAGTAGTATTTGTACTTTGTAGAAATTTTGGGGGCATGACAATGTTTTAAAAAATCACCCATCTGCTCCTAGGTGTATGCCTAAGATTATTGAAAATAAATTGTATGCAAATGTTCACAGCATCATTATTCATAAATATAATAAGTGGAAACGGCTTAAATATGGTGGAAACAGCTTAAATGAGTGAATGAGTAAACAAAATGTGGCATGTCTGTACAATGGAATATTATTTGACAATAAAAAGAAGTAGTGATACATGTTCCGGCATGGATAAACCTTGGAAACATTGTGTTAAGTGAAAGAAGCCGGCCACTAAAGACTACATGTTATATGATTCCATTTATATTCAATGTCTCCAACAGGGGAATCTACAGAGACAGAAATTAGATCAGCGGTTGCCTAGGGATGGGAAGAGGGGGCCTTTGTAGGTAATAGCTAAAGGGTGCAGGCTTTCTTTTTGAAGTGATAAAAATGTTCTAAAATTGATCATGGTAATGGTTGCAAAACTCGGTAAATATATTAAAAACCATCAAGATTTTTTCAATGGGTGAATTGTTTGGTAATTGAATTATATCTCCATAAAACTGTTATAAAAAATTAATTACCTAAAACTACACCCTGAAATATCTACTGTTAATAACTTTGTTATATTTCCTTCCAGTCTTGTTTTATATAAATTAAAATTTTTACATAGTTTAGCTCATATTTCATATAGTTTTCATGTAGTATTTTCACTTATTTTACCATAAACATTTTATTAACCCTATTAAAAACTTTTTTTGTAAACAGACTTCTAATGTCAGCATAATCATCTATTTTATGGTTGTAACAATTTCTACAACTGTTTTTCAAGATGACAGACGTTGAAGTTGTGTCTGTTTCTCACAGTTGTAAACAGCAAGTAGCATTTTGGAAAGGCTATGAAGCCTTTTATTCTCATTTTTAAGCATAAAGTGTCAGTGTGAAGAAAAGCAAACATGCAGAGAAGAATGCCTTCATTGGGTTTTAGACCAAGGTTTCCAAAAACAAAAGCTTCATGTCTTGGTTTAGCCTTTGGGTGGCACCATGTGAATTTCTATCAGGAGTCACTCACTGGGCAAGCCCCACCTGCCCAGGGAGACTTTTAGGTCAACACACAGATTAGCCACCCCCCCGCCCCCGCCCCCGACAAGTAGCAGGAGTCTCTTGCTTTCCTGTGTGCACAGGTGGGCAGCTTCTCAGCCTGATAGAGTCCCTGTATTTATATAAGAGGTTCTCTTTTTCTTGAGGAGGCTCTACCTTACTTGATCATTCGTCCTTTTCTCTGTTTTTGCTATAGAGCTTTACAGAATGAAAAAGAAATAAGACATTTCTACAGTAGAATCTTTTCTACAGTCTCTTACTAGAAGTTTTATTTTTACTATTTTCTAAATAAAAAAATAAATGCAGTGTTTTAGGTAGTGATTACCTTTCATCTTATTCACCATATTTTATATTCTTATTTTAGGCTAATGAAAATATGTAAAACTTTACTCCTGTGTATCATGGCCTCGGTTAAATTTGTATATCCACCAGCCAATTTTTTAAAAGATTTTATTTATTTATTTTTAGAGAGAGGGGAAGGGAGGGAGAAAGAGAGAGAGAAACATCAATGTGTGGTTGCCTCTCATGTGGCCCCCACTGGGGAACTGGCCTGCAACCCAGGCATGTACCCTGACTGGGAATCGAACTGGCGACCCTTTGGTTCACAGCCCACGCACACTCAATCCACTGAGCTACACCAGCCAGAGCTACCAGCCAATGTTAATGCACTTCTTTCCATTGCATTCTGTTTGGTCTTCAATTGAGTAGTATCTCCCCCCAATTTCACCTTGAACCTGTCCTTCTCCCTCACATTGTGCCCAGTTCTCGTGTAGAAGGGGTAAGGATGAGCTCTGCCAGTTGTTGAGAGGAGGGTGTAGGTCCTGTGTGTGTTCCTGTCATCGCATCCCTATCCCAGCACGTGCACATCCGTCCTGTCCTTACCCACCCGACCTCTGACCACGTGGCAAAGTACAGACATGTTACTTATGGAACGGAGAACCTGGCACTGCTGGGCTCGTGCCTTTATTAGCCAGGCCCCAACTCACAGTTTCTGTTTTCTTCCTCGGGGAATAAGAAGCTTAGCTAGATGAAGAGGCTTGTCTCAGTCACACAGCAAGAAGCCTGATTAAGAACTCTTGCCAAACTCGTCCACAAGAATGCGTAAGCTTATGGGGGTTTATTCATACAACATACAAGAGGATGTATAGATAAGAAAATTGAATATCTGTGTATCTAAGTAGAACTGACATCTCCCCGATTTCCAGTGAAGAAAGTTCTCAAAAGAAGAATTTAAGAGAATTAAAATGATGTGACCTGAACCACGGTTCTTTTCCCATTCGATTATTTCCTTTTAACCGCCGATAGCTTTTTTGTGCTTGGCTGGGTATGTTTCCAGCTAGTCAAGCCTATGTTATGAAAGAGAAATAAGACACTTAATCCTGTGAATGATTAACCTGCATTGGCCGCCCTCCCCAGCAGCTTGCCCTTCCTGTATTGTAGTCTGTTTACTCACTTCGGAGCCAAATCTCCAAGGTCCCTTATTATTGAGGATAGAGACACCGGATCACAGGGAGGTGGGCCTCTGCTCTATTCTGAGGATGATGTGGCTGATTATACAGCTCTAGGCCTTTGCGTTTTTCAAAGACATTTTAAAGTTTATTGCTTGTGAAAACCCAGTTAGTGAAGTCTCGTTTTTAAAAATGTTACAGATGAGGAAGGTGGACTCAGGGAAGTTTTGACTTGCCAGAATGTCCGCAAGTCAGTGGCAGGACTCACGCGGGTGTGCACTCTCATATCCTCAGCTCGGTGTCTAACTCAATAAGGCATATTTTTGTTTCTTATTTATAAGCCAAGTAGGCCTGGCTTGAGTCATTTGCGGTTAATAAATGTTTGTGTTTGATCTGTTGCCACTGAAGCCTAGGTAAGAATTAAGATAGAATTATATTCTCTGCATTTTTTGCAGAGAGCTGATTGCTCTTTGGCCACACTGTTTGTGGGAGAAACCTGACCGTAAAACCAACATTCTCCAAGACAGTGGTCCATAGGTGTGGTGAGACCTAACTACAGGGTGACCTTGGGCTGTAGGTTTTCCTTTTGTGAACAGGAAGTCCTAACCAGGAACTCAGAGGTGACAAAAACAGAGTGATTGATTACTCATTGATTTAGATCCCAGGGGATAGACACCTTTTGTGGGACAAGAACCACTTGGAATACGAGTAATGTTGTGGGAGGTCTCCAGAGCTTGGTTCAGGGATATAGACTGTCTCAGTTCCCCAGCAGGAGAAGCTTAGAGAAGAAATGACTTTTACGTTGTCATCATGAAAAATAGCAGAATACAGGGCAGTACCCACATTTCTTGGCTTCGTTCCTTGGGCTGTAACCGCTGGATGGCGTAGATAAATATTTATTCGAGGAAGAATGCATAGCATTGAAAGAGTAAAGTCTTAAGATGGGTAAAATATACAAAATACTCCTACATAGGTCTTTATATTGACATTTGTGGCCACATATTGGTCCACAAAGGGGAAAGTTCTAGCCACTGAAACCTCAACTGCTAGAAACTCACTCTGCAGGGTGCCTCTGTAATTAGGGCACTGACTCGCCCCAGCCTTGGGTCCTTCAATCGCGCAGTCTCCAGTGTAGTGTCGGCTATGTAATGTGACTGGCAGCTGCCTGTTATTCCTCCACCCCCTCTCGTCTTCCTAGTGCCTCTTCCATATTCATCTGTTCTTACTCGGCACATGCGAGGCGTTACTCTGCACGCCTAGACTTCCATGGAGGTGCTGGTAAGCTCTATTTTCTGGTAGATCTGAGAGTCCAGCATAGTCAAGGAATAAAGAAAGGCAGTTGGGAAAAAGAAAAATATCATTTTGACTAAGACAAGGATATAATTTTGGTGGGCTTCAGTGACCCCAGGCTAAAATACAAGCAACTAGCCCGAGAGTTTTGAGCCTTAATGAAATATATTGAAGAACAGAGCATATGGCGGGGGGGCATAAAGGACACACTGGAGAAGCAGAACAGCACTGGAGCAGCCATGAGCATGTGCTGGGACTGTAGTCAGTGGGGGCAGGACCAGGGGCACTGGGCTGGATCAAGGTTAGTGACAAAAATGCTCATCTCCCTGATACATGCAAAACTAACGACCTCATCCCTGTCAAGTCTTTGCTTAAGTGTCACCTTCTCAATGACACCTACACATTTATTCTGACCCACATATTTAAACTTGCAGTTAATTGAATGAGTTCATTGAAACCTCATGTTTATTAATCCTGCATTATACAAGAAAATTTAATACTATAGATGGTGAACTTAGTGGTATAATCTACATCCTAGTTTTTGGTTTAATGTTCCTTGCAAATAATGGTATTTAGTTGGTGTAGATATTAATAATATTAGCCCAGGAGAGACGACCAGGATGTTCTCTCCCCTTCTCCCTTTGATTCCGGGTGAGCAGGGTTTCCCTGGAAGATTAAACTGAAAATGAAATAAAGCCATAGATTGATTTAGTTGAAATATGTGATCTTTGTATATATTGATGTACCACATCTTATTTCATTTGTTTCTTTCCCGCTTTTTTTTTCTCATTGAAAGTATGCAACTTCACACTCCTTTTTCCATCCTTTTGCTGTCAGCCATGAGGGAAAGAATTCAAGGTGCACTTGCTGAATGTAAAGTACTTGGTGTGTTTATGGTAGAAATAAAACATATCAAGTAGGCCCAGTATTTGAGTTTCATCAGTCATGCGGGGTAATTTAAGTATTAAACGTGTCAGACTGATTATTTCCACTTTACTCGTTGTAGGCATGGCTTATGATGAGGCGGAAGGTGCCCTTGTCCGTGGCCCTCCCACCTGTGTTTGGGCTGGATTCATTCTTCCTCATAAACATGGCTGACAGCAGAGAGTCTTTACATAGAAAACAACCAGGACGCAGCTGTGTGGGGTTGTGCAGGATGAGCTATTACTGACTCATTCGGTGATGCTCTTCTGTCTGAATCAGTGCTGGGGCAGGACACTTAGTGAGCCAGTGCCACACCAGCAGGACCAAGATCCTGTTGTGGTTCCCAAACCAAGTTCGAGGTCTGGAATCATGGAATCTGTTTAAGTTTCAGGGGGCTTCACAGTTAACATTTACACATTGGATTCTCATCTTGTAAGTTCAGAGTATCAGTAGAAAATGTGGATCAGTCTGACCTGGGTTCATATCCTTCTACCGCCTCATATTGTATGAGTTCTGTTGAGGAATCCTTCCTGGGCCTCTGCTTCCTCATACGTAAAATCTGACAGTTCCAAGAAGATGGTCTCCCTGTTTCTCAACTGCATGTTCACTTTTTAGAATAGTTGCAAAGGATTTGTAGTATCTGCCATCCAAGTGTTGCCTGTTCCCCCTCCCCTTGCTCGTGTATCATGGTGGCTGCTACAGCAGCCTGCCTGCTGCAATCGTTAGAAAGTCGGGGGAGTGTGCTGTCCAACAGGCTGGCTTGTCCCGCTGAGCTGGGCTCCGTTTGGTGCTGTGCTCTGTTAGCTGGGCTCTTGGCCTGTGTGCTGACTCGTCAATCTGTCTGATCCTTAAAACACCTCTAGGAGAAGTGGAGCGGCAGATTGTATCTCTCAGGTATGCATTTTGGGAAAGAGATCACAGCTATCTGCTTTTCTGGGCCTTTGGTTGGGAGGGGGAGGGGGGTAGAAAGCGAGGCACAGGAAGTTAAGTCACTTCTCCAAGATCCACAGCAGTGACTAGTGGAACTGGGATTCAAACCAAGTTCCAGCGACTTCCAAACCTGTATTCTTAATCAACATGCTGTTCTCCAGAGTGAGCTCCCAAATCCTTCATCATTTCTAAAAATAAGATAATCAGATGTAGGGCTGCAATAGTAGATCAGGAAATGTGGATTTTACTTCTAAGCTTCACCAGCGACTTCGCCTCAGGCAACCCAGTCACCCTTGGATGATTTCTTCTGTGAGGGAAATGAGGATCATGGGTCCGTCACTAGGGGGTAGAATAAGTATTAGAAACTGAAAGAAAATAGCATCAGGAAAGCCCTTTGGTCTCCAGAGAGGATGAACATTGTATGAATTCACAGTGCTAACATTTCATATGGGAGACTTCTGATCACGTCCATTTCCAATGTGAAACTTTGGACCATGAATATCCTGATTCTGGGAATTAAATGATAACCAACCTGGAAATAGTTAGCAGTGTCCAAAGAGGGTAAGATAATGGCACAGGATTACCCAAGGTAACTAGCAGAGAAGCCTTCTGGATTGTTTCAATTAGCAGCAAGAGATGTATCTCGTGGGCCCAGGGCATATTAATCAACTGCACTATGCCAAGAGTGAGTTCTGTTTTTTACTAGAGATCTGGTCTAAATCACTTTGTTCATAATATTGTCATCACGTTTGCCATCCACAAATGAGGCACGTCACAAAATGAGCAAAGGAGATTTGTTTTGCAGAGTATAACTACCAGAATGAGCCAAGACAGCTAATATTGAGGATTAAGGCTGTTTCTGTGAAAGGTTTTTCTCCCAGACTCTAGAACGCCACAGAATCTGCGTTGTCTCTAGTCAGAAGGGCAAACAGCACAAACACACTCAGTGATGTTTCTCCTGGAAACTTTGCAAAGTGTGACCTTTTCCTGGGTGCCAGGGAGGCGCTCAGCCTGCCAGCCGCTGCCTCTGCTTGTGCATGGGTGTGTGCACACACGCACACGAAAGCGCCTGGGTGTTTTGTTCCTGTTTTCTAGAGTGATGCTTGTTGTGGGCCAGCACCACAGTCATCTGATTGTGTAGGGTGGGGCAAAAGTAGGTTCACGGTCGTTCCCACGGAAAATAGCACAATAATTAATAAGTAACAATACAAGACTAAACTATGTGTTTTGTGCAGTCACAACTGTAAACCTCCTTTTTCCTCACCCTGTACATGCTTTCCTGATCCCCATCTACCAAAATCCATTTTTGAAGTTTAATGAGCATTGCTCAATGGCTTTTTAAAAAAAAATATGCAGTTAATCACATGCGGTTAACTTTTCTCTCCCTGGGATACAGCAGAAGTCCATTCACAAGGAGAAAATATATGAAACTGTTAAAATTTTTGCATCATCATGGAAACTTCCCCAAGCAACTCTAGATTTCTGAGAGAAAGAGAGAGAGAGAGGAGGAACGGAAGGACAGGAGGCAGAGTGGCGGTGGGAAGGGCGAGGTGCGGGAGAGGGCAACGGGAAGACATGGAAATGAAAAGCAATTAAACTTAAAAAAGTCAGCTGAAACTCCTGGCAACATATATAATAAATTTGCTTTAAGAAAGCCTTTCAAGGTCTAAAGAATTTAACTCTCCAGCCAAGAGGTTCAAACCTTCTGACCTTTGACTAACCTTTCACCCTGCCCTGTCTACTGATCACTGAGCCACTGTCGAGGTGAACAGATGACCAGGTGCTGAGCACACTTGAAAAAAAATTGCTTTGCTGGGAAACTTTCCCTTACTCAGGTATCTTGAACAGCTCAGTGCACATGACCTTGGCATCACCTGAAGGGAGGCAGCTCACCCAAGTAGGTAGAATACCAGGTTATGCTGGCAGTGCTTTTATTTGTAATTGCTCTTTTTCTAATATTGAGCTGGTGACTAGGTTGCCTTCTTCATTTTACAGTAATTAGGGTCTTCTTTGCCCTTTCTCACCTTCCTTCCCTGCCCTGAGACTGTTTTGACAAAAGCAAGTGCAAACTGAAACTCATATCTCTTGGTAGAACAAAGATCCAGAATGGATTCATTAATAAGTAGCTTTCTAAAATCATTTAACCTTTGGACCCATTTATCAAAATTCTATATAAAATTGTTTCCTGTTGACCCAGTTAACTGAAATATTCTTTCTGAAGCTGTGGGAGAAAGACTGTTGTTATTCCAGATGCTTTATCATTAGTTTAGTAATATACCGCTTTCTGTTTTGCAATGTGCCAATCATATTTTTTTCCTGTCGCTGTCCTCCCTGTCTCTACTCTCCAGTCTCACGAATGAAGAAGTGGTGTTAGCCACTTCCCTGTGCGTGCTTAGGAGCTGGTGCTGGAGAGTCAGTTAAGACTTCGGCTGTCCAAGTAATCGGGTGAGGCACAGCCTGTCAGTCCCATTCCTTCTCCGCTCCTTCTTTGTTCAAAGTTTGAAGGTCAGGAATTTTGACTTTTCTCTTATTCCTTTAAGTCCACAAAGGAATTTTTAGGTTGTGTCTGGAGGGTTTTGACCACTTCCCAGCTCTGGTTCACAGTTGGCCTGTTGGAAATGGGCAAAAGGCAGGATCGGAGAGGAGGGAGTTCTCAGTAAAGCACCGTGAAAATTCCCCTGCACATCCATTTCATTACTCCTGGTTTGGAGAGCTGGCCACTGACGTCGTTTGGGTTGTTAAAAAATATCCTGCCCCATTTTTAAAGGCAGACTTAAGACAGGATTCTTTGAGGTCAGAACTAGAGCAGAGTATTTGGTTGCATTGAAGAAGCTGAAATAGGAAACACTTTGAAGGAGACGCGTAGCTGTGAGTGCCGCTTTGGTCTGCCGCCCAGGGCGGCACGTGTTGCCTGTGGAGGAATTGTGGGAGAGCGCGTCTGCACTGCCTTCTGACACTGAAGCAGGTGAGATCACGTCCTGCACCGCACCCTAAACCCCCTGCTTCCTTCTTTAATGCTCCCCCTTTGAAGATAAAGGAGCTGCTTCCAGTACACGCTATCATTCCTTTTTACAGTTAAATTACTGTTTATTGTTATGCGATTTCCTTGTTATACTAGAATGTGGTAGATATTCTTCATGTATAATCCCTGGATTTCAGGCTTTGTTTTTAGGATGAGGCTCTGTTACCTTTTTTTCCTCTTTTCTTTCTTTTTGGCAAGAATCTGCTTGGGGATAAGACATATTTTATGGAGCAAATAAAAAATAAATATTTAAATGCATTTTTTGCTTTATTTAAAAATTTCAAAGCACTTATACCCTCAGTCAACCCTCTGAGACAAATGTATTTATTTTACCATCTACCCACAGATAGACAACCAAAGTTACGGAATGTTAAAACCATAGTATCACATGGCTAATACTTATTTGGTTCTTAGTAATTGTTTTGAACTTACTGAATAGTAGGTTTCTTTCTGACATTAATCTAGAGCAATGCTTCACAACCTTTCTGGTGTCGTGGTACACGTACAAATCAATACTATTTCTATCACATGTGGAATATATTTTTCAAAGAACATCTCTAGTACTGACATCATTTAGAGAGGTGTACAACTTGAAAAATGTTATGCTACATTGTTATTGTACAATTGTATCTGCTGGGGGTAATACTGCCAGAGAGCTCCTGTGTGGGAGTGCTGGTCTATGGCATGGGTTAAGTAGACCACACGCCCTTCACACCAGAGGCACGTTCTGCCTGACAGTATGCTGGAACTACGAATGGCTTATACAGCACCACAAGCACTAGGCCCCTGGCCAGTTCAGGTCTTACTTCAAGACAGTGGGTTCTTATGCAAGTGGTAGGAATGGGTGTGCTCCACATTCTACCTCTTACTGTGATCTGACACTTTGTGTCTAGAGCTGGGCCTGCGGCACCAACCCTTTCTCAGCCATGAAGAACGTGTATAGGTCAGAGCATTGCCTAACTCAAGTAGCTATCCTAACGGTCAAGGAAAGAAGTTTTATCACCCGTCACCTCCAACTACCCCAACTTCTGGCAGATTCTGAACCCTAGTCTTAATTTGTAGAGCATTTGATTTAATGGCGTTCAGAGTGTTTTGACAGCTCCATCTCCTTCACCCTTATTTTGTCCTTGTGTGGTATCCCCCAAACTTGTGTACCCTGCAGCGTGCTTACAGGTGCCTCCACTTTTTCTCACTAGCTGCACTCTGAGAGTAGGGAGCCATCCCGCCCACTGACAGACGAGGGAATTGAGCTGTTAGGGCCAGCGAGAGTGTTTACTTCTTTTTTTTAAGAAAGTAGTTGGCCTTGATAAGGGGTGATCACAATCATCATTATGCTCATTGAATGCTTTACAAAATTCTAGTCACTATTCTAGGACCAAGGATTAAATCTTCACAATAACACTATGAAGTATCCACTGTCACTACCCCTATTTTACAAATAAGGAAACTGTGGCAAAGACAGGCTAAGGAACTTTTCCAAGGTCCTACAGGTAGTGAACTGTAGAACCAGAATGCAAATCCAGAATGCCTAACTCCAGAGGCTGTGGCCTTATTATGCTCTTCTTCCCCACAAGTAGACACCTCAGGGAGCCGATGCACACACTACAGTAACCACAGTGTCGGGGCAAGCTCTACGCCAAGTTACATTTCAGGAGGTACAGAAAAGAGATTGAGAATTGTGGGAAAACAAAGGGTTTTTCTGGGCGGGAGCAGCCATAGTGGACACTGTGGAGAGGCTGGAGCCTGCCTGGTGACCACAGCAGGACTTCTCCTCCATCCGGGTCGGGGACACTGAGACGGAGAACTGGCAAGACAGGTGATTGAAGGGGAAGCAAACGGCGGAGGCATCAAGGTTCTGTATTTAGATGAGCACACGGCCTACGTGAAAACTCACTCATTAGTTACATCAACACTGGATGCTCTTTAAAAGGTTTCTCAGGAGAGGTATGAGAATGATTTGAGGGTGGGTTTTGGTCTTGACCCTGTGCCACAGCAAACAAAATGAAACCTTCCTTGAGCTAAAGGTAATGGAGATGAAAGTGTTTACATAGATGAGCAGCAGGCTTTACCCAGTGACTCTGGAAGGTAATCCCAGGGTTCAGGGCTCCGTGAATACCATGCCGCGTTCCTAAGCTGGTAAATTACTGGGAGCTTTTATGAGAATGGATTGTGGGAAGCATCTAGAGATGAAATTCCGCCCGTTTCCCCTCGAGTCCGGGGCCCACTAATGCACTCCAGGTGTGCAGGCTGCCCAGGCTTTCTGCCCTGGAAGCCTCAAAGAAGAACTTTTCATCCCAAAAGGGAAGCTTTGAAGAATACCAAGGGCCTTTCTATCTCTCCTTGTTTTTTGTGTTCTTTCTGCCCACACTCGGTAATTGGAGATATCTGTGGTGTTAAAGCCAGACTTGTTCCTCCTCAGCCTGCCCCTCCAACAGTGAAATCTTAAGCCTGTGGCTTCGATTGCGCACAGCAGTGATTTCTCCGCAGTGTCCCTCAGATGTAAAAGGAGAACGGCTGAAATACTAGAAAGGGGGATATAGGAAATCACCAAACAACAATTTTCCACGTCTATGGATCCTTTCATCCGAGGGCAAAAGAAGCTGGGGTGGGTGCCTCTGAAAGGCCGGGGGGCGGGGCACGGCTTAGAACTCTGGTTGTGGGCTACGGAGAAAGATCAAAGGGCCGTGTCCTCAGAATCACACAGTGAGTCACTGGAAAACTCGGAGCAAAAGTCAGGCGTCCTCTTTTCCAATCTTACATGGCTACTAAGTACAGCTGGCTTTAAGCAATACATTTATTTTTTTTTTCCAATTAGGCCCGATGCTGTCCTAAAGAATGTAATTGTTTGTGCCTGAGAGAGTACATTTTGAAGCCCTAGAGCATTACAAGGCCATGACGATCATAGCGGGTGAGGTGCAAAGGTGCTGGAGAAGGCCTCACTCTGCCGTGGGGTACCGGCCTCCCTCACCAGCCACTGCCATTATTCAGGCCTTCTTGTGGCTTCCTTTTACAAGTTCGCCTTTAAGAGAGATTTTTTCCAAAGCTAAATTAAGAGCTATGAGGTGTACTGGGTAAGCCTGTGATTTACTTTTTCCAGTGTTGACTGCTATAAGCATTTCAGCCTGTTGCCCATTAGTTCAGATCAGCACGTTGGTTTTAGCTTTATCTGCAAGTGGAATGATTTAGCATATTCTAGACAAAGGTGTTAGCAGAGTTGAGGGCAGCAGGATTTGCCTGACTAGGGAATGTGTAAGCTCTGTAAATTATATTCTAATATTCCATTCCATTGGGATTCCGCTTCATATGTCCTCTGAATACAGGTGTGAGCAAGAGTGGGTTTACAGTTGTTTGTATGGAAAAATATATAAGAATAAATAATAATACAAGAATAAACTCTGTGTTTCGTGTGCTCACAGTAAACCTACTTTTGCCCCACCTTGTATATGCTGGGTGACCAGACTTGAAGGTCAGGTGACTTGAAGTGCAGATGGAGATATTGTGTGTGTGTGTGCACGTATGGGGGTGTACACTCATACATGTGCACGTGACTGTTAGTGTGGTAAAAGAGAGCCACAGAGATGTGACTCTTCTTAGCATCTACTGGAAGCTGGAGGAACATCTGCTTCAGAGACGAGTTCTAGGGTACTAGGCGTGTTCTAAGCATGCTGTAAGAGGTCACCTCCCAGGGAAATTTTGAGTCCTTTGTCTCTTTGTTTCTTAGAGATCTAAAGGGCATTGACTCTGTGCATCTGGAGAGGTGAGACATGGGCAGTCACCTTTGGGGCCATCTGAGATGTGCATTAGAGCCAGGGGAACTTCTGCAAGTCTCTTGAGAGGTGTGCAAAGAACAAGATAACAAGGAATAGTGAAAAGAAGGTGAGCTTTATAGTCAGACAAACTAGGGCTAGTGTTGGCCCCACTGCTTCCTAAACGTGTGGCTTTAGCTTGATTACTTTATTGCTATGAGCCTCAGTGTCCTCTTTTGTAAAAATGAGAATAGTACTAACTACCACACAGATCTGTTGTGAAGATTAACTAACAATATGCGTGTGGCAGCTTGTAAGACATAGTACATTCAATAAATACTAGTTTTACTTTCCCTCTGTCTTAGCCACCTTCTCTATCCTCACATGGTCGAGAGCAGAGAGAGGGAACAGTTCCCTCTTGTCTCCTATAAGGACATCGATTCCATCACAAGGCCTCTACCCTCAGGACCTGATGCCCTCCCAAAGGCCCACCTTCAGATACCATCACAGTGGGGGTGGGGGTTTCAACACATGCATGTTGGGGAGATAAAACATAATTTGTAACACTTTATCGCTTCACTTTTGCATATTGACTTAGAAGATCTGCATGCTCTAATTTGTTTTAATTGCGTTTTTCTCTCCATCAAAAGCTGTCAAAGTCTTCTCAAAGCTTGAGTGGACATTTGGATTTTGTTGAATATTTTCATGATTTGCTTATATAACCTATGGATGATTCCATCTGTCATTCGGTTTCCTTAATCCATGTAAAATTTAGAATACAAGTTCACTGACAAAAAGTAACTCAGCGTGCTGCTGGCATTCGCCCATCGAAGCCTGGTCAGCGGGCATGGCCTTAGACAGAGGAAGACAGGCTGGTGCACGACTGTAACCGAGTCCGGCCTTGCCCACGTGGTCTGCAGATATGTCACCTGTCAGGGAGCCTGTGACACCTGTTGTTGTTATACATGCCCCCCCATCTCAATGACATAATAAATACAAATTCATTTCTTGCTCACATCAAGTTTACTTAGATGTTCTTTGTTGGTGGGCAGTTGTTCTCCAAGCAGAAATTTCTTCCATCTTATGGCTCCTTCTACTTTATGTCTCCCCCATTTTCACCGAATGACTTCTAAGGTCACCCTGGAAAAAGAAAGAGCATGAAAGACTGCAAATGGGAGATTGTTAGGGGCCAAGACTGGAAGTGTCTCCCATCATTCCCACTCCCATCCGCATTCCATTGCCTAGGACTTGCATGGCCACACTGACCTGCAAGGACAACTAGAAAATGTGATGTAGCTCTGTGTCCAGGAAGAAGAGGAAACAGGTTTTGTGATCAGCCAGCAACCTCTGTCAATGCATTTGTTGGTCCAGTCTCGTCGTTCCAGACTTGTATTTCTTTCCTCTCTTTGCCTGACCCTTGTTCCAGGTTATGCTAGTGGTTTGTGGATTTGATTCTAGCTTTGTTAGCTCCTGCTTTATGGGATTTTTGACTCACTTAACTTGCCCCCATCTGATATCGTCGGGATCAGATTTTTCGCCCTGCCCTCTCGCCATTTTTCATTCAGAGTTTGTAGAGAATTTTAGAGGTCATTGAATTTGACAACTGTTTTAATACGAGAGGAGCTTTTCCCCAAATACCATTGATAAGTTTACTTAGAACATGGAAACAGAACATGAACACATCAACATCCGTGCATGAAGTTCCCTCTTTATAAGGCTTGGGCATTTTGACAGAGGGACAGATTAGTAAGAAGAAAGGGAATTCCTGGTGCAAAGGAAAGTCTTCGTGGGTTTTAGCCTTAGCTCTGACTCTCATTAGCCATGCGAAAATTTTGTCTTCTTTCAATGGGCTTAATGCCATCCAGAGGAGAAATACTGGAAACCCATAAACCAAGTATGAGTGATGTTATATCTGGCAGGGACCCCATGAATGATTCTTTGGTTTGGTTCTGGTCTTTTTTGTCCCCCCTCCCCCCAATTTTTAGGCACGAGGAATGTATCCTTTTCTATTCACTGCCCTTCCCAAGCCCATTGTCTCTTAAAATGTAAAACATGAAGAAGAAGGATGGAGATAATTTCCAGCCCCAACTACCTCACAGAGTTCCTATGAGAGTCACAGGAACCAATGTCTAAGAGCACACTTTAAAAAGTGAAGAATAACCATATAGTAAGGTGTCGCTGGCAGGTTATTGCCAACCGATTTAGCCTTAAACCTTCTTCCGAGTTTCTGTGGGGGAGCAGTAGCAGTGGGATGCATGCTGAAATCCTGGCTCTCCTGAATTCACCATTTGGGTTTGTTGCTCCTCCAAGAGGAGAAAGTTCTCTGGGCCCCAAATGCATACTTGTTCTCACAAAGACAAAAACTGAAGATTATTTGCTGCTCGTGCAAACTGGCAGCAAATTCATCAGCATTAAAATCATCATTTTAAAGTCCACAAGGAAAAAAGTGACCTTAGCAAGGAATGATGCCATGTCCTTGAGTAAATTAGGAGGGGAGGACAGAAGGCAGGTAGATGAGGATTGCCTGATAATCCGAAAACTCTCCCTTTGGCGTGTTATGTTGACCATGGAGAAATGTGTTGAACCTGTTGGTTAGTGGTGGGATGTCTTAGTTCACTTCTCTGGCTCCCCACAACCTTTGTGACTATAGACCACCATCAGAACATTTTATTTACGTTCAGTTGATCTTTCATGTATTTTTTGTTTATAAAAGTAATGCACACTTATACAATTTGTACCTTTAGGAAATATGTTATGGAGAAAAAAAGAAGTCCCTCATAATCTTAGACTTCACTGCTGTTAGCAGGTCTGTATGTTATATACTGTTTTGCACGTTTTTCTCATATTCCATCTTGTGTATATTTTATAGGGGGATTTTTGATACCAGTTTTCTTACTTTTCTCAGATTCCTTCTGAGCCCCTTAGGCCCTAATTTGGATGGTAAATACCTAACAAAATTAGAAAGAAGAGAGCTGGAGGATGATCCCCCCTCCCTCCCTCCCTCCCTCCCTTCCTCCCTTCCTTCCTTCCTTCTGCAAGAGCTTTTTGGGTTTGACCATGGCTCTACTTTCATATTGGCCAACCCATTACTGATAATTGTTGTATAGATAGATGGTATGAATCATGAATTAATGACTTCAGGAAAGCAATTTTCCTCCCTCCCTGGGATCCTCGGTAGCAATCAGCTTGTGAAAACTAATAAAATTTACGGGTGATGTTGATCTGCTCTGGGAAGATGGAATGAGTTATCCACCTAGAAAAAAAATCCAATCCAGTCACTCTCCATTAAAAAACTCTCAAATTCTCCTCTGCAGGATAGAATCCAAAGTCATTAACTTAGCAGGCCAGATTTTCTTGGCCCACCTCTCCAGCCTCGGTCCCAGCGTCCTGTTCCATGCACATGTGCTTCGGACACACAGCTTTCCTTGACGTCCCTACCTTTGTCTCTTTGCATTGACTTACTGCTGCTAGGATGCTCTTTGCTAGCCTATTTGCCTGTTGACGCTCATGTATTCATTAGTTCTTTGGTAAGGCTTTGCTAGAGTCCCTAAGCAGAATAAGGAGCTCTTTCTTTCCCCTCCTCTCCACTTCTTTTATGGTGGTTCTGATGCTATAGTTTAACTAACCTTATCTGTTTTAGTCCTTTCTTTTAATTTTTTTACTGAGGTATAAATCTTAAGCATATTGTTGATGAATTTGTCATGTCTGAATTTGAGCCTTCAGAATTGAGGAACCATATTTTAGTAATTCTTGTATTTCCAGAGATACTCAGTGAGTGCTTGAATGAATGAGTGACCGCTATAATTTCCTCAGTTTATCTAGTGTAGATTTCTTTATGGGAAAAAGACATTGAAGGACTGTGAAACCAAGTAATATTTATTCATTTCCTTGCCATTAGCCTCAAAAGTTAAGAGATAATAACCTAAAATACTGATCTCTTCAATGGCAGTTATGGATCCATGAATAGAAACAAATTTCATGCATTTTTCTATCCATGTGATAAAGTTTTATTGGAAACTATAATCCTTAAGACTTGAGATGTTAGACAGCAAAGAGATATGGTTAGCATCAAACCGCCTTTCCCTTGTTATTTATTCCTTGTAGAGAAAACCAACTAACCCTTCATTAAATTAATGAACCTAGGTTTAGTTTGCTTAAGAAATGGAATGACATTTAATTTCAGATTACTTCTCCCACTAAAAGTTGCTGACATATTAAAGGAAATGGTATTGATGCATTTTTTAAAAGCTAGATAACAGAAAACTTGCTCAGAGTAATCTGATTTAACAAAAGGGTTTAGTAGTCTTCCTTGAAAGGTGATCCTGAAATCAATCTCTTTAATTTCATTAGGTCCTCTAAGGAAATAAACACATTTCCCTATTTAAAATGAGGCTAGCCTGGTTACCTCTTCTGTGCTAGAAAATCCAAGCTGAAATATCATTACTTTGCACTGATTCAAATTTAAACTCTTCTTTTAAAAAATAATAAAGAAACAGGTAAATAATAGCACCAAATGGACATTATTTTCTACTCTCCTTAGTGGGCTGGGTGACCTTATGCCCTCTCAGCTTGCTTAGTTTTATTATATAACTATCCTCCTTCCATTAATTAATTAATCAGTCATTCAACTCATTCATTCACATAATCAGCTGTTATTGATGCCTATTACATACGAGGTACTCTGCACTCTGGAGGTACCAAAAAGCCAAGTTTAGATTAAAATTTATTTCAACTCTCTATTTTTTAAAAATTAGTTTTTACTCCCTGTGGTTAAGGTTTCATTTGATGAGTGTCCATTCAGGATCTGTTGCTCAGTACTGTCCAAGGTTAGAATCCATAATCTCTGTAGAATCTAGCAATTTATCCTATTGATTTAAATAGTGACTAATGAATTTTAAGTTCTTCATGTGGTTGATGTTATATATTTCATTCGTGATCATGAAATTCAAGCAATCTCCTCTTCCCTGGGAAATATGTATCTCCTTAGTTCCCAATATTAATTGTCTAAATACTTTTAGTTGATACTAGATCACTGCAAGCCTTTTTAAAAAACAATATCCTTTTTAAAAAAGATATTGTGAATACACAAAGAATGTGTTTATGTTAGATAAATGTTATTATTCATTTTTAGAGGAATTGAGTAGTTTGTTGACAGAGTTGAGAGTAGAAATGTAAATGCTTAATCTTTAAATGGTGTCAAGATATAAACTAGTGACAAACAGACAAAAGCTAATGCTGTGCGTCTTGATAGCCACTTTATAGGGACTGTAGGTCTGCTTTATGGAAACTTGAGTTTCTGTGTAACGGAGTTTGAAACTATTACATGATCAAGCCACTCGATAGGACAACCCAAAGAAAGGTCATTTGAGCCCCTGTGATAAGAAACTGTCCAGGTACTAAGTGCTGTGATTACTTAAAAGTCGAGCTCTTCCTTTAGTTTTCATCTATTATGGGCATGGGGAAAGCAGTTCTTAGAATTAGGTCCTGAACCCATCTCACTGAGTCTTGGGGGACACGGGCCACGTCTCAGAGCATACTTTCTAGGGAAAGAGGTAACAGAAGACCCTTTCTTCCTTATCTTCTCTAGTCTCTGTTTCAAGAGCCCAGGCCTTACACAGGAATAGATTCCAATGCAGACACTCAAGAGGCCAAGGCTTTTTCTCTTCTCCTTAAGAGAGTTCTGCCTTCAGGAGAGGGCAGAGAGTGTATGCCATTACTCACTCGAGAACTGTTTACCACCTTAATCTAGCGGGCACTCAGTAAGGTTACCTTGGTTGTTTAAGAATAACCGGAGTGGTTTACTCAGACTGTTTGCGAACGTTTGGACATTAGTCAAGGGCTGCCCTAGACCGACCAATCAGCTTTATTTGTTACCGCTTTTCTCTGATTCACCTTTATACCATCCAGTCACAATGAGAGGAGCGGGGGTTCCCTGAAATTGCAACATGACTGACTTTCCAGCCATGTGATACAGCTTTTCAGACACCAAGTTAAATTTCAACCCAGACCTCTCTCTTCAATTCAGGTCACACACAGGCCAGACGAAACCAAGGTCATGTGTTGAACCAGCAACATAAGGAGTTTTGTTGGTTGCAATGACCATAATGTCATTCACTGTTTGAATACTATGTCATGGTTAATCATAAGTTGCAGCTGTTGTGTTCTTTTATTTATGAATCTCTAATCAAGGGGACACAGCAAGGGACACTGTTGGCAAGGAGCCTGGCATGAGGTCTTCCTTTTGGGTTCTCCTTCTCTTTCATGGTGAAAAGAAGAGGATTTGCAGGAAGTTATTGAATATTATATATTGGCCTCTCTGAAAACAGATTTTCCTGTTCCACATTTAAAGGATCAAATTGTAATCTTTCTGTTTCAGCTAATGGCAGTAGAAACGCTAAGCCTGTGCTCTCCAGATAATTCCTTTCAATTGGCCCCGAAGTTGATTCATTCTTAAATGTCAGTCAGACACCAAAAGTTGTATATTGGCTCTCTGGAAACAGATCTTGTGATCCAGAGTTCAGGTCGTCTGTTTTTAACCGTATGTGTCTGCTGATGTTCACAGAAACAGCCCAGATTTCTCCAGGCAGCTCCTTCCACTGTCCCCCGGCCTGACGGATGAGACCGTAAATGTCTCTCTCAACTTTTGTATCCTACCTTACTCTGTGCGAATTCGCTTGTGAGTTACCTGTGGCGGGGTTTGTGTCTGGGAATTTGAATAGGATCATTGTGTGAATGAATTTTGGAATAAGTCATTTAAGTGAATGGGTTTTTTAATCTAAGAATTTAGTAAGAGTTTGTGTTTTAAGAATTGTTAATCTGCCAGCTTCATCCTAAATTGTATTTATAACACTGAAGTTGGTGCAGCCAACTTCAAGGCACTCAAAATAGTTCCAAACCTTAAAATCACATTTACTTTCTACTGATAGCTTTTTTTGGTGGCTTTTATTCACGTGGAGTTTTGGTCTTCCCTTGATGATCCATCGGAACCCTCTGCTTCAGCCACACAGGTTTTGTATCGCAGCCCTGAAAACTGCGCACATTTACACGCCTTTGCGGCTTGGACCGCGCTATCACTTGGGCTGGTGGTCTTTTCTCCTTCCACAGTACTTAGCATTCTTCAGAACAAAGCTCAAATGGTTCCTCCATCATTACATTCTGCCCCTGCTTTCCAGCTGGTCTGAAATGCTGCTCTTTGAACCACTTTATTTGGCTCCTTACTGAAGCACTTGGTTCCCTCTACCTGTGTGTTAACTGACTTTGTACACATTCGCCTCCGCTTCTAGAGGCAAACCTATGGAGGCCTGGGACCCAACCTTCGAGCAAAGCTTAGGCTTGATGCAAAGTTGCGTGCATCTCTTATTTTCTTATAAATGTGTGGGAACGATGATGGTTAGATTTCTCAGAACTGCCATGAGGAAGGGCTACGAGACTGTCAATAAAACAGTGGTCGTATTCAAACTTCTCTTAAAAATAGTTGTTTTCTCTCAAAATGAATAAGTACCTCAAGTTTTGAGTGACAGATATGTGGCATAACATACCTAAAAATCTGCTTGGACAGTTGGCCATCGGAGAAGGCGGTGTTTGCCGTCAGTCCCCGTGTTGACCAAGTCAGGTTGTGGCAGTGAGCTCTTCCGACTAAGTGTGTTTGTCAGGTTCTGTTCAAGCTTCTTAACCCCGGGCTTTCTCTCCGCTTGTGTCGCCTTTTGTGGGGGATGGCCTGGGAGCACTCAGAAATAATAGGGATCATACTCACTACACCAGCAATAGCCTGTCTTAGTGTGACCACATTCAGTGGGCAATTCACTACCAGGAACTCAGGAAAAAACAGTGTGGGACATTAAAACAAACAAACAAGCTAAGATCATCTGGGACCAAAGGAGCAGTGACTGGATTTGTTTAAAGAATTAAGCTTATGAGTTACACTTTCCCCGATTGCAGCACAGATAAAAATCTTCGCTTGAGGAGTATTTCAACATCACAGCTGCAAGTGTAACTTACAATGGAAAATGTTTTTCATTTTGAAAAGAGGCCATTGCTATTTGGTCCTGGAAGACTAGGATGTCTGGGGAGATAAAACTTGCAAGCAAGAGCAGCACAGCTTGATGAGGGGAGGAGTCTGGTTAACAACCTCTAAATCAGGAGAGCTCCATTTTAACCTGAGCAATAGATAGCACGTCAAGAAATATGAAGTGTCCGCTGTGCTCAGGACTGCTAGGCATCACGGAGAGCACAGTGAAAGATGACGACGCAGTGTCTGCCCCCGAGGGAGGGGAAATTGAATAGACAGCTGCTGTGTACCAGGGTCAGCGAAGGGTGGTGCTAGGCAGGGTGTCATCAAAGTGCCACATGGACGACTAGACACCAGAAGGCAAGGAATGAATTACTGTGGACTCGGATGCTCGGTGGCTTTAGATTTCTTGGATGTTCTCCATGACTCATTTGTCTTCTTTTAAACTGAGGATTGTACCTGCCCTCTGTCTCTACACCAAGTATGTGGGAATGATCAGAGTAATGTTCGGACTGTGAACGTAGACCTCTGGGTCTCTTGCAAATCTGTAAACATAAAGTGAGAATGAGATATGGCAGTGTGGCGGAAGAAGACTTCCGAAGATGCATCAGTACTCTCTGCAGTAAAAGGAGTAAGAGCGCTTTTATAGTATGGTTATAATGAAAGATTTTCTTCTAGTTTTATAAAATGTGAAAACAGAAAAGAAAATCTATCCCAAGTTTATTTACTCTTTCTTGACTTTAAGAAACACAGGACATTGCCTTTTCCCATAAGACTGATTGCTCCCTCACTCTTACTTCGCTCATTAGCTCGTTTAGTGGGTAATTACGGAGCATGGACTTACTGTGTGTCAGGTGCTGTGGTGGGACCTGGAGTATAAAGTTGGAGAAGACAAGGGCCCTTGCTGTAAAAATCTCACGAGGAGACTGAAGAAACAAAGGGAAAGCAAAAACTAGGTTTTTACTCTTTTAAGCAGTCAGGGTAGATTTTTTCCCTACAGTGATATTTGAGGAACACTGTAATTGGAGCTAGATTTACTGTGCCGTCTTCATTAGCGCGTTTGCTCAGTCACCCATTCGTTCATTTTTCAAGTTAATGGACGCCAGAAGCCTCAGTCATCCTTGACATCTCCCTTTCATTTGCCCTCGAAATACAATCTCCAAGCCCTCTCCAACGCCTCTCTCCAGGATGTGCTCAATCGTGCTCTTCTCAACATATGTGCCATCTTGACTGCTTCCTTTACCTCCTACCTGGCTTCCCAGTTTTCACTCTTGATTCCCATGCGCAGCTTGCAAACTGTTCTGACTGAGTCACACACACAAAAGATACATTTATGATGTCCTAGTACGTAAACATATGTGTAGATAATGTGTGTCTGTAAGTAAACCTGAAACCAAAGATTAATACTTACCTTTACTCTGTGTGATGCACTTTGATGTTTTGTTTTTTTTTTTTAAAGTCTACTCCTTTTGCATTCTGGACACGATCAACTAAATTCATTTCATGACCCACTAATGGATTAAAATGTGCTTTTTCAATCCTTTTCAATCCAGTGGCCAGGGTGATGGTCTTCTATTGTTTCCCTGCTCAAAATATTTTTTGGCTTCCGGTTGCACTTAGGATTAAACCCAGAAATAATAGTGTGGTCTGCGAGGCCCGGCGTGGCCCTGCCTGCGCTTCTGCTTCGCTCTCGCCCACCCCTCAGCACCTTTAGACAGGCTCCTTCACGTGCTCTATGGCACTGTGTGCCTGCCCTCGGTCTGCCCTGGCCAACTCCTGTTCTCCTTGATGACTCCGTGTGAAGACCGCTCCCTGAAGAAAATTAGCTTTCCCTTGTATTCCCTCATCCTTCTCTTTATCTTTTATTCAGTGTATTTATTTAATTGCATTAGTATGTGTTTCTTTGTGAGACTCTCTGTGTACTATTGATGGCTCCCACTAGATGTTGAGTTCCACGATAGGTAAGACCAGGTGCTGTTGTGTGCTGCTAGGTCCACAGCACCTGGCACAGCCGGCCAGTACTTCTGAGCGCCTGCTCTGTGTCAGGCTCTGGGCTTGGCCCTGGAGGTACAGAGGTCAATAAGGCGTATGCCCTGCTCTCAAGGAGTTTGGCTTTCTTGGCATTTAGTGTGTCTGAAGACAAGATATCTAAAAGACACCATAGGTTCATAAGCATATTAGGAAGGGTGTTAAATGCTGGGATTCCTACAAACAGCGCTTGCTTTAGTTTAAGACTCTGACTGGAGGAAGGCTTTCCTCCTTTACTCGCAATACAGATGCAAGGGACCATAGTGGTATGATTGAATGACTGTGAATAAATTCACCATTGATATATAGAAGGATTTAAGCAAATATTAGGTGGCTTTTACTTTCAGTGTTACTTCTGTCTCATTGTGTAAGTCGCAGGCTTAGAGTCTGAGAGATTAACAAGGCACCAAGACCAGTCTCCCACCTGGTGCTGGAATACTCAGTCATGGCATCCCTGACAGGCGTTCGTGTGTAGTCTTGACTCCGTCTAACGCTGGAGAAGTAACGGCTCCACAAAATGGCTTCTTGCATTTTGGAACGGTTGAATTGTTAAAAAGTTTTTTTGTTCTGTTGAATTGTTTTTCTGCCCCTTTGCCCTTTGGAGTCATGGAAATAAGTTTCCTCTCTCTTCCACAGAACAGCTCTCCAGAGAGTTACAGATCGCTCACCTGCCCGAGAAGTTCTTCTTCCCAGTTTAAGCGATTCTCATTTCTCCAGTTATTCCTCATGTGGCATGACTTCCACACCCTTTCTCTTCCCGTGACACTCTTGACACGCGCCAGTTTTTCTGTGTGTTCTTTCAGACTTGGCACCCGGAGTGCAGACGGCACTCCAGCTATGTCTAGACCAGTGCGGAGCACCGGGGGGACTCGTTTTTCCATACTTTGAACGCTATATTTCTGCTAATCTGGCCTTGAATTGCATTGGATTTTTCAGCAGCCAAGTCACACTGTTGGCTGATGTGGTGTCCACAGTCCTCTGAAGCCCCTGGGTCTGTTTCACGTGAACTCTTCTTTCAGCCTGGTCACGTGCTCGTCCTCCGCTTGGGCGTGTAACAGTTTCCTCTCCTGTGTCCGTGTGCTAGATTTTTACATTTATTTCCCTTCAGCCTCATCTTCCTCACTTCAGACCAACCGCCTATTCAGTTGTTGGTGGAGGCTACAAGGCTTGGCAAAAGAAAAAAACTCAAACTCTAGTAAATACCACAAACAGTTATTTGCTTTAAGTTCAGGAAATGAAAAGTTATGCTGGTTTTAAGTTTCTCAACTTGCCTCCCTCCTCCCTGCACCCGCCCTCCCGCCCTCCAGTGTTCGGGGCTGAGGCCCCTCCGAGGTTGCCTGCAGCCAGACTCTGAGCTGAGGGAGGGCCCGCGCTCAGCCTCCACACTCCGCTGGTCAGCAGTGGCTGGGGGCGGCCTTGGCTGAGCGAAGGGAACCTCTAGCTTCCCCGAGAAAACCTTTGCTGCCCAGTGATATAAAACATGCCACCTACTTGCGCTGTAGCTTTGTCGGGGGGCAGGTTTGGCCCATTGTCTCCCAGGGAAAACAGAAAGCCATCTCCTCCCCCTTCCCTTCCCACAACCTCTTTTGTCCCCACAATCCAGCTCTGGAAAATATCTGAAGGCCACAGAAGTGGGAGTACCCTTTGATGTTTATATTGGCTGGCTCCTTTTCCTTTTTACTCCTTTTTTTTTTTAATAATCAGAGTAGTAGAAAATGTGGAGAATTAACCGCATGACAGCAGCAGAGGAATTCATCAGAGAAACTGAGATGAATTCTGCTCAGATTTCAGGCTCTCAGGCAGGAGCCACAAAGGAGTAATCGTCTTCTAGTTGTTTTTAATCATTTCTTTTGTGGCACCTTCCTTGTCCGTGAAACCAATCTCGGCGTCCGGCGTGAGGGAGCCTGAGAACACAGGCCGTCGGACAGAGGCTTTGATTTGGGGATTACCACAGCGATATTGACTCCTTCCTTCTGACCCCCTGTGACAAGATGGGGCTTGTCCAGCCCGGAGAGAGTGCTGAGCAGCACTGTGTCGTTGCTTTTTTTTTAGGTGCTACCCATTACAAATTTGTTTTAAAATTATAACTAATGTGCATAAAACTTGTCTACAGAAAATTCTTAAACAGATCAAAAAATTCTGAGGAGCAAAATTTTGCAAGTGTGTTTTCTAACTTAATCCTCAGAAACCTTTCCTTTCATGAGTCTCAAAAGCAGCTTCCATGGATGGCCTTCCCCATGACTTAATTTATGCTTAAAATTTTAGTTGGAGGAACTGGGTAAAATGAAACAATGATTTTCTTTCTAGGTGTGTAAAGGCAACAGCAACAGTAGTAGGAAGATTTCACTCCAAAGTGGTCCTAACTACTTTGCCTAAGTATTGGAGCTTTGCTGGTATTCTAATTCTGCATGAATCTGTTTTTAAAATGAAGTCACATAGGAAGTTCCATACTGAAACTAAGAGAAAAATCTTTTCTTAAGCATTTTCATGCACTATAGAAGCTCCTATTCCTGTACGGTGTGGTGATCTTACCTGTTTATTGAAGCAGGCTCTATAAAGCTCCTTCTCAGGACGACGTAGCATCGTTCTAAGAGCTACATCTACCAGAAAGCAGTGAAAAGGACAGTTCTTTTGGGGGAGAGAACTTATTAACCAGAAGTACTCATATATGATTAATTTTAAGCCATTTGGTTTTAACTTGAAGCTAATCCGGTCAACTCGTGCTTTCATCCGACACGTGGGGCCTGACAAGGACAGGTGGAACCCACGAAAAACTCCCCAGAGAGCCCTTTTTCCATGGCTCATTTTAGGGCTCAGGCTGTGCAATAGAACCTACGTAGAGACTCAAAACCAGACCATTGGTGAGTTAGTCACCTGTTATATCATGTCTCTCCTACCTGCCAAGTGGAGATGCAGGTGCTTGTCACCTGCTTGTCAATGAAAGAAAATATGTCCGTCTTTTTCTGTGTCAGAGATAAGCAGGAGGGAGTGATAACTGTGGCCTGTAGAGGCTGTGGGGGTGGCTCTGTGGAAGAGGGGAGACGCGTGAGGCTGGGAGAATACGTAGGGTGTTCGTCAGTCAATGATCACAATGATCAAATGATCAAAAAGATCAGTTTTGGAGGACTTTGATGCAAAGCTATTTAAGACGTGTTGCCTGCTTCTGGTCTGGATTGGCGTGGCCGGGGAGACATGAAGGCAGCATGAGAAAGGGAGCGAACAGTGAAAAACCCATAGTGTGTATACCGTGCGCAGTGGAAGATGTGATTCAATTTAAGTTTTAAAAACACAGCCATTCAGCCCTGGCTGCATGGCTCAGTCGGTGGAGTGTCGTTGCATGCACCGGAAGGTTGCCGTTTGATTCCTGGTCAGAGCACGTACTGACGTTGTGCATTCAGTTCCTGGTTGGAGTGTGTGTGGGAGGCAACTGATCAATGTCTCTCTCTCTCTCTCTCTCTCAAAATCAATGGAAATATGTCCTTGGGTGAAAATATTTTTTTAGATAGCCATTTATCATAAAATCATTAAGAGATGAGTACAAAAATGTATGTAAAATATTTTTTATTTATGCTATTTATCAGAATGGAAAATTGGGAAAAAAACCCAGAGAACTGATTAAATAAGTTAATTACAAGTATACAACAGTAGCTTTGTAGCTATTAAAAACAGGTATAAAAATATGTATTGAAATGGGAAATATTCATGGTATAGAGAAGAACGAAAAACATAGTTTATAAAATAGATTGTACAGTATGGTCACAATTTTATGAAACAGATTTACTATGAGGGAAAAGTCGGAGAGGATACACAATAAGCTGTTAGCAGTGGTTATGCTTATGTTCCGAGACTGAGTTACTTGGATTTTCTTCTCCCTGCTTTTTGATATTTTCAGCTGTTTTCTACAATAAAAATGTACCATTTTGCAACTAATTTTTTTCTTTATCCTCATTTGAGGAATTTTTTTTCATTGCTTTTAAAAAGAGAGGAAGGGGGAGAGAGAGAAACATTGGTGTGAGAGAGAAACATGGATTAGAAACATGTTTCTCCATGAGAAACATGGAGAGAAACATGTGTGGTTATCTCCCACACATGCCCCAACCTGGGACCGAACCTGTAACCTAGGCAGGTGCCCTGATCAGGAATCAAACCGGCAACCTTTCGGTTTACTGGACGATGTTCCAACCAACTAAGCCACATTGGTCAGGGTTGCAACTAATTTTTTAAATTTAGCCTAAGAAGTTAGGCACTTATTTGTTGGAATTATTCATTTATTTTAGGCAATATGGAGTCTGTTCTGAAACTTTGTGTAAAAGAGTGACAGTGAAAATCGTTTTATTGGGGACCAAGTGTGAAGAATAAATGGAAGATGTTTTGGAGTGGAGAGAGCCCACTGTTGGAACGATGAGTCTGCAGATCGTAGCACTACTACACATGCATTGTAAAATGATAAATGTATGGAACAGTGGTGGTAGAAGGATTTCAAAAGAAGGGACAGATGGGAAACGTGATGGAGGCTGTTTGCAGTATGCAGTGCGGTGACTAAGAGGCGAGAGAGGCGAGTCCTGAGGACAGGCGCAGGTTTCCAGCCTGCTTTAGGAATACAGTCAGTAGGAGATGGGGACAGCTTGCTGGGAAGCTGGGACAAACAGTTTCAATCTATGTTTGCTTGTGTGGTCGGTTGGTTTGTTTTTGTGGGAGGATTTTTGTATTTTTTTTTTACTTTTTATTTAGAAGTACAAAAGGGTTAAAAGAATAAAAATAGTACACTCAAATACCTTTACCCAGATTCATATATTGCCAATCTTTTATCAAATTGGCTTTATGATTTATGTGATCCATCTACCTGTCAATCATCTGTCTACATGTGCATGTATTTCTGATCTATTTGAGGATAAATTACATTCATCCAGGTTCTTTACCCCCAGATGCATCAGCATGTGTTTCCAAGAAAGGGGATATTATATTCTCTTATATAATCGTTGTAGAGGTCTCAGCTTCAGTAAATGTGATTGAATCCACCATTCGTATTCCAGTTTTGTCAATCGACCGAGTAATGCAATAGTGGCCTTTATAGCATTTTTCCCCTTTAGCACAGGATTCAGTCTAGACTTGGGCATTGCAATTAATTGTCATGTCTCTTTAGTCTCTTTTAATCAGGAACAGACTCATTCATAGCCTTTCTCTATTTTTTACAACTTTGACATTTTGGAAGAATATGGGTCCCCCCCTTACTTTTAAATTTTATTTTATTTTGATTTTAGAAAGAGGGGAAGGGAGGGAGAAAGAGAGGGAGAGACACATCAGTGTGAGAGAGAAACATTGATCAGTTGCCTTCTGTATGCGCCCTGACCTGGGCCCGAACCTGCACGCCAGCCGTGTGCCCCGACAGGGAATTGAACTGGCAACCTTTGGCTTTGTGGGGAAATGCCCAGCCAACTCAGCCACACTGGCTGGGGCCCACCCCCATGCCTTTGAAAACTTTACTCTTTCCTCATGATTAGATTCAACTTATACCTTGTCAGCCAGGTGATGTTTTCTTCTTCTCAAGTTATCACATCTGTAAACATATAATGTTTGTCTACCCCTCATTGGTGGTGTAAATTTGCATAATCCAAGCTTTGTAAATGGCTGCAGCCCTGGCCAGTGTGGCTCAGTTGGTTGGGCGAAATCCTGTAAACCAGAAGGTTGTAGGTTTGATTCCCAGCCAGGGCATATACCTAGGTTGCGGGTTTGGTCCTCAGGTGGGGCACATGCTAAAGGCAACTGATTGATGTCCTTCTCTCACATTGATACTTCTCTCTCTTTCTCTCTCCCTTCCCCCTTCTCTGAAAAATCAGTAAGCATGTCTTCAGAAGAGGATTAAAAAAAATAGCTGCCAAATCATGATTTCCAACTGTTACATTCCCTCCACATTTGCCAATTATGACTGGACATTTTCCTCTCAGTAAGAGAGCTCTCTCTTCTCATCTATCCATCCATTTATTTGTCAGTGTACTCAATGATTCATTCTTCGCCTTCTGGACTCATGGATGCCTAGTCTTTTCACTGGGTCAAACTGTGCTGAATTATTTTGGTTTTCACACTGTCCTGCATTTAGCCCATGTGTCCTTGTGTCCTATTCCCACAACTCTTTTTATTTCTATTTTTAGCACTTCCTTACTTCTTGGCATAATAGGCTATCCTAAGTTCATCTTGTATCTGTCTTTTCTCAGCACTCAAATTGCCCATTTCTCCAAGAATCCTCAGTTCTTTTTTAGTGGGAGTGGTTATTGGAGACCAACTTTTGGGGAGTAAGTGTGTTCATTGTGGTGGAGGAGTCTTTGCTTCCTGGCCTTTTCAGTAGACAGAGCTGGGAAATGCACACACACACATACATAGATACCTATATTTTAGAAATCATGAATTCATTCTGATACCTCCAATTTCAATCCATTCCAATAGGGTTTCTTCTTGCTTGACTCAGTTTTACTTCACTTCCAAGTTTGAAATAATGATGAGGTAAAATGGTAAAGATGTTCCACATGCAATGGAGGAGATTGAAACTCAGAGAGAGGGCAAGTTCAACGATTAAAGGTTAGGACATTATTCTCACAGAGTCAGGGGTAAATACAACCAGAATGTGCCACATCCAAAGGCGAGACTGGAAAAGAAAGAGACTGAAAGGGAAAGGTGCAGAGGATGGCCACTGGACTCCGAGGTCCACGAAGAAGTTGTGGTAAAGGAAGGAGACCAATAGGAATGGCCAGGAGAGGGAGTTGTGGGAAATGAAGCCGAAATGCAGGAGGAGAGCCGTGCTGTGCAGGGACTTGGTCGAGACTGGAAAGGTTTTAGCGAACACTTCAGAGGGGCCAGAGAAATGGAAGACTGGAACTAGACCATGGATTTGATGTTTGGTGACCAGAGATTTTTACAACTGGATTTAGGAACTTATCTGAGTATACAACTCTAAGTACCAAGGCAGCTCACACTGATTGATATTTGACGAATGTTTTGGGGACATTTGCATTTAGTTTTTAGCTATGATCACCAACTATTACTTTGTTTCTAATTACATGCTAGGCAAGTTATGCTCTGGGTATGAAGTGCCCAACTATAAGAGGCATTGTAGACAGGCTATTTTTAGGGAACTCGTGTTTTTCTTTAAAAGCTCAGTTAACATTTGGAATTGATATACAGTATAATATTTAAAAGAAAAACAACATATTTCCTCATCCCCCAAGAGGTTTCTTAAAATAGCATGTAATCTTACCTACAGTGGGAAAAGTCTCAACTTTTATAAATTGGGTTGCCTCTAACTTAGATCACCTGACCAGGAGAGCCCCCAAGAAAAACAAGGTGTGGTAAAGGTTATAGTAATGGTAATTAAGAAATTTGTGTTGTGCGTTTTGGGCCTCCCTGGCTAAACGCAGCGACCTAGCTTGTGGCTACTGGCACCATTTCTACCGCCGAGACACACTGCTTTTGAGAGGGAAGTCCAAACCAAACCTCTGCCCAACTTGAAAGCCAAAATATTCTTCTCATTCCTTTCAGCCACAAAAAGGGGAAAGCTTTTGCTAATAGGATCCATGTCTTCGAGACCTGTTGATGCACCAACCTGTTTTCTCTGCAGCATACAAGCAGTAAGAGGTTTTAATTTGAGTTGCTCTTCTTCACAGAACCGTGGAGTATTAGAAGTGCAAGAAGTCAGGAAGGATCTTTGAGCTCAGCCACTCTCAGCCTCTCACTTTCCAGATAAAAGCGCCAAGGCTCAGAGAGGTGCAGTGAGTCCAGAGCCCCTCAGCCGGAAAGTAGTAGAGCTGGAAGTCAGGCCGGCTGACCCTCCACCTGGGTCTGTGGCTGTGCCATACATTACAGCACCTGCATTCGACAGCCAAACCTCTTCGGGGCTGTACTCCATGCCCTAGATGTTGTGTGTCCAATCTGTGTTGTGACAAGCTGTGCTGCAGTAGAGTGGTACTGTGCTTAGCAGTAATTTGGTGGCCAGCACCCCACAAGCAAACCCAATGGGAGGTCAAATCTCTTCTGAGTTGAATGGAAATGTCTGATAGACTTGTCTTAAGGTGAAGACTCCCCACCCCACCCAACTTTTTTCTTTTCTTTTTAATTCTCAGCCCAGGATATGTTTATTGAGAAACATCTATTAGTTGCCTCTTGTATGTGCTGACTGGGGATCAAACCCGCAAGCTAGGTATGTGCCCTGACCAGGAATCGAACCTGCAGCCTTTTCGTGTACTGGATGATGCTCCAAACAACTGAGCCATCTGGTCAAGGCAAAGTGAAACCTCTTTCATGATGGGTAGTTCAGTCTGGGGACTGTAATGGACCAGGAGGATTTTCTCATCCTTCGCATTGCAAGACTTAAGGACATTCAATTCAGAATAGCAGTTCTTCTCCTTACTTCTGATGGAGAACAACTCCGCCCCCGTGCATTAGTGCCTGACACTGAGACAAGGGAAGCCTGCTCCACTTCATCCGGCCTCAGTGGGCAAGTACAGAGCCCCACGTGATGCTCACACCATGCTAGGCACTGTGAGACTCGGAAGGGCATTTGAGAGCTGCTCCTCCTCCTCCCTAAATTCAGGGCTGTGACGGCGCGCACCGCAACCACTGCTGACCATGCCTGCTGGGGCCCTCGATGGGGGACATCTCTGGCTCCCAGGGCCTCGTGTTTTCACAGTTTCACTGCTGCTCCCTCAGGGGAAACTGTCCCTCCCACCGAGTTTCCCTTCAACAAGATGAGGCTTTCCAGGAGAACTTAAAAATTCCCTTTGTTGTTTTATTCACTTCATTTTTCTTCAACATTTGAAAGATCCAAAGTGAGGACAAGGAGAAAGGAAAATATTTAGGTTGACTATACTGATAAATGTAAAAAATCTCCTTTAACTCTACTTTCGAGAAGATGATTTCAAAATACTCTGTACCCTCGGGATGCTACTGCCCTTGGGGGCACATGCCTTAGCCACCCCCAATTCCGAAAATGCTGTGTTTAGGCTTCAAAGAAAGGAATTATACTGGAACTTTCCATGGTAATTCTTTTATTGTAACCTTGGTTTTCTTCCTCCTGCTAATCTTTTAAAATGGGTATTGCAGGAAGCGGCTTGCCAGGCTGTAATATACCTCCGAGGAATGTGGCACATGATCTTTTCCTTATTTGGCACTGAAATTTCATCAGGCTATCCTAATTTGAGTGAAACACACTCTAGGAATAGCTTTAAAATAGCTCTCCAGTTAGAAGAGTTGAGGCCAGGTAACAATGGAACCATGGTTTTTCTATGCCATGCCTAGAGCAAATGAAGGTGATCAGTACGTGTGCTGCTGTATTCAGGTATACCAGGGGCACAGACGTAGGACGACCTGGAACACGTTCGTGTCCGAGTGTGTTTTATTTTAAAGATGTTAGGGGTGATAACGGCATTGCGCATGCACACGTGAATCACTGCAGAAACTGGCCCTGCCTGTTTGGGTGACTAGGCCTCAGCTAATTAAGGTGGGGGAGGCTTCCTGGGTGTATTGGTCGCCTTCAGTGAAGTCTGGGTGGCTGTGCAGCAGCCCGAGCTGCTTGTTGTACCATGGAAAAGGGGATTGAATTTACAGCAGTTTCCTTACTTGTAACAAATGAACAATAATCTCCATCTCACAGAGTCTGTGTGAGGATTCAATGAGGAAATACTTGGGCAAGTGCTTTGTAATCTCCATAGCACTCTGCAAAAGCAAGGGTCTGTGCTTGTGATCATTATCACTGGGACTGGAGTGAGTTATTCCCCAGATATTCATGATGAGGTTGTCAAAAGAGAGTAGTAGGTAGGTGGCTTTACCAAACAGGATTCTGTATGTATTACAGAAACTCTCCATTTGAGTCACTGAATAAACTGGGGGCAATGAGAAGTGTGCTTCATTTAAAATGTTCATTTTCACATTCCATTCTTTACCAGCAAACGGTTTCACTTCATTTCCAGTCACTTTCACTTTCAAGTTCTCAAGCTTTGGGTTAGTGTCAGTGATATTCCCACACTTACAACTTTGCATTGTCTTCCTCTTCTCTCTGAGAAGTCTGTTTGTCTGACATGTGATATGCTGTGGTCAGAATGGGAGCATTGCTCATGGTTCGTGTCGGAGGTAGAATGTCTAAAATCTACAGGGGGCCTAGCCCAGAGCATTTTCCGTGTGCCCTCCCCTCACCGTCCCCAGCCTGGTGGCTCTGATTTGCTTTTGCATAGAGCTACTTCCATTTTTAGTTCAAGGACCCCGGCTCCCCCCTGCACAGGGCCCTTTTTGTGTCCTGTGCTCTGGAGCCCTTCTTAGTGTCTGGGCACCTGCTTCTCTGTACAGGTGAGAGTATTATAACAAGGCCATGAACCTTCCATGAGATTCCTGAGGACCCAAGATTGTCTGGCTCAATCTCAGGAATTATGGTCTAGAAAAGATGCCTAACATATATCTTCCTGTCTTCTTTCAGCATCCTTCTCATAAAACTTAGAAAATATTCAGCCTAGCCCTGGCTGTTGTGGCTCAGTGGATTGAGTGCCAGTCTGCAAGACAAAGGGTTGCGGGTTCAATTCCCAGTCAGGGCACATGCCTCGGTTGTGGGCCAGGTCCCCAGTAGGGCACAAAAGGCTACTACACACTGATGTTTCTCTCCCTCTCTTTCTCCTTCCTTTCCCCTCTCTCTAAAAATAAATAAATAAAATCTAAAAAAGAAAGAAAGAAAGAAAGAAAATATTTAGCCCCAAAGAAAAGCCAAGCAAGTAGGATTACACTTTGTTTATCACCTGTGCTGGTGTGAGGCCTCTAAGTGTCAAAGGAGAATATAGGATGAGATGTGTCCTTTGGGACCCCAGGTGATGGAACTAAGGCCAAGGCAGAAGCTACACAGAGACAAATTTTTACTTAATAATATGAAGATTGTTCTAACAGAGCTATCCAAAGATGAAATGAACTGCCTCAAGAGTCTGAGTTTCCAGCCCTGGCTGGTGTGGCTCAGCTGGCTGGGCATCGTCCTGCAATGTGAAGCGTTGCCGGTTCGATTCCCCTGGTCGGTGCACTTGCCTGCGTTGCGGGTTTGGTCCCCGGTTGGGGCGCATGAATGAGAGGCAACCAGTCGATGTTTCTTTCTCACATCAGTGTTTCTCTCCCTCACTTTGTTTATTCTCTCTCTAGAAATAAATAAATAAAATCTTTAAAAAAGAGACTGGGTTTCTCTTACTGGAACTATTTAAGAGTAAACTAGACAACCAGTGAAAGTATATTGTAGAGAGGATTTATGTTATTGAACTGGTCACTTTCATCTTATTTTTAAAAACTGATTTAGAATTTGAACCATGAAAATAACACATGCATTTTATAACAAAATAACATCGACTAAGTCAATAATCCTTTTTCTTTCTATTCTCTCTGCTCACATTACCCTCCCTGTACCTCATTTCCCCATCGAAACCAATGTTCGGAGAAGGTAAAATAATGTTAACAGGAAACAGAAAAGTACACCTTTGATTCTATTTTTGTACTATTTTCACCAAACTGAGTATGGTGGATGTGTCTTCAGAGGTAAAGAAGAAGAAAAATAAGACAGAGCTGTCTAGAGCGTGGGGGTTACTCAGGAACTTGGGAAATGATGCACGCAGCTCCCGGAGGAGGCGTCAGAGCAGAGCTGTGCAAAGTCACCTGAAGGGAGTGAGTGTCTCCAGGCCACAGCCTGGCATGAACGTGAATAAAGCACAAACGTGTCAGGAAGGGAGCTGGTCACCATCAGAAACACCCAGAGTCGGACACTGGTCCTGCCCTGTGCCCCTAGGAAGTGCCCATAGGAATGAAAACGTGGGCAGTCTTCAGAGTTTCATTCCCACTAGCAAGAGTCCTCCTCCTTTGTGGGAAATTCGATCGAACAGTCAAGTCCTGTAGCAAACTCCTCTTATTCTCATGCCTTGTGGTTATAATTTGCCTCTGTAGGTAGAACTGTCTGAAGGGGAAGATGCTTTGGCAACTCTCCTGGGAGTACCTGGTCTGCGTAATGGATACATCACTGTTTGTAACCTGGTATTTTGGCCACACCAGTTTAGTGTGGGTTTTGTTGGGACGAGGCACCGTGCCTAGGCCTACTCAACTCGGGGGTACTGAGTGTCAGGTTTCTGTGCCTGCAAGGTTGGGACTGCGTCCGGGCTTCGCAGCTTGTGCAGCTGTAAGGTACGGTTTGGTACCGAAGGGAGAACATACAGCGCTTGGATAGAAGTCTGGGCTCTAGAATCTGATTGGCCTGGGTTTGAATTCGAGATTAGCCATGTACAAACAATGTGACATAAGCTTATTTCCTTCTCTGCAAAAAGTAGAGTAATGGTCATAACACCAACCTCAAAAGAGTTACCATAGTTTTTGGATGATAAGACGCACCTAGGTTCTAGAGGAAAATAGGGGAAAAAATCTGAAGCAAAAAATGTGGTAAAACATTTAATAACATAAATAACATAACATTTTCACCAATGTAAATGTAAACAGAACTCAACAGCAGCATTAACAACCATTATTCTTCCCAAGTGAGGGGAGGGGTGGGTCTTATAGTCTGAAAAATATGGTATTTTGAGGATTAAATTAGATAATCCATGTAAAATGCTTGGCTCAGAGCTTCATCTATGGCTGCTATCGTACCACTGCCACCGCGCCAAGGCAAAGGACACCTCATGATGATGATTAAGAGCCAGTGGGCGCTTGCTAAGAACAAAGCATTCCTGTTTCTCACATGCTTTCATTTCTTTCACAGTTCCTCGTTGGTTATGGGAATGTCACAAAGCAGATTTTAATTTTCAGGAGGAGTACGGCAGAGGTTTCTCATGATATTCTTGTTCTCTCATTGGGGTTAATTAAGATTCCTATTTGGTTGACCAAGTGGTTTTGAGCTGATTGATGTCCACCAGGAAGGAGGTCATCATGGTAAGCCTCAGGAATCTGTTTGCTGAATGCTCTTCTGTCTCATTTTCTCGTTTAGAAATTGTAACGAAAGCACAGAAGATGTGCATCATAATATGTGGTTGGCTCAGATTTGGCAGAAATGGCTAACACGTCCAATAAGACTGACAGGATTTTTAAAAGATCTGTGTAGGTTGACGGGATGGATTTGTTAACAATAACCACAGGAAACATGTATTGGACACTTACTGTGTGCCAGGCAGAACGCTGACTGTGTCACATGGTTGCCCTCATTCAGTCCTCACAGTGACCCTCAGGGCTGTACTATTTATATTCCATGTGACCGGTAGATAGAGAGGCACAGAGAGGTTAAGTTATCTACTCGAGTCCCACAGCCAGTAAGAGGCACAGCTGGGACAGGAACCAGTTAGCTAACACCAAAGCTCATGCTCTTAACCCCTATAACGCTGCTAGAACCAGTGAGTCAAGATTTTACAAGGTCAGTGTGAAGTCTAACAAAATGCAAGTGGTGGGTAAAAGTTTTAAGTATGTTCATGGATGAAAAGCTCAAAGTAAGTCAACACTGTTGTGTACTTGCTTAGAAATAAAAGAACAGTAACTTTGTATTCTGAATGAGAGAGAAGGGAACAACGTTCACGTCTGCACAAAAATCCTTGGGATCCTTGGAAAGGGCTGCAGAAAGGCTGGGATGTTACTATAGCAGGAGGCCCCACATGGAAGCCTCAGGGCGAGGGAATTGTGTTACCCCTGGTACTGGCCAACTGTAACCCCAGGGGGCAGCCGAGCCAGTGGGACACTGTTGCCCCTTAAATGTCCAGCATCTGTGTGAAAAAGACTCTTTCAGCCTTGGGAGGGTTGGGGTCTAGATGACCTTTACAGCCCACCCGTTCCCTAAGATTCTCTGAGATCAGTTAAGACACGCATTGAACAATTACAACTCTGAGTTAAGCAAAGCTGTGGTAAGAGCTGAGTGTGTCTGAGCAATGAGAGATGGTCAGTGTTCTGAGTGCTGCGGCTGGTCGTGTTCTGGAGGTGGCATTGCTCCAACTGTTTGTTCCCAGTGTTTGGAGTTAGAGGGAATGACAGTCTACAAATTTATGTCCATGGCACTTCACAGAATAGAAAAGGCCAACTTCTGGCCTCATAGCCACATGTAACAAATAGAGTTGATGTCCTTCCCCCTGGACTCAATTTGTAAGCCTCTTTATTGCATTGTGCTGCAGGAACAAGTTCCCAGTTTTGCGGGTGATCTGTGAAACCATCCTTCCCTTTATTTCAACTTTGTTGTTGTTGTTCTACATTTATACTATGAATTCAATGAACTCTTAGGGATTCCAGTTATATTATGGAAAAAAGAACTTAGAGTTCTAAGAACCTGAAGAACATTTTGTTTTCCTCAGTTAGAGGTCTAGGACTTTCAGGATTTGGCTATCATTTTCCAAAAATTTCAAGAAGATTAATCATCCCTGTCACCTCAAATGGCGGAGACAGTATATTCATTTCTCTCCTGAGTTATAATCATAATAACCCAATTCTTATATAACTTTTTCCATTGTACAAAATGCTATTTTACACAGGATAATCATCACAAATAATCCTGTTTGGGGGAGACAAGACGGGTACAGTTGCCCCATTTCAGAAACCTAGAACATGAAACTCAGTGGGGGTGGTGACGATGATAACCGATGTTTTCTGAATGCCACTCAGTGCTAACTGCCTGCAACAATTCATTTAATGTTTGTAACAGTAGTTCTGCAAGTTAGGCCTTATTGTCTCCACTGCAAGGTGGGGAAGCTGTGGCTCAGAGAGTAACTTGCCCAAGGTCACACAGTAGTAAGTGGAAAAACTGGAATCAAGCCTGGGGCTTTTGGATTCTGAAATCCATGCTCTTAATCAGTAGATTATTACCGCAGGAGAGGGGAGGACCTGCCCGGGGCCATCCGGCTGCCCAGCAGCCTGGGCAGGGCCAGAGTCTCTGTTTGTGGGCTGTTCCATGTATTTTCTCCTGTGTGCTGCAGCTGCCTCACTGGTTTTCGTTAACAGGTGGCTCTTTCCAATACATAAAGAAGAAACAAGTGAAATCTGGGCCACATTTTGCATTTATAACATAGAGAACCTACTCAGAACCAAAGAGAATTTTAGGCACTTATGGCATTTTTAAGTGCCTGATGTTCTCTTCACATTTTGTTTGTTCTTCACCACCACCACCACCACCAGCACTGCCGCCACCACCACCACCATCACCACCACCGTCAGCTAACGCAGGTGGTTCTTGTCCGATAGCGACCCCTGTGTCCTGTGTCCGGTGCACCTATTTTACTACGTTTGGCATTTGTAGAGGCAGGATGTTTCCGAACCAGTTTTTAGGAAGTTCCGACATTAACTGTAGCAGAAAAACAAATAGGAGAGGTGATGAGGTTCAGCAGCAAGAGCACAGGAGGTTCACCTTTGGTGTCAGTCCAAGCGGAGTTCAAAATCCCAGCTCAGCTTCTTCCTAAAGCAGGTCCTTAAACAAATTACTGAGCACCACTAAGAATCTATGTATGCACTTCAAAATTGGAGATAATACTTGACTCATGAGTTTGTTACAAAGAATGAATGAAAGTATGAATGAGTGAAAAGGTAATTAAATAAATGTTTATTGAGTGTGTAGCACATGGTAGGTGCTGTGGTTAGACCTAACCTCACCTAATCACCATGCCAGCCCGATAAGACAGTATTATTAGGTATCATCCCACATCTAACCATTTGACAGATAAGGAAACTGAATCTCAAGATTTTATAACGTTCCCAAAGTGAACTCTACTTTAGTATCTTGTAAAAGTTTATGAGGGCATCAAGTCAAACATACCTATTTCAGTTTCCCCAAAGCCATGAAATATCCCTAAGTCTCCACAAAAGATTTCCTGAATAAGGCTGTCCAAGTTTTCTTAAAGAATCCCATCTAAGTTCTATCATCTTAGCTGTTTCTTCACCTTTTTATTATCACAAAATTAAATCTGTAATTACATGGAACTATTTTAAGTGTACATGGTATTCCTCTGCTGTATGGATGTGCATATTACTTTCATCATCAGGGATGAAGAGAGGCATACATACTTGGATGGGATCTCATTTCCCTGGACTTCCTTCCTCCACCAACAGGGGCCAAGGAGAGTGGCCCTCGCTGGGCCGCTCTCCTCCCAGCCCAGCCGCCAGTCTCTGCCTCCAGTAATGCAGCTCCAGTCTCACGTGCTTAGAGCCCTGTGCGGATGTCACCGGAGGGGGTCCAAAATGCAGGAAATCCTTTACCTCCCAAACATTACTTCCTCTCTTCCACCCCTGACTCCACTTCTCCCCATGTCCTGTGTCCCTTATGGTCCGGAATCCAGCATCATCAAAATCTGTGTCCCCCACCTCTTCTTGGACACCCCTTTCACTTCCTCCCTCTCACAGAAATGTGTCTGTCTCTCGAGCACACTGCCCTCTTAAGTGGTGACAGTTTTGTTTTCCTCCATGTCCTACCACTAGCCTTTTCTTCCTTGCTACTTCCACACCCATATGCTTCTCTTCTTCCTAAAACCCCCCCAGCTTTGAGTCCCATGTTGTCACTAATACAGACATCTCAGATTGCTTAACCCTATGAGGCGTAAAGGCAAATCTTTTGTAGTTGATTAATATAGATGCCTCTTTGTGTCTCTTTCACAAAGAGGGATTCTTTGCAGACAGTCCCTTGACCAAGAACATACCTGCACTTTTAGTCACGTGGTCAGTGTTGTCTGATGGGGTGGGGCAGGACAGGGGGAGTGGTGGGCTCGGCCTCGCCTGGCCTGCCTGGGACCCTGACCCACTTGGAGTGCGAGGAGGGCCCTATCAACGGGTGGCCACGACGTCCCCGCGTGCTGCCGGGATCTGTTGTGAATACTGGAAACAGACGAGCATAATCCCGGCGCTAGAGGGGCACTCAGAAGATATTTTACTTGGTGGGACTGTGTGGGTGGGGGGCCAAATTAAATTTGCACACACCTCATTTTCACAGTCTTTGTGGAGGAATGGGATCTGAAAAAAACGGGGTGCAGAGAGTTGAGCACTCATGTGGGAGAATATTTTTCTAAAACACGGGAAGTCATGGAGGACTCAGGGTCTGGAGTATGAAGTGCTTTTCTACCCAATTTTGAAAGGACAACTTTGCACAAATCAGCAAAGGCTTCTTGTTTAAGGTTCATCACAAACACGTAAGAGAGCCTTGTTGGGTTTCTCCATAATTCTCGGTGGTTCCCAGAGGACAGAACTACTCCTTATCTGTAAGTAGCAGCTCTCTGGATTATAGACCTAATGGGGATATAACTTTAATGTTGTGCAGTTAAACCAACTTCACACGATTTACAAGACATGTCATACAACACCGAAAACAAGAAATTAGAGTATGTGGAAACTATGCTACTAAAATTAAGCAGCATAAGGAAAATTAATATAAGCCTATAAGTCACAGCTTGACTTCTGTTTCAGGAGCTGACCCAGAGGCAATGGAGCCAAAAACAATGTTAAGACCTGTTCTGTTCTGACTTGTGAGGATTATTTGCTGTTGTCTCCCCACCCCCATCTCACTTCCAAGTTAGCACTAAGGGTTAGGAAAAACATTGTAATGTTGCCTGATTTACTTCTGGTCTAACTTTGATTCTAGCTTTAGTAAGGTGAGATGTCTACTTTTTGTTAAGTATCACTGGCAGTTGGTAGGACATTTTCTAACAGTTTATGTGCTGCCAGTAATATTTGTGATTCTCTGAGGATGGGTGCTGGAGAAAAATGTGCTTATTGGAAAGCGTGCAGTGTGTCCGCGACGACCTAATTTTGCTGTTACTTGAACATGAGTGCTAATGATGTGGCATTAGCATTGCCTTTACATCTGTTTAATCAGTTTCAATGGTATAATTATGACATCAGTACAGAGATGAAAAACACATAGTTAAGAACTGTGAAAAGCTGCCCTGACGATACCAGAAAATTCGATGTTGAAAAAAGCAGGCAGCAAACGCAGTTCACAGCATAACTCAAAAGCTGGAATGTGCAGAACTCCCAGTATGAAGAGATGATGAGCTGGCGGTGGCGCGTATATGAACTGGCAAGGCCCAGGATTCCGGCCCGGCGCTGCAGGACGTGGGAGAGTGTGCGGTAGGCAGCAGAAGTTGTCTGCGGAGTGGGCTGGGAGCGGGCACGCTGCGGTTAAGCATGGAGTCTGGCGGCGGGGCAGTGGGAAAATTCCTACAGGGTGACAGACCAGTGGATGTGAGGCTGACAGCAGAGACATGTCCAGAATTGGGGGAAAGCTGCAAAATTCTACAAAGATTAATAAGGAGAAAGGGAATTTCTAAGTAGGTGAAACTCATAGCATGTGAGTGTGGTCGACAGAGCTCCTGAACCTCGGATGTCAGAGCGTCTAAGTTCCTTTGAAACAGAACTTAATGTGTGTGTGTTTTTTTTCTTCCAAGGGGATACTTTATGGAGGAAAACAGTAGGAAATTGTAATCATTTTGCAGAAATTTACTTTAACATAAACCTGGTTGGGCTTCATTTTGTCTTCCCCTTTACTCCACTGAGTTACCTTAAAATAGAAAGGGCACCCCCTGTAGAGTTCCACAGTGACAGAGTCCCAAATGTGGCTTTGAAAGCAGTCTCAGAAAACCCTGAAGCCTCCGACTTTCCTCTGAAGGGATCTTCGGAGGTGGTGGAGGGCCCGCAGCCTCCCTGAGTAGCATTGCTTTGTGTTAAACTGTCGCTGTAAGTGTGCCCTCCCAGGGCCTGTCCCTGATCCGTTGTATTATCTTTTGAGCCTCTTCTTTCTGCTCTAGCTTCAGAGAAGGAAAGCAGCTGGTTACTACTCTCAGCTGAAGAATCCTCATATACGTGAAGAAACTGTTATTCCATCACCCCTTTGACTTTGGACTTTTAGACAGACTCTTGCCCATCTCTGTCGTGTTCCACGTAAGTCCTCTTTCCCCGGTCCCACCAGCTTCACGGCCGCCCCGCAGACCCTCTGGGTCCCAGAACCCGATGCCGTCGTCCGCAGGGCCTGGCCACTTCTTTGGTGAGAAGATTAGTTTCTGGTTCCTAAGCATCCTTTCTGTGACTCTCATTGTCTTGCTTGATTTTTAACTTACGATTTTTCATTGAGCCAAAATTCACACACCATAAAATTCATCCATTTTAAGTCATACTTCAGTGGGGTTTTTATTTTTTAGTATATTCACTGGATTGTCCAACCATCACCATTATCTAATTCTAGAACATTTTTACCACCCCGAAAAAGACACCCCAGAGCCCAATGGCAGACACTGCCTGTTCCCTCTCCCCTCAGAAACCATTCATCTGTTTTCTGTGTCTATGGATTTGGAAATTCTGGACATTTCATATAAATGGAATTATTTCTTTTTATGGCTGAGCTTTATTCCTTTTTATAGCTTAGTAATATTCCATTGTATGAACACATCACATTTTGCTTACTTTTGCTTGTTAAACTCAGGGTTACATTAATGCCAAATAATATTGTGTTCCTCTCCCAGGAATACTCTGTCCAATTTGAGGTTTAACTCTTATTTAGCTTTTCAGTTCTTTATTCCTCAATTTAATAAGATGCCTTGGAGTCTCTAATTTTACTACCCAATGTGGTTCATCTAAAAACTGAAGAGAAGACCCCAAGCTACCCTGCAAACTGCACAGAATGTTACTTGTTCTCTTTTTTGAAATAGACGTGTTCATTACATGATGGTAACGGATACAAGAACCCCCTTTCATCCATCAGGTTCTCATTCCTGAAAGTGTGGGGTTCACTCGGTGGTCTCTTCTCAAAGCGTGCCAGCTGGTCTCCCAAGGCCGCCCGGGGGGAGGCAGGGCTGGACGATGGGGTTCGACGGCAGATCTTCGGCTGTTACAAAGCGTCCCCCTTGTCCCTGATGGTGATCATTTGCTCCCTTTGTATGATGAGTAGATACATCATGAGGACATTTTCAAGAGCACGGATTTACCCCTGTGAACGTGGGACATATCTGGGTGTCTTGGTTCTGCCTTTCGCCAGTGTTTGTGCCCCGCCGGTCGCATCTCTGAAATGGAGCGGTGATGCCCACCTCATAGGGTTGTTGTGACGTGTAAATGAAATAACTTCTATAAAGCACTTACAAATAACTCCTGGCCCATGTTACGGGCTCACTGCATAATAGTTATTATTCTCACGGGGGGTCTTGAGAATTTTAAAAAGAACTGAATGGTACAGTAGCCTCTGACCTCAAGGAGCCTAGTGTTCCAATGGCAGAGACAAAATGGACAATAGATAATCCTAAATTTGAAAACAAAACAAAACTTAGGAAAAAAATGTACTGAGGAGGTATAGAAAGCTTAAAATAATATCTTCATAGGTCACTTTAGTGAGTTTTGGGGGCAAGCGTAGGAGAAGTACCACTGATATCAAGAAGGAAATGTTGTCTTTCAGAAATACTCCTGAGTAGTGATCCCCATTCCCTGGAGCTCCGGTTGCTTCGCCTCTCTGAGCCTGGACGTGCCTCATGAAACAGCTTCACAGAACAGTTACCCCAAAGGGGTTTACTGGATTGCTGCTGCCCAGCACAGCTGTCTCAATTTCCCCGGGTTCTCTTCTCACTGCCCATTCCCCCTGGGCGATCTCTCCTTCATCTCCGTGAAGCCCACCCACACCCCGGCCAGTCTGTGGCCTCTGCCCCTCGCCCAGACTTCTCTCCTCCGCCCCAGGACCATGCGTCCGAATGTCTGCTGGGAATCTCCTCCTAGACGTTGTACAGCTGCCTGCCACTCGGAATGAATGCCCAAGTCCCGGCTGCTAGTGTCTCTTTCCAAATGACCATCTCTCGCATTTTTCCTGCCTCGGTTAGTGGGAAAATCATTATGTACATAGTTTCCTAAGTCACAATTTTGGGCCGTAGGAACTCTCCCTCTCCCTTACCACCCACATCCAGTTAAGCATGTTTACATTCCTTTTTCTCCTTCTGGTTTAGGATCCCCTCCAAGACAGGGTCTCTTTCTCGTTACTTGTTATTATCCCCGCCTAGCCCCAGGCCCGCTCCGGGATGTACATGTTTTTTTATAAATGTCTAATGAATAGGCACTTTTTTTCTATAGCTTTTCATTTTTTATTGAAAAGACAGATACCCACAAACACATGTGTATGCCTTTGAGCACATACATGTATTCACATAAGTTCTGCAAGTACACCGATCCCCTTTAACTCCCTCGGTTTATGGGTGAGGTTCTTGTGTAGCACAAGCCAATAGGCACGTACAGTGACAGAGGGGATGTGGATTGAGAGTTCTGCCACGATAAACTCAAAATTCCTTCTGGCCGGTGGAGCCACGTACTCCATTCTGCCAAACTATTCCCAGACGTTTCTCAATCATTGTCCTTTTCCTCTGTTAACAAGTTTTCAAACATTTAAAAAAGAAGAAAGAAAGAAAAGAAAATCCTTCCCTAAGAATCCCCCTGTCTCGGCGACGACGAGAGTGTGGTTTGGATTCCCAGTTGACCATTTTCCATTCTGTCACTAAGATGTATTTGGAAAACAACAGTAAATAGCCCCCCGTCCTGCCATTGTTTCTTCATGGTTTATGTTTCATGCTCTGCTGCTTAGCCGGCAGGGAGGGAGGCTCAACTGACAAACCCAATTTCTGTAGCGGTGCTGATATCATCCATGATTCAAAGCCACAGTGAAAAATTACAAATCAGCCTCAGCCACATTTTTTCTTTTTGTTGTTCTTCTTGCCGAGAAACACACACGCACAGACAAAGAAGTCCCGCGTTTGCCAAGTGGGGCCAAACAACCCCGGTATGGAATGAAGACAAATTGTGAAACCAAAATTATTGAAACCATAAAAAGCAAATGACTTTGTTTCCCCGGACTGCCTGGCCTTTTAAGCTGCCTCCTCTCATGCAGTCTCCACCCTGCACGAAGGCTGTTGTGTTAATTAGTTGTTTTCTTGTCCCGACATTACACTGAAATGGCATGATTGTTAACAGTGCTTGGATGACTTCCCAAGAACAGCTTTTAGCTGGAAAAATTATTGTAAAAATAGCATCTCTCTGGAGGCTTCTGGTCAAGATGGAGGCATAGGTAGACATGCCTTGCCTCACTATACAACTCTAAGAAAGAACACAAACTAACTTAAAAATTTAAAAAAAAAACAGAACTGCCAGAAAATTACCCATAACAACACCCAGAACTGTATGGAAGTCCAACAACCAAGGATTTAAAGAAGCTGTATTCATCCAGACAGGTAGTGGGGTGGAGACAGGGAGTCAGGGCAGAGAGGACTCAGTGAGACTGCGGGGGGGCGAGTGGAACAGGCAGCCCCACATTCATGTGTGGTGGATAAAAATCAGGGAGACACCTTGTGAGCAAGCGAGATCTCCTCTGCAGGCTGGACCACATGGCCCAGGGCTCCAGCGGGGGTGGTGGGGGGTGGATGAAAGCCTCATAACTTCTGGCTGTAAACCCCATGGGGGTTAGGGCAGCAGAAGAAACTGCCAGTATATATGCAAACCCACCCACCCTGGGAACCACAACCAGGACAGCAGCTGGAGGAATGCCAGTTGCATATGGGAAGTGGGTTAAGTGACTGGAAATGGGGCAAGGGCCAGGCAGGCCCCCAGAAGTCAGCCAACAGCGTCATTGTCCCCTTTCTGGCCACTCCCCACGGAGCCACAGTTGCCCCGCCCTGGTGAACACCCAGGGCCCCACCCCATACGACTTAACAAGTGTGCTAGGGCAGGGTGTCAAAGCAGCTCTACCTATTACACAGACACAGGGAGGCTGCCAAAATCAGGAGACAAAGAAATATAGCCCACATGAAGGAAAAGAACAGAACCCCAGAAAAAGAACTAAGTGATGTGGAGATAGCCAACCTATCAGATGTGGAGTTCAAAACACTGGTGGTCAGAATGCTCAAAGATCTCATTGAATACGGCAAAAGCATAGGGGGAGAAATGAAGGGTTTGCTAAGGAAAAATCCACAGGAAACCAACAATGAAGGGAAGGAAGCTGGGATTCAAATCAATGATTTGGAACATAAGGAAGAAGTAAACATTCAACCACAAACATTTGAAGAAACAAAAACTAAAAAAAATGAGGAGAGTTTAAGAAAACTCGGGAACAGCTCCAAAAGGGCCAACATCCAAATCATGGGGATGCCAGAAGGAGAAGAGGAAGAGCAAGAAATTAAAAACTTATTTTAAAAAACAGTGAAAGAAAACTTCCCTAATTTTGCAAAGGAAATAGACATACAAGTCCAGGAAGCACAGAGAGTCCCAAGCATGTTAGACCCAAAAAGGTCCACACCAAGACACATCATAATTAAAATGTCAAAGCTTAAGGCTAAAGAGAGAATCTTAAAAGCAACAAGAGAAAGGCAAAGAGTTACAAAGGAGTTCCTGTAAGACTATCAGCTGATTTCTCAAAAGAAACTTTGCAGGCAAGAAAGGACTGGCAAGAATTACTCAAAGTGATGAAAAGCAAGGACCTACAACCTAGATTACTCTATCCAGCAAAGCTACCATTTAGAATGGAAGGGCAGATAAAGTGCTTCTGAGATAAGGTCAAGTTAAAGAAATTCATCAACACCAAGCCTTTATTATATGAAATGTTAAAGGGACTAATTTAGAAAAAAGATCAAAACTATGAACATTAAAATGACAAGAAACTCACAACTATCAACAACTGAATCTAAAAAAACAGAAACAAAAACAAACTAAGCAAATAGCTAGAATAGGAATAGAATCATAGATCTAGAGATCACATGGAGGGGTAGCAGCTGGGAGGGGTAAGGGAGAGAGCGGGGAAAGGATATAGGGATTTAGAAGCATAATTGGGTAGGTAGGTACAGAATAGACAGGCAGAGGTTAAGAACAGTATAGGCAATGGAAAAGCCAAAGAACTTACACGCATAATCCATGGACATGAACTAAGGGTGGGGGGATGCTGGAGGGAATAGGGGTACTAGGCAGAGGGGGGTAAGGGGGGAAATTGGGACAACTATAATAGTATAATCAATAAAATATACTTTAAAAAATTGCATCTAAAACCTAGTTTTGTCTGGCCCAATCACTTCCTTGGCCAGTGGCTCGTCAGCCATGTGAGGGATGCTGTTCTGCCTGCCTTTGCTCCTGTTAGTTCTGCTTCACGTGTGTCTTCAGCCTGAGTGTCACCCCAAACCCTGTCCGTTCCTCAGTGTTCAGCTTCAGTGTCATCTTTGGGAAGCCTTTCAGGCTTGCATTAATGCTTTGTTCACATTCTGTCCTGCTTTGTAAGTACCTTGCGTGTGCTTAGTTGGTATTGGATAAATATTCGAGTTGATGTTAATAAATGGCTCAGAAGATTGCTAATTTCATACCACCATGACATTAATTTTTTATGTAAATGACAAAAGACATCTTAAAGAGTTTTCTTTTCAAGCCTCAACAGCATATATAAAAAATATAGGGGAAATGTATGGCTGTTAGAGAAAAAATTTAGACACACTGTTGTGCAATTTAGAAATTTTTTTCCTAAAATATTGTAAATTTAGAAAAATTGTGCAAAGAAATATAAAACACTGTAGGAATGATGCATGTGAAGTAAATTGTGCCTCTGAGCTCACTACTTCTTAGATACCACTGAATTATCTGCACTAATGTAGGAATGTTGGTGCATAAAACCTAAACCCACTTATATTTATATTGATATACATTTTAGGAATCTCGTTCAGCTAATTTACTTTCTTATAGGAAAGGATTTAATAAGTCTTATTAAAGCTAGTCTCCCCGGCTGCATGGTGGGGAAGCAATCAGAAACATGCTGAGGCTTGGGAGATAGCCGGCTGAAGTTTAAGTTTACTATGGAGAAGGTGCAAATAATCTACTTTCAGCCTAAATTAAGGTTGCCTATAGTCTTACAAACCAAAGGGTGATCTTGGAGTGCTAACCTAGGGAACTCTCCAGTAGGAGCTGTGACACACTCTGCTTCCTAGTCCACATTCAAATCGTAGTTGGAGATTGTGCCCAGCTCTGTGATCAGGAATTAATGGGGAGGAGTTGAGTCTAGAGGTGGCTTCGAGTTCAGCCACAAGGGCGACTAAAGGGTTGGGAAAGAACCATGAGAGAATTGAAAGAAACGGGGACTAGGCAGCCTGAAAAGAAAGGAGGAGAAAGGGCAATTCAGTAGCAGTGTCCGTGTAGGTAAACACACGTAGCAGAGCCTCGTGGCCCCTGTCTTCCATCTCGCCTGAGGATGACATCAGAAACTGAAACTGCAGGGTGCAGGATTTGGGATGGACACGTGGGACTGTCTGCTGATAATCCAAACTGGAACCAACTACTGAGAAACATGGTAGAATTTCATCTCTGGGGATTAAAAACTATATACCGTATTTTGCCACGTATAATGCGTTTTTTTTTTTTTTGCCCAGTTTTTTGAGGGGAAAAATAAGGTTGTGCACTCTACATCAGTAGTACTAATTCTACATCTATATAAATGTTTTTAATTCTTTTATTTATGCTTATTTGTTAAAAATGTAACTCTAGAAAGCAATAATGATATCCATATGGTCAAAAATAAATGCTAAAATTCCTTTATAATATAAAAAACAAGTATCTACAGATAAATAAATAATTGAATTAAAAAATTAAAATGAAAGATTTTTTTCCCCCAAAAGTTTGGGCCAAAAACGTGGGTGCACATTATACACAGCAAAATATGGTACCCCATTCTCTTTAGGTGTTTCTGTGGTGAGTCTTGTTCCAGACAATCACATGGTGTGACTATTTTTAAAAGCTTCTTCATGGACAGGGGGAGAGAAGCAAGGGCACCTAACTGGTTAGGAAGCAGCATGGTGCTGGGAGCCGAGGGGCAGTGGTCGCTGTCTGAGGCGCACTGTGATGACCTGGGTGGTCTTGAGCGTGTCCTGTAACTTTGTGCTATAGTTTCCTCATCTGTAAAATGAGGGAGACAAGCCAAGTGAGAGTGGGGTTTATAAGGTGGAAAGCAGCACATTCAGGACGCACAGGTTTTTGAAAAGCCTCCTCTAGGCCAGCCATTGAGCAAGACGCCTGCACATGTTATCTCGCTTGCAGCTCATCTTATCCAACCCATGTCACCTATGAGCCGACTGAGGGCTGGGTTGAAAAAGGGACTTACCAGTTTTATACAACCCGTTTCAGAGCTAGGTAGAACCCAAACCTCCTAACTCCCAGGCCAGTGTGCTTTTAAAGAGCCAGGCTCTGATAATCACGCTATGATATCATATTTGAGAATCCTTTCTAGTTTTTCTTAACCACTTCCCTTTTCCTCCTTCCAGAAGTGTTTATTGTGTCTTATTAATATGGTAGGTACTCTGCTAGGTGCTGGTTAGACAGAATGGAATTTTGGTGGCGTGAGCCTTCAAGGGTTTTTAATGCAATGAGAAGGTGTTACAGGTAGTGAAAGAGGCTTTGGGATTTTTCCAGGCCTGTAGATACCTTCATGGTTCAATAATGCCTCCTTGTCTCAAGTCTGTCATCAGAGGCAGAGTAACAAGAGGCAGGGACACATGTCCCACTTTTCTCGTTCTTCCCATGCCCTCTGATAAGGACCACAGCATGGCTGAGACGCAGGGAGAACTTGTCCAACTTCCAGCACCAGGTTCTGGAGCCCCAGGACCACACCGCTCCTCTCCCCTCGGGGCCCTAAAGACTCCCCGAATTTCATTCCCTGCTTGGCCACCCACCAACTGCTTACCTTAGATTAGTTATTTAAGCCTTCTGTGACACGGGGACAATGTTGATACCTACCTCAGAGGGTTTTTGTAAGGATTGTGAAACCACACAAATGAAGTTGCAATTACTACTATTAAGAAAGTGAGAGGTGTTCACACTCAGTAAGTTTTTGCAGTTTTGATGTTTTGATTCTCCGGAAAGCAGCACTGCTCTCACCTCCTTACCAACAGTCCCTTCAACCTCGTTCGGAAGAGACCAAACCCTCCCAGGCCCTCTCGGTCAAATCCAACTTTCTCCCTGAGGGTCGGTCGGTCACTCGAGTGTGTTCCTGTTTGGAGACATGTGCAGAGTGGCCACACGCTCAGGTTCTATAGTCTGAGCAACCTAAGTTCAAATCCCCGCTCCAGTGTTTAACTGGAGAGAACTCTTTTAGGCGTGGCTGTCATGCCTTTGTACAGGGGTTTGAAGCATGTCTGCTGTCCATTCATGTATTTAGTTTTACTCCCATAGAATTGTTCCACAAGTCATATTTTTATGCCATTAACTGTTATTATTAGTAATAATAATGATCGATAATATGTATTAAGGATGTGCTCTGGTGCTAGCACTGAGCTGATTTGCATATGTTATGTCTATTTTTTATGAAAACCATGTGGTATAAGTGGTTTCATCCCCATTTCAGAGATGAACAACGTTCAGAGGGAGGGAGGGTTGACAACGTGTCCGAGGTCCCAGACTATCGCTGGCAGAGCCACAACTTAAACCCAGGTCTCCCCAGCTCTGAAGCCCAAAGCCCGTGTCACTTTTCACTGTGGCTCCCCGTCTGTCGTCCCAGGTGGGACTAGAGGCTCCGTCTAGGCCAGTGCTGCCAGTCGCAGTGGCTTCTTGGCCTGACTAGGAATAGTTTCCAGGCCTCAGCTTATTAACTTAGTGAAAATGGTCTCTATTACTATCCAAACGGCTCAACTGATGTTGAATCACCGTTTCTAGGATTGTACAACATTTTCTCATCTTTGTCTCAATTCTCTTGCCTTTACCATAGTGAGGAAATGTTCTAAAATGCTGAGAGGTGTCGCTTTCAGAAACCAACTTTGATTTATTTTATCATTTTAAAAGATTGTATTTATTTATTTTTAGAGAGAAGGGAAGGGAGGGAGAAAGAGAGGGAAAGAAACATCGATGTGTGAGAGACACATCAAGCAGCTGACTTTCGTTCGCTTTGCAGGACGACGCTCAACCAGCTGAGCCATGCCAGTCAGGGTCGATTTGTATTTTAAAGGAACCTAGTTTTATTCATTATTTTATGCTTACCTATAATAGCTCCAGGCATATCAGATGTGTTTCATAAATTTGTGCTGAATAAATGAATGAATGAGAATTTAGTAACTTTGTTTTAGAGCATTTAACATAGTGAAACAAGCTCGGGAAGGAAGTCAGGTGGTCTGTGTGCTAGATTTAGCCTGGCCGCCGACCAGCTATGTGACTTACATGGAGTAACTACTTCTTTTGGGGGGAAGGTGGAGAAGATCAAGGTAATTAATTACTTTGTGGTTGGACCTCACATGCAGTTTGACCTTTGCAAGATGATGGGATTTAATCCAAGTGATTGCTAGGGTCCCTTCTAGGTCTCAGGCCTTGTAGCATTCTGTGGATCGTGAGTGTGGGGATCGAGTGTTGTTTTCTCAGTGACCTGTCTGGAGCCCTAGAAGCTAGCAGATTTGGGGAGAAAACCTAATGTTCTCTAAAAACACCATGGAAGTTCTTAACTTGTAAAGATACAGGTTCCAAAGTCTACTTGTTGCTAAGCCCCCAAAGAAATGCTTCGTGCAAGAGCTAATCTCTTGTGTTGATGGGCAAAGTTGACTGGCACCTTTTAAGACATACCTTTGTATTTTTGAAAGTTCATAAATTGAAAGCTCATTTATAAATAGACAGCTGAGAAGTAGCTCTTTTCTCCTACATTCAGTTGTACATATTTTGGCCTTTCATACTGATTTACAGTCGCCCTGCTGGCCAGTCTCACCCTTTCCATGGCCAGGAACCGGGGAACCTGGTCCCTGTTGGCCTAATCGCGTTCTTGGCCCACCTGTGGAATTCTTGGCAGTTAGCACTTCTTATAAAACTCTTCCCCAGAGGGGCCTGTGTGGATAAGATGAGCAACACACTCACTGCATTTTAGAATGGTATGCGATGAGAATCAAGATGTTGAAACTTCTGGACATTTTTCATGTAGGTAAGAGTGTGACATTATGTAAGATGCCTCTGGCTTACTCATCTCCACTATGACAGGAACCACCACTTTCACAGTCTTCTATGTGGCTGGGTGACCAAGAAATGACCCCATGGAGTAGACATCTGCAGTGGAGTCAGGGTCAACCTGCTCACAGCCCGTCTCCGAGTAGAGCAGCCCCCGGACGGTGCGAGTGACGAGGACCCAGTCTTCTGTCCTCGGCTCAGCCCCATTCCTGCAGGGCCCTTGCGCATGCTGGGCAGGGCCCCGTCTTCAGCCTGTCGGTCACCCCGTGTCCAGACAGAGAGGCTGGCCCTGAAAACTGTAACCAGCTGGGCAAGTACCCCCAGCCCCAGGGTGGCCAGGCTGTGACATCCTTATCTCGTACAAAAACTTCAACTTTGACCAGGTTGAAGCAACTCATTATTTCTAGCATGTCAAAGCATTTTGTCCCTGCTCTTCAGAATCAGTTAAAATTTTTCAACTGTGTATCCAAAGCTGAGAAGGTACAGAAAAGAGGCTTATACCTACTTGAGAGGTTACAAAAGGCATCAAACTGTAGAACAGCCTAACACAGATGACTTTTTGATGCAACGTAATGTGGATTATATTGGTTGAGACTCTTTGATTACAGGAAACAGAAACTAATTATGGCTAACTTAAAAGAAAACAGCGGTTTTCTGTGGATGTGGAATAGGTCATAGAATTGAAGGAAAAGTAGAACCAACAGGTTTCCAGATCAGGATAGCTCCAGGAACAGGAAACAGAAACTGATGGTTAGATCATAGCAGCACTTCTGGGATGCATCCACTCCAGGCATTTCCTGGTCTTTATTGTTCAGGGAATTAGTCACATTTCCAGAAAAGATTCTGATTGGCTGTTTGGCTTGGATTATAAATCTACCCCTTGGCTGGGGGCAATCCCCGAACCTTGACTGACAGTACCACTAGCACCACCTGTAACGAAGGTCAGGATAATTCCTGAAACCAGATGCTTCTTCCAAATCAGGGGAGGTTCAAAGACAGCAGATCTCCACTACAAACCTGTTTCACTGGATTCTACAGGGTAGGAATCAATGAATCCTTAAAGCCAAAAAAATGGGCAGCTATGCAGGGATTTCTTTTTCTTAGAAGTTGCCATAAAGATACTTATCCAGTTTAGGAGTGCTTGGCTGTAATTTTGTGTCCTTTTGTCTTCAGTACACTTTCCGAATTTAAACCAGCAATTAACAAGAGGCATCTCTGGCTATTGTAGTTGCCTGTAGCAAAATGTAGTTTAAGAATTCTTGGAATGTGATAAAAATCACCACTGTCATTATCATCACACAGGGAAGGCCAAAATAAAGCCCAGTCAGTCATTAGAGGTGAATTATCAGAACCTCTCAGAGCCTGACATTCTCACTCTTGAGTCGTGCAGATTGGCAGGATCTGAGCCTTTGAGGGCTTTGATGAGAGCGACTGACTTCAAACGAATGAGCAAGACAGATATTTCTGGTTTCATAGGCTGAGGGATTTATAACAAGAAGCTATATTGTGGATAGTAGATTAGAATAACAAAGGGGATTTTAAAATGAGGATGACACATTGATTTGGAATGTTTCCTCATCCGAACTTACTCCTATTTTCCTTCATGCTTTCTTTTTCGAGGGGGTAGCCTGCTGCGAGCCACCTTTGTCTTTTCTCCTTGCCTCTGTCCCTAACTTCTTTCTTCTCCTTACCCACTCCACTTTCCTCTCTCTGATCTGGTGTTTTCCCTTTAAATCTTCTTTTCTCTAACCCTATTTCATCTCTCCCTTTCTTTTCCTTATTTGATCTTACAATCCATCATTTCTGTTCCTTTTCCTGAAATTCCCTTCCTTTCTCCTCCTCCAAATCAACATTCTAGTCCCCTACTCCCAAACTTCTTATCTCTCCCGTGTTGATCCCCAACGTGTTTACTGACCTGTGGGCCAAAAGGCAAAATCCCCAGGCCCTCTCCGCAAGCCAGTGTGGTGGCGGGAGCAACAGCTGTCATTGCTCAACGAGTGCCTTGTGACACACCTGTCAGCGATAGGGACCCTGACAGGGAGAGTTTACATAAATATGTTTGTGTGCGTATGTGAGATATATGACAACGTTCAAGCAACTAGTTTGCTGAGTGGAGAGGTACTTGGATTTTTTTTTTCTTTTTCTGGCAGGGAACGGAGTTAAACAGAAAGCTTTGCCTAAGTTTATTTCTTCATTAAGTTAATGGATGAGGTCCTAAGAAATTATGTAAGGAAAGCAGATGATGTTAAAGAGAAAAACAGGGACAAGAGCTCAATAAACAGTCAGGCGTTGGTGTATCCTGCTGACACGTTAGTGATAGCAGACACAAAGAATGTATCGTAGATGCAGTGATAGAACAGAAAGCAGAACCAGGAGAGAGATGGCAATAAAAAGCAATGCAATCCAAGTGATTCGTATGTTTAACTGAAAGAGAGGAGGAAGAGGGCAGTGCATATAATATGACAGGGCAAGAACATGGAAGAAGAGACATACTGGCGGAGACACACAGATGAGACATTTGAGAAGTTCTCCTCGCATCAATAATACTTCGCCGGCTAAGTAACAAACGGGGAACACACAATTATACTACGCAGACACAGTGTCTAAAGTATGCTGTGGGAAATAAAAGCTAGACAATGATTAGAGGAGTGTCTTAAAAAACACGACTTCAGAAATCAAGCCCCTGATAAAAAAGGAGTGGAGGCATTCTAACGGGTGAAATGGGGAACAGCGGCAAGTGACATGGACCTTCAGCAGGAGAAGTGATTTTAAATGGCGCCGCCAGGTGAACAATCATCAAAACGGAAAAGCAAGGGGGAGCTCTCTGTCCTGAGTGTTGGGGGACCAACCTGGCCTAAAACAGAGCAGACCTGCCTCCTCTCTGCCAAGGACTATGTCAGTTTCTGGACATATACTTCTAATTTAAGCCTCACTCTACATGGAAGTGAAGCCAAGGACTGAGAATGACATCCACTGGGAGGAAAAAGCACAGGGAATTTCCTGAGCCACTTCCAAAGTCCTAGGTCTCGGGGGGAATAACTCTGGTTTTGTCAAGTCAGGGTGAGCAGCCAAAGGCAGCAGACATAGGATATTGTCAGAGGTAAATCACCCCGTCCAGCCCGTTCTGTCTCTGCTGCGAGGTCAGCGGACCCCAGCACACCGGCCAAGTATTTTCAACTGTGGAAATCCCCTAAGTTTCCAGTGGCTGTGGTCCCACAGCTCTGAGGTTTACTCACAGGGTGGCTCTCTTCCAGCTTTCAAATCTCGGCGAGTTGATTAATCATTTTCTTCTTTTGACTCATTCAGGCCTCTAGAAAATAGCTGTAGGTGCCGGATGGCTGTGCAGATCAAGGAGGTCAGATAAATTGGCTCGATGCTGGTTTATAGAAAATCCTAGAAGATATTGCCAAAAGCATTTATGCACACTGTCCTCTCATGTTGGTCTATGGATCTGTGGCCAAAGGCCATTGGCTTACTCATGCGTTTGAAGTAGGGTGTCTTCATGTGCGTTAGGAAACGTGGGTATGTGTGGGTATTGTAATTTCTTAACATAAGGTCAGCTATTGTAGGCTACTTATTTAGACAGCCGAGTTCCATTATGACAACTTATTTTTATATCTATTTAGATGGACTAATGGTCAGATTATAACCCTCTAATAATGATAACCATAGTAAACACACAGACAGGGCTGTTATTTGTTGGGTCCCCCACTAACTGTTTTCCCTAACAGACTGTGTTCATAGGACTGAGAAATCGGTGCTGGTAGTCTAAGCCAAGGCCATGCATATTGTGATTCCTTGATTTTCTCTGGCTGATATTCCTCATCAAGAAGTTTATTGTAGTAGAAATGTTTCTTTTTAGATGCATGATTATACTTTTACATTACAATGGAAAGTCCACTTCTCTGGCTTTTGTAATGCTTTAATCTCCTGGTTTATATATTCAGTTCACAGACATTTATAATAGGAAGCACCTCAGCATACTACACTGGAGATACAGTTGTGAATAAGACATCCCCTGGGACCTGAAGTTATTCCTTACATTAGTGCTTTGTGATTGGTGGGAGCAAAATACTTGAGAAAGCACAGAAGAAGCAGCAGATATTTCTGCAAAGGAAACATTTGAGTGGAAATTTCAAGGACATAAAGAAATTCTCCCGATTGACAGCGGTGGGAGGAACACCATCAGTAGGGGAACAGCATGCGTTAATGCAGAGGTGTGAGACAGCACAGCATGTGTAGGGTACAGTGAGACATTTTAAAAAGTGGGGTTGTGGCAAAAAATGAGCCGAAGTAGATTAGGTTGGGGTAAGATCGTGATGGGCCTTGTGTAGCATACTATAGCCTTATCCTGTAAGTACTGAAGGAGGAGGCTTATGGAGGTTCTTAAGAAAAAAATAACTTCATTTGATTATGTTTTCAGAAGCGAATTCTGTTGAGAGTGTGGGGTGGGAGAAAAGAGTCCCATTAGAAAGCTATTGCGTAGTCTAGAAGTGGTAGTAGCAGAGTTACAGGGGGTAGACTAGACATGTACCTTGGAAGTCAAATGGACACACCGCAGTGACGGGTTGGATACAGGGGTTGATGTTTAGATGATGCCCAGGTTAGGGACTCAGGTCAGCCTTGGATGATGAGGTCACTTTGTGACCTGATGAGTTGCTGTGAGGGTGCTAATGAGATGGAACATTCCAGGGAGAAGTCGAGTAGGCAGATAGTGTGGGTCCAGAAAGAGATCCGTTGAGAAGCACTTGAAGCACTGGAAGCTGGTTGTATCAATTAAGCAGAAGAGAAAGGGGGCCGAGAATGGTGGAGGGTGTATTCTGTATAAGAGCATGAATCAGGAATCGCTTCTTACCGTGTGGGGAGAGTTAGGAATCACTCACTGGGTCTTTCACAACCATGTTTGTTGTCTCTGTGGCAGAACACACTCTGGATGCTGTTATATTCCTACACGTGACTTATATATTTCATAATGAGGTTGGGAGCTGCAGTCAAAGGCTTGCAGGACACTGACCCTTCCAGGCCGCCATCTGAGCGTGCTGCCTTGGGAGGAGTGGGAGGGCCATTCTCAGAGACATGTTCCCACTCAGCTTTCCCTGGCTGACCTGGATTCCGAGTGACTGCTGGCTCGGTGGGGATTTGCAGACGTCCGCACAAAAGGAGTGTCATTGGTATGCAGCCCCTTAACTAACTGTAACAGTCTGGTCCTTAAGTCTCTGAGAAAGCACACACATCTATTCTCCAGTACTTGCTTATTTTCAAGGACACCTGTATGACCCTTCGTCGAGTCAGCCGACCCCTCCCTCTTTTATTCACCTGCTATTTCAATTATGTGAGCAGTGATATATCTGCCTCAAAACTCCCCGCCCTGGGAAATTTCTGGAGGAGAGAAGTATTGGAAAAATATTCTGCTTTCGAGCCAACTCGGGGATTTAAATCTCTTCCAGCCTACAGCACACCTGGACTCAAGTGTCTATTCCCTCCTGACTCTGGAAGAACGAGCTGCTCTTGAACGGGCGCTCGTAAGCACACTGACAAACTGTGAGTCCGTCTCCTCCTGCTGTCCGCTGAAGCCGTGAAGCGTAAACAACTCAGACCGTCCAGAGCCAGCGTCAAGTATCACAAGATGGGGCCCACAGGGCACTGGGACTCAGCAGCCTGATTCAGTGCCGTGTGCATAGCCGTCGTGTGCAGGCTGCTGGAGCCACTCCCTCACAAATGCCACACTTTCCGTCTGGGACTTACACTCTGGTGTCACACTGCCCCTACCTTCTAGTGCCTTACACCTAGGGGGCCTCTGATAAGTGTCAACTGGTTGGATTTTCCAAGGTATGGAGGTAACTCAATATATTATACAAAGGCCTCTGAGGTCCTCCCGGGCAGTCAACTTTACTAATGGCAACGAAAAGTGACCCAGGGTCCCCGAGTTGGCTATCAAGGGATCCTCTGGCCCACAGACACATTTTACTTAACTTTCTCAGTGATGTCATTAAGAAAGTGTGAGTTCGGTGGCAGCATTAAAACATTGAGAGGTGTAAAGGTCCAGGTTCCTGACTTCTCTTGAAAAATGGAAGACCTGGCAACGTCGGGCTGCATTCTTGCAGGCCGGCAGTTCTGACCCCTTTAGAGTGGGCTTGCCCTTCCCATTCGTCAGAGTCCCCGCCGCTCCCTCTCTCTGTCACACGTGACCCGCCTCACTCGTATGTGTCGCATGCCTTGCTTCTGTGGGCTGTTCTTCGTAGGCTCCACTAGCAGCATGATTTAGAACACTTCCAAATTAGCATGATGTTTCAGAAACATTTGTAACAGTTTTATTGAAATATAATTCACATACCATACAATTCATTAGTTTCTGGTGTATTTAGTGTTGTGCAACTATTACCACTGTCGAATTCCAGAACATTTTCACCCCGAAAAGAAATCTGTGCTCGTTAGCAGTCACTTCCGGTTCCTTCCTTCCCTTCACACTCTTTCACCCCTAGGTGACCGCTAATCTACTTTCTGTCTCTATGGATTTGGGTTATTTCTACTTTTTAGCTACTTAAATCGTGCTACGATGAACATTTGTACACAAGTTTTGGCACATTGAGACCGCTGAGCTTGGTCTCAGCTCTTGCAGCCAGACCGGGTCATGTAATGCAGTGCATTCTTGGTCTGTGGTGTGTGGAGTCATCATGAGTGGGATGAGTGCCTTATAAGGAACGCCCCAGAGAACTTTCTTGCTCTCTCCACCATGTGAGGATACAATGAGAAGATGGTAGTCTGCAGCGTGGAGGAGGGTTGTCACCAGAACCTGACCACACTGGCACCCTGACTACTTTGGACTTCCCAGCCTCCAGAACTGTGAAAAGTTTCTGTTGTTCGCAAGCCACCCAGTTCATGGGCCCTTGTGATGGCAGCCTCAACAGACTAAGACAGTGACCTTCCAGGGAGGGCAGCAGTTGGCCTGCTCCAGACTCAGGTTCTCCGTCCCCTCAAGAAGACGGGCTTTTTCGTACTCATTTTCCCCCGCTGAGCCCAGGACTCTGCTCCCGGACCTGACTCTGATACCCGGTTTTCTCCTCTTGTTCACTGCTGTCTCTTTTCTTCCACTCCCTCTCGCCCCCACCCGTCAGCGCAGCCCGGTGGTGCCCACACCATCCTGAGACTCGGGAACCTCCTGTGTTGTCACCACAAACCACAAGGACCACAGGAGAGAGGCCTCTCTGTCCAGCAGAATCTGATATAATTACCAGATGTTCCACCAGCCTCATTCCAATAGTCTCCTCCATTGTCCCCTCAAATATGCATTACTGACAAGGTTTTTAGTGGAGAAAATTTGGCCACGCTAAGTGTAATTGAGTATCTGAATTACAAAGTGAAAAGTCTTAGGTTGGCTGTGAGAAAGCCACATTAGCCACACTGTGCGTCATTTTTATGTAGTCTACACAGAAAGTCACGTCTGACCACGGGCACATCCACGTGGGCACCTGGAGCGAGAGGCCTTGTCCCAAAGTGTGACAGCAAAGGTGTCCAGGAACCCCCAGCCCCTCTTCATCAGCAGCGGTGGCTTTTATAGGGCAGCCTCGTTACCCTGGGTGTCATAGCTGCAGTAATAAGACGACCTCGGATCTTCCGTTCCCTCATCTCAGAACAGACCGCGCTGTGCACCTGAGAGCTCCCACCCCTGCCCGTCCCATCTGTGATGAGCGGGATGACTCAGAACGGCACCTTTCACCCAGGCCCTGAAGCCTCCGCCAGCCTCCGCCAGCCTCCGCCAGCCCCCACTCCACTCTTCCACTCACAGTCACTTCGGGAGGGACGGACCGCACACAGGAACTCTGGTGCCCACCCGGTCGGGGGTGGGGGGACGCGAGGGGGAGGTGGTGTGCAGTAGTAATGTGAGCCTTTGTCCCTCGGCTGTGATGACTTAGAGACCCTGTGGCTGTGCTGTGCACTTTTTCTCCGGTGTACATATAATCAACACTTTTCACTTTCCTAACCTTTCATTAGTTGTGCCTTACGCATCACTTGGCTGGAGGTAAATGGCGATAAAGGAGGATTGTTTCTCCAACTAAAGAAGTTAGAGGTTTCGGCTGGCGTGAAACTGGCTCTTTATGGTGGATCAGGGCACTGGGGGAACGGGAGACAGTGTCCGGAGGACAGGAGGCTGCTTGTTCCCCCGCAGCCTGGTGTTTGCGCCTGCCCTGCCTTCATTCGCTTCTCGAGGAAACGGGTCCCATTCCCGGGCCCATCCCAGCTCTCACGCAGGTGACGCCAGAACTCGAGGACGTTACCCCATGGAAACTTGCCTTGTTCTTTCTTTCTGAAGACTTGCAGACCTGTTTTCTGTTGCTCCAACTTAGGCTCTGAGAGGAAGGAAGGTTGCCTTATCTTTTTTGTTGGGTAGGATGGGAAGAAGCTGAGAAGGAAGAGGGGAGGGACTGGCATCTACTTTGCTATATAAAGCCCATTTGGTCTGTGCTGTGCCTGCTGAGAAGAGCAATTCCAAGGAGCGCACCGGCTTTGCTTGTCTGTCGCTGGTTCCGCTGGCCTGTAGCTCTTCGTGCGTTCACGTGGCTTTAACCCGAGACGCCCACCAGGGCCTGTTCTATGACGTCTTCATGTCCCTTTCGCTTTAAACTGCGGCTCTGGTACACTGACAAACCCAGATTGCACATTCTTCCCTCTTGTAAGCTGCTGTTCAGGATCACAACTTAGCATCAAACAACTTTCTTTTTCTCTCCTTTTTTTTTTCTTTGTTGTGAGAAAAACATATTTATGCTCTTTTTAAATTATCAGTCATAATGCCATGATAAAATATTTGATTCATCATTTTGGTTAAGTTTAATAAATATAGGTTCCATTTAAATATAAATTCTTTTGGTTCTCAGATTTTATTGTTTTTAAACTTGTACTTTCTGCCTGCCTTCCCCCAACCCCACCCCATGCAGTCAGCTCAAGTGTAAACACCCTGCCATTCAAAAGGCCGTCACATGGTCCCCTTGCCCAAGCCTGGCTCTCTCCTCATGAATCCTGGAGTCACACTGACTCCAGGAGTGGGTAGCCCATCACATCACTTCTGAGCTGTGCGACCTGGAGCTCGCACTGCCTCGGCCTCCCTTTCTGGCAATGCTCACTGGGTTATCATCAGGATCAAATGACCTTGTCATGTCCACCCCGTCTCCAGGCATCCCCTACTTGGGTCCACCCCATGCACAACTGGCAGGAGTCCTTCAGTTTCTCTGGGGTCAGCTTGTCTCAGCCTGGGCGCACCTCGTCTCTGAGCTTCTCTGGTTCCCGGCCCCCCCCCTCCCCCGCCGTCCTGTGCCTTGGCACCAACGTCCTTCCAGGCTCGTCCGCACGGCCCTTTCTGAGCCTGTCCCCACTGCACCTCCACATATACTCCATCACAGGGCTGGCACCGAATCCTTCGGCCGGCCTGGCCTCACCGTTCCCTGACGATGCGTGTGTTTCTTCATGTCACTCTCAGCCTAGTCCATCCTGTCTGCCCAGGATGAGTTCCCTTTCTCATCTTTCCTTGTCAGAAATCCCATCACCCTTCAAGGTGCCCTCTGTAGCCATCCTGACCAGGACGGGAGGTGCCTTCCAACCTCTGAACTGCTGGGTAGTCTAAACGTGGACGGCTCGTTCAGCACATCTTGTTTCCCCTTCTCCTTTGTGAGCTCCGAGAAGGTAGGAAGTCCACTTTTCCTTACATGCCACTGCTTAATAAACATTTGTTGAACAAATAGGTACTAAAACCTCCTTCGTCACCTCTTTGTGTCCTCAGTTTGAATATAGTCATTTCCTCTAGTGTAAAATCAGAGGAAAGTAGAGTGTATTAGCAGTCAGGATTTTGCCTCATTTCATCAACATACACTTTTTGAATACCTGCTACATGTTAGAAACTTTGCTAATTGTTCAGGTTAAAGTAATAACTATAGCTACAATTCACAATTTACTTCCTAGGTGCTAGGTACCATGCTAAGTGAATACTTCTCACATGACATCAATACTCATGACAAATTTAAGAGAAAAATATGATCATGTAAGCTGCAGGTCCGAGAAGTTAGTAACTTGTTCAGGGTTACCCACCTGGTCAACTATGGAGCCAAGAGTTGAGCTTCGCTCAACTCTAAGAGCTAAGAGCTAAGAGCTATATGATGCTCTACCATAAGAGCGTCAGCCCCCAAACCTGTGCTCTTAACCAGCTAAATAAGATACACATCTTCCTGCTGTTCCCTCAGCAGGCCAGGTTAGTTCCCACTCAGGACCCTTGTGCCTGCAATAGTCCAAACACCCACCTGGAATGCTGTCGCCCCCTGTCTTTACATAGCTGGCACGTCGCATTTTTCAAGCCTTGGTTAGAGAGTCATCTTCTAGAGAGACTTCCCTGAACTCCCCAGCTAAAGTAGCACTCCACCTACCTGACCCCCACCATACACTCTGTACCCCAACCACCCCGCTCTGTTTTCTTCTGGGCATTTATTGCCGTCTGTCTAGGTCACATTTACTTGTGTATATATTCATTGTCTGTTTTCCCTTGCCAGGATTGAAGCCCCACAAGAGTAGGGGTTTACTCACCACTGAATTCTCAGTATGGAGAACAGGCCCTGCGACCTAATAGGTGCTTCATAAATATTTGTTGCGTGTTAAATGAATGGGTGAATTGTTGAGCAGCTGTTTCAGGTTGGGTTCCACAAAAGCAGACACTGAGGTGGACTCCGGGGTGCAAGATGCAGGAATCAGCCCTGTGAAAGGGAGGGAGAGGAGTGGGTTGAGCAGAGGGAGGGATTGAGTTATGGTACAGACTCAGCAGAGCTTCAGCCAGCCCTGTGGCAAGTTAGTTCTAGAGCAAATAAAAAATTGAAAAAAACTTAAAAAGCCACCCACTAGACTAATGAAGAACTAGTATTAATTATAGTTCATAACCAGGTTCATGCTAGAACTTGCTGTGGCCTTTATATCCACCCCCTTCTGGAAGGGCATGGCCTTGGACAAGGAGGCCCTCTCTAACACTGAGGCTGACTCTGAAGGGGCTGAGGCGGGAGTCTCCCTGCAGACCGTACGCCCCACAGCTGGATGGTAAGTTCTTCCTGGAAAGGGCCTTTAGAAAGTACTTTCAGTACCTGCCAGCTAAGACACTACCATAAGTAGTGTGTATCTCATGCATTATTCTCCCTGTTATTAATTTAAGATGTAGTTTTCTGAATTAATTTACATCTAAGAGCTGGGACTATTTATACCGAAAATTTTAAAGCAAATCAGTACTTGCTGCCTACTCATTGCTTTGATTCACATACGATCATCAGTGACGTTTCCTTTTTTTTTCCTTTTGTAGCCACAACATTTGATGTTACAGTTTCTGGAAATGCACCAAACACTTGCCCAGAGCCATTACTCCTGTTTGCTAGTTAGTGACGTATCTTCAGAATGATTGCAGTTTTAACCTTTGCAAGTTTCAGTAAACTGAAGTTTCTTCCCCCGCCCCCCGCCCCGTAAAACATTGCTCAGGTTTTTTCCTTATATTTTGCACTTTAGGCAAAAAACAATTTTTAGCATATTATTTCATATTTTTAGTAGTCTGTCTTTTTTGTTAAGTCATTTAGCATGTAGAAATTATTGAGTAACGATATTTCTAAATTGTCATGGTTAGTGTTATTTTGTATTTTCAAAGGTTCAGGGGTGTCCAAACTTTTGGCATCTCTGGGCCACACTGGAAGAAGAAGAGTTGTCTTGGGCCACACATTAAATACATTTTGACACAGAATCACAAAAAAAAATTCATTAATATTTTAAGTAAATTTATGATTTTGTGTCAGGCCATATTCACAGCCATCGTGGGCTGCACGTGGCCTGTGGACCACAGGTTGGACAGCCTTGGCTAGAGCTTGCTCAGTTTTTTAAAAATTGTATTTATTGATTTTTTTAGAGGGAGAGGGGAAAGGAGACACAGATTGAGAGAGAGAAAAAGAGAGAGAGGTAAACATTAATTTGTTGTTTCACTTAGCTATGCATTCATTGGTTGATTGTGTATGTGCCTTGACTAGGGATTGAACCCCCAGCCTAAGCATGTTGGGACAATGCTTTAACCAGCTGAGCTACCCAGCCAGGGAAATCTTGCTCCGTGTTTTCCTTCCTTGGGGACTTCAGTTTCCCTTTGTTCACTTATTTATAGCTCTGCCGTGGGCATGATTTGGAACCTTGGTTTTTATTGCTTGGTTTTAGTTGCTCGATAGTAATCAACACACTGCACCTCGGGCCCCATGCTCCATCCACGTACGGACACACACTGCCTGGTGACTCAGAGAGACTCGAATGAATCCCTTTTACCCTGGGATATCTTGCAGGTTCTGGCGCACTGTGTCGGTCTGTCCTCCTGAGACACGGGACTGACAGCCCTGACTGTTGGGAACAGCTGACCTTTGATTACTGCCCGCATTTCATCACCGTGGGCACATCCCAACATAATTATGTGTTGATTCGTAATCAACAGAGGCTTCCTCTCATTTCATTTTCTGCTTACTTTATCTTCTCCTGTTTTGGAAATCTCCAGAATCATTATACCAATTTCTATTCCTCAAACAGGTTTCCTTTCACAAAGGCCTGTTTCCAGTCTATTTCTTTTGTATTCACGTTCTCTGTCCGCCCATGTTATCTGTTCAGAAACAAACAAAACAAAAATGCTGATATGTTGATGGCTTCTATGCTGCCATCTGAAACGTTATGGAGAGAACTATTTATGTTATTGCTGTTGCTATGAATTAGTTCAGTGGCCAACATCTCTCTGCTATATAAGATGTACTTGACCTTAAAAGAAAAAAAAAGTCTTAACCAGAATCTTCACGGAGGTCTGCTTTGGCTAAAATAAGTATTCATCAAAAACACAGAAGCTGTACTTCCTAGGAAATTGAGGCTTTTTCCTGTATTTGGGAGTGGTAAAGGATACACCCAAGAACTTGGAACAGATACAGCGCTGGCAGACAAACAAAAGATCTGTGGAGCAGGACTTCCTCTTTATTCCCCGAGCTCTCGCTCCCATTGTTTCAGAGAAGATGGGGCGAATACCCAGACAGAAGCTGCTTCAGTATTGTCTTTTATTGATAGGCTGCTTGTGTTCAGTGATTCCTCCAGCCCATAGTGTCTGTCGGACAGTTGGAGGCCTTTTGAAGCCATTGTATTGTTAGAGAATAATTAGGGTGAATGAAGCAGGGGGTAGGGGTTAACAACAATTCTTTGTTGCAAGCAATTGCTAGTCTTGGCATCGGTATTGGTAACAAGGCCAATCTACTGGAAGGAACCTAAACAAAAGATGGAAAGGTTGCGGTTGGTTTATCTAATCCATCCAGCAGACCCGCCCATGCGTGGCCATTGTGCCCTGCGAGCTCTCTGGAAATGCCTTTGGTCACACTGCATTCCAAGCCGCGGGGTGGGTGATCTCTGGGCGGTCTCGTACATGGATTTCCTAGAATGCTTCCCATGGCCAAAGAGGGGATGCACAGGTGTTGCCTTGGCAATTAATCGGCATACTTCATAAAGAAAATAATCTCCTAATGTTTGGGTAGAGGCATGAGGGCTGTGTGAAAGGCTTGTGGTGTCTCCCTTTGAAGGAGGAGTTAGAGAATGCCCTGACACAAAAGAACTGAGATGTGTTGATTGACACCAAGGTGGTTGATTGACACCATGGTTCTAGGCAGAACCATGACCTGTGTCCTCATTGTTTCCTTCATCTTCTCTAGCACGGCCAGTCCCTGTCCTGGTCCGAGGGCGCCCTGGTTCCACTTCTGCTGTGATGCAGAGAGGATCCCCAGCCAGGGCGGGGTCCAGTGAACCGGGGTGGCTGTACATGCAGTACTTTATCAAAGTGCTTCATCCTGGAAGGCTTTACAAACTAGATGCCTGTCCGCTCTCACGGACTTGAAAGCAGAGGCAGGCACATCTCCGAAGAGATTCTTGACCTTAGACATGTGTCCCCAAAGGGTGAATTCCTGCTCTCACATATTGACAAAGGCTCTAACTCCACAGCCTGATTTAGATCAAGGATGACTTAACATTCGAAATCTGAGGCCAGGAATGCTCAAGATTGACATTAGACTCTGAGCAGGGAGGCAGAGGTGGGTTCACCTGCGTCTTACTTTGAGAGCGTCCCCGCCATCCCGGGTCTGCGAGGAGCAGGAGCGGTGGCTGTCAGGGATCCGAGGGCGGTGGGACGTGGCGGAGGAGGGGAAGGCAGCAGCAGTGTGCTTATTTTCAGTTTGTCAGCTGCTCTGGAAAACTGCCAGAACGAATGAGATACAACAAGGCTTCAGGCTGTTGTAAGCCAAGGAGAGGCGAGGCTTTTAAAAGGCTCTGTGGAATTTAGACTTAAAGTTTCATGTGTGTTTGGTTTGGGGCAAGAGCGAAATCACTGAACTTTCCCCAAGAAAACGTGTTAGCTCCCAGGAACACGCAGTGGGCCCTTAGCTCTCTGACAGAAGTGAGTCTTGAGTTAGAGAAAATAATTCAGTACCTTTCCACGTAGCCTTCTGGCTCTGTTTGGCCAGTGGAAAAAGATTGATGAGAATCCTGATTACATCTGTCTCCCTGGCCTCCAGCAGATTATTGGAAAGGCCTGACAAAATCCTTTTGATACAGGGGATGGAAGTTCCAGGAGATGGGGGAAGGGAAAGGAGTCGATCCTCCCGGCTCAGTGTGCCGGGATGCATACAAACAGCAGGCGGGGAGATGGAGCAAAGCTCAGCATTTTTACAAGACTGGGGGCTGGCATCATCCTAAGGGTGGGGGATTCTGGGGCATTTCAAACAAGGAGCTTCATAGGGAAGAAGAGCTTGTAAGCCCTGTGCAGGTGTGATTTCTGAGAGGGAAATCAGCGGCTGGGTCTTCTGGAGCGTGAGTTGTGTCCTTTATTGGCAATCACGTTCCAAGGCTGGTTCCTCTGCAGTGTGACTTTGGTCGTGACAAGTCCAGGCAGTTTTTGCTGCACTCCCAAGTAATGTTGACATTCGTGGGGAGAGAGGAAATCTGGATAAATAGAACTCTTTTCTTGGCGTGGTTAAAAATATTACTAAAAAGAGCAAAGGGTGCTTTCAGAGCTAGAGTCAAGTCTTTCTTTGGAATTCTGGAAGCTGAGGTGTAGGTGGCTGGGTAAGCATTTTCTTGCAGTCCTTCCCCCCCCCCCCCTTTTTCTAACTTCCTTTCCTTCTTTTCTCTCCTCCTTTCTCTTTCTTTTCTTTTTTCTTTTTTTAAGCTCACACTGCTTTCTGAGCAGCTCAAAGAGGTTCCGATGGGAGACCCCGGCCCGCCCACACTACAGCGGCGTCTCTCCTGTGGCCGTCCTCTCTGCCGTGCGACTGAAAATTCATACGACTTCTAGGACTTTTCTGAGGAGTTACACTAAAGCTAGTCTGACATGGTCTTTGCGCTTTCTTTGAGTTTTGCAGAAGAGCAGCTTTTCATCACAGAACTGGAAGGAGCAGTTGTTTAATTTACCCCCTACTTTTTGCGCATTCAGAAACTGAAATTGAGAGTTCGGTGGCTTGCCTGGAGTTACACAGCTTAACTAGTGTGGGAACAGAAATGAAAAGCTCCCCGTTTCCTGATGCCTGGTTTATTGTCACAGCGTAGGTTCTGCCCACAAGAAGGAAAGTTCAGTTCAGGTTCTCCGTGACCTTAAGAACCTGGGCGAATCTATCAATTTTAGTAGAAACAGCTAATCAAGATAGCCTTGCCAGTTTTCATTAGGACGTAATTTTAAGGGGAAACATTTGGAATAATTTTCGCATATGTTGAGTGAACATTTTCTCATTTACTACTTCTCTCTCCATAAAAACACTTACTTGAGAGTGCACACTGGCACTCGCGGATCAGTTCCTTTCGCACACCCTTTACACAGAGGGCCACATACGTAGAAGGGACAGCCGTAGGCCCGGAGAAGGGAGCACCAGAGAGGAACGGTCTTCGTGGTGCCTCATGGCTGACGGGATGCCTCCCCATGCACGATCTAGCTGACTCTCAGCACAGTCGTGAGAGCAGAAGCAGAGATCCAAGTACAGCTCAGAGATACGGAGCAGCTCACCCAGCACAGCTAGGAAGCTACTGAGCAGGGACTCAAACCCAGGCTTTGGTTCTAAGCTTACAGCTTCTCTTGTGACCTGCCTCCTGCTGCATTGGCTACAGAAGTGATCAGGCCTTGTGCAGCACTCCGTGTCTATGTTTACTTTCCTCTCTTTTCCGAAGGGCAGAAACTGCAATGGCTACATTTCCCTGTCCAGCTCCAGGTGGTTTCACTTCCTGGAATGTGTTATTGTATTACCATATTATTGTGTTTGTGGTATGTACCTTACATGGAGGGGCCAGGCCTTTAAAAAGTCATTAAGATGGGTTTTTGAGGTTATACTCATTTCTCCTTCACATCCTCAACTTCAGACCTAATGCCCTGGCTTCCCTTCAGAGGAGGGCTGTTGTGATCCTTGGCGGTGTCTCCCTGGGCTGCCAGCATAAATGAAGGATATTCTTTTTTAGAAAGAAAAAAAAAACAATTTAGCAGTGTTCTTGATTCTTTTCACTTCTCTAACAACCACTAGTTTTAGATGTCACTGGTTTATTTTCATGCATAACACTAGGTGGCGGAATAGCTACACCACAGAGAAGGCTGTCCTTTGTTTCTGGCTACTCCTGGAGCCCGGACCTGAATAGTGAGGCATAAACCATCTGTGGCTGCAAAGATCGGACCAGCCAACCTGGCCAATATTTTCTTGACAGGGAACTGGCTGCAGTGATTCTAAAACATATGCTTCCAAGATACTGTCTTTAAGATTTTCCTCTTTCTTTCTCTTCTCCCCCCAGCTCCCTAGCATTTTAATTTTTCTGCGCCATTGCACCCATGTAGCAGAGGGCAGGCAGGGCCTGCAGGCAGCTGCTCTGAAACAGCAGATTGGGAGGGATGCGCCCAGTGGCGCTGGCACTCTTGCCCTTTTGTGCCAGTGGGTCACGGAAAGGGCGGAAAAGGCCTGAGCTCTCGCCCTTGCCCTTCGTTGTGTCGGTGCGCTCTAGGCAGAGGCGCGGCAGGGGCTGAGCGGGGTCAGCTTGGAGGTGCTGGCTGCCCTAACTCAGGTAGGCATAACGGGTTTTTGTTTTTACGGAGCAGCCTGATCGAGGCTCAGCTCCGGAGCTGCTTTGGAAACACGGCTGCATCAGCTGTGGGACACGGCCTCCAGTTTCTTCTCCCGGTGACTTGCTGGTGTCTCAGTGCTCCCGGCGCGTCTGTTACCCTGGATGCCTCACGTGCCACCCGGCGCGCTGAAGCTAAATAAAGCCGCAGCTCCAGTTTTGTCCTTTCATGTCGTGACGACTATGAACTTGGGGGACAGAAATACGTCTTTGGCTATTTGCTGAGAAAGAAAAGAATAGCATTAAATCAAAGCAATGCACATACAGGAATAGTGGTAATACTCTAAGTGTACTCTAGTCCAGGAACTCCAGTAAAACCAAGTCTGAATGTATAAAGTTGATCAAACAAAAAGAGTTTATTTCAATTACAAAAGCATTCTTTGCTTTACAACTAGAACCACAATCGGATTTTATTAAATAGCAAGTTCCTGATGTGAATGGTAAATGATTCCATTGACAAAAATAGAGAGCAAGAGAAAAAAAAGAAGTATTTAAACCTTGACTTTGCAGGAACCCACTTGTTGCATAAAACAGAGACAAACTGGACTGTAGTTTTACACACACACACACACACACCCCACACACCCTCTACTATTTTCCAACTGGGGATCTCAGGGCATTTGTTCAGTTTGTAGCCGGGGTGCTGGGAGTGCCCTAACTCTGCGGACAAGGCGCTGTGGGCATGAGGGGCCTCGTTCATGTGACCCAGGTGAGTCACAGTCATCAGGGTGAAGCCTGGAGGCTGGGGCCAGGGGGATCTGTTTATCTGTTTGCTGCCAATGCTGCTGTCTTTTCATCATGAATGAATTCTGGAGAATACTCGAACCAACATACATAAATCAGACCAAGGGTATCAGTCACAGGCCACCACAGTGAGTCTTTGAAGCCAGGAGAAGGTTGTGAGACCTTGTTTGCTAAGAATGAAATGTCATAAAAATTCCAAAGCAGGGCTCAAATTTCCAGGGGGAGGGGACCTTTTTATTGTTTCCTCTAATAACTGCTGTGGTGCTTTAGTGAATAAATGTGTTGCACAAAATAAGCCTAGATTTTGTCTCTGAACTACGGCCTGGCTTTGCTCCCACTTTTGTATTTCGCATCCATTCCGAATTATTGATTTACGGTGTCTTTGCTGTTATTCCTGCCTCCTCCCTCTCCACCCGCCCCCCACACCCCCACCAACATTTGTCCCAGCTCTATTTTCACACCCTTCAATTAATTGGTATCTTCTGCTCTTAGGATGTCAGCAAATCTGTGTGCCTTTTTCTGTGGATCCTCACCATGCTGGCTGTGCTTTTAAGTTTCTGGAATAAAACAATGGTAAAAATGAGTCACGGCTTGTTTCTATATTTGTTTCGGAGTCAAGAAGCTTAATTTTCTCATTACAATGCTCAACGTATAGAGCTGCATCATCGGTTTACTTTTAAGGGAAACAACCAAAACAGTTCCTTTAATTAGATGTTTTTCAAATATTCCAGAATTCCTTGGCTTTGTATTTCCAAAATGAACAACTTAGGGGCAGTGGTTTTATTATTTTTATCCATAGGTAGGAAAAGCATGTCCCCAAATCCGAAATCCTCTCCCAAATCCTCTGGGAACAGGCCTTCTGGGTGTTGCCCAGGCCTCCTCACGGCCCTAGAACACCAGCAGTCGTTCCCTGTGGGCCGCTCACCTCCATCTAAACGGCAGCTCAGAACCAGCCACCTGAGGGCCTGCGGTCTGGCAGGAAGAAAACGGGGCGTAGAGCGTGTTCCTGGGAGGGGAGAGAATATTGGTTCAATGGGATGACAGAGGTGGGCTGGGGGTTCGGCGCCAGTACAGTGCAGGCTTCTGGCAAAGGGTGACCCGAAGTTCAGCAGCTCCACCCTCACGGACACAAGCTGTAGATATCAGTTTACCATGGTTTTCAGGGTCAAAAACAAAACAAAACAGCTAATGTTCTTGAATGTCAGTTTATTGAGCTCTCCCGCGCAGCCTCATAACTTATATTAATTGGGAGGGAAGTGCTCCCAGAGCAGAGAGAGACGCTGGACAAAACAGCTCCGTCTTGGACTAGTTGTCGAGGCCAGGCTGCTTGCAGTCATTGACAAGTCCTTGGTTCTTCTATGACAGATCCAGAGAGAAAGCACGATTCATCTTCTTCTGTCTCACCTTTCAAGAAGGAATTTTTTTTTAAAGACAGATTTTGTTTATGGACTTAACATCACTGGCAGTGGCCAGTGGGCCCAGACTCCTTTGTAAGGTATAATTTACTATTGTGCTCCGCCCTCCTGAGTTTGTGCACCTCGAAGAGCTTCAGCCCATTAAAATTCCTGCTTAAAAGCACGAGGTGAAAGAGCCAAGCACGTGTTGTTTTTTTAGAGGGGAGTGGAGCTACGGGAGGGAAGAGGTCCCAGTCTTTTTCTCTTTCAAATGCTGGTAAATAGCTTAAAACCTGTTATAGCTTTTGAAGGAATGTGGGGGAGTAGTTTCTTGACTCTCAGATTTAGGAAAACAAAATAAAGGAAATAATTTCACGAAAAGAGACTTTCCCGTGATGGCTGTGTTCTCCGAAGGGCCCTGCGAGCGTCGCATCTGTCTGCTCCGCGTACGCGGGCGGACTGCAGTTCTGCATCTGCTGGGCCCTGCATCCCTGCTCGTTGCCCTGCTGGACTTTCTCCAACTCTGGTGCTGCACTCTTTCAGCTCAGCCCTTATGAGCATGAAATACTGTTTTTGAAGGGGAGGAAGAATAGCCTTGTTTGAAGATGATATACTCATACATTTATGTAGAAAGTCTCCATTTTTCTAATGTTATAGGAAACACACCAGTATCTATTATGACTGAAAGCAGTTCTCAACGACATTATCTCAGTCATGCACATAAAAATTGACCTGTCTGCCATTTGGGGAAAACTTTATAACCTTCATAACCTGTAAGGCACAGGAAGGAACTGGTTTTTACTGAGAATTTAAAAGGAGTGTTTTTCACTGCCTTTTTTCTTGAGACCCTTATTTCTAAAAGGTCTTTTGCAGATTCCACACACACAAAAAAAGCTCAAATTCCTCTTTTAATCCTACAGCGTGAAGGAATTGAGTATACCAAGAGCTAGGCAGCTAAAACATGAAAACAACAAAACACAGTGTTAATAAACATTTTTTATTGTTTTTGAGCTGTGGAAAGTTTGAACTTTAGAACATGATTAAGTCCTGGTTTTCTCAGAAATAGTCTGTGTAGAGACTCAGATGTAGGTCTTGAGAAATTATATGAATGAGGGATGGAGAACTAGAAGCCATCTAAAGCAATGTGAATCTGCCCTGGCTAGTGTGGCTCAATGGTTGGAACATAAACCAAAAGGTTGGGGGTTCGATTCCTGGTCAGGACACTAGCCTAGGTTGCCGGTTTGGTTCCTGGTCAGGGCACATACTGATCAATGTTTCTCTTCCTCTGTCCCTTCCTTCCCCTCTCTCTAAAATCAATAAGCGTGTCCTCGGGTGAGGATTTTTAAATATAATAATAAAATAGTGTAAACCCAGCTTGGATATGTATTTTTGAACTTACATTTAAATATAACCCTAGCTTAGATTCTGGAAATTTATGGTACTCCCCACAGCCTTAATCTGTTTTCCTACTTCTCCTTCACCTCTGGTTCTCCCCTCACACACACACGCGCGCACACACACACACTCCCATCTTTTGCCAAATAATGGACAAATATACACATTATTTTTAATGTGGTCATACTTAAATAAGCTGTTCTGCAACTTGTTTCTTTTTATGTAAAAACATTACAGAAAAAACATACTTTATTCTTTTTTAACAGCTGCCTATGAAATCATGTCGAATACATGAATACATATTATATACATTTTTAACTCACTTGTCATTAATGGACATTTAGAAGGCTCCTAATTTTTCACTATTTTGAGCAATGCTGCAGTGTTACATATTTTTTCTATTAAAAGGTAATGTCTTCATTGTAAGTTCAAATTCTCCATTCACAAAGGCAGAAAAATATACAGAAAAAAATGAAAATCACTTATTCATAATCCTCTATCCAGAGATACTTTTAACATTCTGACATATTTCCTTCCATGCTTTCTCAATGTATTTGTGTGAATATTTATAATATTTGTAACATGCTATGTATAATTTTGGTTTTATTTTTTTCTACTTCACATTTTACTTTAGGTATTTTCTCCCATCCTTAAATCTTCTTTTGAATTTTCTATATGTTGTATTTTTTTTTTGTGAATTGTCCACTTATGTCTTATGTTTATTTTTCTACTGGAATATTATGTGTGCTTTTATATTGATTTGTAAGAATTATTTATATAGTAAGGCTATTAACCTTGTGTCTCTCATTTTTGTTTTAATTATTTTTCTTAGTTTTTCATTTGCCTTTTACTTTTTTTTAAAGATTTTATATATTTATTTTTAGAGAGGGAAGGGAGGGAGAAAGAGAGAGAAAGAGAAACATCAATGTGCGGTTACTGGGGGCCGTGGTCTGCAACCCAGGCATGTGCCCTGACTGGGAATTGAACCTGCAATGCTTTGGTTCAAAGCCCACGGTCAATCCACTGAGCTATGCCAGCCAGGGCTTCATTTGCCTTTTAATTTCATTTGTGGCACCATCGATATACAAAAGTCTTAAATTTTCAAGTAATCACATATGTCATTATTTTTCTTTATAATTTCTTTTAGGCTTAAAAGGAGTTAGCTATAATAATGCTAACAGACACAGTTTGTTAGTAGTTAGCTACCATGTCATCTTTTTCATATGCATAAATGTATATGTATTTACTCTTTACAACAAACCTATGGGGCAGGCGATGCTAGTTCCTTTCACCCATTAGAGTCATACAGATAAAAGGGCATACACCCACACAGTCTGGCCTGTGGGCCCACGCCGTTCCTCACGTCACTCCGTTGCCATAGGTGGTACTGGTCTGTTTGGGTAGCCCATAGCACTACACTAAATCCCACTCTGGCTCAATAATCACTAAAAACAGAGAATAAAAATCCCCATACTTTCTCCTAGTGTTTTGAACAATTTTAATTATATTTATTTCTAATTTGTCCAGATCACACCTTGATGTGTGGTATGAAGTAGGACTCATACAGACTTTTCCCCAATATGTTAGCACTTCTTGAGGACTTTGCAGAGGACTTTCCTTTTCCAAGAAACCTTTGTAGTCAGTGCCACTTCGTGTTAGTTGTTTCTTCCGTCGCATTTCTTCAGAGTTGCTGATTTCCTCGGTGACTCTGGTCTGCGCAGCCATGTGGGATCTCGTGGTGCTCCCAGAGTGAAAGATTCACGAAGAAAGAAAGACTAACTCTTCAGGTTGTTTTTATTCTTTACGTAAGAGTAGGATGAGATTCTTATCCTAGAGTAAATCCATCCTCCTTCCCCTTCACCCCCCCAAATCAGAATATACATGAACTTGGATAAGAAAAAAGTTACATCTCCATTCTCACTCACCTTTAACCAAAATTTAGTATTTCCTTTCATTTTGAACGTAGGCAACAAACCACAGTATATTAGCAGTACCTGTGATTTTAAACTACAGATACTTAATATTACATTTCAGTTGTTCCAGATATCTTGAAATATTCTTTACATTCATTACTACTTGACACTATAGTAGTTATATTAGACCCACCACTAGATTTGGCATATTTGTTAAATTTTACATACTCAGAAAATTATTTTAAAAACTGAATTTCTATAAAATTGTCTTTCTTCATAATCCTATGTATTTTCTGAGAAGGGGTTCATTGGCTTCATCAAATCGCCAAAAGGATCCCTGGTATAAACATGTGAAGAATGCCTGTTTGGGCGCAAGGCATACCGTTGGGCTTGATAAATACTCACTTACTCGCTAGGCACTGAGTGATCAGAGGTGATTTGGGAGGAGCTGGAAACAGTCCAGTATGTCCCTCCCTATTAGTGCTCTCGCTTCTGGATTCTCTTTGCCAGCCTACACAGAGCTGCCTGTGTCTTTCCTGCCCTTGCCCTTTCATCCAGCCCCCGCCCCCTTTCGTTTCACTTAGGACCTCTCTCTCTCTTCCCCACTCTCTCTCTCATTTCTTTCTCATTCTCTTCCATCACTTTGCTCTTCTTCCCTTTCTTTTCTGTCCCTACCCCCCTCTCTCTACTCGCTAAAAACATCAATGTCTTAAGGAGTTTGTGTTTCAGCTATTTAAGAAAAAAGTTTCCTCTGTTGAATCTAAGAATGAATTCAAGGACAGGGATAAACCAAGGGTTGATAGGAAGAGTTAATAATATCAACAAGAAGTTGAAAGCAAGATTTGCCAAAGATAAGCATGAGGCAATTACCTGGGGATAATGAAGACCTGACCCTGGAGGGCACCTACCTGGTTCGTTTGGCTCCCCGAAAGCGCTAGGCACCTTGGCTCTGGCCCCACAGTTCCAAGTCCTTCTTTCATATCTGACTCCTCCAACTTCTTGTATAAGTTGTTTGCCTCATAATTTTTAAAGTACCCACAGGAAGGGACCCGTTTCGCAAGAATGAGACAATTAGACTGTATTATTGAGTTGTAGTCATTTCTTTGGGATTAATTCAAAAGTGTGTGTGTGCAAAAGTTATCACACAATTTGGTCACCTAAAGTGGAATTTTTTTGTTGCCTGGAATAAGTTAGTGTTTAGTTTCCGAGATGCCTGTGCACCACAGCCTCACCTACCTGCCAAAGTAGAATAGCGATTCATCTTAGTCATCGGTCATGGATGCCTATTGATACAATCTGTGTGGCTATAGAATTTTTCCTCTCTTTCTTAAAGTAAGTTTTACATCTGGGATAATGCCATTTTTCTACACTGAAAACATTAGCTCGTCTTACAGCTAACATAAGCTGAAAACTAGAGGTGCCTAGGGGAGGGAAATGAGGCAGATGGATTGTTTACATGAGTGCTATAGTTTCACTTTTTATGCACCAGTCACCTTGGAAGAATTAATGCCCTGTAAGTTTGCCAATCAGATTGCTTCAGTCATCTCTAAACATTCCAGTTGGTTTATTCAAATAATAAATACTGTGCAAAGAAAGTTCATCTGGATCCAGGGCATTATACTGTGGTCAACCAAAGAAATACGTGCTGCACCTTACCTCTGACTAGATTTGCTCAGGTGATACACTGAGGCTGGTAAGTGGGTGCAGATTTACCCTATTTGGCACTGAATTTGAGGACTGGTCCCTGGAGTTGAAGCCCTTACAACTGGAGCTGTAACCTGGAGTCACAGCACCTCTGTTACCTGTCCTGGCCAGAGACGGTGGCTATTTCAGTGGCCATTTCTGTCCTGCCCCTCACCACCTGATGTCTGCTAAGCGCTGTCTACCGAAAGTAATAAGAGGTCTCTCTTCCATCCTGCCAGGTACATTGGATATCTGAAGTCACCCCCAGAAAAGACATGGAAAGTTCATTTCAGTGTTTCACCTGATTTCATGACTATGAATTAGTTCCAAGTGGGGCAGTCTCGGTTTTCGTGTCTGGCTTTCAGGTCCCCGTGCTATGGCCCTTCTCCCCTGATCTGGGCTTGTTGCAGCTGTTCCCCAGTAACACCTCCACTTCTGTCGGGGAAACGGCCCTGCACATCTGCTCTTGCGGCTCAGTCACTATACCTAGGTGTTGCCCCTGAAGTTGTTTTCCTTGTCTGTAATGTCCGTTTTCTCTGACGTCTCCAAAACCCGGTGCAAATCCTACCCCCCCCCCCCCCCCGTGAGCCTTTCCCACTGTCTGAATCCTTTATCAATCTCTCTCGTTGCTCAACTGTGACAGATCTGACATTTGGTGCAAAAAGATAAACTTTTGGTACAGAAAGCAATCGAATAGAGTCAGATAAATGCTAATTCATTAATATGAAATCTGGCTTTATTCATATAAGGTATATTAAAGAGATCGTAAACAATATTTCTAAGAACAAACTTTATATTTTAACATTTTATTGCTGGGCATATAGGTCCTAGGAAAAAGTAATAAAAGTGAAATTTAAAAAGCGTTACAAGTGATCAATGCACCAACCAAGTTAACTGCAACATTTTTAGAAAGGGGAAAACGCCTTCAATGTCTAACAATAGAAGAATGACTAAACTATAATATACATACATAGTACACTGTGCTTATATTAATTCATAACAGTTTAAATTAAATGGTGACTTTGAATACAATGCATCAATAAGGATTTTTGTATAACGGTAAGCAATAGAAGTAGAATATAAAATTGTAAAAATGTGTGTGTGTAGATCAAGTTGAGAAGGAGAGATGGGTACATGAAAAACAGTCGTTTTGTTAAAATGGTGGGACTGGTAATTTTATTTTAATTCAAGATTTCCATCATAAAGGTATTATGAAACCCTAACGTTTATTATATAAATATACTGGTTTTAAGGTGCCATTTTCTCTGATGCATGCTAGCTCAGTTGTAAGCTCTGCGAAAGGGGAGTCCATTACATCTTTTATTGCTTCCACACCCTATGCTTTTAAAATGCTGGAGAATCACACAGTAGATAGTTAGTGCTTTGGATTAATGAATAGATTTCTTAATTATGAGGAAATAAGGATAATTCAAACTAGAGGATGGAACCGATATCTTTCGAATACTTATTATGTGCCAGGCACAATGCTGTACATTAATATAGTTTCTTCCATTTAAATATTAATAAAACCCTAAGATAAAGTTATTACTCCTCACCTTTTGACAATGAGGTATCTGAGATTCAGAAACATGGGTTGTATGAGAGAGAACACGGTCAGTAAGGTTTGAAATCAGTTGTCGATTTTAATTCATTGTTTTTTTCTTATCCAGAAACATCTCTTTAGCCAGTAATAAATGACTGTGACCCTGAAAGTTTCCATGGGCTTTGTGTCTTAATAAAACCTAAAGGCTCTGAGTTCACTAATGAAACAGCTTGTGTGTGTGCATGTGCATGGTTGTATATTACTAGGAATGATTTCTGTAGTTCCTTAAAAATATAATTATTTTATAAAACTCTGTCATCTCAAAGATATTCCCAATGCAGACCATGATGTCAGATTGTGTGTGTGTGTGTGTGTGTGTGTGTGTGTGTGGTGTCAAACAGTGAATGTGCCTTTCCCACCATAGTCCCGCTCAAGGCCAAGGGCATCTCATGACCATGCCGTGAGACTGTTTACTGGAGAGCATTATTCCCCCTCCTGCACACCCTGACACTCTTTGAGTTAAATTTTTGTGGCTGTGAGGAATGAAGACCCACTCAAGCTAACTCAAATGAAAGTAAGTTACTGTAAATGAGGAAGGACCTCCTGGAAATTCCAGAACAAGAGCCATGGTAGGGTGGGCTTCACGGAGGCTGGCATCAGGGGCTGGATGCCCGCCGCAGGAATTTGTGGGGCCTCCCTCACTGATGTGTCTCAGCTATAGTCTGAGCAGCTTCTCCTGGCCCCACCACCCACCGGCAAATTCCCCCCTCGCTCTTTGGCCTTGACTCAGTCACTCAACTCCTGCCGAGTCAACTTCGACTGCGGATGGGCAGTTCTGGTCTGGAAAATGACTGCCTAGGCCACTGGCAGTGGAGTCTCTGGAAATATACGTGGGACAGCATAAGAGCAGCAGCAGGGTAGAGGGAGGAAGGATGACATTTGATGCTGCATTTGCAGAAAATTTTATTTGTCTATGTCAAAGAATGTGAGGAGGAGGGAAGGGCTGTGCCTTGTACCAGCGCTGGCGGAGGGACTGCAGTAGTGGTTTGCCTTGGAAGGGGGCACAGTTGTGACAGGCCAGAGTGTCTAATGTAGGGACAGAAGACAGATACTGTCATTTATTCAGGCATGTTGGACTGTTTTTAATAAATTACTGATACCTAGACCCATATTTAGACTCAGTGCATTCAGAGGTAAGAGTTAGATCCCAGTTAGAGATGGCAAACATACAGAACCTAAACTGGAGGAAATCAGATTTATGAACTGTGTCACTTTGTCAACTGCAGTCGTCAATCAACTTTCTGATCTCTGCTAGGCTCCCGACTCCCTTTCTCTCCATATTGTGCTTATAGTCATTCTTGATGACTCATTACCCAAGTAGATGATCTATCTAGCCTTCCGGCTTCTTAGGACGACTCCTCTCCCGCAAGGATCTTGCCCTTCATCTAACTTCAACAACTCCTCCTGATGATCTTACCTTATACCTGATGTTACCAATGTCACCATCCCCTCCTATGAAGTCACGACTTCAAGTATCCTTTGCTCTGACCCCCACCTCCTCTATTTGTAGCTTATTTGTTCTGTTCTCCCTACTCCAACAGTACTTTGTCTGCATCAGGATCCCCAAACCAGTAATTATACCACTTTTTAATTATTTTCAAGTCCTCACTTCCCTCCTTACCCATAATTCACTCCATTGTCCATTGCAAATCATTACTTTGTATATACCCTCAATTTCTTTCCTCACCTGTCATCGTACTCACTAAGCAAGACTTTTTTTAAAGATTTTATGTATGTATGTATGTATGTATGTATGTATGTATGTATTTTCAGAGAGAGAGAGAAAGGGAGGGAGAGAAATATCGGTCAGTTGTCTCTCACACACCCCCAACCGGGGACCCAGGCCACAACCCAGGCATGTGCCCTGACTGGGAATCAAACTGGTGACCCCTTGGTTTGCAGACCGGCACTCAATCCACTGAGCCACACCAGCCAGGGCAAAGCAAGACTTCTTTGCTAGTTTAACCTCTTTGTCAACCCTGCCTTCACTGAAGGAAAACACATACTGTGTGGATTTATAATCATAATCTTTACTTCGATGCCTTCAGTCCTGTCCAGCAGTTCCAATATTCCCTCTTTGAAGTAACCACTTCACATCTTCTCCTGTCTCTAACTTCAAATCCTTTATCTCTCTTCCTCCCTGATAGTTTTTTCTAATTCCATGGAGAAGGTGGAAGCAATCAGAAGAGATTGTTTCTCATCCTCCCGCTACAAAGATAGGAAGCCGCCTTCCTTCCTGTCTGAGGCCAGCCCTCTGCTTCTACGCTGGGCCCACTCCTTCACCTACTCGAACATCTCACACCTCACGCCTCAAACCTCTTCTCCCTCGTTAATTTTTCCCTCTCCACTTCCCTACAAGCATTAAAACATGCCAGAATGACTCCCATCATTAAAATCTACAACAGACTTCACATTTCCCCTCTAGCAACCCCTCTGTTTCACTTAACTCAAAAGTCTTACGTAAAACCATCATCCATTCTTCTCAGCCCACTCCGATCGTTCCTGCCATCTCACTAAAACCACGCTTGTCGAGGTTGCCAGTGACCTGCACCTGATCGATTCTCGTGGCCACTTCTGTTTTCACCTTATGCGCATGTTCAATAGCATCTGACACAGTTGATCCCTGAAAGGTTTTCTCCACTTGGCTTAGCTTCTGGCCCATCATGCTTCTCCTTCTCCTCCTCCTCTTCGCCCCTCCTCTTGCACTTTTTAAAAAATACTTGGTTCTCTCTGTCTCCTCCTCCTCCAAGCTCAGAGTACCCCAAGGCTTGGGTCTTAACCTTTTTACTTTTCTATCTTTGCTTATACTCTGTCTCGTAAGTTTAACTATCAGCTATATACAGTGACGATTCCGACCCTGACCTCTGTCCACGTTCTAGACTCATATACCCAATTTCTCTTGACACTGCCGCTTCAATGTCTCATAGGCATCTCAAACTTAACATATTCAAAACAGAGCTCTTGGTTTCTCTCCAGAGCTACTTCTTCTATAATCTTTATGATCTCAGTTAAGTTAATGGTATACGATTTACCCAGTTGCTTAGAACCAAGAACCTTAGCATTATCCTTGATTCCATTTTTCCTCACTCCCACATTGAATCCTTCAACAAGTTTTTCAATCCTACTTTCAGAATAAGCCCCGAGCCCCATCCTCTTCTCACCACCCGGCCCCACCAACTAACCAAGTCAACAGCAATAGTGACGTAAGCAATTGTAGCAGCCTGGCTCCCCTGTCTCTCCTTTTGCCCTCTGAAATGTATTCTCCATTCAGCAACCAGAGTAACATTTCTAAAATGTGAATCATGTCCTATCACCCCTCTGTTCAAAAACTCACAGTTGTTTCTCATCTTTCTCAGAATATAACTCAAAGCCCTCATCATGGCCTCCAAGGCTTTGCAAGGTCTCCCATCTTTTCTAATCAGATTTCTTCTTGTCTGCGGCTGCTCCTGCCTATTTGTCAACCCCCCAAGCACCGCACCAACATACTCACCCCTGCTACAGTGTGAGCTCCACTGGGACAGGGACTTTCTTTGGCCTTTGCTATAATCTTGACATCTAAAACAGAGCCTGCCACATGTAAGGTGCTCTATAAGCATTTGTGGGATGATGTGCTGTGAATGACACGCGAGTCTCTTTTCAACAAAAGAAGGAGGAGCGCTCAGTGAGCATCCTCTTGGGCTGTCATCAATGGACACCAGCCATTCATTCAACGTATGGGCTCTTTCCCTTTCTTTCCTATCTACCATGCTTAGAAATTACACGATTGCAGTGCTCTGCTAAAATTCTCCATGTTCTCAAGGAAGTCTGAATGTTGCTTTTAAATGTCCGTGAATGAATTTTTAAACATTGAAAATCACATTTGGACGAAGCATAGGGGTTTCAGGAAGTTGTGGAGGAGAGTGCCATGGGCATGCTGGTCACCTCCCACTTAACCTTTACCCCAGTGGACCTACCTGCTCCCTGCTACTTTGAAAAAAGGAAAACTGAACAAAGCGTAAAGGAAAGGAGGATGGCTTAAAAACTTTCAGAGGCCTTTGCTGGGGTCATCACATGATTTTACGAGAAGGCATTTGTGCTGTTTTAGAGACTAAAGACAATTAGTCTCTAAATAATTAGACAAGGTTAAGTAGGCAATGCCAGTTGTAATCTGCCTATGTGGTTATAAATGACCATAGTTTCACGTGATTCTGAAGCGTGATGGTCAGAGACCAAGGATAAGCACGGTCTGTGGTAGATGCGTGCACTGAGCACCCCCGCTGTGTATTCACGTCAGCTCCGGTCTGTTCCAAGAAATAGATAATGCCCTGGTCATCCTAGGACATTTTGGTAAGCAGACAGTGATTGCATTTACTTCAGTCTTTTTAATTTTTAGTGAGATATTTTCCAGTGGATATTTGTACCAAAAATTTCTGAAAAATAGATGATACAGCTCAAAATTGCTATCATTATTTCTACGCCATCTGGAAAAGAAATTGCCTTCTGGGATCTATAGCTTTCCTAAATTACATCCTTCTAGAAATTTGTTTTTAATTTGCAAGTGTAAGTAGTTTTCACTAAAAAAGCTGGATTTGGAAAACTCATTTGACGTGCGGTTTTCTGTCTCACGAGGACAGGTTATGTGATATCTCCATCAAGGAAATGGTTGTGGGCAAATGAAAGGAGGTCTGGATGCTGCGTGTCGAGATTTGGGTTCCAGTCCCAATGTCTCCACATTATTCCCTTTGTTGCTTGCATGTCTCTGAGCTTCGATCTGAATCACGTGAAAAAGCAAGGACAAAAATTGTATATCTACCTGACATCATGTAATAAGAATGAAATAACCGACTTCCGGCAAGATGGAGGAATAGGTGGATGCACCGTGCCTCCTCGCACAACCAAGATTAGAACAACAATAATTTACAGATAGAATAACACTCAGAACTGATAGAGGATTTATCTGAATGGAAATTGGACAGCCAAGAAGTTGAAGTAGACCTGTACATCCAGACTGGTAGGAGACAACGAGCCGGGCGGGCGCAGGGCTGGCGCGGGTCAGCGGTGCGCGGAGGTCGGGGAAAATTTGGCACAAAATCGGTGCGACAGCCATCCGGGGCGCAAGAATGCCGCGGTGATCCCTGAGTACGCAAGCTGTGGCTGGCGGACCCAGTGAGGCGGCGATTGCGGACCAGGGCAGACCTCACAGCCCAGGATCCCAGAGAAGGGTCTGAGTCCAGGAGAACGGAACTATCGCCATTGTTCCCGCCCATCCCCACTCCCGCCCCCGCCCCACATATAACGTCACAATCTAGCGACTGGGGTGCCCAGCCCCGGTGAATACCTAAGGCTCCACCCCCCACCGTAACAAGAGCAACCAGACTGGAAATAAGACATGTTTCCAACAGAACAGATCAGTCCCCCAGGACTCATCCTTTTGAGCGACCAAGAAATAGCCAATCTATCAGATGCACAGTTCAAAACACTGGTGATCAGAAAGCTCATGGAATTGGTTGATTTTGGGCTCAATTTAGATGAAAGGATGCAGGTTACCATAAAAGAGATGCAGGAAGATACGCAGAGGAGAGCCAATAGTGAAAGGAAGGAATCTGAGTCTCAAAACAATACAGTGGACCAAAAGGAAGATAGAATCAACCAAGCAGGAAAGCATGATGAAATAAGAATTCAAAAAATCGAGGAAAAGCTTAAGAGCATCCAGGACACCTTTAAACGTTTCAACATCCAAATTATAGGGGTACCAGAATGGGAAGGGGAAAAGCAACAAATTGAGCACGTATTTGAACAAATAATAAAGGAGAACTTCCCCAATCTGGCAAAGGGAACAGTCCTCCAAGAAATCCAAGAAGCTCAGAGAGCCCCAAAGAAGTTGGACCCAAGAAGAAACACACCAAGGCACATCATAATCACATTAGCCAAGGTAAAAACAAAGGAGAGAATCCTAGAAGCAGCAAGAAATAAGGGGACAGTCACCTACAAAGGAGTTCCCATCAGACTGTCAGCTGATTTCTCCAAAGAGACCTTACAGGCAAGAAGGGGCTGGAAAGAAATATTCCAAGTCATGAAAGACAAGGACCTACATCCCAGATTGCTCTATCCAGCAAAGCTCTCATTTAGAATGGAAGGGAAGATAAAGTGCTTTTCAGATAAGGTCAAGTTAAAGGAGTTCATCATCACCAAGTTCTTATTTTATGAAATGCTAAAGGGACTTATCTAAGAAAAGAAGATAAAGAAAAGACATGTATAGTAAAAGGACAGCAAACTCACAATTATTAACAACCACACCTAAAGCAAAACCAAAAGAAACTAAATAAACAAGTAGAACAGGAACAGAACCACAGAAATGGAGGGCACATGGAGGGCTAGCAGCAGGGGGGTGGGAGGAGGAGAGAGGGGGGAAAGGCATAGAGAATAAGTAGCATAGAATGTATGTTGAAAATAGATAGGGGGAGGGCAAGAATAGTACGGGAAATGTAGAAGCTAAAGAACTCATAAGTATGACACATGGACATGAACTAAAGGGGGGGAACGTGGGTGGGAGAGGGGGTACAGGGTAGAAGGGAGAGAAGGGGGGAAATGGGACAACTGTAATAGCATAATCAATAAAATATATTTAAAAAAAAAGAATAAAATAACCCTTGTAGAAGTGATTAGGATTAGCTCTTTACAAGGTACTTGGGGAACCATTTGTTTACCCATTCACCATGACTTGTTGCTATTGTGCTCTTCTCTACCCTGATTCTCTAGTTAGCTAGTCCTTGTTTTTCCTAGCTCAGGTTACAGGGACACAAATTTGTTATTATTTGTTCCCCCCAGCTTCTATACATTTTCTCCTGAGTGGATTGCACATTACAGCAATAAATGATTCTTGAAGCGGGCACTCTCTGGGCTTCTGGTACTTCTGGTCAGCCTTGTGGTGCATATGCTTGTCCTGTGCCTCCCATTCTTAGGTTGTTAAGTGCTGAGCCTGCTGACTCTTTCTCATCTGAGTCCCAACGTAGCACTCCGTGCAGTGTCTGGTCCACAAGGTGCTCAGTCAAGTCTGTTGAATTGAATTCCAATAAGTATTGTAAAAAGAAGTAGGTGTATTCTTTAGGTCAAGGAAGAAAGCATCGCAAATCTAAAGGTTGTGCTGTAACCTTGCTGCTTCCCCAGTAAGACCCTAAATTGGAACCCTGTGTTCTTACTGAGTCAGGCTGGGCCAGGTAGAAGGAGCCTGGGTCTTGGTTAATGCCATAGGAACTTGGTTCTGTTGGAGAGTCCAGACAGGGATATACTTACCATATTTTGCTGTGTATAATGCACAGGTTTCTGCCCAAATTTTTGATGGAAAAATAAGGATGTGCATTGTACATGGATAGTATTAATTCCCATGTAGTATGTAAATTTTACATGGGAATTAATACTAAAATGTTGGTGCACATTGTACATGGCAAAATATGGTAATACTCGTGACAGGTGATGGTTCTGCATCTCTGACCTTCCTCTTCTCTTTTCAGTAGGCAGGCAGGCAAAATAGTATATAGAGAAACCTCAAACTAATCAATTCTATGATAATTCTTGACTCCCTATCATTTTAGGCTCTTAAAGCTCCTAGCTGGTGTGGCTCAGTGGGTTGAGCGTCGACCTGCAGACCAAAGAGTTGCTGGTTCAATTCCCAGTCAGGGCACATGCCTGGGTTGTGGGCTGGGTCCCCATTTGGGGGCATGGGAGAGCCATCTGTTGGCTGTTTCTCTCACTCTCTTTCTCCCTCCCTTCCCCCTCTCTAGAAATGAATAAATAAAATCTTAAAAAAAAAAAGCTCAATTTTCTCTCTTGTCCTGTTCCTGGTAGAGGAACAAGTTAGGTGTGGTGTCTTGGCCATGATGCTGTGGCCCAAGTGCAAGAGTGAGGCTCTCTGGCCACAACTTTATGGTTATGCTGCCTGCAAATCATTCATTCTCTCATGAAGTATTTATTGGACATCTCCTGTGAGCCAGGCATCTCCTGAGCACAGAGGAGAGAGTGATAAGCAAGACAAAGGTCCTGCCCCTAAAGACCTACATTCCAATGGAGGGATTCAGACAATCAGTAAAAGAACAAATATATAAAGGTATTTTCAAATAGTGATAAGTGTGACAAAGGAGATAAACCCAGGGTAGGTGCTAATTGGGGAGATGGGGGTGGGTGGAGAGATTGGCTGCTATAAAATGAGTGGTTAGAGAAGGATCCAGTCATGAGGAAAACATAATCGAGATAAAAGGAAATAGCTGGTGCAAAGGCCCTGGGGTAAGAGCAGGAGCTTATTCCGGAACAAAGGGGCAATCTGTGTGACTGAGACATTGTGTGTATGTATGGGGCGGGGAGGGTGGGGGAGACAGTGGGGACAGTGATATGAGATAAGTTTATTTTCTCACATGCATAAGAATATTCAATAGCTGACAATCACTGATGCTATATTTGAAAATATACTTAAAGAATGAGTTCTCAAAAACCAATAAGCACATTTACAAAAATTATTAATCTTCGAGTAATTATAAGTGCCTAATGCAATTTTTGTTTTACTTTAGACTTCAGCTACAGTTCACCTTTCTTATTTATTCCACATGATTTCTTAGAGTTGATTTTCTCCTAAGGTTGGTGCATCCTTCAGGGCCCAAAGCCAGCTGATCAGGAGGACCCTGGGCTCCTCTGGGCCATGTCTGTGGATGCTGCAGTTTAAGGAGGCACCTTTCACAGCCTGGTGTAGAAGTTACTGCCTGCAGTGTTGACTGGCTTTCTCTTTCAGAAATATTTTGTTCCTGCCACAAGGCAAAAACAGGAAAAGAGATCTGTGTGAAAGAATGCTCTCCCTTTTCCTTTTGTGGTGATTGTGTATCTTAAGAGATGGCCTCAGAGGTTCCCGGAGCTGCCGGTCTTTTCATGTAAATGGCGCCCTTAAACCTACTTAGAAGTGTGCGGAAAGCTTGTGGGTGTTGGGGTGGAAGATCCGGAGGGTAGCCTCAGCGTCCCATTTAATGTATGCAGGTTCAACTATGCGCCCCCTTTCTTGTCTATAATTTAAAATACTGCAGAATTGTGTTTTGCACTCATAATTTTAATTAAGCACTATGCAATTTACTGTTTACACATATTACTGTGCAGTGTTTTAACTATATATTTTGTACTAGGAGGTTTAAGGGATTTTCCAGGGTAATTTTGACTATGTAAATTTTGCCTTTACACACCGTCTCTAGACTGCAATCCCTGCATAAAACGCAACCTTCTGTATCAGATACAGTATTTTAAAATCCCTGCTTCTTCCAAAATGAAGGAGCTCATATTCACCCATCACCCCCAAACCCATAACAGGCATAGGACTGGTATTGGGCTTTGTGAGTAGAAAAGGGAGGAAGCAGAAGGAACTTTTGAGATTCAAACAGAAAAGAGAGAAGAGCTGGGAAATCGGAGGCAGGAGACGTGGGTCAGGGAGTCCAAGGTCAGGAGAAGGGGGCTGAGGGACAGTTCCTGGAGGAGACTGTTTCCTCTAGTGAGTGCAGAGCTCGCACCAGCCAAGGAGGCCCCCCTGCTTGGTGGACTTCGCTGCTCTCCCCTAGAATCCCTTCGCTTTGTCATGGTGCTGCTTGGGCCTTGTTCTGGGTGAATGTCGCCGTGTGTGTATTTGTGACGTTGTACACAGAGTAGGAGGAAAAACCAACAGTGCAGGAAAGAAGAGACAGGGAGGCAGGAGGGGTTACAGTCCAAGGTTTTAGGAGCAAGTTCTGCCTTTATTGCTCTGTGACTGAGGCAGCATGAGACGGGGGGACCTGAGGTCATGGGGGGCAGAGGGAGCAGAAGGTCAAAATCGTGTGAACCTCGCAGCAAGAATCCCAAGTTGCCCTTCAGCCCATTCCTTATTCCCTCCCCAACCCACCCTCCACCGCCAAGGCAGAGCCTGTTTAATCAGATGCAGAAGACATTTGGATTTGGTAGTGAAGAAAGATAAACAACCTATCCCAATACACCATTTTAACTTTTTACTAAGTGCAGCTGAAATATATATATTCATGGCCCCCTGCTGTGGGATTTTTGCCTGCCCCTCACCCAACTCCTTTAGGGAGCAGATAGAATTCAGAGTTGTATCTGCCTGGGTTGGACTCGTCCCCCGGACTCTTGGCCTTTGGTTTTCAGCAAGTCTCTGAGCCTCAGTTTTCTCATCTGCTTGGAGGGGAGGGCACTTACCTGGCTGCTGCCCCGCGGGAGTGAACGTAACCAGATGCCTGCAAGCACTCTCCTGTGACCCTCACAGACAGGCTCTGCACAGACCGCCCCAGCAAGGGAGCTTGAACACCGAAAATCTAATGTGGGACACACCATTTTAGTCAAGACTCTTTCTTGCAAGTGATAAAAACCCAAATCTAACCAGCTTGTACAAAAAGCAGAATTTCTTGTTTCACTGAAACCGGAAGACCGAAGGAGTGAATGGGAGCTGAGGATGGCCCTGGCCACACGGGAGGGCTGGGAGGGCTGGGAGGGCTGGGATGGCAGGGGGCTCACGGGCAGACAGCCCCACCGACGGCACCAACATGGTTTCAGCCAAACTGTAAATAAGAGTTTTGGGCTTCCCTCTTATTTTATAATATTCATTAAGAATACTTTATTCTAACTTTACATTTTAGAGTTATTTAATATTGCTTACATGGACAGTAAAGATTAGCACATTTCACCATGGTTTGTTTTTTTTTTTTATGACACTAGTTCTCGTTTGAACACATAAAACTACATTTTACTTTAAGCAAAAAAGAATATGTCGGGCTTTCAGTTCAGAAACCTGAGTCAAATCTGCAGCCCCCTGGCCGAGGAAAGCTGTAAGGCCTCCATTCTTTCATAACGGGCCCAGTCCTCCCCCTCATCTGACATTTTCTTGTGGAAAACATCTGGTTTAAATGAGCACTAATGACAGCCTTGATCATCAGAAACCAGAATGCAAAAACCATAAACAATGTATAGTAGGTAAAAGGGATGCCAAAAAGCAATGTGCAAAGAAAAGTCAGCAGCAAATGTATTTAATATGTAAATTTCACCTTCTAACTGCCTTATACTTCTCTTCTGGGAAAGCCCAGGCTCCCAGCACACAGGGGTGGGTGACTGTTCCACTCTGGCAAACCCTTGAGATGGCCCTGCAGACACACCCTCCGACCAAGGGAGAGCGAGTGTGCTCTTCCTTGCCACTCCGTCTGCATTCAGTGAAAACGATGGATAGAGCTCTGGGGCCCGGGCACATTGCTAGAATAGGGGTGAGGGCTGTATTTAGGCAGAACTGTGGCTCCTAAATTATTAGGACTATTTTGACTAGCTATCTTCTCCTGCTAATCAGGGTTAGGGATGTCATCCTGGCTGTCATGCCTAGTCCATTGGGACCCACCTAAAGGAAATCTGAATACCTAAGAAAGTTCTTAGTTTTCTAGGAATTCTGGGCCTGGGGATGTCTTATAGGCAGGGATGGACCCAGACCCCTGGTACATTATTGGAGTTGAGAAGCTTAGTGATAAGATTTACCAGAGTGGGAAAGAAAGGAAAGTTTTCTGAGAGGCTAGTGTTTTGGATGGTCAGCGGGCTGTGAGAAGAATCTGGGTGAGCCAGTAAGAGACACTGTGGAATCTCAGGGACCCTTCCAATTTGTGGGAAATGCCAGAGGTGGGGGAGACATCTCACAGGGTATTTACCTTTTCACAGACTGGGAAAGAGTGGAAAGGGAAAGTAGATGCAAGTTGGTTATTGTGGAGCCTTGAGACAGCTATCAGGGGCAGGAGTTGAGGCAGGGACTAGTTCAATCAGAGAAGGGGATTGTTGTAGGGGTTGCAGATTTCCAATTAAGATATCAGAAGATTTCAGGATCCAAGGAAAGTAGACAGCATGAAATGAGAGTGAGGGCTTAGCCTTGTGTTTAGCACCCCCTTTGCCACGTCTCATCTGCCTTGTCTGGGGGTCACCTGTCTCAGACCGAAGGCATGTGTATGGAGGCTGCATAGTATAGTGGGGAAACATGGGGTATGGGGTCGGAAGGCCTTGTCTCCTGGAACCATACCTTTGCAGGAGCACATAACACTTCCCGCCGGGTTCGGTGTGAAAGGAATGGGATGATAGTCCAGGGTGAGTGGATTAGATGGAATATTGGCCAAGCGGCCCAGTGTCTTAAAACAGATGGGAGAGCCTTGGATTCCAGGTTCCTATCCTGTATCCAGTTCACCTTACTGATAGGGCTTCCTCTTATCCTGATGTCTGGAGTGGGTAGACCCTTATGAACCAGAGACCTACGGTAACTTTTATCAGTGGTTAAAGTAGAATTCTTAAACTGGATTTGGAGGTAGGGTTATCATGGCAGAGTTGCTGTGCCTTTGGGAGAGTGATCTGGCCTTAGTCAAGTTTGGTCTCTTACACTTGATCACTCATTCATGGGTAAGAATACCACAAGCAAGTGTTAGGTGCCATAGTGTTCAGCAGCCATTTCCTTGGGATCTGCTCTGTGTCAGGTCCCATGCCATGGCGCAGAGGTGAATGAGATGTGGTCCTTGCTCTTAAGGTGCTCCCAGGCAAATGGGATAGACTGGTTTGAAAATAACCACACAGTGTGAGATAGTAAATGCTAGCCAGCTGGTATGAATCAAGCGGCACAGAGGAAGAAAACAATTCACTCTAGTTCAGTGAAGACCTCCTAGAGAAGAGAGTGGGATGACTGGTGTTTTAAGGGATGGATATTATTATGCTCAGCAAAATATGGGTTATAAATATAGTGATGTTGGAAATGCACCGTAAATGAAATATAGCACTACCAGCTTGGATAAAGTGTAGGTATTGGATTAATATATGGTAGATGGATGATGTTCTTTATTTCTCTTCCTACTCACGAGGAAGTTCTTGTCTAGCAAAGTGACCAGTGTTTGCCTTATTAGAAATAAGCTGTAGACACCTCCTTCTCTAGAATGGGATGGCTCTTTGATCTAAGCGCAGTTATCAGAGGCAATGTGGTATGGATGAGTCGAGGACAGGGTATGGGACCAAAATAGGACCGCGCCACCTGGGAACTGAGGGTCTTTGACAAATTACACACATTCCTGGTGGCTCTGATATCCCCATGAAATAGGATCAAGAGTGGTACCAACCTCACAAGGTTGTTGCCTCAAGTGCACTAATAAATGTCAACGCACTTTAGAAAGCAGTGCGAAAATATGTAAATGTTATTATTTTATCAAAAACATCAGCAAACCATGTATTTATGTAGTTCCATGTATTATACAGAGCTACAGAGATATAGGGCCCGTCTTTTAGGAAAACAGAATAAGAATTCTGAATCAACTCCAAAACAGGAAACCAAAGCCTGGAGTTCTGAGTGCGCTTGCCCTGAAGAGCAGTAGTCTTGCGAGTGAACCTCGGGGCGTTGCCCCCGTGACCTGGCCTGCTCCTCAGCTGGGCGAAAGGCCGATTGAAAAGGGGAAGAGTATTGTGCTCTCGGGAAAGATACTGCTTTTTTTGCCCTAGAAGTTTTTACTCTTTGGGTTTAGAGCTCCAAATGTGAGTGATCCAGTTAATTCAGATCTCAAGAGTAGAGCTAATAAAAGGAGAACCATGAGAACCACAAATATTAAAAACATACCTTAATTTAGGCAACAAAGGTAAGGCACATACATATGGTACTATATGAAAAAAAAATCCCCTATGCAAACCTGGAAACATAATTTAATGCCATAGCATTTAATATCAAAGAAATGACAACAGAGAGAACATATTTAATGCTAAAGGATTTGAATAAAATAAATAGTCTTCTGGACAAAGGCAGTAACAAGAGAATAAAGAAGATCAATAGTTTATTTACAGAAAACAAAATTGGGAGATTACATTAATGTCAAATTTTGAAAAATATAATTAACATACTGAACACTGTATAGCTTGATGAGTTTTGGCAAATGTGTCCACTTACCAACCACATTTTCATCACCCCCCAAAATTCCCTTCTGTTCCCTTGCAATCAACACCCCCTCCCCCGGCCTCCGGCAAACACTGATCTGCCTTCTGATGCTATGGTTTGACTAAAGTTTAATTTTAATTTATATTTTGCTGGTTAACAGAAGTGATGATAATTGGACACCATCACAATTTAGGGTTAGAATCTTTCTTCCTTTAGGGAGTGCTGTTCCAGTAACTTCTCTGAACCTGGGTTTTATCATATTGAGGGGGATAATAACAACTTTTCTGTACAGTTCAGAAGGTTGCTGTGAAAAATCCAAAAGATAGTAGATGAGAATGAGGTAGTTAGGATTTGGTGGATTGTTTAGCAAATATTAATATTAATAAAAAGTATGGCACTTCTACAGGGGAGCCACTTTACACCCGAGCTCTGACGGCACCTGCGCAGGTTCCCGAAGGAGAGTGCTCGTGGGTGAGAGAGGGGCCTCGGAGAAAGGGGTGGCTTACGGGCCCGGAATTCAGCCTCCTGTCTCTCCAGCTGACAATAGCGGATTGCAGTCTATTCAGCTGAAGTGTCTGGGTTAACATCCGATTCATCATATATATCACTTTAGGTATGAATGTTATGTAAACATGTTCACAGCGGCTGCTGATCTCCTGATGCCTTTTCATAATAAACTACACAGTTTATTTCACGCCTCAGCTCCCACTGCCCTGATTCTGAGGCATGCCAGTTATTGAGATGAAAAATCACTTTATATCAAATGAACCATTCTGAATGCCTAATTCTGTGGCATTTAGTATACTCTCACTATTGAAGTTCCCATTTTACACAGATAAAACTGAACTTTTGGGGTATCAAGTAATGTCAGAGTCTTCCATGTACTTACAGGGGTGTCAAACTCATTTTCACCGGGGGCCACATCAGCCCCACAGTTGCCTTCAAAGGGCCGAATGTAACTGCAGGACTGTATACATGTAACTACTCCTTAACGGTTAAGCAAGAACTTTGTGCTGCCACTGGGTAAAAACAAGGTGCCAGGCTGGATAAAACAAGGTGGAGGGTGGGATTTGGCCCTCGGGCCTTGTGTTTGCTACCTGTGACATATATTAGCTGCTGTTATAAATCGCCATTCTTTCAAACAAGCGACCTAAATGCCATCTTGGTTGAAAATTGTTGAGTGAAGAGTAGAGACTAACACGTGGAAAAGTCCTCTGATCGAGGTGTGGCATTCTCTGGGCCGCAGGAAGAGAACTGATGTTCCCGCTAGCCAGAGGAACCAGACCAACTTCATCTTCCCGCTCTGGGCGGCAGTAGTGCAGCTACTCTGTGGACACACCTGATGTATTCAGGTCTTGCTCATTTTTCTTGGATGAGCTGTTAGAATGCATGAGTGTGTGTGCAGCACATCATGCTGCCATTTGCCTCGTGTGCATATATATCATGTGCAGGCTGTGTGTTTTCAAAAAAGACAAATGATCACCAGCTGGTCACTTTCACTTCCTCCTGTGTACATTTTGTAGCTTCCCCATAGGGAAGTGAAACTGGTGGTGGGTTGGAAGAGATTGAAATTTGCTGAAGTGGATTCAGCCAAGTGGCTGTTTATGGATGACCTTTATCTTCTCGGGTGTAGTGACAGGAGGAGTTACAGAATCCTGGCAGAATGTCTGATGACATCTCATTACAATTAGAATCATCAACCATGGGCTTTGTGAGTTCTTTCACCCAAGACTGTGATGAACCAGGAGTCCAAAGACCTGGGTTTGAGCTGAACCTCTAAATGTGTATGTATCGTTTTATGTACCGCAGTGGACATTTTCCCCCTCCTCTTCTGTCTTCCCTATGAGACTTTCAAATCCTCAGAGGCACACTGCATCTGTCATTTACACAACGGTACTTTTCATCTTTCTCTGTTACTACACTGCATTTGGCAGAGAGATGAGTACTTGCCGACCCGACAGAGCTGGGACCACAGCCTGCCTTGGATGAACTGGAACTCCATTTGAAGGTGTTTTCAGCTGGAAATATTCTGTTTCAGTGCCATTGCTGCTGTTAAGATTCAGCTGGAGCCGTGTGATCAGGCACCTTCTCCTGCCAGCTGTCACCCTCCGGCCACCATGAGAAGAGGGGGCTGTGAGGATAGTCCCCTGACTCCAGCCTAGACCCTTATCTTCGACTGTGCGTGTTTTTGAGACCTTGTGTTTTGTTTTCGCCTCTCCACCTCTCCCAACCCTTAGCAGCCTGAAAAAGAGCTTCATTGGATGTATTCCCCCTCCTCCTTTTCTGTTTTCTCTCTTTCTCCCTTCTCAATTCCCCCCTTGTCCCTCCCTCACTCCCTCCTCCTCTTTCTTTCACCAAGAGAAACTAAACTGTCATGAATATTTTAAGTGGGTTTCACCGAACACAAAATCTGTACCTTCACGAAGGAGATTAAAATGTTGGAGTTTCAATACCTCAGAATCAGGACATAAACCGGATCATGTCAGTCTCCAGCCTTAAACCCACCAGGCCTCCCACCCGACCCTCCCTTAAATCCAGATCCCAAGCCTTTGTGCTGGCCTCCAGGATGTTGCCTGACCAACCTTGCCCACCTCTCTGCCCCCCTTCTCACCCATGAGACTGCAGCCTCCCTGGTCTCGGGTTCTCGGAGCACCCCTCATTTGTTTCTGCCTCAAGACCTTACTCCTTGTCTCTTGTGCCTGGGACTCTGCCCTGAACTCTCTGCCACCCAGAGCTGTCCTCAGGTCTCAACCCAAACGTCCTCTCTCAAGCCTTCTCTGACCATTACAACAGGAGCTCTGCACACCATGTTTGATTTCCTTATGTCACTCATTGTATCTGAACTTGGCTGGCTCATCTCCTGGTGTCCTTGTATGTCCTTGAGTTCTCATTATTGTGTGCACTTGTGCCGCAGGGCAGACGGAGGCTTTATTAGTCCTGTCTGTGTTACCACTTTGGCACTCAGAACAATGCCCGTCACCCAGTGGGTGCTCAGTCAACATGTAACATGTGGACTCAGTAAGGGATGGAATCTGAAGTTATCTACCTCTCTCTTGGCTTTTCCTTCTCCCTCTCTCTCTCTGCCCCTCTCCCTCCCTCCCTCTCATGTGTTTTGTAGGGTCTGTATCATGAAAAGCAGTGTGATCATAGGCCCCGGATCAGGGCTCTGTGTTTCCCTGCCCCTTGATCTGAAGCTCCTGGTCACACACAGCTGCCAGTGGGAAACAGCTATTGTAGAACCGCCCTTTTCTATTGGCCAACAAGGAAATCAATACTAGAATTCCAAGCAATCTACAGTACTTTACTAACATTAACTCTGCTAATAACTTTTCAACCTTAACTTTCCTTACCAAACTGCTGCTTCCTCAGGCTCCTTACTTTGTGGGATGCCCTGCCATCTAGCCCAATACAGGAGAGGCCCTAGAAGATATGTACTGATCCTCAGATATTCCCAAACAAATATGCCGTGGGCTCGAAAGGGAAGATGGTCAATCAGGGGCCATTCATAGAGGAGGCCAAGTACCAAAATGTAGTTCTTAGCTTTAACCTGTCCTTACTAGAAAGTTCTCACTACAAGGATGCATTCTTAGAATTTTCCTAATATAGGAACTGGTTTTTTGGGCTTTTTTGAGTAAGCAACTCTGTAACTTCCCACAGCCCTCCGCTGAACTCCCAGATGACCCTCGCTGTGTGATGAGTCCGTACAGCAGGATGCCTGGCTCTGTGTGCTCGCGGACGGCGCAATGCGGCTGGCCCGGCTGGTGCTTCTGGAGCTGTCACATTTGGGTCACAGGAGTTCAGCCCGTCAGGGATGGCTTCACAGAGCAGTTTTACGGGAGTAGTTCTGTAAGGCTCACGTCTGTAGACGGAACTTGATGAAGACATCCCCCTGATTGCCTGGGGAAGGCCACTCACTCTGGGAGCTCATCCCTGATAGTTGAAATATTTGGCCTGTTTTTCCCCTTGCCTAAGTACCGCCACCCAGTCTTACCATTTCCACCTGTAACGGGAGATGAGCCGTATGTATATTCTCTTGTCACCTTGCAGTGTATATTTTTGGCATATAGGTGGCAACACTAAGGCCCTTGGCTTTTGGACTTTTTTGTTTCTTTACTATTTCTACACGAACTAAGATGTTAAAGAGTTAGAGGATTTCCCTTTAAAGGTTTCTGGTGTAGAGATACAGAACTGACGGACGTCCCCGCGCCCGCTGCCCGCAGCTCCTTAAGTCCATTTCTCCTTTCATGTTTCTCCTTGTATAGGAGGCCTCTCTGGTCCGCTCTGGGTAAAGTTGTAACTTGTTCCCGTACCTTATACCAGCAATTTTCAAGTGGTGTGCCACAAGAATTTTTAAAACGTGCAGTACCTGACTATTTAATCAGACACTGACCTCTTGTCTCTTAGATTGTCCAAAACAAAACAAAAACAACAAAAAAAAGAAACAAAAAAATACGACAGCAGCCAACATAACAATAGCCATCTGGTGTGAATGAATGAAAAGTATGCCTATTTTTTTTTTGTTAGATCAGCAAAAATATAGGTTTTGGTGTGCTTCAGAATTTTAATAATTAGTTATGTATTCCATGAGATGAAAAGGGTAGAAAATTGCTGCCTTATACTAAACCCCCTTACTTTAGTTTTTTTGTTTCTTACTTTAGTTTTTTGTTTCTCGTAGAAACAATCACTTTCTGACATACTGTATCATTTACCACTTATTTTGTTCATTTTCTGCCTCCTACTGCTGGAATACAGACTCCACCAAGATTCCTAGTTGTTTTATTCACATCATGTCCTACCTGCCCAGAACGGCTCTCGGTGCACAGTCAGTGCCTGATAGAGCCGCTGAATGAACAGGCTGGCCTCCCAGTGAAGGGAGAGAGGATGCAGTGTAGCAGTGAAGAGCTTGGGCTTTGCAGTCAAATGATCCTAGATTTGAATCCCAGCCTTGCCACTTATTGACTGTGAGTCTTCACAAAGTGTCCTAACCTCTCACAGCCTTTGTTCATCACCTGCAAAGTAAGGGCAATGGCACTAACCTTGAAGGGGTGTTGTAAAGATCAAAAGAGACAAATGAAGAGGCTGTGGAGCATGGTGGGCACGAGGCCGGGCTTTGCGTTCCAGTGGGTCCGGGGTCTGGACCTTAGCTTCAAGGTCTGCTCTCCCATCACCTCGTGCAATTTTTACAAGCCTTCTAAACTCTCTTTCTTGACCTGTGAAAGGAACACACTACTATGGCCTGCCTCCTGGGACAGTGGTCAGGGTTAAAGGAGATAATCTCTGTGAAGTGCTTAGCAGTTGACCAGCTCATAGTAAGGGATCCATTAAGCGAAGCTATTTTGAGGAGATGAAAATTAGCCCCGTTGCTCACACATAGTAACTGCTCAGTAAATGGTGGTTTGAGATAAGAACAATATTGTTAGGACTCTGGGAACTTCGAAATTTATGATGCCATGCCGCTTTTTTCTGCATTTTCCCTTCTCTAGGGGTAATAAAACAAATGCCTGTTATTTTTATGAGATATTTGTTTTAACTTGAAAATAGAACAGCAAACAATTATGTGCCATAAAATTCTTTGACCTGTAGTCAGCCAGTCCTGTAATAATGTCGGGGTTATATTTCAGTGTTTGGGTTCAGTTGCCGCAGGGACTCTGTTCTATCAGGTGGTCACTGGGGGACTTCACACGTCTGGGGTGTTTAGCCAGCCCTTTGAGAGCAGAGGGAGTCGGTTCTAGTGGCCATGGTTTGGGGTTATTGTGATGTCTCAAGAGGTCTGTTGGCTTCCACTCTTTTCCGCGCGAGATGCCTCTTCCCAGCTCTGTTCTTCGTAATTGCTGTGAGGCCCAGCCAGACACTTCACCTCCGCCAGACCCTCCAGCGGGGTGGCCATTCTTGCTGTGTGACCCTGACCCAATTATTCAGCTTCATTGCACCTTTATTCTTCACCTGTGTAAATAAATAGGGGAAAAACAGAACGGTCCTGTCACAGGGTTTTGTGAGGATTGAATGAGATATCAGATGTAAAGGTATTAAAAGTACTCCATAATGTCTATTATCATGTTTCTTTATTTAAAAAATTACAGTAGTCTACTACTGCATAGTTTAGGTTTGTGAATACTTTTCATATTTTGAAGGTTCTGGAGCTTAGCTTCTGCCCATAGTGTCCTGTGGAATTCTGCAAGCACCTGGTGAAGAATAACTTTGCATGAAAAGAGCCACAGGTGTCCACTGTGTCTTTCTAGAAGCAGCCAAACGCAGTTGCCTCTTGATTATTTAGTGTGATACCGTGGGGATGGCAATCATGAACTGGGTTGTTGCGCAAGTGCTTAAGGCCACGTGGGGAGGACCCTGAGGTCAGAGCAGCTCGCAGGGAAGGGTCTGCCGGCCAAAGTCGGGAAGTCTCTCGAGGTGGTTTCTGCCTGGTGATCTGGCCTGGGCCCACACTTTGACCCAGAGCTTATCTCACTCAGATGACCTTGGCCCTGTTCTTGGTCCCAAATCTCATGGGACAGACCGAGCTGTAAAAGCAGGATGCCAGCATTTTAATGTTGCGATGAAAAAGAGAGCTGTTCTCAGCACCACATAGGCACAACTGTCTAACCAGCACATTTCCCCTTCAAGACAAGTTAAATGATAAGTCAGGTTAGTGGCAGGTTACTTGGTAAGTAGGGAGTAGACAGTAAGGGGCAAGGCGAGTCAGATGTTAGTGGGAACAGGCCCAGTGAGCCCGCTGCCCTTGCCTCCACAGTCCAGACCCACCGTCGGGAGATGTGTGTCACGCGAGGTACACTGGGCTCCCTGGCAGCTGCGGTTGGGCTTGGAATCAGCACCGCCATCATTTGCCGCTCTGATTGTCTGTTATAATAGCTTTTTGGCTAACAGACTTCTTCCCCACATCCTTCTGATATATTTCCTTTTAAGATTTTATTCATTTATTTTGAGAGAACAGATCTAATAATCATATATCGTTAACCTGAAAAAAAGCATTTCCCGGCCCCGGGTCCTCCCTCCTTTGATTCCTACTCTCTGGGAGCAGCCACTTGCAAATCATTGAGTTGAGGGTTCTCCTGGTTACTTCCATATTTCCGAATAAGATGCTCGAATTGCTGTTTCTCAGTTTTTAAAGGAAGATGACGTCTTCACCTACTTTCCAGTGTGGTCATAGCTTGATATTTAGTTAAAACCATAGTTAGTGTTTACATTATTATGCTAATGCAAGTATTCGTGGTGACCTTTGATATGCAGCATGATTTTTGTCTTCCTCCATCTGTCCCTTTCTCCCTCCCTCTCTTCCTTTCTTGTTGGTTCTTTTAAATTTCTCTCTAAAACACCTTTTTCTCCACCCATCCTCCATCTTTAAATTGACAAGGGCATTTGAAATCATAACTGCCATGCCTTCACCACGCCTAGGAAAATTAACAACAATTCATTACTATCATCTAATACCCAGCCTATACACACATTTCCCTGAGTGGCTCAAAGATGTCCTTTTATAGTTGCCTGGTTTAAATAAGGATCTAAATAAGGGAAACAGATTGTATTTGGTTGTTACATTTTCTAAATTTCTTTTATCCTGTAACAGTCTCCCCTCCCCTTTATCTGTGACATTGAATCGTTGGAGACACTGTGATGTAGAATACCACACATTCTAGATTTGGCTAACAGCTTCCTCTAGGTGTTGTTTAACTTATTCTTCTTTATCCCATAAATTAGTGGTTATTAGATTTATTTTAGACAAAACATTTCTATAGGAGGTGATGCTGTGTACTTCCTGTTTTATCATGCTGTGACGCAGCCATATCCGGGTAACCAGATTAATACCAAATTAATGGTGTTAATTTGATCAGTGGGTTCAGAAGATGGCAGCTGGATCGTTCCATTGCTGAAGCTCCCTATCAGTCCCCCCCACCCCGCAGTGGGGACCCTAAGGCAGATCTGTGGTTCTGCGGGGCACGTGATCTGTCCTTTTGTTTGTGATTCTGCTCCAAGCCATTAAGTGCCTACTATCTAGTTTAATTCCAGAAGGCCATCTTATTTTCCTTATTTCCAAGTCTTGGTTGGGATCAGGGGACTTCTCTCTGACCCCCAACCCCCAGGCACTTACCAAATTACAAACTGAATTTAAATGAAAGGAATATAGGTTGCATGGATGAACGTTTTCATTTAAACATCTACTTGAGCTTTGCTGTTGGTTTTGAAAGCATAAATAGAAAAATGGAAAACTTTCTTGTCAGTCACGTTGAAAATTTACTGGCTGGAAAAAAAAATGTGTTTTTTTGTTGTGTTGTGTTTTAAGTAGTGGAACAAATCTGAGGACTCTGCTGGGCCTTGCAACGCCTCCTCGCTCCAGCACAGGAAAGTGCTGCAGCCCGGCGGGGTCTTCCTGTGCGGGAACTGGAGGGAAGCTACCAGAATGGACACTGATGACGCACAGTCATTTGAGGACTTTCTGGTTGTTTTGTGTTAGTTTTCACTCCCCAGCTTTGCTAAGAAGTCTTTCATAAAGATTTTTCCTAAACCCTGTTGCATATGAATTAGGGCTTTTCCTGTCCTCTGTAATGGGGCCTGGTACCTTTTGATGTGTTTTAGCAGAATTTAGCTTCTAAATACAGTTTGAAACTTAGCTCTGCAGTTTGAACAGTTACACACACACACACACACACACACACACACACACACCCCACCTCGACTTTTTCAACTGACTCTGTAGGACCCAGCTGCAGCGGCGGGACAGGACTAAGGAGATGACTTGCATGTCCTTCCGACCAGGGTGGGATGTGTGGGCATGAGAAGCTACAGGAAGGGGAGACCCTCTCTCTCCAGTGTCTCTCAGCTTGTGGGGCGGGGTGCATTTCCATTCTTATCAGAGTCCTTTTTTCAGAGCAGCTGAGTTCCTGGTATAAATGCCTGTGTGTGTGTCATCTTAGAAAGATAAAGATTGGTTACCTTTTTGGTGACTTCCATAATCCCAGAGTTTAAAGTCTGAAATACTCTGCAGACCGAAATTATAATATTGGGGTCTCTTCTGCCATCTGAAATGACCTTCCAATAGCTCTTAGTGACCACACTGCACCCTTCTCCCTAGGCCCGGACCACACGATGCTGTCCCTCGGGCTCCTGGGCGATGCCACCTCCCCCATCTCCTAGACCCCGACCCTGCCCCCCCCCCGCCCCCTAAGGACGGGACTGTTCGCTCCCTCTCATTGCAGCTTGCTCACATTCTCCTGTTGCTTCTCCTTTCTAATGCCAAAATACCCGTCTTCCCTTCGTTTTGACCATAAGTAGTATTTAATAAATATTCTATCATCTTAAATCTCAATAATTAAATTACTTGAGTAACTTTGTTTTGTCAGATATCCCGCTTGTATTTCCACTGTGCTTCAGATATCTGTAGGGGAATCTGTCAGTCAGAGGGCGCGCCAGATTTTCTAGTTCAGAAGAGGGAGCAAAAGGATGTGAAGCATGTGTAACGTGGAGTTTGGAGTCAGAGGACCATATTCAAGACTCACCTCTTGCACTTCAGAGTCACTGCTTTAGACAACTGGTGTTTCACTAGGGGCGCTCTCCGGTTGCATGAAGACCGGGAGCAGAAGTCACCTAAGACTTATCCAAGGTTTAGTTTGTTAGAAGGACGGAGCGGGGTAAAGGACGGTGTAGATTTATGAGTAGTGGCGGATGGTGCAGAGATGGAATCGGATTCTCAAAGCCTTTCAGTGTGGTGCTGGCCGGGGAAAGGTCTTCTTGGGGTCCCACTGTAGCTGTGCTGGGGAGGGTGAGTGTACAAAGTCCATGGGACCCTCAGGGCAAAGAGGAGATGGCAGGGGTTGGGCGGGGAGCCATAAACGTACACTTGACTCTTTAACCTCCTTGCAGTCTTGCCCCGAGTTTGCCTAGTCCCAGCTATGGCTTCCTCTCACTGCTTGCTTCTGTGATTCTCTGTTGGGTGCTCCTTGCTGAGCGGGGCCACTTCCGGTAACCCATAACCAGCACTGACAGGGAACCTCCCAGTAAGTGGAGAACCACCCTCAGAGACAGCACGGAGGCTGTCACACCAGTGACGGCCACCTCCGCAGAGAAGAGAAGTGAATCTAAGATCCCGTTGCCATGGGCATCACCTCTTCACAAGCAGCTTGTCCTTGTTTCAAAGAAGTTGCGAACCAGCTTTCTCGTGGCGGTTACTCCTTCACCGTCAGTCTGTATCTCTCTGAGGAGCACACGCCCCTTCGGGATCAAGGAGCAGAATAAAGAGCATGAGACATGGAGTCAGTAGACTCAGGCTTGGGCCCCCTTTACACGTGGTAAACCGTAGGCTAGTTACGTTCCTCTCTGGTGTGGAAAGAGATGTCATATCTGCATTATTGTTAGATGCTAAGGAGATTCAGATGAGATTTTGTGTGTGTGATATATATAATTCTATATAATACGTATCACCTTCATTATTCCAAAGGCACATAAAGAATTTCCCCCTATACCCAGGTATTTCAAAGGCTGCATCTTGCATGGGTGAGAATCAGAGCCACGCCGTGGTCTAAGGGCTCTTCTGCTTACCAGTGTACGTGATTCCCGGCACCTCCAGCACCTCCTTTCCTCTTCTGTGCAGCTGGCAAGAATACCAGCTGTCTAGAGAAGAAACTTATATACAGTGGAAGGTGTGCTAAGTAGACCAAGGGCTGCTGATTGTGCTATTTCCAATGTTACCTACTTGACTTTGTCCAGAACGATTTAGAATACCACCGCAGTTTTCCTGTGTCGTGCTTGAACATGGCGTATCTGGTTGAAAGAAGCAATTTTGGAGTCCCATAGCTGTTGCTGCTCGATGCAAGCTGGGCACGTCACTGAGTACGTGCACCCTTAAAGGAGAAGGGCAGCACTACCTCCTGCAAAGGCTTGCCATGAGGATTAAAGAAGGTTATGTGAATGAGCCATCGGGGTTTGGCATCCAGTGGGTACTCAGTATGTGTTAGTTTTCTTCCTCTAGAGTATATACTGCTCTTCAATTTTATCCTCATCAAATAGTGTTGACTACAAGTTCCAAATAAGGCCTCATACTCAACGCTTTTATTCGAACAGGGTGCTAAGGGAAGGTCAGACTGGGGTAAAGGGCGGAGGGAGCCAGTTATGTTTGTTTATATTATAATAAACAATAGTGGTATCTCATGTCCTTCCCCTGGTCCTGAGCCTGCTGAGTCACTGTTCCAGCCCCTCGGCCCCGTGATCTCTGGCTGTGTCTATGGAATACAGCAAAACCCACAAGAAACCGGCAGTAATAAATGGCAGAGCATTTGGAGGGATTTTTGTCTGCGTTCCTGTGCTTGCTCTCCTGGCAAGATAGGAAACCTTTCATAAGACTTTTCCTAAATGATGCTGCATGTGCAGTGCGGATTTTTTCTCTGTTCTCCTAACAAATGACCATTTTGTGAGGTTTCTTTTCATTTTTTTTCTTCTTCTTTCCTGCTTCTCAGTACATTCCACAAAGAGCTTATTCCTCTGCTGGTTACTGATTGATAGTTCTGCTCTGTGTGCCCTTTAATTTTGCAATAAACCGACAAGGAGTCGAGACCACAAGCTTAAAGAGAATTGACTTATTTATTTGCCTGGATTCACTGGAGCGACAGCCGGAGTTAGTCATGTCCGTGTGGCCCTGGCGAGGGCAGGAGGAGTCCTGAGAAGGAACGCTGTGTTGGAAACAAGCAGGCAGAAAAGAGCTTACTTGTCCTCCCATTCTGAAGCAGCTGGGCATCCGCTCTCCACCGTGGTCACTTTCCGGGCCTTAATGGAAGCAGGAAGTCTTCCACGAGACTTGCCCACAGCTCCAGGATCCTGAATTCAGTGGGACTTTGAGATATGTGGAAATGGACATCCACCACCCGTAGGTCCCGTGCCCCTTTTTTCTCAGGGATCCTGATGTACTGTAAAGGACTGTGGGAACCTGCCTAGGTTTTTTCAGGCCTCGCCTCTTGGCTGGATGACTTCAGAGACCAAGAACAAACCCCTGTCCCCGCCGACTCCATCCCAGCTGGGTTTCCACCACCAGGCCAGGGGCTCCATCAGGATGTAAGAGGCACTAATACAGTCCATGAACTGATGATCAAATATACTAAGAATCAATTAATGTTTTCTTTATTTAGTAGCGCCACTGTATGGCGTGACCAGTCTGAAAATAAAACAAACACCATTTCAAGTAGGAAAACAAGAACTAACTTCCTGAGTGGGTCAAGTGGTGGTGCTAAGTTAACTAAAGCTAGCCCTTGTTTGAAAACGTAAATGTAAGTAGTACTCCACGCCCAGGGCTGCTCCCTCTGAGTGGACGTGAAGCTGGGAAGACAGGCGCCCGCACGGAATCCGCCCCAGCTCTGACTCCTGTTCCAGATGCCAGTGTCGGCCGTGCCTTTGCCACACTTAACCAGCTAACTGCCTGTTCTCACCCGGCTCTGATGTGGCAACCTTTCTTCTGAAACTCTTGCCATCGCACGTTAGCAGAAGTGAAAATATTAGCAGGGTGGTTCGTGGCGAAGACAGAAATAGACCCCAGGAGTTGGCGTCCGTTCTCTTGCCAGACCTGCTGGAGCATGGTTCCTTCCCGGCCTGCAGGCAGCGCCGCCACCTCTGCCGAGCAGCGTTCTGGCCGTCCGCTGGCTTCTCCTTGCTGCCGAAGATCTGTCTTCTCCTTAAACATTTTGTTTCGTCTTCCTTTGCATGTGACTTTGCACTAAACAACACGAGACTCTGTCAGGCTGATATCAGCAAATGCTCTGCTCTGAAAAATTATCAACACACATCCGTGAGTCTGCGAGTGTTCACGCGCAGAACCTTTAACGTGGTAAATCCAGCGAAGGCCGAAGAGCCAGGCAGGCTTGGTTGGATGCCGGCCCTCCCACAGGCTATCTATTTGGTCTCAAAACATTGTTCCACTTCTCCGAACTTTACTTTCCTCATCTTTAAAACTAGGATGATAATGTTTACGTCACTGAGGTATGAGGATGAAATGAGCTAATGTATGTCGACGCAGGGTCTGATGCATGGGAAGCGCTTAATAAATGTTCATGTCCTCCCGTCTCCCTCCTCTCCTTTAGAATAGGGGCGGGGATCTGGAAGTGCACAGAAGTCTCATCATATTTACACTGGAGGTAGAGAGACAAAAACAGCACACACGACACAATGAGGAGAAAGTTCCCACACCAAGTTACTGGGTGCTGATCCTAAAGTGGGAGCATGAAGAGCAGAGAAGTCAGTTGGGCTTTGCACGGATTTCATGGAAGAGGCGGAGTTTGAACTGGCCCCAGAAAAACTGCAAAGTTAAAGGAGAGTGAAGGAGGGCATTTCAGACTGGGACACGTGGGCTGGGATGAGAGCCCCTGGGAACCATGAGGAAGAGAGAGACAGAATGACAGGGCCCCCGGCCTCAACTGGAGAAACTAAAGTGAAGACGACGATAAGGAAAGTGCTTGTAGTTGTTAGGCACCTGCAGGGTAGGTACTGGACACTGTCCCGTGTGCTCTGTGGGCCCCCTCTTTTGTCCTCATCACAGGCGCAGTTGTGATCCTCATTACACAGCTAAAGAAGGAATCTATCTGAAACTACTCAGCTAGCAGGTGGTGGAGCTGAGATGGAAACCCAGGAGCTCTGACTCCAGAGCCCACCCCCCTAACACACAGTGGCTGCTTGGGGTACTTCCCAGCTGCCCTCACGCGGTAGCAAGGGGTCAGCTAAGATCATTCTGTGAATATACTCTGAAAATTACAAAGCACCATGCCTACGTAAACTGGTGCCATTCATTATTCTTTTTAATGACATCCGATGAGAGATGAACAAGGTAGCCAGCTGAAAATGAGGGAGGGAAATTACCAGGTAGCACTCCCGCGTACTTACGGTGGGCAGGTTTAGCCTATACCTGTGCCTCATCGTCCCCTCTAGCAGCTCAGGCCTGACCCAACCTCCCAGGGCCTCTTGGGGCCATGCTGCAGGTGGCTGTTCCCCAGCCACCAGAGTGGGCACTGGAGACTTAAAAACCTGTTTGTCTTCTGGCATTAGGGCTTGTGCCTTGACTGTGATCTGTCCTTGGCTGGGACATCTGTTTTACGGGCCTGTAGCACGTGAGTGGGACGTGTTAGTGACCATGACAGAATATCTCTACTCCAAGGGCACTGCTGTGGAAGGAAGCCTGCCCCTACTCACCATGTAAATATTTAGTCATTTTAATGTATTTGTTCTGGGCCTATTCTTGTGTCTCTCCTATGTTGACTCTGTTTAATTGTAGGTAATAATCGGACACAGACAGCATTGCTTCCACTCCCAGTCCCCACCCCCTGTTTTACAAAATGACACCTTACACAATATCACTTCCTTGAGGATATCAAATAAATAGTTTTTGTTCAAAAGCATATCTGATGAGGCTGCTGGCTTGGAAATTTGTTCCTAGGCAGACATTTGACCTCCTTTTGAACAGATAGTGAGTGACCCTTGCTCCTATTTTATGCCACAGATTCTCTCTGGGGGTGGAATCGGATGCACACATCCAGTTTCAGAGTTTGGAGAGCCGTGGCGGGTAGGATGCCGTTTGCCTTGGTGGCATGGGGACACAGGGAGACAGGCCAGTGTTGGCTCATCCTCCCTTGGTGGGGTGAGACCAGCGGCCTTTCTGGGCTTCCGCTTCTCCCTCCTACAAGCCACTGTCTGTGTGGCTGGAGCTGGAGAATAACAAAGTCGGTGTTTTATCAGGCTGGACTCCCCCAAGAGCAGTATTTTCAGACCCACCCCCCAAAGGGAGCAAGTGACTCAACAGAACTGTTTTCTTGGTTTCAAATGAGTCTAAGGAGGGGAAATCAGTTAATAGCAGCCTTCTGTGATGGGCTGATCATAAAGCTGTGTCTTTCTAATCCTCCTTGCAAATCAAAGGGAGGGGAATCCCCAGAGCCCAGGAGGGCACATGAATAGAAAGCACCATTAAGTAACAAAAGCACCTAAAAAGGTCAGCAGAAACTCAGGGGGCTGTTGGAAATTCACCTCTGCCTGTCTGCGAGGCTCAGTGGGCAGTAAGGGAGTGGGCGAAGACAACCAAAAGAACTTCACGCAAAAGCCGACGGGGCCACAGGAAATGTACAGTACAGTGAGGGCTGGTAGGAAGGTTTCTTCCACGTCCGTGAACCTCAGAGCCCTCCGACAGTTGGCCTTGTTCTTTTCCAAACCCCAACTGACTGACCGGAGACCTTTTTGGCACCACGCTTGCGCACAGTTGCTGAACGCACCATTTGAAGCTGCTGTGAGTGCACCGTCGCAGCTCGCCAGTGGTGCGTGCCGTTTCCTGCAGTGGGTCTGAGAGCGGCGACAGGATGCTGCCGAGGTTGGGCCGGAGGTGGAAAGAGCACACCAGCCTGCTGTTTGTGGCCTTGTTACAACTGTTGCTCCATCGGAGACCCGGAACCACCACGTGTTAACCTCAGCCCCATCGGGGTCAGTGGAACAGCATGCTGACACGGGAACCGGAGCTCTTCACGCCTACGTCCACGGCACAGTAGTTGCTTGCCCAAGGTTTCCACTGCACCTCCTTGCACGTGCACCCCAGGAAAAGTAGGTCAAGGGGAAAGCCGCCCTACTGTGCCACACAGTTTTTTCTTATGTTTATTTTGGCCAAATGGCAGACACAGTCCTACCTCAATATTTCTCCTAAACTCAGTGGTCTGGGCAATGGCTACAATGAGATGGCAGAGGTATTATTATCAGTCCCTTTGTGACTGAGTACGTTTGTGTTTGTGTTTGTGCAAAGCAGTGGGATTCTTTTCCTCCACCTACGTTGCCTCATACTGGGTCAATGTCTCCTTAGGTGCCTGTACAAGGCAGAGTGTTTCTCTAGCTGTGTGTGTGAAAGTCACCGTGAAGTCTACAAAGAGATTTTTTTCCACTCCAGTCCACAAAAAGAGGTGTGAATTTTATGAAGATTTCTCCCCTCATTTTTTTTTCCTTCCTTTCTTCCTTAGCCAGTGCCAATTAGTTCTGAGTAGGGTGGGTTTCTTAAGGTTGCAGACGATGAGAATCAATGATAACAGAAGCACTTAACACCAAATGAAATGTGTAACATTTTCATAGCAGCCTGCTACATTTAGAGTCATGACACATTCATTTTCTTTTTTTAATCCTTACCCAAAGATATGTTTGTTGATTTTAGAGAGAGGGGAAAGGAGAGAGAGAGAGGGAGAGAGAAACAGTGACGTGAAAAGCATTGATCGGTTGCCGTCTGTATGTGCCCTGACCGGGGATTGAACCTGCAACATTTTGGTGTAGGTAGGGATGATGCTCTAACTAACTGAGCCACCTGGCCAGGGTACATTTCATTTTCTTTATATTTTCTGTGGACCTAACACTTTCAGGTATAGAGAGGTTAGGAGCGTTTCCCAGAATCGGACAGCAGGTTAGTACCAGAGCCAGAAATAAAGGGCAGCTGCCTGTTCCCACAGCAGTGCCTTCTTCAAGCCAAACTGAAGTGCGATCCTTTTTACCGCAAATATTTCAGAAGGAAAATCCCCCATAGCCCTTCAGATTTTCCCAGAAAACGATTGTCATGCAGACCTTCGAGATGGAAGGAGTAGGTTGCAATACTAAAACTTTATCAGTCTTTATTCTCAAACTGTCAGTTGATATTCTCTGGGCTGAAGCTAATGAAAAATTATTTTTTTCCATAATGGAATGATTTATACCATTTCAGGGCTTGGCAAAACTAAGCCAGTGAATAGTAAAACCAGACTTCTGATGCTCAGACTCCAGAACATTTGGTCTGACTTCCCCTCACAACAAATACTGGATATCCCTTTTCAAAGCGGGGAGCAACGGGAAGGGAGGCGGACGCAGAGTTGTCAGGGGAGTTGCGAGGAGGACTTTCTAGACCCCCTTTTGAGGGGGTGCGCCCCTGTTCCCACACTGCATTCAGCGCCCTCTCCCGCTCTTGTCCTTTTCCCTCTGCCTCTCACCCTTCCCTGCCTGCCCTGCCCCACCCCGCCCCACCCGGCCCCCAGCTCCTATCACAGCAGATGGGTTGGGGCAGGCCGTCGCTGGTGGAAGGTGAGAGGAGAGTGTGGTGAAAGGCACTCCAGGGCCTTGCTCTCAGGCTGTCCCGATGAAAGGACTCAGTGAACCCTAACAGCTTCTCACAGGAAAATTCCGGCCTCTGTCTCCTTACAAGCAAGGCATTCGGCAATCTCCAATGGAACAGGGTTAAAACTCAGAACTTGCGACTTATTCCAGGCCTGTGCCTGGATAGAAGGCTTAGGTCCCCATCATGTCTGTCAAGCAGGATCATTTTAGATAACCAAAGTAACATCGATAAAAGGTGTGCTTTAAGTAGATAGACTGCTTTTATTTTATTTATTTTTATTTTATGTATTATTTTAAGAGGGGAACAGACGGAGAAGGAGAGGGAGGGGAACAGAGGGAGAAGGAGAGGGAGAGAAACATCAATGTGTGGTTGCCTCTCACACGTCCCCCACTGGGGGCCTGGCCCACAGCCCAGGCACATGCCCTGACTGGGAATCCAACTGGCGACCCTTTGGTTCGCAGGTTGGTGCACAATCCACGGAGCCACACTGGCAAGGGCAGATAGACCATTTTTAACACAAAAAGAGAAAAAATTCATGATGCCTTCAGAGCCAATGAAAAGCAGAGCCCTGTCAGTTGCAGAGTGCCAGGGTTAGTGGCAGGCAGGCAGTTTGTGAGCAGTCAGCCACCCCCACAGTCTCTCTGTCCTTCAGGGCAGGGGTCCCCAACCCCAGGGCCTCGCACTGGCACTGGTACCGGCTGGTGGCCTGTCAGGAATCGGGCCACACAGCAGGAGATGAGCTTGAATGAAATGCACTTGAATCATCCTGAAACCATCCTCCCTACCCCCCGCACCCCACTGTCCCCGGAAAAATTGTCTTCCACGAAACTGGTCCCTGGTGCCAAAAAGGCTGGGGACCGCTGCTTCAGGGGACGGCCAGGTTAGGCAGTGGGCTGCCTGTTTACTTGGTAGCCGTGAGTATCAGGACAATCAGTGCATCTGGCCTTAGCACCCAGTTAAAGTGATTCTGAAACCTCCCTGATTCTATGTGTTAGAGTGTGGCAGATTTCTGGCAGGGAGTGGGTGGGAGGAGGAAGCGGGTGTTTTTATGGGCAGAGAAACATCTCTAAGATGACTGAGGTTGCCTCATGATTCCTCTAGCCTAGCCTACCCCTTAACCTTGGTTGCTTGCAGACAGGAGTTCTGCAAAGAGTTTTAGTTTCCAAGCCTCCTCTGGGCCTTGAAAATGACAAGCCACATGCATCTGAGGGCACCAAAAAATGCCATAAAGACTGGCAGAATCAACGTAAAGTGCTGGACACTGTCTCAGAAGCTGATGCTATTTACCTGTTTGATGTATGGTTATTTATTCATGTCAGAATCCAGAAGGACCCTTGTCACAAGATTAGGCCTGTTGCAGTACAGCATTTTGATAATCTTTTGGTGTGTTCCTGGATGTTAGATCCCTTTGCTCATTACTTTCACAGGTCAGGTTCTCTCGACCAGGACCTGAAGGCCTGGAGAGGTCCCCTGTCCGTGGGTCTGGGCTAAGGGTTCCCCTGTCTCCTCTGCCCCAGTGCTGCCTTAGGAGGGGGAGTGGACGGGGAGGCCCGCACCTCCCTCTTCTTGTCTGTTATTGACTGTCGTCTCAGGTGACTCTAGTTTGCTGTGTGGACGGTGCAGATGATAAAATTTGCCTCTCACCTGTCCCCACAGAAAGTTGAATGAGGACATGTTCTTAGGTCCTTAGAAATTACTACTTGTAAACATTGAGTTGTTTTGCTGACCCTACATATCTGTTCTGCTGGGCAAACAAGGCCAGATATCCTGTTCCAATCTATTCTGGCCCTGACTGACCACAGACTCCCTCTTCTCTGTTCCCTTCCAGAAGTCAAATAAAAGGGGCTCCTTCCACCAAAGGCTGTGCCTTCAGGCCTGGCAGTTCCCCGCGCTGATTTCCCCAGCGCTCTGTTCCATCTTCTCTTCTGTTGACCATTTTCCAGTACTCGCAGTGGGTTGAGTACACTAAGTAGCTATTCATGGAGGCCCTAGCAAAGACACTCCCGAGTGCTTCAGTGTAGACACATAGCGTGGCCCCGTAAGGCAGAATGTGCTCTGGGCCAGGAGCGGGAGATGTGGGTAGGTTGTGGATATAGCCTAGATGTAGTCTGGTCATGGCACAGTTGAGGAAAGGCGGGTCCACTGCAGCCAGGTGGCCCGCACTAACACAGAGACCAGCACGGAGTCGGGCTCAACTGGTCAGTGGACTCCAGCTCGCCAGGCCCCTGACCCTTGGGGCTGATGGTTCCACTGACCAGCTTACATGGCTCCTTCCTCTTTTCTTGAGCTAATTTGCTTTCTTAAGCTATATTTTTTATACTTAGCAGAAATGAGTCACATATTTTTGACTGCTTGTATGTTGGTTTTTCAATCCTAGGAGCCTCTGCCTTCTGACCAGAACAGCATTCATTCCACCCATCTATCTGCCTCACTAGGTCTTCTGGTCTTTAACCGGTTCCTTCTCTTCATCTCTTTTCTCTAGCTTGTAACATGTATATTGGTTAGTTATGAACCTGTACCCTGAGGTTTCTTCTTCTTTAGAAAATGTCATTGTTCTCATAAAGTGAATATAGATGTTAAGCTACTGTATGCAGAAGAGTCAAGTAGGATGCATTTAGAAAAGCTAGGAAATGCGAGGGAAAACTCGGACCTAGGTGCATGGTGTTTGAAGGAAGAAATCCTCCCTCACCCCCATTTTGCCTTGGGAGGGGAGTGCCAAAAACGAGACTCAGGGTCTGGTGGCAATGACACAAGGGTCCAGTTTCTGTTCAAGTTGCCTGCAGCCTCCCGCAGCCAGAGTGCAGTGCGGGAAGGCCTGGGAGTGAGTGGCCTCCCTGTGCATGAAGCTGTGTGGAGACCACTGTTACTTCTCAACTTACAGGCCGCCTGTTCTTCCCATTGTTTGGATGGTATTCTTCCTGAAGAGTGAACTAATTTGGGTTCCATCTCCTCCTGGCTTCAGATGTAATAACTATTTTTTAGAAAATATTTCTTTGCCTTCTTCCAAGAGGCTCACTCTGGCCTTTGGATTGCTAGTAGACGGTAATGTTGGGGTGGAGGGGGTATGTTGTAAATAGGCCATACTTTTAGAGAAATGGCAAAACTAGCAGGTGCCATTTCAATTCAATTTCGGTTGCTTTGGGAACATATCAATAGCAAGTATTCATTCTCTGTCAGCAGTAGGCTACATCTGGACAAAAAGGGGATTGGGTGTGGGTTTTCCATCTAACCGAGCAAGCAGATCAGCAAAGAATAATTAAAGATAATGGTGGAGGCTAACCTTGGTTAAGCATGCATCATTGGCCAGACACTGTATACTAAGGACTTTATACACATTATCCATTTTAATCCTTGAAACTCTGCGAGTGAAGCATTAGCATGCCCAGAGAGGCTATGAAAAGTGCACAATGTCACACAGCTCATGAGTGCTCCAGCCCAGGATCTGAACTCAGGGCTGTCTGACCATAATCACTGTGCCAGCTGCTCTCGCACAGATTTGGTACCAAGCAAGAGAAGCTCCCATCTTCCTGATGGAGGCGAAGCAGCAGGAATGCCCCGCCAGGTGTCCGTCGGAGCTGGTTGTTAGAAACCAGACAGTGCTACTACTCTGTTCATCACTTGTAATAGTATTTTGTCAGTTATTTTAAGGATGTTGTTTTCAAGTGTCCAGATTGCCTCAGAGGCCAACACAGCTACAGGCTTCTGCCCAGGCATGATTATTTGTCAACAATACTATTTGGAAAGGTTTCCATTCTATCATTTTGCTATACTCAGATTTAGAAAAACACAATTCAGTAAGGTGGTGTGATCAGCTACCCCTGAGTTTGGTTGCTGTGTATACCTTCAATGATTCGGATTTTTGAGTCATAATAAAAAGGGCCAGGATTATTAGCAAAGCCACTGAGGAGTTTGTTATCTTGCCATCGGAGGGTGAAGTGTTCTCTTCTTTGTCTACCCTTCCATTGGAAGTGGAACTGAGGGCGGTTTTCTTTCGTGGTATGTCTGTACCGCGGTTCTGTCTTACATTCTGCAGGGCATCACTTTCATAGCTGTGTGCAATAAAACCTCAGCTCAGAACAAGTTTCCGCTCCAGGACCAATGAAACGATAGAGAAAAAGTGGTCAGAATATTTGAGTAAGTGTCTTATCTTTTAACATACAAGTTTCTAAAGGAGACCTATGGCGCTTTTACATCTTTATGTCTCCCTGTGTATACTCATACATGGCTTTGCATTGTAGGTATTCGCTGAATTTTTGTCTTATCACTGTTAGTATATAATTAGAGCTTTATTTATTATCACCAAGCCATCTTTTAGAAGAACCCCCTTCAAAGTAAAACTTACATATTTAGATCTCTCCGAAGCTCCATGTTTTTTTTTTAAAACTAGGACAGGCAGACATTGTTTTCCTTGTTGGTAGATGAAGCACATAGTGCTTTCAGAACGTTGCTAGTGTCTTACGGACCTTGCTTTAAATAATTACTGTCTTTTTCTTACTAAGATTTTTACACAAATTCTTTGCAATTAAAGAAAATTTAGTACTAAGATTGGTAGAGATGTTCAGGTACTAAAGTATATCCTGATGTAGAAAGCTGTGATTTAGTGTTTTATTATTCTATCCAATTGTCTGAGGCACAGGAGATGTACTAACTAACCTGTATAATATCATTCTGAAGGAAATAATGACAACAATGGCTTCTGTTTATTGAATATTTACCATGTGCCAGACACTGTGTCAAGTACCTTTCATAGATTATCTCATTTAATTCTCAAAACAATTCTATAAGATAGGTGTTACTTTTTACCTATGCATAGATGAGCTCAAAGGTTTAACCACTTCTGCAAGGTTCACCGTGTCAGAGTCAGAATGTGAGCCCAGTTTTACCGAACTCCAAGGCCCATGTAATATTATAAAGAGAAATGAGCGTGTTCCCATAGTCATGCTCATGGATGTGACTCTTGGCTTCTGACGAGAGCAGACGTATTGGACCGTTTCCAGCCATTTTAATGGAAGGCATAGGTAAAATGCACACACAGTTCTTTCCGGTCCATGTGAAAAGCAGTAACATTAAAGAACGTGGGTGATAAGATTAGCAAATGCTCAGTGGAATGCTGTACCATCTGATCGTCACTGTAGAAAAGCTGGGGACCCAGGAGCCGAGCTGACACACGAAGACCTTGGGAAGGTGGTCTTTGCTAACGGGGCACTTCATTTCTTCACTGACCTTGCCATCCTGCTCCTGTCTCAGCCCTCCATTAAGCTGCCATTAGTCTGGGATTTATAAGGTGTCATTGGCCATGCAAGAGACAGCAGCAGAGGTGTGGCTGAAAAGCGGGACAATAAAGAATGGAAATGATTTTCATTTCTGTTCAAGTCAGTATGATAACAAAACCATAACTGACCCGGGGACAGAACAAGAACGTCCATCCAGCCAGGTGCATATAAATGATTCGTAACCTTTTCAGGAGGTACCTTTTCTCCGTTAGACCAAGATGCTCATGGTTTCTTCCTACCCATGGTTGGAACACGCAAACCCTAGGAAGTGATCAGCAGTAGTGATGTTGCAGTTTTCCAGAAGAGAATCTGTATCCCATTCTTCCTGTAGGTTTCTAAATAATAGAAGGCATTTCATAAGTGAGCATTTTTAAGGAACTAATAAGTTTTTGACTGAACCAAATGTGAAAATATTGTGTGGCAATGGACCACATGAATTAGGTAATTTTAGAGTGTTTTCTAGGCATTTTAAGTGTTACGAACTTTAATTGAATAGGTAGGATTATATTAGTTTGTGTTTAAGATATATAGTGCAGCTTTGGAATTCTTTTGTTAGGCTTCAATTAGTTTAAAAGAGTGGTATTCCTTTAGGGCTGAAGCTTATTTTAATTTCACAAATTTGAAAATAAAACTCAGACTTTTGACGTAATAAGGGAAGAAGCCCCTGGCATCTGCATTTTAAGTTATTGCTCTTATTCAGGACTAGTAACATCCTGGGTTGTGGCTATAATCTTAAAAAGCAGAGTTTAGGAAAATGTGTACACGTGCAAATTAATTTTCGGATTAGCTTTCTATTATTCAGCTAATGTGACGACACCTCTCAGTCCCAATTTACTTAGCAGTTGGGAAGAGTTGATTAGTGATTGAAGCTCGGAAAAAAGTCAGCCTGTTTCCTCAGTTCTCTGTGTTTTGAATGACCCGTGGGCTGGGCCAGATATTCTGGCCCAGAGATAAAGTTGATGAAAGTCAGAGCTGGGGCTTTCCTACCTGTGTACGTATCAGTCTCCCCCTAAGCCACAGTCTGCCTTTTGATAGCTCTAATAATTAATTTGGTCTTCTCTCTTCTTCCTCCCCCGCCCCACCTTCTCCCTGTCTGTTCACAGGTTATCTTGACGAATCAAATTACAACCCATCTGAGCAGAGCGCTAGCTTCTCAGGCAGACCTGGTGTCTCCAGCTGATGATTTGTCCCTGTCTGAAGGTAAGGGATCTGTCCTAGAGAGGCTGAAACTTGACACTGACATACGGCCCCACCACCTCTCTGCCCCCTGTTGGGAGCTGGGAGCCGCTACTAAGAGGCCCTGGCCAGTGAACCCAGCTGGAGCCTGGCGATTTAGGCTCGGCCACCTTTCCTGGCATCCGGTCCCTTATATTTGGAGAGTGTCATGCTCCGTCACTGTAAGTGAGCTTCCTTTTTCACCCGTGTCATCTTAATAGGCATCCATCACCTCCACCTTGAGGCTTATCACTCCCCTATAGGCTGTTTTGGGTTCTTAGTATGAGGGCCGGTGAACTGCTAACTGACGCTGTTTTTGAGACTGATGTTCAAAGGTTGGCTGTACCAGTGGTCTCTCAGCGAGTTAGCCCCTTTTCTGTGCTGGGTACTTTTAGACCAGTGTGATGTGCCAGTGGTGTGGCATTCCCTGTCAGCTTTACAGAAAGATGAAGGCAAGCAGTCCATGTTGGTAAATCTGCAAAATTTTCTCTATGCTCCTATGTTAGCAAAGGTCAGGCTGGCTATGGCTTACGTAGCTAGGGGAATTACACCACTGAGCCAGTGGGTGGTTTCTAGTTTAATTGAAAGTTCTTACTTGACATTTCTGAGTTCTGCTGGTTGTAATGTTTCAGGGTAGAGTGCCATGGGCCTACATATATGTGCATGGGTGCTCCGGGGCCCTCAGGGCTTCCCTCTTTCTGAGAACCGTTCCTGATGGAATACGTGGGACTTCCAGGCCTTCCAGGCCTCCCGCCTGCCCAGGTGGTCTTCCCGGGACCGGCCTCAGCTTACGGTCCTCAGGTTGCAAGGACTGCACCCCTGCTTCTCGGTGGTGTTTTTTCAGAGTGAAAACTAATTCCTCACCTGAAGCCATAGTACAAGGCACTCTGTGCCCTGTTTCCACATTCAGTGATGCGTTATCGCGCCCCCATCACCTGGACTGAATAACCCGAGTCCTTGAGTGTCCCTCCCGCTGTGCATTCCTTTCACCATCACGTCTCCGTGGCTCTTCTTTCCACACGTGTCTGGTGTCCCTTCTTCTTTTTGTAATGTGCACTGTGATCAGCTGACCCGTGAAACTCACAACGGGATTATTTTAATAAAATTCCAAAATGTCTTCCCAACTCTAGACTCAGCTGTTCCCATTCTGCCACCACCACGAGGACCTTGCCCGATCTGGCTTTCTTATGCCGTGCCATGCCCCTCCTAAGAAATCTCAGAGTTTTCCAGCGTGTTTTCCGAAAATGGGCTAAAATCAATAAGCTAATTTTAAAATAGTCAGGAATTAGTGATTCGTTCTCATGGACATCCGCGAATGCTAAGAATTGGAGTGTTTTCCCTTTTTTTGTCATGGATCTAGTAGTGTTTCCCAAACGCTACTAGATAAAGTCAATACTTCTTAACGCTTCGCAGCCCGGGCTTTCCCTCCTCTTCTCCGGTGTTCTCGCCATCACCGAGGCCGAAGCTCTGATGCCGAAGCTCCGATGCCCCGCATGCCGACCGGCCGCCTGCGGCCCCCACGCCTGCCCCCGTGCCTCTGCAGGGACAGCTCGCCGTGTCTAGAATAGCATTTCCCTCTTTCACTTCTACCTCTTCTTTTCTTCCCACTCCCACTCCTTTGAGGTTTGTGTCAAGACCACCTCTCCCACAAAACCTCCCTCCCTGCTCCAGCGGGCCTTGGTCTCAGTCTCTGTTCCTCATGTGTGGTCCCTCTGCTGCTCTGCTATAGAAAGAAAAGGTCTACAAAAATGAACTTAACTTTCCATGGTTTCCCAACTCAACTGGCAGATATTTTAAGGACACAGACTATCTTATGTTCTTTCTGTGTCTATGTTGTGCCGGACTAACAAAGTCCTAGGCACACAGTAGGCTGTAAATAAATGCTGAACGAATGCCGTAGTTAAGGCTTTGTAAGAACAGCAACCGTGAGAATCACACAGAACACCTATGAATATCATTAAAAATTGTTGTAGTTATTTCACATACCACACACACATATACAGTAATTCAGCTCTGTGAAGAAGAAAGTGTCTTGTTTCCTTATTTGAAAACCAGTAAGTAAGAGCGCTCTGCTCTGTCTGGGCTTCCCGGCTTGTCTCCAGCACAGGAGAGGGGTGAGACCATGCACACAGGACACTGCTTGGGGGCCCCAGTGTAGCCGCTCCCAGAAAACGGTAAAGTCGCGTTCGTGGCAAAGGCAGGGTGACCAGCTCACTCTTCGACAACTCTTTCCCTATTGTGAAATCCAAGGGAGAAGGGAAACAATTGATTTTTTTAAAATATCTTTTTCCTGCATAGCTGAACAGGCAATGAGGCTGTAGAAATATTTTTCCTGAAGTCTATAATGAAATTCCTTACCAGTGAATTAAAATGGACAAGTTTCTTAGAATATGTATACCTCTTCAAATATATGACAGTATTTGTTAGTATTACCATGATCGACGTGGATAAATTGCTTTGTCGCTGTGTCGGGGGCATTTGTGGCGTCAGCTTTGCCGTCATTTTGTCAGCTCTGAGATCCTGAGCGGGTCGTTCAGTCACTCGGCCCCAGGTTTTCCTGTTAAATGACAGGTTGGATGAACATACGACTGCTGAAGTTTTTCTCTAACGTGGTAAGATCATGATGTGGGTCCGAAGATCAGGAGCATTCACTATGTGATGGGGTTTTAAATTCTGACTTTTCAGAGTGGGAAGAATGACTTTGTTGTCCTAGATTAAACGTAACAGAAAGGATCTTCGGATATCTTAGCACTGATACCTTTGGCATGCCTCTAACAGTCTCTTCTCCCATGTTGCTCTCTCTCTCTATAAACACTTCTGGTCTTGTCCGTCTGCCTCTTGCTCTTTCTGCCTTTCTTCTACACAAGTGTGTGCACAAGAAGTGGATGCAAACCAGTGCAAGTGAGCAACACACCCTAACGAGTGAGCTCAAGGTCCACCCTGTCCTGTAACAGATTTGAGCTGCAGCGCAGAGGGCACAGCTTAAACGGCACTCCCTTGAAAACGGTGGTGGGGTGAGAACAAGGGGCTACCGAGCAGCCAGCGATGAAATGGTCCGAGTTGACCTGAGAGGACTACCCAGCAGGGGCTGACTCAGGGAAATGAAGTCCCTTCTGCTCTGACACAGAGCACGGAATACAAGTGACCTGGCCCAGCTGAGAGATCTCTTCCATTCCAGCGACCCTGTACTATTAATATCTGCCAGCTGCAGGCCTAGAGCGTCTGCCCGCTGAGATCAAAAGAACGCCTATCTTAGCTGGAGCAAGGTCATCTGTGCAGGGCTGTAAAAGCAAGTCCTGGCTGGCTCAGCGACCTCCTTAGGGGAGGAGAAGTCAGGACGTGGGGAGGTGCCCTCTCACGCTCCTTTAATCTCGGCTGACCAGCTGTTGCCCTCCCAGTGTTTGTAAAGTTGAGAGTCCTTTGTTTTAGTGTTGCTTGTTTTTCTCTTTTCTCCCTTACTAAATGTGTGGCTAGGTTGTCACTTGGATTATGTAGACCCATGTTCACTGCTTGGGTCTATGGGATGATTCCCTTCACTGAGGTTTGGAGCCTGTGTTGAACTACCCGGCTCCCAGGAGGGAGAGCCGCAGAGGGAGAAGTGGACCCCAGAGGCCAAGGACTTGCCCAGCATTGCTCCTGCTGCATAGCCTTGTGCCTTGAGAAGAAATGACAGGACAAAGGGAATTTTCCCCATTTCGTTAAAATACCTCCTCGTGCATGTGGTGCACTTGTCAATATTTAGCTTGCCTTTTCCAAATGTTATTTCATTCAGTGGGGAGAATGGAACTTGCAAGACTTGATGCAAATTGACCGAAGTTATTTTGTGAACCTAAGGGCAGAAATCAAGATTTTTTTTTAATAATCTACGTGGTTCTCGAGCAGGTACTGTGAGTCAAAGTATTTTCTTCTTCAGTTTTTTGTCTTGTTGATGGAAACTCCAGCATTTAGGGTGTTACAGAGTTCAGTGACTGGTCGTTGACTAATCTGACTAGTCTGACCAGAATCATGACTGTTCTGTGGCCAAGGCCATGTTCCTTAGATGCCCTTGCCGGTTCTTCCTGGTGCTCATCGAAGATACTAAGGATGATTGGGTCTCGGTCATAGGGAATACCCCTTTTGCCCATGGTGATCAGCAAGGAAAGGACTTAACAGTCCAGCTGGCCAAAGACACCCGATCTTATTCTGCAATCACCTGGGATTTGGACAGAAGGACTGAACCCCTTTTTAACCAGGCACAGTTGGTGGGCGAGGCTGAGGTATGACAACAGTGGGCCCCGTGTGAGACAGAAGTCTGCTCCCCCAAGACCATCAGCGTTGTTCCCTCTGGTGATTCGACAGGATAGCAGTTCCTTCGGTGTGGCGACGCGGCCGCTCCAGCTGCCCCAGAAGGCCTCATGGAAGGGAGGACCTCGGTAGGCTGCCACCCTGGCATCCCCAGCATCCGGCATGCCAGTATTCTTCCTGCAGTAATGGTTTTTGATAGATAACAGCACTTCAAAACTAAAAATGAAAAGTGCATGGATGGGTCAAGGAAAGAACATAAGGAAAAAAAAAAGCAGTACTTACTAGAACCAAGAGTGATTTCCAGTTTTCGTATTGGAAGGCTTTTTAGTTCGGTTGAATTGATGTGCAAGAGAAAGTATGTTAGGATTCATACTCCCTAAGAAACCATCCCTGCAAAAAGCTGGAGTCCATTTGAAAGATTATACGCAAGTGCGTGGCTTGTGTCTCTTCTAAAATAAATTCACCAAGCAACAACAGCCCAGAGTGGCTGGGGCGAATCAGGGACTCGTGGTTGTGAAAGAAGCGGACTTCAAAGCGTGGTATGAATTTTCAAGTTTTATTTCCACTCTTGCTTTCCAGCTGGATCTGCTCTGGATTTACTGCAGGATGTTTGAAAATGCGGCTCCCTGCTAATCTCAGACAGTTGCTATGATCAATGGTTTCTTTCATTTCCGATAAAAAACACTGGTGTTTCTGCTTAAATTGTGTGTACTTTCAGCTTTATTATTATAGTCGTAATTTATTGTCCAGCATTACCCAAATTTGTAATCCATTAACCGCAGACTTTGGGGTGGGTTGGTCAAGTTCGCAGGACTCTCTCCACACTGGAGCTCCAAGGCCCTCCGCCGCCCAGGCCAAACCGAACGCTCCCTGGTTTGGGAGGACCACACGCCAGCCCACCAGGCCTGGGTGGAGCGACTTGAAAACGCCCACCTCTCCGGAGTGTGGTGCAGGTTGGCTGTGATTAGAACCTTGAAAACACAGAGTGTCACCATGCGGTTAATATAAGGTTAATAATATTAACAACCGTGATCAACATCGTTAACATTACATTTCCATAGCATTTTAAAATGTCTTAAAATGACGAATCACTTGATCTCCCTCAAGCCACAGAAGCCTGAGGGAGAGAAGGAACTGCTCAGGGGCCGAGCAGCGAGGGAGAGGTGGTGGCGCCGCGAGCAGAAGGCGGAGCTCCTCCCGTGAAAGCCGGCCTGTGGGCACTGCTGCCTCTTAGGAGTGAGTTTGGGATAAAAATGTCTGAGTGTCCTGGGGACCTTTCCGCTTTTGATTCCAGAGCCACAGACATATACATAACAGCACACAACTGACTTCCAGCCACTGTTCCAATGCCACAAGAGACCTAATTTATAGAAGATTAAGAACACCAGAAACCTGTGGCGTTTATCTAAAGAAAGCCTAGATATCATGTGAGCTGGGGGTGGCTAGAGTTGAAGGCGATTGGGCACAGCTTACAAATGTCCGAAAATCTCCGGAGGGAGAGGTGTTGAGGATTCTCAGCAGGGAGGCCAACGGGCGCAGCACCGTGGGGGAGGAGTCCAGTGGGAAAGGAAGTGTCAAAGTCACCAGGAAGCACCTCCGGGCCAGGAGCTCTGTTTTGCTGGTGACAGTTTGCCAAAGAGAGACACCTCGGAAGCCCAATCAGATCAGGTGGGGGCCGGAGAGTAGTCTTGGGGAAGCGGTCTCTGAGATGGTTCGTGGGAAGGCCAGGCAAGATGGTTTGAAAATGTTTTCTTTCCCCTTACCCTCAGACCTCTGCACTCTTTAGAACTTACTGGTTAATTCCCCAGACCTGCACGTGTTCATGTTAACGTCTCAGTCGTGAAGGCAGGTGGACGAGAACACCCAAGCCAGTTTCGTTCATTGCTTCAGCTGCGGAGATGGCAAGGCCAAAAGCCCGGAGAATGGGATGCTAAGAGGTGGGGTGACCCCGGCGGGCTTCCAGATGGAGGGATTCTCTGAGAAGGGATCCTTGTTTCCCATCATGGAAGAGAACCCTATACCAAATACGAGAGGCATCTAGGTCAGAGATCATGAGGAAAGGAAGAATGGCTGGTTTCTAGGAGTGGTGTCCAGGTGGTAACAGTTTGTGTGGTGACGTGGAATGCATTTTTGATGTTTACTAGGATTTGGGGAGGACTATAGCAAGTCTGCCGAGGTGTTCTGGTCCAAGCATAGTCCAGCTGAGCTCCAACCTAGGTTTGACTCTGATGGCTTTGCTTTTCTTCATTTTTCTGGTAAGCCACTCCATAAATACTAGAGTAAACTGTATTTTATTGAGTCATACTGACAGTTCCTATGCATTAGCTGCATTCCTGCATATATCAGCATAGTTTTAGAGCCATGGTCCCTCCCCAGATTTTCTCTTGGCGAGATGAATAGACCTTCAAGTGCCTTCCAACCTGCTGATTTCATGAGTTGTGGAGCCCCTACCATATGCACTCTGTTAAAGTTACAGGAAATCCAGAAATGTAAAAGATGGGGTCCCCACCCTCCCGATATTTACAGTGTAGTTTGAGAATAATTCTACCAGAGAACACCATTTGGCAGAATGTGTGCAGCGCTTTCAGACAGTGTAGTGTGCCCCAGAGGCTCCAGGATTTAGGAAGAGGGCGTCTTTCAGCAGAGGCGCATCTGAAGCGTCCAGGGAGGAAGATGTAAGCAATGGGCCTGAGGGATGCATATGATTTTAATAGGCAGGAATGGATAGGATTTTAAGTAAAGATCAGGGAATGCTATGAGCAAAGGCACCAAGTTCACAATGGGCCATGTCTGCCCTTGTCTCCTCTCGTTCTCCCCCCTCTGAAAAGCTCTTCTAGCCACCCAGCCTCCCCTTCTGTCCCTCACACTGACTGCTGTGTTTCTGCCTCTGGGCTTTTGCGTCTGCCATGCCCATGACGGAGCGCTTGTCCTGATCCCCCTTTGCCTGCTCCCTCACTGCACCTCACTGCGGTGTCACCTCCTCCGAGAGGCCTCCCTTCCTCTCTCCCTCCTCTGTCTCCTGACCCAGCTGCATTTTTCCTTAGGGCCCTTATTACTACCTGACCCGCATTCTAAATTTCTTTGTTTGTAGGTTTATTGTCTGCCTCTCTTGCTTTCACATGATCTCCTAAAGGGCAGAGACTTTGTCTTGATCGCTTTTGTAGCCCCTAGTTCCTAGAGGGTACTCAATAAATGTGGGATCTATGTCATAGGGAAATGCAGGGCATGCTGGGAAGGGGGCTAGGGAGCCCCATTTTTCTGGGGCTTGGGGTAAATGTAGGGAGATGAAATGCAATAAATCTAGAAGTAGGTTGGGGTCAGACTTTACAATACCAGACTGATATTAGGTTTCATGCTAAAGCAATTATAACTATGCACTCTGAAGACTGGGTGAGATGTGCCAGATGGCTTAGGGATGGGGAGATTGAGGTGAGGAGACCGTGAACTCATCAGTTATTTAGGAAATGGGACACCCATTATACACCAGGAACCAGATTAGTGCTGAGGATGCCGAGATGACGTTGTAGACAGATCTGTCATTACCAAAGACGTGGTGGCAAAAACCACACCCCTCTGAAGCACTGCCAGTCATTCCTTACGACTGGCAGTGCCGGCGCCCCGGGGGAGAACGGCGGAGGGTCAGACTCGGGAAGCAGGCGGTGTGGGGCATGGACATCTGGCCTGCCAGGTGAGGGAGCTTATGAGTTTTTCCGAAGCCTCTGTGGGAAGAATCTGAGGATCATCCATTGGCAGCACATCATTTCCTCGATCAACAAGATTGATGAGGCTTATTTGACTGGCTAGGAATGTTTCTCTTTCCTTATAGTTCCATGTGCATCCCTTCCAAAGCCACATGCTCAATCAAAGAAGATGGATGAGTCCCCAGAGAGAGCAGGGCTGTTCTTCAGTCGAGGATATGGAGTGATTGTGTTTCCCCACCGGAACCTTTGTTCCTGTGGTTCTCAAACCTTAGCGTGCAGCCGAGGCCCCCGGAGGGGTTATTAACACACGCACGGCTGGACTCCCTCTCCCAGAGTTTCTGTCTGTCTGAAGAGGGGCCAGAGAATGTGCATTTCTAGCAAATTCTCAGGAGTTGTTGATTCTGTTGGAGTACAGACCACACTTTGAGAACCTCTGCTTTATTCCTTGAATTTCTTATCTGTGTCAGGCACCAGGAATACCGAGATGAATGTGTCTCCACCCAAGAACCAGAGGAGACACTGTTTTAGGAGAGGAGACAGGCACGTGGAAGGGTGACGGCAGGACTCGTGTGGCCGTACGCCTTCATCAGGTCACAAGCGGCGTTGTCTGCGGGCTTTGTCTCAGATCTGGGATAGAACAGCTACTAGACTGTGCTAGGGCTCTTTTCGTAGTGAGAAACAAAAAGCCACTCTAGTTTATTTTTTCAACTTCGGTCTATTAATAACAGTAGCTAACATTTATGGACCATGGACTGTGTGCCTGGCACCATATATCTGTTACTGAATTTAATCCTCACAACAACACTCTGAGGTGGATGGTAATCATTATTTCATTTTATAGATGAAGGAAATGAGGCTTAGAAAGCAGCACAATTACTGGCAGGGCCAGGGTTCCGACCCAGGGAGTCTGGCTCCAAAACTTACATTTTTATCCACTAAATCCTTCTGTGAGGATACAGTTCGGATTCTCATAGCTGTGGGCAAACAGGAGCTAAAATACAGCCAGATCACATGGGAAGGGCTGAAACTTAGGTCATTCTCTTTGTTTTTCTTGTGTCTGCCTCAGCTTTCCATGGCACTGACCCTTGACCCTATGATCTGACTGGCCCAATTTGCCTTTTCACCACTGGTGATTCTTTGGATGGGCCAAGAAGACATAGGATTAAAAACATGGCCAGTACTTCTATTCTTTGAGTGGGGTTCATGGATAGGAGGCATTTCCCCCTTTAAAGAGTTATGTAGCCCTGACTGGTGTGACTCAGTTGGTTGGGCACTGTCCCACAAAGCAAAAGGTCACCAGTTCAATTCCTAGTCAAGGTACATGCCTGGGTTATGGGCCAGGTCCCCGGTTGGGGGCGTGCAAGAGGCAACCAATTGATGTTTCTCTCACACATTGATGCTTCTCTCCCTCTCTTTCTCCCTTCTCCTCTCTCTAAAAATAAATACATAAAATCTTTTCTTTAGAGGGTGATGTAAGGAAGGCAGATTTCTTTAGAAGGGACAGCCTATGAAGTGAATGCCCCAACATAACATCTAGTTGAGGACTGTGTCCAGGCGAGCAGATACTGTTGTAAGTTTGCTAAGAGGGTCTGTGTGCCGCTATCTGTCCCTTCTGCCACGCCCATTCTCGGCGTTCTCCCCTCCTTCCATGTCAGAATGTTGACATTATCTACCTATTACTAGTCCGTGTCTTCAAGCCAATATGCTGGATATAAGGAAAAAACTTGAAAACAGTTTTTTTTTTCCAGTCCCGGCTCTGGTTTTCTTTACACCCATAGTCAGCCCTGGAGTTTCTCTTTGGGGGAGAGGGTTAGGTTTCTTCTGTTCATCCAGAACCCACTACCTGCTCTAAGCTGTCACTATCTGATAAGATGTGAGGCCTAAAATCACCTGTGTCTAAGTCACCTCCTACTCAGAAACGTAAGGCAGAGAGGCGCACCAGCCCTGATCATGTCCATTGCTCGGCCTTTGCTCACCACCACTCAGGACAGGCGAGGCCCGGGAAGCCACGATGGCAGCTGGAAAACCGGAATGTTCGCATTGGAGAACTGTGTATCTGGGAGTTACATCTTTCCCACAGTTTATGATATTCTTGAGCAAAAGTACTCTCTACCCTCAGGAGACGTCTGAGTTTTATGGGTTAGATAGAACAGTGTGTATGTGTGTTGGCGAGGGGTTTCTGTATTTTGGTAGAAGACAGTGAGTTCTTTTTAGGTTCTGGTATGGATTTTCTTAACCATGCTTCTCTGTTACGGCCCCACACCGGCCGCTGAGAGAACCTGTGTTCCCTGGAAGCATTACTTCCAGCCACAGACACTGGAGGATACCTTAGGGGTCCAGGGATTTGTTTTGTTTTTAAATATAGTATATAGATAAAGGAAGCTGGAAAAGTACCAGAGAAATTGCCTTCGAGCTGAATGGCCAGGAGAACACGCCCCCCAAGAGAGCTCTAGACCGGAAACAGAATGAATCATTGAAATCTGTAAGGTGTGGCCCAGGAGACGCACATCAGTGAGGATGGGGGTGCCGGAGCCCAAGAGTGGATCCAGCCAGGAAGAACTCCCCTGTTCCTTCAAGGACCACTCTGGAACCAAGGGAAATAACTTGTACTTTGATGTGATAGTACAACATTAAGGTAAAGTTACAAAAAAATTAATCCTGTCTTAGAATCATTAGAATATAAGCACCTCAAGGACAAGAATCTCTCTTCCTTTGTTTACTGCTAGATCCCCAGAACCCAGCATAGTGCGTGGTAATAGTAGTTACTTAATACATACTTGATAAACGAATGAGGCACCTGTAGCTACAAGGCAGGACAATCAAAGAATTATTTAAAGCTTTAGACCTATATTCACCTAAAAGAAACACGAAACTGATATATCACGTATGCCCCAAAGTACCTTCAGAGAGCCGTCAGCCTTAACTCTGCACCTGCACTGACCGTACGTGATCAACACCAATGGGCAGCTCAGGGAAAGTGTCCGAAAAGAAAGACCAGGAGCCTAACAGCTGTGCTTTTGAAGGAGAAAACTCCTACATTCACCCAAGAGTGGCAACAGAAGTAGTGTAGTCTGATTTACAGTAAGGATATTCACCAGGTACCTACTATCTACCAGGTTCTGTGCTAGGCAGCTACTCAGGATACAGAGACAAAGGCTATAGTCCCAGCTTTTGTGAAGCTCACAGCCAGGCACTGGTGGGAATCGTTATGGACGAGAATATAAAGTGTGTTATGATAGCGCTACATTCAGATATTGCTGGGGAAGCACAGAGGAGTCTGGTTTGGGGATGGGAGCTCTCTTAGAGGGCTTTTCAGGAAAGACACACTTGACCTGGATCTTGAAGGATCGGTAGCAGTTCCCAAGAGCAGAAAGAGGAGGGGAAGGTGCTCCTGGTGGAAGGTAAAGCCCAGGTGGCGGACTAGAGGGGGGGCGTTGTGGGAGACCTCTGGGACATCCATTATGGCTGGTGTGGGAGAGAGTGGCAAGAGGGCAGTCTGTAGAGACAGGCAAGGACCAGATGGTGACAGATCTCACCCAGCATGCTAGTCAGTTTGAGTTCTTTCCTGGGGATGATGAAGAGCCACTGAAACAGGAAAGGGAGACAGTCACTTTGTCATCCAAAGTGGTTTCTTAGGTAGCAGTGAACAGGTTAGAGGGGATGGAGACAACTAGAGACCTTGGATCTCTTCGAGGGGAGTCACTTTTGCATGGGGCTATCCCTAAGTTTCTTAAGGTACCGGGAACTTTCTAATCAGCTTTGACCATTCTAAATTCTGGGTGGGCAGGTCTGGTTTGGATTTCTACCTCACTAACCTGGGAGAGGTTTCTTTGGTGCACTAGGCTTCTGAGTAACATCAGGTGAGCCCTCGATTTATCAAGGTACCTTACAGTTAAAAATGGCTAAGAATCTATAATTCTCTGCTGGGTAGTAAGAGAAAAATACCAAGTGACTTAAAGTACTAAGCAGCACTATGGAAAGAAGTACATTTTTTATATTCCTTTTGCTAGTGATTATAATAATAACATTAAGTGCCTATTATGCGTGAAAAATCCCAACAGCCTTTGTGGGGCTCAGTTTGTCCCCCCATTTTACAAACAAAGAAGCTGAAGCACAGACTGTCTATACAACTTACTGATGATCCTTTCAGTGCTGATTACTTGGGGAATTAAACCCCCAGGGCCTTCCTCAGGGTCTGTGCTCTTGACCGGTACCTTACACTCAGCTCTACAAGACGATGGTACAACCACCTCCTAAAGCTTGTGATCGTATTCGTGTCCTTGCCAGAGCTGAGAGGATTCCATGCTTCAATATAATGACTGTGGTCATTTCTTTGTATTCACCCTAAAATCTCTCTGCAGACGGACGTTGGAGAAAACCGTGTGTTTGCACAGTAGAGAAAGCGCTGCATTGGGAATTAGGAGACCTGTGTCCAAGAGGCAGCTCTGCCACGAAACTGTTATTTTGAGCAAGTCGATTAACTTCTCTGGCCTCAGTTCCCTCAAGCCACATGCACAGGGCCATTAGGTGATGCCCTCAGAGGGCATGTTGATATTTTTTCTTTTAAGCTTCAAGCAGACCTTTCTGTTTCTCTTTTAACAATGAACAAAGCAAGCCCCAGGCTGGACCAACCCCCCCAGTGAACACTGTGGCACATCTCTTAGTTACCATTGTTGTGTTGGTTATCTAGAGCGGCAACCTTCACATTTGTTTTAATCTACCCCCATCTTTTTTGAGCATGGAATTACCCCAAATAAGTAAAACGGCTATCTGTAAAACATAGTGCCACTGGACCATTAAGTTATGTAAACACATGAGAAATAGAGATTTTCTGTTAATGAGATAGGCTCTGATATTTTCTTCCCACATCCCAGTGAGTCATCACGCGTACGCCTGTCACTGATGTCAGGGAAAGTTCAAATTTCTTCCTGCTTCATTCTCGTTACAGAGTTCTCCACCGTCCCAAGAGCAGCGAGGCTGAATCCCAAACTTGAGCCTTGGCTTCATTCTTTCAGTTGTTCATTCATTCACTTACGGAGCACCCGTAGTGGGAGATGCTTGCTGGGCGTTCACAGGTCACACGAATAGTATCGGGCTTGGCCCCGGCCCTCTAGTACATACAGGCTAATTCTAATTGTTGTCATCCTTACCTGGCTGGAACCCTAGACTCCCTGTATATTGCAACGCAGCTAAACCTTACGTCTCAACTGCCTGGATGTGTTGCATTACAGTGGGTAGGACAGAAAAGATAAAATAAGGAAAGGCTGGAATAGGTAAAGCCACACTAGAGCACAGCACCTATGAACTGCCAGACCAAGGGAGACAGATTTTTGATGTCAGAGACACTCAAGGAAAGAAGGGATCATCGTGATCTTCGGGTGGCCAGGCTACCATCTTGGGATATCAGGGCGGAACGAGGATGGACTCGCTGATCCGTCCATCCTGAATCACAGCATATGTAGAGCTCTGGGTATTAGCCAACGGACCACCTCCATCCCTGGGTCAGACCCATTCGTAAAGCGGCAGGCAGTCCATCAGCCCCCGTGTTTCACTGAGAACGCACCAGGCGGGCCAGGGTAGCTCGGTGTAGTTTAGCACCTGTGGTGGGCGACTGTTTTCCTTGGCCAACTGTTTAATGAGCACCAAATCAGATAAACTGCGCTTGGCTTCTAGGCTCTCTCCAGACACAAACAATTAAGTACATCCTGCTGCAATGCTTGCGCTAGGGAATCTGGCTTTCCTGCGCTGATCATCTGGTTTTCCTGCCCCTTGGGCCTGGAGTTTGGAGAAATTATTGAAACAACCTTGAGAAAGCTGTTAACCCTTAAACATAGCTTTTTATCACCATATATATTCAGAAATGGTTTGCAGCCAAAGACTTACTAGCCATGGCAGTTTTAAATAATGATCAAAATCATGATTTTATTAATTTTGCCCTTTACTCAGGGTTGGCTTATAGAAGTAGGAGATTGTAATTCATGAATCCTTTTCTGATTTTGTAACCATCTTGCACTCTCAGGTTGGGGTAATAACCTTGCCCTTCTCAGTTTATTCTTCTGTGACCATGTATCTGTTGAAATTCATAAATAAACCCTCATCTAGTTGGGTTTCAAATTTTGTGAGAAATCGCCTTCCTTCATGGGAAGGTGCAGATCAGCTGAGACTGGCATGATCGATTCTAGACATGAATTGCGACAAGGCCAAGCTGACTAGTTCTCCCACGTGGCACCTAAAATTGGTACACGTGACCCATTATGGCCTTTGGCCAACTGGAATCAGAACCACGGTGGGCATGGAGAAACCATAATCTTGACCTTTTGGCCTATTAAGATAAACATTCTTGCAATTCTAAGTGTGCCTGCGGTTTGTGATAAGTGTGTATTTGGGGAATCTTTGAAAACACGTTAAGTTAGTGATGTTGTTTATTTGGGAAGATGTGCTTGCATGCTTTTTTTAATGACCAAAGAGGGATTCCAGTGGGAAGGGCCCGGTGGAGAAAGTTGAGCAGGAGAGGGCATGTTACCCACCGGAGGACAGAGTCCGGCGTGCCACGCAGTGAACTGCACCAACGGGAAAGGAATCTAGAAAGGCGAGGAGACGCAGGAGAAAGGAGGTGACTTCTGTTGACAAGCCACCATTGTTCGGGCTCAGTGGGGATGAGAAAGGAAATCCAGAAACCTACATGACAGCTTCTCTTGGACTGGCTGAAAATATTGATTTTTTTTTTTTTTACCTGGAATTTGACAGGGTCAGTTCACGTCTGGGTTTTCAGCACGTAGTACAGGGCCCTTTTGTCTCGGGAGGCGGCTGGACTGGTTTTTCCTCCAGGCAGGTGCACAGAGGGCGTTTATTGTAGCCTGGAACACAAACACCGAGCCCCTAGGCCCCGATCCACACACTCTCCAGCGTGGCTCAAGGAAATAAAGTGAACAATGTCTCTTGCAACAGGCGAGCACTGTAAATGCCACTCCTGAATGAAATATTTCTTAAAACTTTGTATCCGTAACTTGATCGTCTCTTAAAACTTAATTATATGTCAGGGGAAAGGAAGCTATTGGCTCCTCCAGCTGTCCAGGTTGAACAAGAGCGCACAATGGAGCATATCCGATTCTCGGCCTTGCTTAGGTAATCAGATTAATATCTCCTGAATTGAATTTACCCTTTTGATACGGAGTCTTTCAGCTGCCTTGTTTCACATCTCAAATTCTGACAAAGCTGTGCGGCCTTTGAGTAATTTCCCTGAAATCTATATGCGGGAAGCCTGTGCTCTTTCGAGCACTTTTTTGGGACTTGTACCAATTAAATCCGTTTCTGGCACACTTTTAATGGCATACTTTCCCCTGAGTCAACAACTGCTCTAAAATCTGAGGTCATTTGTTTAATTTGAAAGCAAAGGTTATGAAACGACCATTTCAGGCTTCACCAGCCAAGCCCCTGTGGCTTTGAAAGTGGCGATGAGACAGGGGAAAGGCTAATAAAGTGGGTTTCTTACACACAAAATAAATTAATTACTGTGTTTCTGTTAAATCAGTATGAGACCAGGTCTGTCCACACCCTCCATGCCAGCCTCGCTGTCCCTTTCTCTTCAAACACATCCCCTTCTTCTGGGGCTCTGGTACTCGTGATTGAAGTTCCCCCTTTTGCTGTTGTTTTTGCAAAACAAACATCTGGACTGGATTTTTGTCAGCTGGAGTTGAGAGAGAACTGTAAATGATGCAGTGATTTTTTTTTCATCCTTATTAAATTTATTTATAGCCAGTCTAAAGCCAGGAAACATGTTTTTAAATGGCTAGAGCTCTTGATTGGAGGTTCTCGAGGAACATACAGTGGATGGTATTTTCCCCCTGCTGTTTCTAAACAGTATCAAGGGTAGGATTACATAATTTCTCATTTTGGTGTTTGTTTGTTGGTGTTTTTTTTTTCCTGAAGGACCCTTCATTAGGACATTTTGTGCGTCAGAATCCTTCCATTGTAATAGCGTATCTGATATGCCTTGTTTTCTGTTAGGGAGAGAAAAGGGAATGTCACTGGTGTTTCAGAAAAATTGCAATGATGAGAGTGAGTTTCTGATTATCTGAGACATGAACCAGCGACTCGAGTATTTCCTTTTGCCAAAAGAACACACCTCGGATCCTATTCCTACCTTTCCCACTTAACAACCTCTAAAATCTTAAAGCTGCCAAGTCTTAAAGAATCTCATTCATTTTCTCATTATTTAAGATAATAAAAGGCTCCACAAGGGGCTAAGTAAAATAATTTATAAAATTCTTTGCTGTGCCCTTAGACCTTATTAAACAACAGTGCCTTGGGGTTTACATAATTATTAAAGAAACAAAACCTTCTGGAGGAGGCTGAGCCAGATGAAGATTTTTGGAGGTCCCTGGCAGTTCTGTGATTTGAGACGATGCTTTGATTTCATTCATTGTCATTTAAAAAAGAAGAAAGGAAAGAAAAGGAAAGGAAAGGAAAACGAGGCTGTTTGGGAATGAGGTTTGCTACCCACAGGCATTTTCTTCTCCAGAGAAGAGACCCGTCTGCTTCCTGCCACCCAAGTCAGCCATCCTCAGCCTGAACAATGGAGCTTAATGTTCTCCATCTTGCTAAGGGTGAGTCTCTCTTGTTATGAAAGTGAATTGAAACCAAATGTACTTTCTATTGGAAAAGCTGCCATTGATCTCAGCTCACAGACAATGCTAAGAGGGACGACGCTTACAAACAGGGGAGAAATCCTTGCTGTCGTATCATGACGCCAGTTATTGCACTGTTAGCCCCATGCATACAGCTCTGATGCAGCTGCGCTCCACTTCGTGATGTTCCTGTGTCACTCGGCGATTCCACATCAGTTCTTAGAAATGGGAACAGATGATTCAGCGAATTACCTTGCTAATGGCCTGGGAAAGCTATTCTTACAGCATGACCCTTCCTTAACTAAGAGGTCATGCTCTCCACCAGGAAAGGCAGCTACTTCACCTTTCTGACAGGTAGCGTTTGAGGCACAGTGGCCTCGTCCAATGTGGGTGTCTGCCGCCTTCCACATGCCCGTTATTACAGTTAGAGCCAAGTCAATGGCACTGACCCTGGCAGGGAGAGGAGCCACAGCGAGCTCATCACTCATCACTAGCACCATGATCGAGAGCCCTGGAGCAGCAGCAAATGGTAGGCACGAGGGAAAGGACGTTTATTTTAAAGTAGGGAGAAAGGAGAATTACAGACACATACAAAGAGAGGTAAAGGGCAGAGATGACTCCAGCTGGACATTAAGCACCACTGCATTTTCCAAGATCCTGAAGCCAAATAATTCCTACTAGTTTAGCTTTTATTGTGTTTGGCGATGACAGTCAGAGGGTGGGCGAAGGCGCCTGGAAAACCGCTGCCGCCAGCCACTCCACACGAGGGGCGCGGAGTTCTTGGTCCGCACTTTGAACCTGTCACAATCTATTGCCCTAACAACAGCTATGGCAAAGATAATGAAGCTTGTAATCACTTTTACGAAATCCCCCTGAAGAAGCATCCTGAAATGCAGGACTGTTTGCTGTAGAACATCCTAACGTAACGGTGGAGTCAGGAACCCTGCCTGAGGGGTGTGGTGAGGGGACCGACCGCTGGTGTTGGGCACTAACGGTCAGTTCCTCTAGCCACGAGGAATGAATAATCATGGAAATGGTTATTCTAGCCGTGATGCTTAGGGGCTTTCGGCAGAATGTGAAGGTATTACATAAGGCATATTCTTAGACAAAGCAAGATGATGTATGTAAGTCAACTGGACCGACTATCATGGGAAGACATAATTTGATTATCATAAGGTGTTACTTGATTTTGCTATATTTTATGTTAGTTTGGAGCCATTAATAGACACGGGCATTCTTTTGGTTATGTTCCTGTTTTCTATAACTCAAGGCTTTCGAAATATTTTTTTAATTTTTAAAATATATATATATATATTTTAAAGATTTTATTTATTATTTTTAGAGAGGGAGGGAAGGGAGGGAGAAAGAGGGAGAGAAACATCAATATGTGGTTGCCTCTCACACACCCCCTCCTGGGGACCTGGCCCACAACCCAGGCATGTGCCTTGTCTAGGAATCGACCTGGCAACCCTTTGGTTTGCAGGCTGGTGCTCAATCCAGTGAGCCACACCAGCCAGGGCTATTTATTAATTTGAAAGAGAGAAAGAGAGAGATATCAGTGTTAGAGAGAAACATCGATTGGTTGCCTCCCATATGTGTCCCAACTGGGGATTGAACCCGCAACTTTGTGGTGTACAGGACAACTCTCCAACCAACTGAGCCACCTGGCCAGGATGAAATATATTTGTTTTTAATCAGCCAGTTGCCTCATAGAGCCTCCTGGGGAGGGTTGGAAAGCCTCATGAGGACGGCCACATCTCTCCTGTGATGACCAGTATGATCACCACATACGAGTATTGGAGGAGAACCCCACACTGGTGCCAGGACTATTACAAGTCTGACTGCTTCAGGGGGGGACACTCAGGCCGGATGTGAGGCAGAAGAGGATGGTCTTTAAAAAGCAGATCACTTTTTTCTCTCAAGAAAGACAGTCTAAAACAAAAATAAACGTTACTGAGGGGTAAGCAGCCTTGCCCCTCTGAACCTGGCCCCAGCTTTTTCTCTTGCCTCTTCTCACTAAACCCCTTTGTGAGTCTCTTCACTTCCTCTCTCACAGACTTCCCCGAGACGCAGCAGCCATGCGCAGCCTCCCCTGTGGAGAAAGTTCCAGCCATGCTGTTCTCCTAGCATTGGAGACAAAGCTGTTGAGGTAGTTGCCTCTTACCGCCTCATCTCCCATTTTTCCAGGCCTGCACATCTCATCTTCATATGCGTGAAACTCGGGAAGTTTCTGTTAGTGGAGGAATGCAGATTAAAGTGTTGGTACCGGGGCTACTTTAACTGCAGCCCAACATGCAATCTAGTAAAAAAAAAGAAAGAAAAACCAACAAAATCAATTTTAACAGACTACCCTTAGGCAGCTTTGTCTGAAGAGGAAATAATTGCAAATAAATGAGACTTAAGTAGGCCATTTGGGAAGCAGGCAATGACTGTTTTAAAGGCTTGAAGTTCTAACCTATGTGTATGCTGTTCTCCCCTCGTCTCTTGCAGATAATGGTTTACATCAAGAGAAAATTCAGGAAAAAAGGCTTTTTTTTATTTCCAGGAAATCTGGCCACTGTGTACTGCAGCCAGTGATAAATGACAGTGCCACCAGCAGTGACCTAGGACATCCTGAATTCTTGCTCTAATGAAGCGCTTGCATTCTCTTTTCAAAGCGTATCCTGTTCCTACTGCCACCCCCTGCTCAAGATCGTCTTTGTCCCCTGTGTTATCACACTTAAAATAGCACGAGTGCTGGTCCAAAGGGTCTGCACATGGATGTTGATGTCATGGGGGGAGGGGCGGATGAAAGAAAAGTAACTGGATATGGGCCCCAAACATATTATAATTCAGCAGATTGACTGAAACTCAGCTGTTATTTCAACTCATGTTGCATAATTCAAACATTGTCTCGTCCATTTGTGGGGTAACTGAGTGCCGTTCATCCACACAAGCCCAAGTCCACACAGGGTAGTAGCACAAGGGAGGAGAAATGTGGTATTAAAAAAACAACAACGCGGTTCTGTGAGAGGTGTTGCACCCAGGGGTAAGTTAGAAACCGAGCAGCTGTTTCTGATTACGAAGATTGATTCACTTAGTCCTCCCTGACGCTACCTAAATAAGTGGGAGGAGCAGCCTGAGGTTCCCTGCAGCCACTCAGTTGCATTGTGTCCTTGCACGTTGAAAGCAGAATGTAGAAGCAACCCACTGTTCTGCTTCCCCACGGTCTGCCAGTTTAAAACATGTTGCAAACTCAAGTCCAGTGGGAGAAGACTCTCTTGCTTTACTTCTTTCCCACCCAGCCAGCACGGCAGGGTTGGTGGGACGGTCCAGGCTTCACAGACCATGCTGATCCCTCAGTCTTAAACCTAGTGTCACCTGAGGGGACTGGGTCAATGGATATACCCTAGCTGGAATTTTGGGGTGGGGAGGCCATCCCTAGAAACGGCTTAAGTGTTCTCGAAGCCCAATTAAACTAGAATGTCTTGTTAGCAGTTCCTTCCAGTTTATGGATTTTGCCAGCAGCAGCATCAAACCTTTACTGTTCTCTTTTCACTGCATTACTCTGGTTGATTTGAGAGAGAGAGATATCGCTCTTCTATGTGAAGAATTAGTGGAAGATAAAATATAGCTATGAGAATTTGGATAATACTGAAAATACTAGGAAAGAATTGGAGGGAGGAGCCATCGTTAACGAAATAGCCTTGTTATAAGGCTATTAAGCTTAGAAGAGAAGAATTAAGGCCACTTGGGCTATCTCTGCCCCAAAAATACTTTTGTTTTCTTAACCACAGAAAAAGCCCTTGCTTGGGGTGTCTTGAAGAGTTAGAACCTGGGGTGGTCCCAGCACTGCGTCAACCACTGAATGTTTATAACTTCTGAAGTTTCAAGGGAAAGGGAAGGATAGAAGTTTTGAGGTCTTTGCTGGTTTCTTATCAAAAACATTCAGTTCCCCGTAGGCGATTACAACTGTGATTGCTTATACCTGGTGAATTCTAATCTTCTTTATGGGAAGGCCCTGCATGCGTGTGGGGGTCTTCCCATCTGCCTCCTTTGTGAATCTCTCTCCTTTCAGTTTCTCCAAACTCGGGCCCAAAGAAGGGTACCGCAGCTGAATGGCATGCTCTTGGGCCTTGGCCCAGACATGTATCTTTCTGGAAGGATGACTGAATCCCGTTCTTAAGTCTAAAGTCGCCCTTGATTAGCAGCTCCTTTTGTTTGTTGTTCTTAACGGCATCTCTGTCTTTCACGGGCAGCTTACAGGGATGTGTTTGAGAGCCCCTTCCAGCTGGGACGCTGCCCAACTCCCACCAGCTGAGTCGGGGGATGGCTTCCCTTCAGTTCCGCTGCCGCCTGTGCACTACAAGGACTCCACTTCCAGCCCTGGTCACAGTGGCCCTTGTCTGCTGTGCAAACTTGGCTCTGTTCTCCGGGTTTTCATTCTCCAGCCATCTGGGCATTTTGAGCACCCCTCTTATCTTAGTACCTTGGCACTCAGGACCACATGCCATCCTATCACAGAGATGGAAACAAAGAAATCCTTCACGTTTGGCCTGCAATTGCCCAGGGACTGTCATAGGTTGAGTGACAGTCAAGGAGATTATAGGGTTCGGGGATAGGTGATAGTGATGTAAATGGTTTTGCTGAGAGAAGACAAACCAAATGGTGTGACAATAGCTAGGATTGTTCAGTACCAGGATTCCTAGTGACTGGTTTCCTGCTTTTTCCCTTGGCTAACGGAGGAGCCAGGAGCTAAAGACCTCCGTGGCCTCTGATTACCGTAGCCTCTCTGGGCCTACTGGCCTCAGCTTGGGGGTTAGCAAGGGCTGTGTGCCAGAGGGGCTAATGTAGCTTCCTACTGAGAATTCTGTGTACATCACCAGCTTTTAAAATGCCTCCTTCCACCTCCTCAGTTTCTGATTTGGAGAGGGGTTGATCAGAGTCATTCACTTGCCAGGCAGGCGTCTGGGACGATTAGTTCCGAGGGAGCTGACAGTACATTCCCTATAAGCGTTCTGCCTCGAGAAAAGCAGACGATCAAAGGACAGTTCCACTGCCCAGGACCGCACTGTGCCCTCTCCTGTGCCTACCCCAGCCCTCTGACCCCTGTGCACTCATGCAGATCCCTCACCCTGTGCAGACCTCTCCCAGAGGTGGTCGCAGAGGCAGCGGCCAGCCAAAGAAAGTGCAGCCCAGCGGTGTTAAGTCATTTCAATTTTTAGACCTTAGTATTTGGGTGGGGCTGCAGCTTCTTGAAAGGCAGACCTAACATGCTTGCCTCTCTTCAGAGAATCTGATTTCACATTTGGCTGCTGGTCATTTGGTTACTGGCATTCATTTATACATTGAAAGCCCAATGCTTTCACACTTGGTTCTGCAGAGCAGTAGAATATCAACACGACATGTCTTAATTATGGAGCCAAAAAGGTGATGCAACCTCATTTCACACCAAAGTGGGTGGGTATATTTATTCATGTTTTAATAGTTGAGGGCAGCAGAAACACAAGGGAGGGTCAGAAATTCCTTCAGGATCATCCAATAAGTCCAAGTTTTGATCTTCTGGTCCCTATGACAGGCAATGGTGATCACTTTCCTGTAGAACATGTGACCAAAGTGACTGGAACTGTGGGTTCTAAATATGACTCCCTCTCCCCACCCACTACTACCACCCTTTAGTTGCCAGAACCCAGTCAGTTTCCAGCAAAACCCCAGCTGACATTTTGCCTGGGTTCCCCCAGGACGTCCTTCAGTCTTTGTCTCATTTTGCGTGTGCATTTCACCCAGGAAGATAGCTCTTCACATGTAAAATTACCTTCTTCCAGTTTTCAGTTTCTTTCCAAGAATCACCCTCTGTCAGTCTCTGGTTCTCTGTCTGGCAAACTTAAACACACAGCACAGGCGGATTGCTGCTCCCCGTGCACATGAACGCTGCACTCACCTTTTATGTATCTGTAAATGAGTGGGGAAGGAATGCATAGTCTCTGGCACGGCCAGCTCTGCCACATAGTTTGAAGTAAATGGTCATTTTATTTCACATTAGGAAGAGACCCTTGGAGCAGCTTGGCAGCAGATCTGTGGCCGGGTAATTAACCTAAGAACTATAGCTTTCTTCCACATAGGAGATTAAGTACCAGTTTTGGTCAGATCAAAGTGGGCCTCTTGGACTATCTGATCTTTGCAAAAGGCTCCATGTTGGGCCAGCACAACAGTCTGCCTGTATTACTCCCTATTTCTTAAGGCCAGTTTTAATGTGTTTAAATAATGTCTGCCAGTATTTTTAGCACTTTAAACCCAAAGCAAAACTTTCGTTTTACTTGTGCTGACTTTATACCAATTTCTACTACTAAAACAAGTCACTGTCTCCCAGAGTTTGAAGGAAAGTGAGGCTTTTCTGAATGCTCTTTGGGTAGTGTTACAATAAATAACAGCTTAGACTAATAGGGCATTTTCTTTAGGGTATTAACAAATAGAGTTTTTATAATCTCTCATTCATTTTCTTGACATATCATTGAGACAGTCTGAATGCTAGTGCCATATTCTCCATCTATAAAATGGAAAGAACCAAAGTATTAAGTTCAGATTTGATGGATTATAAGAAAGAATGCAGACATCTGCATGATCTGGTTTGCCAAGATGCTGCCTAGAGCTTTGAAATGTTGCAAGTTATGCATTTCACCTCTTCACAAGGGGTCTGAGCAGTATATACTTTGGGCCAGAGTGCAGGAGGCCCTGGGCCAGGTGGAGCTGGACAAATGAATGGAACTGGCTCCCATTCACCAGCCTGGCACTAATTATGTCCTGGACAAAGAAGTGTTTTTTGAATCATGGGGATCCACTAATGGAAATCCATTGGTGCTTTGATGGTGGCCTTTGGAGATACTTTTATCACTTGAAACCGTCCTCATGGCAGGCCCAGGGAGAGGCCTACTTCAGCCAACATGCAACATGAGGCAGGAGAAACGGGGCCTTTCTAAAGGCTGGTTTGACCTGTGGGTGGGCCCTCTTTCACATGGTTCCAATTAGGGATGCAAGCGAGAGTAGATATTCTACGGTGACTGTCCGTTCCTCCTTGGCTGTGAGATGGAACAACGGCGCCTTTGTGGTGACCTCTGAGGAGCTGTTTACATTCGGTGACCTGCCTGGGCACTGCCGCCAGCGTGATGCTCCTCCTGGCTAACAAGGAACAGGCGTGCTGCCTATTACTATGGTAGACCCTGGGGGTCAGCATGGGAATAAGATGTTTTCCCTGCTGTGGAATGGTCTAAGTTAACTTACAGATTTTTTTTACAGATTTATTGAGGTATAATTTACATATCATAAATTCACCCATTGTAAGTCTGACAAATTCAGTGATACCTACTAAGTTTAGAGAGTTAGGTTACCATCACCACAATCCAGTTTTTGAACTTCAGTTGGACTTATTTTGAAACTACCAAATAATGATTGTAGTTGGAAGGCAGGTCGGGCTGAAGTGCAAAAGAAAATCTTGAGGCCATCTTGGGCTAGGAAAGAGGAATGTCCAACTAAGAGGACTACTAGTTGTTTTAATTTAAACAACTAATACTTGTACTTCAAGTTTCTTAAAGTACATGAGGCCTTCAGATTAGCATTTATATTTAGGAAGATTTTTTATATTTTTGCTCATCTAATGCTATTACCTATAATCAAGGAACCAAGAAAATGTTTGCTATAGAACCTACCTCACTTATCAACATCAATGAGTGTTTCTTGATTATAAAGAGAAGGTGCAGAAGATGAGAACTTGTGGACCCTCCCCTCAAAGGGCTTATAGTCCACTTGGAACATGTTGTTGAGTATTTGTGTACATGCCTGCTCACTTTCAGGTGTGATGTCAGGCACTGCAGACACGTAGGTGAATGAAACAAGGTCTCTACCATAAAGCCTTATAGTCCAGTGGCTTATATGTGACAAATAATTTCAATATGATGTCATAAACTCTGTGGTAGTGATAAATACTATGTGGTATCAGAAAGGTCATCAGCAAAGGTTTCCTAAAGAAGTTATTACTAAGAAATCAAAGATGTGATTAATAATCGCATCAGTCCTGCTGACGTAGGTCGAGTGCCCTCTGTTCCATTTGGCCAAGGCTCGGTGAGATCCAGTCCCTGCCTTTGAGGGGGGCTTCATAATTGGTGGGGTGATAAGTCCATCACTGCTAATTCCAGGTAGATGTAATAACTGCATAAAAGTGGAAATAGCAAAAGATGCTAGGGATTTAGAGGCAAATGAGAGACCATTGCAGGGACACCTTCCCAGAAGAAGTAGCCCAAAGTCTTAAAAAACTCAGAAGCTGAATTTTGACAAGTAGGTAGAATTTCAGCAGGTGTGGGTGAGAGTTGGGAAGCAGTGTCGAAGAAGGTAGGCTCAGGGGCAGGAGAGCTTGGGAAGTGTGTTCAAAAGAGTGAATAATCCAAGATGGCTTGATACACATGTCAGATGGTATAAACTAGGGCTGTGTCTCTGTGTCAGAACCAGGCAAGTCAAGTAAATCACAAGCCCCACGCTTCTCTTGACTACATCAAGGAAGGCTTTCCAGAGAAGCAGTTCATCTCACTCTGTCCCTTCTGTATGCTTTGTGCAAGGTGATAAGATGATTCATTTTCTTCTGCTGTTTTTTTTTCATGATTCATCATGAGCTACCACCTATTGAGCCAAAACAAACCACCAGTGGATTTTCACTAGTGGTTCCTCATTATTTAAAAAAACACTTCTTAGGACTTCCATCAAAATGGAGGGGTAGGCAAACATAGCTTGCCTCTTTGCACAACCACATCAAAATTACAACTAAAATACAGAGCAACCATCACTCAGAACTGTCAGAAATTGAGTTGAATGGAAGTCTGACAACTATGGAATTAAAGAAACCACATCCATCCAGACTGGTGGGAGGGGTGCAGATGCAGAGCAGGCTGGTCCCTCACCCATGTGTGGTGGATAAAAATTCAGGAGGGATATCTCGGGAGTGAGGAGTCCTAGCCCCACACCAGTCTCCTCAGCCCAGAGTTCCAGTGCCAGGAAGATAAGTCCCCACAACTTCTGGCTGCAAAAAGCAGTGGGGATTGAGTCAGTGGAAGAAACTGCTGGAGCCCCAAGAAGTTCCTCTTAAAGAACCCACACATGGCTCACCTACTCAGACCCATGACCTCTGAGCTCCAGCACTGGGGTAGCAGCCTGAAAGGCACAAGTGGCATACTGGGAAAAACTGAAGTATCTGGCATCAAGCTGAGCAGAAGCCATTGTCCCTTTTCTAAACCCTCCCTGCACAGAGCCACAGAACTGGCAAGCTGGTGCCATATTTAAGACTCCATCAACCTGGCTAACACTGTTTGACCCACCTTGGAGATCACCAGAGACTCCACCCTACCCAACATAAGGGCCCACCCAAGCTGCTTTTCCATATGAATGACTGATCTCAGCTCTGGCTTCAAATCTTCCTAAATCCTCTCAAACAAGCAATAGCTGGCCTAGTGAGCCCCAGGCCCCGCACTAGTAGCTGCCAGCCTAGTTTCATAGCTTGGCTTCACCTGGGAATCACCAAGCTTAGCACAAGTAGCAGCCATCTCAATCAGATTGCTTTATAGCTCAGGAAAGGTGAACCTATGTAAAACACAGGTGGGGGCTGACCTTGGCCTACACCACACAGGAAACCCCAGGGCCAGCGCACCCAGTGGACACCTAGAGACCACATTGGAGAACTATCACCCTGCCCCTGCACAGCTGATCCCCCATGGAGGGTGGAGATTTGTGGTAAGTAGTCAGAGCCAGTCCTTGCAGCTGACCGACTTGGGTAAATCCCTCCCATTGATCTGCCAATAGCAACCAAGGCTCAACTACAAGAGGAGGGTGCACTGAGCCCACATGAGGGCACATCTTGAGTACCCAGCTTAGGTGACAGGGGAGGCTGTGCCACTGGACCCTACAGGACACCTACTACATTAGGTCACACTACCAAGACACAAAGTCAAAGCAGCTCTAGATATACATAGAAACTAACACAGGAAGGCTGCCAAAATGAGGAGACAAAGAAACATGGCCCAAATGAAAGAACAGATCAAAATTCAAGAAAAAGAGGTAAAAGAAATGAAGATAAGCAATCTCTCAGAGGCAGGTTCAAAACACTGGTTACAAGGATGCTCAAGGAACTCAGTGAGGACCTCAACAGCATATAAAAGATCCAGTCAGAAATGAAGGATATACTAACTGAAACAAAAACAATTTACAGGGAAACAATAGTGGTGTGGATGAAACTGAGAATCAAATCAATGATTTGGAACATAAGGAAGCAAAAAGCAAGCAATCGGAACAACAAGAAGGAAAAAGAATCCCCCCAAAAATGGGGAAAGTATAAGCAGCATCTGAGGCAACTTCAAGAGATCCAACATTTACATCATAGGGGTGCCAGAAGGAGAAGAGAAAGAGCAAGAAATTGGAAATCTGTCTGAAAAAAATAATGAAAGAAAACTTACCTAGTTTGGTGAAGGAAATAGACTTGCAAGTCCAGGAAGCTCAGAGAGTCCCAAACAAGATGGCTGCAAAGAGGCCCACTTCAAAACACATCATCATTAAAATGCCAAAGGTGAAAGATAAAGAGAAAATCTTCAAAGCAGCAAAAGAAGTTAGTTACGTACAGGGGAGTTCCCATAAGACTGTCAGCTGATTTCTCAAAAGAAACTTTGTAGGCTAGAAGGGATTGGCAAGAAATATTGAAGACATGAAAAGCAGGGATTTATAGCCAAAATTACTCTACCAAACAAAGCTATCCTTTAGAATTAAAGAGCGGGTAAAGAACTTCCCAGACAAGAAAAAACTAAAGGAGTTTGTCACCGCAACCATTATTATACAAAGTGGTAAAGGGATTTATTTTAGAAAATGAAGATCAAAACTATGAACAATAGAATGGCAATAAATACAAATCTATCAACAATTGAATCTAAGAAACAAACTAAGCAAACAAGAAGAACAGAGACAGAATCATGGATACAGAGAGCATTTGATGGTTGTCAGATGGGAGGAGGCATGAGGTAATGGGTGAAGAGGTAAGGAGATTAAGAACTACAAACAGGTAGTTACCGAATAGCCCTGAGGATATAAAGTACAGTACAGGAAATGGAGTGGCCAGAGAACTTACACTCATGACCCATGGACATGAACAATGATGGGAGGATTGGCTGAGGGAGTGGGTGTGTGCTGGATGGAGGAGGGGTAAAGGGGGGGAAATCAGGACAACTGTAATAGCATAATCAATAAAATATAACTTAAAAATAAAAAATAGTTCTTTGACTAGCACATTTTTGTGCCAGGTTGGTGAGCTAGACCGTTTGTCCACTCAGCCTAGCCATGGGCCTGTTGCCCCGGCCCAGAAGTTGACTATAGTATACTTTCAAGAAGAATAAAAAAAGAAAAGAACAACCTGAACTATTGGCTGCTAGTCTTCGAAGGGATCACTTCTGTACCTAGTAGACTTAGGAAGTGGATGGAAGCGTTGCTGAGAAGAAAAATAAGAAGAAGAATGGCTAAATTCCCAGGCCTCCACAGGGTAAGCCTATTTCCAAATTTAAGTTGCTAAGGACCTTGAACCTGGGGTTGTTTTTGGATATTTTGGAAAGTAAGGAATATTGTTGGCTTTTAATCAGGGAGGAAAGAACCCAGTTGGTTTTGACATAACCAAGGAAGAAGGAGTTTTGCATTTGTTTGTTTCCGTGGATGGTCCACCTACTGTGTGGCCTTGTTCACGGGATGGTTGGCCTTTCCCTCTGGGACCAGTGTGAACAGCCAGGCCGTAGCTGTAGCTGGAGACCATAACCGACACTGTTGGGCATTGCCCTTCAGGCACTGGAGGTTAATTTCATAGTATTCAATATATTTTTTAAAGATTTTTTTAGTTACTCATTTTTAGTGAGGGAACGAGAAGGAGAGATATATCAGTGTGTGGTTGCCTCTCAGCGCCCCGGACTGGGGACCTGGCCCGCAACCCAGCATAGTATTCAATATTTTGTGACGTTGAAACTGCCAAGGAAAATGCTGCTTCGTTGGGGAAAATATAATTTCTGTGTCCATATTTGTGTGTATGTGTAGAATTAAGGAGCCCTGGCTGGTGTGGCTTAGTGGATTGAGCACCAGCCTGTGAACCAAAGGGTCACCAGTTCGATCCCCAGTCAGGGCACAAGCCTGAGTTGTGGGCCAGGTCCCCAGTGGGAGTGCGCACGAGGCAACCACACACTGATGTTTCTCTCTCTCTCTCTTCCTCCCTCCCTCCCCCTCTGTCTAAAAATAAATAAATAAAATCTTTTTTTTTTAAATAAAGGAGAGGGATTTTTAGAAGAACATAATGTATCCTGTTGATCTTTCTAGACAAGCTAAAAAACCAAGAGGTCAGTACTTTTATAAGCGTCATGTCTTAAAAGTCAGCTTACCAATAATTATTTATGTGCCACTAGAGGGGAAATCCCCTCCATTGTGTTTTTTTCCTCTAGATTGAGACACTTTAAAAAAATCCCAGAGTGGAGAAATGATATATTTTTTTAAAGCCTGTAAATTCAGTACTGTATTTGCTGAGAAGGAATAGCCCTAAAAACCGTGCAGGTCTGGGGAGGGGCTATTTTCCAACGTGGTACTAAGTATGGGTGGGAAGTAACTTTGCTTTGGCACTTGGCAGGTTAGAAAGGGCAACTTTGTGACCACTGTTTAGGGTTGCCAGATAAAATACAAAATGCCCAGTAAGTTTGCATTTTGGGTAAACAAGTAATTTTTAGGTATAACTACATTCCAAATATTGCACTGGGACAAACTTACACTTAAAAATTTCATCGTTTATCACAAACTTGAACTAGGCATCCTTATTTTTATCTGTAAAATCTGGTAACCCTATGTTACTTCTACAGTAAAAAGACTGCCCAAGGAGATTGGGTGTTTTTATGATTCCTGAAAGTCACTATCTGGTTTGAACCAAAACGAAACAATATACAATGTGAAACTGAAAACAGAATCAGGTCAGGCACACAGAGGCGGAAGGAGCCCCTTTGTCATCTCTTTATCCCTGAGGAGTGAGCTCTGAGCGTTCGTTTCCATTGGGAGCGGCCCTTCTCTGTCCACTCCAGCTCCGAGTCACACTCTGTAGATCACCTAGGTGGCTTCTTTGTTCCTGCTTTACCACAGATGATCCCTTCGACACTGGGGCTCCCTTCAAATTCAAAGTACTCGACCCAGGGTAGCTCTGGACCCTCTTGAATTCTCTCGATAAAATTCCTGTTTGGGCTGATGAAGTGGGCGCTGACCAGACGTGTCTAAGACACGCACTACCCATCATTCACTGGGTGCCTAACACGTGCCGATGCTCTACGACACTACCTACCTCACCCTGTGTGAGTTCATGCTGCACTAAAGAGCCTGTGCGACAGGCACTTTTACCTGCATTTTACAAATGAGGGAATGCGCTCCCCAAAGCTTCAGTAACTGATGCAGGTCACAGAGCCACCGAAAGGCGGAGCTGGGATTGGCAGTTAGGTCAGTCTGATTCCACTACCCCTTTGCTCGACCCCTACACACGGGGCCCTTCCAGATGGGGGTGGGGGGGGGGGCCTCTTCCACTTTCCCACGCCCTTCCCAGGCCCCCAGGTGGACCTGGTATGTCAATGACCCGTTCTCTCCTTGTTTCCTACCAGCAGTTCTTATTAGCAGGAACCAATAAAGAACTGGCCGCCTGCAATCGGCCCTAAGTCATCTTCGGCCTTGTGTGTTGTGCAGCTCTGCAAGGGATGCAGAGCTTTGGGCCCTGGAAGCTGTTAACTTTGGATGCTTTCTATTTTACGTGAAAATGGTTAAATCAATGGGGGCAGAAAGCCCAGGAACTTAGTTACAACATTTTAAAATGTACTATCATTTTAATATCTTTAAAGAGCCTGAAGAGACTTTCAAGCATGAGATTGTAAAGAGCTAACAGCTCCAAGACGAGCGTGCATTGGAACCACACGAGTGTTCCGGAATGGAGCACTCTAGCTCCACTCCGAGGAGCTGCTCTGGTGCTCCGCCAGCTGTCCCACCCACCCCCTCCTCCCGCCTTCCTCTTGGTGAAGAAATAGCGAAAATATATTGTCCGGCACCAATTTCTTTTGGAGCCAGCACATGGTCCTCCTGGTTCTCTCCTTACATAACATGATTTGTCAGCATTTTGAGCTCATGAAGTAAAATGTTTTATTTACTTGTTCCAGCTGGGAGAGTTCATGAAGTTGGCCATTCCATTCCCATCATCTGCTGCGGCCACAGTTGTTAAGTGTAAAATATCTCAGTGGGTGTGGTCTACTGAGTGTCCCAATGGCATTTCTCAAACTGTGGCTTGTAGACCCAAGGGTCCGGGAGAATTTCCTTCATGGGGTCACACTGGAACATTGACTCTGTGAGAAGCTATCTCAGTCTTCCCCCTCCCCTCCCCACACACCTCCTTTCTTTCCCCGACTGGTAGCGTTCCAGGCCTTCTCTTTGCCTCTGCGCTCTCTTCATCGGTCTCCTAGTCCCCACTGTGCTGCATTTCTCCTACTTCCTGTTTCCTTTAACCACTAACTCCCCACAGTTTCAAAAATTAAGTTCATCTAATTCTAAAAGGAAGTATGAAACCAACAAATGGGAAATTAGGAAAACCGGCAGAGTTGGGGGCTTGATGTTACAATCCTCTTCCCCAGTCCTGCGTGTCTGAGGAAAGTGATCTTTCTATTCAGCCAGAGTAGGGTGGCCCAGCCACTCCCTTCTCTGCTGCTCTTCCTCCTCCCATTCCTCTTCCCTGGTGTAGCCCTCTCCCTGCTCCGGTCTAACCTAGTCAATTTATGCACTTGGTAAGACTTGCAAACTTTGTGTTTTCCTTCCTTTGGATAACGGTATGCTGGTGCCAGGGGGCTTTCGGGAATAATTCAGGAAGTGATAGTCAGATGTTTTCAAAAGAAGCTCTGGGAAGACATACTAGTCCGTCTCTGCCCACCCGTGCTATCGGCCTCCCAGAGGCTCGGCACATAGAAGCACGTGGTCCGTAATCTGCTCCTCCTCCTGAGCAGGAGAAGCAGTGCAGGTACAGACCTGGAGCAAGTCACTTAAACTCTGCACTTTTGTCTGCCCACCTATAAAAGAGGCAAAATAAGAGTCATCCTGACTTCGTACCATTGCTGCGAGGATTCAATGAGTTAATATTTATAGGTCACTTAGAACAGTGCTTAGCACATAGTAAGCACTAATTAAATAAGAAAATATAACGAAGCTAATAATAATAGTAATAATGTCCTTCTTTTGATCCACACCTGAATAATTATATTCAACTTCTGTATGACACCTTAAAGGTCCAAAATAATTCTAAGTGGTGGTTTGCAAGTACTGAAAAATAACATATTCCATAACTTCACAAGGACTTTGACAGCTTGCTCCTAAGGGACCCCTTCTTACCTGTATTTTGGCCAGACCAATTGACTGATTATTTTTCATTCTAGCTTCCCATTCCAGTTTCCTTCCCTGTCCCCTCCCCATGTGTCCAGTTGCCTTTGCTGCCTCATATTAGCTGTCAGCCTACGTGGCCAGTGTTTTGGGGGTATCTGTTTAAATGCAAAGCCTTCTCTTCTACTTTATAAGCTCCTTTGGATGGGTGAAGGCCACATTTCTGATGCTTGTGTATCATTCTTCGTGCTTGTACATAAGTGGCACTCCATAAATGTGTCTTGATTGGCTAATTTGAGCTTTTGAAACCACTGCCCTAGAGCTAAGTGGCAGCTAATCAAATCTTGCCTCTAGGCCTCAGAGATGTGTTCTGTTGAAAGGCCAACTCCCTGATTCCCGTTAGGATGATAAGAGCCTCCGGTGTAGGCCAGGACAGACCAAACCACTGTGAAGTCAGGGGTGTGGGGCAGTGTGCTGGGATGCTCATGTGCGGTAGAGAGTGTCTGCAAGCCCAAGACCGAAAGGTGTTGTCTTTGCACGATTACCAGGAATGCTTTTTAATTGGCACCTTGAAAAAGTTTGTTTAAAAAGAGATCATTCAAATACACTTTTTTTTAAGAGTAGACTTTTTTTTAAGATTTTTATTTATTTATTGTTAGAGAGGGGAGATAGAAACATCGATGTGCGGTTGCTGGGGGTTATGGCCTGCAACCCAGGCATGTACCCTGGCTGGAAATCGAACCTATGACACTTTGGTTTGCAGCCCCTGCTCAATCCACTGAGCTATGCCAGCCAGGCAAATACACTTTTTATAATGCAAAGAGCTGCCTCTGAAAATCTCCCAGCTTCACAGGCCTAGTGAAAAAGGACTAAACCCAGAGCTGAAGGAAAAAGGATTAACACCTCTGCTAAAAGGTGTACAGGTTGGAGCAAAGTGGAGAAATTGGCATATTCACTAGTGGCCCTCTCTACAAAGATAAAACAGCAGTGTGCTATTATTTATATCCTGTGCAATTTTGGGTAGATGGATAAACACAATGATATGGGAAAAACTTTCCCAAAAGTAAATCCTCCGGCACAGTGGCATGTATGTCTACACTTTTATAAATGTATTTACACAAAGCCACATGGCCATGTAACTCTCACATGTCAGAGACACATTTGGCAAAGACAGAAGCATTAAAAAGTACCGTGTTCTTTCCCTATTCGTGGGTAGTGTTTGATGTTTGCAGATGCCCCAAGGCTTTAATAACCTTGACTAGTTGATATGACAACTGTGAGAATTTCAAAAGGGGAAGCAAGAACTCAGAGAGGAGAAACCACGGTTGTTCCTAGGGGGCAGTCTTCCTGGCAGCACTCGGCCCAGAAGTGCTGGGTCCAAGGAGAGCGCAGGGACGAGGTAAGCAGGGAAACCAGGGAGACTGTGAGATCTGGGAGTAGGAGCAGATGGGAAGGGGGAAATGGACAGGCGGAGACTGGTACTAACTAGCTAAGGGGCTGGACAGTCACTCAGTCTGTGGCAACTGAGCATTACTGCCCCTGCAGGAAAGGGCAAGCGTCCCTCAGAGACCCCAGGATGTGAGCATTCATTTGCTTGTTTCCTCATTCATCAGCAAGCCGTACTGAGTGCTTATCATGTGCCAGACACTGGCTGAGCCCCCACTTGAGATGCTGAGTCCGAGGCTTTGGCAGCTAAAGGTGGCGTTCCTTAGAGAACTGAGAGGTGGCACAGTACAAACTAGAAAGCACAGCAGAAGCCTACCCCCGCCTTGAGGAAGTGACGCCCAGATGCCCCGTACCCGGAGAGCAGAAGCAGAAGCAGAGACATTTTCTGGGAGTTTGAGCTTGACCTTCAGCCGTGATATTTAGACACTGAGGGAACATGCAGTAGGGGCTCAGAGATGCTGTTGACCAAGGTGAGCCATGGTGAGCTTGCAGCTTAGAAGCTCCAGTGACAGCCAGGATCGGCAGGAAGCGAAGCTGAGAAGAAGCGCTAGGACAGGCACCTCCAGTAGCTAGTGGCCAGAAGACCTTACTGGCCCTCTCAGGGGACCACAGATGAAACCACAAGCACAGTTGTCCATAATGGAATTTATTTATAAATGCCCAGCCTGTCAGTAGGTTGTGTATAGTTTACTTACAGTGCTGTTTTGGTGGTTCTCAAATCATCTCATGTTTTAGGTTCAAAAGTTGACTCACATAGTAATAGAATGGACCATCGGAAGCCAGGCAGGTTGAGCAAATCATCTGCTCCCAATCTGCGTATCTGGGCGAGGGTGACTCTTCGTGAACCTTCCAGCCTTCCCCTTGTGCAGACTCTTTGTTCGTCCCCCTGTTATCACCGGTGTCACAAAGTTTGATAGTAAATTGCGAAGCAGCTTGTATTTCCAATAAGTAGTGTGCTTCTTGAGGGTAAGTACTGTATTTTTCAAACTATAAGATGCACTTTTTTTACTACATTTTTTGCTTCAAATTTTTCCCCTATTTTCCTCCTCTAAAACCTAGGTGTGCCTTATGGTGCGAACCCCAGGAGCACCTAGGTTTTAGAGGAGGAAAATGGGGGAAAATTTTTGAAGCCAAAAATACGGCAAAAAAAAGTGCGTCTTGTAGTCCGGAAAATACGGTGCCCTATTCTTGCTCGTAAGTGCTCCAGCGCCTGGCCCACAGGGAGAGCCGGAAACAGGCCTGGTCCGTTAGGATGTGCTGGCCTCATACACTCAACCTGGCCGTGGGCTCGGTCCCTCCCTGTTGCATTCTGAGCTTTCCTGCTTTTCAGGGGTGTCTTCTCATGACACAAAAGACCTGACTTCTATAATGTTCTTCCTTTTATGTCCCATAAATAATACAAGTAAGTAGTAAACTTTTGTGTTTTATGTTATAGATTAATACTGAATATACTTTTCCATTCTAGAGCGTGACTATTTTTCTGCCCATCACTTCACATTTTCGTCTGGATCTCTGTCCGAGTTTCCTTCTCCCGTGAAGCTGACATCACCTCTCAGGCCACGTCTGGCCTGCAGTCAGGGCCTCACCTCAGCAGCCCTTAGGCTTCGCCCCAGTTCTCCCTCACCTGTGCCGTGTACTGTTATTAATGCAAATGAGGTGTCCAGCCTGACCACTCCTGCCCCCAGCACGTGTGTCTTCTTCAGGGAAAACTCTGCCTTATTTATTTCTTTTTAGAGAGAGGGGAAGCGAGGGAGAAAGAGAGGGAGAGAAACATCGATCAACTGCCTCTCACAGGCCTCCAAGTGTGGAATTGGCCTGAAACACAGGCATGTGCCCTGACCGGGAATCGAACCAGTGACCCTTTGGTTTGTGGGACAACACCCAACCCGCTGAGCCACCCAGTCAGGGCAAAACTCTGTTTTTCACGTCTCCGCCTCTCCCACAGCAATGAACACAGCGAGTTTGGTCGGGGTGGGCACTCAGGAAATACGTGCTAACGAAGTTCCCTTGGTGGTGAGGAGGTAGGAGCAGGTGTTAGCTCATCAGTGAGGGAGCAATCGCAGATGAGGGAAGAGCTCAAGGATTTGAGGGGACTACCTCAGTTCTAATCTTAGTCCCTTCATAAACTTTCGTGACTTTGAGAAAACTGCTGAACCTCCCTGTGTTTCAACTTTGTCATTTAAGCATGAGGATAACAATAGAACCTACGTGATAAAGATATGGTGACGGCTAAGTGAGTTAGGATGTGTACTTTCAGCACAGCGCCCGGCCCTTTGAGAGCTATCATCAACAACCATAGGTATTCATTGTCAGAAGTTGGGGTTTGAATGAAGAAAGTTCTTCTCGGTTCCATTCTTGCCAAGCCTGGACTGGAGTGTACCTTCTCAGATCCCTGGTGGGGCACCTCGTGCCCTGCCCTTTCTCTGTACAGGGAGCAGGTGCATTTCAGGGTTGTATAGACCACATTAACTAAGAGTATTTTTCCCCCTTAGGCCCTTGACCTATATTTTTATCTGTAGCTGTGCAGCAGGTATATTGCTTCCGTCGGATTCTCAAAGGGGAAGTCCACGACCCAAAATAGGTCACACACCACTGAGGGAGACATTGATGATGTTCTCTGAAGAGGAATGAGAGGGAACCTGTGCACACAGTGGAAACGTACAGCCGGGACACACAGTGTGGCTACTCATAGCACTCACCATCCCACTGCCCCTTAGAATTGGACATTAATTCATCTCAGTAAGTGTTTTCCTGGGCACTGTGCCAGGTGTGGGGACCAGAAGCATGACTGAGTTGTGGTTCTTGTTGCTGAGATGCATGGGGTCATAGCAGTTTCCTTTCATGTTTTATTAAATACTAATGGAATCATCTTATTAGTCATTAATAAGTAAGACATCTCCCCAGTTGAACTTAGCTGTGTGCTTAGTACTGTTCTGGACACTGTTAGGAAAGAAAGGGTCACAGGCTGTAAGGATGAGGGAGGAATTTTGAGGACAGCGAGGAGGAGGCACCAGGGACATGTCGACGTGACCAAAGCCGGGCAGTCCCTGTGCCAACCCACTCTGTGTTCATGTCTCAGTCGTGAGCGAGGGACTGAAGGCTTTCTGGTCCTAAACCTCCTTATGCCTAGGCTTGGTCTGCATTCAACTCTAATAAAAAAATAAATAGTAAATGTTAGGACTAGAAATAAAATGAGATACCAGTTGCCATTAGCACTTTTTCTATACCCAGTTGCTTTCTCTTCAACCAAATACGTTACATGTTACCTCAGCCAGAATCCCATCACAAGCAAGCTAGATGACACACTTTCATTTGGATCATTCGGGAGACTCGAACACTCACAGGAGTACTTTCAGTGGGGTGGACAGGGCGTGGGGAAGCCACAAGGGCCTGTGCGGTGTTCCAGGGCTAATAGCGGGGCTCCATGAGCTCCCTCGGGCCTGGGAAGGGCCGAGGTTGGGCTGGATTCTGGAAACAGGAGACTGGGAGGACTGCCCAGCAGGATCTGAGACCTTCTGTCAAGAGGGGCAGGCAAGCCCCAGCCCGGGTCCACTCTGCCATCTCCAGTCTCCTGCTGGTGCTCCCAGGGGCCAAACCCAAGAAGGGGTCCGGTGGGTGTGGCCCAACAGGCCAGGCTCCAAAGCACAGAGCTAGAGCAGGGTGGAGAGGGACAAAGAGTGACTCTGGAGGGCACCCAGGGAGATATCCAGCAAACATGTTTTTCGTGTTTGATTTTAGAGGTGAGGGTGTATATTTCCATTTTTTTTTCTGTTTTGGCAAGCTAAACTTTTAATAGGTAATAAAATATTTTTCCCATAGTTATTACTCCATCAGTTTGATGATCTCAGTTATTTTTCTCAGTGTCTTATTAGTTTAGCCCTTTTTTTAAAAGGGGGAAGTTGTGCGTAAATTACCCTGTTTTCCTCCACAGCACAGAGGATAAAAATGCTATTCTTTAGAGACTTTTTCTTTCTGCAGAGAGAGTTGTTCCATCTTCCCTCTCTTTTCCTCTCCACTGCTTTCTCCATCTACACTCGGGCCAAGAGTATATTGCGTTTGGAGGCGTCTAGTGTGGTGCTTCCCAAGCCTTTCTCAACCAAAGACTCCTTTGGGAATCCAACTAAATTTCCTGGTTCTCTTTCGCTTTTAAAACCAATGCCCATATTAACCAACGAGGTTATTTTTATTACTTACAAATATTTTTATAATTAGCTTAAGACCAACAAGGAACCAAAGGTAAACAGAGTGTAATTATTTCAAGTTCTAACCACTAGGAGTGGATATTAATCTTTGAGAAGCTATTATTAAAACACAGGATAAAACAGTCATAAATTAAATATCAAGTCATACTTGCAGAGGAATATCTGTGATTATAAAGGCAAAATGAACTGGAACTTAAGAGCTAATCACTGTGCCGTAATAATCCTGATTATGGCACATTTCAGCACAGTATTTGTGAGCCTTAGAAGTTTGTAATTATTCACTAATATGCATTAATTTTACTGTGATATGAGCGAGAAAGCCCTTAAGTCAATTTTGAAAGGCGGGTAATTTCCTAGCACAGCTGTCCTACCTCTACCGAGAGCCCCACAGTCTCTCACTTCCCCGGGCAGCCCCCCGTTCTTCCTCCCTGCCCATAAGCGACCTCATACATCTTTATCCAGCCTTGTTGCTCCAGCCCTCCTACGGTTTTCCTGAGCTGCCCTAAATTCACTGCAAAATGTTGGTCAGAACCTCATTGAATCAGGGATCAAAGAAATGGCTGAGGGAGTTTTCACTAAGGGTTTTAAGCATATGCTTCCTCTTAGATCCATGAGAGAGATTTCTCTAATTCTTAGGTTGTCCTCCTTGAAATGATTCGGAAGAGACTGTATCCTTTCAGCTCTTTCCCCTTCACTTCCTCTCCCCATCCCAACTAGGCAAGCATTTTCTCTTGTGCATTGCCCGGCAACACTGCTGTTGCCATTAAGTGTTTGAGGTCTGGTGTTGGTGATGGGCCAGCTGTCCCCAAGGGCCAGGCTGCTAGCCAGTGCATCCGTTCTTCAAGCCCTTACTGGCTCCACACTGTGGGTCACAGGCTGTGCCACTCATGGGCCCTCTGAAAACCGTGAGGAAACACTGAAGGGCTGTGAGTAGAAAAGTCCTGTGTTCTCACCTTCCCCCTTCTTTTGGAAAAAGCACCTGAATTTTCCTGTAGTGAATTCCCCCTTCCTAGTCTCCATCTGTGTGGTTCACACAACACTGATGCCACTCTCCGGCTGTAGAGGTTGACTCTGAATTTGGAGCAGACCGAGCAGAGCTTCGGTGATTGGTTTAGGAACACAGATGTAACCCCCACTGAGGACATGAAAATTCAACACAAGAGTTGGGCTGGAACCACCAGGAAAGGCCTCCTCCCACATGTGGTGGGGTCACTAACCTGGTAGAACATACACCTATGGCCACTACTTGGGGGAGCCTGCCTAAGAATGCCGACACATGGGAAAGAAGAGTTAAAAGTGGAGAAAGAGACATTTGTCATTGAGCGCTTGGGTGCAGCTCCCTTGGTAGTGTGACCCCTTAATAGGCCCTACCTATTGTTTTGCCCATAATGACACTTTGAGTAGGTACTCTTGTCACTTTTCACCTGGACTCCTGGGTACAAAGCATCCACACGTCTGAGAATTCCACACTTTCTGGAACCTCCAGCCCCAGGGAGGCCACAGCTACTAAAATGTTACAATGGTCAGCTCAAGCCGCAAGTCCCAGAGGGTTGCATGGGCTGCTTTTCCTTTCTGTTGGTTCCCGAGAGTGTGCTGTTACGCACGTGGGATTTGGGCGTCCCAGGAGGGGACGCGGGCCTGACGAGGAGGCACATTCCCCGCTGTGTGTGGCATCGGCGATTAAGTCTGTCAGAACCCCGTGAGGGCTGGGTTTTACCGTAGGAAAAAAACCATTCAGAATGATCTGAGGATTTTTCACTTTTAAACACGTTCATGTTTAAAGTGTTTTTTGATAATATAGTTAAAGAGGTCAACATAAAGAATCGTGCACACACACACACTCTCTTCTATGCATGGTTTAAGCACACGTTAAAATACAACAGGATGCTAGGCTGTGCTAACAGGAGCCTGGCACGAACAACTGAGTCACCATAGTCAGCACTAATGAGACGCTTGGAAGCAAAGCTCTCATTCAGCATCCATGCCCAGCTTGGGCTTCTGCATTTTGAGAGGATGTGGAAAGTAATTGAAATGATTAAAAGCATGGAAAATCCGATCTCTGAAGAACGATGAAAGTGGACAATTTAACCTAAAGAAAAAAAGATTGAAGGGAGAACATGGTACTTAAGTGCAGAAAGAGTTCTTAGAAAGAAAAAGGCGGCAGATGTTTTCCTCCCCCTCTCGCGTATACACAGAGAAAATCGCCTTAGAGATCTCATTTGTACGAAAGAAAAAATTTTCAAGCAGACAGGATTCTTGTACTGGTTGAGAGCCGGACTAGGTGTCCTTTGAGACAGCTCTTCACTGAGATTCTGTGATCACTAGATTGAGAATTTGCTTATCGAAAGAACTGTGAAGCCACGTGCTGCCTGTCTTACAGGGGACAGTGAACAAACATTGGCTAGTTTGGTTCAGGTGCAGTTCTGCCCGGGAGTTACTTCAACCCTCGTGACATGCCTGTGAAGAAGCAAATATTGTGTGTGGACAAACAGCACATCCAGGAAAAAAATGTAAAAACCTAGTGGTAAAGTAATGATAAACACTAGGATTTCTATTTTCTACTCCTTCGCTTTCGCTGTTAGGCAGCAAATCATAGTAAGTTTTTGCATTAATTGTATAAATGAGACAAATCATGGGATAGCTTAGCATCGATGCCAGTATTTCTGGAGGGGTGGAATTAGGCGTATGGGTTCCATATTGAGTCAGGGGCATTTAATGTTGGCTCTAGTAGGTATCTGGCTCATTTCCTGCTGTAACTTGACTAGTCTAATTTGGGATCCAGAGCCTTCAAATCAAGACTAAGGAAAATGGATTTCACTTAGAGAAACAGTTCTACTTTACATATGGAAAAGCTATTCTAAAGAACAATAGCTTTGGCATTAGTACTGTTTTTGATGGATATAGATTTATTTAAAAGTTAGAATTAAAAAATAATTAAAAACCATATGTTGCGCCCCTTTTTTCCTGCACTACCTGGGCCATTACGTTAATTTGTGCTGTGTAACAACTCACGATGCTCTGTGTAAGTGTGAGTTCCTCTGACTGTCACGTTCATGCATCCGCGTGTCTACTAATGTGCTTCCCAACTGGGTTCTGCCATCTCTGCGGCTTCATTGCTGAGAGGCGGCAGTTCCTGTGCGTTACCCAATGGCAGCAGCAGCCATTCCCCTCCACAGAGCCCACGTGGCCACTTAAAAGTGATTCACCCAGGAGGCTTTCCAGCCTTCGAGGGAATCTGCTAATAAGCAGAGGTTGACTGACTTCACAATCAGCTATTCTAAATAAATTCAAGTGATAATATCTGCATATTGCAAGTTGCAGGAGATAATTGAGAAGAGGGAAGAGTAGCAAGTCCGCAAATCTGTTGTTGAAAGTATTGGAGGAAGAATTTACTGGAAACGGTGATTTTGATAGAAAGGAACCTTGTGACAGCCCCTCCCTACTTCTTCCCAATGGAATTATGCAAGAAAAATAACTGAGAAACAAAACCAAACAGTCGAACAAACAGAATATCTCCCAATAACAATGGCAACCAAAACCCGACTTCCAAAAAGAGTTCACGTTATATGTTTACTTTTTGAAAACTGATTTAGAAACAGGAAGCTAGTTTCTGAGTTTATTTCCACACTTGCCCTCTGAACCCTGTCTTGTTGAATGATTCAGGGTATCAGATTCTCTCCCAAAATTTCCTTTCAACAGAACTTACTGTATTACCCGCCCATCCCCCACATATAAATGGCTAAAACAGCTGGCTCTTTCACTCTTGGTATATACACACAAACACAAATGAGGTACACACACGTACGTATAATATACATCTCTGCATACATAAACACACACTTTGGTCATTTATTTTTTTAACAGCATAAAGGTCATTAATCAAAATATAATTCATTTTAACAGTCAAGGCTTGACACGAGATCATTATTTCAGGAAAACCCAAAGAGACTAAGCTCCCTTTCATAGCATTGTTTTCTTTCTAAACCTCTGTAGGGTGCGTGGCTCTTCTCCGCCGAGAGAGCCAGAGGACAGCACCACGAGCAGCCTTGGGCCTGCATGTTAAAAGACCGAGGTTCTCCTGGGGAAGGGACTTATGCTGCATATTCAGTCACCTCCCAGAAGAGAACGCTTTCCTTACATCTGCTGTATTTCCATCTGTAGCCTGTCTCTAGTTAGCCCCAGGGCATAGAAAACAAAAATATTTCCCTGTTTCTCAGAAGAAAAAACTGAGGTGGAGAGAAATTACACTAAGTATCTTTTTCTTATTTCATTTCAGTTTAGCTTCATCTGCACTTTTCTTAAACATTTTGTAAGTTGAGAAGGAACATATTTAAATCATCTCAAGTATGGGAAACCTTTCTTTAGACAGCTCAAGAGTGTCCAGATGTTTTTGCTCTTCATTCTGTGACCCATAAGAGACAACGAGAAGGCTGACATGTATTTCTCCTTCCGAATGACTAGGAACTAGACATGTAGAGTAGCAGAATGACCAGGACAACGGCTAGGCAAATGAAAAAGAACTCGAGTTTTGTCTGCAACTTGTGCACCAAGCCGAGTAACCAGCTAGCCAGTTCCTGAGGAGAACAATGTTGCCCTTTCTGCGGTTGAACGTGGGGCCTGCTACGAAGCCTGCCAACAGACTGAGTGTCCCTTTGTCCAAATCAGGACCGACTTGGGGCTCCCAAACTAGTCTGTAACCTATGGCTCTGCAAGCCTTAAGAAGTTAGGCATATTGATGTTGTATAAAAAAATAAGAAAAAGATGACCCGATCAGCAAAGGCTATCAACTGGCCATTTTTAGAAGAAACCTGAATATTAAAATTCACATGTCATTATGGAAATAAAAAGTAATACAAACATGAGATGCCACTCTTGCCCGCCCCCCACCCCCGCCAAATAAATCCCCATGAAAACCCCAAACCCAAAACAAAACAAACTTTAAAACCCCTAAATGCTGGCAATCGTGTGAGGAAACAAGAACTCACACTGCTGGCGGGAGAGTGCACTGGAAGTGCCCCTCTGAAGAAGAATCTGGCAGCATCTACTCGGTCATGAACGGGCACAAACACCACAGTAAATGCGATTCTAGATGTGTGCCTCAGATATCCTCTGTGCTGTAGATAAGATTCTATGCAAAAGGCTACATTTATATCTATTAAAAAAGACTAGAAGGGGGAATACCACATTCTTGATCATGGTTTTTACCGAGAGAAGGAAATGTGATGGTAGTACTTCATCTTGATATATTTCTTAATATACGAGACAAAAAAGAAAAAGAAAAAAGTGAAGAAAATGCAGAAACAATGTTTGTTATATTTTTCTTTATACTTCTCTCTATTTAAGATTTTTCCAAAGTTAAAAAAGGAAACAGCCATCATGCATGTGACTAATGTGATCAATGTGCTCTGTTCAGTCCTCAGTCCTTTCCTGAACTGCAGCTTGCCAGGCCTGAGCCGTCAGCTTTTCCTTAGGACACTAATGGATTGCACCGTCACTAATTTATCTGCCCAGAGCTGGTTATAAGCTCTGTGTAGGTAGTGCTGATAAGGCTCAACATTCTGGAGAGTTGTAGTAGAGGTTGGAATCTTCTTTTCTCATAGCATTTCACACAGCTGGAAAATAGGCTCAGGAATAATCTAATTCTTTTCTTTCAATGAGGAAGTTGAGGCCTTGAGAAGCTTGTTCAAATTCACCTGGCTAATTAAAGGGAGGGCAGGAGGGACCAGAATCTGTGACTACCGATTTTCCAGCAACAAAACATTCACATGAGGAACTGATGAAAGCTGCACAGGTCCTTCCCACAGGGCCTTCACTGTGGACGAGCAGGCACCGCCCTGGCTTTGGCATTATGGAAGTAGCCATTAGGCCAGCAATACTCTAAGAGACCAGAAGGACAGAAGTGAAAAGTTTATACGGTCACTGCATTCTGTGAAGTAATATAGCATAGAGATGAAGATGTTTAACCAAAGTCACGTTTGCCTGGGTGTATATCCGGCTCTGCCACTCCCAACTCTGTTACATTGGCTGTTACCTCTCTGTGCCACGGTGAAGGGAGAATAATAATAGAACCTATTTCAGGGACTATAGTGTGGGTTAGAAGAGTTATTAATGTAATACGTGAGAATGGTGTCTGACACAGGCATTCGACAAATGTTAGCTATTATTATTGCATCATATGTGCAAGAAACTATTGCGCAAACTGAACATTTAATTATAGTCCTGACATATTTTGCCTTAAACCTCATACCTATCTCTCAAAGTTGTCATTAGTGTCTTTCTTTGTATTTGATTTGGATGAGTCTTGGTTTTGCAGTTAAGAAAGCAGATTTCAAAAAGGTAAGATCACTTATTTGTCCAGAACGATATCATAAATGTATGACAGTGATTATCTTTTCTTCTTATTACACGTCACTCAACACTTATTCTCCCCTGGCACCCACGGGGCTGCACCGGGGAGAGAGCAAGCAGTGCGGTCGATGATCGGAGTAGAGGACTCAATCCTCCCGGGTCTCATGGTCCAATCCCCAGACTGCTATCATGGTGCTCTCCAATCAGCTACCCGCAAGTTCTTCAAGCTTCTCAAGGAAGAAATAGCCCCCAAATCCCTATAGTCATTTTGACGGAAATGCCATGAACCTTAACATAAAATGATGGCAGAGTCCTACACGTTGCCAATTTTGAGTCTATTATGTGGGGGAGGTTTCCAGGTCCCAGACCAGATCCTCTTTCTCTGCACCAAGTTACTGAAACTCCTGCTGTTGTCTGTTCACCCCGATGTGCCTGTCAGACCCCCACCCACACGCCGGTGGAGAGCCCACACCCAGGGTTGGCGAGACGGCTCACCGTACCTTTGTTTGTTCCCAGAGCCTCCTCACCAAATGACGTCATTCTCACAAGACGCGTTTCTATAGAGTGTATTATACACTTCCTTTTTATGGTTGTTGAAGAGTTTTTAAAATAAATATTATAGTAATCTTCCTCATCTACCTCAGAAAAGATCCTCTCTTTAAACCTGATACATTCCTTTGTCAAAGTAATAAGAGGGTGATTTCAGTTGTAGTTTTACTTCCTAATTTATTCCATAATTTGGGTATTAATCTTGCTGTCAGATGAATACAATCCACTTTTGGACTCAGTTTCTTCCTGTGCAGGGGAGAACTGCTGCACCAAGTCCCCACTGAACTGCCTGTCTTGCACACGCCCACGTCTCATTTTCATTCGTGCTTCGCCTCTTGCCACAACCTGTAATTGTCCAGCTAAGTAATTTTTTTTTAAGATTTGATGCTTCCAGGCACCAAAATGATTTAGATTCAGAGCTGCAGGGGATAGTTTATTGATATGAAAATCAAACCTGACATAATTTGAACCCTTGGAATTTTAAATCTCTTTCATGACAAACAACTGAAGTTGACCGCAGTTTGTCCAGTGGAAGTGGATGCCGAGATTAGCCGTTGACAGCATGCAGCTTTGTGGAAGTGGTGTGTACTCTTGCATCCTATTGTTATTTCTTCCCTTTCTGCCATTGTTATCTTGGTCTAAATGTCATTTTCCCTTTGATGCCTAGCTTTCTGCTGGTATGTCCCGATTGCCATTCTATGAGCAATAGTTCTCAGGTTAAGTTTTTAATATTTCACCTTTGTGGGCTCACTCTATTCCAGACCCGCTGAATCAGAAGCCAGGGCAGGGATATTTGAGTTTTTAAAAACCTCTTTATGGCATTCTCATACTCAACCAGAATCGAGGACCACTGTCTTATTCCCTAAGTCAGAAATATTTTATTTGTAAATAAGTGAAACCCACTCAGACTATCTAAACAAAAAAAAAAAAAAGAGGAATTTGTCAGAAGGGAGCAGGAGAATCTCCAGAGCTCAAGGGTGTGAGGCCCACCGGGCTTCCTGAGAGACCCGAGTCTGGAACCGCAGCACCGACAAGGACCTGGCAGCAAGTCCCACCACCCCCGTGTGTCCCTCTGTCCGCCTGGCCCCCTTCAGAACCTGTCACTCCAGAGCTCTGCTTCTCTCTGTATAGCTCCTTTCCTTCTTTTTCAGTTGCCACATGGCCAAACATGGCACCCAAGTTCATCTGTCCTCCATTCAGGCTAACTAGCATCTCTCAGTCTAAATTCCCATGAGATCTGACTGGCCTAGGGTAGGTGATGTGTCTACCCTTCCTTAAGCCATCAGACAACGTGGTTCAACGCGGCTGCCAAGGGCCCGCCCATGTGTGAGTCCAGACCGGAGGCTGTTCGGATATCTCAGAGTGCTTCTCTGCATTTGCTACATTCTTATGCAATTATACCAAATAATTTCATCTCCGATTTGGGCTTCATTGTGATATTTTCACCTTTAAGGAAAGTGAGAAGTAACAATTTCTACAAATCAGGTGATTTAATCATACAAATGCCACCAAAACATTGAACATACAGTCTCTCTCTGTGCCTACTTCTCCCTCTTATGAATATGAATCAGTTATGACATCGAGACTCTTAGGGCCTCAGGAAAGCTGCCTCTCTCTAGCAGAGGAAGATAGCAATTGAATGGCCCCATCATTTTCTATAATGTATGTAATTTTAGTCATCACAGTAAAGCATGGTTAAAGGATTTGAGGTAGTTTATCATAGACCAGGCTGATATGTGACCTTGTAATGATCTTTTACAGAAAAGGCTCCTGCCTTTTCTTTATCTACACAGGGTTCCAAAAAGAGGGGAATATAAACAGCGCCTGGCACAGGGTTAGTGTTCAGTATTTGCTAATAGTGTTTGCTTAGAAATATTTATTAGAAATAACTTCCAGGTGGTTTTGAAACAGTGGAATGAGTTACCTAGGAAAGTAAATAAGCTTTTACTCTTTCTTTTTATCATCCTAGCCTTCATCTTGCCTGTGTGGGATAGCCAAAGATATCCACGATACTTGGCTCTGTAAGAGATAAAAATTTGGTAGAGAAGGTAAAATAGAAAAGCAGTGCTTCAAAGTTATGACCTTCTTGAGGAAATGTGGTTCATTGGTAGCAGTTTCAATCAAGTCATTAGCAACTATACCTCGATGTTCCTTCTACTCTGAGTAGAAGCCACAGAACAAATTTTGTCATGTCACATTTCATGACAAGATCCTGTGTCAAAATCTCAGAAAGAGTCATTTTTGGAATCTCCAGGTCAACTTCTAGTTCTCTCACTGCCAGTCACTGATCTTTGTTGACTGCAGCCCGTACATGTCCAACACTCTCAGGTGTTGTGCTTGTTGCAGGCCTTCCAGAACGTGGGTCACTTCCAACAGATCCTCAGCCATCTTTGAAGCATATGTGCCACTCTTTTATTTGCACTGCACTCATTGCTTCATCCCCAAAAGGCTTCTGAATCATCTGAATGGTTTCTGTGGAGGAATGTTCAAGCTAACCCAAGAGAAAAAAATAATAGAGTAGAATAAAATAGTTTTGAATAGAATAAAAAATAGCAATGCCCAACACCCCACCCTTGCTCTCTAGAGATTGCTCCATGCTCTCACGTGTCCCATTCGTTCCTACAGGCTCAGAGGAGGAAAATAGAGTTTGCTGTCTCTGTTCTGCTGCTGAGTAAACAATGAGAGGGTCAGTCATTCCTGCAACTTAAAAAGTCTAATCTTACTGATATTTTCACCTTCAGGGAATGTGAAAAGCAATGATTTCCACACACTGATGGTGACGTAACCTTGCAGATACTACTAGATGCACGGGGCGGAGAGAATGTTAGGATAAAGCGCAATGTTAGCGACTAAGTTAGAATTAAAAAGAATTTGGTCTCTAAAGGGCTGTGAGAACAAACAGGACTGTATTTCAGCAAATTATAATGCCAAGAAAATGCGCAATGGGTAAAACAGAGACACGTGTATTAGTGGAAGTGGAGCTATAAGAACAACATATAGGAAGAATAAAAACTAAAAGTGATAGTTGATAAATGATACTGTGTCAGAGTAGCATCATCATTAAATAACACTGTGATTTATAGACTAATTGGCAATTCACAGAACACACAGCACTGAAGCAGTGAGGGTCTTTGCAAAGTTTGTGGAAGTCTCAGCCTTAGTATCTTCCATCAAAGGTACGATAGGAACAATCCATAAGAAATGCTTTTAAGTAATTTGCTAGCTTATGATAAATACTGTATTGTCCAGCACTCTTGGTTACAAGTAACAGGTTCAATGGAATCTATTGGCTAATGTAATTGGGAAGTCTCAGGGGCTGCTCTAACAGGCTTTCCAACAGTGTCATCGTTTCTACCACTATTTTCATCTCTCTGATCTGCCCTCCTCCTGTTCTTTATTTATTCTCAGTACATTTTGCCACATGGTGACAAAGTGATTTCCCTGGTTCTTATTGCTTAGGATCTAAACAGGCATGAGGTCCTTTTTCTTTCTGCCTTTAAGGCAGTACTCCCAAAAAGAGTCCGGCTGGCTCACTGGATCACTTGCCGACCCCTGTGGCAGGAAGACAAGGGCCCCAGAGGAGGGGCTGGGGCAGTTCACCAAAGGAAAGGACGGCTTCAGTGGCCGGAGAAGGGGGAAGGCGTGTTGCATGGGAGAAAGAACAGATGTCCACCCATACATTACACAACTGTGTGCCAGGCACTTTCACATCCTGTGGCAAATGAAAAACCTTCACTGATAAAGAAGAAATGACAGCTTGAAATACTGTAAGTAGTGAGAGAAAAAACTCAAGGTGCTTTCTAATACTGTCTCCAGTTCCCACGGCTACACGTAATTATTACTTCCTCTTTGCTCCCAAGTGTTTTGCTTGCCCCTCTACTACGTCACTCCTACAGACCGGGCCTCCTCAAACAGGGCGTGAGCATTGGAAGATAGAACCTCGTCTTCTGTCTCTTCATCTCCAGTGTTTAGTCCAGTGCCTGGAACACAGAAGCCACTTGCTTATTGACTGGAATTGGGTTCTATGCTACGTACTGCTTGAGTTAGGGAAATAATAACCATTAAATGTTTGTTAGACAAGGGCATAAGGGACAGTCCTTATTCTGCACGAAGAAGGGTTTGGCCAGTCTTGGCTTCCTCGCCGCTCCTCCGCAGGGCAAGTGTAATGGCTCGTCTGATTGGTGAGTGGAGGATGAGGAAGGGCCGGCGTGCGCTCGGGTATGGTCCTACACCAGCCACAGAGGGGGGGTCCACTGCCTGGTCCAGACCGGGGGAAGCCCACTGTTGCTGTGCAGCCAGGCGTTATCTTCCACCTCCTGTTTCTTTTGACGGGTTCAAAACTCAGATGTGCGAAAAATGTATAATTGAATGGTCCCCTCAAACTTCACAAAAGGCTTTAGAAAGATCCTGTATTTGTTTTTCGATATGTGCAGAGAATGAATTTAAAAAGTTTTTGGACACTTTATATGTAATTTATTTATAGCTCATATTTTTCCAAAAAAGATTTAAGGTGACTTCATGGTAATCCAATTCGTGGCATTCAAAAGGCACAAGGACAGAAGAAGAAATTTTTGAGACACCCTGAAACACAACTGCATCGGATACGGTTCCCTGGCCTAGATCATAATCCTGAAGACACCGTTACTGCTGTTGTTTTTAAGCAAAACAGATGTTATTCTTCCTCTGTTCCTTCTCATGGTGAATAGCTAACCCCACCACCAAACTCAAAACCTGGGAATCAACTCAGACCTCCTTTCCTCTCTGCTGCCCCTTCCCCCAAACACCACGCCTACATCACACGCCAGATTTCCTCCTCTCACGTCCAGGTCCACCTCCAGTGTCTGAGCTCACACCCTGAATGTTCTCCCACCTTGACCCGCCCAGCAGCCCCATCTGTGGTCCTTCACTCCCTCTTCTGTGCCGTACCCAGTGCTCGTCCTAGTGCAGCAGGGCGATCATGTAACTCGTATATGTGAAATCCCTCCGTGGTTTTTTCCTGGCTCCAGGCTTTAGTCCAAACTCCTTGGTGTACGCACAGGGACCTAAGGACCCGGCAGCTGCCAAACTCTCAGCCGTATCTCTCCGAATGGTTTCTCCTTCAGCCTCATTCCTCCATCACCCCTCCTCCCCCAAAACCCGTACACTAGAGGCACTGGGAAGTACTCAGAGTGCTTCTTAGGGGCTAGGCTGTTTCACATCTCTGGGTTGTGTTTGCTGCTCTTTTGCCTATGACTTACCCCTTCCGGCCTCCAAGAACGGCTCAGCTTTCAAGACGCAACCCAAGTGCCACCACCTCTCTGAAGCCTTTTGGACAATTCACCCTCAGGAAGACTCAAGCACTCTCCTCCTTGTGACTTCTAGTCCCTAACACATTTTTTTTTTCATGAATTTTTTGTGACACTGTTTGCCTCCAGTAGACAGAAAGATGCTGGGGCCCAAGGTCAAGTCGAGCTGGTTTTGTTGTCTGGCACATAGCACTGTACCCGACACTGCAGCAGGTTCCAGAGGGTTTGGGACTAAATGCATGTTTATATGCGTGAGTGAATAGCAGTTTAAGAATTTTCATTAGCAGTATTCCTTTGCTTCCTACAACTCAGAGGATATAAAATTAGCGGTTCCTACGGAATGGTTGGAGGGGAGCTTTAGTCTTTTGCAAAGACTTGGCTTTAAGGAGCAGGCCGTGAATAGCAGTAGGCCCTGACTACAGTAGTGTCAGCGACTGATGTTAGCAGCCTCTAACATCATTTCCTGTGGGGTTCTGAGGGCAGGGGGTCACTTTTGGTCTTCATTTTATCAACGCCCACACACAGAGAGCAGAGGGCATTTGTGTGGGGACCCAAGCAGAGGGCATTGGCCTGGACTGACAGAGGGCTTTAAAGCCTTAGGGAGCCTCATCTTGCTGGAGAGGTTTAAATATGCATCTCTCCAGGACAGGGATGAAATAAACAAACGACTTTGCTCGATCTTCCACTCAGGCTCTGATTATCAAGCCAAGAAGTGAAGAATAGTGTGGTAAAGTCAGCGAGTATTTACCAAGTGACCACTGCATGGCTTGTGTGGTGGGGCACAGACAGAATTTAAGTGAGAAGGATAATCCTCAAGGAGTTTACAGTCCAGACTTACTAATGTCGCACAGTGAACGTGCCTTCTGTGATAGGTTCTGATGATCAATGTAGACTACTTCTTAAATTATTTAAAAAGATTAAACACTCAGCAAAGCGCAGGCAATATTCTTACAGCTGATGATGGTCAAAAAGAGGAAAGTCCAGGGTTTGCTTACGGTCTACATCAGATTGCAAGCTGATGCCCAGTGGGCCGGAGTCACACAATATTTTCAAATTCAGGAAATTTTTTTTAAAGAGTAAACTCTTTTTTTTTAAGATTTTATTTATGTATTTTTTAGAGAGGGAAGGGAGGGAGAAAGAGAGAGAGAAACATCAATGTGCGGTTGCTGGGAGCCGTGGCCTACAACCCAGGCATGTGGCTTCCCTTACTGGGAATTGAACCTGCGACACTCAAATTCAGGAAATTTTTAATAAAAGTTAATATTTCTTACTTGTGGTTTCTTCCTGGCTCTTAAATGCATTTGACTTTGTGGTCTCAGGTCTAAATGGCTCATGCATGACCCAGTGGTTTGGGGGCAACTTTAAATAGGTAGATTCTCATATGCATGCAAGAGTATTTAACTCACTCTTGAGTTTCCAAGCATAATACTTAGGATTGTTTTTTAAAAATGGCTATTGAAGATTAATATTGCCCTGGTTTCATAGTTTACATCTGAGATCAACAAACCTTTCTGTAAAGGGCCAGATAACAAGTATTTTAGTCTTCGCATTGCAGGCCATTCGGTCTTTGCCACACCCACTCCACTCTGCCATCGTGGTGTGGAAGCAGCCAGAGACAGGCACGAGCAAGTGAGCACAGCTGTGTGCCCATAAAACTTTGCTTAGGAACACCGAATTTGAATCTCACGTGATTTCTGTGTCACAAAATATTCTTTTTCTTTTGTCTTTTTCCTGCCTATTTCAGAATGTAAAAACTATCCTACTCCGTGAGCCATTCAAAAGCAGGCAGCAGACCTCATGTGACCCAGAGGGACAGCGGGTGACTGTGCATCGTGAAGTCTTGCTCTTAGGCTTTGGAGACCTGGCCGGCCCGAAAGGAGCAGCTAGGGGGTTCTGTTCTCTGGATCATGCCAGGGAGTTCTCCTTCCCTCACATTTCCATATTCACTCACAGGGAGCCGGGTCGATGTCTGTCTCGAACACGAAAGAGCCCGCTTGTTCACCTTACGTTTCCCAAGGCCTTGGAGGCCAGTCTCCGTTTCAGACGGCTCAGGTGATGAGTGAGCCTTGTGTTTTCCAGGAGGAACTTTATCCCTCAAGCATCTGTGTTCCACTCATACACTTATGCATGGAAAAGGCTAAGTGAAATCTATTAATATCCTAGCTAGAAAGAAAACTATAAAATTACACATATATGCAAGCTTGTGTGTACTCTGCAGTTCAAAGTGTAGTCAGCAAAAAAAAAAAAAAAAAAAAGAAGGCTGCATGCTATTGCACTGGGAGGAAATCGGCGTCTTTGAAATCAAATACCCTGCCATTGGCATATCCAGGCTTGAAACCGGGCTGGAGCTTTTAGCTTCCACCACATGTTTACATTGGAAATCTCTCTGTGCTCATATAGAGTTTGTTCTCTTATGAAATCATGTCTCTAGGGAAGGATAATTTAAAGCCATTTCCGTTTGTTATGTCTGAGCTGAACTAGACTATTAGGGCTTGTTAACGCGGGATAAACTTGAGCCCTATAACTGCCTTCATCTGCAGATTATAGAATCTGTCCAACAAATTGCATTCTGATGTTTTCAGATGAAGGCTAAGCAAGCAAGGGCCTTTTAATTTATATTCTATCACCATGGTTGTCTTAGGAATCACAGTTTTGACTTTCATGCCCACTCGGTATAGCAGAGATAATATGACTCTTGAACAGGCCAAATCCAGAAGTAATTGAGACACTAAACTGTATCCGCCTGCTGCGATAGTGGAGCAAGCAAAGGCTGCCAGTCAGAAAACTGCTGGCCAGGCATCTTTCTTCAGGGTCCCTCCCGTCCTCCCATCTCAGCATAAATCAACGTTCGGTCCACTGAAATATCGTGTGTGGTCTGCCTTTAGAAATTCCCTTCAAAAATTATATTGTGGCAACCATGAGACAGACGGATAAAGTAGAACAAGTTTTCTTTAGGCTCATGTTAAGTCAATAGAATTCGGTGAAGATAGACGCGTCCCTGATTTAGTGAAGGGGAGGCGACAGCTGCCCCAGGGTATCTGACGCCCTCCACCTCCGTTCATCACACCCACGGAACGCGCACGGCGATACATCAACAGTGAAATGTTTGGTTGATTAGCATTCTCCATTCTAGATCGTGGGATATTGGAATGAAGAAATTATATTTGCTTGGCTCCTTTTTGGTTAATGTGGAGTGGAATTGCCAGTCCAGCTGCAGTAAACGCTCTAATAGGAGGGCACTGGGCAGCGGTGTCACTGGACGACTCTAGAAAAGGGATTCTTCCTTTATGGCTCCCACCTTATTAACAGGGCCTCCACTGAACTTAATTTTTTTTTTCAATAAACTCATGCAGGCATTGTCCGAAGCCCAGAGGTTGGTGACAGGGGTAATGGTGGAATAGAGAGACAAATAAGACCAGGACTCTCTCAAAAAGTGACTGTGTATTTAAATCACCCTAATCAAGGCCAGATTCAAGGAATACCTCAAATGAGGGGCAGACATGGGACAGTGACATTTAAACTGGTCTTTGAGGGGGAAATAGGGCTTTAACTACCAGGAGGGAGAAGACTCGGCTCCTCTAAGGGAATGCCATGAGCAAAGTTCCAAGCGCAGAAAAGCACAGAACATGCAGAGAGAGTGTGGGAGTGAGACCTTCCCTCACTCCCTGCCTTCTCCCTTTCCTTTACTCAGTGCTGAGTGAACGCCTGTGGCAAACCAGACAGACAGGGCCCTTGTCCACATAAAGTTTGCAGTCTGGAGGAGGAGGCAGTCATGAATTAAAGAAGCCTGAAGTAAATGACAAATTACAGTTGTGAGCCTTACTTACCTCAGGGGAGAGGGGCGCGCTGGCCAAGAGAGAGCATTCCAGGGGAGTCCAGCGTGCTTTCCAGGGCGTTGCTGGGAGAGGGCCTGCAGCGGGAAGGGAGAGCAGGCGTTGACTGGAGGAGACCACAGTGTGGAGAGAGGTCATTGTGTGCACAGCACGTGCGAGACGCTGTCAGAGTAAGGCCCTGGGTGACGTTAGGTACAGCTGATGGCAGAGCCAGCTGCTGACCACAGTCAGGGAGCCGACCATGTGGGGTTTTGTCTGTATTCTAAGGATAAAGGAAAGCCGTCGACTTGTTTCAAGCGAAGAGTGGAATGAGGTAATGAGGGTTGCTTTCTGGAAAGATCACTCTGACTACAATGTAGAGAATGAATTAGAAGTGTAGAGAAGGGGACAGGAAGTCCACCGGATGGCAGATGTGATTGTCCAGGTGGGACCTGCTGGTTGTTTGTTGGGTGATGGTGGTGGGAAGGAGGAGAATGGAATGAAGTCAAGGTCTAATTATGAGCTTGGCCTTGGAGACACTGAATTTGAAGCACCTTTGAGACACTGAGAAGACATACTGGGAAAATTTTTTTAAAGTCTGAAGCTCAGTGAAAAGGCCTGGGCTGGAGATACAGGTTTGAGAGACCTCTTCTCGTAGATGGCACCTGAACCGTGAGTGTGGATGTGCTAATTGAGCGAATGAATAACAGGGCGAATGAACGGATGATCGGGTGAGGAGACAGCACGGAGTAAGAAGAGGGCCTCCACAACTGTGTGGTGCTGCAGCTCTGTAATTACTAAGTACCAGTGGTGGTAATCGACTGTTTTGTCCCAAGGCTAGCTCTCATGCCTCATATGGACACATTCTGAAAGCTAACAGGAACCTGGGAAGTGACCAGCCCATCCCCTTGTCCACAGGGAAACTCCTGTCCTTACTCTTCTTCTAATGTACTGGTGGGTGGGTCCTAAGAGTTCACATAAAAGATGGTTGTCTGGATTGTAAAACATTCTTCCCCAAAGAAACACCTATGTTCCTAGACCGATGCCTCCAGGGACCAAACTCTATCAGGGTTCTTTCTGTGAGACGTGACATTCAGTAGGACCTTGGGGTAACAAGACAGATTTCCCTCATGGCCTCCTTGGCCGTGGGCCTGGGGCCTCTTCTCCAGTCTCCTCCCATCCCCCTTGCCAGGCACTGGGAGACATGACTGTCCACCCTGTTGTCACTGGGTGTGGCTCAGTGACATCAGAGAGGGCGCTCCAGGGCTTTCTGGGACACCTCTGAATACAAGGCCCCCAGGGCTCTGGTAGATCTGCACTTGAACCCATTCATTCCCCTTTCATCTTTTCTGAGGACCCCAAGGATCGGCCAGCTTGGGTCTCTCGCTTTTACTACCAGCTTGTAGGAATCTGGTGGGGTCGGGAGTGAGGGGAACAATATAATGGGAGAGTGGGAGGGGGGCCGCTGTTTATTTTGCCATTGTTGGCCTATAAGCACTGTCATAAAACTTTTCCTCATCTTTCTAGTTCCTGAAGCAAGCACATAGCTCTTTGGAAGTTTCTAAGAGTTTTTATTACTAACAATGTCAGAGAGCAAGTTGAGAGCAGGACAGCCCTCTCCAGGCCTCTCCCCTAGCCTGTCCTCGTGTCGCGTTGTTTCCTGTAGACCTAGGGTGGACCCGCACCCCATCTCGGAGGTCGGTTGTTTTTTGTGCCTGGCATCTCGGCATAATAGCCATTAGCACTCCCTTTCCCTTTAAAAAGTTTGGAAGACAAAATATGGCTGCCCACTTTAGCCCCACAGAGCAAGATAACGTGTTGCATTGATAGTAACAGTATTCAGAAAGGACTGAAGTCATCTTTGTCTGCATGTTAGTGAGACCATGAGGCAGCAGAGTAGCCTCCTTGGTGCTCAGTCCCGGGACCTGGGCTGGGCCTGTGCGCATGCGGGTGCAGAGATGGGTAGCAGAGGGGAGAGCCCGTGAGAAGGGCTAGAGGTGATGCCACCTTTTCTCCTGCCCCGTCCCCCCTCCACAGCCAGGTCTGCCACGGGGGCCTCAGACCTGCACCGGGCAAGGTGGTGTCGAAAACCAGGGTTGAAGAAGGCAGGTTTCCAGGCAGCTGTGGGGTCAACAGCAGAGGAAAAAAATTTGGGAGCAGACATGGAGACAAGTTATGATGACAGACAGAGTGGGGTGCTGCGGGGAGGGGTCTGGGTCACTGTCAGATTGGATTGTCGCAGCAAGGGGAAAAGAGCATGGAATTGTCAACAAGATGCTTCAATTTTTCCTGAAAAGTTGCCACTTTAGGAGAATGGTCCAGGAAGAATTTCCCTGTGTCCACAGAGCTGTGCTTCTGTTTAGAGGTTTCCGAGCAGCTCAGGCCACCCAACTGGTGAAACCACGTGGGGCGCCCCCAGCACACAGGCCTGTGAGAAGCGTACTTCAGTCACATGTACACAATGTAAGAACCACCCATGATGTTAAACAAACAAACAAATGTGTGATCCCTTCTCATTACCACTTCCACGAAACCAAATGCTATTTAGAAGTGTTGACTACACTGGTAATGCTTCCCTGACAAAGAGAATACTTGTAAAGTAATAAAGAATATTAGAAAAATGAGCCAAAGTCACTACTATTTGTGGTGCTATGTAGGTGGCATGCCTGTTACAAGAACTTTTGCATCATCTAATGTGTTTTAAACTAGAAAAAATGTAGTTTAGTCACTCCTGGGCACTGAGAGGTTTAAAAGCCCAAAGATCTTCAGCTGTCTGGCGGGGCAGGCGCGTCAGGTCCGTCCTAGGACGCTGCAGGCCAGCCCCTGGGCTCACACATGGTTCGGGAATGAGAAAGGAACTGCAGTGGTGGACTTGGGACTGAATTTTGAGATGGGAGTTCCATTTCAAGCTCTGGGTCTGAAGTGCCTTTGTGTAAGCCTCTTGGCCTCTGTGTGACTCAGTTTCCTATCTGTCCAATGGGAAGGTGATCCCAGTGTTACAGTAGTATCTGAGTGCCTTCAGGAATATAGGGAAAATGCACGGTGAAAGGACTGTGTCTCACTGGAGGGTGCAGGCCGCTGCTCAGGAACCCCAGCGACGGCACTTCCGCTTCGAGGTCACGAGTGCAAATGTGTTTTTTTTATCCCATTTCTTACATTGCCTATATATGGAGACTTTTTTTTAACTCTCATATTGCCTAAAGAAAACATCCATACACATCTCGTTGAATGGTGGGTTAGCTCCAGTATCCTCCAAGTCAGCTGAGCCTTTTAAAATTCACCATAGTGTTTTCTGAAACCCAATTTGCCTGGAAAGTTTAGGTCACTGTTTTATTACCAGCTTCGTAACCACCCGATTCTGGAAACAACAGAAAGTCAAGAACTTGGGCTTGAAAGCTTACTAGATTCTCCAGCTAAATCCACGCCCCTGTCTCTGGGGATTTTCATCTCCCCGCGCCCACTCCAGATGTTACTGATTCTTGGTGCTGTCGTCTGGGCCCTGGTGGTCGTTCTGGTAAAGACCCCCCCCAGAACCGAACTGGATCAAATCCATGGGGTTTACTGGTCACAGTGTCAAGACTCAGATTAGTCCAGTGGTTTGGGATTATTTTTCCCCTAAGACGAAAATAAACATCGTTATTGTTTTTTCTGATTTAAAAAAAAAAAAAGAAAGTGTAAAGGAAACACTCAGTTTAAGTCACCCCACTGAGAGAGGTAACATTTTGGCGTGCGGCTCTCCGGGCGTCTCCCAGTCCAGTGTGCGCATGCGCACATTCACTCGTGCCACTTTTAGAAAGCAAGCCGGCACTGGCCCGGCTGCTCGCGACCTTGCCTTCTTCACTCCCTAGTCCGTCGTGGGTGACTCTCTGTTCAGAAACGAAGAACGACACCATTAATTAGCGTGGCCCCACACAACATGCCATTAAATAACCGTGCCATAACCTCTTTGCCCATTTTTCCAGTGGTTGGTCATTTAGGTTTTTTTCTGGTTTTTACTGTCAGGAAAAGCAAGCAAACATCACAGCGAACATCCTTCCGCACACCTGTTTCCAGATCTGGCTGACCGTCTCCTTAGGAGGCATTCCTGCAGCGACGCGGGCGGGGCACGGGCCCGTTTCCATGTTCGCGTGTGCTGCCAGACCGCCCACGCTTGGTGTTTGTAAATTCTTTCTCCTCCACTCTGTTGCCCACACGGCGGGTTATTTTTTTCAATCTCTGTGAACCCCTTAAGTGAAAACGATATCTCATTGGTGTTTTACATGTGCTTTCTTTTGCTCACTACAGAGATCGAGCATCTTTTTGTACTTTTCCTGTTGCGACTTGCTCGTTCAGCGACTCCAGCCTGCAGACTCTGGGAGGGCCATGGTCTGCTTGGCCCACGGAATGCGGGACTTGGGCGGGGAATTGTTCTTCAGTTAGACTGCACGATGTGAGAGCCTATAGTAAGGAAAAATTTCAAACTCATTAGAAAGCTGTTTTAAGAATATTCTGTTTTATGAATAATGATACCAAGGCGTTTGAGTATCTCTAACAAAAGAAATTCACCGTGCTAATTGGAGACAGCAGTCCTAGAGAAGGTGGGACTGGGCTCTTGCCCCTCTGCTGAGGTCCCAGTGAGCCGTGGCAGAATTCTTGGAAACCTCTCGGAATTCACGCCACCCCGCAGAGGAGCTGCTGCAACAGCCCAGCACACCCCACCTGCTCAAAGTTGCCATAGGCCAGCCTCTTCTGAGTTTTATGATGCATCTGAAATGAACTTTTACTGCCTCCTCCCTTCAACTCACAAAAAACCGTGGGGGAGGAAAGAAAAACAGAACCCACCAAGAGGAACAGGCAGACCTGTCCAAGGCTGGTGAACTGGCTACTCCATGGGGCAGCAGAGAGTAAACTACAAAAGACATAAAGCACACCTCGCTTTAATCCTTTCCATCCGCCCAGAGCCCCAGAAAGCTCATAAAGTCTCCTTTCTGGGTGATTGGATTCCTTTGGCTCAGGGGAGGCAGCGCTGCTTGGTTCTTTGGGGAGGGGGCGGGGGGGGGGAGGAGCCAGGGAGAAGGAGAATGGCGATCACTGGGGGAGGATGAAAACGCAGTCCCTCTCTTCCTGCTTCCGGGTGGTGAGCGGTAGACACACACAGCTGCGGCCTGGACACGTGCAGGGGCTGGGCCCTGCCGTTCCTAGCAGCCGGCACCTCCCTCGGAAGCCATGTGTAGCTGCGAGGTGTTTCACCTTTTGAGGGCTCCTCTTGGCTAACTCACAGGAATTGTTTTGAATGCTGCTGGCAAAAATGTGGCTGAAAGTTGTGTGTGGTGGGTGGTGTGTTTTTTTCTCCCTCTAAAAAGAGTAGCTGTTCTTCTCTGCCAGTATTTAGAAGCTGGAACTGTCTGTTCTTCTTGTTTGAAATCGAGACTTTAGAGACCAGTCTTTTCAGAGCCTGGAAGAAGGAAAAAGGAAAAAAAAATCCTCTGGTTTGCCTTTGGCCTGGATACTTTTGGCTTGTTTGTTTTTGACCTTTCACCGTGTTTGCAGGCTGCAGGGGAACCCTGGTCCGCCTGGGCTGGGCTCCTGCATCTCCAACAACAAACGCTTGGTCCAAAAAGGAAATAAATTATTTGGCAGTGAAAAGAAGAATCTCCTAAAACTTGTCTAGTCCTCCTTGTTTTTGAACTCCTGGTGAAGGCAGAGAAGAAAATGCACTTACCAGTTCCTCTCCACCCTGTGGCCCAGCCACACGCTTCCAGGCCTTCCCTCGTTCCCCCTCCTCGCTCTCCCCCAGGCACACTCCGGCTGAGTGCTTCCCAGCTCAGGGCCTGCCTTTCGGGCTTCTCTGCCTTTGCAGGTGCCACTCCCTCCTGGAATGCTTTCCCGCACCTTTCCCTGGGTGAAGTCCTCCTGGCAAATATGGGCTTTCCCTCCACTGGCTGAAATCCTTGAAAGCAGGCCCCAACCTTAGGTGTCCAGCACAATGCCTGTGGTACTGGTGGCAGCAGTGGTATTAGTGTTAACTGCAGTAGTGTTAGTATTAGTAGCAGTAGTACTAATAATAGTAATACTCTTTATTGGGTTTGTGTCATGTGTGAGGCACTTTGCTAGGTGTTTCTCACAGGTCTCTCTCACAGGTCTCTAACCATCCCAACAACCCTCCCTCGTAGGAGGTATCACCTCCATTTTATAGATGAGGAAATGGAGGCTTCCGAGTTAGGACACTCAGCCAAGGCTGTGTTACTAACAAAGGGCTGGAACAGAGTTAGAGTCCAGGTTCTTGCTCATATAACCTCTCATTCGGGGCCTCTTATTATGGTAGATGCTTAATAAATGCCTCTTGATTGAATGAATGGCCCTGAGATTATGTTCTGAGCTTGGGGAAACCCACCCAGGAATTTCAAGAGCCACGGCTTTTACACTTGGTCCCTTGCTAGGTCCCTCTCCTCTGCTTTTGATCGTGTCTCCTGCTTTTCGCTGAGAGCCAGCTGCGTCATCGTGTTGTAGCTGGGAGAGGTCGGGTGGGGTGGAGGTGTGTCCTCTTTCCTTAAGCTGGTCTTTCTAGTCGCCTCCCAAAAATTAGGCTAAATTAAATGAAGTCACTATTTTTATAGATCAAAAACTGTTGAAATCAGCCATATTGTATGGTTCAAACTAATACAATGCCTCTGTCAGAGGCCTTACGATGTCTGCAAACTTCCCTCGTGGAATTGTTGTAAGAATTAAGTGCATATAATACATGTAAATGACTGCTACTGCCTGGTGCCCAGTAAATTCTAAAACAAATGTACATGTTAGCGCTTGACATTACTTTTATTAATCTTTGACTGGGGCACTGAAGTTCCTAAAAGGGCGTGAGACCAGGGAGGTCCATTAATTAATAGTAATAATTACTACACCAACTAATATTTATTACTAATATGTGCCAAACACTGTTTTAAGGATTTTACAGTATTAACTCACTTAACTCTCATTAGAGGCTGATGATGTGGGTACCGTCACCAGCCCCATTTTACAGGTAAGGAGGTGGGGACCACAGAGAGGTTAAGTTGGGGAGCTCAGGTTCAAGCCTACCCTCTTTCGTAATCATCACTGCTCTGAAAACACAGTAAGCACCAGGCCTGAAAGAAATATAATGGAAATGGTACATATCAGTTCTCCCCCATGCTTACCTCTCATTTGGGTGTTCACGGGAATGCGTGTATTTGTGAAGGGCCCTGCCTCCGGTGTTTTTGCGTGGCCCCAGGCCCCACCGGGCGGAGGGGGGCCACCCAGCAGCACCTTCTGATACCAAACCCACCTTCTCCAAACTGTTATTTCCCAGTTGCCAGCTTGGCACAAAAAAAGTCCATGTTACCACAGCTGAGGCTGTTTCGTGAGGAAAGATCTTTGCTACAAAATTGTTTTTTGTTTTCAGCTACCTTTATCATTCTTGTTTACCCTTGAGACTGCAAAACACCATGTCTCCCTGTTTACAGAGGCCAAAACAAATTCCAGGAATAAACACAATTTTTGTAACTCTTCTTCAAAAATTGGTACTGTGCATAGAGTAAATATTTGGTAAAAGAACAGAAGTGATTAAACAGTCAGTAAAAAGAAGTGAACACAGCCATACACTGCATATTTGCATAGGCAATACATACATTAAAGGAATTTCATACATAAACTCTGTGATAACGTTTTGTGTCTACATAGGTTAATATGTAATAGTGATGCTTCCTGCTTATCTGTTTCCTAAATTTTCTTCAGTGTGGAGACAGAACGTCTTCGGGCGTGCATGCTTTGACCCGGGCGGGCCTGCTCGCCCAGCGTGCTATCCTGGGGTCCCCGTTGTCCTCCCTCCCCATTTTCTCTTGTCGCCCTGAGGTTGACAGGGCTCTGTGGCTCAAGCAGGAGGGCCAGGGGCAGAGGGCTCTGAATGTTCAATGTGATGATGCTCTACCAGTGTTTCTAGCTGCCTTGTAACCTGCTAGGGAGAGCTGGAAACAGACTGGGGGTGGTGATGGGGCGCGTGTGTGTTTTGAAGGCAGAGGCGCCAACATGGGACTCCTAACCCACACTTCCCTGCTGCGCTTCTGTGTGCCCTTGGGTGGGGTGGAAATTGCCTCAACTGCTCTGTCTCACAGAGACCCCCAAAGAAGAGGTGAAATCAGTGAGGTGTTAGAGTCGGCGAGAGGTTTGTGCCGTGCAAAGGCACCCTCTGGCTGGGTCGCCTGCTCACTCTCAGGCACCCACCCTGAGTGAGAACGAGGATCCGGTGGGCTTCCATCCCCAACACCGGCAACGGTGTGTGGCAGAGTCAGTGCCTGTTCGGTGTTTGCTTTAGCGTTGCTGCACCATCAAGCCCATCCTGACTCTCTCCTCCCCTGCCTCCATCTTCTCCCTCTCCGGATGGCACTAGCTTGTTTGTCCCATGCCTCCACCCCTGAGACCCCAACTCATCGCCTTGCTTTCCCCTCCTCGGCTGCCGCTCCCTCCTCTCAGGCCTCAGAGGAGCCCTCTCTTGACCCAGGACACCCATTAGACAGAGGGAGACACCAGCGATCACCGATCACCAGGCACTTTGTGAGGAAGGCCAACGAGGAGAGGCCAGGCTGACCAGGGCGAGCAGCGGGACCCCCAGAAAGACGCTCGGCTTCCCGGGAATGGGAGCCTAATCCCGTTAGTGGCTGGCTGGAGGCTCCTGGGGCCGCAGCCTCCTTCCCGCTGTGCCGGAGGGATGTCATTGGAGGACCGGCGGCCACGGAGGGCTTGGCTCGCCAGCAGCCCCCCTCCCGCCCCCAGCCCCCTCGCTTCTCTTTTCTTTCGCAGTGACACTCACGGCAGTGCCTCTGAGGTCATTTGTTTCCCACAGCCTCACAGGGCGCTGTGGCAACCAGGGGGACAATGATCTCTCACAGGAATGATGGGAGGCCTTGTTTTGCCTTAAATAAGCTCCTTCAAGGGAGCAGCAAGGTCTGTTGTGTGTGTGGTTTGTTTTTTTCAGAAAATCCTTTTGCACGTAGTTTCAGTGTGAAGTACTCAGACAACTTCAATGGAAGACATAAAGAATCTTATGTGTATGTATGTGTAAGGGTTTAACTTTATTTTTATTGCTGCTTTGAGACCACGATCGTATTTTCCCTTCTGCCAGTTACCCTTTTCCCTCTCACGCCGTCTGGACCCTAGTGTCCTCTGAAGAGCATCAGGCAGGAACCGGCAGGTGTCGGGGCCGAGAGGTGGCCACGTCTCCGTGTTGGCGTCCGATGGCCTCCGCTGCGGCAAGGCCGCTCTGGGGTGTGTGCACCGGGGGGGTTGGAGCTCCAGCACGTCCCCCGTCCTGTCCTGGGCCCAAAGAAAGTGTGTGCTCTGGGTGGCCAGGGCTGGGATTCACAGCAAGATGGAAGTGAGGTGGGAGGATTGTGGGCCCCTCGGAACAGACCGTCGGCTCACATGTCAGAGCTGCAGGGAAATACGGGGAAAGGGAAGGGGCCGTCCATGAGGCAGGGAGTAAAGAGAGGTCAGGTTGCAGGTCTAGGCCCACGTGGCTGTGTAACGAGGAAAGACGGGAGGCCATTTCCATTCACACCCTGATAACATCACTAGAAAACACAGCACTGACCTGTGTATCTAATGCTCTCCAGTGTTTCAGGTCTTTAAACTGCTCAAGATGATTTAACCCAAGAGCTTTTAGGTGTGAGCATTATTATTTGTAAAGGCTTTCTGCTTGCCGAGTCATGCTGTATCATGTAATCTGGAAATTTCGCATGGAGAAACTGAGGTCAGGCAGATTTAAGTCTTCCCCAGAATCACATAATGAATTTGTTTCAAGGTTTAAGATTAAAACCCAGGTCCTTTAGTTTCCAGATCATTAACTAATCACTATGATCTATGAATTCCTTCTCCTTGTTACAGAAAAAAAAAAAAGGCCATCAGGACATTCTCTCATCTGAGTGCTATGTCTCAGAAACTGTGTGGCCATCTAAATTATATTTTAAAACTATCCTTTCCTCCTTTATAAATGTATCTTCCTTTTTTGGTAAATCCTATCTTCTTCAACTCTTTATAAAATTTTGTCACCTCTTTAGCATGTCAGACTCAAAAGCAGTTTGCTTTATGATCGGGCCACTTGGAGGACATAATATCTTTTCCCTTCCCGTTTTATTTCCTGACTTTTCCCGGGAATAATTCTCACGCATTCGCGAAGCACTTGGGCAGGAAGGAGCGTTCTCCAGATGTTCCTCTTGGTTGCCTAGAGTAATTCAAAGACTGGTATCACTTTTTGGTAAATTGAAGAAACATTTTTGTGATAACTAGTTACACTTGAGCTTAAAAAACAATCCTAAGATTAACTCTTAACAACCAGAGTGTCATTTGAATCGTTCACGGATTCTGAAGTGGGAGTCCCAGAAGTTTTGGTAAATGGGTTGACTTGTTGCCTTATTTCTCTGGACCATCTGTGAAATGCTTGTTCTCAGCTGTTCATTAGCTTCCGATAACAAGCACACTGCAGTCCACTCCAACAGACAGCCTGTGTCTTTGACATTGATAGGACACTAGCCAGACCATCTTCTCTCTGGCCATGCTAACAGTGTTCCGGCCGTTGCTAAATCTAGAATGATTCACGCTTTAGTATTCGTTGCAGGGGAAACGACAAAAGTGAATAAATAAAAATCACTGATACAGGGCTCGTGACAGATGGTGAGCGGCAAAAGTAAACTCCTGAGCTACGTTAACGAGCTCCCCTTGGAGATGTTCGACTCGAAGTGCAGACGTGCTGGCCGGCCTGGCCTCACGCAGCCTCCCCTCTCAGCCCATCGGAACATTTCCCTGCAGGTTCCTCGCCTACTGGCAAATTCCGCTGCCTCTTCCAGAGGCACAGAAGATGAGTCTGACTGAGTCCAAAATGGTAACCAAAAATGTTGACTAGCAAGAAGCTGGCAGCGGCGGCTTTGGGAGCCGGGGAGTAAATAACAGGCTGTTGTCCCACACCCCAGTTTAATGCTCTCGAGAGGTTCTTATGTTGCTCACATTAGTGGGCATGTAAATGAAACCCCTGTTGGCCTTGGCAGATATTGGCCTCTTCTGTGACCTTGTTTGACTGAAACAAAAAGTCATTGGAGGAACAAAATTTCAGCGCTCTGAACCCTGTTGAAAGAAAAGGGCAATTCTCTGAATTGGGTAACCGGATCGCCTTCCCCGGTGCCCTAGGGCTTATATCAAACATATAAGAAGGGGATTAATAACTTCAGTGTGAAAATGAGCTTCAGGCAACTTCCAACTGTAACATTTCACTCTCAGGAGCTTCAGGACATACAAACAGATTTTTCCAGAGTGTTTCGAAGTGCTCTTTACGAAATGCGGGTGGGACTGGAGGCTGCTGTGGGGTCCCTGTAATTGCTGTGGCCCAGCCTGGTGGGCAGGCCACCGGAAAGCCTCCACGAAGCAGCCACTTAATGAAACTGCTTGTGAGACGTGCTACGGGAACTAGAGGACAGTGACAGTAGTAGTTTTATAAACTATGCTCTGTATTCATCTCCTCGGTCACAACTGTATTACCTAGACTCAGCTAGACGTGTGTCAGGCTCCCCTTCTTCCTATTCCAGGGGCGTGAAAGGACTCCACGTCTCACCCCAGACCCGCTTGCTATGTGTGAGTTGCAAGGGGCCATTTGAGAAGAAGAGGAATTTTAAATTTTTACTTACTTATTTGTTTACTCAATACTTACTCAATGCCTACTATATACCAGGCTTGAAAGAATAAGAAGGCATTTGTTGGAGTGATCACTTTGTAAGTTATATAAATGTTTAATCACTATGTTGTATACCTGAAAGTAATATAGTGTTATATGTCAACTGTAACTGAAAATTTTTAAAAGCAAACCAAAAAATGGAAATTCATATATATATATATGAAATATATATTCATATGTGTATATGAGATATATGTACAGAAGACCCTTGGACAGATGTTTGGACTCAGAGCCCTTCATGAGGGTTGAAGGAACACACGAGGAGGGAGCCCTTTCTTCTCAGGAACGGGGAGGCTCTGACCGGGCTAAAGGAGGGGACGAGAGGTGAGTCCACGAGGCAGAGAAACGGAGACGACTCTCCCAGGCAGAGATTCCACGGAGGTTAAGTTGATGATGAATCTGATCAGAAGAGGCAGGCTGACATCATCAGTTTTCTCTTGGAGCAGAAGGGTCAAAAGTGGTTCTTCTGAGTCCTGAGGAAGTGGGTTTATTAGTGATGGAGGCAACTATTGGGATCACAACTTGCATGGAAAAGGGAAACAAAGGACAACCTCTGAAAAATGCGTTGTTCTGAAAGGTATCTTCAGAGATACAGACATTCCGAGGATTCTGGTGACCACATAGAAAAGTGAATGGGGGGAACATTCTTATCTTAATGGCCGTAGATCTGTCTGATGCCCAAAAGAGTTAGCAAAATCCTGCTATTTGTTTATTGCTGGTCCACTTTAAAGCTGGTATTTTTTTTTTACTACGAAAATATTGCTATAGCTGGGGAGGGTTGCTTCTAAGAATGAGAATACCAGAAAGCTAATCAGAAAAGGAACTAACTTGAATGATGAGCTAAGGATTTATTTTCATTTTTATTCTATAATTTTTATAGAAAACTGTGAGGCAGACGTCTCACCTGCATAGTCACGTGAGAACGCCTCAAAGCCCATGCCCTCGTCCGCACTCCCGCCTGTCACAGCCAGTTCTTCCTATAAAGTAGATGTGTTTCCTCTCCTTCCTTCCTCCCTCCCTCCCTCCCTCTCTCCCTCCTTTCCTTCCTTCCTTCCTTTTTTTCCCTTCCTTCATACTTGGATATATCTAGGCAGAGGTGGCCAGTAGGTTCCATCTTTCTTTCAACTCCAGATGACCAGTAGTGGCTGCTTGGACTGCTGTGTGGTAACTGCTTAGCTACAGCTCCCATGGGCCCTGTACTGGGGCTGCGGTGGTACGTGGGCCACGTAGCTGTTGTCGGGGCTGCTGCTTTAGTGTCTTCACTTCACCCCTGAAACAGAGCATGAGATAAATCAGCTGAAGTCCCAATGCAAGAAAGCCACGCCTACCTCCCAAACGAGGAGACGTTCTGCTGCTGCATACAGACATGAAAAAGAACAGTGACTTTATAGGAGAGATGTTTAATCTAAGAATTAGAAGGGGAAGCCTGAAGAAAGCTAAGTGAAATAGACGACCAACTTCTGAAATGTGATGGCAAAATCAAGCTGGGATCTTTGTGGCTCATTTCAGGGTAGCTGTTTGAATCTGTTTACTGTTTTCTTTTCTTTTTTTAGGGTTATTGTGTTTTTCCCCCTCTGCGTGTAGTGGGATGGCAAACCACAAAAAGCAACAGCCTCCTGTGTCCCTTGGCCGTGCAGTTCAGCCAGTGCCCGGCTCCCCACTCGCCGTCAGCACTGGCTCCTGCTGCAGATAGGCTGGTGACTCACCCCTCCTGGGAGATGAGATGCGGTTCCATCTTGATATCACCCATTGGGCTCATTGCTTGAATCCCCAGATCGTTCATGTGTTTGTTGACTTTTCATCTAAAAATAAAAGTCACTTAAGGCAAATAGCTTAGTGCCAGTGGGTTTGGCTATTTGTAGAATTTAGAAACCCATTTAGGAAACCACCCTGAGGATTTTCTTGGCGTTGCGTCAGATCTGGCATGTGGCGCTTCCGCACACCAGCTCTTGCACGGATTGGGTCCATGGGGCTGAGTTGTGGAAAACCTTCCTGAGAAAAGTAAACCCTCGGGAAGTAGTTCCTCCTGGCGATCCAGAAGTCACGGCTGTATCCCCTTGGTCCCGTCCTGGTCCGACCATTGCTCCTTCTCGGGTGAATGTGACACTGGGACAGCCTTCAAAAGGACAAAGTGTCAACTGCGTGACTTTGGAATTTGGGCGCAGTTTAGTCCGTGACGTTCCTCTTCCATAAACTCCCCCTGTTCTTTTTTTATTTTTAAATTTTATTTCTATTTTTTAGTTGTATTTTTTTCCACGTACCATTTATCCCCTTTATCCTCCCCTCCCCTCTGCAGCCCCTGCCCTGCTGTCCGTGTCCACGTGTTCTTTTTCCTTCGAACAAGCAAAAAGGAAAAAGGGCTCCCCCACACCGTTCTTCAAAATGGTGCCACGTCCTTCGTCTCTCCCCCCCCCCCCCGCCCCCCAGTCATGATGCCTTGTTTCCGACTGCCGGAGTGCATTCCAGAGCCCAGCACGCCGAAGTAGCAGGCAGCCCCCTGTGATGGCTCGCTCAGTACGCGCTGCAGAATTGGAGGCCACGGCCTAGTCATCTCTCTGGGTCACGCAGAAGTCACTTCTGGACAAAAAGTGCTGTATACAATGTATATTTTTAAAACTGATCTTTACTTTGTGCTGCAAAAACAAACTTTGAGGGGATGGTTCTCCCACAGGATATGGACATGGCCTTGGACCACGTCCAGGGTTAGTGACACAGCTGCTGTTTCCTGCAAGGGACATCCCATCTCCAGAGGGGAAAAGACAAAGTTAAATATATAGCAGGAGGGTAATGACCGAGCCTATTAACAACAGCGAAAGGGTTTGCCTGTTACGCTATCTGTAATAATATATGGCCGTTGGCAGGAATTACAGTTTATGTTTAGAAGACATATTTAAAACTCTTTTCCAGAGGTCAACTGACCCAATAATAGCTATAGCAACAACAACACCATTTCCTTCTGGCATCTGATAATTTTAAAGTTTCTTGGTATGTCTAGTTTTATATTCACAACAACCTGGTTGCGCTGGTAAATTTAGTGGGGTGGTAAGCACTGCTAGGGTACGTGAAGCAAGGCAAGGAGTTTGGATTTATTCTAAGTGTGATGCAAAGTTTCAGCCAGGGATGGAGAGGACGTGATTCACATTTTAGCAAGATCACCCAGCCTGCTACATGGGGTATAGACTATAAGGGGTGGGAGTGGAAGCCAGGAGCCAGTCAGCAAAAATGACATAATTCAGGTAAGAGACGGTGGTGGCTTGGACTGGGTGAGGGTGGTGGAGGGGTGAGAAGTGGTTAGGTTCAGAGTCAATGTTGATAAAACTGCTTACAAGGCCTGAAAATAGATCGGATGTGAATATTTTTTTTTAAATAAGAATTTTCTCTAGATTTTAGAGTCTAGATAACTCTGGGAATGGTGTTTTGTGGGGGGGGGGGTCCCCCTATGGAGTGCCATGGAGTTTTTCTAGATCAAAAATCTAGGAATGCCGGGGCGAAGAGCAGACTGGGGTGGAGGGAGGGCAGGGATTAGGGGTCCTGTCCTGGAAAAGTTGAGTTTGAAATGTCTGCCAGCCACGCAAGTGGAGGTGTCGCGGAGGCAGCCGGACACAGGAGCCTGGAGCTCAGGGAAGTGGGTTGAACTGGGGATGGGAAAGGCCTAAGGACTGATCTTGGGGATACAGCAACATTCACAAGTGGAAAAGAAGAGAAATCTGTAAAGGAGACTGGGAGGGAGGGGGCAGGTGGAGGTGAAGAAATCCGTGAGAATGGGATTTTCTGGAAGCCAAGAGAAGCAAGTTTCTCAGGAAGGAAGGAGCTAGACTCAGTGCTACTGAGAAGTCAGGGAAGGTGAGGGCTGAGGACTGAACCCTGGATTTGGCACGATGTGGTCGATGGCGTGGATGTGGCAGGCTGCAGTCAGGGGTGACCCTGGCGCGCCTGGTTTCAGAGGTGTGTTCGGGGCAGCAGCGTGACCGGAGCCCCTTAAAGAGAGAACCAGAGGGGAGGAAGTGAGAAGAGAGCGCACGGACACTGCATTCCGTGACCTGGCGTTTTGCTACAAGTAGAATCAAGCAGATGGTGTGGTAGCTGGGGAAGTTGAAGGTGTTATTTTGTATTTTTTATGATGTACGTGATTAGTAGAAAGGAAAAATGGGATAACGCTGTAGAGAAAAAAGGACAAGCACTACTGTCAAAGCCTGGAGGGTGTCGGAAGAGCTGGGATACAGGTCCCGCAGACGGGCCGGTCCCAGGTGGAAGCAGGACTGTTTATCCCTGGGAACAGGAGAGGAGAAAGGCTACATGAATGTACACTCGAGCAGTCTAGCAGATTTGGTGATGTGAGGATAAGGTCATTCTTTTCTTACAACTCCACTTTCTCATTGAGAAGACATGAGGTGGTCAGCGGAAAGGAAAGAAAGGGAAGGGAATGGTGGAGACGGGAGAAGACAGGAACTAGTCAGACAATCTTTACACTTTGCCACCGCTGCCTTTGACTCCTCCATGATTTCATGAGAAAACAGACCCCAGGCCTAGTCTTGGTAATTAGTTACTCAAGAGTGGGCCCGGAAACCTGGCAGGACCCCCGCCACTGTGGCTGACAGGTCTGTGAGCTTGGGGAGGCGGGGAGGCAGGGAGGCAGGACATGTAAAGGAAGGATAAAAGGCTGGTGTCTCTCTGGAGTGAAGGTCCTCTGAGAACACCCCTGCCCCCGTTCAGCTGCCCCCAGTAGGGTGTGTGCAGCGAGGAGGCTAGCACAGCCTTTGCCTTCTTCCAAGATGCCCCAGTTGGCTGAAGTCATGGGGTTTGCGGCATGTCCGCTGGCTCTCCCAGGGGCATCGTTGTCCCAACTCGTTCTGTCCCTCACCGGGTTGCTTAGAGACACTGCCCAAACAAACTAAGTCACTCCACACCCCAGTGTGCCTCTCATACTTGTGAGAGAGTCCTAGGCTCTCTGAGCTGCAAGTACTACAGACCAAACGGGGGGCGGGGGCGCTGAGGGGAGGAGAATACTGACCGCAGGACTTTCTGGGTGGTGTTTACCTATTGTGTCCCTTCGCAGGTATTTGGGTTCTGCTCAAAGGCTGTCTGTCTGCTGGGGTTACTTAGAATTCTGATATTCCGAGATGTTTATTTGATGTTCTGATAATTAGGAAGCAAAAAAGCTGGGCTTGTGGATGATTAAAAAGAAACAGTGAAATGAAAGGAGGCGCCAACTTTTCTTACAAAGCCCCCGAGAGAGTGGCAACACAGGAGCCAGAGAGGACTTACCTCCCTCCTTAAGGTGGGCACAGAACCCTTTCACTGTTTCTCCCCTGGGGTCCTGCAGCAAGGTGCTCTGTGCTCAGGGCAAGGGTGCTTGCTTTTGATATGTGTTTTTGTATCTCCGTGAATAAATGGGGTAAACAGAAAAGAGTTCTACAAATGGTATTATGGTGATCAAATCAGACAAGTTCCACTGAGATGGCTCCGTGTGTATAGTGCCCTCATTCCTTGCTAACCACCCAGTTATTTGCCACTGCTTATGGATTGTCCTTGATATGTTGAACTTATCAACATATTTAATCCTCATGACTGCTCTATCATTGTCATGTTATTTTTTTGAAGATTTTATTTATTTATTTTTAGAGAAAGGGGAAGGAAGGAAGAGAGGGAAAGAAATATTGATGTGAGAGAGAAGCAACGATCAGTTGCCTCTTATATGTGCCCTGACTGGGAATCGAACCAGTGACTTTCCACTTTGTGGGACGATGTCCAACCAACTGAGCCACACCGGTCAGGGCTATCATTGCCATTTCAGAGATGAGGGCATGGAGGCCCACAGAGGTTTAGGTCCAGGTCACTTAACCAGTAAGTGAGAGAGTCAAGGATCTTGCTCTGGTCTCTCATTTCCAAAGCCAGCCCTCTTTCCATTGCACCACACAGCCTGTTACATATAATCAACAATAAGAATGGCCTGGCCATTTGTGTTTGTGAAGTGCCTTTTATTGAAACTCTGTGAGCATTATTATCTTTGTGATCTGGAGAAAGGGATGACGGAACACATTTTTTGGATGCATTACGGGTCTGATGTGATTTGGGTGCTTTCACACACCGGACGGGCTATGGTGACTGCAGATGCGGGAATCGCGCTTCCCAGGGCGCCGCTCACAAAGGAGCTGAGGGTCAACCGCAGTGTTTTCCTCGGTGCGATCCAGGCTCCACTGGAGCAGCGAATGAGTCTTTTTTCATCACTGTTTTATCCCTAGTGTCTAGTACAGGATCTGACTCTGGCACATAGTAGGTGCTCAGGAAGAGTTTATTGAATGAATAACGGCTGAACGTGCTGTAAGCTGCACCGTGAAGGCGTTGATCCTTGTGTCACGCTTTCTGGAGACTTCCATTGGATGTTGAAACGATGCCACGAGAAGGTTCTGAAAATGGATCCGTGAGGACACGTGTGTTTCCAATCGCGGCAGCGACGCTCTTCTCACTGCTGCGCAGTCTGAGCGACAAGCAGCTCCTCTGCTGGGGACACGGAGGTGCAGAGTTTCCTGGGAGAAGGCTTTGCAAGGCAGTGGACAGTTTGTGGCACAACTGAAATCTTGAGATTCGCACCTTTGCAATCCAACCCACTTAACAACCCTGTGGTCCTGGGGGGGTTACAGCTTCCCGTAAATCTTGTCCTTAATCATTTAAAGAGACGGCAATTTATCTTAAATGTGCACCTTCTTATGAATGTGACACACTTAGCACAGATGGTCTCCGAAGTTTTTCCTGGCTCCCCCTACCCTAACAGTATCTAGTATGTTAATGTCAATATTAGCTTTACTGTTTTAGGTAACTTTGGTATGCTTCTCATTAGCTGGAACCGTAAAGAGTTCAGTTTTACCTGCGCTGAGGGATCGCTAAATTCCTATTGGCATCTGACTGCACGGTCCCATGTCGAAAGTGAGGTCATGTTTCTCCTGGATTGTGCCTGTATCTGATGAGCCTCGGCTGGCGTGAATCCGAGACAATGAAATAATCACACCCATTAGCTCACCGGGGCCCTATTAAGATGTGGCCTGGCTTTCCATCTATTCCTCCTGCTTGGAAAAACTGACACAGTCATGGTTTGTAAAGGTTAGCGGAGATGGAACTGCTCTGACAGCCGAAACTCCGCGCTACCCTGTTTAGACCCGGGACCAGCCTGCTGCTTGACCTCGGGAAATAGCCGGGGAGCCAGGGTGCAAGTATCTTCTTTAATCTTCTTGTTTGTGGTGGTTGAATTTTCCTAACACTCTGTTTTCTCCATCCCAGCTTTTGTGGCTAGTGGGTCACTCCAGAGTAGTAGTTTCCAAACTCTTCATACAATTCTCTTTACAGACCCTGTGTTCTGAAGTTTCGGGCCTAGTGAGCAAATGGTAATGGTCAGATAACAGATCAATTTTCTTGTTAATGCCCAGTGTCATTATGCTGGAGGTTCTTTTGCCTCCTGTGGTTCTTGCAGGAGCACTTTCCCAGGCCCTGTGGCCACTCCTCGGGCGTGGCCTCCAGTTACACCTGGCGGAGCACCCTTGACCTCCCCCACAGAGCTCTGTGCGCAGTCGAAACTAATTGTTTGTCTAGCATGTAAGCTCCATGAGGACAGGGACCTTGCCTGTCTTATTCACAGCTATTTCCCCAGGGCCTAAGTCTTTGCTGGACACAGAGTGGGCGCTCAAGCAGCATTTGTAGAATGAATTCGCTGATTTAATTTCAGTGAAAAATAAAAGAAACCCATCCCTTATGTTGGCTTAGGAAGCCTTATCCCATGTAAAGTTGATAGAATTTTTGAAATATTGACTACAGCTTAAATGAAAATTACCAAGTTTAGCCCTGGCTGGGTAGCTCAGTTGGTTAGAGCATTGCCCTGATACGCCAAATCTCTGGTCAAGGCACATACAGGAATCAACCAATGAATGCATAAGTTAGTGGAACAACAAATTGATCTTTCTCTCTCTCTCTCTCTCTCTCTCTCTCTCATACCAATTTTAAAAAATCACCAAGTTTAGAATAACGGGTCAACTCTGGGTGGGAGAAAAGATGATGATGCTGTTGGGGAGGGATTACACAAGAGACTTCCAGAATATTGATAAGGTTCTATTTCTTAATTTGGGGGACTCCTAGGGACCCAAGAGCCCCAGACTTACTTCTGAACTAGAGGAACATGCCAAATAAGCCATCTGTTACTTATTTTATCCATACCCAAGGCAAAGCTGTCAGGGCCACCTGAGGATGTTGTAAAAAGCAAGGGTATTATTAAAGTAGACTTATTACTGTAAAGATCTTATGACTGTTCAGCTAGCTGCCTTGAAAAATGCCCATTTTTCTCCACTCACCTCTTGGGAGACATGGAGAGCCACCGCAAACGAGCCCCTCTGTCGCTCTTTGTGCACCTCCTGCCTCTTGGACCCACCTCTCTTTCCTAAACTGCTCATTTAACCTAACTCAGATTAAAAATGAGAAATCAGCCGTGATGGTTAGTTGAATGCCTACTGTGTGCTTGCATTATAAGCTATAATTAGAGTTCCTTGAGTCTTGTCCTGATCCAGGTCTTCTAGTGGCTATCATCATGCAAGAAAGAGAAAGTCATCGGAGAACGGTCTGATGTGAGGGCAATTGTTTAGTCTTTCCTAATAATCCGATGCCCTCCTGGGCAGGTCACAATCTTTGGAAGTGTCAGAGATATGTTGGAAAAGTCACAGCACCTGCCAGCGCGACTGGGCAGCGACCTAAGTGGGATGACCTATGGCGCATTGCGCTCTGGTATTCTTGCGGGGCTCACCTCCTGGGGCATTTCAAGAGAGCAGGCCCAGTCAGTCCTCTCATCAGATAGTGATCAAAAGTCTCTTGATAAATCAGTAAGGCTGAAAATATTCTTGGCAGTTTAAACAGGCAGTGGTAAGAACATGCTTTCTGTAGTTACAATGAGTTCATTATCCAAGGGCCGGAAGTGACCAAAATCATTGATTGGCTAATTACACATAACTCAAGGGTCATAATGCTTCAGTCATTATGTGGGACTATTCATAAAGTACTTGAGTTCAGCTCCCATAAGGAGGGGAAATGCATCCAGGGAAATTGCAGGGTAAAAGTCTGGGAATGTAGATAGTATAGGACATTACTGGTCTGAAATAGAAGGTTTCATGTATAGAGTTTTTCAAACAGATTCTTGGACAAAAACATTTCCCAAATCTTTCCCAGTTTTCAGATGGGATGTAAAACCAGAGGCCCTAACCTTTACTTGTGGTTGTCTAAAAATCTACCCTATTTTTCTTAGGAAGGGAAGCAGTTGCCTTAACACTTGGCCAGAGTCCCAACATGTACAGGGTGGCCCGTTTAAAACAGGCCTGTGGATGCTTCCGAGTAGGAAAGGGGTTTGTTGTAAAGCACCATGTGTTTGTGGGTGTTTAATGAATATGAGCTGATTAAATTGGCCACCCTGAATTATAGCCTCATACCTTCTACAATTCCTCCCCAGTTTTTTAGCTCAAGACAATATTCTTCCTACTTTTCTGCCCAAACTTGTTCGGCAGATATGCTACCACTGTTAAAACTGCTTGTGTTTTCTACCCAAAGTATTTTTATTTCAGTGGTGGGCAGAAGAATCAGCCTTGGAAATGTCTCTCTTACTGATCGCCCGGCCAGCTGCAGTGATGTTCTGTATCAGCCACACCCACATCACCTCCCCTCTCAGCATTCCCACTCCATCTGCCTCCCTGTCTCCGGGCTGACACAATACCACTGTCTGTCTGGAGCAGATAGTGAGCTCTGCCACAAACAGAGGAGGCCTTGTCTAAAGAAGGGAAAGCCCTGCTCTAGGAATCAGGCAACCTGGGCTTGCGGCTTGCTTTTGCTAATAGCCATCTGTGTGGCTTAGGGTAGTCTCTTTGTCTCCTTGAAGCAGTGAGGCAAAAATCAAAAGTTCTCAAACTGGGGGTTGTGGATACTTGACGTCTGCAAGTGCTATGTGATTTTTAATTTTTAATTTCAAAGATTTTTTTATTATAAAGGCAATACTTTGCAATCAAAAGATGTTTTCCTAAAATACAGTTTAATTTTCCTTATTTAGTGATTCTGAAACTCGGTCTAAGGTTGCCTAGACTCAGTCTAAGGTCTCCTAGAGGTTTTTAGATGTGTTTTAAATGTCTTAAATTATGTTCCCCTTTGAAGGGAGTCTGTTTATCACTCCAGTTTGAGAAACACCGGACTGTTTCCATATATTTATAAACTGGTTGTAGAAATGGGACAAAATATTAGCTTTAACTTTCTTGTCCTCATACTCCTCAGCCTAATTACTTTTGGATTACCCCCGTATACTTAAGTCTTTTAGCATATGGGCTTCCTTTGTTTCATAACTGAAATAGTTTCTGCTTTCAGTCACTCTATGCTAATTTATAAAGAATGTATTTCTCCCAATAGCTACTTCCCTTTCCCTTTAAGACTCAGATGATTTAATCTATTGGTGACTAACCTGGCAGAGCCCACCTTCTTCTATAAAGGCTTCTGGGTCTTTACAGTGAAGAGGTGCTCTCCCCTTACCAGTGTGCTCAAGATTAAGTCATCATAACGGTAGTTTGTGTGTGCATCCCACTTCTGTAGTACTCAAAGTGCTCTCTTTCGTATGCATGATACTTTCGATTCTCTCTGCAGTGTCCTTGGTAAATGAAGCCAGTTGTGTGGTCGCCATTTTACAGATGAAGACACTCAGGCCCAGAAATGGTGCCTCATATCTTCTGACTTAGTTCATCTGTTCTTCCCAACAATGCTTCTCATCCAGTAACAGCAGCACACATGGAATGACTAGCTATTTGCCACCCTGTGCTGCTCCACTGTGTGAGCGGAGCTCCTCATGCAAGGGTAGACTGACACTGTCAGGCTTGCTCACCCTGACGTTAGTCACATGCCATTCTTTATTAAAAGACCCAGCTGGTCCCACCCAGCCCGTTTCCTGGGACTTGGAAGTTATTTAATAAATATTTATTGGGTAATGAGTGAGTAAGTGAGTAAGCTCCCCAAAATCATCCCTCTGATTACAATTTTTATGCTGGAGGTGATTTTTGCTGCACGGATTTATGCCAACACGTTGTTTCAAGTTCTAAGTCTTGATTTGCTCAAAGACTGCCAGGTGCTTTAAGGAGAAAAGAACGGAACTGCTGAGAGAGAGGCACACTGTCGGCCAGTGGAGGAAATCCTCTCGCTGGCCTCGCCGACCTTGCTGTCTGTGATCGGTTTCCTAGGCCTCACGGCAAATAGGGAAAATGATGTCAGTCCGTCTTTCTGGAGCTGACTGGAATACTCGCTCCCAGCACAGGGAGAAGATGGGAAAGATGGAGGTGTGTGAGAGTAAGTGGAAAGGCAGATAAATGCTGTCAAGTTCAAAGGTCTAGATGGAGAGGAGAAAGTTGGTGGGCAGACAGTTTCCGTGGTCAGGTACGTCTGAGTGAGTGGAAAGGGAAGAAATGTTTTGTCTGCTCCTTCCATCGTGTGGTTTGGCTGCTTTCCCTTCACTGCCCAAGAGAACTGCTAGTGACCGGGGGCATCGCATTTTAATCAGGGCAGCTCGTGCTGGGCCGGTGAACTTGGCTCCCGTGGGGGTCACAAAGTTGTAGCAGGGAGAGAGGGAGGCTGCTGCTCACAAAGGGCCCACTCATCCTCTTCTGCTGTGGGCGGCGGCTGTGGTGTCTCTAAGCACGTTTTGTGTATCGCATGTTCCTCATGCTAGTTATTATCATTTGACTGCATTATCTATGAGAGTGGATTGCCTGGAAAAAGTCGTTCCACTTTATTTTTATATACTCATTGTCCCTGGAACCACTTTCTGAAATTCCAGGCTTTCATTTCACTGTCATTCTCTAAAATTGTCACTTTCTCAAAGCTCTGGGGTTCTGGAGATATTCTCGTGCTCCCGGCATGCTTCTGAGTAACTTCTGGGAACTCTGTAGTGTAGTGGGCCTGGCTCTGCCGGGCCCACGAGGAGGCTGCTTCCCCTCCCGGTTGTTCCTCTCCGACAGGGGATTTTGGTCATCTTGAAAAACTAAGAATGCGAGGGGACCAAAGTGAAATTGCAGAGCATGTTCGCCTGGCCAAACTGAAACACACATGATGAACTGACCACACACGTGGTCTCGAAATGACATCTCACTCAGGGAGTCAAAGCCAAGGACCGCGGTTAGTGCCCCAGCAGGCCCCAGATGGTTAGAGTAAACACACACCCCTGCTTTCTGCCAGGTAGTTTTCATCAGTTTCCTCAGGATGTCAGTGTGTGTGTGTGTGTGTGTGTGTGTGTAATTAAGAGTATTTAATCATATTAGAATTCCCCACAGAGAGATGGTGTGAGGAATGGAGGAGGGATCACTGGCTCGAACAGCCTCAGTGAGAGGCACCCGTTGAAAAAGAAGCAGAGGAAAGCCAGGTCTCTGGGCCGCGTCTGTGCCATCACCGCCTCAGGAGGTGGGCTGGCCCGCCACCCCTGTCACCGCAGGGAGAACGGAAGCCCTAGTCTTCCGTGGCAATCTCAGGGTCCCCAGGGTTTGGTGTTTATTCTAAGTCCCTCACTTTTTCCCATTTCTCTATATATTCTCCTGTCTTGATCTGATCAATCACCAAATTTAGCTGCAGGAAACGGTCTCTTATTTTGGACAAAAAAACCATGTCCCATTGACAATAAGTGATTTTCAGAATCACTCAGTGAGTGAGCTGGTTGGAATCTGGCTCACTGGCATGCCAGTCTGTTCGCTTCGCCTAGTAGGCATCCCTGGGAAATCTGTTTTTACGTGTTTCTTTGAAGGATTTTACTAATGTGAGCTTCACTTAAAGAAATACTGATGTCTTTTCTAATTCCCCTAAATTGATCATGGTGGATTTCTGTTGAAAAGCCACAGAGTACACTTTCCCTGTACGCCAGCTCTAAAACCATTTCTTCATTCATTCGTCAACAGAAAAGCTATTCCAGATGACCCTGTGTCGGGCATTCTGCGAAATCTAGATGAAAAGACAGAACGTCCCCACAAGGACTCAGAACTTAGTACTCTTTAGATTCTATTCAGTATAGTTGATTTGCTCACCGGTGCTAAGAAAATTAAGATTATGAGGTTGTATTCCTTTATCTGGCATTAACTTGGACCAGTCACCTCACTGATTGGACCAGCACAAAAGTCCCCTGTTTACTCTAGAATGGCAGTTTGAAGACAGATCCTACTGATGGTATGTTGATAGCTTCCTGGGAACATGAAGGTGGCATGGTTGGAGCTGAAAGGACTCGTGGGGACAAGTGGGGAAAAGGAGTCACCAGCACGTGGCTTTTCCTGGCCCACTGGGCCCAGCCCTGTTGGTCTCTGACTCGGACCACTGCCCTTCCAGACATCTGCCTTGTTGACGTTCATTACGGTTCTTTAGTTTACACTGATCCATTTCTAGATAAGAAACCAAATGGGGAAAAAATCATTAGTTCTTAGTTCGCTCTTAAATTTTTCCCCGTTGGAAAGAACCAGTGTCTCCTGTCATTTGGTGCTAATTCCCCTTTAGTATTTTCATATCTTTGGATACCTGTGGGCTGGAGTCTCGTTAAGCAGGATGGGAATATATTTTACAAGTCATTAGTTAACTTTTCAAAGTAGCAACCATAAGACTATGGTGTTTCTCATTTTCACTTTTTCAGAATCATTAGCTAGTGGATCAGTGGTTCTCATCACCAGGTGACATGGCCCTTCAGGGGACATTTGGCAATGTCATTTTGGTTGTTATAACCGGAGGGAAATGCTACTGGCCTTCTACCCAGGGACACTGCTAAGCACCCTACAATGCAAAAGAAGCCCCCACAAGCAGGACTCATCCAGCCCGAACTGCCGACAGTGCTGAGGTTAAGAACCCCCTGGTGTAAACCCAGCCCAGGTACACAAGCTGGAGGAAGGTCCCCGAACTAGCTGTCAGTCAGTTAACCAGCTTCACTCCTTCACGCTGCCGTCCTCTTGCAACAAGGGGTCGTGCCTGGCTACTTCCCATGACAGGGGGCTGACCCTCAGGCTTGGAAAGTGGGTTCCACAATGAACTTCTATTTCCAGGAAGGTTGTTTCTGTTTCCCTCGATGTGTTCCTCTCCACACTCTCTGCTCAAGTCTCCCAACAGTACATTTTGTTGCCCCTTATTATCAGTCATGTGATCAAAGAAGAATATAAATATTGCCCCAGACATCATTTGGTCTAAAGTTGACCCAGCCAGATGGTAATCTGCAAATTCTTACAGCTGAGCTCTCATACTCGGTGTCATTCTCATGGCTCTGTTCTAAGAAGACAGAGGTGAGCGGGTAGTGCTCACGAGGGTTACTGGGTGGGAAAGCTTAGGGATGTTGTGTGAGAATGAGGAGGAGACCTCTACTTATAAGCTTCTTTCTCAATATCCCTGCTTGGGTGCATGCCCTATTGAGTACTTCAGCAATCACTTAAATTTCTTCTCATTAGACAGCTTTTCACTTTGCAAAAGTAAAACCCATTTGCATCAATGGAGTTTAACCTAATTTTTAAATTTTTTATTACTATATTGAATGAAATAACAAAGTAGAATAGGGGAAAAATAAACCTGCATGAATTGGGAATTCTTTTAAACCTCCTTTTCTTCCTGAAAGTCTTCTATTGTTTACATGGTTGGAATTTTATTATCAAAGAGACTTCTATTATTAAAAAAATGAACCAACTTTCAAAAGTATCAGGCAGGATGTCCCAGTAGAGCTCTGTCCTGGCCGACCTCCGTGCCAGGTAAGGCTCTGAGCAGCTGGCACAGGAATGTCACCTGGAAACCACGACCATTGGAAAAGAAGCAGAACAGCCCCTGAAAGAGGCCGGGAGTGGTGGATGACTTGTGAAGCGGTGGTTTTCCCCCCAGGGCGGCTTGACTGGCATGTCCAGCCTGAGCACGCACTAAATCACTTACCGCCGGCGGTTAGTGCCTGTGAAGGAACCTACTCCACAGCTTACAGTTCTGACTGCGGAAAACTTGTTTTCGGGTCAGGGTAAAGGTTCCTTCTTTGTGTTATACCCCCTTTTAGCATTCTCGTATGCAGCTGTACCCCTTGTAAGCAATCGTATATCTCAAGGATAAAACCGCAGTTCAATAAAAAGAACTTTGCTTTTCCTCTAGGACCAGGGCTCAGCATCTCCCCCAGGGGTCTGAAAGACCTCCTCCCCACCACTGTGCCCCGCTGGTGCATGACAGTCATGTTTAGAAAGCAGTTTTATAGCTCCTTTTCATGCAGGATAATTTTTCTGTGACCGTGATCTTCCGGGATGGACGGAGAGGGCTGGGCAGGGTTGGCTAGCGTGAGGACAGAGGAGACGCTTGTGGGAGTGCACTGCAAGCAGAGATGGGCGAGTTAAGTTACCGCAATTGCCATCTGTCTCTGTTTTGCTAACTCATTAGCTCGGACACCACATTGTGTTAATCCGTACTTCCCCTGGCTATGAGCTTGATCCGGATCTCCAGGGAATCGTGGCACAGCTCAGGCTGACTCTCCCGTCAGCTGGGCCGCAGACTTTCTGCAGCGGGCAGCTTGCCAGGCCTGCTACCCTCCCCAGCTGCATCACGTCGAGGTGAGGCTTCCCCAGCCCTCACAACAAGAAACGCAAGCCTCTGGACTTAGCTGTTTCTTCCAGAAGTCTCTCTACCGTGGGACAGATTTTGCTCTTTCCTCCCCTAGCTCCCCCTTCCTCCCTTCTCTCAGCACCCCTTCAAGGCAACTGGCAGTCTCAGGTTGGCTGCCTTGAAGATTTACCGCCAACCAAGTGCTACCCACGCTCTCCATGTCTCTCAGAAAGGCCCACCAGGTAGCTGAGAATGACTGAGGCCTAATTTGTCTCCCAGGACTGTACCCAGAGGGACATGTCTTACCTCTGGCCCTAGCCTAGCATAAAGATCCTCCGATGACGACACTGATGTCACTTTCTAAGAACAGTTGCTCAGAGATGTCATTGTCTCTGCTGATGAGCTGGCTAAGATATGCAAATCATTCCTGCTGACTTCTTTTCACATCTCTGGCCCTTGGTTTTCTCATCCATGAATGGGTGTTTTTTGAGAAGGGCTAGAAGTTTATGAAGTCTTTTCTCACTTAAAGGATGAAAAGATGCAGTTCTCATTAATAGTAAAGTTTGCTGGTATTTGTGTAAGTGCCACACACTGATAGGTACTGTTATTATCTCTGATTTACAGATGAGGAAACTGAGGCACCAAGAGGTTAAGCAGTTGGTTCAAAGACAAACAGCTAATGAGGGGCAGAGCCAGAACCGACACTCAAGGCGGGGCTCCAGAATCTATGCTTTTGGCCAATTACTGTGGTCATATTAGGGGTCCCTTCATCTGCTCTGTCTCCTCAGCACTCTTTCCAAAGTTTGCAGGTTCCTCGGGTGTGCTCTCGTCAGCGTTTTGAGCAATTTCCTTTGGAAGTTAGTTATTGTTGCCCCCTTTTGCAAATGGAAACACTGAGATAAAAGCAGGCTCTTGCACGAGGCCACACACAAGCTATTGGCAGAACCCAGGAGTCCTGCTTTCCTGCTGGGGCTCTGTCTGCAGAGCTTCTCTCCCACTCATAATTGTGATGAGCAGGAAATTCGAGCATTAGGAGTTGAGGGTTTTCTGACCTCCTTCACCTTCCACCAGGGCAAACCTGGCACAGCTCCGTAGACAACTGGGTTAAGTTCCCAACTCCAATGCTGAATGATCTCTGCAGAACACAAAGCATTTACAAGCCTATGACTCATATAGATGTGGCAATAATGTACCATTCCCCATTCCTCTCCTCGCTGTTAGGCCCCTGCTAAATATCTTAACACCTCTCTGGATGGCTGGAGTTACCCTGAATCCTTCACATTTCCTCCCACATTCAGTCCAGGCAGGGCTCCTCCAGGAATTCGAACAGCAGAAGATGACAGAGGGCTTGCTCTTCAGCCCTTTCTTACTGTCTGCCCTGATTGTAAGGCCTAGCACTCCATTGGCCCTTCCTCCAGTCCCACTGGATCGCACTGCCTTCAGCACTGGAGGTTTTGAAAGCCAGTCCGGGGCTTCCCTTCATGGAATTCAGCGTCTCTCTCTTCCCCGTTCCAGAAGTGGTTTCCCATCAAGCAGTGGGAATTTAGTAAGCTTTCCAGCTTACTGCCACTAAACTGCCTGCAAGGAAATCTCAGGCACTGTGGCAGCAGAAGCAGTTTAGGATGTCCAAGGACTGGTTCGTGACATGGGAAAATTGGAATCAGATGAAATGTATGTTCCTCCATCTCACCTGTCCCATGCAAGTCTAGACCTAATGGAGTGGGATAAAAGGCAGTACCAAACACCGGACTTATTTATGGCATTTCAGTCACAGTGGTGTCGGGGATGACTGCTGCTTTTTCCTCAGTGAAGTTAAACCACTAACCCATTCCCTCAAACTCCAGTTCCGTGTTTAACTGAAGACCACTGAAATAAATGTGTGTTGGTGGGAAGACAAACCCTGAGATGAAGCAGGAGGCATGTTGGCCGATAGAAAAGCTGTTACATTCATTTATTTTACATTGCAGCGGTCTCAGATGGACAGTGCCCAGTTAACTTGCAGCGCCTGCGCCTTATTAGACTCCTGTTTAATTCAGAATTTACAGCTAAAATGCACCTGGAATACTTCAAGTTGGAGCCAAACTTGGGTTCATCTGCTCTCAAAAGGGGTGTACAAATTGATTGCAACCTACAGCAAGCGACAGAAACCCTTTGGAACAGGGTTTTTGTTAATAACTTTATTTACGATTCGGCAGTGCTGACTCTGTGTCAGCTCTCTGACAGGCCCTGTGCCTGTAAAGCAGGGTGCGCCCACGGGCAGGTCTCCCCTCTGCTTTCCTCTGTTAGTTGGGGCTATTGTTACTGCATGTGGCAGAAACCATACCCAAAGTGGCTAACATCGAAAGTGGGAATTATCCCAAGGAAACTGGCACACCTGTGGAAACGAAGGAACAGGTGGAACCGGTGCTCAGCACCATCAAGCCGGTCCCTCTGACCCTCTCGAGCTCTCTTTTACACAAACACACACACACACACACACACACACACACACACACACACCGTTCATCTTTTCCGAAAGAAATTCCACCAGACAGGTGTCCTCCCAGACTGGCACTGCCAACCCAGTAGCCCCTAGACTTGTGGCCAGGAAGCGCTGGGAATGTGCTCTAAGTATAACACACACAGATTTCAGGGACCTAGTACTGGGGGAAATAATGTAAACTATCTTAATGTTCATTTTGATTACATGTTGAGATGATAATGTTTTGGATGTGTTGTCTTCAGTAAAATATATTAAAATTTATTTCACTTTTTCTTTTTTTTTTCCCGTGGCTAGAAATTTTTCATTACATTTGTGGGCTGCATTATACTGGTATCGGACAGTGCTATTCTTAATGGTTTCACCAAGTATCTAGAGCAACACAAGTCTCCCCAGGCCTTAGTCAGCCTGGCTTGACTGACTTGAGGAAAACTGAAGGGACAGTCAGAGACGCATATCACCAGTCAGATCCGTGCCGTTGTGCTCCTTCCTCCGCCCTTCCCGTGACCGCCCATGTTAAGTCCTACTGGAGCTGTAAACAGTCTCTTCTTTCTGGAGTGCATTTGTATGCTCACTCGCTTCAGAAATACGTATTGAGCCCCTGTTCTGTGCCAGGTCTTGCATGAGGTCCTGAGGTTACAAGACCTGGGCCTTCACAAAGCATCCCTTCTAGCAGATTTCACCACCTGGAGCTTGTTTTACAAACGTAAGCTCAGTGCAGAATGCACCTCTCAGTGTGGCTGCGTGGTCCACGCTGATCAGCCCATACAGTGAGCCTGGGTTAGATGAAAACTTGGATTTCCAGAGTCACCATGAATACAGTGCTGTCAAGGGAGGTGTGAAGGACGGTGACAGTCACAAGTCAGGGCCCTTCGATGACATACACTGCAAACGCACAACCCCACGAACCTTCTCAGTGGGCACACCTATGCAGCCAGCCCCCAGATTAGGAAACAGCGTTCGTGGTGCCCTGGAGGCCCCTGTCACTGCTCCCACCCCCCGCCTCCCCAGATGCAACCACTGCCTGGGGTCCCACAGCCAGAGAGTAGTTCTGTCTGTGTCTGAACTTCATATAAAAGGAAACATATAGTAGGTTTTCCTTGGTACTGGTTTATTTTTCTTAAGATTATGTTTATAAAATTTATTCATATTATTGTGTGAACCAATAAAAAATATAGCCAAGAAAGAAAATAAAAATTATGATGCTGTTACAGTAAGATGACATAAAATACCAGTGTTTATAATTCTAGCCACTGTCCCAGGCATATGAATACTTATGTAAATTGTTTTCAAAAATGAGACCATAGTGTATGTACAATTTTGTGATTTGCTTCTTGGTTTAATATATCCGATCTACCAAAGTATTCTAAACATTAGTCAATCTTAAGGAGGTTGTATTCTGAATTGACTAGAAAGGTAATACAGAAAAGTGGAAACTTTTTTTAAAAATCAGGAATACGCATCAGTACCTGTCCTAGTCGTTTTGATAGGTTTGGCCCACCCTGGCCAGGCTTCCAGAAGACTGCTGGGTAGAGATAAGCGAGTGACCGGCGCATTCCCGGGAAGGCCTGACATGCAAGACTGAGATGGGGCTCTGTTTCCCGGGGAATTTTTCTCTCTATTGTGTCAAGCCCAGGTATTCTAACAATAAGGAACCCTTAGGAATCCAGACAATTCTGGGAGTGGCTTGCTGGAGTCCCTGCTCAAGTGCTCACTTACTCTATAACCTGAGACAAGCCTGTGCAAATGTCCCTTCCCTCTCAGATGGAAAGTCTCATTTCCACATCTGTTTGGTATCAGAAAAAATAATACTTACATAACATTTCAGAGTCCCAGAATGAAAAGTTCCTTGGAGTTGTTCTTAAAATTTCCTCAGCTAGCTTCGTGGAAACCCATTGTCATGGATATTGTTGCTGAGCCGAGTCATAACTACACGGCGGGTCTGGGGCCATGGAAACAGCCTTAGAGTTCCAGTTATTTATCTTAAAACCTATTCATGCATTTCCTAGATGTTCACACTCGGTGCTCACCCGCTTGCAGTTTTGGTTTGCGTGCTAAGTCTTCCCATTTGGGCCTTTACCCATGCCCACTCTGGACTGTGTCTGTTGGCACATGCCACTGGGTTTTCCTGAGCGAGGTCTCCTGGAACACTCGTGTTCTGATGTTAACTTTCCTCAGCGGGAGTGAAGACAAGTAAATATTCCTCCTGGCCAGCAAAGCTTGAATCCACGACCCGAGACTCGTCAGACACGGTCAGGGACCCCTGGGGACCAGCACTGGATGAAACTTAAAGGACAGAAAACACACTGCAGTGGGGGAAAATGCTGGAGTCCCCCTATGCAGAGATTGGACGGTATAGGGCATCTTAGAGATGGGAGGGTGTGCTGCTCCCTCCTTTTTCAAATGGGGGAGACTGAGGCTTGAGGAGACCACAGGATTGAGCTGGAAGGTTTTTTGGATGTTCTACCAACTACCCAAATGTCTGTGCTGTGTAGGAGATTCAGGGAGAGACAGTGTCTGAGGCAGGACTAGGGAGACTTCTGGACGACACTAAACTAGTGCCATCCTGGGAGCATCTAAAGCCTTACTTTTCTCCGGGCCTCCTGATGATAAACTGAGAGCATTGACTCATTCCTCCTCTTTCCTCACCTTAGGATTGTGGCGGTGAGAGGACGGGCATTTTACCTGATCACCGTTGGCCTCCTGCAGGGAATCTAAAAGCTCAGTCTGGGAGGTGCCTTCCTCCAGAATCAAGTGGTGGAGATGGTTAATGTTAAATTTATGAGGTTTTCTTTCTTTTTCTCTCTTTCTCTCCCTCTCCACCTCTCCACTTCTACCCTTCTCCTTCTCCCCTTCAATTTTTCCTTCCTTCTTCCTTCCCTCCAGTTCCTTACTTCTAGTATTATTTTTTAAAGTTGTTTCTGATGACCTCATAATCTTCCGTTACATTTCTGATATCATAGGTAAGTGAGTCTTGAGTAAGCAGAGGTACTGAGCTTGCCCCTCTGAAATTCTTCCGGGGTCAGTTTGCCTTCTGGTCGAGGTCCAGGGAATGAGAATATTTCTGACTCATTAGGGACTGTCTTGGCCTTGAGCAGAAACGGGGTCTGAATCATTACCTAAGAGAGCTTTGTAGATTGTCACAGTTGGCAGCCCCAGGACTTGAGCTAATCCTGGAAATTCTTTAACTTCCCAGAAAGAAGGCTCCACAGGGTCAGGCTGAGGTCCTCGGGGAGAGCAGATGGAATAAAGCTTGCAACAGTCGCTTTTACAGCTGGACTTGGAAATAAATAAAATTATACCCACTTTTGGGGGGAGATCGTTAAACCTTTGATTTTCAGGAGATATCTGTGCTTTTCTTCTCCCCCCCCCCCCAAGTGGAGGGGCGGGGAAGAAAAGAAAAGAATACACTGTAATTGACTGAAATAAAAGCAAGTAAACTTGTTGACTCTGTTCCATGGTGAGAGCAAGGACGTCCAGGCCAACAGAAACAACTGAGATATTACAAAAATGTGTTTCTCTCTGGCAACGGCACAGTCAGTCCTTTATACCCAGTTGCTGTGATCAGCCCATCACCCAAAACTCTTTCCAAGGTCATTATTCTGGTTGTGGGGGCTGCTTCTCTGACAAACAAATGTTGACTTTACTAAATGTGCTCCCTCTCCAGCTCTCTTTGTGACAACAAAGTATCAAAGCATCATTTAGGAAAAGAAAGTGTAAAAGATCACAGAAAGTAGATACTTGGGGTTTTCTAAAGGCTCCCGTGTATCAGGCTCAAGCAACACATTCTCAACTACCAAGCCATCTGTAAAATCAGTTTTAATTAACTGGAAGGCACATCAATGTTATTTCACTAAAATAAACTTCCATTTCACTGGAAAACTGCTGCTACAGGGCACGCTGTAGCATTATTTGCATGGGTTTGGGATTGGCAAGTAAGCTCTGTATTTAGAAAAACCAAAGCAAACCCTGTTTCTTTGGGGCCTTCTTATGCTTTGAAGCCCTTATCACTGGCTCCTTGGAATGCAGGGAGTGCCCCTGGGTAGGGCCAGACCCAGCTCAGCGTTGTTTGCCAGCCCCCCTCTTTGTGACCCCTACAGGCTTCTCCCCCTGCCCGCTCCCTGCCTGTCTGCCTCTCTCTCTCATCCTTGGCCTTGGTGCCCTAGAACTCCCTTCCCCACTTCCCACCTCACGCTGACTGATCTGACCCCCGCTTTCCTGTGGGCGGACAATGGATGACACAGAGCATAAGGAGACAAGGATGCTATTTCAGGTTTAACAAGAGAAATGAAGCCCAGGCAGTCCCGGGGAGCTGGTGACAAGTCCAGCCCCGCTTTTGAAACTCGCACTTCACCGATTATCTGAGAGCTGGAAGGGACTTTCAAGACCCTCTCATTGAACCCCCTCCTCTTCCCAGGCGCTGAGACTCAGGGGTGAAGTGACTTGTCCGAACGAGTTAAGGCCAAGAAGTGGGGCTTCTCTGCCTGGACTCCTGCCCTTTCCCCCCCGGCCAGTGCCCCGGTGCCGTGGGCCCGTTGATTACAACACAGCCCACAGCTAGAAAACTCGCCCCGTCAGCAGAGCAGCTTTCCCAGCTGACGGAGGACAAGTGCACGTTTGGAGCCAGGAAGATGCTGAGTTTTAGTTCCCGTTCTGCCTCCGCTTCGTTGGCGCAAACGAGTCACTTCTTCCTTTGTCTGTTTCCCCTATTCGTGAGAAGATAATGAACCTTCCCACCTATCAGGCTCACTTGAGTGTTATAAAGAATAATGAGGTGATATTTGTAAAGTGCTTTGAGCGGCTGGGAAAGGGGTGGGGGCGAGCTCGGTAGAAAGCATTATTAGCGGCAAGCACTTATCAATTGAGCTGGTTGACAATAGTGGAGAGTAAGAATACTCAGAAATGAATTCCCGGGACTAGCCCTGCTTTGAATTTAGGAGGAGGATTAGTGGGGACCTAATAGGTATTCCATTTCTCCAGTTTCTTTAGTGTACGGTCAGACTAGGAAAGGTAATTACGTTCTTCTCTGTCGGACTCAGCCAGGAGTTTCAATTGGGATGTCGGAGCGTATTTGTCTTCTGTCCTGGTGCTGAGGCCGTGTTGCTGTGTTGTGATTGTTAAAGCCCGGGGCATCTTCTCTCCCCCGGGGGAATTTCACTTAGGAGCTGCACAAAGTGATTTCTGTGCGGTGGCTGGGCCGCTGTTTATGAGGTTGATTAGTGGGGCTTCTACATCTAAAGCGCCCGGGGAGCAATTTGGATGAAGCAGGGAAATAAAAGGCAAAGTCTTCATCTCGGTTGACCTTTCTTTACTATGCCGCTTCTGGGAATTTTCCCAGTAACTCAGATGTATGTACAAAACGGGGGCCGCAGGGGCTGTTGTGAGAGCCTCTTCCACGTGGAAACAGAGACCTAGCCCCAGTACAGCTGACCTTGCCAGGTCACTAAACACTCCGAGGGCCACCTTTCAGCTCCCCTTCCTCCCACCGGGGGTTAGCTGGGGGCCTGGGGCCCGTGAGAATGTTTGCAAGTGATCATTCCGACGAAGCATCTGCTTTTCCAAACTCGTGCCCCCCTCTTTCTAGACCCTCAGCCCCAAGTCCAGGTGTCTCTCACTTTCAGGGTCAAGGGAGAAGGGACAGGAAGCTCGGAACCGGAGAGAGGTTTGGGGCATGTGCGGCTCTGGAAGAATGTGGCTCCCTCCTCTGCGGGCAGGAGTGGGGCTGAATTTTGTCCTTGTCCTCTGGAGGCTGTGGGGAGAAGTCAAGAGGCCATTTGGAAGAAAAAATTTTGAGATCAAAGTTATGTTAAGGAAATTTCACTGATTTCATCCTTATGCCCTGAAGTTGATGGGCCTCTTTGTAAACACTACTTCCTCAAACCCTTTCCCCGCTTTGCCCCAGTTTTCCAGGCCTCCATCTGCGAGGCCTGACTCTCAGGCTCCCCACCCACCCCAAGAAGCCAGAGTGTCACTCTGTGGTGATTTGTAAGTCTTCAGGAACACCCTTCAGGGTGGTGCAACGACAGGCGATGAGCCCAAAAGCAGTCCTTCCAGATGCCTGTCCCCAGCGCACATGTGAACACGCCCTGGGCGCCAGAGGCTACTCTGCCCCTCCTGTCATCCCGCTTTGCAGGCGAAGCCTCACTTTGACTTCAGCTCCTCTTTGGGGCTGACTCAGGCCTCTGAGACCAACCCCTGGATTCCTCGCTGAGTCTGCCAGCTGCTCATGCTTGTGTTTCCTCGGCAGAGCGCTTTGCTACCCTGAGACTCCATGGAATGGCATGGGATTTACTAGGCAGGATCCTCTGACCTTTCTCAAAGACCCAAATGTTTTGTTTATTATAGTCAAAAATCTCAATCCCCTAAAAGCATTTGGGATGTTTTCTTCATTTTCCTCTCCCAAGGTATCTATTTTGTCCCACGCACCCCCACCCCCAGAGTGTTTTCAGGAACGGGTGCCGACACTTGGGACCCCAGCTGCTGTCCTTTCCTTCACCTCTGCGGGGGCAAAGACCAGCACTGGGCTGACCTCCCCGGCCCGGCCAGAAGCCTGTGCAGGCCCCCACGCCCCCACTGTCCTCCCCTCTGTGGCCACAGCTGCTTGGCCTCCCCGCCCCCCTCACCCGCTCTTTTTCTCAGTGAGCCTCCACGCCAGTGCCCCAGTGAGCCTCTGGGAACAGAGGTCTGTCCCCCGCACTGGCCTCAGCTCCCCACACTAGAACATTCAGGCATCAATGGGAAACAGCAAGATCTGTCAGCATCGCCCCTTTCTTCAAGGCTTTGAGGGCCACATTCTCCACGGCCATCTGTTCCCTTTCACCTCTCTGGACAATGTTGCTTTTTAAAGCCAGCGATTCTTCCTCCTTTATCCCCTCCTCTCCCGCCTCCCCTTCTTCTGCACTCCCACCCTTTCCCCCTCATCTCTCTCCTTCCCAACCCGATGAAATTAGCCTCTCTTAACAGAAAACTTGCCCCTCGTTCCCACAAAGCTGTTTTGTGAGCACTATGGGGCTTTAAGATTTTATTTAAAAAATTTTTTTTGAAGCCAGAGTTGGTGATTTTCAAGTTTGTGATTGTCTTGGGGGATATTCTCTTCATAGGGATGGGAAGGGGGAGGATAGAAAAACTTTTCAGTCCTGCAAAAAAAGAAAACACAGAATAATAATGGTTTAGGTTCCTGCTGGCAGGCACTTGCCTCTTTCAAGAAGGAACCCTCCCTTTCCTTCCCTTGATGATCAGTGTGAGGAAATTTTGAAACCCAGAGGTTTTTCCGCCATTTATTTTGTGGTTATCTGGTTGCTGCCCTAGCGTTGCTGTCACGCCGTTGTTAACTCAGAGCGAGGTCTACAGCGGAGCGGCCACCGCGATCCCCGGGCGCGCACGGAGCTGCGCCCGGAGGCGCCTGCGCAGACGGGAGGCTGCGGTGTCTTCTGGGAAAAGCCGCAGGTCCCGAGGCTCCGGCAGCGTCCGTGGAGGGGTGTTTGCACCAGTGCTGACCCGTGACTAAGTGTGCGGCCTTAGGCATATCACTTTCCTTCACAACAATGATGATAAATTCTTCTACTTAAAAAAATTTGCTGAATATGTGACTCTTCTGTTGGTACCATTACGCTGTTTCATAAACACGATGAGTCTATGGTCAGGTCTTAAAAACTTTACGGGCCCTCCTTGGCTAAGGACATCATCAGAATCCCCGCAAATGTACGTACAGTGCAAAACGTCAGACTCCGCTGCTGACCGGGGAGCCGGCTGGAACGAGGGCTCCCGGCCCTGGCAGCTCGTCAGACGCACGGGAGGCTGGAACCCGGGCCCGGCTGTGCAGGCGTGAGTCCTGTCTCCATCACTTGCTCGCTGACCGAGTGCGGGTGAATTTTCGTCATCTGTAAAGTAAGGGCCATCACAGTATCCAGCTTCATATTGCTGTGGAGATCTTGGTTGTGGAAAGCACCTGGAACCGTTTCCGGCCACGCTGCAGTCTGCGTGTAAATGCGAACCGCGATCCTCGCCCCCCGCCCCCTCCCACAGACACATGCCACACAGCAGGTGAGGAAACGGGCTCGCTGGCTCCCTCTGGGGCTCCTCTGACCCTGTCACGTGGACCTTCCGCTCATTTTTCTTTGTAGCGTTAATGCTGATACAAGACATAATGTAATTATCAGTGGGGTTGCAATGATGAGTAACACAGCAATTCTGTATAGGAATGTTATAAAATGTCGAAACACCCTAAAATATAAAAAGGATAAATAAATCCTGTGTTTCTGGCAAAGAAGACGAACCAGATGTGGAGATTGGAGTCATAGAAAGAAAGCCAGTCACGATTTTGGCAACTAACGTTATTTTACATATTTTTAGTTGGAAATCTACAGAACCTGAAGATTTATTTTTCTTCGTTATCAATTTCTAGAAACCTGTCATATGTCAAAGAGTTTCCCAACAACAGGGACAGAGCACGACTCGACTGTGCTTCTCCCGGCAGGCCCAGGTGACTCTGAGGGAGAGATTCAGGGTCACAACCTAACGAGGAGAAGAAAACTGGGACCCAGAAAATGGGGCGAGAGGGACTCCGGGAGTCTGTGCTCAAAGAGAAGGAGGTGGATGGTCGTTCTTGTGACACTTTCTAAGAAACAGGGAAAGAAGGGACTGCTCAGACTCCTGGGTCCACGTCCTTGCTCTGCCACTTGCCGAGTGACCTCAGGCGGTCACTCACGCTCTCGGCAGCTCCACTTCCTGCCCTAGAGAACTGGTGTGATGATGGAGCCTCCCTCATAGAGACAATGTGTGTAAGATACTGAGCCTGGTGCCCGGAACCTGATTATCCCAAACTGTTACCCCATCATGCGTTGCTGTGATGTCTTGTATCAACTGACATCAAGATGTGGGACAAGTGACACCAAGTTGCTGGTCTTGATCACTTTGCTGAATCTAATCATTTTCAGTAAACCTATAGTTCTTTCCCATTTCTAGAAAGACAGTGGCCTTCAACAAAAAAAGGAAATTGCTTTGCTTAAGAACTCACATTTCACAGATGTGTACTCACTGCCTGATGCCACCGAACCAGTTCCCCCAATGAAAATAATGCTGTCGGTGTCAGCATGTTTTGTTCATCATTTCCCTCTCCCGCCACGTGTCTGCTGCCTGAAAGTACAGGCCGCGCCCCTGGGAATCGGGACCCCATGTGAAGGAACACTTGAGGAAGTTAAAGTCATCTCCATTGCTGGAGATTCCCCCACACCCTCCAATCTGCACACTGTTGAGACTTTCAGCATGTGGTCTGGGGGCCACTGTGAATTCCTGCCGTAAACGGCGTTTCCCCTTCCCTGTGCCCACGCACGTGCACGCACCCCAAACAGGGAGAAGGGCAGCAGCTTCCCTTAGCCTTGACTTAGATTCTCTTAACCCCAGAGTTTGGGGAAACACAAGTTGAAATGAAGAAACTTGGCAGTCAAGCTGAATTCACCAGTTTGGGAAAGGAAACCCAAAGAACCCTTGGCAACTTCGGGTGCCGAGGACACTGGGGTGGCCTCGCCAGGCTGCTCAGCAGTCTACTTCTTACCCTCATCCCCACCCCCTGCTCAGAGCCTGCAGGGGCAACAAACGTGTGACATCAGCATTCCATTCTCTCCCACGCCTGCAAATATCCTGATTCTATCATGATCATTCTACTTCCCAAAGGGGTGCTTGAGCTGGGGCCGGAGGAAAGCATAACCATAAATCTCCGCGCTCTGGGCAAGGTGATAATTAAAAGCATTCTCCACAAAGATGTGATCTCTAATGCCAAGGGAGGCAGCTGGGACAGTGGAGAGTCATAGAATTCCTGGGCGCGGGCCCCAGCTCTGCCTCTGGCCAGGTGGCTTCCGGTTGTCGAGTCACTTCTTTGTCTGTGAAATGGGAATAGGGATTATCCCAGTGTTTCGGGATAGAGTGTTCGTGTACTTAAGGTTGAACTTATCAGGTGCACGTAAGCACTCTGGAGGTTTCAAAGCACCTGGAGGCTTCTATCTGCTGTCCCACTTTATTCTCTTTACTCTTGTACTTACTTACACTCTGTTCCTTTTGTCACTAATGAAACAAAGGGAAGCTTGAACAGTTGAGCTAGTTTGCCACCCAGCAGAAATGCAGGTCACGGATCCAGACAGAGGGACCTTCATGAGGGTCTCTGCCTGAGCAGGGGCTGGGGCCCCAGCACTAGCCCCGTCCTGTTTCATGCCGCAGGCTGTCAGCTGCCCCTCCTCCACTTTGTGAATTAGGGTTTGGGGTGGCTCCTCTAAGAATAACTCTGACCAGATGAATTATGGCATTTTTAAAGAGCATTTACCTCTCTTCTCTATTCCCCTTGGGAAGGAGGGTGGGGGGATAAAGTCAGCAGATAGGAGTCTTAACAACTGGGCCAAAGAGCATTCACCAGAGTAATGTCTTCCGAGATGAAAAGGATGCAGAACCATATCACAAGATACCAGGTGGAGATTTTCAAGTGCAAACGTGCCCACGACAGAGCACAGACCATCCACAGGGTCCAAGAAGTTTACAGTTGCGAGCAAAACAGCAAATGCCTAATGGATCTTTTCCCCCCCAAACTTTGGGGTATATAGGGGTCATCTGGGAGAATAGACTGCTGGGCTTCACCCCTCAGAGATTCTAATTCATTACTGGGGTGGGGACAAGGAGTCTGCATTTTTTTAAGTAAACCAGGTAATTCTGATGCATAAAGACACATATAAAAATTCCCTAGGAATTTCTCCCGAGAGCCAGCCCCATATCCTGATTTAATTTTCTCATCCCCACTTGAGGACACTTTTTCATTTCTTTTAGAGAGAAAAGAAGGGGGTGAGACAGAGAGAGAGAGGGAGGGAGAGGGAGAGGGAGAGGGAGTAGGAAAGAGAAAGAGAAACATTGATTGGCTACCTTCTCATATGCACATCAAACAGAGATCAAATCCACAACCTGGGCATGTACCCTGACAGGGAATCGAACCTGTGGCCTTTCAGTCCATGGAATGATGTTCTAACACACTGAGCCACGCTGGCTAGGACCCATGTCCTAATTTTGTATCAGAGACTCAGGTCAGCTCTTAGGGTAGGCCAACCTACTGCTTTTTTTAAGAGTTTAAACATAATTTCCTTGGAAATTTCATGAACTCCCATATAGCTTTCACGTAGATCGTTAACATTTTACTACATTTGTTTATCCCATGTTATTATTATCCATGTATTTTTATAATATTAATTTATTATTATTATCTTTGCTGAAGCACTTGAGAGTCAGTTGTAGACATCATGATCCTTCATCTCCAAATGCTTTAGCATCTATCTCCAAAGAACAAGAACTTTCCCTGCATAACCACAACCCAGTGATCTCCCCCAGGGAACTCACGTTAATGTAATACTGTTACCTAGCTCACCAGCCATATTCAGATTTTTCCAGGTGGCCCAATAATGTCCTTCTGGCAATTTTGCTTTCTTTTTTGGATCTAGAGTCCAGTCTAGGATTAGACAGTGCATTGAGTTGAAATGTCTTTTTGCATTAATGATATTTTAAGCCACTGATGTTTTCACAGAAATGTTTTTCTTCAGGAACAGATTTCCTGATAAGCAGCATTTCTTTTTCCCTTCTGTCCCTGTTCCTTGCAAAGAGCCAAGGATCCAGGGCCAGCTTGAAGCAAAAGCAGATGTGCCTGGGCCCAGCCGTGCGTCAGCCAAGGCCTCTCGGGTCCCGGGCCTGCCTGGTGCTGATTTCCCAGAGACAGACCCCGTGTCTGTTCGTGTGTTCCTTTGCCCTCCAGTCAAGGCGGGCTGTCACCTTCTTACTCATTGTGCAGACCAGTTCCTTGGCTATATGAAACTACCAAATGTTACTTCACTATACTTTAAAACTGACAAAGGGTATGCCACTTTTTCCTCTTCCCAGCTTTCTCTGAAGGCCATGGCCTGATTGTGCACATCTGAATGTGATTCTTTTCCCAGCAGTCAAGACAATAAACCATCTGAAATCAGAATAAGTGTTTCTTCTGCTGCAGCCAAAAGAAAAAAAATGTCACTTGAAAAAATATCCAGTGGTCCACAAATGAGATGATGACCATATCAGAATCTGGCCACCTTAGATTCTGCAATGGGAGTAGAACAGCAAAGCTCACGCCATGACAGCTGATTGGCACGATTGGAGGAACTCAGTTGCACACCGTGAGCAGGCAGGGCACACTGTTGTGAACGAAAGCCCGCTTCACACAAGCATCTTCCTGGCTTGCATTGAATGAAGCCTAAATTCAGAAAGAAAATGCTGCAGCTCGATTCCCTTAAATGGTTGGGTTTTGGTTTTCTTCATCTTATTTTGTTAGTATTTACTTAAGGATAGTGTGTGTTTTCCCTAGCAAGTGAATTTATTTTTAATTAAAGAGTTCTTTTCAAAGGGTCAGGAGACCTAGCTACAGGTCACCATTCAGGATATTTACCCCCTGAAATAGAAGATAGCAGGAGGAAAGCTGTGTTATTTCTGGAGAAAGGATTCAGAGCCTTGGCCTCCTGGGGAATGTCGGAGGCTGAGCCAGGTGGAGAGGAAATTGCTTCTTTCTATTCAGACACCCTAGGTCAAGCCTATTCTGGTTTTTCTAGCTATCTTCGAAGATGGTCCTGTCTCGGCCAGTGTAGCAGAGAAGTCCCCTACAGTATGCCTTGTTAAACCTTTGGTCAATAAATGAGATGGATTCTAGACTGACCATTTTCTCTTTTTTTAAGATTTTATTTATTTATTTTTAGAGAGAGGGGAAGGGAGGGAGAAAGAAAGGGGGACAAACATCAATGTGTGGTTGTCTCTCACACCCCCCCTACTGGGGATCTGGCCTGCATCCCAGGCATGTGCCCTAACTGGGAATTGAACCTGTGACCCTTTGATTTGCAGGCTGGCACTCAATCCACTGAGCCACACTAGCTAGGGCAAGACTGGCCATTTTCCTCTAGGGTGAGCATCCACATGCTGATTTTGGACATTTGCTACATGCTTCCTCTGTAGGGTGACCATACATCAGAACGGTCCTGGTTTATCTGTCAGCCCAGCATAATTATTAAAATATCCCAGTTTTACTTTCAAAAGTGTCCTGGTTGGACAATAAATTCTATAACCGTTCTAAGACTCTGGGAAAGTTAAAGTATTTTCTCCCCCCGCAAAAGCCAACCGAGTTGTTTCAGTGGTCTGTCCGGTGCATACCAGTCTCCGTCCCCCGTGATTAGCTAACCCTGCCTCTACCTTCTGCTGCAGAAGAGTAATCCAGCCCTGACTCTTGCATTCCAAAGGTTCTGCCTGCCCCACCTTTTTGTGTCTTCTTCACATTTCTTACCTTCCTCAGTAACAAGTTTTATGGAAACTTGGATCGGTCTAGGTGTGTTGTGTAAGTAAAGACTCTGAGCTTCGTTCACCTCTAGCCAAGAGACGTTGGAAATGAAATTTTCCGCTTTACCAAAGTGAAGGAGACTTATTCTTTACCAGGCCAGATGCCTTCCTCAGTGGGCAGATGATATTGAGGCAGTTATTATGTGGTTTTATGCCTCAGATCCTTTATTTGTAAATCTGAAAGAAAACTAATAGCTTTAAAGTATTTTGAGAATCTCAAAGCTCTGAAGATTATAAATAACAAAAGATTTTTTTTTCTCATCTAAAATGGCAGCACAAAGACTGCGGTTACTCGCTTAATAGATAGCGTGTGGTCCCTGGGCCATTTGCAGCTGATGGGGTTTTTCCAGTGCTCTATTTATAGAGCTAGGTCAGAAATATCGCTTCCGTTGGAACTTGACCTACAGACCATTGTCAATTTTAGAGGCCCAAGGAAGTAGAGTGCACACTAAATACAGCTGGCTCACAGGTTCAGTTAGTGAACCACAAGCCCCCGAGGAAATTAATTTTGCCGGAGGATAGATGTCTGAGCCTATGTGATACCTTTGTCCTATGGCCTCTCCGAGCGTGAAGTCATCTTGAATGCTGCTTCTAGAAATAGCCTACGCCAGGCAGCCTTTCTCCCTCTTCTACCTCCCATGCACCCTCTTGAACACTGGTTGCTGAAATCCTGCCTTTCTGCGTGGAGTAGAACAAGAGCTAATGATCCACTCACGGAGGTGGTCTAGGATGCTCTGGGAAATTTAGGACAGAGCAGCTCTAAATATTTCCCTACTTCATCTTTCCTTTGTGGCTAACCGAGATCCTCAGTCACTTTCCCAGTTCAGAGGAATGGCCCGACAAAAAGCATATGCTGAAGCTCAGCGATTCCACGGCCCTGGTTTTAAACAGGGGAACTGAATTTAATGGATGATAATTCCCTTCTGATCTCTGCTCTCTTACTCAGATCCCATCTTTAAGCTTTGGTGTTACGAAGTTGTGTTTGCTAGATCTTGGCCATTGGCTAACAAATGTTCACCCATCACAAGGTTTTAGTAGGTAGGACAGACTAAGAAACAGCCTCATCTGGAGAGAAATCTGCTCCCAGAAAAAGAACCACACGTCTGTACTGTCTTCAGGCTTAAATGGGCACTGCATCAGTTGCAGCCATTCAAAGGTAGCACTTGGAGTAGAGCAGCAATTTTCAACCAGGGTGCCACAAAAGTTTTTTAAACATGTAATACCTGACTGTTTAGTCAGGGCCACTGACCTCTTTTCCCTAAGACTGTCAAATAAGAAAGTGACAATGGCCAATGCAACAATAGCCAATCGGTGTGAATGCCCTGTCTTGAACCATAAATACATAGGCCATATTATAGAGTTGCACCTTATTGGTCATGTTTCGTAATATGTTTGCATCTGATTGATTAATTCTTGATAACAGAAATCCTTATATACAAGTGTAGGCACCTGATTTTTAAAAAGTCACTTTCAAGCAACAATGGTAGGTAATTAGTATTTTGGTTTTTGTAAATCAATTAAAATTATACTTATTTTTTGTCAGGTTGGCAAAAAATATATTTTTCAGTGTGCCGCAAAAGTTTAGTCATTAGTTTCTGTGTGCCATGAAATGAAAAAAGGGTGAAAATCGCTGGAGTAGAGCATTCTTAAACTTCCTGGAAAAAGGGAGGTCCAAAATGAGGAACTAATTTCTTGTCATCAAAATACCATAGATTCAAAGTTCTTAGTACAGGCAGGAACTTTCGAGATCATTTTGAAGAACCGTTTCTTGTCACAGACCTAGAGGCCCAGAGAGGTAAAAACACTGGTTGTTACCAGGGCCTCCTCTGATGTTCTCTGGCCACTCTCCTTCTCCTCCTTCCTGGTCTCTCTGAAAGCCCACACCCAAGTCAGAAATAGCCCTCCGAGGCCCTGCCTCCTAGCCAGCAGCTGACCACTGCTGTCCTGTGCTGTATAGAACATGCCTTAGAACATGAAGACAAGAGATAAGAGAGTCAGTTCCAATGGTAACTCACCATCTTCCTTTTCAGTCTTTTATTACCTTTCTTTCTTTTACAAGAAATATTTGTCTTTCTTTTAAATTTCCTCTTTCTAGTCTCATTAAGTTGCCTTTCATCTGAAGGGACAGGAGGGACCAAATGTCCAGAATATCCAGCCCTCTTAAGCCCTGAACTTTTCCTTCCCTCGTGTTCCTGATTCTGGGAGTCACCGCTCTGTTTACGCTTTAATTTATTTTAACATGGAAAAGCCTACTCTTTTAAAGTTGACCCCTTTGCTCTGCAGCAGACACTTTTATGTTATGTACTGGAGATTCAGTTTGACCTCGCAGAAATGCTTAGCCACAGGAGTCATAAATTGAAATGTTTTCAGGGAAGAAGTTTCCTCATTGAAGGCTGTCCAGCACGCCCCTTCTAAATACTGACACAGGTTGGTACCAGAGGCCCATAACCTGTTTGGAAATCAAGGCTGCATAGCAACCTGATTATCCTCCTCCACTCTGATTGCACAAGACTACACACCCTGTGTGTGCACAGCAGAGAGAGAGCCCCTTGCCTTGTTAGAAATCTGTCTTCGTCACCTACTCCCACTCCAAAGGAGTGGGGGACTGGATCCAAAAGATAGTGTGTAGTTATGGAAGAGATTCTGGAATCCAGATCCTGTTGTTTTAACCACTTCATTATGGAACTTTACTAGCTTGCCTCATGATTAGCAGAATAAATAATGTAGAAGATGATGATTAAACTCCTTTCCTTCCCTGATTGTATCTGTAGTGTGTGATCGTCATTGTTGCTGTCCTTTATACACACCGAGTATCTTCATCTAAGGGTCACCAGGAACCTTTGGTTGCCTGGAGGCAAGAGTTATTATTCACATTTTACAGATGGGTAAGCAAGCACAGAGAGGGAGCATGCTCTGACTTACCTAAAAGAGCCTCTGAGAGAGTGGGGGATGAACGTTCCCACAGTCTTTAGAGAGACCTGACTTCACAGTAAATCAGTGAGATTTCTCTGTGTCATTTATTCAGATACTTCTGCAGGCTCGGCCCCGAGACATGAAAAATCCCCAATAACGAAAATATTTTTAAAACCCAACTCATTTATTTGATTTTTTAATTTGTGTTGAAATCAACCTAATTCCAGCGCAATGAAGTCATTTCACCTTGGCAGGTCTGAATAGCACAGTCATCGAAAAGGAGAGAGGGAGCGAGTGCCCCAATTTCTAGAACTTCCGCTTAAAATGAGCATAGACAAGATTCACTTATCTGTTTCCTGACCAATTAGGTCATTGGGCAGGAAATCACCTTTTCTGAAAAGCCAGTAAGCGAATTCCTTCTACTTTAGATTTCCCATAAACAGCACTAATGATCATTTATACCAGCCCTTCTGTAGGAATGCTGCAAAGTCAAAGACATGAGACCATTTTGTTTTCCAGTTGAAAAAAAAGTTACAAGTGTATAGTAACTGGCAGCTTCCCCACTTCCCTTCTCCCAATTCTCACTCAAGTGATTCCACCACCTGTCAGCACCCTTCATTTGTTTCCTATATTTGAGACCCTATTAAGCAAGATAACTTTCTAATCCCAATCAGGTTGTTAAACCTTCAACCAGACAGGGTCAGTTTTAGACCACGTGATTTGCGTGCATCCAGCTGCCGGGCCAGGTGAGCAAGATGGAATACCTTGCCCAGCCAGGGCCTGCACGTCGTTCTGGAAACCCCTTGCCCTGGGTTATCACTGCACATCAGAAGAGGAAGCTGAGTGTGGAGCCTAAGTGGCAGCAGAGTTGAGTGATAAGATGCTCACCACACACCCCATTAGTGTCTTCCCCAAGATGGGCCTTTGGGCTCTTCTCAGGCCCTTCCTGGGGCCCCCCTGGCCAGCAGAGTAGCAGGCTGTTTGACATCATGAGCCTGGAGCATGCTCATTGCAGCAGAGGCTGAGCTCCTATCAGCCTGGCCTCCAACACTGGCTCTGTCTTACCCAACCGTGTGACCTTGGGGTAGTTACTTAATCTCCCACAGACTTAGTCCGTCAATATGGATGATAGTACCTATCTCCTAGAGTGGTTGTGAAGTTGTAAAAAGATGGAACTAAGATATGCAGCTCAAACAAAATATAAAGGGCTCCCCCTATAAAGGGCTTACCTAGTGCTTAGCATATAATACTTTAAAAATGTTGTCTTTCCTTATCATTAACAGTCAAGGCCTTGCTGTTTTTGCTCTTGTAGGTGACTTAATGTCTGTAAGCACTCCCGATAATTTATCTCTTCAAGCTCGCTCACTCAGGGTTTCCACTGGGGACTTTTCCATGGTCATTGGCCCCCACGGCCCTTAGTTAGGACCTGAATTTACCTGTCCAGACAACAGCAAAGTATATAGTATTTTTAAACACTGTTTAGGAACAGGGAATTCTGTAAATAGTGGCTACTAGCCCAATGTGGCTCTGATTTCTGAGAACATCTTCTAGACCTGGGGCGCTCTTACAGTTTTATTACCAAGAAAATGTTTTGAGTGCTTAACTAATTAGCATTTCTTAATGACTCACAGGTAGCTTTTCCCTGGCAAACTTTAAGGCTCAGCCTCGCTTCATCCTATCACTTAGCAGGCATCTAAGCAACAAGCTTCCAGAGTCTGCTTGAAAAATGCAAACCTATTAACTTTAGCTGAAGCAAGACAGAATTAAGGCTATAGATCTGCTGCTATAATAAGTATATAACACAGTTCCATATTCAGTAAGAATAACTTATGAACAACTATTTTTTTAACCAGTATTTATTAAGCACCCTCTGTGTCTCAGCCCTCATGCTAGGTGCTTCAGGCATACTAGCACAAACCAGATGTGGATTCGGCCCTTTTGAAATATACATGAGGGGTGATAAGAAAAGCACACAAGTTATAGACCATAAAATAGGCAAAGGCAGTAACACGAGAGAGTGAAAATATTATGGGGGTTTGAGGTGGAAAACTTGGTTCTGTGATGATCAGGGAAGTGGCATGAAGGAAGCAATCTTGAGGACACCCTGTGGACACAGAGGCGTTCCGGGTGTGGAGGGGCTGTGGAGAAGGAGTGGTAAATTGGAGCAAAATCCAGTCCCATGTGAGGTGGGACAGGGTGGGAAGGCAGCTTGAGCATAGGCTGAAGAGCCTTGAATGCCAGTCGTAGGAGCTTAGAACCACTTGGAGGCACTTGGGGGCCACTGAAAGCTTCTGAGCATGCTGATCATAAACGTCAGGGTAGTGTGTTTAGGGGGGTTAACCAGGCAGTAGAGCAGAGGGTGGGCTTCTAGTAGGGAAAGACCGACAGCGGCGTGGAGCTCGGGTAGGAAGCTAGAGCTTCATCCCCAGGTGAGAGCCCAGGAGGGTCTGATCAAAGGTTGGGGTAGGAAGGATGGAGGGTAGGGAAGGGACGCAGGTGAGATTTTACAGGTAAGCCAATAGAACTTTACCATTTACTGGAAGTGAGGAGCATGGGAGAAGGAGAAGTTTAAAAACAGACCCGAGGTTTCAAACCAGATTGAATGGAAGGCCTAAAACAGGGACAAGAAAAGAAGAGTAAGTCTCTATGGAAAATGGGACCTTATTGGAAGACAGTGAATTTATGGCGCTAAAATTCATTACGTCAGGCTCACAGTTCTTGTGGTTCAAACCAGCAGACAGGTGCTCAGGCAAGTCAGAGGCTGAGACAAAGGCTTAGAGCTCATCCACGTAGCGCAGACATGGCAAGCTTGGTGGGAATGAGTCATGCCTGACTCATAAGCATGCTTATTTATGTGTTTTTAAAAATTAACTAATTAAACCAACATTTAAAAATCAGGATATTGTACTTAAAATATTGATTTCTGGCATGTTCTAAGAAGCAAAAATGCAGCTGACTGTGAACTCAGTTTTTCACATGATAACAGCTATTGGAGCTGAACAGGGGATTCCCCCTTGAGATCTTAGCCGAATTCTCTAATTCACCGCAGTCTCCACTACTCCCCGTTCTCCCCTAACACTTCAGAGTAAACAAACGGAGATTAGTGGTTGCCTGGGGGTGGGGGCAGGAATGAAGAGCCAGAGGCTCACCCTTAAGGGGTGTGGGGCTGCCTTTTGGGGGGATGAAATGGTCTAAAGTTGATTGTGGTGCTGGTTGAACAATTCTGCACACAGTAAAAACCATTGAGCTTTAAATGGGTAGACTGTATGATGTGTGAATTATCTCAATAACACTGTTTTATAAAAATGCACAAAAGGAAAGTCATCAGTTGCTCGTGCCCTTGTACTTGTAGCAGAAAGCGTTTCTCTGTTAATGTGTCTCTGTCAAGCAAGGAAAAATGAAAAATAGACCGAGGTTTTTTAAAGAAAAATGGAAGAGTATGTACCTTTTTTGTGATCGTAAACACTTTCTACATGCTTAAAATATAAACACCTGGCATCTGTATTGACTTATTTCCTAGCCACTGAAGGCACAAAGTTTAGGAAAAATTTTGATCGTAGCCAGCTCATGAAGTCCACCCACTTAGAAGAGAAGGAGAAGAAGAATAGAAGGAAAAGCAGTCAACATGGTAGCAGAAGAAGCAGAAGAGGCCAGACTATTGGATGTCAAAGAAGGGGAAAGCTTTATCAACTGCTGACAAGAGGTCAGGGAGGTTGAGAACAGAGAAGTCAGGAAATTAAGAGGAGACTATCCAATGAGAAGGCTTAGAGTGATGGGGCCAGAGCAGGACGCAGGCGCAGATGACCGAGTATTGTCCAGCATTTCGTATTTTATCCTCAGGCACAAAGGACGGTATGCCTCCCTAGATCTAGGATTCCTTCCAGGGCCCAGCCAAAAGTGGGCACCCGAGTTCGGAGGAAACAAAGATAAGGTAGCAAAGGCTGTCTACTAAATGGTGGGCCCTGCCCACCTGCCTCTAAGAAGGAAGAAGAGGAGGTGAGCAGAAATGGTTTCCTCCTGGTGATGTCCAGAGGCATCAGTGTAGCTCTGGAGGTGCACCATGGTAGCTGATGTACCGAGTGGGGGAAACTAGAAAGTCAGATGTTTGCTTCAGATCCTCCCCTTTTAGGAAAGTCTTAGATGGTAAAAGAATGTTTCTCTTGGGATAAGGATGTCTAATAAAGAGATAAGAAATGGTGAGATCTTCCAGATTCCTCTTCCAGGTGTGTGTGTGCACATAAGGGTTGCAAGGGCAAAGGAATTTTATGTGCATGTGCCACCATTTCTATATTGATAAGGAAAACTGAGTTAAAATTCTTATCAGGCCAAAAAGAAGTATCACAGACTATTTCATAATCAGCTCTTATTGTATATGGTACCATTTTGCCTTTCTGCCATGGATGTTGAGTGGCTTGACTTATGAGCAATGGTTCCAAACTGCCTCGCAGTGGGACCTCTTACTGATACAGACCTGTCCCCTTTAAGCCCAGCATTGGTCGCTTTCCCTGAGGCCGAAGGAAACTCGTGCTGCCTTTTACTTTCAGTCTTATATTCCGTAGCCCCTCTCCTTCCTAATTCATCAACTTATGTGGCAGTGCACTGAGCCTCCGGGTACTTGCTAAGCAATGAGCAGTGACCGGACTGTGGTGTGTATGAAACACCATCACGAGAGGGGCATCCGTAATCACAGTTATGCCCCACTTCGTTGCAGGCACTTCTGGACCCAGCTGTGTGACTGCTGCACTAGGGAACACCTGGAGCCACAGTGTGAATACTCGGCTGATTTTCCAGCACCTTGGTTCAGAGAGAAGACAGGTGAGTGCTTTGACAAAGTTCTGTGACTGTCAAGGCCACGTGATCTGTCCTGGTCTAGCACTGACAGAAAGCAGGCGGTAAGAACCCAGCATCCCTGTCTGCTCCAACAGCAGTTAAAATGAAGTGGGAGGCAAGTCACACAGAGGGAAAAACTAAGAACAGACCCCAGAGAGATAGCATGCCTCCTGATATTTGGCCCATACCTTGTAAGTGACCGAGGTATATACCTCTAGGGATCTCAGATTCTCTGTGTGTAAAGGGTGAATGATCACCCTGTTTGTCGAGCACTAGATAATTCATGTACAAATTAAATGGTGCTTTTTTTTTTTGAGATTAGCGTACTTTAAAAACCTAAGTCCAGACAGACCTTGCCAAGCGAATAAACTCTTCCCCAGATCCCGGGTACTTTGGCATGAACTCATAAGCCAGCAAGTAGTTCAAAGTACTGGATGATTGCTAGAGACCTCCAAAAGGATGATGACTTTCTCAGAGCTTCTTATTTATGGTTTCTGTCTTGGCCTCAAATGAGAATTTCCCCCTTTCACCCAGAAGGGTTCATTTCTACCCCTTTCTTCATCTTCCCTCCACATCCAAAGAAAGGACCACCACAGTCTTGACCTCTTTGCTAAGATGTCTCCTAATTAGGAAATTTATTTTCCCTGATGTCCCAATTCAGCTCTACCCTCCTCGTGGACCAGGTTCCATCGCTACCTCCCCTGCAAACAGAAGGAGAAGGAAGGCAGGGTGGTAATTCCAATTTGTTGGATGGGGCAGAATACAGAACCCAGATTTGCCTATTTTGCTAGACACATAACAAATTCGAGCTATTAATTAAGGAGGCATGCACTGTTACGCTGGTGGTCCTTCCAGCAGAGGTGGCGGGAAGGGAGTTGTTGCCCTTCACCTGCATTAGGTAAATTGGCTCTTTTTCAAGGAGTCAGGAATCATCGAAAACAGACCTGAGCCTTTGCCTGTTCCAGACATAACTTTCCAAGTGCCCTTGGTTACAGACCAGAGGATTCTTCTTGGTTTGCTCGGGACTGTGTAAATAACATTCCAGCTCGATGATGGACTCAGCCGTGTTCTGAGAAGATGGAGCTGCTTGTTTTCGTTTAGAAGAACATTCTTGAGTTTTCAGGCCCTGGCCTGCTCATTACCTACTTCTCTTTTCAGCAGAACACATCTGAAAATATTCCTGCAGGACCTAATGACCTTTGGTTTGCACCCCAGGTTATAAATTTTGTTAAATAAACCACGCTTGCAGCTACCCGGCACATGGTTAAGGACCTTCAAGCGCGGCTACCCAAACCCTTCCTTGAGGAGGCGTCCTTGTGCATCCATGCTGATTTGGTCATTCTCAGGGACCCTTAACCACACTCCTTGAAAACTTGGAGTTTACCTCTGCTTAGACTTTAGATGACCCATGCTGACTTTGTGATTCAGTCTGTCATGTGTGGTATCACGGATTCCAGGCTCCCATAACCCAGTTTTACTAATTCTAGTTAACGTTTATTAGTAAATAAAGAAGTTAGAGCCGTGTTTTTCTTTTTCATTGTTTTACTAAATTAACCAGTCATTTCTACTTTGTTAGTGTTGATAGGAAGAGGCTGGTAGGACAAATGCTGTTAGTCTGTGTCTTTGGTGACTGGAACATTTTGGTGGCTGTTGGTTCTTGGATCATAAGGTCAAATGCAGGCCACTGGGCGCGAGAACCCAGAGCAGAGCGAGGATGGATCAGCGACAGTCCATCGACTCAGGTCCTGTTGGATGGGTCAGCGGTGATTTCTTAGTGTGGAAAGGACAACTTGTTACTGTTGTTACTAATCAATCAACAACAGAGTTGAATGCTTTTGAATCATGTTTCGAATAATAATGAGAAATCGAAGTAAAGTATGACCAACATCAAAATGGCCAACCCAGGCAAAAGAACACCTGTTTCATTAATCTACAGAAATGTGCCTGCCTTTTGGGACCAGTTGTTAAATTTGTGACCGGATGGCTAGGACAAAGTTTGATATAGAAAGCACATCTCTGCCTGAGGGCCTGATGTCTCCTGACCAGAAGGTGTGCTCAGTGCGTCATTGAACCTTTCTCGTGGCCTCACTTCATGACAAAGTGGAGAAGCCAGATGAAGATAAACCTTTGTGGGATGTGTGCTTTTAAGGTAATTGCTCCAAACAATATGTCTTCCTAACACCACTTAGTAGGAGAATGTGCCTAGATCATTCCATAGGCAGACTACAGACCACCAGCTACCAGGGGAAGATACCAGGTATAGCTTTTGTTTGCTGCTTCTTTTTTTCTCTCTCAATGCTCAGGCAGAGGCCCCCACACCAAGGGATGAAGGTTGTGGAACGAAGGTTATGTTTTATCGTGTTTCTATGGCATTGAGCTCACTCCAGGGCTCTTGAATGTGAGGCTTAGTCTGAGATCACAGAGCTGGAAGGGGTTCAGATCAAGGGGAGCAGATCTACCAGCTGATTAACCAGGAGATGAATTGTATAGTCCAAGGGAAGGAGTCCTCCCTGGCTGGTTATTTTCTTTACACCCTGGAAACGTTGTAAAATTATATAACCAAGGAAGAAACCTCCTTATCAGGGCACAAGCCAAGTTAATTCTCTTGTTTATTCTGCTTCAGTGTTTGCAAAAACTCTCTTAAGAAGCTGGGAAGCATTTTCTTTTGGACTAATTTAGCTTTTTTTCCATTTGACATTTATTTACTCTTTTCCTCCTCTGCTTCAATCCCGCCCCACCCTTTTTGCAACATTTTTATTCTTACCAAAGACATGTCCTTAGAGTTGAATTAAAACAGCCACTACTAGGGATTTTTGGTTTTGTTTTTTTTAGTGGCTTGGTTTTGTTAAATAACTGAAAGTATGACTTGGTTCGCCATGTGCGTGGTGTGGGGATGCAGAGAAGTGGAAGCCAGTTCCTGCCTTCAGGTTTCTTCTGGTCTAGTGCAAGAGATGGTCGGGGCACGCAGTCACACGCACACATGCAGACACACACACTCATGAGTGCTCTAAATGCAGTGCGGCAGCCTAAGGATGAACTGATACTGGCCGACTGTCAAATGATTGGTTACCTAATGGGCAGTTAAAACAGCAACTGCTTTGAATCCTGAGGAAGGTCAACTCCTCAGAGGCAGCTCAATCAGTCTTTTCAGAAGAAGGCGGGACTTGAGGATCACTTTCAATCTGCGTTTCTGAAGCCTGGGTGCACTTTAGACCTGTCACTGGAGCATTTACAAAACTCTAACACCGGGGCCTTGCCCTGAAAAATAAAATCAAATTTTCTGCTTGGGAGGCCAGGCGTCAGTGTATGTTTTATTGGTAAAGCTGCTCCAAGTGATTTTACTATACAGCCCAGTGTGGCAGCCCCTGTCTGAAAGAGATCAAATTCGGTTACTAAGGAAGGAAAGGGACGGTGTCAGGGTGAGGAGGAACAGCAAAAGAAGGAAAACAGGAGGGCAGATCACATGCTCAGAAGACATGGGCTGGCTTTTGCCTTGCAGCAAGATCATAGGGTTTACGCACCCATTCGCTTGACAAACCATTTCATCACCTCTTCTCCGCTATTAACTGTGTAAGATGCATATAAGAGATTTGAAATATGAGTAAGTTGATGCCCTGCCGTTGTTCGCAATCAACTTGGAGAAATAGATAACCACATGCACAGTAGGTGCTGCATGAGCCTCATGAGTCGAGTGCTCTAGAGGCGATGGAGGGCCCCATGGCACAGGGAGGTCCTGTGGTGATGAATGAGGCAGCGCAACCAGATTGGGCTGGCTGGGGCCTTCCCTGGGAAAGCTCTCACAGAAACCTGGTGCCTTGTAATGCGGGACTGGGAAAGCCAGAGTGAGGGTGGTTATACTGGAAAGAATGATGAAAAAGCTTGATGAAACATTCATACTATTTCTCATCAAAACCTCTTGAAGTCCATTCCTACAAACCACATATGGGATTATATAAATTTTTAAGTGCCCTAGAAGGAGCAAATTAATCCCAACTAAGCTTCACACTCCCTTGATGAAATAAATATTATGACTCTCTTATTTCAACAAATTGGAAAGAGGTGACTTTTTCTTCCAGAAGGTTTATTTAAATGGGCTTTATAACAATATTTTCATCATCCTCTCAGAAGGCACCCTGACGTTACAGGGGAGAGACTAATAAGAGACATAAATCGTTGATGGGGCCAATAATATTACTCAAGCTCCTGATCCTTATTTGAATTCTTAGGCTTTTTTCAAAGTCCCACGTTGTTCCGCATCTTGGGAGTATTCAGTGTTTCCTTTCTGGTGATGTAATTCTTCTTTCAGTGTCCGTTTTGTGTTTTAAAAGATAGACACCATCATTCTGGAGACTTCCTGACACCCCAACCTCAATCAGTCCCGCTTCCCTGGGTCATGCCCACAGTGGCACCCAGCACTGTCTCTGTTCTGCACATGTGAGTCCCTGGTGATAGGCCCCTTGGGTACTGTGACTAAATCATATCTACGTACCCTCAGAAGCAAGGTCAATGCTTGACACATGCACGTTCAATACACTAATTTCGAAAGAGAGAGAAAGAAAGAAGGATGCAAACTCCTTGTATTCACACATGAGCCCAGTCTTGAGGAAGGACATGCTACCTATTTAGAATCATTCTTCCCCATAGCAGCCGAATTTTGCAGTTTAGTAGTTCTGGTAACGTATTGATAATTGTTAGTTTAAACAGTTAGCATCAAACTGGACAATAACAAGCAGATACTTATACAGAAGCACTATAAGAATACTGGATACAGGACTGCCTTTTGGTGGAGCCAGCTGGCTGGGGGCTACGGGAGAGTGGGAACTGGGCTTCCCCTGAAACCCTAGTTGGGATTCCTTCGTGTAAGCAGGCCAAGCCCTGAACGTGGAGCCCGTGGAATGAGGGGGGTGGATTCTGCAGCTGCCTGCAGGGAAGGGGCAGCATGGAGGCTCTGGCTGAGGGTAAACAGTCTTTGTTGTCATCTTCCACAAGTCTTAAGTTCTCCCCTCTATGGTTAGAAAGGCTTAATGAGTAACTTTAAGGAAAAAAAAAAAGATGACAAATCTTTTCTCCCAGATAAGCTGAAGGGTAGATTTGGGGCCAGAATGTCACACATAGCCCTTGCTGGTGTGGCTCACTTGGTTGGGTGTCGCCGTGTGAAGTAAAGGGTCACCGGCTCAATTCCCAGTCAGGGCGCAGGCCTGGGTTGCAGGTCCGTTCCCTGGTTGCAGGTTGGGTCCCTGGTTAAACAACATCCATTGTTTACCTGTAGGAGAGGCAAACAATTGATGTTTCTCACTTACATCAATTTTTCTCTCCCTCTTTTTCTCCCTCCCTTCCCCTTTCTCTAAAAACAAATTTAAAAATCTGAAAAACAAAACAATGCCAGGCGTATATCCATATTTGCCCACAGAATGACATCGCAGATGATGTGGTACCCGATGTTAGTCATCGTTGTACGTTTCCCTGCTCCCCTGTTCCCCCAAGGAGGAATTTAGGCTTAGCTGTCCTCACTGAAAAATGAGCCTTCTCCCTTTGTAAAATGGTTCCAGGTCACACCATGTTTGTTCTCTTGTTTTCTACCCCAGCTCATTTGCTGTTTTTAGGCAAGGAGCCGTGTGTGTGTGTGCACGCACGTGTGTGTGTGACTGGATCCAGCCAGAGGAGAAGTTTGGCTGTGCTGCAGGGGTGGGAGAAATTATTTTTTAAGCATAAATATCTGCAGGAATAGCAAAGGGAACAGAGAATCCCAGCCAAGTACATTGCCTTGGGTACAAATGTTTACTCCCTTTTCCGAGCAGCTCAAGTGTGAAATCCAACCCCCTGCCCACGCTCTTCCATCAGAAGTGCCCCCTACCAGGTATTGAGCAGATGGGGACAATGTATAAAAAGGGAACCCAGAAGGGTGACTCTTAAAAAAAGATTCTTTTTTTAAATAAATGTGTCGGAATCTGAGGACATCCTCCCTGCAGGTGTGTGATAAAAGCACGTGCACACGCGAGCTGGGGCCCACGGGGCGTGAGGACAACAGGCTCCCTCTGAAAGAGCCGTGCAGACACCTTCAGGCGCGCTTCCTGTTCCTGCCTCTGGGTCTGAGACTCTGAGCCGGGAACATCGGGAACATCGATGTCCTCCCTCCACCTACTGACAAACAAACTCCATGGGGCTCCCTTTGAAAAAAGTCAGTGTGCTAAAAAAAAAAAAAAAATCACTGCTTTTGAATGGGCTCAAGCAGACAAAACTTTCCCTTGTAGAAGTTCCACTGGAAACCACCAGCTAAAAATGTGTCAGTACAGCTGCTCCGTGGTCCTGATAGGGTCTCCCTTCCTGAAACCCTAGCTGTAACAGACCATGTGTCTCTGCTGAGAGGTGGAGTCAGTTTTTCCTAGAAGATTTTCAACCACATGGGGTCAATACAAGTTCAAATTGAAATCAAAACAAAACAAAGCTGGGGGAACCACCATAAGGGTTTAGATACCATTTTTCATCAAATCAAGTTGTAAAATTAAGTGTTACTGCCACTTCCAAAAGGAAAAGTTACCTTAACACCAAAAAGGACAGAAGGCCTATCTGTGAATAAAGAATGCTACTGTAAATCAAGTACATTTGTTTTCATAGAAAACAATACACATCCTTATTTCTCTCTTTGAGGATCATGATCTCTGGCCATCGGGACCCGAATGACCAGTTCACTCACAGAATGTTTGGGTGACTTCCCCTTTAACGGGCCACTCATTTCGCCAGTGTTTTATCTCCTCTGTCATTCTCCTCCGGCTCTGACTAGTTTTATTTTTACACACTGTCTGGTACAAAATCTTATGCAGTGACCCTTCCAGCTCTAACTTGTTAAGTAAACCAGGGCAAATATGTGGATGAGAGATTTCTAGAGAAATCTCAGCTGTTGCAGGAAGTCGAAGAGACACAAGGCTTTGGAGCCGCACTGAAGCCCTCATTGTCGGGCTAGGGAAGAAAAGTGTTCTCAGCTGGAAAACAGCATAGGAAACAGCTACAAGATCTCTTGGACAGGCAGTGACCTGAGAGTCAAGGACGCTGAAATTTATTTGGCTCATTTGAGAGTGAAGGTTGGACAGGATGTTGTATTTTAGCCTTGGTTGGTTAGTTATGAGTGAGAGGAAAATGGGTCAGCATCTTTGGTGAGAAAACAAAGGGGAGAGAAGGACTCAATATCTTTATAAACTATGCGCTGATTTACAACTGAACCAGCACTTGGGCTAGAAAGAAAGCATTGAGGATCTGACAGTGTCCTGCCTGAGTACCCTCTTAGAGATCATCTCATCTGGTGATTCTCCACTTGCAGAGAGCTTAAGAATCACAGGGGTTTGCTAACAATGAAGGTGCTCAGGCCCCGGCCCAGTGCCCATTTGGGGAGGACAAGCACTTCTGGTGGTTCTCACAGGGGTGGACCTCAAACCCATACTCTGGTATAGCCCCTCATTTATAGATGGGGGTAAGTCACTGAGGTGAAATGACTTAGGGTCACACAACTAGTAAGAAGCAAAAATAGAACTGGAATTCAATTCTGATTTCTAATCTGTTGCTGCTTTCACTGTATTGTGCTGACTTTCAGTAGGTAAACTCTGGACAAAAAGATCTTCAAGCCCAATCAAATTACTGGGTTTGTAGGTGATATGATACGTATATCCACTGTGACATCCACGGGTTTATAAAAAGGTCCTACAGAACTCTGCAGAAAAATACTTCTAAAAGGTACCATCCCACCCCACGTTGCAGTGAATTACCAGATAAAAGCATTTGAAACTCTTGGGCCCAGACATGTAAAGAAGTTTTTCCAAGTTGAACTTCACAAGGAGCATAGACTTCCAGCCAACACCCTGCAGACAGGGCTGACTCCTCTTCCCTCTCCTGCAAGTTGTCAGTTGTGCCCATGGTGGGTCACCCTTAAATCCTGAGCTTCCTGTCACCTGTCTTCATACAGGTGTGCGATGGTTTGGGAGAATTGGAGTTCCCTGGCCTTTTGTTCGTCTGCCCTTCTCAGCACGAGAGAGGCTCTGTGGTTATCGCATTTCTGAGTCTTTGCGTCAGAGTTGGGCATGGAGGAAAGGAGGCAAGAGTCTGGAGGCAGCCTGTGTGGGGACCCATTTCCTGCCCTCTCGGGGTCCCCAAGTTTGGTAGCGAAGAGCCTCATTGCCCTGCCCTAGTGCGCCAAGAGGTGCTAATTTAAGCCCTCTCTATTTTCTAGGGATGGCAGGAGTTCGTTTTTATTGAATGCCCATGATTGCAGGCAGCACGTCCGACCCCTCCCTGTGTGTTATTTCCGTTACCCCCACAACAACCCTTCGGCACGTGTCTCACCATCTCCCTTTTTGCACACAGAGAAACTGGGCTAAGAGGTTAAGTAACTAGTATTACTAATAAGAAACTAGTATTCCATAGTGGTGTCAAGATTTGAAACCAAATTTGTATAACTCCCGAACCAAAGTTCTTTTTCTTATCCCATGTTCTGTGAGATGTAGGCTTCTAAAAAAAAGGTTGGCGGGGGGGAATAAAATGAAGTACTGGAATGTGGAGCCCTGGCTAAGCGACAGTTCTTTTGGCTTGCAATGAATGGTTCTTACCTACTTTCTGTCTGATTTTTGCCCAAGGATGGCTAGATTTAGAATGTCATCTAGCTTACCTCCAGAGTTTACATATTAGAACAGCACCTTCCACTCTGAGACAGGGACATTAGGAAGGAGATGATGAGTTGCTTCTTGCTTTTCTCTTGCTCTTGCCTTTATTTGCCTTTGAACTACATCTGGCATGTGACTCTGAATCAGAAATGTCCCTTACCCTGTCTATGCGTGTGATTTGAAAAGCACAGCTTGCTACACATTAGCCTAAGCAGATCAAGCTCGGAGAATTCATAGCTGGTTGCTGTTGCTGGAGCAGTTTGCTTGCCTGAGGTGGTGCCCTGCCTGGGCCTATGGCCTCGGCTTCTCTCCCTGAGGCCACTGTGGCCCAGAGGGTCCCAGCATGGTACAGTGCTGGTGTGCGTTTCAGCACATTTGGGGCCGTGGGTAGGGTGGGGTCAGGCCCTTCTGTAATCCTAATAGCTTATGGAATTAGGTGTGGGGGGATGGGAAGCAGACAAAGGATTAACATGGTAGAGGTATGAGGGAAAATGAAGCCAATATATCTCTAGCGTATTTTTTATTTGAATTTATGTAAGTCTGGCTGTGTTACCATAACATTTTAAGATATGCTAAACACTATCCAGCGCATGCGTGGTTGTCAACTGCTGTGTAAGCCTTCGAGCTTCCTGGTTTCTGCTGCTCTAATAATATGGAGTTTCCTGTTACCGTAGAGTAGATACACTCACTCCTTCCTTACACTGTTGCCCTTCTCTCTACACACAATAACCTTGCCCAGGTTTTTAAATCAGTCAATGGCTCCTGGCAATTGCCTTGGAGTTCAAATGCTAGAAACAGAGATTTTTCCACAGAGGGTCTCTTTCTGAAAGTTTTCCTTCTTGGCTTGGCAGAGCTTGAGAGTCCTGGCATCTAGGACAAAGAGCATATGTGCTTGAGTCTTGGACCCTGGCTTTATTGTTACCAAAGGGACTATGACTGTGAGAACACCTTCGGAGAGCCAAGCTGTAGTGGCTGTACCCCACTGCCTACCTCCTGAGTTCTTGACTCAGAACTGGCACTGAGAGACTGAGCTGGGATTGTGATCCACGACTTTTAAGTAGCAGACTTATCTGAGCATCGAGCCTCCAGAATGAGGCACATCATTATAAACCTTAAAAAAGCAGAAATGAGGCACCTGGTATGTCTGGGAGGGATCGAGCACAAATCACCCAAAGACCCCACAGCCCTGGCTGTCTGACTGCTTTGCTCTGTCTACGCAACCATTTATTAAGCGTTTCCTTAGTGTCAATTACTCTTAAGTTTCTCGGTGGGTATTTTCTTGCTTTAGCCTTACAACTACCCTATGAAGTAGGTATTTCTAGGTATACTTGAAAGATGAGTACATTGAGGTTTATAGAGCTTTAAAAATTGCTCTAAATCACATGGATTGTAAGGGTCCCCCACATATACATCTATATACTCTCTCCCCCTCCCTGGACTTTAACCTTTATCCTATACTGAGTTCCATGTTAATGTACAATTCTTCCCCCATGGCTGCTTGGAAAATTTCTCCATTCCGCCACCGGTGCGGCCACGTTCAATGGCTGTACCAGGTGGAATGATCCCTTCCAAGAGTGGAATGAGTCATTGCTTTGAGAGAGCTTTTTCTCTCTCTGTGAAATAATCATTAGTTATTTTCTATAACAGTATGGCTTTGCTTGGCAACGGAACATTCTAGAGGAAGAATGAGCTCCACGGGACCTGGTCCTCTGAGCCTCGCCATCCAGGCAGGGCGTATCCAGGCCCTTTGTCTCCCAGGTTCCAAGTTCTGGCCTTTCTGGCCAGCATCTTTTCCATGTTATGGATTCACCTGCAGCATTCTCCCTTTACTGTCAAAACAGACAGAGAGAATCTCTGCAGAGTCTTGCCCACAGTGAGGACAGACTTGTACCCACCTATCCATGACCTCCTCCAGCCAAAGCCCGCAGGCCCAGGAGTTCCAGTGATGCACCCAGTAAAGACATCCCTTCCCCCACAAGATGACATATAAGTGACATCTCTCCCTGGACTCCCTTTTCTTGCAAAAATTGATGGTTACAAAACCATCAATTTTATGGTTTACCTTTAAAACCTTTCTGAATTGTCTGTTGTCCTCTGAAAGTATTATCCCAGCTCACTACTGAAGACTGTCAGCGTCTAGTGAAATGGGGAAACTGGCAGTTCTTCGTTCTCACAGGTGCCTCCTTACAACGCAAAGCTTCGGTAGATCCAATATGGCCTCAGACCCTTCAACAGCCATGCTTATACCAAGCTGTTCTCTCAGCTGTAGCTATTTATACAGTGTTCCCTACAGATATACTTTTCTGTACCAACCTGCATTGGAATGTCAGGCTCTCCTTGGGACTGATCTCCATTTCCTACTTAGGACTCCGCATTGGCAAAGCCTTACCTTTTCGACCCCTCTCCCCCTTTTCTCACTTAATCTTGTTCCAAGATCCCTGTGATGGCTCCGCTAAGAGTGCATCACCATTTGATCCCATTGACTTGAGTAGGTCAGTCCTTCCCAGGAACCGGCCTATAATCTCAGTTTAAATTAAACAGCAGGCATTTCTACCAAAGGCATCATTTGTCTCTAGGACCCCTGTGCATAGGGGTCTCGTTACATGTTTGGATTGTCCAAAGGCCAAGTATCTTCAAAGAAAACCCACTGAGACAAGTTGGCTGAGTGACTACCATAAGCATCTGTGAAGTCCCGGTCACTTTTTTCATCTTCTAAAAATCTAATATTTTTCCTCAGTTAAGAGATGGTGTACATTACAGCCTAAAATCTTTAGCAATAAATCTTCCAGAGAGTGTAATTGTAATAATAGTCCTTTGTGTGTGCTCTAACCGTAGACATGGCTCCTCTTATAACTCTTCTATTTTTATCTAGACTAGACCATCAAATATTCTTTGTGTTGGACACTCCCTTTTCATTCCATTGTTCCCTCCCTTTCTCCTCCTTTTCTACTTTCAGGTCTTTTCTGGGTAGATGTGTGTGCCAAATGCTGGCATTATACAGTCCAATAAAGCCCAATTTCCTACCCTGAAACACTCCATAGAGGGGAAACAGACATGTAAATGTATACAAGAAGGGGGTGGGGGAGTTTTAACAGAGTAGCGTGGGCACCAATACCGGATGACCAGAACTCTCAGAAGAGAAGGCATAGCCAGGGAAGGATTTAGAGGAAGGCAGAATATTTGAGATAAGACTGGGAAGGTGCATCAGTATTTGCCAGGTAGGTGGGGAGGCAGGTCAAGGAAGCTGCATGAACACAGACTTCGAGGTGGAAACCACAAATGGCCTATCTTTAGTGCTCCTGGGGAGGGAATGTGGGTGTCAGTACAGTGAGTAGGGACAAGGAAAATGGGGCCTGTATATAAAGCCGAAGCAAGGAAAGGAAAGGCAGAGCAAATCAGACCTGATCCCAAAGTCTCTCAGATCTCCTCTGAGAGACTCCCAGCAGAGCTGTGACATCAGACTTATACTTTACAGGCCTCCCTAGGCAGGAGGTTGCCATGCTGGTTCCCAGGGGTTTGAAATAGGATGTAATAAAATGAGGGCCTGGACTGAAGTAGTGGCCATTGAGATGGAAAAGAAGGACGAGACACGAGATGATAAGGATGCAGGATCAACAGCACTTACGCATAGAGAAAGGAGGTTGGAAGGAGGGACCATTTCTGATGCAAATGGGTGAGTGGGTGAGATGATCACTCACTGAATGGGCTGGTGCGGGAGGAGGAGCTGGCCTGGGAGGAAGATAAGAGCTGACCTTGCTCAGGACACGCATAGTTTTCTGATTATGTGGCAGTGTGGCTGCTTTCGCTCTTCCACCCAGACCTCAATGACTGCCATTAGGAATTAGCTTGGAGATCAAAAGGGGTTTCTTGTTGTGCAGAATTTTTAGTCAAAATCCCCTTTTCCCATTGTTTCTAGCCAATCATTCCCTTCTTCACCATCCTCAGTACTTTTTTTCTTCTTTCAAAATGCTGGTCATCAGAAGGTGTGAAAAACAAAGCTTGGAATCCCCTGGTGAAAAATGTGAAAGATGCAAATGACCTTTGCAAAAGAGCTCATGGAGAAGAGGGCCCTGGGGATAGCTGTGTCTCCCTCTTCAGTGAATTCTGGCAAACTTCAAGTCCAAGGCTATGGAATCAGTAGCTAATTGGGAGAACTGTCGGTCTAGGTTTCAAGATTTTCCAGAAGATTTCCATCTACAAATGGGGAATCAGGAATCCCTGCCTTTCCTCTGCTCTGCTTGCTATCACGAGGAACTGACCCTGCAACCTGCATTTCTTTGTCTCCCTTTGCATGGACTCTGCCTGGTTGGAGGCCCTGGAGAGAGGATGAAGGGTGGAAGGATGAGGGGAGCTATGTACTTCTGCCTCCCTCTCTGCTTCCAGTGGCGTCTCAGGTAGTAATACTAGTTCCTCTTTCATGACCTCTTTGCAGTGTTGAAGCTGGCCAGCTCCGTCCTCCAGGCTCTAGTACCAGCCCCTCTTCCTTTGCCACTCCAGCTCTAAGGATGCAGTGGCTTCTTACCATTATTAATCTTTGCTTTGCCTCACTGTCTTCTCTTTTCCTTTCAACTCTTCTAACACATGTGTAACTAGTGTCCAACATTAAATTCTCTCTCTTAAACTACCTGGGGTGAGGCCTGTTTTTCTGGTGGGCCTTGACTGATACAATCTCTACATAAGTCAGCCGTCTGGTTGGCACGTGGTTAGTACAAGACCCCAAATATTCTTCACTGGCCTTGTTCCCCAAAGGGCTTCTCTGTCTACCACGATTCTCCAGCCTTGAGAGTTGGGGTCCCTGGGCTGAGCTGTCTTGGAGGGCAAACATTTCATACAGTGCTTCCTGAATGGCATGAGAAAAGGAGCTCTTTTGGCCCAGTCTCCTTCCTGTGGGGTTTTCCAAAACTTTCCAGATGTATCTAGCTCAGGAAACATTTTAATGGCTGGAAATAATGCCCTGTGGGGGCTGGGGGTTGGAAACCAAGAACCTCCTCTAAAAGAAGTGCTTTGCCATGCAGGCACCCAGACCCCGCCACTCCTTGTCGAACACAGGGCAAGGTTCCTGCTCTTTCGCAGGTTTGCATCTAAATGCACTGATGACAAAGCAAGAGGTGCAGCTCCCAAAGCCAGAATTCTCTCCAGGAGGGGAACGGCGGTTACATGGTCAGCTGCATGGTTAGCTATACATTGGGATTCTAGTTCACATTCCACCTCAGATTCTATAGGAGACTTCTATAGTCCCCTTCTTTGGCCAATCATAATGGTTGTAAGAATGATCTAAATCATAATAAATCTTTTCTAAGGCCGGGTTACTGATTTAATGAATTTGAGCATTCTGAGATTCTTGTGAGGGTAAGTATCATTTAACTGGAGAATTCAGTTATTGGCTTCTTCACACAGGCCGTGGCTTTCACATTGCTCTGCTGCCGACATTTACAGCAACTGTCAGGAGGGGCTGTGTTGGAGGATGAAAGTTACTCTTGTCCAAGAAGAGTAGACATGGAAGAGCTATATTGTGTACCTTCTCGGATCCTTTAGTACTGCACCAAGAAATAGAAAGTAATCATCATTTCTAGTCTGTGGGGACAAAACCGCAGAAATTGCTGAAACTCTTACATGCTCCATCACTGCAGGGCGCAGATGAAACTCCGTCCTTTGGAGACCGACTCTGAATCCAATCCCATACTGATTTATTTGGGCTCTGTCTAGGAAATTCCCAAATTCTTTACCACAGTAACCGCTAAGTATGATACTTGTGTGGTTATTTGATGACGCACAGAACTTTATAGACCTCAGGGTAAGGTATATGTTTTATATTAGAAGAGTAGGATTTTGTTTTATTTTATTTATTTATTTTTAGAAGAGTAGGATTTTAACGAAGAGGAAACAGGTGGCTTGCACCAATGAGGATGCAGTTTCTGGTGTCTCTGAAATGTCCAGCATTATATGGCATCGTTACTTCTCCCTTCTAACCAATTTTCTTCCATTAGCCTACAAGGGAGCTGATGGGATGAATCATAGCCCCAGAAATAATATGAGAGGACTTTTGCATTTGGAAATGGATGTTTTTGTTAAGTTCTTTCAGGGATTAAAAGTGATTCATAGACTCTGGCATATAATCTACATGCATAAGCCCACTGTCTTCAGCCCTAGGTGCCCAGAAATAAAATTCTCCATTGCGAAAAATATAACGATACTTTAGAATTAAGTTCTAGCTTTGTCTCTAATGAGATATATGATCTTGGGCAAATGACTGAGTCATAGGTTCCTCTTCTATAAAATAGTTAATGATCTAGAAGAAGCAACGCCGTGCTATATACCTCATTTACTACTTTGTACAATGGGAGTATTCTTCATTATTTATGGCAGGACTTGCCACATCCCTTGTTTGTGCTAAACCGTAGGATGCAACCGTACACTCTGCTCAGTTCTCTGTCTGGCTGATGACTTCCTCTTGTGGTGTTTCTTAACCAGCGGTCAGAGGATTACCTGTTGGAATCCAGTTGCTGAGCTTGTTAAAATTCGGATTCCTGGGCCTTCCCAGACAAACCAGCAGCACTGGGAGTGGGCCTAGCAATCTGCATTTTTACACATTCTCCAGGCGATTCTCCGGCACCCTGAAGTCGGAGGCCCGCTGCCAACTGACAGCACATAGTGTCCTGTGTGGTATGAATAGCTTAACTCTCTTTCCTCTTCGCAGCCGGTCTGCAGGGTCCAAGCTCCAGGCCTACGGACTGGATGATTTGGTCACACCTTGTCATCCCTCTGGGACTGTTTCCTTATTTATAAAATGAGGGTGTGGGGGATGGAGTAGTAATCTCTGAGGAATCAGTGGACTCTAAACAGTCTATGAAAACAGGCCTCCAGTGACCTTTAAGAGGTACTGAACCTCAACAAATCCTATTTCTTCTGTGCCTACTCTGTGCTAGGCATTGTGCAACTTTCACATACATTTCCTTGCTCCTTTGTCCTTTACAGGGGCCCATGACTGCAGTACTCTCACTGTCCACACTCGGCACACGGGGAACTGAGGTGTGGAAAGGGTGCGTGCACTCGCACCTTGTCACCTTGTCCGAGTGCACTCAGTCAACAGGTGGGGCTGTGGCGGGGTGGCATGAAACTGGGGTCACAGACACATGGATTGTCTTGCTTTCTGTGCCCCCAAAGCTTCCAGAGACCTGGGGACTGTCCAGTGTGTGGCCGATTCACCCTGCGTTCCACTCTCCCAGAAAAGGAGCCTGGTTTGGGTTTCCTTAGATGTTTATTTGGCCTCTTGCTTAAGCCTTTGCCTTTCCTACTCAATAACAGTGAAAGGACAAAAAAAAAAAAAATCCCAGGGCTGGAAACATTTTGTTTCCTACAAAAAGAATATTTTGCAGCCAGCTCTGTGGTCGAAAGTATTTTTCCTGTGGTCTAGGGATGGGTTGGATCCCATCTCTTCTTGGCCGGTGTCTGAGAACTGAGCCCGTGGCTTCCCATCAAGTCCGCACACAGGACGCTGTGTTTTTTAAATGAGTGTCTAGTGATGTTGAGTGTATGCACGAGTGGACGAGTTGGTCTGTTTGGGTTGCATAAGAATGTGTGCATGCACCTCTGGCCTTTCCAGGGCAGAGAGAACCTGGGAGTGGTTTTCCACATGCTGTACATTATCAACATAGCTTTTAAGTTTTCATCACTCACACGACAACCAAACAAATTCAGATGCTGACAAATGAGAGGAGAGTGATATGTGAGCCTTATGTGGATTTGCAAGTAATCAAAAAGCTAAGGGAATCTGAGATTTTGACCTGTCACATTTCTTTCCATTTTCAAATGTTCAAAACCGAGACATGGCGTTGGTTTTATTAGAAGGCAGGGTGGTCTGATGGAAATGCAGAAAACGGGAACTCTGAGCCTGCCTCCGGCCTGGCCGCTTGCAGGGTTCAGGACACCGACCTTTGCGAGCCTTGCAGAAGTCACTTCTTCCCAAACACTGCATTTTCCCACCTAAACACATAAAATTTGTTTTAAAAAATAGCTGTGTTCTTCAAATAATAAGAGCTCTTCTAGTGAGAGGTGGAGTTGGAGCATTCAAACAGAGTTCACAGATAAGAATATTATTAGTGCTATTTACCTTTTTTAAACTCAGAATTTAGTATTTACTCATAATTCAGATGTTTCCAGTAAGACTTTGCAGTGTGTGCCTGGAACTTTCCAGGATTACTTCCTTTGCTCCTACTCCATTACCTGCCTAGAACGCCCTTCCCTGGAAGAGATCCTATTTTTCCTCCACGGCTGGGCCTTGATGATACCATTAATTTACATTCTTCTCAGCCACCTCGCAGAAGTGGCTCTCTGGCTTCCCACTGCTCGTGGCTTTAAGTGCAGTGACCTGCTGCCTCTTCCCTGCCACGTTAGCTGTTCAGATAAATTGGAAGGCAGGGCCAACTCACTCCTGAAAGTCCCACACAGTGCCTAGAGCAGGTGCCCCGTGAGTATTTGCATATTTAAATGAAATTAACTTCTCCAAAGATGACAAGCTACTCTCTGTAACTTCAGAATTTTCTCATATACGTCCTTTACGTCACTTTCCACTTGAGGGTATTTTTAGAATTCAAAGCATCACACTATCCAGGGAGAAAAGTTGTGGTCACTGGGTTTGGGGGAACTGTTTGAAGAAACAAGCAGATCCCAGGGGTGGGGAAAGTTATGAATCCTTTTGTTTATACATTTTCAGGGGAAAGCCGTTAGAGAAGATTTGAAAAGCTGTTGCATTAGAAATTAAACCATCAAGAGTACTTTCTTTTAAAGGAGCCAGGATTGAGATAGAGGCAGCCCTCGGGCCCAGAGGCAGCAATAGCAGCATCAGCCGCAGGGCCGCTCTAGCCTGAAATGCAGAGAGTGGCCCGTCCAAGCCAGCCAGTGGGGAAAAGTGGCCACAGACAGACCAGGGTTCACCGGTGGGGAAAAGATGGCATTTGCTCCATCTTGTCACACAAAGACAGTGGAGCTATTCTCACGGTCGGGGTGGGGTTTGGGTAGTAGTGGTGATTTTAGTAAACCAGTTTTCCGATGACGGGGATGTTTCTGTTTTTACCCCTTAACCATGAGACAACAACCCAAATGACAGATCCCGCAGTACACTGAAATGCCAAGGCTAAGTGAACTGGTGGAACTCTGTGGCTTTGGCTCTTGGCTTCCAGGCATACCCACGCATTAGGGCCATGGCTTGGCAGTAGACAAAGCGGCTATGTGGGTCCTCAGGGAGCGCTCTGGCTCTGTGGCTTTCTTTGATATGCAATTGAACTTTGGCAAATTTTTCCTCTCAAGGCTCTGTTTATGAGGTCCAGAGGTGAGCAGGGACCCTCATTATGGAGCCCAAAGCCAACAGCAAACTAGAACTACAGGATGTCTTCCCACGTTCCCAGTCTGCTTGCAGGCTAAAGAGCTGGCCCACAAGACTTACAACAAAGACACAAGTCTGCGCACGGCTCTGTGTCTGTAAGCAAAGAGCCAGCTGCGCACGGCTCCGTGTCTGTAAGCATGGCCAGATCTCTTAAACATTCCTCCTTTCAAAAGGAGAAGATCTCTTGTTTGTCAGAGGAGCAGGAAGATCACTAAGTTACGGGTTTGCAGTTCAGTCTTGCTTAACAACAATTTATCAAGTGCTTAACTGTTCACTGTTACACATGTAATTATCCGTGTAATGATCACATCTTTGTAGGGTAGTTCTGCTGTCTCCATTTCACAGATGAAGGAACTAAGGCACCAAGAGGTTAAGTAATTGTCAGTTGTCGCTGTTATTAATTAGTATTCATTAAGTTTAAGGTACAACTCTGCAGATATAACATAAAACCGACGGGCTTTCCTGAATGCCTGCCACCTCAAACTATATCACTGGGCCACAGATAATACAATTATTGGAATTAGTATACTTAGCATTCTTAATTGCTGACTCACAAACTGTAACTACGAATTGGCCATTTTCAAGGTAGAGTATTCTTATATTGGGAAGCCTAGAATTAGGACTTTTTCAAAGTCATGAAAAGGTGTATAGGAAGTGATCAGTTTGGCAAAGAAGTGGGATTGCCTATCCTGCTGCACTTGTACAGTAGAAGGGAAACACACGTGATGCTGGACTGAGAAGAGTTGAAGGAATTGGATTCTATTCAAGGGCCATGGTCAAGCCAGTGGACCCCAGTGAGGCTGCACAGCACGGTCTGCATGTAAGTTATGGCTACCACCCCCGTCCCTCCTCTTTTCTGTGGGAAAGAGCCGCTGGGGCGTAGCCTTTGTGCTTCCCACGGCCTCACCAGAGAATGCTGTCAACAGCCGCAGCTGCCATGTCTGTGACAGGCGCGCGATAAAGCTACACAAACACTGTCGTCATGTATCGTGAGGTGGGTTCTTATGATAACACTGAGAAGTGGGCATTATCACCCTGATTTTACAGGTGGGGAAATATGTCAGGGGACTAAAAACGTTCTGAATCTGAAACCACTCGTGAATGGCAGAAAAGGAGTGGAACTCAGGTCTAACTCTAAAGTAATTTTTAGCCACTAGGTTGTCTTGCTTCAGAAATGGGGTGGTAGACATATGAGGTTTTCGCTTGCCCTTGATCTCTTACCCTTTCTTTTATACCTACACCCTATTTTCTTATAAGGAAACACCTGTCTTCTGTTTTCAGCCTGTGTTATCAAGATAGGACCGATTGCACCCACTGGCTGTTGATCTGACTAAGGGAAGGATCATACCCTTTTTGTAGAGATTGGCTTAGGTAGACAGTTAACCCAGGCTAAGCCAATTACAATAAATCCGGGATTTTTTCTGGAACAATCAGTGTTGCTAAATTATTGGAATGTATGCCCGGAGCTCCTGGTGGTCATCTTTGCCATCGTAGAGGGGGAACCCACTGGAGAATGACAATGAAATCAAGCCAGAGGGAAACAAAATGCAGAGACTGAGAGGGAATATTCCACAGGGCACAGGGGAAGCTCTGAGGTCAGCATTTGAGGCCCTGGATTCAGCCGTGCCTGATGGGTCAGTTACCCCCGAAGATTCAGTTATGTGCTACAATCATTTTTGTTTGTTTGTTTAGTCTCAGTTGCATGTCTGTGACTTGCAACAAAAAGAATACTGAACAATAAGCACATTAGATGCTCACAGTTATGTACAAATGTGAGGCCAGAGAATTCTGATAATGAGAAAATTTATTGTTAAATTGGTGTTCATATCCTCCCACTAGGCAGAGACCAGTTCTGATTATTCGAGTCCACCTCTGGTGTTTCTGGATGATTCCATCCCTTTGCTTCTCCTCTCCTTTTTACACGAGCTTTCTCTCAACTTGCTTTTCTCTCAGTCTTCATTATTCACCTGTACTACTTTAAAGAGAAAAATGCATGAAACTGCCATTGAACAATTTTTGTGGGTTATATGGCTCTTTGAAAAGGGTTCAGATAAAGAGTAAGTCAAAACCAACGACTTAAAGGCAATTAAAAAACCGTTTGGGGCTTTAGTTAGCCACAACTTCTTTGCCACATATCCAGCTTCATGAAAGACCTCGATGTCATTTCTTCCACAGCAAAAATACAGCATTTTCTGGCTCACTCTCACTTAGTCATTAATGAAGGCCTGTAAAATATTCTTTCCAGTTCAAAAGTGGCATCGAGTTAAGTAACTGAGATGAAATTAGTAATAATTTTGGACCTGTGGCCATTTAGCAACCTGGCCTTTAATGAACATTTACTATGTGCTAGACTAGGCTCTGGAAAAATCAAAGACAAATAAAACACAGTTTTCAAAATCTAGCTGGATCGGCAAGCCTAGGAACCACTGACCATAATGTAGTGTGCTGAGCAGGAGGATAGTAAAAATATTTAACATCTGGTCCTGCACAGAAAGGGACCAGGCAGGACAGACACCAGGCCTTGGGGGGAGGGGGCCCTGGAACATTGCCCTCCCCTGTGCGGGCAGCACCCCCTTAGTTACTGGACCATGTAGGAGGGTCCTGGGGCTGGTGAAGCAATGGGGCCTTTGGGAGCCTTAGGAGCAGCAGCTATTTGCCAAATGGCATGGCAGTTTGTCAGTATTTTAACAACTCAGAACGGGCTGAGTAAGAGCTGGGAGTTGTTCTGCCATCCATCTCCTAAAGTGGAGGGGAGGGGGAGCAACGTCCTGCGTGAGGCAGAGCGAGAGAAGGGGTGAAGGATGGCTTCACGGCTGAGGGGACTTGTGGGCAGGGCCCTAAAGAAGGTTAGTCAGGGAGAAGAGACCAGCACACGGAAAGGAGTGCCTGGCATACTTCATCAGCAGAGTTGGTTGGAGAGGGATCGGGGTGGGAGAGGTGAGAGGAGACTGGAGCAGTGAGGCGGCCTGGGGAAGAGAAGGACCTGTTAGAGTTTGAAAAGCAGACACCAGGGAGCCAGGAATGGTTGTCAAGAGCTTAAAAATGTGGCAGTCCAGGGGTGAGGACTTTTGGTTTATGTACAGGGGGTTTTGCTTGCCCGATGGTGAGAGAAAACTCACTTTACGATTGTATAGATATGAGCGGCACACTGCACAAGGATGCTGCTTTTATAAATCAGTTGGATGAGCCTGGGGCGGCTGGAAGCACAGGCACTTAGGCCATAAAAGCCTCCGATTGCTGTCCACCCTTAGGCGGGGAGCTGGGAAGCGAGTGTGTCTCAGCGCGTGTCATCTTCTGGATTTCCGAGGACTTCTGGGTTACCTCAAAGCAGACCATTTAGCTTCTTATGGGCAGGGACCTCGTCCTATTCATCTCTGTTTTCCTTAATATCTAGCCCAGTACCTGGTACATGGAGGTATTCCGTAAATATTTGTTCCATTAGTATAACATGAAATAAGTCACTCAGCTCTAAGTAACCATTGCTTACACTTATTGTAAATATGGTTTTATATAATTGCAAAGTGGGCCTTCCCTTTTTAGGTTCTGAAGTTTCATTCTGGCATGATCTGCGTCCAGTGGCATTCAGCTCTCGCCTGCGCCTGCTCGGCAGGAATCTTGGGCAGCAGCGAGGGGCGTGTCCTGGCCAGACTGACAGCTGAGGGTGGCAGCGCACTCCCTCTCTTTAACTTGACTTTGCCTACCTGTGTGAGGGAAAGGGTGTTTCTGTCTGTTCTGAAATGGAAAACATGAAAGTAATTCATGCTTGTCATGAAAAAAAAGTCAAGCAATATAGGATAATACAGAGTGGGGGGGGGGGAGTCCTCTGAGGTATGTAACTTAACTCATGCATATGTGAAAATGTGTGTGTGCTTACATACATAATGTTCTGTAGCCTGCCTTTTAAATCATCCTGACCTCATAGACAACCTTTCCATGTGAGCACAGTTACTAGTCTTTTTTCATAGCAGCGTAGTATTTCATGGTGTGGATGTACAGAAATGTAGTCCAGAGGGTAATGATGTTAAAATGAATGAAAGACTGTGTGAAAAACTCCTATCAGAAAGTCTTTTAAGTTTCCTCTTTTAAAGCATATTTAAGAAATAACAAACAACTTGATCCAAACTAGAAAAGTAGCAACCAACAGCTTTATTGCAGAAACAGCTGGCTTAGTCTATTAATATTGTAGGCATGCTTTGCTTCATCGTTAACCTTGTCTAACCTCTTTTACCTAGGAATGCCAAAGAGCATAGTAAACATACAAATACTCCATAAAAGTTGTTCTGTACTCGTCTGGACTGAATGGCTCTTAAAATATAGTTGTTATTTATTAATGTCTTTTAATAGGCCCCGCTTTAATTGGTCCTCTCTCTTGCTCCTAATTTTAAAAGAGAAGATGGCGCAGGAAACGGCTCCAAGTTGCCGCAGGAATCCAAGCTCAGAACAATGAGAACACCTTTAGGCGCGGCCCCCAAGCTGCCCCCAGGATCACTCTCCCTCATCGTGTGACTCCTAATTGTCTGAGATGCCGCAGCTGCGAGGAGAGGTCTCCCGGCCCTTGTGTTGCCGAACCCCACTTTTGATTTTGTCTTTTGCTTCCATCCCATTTTTCTTGCCTTTCTTCCCCTTTGGGGTCTCATTCCTTGTAGGGCTCTGGCTGGCTCCCCTGGGGACGGGCCTGCCCGCCCGTCCACATGGGAACCGCCATGTCGTTAGAGGAGTGACCTCTGGTTCGTTCTTCGTTGCCGTTAGGAGAGCTCCACTGGGGCATTGAAGAAAACGCTTCAGTGTGTGGGCTCTTGTCTTTGTGATAAGAGTTTTTGTCCCATAGTAATTAGGCAGAGCTCTAGTTTACTTCTAAAACATGATTAACTCCTTGGGAAAGGAAGGGGGAAAATGGAGCACTGTTATTTAAGATGGGTACCCTGGGGGAACAAAGAAGAGGCTTTTCACATTGTTGTGCTTCCTAATTGGGCCAAGCTAAGGTTGCTGTGTGCCGGTCCAGAGGCAGCTCCCTGCCTGGTGGGAGAATAGGGGCACGGGGGTGACAGATTGGAGCTGACGTGGGAAGGACGTGGGGCCAGAAAGAGTTTAGGACTTTTTAAGGCCAAATCTTCTGGACTTGCCTCCTGCCCCCTCTCCGAAGGGCCCTAGGGGAGAAAGGGGAGCTCGGACCCCACGCCCTGCCCTGTGGTTCCCGACATAAAGAGTTCTCCTCACCCAGAGTCTCTGAGAAGGGGTCGGCTTGCTTCATTCCTCATAACTCTCTCTATTGCTTGAATTGTTTAGAGTGAACATGTGTTATTTATATAATCATAAAAACATAAAGCTACATTCCTGCTGCAGGGTGGGGACAGAGAGAGGAAGCCAGTTTTTTGGTGGGACTGGCACATAAATAGTCCCATAATGCAGTCAAGTCAGCAGTAAGACTCCGCAGTGCTTGTGGGATTATGATACTTGAAAAGCCCCCTCAAAATTCTGAGCAGGGCTAATCCTTAGCTTGGTTACAGAATAGGAAGACTTGAGCATCCCCCGCCCACGTCTTCCATTGCGAGCTCAGTGCCAGGCTGCGCTGGGCCCCCCACAAAGGCCCGGTCCAAACTGCCCAGCCCTGGGAACATCTCCTATCGGAAAGCTCTCTGACCCCCCTGACAGTCCCTGTTGGTCTGTGTTCTCCGCCTCAGTGTCCTGGGTTTCAGGCGATAGTATCTCCGGACTTGTTCTGGAGAAACGTGCTCTGCCTGGTGGTGCGTGCGGGTTAACCAGGGAGACTGCCCGATGACACAGATCCAGCTGCAAATCGGTGACGCTGATGACTGTTTCAGAGCCTGACCACTCAGTGAGAGGAGGAAGATTTCGACCAGGAACCTTCTGACACCCCTCAGATCAGATCCCACGAGGGACTGCCCGGTGGGCTCACTTGTTCTCCACCTTCTCTGGATAACAGTTCTGGGCCTGGGCAGCCAGGCTTTCCCCTGCCTTCTTCAGTCGACTTGCTTGACCTGGGGCTAAATCACCTCATTGATTAAGTGGGGATAATAATAGTACTTACCTCATACGGTTGATATGAGGATTTCATGGCTTAGAACAGTGCCTGGCACACAGCAAGAGCTTAAGTAATAAATGTTAGCTCTTATCACTAGATTTGTCCAGGTCTGCCAAGAGTCCTGAAGTTCGAAATAGGCCCCAAATGGAAAACTGGTGGGTTCCCAAAAGATAGGATAGCTTTTAAACTCCTGCTAAATCTCATCTGGTTTCTCTCTTCTCACCAGGCTCTTTCTGAAGTCCTCCTGCAGGTCCCCATTTTTTAAAAAATTATGTTAGTCTGTGAGCCTATTGCTGTGGGATAAAGGTATCTTAATTCTCGAATAATACTTGGTAAGTGAGTCACTGTATGTTTATATGCAGAGTAAGATTTAGACACAGTCACATTAAAAACATTAAAAAAACAAAAGCCTAAACTGACAGGTCCCTGGTTGTGTCCTGACAACACCCAGGCGAGCTGTTGTATCACGTTGCCGTGCTCCTCCATCTTCCTGAGCTTGTTGCAAAGACTCGTTCAGACGAGATTTAGCTTAAGCCTTAAAGGAAAGGATGGGAAGGGTACTATTGTCTCTCTGTTCCTCCCTTAAACTCATCTGAAATCCTGCCTTGTGCTTCCTGCTTGTCCTTTGCCCTTTTTTTCCCCCCTGGAGACAGGCTTTAGGGAAATAACAAGAATGCTGCGGTAACAGAGGGAATCAATGTGATCGTGCTCTGAAGAAAGAGTGTGTTGCTTTCCCACTAAAATAGTTTCTCCACCCATCAGAGCAGGGCCAGGGATGTGGTACATTACACAAACCAGTCCCACTTGACCAGCTGTTTTTGGATATCCCCGGCCCGAAGTTCGGCCTCTTTACATAGAAACATGTTGCCTTCCTCGAATTGATTCCCACGAGACTGAAGAAAAGCCCGTGTGGCCCAAGCATGATGTAACAGGGATGTGTGCTGCAGAATCCGACACGCCCTCCGAGTTCCTGGCACCCCTTCACCATCATAATTGCCCAGGCGCAGCCTTCCTTCTGTGACCCTGGCAGGCAGGCGCTGCCTCGCCCTGGCCGCACTTCCTCATGGCCGGCCGGGAGGGGAAGATCCAGCTCTGCTTCCCGTGGGCCTGTGGACGGTGCTGGGAAGTCAGGCCCGCCTCGCTGGCTGTTCTCGGAGCTAGCTTAGTGTTTCCGTCTGGCCGGAGCTCCTGCACATCTTGTTTTTCTGGTCGTTTTTCTACTCCTGCCTTAAGGTGGGGAAGGAGAATGGCTCCCTGTCACTCCAAACTGCCCTTGACAGTGTTTGGTTGCTTTGGTTGGAGCTAGATTGAAATTCCCAAGTTCGTATGACAATGAAGCCACATACTTGTTCATATGTACACATTTGAAAGTTAAAACCAATGCTACTTACATTAACTTTTGATTTAAAAAAGGTTTACATGTAGAAATGATGGCATGACCTTAGTCATGGTACAGTCTTTACTTTTTCCTTTAGCAGCACCCAGTGGTATTAACCAATGGTATCGGTAACGTGTCAGCAGTGGTTAGACATCTCGTTGGAAACCCCCGTGGACAGTGCCACAGCCTGCGTGTGACACTACATTAGCCTCACACGGACACTCTTACATGGGCAGCGAGGAGAGGCAGTTAGGTCAATGAACTCTCTAGCCGTCAGGGTGGGGGAAGTCACTGACCTTCCTCATTTTCACTTCTCCACCACCGTGGAAAGAAACCAACATTTCCTAGGTTCTTATGAAGTGTCACAATTTTCATTAATGCCATTCATCTCATTCATCCTTAGAATAAGCCTGTGGGGTTGGTATTATTGTGCTCATCTGAGAGATGAGGAAAGGGATGCTTACAGAGGTGAGTGCATTCAAAATCCAACAGCCAAGACTTGAAGCCATGATGATAGGACATGTGTCTTACATTTTGTAAAGAGGATGATGGTACTCACCCCAAGACGCCTTTTCTTAGCCCCCTAATAAGAATGATTCCATGATAGTTAGCACTAGATTGCACACCCTTGAGAGGAGTTACTTGGTGTATATAGTTCTCGTGTGTGTGAGATATGATGTTTGTGCATGTAGCTGACCCTCAAAGCTCACATTCTGATAATGCCACCGAGTCACTGACTGATTCCAGACAGAAGATCGAGAGCTCAAAAAGGGGGCCTCCTCGCTACTGTGAATGTTTTGACCATTTATGCTGATCTCCATCCCTTTTCATGATCTTTGTGAAATTATTGCAGTTTAATAAAAAAAAATAATATTATCCCGAAAAGGCAAATGTTGGAGGACAGGAAGTGATTGAGGATGGAAAAGATCTAACAGGGGAAACTGTCCGTCAGACTGCCTTCGGTGTGGTGTAGAAGTAGAACTCGTCCGAGATTCCTCAGGACTCGGGAGTACCAGATATCACAGGAGGCCGAGAAGGTGAGAACAGCAGATGAGTTGAAAATTGTGTATGAAATATATAAAGTGGTTCGATCCCTCTTTCTCACCCTGGATAGCCAGGTAACAAATCTCCGACCCAGGTGGAAGGCCAAAATTTATCTCTGGAAAAAATGAATTAGAGAAATGTCAGACTTGGGACTGCAAACAGAGCAGGGACAAGGGGAGGCATCAGCTAAAATGAGGACTGCGTCTGCCAGACGGTGAATCTGCAGCCCCTGTCTCAGCCCCGCTTCTAGAACTAGAACACAGCCACCGGACTGGAGCCTGGAGAGTGCTCTTCTGTTCGCGTCTGCCCGCCTCTGAGGGGGTGTCTTTGTGTGCTGGCATGACCTCTCTTCAGCGGTCCCACCACCTGACAGATGCTGTCCGTGTATACAGTGCTTCTGATCATATTTTTAGAGTAAGATATATTTTATAATTTAAATATGTCCAAACAGCCAAGGGTCATCAGACTGTGTTCACACCAAAGAGAAAACAAGAGAACCATGAAAAATTAGAGGTAAAGCAAGATTCAGGGGAAAACTTAACCTGTCATTAGTATCCTTAGAGAGTTAAAGGTGATATAAAAACAAGATTAGGTTATGCTGAATTAGAAATAGTCATGAGACAATAAAGAGCTCCTGGAAATCAAAAATATGACAGTGGGCATAAAAATTCAGTTAAAGTGACGGAAGATAATACAAAGTGGCATTATTTGCAATTTTAAAGTATACGTAAACAAACATCAAGTGGATTAAAAAAACAATCAGTCATCTCCGATTGAGAAACTGTGTCAGATAGAGAACAAAGGAGGCAGGGTTGAAGAGGGGAGAGAGAACGAAGATAAATATTAAATCTAATTGTTTAAAAATTTGGCTAGGGATACTCAACATACAAATGGTAGAGTGAGATACAAAATCCGCACCTCCACAAGAGCAACTAGAACACTGACAAAAACTGTCAAAATCAACTTTTTCAGGACTCTGAAAATTAACTAAAGGCTTACAACAATCTGAGGAATGGCTATTTGAGAAAAGCAGGTGAATCTCAGTAAGAACAAGATTTGCGGCATTTTGACTTGCCAGGATCCAGTTCTCCCCTCTCTAGCCAACTGTCCTGCCACTGGGATGGCTTTATAAGCCAACGGCCTTGCAGCCACTGGAGGGGGCAGAAGAGATTTGGAGCTTTCCAAGAGGCCCATCCCAGAGAGCTGTCACTATCTGACCTAACTCAGAGCTTGGTCTGTGTGAACAGTCCTACCCACAGGGCATTTGCCAAAAATAATCAGTGGCAATTCCTTGCCATCATGGTTGCCTTTGGCCTCATTAGCAGGCAGGGCTAACAAGAGACTGAAAGCAACAGGAGCCATCAGCATTGGTTCTGCAGCCAGCGGTCAGAGAAGCATGGGGAGAGGTACCACCAAGCTCCTTCCTGGGGACCTACACCCAGCATTCCGGCATCAAGTTGTCATAGCTTTGGACTGTGTCTGTGAGCATGCGAGCTCTATCTTAAGTTTATCTCGTGCATCCATTAGCAAGATGTGTCCTAAGGTATTTGAGTAGCCTATGAGAGTTCATAAGGGTGTTACCCTTAGTGTGGACCTGGATGTATTAAGCATTTTGATTGTGGTGAACGAAAGAAAGTCATTGTGTGTGCATGGGATTTTGAGTCTGGGAATACTCAGATTTTTTCCCATATAAATTAATGGTCATTGCACCTTTACTTTATGCTATTTCAGCTTAGGAAAAGGTTTAATGGAAAGGATCTACTTTTGGGTAGTGGGCAGGGGGAGGTCCTGTATTCAGATTGCCAAAACAAAGACTGTCAATTGGAAAGCATAAGGATGGAAAAATATATAACATTCAAACGGCATCAAAAAGTGAGCTTGAGTGGCTATACTAATATCAGGCAGAACAGACTTTAAGACAAAAATTATTACTGAAAAAAAGGACATTTTTATAATGATATAAGGATGAATTCTTCAGGAAGACATGACAATTATAAACATATATGCAACATCACATTCTCCTGGATAGACTATACAGGGTTAGGCAAAAGTAGGTTTCCAGTAGTGAGTACATGAAACAGAGTTCATTCTTGTATTATTTATTAGTTATTGTATTGTTTTGCATATGAACAACTGTAAACCTACTTTCCCTCCCTCCCTGTATATTAGGCCACAAACAAGCCTCAATAAATTTAAAAGGATGAAGCCATGCAAACTTCTCTGATGGTAATGGAATAAAATTATTAATTAATAAAAGAAGGAAATTTGGGGAATTCTCAAATGCAAATTAAACTCTCACTTCTAAATAAGCAATAGGTCAAAGAATAAATCACAGGGAAAATTAGAAAATACTTTGAAGAAATGAGGACAAAGCTACAACATACCAACATTTATGTGATGCAGCTAAAGCAGTGCTTAGAGGGAAATTTATGGCTTAAATGTTTATATTAAAAAAGAATTTTCCCTGACTGGTCTGGCTCATTTGGGTGGATGCCATGCTGCAAAGTGAAAGGTCGCTGGTTCAATTCCCAGTCAGGGCACACACCTGGGCTGCGAGTTCAGTCTGCGGTCGGGGTGCTCGGGAGAGGCAATTGATGAATGATTCTGTCTCACATCGATATTTGCTTCTCTCTCTCTTTCTTACTACCTCTCTAAAAATAAATACATAAGATATTTTTAAAGTATTTTATTACATGTAAATTGTAAATTATATCTTAATAAATCTGATACTTCATTTAGCAATAATTAATGGCCTATATTCTTTGTAAAATTTGCATGCCATCATATATGTGTAGTCACTAAATTGTCTCTGATTTTAGTATAATTTGGGGAAAATCACTCTTTCAAACCACATCTAAAGTTCACAGGGAAAAAACCTCAACTTGATTTTGAAAATATATGAACAGATATTAGCTTATGGTTAATTATACACATGCTGATGTACTTAGAGGGAAGTGCGCCAACGTTCGGGATTTACTTTGAAATGCAACAACACAGCAAAATAGGATGGGTTGATGTGATAAGTGATAAATGACTTTATAAATTATAAAAACAAGTATAATAAAATTTTAATAGCAGAATCTACTGGATAGGTTTATGGGTATTCACTATAAAATTCTTTCAACATTGCTGTATGTTTTAAATTCTTCATAATAAAATGTGGAGGGAAAATACACTGAAAATGCCACTCTGACTGTGAACTGTTACTATGCCATGATTTACTGAGTTAATATCCCATCAATCTGAAGAAATTGTTGTTTTCTTTAAGGACCCAGCTCTTTTAGTTTATATACTTTGGGAATCTGATGTATTATAGAAAAACATTTTAAAGCAATCACCAGATAGATATTATTTTAAAAAGCACAGTGATACTCTACCAAGGAATAAGATCTTATAGCCTCAGAGTTAAACTTTCTAGCAGAATCTTCCCAGGGTCTAGAATTATATTTCATTAGGGGTTCAGATCAGACTTAATGTCTGTCTCCAACTTGCATCGAAAGAGCTGTGAAGTAGGCCACCTGTAGACAAACGAATGAACTCACACCCATCAACCCATTCCCTCCCCTGTCATTGTCCCGCACCATGTACTTCTACAGGTCTCCCGTATGTTGAGAAGATGGTTTAGACGCCACTAAGGTCATTCTCTACCCTCCCCTCATCATCTTGCAGAACTTCTCATACCGAGGCTTCAGTATTCCGTAGAGTGATTTTCCAAATGATGAAGCAGATTTTAATCAGTGTGAGATCCAGATATGGACTGGGAGTGGACTTCCGCCACCTTTCCCTCCAGCTCTTCTTAACACAATGACTAGGGAATTCCTTTGAGATCACGGGGTACACTTCAAGCCCCCCTGATCCTATGGCCTCCTTCCAGCTGCAGAGATCTTCCTGTCTGGAGCATTTCCGGCCTTTCTGTCCCTTGGCTTGGAGGGTTCAGCTCAACCTGGGGAAGGGACAGAAGACCTGAGGTTATCAAAAGCCTGTGAATTATCTGATGTGAGACTGGCTGCTTGTTTGCCTCCCTGGCTTTCTTCCTGGGCTTCAAAGCAGCTGAGAAAACAGCCTTTTTCTGAGTCTTGGACAAAAAGGAAAATCCCTGGCATGAAGAATTTCTGTCGCAGACAGTTGGCACAGTTAGAGGAAAGGTTGTTTAGCTTAGCAATGGGTTCTGTTAGCCCAGGCATCCAGCTGAAGGGAGATAGTAGGGTACCTGTTGCAGGACATTTCAAAGTCAGTGGGTTGCCTCTCTGGGTGTCAGCAGCACCCTTGCATGCAGATGAAAGTACTGGAATCATTCAGCCAGGACATTGACGCTAAATTCATCAACAACCACATAATCTTGCTGATCATGGGTAGAGACTGAAACAGGACTTTAAAAAAATCATCAAGATAGGAAATGATAGGTGGATGAACAGACATATTTATATTTCTGAACTATGTACCTCAATGGCTTCCTAGATGTCTTAACTGAATATCTTACACAGCCTTGGGCTCTATATCCTGCAGCAGAGAGCAGGGATAGAAAGCGCACCAGGCCTACCACCTGCCCCAACAGGAGGAAATTCTGCTGCTTACACTTTCCGTCTGCCCTTCACCCCTGGCCAGTGTAAGAGTTGGGGTGGTGGGTGGGAAGGGGAAGGAAACAGCAGAGAGGAAGGGTTCATTACCGCTGTTAAAGGAAGCCTGACTGGCACAGGAACCAGAGGAGAGAAGTGGAAGGATCGGTGCCAGCTTACTGTCAGCACACGGCTGCCTACTCATGTCTGCTTTCCTGGGCCACAAAGGCAAAACTCACTTTTTCCTAAGTTTGGGGCTCTATTGCAAGAACTCATGGCAGCTGCCAGAATGCTATAAAAGGAGCCTCCGGGATAGCCTTTGCCCAAGGTTTCTGACATCTTTGTGCTGCCTGCTCCACACTGGCCTTCCTGGCCACCCATGGAGGGGAAGGGATAGGCTGGGTCGGTCCAGACGAGGGTGATGGCTATACATTAAAAGGAGGACACAGGCTTTTTCCCTAGAAGGTGTCGCCATCCTGGAGGAGGCCCGAGGTTCCTATGCCCAGCACTCTCTGTTCTGTGGCTCCTTTTCCACTTTCTGAGTCTCTTGGATGTGGGATTAGGCCAGGAAAAACATGTGATGCTATAGTGAGCTGAAACCAAAGACTTGACTTTGGACCGGCCCAAGCTGAGAACCTTGGCAGTGACAGACTGGGCAGCCTGCTCTTTTCTATGGCATCTTCTAAGTCCCCAACTTCGGGGAGAGGATGCCAGAGAAGTCCTCAAAATGGGTATGAGTTAGAGCTGCTGAAAGTCACCAGTTGGTGCATCTATCCACTCACCCATCTATGTGTTTCATAATTGAGCTTCTATTATGTTTATACCTCCATACTGGAGGTTGGTGGGACCAGAAGAAGCAGCAATGATGATGATGATGGTCTCTGCCTTTACTTACATGGTAGTAAACTCAGTGGAGAAAGCACTAGATTCAGTGGAAAAGCATTACTATTACAGATCAACTATTACATATCAGGTACAGATCAAGTATGATGGAATTCAGGAGAGATCACCTTAGGCTAGAGAAATTGGCATAAGCTTTCCGGAAGAGGTGACATTTGCAGGAGGTTCAAAGAGTAAGTAAGGTTTGGACATCTAGAAATGAAAGACAGAAGGAAGACTGACAATGTGGAAGTTCATAAACAGCCAAGGCAGCCTGCACGGAGGCCCTTCCAAGTCTTTTTCTTTGTCTGCAATGTCAATGGTGCAAGGGGGACAGCGCCTGTTTGCTGTGAAGTGTCCTGCCTCGTTTGATTTCCGATCTCAGGGAAGGGGGTTGATGTGTGCGTGATGAACTCAGGCCGCGGTCGTTCAGGCTGGTTAAAGCATGGTCTGTAGAACCAGGTGAACTGGGTTGGAATCCAGGCTTCACCTCCCTCAAAGGGTGGTTGGGAGGACTACTGTGTGTTGGCTGCCATTTTTATTGTCATCATCGACACTGTGGGAGCTCTGGAAGGCTGCCCCACCCACCCTGATCCCGTAGGACTGTCCGCCATTTTGGATTTATTACTCTCTGTAGAGATTCTTTTTTTTTTTAAGATTTTTTTTTATTTATTTCTAGAGGGGGAAGGGAGGGAGAAAGAGAGAGAGAGAGAGAAAGAGAGAGAGACATCAATGTGTGGTTGCTGGGGGGCCGTGGCCTGCAACCCAGGAATGTGCCCTGACTGGGAATTGAACCTATGATGCTTTGGTTCACAGCCCGCGCTCAATCCACAGAGCTATGCCAGCCAGGTCCATAGAGATTCTTATATTAAAATACAAATACACCTGAAAGGGTAATGCTGGAAGCTTTAAATCAGCTCTTAGAATGAAGGAAAATCAGCCAACAACTTACTTGCTCAGAGCAAAACAAGTACCTACAGGGACAGACCTGAAAGGAGAAGAGGGTCAGCGAGAGGCGGCCGTGAGCTCCACAGGCCGACTTCTCCTTCCACACTTGGTCCTGAGCACCTAGGCCTCTGTGTGTTCACTGGTAAATTGGGAGACACCTTCACACATGCAGCCTAGGGGTAAAGCGGAGAACAGTGAGGAGAATGCCCGTCAGTCATTTTAGGAGCTCACAGCCTGGACTGGGCCCTCTAGAAGGAAAAGGTGAGGAATCAAAGAAAATGCCCCTGACCCTCATAATCCTATCAAGAATTCAGAACTTACATCTAAGAAATAAATTGAGGTCAAACAGATGGAAGTCTTGATAAAGTGTGAATTCACACAGTGCAGATGGAATCTTCTTGGCCTGTAGTAGGTACTGAATAAATGTTTGTTGACGGAAGGATTGAATGAATGAGTCGATAGAGTCGAGCTGTTCTGATGTGAAGGAAACGTTCGAGAAAAAGCAATCTGGCTGTTTGCAGGAGGTGGAATTAACACCTCACAATGCTACACACCTGCCTGGTGGAGCTCTGAGCTTTCTGAGTCACATGTCTGCACTCATTCTTGCCCGACTACATATTTCCGTGAATCCTCAGAGTTTCAGAGCCAATTTCACACACTGCAATGGGGTTCAGTGTGATAAAATTTTTTCACCAGGGCCCTTGAGTTTTACTGAGCAGCCAGGCCCTCCCTGCAGGGCCTTGTCTATTTGAAGAAGATAGAATGACACTTGGCAACAGCCCAAGTCAGACAGTGATTAGAGCACCCGCATTTACGGGATGATGGACCATCTGAAACGGAACAGCCCACATGATCTGCTAGGAAGGGTTGTTTGCTTTGGAAGAGGATAACTTATAGTTTGAAAGGCATAAATGCACAGGGCATGGAATATTGATTCCAGTCTGAAATGGGGAGGAGTCTATCTGTATTCACAAAGATACATGGCAAGCATTTCTTTTTCTGAAATCTGTTAGGCCAGAAAGCTCATTTAGCTTGCCTTCTCTGCTGTGTAACACCACAGAATGTCCAGGTCAGAAAACCCGTATTAAAAGTAATATGCACCTTCATATCAGGACTGTTACCATCGAGTTTGCATCGAAGCGTTGGTGGTCCTGAGTTGCTTTGGGTGTCTAACCGCCTTGACGACCCTCCCGTTGTTCTGTCTGTCAGTTGCCCTCTTGGCACTTGGGCTCTGATCCAAACACATTGTATGCAGAAAGGTTTGCCGAATGAAGAGCAGGGCAGAATCATCACTGCCTTATTTGAGATGCTCTCTTCATTGACATAGCCTGATCACACTAGATTTCTGTGAACCATATCTCACAGCCGACTTGTATTGAATTTTAGTTAACTAACGCTCCTGATCCATTCTCTGAATGTTAAATCTTATCTCCCCATTCTGTAACCAGTAGAATATAACCGGAATCCTAAACAATTTGTAGGATTTGTCCCAATATCCTAACCAAATTAAGATTTACTTTGATATTATGATTATCTAATCTATTAACTCTGTCTCCATGTTTTTCATCTTCTGTTGCCACAATCAGCCTCCTGTCCGTGGGTTTAGTTATACAACCCACAAGTTCAAATGTCACCTTTTCAGTGAGGTCTTCTCTTAACTACTCTATTTAAAATTGATCCAGTGAACTTCCTATACTTTTTCTCTGCCTTTTTTCTCTATTATATAATCATATAGGTTTATGGTAATTATACATGATTGTAATCATGTATGATTATGTAATCATCTAACACATTTAATCTACCATGACATATATTTTACTTACTCACTTTGTTTATTATTTCTTTTGCCACCTTTAGAATATAAGCTCTGTTAGGGTCGCAGTTGTCCTCAGGTCTGTTCCCTGCTGGATCCCGCACTTGTTGTGCGGATGTGGTTGAAGGCACCGGCGTCCTTAGCCAGGTCAGTAAGAATGCTGAGCATGACAGAACCAATGCCGCACTGCAGTGCATTCTACCAGGGGTGGCTGCCCCTCGCCAGATTGCTTTTGATCTATCAACCTGGAAGTTCCCTCCCCCAAAAGAAAGGGGGATTCATCTGCCATAACTGCTTACTTCCTTTTCCTAACTGCACATAAATCATCCTTTCGGTGACCCATTTTAAACCCTGCTTGAGAAGGGCACGGCATTCATCAGTGGCCTGTCCAAACCCCTTGCTTCCGTGGAAAGGAGGTCCTTCCACAGGTGAGGTCCCTCCGGGTGAGGTCTGAGGTTCTCCTGGCCGCACTTGTTCACAAAGTGGGCGTGTGCTCCCTGGGCGCAGAAGCAGTCGGATGTTGGCAGTAGCACCACTGAGCTGGAAGGCTTGGGCTCAGATGCCATTGTTGCTTTGCACTGAAATAGCACATCCTTTTTTCTCCCCTGGGCTTTAATTTTGCAGTGTATAAAATAAAAATGGTAATATAATTTTCAAAAATATATTATGATACTTTATTGATTATTATTTATGTATACCCTTTTGGTTTCATGTCCAGTTGCTTCGCGTAGACATTAAAGATCTAAAGTTTTGGATATGTTTAGTTTATTTCTATTGCTCTCTGATTTTAAGGATTTCTATTGCTTTTATCCATTTCATTTTCCCCCATTCTTTTTAACACAGCTGTGGTGTAGGCCCTTGTCACCTCACCCCTGAATTATCACAAGCCACCTAACTGGCTTCAGGACTCCCATCTCTTGTTTCTTCACCTTAGGATCTTCAGTCCAGCTAATTTCCTAGAACTCAGCTACTCCAAATGGACCACAGCATCAGCATCTCCTGGGAACTTGTTAGAAATGCAGACTTTCAGACCCCACTCAGAACCTCCCAAATCAGAATCTGCATGTTAACAAGACCCACGGTGATTCACAGCACTTGGAAGCCCGAGCAGCTCTGCCCTCCCTTCTGCCGTATCTTTCCCTTAACCGGGGGGAGGGGGCTTCCACAGACTTCATACTGGACCACCCCCACACTGTCTGTGTCAGAAAGGCTCTGCTTTTTATTTTTTAAGTAGTTCATCTTTTTTTTTAAGATTTTATTTATTTATTTTTAGAGAGGGAAGGGAGGGAGAAAGAGAGAGAGAGAAACATCAATGTGCAGTTGCTGGGGGTTATGGCCTGCAACCCAGGCATGTACCCTGACTGCGAATCGAACCTGTGGCGCTTTGGTTCGCAGCCCGAGCTCAATCCACTGAGCTATGCCAGCCAGGGCTAGAAAGGCTCTGCTTTAAAAGTGAGATTTTTTTGACATGAAGATGTAAATGCCCCTACCTATTCATTGATCCTGAGAATGATGAGCTAGTTTATCAAGATAACTTTGAAGCAAGTGTAAAAATTATTGAGATTCACCTTGAGTTGAATCCTTGTGGGAAACCAGAAATATTGGTTTCTGAGGAGTGAAAGATAGGGAGTTCTTGGGAAGCATATGTGATGAGTTGGTTGGAAATATTCTTATTAGTTGGACACAATAACAGGCGTTTTATATGTTTAATGTAATCCTCCCAATCATGCCATTGAGATGGGTGGTATCGTCCCCATTTTACATGCGAGGAAGCTGAAGCCCAGAAAAGTTAGGTTGTGCATAGCCACAGTATTGGTCAGAATTCAGGCTACACTGCAGTAACAAAGACATCCAGAATACAGTGGTTCCGACAAGTGGCTCTGTCCTGAGGTGGACAGATGACCCCAGGTGGGAGGCATTGATGCCCTATGAGGTCCCCCAGCTTCCTTCCCCTGTGCCACTTTGTCATTCCCCAGGATGTCCACATCCATGTGGTTGAATCCAGTTCCTGTTCTCGGGAAGGGGGGAAGGGAAAGTGAAGAGCACACCATTTTCTTATGAAAACGTAATCCACAAGTTCCACCTGCCACTTACACTCCCATTGTGTTAGTCAAAGCGTGGTCATATGGCCACCCTAGTTGCAAAAGAGGCAGAGGAGTGCTGGAACTTGAGGGGTTATTCACTAAAAGGAAGAAGGGGGGTGGCTAAGAGGCAGGAATTATTAACCTTGCCATAGGGACCTTGATTCAAACTCCAGGACTAAAACCTGTGATCTTTTCACCGCATTATTCCACCATTTCTCATAGTTGACAGTCAGTAGATGTTCCACATTTCTCATAGTTGACAGTCAGTAAATGTTTGCTGAATTGAGTTAGACTAAGATATTACATGTGAGCCTTTTGGTTATTTGAAATTATTCTTCCTTCTTCCTTGCCGCCCTGATTACCAAAGTGGCTTTGCGCACAAGGGTCACTGTTTTCACTGATGTCCATTGGTAGAACGGGAAGCTGATACTCATCTCCCTTTAGGAGAAATGTTGTAAGAAAATGATGCACTGGTCCTTACAAGTTCTGTAGAACCATATGAGCTGTGATAATGAGTTAGTGGTAACGACCAAATGACCATCCCCTTTAAGGTAGGTATCTTTTTAGGAGAATGCCATTGCTCAAAATAGTTTTGGTGTTTTATGTTGGCTGGTACATCAGTCAACTCTTGCTGCAAGGATGCTCCATGACCATACCACAATCTCAGGGGCCTACGGCAATGAGCGTTGAACTACTGTGCACGTGGGTCTCCTGGGGCCACCATTTGGGATGCCAGCTCTGGCCAGCTCTGCTCCACGAGACTCCTGTCCTCGTTCTGAGATAGCAGGCTAGCTTGGATACATATTTTTTTCTGGCAGTAGCAGAAGCATAAGAGAATAAGAGGAGTTATATTGGGCTTCCTGAGGCCTAGGCTGAGAACTGGCACAACCTATTAGCCAAAGCAAGTCATGTGTCCAAACCCATAGTCAAGGGGCATGAGAAACACACTGCACCTTAACTAAAAGGAAGTGTAGTCACATGGCAATGGGTAAGAACACAGACTTAGTGAAGAGTTGGGGCCAACAAAGCAACCTACCACGGCTTTGCCTTTAGCAAATTATTTTCAATATCCACAGTGATGGTAAATCTTTACCCTTTAAGGGAACTTTGAAATTTTTTTTGTGAAATAGCCAAGTTTATGAATAAAATTAGGCTAGGTTTATCATTGGGCAGAGAGATAACTGTTTAAGCATGTGACAAAAATAATAAAATTTATTTCTAGAAAAACTGGTTTAAGAACATGGCACTTGGGGGCAGAACAGTCAGAGTAAATATACAGCCTTCCAAGGTAGTCCACTGATTGACAGAATAACGCTCATCTGGTTCTGAAGTAATTTTTAAAAAATAAGCCCTACGGTTTGTAGTCATGTGGGACCGGTCTGTCTCGGCGTGGGAAGGAGGCTGACCAGGGACTCATCCTCATATCCCCTCGGACTGACCCTGGCCACATGTGCTTGACTTGCAGATTCTCGTCGCCAAGTCCCCTCTGGCTCCCTTCACCTCATTTGTCTACACCATCAGGGAGGAAGGCCTGGTTCTTCAAGGTAAGACCCTTGTATTAAGCCGTTTCTTTAAACTGATTGTGCTCAGGGCTGCCCGTGGCTGGTGGTGATTACCGCTATGCTCCTCGTCGAAACTACTCCGGCACAGAATGAAAGGCAAGGGGAATTGGCCAGTGCTGTGTATCTTGATGAGAGAGAGAGATTAGCAGTTGTAGCAAGAACGTGACAGAAGGTAGTGGTGGGTCTCAGAGAGAACACAGAATTTTCTAACGGGGCGAGATGGCCAAAGAATGAGGGTCAAACCAAGCCAGCCAGGAACTGCCACCACGCAGCAGGTCCTGTGGTGTGAGGAAGCGGGCGGTGAGTCTCTGACTCGGGGTGGAGGACGCCACACCGCCCCAGAGCCCTCTTGCTTAGCAGATGACAGAGCCGTGTGCCCGGCAGCCCTGGGGGCACTTGGTTTGGCTCCACAAGCACTCCCTCCTCAGCCTCTTCCTGGTGATTCCATTCCTTTCCCTGTGCTCACGTCCCAGCTGGGGACCAGGCCTCGCTGACCTGCACCCTATGACATGGGTCTGGGGCTTAGGAGGAGCTGAGTGAGGCCTGGCTCATGGGGAAGCAGCCTGTAACTCACTGATCCGCGGTGGTGGTTCCCTCCCAGATGCCGGGTCCTCTGCTAGGGAGGAAAGGCAGCCAACTGCAAGTCTGTCCAGAAAGCGATGAACATGAAATCAATTCAAACACCATTGAACTTAGCCCACAGGGTCTGATGTCCCAAACTCCTTGATCAATTGAGAAGCTTCCCCCAGAAACGCTCAGGATATACATGTGTCCCCTGATGTCAGGCAGGAGGTTCAGTCCAGAGATACGGGTGAACACAGAGCCTGAAACACAGAGGGCCATATTGTCACCGCTGCCCATGGGAGCAGTATCTGCCCTTGAGGATTTTGTGAGTTGAGTATTTTTCCCAGGTCTGTGAAACAGGGTGAGTACTTATAATCTCCCCAGGGAGACCCGTAGCACTGCAGAGATCTAGCAGGAGTTTTGTGGGGCAGGCTGGAGTGAGAGCTCATGCTTCTCTGACCGAGGAACAGGCAGCAGCCTTCCCCTCCTTCCCCTTCTAAGACGTCCGCTTCGTGATGGACCCGGAAAGCGGTGTGTTTGTTTGGTGCAGCTGAGCTCCACAGCAGGGACTCGGGTCCAGGGAAATTTGGGGTAAGAACTACTGACCTTTGGCTCTTAGCCTTTGACTTGTGCTATCCAAGTTCCTTGGTAAATATTTTTTTTACAATTGCAAATATTGTTTTCTGACAAAGAAGCAGAGATTTTAAGACCAGATTAAGCAAAGCAAACAGCAGGCCCCTTTGTCACACACTCGGAGGGGGTATAACTAACAAGCAATCAGGAGGCTGCAGTTTTATTTACTCAGTGCACGGTGGGGCTTGGGGTCCTCATTTTTAGAGCCTTTCTGAAAAGATTAGAAATCTACTACATAGCAAATTTAGACTAAGATTTCAAGAAATTCTATGGAAGATTATAGGACAATTTCAGGAGGGGAAGAGCCGGTTCTACCCAGAAAGCTTATATTGAAAGTCTTGGCATTTTGGGAACTAGCATTTCTAAGCGCGGTCTAGTTGGGGTCTCTTTTAGGATAGTGTCCATGGAAGCCACATGCACAGGGCTGCCTCTCTGACACTCACCACTGAGGTCGTGACTTTGACAGCAAAGAGGAAGTTGTTAGAGAAAGCAAAGACTGGAATCGCCATCAATGGATCGAATTTTAAAACAACCAAAAAAGCCTATTAGAAAAAGCTGGAGAGTGGGGGAGAGCATGGGTTACTGAAGGAGGCCAGCCTGGAGTGGCGTGTCCAGGAGAGAAAAATTTTCAGGAAAGCGTCCAAGGATCCAAGAACCCAAGGAATACACAGAAATGTCTCAGAGAATGCAGAGCCTCCCCTGGTCACCTTGAAGGCTGTTCGTCCATCCCACTCCCTCAAGCTACACCTCCGTCTCGAGGTTTTCCGAGCTAGTGAAAACCCTCTGACCCATCAGCAATGCCGTCACGGCTGCCGAATGCGGACCTTGGGGCAGGCCCCTTCCCCCAGCCCTGAGCTCCCAAGATTTCGGGAAAACTGAAGGAAGCTGTGACCCTTAGGAAAAATGATGACCCCTCCTTTACTGGAGAGACTCCCCCCACCCCGGGATTTCTGTTCCAGCTCTGGTATGAGCTTAAGAAAATCTCTGTCACACCATTTTTGTCAGCTTGAAAATACAATGTTGACCTTGTTTCAGTCGTTTGCAAGTTTGTCACAAGCCATTAGTGGGTGATAAAATGAAACGAATGAGTCACAACCAGCGTATTGTCTTGTTTCATGAAATATTTGTTGTTGCGACTGTGTGTGTGTGTGTGAGCATTTTGAATTTCTGTGTGGAGGTTGCAATGCAAATGTTTTTCTTGCTTGGACGGCCGTGTCCTCTAAAGGCCTGCCCAGCGTCAGCTGTGCCTGCTTCTCCTAGGAGGCGGGGTGCTTTTCACTCCCTCGCCCAGGAGACTATATCCTTGAGATCTCCACACACGGGAACAGAAGAGCTTATTTTCGCCCCCACTCTTACCAGATGACTGAACTAAAAAACACCTGCACATTTCCCCAGGTTTAAAAAAACCTTTGATCCCTGGGTAGTGACCTTGGAAAGGGACCAGCAGGCGAGGCCAATGAGCTTTTCTGATGGGAGGGGTCACTCTGGCATGAGAGCCCTGGTTGGCACGGAGGTTGGTACCTGGAGCTGGAGCGGGGAGCAGTGTGGTTGGTGCCTGAGGGTGGGGGCGGCACAGGGAGGGGAGGGGAGGGGCTGGGAGAGTGAGGGCAGCTCCTGTGGTACCTGCGGGAAGAGACGCTGCCGGCCGCCACTCGGCCGCCACTCGTGGCTCCACATTCAGTCGCTGTAATGGAGCCAGCCTGGAGTGGTGGAAAAGAATGACCCACACAGGCTGTCTTTTTTTTTGGGGGGGGGGGATGGGAGGAGACTATTAGTGAGTGCGGGAATGATCCCTCAGGGCCTTTGAACCCCTTAGAAGCCTCAAGATGCCTACTGGCCTGCCACCCGGGAGGCTTCATAATACCTGAGGAGCCCCTGAGTGCCAAGGCACAGGGAGGGAATAAAAGGTGAGGCCAGAATTCGATTTCCCACTCCACAGGCCCTTCCCCTCACCGGTTCTCAAGGATTAGGATGCTGGGAACAGCCGGCAACCGGGGGCCTGATACCCTTCCCGCCCCTTTGTTCACTGGGACGGACGGACAATAAAACGGCAGGCTGGGGAGACTGGGGGGCTTGCTTAGAGATTTCTCAGGCTGCTTTTTGAAACACTTGAAGGAGCTGGTCCATGCTATTGTTGTAGTAAAATAGAGAGCGGAACTATTCTCCTTTTGCGGGGAAAAAAAAGAAAAAGGAAAAGAAAGAAAACCCACCCTCCCAGCATCTTTAGGAGGCCGCCCGGCTCAGGCCATTACCATGGTAATACCGCCGTTTGCATCTTCTTTGTTGGAGACCCTGGCCTCTCAGGGTTGGGCCCAAGACCCTGGAAATACTTAGGCCCCAAAGGCGAAGGAGCTCACAGCCACTAGCTTCTGACTGTTCCACTCTGCAAGGGACCAGGTCCCGGCAGAGGGTGGTTCAGTTTCTTTGTGCAACTGAAGTGGGAAAGGTGAAGGGGTGGGGGGAGGTGCCCTTAATCCATTTTTCCTTTTGTCCCCAGAGTTCACCATGAAAGCCCCAGAACCACGGAGCGGAAGAGCTTAGAGGTTTGGCTAGCTCAGAGTAAGACTGAGGGGTGCCAGGACCTAGTGGAGAGCGAAGATCAGGAGTCGGCTTCATCAGAACGGGCTTTAATGGGGTGGACCTACAACCACATGCTGCAGAGGGAAGGGAGAGTTCACGGACCTGGCTCCCATATGCTCCGGTCACACTCTTGGTTTCCCCAGAAAGTCCCAAACGTGCACCCAGAACACAGCTGGGACCCCTGGGCCTCTGTGTCACGGCCAGGAATCAAGATCCTGTCATTGAAAGCAGCCAGGCTGCGTGGCTGACGCTGCAGGAAGCCTAGGAAGGACTAGGGACCCGACCCTTGGGGAGCCACCCAGGCCTTTGTGGGGCTCATGGCAATCAAGGCCTGCCCCGGGGTGGTCTGGTAAAGAAGCGGGGTGGTCTGGTAAAGAAGCGGACCCCAGAGAGGCGCTGGGGACCCCAGAGAGGCGCTGGCCAGAGGGAACAGAAGAGGTCGGTTCAGGGAGCTCCTCCGAGCTTGGCGGCCTTTGCCGGCCTTTGCCGCACTCCCCCTTTCTTCAGGAATCTAGGGAGCATTTGAAAAACAAAAGCCAGATTGTTTTGAACAGGACGGAATTAATGGCTTAGTGTCTCAGTAGGGCAGAATTGGTTTTTTATATTGTTTTGAAAAAGATCAAGATCAGGTATGACAGGTTGCCTTTGGATTCTGCTGCTGCCCTCTACTTATCTGGTTCGAATGAGCAGCATAACCTTGGCATGGAGATGGGGAACTTAAGGAGAGCCCAGGGGACCCCGAGGTAGGTCCAAAGAAGGTGCCGAAAACAAAGCTAGTTTCCTGTTTTTCTAACCACCTAATGTAGGGACTAGGGACGGGGGAAGAAACCAGAAACAAAGAAGTAAAACAACGATGTTCTAGGAGCTGGAAAGCTACGTGCCTCCTCTTTCTTGTAAAATCAAGAGTGGTTGTTTGATGGCCTTTTAAAGCATATTGGGAAAGACATTAATCTCCTCTATTTGTTCCCTTGTCACAAAGCTGGGTTGGTTTCTTCTACTCCATTTTCTTAGTCACTGAGCCAACTGGATGATTTATTGAAAAATTCTTTCGCCCCAAATACCACCCACCATCGGAGTTCGTCAGATTTCAGTCTGAATCAGTAACCCATCTGAGTGTTTTCTGCCCAGTGGACTCAAAGTGACCCAGAAGATTTTCAATGTATTTCCATCCAGGTACAGCAGTGTCTGCTTGGTCGACACCACCCACACACCTGGCACAGCCTGGCGTTCTCGTGGGAGCCTGGGCGGAGAGCCTGGGATGCAGTGGGGCAGAGACAGTGAACTTCTCCCCAAGAGGTCACAGAAGAGAGGGCAGAGCAGGCCTGTAACTTTGTCCCAGGGCTGCTAGGTGCCACTGCAGCCTCATAAACCTCATCCGGGCCAGAGCATTGCCCTTCCTTTGCAGCTTCTGCGGGCTTCTTGGTGTGGAGCTTCCCAGAGAAAATGGGGAAGGACTCTAATCTGCCCAGTCCTCTTCTAACATTCAGTTCACACCCCCTCCCTCCATGACATCTTCCCACACTGGCCCTCTGCTTTGTTCATTTTCTTTTCTATTTTTTTTTTAGTCTGTCTTTTAGCCTCAAATAGGGATTTGTTTTGAGAGCATTCCAGATTTCCATGAATGGTTTATTGTACACATCATTCCATAACTTGCTTTTGTCCCGCAACATTACGTTTCCGCAGTGTGTTCATGTTACACGTGGACCGTGTTCTTTCACTTTAATTGGGGTATCCACATCCCTGGTTTGAATACACCACATGTTATCTGGCATATTCACGCCGCTGTTTGAACATACCCTGGTGTGGTATATTCCGTATCTGGAGTATTCCTGTACTGATGGAAATTTCAATCGTGTGTTAGTTTAATGAATTCTCTTACACATGTTTCTTGGTATGCAGGTATGAGGGTTTCTCTGGGTATATATCAAAAGGTAGAAAGGCTGGTCAGAGGGTACGTAGTTGTTACTCTGGATGACCAGGAGCACAGCTAACTGTGGGAGTTGTTTCCCTGAGAAGGGAGCCGAACATCCAGCGACACATCCCTTTCAGAGGAGTCCAGTTGCAGCGATGAGGCCCCACGGGGCAGTAGTGCAGATCCTGGGTCCGGGCTCACTGCGTAATGCCGAAATGCCACGTAACTGTTATGTGTTAAAAATGCTGTTGGGATCCTCTTCGGCAGAGTCCGGAGTAGAAAAGTGGGGTATCACAGTCGGTAGTGACACCACCGATCGGCACCCAAAAACCTTGGTCCCCACCCAAAACAGGATCTGCCCCAAGCAGAAACGTCAGGATGCGTTTTGCTGTTGTGCGCTGTGAGAGAGACATTCGAACAACTGCTACTAGTGCTACTAGTGTGGGGTGTGAATCTGAGGCCAAAGTCAGAGACTAAACACTTTTCCCCAAAATGTTTTTTCCTGTCCCCACAACTTTTTAAAACATGGCACAAAATGTTACCTGGAATAAGGTTATAGAGAAAATCTCTGTTCCAAGGCCTGGACTGTAGTTCATCTGAATCCACACTCCTCACACAGGCCCTGGAAGCCGTTTGGCTATCTTGGCAGAGCTAACAATTTGCATCTGCGAAGATGCCCAGGTAATAGCACCAAAAGATGTTAAATCCATCCAGGTTGTGGATTTTTTTGAAAACCTCTTCCAGAAGGACTCGGTGTTCTTTCTGGTATTCGACTTCAGCCAGATTTCAGGGAGGTCAGGTCGGCAGGTGTGTGGTGAGCCTCTGCTCTTTACAGCTCACGATGCTTTCTTAACCTAGTTATTTCCGGACAAAATCAGTGTATTCAAATTGTGATACGGAGTATCGAGGTTCAAAAACGGAATACGCAAGGACAGAGGGGAGAGACCCATCCCAGCCACGATGGCCGAGGAAGTGCCCTGAGAACACATGGGACCGAGGCTGGCGGTCGGCCCCCGAGGCTGGAGACAGCGGCATTCCTCTGCCCTCCGACAGAGACCAGTGTCTCCCACAGATGTGGGAACACTGCGGATGCTGAGCAATGCCACGTGACTAATGAATCACGCTGACTAATGTGTTCTAAATGGATTGATTCGGCAATAAAGGGAACGCAGAGAGTCCGGAGTTCAGATCCTGAACTTCACCACGAAGTATAAATCACTTAGTCTCAGTACTTCATGGGTTTGGTCAGTGAAGAGGTGCTCATGATGAGAATCCAAGTCACTCTGACTAGGAGGTGCTTTACAAACCTTTAGGATAACGCAATGCCTCACAGCCAGAGCCTGCACAGGCCTGCGCAACCGGGCGCTATCCACAGCACATGCAGAGTGAGGACAGCCACCACATGCCGCAGCCTAGCCGTGCGAAACCTTTATTACCTTTATTTCCCCACACACGCCCTGAGAACCCACAAGCACAGCGCTGCACTCCCAGAAGCTGACTCGGAGAGGAGCTTTTGAAAAGTCTTCCTACCTCCCTACTGGGGCGTCTGTGTTTCTGCAACAAGCGTCGCCACGGAACTAAGAGCTCGCCCTGCACACACAGCCCTTTCTTTCTTTTGACATCTTCCCAGCCCGACGGCTTGAGAACCTGGCCTTCCGTGTCCAGATGTTCAGTGAATTCTGAAGGCCCCCCAAAGGGCCCAAGTTCTTTTGTTGTGCTCCAAATCATTTCCCACAGAGACTGACCGATGTCCTGAAGGAGCCCTTCAATAGGGAGGATAAATGGAGGCAGATGAAGACATGACCCCCTGAGGCTCACCCACGTCCACGCTAACAAAGGGTCTGAGGCACAACCTTGTCAGGAGCATTTTGGTCAGCAGCATCCCTTCGAGAGGCCAAGTCTCCCCCACCGGGCTGCTTTCAAAGGCTGCCCTCACAGTGGAAGTACTGGGCATTTGTTAGGGGCCGGGCTATGCTAAGTGTAGCACAGTACGTCTAAATCATGGTCCCCTGCCTTTGGGAGGACTTCCTGGCTGCAGACGGCAGCTGGCTTTCTCAGGGGAAACCTGGGGGCAGAGGAGGAAGCCGAAGAGGGGCTCCAGCCTCTCCGGATGACCTCTTCCCACCAGCCCAGAAAGATGCCCTTCCGTCTGCCGCTGTCGGCAGTCAGGCCCGGGCTGCAGGGCCTGAAGCACACCTGTGCGTGCGATAGACAGGTGTCCGTGTGAGTCCGTGCTAGAAGGAAGGCTTTATCGAGACTATGAAAGGTTCATGCATTTCATGACAGCAACATTTTGGGGGTTTTTTTTCAAACTTTCTTTCTCTCCCTCTTTTTTTTCCCTTTTAGGCCAACAGAGGCCATAAGGACACTGTGACCTTTGTCTAGAGCTGATGGGGACGTGATTTGTGAAATGAAACAGGACTACACTGCTCGGAAGAAGGAAACGGAAGCCACTGTAATGGGGATTAATTACTTGATTGCTGCTGAGATGGTAACAGACTTGCCCCCATACCATTGAGCCAGCCGTCCCAGACCTCGCAGGGACAGTGAAGACGAAGACGTCTTTGTTCGGGCCTCTAGATGCGTGGGGCTCTCGGCTTTGCCGCCATGGGATGTCCACAGCCATAATAATAATAATTTGCACTTATATAGCACCTTTCAACCAGGCACCTCAAAGCGGTTTAACCACGTTCATTAATTAAAGCCCACAATCCCCCTGGGGAGAGGAGGAGGATGACTAACAGGATTTGTAATTACAGGAGAGAACATTTCCGAATAAAGTATTGTCCACCAAATAAAAAGAGGAGGTGTCTGAGACGCGGGGTCTCCAAAGAGTAACTGATTCAGAGATGAAATCATGGAAGGATGGGTGGCTGGGGGCGGGCATGGGCTCGGGGCTCTGCTCTCGTGTCAGAGGGAGGTCGATGGGCTCAGAATTCCCTGACAGGTTTGGATCCGACTGCGAAGCGGACCATGTATGGTATTAGTGGCATTGGGAAGGTCATTAGTGGCACAACCATTGTGGTGTAAATTCAAGTCTCACTAATATATTGTGTATGGCCCTGCAGAACAAAGAGTGAGATTCTTGCAGTATTTAATAAAGGATGAAATGATTTCTTTAGATTTAAAGCCCAAGCTGAGCCAGTCAATTAGCAAATAAATCAATTGGTGACCCATAGGATAATTTAGTCGTTTTCAGCACAACACCCAGCCTCCCCCTTCCCACCGAAGCTCCAGGACTGGTTGGCGGCAGGCCTAGGGCCTCCGGCCCCTTCAAAAGCAGGCATCAGATCTTCCCAGCCTCGGGCAGTGGGACCTTCTTACGCAAGTTGTTAGTGACCCTAAGCTGTTCTCTATATAACCACGTTATACCTGCTTCCCTTGCAGAGGTTTTTAAACACCTCGGAGACTAGAATCAAGTCTTGTCGTACCTTGTGTCTCCTACTTGTGCCCTACACAGCGCTGGGCACAAAGTAGGTACAGACTGGCCAAGAACAGTTGAACAACTACATCCTTGTAAATACTTAGCATGTATTGAGCACGTACGAGGTGCTAAGGTGAAGCTCAGAAACGGCAGGACATGAACATCGTCCTTGAGAACTCTATTCCCGGGAATGGACAGGACTCGCGTTCTATTAACAACAATATAAAACAGCATAAAATAAAGTGCCATGATGGATGCACATTCAGGCCACAAGCTGCCAGGGCAAAAGAGGAAACGCGTCACTGGGCTGCAGAGAATCGGGGACGGTGTTCCTGGAGAGCGGTGGTGCTGTGGGCAATGGCAGGTGAGAATGGCGTGGTAGACCTGGACGAGGTGGGGGAGGCTGGCTTTCCAGACTGTGGGCCTTTGTCTCCCTCCGAGCGAGGTGCATTTTGAGAGCCTGTGGTCTTCAATAGGACATTTGTGAAAACCAAGCTGAGTTTTTGCAGCTGATTAAATGTAAATTTTCCATGAATTCTTATTACACGAATTGGCTGATCTCAAACATCAAGGGAGTATTTGAGAAATTAGAAAAGTCGTCTTGTTCGCTGTAACTATTCATTCCGTCTTTCTCCACTTTCACTGTCCACCGAGAAAGAAAAGCTAAAGAATTCACATTCTAAAACAGGGCACTGGAAGGTGTCTGGAAAAGGTACAAGGAAAACATCTCCGTCACAAATGTCAAAGATTAAATGGCTCCCTCCTTGAGACTATTTTTTTTTTTTGACCCCTGTGCACACTAAGACGGTGCGCTACACCCAGCAATTAACTAACCAATCGCAGTTCTCTCCTGCTCCAAGGCCCACCAGGGCATTCCACCACAAACCACGCTTCCAGGACAGGGCCTGAGTGCTGTCTTTGCATCGTGCCAGTTCTTCCTGAGGGTTCCTGTGCATCTGACACACACTGTGTGCCTGAGCCAACTTAATCTCCTCACAGACTGAGGCTTTTCATCCTCCCTTCTTCCAGATAAGGAACCAGGCGGGGAAAGTTCCGTCTCTTGCTAGAAAGTGATGGAATGTAGATTTATTTTTTTAATAAAGATTTTATTTGTCATTTCAGAGAGAGGGGAAGGAAGGGAGAAAGAGACCGACAGAAACACCAATAGGTTGCCTCTCAAACACCCCCAACAGGGGACACAACCCAGGCACGTACCCGGATAGAGAATCAAACCGGCGAGCTCCTGCTTTGCAGGACGATGCCCAACGCACTGAGCCACACAGGTCAGGGTGGAATGTGGATTTAAATCCCAGCAGTCTTGCTCCTTCCCTCTCTCCTCACTCATGTCATACCTCTGTTCATGTCTGTCACAACCTCTCTTGGTGATCCTCAACTCACTGAAGTGCTCGGCACGGTGCTATGCGCATAACAGGGGCTCAGTGAGTATTTTCCCAGTGAAAGAATCACCTGAGCAGCACTAGTGTTGCGCGCTGCGCTGGGAGAAGTTGCTGCAGAAACGTCTGGGCGGTGGTGCCGGGGGCCCCTTCACCACCTTCTTCCCTCTTCTCCATTATTAAAGATAAGGACAGATGTGTAGGCAAATTGCCCCAGGGAATGTTCACAAGAAAGAAGACACAGGCGGTATTCATGAGCTGAGAGTCTGCCGCGCTGGTACCACCCAAGAGATGCCTGCAAAGTTCCTTGTATCATTAATTACTTGTATTGAACTTGGATGCAATGCAGTGCTTTTTTTCTCAGTGTGTGTGTACATACACACACGTACGATGAAGTCCAGCTTTGTCTCCCCAGGTGTGCTGGCATCCGAGCTACTCTGTGCACGTGCCGCACTCCTGGCGAGGCTTTGGAAGTGAGTGGTCCCTGTCCGCCCACAGAGCGCACGTTTCTGGATTAATCCAGAAGTGCTGGGCTCTGTGCATAGTGTCGTGTATGTTATATGTTGTAAGCAAAGTTCCTGCTCAGAGACAAGTTTGCAAAAGTTTGGCCGGCAAACCCAGATTTGCCAAACGACAGTGCTGCAGACAGGGAATGAGGGTTAGGTCATGGGAGCCAGGGCAGTGAAGGCAAGAGGAAGTGCAAAGTATGAGATTCTGACCTAAAAACTCTGGTATGAAAACCACTTGGGATGTCATTTATTTTTCTGAGCTTTCTTTTTAATATCATCACTGTCACTGTCATCCCACGGCTGTGAAAGGGCCTTCTTCGTTCCACTGCAGAACTCAGCAGAGACCCCTCTTGTTCACACGGAAGGCGGACGCCCCTCATGCCTCCCAGAAGGATACTCTCAGTGTTGGAGAGAGTTCATTGCCTACTTCTCTAAATTTCACCAAGGATGGGTTTCAGATGGAGCACAAGTTCTCCAGAACTCCAGAGAGATGTGGGAGGAGAGAAGACCAATGCATCATGGGCGCATGTCAGGACAGACTTCAGCTTAAACGAACAACCTCCGAAATCTCAGCGACTTCAAGTCTCCAGGCTGCCGTCCTCCATGTGGTGACTCGGGATTCCATCTCAGTATCAACAAGCACTTCTGCAGTGGCCAGTGGTGGGGGGTGGGCGAGGTGGGGAGGCGGCAGAGCTTGCGCACTGGCACTTGGAGGGACAGCTCGCATCCCTTCTCTCACAGCCCAGTAGGCGTGGCCACTCCCAACTCCAAGGGGGCGGGACGTCCAAACTCCCGCTCCACCCCATACTCTGAAGGGAAGGAGGACTGGGTATTAATGGACACTTGGAAAGTCTGCTACATACTGCCAGAGCCAGCAAGCTGGCCAGCATCCCCTTTCACATTCCTTCCTGTCCCTTGGACTAATGGGCATATATCGAGGACTGATGGGGGAGTGTTGAGGAGCGAAGACCAAACAGTTTTGCAGCCCCTTTTAGTCTCCTGGGGACCTTTCTGGAAAAGAGGAGGCAGGGAGAACCAGTCGGCTGTGGGTGCCTTTCCCATGGAGCTACCGGACGCTAGTAATGCCCGGGAAGAGTCATGGGTTAGCGAGAGCCATGCCTGATTGCAGCCATGCATCTACGGTGGAACAGCTCGTTTTGAGTCACCCAGAACCATCGTGCTCTGTGTGAAAAGGCCTCTGGAAATGTGCCCTTCTGCCTCCATTCCTCCCCTGTTACCAGACCTGATTCAAGTTCCCTCCAAGCCCTGTGACTTTTCCAGAAAGCAGCTCTCCCAGGGGCAGAGAGAGAGAGAGAAAAAAAAAAACTTTCCCTTATTATTCTTCTAATAATGAATTCCTGCTCTAAGTGGGCCGCTCCCATGTGTTTTCAGTCAAGTGTTGATGGCAGCCTTGCCGGGGGACATTTCCAAGAGGCCATGGACATGATAGATGAGGGCTCATATTGACAAGAGCTGCTCTCACAGTTTTCCTTCCAGTCTAGCCCTCCCGAGGCCTGAAATCGGAGATGAGAAATGATTCACGAGATCCCGTTGGTGAACAAACATGGCTGCCACACCTCTTCGCCGCTTTTAACTAAGTAAAAAGCCATTGTTTCACAGCTTCCCTCTAAGAGATTTGTAGACCTGGACCTGCAAGCTGGACCAGTTCTTTGTAGACGCCAAGACCTTCTCCTGTTTCTGGGACTCAAGCAGGGTCCTTGCCCACCCTGACATCATAAGAACAAAGGGAGACACGAGGTCACACAGTTTCCTGCCTGAAGCCTAATCTCAAGGCCACAAGGTGCTTCCAAGTAACACTGGTGGGAGGCCACGTTTGCTGAGGGATCCCACCCACTGGTTCTCCCCAAAGCAGATATCTTCAGATAATAATTCAGCTTCAAATTACCTACATGGAACTTGTACAAACTCTTAGTAGTGGACAAGCTCTTCTCATGCAGAAGAGTCTCAGGTAAAAGGGGACAGCACTGTCAAGGAGAGAGGTGGCCTGGAATTAGAAAGCCTTTGCAAGCAGAAGCAGCCCTGGGGATTCATTACCTTGGAGTCTCTGCTTCTCTCTGCATTCCTACCCAGGGCTACTCTCTCTCCCGGCAGGCGTGCATTACAGACTGTAACTCTCTGCTCACTCGAAACTTCAACATGCTTGTGGCTCATCCTGGCCTCTTGAGCTCCTCTCTTTATCCGGCAGCCTTTCAACTTAAGTTCCCATTGGCTGTTTTCCTTGGTATTTCCTAGTTAAAATTCCTAAGAGAGAATCTCATTGGCCAGGGATCATCTTACTGTTTTGCCTCAGGTAATGTCATTGGTCACTAGCCAGCCAGTTATTTGTGGGAGCTGAAAGCGTGGCTGCCTAGCAGCAGTGGAGGTGGGCAAGGGGGCTCCCCCTGGAGGGGCCATGAGAGGAGGTACCAGTGGTGAGCTGCAGCATGCTCTGTGTCCTTGACTGGATTGCTGCAAGGACACTCGTTCTCTCTCTTACTTCTTCCTCCCCTTCTTATCACTGCAGACCTGATCTCCACTGTCACAGCCTAGTCCCCATTTTACTGCTCATCCCCACCCCTGACTGCACTGTCCTGCTCCTTGCCTTGTTGAAGAGCCCAAATAGGATGAGTGAGTGGGAAGAAAGAGCTCTTAACATCAGTGAATAAAAGGGAGATTGAGGAAGGTGTGGTATGGAAGAGGGAATGGAAATGAAATCCTTTTTTTTTTTTGGCTAAAGAAGATCCCATTCTCATCATGAGCTCCAAGTACCTTTCCTCTTTCTTCTAATCTTTGGAACAATGTCCCTTCCCCCCAAATTAGACATCAGAAGAAGCAAGAGAAGCTTCACTGAGGGACCCTGACTGACCAGAGCAGGAAGATACTCTCGTCCACTCCTCCCCGAGACCTTCCTTGACTCCTGTGAGTCCAAAATGGTCCCCATTCCAGATCCTTGCCTTCCCCCAGGCCCCTACCCTCAGGTCTCATGGATCCCTGGGTACAGATCCTGGAAAAACAAGTCCCAAGCAATTTACCATCAAACCAAGGTTTAGGACACAAGTGAAGGCCTCTGTTTAGATAAGGCTTTTGCCAACTGTGCTCTCCTGAGATGCCCAAAGGTCTCTGTTGGCAGTTTTCACAGATGTTCTTGTTTTTTAGAGGGCTGGTCATGTGTGGTGTTTCCCTGTCTCAGCTGAATCAGAGAAGCTTTGTCTGAATGCATACATCAATGAGAGGACTAGGGGAAATGCTGAATTACGATGCTGGACTTTACCTTCTGTTCATTAGAGAGCATTGCATCTATGTCTCATCAGATGGTTAAAAGGCCAGCCCAACCCAGTTGAGATTTCAGTATTTCCATAGTTTTTTGAGTGGACATGAGGCTAGAAGTGATTAGAGGCAAATCTAAACAACCCTGTATTTCTCTGCTCTTTCCAAAACTCCGAGTCTGTCAGTATTGATTAAATCACTGGTCAACCCTTGTCCTATGACTTTTATCTACCGACTAAACTTGCAGTTTCCCTATGATGGCAGAAAAGGCCGTTCTGATGGTATTTCTCAGCCTGCTGCCGTGGGATTCTAGAGCCAGCGGTTCTGGACCACTTCCAGGTTTCTGCTCCTTCCATTTAGAATCTCAGGTTGAAGTTTGTTGCCATTGGCTATCCCTGGGATCTGAGAACCCATCTGGGGTTTGTCTAGCCTCTCTTCCAACACCATCACCCCAACTCTTGAGTCATTACCATTTCAACATCTTAAAAGTTGATGCAGAGATGAAGCAGAAGCCAGTTTGGCTTTCGCCCAGTTCTTCAGGCCCCTCTGGGGTTAATCAGCAACCACCTATCTTTGTGTTAATAACATAAGCCTCTCTGACTAGAACACCTGGAGGAAACTCATAGGACGGCTTAAGATGAAGCCAATTTTGCAGTAATTATTTTCACCATCACTCTGTTTTAAGCTGGACTCAGACTTTCCAGTCAAAACAGCTTGCTAAACCCAACCAACTGTGAACCTGGGGCTCTCAATGTTCCTTATGCCTTGAACTTCAGGCAGTATCTCCTGACTTCAGGTACACGGGGTTTAATGAAATGTCCCGAGGGCATCTCACTGGGGAATTCTTCAGTGGTATCTTCCCAGCCCTTTTCTCCTGCCCCCACTACCAGCCCATCCTGCTGGTGGTGTTCACACTGCTGGAGAAATAAATGATCTTCTTAACTGGAATTGCTGACAACTTCTCTCAGTAACTAACCCCAATGGGTCTGAGTGTCAGGTGATGGCCTATTCAGGGGAAGGAGATAGGGCCTGAAGAGGTGGAAATGGTGGGTGGGGAACACACGGAAAACAGTTCCCTGATGTGTTAATCTGCTAAGGCTGCCATAACAGAATACTGCAGAACAGCCTACACAACAGAAAGTTATTTTCTCACAGTTCTGGAGGCTGGAAGTCCAAGATCAAGGGGCCATTTGGTTTGGTTTCTCCTGAGACCATTTTCCTTGATTTGCAGATACCTTCTTGCTATGTCCTCCCATGCGGCCCTTTCTTTGTGTGCACTCCTGGTGTCTCTTCCACTTGTAAGGTTGCCAGTCTTACTGGGTTAGGGTCCCACCTTTATGACCCCATTTAATCTTAATTACCTTCTTTTAAAGGCCCTGTCTCCAAATACAGCCATATTGAGGGTTGGGGCTTTAGTATATGGATGGCGAGGCAGGGGATTCAATTCAGTCCATAACACCTGCCATAACTCTCTTTTTCTCAACAGCTGGTCTCCTGTCTTCCGATGCTGCCCTTCTAATTCTGAGTGGGAGAAAAGTAGATTGTTCAAGAAATGGCAGGTGTGACTCTGCAGTTAGTTTGAGAATGGCTAAGCTAGGTGGGGAGGGTGGCTGAGATAGACAGAGTGAAAACTGGTTGGGTGGATGGATGGACGGATACACAAAGAGATGGTTGCATGAATATACAGGTGGATAAATATACAACTGGTAGTGCATCGATGGCAACAGGGAAGACATTGCATTGTATTTCTTTAAGGTTGCAGTGCGGGGATTGCAAACTCAAACGCTCAGGTTGGACAGGTGACAGAATTGCAAAAAGAAGCCAGTTTGCAATCATAGGGAGTAGTGGGGACTTTGCCAAACTGGGAAGAGTATGACCTGCATACAGGGACGGTATGCACTCCGCTCTGGCCGAATGTCACGTTGTGGGAAGCAAGCCGAATGCTGTCAGAACTTCTGATTTTTCAAGAGAAGCCGGAAATCTGGATTTTTCAAGTCAAATCTTTTAAATAAATAAGTCTTTAAATTATGGCAACCAATTCAAAATTGATAAAATATTGGGTGGGCCAAATAAACACATTTACAATCTGAATGAACCCTGGAGGCCGCCAGATGTCCACTCTTGGGTTACTAGAAAGACCCCTGCAATGTCACCACACAAGGCTGTAGGTGTCTAAGAGCTCGGGCTCATGAGTACGCCTCCCGGGCTCACGTGCCAGCCCTCTGCTTACTGGCCTTATAATCTTGAGCAAGTTATGCATATAACTCAGAGTTGTCGTAAGGTAACGTGAGTTAATGCATGTAGAAACCTAGAACAATGCCTGCTGCCTACCAACCAAGCAATAACCGAACCAATATTACCAGGTAGTATCATTAAACTTTGTCGTTTCCTCATCTATAAAATGGGGACAATAGTTGCCTTACATATTCCCTAAAGGAAAATAAGAATATTTATGAAAGGGCTTGCAAAAGTGTGTGCATTGCTAAGCAATGGTGCATTGCTAAGCAATATACCATGCATTGCTTTTGTTACTGTTCCCATAAAGGAACAGCCTCACCCAGTGCAGGGTGGGAGTCCCTGAGAGGACAGCAGTAACTGGAGCCCATCCTTTTGTTTCTGAGGATCACGTGGTTGTTTTGCTGTTCTTAGAATTTCTTCTTACTACGAAATTTGTAAATAGAAGCGTGGAGAAAACAGTATAATGAACACTCAAGCACTCTTACCTAGATTTAACGATTGCTAGCTTTTGCCAATGCACTTCGTGTCAGTGAGTGTTCCTGGCAGAGGTGGCACGTGGATGTGGCAGAGATGCTGGAAGGACCGGGGACGGATGGAGGCACAATGGTACCGGATGGAGAGCTGAGAGCTTTCACTGCCTCAGGAACCCCTGGTTTTTGCAAGAAAGCAGCACCCAGTCAGCAGTAGGTGGTCCTCTTTTGGATAGGATCCTGAAGAGGAGATTCGTACAGGAGAGTTTGTTGTAAATAATATGTTGTTACTGCCTTAAGCAGTATAAACTGGGACCAAGAGATTCTTTTGTTACTTATTTTCATTCATTGTTATTTTTAAGGCTTTAATTTTTGCAAAGAGAATGCACATTCCTGTATTGCTCATGTAATTGAAAATTGAAAGTGTCTAAAGAGACTTTGGATGGGGAAACATCTCTGTCATAAAGACTTCGGGAGTTGAAAGCATGCTGGATTCTGTGAGAAGCCCAGGAAAATCATGGTGATAAAAATGGAAGGTTGGAGGAGCAAAACACTCAGATTCAAAGAAAGTATAAAGGGCTCTTGTTGTTAGAGTATTTGAAAGAGTCCCTAAGACATATTGCCCCATTTCTCAGCATTGGCTATTACTGCATTTAAATGCGAAGGCCTCTCCCTGGAAAGGATGTCTCACAACGTGAAAGCAACTAAACTTTGCTTGAAAATTCTATTATTCAGACCCTTCATTAATTTAAGCTGACATTCCTTCTCAATTGGGCCAAATCATCAAAGCTTTATTGTATGAGAACCTTGAATTCAGCAACAAAGAGTGTGGGGTTTGGAGGGAAATGTGGGGAGGGGGCGTGAGGGGAGCTCCTGAGGCCCAAAGAAAGGAGGGGAGGAAGGAGCTGAGAAGGAGGGGGAGGGGCAGAGACAGGAGTATTGAGAGGCAAAGGAGAGAGGGCAGCAGTTGGGACAGCAGGGAAAAGCCACGCAGGGGTGGCGGCAGACCCACGAAGGGGCCTGGGCCTCCAGCACTACCCCCTGAGCCTCTGCTAATCAAGATGGTGGAAGATAAACCACCCGCTGCTTTGCCCTCGCAATTATTTTTCAACAGTAAGGATGAAGAGGGAGCGAGGGAATAAAGGAAGGGAAACATTTCCCTAACTTCAGGTGCCTCTTGAAAGTTCTGCCAGTAGAGCCCCACCCAGCAGTGTGGAGCCTGGCAGGAAGTCCGGTGGGCAGGCCTAGGGCCCCAAACCCCAGGGCCCGACATCTGTCCCCACCAGCTCGGTTGCACCTCCACCCCAGGCCACCAGCCGGGCTCTGTCTTCCTTTCCAGTGTGAGTTACTGTTGGGCGGATGGCGTGGGAGGAACTAGGTGGGCTGTACTGGGTTCACTGTTGGGGCGTAAGACAAGGAAGGATCATTTGAAATGTGAGTAGATCACCCACAAACTTTTATGGAGCATCTACAATTTATAACTAGAGTAAAATAAGATTTGTAAGATGAACTTTTAAGCCTCAGGGAAAACTGGATTTTTCCAATGTGTAACTTCAATCAATAAAATACGCATCTCAAAAACCAGTGCAGTCCCTGATAGTCTTTTCTCTGCACCAGAAATGTGCTTAAGGACACAGGAAACTCACGCGGACCCTGTGGGGCAGTGGTTCCTGGTGTCCGGCAACCCATCTGAGAGGGAGGCTGTAGGACGCCAGTGAAAGCAACTGAACTGGCCCACCGCCTTCTAGCTTGCTCCCTCAGAGAACTCCTGGGCCCCCTCTGAGTCACACTTTCCCAATGTGTAACCCTGGGACAGAAATCACCGGCCTACTCTTTGTTCCCCGGAGCCTATAAGGATGACCACACAGGGGAATGGCTGGCTGACTCCCCACCACGGGCAGTCTAAACCTGGGTCACTGCAGTGACCAAGCCTCCAGTTTGCGATGTGAGTCAGATGGTGCCATTCCCCTGCTCAGAGCGCTGCAGCGTCTCCCTTTACATGCAGACTGAAGCCAAGGCCCTCCTCCTTCCCGCCTCCCGTTGCTCTCTCCTTGCTCACCTGCTGGGGCCACCCCCATCTCCAGGCACTTCCTCCTGTCACCAAGCACTCTCCACAGCCTTTGCACTTCTGCACCCTTTGCTAGAATGCTTTTTCCCCAGATAGTCCCATGGTGGACACCCTCACACCTCCAAGTTTTCGCTAAAATGGCACCTTCTCCATGAGACCTACCCAGTTTAAATTGCAGCCCACCCTCCTTACCCCGTTCTGCTCATCACCGTGCGACACAATAAATAACTCACTGTGTTTGTCATTCATTGTGTGTCCTCACTGCTGCGGTACAAGCTCTAGAGGGCAGACATCTTTCATCTGTTCACTGGGTGTCCTGAGCCCCTAGAGCAGTGTCGGGCACACCAAGGACTCTCAATACATAGGTTGGCTCCTTCTCAGAAGAAAGCAACCAGAGAAGGCCTGCTGCAGCCGGAGGGAATATGAGCTCAAAATCTCTCCCACCATCGCTGCGATCGCTGCAGGCTCTCCATGGAATAACCTTTGCTCCAGTGAACAAGTTTAAAAACTGACATTTGTTCTCATACGTAAAACCAGTTTTGAAACTATCCAGTGCTGTGTAACATCTGGCCCAAGGGCCTGGTGCAATGTATAGAGCAGGAGTCCAATCGTCAGAGGGGCTCGGGGAGAGGGCGAGTGAGGGAGGGGGCGAGTGAGGGAGGGGGTCAGAGGTCCCAGGACTGGATCCTTGCTCTCATTCAGGTCTCGGCTCAACCATCAGCACGCTGCAAAGCCTTGCCTGATCGGTAGAGTATGACTATAATGATTTGAGGTTGGAGAAAATGTATGAGGACATTTGTTCAGCAGATACAACATGCTGGTCAGTATCTGTGCCCAGTTCACTGCATAAGTGTTCTCATGAAACTGTCAGTCCTTTCACCATTATCTGTCCAGTACCTCATACCAGGCCCGGCACGTGCAAGGTGCTTAATAAATGCTCACTTATTTTCCTAACAACCCTCTGAGGCAGGTACCATTAACCCATCAACAAGCGAGGGACCGAGGTATAGTTTCAGGTAACTTGCTTAATGTTGTCATACAGGTGAGTAACACACAATTTCACTTCTACTTAGATAAGCTCCAGTCTTCTGACAGAATTCAGGTTAAACAATCTATCTGGATTTCCCTCGAGTAGAATTGTCTCCTGATCTCACCAGGAGATGAGGGGAGGGCTTTGTCTTTCATTCCTGGCTTTTTCTTCTCCGCTTGGGCTCTCTTTGTCTAGTCAGCTCACCTGGAAGGGTTTCCTGCCGTCTTCTGATTAATTGTCCTGCCTTTCTCACCCTCCCTGTGTGAATAACCTCAGAGTTTAGTGGCGGTTCATCTTGAGTCATAAATCAAGTTCTGAAAGACATTGCAACTTTGCACTCAAAATCTCCCTAGAAGTTAAATTCTTTGTGAAGATCATTTGCTTATGAGTAGAATGATGGACTCATCAAGGCTGTCCCTTTAAGAAAAATCTGGATGGCATCTGCATGTTTCCCCTGGCCCCTCCAAAATAACAGCTCGTTAGTCCATTCATGCAGCTCATTCCCCAAGGACCCCACACTCAGTGTCCACTCTGGCCACACCGAGAGTAAGCTCCACTCCTGTTGTCTCGTCACATAAACAGGAACCATTTATAACTGGCACGTTCATTGTGCTTTTCATACACACACTCTGCACTGGAATTTTCTTTGTGAGCCGTTGCTGAAGTGGAGCACTCCAGCTACGTACGTGGTATATGGACATACCTGCTGAGTGTACACCCAGACCCACTTTGTGGAAGCTGAGAGGCAACCCAAGTCTCTGCTTCCCAGGACTCCAGCCCAGGGAGAAGGCAGCTCCGTGAACCTGATGTTTTACATCAGCTCAGGTTTTCTCCTGGAAACTTCTGAGTTTATTCAGAGTGGCCTTGAGAGGTAATGATGAACGGAAGATGTCAGGCAGGTTGTCATTTTCTGGGTGCTTTTGTCTTCATTTAGAACCAACAGTGGCCTGGAGAGACTCCTTCCAAAGGTTTCACGTTCAAAGACTCTAGGTTGGAGAAGCTCAGGCTTCATCTGCGTGTCAGGAAGGGCCAGTCCCACAGTACCACTCCATTAGGAAAAAGCTGGGGTAGTTCTTCAGTTGTAGGGGGCCGCCCTGTGTACCGGAGGACGTTCACCCTTCCTGCCTTGTCCACAGAATGCCAGGTGCACCACCCGTGACTGTGAGAACCAGACGTGCCTGCAGGCCACATGCCAGGTGCCCCTGGTTGGAATGTATCAGTGATGGTATCTCCACGAAATGGTGGACTGGGGGCAGACTGCATTAAGTGCTGCCATTGTGAGGGGATCAGTCTACGCCCAGGGGCCCCTCCCTCCAGTGCAAGTTGTTTCCTACCCTTGTTGCCTTCAATGGTCTTTGCTGTCAAGTCTGGTCTTGATGAATATGGTTTTAATACTCTCATATCCTCCTAAGAAGGGTCCTGTTCTCTGGGATGACTTTGGACTCTTTCTCAAGTTAATGATTGACAGAGTTTACTAGATGTAAGTTCCCAAGGCCAGCAACCAGAGTGTAGGATAAAAGAAACAGAAACAGGGACAGAAAAAAATGGATTCACCAGGACGCAAACTCTGGGCTCCCACGATGGGTCCTCTCCACCCGCACCTCACGTCAGTCCTGAGTTGTCGATCCTGAATACTGCTCCCCACGAGGCATGGCAGGTTCTCTCTAATTTCTAGACATACCAACATTCTCTACAAGGTCAGTGGCCAGAGTCAGAACCTCCTAGGACAGAGATTCTGTAACTCGCGGACCCTGGAAGAGCATGACTGTCTATCAGGAACCATCCAGAAAGGCTGTCGGATGACTCACTGTGTCTGCTCTGTCCCGCCTCTTGCTTCTCTCGGGCGTGATTAAGCACACCCGCCACCGCCCCAGCTCACGGGCAGTCTGGTCAAGCCCTGCATCCCGCCCGCCTGTCTTGCTGGGCCAGCGCTCTGTGCAGCTCTCAGCACATCCTGTTTGTTCAGTCCCCACTGGAGCGACAGGGAGAGAGGATTCCTCTGAGTCCTTTGGCTTTGGGCTTTGAGATCAGATCCTGGCACACCTGATTACACTCAATAGCTGGAAATGGTAAGGATGTCCGATGGGCAGAGGGCTCTTGTTTTAAGCTCCACACACCAGGAAGGCAGGGGCTGGGTCTCCTCCTAGGGACTGCACTGGAGGGGGCAGGATGCTTTGGCCGGAAAAACAAACAGTGTAACTAAAGGGAAATTCACTTGAAAAAGAACTGGGAGCACCTGTCCATCAAGTAGCAGAGAAGCCTTCCCTGAGGACAGGAAGTGGGGCTTAGACTCAGTCCTCTCTCCTTGAACTCCCCTGGTTGCAAGTACAGTCCCAGTAACCATCCACCTGAGGGCCAGGGTCTCACCTCTCTGTCCTGCTTTTTCTATAGAATTGTTGTCTCTGGGACCTTGGCAAAGGGAATTTTTTTTTTTAAATAGAAGCTTACATGCTGCCATAGTGGGAAGCTCAGCAGACACCAGAACATTAAAGGGCAACTCCTGCGCGTCCAAGGGCTCCTCAGCCTCCACGCACGGCAAGCGTCCTTATGGAGATGCCACCCTAACACACCTCCAGTGGGAGGTGGACTAGTCCCGTGAAAAGTCGCACACGTGCACAAAAGCAAAATAAAGAGCACACTTGCACCCACACCCTGCTCACAAATTGAATTACCGACGCAGTCAAAGCCCCCCGTGTCCTCCCTGAACCCGTCCTCTTCCACCCTCTCCAGCAACAACCTCTCAGTCATTCTGGGGGCAGCCCCTAGATGTCCCAGCGATGTGCGCAGTCCTTTTTGGGGTAATTGCTTAACCTTGTTGAGCTTCCCGTCTTTATCTGTATAAAGGGGCTATTGACAGGATTAAAGGAAACGATTTATGATAAATATTTGACTGTTGTTCTCATGAAAAGGAAGAAGTCAGCTGAAAGAATTGGGTCAAAAGCAAGGCCCTTCCCAGCCCGGCTCTGACTTGCCCGGACAGCCTGCTCTCCTCTCTGCAGCCCTCTCCAGCCTGCCGGTGCCCTGTTCCCGGATGCGCCGCCTCTTTTCATGCCTTTGGGCCAGTGCAGGTGCTGTGCTTACTTGCCTGCCATGCGCATGCCCTGTCTTACTCTTCCTTGAACTCTAGGCTCAGATGTCACCAACTCTGGGAGGCGGTGACTCCCAGTGCTCCTGTGGCTGTCTCTCTGAGCACCTGTAGTCTGGCCTCGACCCCCTCGCTGTGGCTGCCCTGCTTTCGCACCGAGTTGTACGTGCACCAAGGACAGGGACTGAGTCTCCTCCGGCTCCTCTGCTGCTGGCCCAGCCCATCGCCCGCTGGCACACAGCAGGCCCATGTTCGGGGAGGGAGTGAGGGCATGAATGAATGGCAGCTCAGTCATCAGACTTACAGCTTCCTGCCCCCGTTGGCACAGGGAAGTCCCCATGTCCCGAGTTCTCTGTATAGGCATTTTTCTCCAAGTCCCAAAACTCTCTGTTCTGGAGGCATAAAATGAAAAGTCCTCTTCCTCTTCCTCAAATAAATGTGGGAAATGGGAGCATGAACTTTCTTCCCCTGTCACTTTAGCAAACAGGAGTTTCAAAGAGAACCCCGGGTGGGCTTCACCTAGGCACAGCTTTTTCTAGGTTTCCTGCCCCTTTTGTTCTTTTCTTTTGCAGACTGTAGGCATTCTTAAAGGCAGAGAGGTGCACAAACCTATTCGTCTTGCTTGGAAAATCCACTTTACCACCGCCGAAACAAAATGCTGGCAAACAACAGCCTGGCTATTAAGGTGTTCTCACCCACACCTGTTGTTCCCTGCCAACGCCGGGCTGCTACTGTGCAGACTCAGCTTTAGTCACAGAGCTTCAGAGGATGTGTCTCGGAACTGGGATCAAGAGCAAGCCTGACAGTCATCTGCACCGCCAGCCGACGCGGTGCTCCGACACCCAAGTGGGCTCCCCGGTCTGCCCAGGAGGAAATGCGTGCCGAGAGTGAGCGCAGGGGTGGGTTGTGTGCAGGGACACCAAGGCCAGCTGTATTTTTTACATTAATTTTAGAGAGAGAGGAAGGGAAAGAGACAGAGGGAGAGAGGGAGAAACATCATGTGTTGTTCCACTTATTTATGCACTCATTGGTTGCCTCCTGTGTGTGCCCTGACCGGGGATCGAACCTGCAACTTTGGTGAATTGAGACAATGCTCCAACCAACTGAGCTACCCTGCCAGGGCAGGCCAGATTGTTCTTTAAACTTTTTGTTTTACATTTTTAATTTTTATTGAGGTGCAATTCATATAATGTGCAACATTTTAAAATAAACAATTCGGTGGCAATTGGTATGTTCACAATGTTGTGCAAACACCACCTCTAGCTACTAGTTCCAAAACATTTTCATCACCCTCATAGCTCCTGTATTGACTTTTCAGTCATAAACCACAGGAGCTGTTGTAGGGTTAGTGGGTGTGGTGGACTGAATGGTGGCCCCAGAAAAGAGATGTCTATTTCCTAATTTTTGCAAACTATGAACGTGACCATCTTTGGAAAAGGGTCTTTTCAGATGTAGCTAGGTTAAGGATCTTGAGCTGAGGTCATCGTGGATTACCTCGGTGGGTTTTAAATCCAATGGCAAGTGTCCTTAGAAGAGGGACATGGAAGAGAGACATGCGATAAAGAGGAGACCATGTGACCACGGAGGCAGAGCCTGGAGTGACGCAGCCGCAAGCCCAGGAGCACCTGGAGCCACCAGAAGCTGGGAGGGCAAGGCAGGGCTCTCCCCGAGAGCCTCCAGGGGAGCGTGGCTCCTTGGTGGGGGACTTCGGGCCTCCAGAACTGAGATACAATGAACTTCTGTTGTTTCAAGCCACCAGGTTTGTGATCATTGGTTGTGGCCATCCCAGGAAACTAGCACAGTGGGGCTGCCCAGAGAGAGGACGTGACTGGAGAGCGAGGGCACGTGGGGGAAACTGAGTTCGGTGCCAGGGCCGGCTGCTGCTGCGTCTGAGGCCAACTCTGTGAATTCTGTGCTGTGTCTGTTCCCTCTTGGGTTTCTCACGTGTTTGCTCATTATGGCTGCAAGCAGCGGGCCTCACAGCTCACATAGGATGGGAGGAGGGCAGGTCAGCCTCGACACCTATTTTATATGATGGTGATAGTAATGGCTGCATTCTACAGAGCACCTACCACGTGCTAGGCGATTTAGATACATTGTCCCCTTTGATCCTCAGAACACTCTTACAAGGTCAGAGTCCTCAATTCCATCTCATCTCAGGTGAGTAAACTGAGGCTCTGAGAAGTCATGTGGCCTGTTCAAGGTCATCCAGTGAATGATGGTGGAGCCAGGCCTTGTGCCCAGGTGCACGATGCTCAGTCCACAGCATTATAAAGACCGTTGGTCTGTGCCCCGCAGTGCCCCCGCAGCGCCCCCGCAGCACTCGCTAGCTGACGGGTGAGGCTTTGCCTAGTTTCCGAATGTGAGCACGGCCTGCACCACAGTATGGGCAGTGAGCCGACGAGGGGAAAGTTGCAGCAAGCCCCTGTGAGACCCTGCCGACTGCAGGAGGACAGCAAGACGTCCACATTCAGAGCTGACACTGACCGAGACCCTCTCAGCCCCAGGGCCCGAGCCTTCCTCCTCTCCGCTGCGGTAGGGGGAGAGAGGAAACCCGTAACCCAGCGGCTGCTGCATGAGAGACGCTGCACCGTCCACAAACAGAATGCAGGCCGGTGCCACTCACGGCCTCCGCCAGGATGGCGGAGAGAGGGCGCTGGCTGGAGGCAGAGCTCCGAGAAGCCCTCTTTTTATCGGGGCCGACACTGTCTGGGGCCCCGTCTTCATCAGGATGCACATGCGCACGGGCTCCAAGTGTCAGAGGCCCGACCAGGGTTTCAGACGGTCAAGGCTGACCCCCTGTGACCCCCGCAGCTGAGGCCGGGGTGTGGCCAACATGGCGGCCGCTTTGCTGTCCTTCCAGCATCCCACAGCCCAGGGAGTGCAGGAGCGGGGAGATGACCCAAGGGCCTGCCAGATTTCCTCCCACACAGACCTCTGTTGGAGATAAAGCCAGGCCCGGCTGGGCCACAGGACAACAGCATAATAAACCCCCCTCCGGCCTCCTCCCGGCTCATTGTTCTGCTGCAGGAGTTGTTTTGAGTACGATCAAAGGAAGGAAGAGCCCTGCGCTATCAGGCTGGGGAAGAAGGATGCTCTCCTGACCGCTCCTGTTGCCCTTGGCCACCCTCATTTTAAATATGAGGAAACCGGAGGGCAGCGTGCAGCCTAACCCCGTCCGCACGGGGAGGCCCAGCAGGCCGTGCTGGGGCCCCACTGGACCTCTGGCGAGGCGGCAGCCCTGTCTAAACCCGCGACGGCCGCCGTGGTCACCCAGCCCTTGTCCTTTCACCCAGACCAGGGGCCTGGGAGGCCCGAGCACAGGTCAGCGACCGTGTGGGGCCGGAACAGAAATGAACCCTGGACTGGATGCATTACTTGGTTGTTGTTTATCCTTTGGGCTGAGAACTGCGGCCCTAAGGCCACAGCCGATGGAAATAATAGGCAGAAAAGGAACTTCCCAAGTTTGGCTGGCCTAGTGCCTACCGCTGAAGACAGTGAGTAGCTCCAGTTCTCGATAATGTGGTCAACTTCAGGGCATGTGGCCCTGGTTCAGGCACGGGGGGTGGGGGGGAAGTTGGGGGCAGTGTGCACAGTCAGCCCCCACAGCCGGATTCCTGCAGGGAATCAGAGCAGAAAGCACGGGCTGCCTTCAGCCTAGACTTCAGAGGCAAGAAGGGCCGGGCTGAAGGTTCCTCCTGACGGACTCTCAGGCCGAGGGGGCCCCTTGCTTCCCTGGGACGTCTGCCCCGACAACGCCCAGAGTCTGATTCACCAGGTGCCCTGCTACAACCGCCTGCTCACCTCTGTCTGGGCTGGAGGCCACGTCTGAGCCATCAAAGGAGCCTCAATGCGGGAGGAAGTCAATGTGCTTTCTCAACCAGAAAGGTGGTTTGAGTTTGGCCAGAGCAGCCCAAGCAAACAAGCAGAAGCCCGTGAATTGAAAGACGGGGGCTGCTGGGAGATTACAGGACAACAAAATGAGAACCATTATCAGTCCTGTCCCAGCCCAAAGGAGGGAGAGCCTTTGAAGCCACAGACACGTTGAACAGAACTTTCCACCTGAGAGACACTGGAGATGCGAGGTCAGGCTGCATGCAGCCCCTACAGAACTGATCAAAGCCCACTGCAGAGGGGAGGTAGCCCACAGCTGCAGCCCCGCTCCCCTCCGGGCCGCCCAGGGCTTTCTGAAGGCAGCCGGGCTGCCTCTGCAGGGGCCTGTGGGAAATGCTAGCACAGAGGCGCTGTGCAGCCAAGCCCCGAGCACTGCGGGGAGAGGGGGAAATAAACCCCTCAGTGGGCCTGAAAAGAAGAGGCAAGGAATCAAAGCACACAGGAAATGCTAAGACCACCCACCTGATGAGCGCCTACCTTTCGGAAACAAATGACTCCTGGCTTCTCAGGCACACTTTTAAAGGAACAAACAGACTGAACAGGCTCACAGCTCCATTGGGGGGGGGGTAGTAGCAGAGGGTGGGGGGTACTGTGGGAAGCCTGCCCCTCCTAAGCATCGCAGAAGCTTAATTTAAATTGTGTCGGCCTCTGCGGTGCCTGCTGCAGGGCCCCCTGCATCCGCCCTCCTCCCTGGCAACCTGAGAAAGCAGGAAGCCTCGTTCAGGGAGGGACAGGGCCCTGCGTGGATGCCGATGGCGTGTCTTTCTCAGACCGGACAAAGGGATCTGCCAGGGGACGTTCCAGGGGCCTCTTCCAGGCCGGGTCCTGTGGGTGAGGGCACCTGTGAGCAGGTTCTGCCTTGGACGCTGCGCCCGTCCCGCCTGAACTGGCTCCTCAGGGACAGCCTCGGCCCACCCTGGCCGAAGCTCGCCTTAGGAGGACTGGCGTTTCCTGGAGCCATGGTTCGCTCTTTTCTGGAGTGGACACAACAAAGCAAAGCCGTTTCCACTGGGCTCCTCTTCTTAAAAGAATGGGAAGGTTCTTCTCTCCATCTTGGGAACTGGTTTGGAGAGAGGGAGGAGCGGGGTGCTAATGCGGAGGCCTTGGAGATGTTTGGGTGCAAGAGGGAGTATATGCCCAGGAGTGTGGGGGTGGGAGTGGGGAGGACTCTGTGAGAAAGTTCCAGAACTGCTGACTTAACCAGGATTCTTCCCAAAATGGATGAGCAGGACTGGACAGAGGGCCTCAGGCAGGAGAAACAGATGTGGGGATAGAGCCGTCTCCTTCCCCTCTGCCAGGGGCCAGGTCCTCACGAGGGGAGACATCTGGAAGTTACTGAACTCCTGCCACCGCTCACTACCATGTTTGTAGCCTTTTTCTTTTTTCACTTTGCCCCATGAGAGGGATGAGATCGTCTCCATTTTACAAGTGACAAGACAGCAATTCTGAGGAGTGACCAAGGCTCTCCGAGGACACACATGGACCTGTCCTTTAGAACTTGGCCCTCAGATAGGCTGGTTCCGAAGTCCATAAACCTGCCCCTGGCTTCCCAGTCCCGCCCCACCCGTCTGGGCTGGGCTTGGGTTAATAGATGCCCCACAAACATTTGTTAGATTGAACTGAGCACACTCGAGCCTCACCCTGACCGTGAGGAAACCGTTGGGGGTCCAGGCTATGGAAAGAAATTCTCTGAGGCACCAAATAAAATCCTGCTCTGAGGTACAAGGGGAACTTTTCCGAAATTAATATCTAATAAAGTTGATGGGGCCCCCAACAGGAAAAGCAGAAGGGAACCCTAACAATGAGAGCATAGGAGGCAGACAGCAAAACTTCACGGTGTTGCCTCCCACCCGGGAAGCACAGACCAGTTCTACCTCCGTCCTGCTGCCCTGTCTGAAGTCGGTAGGCGCATGCTCACAGTCCCCCGCGCTTTAGGCGTGGACCGTCTTGGGCACCGACATCTTCAGCAGTCCCCCCCAAGGCGAGCAGAGCCCGGAGCTGGAGCTGGGAGTTCAGCCTCTTTCCCCAAACCTGGTCGGCTGCCACCTTGCACTGGGTTTCCTGACTCAGCAAATAGGGCCAAGTTCTTTGAGGGGTTTTAGAATCGGGGGTCAGAAGGTCAAGAAACGCGTGAGGGCAGAGCTGAGGGATTAGGCCTCACTTTTGCCTGCACACAGTGTAAGTCCTCCTTTCTTCGCATATAATTGTATGCACCTTCTTCAGTTTAGGCGGGCGTTCATTTGCACACATCTACGGGTGCTCACAGTCACGGCGGCCCAGAGGCCCGGCCTGAGGTACCCGCTGTAGGCACAGCCACCACGGGGAGTAAGCACCCCTGGGGATGAGGGCTGGGAAACCCCGGGCTGGCGTGTGCCCATGAAGTTCTGGGGAGACTGCTTCTGGTGGACACAGGGGGTGAGGCTCAGACAGCTGGAGATGGGAAGGGGTACTTAATTCCGAAGGAGTGATTCTTTTTTTTGCTGGTTCATGCCCCACCGTGCCATTTCTTAGCTTTGAGAACACAACAGTAATAATTGCACATGGCTTTTTAATGGCTCTCCATTGCCAAATAGCATCAACACAGATTCCTGCACTGGACACGTTCATAGTGGGATTCCGTCTAGGTCCCCAGTCTCGTTTCTTGCTCCTCTCCTAATTCCTGTGCAGCAGTCCTCAGTTGGTGGACCACAGATGTGTGGAGGACCGTGGAGTTTCACAAGGGTCCCTACCTCTGGACACCACACCAAACATGGGCTGCATGCAGCCCAGATCAAGAGTACGTAAAGTTAAGGCTAATGTGGAAGCGGTGTCACATTTCTAGTGGCTTTTTGTCATTGTGTGTTTTCTTGGGGACTAAAGCTCAATAACTATTACAAGAAAGAGCTTGCATTTGGTAGTGGTTTTTAAATGGAGATCCAAGGAATCCCTCAGAGATCCCCAGCTGGGATGGAGCCAGAGCAGATGGATGCCCCCACCACCCACCAGCATAGGTGTCTTCTCCTAACCAACCCACACAACGAACTCATCCCCCCTCCTTGTAAGATTTTACTTGAAGAAAGGACTCTTCTGGGGCGGAGAGTAGGGTCAAGTTTACAAGCAATGTGAGAACAAAGTACAGGTACTTCTGGCCAGCCCCTGGTCCCTGTTCAGTGGCTCACAGTGAGACACCCGCGACACCCACCATTGTGCATACCGTGAGTAACGGCGGGTGAACGATGCAGGGGAAGGCATCCCCTCTGTGCAGACCCACGCAGCAAGCATCCCGGGCTTGTTTGTTTCTGAGATGCATTAAGTCCATCTGGCTCTTGGAAATGAGAAGGGAACATGTATGGTAGCCAGTCCAATTGTCAAAGCAAACATGGCATCCCTTCCGCTTTGTATATGCAGTGCGACCTTTACTCCCATTTGGGGAGGCAGTGGGAAATTCTCTCTACAGCAGGTCCTCGAGTAATGTCAGTTCATTCAACTTTGTTTCGTTTTAACGTTGGTGAGGAAAAGAAAGTCGATTCCCAGCTGGGACCACTGCCTCTGTGGAGTTTGCACATTCTCTCCATTGTCCACGTGGGTCTTCTCCCACAACCCAGAGACGCGCACGTCGGGTGTGTCGGTGTGTCTACATTGTCCCAGGCTGAGTGAGTGTGGGTGTGTGCGGGCCCTGTGCTCTAATGGTGTCCTGTCTGGGGTGGGTTCACGCCTGGAGCCCTGAGCTCCTTCCAGAAGAGGCTCCAACCACCTGAGAGCCTGAACTGGAGTAATCAGGCTGGAAAACAATGATTTTCCTTCTTTTTATTCATCTTTCTGAAATGTTATGCAGGGCTCACATTTATTTTAGTGTTTATTATCACGAGTGTTTTCGGTCTATCTAGAAGTTCAGGGAAGCTTTTATGACCAGAGGGATGTGTAGAAATATAATTCTTGTTCATATCAATTAACCTGTGGTCATGTCGGCTCCATTATACATCGTTTTGCCTGAAGTCACAGTTTCCAAGAACCTGTCCACGATGTTCAGCCATGTGCGATTTTTGTTGTTACATCGTTAAAGCCAAAGTTCCCAGAGGGTAGCGGTCACTTCAGGCCCATTTTCATCTCCTTTAGTTTCCACCCGAATTAGCTTTTGCTCAGCTGGCTGGTGCGGTGGTGGGAGCCTCACCCCCACCCAAGCACAGTTTGCCCTCAGGCACCCTGGGCCCAGAATAATGGGAGTGATGAGAGGTGGCAGAGCAGGAACCTGAGCGAAGACTCCCAGAAATTCTTCAGCTGAATAAAGAACACACCCCTCCCCCTGACAATCCAGAATGGTGCCCATCAGCCCGTGAGACTCAGGCCAGAGATCGGAAGAAACGCCTTTGTCCTTGCCTTTCAGGCTGCCATCTACACATGCTTTCAGAAAGCCACCTTACCAACACTCTGGCCTGGGGTAAATGCCACAGGCGGATGGCAAACCTCTCTGTCCTGTGAATGCCCAAAAGTGGCTGTGTGTGTGTGTGTGTGTGTACACGTGTGAGTGCAAACACACTTGGCTGAGTTCCTGTGTGCGGAGCGGATGCTGAGGGTGCACAAAGTTCTGTGTGTGTCGGCTAGAGTGGCTGGCAGTGCCCGCACGCTTAGATGCTCAAATTTATAGATGGGGGGAACCAAGGGGAGGTTTCGAGAACGGGAGTGTGTCTGTGTGTGAGCACATATCTCTGATCAAGTGTTTGGGGAACATGAGGGGAAATTTCGAGATTGGCTGCATGCACGAGGTACACCACTCAGCTGGAGTCCCTCCAGCACCCTCGGGCCACTCACCGGGCACGGTGGGTGTGCACACGTTCACGTGTGCAGAGGGGAAGCTGAGAGAAAGTTTCAAGAGTCTGTGAAAATTCTCAGAAGAAAACCTGGCAGCTCCCCACACCACAGGTTGGTACACATTCAATGCCTGTGAAGTTCATTTCCTGTACTAGTTACCAGCCCTTGTTTATACAGGACACGAAGAATGATTTAGAGCAAAAGTCCCAGGTGTCAGAGGTGAGTTGAGGGAGAGGTTATTTCAAGAGACAGGGAAGGAGAGTGGACAGGGTGGGCCGCTGCCCTGTGTCTTTTGAAGGACCAATGAAATCAATTTTCAAGATGAATCCACAGTCCCTGCACTTACAAGCTTGGGAGGGCGAGAAGGGAAGGACCTAAGTTTAAAATGCTGCCTTCCTTCAGTGCCCTGAAGCCACTTTAGCACCCAGTCTGCTCAGCCAACAGCAGCTGGAGGTTCTCGCATGTTTGTGTGTTTCAGAGCCGGTCTGGCTTGCTCCACTCTGAGCTCCAGCTGGGGCCCCAGCCCCAGGAAGCGTTTGTGAGCTTGGCTTTATTCTGGCTCGCCTTTGTCTGTGGCACAGAAGCAGGGAGCTGGCCTTAAGCACTCTCCTCTTTGTGTGAGGCCCCAGGTCTCTCAGGTCCTTGGACTGGCCCCGACCCCGAAGTTAAGGAGTTTGGCCCAACCCCTCCACCACATGCACACAAGCAGACATTTCTGAACACCTCAAGACTCGGAGAAACTGCACTCTACCAACAACCCCTTGGCGTGTGACCTCCCCAGACTCTGTCTTGCCAGTGTGCTCACCCGTGTGGCACCCAGCTCATAAGAAATGCTCAGTGGCTGCTAATTAACCACGGTACATTCCGATCTACTCATGGGCCAGGAAGCCATTACCAGAGTCAACAGAGCCAACTACCGCTCCTCGGCACAGCTCAGGACCCTGCCAGAGCAGGTGTCCTACACCCTCTGTGGGGCCCTGACGCACCCGTGTGAGAGTCCTGAGCCTCTGCTCTTCCCCCAGTCTAGACTCAAGGAAGCGGCAGCAAAAACAGCCTGGCTGTTCGGTTCCAGGGAGCAGAGAGCTTGAGCCTATCAGGGAATGCAGTCACAACCAAACAGAGCTGTGAGGGTGATACCCGCAACTCCTTGGGCTGGCAGAAGCAAAGAGTTTCCATCAGGGAATGTGCTAGGGGCCCCCTGGGAAGTAGACATCAGAGGGGCCGTAGCTTCTTCACACAGACCTTCTTCCTTGGCTATCCGCCCAGCTCTAAGTCCTGCGTGAAGCTATTTCTGAGCACAGAGTCTTTATTAATGATGGGACTGAAGGAGGCTTTGCCCTGGTCCAGGGCAGGACCTCAATTGTTTATGCTGAAAGGTTTGTTTTATATTCTACCCCTGAACAGTTGGAGTCTCTCCATCACCCCCAGGCAATTCACAATCTTTAGTCACTTGAACACCTTTGAAAAATAGCACAACTCTAAAGTCAGACTTGTCAGTGGATTCCAAAAGTGCTTTATGGCACAGCCTAAAGTTTAGGGGGAAGCCTGTCAAGGAAAAGGAACCTGGGGTAGCAGCGGAGATGGAGACAGTCAGGTATAGACCATTACTGTCCTTTTATAGAAACTCTCAGCTCCTATTGGCTGGGACCTGGACCTGGAGGTGGCACTCTTCCGGTCTGTGATTCTGTTCAAAGCCCAACACTACCACCTTCCAGAGTGTTCCCGGCCACTGTGATCGCAGCATGGGAAGAGTCCTTCCTCGGCTAGAAAGGTCCCATCTGGAAGCCAGCCTGACCCTGGAGGAAACCGGCTCCTCCGGGATGAGACCCGCACTTCCCCTCCTGCTCCAAGGCAGCAGCTTTCTCGGTGTCATCCGCTGGCCTGCCAAGACGAGTCCCTGAGAGGATGCTGATTTCTCAGGCTTCCCTGTCTGTCCCCACGAGAATCCCAGCAATTCACCCGCGTAGGCCTTGGAAGGGGGCCTGATTGCATTTCCAGCCAGCAGTGTTTGCACTGGGGGCTCTTTGCTCAGGTTTCCTTATGCAGGTGAGGGGCTTGCTTTTAGGGAAGAGTTGAGTTCCTTCCTCTCTCCTCCCCAGCACCCCCTCCATCCCTGTGCCTGTCATTTAATCATAATCCCCCCTTCCTCCTGTGTTCCCCTGCTGGCTGGGGAGCCCTTGAAGAGCAAGGGCTGTCTCAGAGGCACACTTAAAGGGGAGTGGGGACAGGGTAGCCTGGGGTCCTGACTGAGGGTCACCAAGGGTCCCGAAAGCCTGGGCTGCGTACCCCCAGCACCCACTAGCTGTTGGACCTCGGCTAACCATTCTTTTCAAGGGGCATATGCAGTCTGGCCTGATTCTCACTGCCACTCACTGATACTCATTGCTACATTTCTCTACCTAAACAATGCAGATGCATTACCTTGAGCCCCTCACTGGACTGTTTGTAGAACCAGACGTGAAAAACACCTTGTAAAATGCCCAGTGGAACACGCTTAAGGGAGTGTCGTTATGTTAAAGACCCCCAGCTCACTTATTGAATGGAATGTCTTTCTGTAATTCAGAGCCCCAGTGCTTCCTAACTTGCTGCCTGTTTCCCACATCACCTTCAGGGAGTGGCTCCTCAGAGTGACTCCCTTCCTCAGCAAAGGCCCTGTGAGAGGAGAGTGCGGGGCTGTTGGGGATCTGGCCCCTGCTTTAGCCCCCGATGGATGCCCAGCAATCCTTGAGAATTAACTTGTCGAAGAGAGGTGAGCTGAGACCTCTCTGTTCCCGCAGGCCCGGGTTCTGTGCCCCTGCCTTGGGGTCACGGCAGCCAGACCGTCACCTCCTTCCCGCCCCCTTCCCCCAGCTTTGAGAGATCCCAGGCTCACTCAAACCCATCCACTTAATGGGGAGCAGAGTTTTGATCTGTCCCCCGCCCCTCCCCACCCAGGGCCTTTCTCCTTCCCGTTTGTGGGACACACAATTTGTAATCTCCTGAAAACCGAAGAAGAGAGGTCTCTGATTCATATAGATCAACATCAGCTGCAACCTATTAATGGCCCAGAGCCCGAGACAGATTTTAGGAAACGAAAACACTGGACCAAATTAGACTGAACTGGCCTCTGTCTCCAGGGGAGGGAGGTGGGGTAGGAGGCTGGGGGTGCGGGGAGGGGTCATGTGGTTTTAATTAATTTGGATTCTCATCCTGGAGTTAACTCACCCAACGCAAAGCATGTGTAGCATCCTGGAGGCAGCCAGCCTCGGAGCTGGGCTCTCCCTGGTGAAAGGCCCTCGTCCTGTCGGGGGGTTGGGGCTGGCTGTGTGTCTGTAATTAACAGGTTATTTTGGAAAAGAGAGTTTCAGTGGTGCGTCAAAACCCTTTCACCAGCCGTCAGCCAGCGTCGCCGGCTTTCTCAGGGCCCGGCCCCTTCGGGCTTCGGAGAGCTCTGGACTCCTGGGGTCTTGTTTGGGAACACAGAGGCTTTCGCTGTGGGTTTTATTAGATGGATGGTTGCCATGATTTTCATGATGTTATTTGGTGACTGGGATCATCAAATGTTGCTCTCTTCCTGGAGTACCTGAGAACGTTAAAAAGAAAAGACAAAGAAGAGCCCCGGCCTTTATGGACGTTACATGACCTACAAGCTGTGAGTCTCTTGTGGGAAAGGGCTGGCTCTGCCCCTGGCCCAGGGTGAGTCACGAGGCTGGAAGAGGCAGGGTGACAGGCCAGCACCCCGTCCTGACCTCACATCTAAGGAAGCTGAGGCCCAGAGAGATGACCCCGCTGAAGCCGGCCCAGACTCACGCTCTCAGACTCCCGATCGGTGTTCCTTTTGCTCCTGGTGCATCAGGGCTGTGAAGCGAGTAGGAAAGGTGGGAAGGAGTCCAACTTCCACTGCCCCGGTGCTTGGAGACACTTCTGAGAGTGGGAAGAAATGGTCAGACTCACACACAGCTTACATAAAACGCTGCAGTGGACAGGGAAGCGATCAGGCCACGCTGAGCGTTTTGCTGGTGCCTACGGAAGGGAGCTCTCCTCAGACACTGAGCTGTCAGGAGAAGGGCCACTGTAGCCTGCACTCGGCGCCCACAGCCCTGTGCTGCGGAAAGGAGGGAAACAGGTACCAAATCCCACAAGCCACAGAGATGATTTCTTACCTCTCTGAATACAAACCTCCGAAATCTGGTCGGGCTCCCAGAATCACCATATGGGGTGACAGGAACTTTGGTTAAGCCTGTGTTATCTGATAAATGGAACACCGTCCTGGCTTGCTTCCTGTTTTGATGATGGCTGCTTTCCAGAACCTTCTTTCATGAAAAATATTCTGGGAGAATTGCTATTAAATAACTTCTGGTGCTTAAACACAATAGATGGTCTCCAGAGCACCAGGCCTTGCTTTCAGTAGGACACAGGTTTAAGACCTGGTCCAAGACAAAGCTATGAAGGCACGTTCAGAGAATGAGATGGAGTGTGTTGTAACTGGGAGGGAAAGGTGAGTCCAGCTAGCGCAGGCCTTTGTTTTAGAGAGAAGGACACTGAGGCCTTGGGGCTGGAGTAGGGGGTCCAACCCTTGGTTTCTGACTATCAGGGTTTGCTCAGCTGTACCATTCTTCCCTGGGCCCTGGTTCCCCTTCGCCTTGACATTCTCATTCATTCACTCAATATTTATTCAATTTTGCCCAAGAATCCATGGGTGTGTTTGTTTGTTTGTTTGAGCCCAGCCATCATTAGCAAACACTTACCATTCTGGGTGTGCCTTTTAGATGGCCAAGAGGTTTCATTGTCATGTAGGGATGGGACTTACTTAGGCTGCCTCTGCTGATAGTCCCTGCCATACACCCAAGAGCCACCTGGGAAATCTGGCCCAAAGGATGATGGGGGTGAAAATTGTCAGGGATTATCTGGCCCAAGTTTGAGCAACATCAGCGGGTACCCAGACCAGAAGGCATGTGGATTGTGTGGGTCCCTCCGTCTGCTTCCCATTGCTCTCCCCCTGCAGCTCACCTGTTGGGCCTTTGCTCCTGTTTACCTCTGTGTGAACAACTCCTCAATTGTAAATCACAGAACCTGGCACCGAGTTCTGGATTATCTGTGATCTTTAACTTTCCCAGGGCAAAAGAAATTAGACCGACAAATCTGTTTGTTTCTCATGGCTCAGCATCCAAATCGTGAATGCACTGACCTGTGTAGAATGAGCCCAGCCTGAGCCTACCCCACGCCCCACCTCCTCGCACTCACACTGAGCAACCACGCATGCGTGCTTCCACTGACGCATTGATTCATTCAGCAAATACTCAGTGAGTGCCTACGTGTCAGGCTCTATTCTGGACACTGGAGATTCGGGGTGAAAAAGACAATGCTCTCCATACAGTTTGTAGGGGTGTGGACGGGCAATAAGCAAACCAACCAACCAGATACATATATTCCTCAACAAAAGTAAAGCATGATACGGAGACGGGTGTGAGGAGTGTGCTATCCTACACAGAGTGGCATCGAGAAGACTGCTCTGAAGAGACTGGCAGAGACTGAATGAAGAGACAGTGAGCCATGGCCAATCCTAGGAAAGAGCTTTCTACACAGAAGGAATTGTTGGTGCAAAGGCCTGGGACGGGGACAAGCTTGATGTGTTGGGGGACAGCAAGGAGGTCTGGGACTGGAGCAGAGTGAGCGACAGGGACCACAGTGGGACAAAAGGTCGGAGAAGTGGGTAGTGGCCGGCTTTAGGACTGAGACATTAGCTTTTGTTCCGAGCATCATGGGTGTCTTTGAAGGCCTCGAAGCGGGGCAGTGGTGTGGTATAGGTGTGCATCGGAAGGCTGCGGGGAAGCTGACGAACGATGACGTCCCGGCTCGGGTTAATCGTGGGCACTCAGACACGTGGCAGATGAGAGCAGCACTCGTGGGCGGTGCCTGACGTGAAAAACCTTTGAGGCTGTGTGTCTCAGCAGGGGCGAGGCTGGGCCTGGGAGCTCACTTCCTCTCTACCAATTAGTCTTAAGCCCCAACAAAGGAAACATTGCTGTTTAAATAGCAGGGTTGGGATCCATGAGTCATAGAACCTTCAGTCAACCAGACCCCCACTGGCAGGCTCTGAGAAGTTGCAGGTACAGGGTCTCGGGCCCCCAGACGCTGTGTTTGGCTGCCTGCTAGGGCCTCTACTGGGACCATCGGACATACTCAGAAGAGGCAGACCCAGCCTTTAGAGGTTCTGGTTTTATTTTTGGCTGACTGTATACTGCCTGGTCAGATTCCTTCCCAGGGCCTTTCACTTGGCCAAATGCAGGCCACCTCACTGGGGAGCAGAAGGGAGAAGGGAAAGTCATGGACTTTGAGATCATGCAGCCCCGGGATGCAACCCTTGCCTTGCCACTTAAGCTTTTGGAAAATCTACTGAACCTTCTAGAACTGTGCTGTCCAATACAGTAAATAGTAACCACTAGTTACAAGTGGCTAGTTACATTTAAAATGAAATGAAATTAAAAAAAAAATCAGTTCCTCAGTCCCACTCAACACATTTCAAGCACTCAATAGCCACATGGGACCGGTGACTGTCATGCTACTGGACAGCAGACACAGAACATTTTCATCGTGGCAGGAAGTTCCATTGGACAGTTTCACTTCTTCAGGAAGAAGTAACCCATGAGCAATGAACAAGTTAACACACACAAAGCACGGGCGCTTCGCCTGTCTTATTCTAGGGGCTCAGCAAGTCGATGGTCACCGCGACTCTCATATGAATCTCTCTGCTACTGGCTGGCTGTGGGGCTGGTCATTCAACCTCTCTGAGCCTCCATTTTCTGATCTGTAAAATGGGAATAATAAGTACTGCTGAGTGTATTCCTCACAGCATAACACGACCCTTACTTTTTCCCAGGTCTCCCTGGACCTCTGAGACCTTTGCCGACTGTCAGTTGACTGCCATCCTCAGCAGGAACCACGACTTACAATGAAGCTTGATAATGGATTCTGAAGATTTTAGCTGTTTTGAGGAGCTTGAACATGGTTAGTGGTATGAAGCTCTAATGAAACAAAGGGGCAAGTTTAATCCAGAAAAATAATTATTTTGACTCAAGGCAGGTATTTACGCCACTCTGGCGCTCTGCAAGCAGTCACGTCTTGGGTTCCCTGGCTTCCTCGCCTAAAGGTTTCTCACGGGCGCAGCCCTCGGGGAGAGGCTCTCAAGCAGAGCCCCTGGTATCTTGGCCTCCAATCAGTCTTCCTTTTTCCACTTTGGGATTTTGTTGTTGTTTAACGGTTTATTAACTGCAGGCATTTGGTGGGTGGAAGCCGGGATTGGCCTGGGGCTGTAAGGAAGTTATTTTCTAGGCCAGGATAAGGTGTAGTTTAAGGGTTGACGCTGGAATCCCCTTCACCTGCTTACTGCATTTCAGGGGAGATTTGTTTTCAACTCCCAAATTACCTGCTAGGATTTCTAGACCTGAGATTCTATCTCCGCTGGCTGTTTTCTTTCATTTCCAATAGGAAGACAAAGGTGGGGGGCGGGATAGAGGCTGAAGAACAACATTCTTGTACTCTTTTAAATAAAACTGCACCAAGTGAGTGACTTCCTTTACTGTGTTCTATGAAGCAGGTGGTGGAAGGGCCCATACAAGCCTGGGGAGGTGTGCCTAGGAGGTGGGGGAGCGAACGCATCTCGGGCTTTACGGAAAATGAAGGGACTACGTGTGTCTAATGGAAGTTTCTAAACCTCTCCCCGCTGCAAACTGCTTCACTCACAACTTTCTCAAGTGATAGGCAACTGCAGCCTTTAAGGTGTTCAGGCCAAAAACCTAAATGGAACCATCCTTGACCAGGCTTTTTCTCACAGCCCGCTTCCAAGGTGCTGAGGCATCTTACTGTCTCTGCGTTCAAAATCTAGCCAAAATCCAACCAATTCTCACCACCCTCACTGCCAAGCCATCACCATCTCTTCCCTGGGCAATGGTGAGAGCCTCCTACCAGTCTCTCTCTGTCCACTTCCCGCTGACTGGTCTCCCTACTACTGGTTTCCCTGCAGGAGACTCTCAACATAACAGCCAGGTCAGAGCACATGCCCCACTGCCTCAGACCCCCAGATGGTGCAAAATGACTTCCGTCTCATTCAGAGGAAGAAGCCAAAGTCCTTATAGTGGCCACCAAAGTCCTAAAGCAGGGCATCAAACTCATTCTCACCGGGGGCCACGTCAGCAGTTGCCTTCAAAGGGCTGAATGTAATTTCAACCCCTTAACTGTTAAGGAGTCATTACATGTGTACAGTTCTAAAATTATTACGGCCCTTTGAAGGCAACCGCAAGGCTGATGCAGCCCCCGGTGAAAATGAGTTTGACACCCCTACCCTAAAGGCTCTGGCCCCTGTTGATGCTGACCTTCCCCCTCTCTCCTGTCCCCTCACTCATCCTTCTTCAGTCGCTCTGGCCTCCTTGCTGTCCTCAAACACATCAGACATGTGTCTGCATCAGGACCTCTGCTTCAGCTGCCCCCTCACCTCTTCAAGTCTTCGCTGACATTTCACCTTCTCAGCGAGGCTCACTCTGACCACCCTGCTTAACCTCACGAGCTCTCACAACCCTCTTGTGCTCCCACTGTCCTTGACCTGGTTCTACGTTTCTTCCCCCAGCACTTACCATTTTCTCACATACTACATAATTTACGTATTGGTAATGTTTATTGTTTCTCTCTCTCCTCACTTCTGGTAAGTTCCATGAGGGCAAGCACCCCAGTCTGTTTCGTTGGTTCACTGCTCTCTCTCCCACGCCTGTGGGCACTGGGCTCAGAGCTACTGGTCTTTGCAGCGGCCCAGTTTGTCTGCCAGCGATTTCCCTCCTGGAGACAGGGGCTGTCCAGGGAGCCTGATCTGAGAATGGCTAGTGCTGTGGTGGGCCCCACGCATTGGCAGGCCAGAAACCCAACAAGCCAAGGTTGTGGGGAAGGTGAAAGTCATAAAAGAGCCCATCATGAATTCAAGTTCAGAAGAAACAGAGCTAATAGGAACTGTCCTCAAGCTCATGGAGCGTAAATGAGCAAAAAGTTGTCTAAATGACGGTATAGCTGTAAGCGACGAGACAAAAGAAAAGGAGGGAGAGGTGGGGAAAGACCCTTCTAATATACTGAGCAAGTCCTTCGGGCTAGCAGCTCCCAATTTTTTTTGTTTTAAGGACTCCTTTATACTCTTAAAATTTGCTGCAGACCCTAAAAATCCTTTGTATATGTGGGCTGTATCTATTGAGAAATCCTGGGGTAGCTGGCTTCCAGGGTACACAGCCCCTGAAGATCCTGTCTCCTAGCATTCATGCCCCCTTGGGTATTCCCTTTCTACATAGAATCAGGGCTGGTGTGTGTGACCAGTAGGAGATGGCAGAAGTAAAGGTGTGTGATTTCAGAGGTAGGCCACAAGGAGGACTGTAGCTTTCCACCGGGCTTGTTCTATTGCTCTCGCTGGAGAAAGCCAGTCGCCATGTTTCAAGTGCACTGGGGGAGACTACATGGAGAGACCTACTGAGAGCCCCTCTCAACAGGCAGAAGCAAGTGGCCGGGCTTGTGAGTCAGCCACCCTGAAAGCAGATCCGCCAGCCCCGGTCAGGCCATCAAGGGATGCTATCCTCCTGGGAGACCCCGAACCAGAACTACCCGGCCAAGCCACTGCTGAGTTCCTGCTCCACGGCAACTGTGAGGGGAGATGAAGATGGTTCTTCTTCCAAGTGACTAGGTTTTGGAGTGTTTCACTATTTGCATAGATAATTAAATCATTTACCATCTTAAAACACAAAAATTGTAGTTTTTTAAATATTAAATGAATATTACTAAGATTAACACTCAACATTAATAAATATTTAATATTAACTTGCCAATCCATGTAATATTTATTTACATGAACTAATTTATATTCATTAATTTGTTTAAAAGTTAAAAATAACAGTCTCATTGTAAAAATGACTGTGTTTTTCCAAGCAAAGCAGAACAAAATGTAGTAAGAGGAGTGACAGTATTTTACATTTTTGCAAACCTCTTTAATGTCTGGTTTAATAGAAGACAGCTGGATTCTCATATCTGCTTCTGCATTCAATCAGCTGTGATAATGTTGTTTTGGTTGAAGTATATGAAGGAAACCCAGCCTTACACAGATAGATCACTGGAAAGGGAGGCACATTTTTAATAGCTTTTTCAGATAATTGTGAGTATTCTTCTTTGACACTATACCAAAACTCCACAAATAGGTTATGAAAGGTTAGTTGCAACTGGGAATCTGAAACTATATCAATGAACTTTTTGTACTCAGTTACATTAAAATCCATTTAGTGTGTCTTGCACTTTGAATGGATCTTTTACTCAGGCATGATTTTGTAATATTATGCATGGGTCACTTGGAAAATATTTCTTCACTAAATTATGCAGATCTTTCCAATGTGATACTATTTCATGATGAAAACTAGAAATTCCCATTTGTTGCCCTCACCGCTGAGCTCCTAAGAAACTTTCATAAGTATTGGGAAGGTGTTAAGCTTGCTGTGGCAGAGACGAGTTTTCAAAAATTCTAATTTTTGCTTGAAAGCTTTATTTTGGCAACCAATACTGTCAATTATCTTTCTTAAAGTGACAGGCTCAGTTTGTTCACTTCAGAGAAAATGCCTGTTGAATAGCCGAGTCTGAGTGGCCGCGGCTGCTGGCCCTCTCCCGCATGCACGGTGGTCCCTGACAGCGGCTAGCCCAGCTCACAGCCCCAACTCTCTCAGGAGAACTTTTGACCCACACAATTCTGTGCTTGGGGATGCACCGGAAATGCTGCATGCTCACCTTCCAATTCACCATGGAGAGCAGTAAAAATCATATTTTGGACAAGACTTCATAAAATCAATAATTTTTGCTGCTTCATATAGGACATTCTTAAGTGAAACTGGTCTCTTTTTTTCTTTTCTTTTTGTCCTGCAACTTCGCGGCGGTGAAGAACATGATGACTGCCAGCACAATGTCTGGCGCCGGCAATTGTCCCCGTATGTCAACACAGTGAAGAAGGCAAATAACATCTTGGTATTATTATGAAAACAGTTTTGCCCTTGCACATACCCTGATGGGGCCTCAGGGACCCCAGGGGGACCACAAACCTCGTTTTGAGGACTATAGCTTTAGGGAGATGGTGCTGTTCATCACTGGTAGCATTTCCAGGTGAACGTGCCTCCTGCTAAGATATGCACGAACCAGGTCTTTGTGCAAAGTTGCAACAGCCACCACTTGTTGCATAAGCTAGAAAACATCTCATTAGATGTCAGCTTAGTCTTGTGAGCGGACTAGCTATGACCCAGGTTCTTTATTTACGGTAGGTTAGGGGTCTTTTTTATGGGTTTTTTTTTGTCCCACTTATAAAACGTGTGTGGATGGTGACAGGAGGCTGGGCTCTGAGCCATTCCTCAGCCTATGGGTGCTGAATAATGAAAGAAGCTGACACCAGCACCGTTTCCTCTGTAGCCCTTTTCTTCTCTCCTTTTTGTCCAATGAGCAGTGAAAACATGTCTTTTTCAGAGTCACTGCATCCGTCAAATGGCAAAGGTCTCTCATCCACAGTACCCGCCACAGTGAGGGACGAGAGAAGCAGCAGGTCGAAAGACTGCATGAGTTCAAATGGTCGTGTCGCCCAGAGAACTTTGTCACTGTGGGGGAGCTGAAGGCATCGCCGCTCCGGAGGCCCCTCAGCACCCCGTACAGTGGACTTTGAGCAAGACATCGAGGGCAGCAGTTATTTTTCACCCTCGTGCAGCTTAGCTCACGCGCCTTATTAACTGCAGACACGCAGAGTCGGTCAGAGCCCCGCACCTGACTGGCCTCAGCTCTCCGGTGAGCGACTGTGTTGCTGTTCCATCTGTGATCGCGGGCCCCGTCTGCAGGCAGAAACAACAAGAGCTTGTGTCCGCAGCCCTGGGAACGGGAGACCTTTCCACATGTGTTCGCCCAGCAGGGGGGCGGAGAAAATGACCAAAACCTTCCAATGTGGGGCCAGAGCAGGGGGACAAAGGGGAAGCCCTAAACCACCGGCGACCCCGGGTCGTATGACCACCCCATGGTCCTCCCCTGTGCCTTTCATCCCCTCAGGTCCCCAACACTCGGCCTTTCATCATTCTCCGGGTCAGCAGGATCAGGTTTACACGAGTCGACCAAAAAGCTTATCAGACGAAGGCAGAAACGAGTTTGCAAACCTCCTCCCTGCCGAGAGCTGGTTGGAGAAGGGTGCCAGCGTGGCTGAGGCCAGCGTCTCCCACTAACGGCATGTTCCTTCCTGGAGCTCCTTCTCTCTCCCTGTTCTCTCTTTCTACTGTGGAACCCCCAGAGGTCTCTGGGAGCCAGTTGCCAAAATGAGCCATGCAAAGGGCTAAGGGCTTACAGGGGAGAAAAGAACTAAGGGCTGAGACATCGTGGGCTGGACGGTGGCCCTCTCACACCCGAGCCCAGGGACCCCCAGCCAGGGGCATCCAGTGGGCTGCCGGGGCGGCCCCTCTGAGCTGGCAGGAACTGCATGCACACCCCTTTCCTAGCTCTGAAACCATCCTGCCGTGTGGGTAGTTCGAATGGACCATGGTGGGAATACTTACGTCACAGAAATCAGAGGGCCGCAGACCAAACTTTCTCTCCTCCAAAACTAGTTGTTAAACAGTTACCCGCAAACCAGTGCCTCCGCTGTAGAGACTGTTGTTCAAAGTGTGATTCTCAGACTAATTATATGTGAATGTCCTAGGGAAAAGAGAAGGGTGGGGGGTGTTATCAAAATGCAGATTTTCTGGCCAGCCTGAACTAACTGAATCAGATGCTGTGGCGGCAGGGTGGGGGCGTGGGGCACGGAGCCCGGGGAAATGCATTTTTTAGCAAGTCGCGATGGTTATTAATAAATTCAATAAGGTTTGAGACTCGAGGCTTAGGGATTGGGAGAGGAGAGTGGGTGCACATCTGGCTCTTGGCATCTGGAAGGAACAGCTGGCTTCAGTCCCAGTTGGCCTGAGAATGGACAGCTGTTTTCCCTCGAGATATAAACTTCATGACAAGAAAAGGAGGTGGGAACTCTGGGGTCCCAGCCACCCACTGACAACACGGTGGGTTCTGCCTTGGATCTCAGTTCGTCTCTGCTTTCCAACCTTGAGACTTGGCTTCCAGGCAACATGGGCCAGTGCCCAGACATGTGCAGCAGCACGAAGAGAGTCGCCATCGTCTGTGCTGTCCCTGGGCCGTGGAGCCCAGGGAGGGCCCTCGGCCAGCGTTCCACGTCGGCCCGCCCAGGACAGCGTTTGTTTGTTTCAGGCGCGCACAGGCGTTAGCCGGAGCTTTCACGGTCCGATATGGTTTGTAAAGCAAGGGCTTTGTTTACTGGAACCCACTGAGCCTGGAAGACAGGGTCCTTTAAGGCAGAAAGAACAAGAGGAGAAAAGAAGGGAAGAGAAATCTTTCTTTTCTCAGATGTGAAACAGAAAGTCTGTGGAGGGCCCAGCTCTGCGCCGGACTTTTTCTGCATCTACCTGAGGAAGTGGTTCAGATCAATTTTTCCTGAGAGCTTGGCTGCGTTTCAGAACAGTCCCGGGAGGCAGATATTGATGAGACTACAGACACCATGGGACATGAAAACAGCTAGTGAGTGAAAGAACTGCAGTGCGGACCCCAGTTCTTAGGACCAAAAAAGACCAAAGCACTTTCCTCACGAAAGAATATCTTTTTCCTGTACATACATGGCTGGAGCCCAATAGGAGTCCTTAAGGCACCTGGGACAGTGACAAGGGACATTTGAGCTCAAAGTACTGTGAATTCCTAAACCACTAGAGCTCTTTCTATCCTATGCAAATTCAGAAATGTAATCCAAATCCTATAAAACTTTCAAGATTATAAACTATGAAGTTACAAACTATTTGGTTATTGGCTCTTAGATTATCCACTGGGATGGATAACTGGGAGCTGGTCACGTCCATGGATATAATTTAGGTGCTCCCCATGTCAGACATTTAGGCTTACAGCAGTTCCTCAAGTTCAACAGCCTGATATGTTTAAGGTGAGGGACTTGGGAGAGAAGACATTTTGAAGTGGGGTCTGTGACTCCGCTCCCCCCGGCCCCCAGCTTCCTTTCTTCCTCCACTGCCAGACCCCGAGTCTCGAACCCCTCCACCACCTTCCGAGTAGCTCCTTTGGCAGCCACATCCATTCCTGACACTTAACGAGCGCTCACTATGTACAGATACTATACCAAGCACTTTGCACGGCTTGACCTCATCTGAATGTCGCAGCAGCCCTCCGAGGCAGAGCAGTCACAACTCTTGCTCTGCAGGTGAAGCCGTGGAGGATTAGTGATGTGAGTCAGCTGCCTGTGGACATACAGCTACTAAGATGACATTTGAAACTTGCGCCCCAGTCCCCACTCAGGCTGGTGTGGGTGGGAGGTAAGTCTGAGACTTTCCATGTTGGCTTTGCTGTCCTGACAGTACAGAAGTGAATCCTCAATCTGGTTCTCTGATCTTACTAAGCCTGGCTTGGTTTGGCCCTGTTCGGAGGTTTCACAGGGGGACAGCCCAGGACGAGCCCACAGTGGCTGATTACAAACAAGATGGGGATGGTGCAGGGTATCAGCTTCTGTCTCTTGAGAGAAAGGACCAAAAAAAAAAAAAAAAGAAAGAAAAATGCCTCCTGAATTTTCTAGGATGAGGCCAAGGACGCAACCTACTCAGGCCAAAGCTACTCTCGGGCCGAGCTTGGAGAGACTGCGGAAGAACACGGAAGCCTCCCTGCCCATTTCTGAGAAGTCCACACGCTCTCTCTGGAACCGAGCTCTTGGAAGTTTCCATAATCCTCCCTCTCCTGGCTCAGGGGCCCAGCTACACTTTATACAACAACCCAGAGCCATCTGATTTGAAGCATGTACCGGCCCGTGTGTGCAAGACAGTAATTACCTCCAATTCCAGTTAGGAAAGCTGAAACCTGCCTTTTTCATGCCTCAGACAATTATGGAAGCGCCTTTTGAAGCTTGGGATAGAATAGAAAAGCAAAACAAACCAGAGCCAATTAGAGCCTGGGATTTGAGGCTGGCTTAGCTTTGTGCAGCGGGACTCAGGAGGAACTGTGGGAGAGGGTCAGGGGTCACCCCACATCTCCAGCTGCCCATCAACTTTGCCTGAGCCAAAAGAACCATTATTTTGTATTCAAAATCAAGGCCCTTCTCCCTGGCTCAGGGACTGTCTGCTGCAGCAGCCTGTGCATCAGCTATGAAGAAGACTCCCTGATTAGATAAGGCCTGGAATGCATTTGATGTTAAGCAAAACAGTTCTCTGACAGCTTTCCTTACATGCCATTAGAATGTTATGCCCTCCGCTGAAACTTCAGGAGATAAACTGAATCCCTGAGGACGCATTTGTTGGGGGGTGCATAGCTGAGGTATTTACGTGGCCTGCGTGCCGTTGGGAGTTAAGGTTCTCTGGCCCTGAAGCCCTCTGGCCTTAGTGGTGGAACCTGGCATCCTGAGGCAGGGACTACGGCTATGAGAGTGGAAAATAGAATCCTGGGCATGAGATCAGAGGTCAGCAAGCAGCCCTGGGGTAGGGCATGAAGCTGGGGGCTCATGCTTCCTCGCAGAACCTGAGGGCTGCTCTGTGGCATTCAGCACCGTACCACAAAGGGCAGAGAAGGGGGTTGAGATGGAGCATGAGGTTTGAAGCCAGGTGAGGATGGTTTTGGCCAAGATCTGTTCACAAAAAGGACTGTCCAGGTGGCCTTTTGAATTAATAGGACTGTGTTGACTATTAGGGCAATGTGACGCTATTCTCGGAGGCTCCCTTTTGAGTATGGAATCAGGCAGACCATGGGCACCAACAAGCCCCAAGAGAACTCATGGTACTGTATTTGTACCCCTTCCCAAGCTGAGAAGAGGGTTTCTTGGCCCTGGCATGAGTCCTCAGCTCTCTATTGGCCCGTCGTTCACCCACTTGACAGTGGGCCTTGATGTGTCCCTTCGACTCTAAGAAATGGCCTTTATGGAAACAGTATTCCCATAGAGCAAAGCAAAAAGGGACTTTGCTTAGGAATGTGTCTGCTGTGCTCAAGGTGGGGTGAATATCAGCGTTCAAGAGTCATCAAGATGGCCAGTTCTGTGACTGTAACTGCTCATGCCTGATTAGATCTTTTGATCATTGTAACGGGCAAGTTGTATCACAGCATTACCAAGTACCCAGCACTGTTCTAAGGGCTGTGTGTGGTTTACTCATTGATGCCTTGCTCCAGCCCAGTGAGGTAGGTGCTATTGTTATCTTCATGTTGCAGATAAGGAAACTGAGGTAGGGAGCAGTTGAGCAACCTTCCCAAGATCACACACAGAATCAGTACTACTCATGACAGACCAACAGAGAGGGCTATTGTCATGACCCCAGAGTGACTTAGAAACACCAAAAATTAAAAAAATAATAATAAATTTTCTTAAAAGACCCAGGATGCTTAAATTTTTAAAAATCCAACCTTTTCAGGCTGGTCTGACCAAAGTATATGGAGAGGTTAAATACTGAGCGGCATCCCCCAGAGTGTTGGAATTAGAGCCCTCACTCCTATGCACTCCCGAAGGAGCTGTTTCAAGACCAAGAAACGCAGGAACTTTGCAAGCACTAAACTTCCTGTCCTGGGTTGTAGATGGGCTAAACATGCCCACGGGCTCAAGCTGGTTTTAAATACAGTGTGCCTAACAGATCCAAAACACATGGCTAAGAAATGTCCTGGGTACATACTTTTTAGATTTTTAGGGCTGAATTAACTGTGGAGAATGCTCACATTCTCTTGTAAACTGTCTCTCGTGCCTATAAACTCTCTCTCTCGGTCATCATTGAGGAGGATTCCAGCTGCCTGTGTCATCGGTTTGACCCCATGGGATGGTTCTTTATTAAGGTTCTGATGATATGCACAAGCACAGAAACTCAAGACCTCTGGTTGTTTGAGTTTTCTCAAGAAGATGCCTGCACCTGTAGCTCTTTAAACACCGTGTATGCGATCTCCCAACCTCTTCTCTGAAGCAGATCCCCAATGCATCTTCTCCAGCATGCAACGGAGACTGCCAGCAGCTTAGCAGGCTCTCAGCTGGGCTGTGAATGTTCATGATAGTGATTCTCAGCCTTTCCACCGGGGTTTATTCTGTAGTAGCCAGAATAAGAGCCACCCGGAGATGTCCATGTCCAAATCCCTGGAACCTGCGAATATGTTTTACTATATGAGAAGGGAGAACTAAGGGAGCAGATGGAATTCAGGTTGCTCATCAACTGACTTTAAAATAGGAATATTAGCCCTGACTAGTGTGGCTCAGTGGACTGAGCACTGGCCTGCCAACCAAAGGGTTGTTCGTTCAATTCCCAGTCAGGACACATGCCTGGGTTGCGAGCCCGGTCCCCGGTTGGGGCGTGTGAGACGTAACTAGTCGATGTGTCTCTCACACATCAATGTTTCTCTCCCTCTCTTTCTCTCTCCTTTTCCATCTCTCTAAAAATAAATAGACTCTTAAAAATAAAAAATAAAATAGGAATATTATCTGGATTACCCAGTTGAGCACAGTGTAATCACAATGTCCTTAAATGTGGAAGAGGGAGGCCGAGAAGTCAGTCCCGGCATGATGTGATGTAAGAAAGGCTTCACGGGCCATCGCTGGCTTTGGCGATAGAGGGGACCACGAGCCAAGACACATGGGCAGCCTCTAGAAACTGGAAAAAGCAAGGAAATCAGTGTGTTTCCCTAGAGCGCCTCTGGAAAGGAACACAGCCCTTCCAACATCTTGATGTTGGCCCAGTGAGACTGGTGTCAGACTTTTGACCACCTGAACTGTAAGGTAAATTTGTATTGCTTTAAGCCACTGCGTTTGTGGCAATTCGTTATAGCAGCCATAGAAAAACTAATCCAGGGTATGGCTGACAGCTGCAACTTGAAAGACAACAACTTCCTCCAGGCCCCGTGACTGGGCTGAAAACCATGAGGGCCACCTCAGCATTTTCCCGATGACTGGAAACGCTCACCGCCCTCCTCACCAAGCACCATCTACACGTGCACACGCCGGCCATCAGACTTTTCCTTGGATGGTGCTTCTTCTCAACTGGGAGTGTTCCACTTCTGGGCAGTGTTGCGGGGCCTCCCCCAGTGTGGTCCAGACACCCCATGGCATTAAAGTGCTCTTCTCCTCACACTCATCCAAATGGCCAGACACTTCTGGCCAGCACAAGGTTTGGGGGACTTCTCTCCCCTTCCAGATAGTGAGCTACGACTCCTATGGACTCTAGAAAATTGAATTAGTATGACAGAACCTAGACAGGCTGTGTGCGGGGGGACAACCTCGGGTCCGAGAAGCTTTCTTGAAAAATTTGTGATTTTTCTCCAGTCTTCCGCCATTTCTCTCACATGAACATCCGAGTCAAACTTTTGAACTGGGTTAAGGATCTAGAATTCCCAGGATTCTGGCTCAGCATCTTACTAGCTCTGTGACATTGGCCAAGTTATTTAATGTCATTGTGCTTCAGTTGTCTTTTCTGTAAAATGGGGAAGTAGATGAGTTAATACATGTGTGGTACACATTTAGTGCGGTTTATGCTTTATTTGTTGTTCCTGTTGATGCTGTTGTTCTGGTTGTTTTTATCATTAGATGGGTCCCAAACGTCAGGGACAAGTTGTTTGGCACATCAGGAAAACCAGCTTCACCACGGATTATACTTCCAGCAATTGAGATGAATTACTACCTCACAGAGTATCGAAGCTCAGGTGTGACATCCTATTCTAGAACTCTTTTTCCCACAAACAAAAAGGCCTTCAGGAGGCAGGCATTTGTGCGTCAGGGCCAGATGAGTGATGGGAAAGACAAAGCCGCGTTTTTATTATGCAAGTGTCCTGCCGAGAGGGCATCTCAGTGGCTGATTCACACACACTGGTGCCCCAGCCTGATTCATCAGGACTGCTCAGGGCTCGCCACTTACTCAGAGTCTCAGTTCACTGTGTGGCCAACCAGGAGCCCTGTCATTTAGGTCCCTTGTTCTTCGAGACTCAGCTCATAGGTCCCCAAAAGTGGTGATAGTGAAGGGAGAAAACTGGCCAGTTTTCATTCCCCTTGGTGCCCAGAACATTGCCTGTGTTGGCCAGAGGCCCCTCACAATAACCCACCCCTTCTGTGTGTGGCAGCCAGCCTGCTCTGGCTACTGTGTGGCCTGGGTGTGTATGGAGAGAGCAGGCTCTCGGTGGCTACTTGGGGCTGCTGCAGAACTCGTTGGTCTGTGAGTGGCTCAGGCCAAGTTTCTGAGCAGATAAGGGAACTCAAGGGAGAAGAAAGCTATGTGCGCACAAAACTTCAATTATAAACTACAGTAATAGTGACAACAAACAGAAATCCTCTGTGCTCTGTGGTATCATTGAGACCGAAAACAACAGAACTGGGATTCTTGACTTTCTTACTTTTATCCCCATAAAAGAAGTTTCAGTTGCAATAGTTTATCAAAGCAAAAACCATGAGAATAGCTGCCAGAGCTAACCAGGAAGCCTAGACGAGTTGGCTTCTTGACCTCTAGCATGTAGGGGAAGGGGAGAAAAAAAGAGAGTAGGAAAGAACGAGCTCCTTCTGCTTTCTGTGTTAGCCATTTGGGATTCTGAGCCCACTGAACTGATACCCAGGTGTCCCCTATGCCCAGGAGTCCCGGGTGAATAGCAGGAGCCAGGGACATGCCTGTGTCTCAGAGAGGAAGCACCTGGTAGGAGAAAGAGACCTGCTGCACAGAACACACACCTGAAATTGTGATTTTGCTCCTCCTTTAGTGATGTGTGAATTAGACAAGTGACATAACCTCTCTGCAAATGGGAAAAACTGCCTTGTACTTGTTGATACTAGAAGGCCTGGAAATAATGATACACTATGGGGAACGTTAGGTATTCAATAGGTGCATAGTACCTGTTCTTATTATTGAATATATCAACCACTTGAGCCAAAGGCCACCAGATTTAGAGTCACCTAACTAGCAGAAAACTGTAAGAAGTCAGCTAATAAGTATACACAGAAAAAATCCAAAAGGAAATGCATCACAGTTTTAATAATGATTGTTTCTAGATGATGTGATTATGAAGATTTCTTTTCTTCTCTATTCTCCAAATCTTCAATTAAAATGTTATTTTTTATTATTTGAAAATTTTTAAACATTGTGGTTTAAGAAGTCCTCAATCCCAGCTTCCTGGTTCAGTCAGAGTTGTACAAGCCATCTAAAACCAGAGTCGTCCAACCTGTCGCTGAAGCCATGGGGATAGTCTACCACTCACCTGTGAAGAGTTCCCTCTTCTGTTCCATGCGCCTCGAATGGACCTTAAACCCCAAATGGCTTCCAGCCCATTGTGACCTTGCTAAACTGTTTAAGAGAAAACTTAAACAATAGAGAGTTATGTCACCCAATCTTTTTTTATTTTTATTTTTTTGCTTTTAGCTGCTGAGAAACCTTGAACAAATTTAATGCTCAGTTACAGTAATGATTAGCTCAGGTTTTTGGCATAATTATTTTCTTTTCCTTCTTTATGATTTAAGTTTCTCTTTTTCTTATTCATCCAACCTACTATGCATGCATCTATTGTTGTAAACTATGTTGAGAATTCTTTGAAAGTTGGCTGTAAGTCATAAAGTATAAACAAAATAAATAAAATTTTACCTGATCTCTTTTAAAAAGAAATCAGGTCAAAAAAATTCATGGTATTAAATATCTTGACCAGTAAGTACCAGGAGGGAAGTACGAAGAGCATGAAGGAGAAAGTTGCAGAGTCAGGTTCTTATATTTAGTGAGGAAAAAAGTTCTGACTGTGAATAGGGAGCTGTTTGAGACTAAATATTTACATTTTAAAATTATTGTTTAATAATTATTCTAATGCATGCTGTGAGCATCTACTAAGTGCCAGGCACTGTTTCAAACTCTATCCCATCAATCTTGTGAGGTAGGTATTATCATTTCTAATTGATGAGTGAAAAAACTGAGGTTCAAAGAAGTTAGATAACTTTCTGCCAGTCTCCCAACTAGTAAGCGATGAGTCTGTGGTTGCCACCCTGGTCTGTCCAACTCTAAATAATTCCCAAACCTATTCTGATTCAACATATGCAGTTGATTTTCTTTTTACTCGGTGGATGATGTTGAAATGGTGAACAGGGCTAAAGCTACTACTCAGGGAGGGATCACTAATACTATGGCTATGCAGAACCTGACACTATCGCTTGGTTCTGAACCAGAGACCTTTATAAAAACCTCAAGGAGAAAAAAGATGAAGAGAAAAAAAGAAAAAGATCTCCCCACTCAAATTATCATCCAAGAAAAGATATTCAACACTAAAATAAAGAGTTGACAAAACTGACATTTGTTAGATGAATTTTGTCCGAAAGAAACTAACAGAACAATCTGACAAAGACTTTAAGTGTGATTAAGTACTCAAAGAGGAATAACATCTATTTTAAAAGGAAATTGTAAAATAAATCAGGTATAAATGAAACGAGAATTGTTAAATGTGAACAAAAACCAATTAGGTAAAATCTATAGATTGGATAAACTCTAGATAGGACACAGATAAAGAGGGGATTAGTGAGTGGAAAGGTAGTATTGAAGAAGTCACCCTAAATGCAGCCAAAGTCACAGTTAGGGGCATAGAAGATAGTTGAGAAGCTCCAATTTATGTCTAGTAGGGTTTCTGAAAGAAAGGCATTGAAGGGATAGTAAAGAAGCAACATTTGAAAAGATATGAACTGAAAAAAATGCATATCAAATACTGAGCAGAATAAATAAGAATTAAATCCATACCGATATGTTTTGTAGTGAAACTATAGAACCTCAAGGATAAAAAAGACAATACTGAAAGCTACCAGAAAGGAAAGAAGTTGTTTATATATAAAGAAATGAAAATTGCATTTATAACAGGCATCTCAAAAACAACAGATTCTAGAAGACAGTGGAGTGGTATCTTCAAAGATCTGAGGGGAAAAACTGTTAATCTAGAGTTTTATACCTAGCTAAACTAGCATATAAAAGTGATTTAAAAGTAGGGAATTTTTCGAAAAAAAAAAAAAATGAAGCCTTGGATCTTTACTAAAAGTGCCATTAAAGAGTATATTATAACAAGAAGAAAACTGAGACTTGAGTAGGATATACTAATAAAACACTACAGTGGGCACAAATAAATTTATTAAAATGCACTTCAACTGATTATAAAAATAAATAAATCTGTAGCCTAAAATAAAGACTAAATCAAAATATTAATTGAGATAATATGATAAGAGAGGGAGTATTTATTAGATAGTTAATATGTGCTAAGACCCTTGCCTGTTCAAGAGGAGGATAAGATAATGAAAATCTTTACACTTCAAAACATTTACAGTTAAATGTGTATGGTGAAACTTTAAGGTAATCATGAACTGAAAAGAACTTCAATCTATAGCTTCCAAACCAACAAAGAAGAAAATATAGAATATAGAACACCCTATCATTTTAAGAGAAGGCAAGAAAGAAAGAAAAGTGAAGAAACAAAGAAGAAAGATAAATGGAAAACTCTAAATATTATGGAAGAAACAAGTCAAATATAACAGTAACCACAATAAGTATAAATGGATTAAATGTACATTTGAAAAATCAGAGATTATCAGATTAGAATTATTTTATCCTCTCTTGAGGATGTGCTTATTGGTTTTAGAGAGAGGGAAAGGGAGGAAGAGAGAGGGGGAGAGAAACATCAATGTGAGAGAAAAACATCGATTGGTTGCCTCTTCTCATGCCCTGACTTGGAAATGAATGTTACCTTTTGGTTTATGGGACAACACTCCAACCAACTGAGTCACACCAACTAGGGCTAGAATTTTTAAGTATCTAGCAGTAGGCTATTTTCCAAAGATACACATAAACCAAACCACACAGGAAGTTAAAATGAAGAGATGGCACAGTGTACATCAGGAAGATACTAAACAAAACAAAGGTGCTGTTAAGAGTATCAAGCCCTGGCTGGCGTAGCTCAGTGGATTGAGTGTGGGCTGTGAACCAAAGCATCGCAGGTTCAATTCCCAGTCAGGGCACATGCCTGGGTTGCAGGCCACAGCTCCCAGCAACCGCACATTGATGTTTCTCTCTCTCTCTCTTTCTCCCTCCCTTCCCCCTCTAAAAATAAATAAAAAAATTTTTAAAAGAGTATCAATAGCAGAGTCTCTTGGAAAAATTTGAATGAACTTACTAGGGAAGCAATGTAGGATTTCTGGGCAATATTGCATACTCATTTGAGAACTGCAGTAGTCATAGATTTAAAGTATCATCAATCAACTCAGTGTATTATTTTCTCTGCTAATTTTAAACTGCTCAGGGCCATTGCAGCCTAAGCCAGAGTGTCGAAGGAGTTGAGGATATTTGCAGGTCGTGTTTATAAAAATGAGTTGTAGATTCAATGATGGGTAAAGAGAAGAACAAGGACATGTGAGAAGGTAATAAACAGAACAAAACAGATTAAACAAAAAAAATAAACAAGCAGGTGAGATTAACTGATTGGAGGAGAAACACTAGAAAAAGTTGGCTGGAAAGAAACTGGTGATTGGATCCTATGATGATGGAAATGGAGACCTGAAAAGTGGTGATGATAAGGCCCAGGCTCATTTAAAAAGAACTGAGGAAGGTTGAAGAACAGGTCATTGGAAGTTAGGAGGTCAAGGAACTCAGAGACCAAGATGTTAAGGTCACCAAGAATGATGACCGAAGTAGGGGTGAAAGGGAGGAGGGTAAGCTCAGTGCTCCAGTGTTCAGTACATGAGTAATGGGGAGGCTGGTGATAGCAACCAGATAGGAGGAGAGTTGGATAGTCTGCAGGAGTGAGCATCCAAAGAGCTGTGGTTTTTAGAGATCAGGGGGAGGAAGGGTATGGAAGTAGCAGTGGGAAGCATGGGAGCCAGCCTCCCTATCTTTAGGCTCTGGGATATATGGAGAGTGAGAGAGAAAGCAGACCCTACTTTTGACTGCAGTGGGGAGAACCACACCCTCAGGGCCAAGGAAGTTAAATTAAGGGACTAAGATGAACAAAATGTTTAATGAAGATAAGGATTTAAGGGAATTCTAGAAAGGTCAGTGAAGGCAGACATTGGGTCAGATAATAGTAATTGGGTCAGATATTAAGTATAGCACCAACGTTTTTATTGTCTCTCTCCCACAAGCACATAAACTCCGTGAAGGTAAGGATCTTTGTCTATTTTGTTCACTGATGTATCCCAAGGACTAGGATAGTGCCTGGAACATTATAGATGCTCAATAAATATTTGTTGAATGAATAATGGTAGCTAATAATTATTGAGCATTAATTTGCCAGGGTACAGCTAAGTGCTTTGTGTGTATTATTATTTTTACCCCATTTTGTAGATGAGGGCATTGAGGTACAAAGATGATAAATAACTTGCTTAGGTTCATGGGGCTAATGAGTAGCAAAGCTGAAGTTCAAACACATTCTAGTCATAGTCTGGCTCTAGAGCCCCTGTATTCTTACCCTCCAAATCACCCCACCTCCCTGTGGTTGGAGGAGACACAGAGATATATCAAGAGGAGAGTCCAGGTGGTGGTAAATGACCACATAGCTATGAGGTTAAAAGTTAAACAGTAAATATTACTACTGATTTCAAAAGCTACCTGAAGGTAGTACAAGGCATTTACTGTCCCTAAGGTCAGATGCTTTTTCATCTCCCACTGCGACAGAGGCGCGCTCTGCTATCAGTTCCAGTTCTTTTCATTTCCTTCCTCCACATCTTCACACACCCCGCCCCACCCCCATATCTCCCTTCTTCGTTATTTTTAGTTCCACCTGGCAAAAACCTCAGCCTTTTCCACTCAGTGTTTTTTGAAGGCAGTCAGGCGCATTGGAACCAAGTTTCTAAGCATGTGATATTGACACATCGATCTTGCAGCAGGCCTTGGGATCACCAGGATGACTCACTGTCATACTGATTCCAACTACATACTCATTCTGGGAGCGCCTTTTGAAGTGCTGAGATTCTGCTGGCCAGCTTACGAACAGCTCATCTTACTATGAAGTGAAAAACTCACTGAACATTCCAACATGTCAGGAAAACCAAGGAAGAAAATGAGCGTGTGTAACTGGGTAGAGGAAGCCTGGGATAGTGTCACTCTTCCTGTGTTAAGCCTCTGCATCATCTCCCTCCATGAGACATTTACTCCCCTGGGGTCAGGGCACCTGGAAGGTCTCGATAAGCATCTGATAAACTGGACTGAAGGTCACTACCCATGGTGCATTGGTGCTATTGTATCCACTAAGTTCCTTTGGTTACGTGTGCCAAAAACTCCTCTAACATTAGTCAAAGTGAGTTTAAAAGGATATAGGGGGCCTACAAGATTAAGGAAAGACTGGAGGAACCAGACTCAGATCCAGGCAAGAAACAATTAAGCTCCAAGAAACAAGGAAATAAGCACCACAGCAAAGGTCACAAAAGTCTAATCAGGACACATCGCTTGGGCGGGATGACATTCCCAATGTCCATTCCCTCTGTCTTTCTGCTCAAAACTCACACTCCATTGAGGAAGCATGTGATCGGCCTGACTTGGATCACCAGTTTCCTAAGTAGAGGCTCTACCCACAGGCTGTATCCTACAGGGAAGAGATTACCCGCTACAAGGGAAATGGGGTGTTACTTGGAAGGGGAAATGGACGCTAGGTGTTCTAACACAATAAACACCCGCAATCCCTAACTCCTCCAGGGATATTTAAGAAGACACAAAACCTTATCTCCTCTTTAAAGTACAGTATCTGCTGTACTTTCAGAGTCAGCCCCAGCTTGGTCCAAACTGAAAGATATCTTTTAGTACAGGGCTAGAGATGCTTTGACATAATTGTCAATATTGAGCAATATTTCTTTGGAAGGAACGCTCAAAATTACTGTCACATAAATGTTCCCTGCTATATACCAAGTTACCCTTTGTCTCCCCCTGTGTGGTTTAATGTTATTTTTCCTTAAGTCTTTAAAAATAAAATTCCTGACTTACTATGGAAAGATCCTTATGGAAATTTTTAGGGTGGAAATTGAGAGGGAAGATTCTCAATGAAAAGTACTATAATTTCAGTTCTAGACTTCGCCTGTATCTTATGATAAGATATATTTAATGAAATACTATGATGAGACCCATATGTTCCTCTTGATAAATTTGTGTCTGTGGCAGTTATTTTCTTAATCATCGTTCTTATTTCTCTATTTAGTTATTACTTTTGAAGTATTGTTTTTACTGCGTAATCTCTTTTTATTTCTTGAATCAGTAGGTGAAAAAAAGTACTTTGTCTTCATCTGATTCATGTAGAAACTGATTTATCAAAAGATTGTGACTACTCAAGGTCACATAGCTAGTTAGTCATAAAACCAGGCCGAGAATCAAGATATCTTCACTTCTGGGCATTTGATTACTTAAGTCAGGGATCTCAAACTGATGCCAGTACCACACTTAGATCTTGGGGCGTGGCAGGTGGGTAGGAGGACTGCCTTGGACCCCGTACTTTAAAGGACCTCACTTCCACCTGTGTCTCACCCCATGAGCCAAAGAGCAGTGACCACCCAGAGCCTATGCTCCTCCTTCTAGACCACAGTCTGGGTCCCAGGAGATTTCTGTCAAATGTCTCCAAGCCCATTTGGGAATGTCCTCTCAAGGGCAGGCTGCACCCTTGATATGGATCTAAGCCAGAAGGACAGCCACGGGGCGACCAGAGTTGGGACTTGTCCCAGAGTTGGGACTTGTGGGCTGGAGTGTCCACATGGGTGTACAAGGCCCCTGGTAATGCAGGATGGAGCTGGGGGTGGGAAGAGAAGGGCCAAGGGTCAGAGGCCAGCTCCCACCCCCCACCCGATGCCCCATTTCTGTGAGGAGCCCCAAGGTGTCCCAGAACTGTGCACACACACCTGGCTTCCAGACAGGTTGTTAAGAAAGCACATCTTTTTGTGGCTGGCAGACAGAACATGTTTCCTTTAACAGTTAGTGAGCTTGATTTGTACTTTTTAAATATTTAGTCATATGACGTGTAGGCCTCCATTGTACTTTTGCCCCAGGCTCTGCAAACGTGAGGGGCGGGCTTGCAGTGTGCCAACATACTTTGTTTGGCCAGCGTGCTGGGTTGGCTTTTTTTTTTTAACATCTTGAATTGGTTTCCAACATTAACAATTGGGAGATTTCATATAAGAATGGAGATTTCTACTTTCTCTCTTTTTAAAAAATAATCTTCACCCAAGGATATGTTCATTGATTTTAGAGAGAGAGGAAGGAGGCGGGGGGAGAACACTGAAGCATTGATTGGTTGCCTCTCACTTGTGCTCTGACTGGGGATCGAACCTGCAACCTTCTTGGCATGTGGAACGACACTCCAATCAACTTAGCCACCCAGCCAGGGTGAGATTTCTGGTTTCTCTTTTTAACATGACACAGAAAACCTGTATCACAGAAGGGTCTGGGGCTGTGTGGCGACTGCCTGCTCTAGATGGGACAGATGTTTTCCCATTGGCCACAGTTCCCACCTGTCTCCCTTCACTCATTTTGGTGACCTCTCTGGCCCCTGGGGGCATTCGAGTTTGTCACCCCTGATTTAAGTCCTTCATTAGATATGTCCTTTTGGTGTAAACCCACCACGCTAACACGCTTAATAATTTTTTTTGCCTCTTCTTTCCAACTTCCTCTAAGAAAACTGTCTTTTTTTTTTTTTCATTAGCTAAGTGTAATTCCCTAAATTTCAATTTGGACAAATGCCTATAGTTTTGGCATCCTGTTCCCTGACTTCTGAATCCTGGGGAATCATTAAAACAGCAGCTAGGCATTTCAAGAGAGCAGTCTCTTGGCGGGGATCGCCCTCTTTCCACCAGGCCCTGCGAACTGGAAACCAAATGGAATGGATTTTCTCACTTTGACCCCAGTGAGGGAGGGAGATTTTTGATAACTGACAAAGAGCTTTTGTTCGGGTTTGCGTCAGGATAAATCAGCTTGTCCCCCTGCGTGGCCCCTTACTCTTCTAGGCTCATCTTCCCTTTCTGCCCCAGAAGAGCCCCTGCCCTTCTTCCCACGTGCATGGGGGCCACAGTCCTCAGTGGCTTCAGGTCTCAACATTCGACCCCCTCCTCCACCCCGCCTCTCGGTCTGGAAAACAGCTTTGCAAGTTAGCCTCCAAGGACATTCACTGGGTTTCCAGCGGGGTCCCAGACCCACAGGCTGCCAGAATAGGCTCTTTACACTCCATAGATGGGAGAGAAAAATCTGCTTGTTCGTTTGCAACTGTCAAGCAAAGGACGTGCTGAGCTCAGATAGAAATAGCAGCAGGGTCAGGGCAGGGCAAGGCCCCAGCATTTCATTAGCTCGGCCAGCTAAGGGTGATTAAATGCACACAGTGGCCCATGAATCGGGCCATGGAGGGCAGCCACACAGCGCAGCACAGAAAAATCATTCTTTGGCCACTGTCAGCTAGTTGAATGGGACTTAATTATCGGGATAATGAGAACTGATTTTCATTGTTTTAATTTTGGGGAAGGGGTGAGAAAGGAGGGACTTTTTTCCCTCGTCTGAGTGAAAGGATGCTAAACTGTGGCCTCCAGCAGGGTGCCGCCTCCTCCAGGCTGCTGTGGGCTAAGCCTCCCACATTTGCTCATTTGCTTTTTTCACGGATGCACTAAGGAAGGGTGTGAGGCTTGCTTTCTGTGTCGATGTTTCTTTTAGGCCCTGTAACCCTGGTGGGATGTGTCCTCGTAAGAGCCCGTCTGTGCTGGCGTCTGTCCCCAGCAGCTACACCAAAGCCACACAGATGGAGAGAGTCCGTGGACGGATCTGCCCGCTCTCAACCCTTCCCAGGGCTCCCAGGTCAGGAGTGAACCCCATCTCGTTCCTGTGCTTTGTTTTGATGCGAGTTCTCAAAGAATCGAACCAGCTGCTCAGGTCAAATGTGGGGAAAGATTCTGAGTTCCTTGCATTCATTTTGAGGCTCAAGATCCTAGGGTTTCACGCAGACCACACAGCAGTGTGGGGGGTCATCAGAAATCTTTAAAAGCCAGAAATCCTTAACAGTTGAGATAAGTTCTGACCCCATGAACCGGGAGAATTATCAGTCCACCTCCCCCTATTCAGCTTGACTCACTTGCCACCCTCCCAAGATCTTGCTCATCAAACAGAAATGAGAGGGTTTTTTGTTCTCCAACTCGATCACTCATTTCTCTGTGTGACACTTACTATTAACTGGGTGGCCAAACAGTAAGTATTTGTAAATTTGGGGTCAGCATGGTTCTAGCTTCCATGGAAATACATAATGAAACATCACCCTCCGACCCCCACCCCCAGGAAGTCAGCTGGGTGGACCCGGAATGATTAGAGAAACACACAGGGGGGCCCTAACTGAAGGTGAGACTCTGGCTAACCCGGAGAAGGGAGAGAGGTGGGGTCAAAGCAGCAAGGGAAGCTTTAGGAAGCTCACGGAGGCTTGTAAGTGCTCCAAGGTCGAGTCGAATTTCAACCACAAACAAATGGTTAAATGAGACGGTGTGTTTGAGAGAAGGGAATGGACACCGCGGGAATGAAGATCCGCGTGAGGAAGAAGACTGAACATTGTACATTTCAGGGGGAAGATTGAACATTTCAATCGCAGAATAAAGCCAAATGAGGTAGAGCTGTGATAGCCAGCACATGCTTCTTTTGTTTCTTCCCAACTTAGCCCTAAGAAGGGGTGCTTGTTGATTTTGCTTTGTTTTTATTTTCATCCCTGCCCCCACCAAGAGCTGCAAAGAGAAAGGCAGAAGAAAAGAAGGCATGCCCTCCTTGGAGGAGCACAAAGACGGAAACTCTCTTTGATGTTGCAGGGTCTGTAAGTTTAGGCTGGAGACCAGCGCTGGTTCCTGCTCGGGGACTGCCCCAGGGCCATGTCCTCGGGAAATCCCACCGAGCCTCACCTTGCCCTGTTCACTTTAACAGCTTCTTTCCCTGAAGATTTGGCAGGATATAGGCTAAGTTCTTCAAATCTGGCAACTGGACTCCTTGCGGCCATGAATAGATGGCTTAAGGAGAAAGGGCTGTGATAGGTTAATGACCCCTTTCCAAGCAGAAAAGCCATAGTCCTTCCCAGAAGCCACATCCTATACGCACAGTCTCGATAGACTGCGTCTGCCTGTCAGAATGAATCCATCATGCCTGCCAGTGGCGGGGATGGCCCTCTCTCTGGCCGATGCAGGGGCTGCGTCCCTCCTGATTCAAGAATCCTTTGCCGTGGAAACCCACGCGGGTCAGAGGGGAAAGTTGAGTCCGGATGGCATGCAGTCTTCTTAGGATATGTTTTCTCATCCCTGAAACCTGCTCTGTGCGTTCCCGTCACCCAGCTAACGTGGCTCGTCGCACAGCTACATTGTCAGTGTGCTCTTCTGTGGCCTTGCCTGGACCTAACACCATTCATTTTGAGAAAAATAGAGAGAACTGGCAGAGTGGAATTTGTAATAACAGCTCTTAGTATTTGCACGTTTTGTTTCGAAATCTCCAAGCACTTAAAAATGGCTGACGTGGTCACTCAGCAGCTGTTTCTCCCTCTCCACATGGCAACCTGTGGCTTCTTCCTCAAAAACAAAACTAAAGCCTTCTGTCTCTTTGCTAAGACCTGCTGGTTCTCTGCTGTCTGCAGAAATAGTCCCCAAACTTTTTTCTATATAACCTTCTAAAAGTAAATGATTTTTGACGATATACTTCCAAATATGTATATTTATTTTTACATTATGCCCATGTATTACTTTGTTAATGCATTATGTACATTATAAAATATACACATACCAAAAATTTTAAAGGCTGAAATAAAGATGAAGTAAGCAATAGCTTAAAATATCTTGCTAATTATGCTGGCTTCTTTATGCGATCGTTAACTAATCACAAAACAACAAGTACCTCTCCCGAGGTTCAATATGAAGGATGGTGGATATAAATCCATGTGTCTAATAATTTTCTTGGCATTTTCTAATTGTTTTGGCTTGACTTCTGGTCACGTCTGAAGGTTCAGTCCTTGTTTTCAACTAGAGTGTGGAGAAGAAAGCCTGTTCTACGAGAAGGGTCAGTGCTGCTCTTCTTCCCGTTGGCCTGCGCTTGTACCGCTGATGTTCTCGTCGGCTGCTGTTTCTAGGCAGGCATACATGTGGCCCCCTTGTTCATTCTGGTGCATGTCAGGTCAAACCAGGTAATATTCGTGACCTGATGAACCAAACCATGTAAACTGTGCTGCCTCCTGTTTTGTTAAAAGCCTGGGAAGAGTGAGGGCTCAGGACACCACCACTGACCCAGTGCCACGTGTAACTCCGAGTCTTGCTGCAGGACTCTTCATTTCAGGAACCACTGCAATGCATGGCCGTATGCCACGGAGGGAGGGAGGGAGGACCCCATCATCAATAGGTATATTATGTATTATAAAGACAAATTTCTTAGACAAAAATAAAGTTAAAATTCTAATAATTTCTACCTGAATTCTCATGGATCACCTTGTGTAAGTCTGGGGTGTAGGTCCCATTTGGAGACCAAAGGTCTACAGGATTAATTTCAAGCACATGAGCGTTGATTTAAAGGGAACTTCTCTGTCCAATCTCAACCCATCATTGCAGCCTCCTCTCCCATTGTTTTCTGTCGTGCACCATGGAGGCTTCCCATTGCTTCCTAAACATGAAATATCCCTTAATAACCCCACTCCTTCTCCTTACTGTTCCAGCCAACTAGAATGCCTCCCTCCTGTTCTCCACTTGGCTAATTCGTACTTAACTTTGAGGACCCAAGTTAAATCTTTGAAAGGCCTGATTCCCTTAGACCAGACATCAGCAAACTTTTTCTATAAAAGGCCAGATAGAAAATATTTTAAGTTTTGCAGGCCATACTGTCTCCATCCCAAATACTTAGTACTGCCGTTGTAGTGCACAAGCAGCCATAGACAATATGTGCACACACAAATGAACATGACTACGCTCCAATAGAACTTTCTTTATCAAAATAGGCAGTAGGCTGGATTTGGTCCAAGGGCTGTTGTTTGCCAACCCTGCCCTAGAGAGCTTGTCACCCTTCTACCGGCCCTCTCCTAGCTTTTTCTCCATGATTGTCTGTTTAAAACACATCTCCCCCAAAAGACTGAATTCTCTGAAGTCAAAGACTTTTCTTCTTAGTCCCTAGATGCTAGAGGTCTGGGTCCTAGAAGCTATTCATTAAAGACATATTCTCTATTGTCAAGCATTATCATGATGTTGTTGATGGGAAAAGAGAGAAAAATTGTTTTGTTGGGTATAAGATTGAATGGCTGACTTCTAAGAATTATCCCAAATAGGGAATTATATAAGAATTCTAATAATAAGATCACAGGATTTGGCTTGAGTCGGAAGTTAGGCTTTCTAACGTGGCAGTCAGTGTCCTGTTCACCTGACCACCCACACTCATGTCCTTGTCACATGGTTTTGGCCCACAGCTTCAACAGATCCTGGAGGTCCCTTCATGTCCTACCATGCAGTCACTGGTGGAGCTAAAACCTTCATATCTTTCTGTGTTGCTTTTTGGTTTTCACAGCAAGCAGCATAATTCCCATTTTGTAAATGAGGCAGCTGAGGCAAGTTAAACAACTTGCCCTCCCCCAAGATAGCTGGGACTTCAGCTCTGGTTTTCTGATTCCAAAATTAGGCTCTTTCATCATAACAGACAGCCTCTGAGGTAATTAAACAAAAATGACATGGTGCAAAATTAACCCAAAGAAGAAATTAATCCCATTTAAAATTCCAAAGAGACCTTAGGACAATGTATGTGAGCATTTCAAGGGTATTTTGTGGGGTTGGCCCCGTGGAAGTAGAGACACCTGGCCGACTTTACATAAGATACATAAATCTCAAAATCAATTTAACTAACTTTCATTTATCTTGGAAATACACAAATTTAAACTAGCACTTGGCTTGAATGAAGCGATTCACACCAAGCGTGCATCCCCGCTACTCTTGTAAAGTGTTTCACGAACCCCAGGGTTGAAGACCTCTCTGTTCTGCTTGACGGTGAAGGCGGCCTCCGCATACGTGCTGCCAGGGGAAGGTTAACACTGACTCAGAGGCAAGAGGACCACTGACTGAATCACCACCACTTACTACACTCCTCTGCTCTGTATTCCTTGGAAGCTTCTTGCCCCAGTTTGGGCTTGAACCAACCCACTTAGAAGGAGAGAGAGCAATTTTACAGCCCCGCATGGAGTGACTCCAAGCCAATCGTATCTATTTCCAAATGATCTGACGCAGCAAGTGGATCATATTTCCTTTGGAGGCTTGGCTGAGGACACTTGGATTGGCAACCTTGAACCAGAGCGAATAAAAAAGACTGTCAAGAAAAAGCTCGGATGGTCCCTACGGACCATTAGTCCTAGACCTTAGGACTAATGAAATGCTCAGGTCAGGGGTGGGGTGCTTTCTGGGGAGACTGAAAAAAAGAAAGAAGGATGAGGTGACCATGTGTGAAATTCAAATGAACCCACGTTGATTTGGAAAAGCCTTGGAGACTGGCACATGCCCAATACCTTTCTGAGAGCAGGCACCAAGCCTAAAACAATTCACAAAATCTACCTTTTTTTTTCTTACCTTTAATCAGACTTTTTGTTGAAAATTTTTATGATTGGTTCCCTGTCCACTTTCCACCCCCCCAGCCCTCACCCCCACCATCCCACCAAAGGAGGCAGGGACTCTGAATGTATTTGCCAAAAACCAACAGACCTCTGTGTTCAATTATTCTGGTATGAAGGAATAATGATTAGGGAGTTCCAAAGACAGGGTGTGGAAAGAGCAGCGAAATTAGGTTTCATGCAAGGCCCTTGGACAGAAACAAGTACCCTAGGTGGCTAGAATGGAAACTGAGCTGGTTCTTCACAGATCTGGCGAAGGGATAAGCTGAGTCCTAGGACCAGCTCCCAATCCAGGGGAGTTTCCGGTCACATGGATACAGGCAGACCGTTGAGCATCAGCTTCCAAGGGCACATACCTGCTCCATTGTTCTCAGCTTTGGTTGTGCAACAGTATTTTCCAAGGCAAAGATAAAGTGACACAGGGGCTCTTTGAGGCTGTTCCTTGAGCAAGGGGAGGCGCGTACCTCTGGCTGTCCACTTGGCAATGGAGTTCTCCACACTGCTTCTTCCCACCCAAATATTCCAGCCACTGGAGTTTTGGGTTGTTGTTGTTTTTTTTTAACAGAAAACAATTTAAAAGGACAATTGTCACTTCCCTTTGCTTCATGTTCTTCAGAGTCAACTACTAGCACGTTTCAGGCCCACTATGAGCATTCTTTTCCGAATGGAACTGCCCTTGCCCTCAACGCCTTAGCGCTCTAACAGGAGAGCCAGTCAAATATGTCTTGTAAGCACCCGGGGCAGAAATGTTGTGAGAAACACTATGGAGACTTAGAGGTAGGAGCCACTATACACAAGCTGTACCAATGAGCAGATGTGAAGGCAAGAGGGCGTGACAATAAAAAGGACCCTACCCATCATCCATTCATTCAGCCACACATCAATTCCCCAAACATGTATTACCTGCTTGTTATTTGCCAGGAACAAGGGACTTGAGATTCAGAGATGAATAAGACAGGGAGCATGGGAGAGAGGGGAGGCAGGAGAGAGGAGGTGGTAGAAAAGGAACTGGAAAATAGTTGGGGCCAGATTAGCAAGAGCCTATACCAAGCTGAGGAGTACGAGCTTCGTTCCATAGGCGACAATAGTCCTTCAAAGGTCTTTCTGCTGTGGTGGCACAGACATTTGCGCCCCGCCCCCACCCCCGATTACGTCCCACCCTGGCCTTGACTTATTTCTCTCAGGACTTACTACAATTTAGAAGTATTTATTCACTTATCTGTTTTGTGCTAATTTCCTGTCTGGCTTCCCAAGCGGGCTGTGAGCCCATGAGGACAGGGAGCCTAGGGGTCATATTCACTGCCACAGGCCCAGTTCTGGGCACAAAGTGGGCCCTCCACAAATATGCTCTGAAGTAGGTCTGTGTTTAGGCAGTGATCTGCCGTCCGTAGAGTGGAGGGAGATCCAAGTCTGAGAGAATCCATGGGAGGGATTGAAGTAGAAGAGAGGTGCTAAGAGCCTGGCCTGGGGCTCTGGTAGCACAGATGGAAGGGGGAACGACTTAAAGGATTTGTCAGAGGGAACGCTGACAGACCTCGATGGGGTGGCGGGGGGCAGGGGTAGGGGCAGAGTGACCCTAAGGTTTCCATTGGGATGTCTAAGCGGTTGGTGATATCACTGACTGAGAGAGAAAGGATAGGAGAGGAACCCGAGGAGGGGCCCATCGTGGGAATCCGGAGAGCGTAGATAACGAGATCAGTTTTGGACATGTGTGATTTGCGACAACTGGAGGAAGTCCAACTGGAGATGCTCAACAGACAGTTGGAAATGTATGTGGGCAATTCAGGGGACGGCTGGGGCTGAGGTCACGGGTTTTTGGTGATGAATGAAGCCAGCAGAGACTAAAGTTGCTCAAGGAGAGCAGAGTTTGAAGAGAAAACAGCAGTCAAACCCAGAAGAAATGGGAGGGTAGGAAAGAGGAACCAGTGGAGGAACCAGAAGGCAAGGTCTGAGAGGTAGGAGGAGAAGAGAAGAGAGGGGGACCCCTGGCCACTACTGAGAAATCGGGACCCCACCTGGGACAGAGCAGTGGGAATAGGAGTTGTCATTTTGGGTGACTAACTCTGCCCATTTCTTACCATGCTAGTGGTGAAGGGAGGTCTTAGCGATTCTGGGCCACTAAGAACAAAAACACGTCTGTGTGCTTTATCAGGACTTTCTCCTTCTAACAGACCCTCAGGGTGGCGGGGGTGGGGGGCAGGTTTAGTCATGCACTGAATGGTGTGCCTAGCAGAGGATGTCCTCAGCTTGGAAACATCTTTTGGGTGGGCAGCTACAACTCAAATACCGACAACTCCTCCTACCAAGAATGGCTCACGTGGATGAGACGGCTGCTTAACAAATGGCCCCACTTTGGGGTCTGGGTTCAGGTTCCAGCAGGGTCAGGGCAGACAGCGGCTGGTTCCAGTTCCCTGGGGGGAACTGTCTTCCTCTGGGGGCTGGCTCACATGTCAGCACTGACCTCAACCTCCCCTCCCCTCTCTTCAGCGCCCCCCGCCACATCCAGTCCTGGTTCTACAGGCACCTCATTCTGCCTTCCTCCTAGCCGTCCTGTCTACTAATACAGGCCAGGGGTTTCGACGCTTACTTTAGTCACTGAAATGTTGTGGAAATGAAATGAAAACTTAAAGAGAAGCCCAGAACCTACCCTATTTTGCCGTGTATAATGTGCACTTTTGCCCAAATTTTTGAGGGAAAAATAAGGATGCACATTATACATGGGTGGTACCTGAAATACCTTGTACCTGTTCTTGTGTTGGGTTATTATTTGTTTCATAAAATTTCTTGTACCATAGTATGTTAAAAAATAAATGCTAAAATTCCTTTATAATACAAAAAACCCCACACAAGTATCTAAATATACATAAATAAATAATTGAATTAAAAAAATTGAAAGATTTGCCCTGGCTGGCGTAGCTCAGTGCATTGAGCACGGGCTGTGAACCAAAGTGTCACAGGTTCGATTCCCAGTCAGGATACATGTCTGGGTTGCAGGCCATGACCCCCAGCAGCCACACATTGATGTTTCTCTCTCTCTATCTCCCTCCCTTCCCTCTCTAAAAGTAAATAAATAAAATATTTTTTAAAAAATTGAAAGATTTCTCTCCTGAAAGTTTAGGCCTAATGTGGGTGCGCATTATACACGGCAAAATACGGTAGACAGGCCAAAGTAGAGCTGCTCTAGCTAAAGGTAGGAGTGGAGGGTCCAGGAGTCCTGCTCCGAGTGAGTCCTAGCGCACCAGGGCCTCTGCTGTGAGCCTGGGAGGCAGGAGAAATGCACAGGTCACCGGGTCTGTGGAACTAGATGCCTCGGCTCAGCCCTGTCCCCTCTCTCTGTCATATTCAGGTTCCTCCTGACTCAGAAATTCTCTGAGAGAGCATCTGCGGGTCATGAGTCTCCTCTCTCTCCCTGAGCATTGTCCCTCCCGGGAGAAGAACAGGCCAGCTGGGACAGAGCATTGGGGCCAACCTGGCACAGAACACAGGCCTATCATTCCTGCCTGGTCGCTTCCAGAGCGGCGTCACCCCGACTTTCAGGCCCTTTCTATGAATGGAGTCCTTCAGTGTGCGTGGGTTGACCAGAGCTCCCCTGCTCCCCTGGAAAAGGCTGTGTGGGAAAGGGACTCCGTACATGTGTGTTCCATCCCCAACACACACACACACACACGCACACACACACGGGATTTGCAGGATCCTGTCAGGGAGGCCTCAACAGTTTCCTCTCAAGGTGGGAGATGGAAGGAAGAAAGAGAGAAGCTTTCTAAAGTTGGCGTCGCAGTCTCATACTCTCTCTCTCTCTCTCTCTCTCTCTCTCTCTCTCTCTCTCTCTCTCTCATATTCTGTTGTGTGTGTTGCTTCATCTCTTTTTCTAGAAGACTGATGCACTGGGGCTTCCTTACCCATCTCCCACCTCCCCTTAGTGCTGAGCGAGTCCTGTGCACCACCCTGCCTGGGCCCATCCTGCTCTCCCCCTGTGGCTCGCTCACCCTGGTGCCCAGCCCAGCCCTTCTGCATACTTCTACCCAGCTCGTGCGTCACGGCTATTCATCTTGCTTAGTGCTGGCTTGGCTGCAGATGCTGTAAATATGGTAATTTTAGACTCCCTGATTGGAAAGGGTTGCAGGGCAGGGAGGAGAGCAGTTTGGTTTACTCTGCTGGAGCTGGTTCCAAGCTGGTTCTGCCACTCTGTGTGCCCCTGTTCTCCGAGCTATGGCCCCATCAGGGCCCCCCTCTCTTTGTGTTCAGTGCTGACTCCTGAGCCTGGGAGGAGTGAGAAGGACAGAGGGGATGTGTCTGGGCTGTCTGCCTGGAGAATTGCAGGTTAGCAAGGAGCACTGTGGCCCGGGCGCCAGGAGTGCAGCCAGTGACGCATGGGTGGGGGTCCTGACCCAGCCAGGACAATGCGAGGGCCCAGGGCCAGAGTCCTGGAGATTAGCTCCTCCCGCCCAGGGCGGTGCTCCAGGCACAGTGGGGATGAAATGGGGGCCACCGGAGGTGTCTGACCCCTCCAGATCTCTCTCCTTTTTGTTCTTTCCCTCCTGACCTTCCCTGTGGGGGCTGTCACCCCCAAGGCAGGCAGTGCTCCCAGAGTTGTCAGCTAATCCCTCCCCCCTTTTGGTGCTTAAAGGCATAATTTGCATTTGATTAAAGTACCCCCCAACAGAGCAGGCAGTGGATTCAGATCTCCAGGGAGCGACTGCCAGGCAGACATTTCAGGCCAGGGCCGGCAGGGTGGGAACTGAGAGGGTTTGGAGCCCAGAACCTTGTCAGGCTCTTCAAAAGCCTCCAGATAAACTTCCAGCTCCTCCTCCCCTCAGGAGGCCGGTCCTAATTCCAAGGCTCTGAGTGGGAGTTGGAAGAGTTCCAGTGTTTGAGCCAGTATCTGTAAGTCATAGAATGTTCGAGCCCAGGAGCCAACTCAGATGTTTGGGGGCCTTAAACCCCCATTTGACAGCTAAGAAGTGACTTGCACCAAATCAGGGGCCAAGTAACCACAGTACTATTAGCCCATATCTGGTTATTGATCCAGGCCGTAGGCACATCTTTATAAAAGGTGCTAGAAGAGGGAAAGAGGGGTTCTGATCTGTATTTCTCCGTTTCTGATTCCTGGAGGAAGCTGCAGCACGATCCCGCTGCTACCTCTGTGGATAGACGGTGAGCTGAGGTTTGCTCGCCTCTGGTTGTAAATGGAAACTTGCCATCTCCGAGGCCGCCTAGGAAAATGTGGGTTAGCGCTGGCTGTTGTCTGATGACTCTTCCTTGCTGCGAGCTGTTCTGCTGTCCACCAGGGTCTGTCTCACTGGTGGGGTGGGGCCTGGGAGGAGGGGCAGGGGGTCTCTGAAGGGGGGCAGAGAACTGGGGGGCTCGGCTATTTTCTGAGGGCACAGCATGGAAGGTCACCCCACTCCCGCAGGTGGCCCTGCTCCCCTCTTTGTCTAAGCTGTGGAGCGCTCCCTCCTGGCCCACGCTGTGTCTGGCCACCATGGACCGCAGTTGTTCACTTTTCCTCCAGGAAATACGGACACGAGGTTTTTTTTTCCTGGAGAATTGTTAAGGTGTGTATTTTCCAATGACAATTGCACAACAGTTACTGGGGTGAGGGAAAGGGGTAAGGGATTATTCTCGGCATCTTCCATGCTAAAGGTGCATTGCCATGAAGCTGCAATGGTTTGCACTCACCCAGGTTATGGTCTAAACAGCCTCAGACCTCAAACATCCCAGGGAAAAGGCCTCATGCCTGTCCATCCCATGGCGTAAATCAGAACCACGGCTAACAAAATCTTCCCTGGGAGAGGTGTGGCCTGGTCATCTTTGAAAAATAGATGGGCCTCCTGTGTGAACAGCATTTTGCCTGTTGGAATGTAAATGGTATTGGGGTACTAGGAAACAGCTTGTTCTTTTAGTGGGTTAACCATTTCCCCCTGGGAAAAAACTGTTACACAGAATATGCTAAGCACGGCCTTCTGTCCGTCCCATGCAGTCCGGGACTGCATAGCAGCCAGACCTGGTGGGCCAGGACTCTGGAGGCTTCGATGCAGCCAAAGCGACCTGTGTTCTAGCGAAGCCAAAGGGGATCAATGGGGGCATAAGTGCAGGCTTTCTGGAGAGATCTGAAAAGAACAGCACATTAACGAGAGGAGGCGTTGCTTCCAAGTTTTTCAAAACTTGTTTAGGAGAAGGCCTTTCAGAGTCATGCCTTGTCCCTCATATGGCTGAGGCCGAGGAGCATGGCCACTGCCCGCTGGAGGACTGAGAGTGTGTGGCGTGTGGCCTGTGGCAGGTACTCGGCTGTTGTTATGATTTTATAGCCCATCCTTTGCTTCAGGCCACTCCTCTCTGTCCCTCTGTCTGCATGCCATCCCCCACCCCCACCACCTCCTCATAATGTGCTGTAGACATTGTTCCTTGTGACCTGGCTGGTGTAGCTCAGTGGACTGAGCGCCAGACTGCTAACCAAAGGGTTGCTGGTTTGATTCCCAGTCAGGGCACAAACCTGGGTTGTGGGCCAGGTCCCTGGTAGGGAGCATGAGAAAGGCGACCAAACATTGATGTTTCTTTCCCTCTTTCTCTAAAAATAAATAAAATCTTTAAAAAAAAAGAAATTGTTCATTGTTATTATTACACCATTAAAGCATCCCAGCTCACTCTATACCCAGCTCACTCAGGGTCTGTAAGCCACTTTAGCAGGCAAACTTTTAAGGTCTGTTTGCAAGGTTGCAAAGACTATTTTCACTTTGGTGTTACAGTACTCCTACTATTTTGGTAGGAAGAGATTTCATGAGGCTCTCACCAGCCTCTCTGGTCTCCTTTAACTGTCTGAGGTAGGTCACATCCTTATATCTGGCCCACTCACCATGTTCATGTCCAGGGCTTATCTCTTTGCAGAACGAAAACACCTCCAGATCCGGGGCTTCCTCTCACATTTGTTTACAAGCCCTCTACACCTAGCACAGTGTGCCATATACAGTAAGTGCTTATTTTAGACTGTGATGTCCTTAATAATAATAATAGCTCTACTGTATTAAACATTTCCCATGGGCAGGGCACTGAGGACTTTTCCTGCCTGGATGAATCTTTCTAACAAACCATTGAGTATTCCCATGCCATTCTGGGGTGTGTGTTTGTTTTTTTGTTTGTTTGTTCTGTGGCAGGAAATTAAGGTTCAGAGGATATTCACTTGCCTGAAATTGTAGGTCATGAATGACAGAGCTGTGATTTGAACCCAGGTTTGTCCACTCTAGGACTTGAACTTGAGCTCATAAGGGCTCTGTTATGCTCGTTTCGTGGAGACAAGACTGTGTCTTTCCCAAAGACAGGGTTGCAAATTGGCGACCCGAGGGCCAAATCTGGCCCACAGATGTGTTTCGTTTGGCCTACACAGTGTTTTTTAAAAATCAGGAAATTTTACATCATCATCTACATTTCTGGCTTTGCTGGAAAACTTGGGAGATCCAGTGACCCTGAATCTCAGCACGGCGATGCCAGGCTGCTGCTGAGAAGCAGCTGTCCCCTCCTTCCCCCCGCCCCTCCCAGACGTCGTCTGCATCCATGGAGCAGCTCAGTGTTTCTCCCCCGGGGCGTCGGCCCTGAGGATTGGCCAACTCTTGGTTACACAGGACCGTCTCACACATTGCAGAATGTTTAGCAACCCTGCACTACATTAGTAACACCCGTCCTTCCATTATTTTGACGATCAAAAACACCTCCACACGTATTTCCAAACCCCTTGGTGGCGGGTGCCACACGACCCCTATGGAGAAGCACTGGGAGACGACCCTGCATGTCACCGGCAGCCTTAAGTCAATAGACTGACTTAGGACAAAACACCCATAACCACATGGTTCCGCATGTTAAAAATTCCCATGAAAATGGAGGCAGAGAAACAAAGCAATCGTAGTATTTTTAAAAGTAAATTATCTGGAGCAAATTTAGCTCATTCCCCTAAGCACCTGTCCCAGAGTGGGAAAAAATTAGTAATAACACGTTCCCGCTGAGGCATGTCCATTCTGCATGCCTCCGTTCCCGCTGCAATGTTAATTGGCTATGGTTTTCTCTGCTTCTAGTCCTTGCATGTCAGGAGAGTCACCGCGCAGCTGTCAGCCAGACGCCACCCGGGGAAGGCTGCGTCTAGAGAGACAACAAGAAGAACTGAGTCACGTGCAGCTTTCCTATGGCGAAATGTTGCTCATAATATTTTTGCTCTTTGTTCTAATTATATAAATTCTATATGGTTTCAGTAGAAGCTTCAGAATATTGGAAAGTTTTAAGCCTGAGTAAAAATTACTCATCCTTTCATCACCTGAACATAATCACTGTTAATATTTTTGTATATTTCCTCACAGTCATTTTTTCCCCTCAGCACGTATTTGTGTTTGTTGTTGGCAGTTTTGTTGGGCTTTTTAGCAAAACTGAGATTGTGCAGCCCGTGAAGTTTCCCTTGACTCGACAACTCCCGGCTGTTCCCATAATCAGGTTAGCCAATGCCCGTCTGTCGAGCACGGAGTTGCTTCCCAGTTGTCACTGTCATCAGCAGAACAGCAATCAACTTCCTTATTCATAAACCTTGTGGGTCACTCTGATGGTTTCTATAGAAAGTGCGATATGGTTGCCAGCGTGAGAAGAAATCATCCCTTCCACTGGTGCTGGAGATGATGTCGGCTCTGGATCTAGAGTAAAGTGAAGACTGAGGTCTGGCAAGGAGTGTCCCGGCAGGGAGGAGCCCACGTTGTTGAACTTGCACCTCTTAGTGTGGCCTACGTCAGGTCATCTGCCTGGAGTGGGGAGAGAGGATGTGGATTCAGGGGCTTGGGTTTTGGTTCTCGCTGCAAGAAGCAAACAAGGACTCAACCGAAGGTTGGAAATTGTTTGGCAACATTGAAAGCCCAGTGGAGGTCACACCATGAGATTTCGTGATTAAGGCCGTTGGCACAGACGGCGGATGGACGTGCAGCTCTCTCCAGGGAGGCTGAGTGACAGCAGCCCAGGTGGGGTGGAGGTGAGGGTGGGGAAGGGAGAATTATCTCAGGTTCAAGAATTGGCCTAACAGATCCAGCCAAGTTCAGAGAGGCTCATGAAGTCTTTTCCTGCTGAAAATAGTAAGATTACTGTAACACCAGAGTAAAAATAGTCTTTGCAACCTAGCAAACAAGTCTTAAAAATTTGCCTACTAAATGGCTTTACAGAGCCGACGTGAGCTGGACAAAGACCCTGGTTTGCTTTTATGGTGTAATAATAACAACAATGAACAATCTCTACAGCACATCACAATTTACAAAGTACTTCACCCACTATGTGCGCCCCATCTCTCGGGGCGGGGTTATTAAATACACCGTCCCCCTCCCTCCTGGTTTTTGCGGAACAGAAAACTGAGTCTCCGAGAGCGAGACTGGCCTAAGCACACACAGGTAGCCCCAGTGGAGCCGGGCCTCAGACCAGCATGAAGGGCAGAGATACGGTCACTAATTCATTTTCTTGTTCTTGAAAGGACATCAGTCCTGTCCTTGAAAGAGGACTTTATTGGAAAACAAGTCTATACTACGCCCGTGACCTGGACCTCCTGAGCAGACGAATTACCCAGGTGACCTACCGGGTCCGGGAACAGCCAGTTCTCTCCGTGCTTAGAGTGCAGCTCAGTGTCCACCGACCAGACTAGTCCCCTCTCCATGCCTCGGACAGACCATGCACATTCCTGCCGCAGGGTTGCAGCCTCTGCTCCTGGAATCTTGGCTCCCAGATGTGGCCCCGGCTCATTCCCTAACCTCTTCAAATCTTTGTTTTCATGTCACCTCCTCCGTGGTGCCTTCCCTGACCGCCTTACTTTAAACTGCACCCTTCCCACTGCCAGTCCTCGCTGCTGACACCTCCTATCTTCCTTCCCTGCTTTATTTGTCTCCATAACATTGATTACCTTCTAACACAGTGCAATCTATTCATTTTCTTGTTTACTATTTGTTTTCTCCACTAGAACGAAAGTGTGATGAGCGCCAGATTTTTGTCTGTTTTGCTCCTGCTGTTTCCCCATGCCTGGAACATGGAAGGTGCTCAAAAAGCAATCTAATGGACAGCAGTAGAGGTGTTAGAATAAGTAATAGATTCTTAAGGGCGCTAGCATAGTGACTAATTCATAAGAGGGAACCTGTATGTGTTAGTTCCCTTTCTTCCCTTCCTCTCCCCTGTGTTAAATGTTATTTGCTCAGCATAGTCATCACTGAAAATTAAAATACTTTTGTAAGGGGTAACACATGAAGCCTTGACATGCAGCCCACGAAGCAGCCGTGGCAGGGGAAAAATGACCCACGCTAGCCCTCAAGTGGAAGAGTCACACCCTGAGCCAGCCAGGGTCTCCTGGTCCATCTAATGAGAGGTGAGCGGAAGTGCGGTCTCACAGGGCAATTCCAATGCTGTCTCTGATTCCACCGAGGTCGGCATCGGTGCGGGGGAAATGGGAGACAGGACCGGGGACCCCGATGGAGTGAGGCTCCCTCTCTTCCACCTACTGGAGTCGCCGCCATTGCCAACAGCTGTGCAGGTGAGTCCTGGGTCTCTGCTCACTGTCCCACGTAAGGGAGGAAAAGGTTTTCCTCGACCCTCACGGGGTCCTTGGCTGGGTCTGAAAACTAAACTGACAAAGACGGATGAGCAGCAGGAAAGCATACGCATGTGTTGACTGTAAGTTTCCTGTGAGTGGGAGCCTTCATAGGAAATGAAGCCCCAAAGAAACAGACCTGGGTGTTTTTCTGCCGTGGGGTGTGACGAAGACTGAGCAGTCATGGAGGAAATGAGTGTTCAGGGATCACGAGGGGAGTGTCGTCGGCAGGGGGAAACACAGCAGGGCCCACTGGCTGGGATTCTTCTCGGTGTCCCTTGTCTTGGGAGATAAGCTGTACTTCCAGGTAGAGGAAGGGCACCTCTCACCCGAGGGTTTTATGACGTCTTTCAGGGGAGAGGCCTAGGGGAAGGTCAAAGTGACTTCTCTGCTTCTGCTGTTGCCTCAGACTCCTTCGGCTTAAATGCTGAACGTGCCAACGGGCCATATCTGGGGGCAGTGCGTCCTAAACCTGTCACCTGCAATAGGGTTACAAAGGGTCCCTTCTCTTCCACGGGGCGCTGCTGAGTTACTAATTCACACACTCATCCCTTTGTGCTGACGTTCCTCTATCCAGTGGGTGTGGACCAAATGTGCACTGTGGTATCCGGCACCTGGAGCAGCTTTGTTGAAGAGAACAGACACAGACTGGTGGCTCCCAGTCAACTAAGGGGGACAGACCCCAACCATGAAAGTGCATCCCAACCCATCCAACCTTTTCCACATGCCCTGAGTTTCTCACTGTCTCCTGTGTAAGCCACATGCTTTCCTGCCTCCTTCGCCCCCCCATTCCTTGCTGTTCTCGGGTGTCCCCACATCTTCAGCAACACCGTTCTTCCTTCGTTTGTGTTCCCAAACCCTACCTAGTCTTCAAGCCTCTGCCCAGCCTTCTCCATTTCTTCCAACCAGCAAGCATCTTCTGCTCTTCCCCACATCCCCTTCGACCTCTCCTGGAACGTTTTCCATGAACTCCCCTGCACGGAGGTCACTATCTTAACGTACTTGACTTAGCTGTTGCACCATCTGGGTGTAAACCCTTAAAGGCAAGAACGAGGGATTACAATTCTTTTTATCTTGCACAGACTTACTACCATGCCATGCACATGGAGCCCTTTAAATCATTGTTGTTGGAATCGACTTCCCAGAGCAAGGTCCAGAGAGGCTGCCGGTGGAAGGGGCGGGCAGCCTAGGCAGTCCGCATCCCAAACAGACCTGCCCCCTGTGGGGTGGGCCTCGTCCCCGAAACAACTCCAGTGGCCTTGAAGAATTCATATTGCTGTCAGAGGCGCTGCCATTCAAAGGGTCCTGATAGCTCTTGTTATATGCAAAGTGAAAAAGGTGAGGGGACTGTTCTCTGCATTTCCTGCCTTTCAATTGAGTGAGGACAGACAGATGATTTATTGGGCATTTCCTAGCCTCTCCTTCACCATAGGAAACCGGCCTGAAAAAAAAAAAAGGTGCAAATTTTAAAAAGATGTGTGGCTGTTTGGGGGGGTAGGGAGGTAAGAATTCCTGTGTACCATTAAGTGAAAAAAGAAAACTCTCTAACAGCAGGAACTCTGATCTAGAGGCACACTGGCCATAAATTTTCACCACCCTCTGAGAGCTCAAAGGGCTTGTCTCGGGGCGGGAGGGAGTGGGGCCCGGAGAGTGAGGCTGTGATGTGCCGTTCTCTCTCAGCTCCCCACTTCCAGATGATCAAGCTTGGGTGTGGGGTGGTGGCAGTGTGGCCTGAGCCGTCAGCCATCACCATGGAGGAGCAGGGGGTGCAGGGGCCTTCATAACCTTTTAAGTGCTGGTTTCAGTTGGAAATAGCTAAATATCTCCGCCCCCTCTTCCCCTAACAGAGAAGGGGAGAGTCATGGAAAAGGGCCAAGAACCAGGGGCTCAGCAAATGCAAAAGCCCCACTGGCACGAAGGCTTAGCTCCCTTCTACCCTGCAGTGGGCAGCTCCAGGTTGCTAGGGCTGCTCGAACACGGGTGCTCACATGGGTGCCCAACGACAGAAATGTACCTCAGTGTGGTCTGGGGGCTAGAAGTCTGAGATCAGAATGTATGCAGGGCCATGTCGCCCTGAAGGCTCTACGAAAGGTTCCTTCCCGCTCTTCCTGTCTTCCAGGGGCTGCTGGCAATCTGCGACAGTCCTCGGCTTGTAGATGCATCACTCTGCTCTCCGCCACCACCATCATGCAACCGTCTTCTCTGTGTGTCTGTGTCTCCTCCCTACGTACGTCTGTCTCTGTGTCTCTTCTCTTCTAAGGGCACCAGTCCCATTGAAATAAGGGCCCACCCTACTCCAGTATGACCTCCTCTTAACTTACATCATAGTTGTATCCGCAAAGACCCCATTTCCAAAGGTCATATCTACAGGTAAGAACTTCAATGCGTCTTTCTGGGACACAGTTCAACCCACAGCGGGAGTCAAATGTTTATTGTCTGTGACCACATTGGGAAGACTTAGGTTACTTAATCAGTGACTGTGTGTGCATGTGGGTGTGGGTGTGTGTATCTGTGACTTGTATTTATATAATGTCATATATATACACGCAAATACCTATACATACATGTGTTGTGTATGTATATATATAAATACCTACAATATAATAGGTGTTTACCTATATATACATATAATATGATTTGCATTTATATGGTATGTTTATACAATATGTATGGCACTATATAAATACATATGACACTATATATGACATTATGTAACTATAAATGACAGGTATTTGTGATGTGTATATGTGATAAATTATATAACATAAATATATATGACACTAATAAATATACAAAGTCTACCCATGAGGTTTCAGCCATGTAATAAGAAAACTAGAGACATTTGTTGAAGAGGACACAAGATACAAGAAACACTGTACATAGGACAATGATACCTCAGTCCCCTTCAAAGTAGGCATCTTGGGACCTCACGCAATTCTTCCAATTGCCATCAGCTGTCCCACTGTATTTTCCTGAATCTTATTGACAGTCTGAAATCTCTTCCCTTTCGAAGGTGATTTTAGTTCTGGGAAAAGCCAGAAGGCACAGAACACCGAATCTGAGCTTTAAGCGGGCTGAGTCACCTGGGTGAATTGATGTTTCACCAAATCTCTGCACGAGACGTGATGCGTGAGGGCTGTGTTGTCGTGATGAAGCTGCCAATCACCAGTTGCTCACAGCTATGGCCTCTCAATCATCTGAATATTTTCCATGGAAAACGTTCAAGCTTAATACAAAACTTGATGCAGATTCATTGCTCCACTGGCTCAGTCATTTTGAATGCAACAGCCGCACAGTACACGTGCTCATTCAGCTGTGTCAACCACCACCACTGACTAGTAGCATGAAGTCGTCACTGCTCACACATGCGCATTCCAGTCCTTGTTATATTAACAATGGCTGGACTTTTTCCAGTGAGACCTCATGATGCTGCAGGAATACAAATCATAAAAGCAATTCTGAGTAATGCCCTCATTTTATTAATCAAAAATATAAGACCAGAGAGCAGCTCTTAATGCTTTTTCTATGGTTTTCCTATTAAAGAGGTGGCGGGAAAAGTCAGTCTGTGCCACAGACACCAGCACTTGTCCAGCTGGACTCCGAAGAGGACGCACATGTGGGGTGGACAGAGGCGCTGTGTGTCTGCCTGGCTGTCCCCGCTGCCAGCGCAGCAACTCTGCTGCCCATGCAGGGCCCCTCTCTGCCTGGTTTCGGAAGAGAGACGGAAACATGAAGTAGCCTGTCCAAGCCCACGTGAGCGCAGCAGCTCTGGAAGCGGAAGCACGCCTGCACACCCCACGGGCGCCCCCAACTCGCACCGCTGCCTTCCGTAGCTCCCCCTCGCCCCACTTTTCCAACCAGTAGTTGGGTTTTCGCTTGAATTTCTTCCGCTGAGCATGCCCAAATGTTATAGGTGGTCACAAAAATAGCACTATTTTCCCTTCAAATAAGCTGAGAAATTGTTTTCATGGAGGTCTTACTACACGCCAAGTTTAAAGTACTTTGTGTTCAGTGGTTCTGGAGTTCTTGGTGAGATGGGGTGGGGGGCACTTCCTTTCTCAATTTTATAAAGGTTTTGTTGTTGTTGTTGTTGTTGTTGTTTTCATTTTCTCAGACTCCAAACTGACTGACCAAAAGTTTCATCTCATCGTCTAGACACGGTGGCCTGCTCAGGATGTCTTTTTTTTTTCTTTCAGAATTTTATGTTTTGTTTTGTTTTTCAGGGTTTTTTTTCTCATTTTATTTTAATCATTGTTCAAGTACAGTCTTTTGTCCTTTACTCCCATCCCAGCCCCCTCACCCCTCCCTCCCTACCTCCCCGGGATGTCTTTTAATAATGATTTGGAGACTCAGATCTCTCAGGGGCTGCCTCCCTCCTGAATCTCCCCGAAAGGGACCTTCAGGAGCCTTGGAGAGGCCCTCAGCCTCCCGAGCACTGCTGTGCCCCAGGCAGCCTACCCCGGGGCCGTTCCCACCCCCCACCTCTGTCCTGTAAGGCTTGCCCGTTTCCTTTCTGCAAGCCCTCAGGCCTGGTTCCCGCTCCATCCTGCTTGCTGGGATCATCCAGCAGGAACCCGGCCATATTCAGGAATGCTTTTTCATGGGGCTCTGGAGGCATTCTGCTTGGAGCCTCTGCTGTGGAATTTCGTGCCAGGACCTTCGCCCATCCCGGCTTTAAACAAACTGGCAGAGATGTGTGCAGCCTCCTACACCTTCCTCTGCCATTCCACACTTCCTTTCACTCCAGCTGCCCATCTGAGAGACCCCTGCCTGGACCCAGATCGAGCCCAAGCTCTTCGCACAGTGCCTGAGCCACAGCCTCTGGCAGACGAGAGGCAGAGCTTAGGATGACTGCCTAATTCAATACACCCCAATTTGCAAAAAGCCTAAATTGCAGACTTCAAACTTTAGGGAACATCAAATTCCCCTTGGGGAGGGGGGTGGTTAAAAATTCAGATATCCAGTCCTATAGTTGATAATCTTATTGAGAATCTGCATTCTTGAAGCAAGAGGATTCTGGTGCTCAGAGGCTGGGGCCCCCCTTGAAGAAGGATGGCTCCATTCTTCATCAGGTATGCTGACATGAGGTCTCTGCCTCCTACAGGGAGAAGTAACTAGAAGGAAGTAAAGACCCAAAGTGAGAGGGTGCAGACTGGGGCACCCATATAAACTTGGTAGGTGTGGGCCCAGGCTGGGCCTGGGGTGGTGAGCTGAAGAAGGGCAGGCACTTCCACGTGTGACTGCTCGGGGACCAGCACTGTAGGGCTGCACATGGAAAATACTGGGACAGTAACGGACGAGATGTTTAAATCCTCTGCTGCCCATGTGGGCAACTGCAGACCCCCTCTGAGGAGCTGCTCCTGAATGCCGTAATGCTGAGGAAGGAACCCCTTCAGGGGGCTCCTCATCTGGAGAAGGAGGACAATAGCACCCACTTCAGAGGGCAATTGTGAGAACTGAGTGAGGTAGTACGTGCAGAGAACTCAGCGGTCCAGAGAGGGCTGAATGAGCAGGAGCTACTACTCCCAGCGGCTCCCTCCCATCTGCCTCACAGCCCATCCCCAAAGCTGTCTTCCGCAGAATTAGACTGCGGGAATAATCTGGATAGCTCGTGAATGTCTTTGTCTCCCTCTCCCCAGAAAGCTTTTGGGTTTCCCTTTGGCTCCCTCTGAAAGCCCTCAACACCTGCGAATGCCAGTTTGCAACAGGCACCCCCTTCCTCTCCAAGTGACACCACCTCATGGGACACTTACAGCCATTCCCTCGATACTAAAAGAACTGCTCAACAGATGGGAGCCAGACCTTTGCAACTGAAAACTCCGGTTTTGAATTCCAAACCTCGGCCCGACGAAGGCTGCGTGATCTACAAGGTGAGATAGGGAGTTCCAGGCTGGAATCAAAGGCTCCTGAGCAGATGGAGAAAGGAAACGCACATTCACAAAGGCCCACAGTGAATCCCATTGATTCCCTGTGTCAGCCGTGAGGGCTTTTATGCTGGTTTCAGCCTCTGTATACTTGCTGCCTCGGTTTCCTCCTGCAGGGCGGAGCCAGCACCCACAGGCGTGTTGTGGCACAACATAAACCAACTCCTCTTATGGTCCGTTCGATGTTACGAGCAATAGTATTATTGGCTCTCTGTTCTAAGTGACCCGCTGTGAGGACCTAAGCGAATAAGAGACTCAGAAAACCTTTGGCCATTTTCTAGATTGAGATCACTGCCTACACATCCAAACACCTGCCATGTGTCGCCACGATGGAAGACCTTATGCCTGTGCACCGTGGAAGCACCTGGGTCCTGCCAGCATTCACACGGGAGCACCAGCCAGCCAACCTCCCCCACCCTGGGGGCTCCCAGGCCAGAGGGAAGGCGAAGGCTGAGAGAAGAGCCACAGTGTGCCATGTTGAATCTGTCGAGTTCAGAGAGGGCGTCCCATTTGCCTTGGCTGAGGAGAAAAGTTCTTTATTTCCCCCGGCCTCCGGGCCTGCCAGCCGCACGGCTCAGGGAACGGGTCCCCCCTCCCTTCTCGGACCCTCACACTGTGACTTGCAGAGTTCAGTGAAAAGCGCCATGCAGAGCAGGCCAGGCCGGGTTTGCCATGAGCCTGTTTTACCCCCGGTGCACGCCCGTTCTTCCCTTCCCGGTCAGCCAAGCAGGCCGTCCCAGGGATACTCCTGAGCTGGCTCTTTTTCTCCTAAGTCTAGAGCCCAGTTATTTACCCAAAGAAAACAAGGAAGTGACAAGGTAGCAGAGTACACATGTTGTGAAAATATGTAGGCTGAGGCTGAAGAAAAGAAAACATTCTTCCATAAGTCGCTGCCTTGTTAATTCATTTTTTTCTCCAGATTAGAACCAGCCATTCCTTGTGCTCCTCCAAGCACCTCTGCGGTTTCCTGACAGCTGCCTTCCAGGGGTGAGATCTGGCTTGAAAAATGGGCCATCGGTCATGCTCAGGGGGCGGGGGGGTGGAGGGCAGAAACCAAAATTCCCAGATTGCTCAAATTCGCTATTCCCTTTCTAGATGGGAAAGAAGGAGGGAGAGGTGGTGGGGAGAGGATTGTATAAACTCGGAGGCGTCACCTGATTTTCCATAAGAAATGACAGCTCGGTAATGAACAGGCCTTGGGACGTGCTTTCTTACCTCCCCTGAAACTGGTTTCCGATCCCTGGCAAGTCTGGGCGCTGTAGCCTTGAGGAACGGCCACAGGCCGATTCTCGGCAATTAAAAATAACATTGGCCCTGATAGAGAACTCTTGGGTACCCCACACCATACACACCCTTTTCGTTATGTGCCAAAGATCATTTTCCCAAACCTGCTCGGGAACAGCTGGCCCCGTCGGAGAGGCGGGCCCCAGCCCTGCATGCCCTGCATGGACTGGGGAGGGGCCGCGGGTATTAATAGCATTTGTTCCGCCTGGTGTTTGGGGCAGAAAAGAGGTAATCTGTGTCTTTGGGGGAAGTTGGGCCATACTTAGTTTGAGATCCCGTTTTTCTTCACCGGACTCTTGGAGCCTCACGGCTGACGGAGAACGGCAGAGGAGTCCTGCCGAGAGGCGCACTGCGGCTGGTCTCCTCTGGTGCAAGTCTTCGTGCTTCTCCTTCCTCCTTCCTCCTCTTCAGCCCGTGGGGGTTGGCCTGCAGTTGGGCCAGGCTCCCTCCAGGGGAGGTCACACCGCAGAGGCCTGGACAGTCCCTGTTAGCATTTCTGTGGTACTTTCTGTTAACAGGAGACCTCTGGAGCTGGCCTGTCTGTCCCAGCCTGGGACCGTCATGTGGGAAAGAGGGAGAAGGGGGCCCCCTTTCCTATAGTGGAGGCTGGTACCCTGAGTGGGGGGCTCGGTTTGAAGCCACAGAGTTCATCAGCCCCCCACCATCAGCCCCCCAGGACCCTTCATCCCAGGATGGGAGAAAATCCTGCTAGCTTCCCACGTGACTGCCTCCACCACCGGGCACCCTCCCAGGCACCCAGGAGAGGGCTGGACATCAGCCCTGGAAGGGTCTTGATTCAGCTGGGTTGAAGTCAAAGTAGAAACCCTGGAGATGGAGGTAGATTGTGTGTCTGAAAGTAAGGTTTGGCCTCCAGGTGGATGTCTCGGCTGAGAGAGCTGGTGGGCAAAAGGCACTTCCAGTCAGAGCCCGAGGCCTAGTTGGTCAAGGGAATCTCAGAGCACCAGTGTTTGGGGCAGGGGCTGGGAAAGCCCAGTCGTGCCCCCTAGTGAGCATCCTTGACATGGGCCACCAGGTTCCCCTGGGTGGACACAGCCTCTCCCCACCCTGGGCCAGGCTCCAGCCTCTGGCCATAGGTGAAAGACTATTTCCGATGATTGTTTTCAGATATTCTACAGCCAGTGCATAAAAACACAATAGTGACAGGAAAAATCCACTCCCCCCAGCCCCCCACACATAATACAAAGGTGGTCCCATCTCTCAGTAGGAGAAGGTCAGAGGACCCTTTTCTCATTCCAGCCCTTGATGTGGGTCCAAGGGAAGCCGTGCCTTTGAACTCTGTGACATCCACAGCAGGCCCAGCTGCAAGGGTGTGGATGGGCAGCCAGACAGGACGTGCCGCCTTATCAGGGGCCAATCTCAGGCCCTCCTGTGAGAACCAAGTTTCTCCAGCAAAAGGTGACTTACAGCCATTTGTTCCACCAACAGAAGAGGCTGAGGAGGGCCCAGGGGCAGCTGAGATCTGAGTCTGTCGGAGCCAGGCCTTTCTGAAGGGAAGTCTCTGTGCAGAGCCTCGCGAGCAAACCTCCCCGTGTTTGAGTGTCCGCCAAGTCTCTCCTCCGAACTAGGCCCTTCCCTTTCTCACCACCCCACTTCGCCATCTTTACAGTGCCTCTGAGCAGCAAATAATGGTGCAGAGAAAGGACTGCCCAGCCCTTGGTGAAGAGCAGGGAATGAATTCTGTTGACGCTTAGTTTTAAGAACCACCTTTTAGGCTTCTGTGATTGCTGCTGAGGTTTTTCTCTGCACTCCGGGCGAGACAAGTGCTCCGATTCTTCCTACTCCTCAGACCTCTGCCTCCCGTGACCAGAATCTGGGATCTGGAGCCTGGAGGCCTCGGAGTGGTGGAGGAATCCAGCATTCCTGCTGACACAGGGTGTTCCAACAGACGACCATCCTGTGGTCTTCATTCTCCCAGGGTGGGGTATGCTCTACTTTGTAAAGACATCTGAGCCATCGTTTGAAAGTTTTGCTCCTCAGAGAGTTCTTTCTTAGACTGAGGTAGAATGTGCCTCTTTCTTAGAATGAGGTAGAATGAGGTAGACTGAGGTACTCTGTGACTCTGATCTGTCGACTCTGCTTTGTGATACTTGCTGAGAGCTGGGCAGCAGTGTGGCCAGGTCCAACCATCAGGTAGAGCAGGCACGTGACAAAGGCTGAGCCCCTCTCCCCCTGCTTCTCTCCTCATCTTGTGCCTGATCGTTAATATTTTGATTATGTGTTGAACAGACCGACTCTTGAATTCACCTTAATGTATTTTCAGGATGGGCTTTAACATCTTCACGTCAGTATTATCTGTTCAGATATTGCTGAAAAGATGTTATTTTCAGAGAATGTGCTCCCTCGTGTGTCTCACTCCATCCGCTTATCCCCGTGCACGTATCTGGGGCACGTTCCTGGATCTCTCCTCCCCTGGGGGCTTCGTCACTCACACCCTTCCCAGTACTACTGCGGCCAAAGTCACTGTTGCCAAGGGAGGTGTATCTATTTGCTTCCCTTGGGCATGTTGGGCGGAAAAATGAGGACTCCTTTCCTAGAACAAGGTAAGCTTGCTCTTTCTTCTTGCCAACCCTTCATAGTTCCCTGGTTTTTGTCGTCTTCTCTCCTGGCTTCTCCAGGTTATGCATTTCCAGGACTCACCCCTGTCTGTAGCAGATGAGAAACTGCACATGGTCTCCTACTCAAATGCTACCCCTGGGAGGGCAGGGAGTTTGTATTCTTTGCTGCTCTGCCCTCAGGGTCTGTAGCTATCAGCTGAGTGACTGACTGGTTCCCAAGATGCTGAAAACCACATCTTTATCTCTTCCATTCTGTACTAAAGATCCAGAGAATAAACCAGAAGGTGAACCTGGGCCACTGTCCACAGACCTGTCTTATTTAACATCCTTGATAAATACTAGGAAAAGAACATCAAGGCCAAATTTCAAATAGCAAGTAAGCAGCAAGGCCAGGCCAGGCCCTCAGGCTTGAGTGTTCTTTGTCTCACATGCTGTTATGCCAGTTTCACTCATCGTGTGACTTTGACCCATTTGTAGACGGCTCGTGCGCATGGAGCGCTGTGGGGTCTCATCCACTGCTGCCAGATCAACCATGTGCTTCCCCAGCTCTGTTCGTCAGTGGTCATGAGATCCTAGCACACAGCTGCTGACCTGGGAGACTCTCTTGGTACCTTGACAACTGAGAGACTATTCTAGTCTCTCTTCTCTCTAACCTCTCATCAGACCCCACTACTATGGTTACTGTTGTTATTATATCACTTCTCAGCTCTAAAGCCTATCAGGCCTTTCTGTGTTCTCCAAAACCAAGTCCCAGTTCTCCGCTTGGCCTCCAATGGTCTCCACTCTGGCCCCGCTCTACCCACCCAACCTGGTTTCCCATCACCCTTCAGCGTGCACTCCTTCCACCGTCTATGGTCGGGCCACGTTGTTTGTTGTCTCCCACGTCTTCCTTTTTAGGATGCTTGTTTTTGTCCGTGTCCCTCAATGGGCTCATACTTCTGTTTTCTTTTTTATTAAATAGACTTTCTTTTTTTAGAGCAGTGTTAGGTTTACAGCAGAACTGAGCAGGAAATACAGAAATTTCCTGTACACCTCCTGTCCTCACACCTGCTTAACCCCCTATCTGTACCCCCTCCCACAGGGGTTTATTAGTTACAATTGATGAACCTGAATTGACTCGTCATCATCACCCAAAGTCTGCAGTTGACATCAGGGTTCACTCTTAGTGTTGCATGTTCTGTGGGTCTTGACAAATGCACAACGACGCGTGCCTACCATTACAGCACCAGACAGAAGAGTGTCACCGCCCCTGCAAACCTCTGTGCTTTCTGCACCTTCTTTTTATAATTCTGTTTTCTACCCAGTCGTCATGGGTAGTGGGAATTCTGCTTTCTTCACAAAGCCCTTTCCAATGGCTGTTGTCCACACAGATCTCTCCTTTCCAGGGACTCCCACTGCATCCGCCCTTGACTGTGCCATCTCCTTATCAGCTCTGTCTCTGTAACTACAGTCAGCGTCTAGCACTGGCCCTGGCCCGTGGTAGGAGTTCCACAAGCAGCGCCACCATGATGCAGAGCTCTAGGAGTCTCGTTCACATACGCCTGAGGACCCTGCCGTTATGCAGTGTTCCTTGTTCATAAGTCCTTGGTGAGTGAATAAAACCCAACCTAGGACCTTAAAAAGAAATAGTTATCCTCATCATGATTCAGTTCCATCTTTAGGTGATTACTGAATAGCTACTATGTGCTAACCAGCAACGATACTAAAATTAATAAAACAGTAATTCTACCCTCAAAAGAATTACAGCCTTGTGACAGAAAAGTAAGTAAACCAATCACCATAATTCAATGTGATCAGTGCTACGATACAAATATGTATGAAGAATATAGCACTTCCCATGTAGCGTAAAGCATCAGCAGGAATTTGCCAGGTAAGTGAGTGGGCGGAGGGCATTCCAGCAGGAAGGGACAGCACAGGAAAGATGAAAGTACATGGTGTAGTTAAAGACTTGCAAGTGGTGCAGTGTATTTCCCAGTGGTAGAACTGGAAGCCCAAAGGTTCAGTGATTACCTGTGGTCCCCAAGTAAACCCCAAAGTACCAGATTGCTGGCACAGCAGGACTGTGTGTTTACTCTCAGTTACTGCTTCTGGACTCAGAAACCAAAGCACAGAGCCTTCTCCTGCTCAGCCATCGCTTGCTCTTCCGAGGACCAGTGAGTGGGCTACGCCCCAGAGCCCCAGTGTATTTTCTTTCTCTTACACTGTGCTGTGCTGTGCTGTGCTGCTCTGTGCCCGGGCAAGTGTGTGTTCCAGCCATGGAGCTGGATCCTCCGGGGCCCTCACGGGACAGCCTTAGGGATGGGCAGTCATCCGTGGGCTTTCTGTGGATGCTTGCACTGTTCTACCCTACCTCAAAAATCCCTTCTTCCTCTTCCTCCTTTTCCTTTTCCTCTTCCTCTGCCTCCTCTACCTCTTCTTTCTACTTTTCTGATATTTTGGATATTAGAAATCTGGTTTAATCAGCTAAAAGCCAGGGTGGGCATAACTGGAGCCGTTTCCGCCCCTTACCTGGCTTCCTCTCCCCAACCCGGCTGCTAGGCTCCCACGACCGGTCCTGGGCCGCTGTGCTGGAGCTCAACCTGACCGGGCCTCCGCACTACACAGCCCAGGCCCAGGGTGAGAAAAGACTGCTGGGGTCTGGCTGGATGAAAGGGCCGAGGGCCAGTGTTGTGATTCCGGGCACCTCTAATTTCCCCTCTCTCTGTTTCCCCTCTGCATCATCAGCAGGAGTTTGTTTGAGGCTTCTGGAGCTCGGCTTTGTTTCACCTGGGAAAGTCCCCGCGGGGAGAGCTAAGATCTCCCCTGAGGAATGGGCTGCAGCCCTGACCTCTGTCACCTGAATTGTTTGAACAAAGAAGCCCCCATAGGGGTTAGGAGGGTGATCAATTGGCAACTTACGGAGTAAAGACCTCGCTCTGCCTCTGCTCATTGTGCTTGGGAGGGCAGCGGGGTCAGCGGCAGCAAACTGAAGGGCCGACCAGCCGCGCCTTGAAAGGGGCTCGTTTTGTGTTTCGGTAATGAGCACTCTCTTTCTCCCCTTGGATGCACTCAGATTTCATGAGTTACAGGGAACCTGTCAACTGCTGTTTTCATTGTATGGGGCTCACAGGGAACTTGGATATAGGGCAAGCTTGTTTCAAAGAAAGCAGTGGAAAGAAAGTCGTGAATAGATGCAATGTGCTGTCCTATGCAGATCACAGCCCCAGTTGCCATGGGACACCTCTGCCTGCCCAGGGGACAAAGTGCCGAAGGTCCTGTGTTGACGCGGCTGCCTCCTTGGAGATGGGAATGCCGCTGCCAAAAGGGCACAGCCAGCAGCCATGCTGCCGTGGACTCTCAGGTCTGCCACCGAGCTGGCCCTGACGGCAGCCCGAGTCCCAGCAGCCTCTTTCCCCCACCGGCTGTTCGGCAGGAGCCCCTCACTCAGGAGCTGAAGGAACAGGCCAGGTAATCCTGGTAAAGTGAGAGGAAGCAGAGAGAAAGGGGTCCTCTTTCAGAACCACCAGGCCTCCGCTCATGGCTGCCCAGGGCTGTGGTCAGAAGCAGGCCCTGAGGTTAAAGACAGGTTTTCACCTTCTTTGTCTGCCGTGCCCTCTGAGAACACTTGGCAATAACACCCCTTTCCTGATGGGTTCATTTTGTAACCGACAGTCATTGTTTTCTTTCCCCTGTTTACCTACAGTGGTCCAGAGGAATGGGACAGGCTGTGCCAGCAAGAGGGAAGAGCAGGACTGCCCTGGTGGCCACCGGGTCCCCAGACCCAGGTCTCTCTGCCCTGCAGCTCCTTGTCCAGCATCCATTCCCTTCACCTCTGGGAACAAAGAGTAGCCAGAGGGCTGTCCTGCCTGGAGCAGAGACCAAAACAGGACCTGTGGGGGAGCATGAGATGAGGAGAGGACCCAAAATTAAGACCCTCTCCAAGGGGTCCCTTGGCTCTGGGGAAGAAGGCCTGGGGTCAGACAAGGCTGTAGGAAACTGGTCTTGCTGCCTTGCCTAAGACAGCCCCGGGTGGCCGGGACCAGACGCATCTGGAAGAGTTCACGGGAGGACCTACAAGAAACCAGGGGAAGGTACCGGGAGAAATCGGTTTCCAGCCACTGTGTCCTGAGCACCCTCCTCTGCCGAAAAGGGCTAACGCATGGCCCGGTCCTCTGGGAGTCCGAGTCTGGGGATGTGGCCAAGCCAGGCAGTAGGGCCAGGGCCCTTGGCCACCTCTTGTGACTTTGTGACCCTCTTGTTTTCACCCCCATGCCCACTTTTACCCCAGCAAAGTTCCTCCCTATGACAGTTGCCAAGGTAAACAACTAAGCCCAAAACCCTGCCCTCAGAGAGGCTTCAGATCTGGTGAGAGGGTAATTTCGCATGTCGTGGAACTATCGATTGAGACACTTCAGGTAGCGTGCTGAGGGGAGAAGCTCTGGGGCACTCAGAGGCCTCGGTCTGGATGGCCGGAGAGTCACAGACATGTAAAGTCTCTTCCTCCTTCATGACTGTGCTCACTTTCCAGTGTGCACTCACATGCATGCTACTTCTTCTCTCCCTCACACCGTCCACTGAAGGGGCTTTGTAAGCCTGAAAGCTCTGTGAAAGTGTAAGACCTAATGACCCTTCCAGGAGGAGTCTCCAACACTGGCAGAGGGGAGAGGCAGGGGCGGTCCAGGAGCAGAAAGTTGCCCTAGCTGGCTGGAGCGCAGGACAGATGACCTTGTGGAGCACAGGACAGGCGACCCTGTGAACTCCGGCTAGAGAGCCAGGCTGAGGGCCCCGTGTGCTGCGGGGGTTTGTTTTCTGCTGTTGTAACACCCTGCCACAAATTTAATGCCTTAAATAAATACAAATACATTGTCTTACAGTGCTGGGGATCAGAAGTCTGGCAGGAGTCTCACTGGGCTAGGGTCAGGGTGCTGTCAGGGTGGTATTCCTCTCTGGAAGCTCCAGGGGAGAGCCATTTCCTTCCCTGTCCTTACTGTCAGAGTCTGCACACACTCCTTGGCTTGTGGCTCCTTCCTCCATCTGCAAAGCCTCCTCTTCTGCCTCCGTCTTCCATTTTTAAGGGCCCTTGTGAATACATTGGGCCCACCTAGATAATCCAGGACAGTGTGCCTATTTTAAGTCTGGCCAATTAGCAAACTTAATTCTCTTTTGCCTTGTAAATAACATAGTCACAGGTTACAGAGATTACGACATGGGCATTCTTGAAGAACCATTATTCTGCCTGCCAGTTTTGGTTAGTAGGTTAATCAGTTCTTAGTTGTTTAGTTGGTTATTTGTTGTTTAACTGTTGTGGGGTTTTTTTTTGAGACACTCCCCTCGGGTCCTCACCCAAGAGCCAGATAATCAAGTTTGTTAGAGGAAGGGAAAAGCAAGAGTGAACAGTCTCCAGGGGAAGTGGGAGCCGCTGGAGGCAGGCACAGGAAGCAAAGGCTGATTTTTATCTCGTTGCCCATCAGGATAAATCTATAAAGTACAATCCCGAGAACTAGAAAACATGCCGTTCTGGAGAAGTGTGTTAGCCCACATACCCCCTGAGACGCCAGTGCACTTCTAGTTCATGCTTCAGACAAACCCTTGGTCCAGATCCTTGGTCTCAGCCCAGTGTGCTCTGGTGTAGAAGCAGGGATATTTGTACTCCGTGTTTAAATGTCCGTTTGACCTTTGGAAATATTATCTCTAATCCAAATACACTAGTGGGTTCTGCTAAGTGTCTAGCGGTCAGTCTCCTGGAACCTCTCAACATTACAGTGGGGTTAAGTCTCTCCACCGCATCAGCACCAGCCCTGCCTAGTGGACCCTGCCCAACGACCCCCCAGCTTCACATGTTACAAGCTGAACTGGCAGCAGCTGCACTGCCTCCTACCTTGTTGGAAGCTGAGGCTTGCTCTTCGGGAAGTCCCCTGGGGGTCAGTCCCCACTGCCCACCAGCAGACTGCCCACTGGCCCCTGGAGCTGGGCTGTCCACACATCCTTGACCCACTGCTCATTCTGACCTCCCGGTGAGCCCTGGCTTCCATGACCGGCCTTCCCGTTGATGACTTCAATCTCGATACCCCTTTGCACCTACAGACCTTGACTTCACATGTCCACACTGTCCATGTTACAATAACAGCAACATCAGCATCGTAATAATAGCTAATGTTTGAGCTTTTCCTACATGCCAGGCAGCATGGCTATACTACCTCATTTAATCCTTACAACAACCCTAGGGAGAATGGATACTAGTCCATTTCGAAGGTAAGGAAACAGAGCACAGGGATATTAAATAGCCCACCTAGGGTGACATAGGCCTTTCATGATTGATCAGTATTCAAACACAGGCCAAGGGATGCCATTACCTCTCCAGAGCTCTTGCTATTATCCCCCTCTTTCTACTTTACCCCGCTTACCGCCCGCTCCCAGCAGCCTGTGTGACCTGTGTATGGAAGATCACATCCCCTTTCTGCTCAGAGCCCTCCAGTAGCTGCGGTCTTACTCACTAAAAGCCAGAGACGGACAATGGCCAGCAGACCCAGACAACCTCGCCCTGTTCCTTCTCTGCCCTCACCTCCTGCTCCCTCCCCTGACACTCCTCCTCTCCAGCGACACTGCATTCCTTGCTGCTCCCCTAGGAGGCCAGGCCCTGAGTGCCTCAGTGCCCTTGTACTTGCTAGTCCTCCCTGATTGCTCCCCCCTCCCCACCATATCATGGCTAGTTCCCTTCCCAAGGAGATCTCTGTTGACAGTTACGTAAAGAGAAAAAAACACTGTGTCTTTGCTGACCTCCCTACCCAAAGGCTCCCTATGCCTCTTACCCACTTGTTTTCTCCATAAAATTGTCACCTAATAACACAGGAGATACGTGCCTGTTGTTTATTATCTGTCTCCCCCGCTGGGAACAAAACTTCAGCATATGCTTCTTGAATGAATGGATGAAGCCCCAGGCCACCCCTCAGGAACAAGTTCCCTGGAGGCTGCGGCCACCATCTAGAACCCAGGCCCCAACCTCTGCCTGTTGCTGGGTCACCAGGTGGAAGACCCTCCAATCAGCTCGCAGAGGAAGATTTGGCTCCACCCAGGCACACGGTGCCCACTGTGCAGCCTGGCAGACAAGAACATGCAGTGCAGACTTCTGGTCTAAGATCGCTTCTCTCTTGTGACTAGTTTTTGCTTGCTTGTTTGTTTGGTTTGGTTTGGGTTTTATTGTGTGTTTTATTTTGTTTTTTTTTCCTTTGGTGCTCACTCACCTGTTGAAGAGAACCCCACACTCTTCCCTCTACCTCACCCCAACTCCAGCAAACCAAGGATGACCAGCCGCTATGCCTTCACTGGCAACGCCGCTGACCATGTGGGGCTGACTCTCCGCCCTCCGAAGCCTGCCCCGCCCTTGGACATTTAAAACAATCAAACTGAGAAGTCGCCGCCTGTCCCTCCCAAAAGACAGCTGCCGTCCTCCTACCCGGAACTTCGGCCGCGTGTCTGGGTGGCACCCGGAGGGCTACCTGTGTGAACCTGGGGCACTCCGCACCCCTCCCTCCTGTTGACTCTGGGCCGGTGTCCCCCCATCACCATTCTCCAACACAGAATAAACAATAGTTTTGTGGTTTTTTTCCTTGTGGCTGGTGGCAAGGCAGCACCTGCGGTAACCTCAGTCAACTCCAGAGCTCCTCAGGGAGGGGCGAAAGCCTGCTAATTTTTTAGCAGTGATTTTTGTCTCAAGAGCTTCTGGGTGTGGAAGGAGCAGAGAAACAGGCCAAGGGGTGAAAGAAGCCAAGGGGTGAGTGGAGTCGTCTCGTCCAAACCCACTCTGAGGTTAGAGAAAAGGAAAACGTGTCTGTGACTGGTTGTCTGGTTATCTTAAGTCTTAGCTGAAAACACCTAGGCTTCCAAGAAGCTCCTTAGAAATAACTGGTTCTCTGATGGGAAGCTGTGAAGATAGGCTTAGGCAATAACAGGTGGACCATGTGCTGGGCATCTGTTTTGCACCAGGGGCCTCAGCAAGCCCTTTCGACACGTCTCCATACTGGGAGCTGCCCAGCCAAGGGCACTCAGTCAAAACTACTGAATCAGTAACCCTGGGAGAATGTGCTTTGGGTTTTTTCTGGTAACTTCTTAAAAAATTTAATTGATTGATTTTCCAATGATGGTTGACATACAATATTATATTCATTTCAGGTGTACAACCTGGGGATTAGACACTAATACACCTTATGAAGTGGTCACCCCAATAAGTCTGGCACCCACCTGACACCGTACGTAGGTGTTTTTATCCCCAGTTGGAAAATGAAGAAATTGAGTCTCTAAGGAGTTACATGATTTTCCCAAGCCTCTGTAGCTTCTAAATAGTGGGGCCAGAGTCTGAACTCAAGCCTGTCTGATTCAAAGTTTATACATCACTCCCTGATTCCTGTCTCTCTGGAGGTCACCAGCCTGCAGACTGCATTTCCCCCAGGTCTGTGAAGCTACACAGGTTTGGGGACCAGCTGATTCCTAGTGAAATGAATGTAGTCGCTGCTTCTTTGGGTCTTGAGTCCCATCTGGCAAGTTAAAATTGACCATGGAATCCCCAAATCTTGCCTGGTAGATTCCAGAACACAGGTTCTGTTGCTTTCTCTTCCTCCACTGCCCACCTCCTCTCTTCCCTCTCTCTTCCCTCTCTCTCTCTCTCTCTCTCTCTCTCCTTCTTGTTGAGTTGAATTATCCCAAAGAGGAAGGTTCAGCAACTGCCAGGGCCCTCTGCCCTGCTCCTTCTAGAAATTTCTAGAAACCAGCAGCTGTCCCGGTACCCGGGCTGATTGCCCAGTAGGAAGCCAATTTCATCCTTTGTGGATCTCCAGGCTTTGGGGAATGAGATGTCAAGATATTACCAAAAAACGCTGAGGATGCCCAAAGCTTAAAGCCCTTGTTCTAAGGCAAGTCCCTTGGGGCACCCTGTCCGTGGCCCCTGGTGGTGAGGAACGAGAGTTCCTTCACAGGTGGAGGCACTGAAGCCACGGATGTGACTGGCCCTGAGGGAGGCAGGGAAACATTCTCAGGGAGGGATGCAGGGCCTGGTACCTTAAAGTTTCTAGGGTAAGAGACTTCCTCACTTCTTAAGGATTAGATCAGCAGATTAGATCAGTGTTGCTCCTCAGAACTCTATTGTTGCATTGCCTGTACTGGAGGCCAGATCTGGTTCGGATCCTGATCTGGGGCAGGGGAACAATGTAAGCAAAGAGCCAGAGGTGAGCCTGGGCCGGGGGCTGTGTTTTTGACTCAGAATCCATGCTCTTTGCTGAGCTCATCGCTGTCTGAGCCCAGCAGAGCCCAGCGTACGTACACTTGAAGAGCACAAGAGAACATTTCATTGTCTTATATTTAGAAGAAAGCCTTGGTAAAGGGGGATTGGACAGCGCTGTTGTATTTGTGGTTTGCTGAGATGCCCTGGAAGGCAAGCTGGGGAGGCCAGGGCCCATGTCAGAACAGGAGAGGCCGACGTCCTCCCCAACACCTGCAGACACAGGAGGCGCTCGAAGGCTCGCATGGAATTATGAAGAGGAAAGCAGAATTCCCAGTCTGATTCCAAGTCTTTTCAGGCCTTGACCTTTCGCCTAAAAGCCAGAGAGCCAAACTGATCTCCATGATGACCGCAATGCAAGGGAAGACCCCAGAGGGCGAGGAGAGAGGAGGCAATGCCAGGTTTGCGTGTTCCAGGGTCACAGGAACCCCAGGAACGGGCTGTCCCACCCCAGCCCACCCCCTGCCCACACAGGATAACTGGAGCAAAGCCACTGGTTTCTCCTTGTCCTGGGGCACTCGCCCACGGTTTTAACCATTTTGGAAATGGAGGCCGAGCCTCAAAAAGAAATAACCAAAGACAAATCCTCTCTCCTTTAGATGTTTTACAGTGAAATGTAAAATTACTATGCTTGTGATTTTACTCCTAACATGTGATTTTTATGAAAGAATAAAAAATAAAATAAAATAAAATAAAACCCTTATCCAGGGCTGCTCATTGCCACGGGCTTCTAAATTCCAGGTCAGGAGCGGAGGTTCCTGCCCTTTACTCTTCACTTCCACGCCTCCCTGACACTTCAGGCTGGACCCCAGCGTGCAGCTTCCGTCTCCCCGGGAGCTGGTCTCTGCCCCTTGGCCCACCTGTGGGGAGTCCTGGCTTCAGACACGTTTCTTCTCAGAATGGACAGGTGAGGCTGGCCCCAGGTGCACTCCCGGTTCACCCTCTAAAAACAACTTGTCTGGCGGCACCTGCCCAGTCTCCCGCAGCTGAGGCCAGTCTCCCGGCTGATGCTGTGACCAGCCCCAGCCGTCTGCCCCACTTTCCCGGCTCTGGGCCGCAGACTGTCCGGCCTTCCTTCTTCCCTTTCTTGTCGCACTCGGAGACAAGAATGTGTTCTTGCTGAGAGTCGCGTTCTTCCAAGGTGTGTTTTTCTCAGGAAGGGAGCTATTCCCCACCTCAAAAGAACCAATCTCCTCCTTGTTTCACCTTCACTGTAGCCATTTCTAGAAACTGGGCTGTCTTAGAAGAACAGTGTGTTGTCCCTGCTTTTTCTGTAATCTGTCCTCCAGGCTTGGCCTGAATAGGCCTGGTGTAGACAGCCGATCTTACAATCATGACGGATAATCACTAACACTTACCATTTATGGATCATTCGCTGTTTGCAGGCACAGTGCTAAGCTCCTCTCTGGTAGCATGGCTTAGTAACTTGCCCAGTTTGAACCAGGGTCTCAGCAGAGCCCACTCTCAGAGCCACTACATTAAAATGTTCCCCTCTGTCTCTTCGCGTGTCATCTGCGTCGATCCTTCCCTACAGCACCCACTCACCCAAGCACAGCCACCCTCTTAGGATCCACTTCATTAGACATTGCTTGGCCCACACCTCTGGTTTCCAAGGCCCCAGAGCCTGTTCCCAGCACACAATCATCTCCACCCAAGACCTGCCTCCGCAGCCTGGCTGCCGTGCCCTTGGAGGGTCTCCCACTGGGTACACATTAAGTCTCATCGCCCGTATTGCTAGGTAGAAACCTGGTTATAGGTTCACGAAGATCTGCCCATCTCCTTGAACTCCTCCTCTAGGTTCAGGGGAACAGGTGTGAACCCCATCTCAAAGCCATCACTCACTCCTAAGACTATTCTTGATTTAGAAAACCTATACTCCAAAAAAAGCCATCTCTTGCTGTGGGTGACCCGCCTGGCCACTGAGTGCCGAGCATGGCCCTGCGGTGCTGCTGGTGGCCAGCAAGGCCATTCTTCAGGGGCCCACCCCCAGACCTTCTGCTCTTCTCTGTCTTCACTCACCCCTGCACTCTCTCATGCTGTCCCATGGCTGTGCGTGACACCCGTCAGCTAGCAGCTCCCAAATTGAGTCTCTGGCTTGAAACTCTCCCCCAAATTCCAGAATTGCACAGCTAACTGCCGACTTGACAACTCCCCTGGGACATCTACTGAGCATGTTCAGACTCATGTTTCCAGAATCAGACTCCCGATTCTCCTCCCAACACGTTCCCCCTCAGTCTCCCAATATCTGCAAAGGGCAATTCCGTCCTTCCGGTTGTCAGGGCCAAACGTCACTGAGCCATCCTTGCCTCCTCTGGAAATTTCACACACTTACGTCATCAGCAAATTCTGTTTGCAGCTCCTTGAAAATAACCCCCAACAACGTCTTACCTCCTTGGTTTTCGCTTCGACATTCAAAGCGACCATCGTCTCTTGCCCAGATTACTGTGAAAGCCTTTCCTGGGTCTCTGCTTCCAGCCTCCCCGAGTGCCCCTTCAGTCTATTCTCAATGCTGCAGCCAGAGTGAGTGTTCAAAAACACAAACCCATCACGTCACAGCTCTGTTCAAAGGCCCCGGGGCTCCCATCCTCCCTCCGAGCACATGTCAGTGTCCTCACAATGGCCTACAAGGCCCTCCTGTGTGGCCCCGCCCCTGGTCCCCACAGCCCTTGCTCTCTCTGCGCTCCTCCAACACAGTGGACGTGGTCCCACCTCTGGACCCTTATCCTCACTGATCCCTCTGCCTGGAATGTTCTATCCTCTGAACACTGATGGCTAGCTCCTCACTTCAAGTCTCTAGAATATCACCTTATCAGAAAAGCCTCCCTCATCGCCCTATATAAAGGCAGCCTTGCCACCCCCAAGCACTCTCTGTCCTCCTCTTATTTTTCTCTATAGCACTTATTTTCATCTGATATCTTTGTGTTTGCTTTTTAATCATCTCCCCCTCATCTCACACACACACACACACACACACACACACACACACACACACAATGTGGGCAAGGGCTTTGTCTCTTTTCTCCAAACCTGTATCCCCAACACTTAGAATAGTGCCTTCCATGTCTCAGGTGCTCCATAAGTACTAATTGAATGAATGAATAAATAAACAGAAGTCAGTCCTCAGGGTAGGTTCAAATCAAAGGGGATGTTGGCTGTGCCTACTGCTTTGTAGGACTTCAAGCTGGCCCAGCACTTGGGTCATTGCCATCAGGCAAACTCCTGAAAAACATACGGACCTTCCCAATGCTGTGGTGTGTGTCTGTCACTGGCGTATTGTCAGACATGTTGCTGCCCATGCAGTGGAATGTGGTGATGGCTGTTGGAACTTGTTGCTAATGGAAGTGAAAGCAAAGAAGCAACAATAATTCCCCTCCGTGGGGAGTGTGACACAGTAGTCTTCGTGGAGGTTTCCAAATGGTCCAGCCCTCCTCGTGCATGAGCCGCTGAGCAGTCAGTTAAAAACACACAAGCGAAGCTTCACGCCTGAGCCCCAGGTCCTAAATGTCTTTTGATCATCTTCCTCCCTGAAGGCTAGGTCGATTTGTAGGGAAAGGGCTTTGATAATTAATTTCGGAGACCATTGGAAGGAGTAGGTTATAAAACCATGAGGACCAAAATCCAGAAGAAATTTCATGGAAGGAGGTCTGGACTTAGACATCACTCCCCAGTCCGCGTGTCTGCCAAGACGTGGCCGACTGAGGGCTGACAGAGGAGGAAAGGAGCGTGCCCTTGAGGGTTACCTGATAGGTTGTGTTTCACCCTCCCTATGTTTTGGGAAGTACCGGGGTATGCAGTGATCTGGGTTGTAGGCTTGGCTTCCCTCCAAAAAGACCACCACCCATCTCCCTTTACATGCAGAGACTCACTTCAAAAATTCAAGGATCTGAAAACAAGTCACTTCAGATCCTTCCATATGAGGACCCAGCTTATGGTCTTCTGTTTCAAGACCTTTGTGCAACTGCTTCCAAACCTCGAAACTCCCCCGGTGCCCCCAACCAGCCAACCCACAGAGATGCAGGCCCCGCCAGAGTGAGCTGAAGGAGGGACCTCTTCCCTTGGCCCTGGAGCTTCTCAGACAATGAACCAAGGCTGCTCAGAGATTTCTTTGATTCCTGCAGCTCAAGGACTCCAGCAGGACCCCTCGATCAGAGGCAGGACACCAGCCCGGGCTGCTCTCTGACTGCGCCCTGGGAGCCAGGCCAGGGCTCTGTGTTTGAGGGGAGCATTGCCAGATTGTGCAAATAAGCACAGAGAGCATCCATTACAATTTGAACTTCAGATAAGCAGTAGATAGTTTTGTTTAAGTATGTTCCATAAAATATTTGGGACATACTTATGCTGAAAAATTACTCCTCGCTTGTCTGAAATTCCAACTGTATCATGTGTTCCGTGTTTTATCGGGTAACCCTATTTGCACAGTTCAAACACACCAGCAACTCCCAAATCAGAGCAGCCTCTTGCCTTAGTCATCCCGAGGCCTCTCCCGACCCCACTATCCCAGGATAAAACAGGGCCTGGGCTCCAGCACCCTCTCATTAGCCCTTTAGATTTATCCCCTGCTCTCCTTCAGTCCCTGCAGGGTTCTGGACGGCGGTGGACATGGACACCTTCTGGACAGTTGTTGGCATGGTGGAAACCATATTCAGGAGGCCCTGCTGCTCTGCCCCATGTCCTCGCCTCCTGCTCACAGACCAGCCGGGTTTGGCCAGAATACAGTGATCAGCACATGTTGGTCTCCCAGGGTTCGAAGCCCACTGCAGCCTTGTACTAGCTGTGTGACCTTGACATCCTTAGCGCCCTACCCCTCAGTTTCCTGGGAGGCTCTAAGAACAGTGGCCAGCATGGGAAGACACTGTCATACGCACGTGTGGGTTGTCTCCCGCCCCGCTGCCCCGCTGAGTGGCTCCCTCAGTCCCCCCCACTGATTTTGTTCAGGGGTCTGGGCAAGAACACAGTGGTAGCCAACTTCTAGATGCATAAATATTTGAAAGTTATAAGTTAAGCTAACAAATTATTAAATATAACAAGTTCTCTCTTCTTACCTCAATGGATATACCTGCATGACATCCTGAAGGCCAAGTTTAAATTTTTGGCAGAGGCCTTGGCGTTCCACACTGGAACATGGCCGGCTACAGAGCCAGGTCTGGCCTGGCTTCATACCCAGCTCCATCCTGTGCTAGGCAGGGCCTTGCGCACACACGTGTGGACACTCAGCCCACATGTTCAAGCTGCACATCCACACCACCCCCCAAATGTCACCTCTTGCTCACCCTTAAGGCCCACAAATATGCACATTGTAACACAGTTCACCCTTGTTGGCAGGATAGACTTGAGCGAGAGACCTGCTCCAGTCTTTGGGTTAAGCTCAGGAAACTGGGCAGGGAACTCCAGTACCCAGAGCAAGGTCTAGCAGTGTGGTACCTGTGGGCTCTTGGTGGACATGGCCTTTTAACCCACAGATGCCTGGCCCATGGCTTCTGGGCTGTGGCTGAAGGAGAGCCAGAGCAGACCCCTAATGTAGGGGCCAGTGCCCGGTGGGAGTGAGGGTAGCTGATGAAAATGGGAAGGAGGAGCTTTGGAGGTTTCCTAGAAGAGTCTTCAGGATGCCCAAGCTCCTCCCTGTCCCGGCTGGGTGTCTGCCCAACGCCTCGTGCCTCAGGGTCATTCAGGTGCCACAGTCTCACGCTCCTGACACAGGAGGGAGCTTGTTTCCCTCCTCTCACACTCCCTGACTCTGCTCCCCACCAGCCTGTGCCACTTGGCTGGCCTCCTTGGCAGAAAGGTGACAAAGGACCTGTCTCTGGAGAGTTAAATCCCTCGGCCAGAACCCAAAGCTCCTCCGGACCACATGAGGCAACGGCAGAGGTCCTGGCTTCCAGTCACTGACCTGGTTTCCTCTCACTTCTCACTGCTGGGGTGTTGGTGGAAGTCATTCAAAGCAGGTCCATTGCTCCTCAGAGAAGCAGGTGCTATTACACTGCTTGGAGCATGCCTCTCCTCTCCTCTTCTCTCCTCACGCTCCGCCCCCCCGCCCCCCCGAGTGCACCAGCCTTCTCAACTGGAATGTACCTTCCAGTGTCCCGACGTCTGTCTCAGCTCCAGCCAGCTCACCTCCTCCCCGGGCTTCTCCCTGCTCCTAACATCTGCTCACCTGCTCATCTACTCCTGACTCAACTTTCTCTGTATTTCTGTCCAAATCCCTTTCATCTTTCAAGGCTCATTTTAAGCTTCACCTCCATGATACTCCTAGTACTCCCATTAACCCTTCCCCTGGTTTATCACCTGTATTGTTTCCCACCTGGACCCCACATTTGGCCTGTGAGTTATATCCATGGTGGCACTTTTACCATGTGGCATTATTATTCTCTCCTTGTTACATAAAAATCAAAGGACTGAAAGAGATCTTAAAGACCACCTAGTCCAATCCTCATTTTTTGAAGATGAAACTGAGGAAGAGAAAGGTTTCATACCTTAGCCAGACTGAACCTGCTGGAATTACACTTAAATCACATTCAACCCTCTTGAGCCAATCCAGGAATTCCCTGTATCACCCTGAGATCTGTGTCACCCACGGGATGGGGTGGTCGTGAAGGGCAATCATGTGCTCTAGTCATTGACTGGCCAAGGGTGCCTGCTTGTTAACTGGCAGGAAAGAGCCCACAGTGGCAGCCCATGTCTGTATACCCCATTTTTCCAGGTGTTTTGCTATCCATTTGAATAGCCACCTGGCCAAAAAAAAAAAAAAAAGTGATTACCAAAGGTCACCCAGAGTCTATCAGACCAGCCCAGTTCGCTGCCGTCTGCCAGTTTCTTCAGAAAGGATAACCCAATTCCTGCCCCACCGTGGCAGGCGCCAACCCCTCCTGCTGCAGGTCACCATCAGCCTTTGCATGTTCATTTTGGAAGCCTAGAAGGCATCTTAGCAATTGTCCCCTCCAAGTTTCCCAGGGGCTGATGCGAAGCCCCAGGCAGAAGGTTGGTGGCCACTGTGGGAAGGGGGCCATGTGAGCAGCCGAGGAGTCAGGAGCGGAGGGTCCAGGTTGGACCCCCGCTCTGTCAGCGGGTGGGAGCAAGGAAAACAGAGTGGGAGTGGAAGAGCCGGGAGCGCAGGGGACAGGGCGACCTGCCCAAAGTAAGTAAGACCCCTGGACCACAAGGAAACTCCCCACTTCAAAATCAGCCAGAATAGGGCAACACAAACATTTTTCTTTTCTCCCTCCCTCTCCGGTCACCCTGCTCACTCCAAGGAAGAAAAATAGAATAATGAGCCACGTCGGAGAGTGTCGCCCGAGCAGCTCCGGAAGGACGTGGGCAGACGCCTGGCTGGGCGGCTGACTTTCTCTGTTTCTGGTGGAGATTTTATAAATACTCAGGGAGTTTGATCTGAGGCTGGTGGCGGGGAGGCCAGGGGAGCCGCAGAGGGGGGAGATAACTCAGCCCATGGGGGTTCTTGGACCTCTCCCAGGCCTGCTTTTCATTAGTGTCGCCAAGGCAACTGCTCATCTGCTGCAGATCCCATCACGCCCTGCAAAGCATCCACAGCACGTTGCTCTTTTCCTTTAATAGTAAATCTGCTGCCATCAGCTTTCCTCTGAACTCCCTCCCCTCGCCCGGCACCTTGTAGCCTGGGGAAGAGAAGATAATTAAGAAGAGAAGAGCTACAGTCCAGCTCTCTACGGCTGGTCTGCCGAGGCAGAGCTGCCATCGTCCCTGTCCAAGGCAGCAATTGGCCGGGGACCGCCGGAGGCTGGAGGCTAAGGAGCCTTGCGGAACCAGCCTGCATCAGCACTCCAGTTCCAGTCCCCCCTCTGTTCTGCACACACAGCCTTGACTCTTATCTGCTCCCTGTCTGACCTGACCTTTCCCCTCTGCACGCACCTTTATTCTTAACCCAGGCAAACATTTGCAGAGTTTCCAAGGGACGATCTTGCCAATCCTCGTTCTGATAAGTTCCAGATGCCCACTGAAGTGCACCCCGTGCCTGTCTCTGGTTTTCACCTAGGTGTCCAGTAGGTTCTACAAGGGTAGTGTCAGGGGAGGTAGAGCGTGGTCAGGGCAGAAAGGAAGACCCACATTTGCCAGGCAGTGTGAAAGGGGGTGCATGGAGCCAAAGAGGGGATGGTTGCACTTTGGAGAAGAGACAGCCAGGCTGCATGATCGACACAGCTGGGCAGGGAATGTGCACCCAGAGCCTGTACCCCCCGTATCGCCGCCACTCGCCTTCTCAGCACTAACCCACGGAACTCCTCTGGTCTGTTTCAAGTCAGCTCCCTCTAGCTGGGAGCTCCATGGAGCCTCGGCCAGGGAGTCCTGGTCTCCGATACACGCCAACGTCCGCACAGCCCTGTGCGTGGGAGGCTGTCAGCAATGTCTCTTGAAAAGAGAGACAAAGGAGGGCCATTGTCTGCGGGATGCAGGGCCTGGGTTTTCAGGGTTGTCTCTGGGCTCCTGAGCAAACCTAAGCCCCAGCCTCTTCCAGCCCCTCCTTGCTGTGGATCGTAGGTCTCCTGAAAGATCTGCGCTCAGAGCCCCTGAGCCAGCCCAGGGAGGTGCAGATGAAAAACCAGAGAAGACCCTCTCAGCTACACACGGAGCAGAACCAGGACCCTGAGTCGCCTTCTTGCCTTTTGCTCCTTTTCCCACTGAGACGGGCCCTGGAGGAGCGAACCCAGAGACCCTCCGCTGGTCTGAGCAGGAAATTCCAGAGAGGCCAACAGTGCAGTGGGGAGCTGGGAGGTGCGGAGCAAGGGAGCAATTTCATCTCATCCATTCACCCCCCAGAGGCACAGAATATATCAAAGCCTTACCCTGGGCCTGGAGGAGCAGGACCTCTGCCACCATCCACACCATACCACCACCGCAGGCCGCCGCCAGCCTTTCTCACCCAAAGCCGATGCTGAGTTTTTTAGCACTCAGTCAAGGAACAGGGAGGAGTGAGACAATTAGCGATAATTAGGTGCATCGTGTAGCCAAACAGGCTGCACAGATGGTTTTTGGTCCCTTGAAGAGGCAGAGAAGTGCCAGCCCCCATAGCACAGGCGAGCACGGGTAACGCAGCCTTGCTGCTCCCTGCGTGGTCCTGGGGCCTGCAGCATGACCATCATCTGGAAGCTGGTTACAGATGCAGGGTCCCAGGCCCCTTCTGAATCAGGGGATGCATTTTAATAAGATGGCCAGCTGATCGGAAGCACATTGGCGGGTGAGAACTGGAGCCCAGGGAGGAACACACACGGGTGCTTCCATCTCCGACCTCGTAGATTCCAATTCCAACTCTGTCGCTCAGTAACTGTGACGTTAGGTCAGGGAAGCACCCTCTACGAGCCTCAGCTTCCTCACCTTTAGAGCAGAGGTGATGTCACCTACCATACAGGGTTGAGGCAAGGCAGGGGCCCGGCACCGGTAGACTCCAGCTCTAGTCATTGTTAGCAGCACAGAGCTGGTGGCTAGGGGAACAGTCAGATCATTTGCTTCCCCCAAGTCAGCCACCCAGGAGTTGGGTTTTGGCCAGCCCTCTTGCTATGCCACTTTTATATTTTCTGGGGCCATTTATAGACTCCTGACCATGAACCCTGAAGCCTTTCATCTCCAGTCACACCGCCCCCCCACGTGAAATAAGAGCCTGAGTGCCCTTGTGGGGAGGATGGATAGCTATGGGTGAAGGAACTTCGTGAATGTGGGTAGGCCAGGTCATGAGGAAGAGGAGACACAGCGTCTGACTTTGGTAATGGAGCCTTATAAACGGCATGGTAGCTGTTTCCTACAAGTGAGCAGTATAGAGTCTGGATTTCATTTCTTTTACCATCCCTGCATTTTCTTGAGAGACGATAGGGTTCCGTCCTCATGGGGCTGAGGTACTAAGCCACTTCCCTTTGTTTTGTGTTGGTGCGTTCTGTAGCTATAGTTCCCTGCACTTTCCCGGCTAATGTAACAGGAGCGCTGGAGAGACAAGCCACAGGGGCCTGCTGGGACCTCGAGGTCTCCGTGAATCCTGGGCTCATTTTGCAGAGCTGCTTTCCCAACAGAGCTTGGCTGAAGCTGCTTTTCAAATTAGTTTGTGGGGAGGGGGGTCAGGGGAGAAGAGAGAGGGACAGCCCCTGGGTGTTCTGTGGAATGTGCTGGCTGGTGACCTGGCCAGCTGGGTGGGTCATTTAAATTCGCTAAGCCTCAGTTTCCTCCTAGGATAACAATGCTAATAGGAGAACCTCCCTGAAGTTGCCATGCAAGTCCTAACCTATTCCGGGGAAAACGGGATTTCTGGAGGATTAAATGGGGCGATACTTACAAAGAAGCTGGAACAGAGAGAGGCATACAATCAATCCGTGTTAGCTGCTGTTTCTGTTCGAAGAGGTGGGCCTTGGACAGCTGGCCTAGGTAGAAAATCACAAGTAAGAGAGTGATTTCCATTTGCAAACAGAAAGCCCAGCTCCTCACTCTGTACAAGTCAGCAACTGACCATCCCTTCCCCCACCTTCATTTTTTCTTTCCTTGGCTGCCAGAGTTGAGACATGTGGCTCACCAGGCTGCCCCGGTGAGTTTAAAGCTTTAAATAAATACATGCTCAAGATTGCTGTCACATCCCTGCCCCCACAACTGCTGCAGGCCCCTCCTGACCTGGGGATGGCTCTCCCTCCCTTCCCTCTCGCTTCCTCTCCTGCTGGAAGCCAGGCCCAGGCGGAGCCCTGAAGAAGGTATCTCCTCCACACACGTAAGCTGGTCCCAGGGGCCCTGCACAGGGTGGGCCAGGCTCGTCCTGATCCAGCACAGACTCTCCTCTTCCTGGGTTTGTTAGAAGCCTGAACAGGCCCCTAGTCTTATGACTTCAACAGATGTTTCTGCTTAAGCAGCCCTGGCATCTTTACGGCCTGTTTTTTCCATTCTTGCTTCTCTTCCTCTGTCCCAGCAGCCCTGAACGCAATTTGGACTTCATTTTCTTTCTAATGATTACAGGGATAGAGAGAACGTTTTTTTTTTCTCCACCCCCCCCCTTTTTCCTTAGTTCTTCAAGTCTCACACACACACACACACACACACACACTCCACATACATGCAGATCTATGCTCATGGCGTGTGTTTGCTAGTGTTCACTGACATTCAGTTTCACTTTAGACTCAGCCCTGTCTCACAGCCTGCCTCCCCGCCTCCACCCACACGTCACATTCAGCCCCCACATGCCCCCACACGTGTCACCCCAGGGCAACCGATTGGTGTGTCCTCCCAGTTGCTGATTCTGAAACCTCGGACTGGCCTCGGAGCTCCTGCCTGTCCCTCCAGTGAGGCAGGAAGAGCCTTGCTGTCCATCAGGCTCCGTGGGTTGGGGAAGGTTTCGGTTGATTGATGGAGTGAGAGCTGAGACGCAATCTCCACGCATCTCATCAAACTGCCCGGCCAGCCAGGCTACCCAGACTCAGGTGGGGCCAAGTTGACAGCCGTGGAAAAATGGAACCAGTTTTGCACGTCCAGGTGACAAGCTTAAAACCAGTCTGGCCACTCTTCACATCAACACCCACATTCACCCAGCTTGCTGGCATGGGGAGGTGTTCCCCTTTGCCTGCCCTGCAGGGTTTGGGGTCACCTGTCTCAGAGTTTGGTTCCCACAGCAAAGAAAGCCTGAAAACCTCAGGCGTTCACCTGAAGGTCTGTCCATGATGTAGGCACCTGGAGCTCAGAACCCCTTACTGCCTCCAAGACTGAGGAGTGGACCTGGATTTATCCTCTGGGCTCCCACCGGGGCTGTGAGTGCATCTACCTGGACTGCTAAATGTCGACACCATCTGCTGCCTTACCTGGGGTTAGCCCATTGCCTTGAGGAACATCGGTCTTAATTTCTCCACGTCTCTGCAATATTTCTGCCTGAGCGTCTAATGACACAGGCTCACCTCGCGGGGTATGTTCAGGATTGAGCTAACAACTATCAATGACTACAGACTATCCCGTTGCTGACCGTGGAGGAGGGTGGAGCCTTCAGAATGTCCCATCTTCAACACTCTCACCATGAGGGCCCTTTCCAGGCGAGCAGTGGAGGGGTGGCTGAGCTGAGCCCATGGAGCCCACACAGGGTGACTGCCCCACCCGAGAAGGGCCCGGCAGCCTCTGCCAGCCCTCTCCGCTTTGTGGTAGCGATGCATGAGCATCTCACCATAACGTTTTTCCTTCCTCCTTCCTACTGAAACAAGTTAAAACCCCGGTTCTAGTCCGTTAGTGTTTTGGGCACTGAGTTGTGACACCTTCCCCGCGGTGGATTGAGGGAGGCTGCTCGGAGCAGTCAGCAACAGTGAAATGACCCTGGGTTCCAGGAGTGTGGGGACACACTCAAGGATGGGGGAAGTGGAGGCTGAAAGAAGACCCAGAAGTAGGAGCCAGGAGAGTGACAGTCCGCCACACCGGGATCCACGGGGGAAGGGGGACGTGCCGAAGAGCAGCCACACTCCTGGAGCGGAGTCTTGAGGACACCCCCTTCTGTTTGCTCCCCTTGCCACACATTCGCCCACAAAAGGAAGAGGGGAGCTCTCTCCTGGTCTTCTCCCTCCGTGAGTCCCTCCAGAATTCCCCTCTGGCATGTATGCTTCCCCAGCAACAACCAGAGATCCCTCTGAAGGTTGAAATCACCTCAACACCAATAGCCCCACTGCTCAGGCACTCACCTTTCCCCAGCGTTCTGCCTCGGCTGTGCCAAGCCCTCCTCGTGTAAATGCTGGTGGGGGAGCTGTGGGAGAGATGGGGACTGCTTGTTGCATTTTTGCTGCTCCGCGGGGTTCCCCACACAAGTATTTGCCACAGCGCCTTCCCACTTGTCAGAAGGCGTGCTGCTTGTAAGCCTGAGCCCTGGAGATGTGGGACTGACTGTCCAGCCACCCAGATGCCCAACAGTCCTCCTCTCACTCCCCTTGTTTCCTGTCACTGCTGGATCCTGCTGGAGGAGTGGAGCCCTGAGAAACTGCCTGCCACCCTAGCACTGTGTGGAACCAGGCAGACACGGGTGGCAAGTAGCTTTCGTACGATCAAAGGGATGCTCACTCTCTCTGTTCACCGAAGGCCCTGTGCCCTGAGGGACCTGGCCAAGGCCTTCCCTCCAGATGGCTGTGATGCTGTGTCCCTCTGCACCAGGAGTGAGGAAATGGATGCTCTCGGGACTCCCAGAGCCAAATCCCCTCCCTGTATCAGAAGGACCTGCTTCCGTGGGCCGAGAGGGGGCCTTCCAAATCCCAGCGATCTTAAGTTCACTGTAAATGTGAGGGTGGAGGTACACTGGGCGGGGGGGGCGTGTTCAGTGGGGAGAGTGGGAGGGTGTGCTGCATGGTTGTGAGGGTGTGAGGGGTTGTGTGTGTGTGTGTGTGTGTGTGTGTGTGTGTGCGTGTGTGTGCGTGCGCATTCAAGGGAAAGGAGAGAGGAACGGAGCAGGTGGTTGCTGACTCTCGAAGGCGGGAATCTGTCCCAAGACAACAACTGAGTGGCCTAAAATGCTTTAAACATATGCGTCCCAGTTTTTACATAATCACAAGAGTAATAGTAATAATTTTTGGCTATTATTTAATGAAATCTTTCTCTGTGTCAAGCACTTAGTGCACACACGAGATACAAGTATTATTATGTAATTTTTCACGTGGGAAAATAAGCATTGCAAAGTTGGGTCAGTTGCATATAATCATAGATGTGAGAAGTGGCAGAGCCAGGGTTAGAACCCTGGTTTCTGACCCAGAACCCAAAGTCTTCCACGTATCTATAGTGATGACAATGATAACTACAGGAGGTGGCAATAATAACCGTCCACACCAGAGTACACCTGTCATGCGCCAGACACTGTTGTGAGTGCCTTACACAGATTTACTTAACTTATTTTTGCGAAACTCTACTTACCATGATCTCCTTGTACAGATGAGGAAACTGAAGCACAAAGTATTTTGGCCTTGATTTCCTTCCATGTAACACCTTTCAACACCTCTTGTGTGTTAGAGGCTTTGTGTGGGGCCCAGAGTTAAGTAAGACATCGATCTTATTTTCTGGGACCTATCAGCAAGCCCAATGCTGCGACCATCCATCAGAATGGGCTCAGGGTGGGATCTCAGGACTTGAAATGGGGCATATAAGAATGGGCATCCTGCCCTGGCTGACATAGCTCAATGGATTGAGCGCAGGCTGCAAACCAAAGTGTCGCAGGTTTGATTCCCAGTCAGGGCACATGCCTGGGTTGCAGGCCATGACCCCCAGCAACCACACATTGATATTTCTCTCTCTCTCTCTCTGTCTCCCTCCCTTCCCTCTCTAAAAATAAATAAAATCTTAAAAAAAAAAAAAAAGAAAAAAGAATGGGCATCCTAGCATATCCTGGACAGATGAGCAGGCCAGAAGGCCTCCGGAGCAGGAGCCCAAGCAGAGGAGCAAGACAGCATGCCGTCCTCAGACCGAGGCCCGAGCAGCGGGACAGGCAGAACCGAAGCCCTTTTATTCCGCCTGCACTGTGGCTGTAAGGGCAGGACTCCGGAGCCGAGCTGCTGGGTTCACATGCTCACTCTGCCCATCCTTAGCAGTGTGCCTGGGGCAAGTTAAGGAACTCCTTTGGGCCTCAGTATCCTCATCTGGAAAATGGGAATAATAACAGCACCCACCTCACAGAGTTGTGTGGGAACTAAATGAGTGAATACAAGATGACCTTAGAACAGGGCCCAGACCATGGGTGGCTATCTGGGTCACCTTCCACGCTCTCATCAGCCTGGGGTCACATTGGCTTTCTGAGGCTGAGGCAGGCAGAGGCTGCAGGTAGAGGCCAAGCTGAACCGGTGGTAGAGAGATGAAAACTATGGAGGGCACCAGTGAGGACCTGTCCCTGTCAGCTTCAAGGGGAGGGAGAGAGGAGATCTTGTGGGATGGAAAAGGAATTCACACCCTTGGTATAGCAGGTGGGCAAACGGGCATGGGATTCTTCCTTCTTAATTGCCAGAAGCCAAGAGGCAGGTGCCTGGTCCCTGGGCTGGTTGGAAATGAAGAATTTCTCTGGGCTGGCATTTTCTGTGGTGCCACTGTTGTCCAATTATGGGCATGAAGAGAGGTTCCCGCTGCATTTACGCAGCTTCTCAATCACACAGGACAGGAATATTGGTCTCTCTCCGGCATCCCCTCTATAAAATTCCCCAACCTCTGTCTCCAGCTTGGAAGAAAGACAGAGGTGGCTGGGGGAAGTGGCGGAAGGCAGCTGTGTTCTGTGACAGTAAATCTTTCCCAGAAGCCCTGCTTGCTTTACTAGGAAAGGAGACAGCTGAGCTCATCCGCCAGGGCTGGATCAGCCTGGAAAGAATCCTTCCTAACCCCCAGAAGACCCCTCAGAAGCTTGAGAAAGGAATGGCTCGCTGGGGCGCTTTATTTGGGGACACGGGACTGTCAGGCTGGGCAAGGGTGTCTGATGACATATGAGAGCAACTGAGAGTGGAGGTCGGCCTTTTGAAAGCAGGACAAACATGTTCGCCTGAGAGGAATCTCGTGATTGCTCCGGCTCCTCACCCCGACACTGTTCAGAGAGCGTCCCCTAGGACTCTCCTCCGTGTGCCTCGGGAACCACAATTTCCTCTCCCAGAAATCCCATTAAACCGTGAGAGTGTGCGCGCCCCTATTCCTTCCCCACCTATTTTTAATTTCTCACACTTCTTTGCACATTTCAACCCTAGTATGCATCCCCACAACATTCTCCTTGAACTCATTCTCTCTCCACGAGGTCTTTCTCTACCAGCCACTCTCTGAAGCCACCAGGTCTCTGAGGATAACAAGGGGGTCTGGACTTTGGAAAGAGAACTCCTTCCTTCGAGATCTCAGCATCCCACAACGGCTGAAGATGGAGGCATGGTCACTGGGATGAGACGCTGGCCATGGCTTGGGAGGCGGCCTGCGCGTCTGGCCCACCCACACCCAGCCTCACAGGGGTACAGCACCTGCCCCTCACCTCACAGCGTGTTTCCTCCGTGGCCTCCTGCTGGGCTTAAGTGCCAATAATATGGAAACAGGGGGTGTCTAAGGTACACCCCATGTGGCAGCTTGAGTTTCTTGGAACTGAGCTGAACTAGGAACTGATGGCCTGGATTTTCCCTCAGACTCTAAACTGAGAATTTTCTCAGTGCCCATCTTCCCCCTCTGCCCGGGCCTACCACAGTCTTTCGGGAAACTCCTGGGCACGCATGGAGCCCCAGACCTTTTTTCCGTTCCACTCGTGGTTGTCCACGCTGATGGAGCAGAACGCTGACACCGAAATACTGCACGTGGAAGGCGATTCAAAATGACGCATGATTCATCCAGAATGCATGCTTCCAGTTACCTCTACTGACTTACCTTGCTAATTATAAGCTTCCTCTACTATGACAATGAGCTTGCTCCCATTGTCAAAAAATGACCCAGGCCCTGGCTAGTGTGGCTCAGTTGGCTGGACTGTTGTCCCGTAATCAAAAGGTTGTGGGTTTGATTCTCAGTCAGGGCACATACATAGGTTGCAGGTTCAATCCTTGGTCACGGAGGATACAATCCCAGGCCCGGCACATACAAGAGGCAACTGATCGATGCTTCTTTCTCACATTGATGTTTCTTTCTCACATTGATATTTCTCTTTCCCTTCCTCTCTCCCTTCCTCTCTCTCTAAAAGCAATGAAAAAATGTCCTTGGGTAAGAATTTTTTTAAATGACCTAGGGTCAAAGGGGAACCAGTCAAGGCACCCTGTTTTGTCTGAAGTAATGCATCTATGAATAAGTGTGTTGAGTACAACTGCCTTTTCCCATGGGTGGCTATGTCTGTGGTATTAAAGAGATCTTTCAGGGCTACCACCAGCTTGGGTAGATTAAGTTTGTGCTTATGTCCTGAGCAAGGGCTGTGAAGTCAGCTGTGATGTAGTTTCTCTGGCCCGCAAAATGACAAATGGCTTTTGAGGAATTACTAAGTGACTTATGACCAGAACAATGGAGCAGCCTGAGTCAGTCTCCCCAGTGCGTACATTATGTTATTTACAATAGCGAGAAATAGGCACAACCTTGCTGTTCACCCACAGGGTATTATTAGCTGAATGAACATCCGTATGATGGAATCCTAGGCAGTCATTAGAATTATGTGCTAGAAGAAGGCTTAATTTCATGGGAAACTGTTCACAACCTACCTTTAAAGGGGAAAAGACAGACTATAGAGCAGTATGCACAGACTATAGGGGTCTTGTGAGAAAAAAAAACATTGTGTACGGTTTTTAACTAAAAGAATATGTATAAGAACATTAACCGTGCTATCTCTAGGTAATAAAATTTGGCTTGACTTTTATTTTCGTTTTTGGGGGTTTGTCTACATTTCTCAAATTGTCTCCCATGAATGTTTATTATTACAAAATCAAGGAAAAGTTGGGTTATAAAAAGACGATCCGAGGGATCAGCAGATGTGCTTCCCGCTCCTTACCCCGAGTCTGCTCTCCACGGTGTGCTGCAGGCTCAAATTGCTCGGCCCTCCCCACCACAGACGCTAGTGGAGCATGAGGCCTGGAGCGGCCGGGGTCCTGGGCAGCGTCGCCAGGGAGAATTCCTGCCTGATAGTAACAGCTTTGGAAAGGTTTTGTTCTCACCTAGCACTGGGAATTAATCATACCAAAACTGTTATTTCTTTCCTAATTGGGAATGAGCTTCTCCAAGAGATCGTAAATAAGTGGATAGGGGCTCACGGAGGGCAATTATAAACGTCGACAGCTGCTCCATGGGTTTTCAAACACGAGTGTGATTCAGCCCTGCTCCTTGGCCTTTCTACGGCGTTCTGTCCCTTGGGCGTTTGAAAATTTGCTGTCACAGTGAGAGGGGAAGGGGTTGGGAGAACCATGGTCCTTCTCCTTGCACAGAAGGACGATGAAGGACACTGGAGAGAACTAAACGCAGGGACTAAGACAATTCGGCTTTGTTTGTCCGGGTCATGGATGGTGGTCTCCATCAAGCAGCGCCAGAGTGTGGACAAAAGGAGCAGTGAATGAGCTCTGAGGAGGGAACAGGCGGGCTGCTGCCGCCGCAGAACAGAGGCTGGCCTCGGTGCACACCATTTCCGGCAAAGATCTAAAGAACCTATGTAGCTTTTAGCTGCTCTCATCACCACCTTCTTCCAAAGCAGAAGGGTCAAGGTCATCTTACTTCTCACCATAGGAAATGACACGGCAAGTGTTCTGCCTATCCTGAAGTCACCATTCCCACCTTGGCGATGCACCTAGAATGTATTGGGGAACCCTGCTGTCCCCCCAGTCCACTGTTCTGGCCCATCAACTCTGCCACTCCAGGGGTGCTGCATTACCTAGCTCTGGTGCTTGGTCAGATGATGGCTTTTGTCAGTCACCCTGTCCTTGGAAAATTCATTTCCCTCTTGTATTGGAGAATTCCCCTTGTGCTTGTCATTGAGCCAATCAGGAGACCAAGGTTTCCATTTTCTCAGAAGTAATTAACCAGCTGTTGCCACTGAGAAGCCTGTTCCTGGAATATTTCACTCATCCTTTTACAGCTGTACTGCAACCCCAGGAGACGAAGGCTGAGGCAGGGGCCCAAGTTCTCCCCAAGCAGAGAAGAAATGAGCTGCGGCTAGGCCGGGCTGTGCACCGAGTACAGGGCCCATGCCCACTCCACCTGCCACTGAAAGCATTTTGTGTCATCCACTCTTGATTGCCTGGGGACACCTGAGGGTGGCCGAGTGCAGAGTGGGAAGGAGGGGCCAGCTAAAGAGCATGTCCTCTGTAGAATAATAGAATAAGGCTCCTACCACCTAGCCCTTGATAAGACTCCTCAAAAAAAAAAGAGAGAGAGAGAGAGACAGCAGACAGACATAGATAGACAGAAGGAAGTCTACCCTACTACATCCATCCAGACCAGCTTTGCCCAGTGGCAGTATTGTAGCCAGTGAGGTTTATCCAAGGTATGATCATTGCTAATTGAAAACTATGTCCTTTCAGCTCAAAAGAGGGAAAGATGCCACTTTTCAGGCAGTTGACCCAGAAATGTAAAGAACTGTATTTCAGGGGGTGCAAACTACACAGATTTAATGGAGGACCCTAGTAGAGTGTCACTTTGGGCTCAATCTGATTTTAAATCTAAATTCTCTAGGGCGAGTAGTTTCTAGGGAAGAGATAACTGCTTATGCACTAAGTGGTGCTCCCAGAAGGAAATCCTTCGGCCCTACCATCTTCTTACAGAAGATGATGAAGGTGAAGCTTTCAGCTGATATTCTTGTTAGACTATGGAAAGCACATTAACTCCAACCTCATTCATTCACTCACATGTCTGTTTAACAAATGTCTAGAATACCTTATATGTGCATGAACCAAATGCTGTGCATGGCCTGCCACCCCCTCCAGGAGTTCGCAGCCTGGGAGGAGGGCACTCAGGGAAACTGAAATTATAACGGATTGTGTGAGAGCCCAAAGCCAAGTGAGAAGGGGCCACAGAGCACAAAGGCAAGTGAGTGACAGCTTAGGCTGCCCACAGCTTCTGGGGGCGGCTCACAGGCAAGGAGACTTGAAAGTGGGAGCTGACGATGAGAAGGAGTTTTCCAGGCAACTGAACTGTTCTGTAGATATGGGTGTGTTACACTCCACGTCTGAGTTCCAGGGAGTGACAGGGACACCACCGCCATGTCAGGAGCATGGCTGTGTTCCTCAGCAGTGATCCCCGGCGCTCAGTGGCCCAAAGCAAGCCTTGATGTGTGGTGCAGCCAGGAGGCATCTCAGACCAGAGTCCTGAGGCCAGTGGCATAGTCATCCAGGGGTGGCGCCTTCTCAGAAAAATGAGGCTCCAGCTCTATTTAAGCATGTAGGCAAAAGTGCCTAGACAGAGATGCGATAGGGCCTGCACAAGGGTGGGTCGGGACTGGCCATAGGCCCCAGTCCTTTGATTATGCCCCTCACTCCCTCCGCCTGCCCTATCTACTCCGCTCTCACCCAAGCATCTACTGAATAGCTACTCATGGTTCAAGACTCAGCTCAGAAGCTGCCCCCTCCAACAAGATTTTCCCAACATTCCAGGTTCAGACAGCCATCCCCTTTCCTACCCCATTCCCACCTTTGGCACCTGTCCCCTCCTACCTGTCTCAGAAATCACTGCATGAATTTATTTACGCACCTGTCTCCCTGAGGGCAGGAGGTGGGTATTTTTCTTCTCTGTGAGCCAGGTGCCTACCTACCTGTCTGGCAAACTCGACTCCATTGGATGCAGGCTGCACGTGAGCTCTTAGCACACCTTGGAGTCTTCTAACACAGCAGAAGTTATTTTATTGCAAAGTCCTTCCCGATAAAATCGAAGAGTGTCTAATACCCCTGTTTCACATATAAAGAAACTCAAGTGTGAAGGGAGGCAACTCCAGAATTGAGTGTGTGGCGGCGGATCCAGGAGTGTCAATCCCAACCAGGGCTGCGCTGAGACCAAAATTCCTCAGAGCCCAGGCCACCCCAAATCAGGTGAGATGCCAAACAGACCAGAATCTTGCCGAGTGGTTTCACAGTGCTGGTCTCCAGCGTGTTCTGGAAGGTTCTCCTGGGCGGCGCCTCCAGAAGGTGGGGGCCGGGAGAAGACCCCCAGGCCCAGGGCAGCATCAGGTTCCCCCTTTTCTGTCAGCAGGCATGGAAGGTCCTTTAAGAAAATGGAGTATTATTATTTGTTTGTTTTCACAGTGACTCATCTGTGGTAACTGGGTTAAAGTCCACTTAGAGAAAAGGAGAACAAAAGACCTCCTGTTAGTGCTGGAAGTTTGCCTCTTAAGATATCACTGAGAGGAACTGGGAAGAAAAAAAAAAAAAAACGCAGCAGGGCAGAGGAAGCTGCAGGCCGTCGGGAACACAGCGGCCCTTTGGAAAGGCAAACACGGCGGCTTTCATCTCCCGCGCCCTATCTGGCTGGCCTCTCCCTCCGCCGCTGCTTTATGACCCTCGGCAGTGCTGGCCGCCACACACGGGCCAGCGCCCTGTTCCCACACTCCGTGGGCACGGGGAGGCTGCCGCTGCCGGGGCAGCGTCGACGCATCTCCGTGTCCAACCAACTCGGCATGATGATGGTGACGGACCGACACACAGGACTCACCGTGGGCCGGAGGCTGTTTTGACACAGCGTCATCACTGGTTTCATAAACCCCCAGGAGGCTCACAGGCTACCCACCTATCCAGCGGCGGCAGAAGGGAGGGGCCGGGAGGCAGGAATCTGCCCCACCCTCTCTGGGAAACCCGGGGCCTCGGTGCAGGTAGAGGAACCGAGGGGCTCGCAGGCCCCACACCAAGTGGGACCACATTTCCGAGGGGCATGTCCCAGGGAGCAGACTCGGGCCATCTGACTCTAAAACCCGAGCACTCTCTTCAGATGAAGGAAGACGGAGAAAGCCCAGATTTCCCAGCTTTCTTCTCACAGCCTGCCTGCCATCCCATCAGCCCACCTGTGTTACACTGGTGCCCGTGGCCTTTCTCAGCCAGCTCTGTGGAGACGGCATTCTCAGCCTTGGCCACCAGACATGAGGCGGGCTGCACGGGGATTGCCCACCCCCCACCCCCCACCTGCGCTGTAGGAAGCTGGGAATTCTTTGCTGCCAGGCTGTGGAGGAAGGGGCACAAGGGGAAGACAAGTCCCTGAAAGTCCCAGACCCTCCCTCCTTTCAGAGACACTTCCCACCCCTCCTCTTCCTTCCCAGGGGTCTGCGGGACCCCAGAGATTAGGCCTGGCTTGTGGGTCCCAGGCCTCTGCCCTGCTGGATGGCTGGGCCTTCTGGGCCTCCCGATTCAAATAGTCAGCCCCAGTAATTCCATTTCCTGGACAAGACCTATTTTTGGTAATTTCCCACCAAGCACCAGGTATCCTTAAACAGAAACCTTAAGATGAAAGTGTTACTGTGCTAATCTAGCCCCTCTTCCTTCATGGATCTCCAGGTTCCACAGCTCGCAGGTGTGGGGAACGGCCTCCACCTGCTGTGATAGGCGCAATAGGTGAGCGGCTCCGGTGCGGGGTGGGTCCTCTGCTTTTCTGCAGGCTGCCCTGTGACGGTGAGGAGATTGCTCGCACTAATGAGCAAGGAAGGCCTCTGCCAACAATGGGTTGAGGGGAAGACTCAAAAGCCCATCCCGGGCTTCTCCCTTTGGCTGGCCTCGCGGGGATCAGGCCCCCGGTGGAATCACGGGAGATTTAGGGCTTAATTAAACCCTGGCTTTGGGCCAACATGCCGGTGGCCCCTTGAATTTCCCAGGTCCACCCAATTGGCGTAAACACTGGACTGGGAACGAGAGCCGTTTAGCTGATCCCACGAGAGCCGGTCCTCATTAGCGAAGAGCCTGCTCTCAGGGCTCGGCAGGTGCGGGCAGCCCCCACCCTGGACGCACAGAGTGACTCTAAGTTAGTGGTCCCCACCTCTGCACTCTCCGGAGCCACAGCGGGGGGCTGTGTGGACCATCTCCACATTGGGACCCTATGTAAAAGGGATCCCTTACATTTCTTGGCCTGATAACGCCCAAGCTCACCACCCAATGTGAGCAAGTCCTCTTCCTAGTGAGTTGTCCTTGATTATTCTTTGCATTTAGAGATGATTTTGCTTCTGAGTGAATGCCTGGACCTTGCACAGCCTGAAGCATAAGGGTTGGGGCTACCCCCCTACTTGAGGTCACACTAGTGAATCGCTTGTGCGAGGCCACCCATGAAGCAGATGGAACAACTGCCAGCTTTCCTGAGTTTGGCGATTTGGTTGTTGCTTACGTTCAGCGTTTGTCTGCAACCCTTGAGGACTCAGCAGAGCACGCTGCTTAGGTTTCCTTGTGGCCCGGGACTGACCATCCAAAAGATTTATTCCCTGACCCCTCACAGTTTGCTCTCCAGGGATCCCTCTGGAATTATCCTGCAGCCGCCACCTGAAGCATTGGACCCTGGAGTCGGTCTCATGGCCAAGGCTTGCCAGTAACGTGGGGGTCCTGGCAAGATGTAAGGGACAGAGGAACGATCTAGCAGCAGGAGGAGGAGAGCCAGGAACACCTCCCACCCCGACTGGCTCTGTGACCTTGGTTGTTGGCATCACTCTCATCTGGGCCACGGTTTCCGTGCTTACAAACATAACGATGATACCTGCCACCGACTTCTCCCCGAAGGAGAACGGGAGAGTGAAATAATTACTGTTTATTGAGCACTTGGAGTTCTTTGGAGAAAGGCCTTCATAAATATCAGGCGTGATTAAAGGATAACAGTTTGCTAACTCTTAGAGGAAGTACTTAATGGGATCAGGGCTGAATATCTTGATGACTGAGTTTCATTCTTTACTGGGATGTGCATGGAGCTCCCGTCACTCAGCTCTGCTGTCCACTCGTGTTATTATCCGGGTGTCGCTGTCGTGTTCATTTTAATGTAATAGCAGGTCCAACAGATGGTACCCTCCTACCACGCTTGCCCATTGCCTCTGCCCTCACAGCAGCTCCCATCCCCTCCACTCAGGTCACCAAGGCCCCCTCATTGTCAAGCCCAGTGGCTTTTTCTTATTCCTCACTCTCCCTGTCTTTTCTGGAGCATGACACTGGTCAGTACCCCCTCCTCATCTTTGGAAGTTTTATTCTGTGGTTTCCTCAACCCCAACAGGTCGAAGCTGAAATCGTCATCATCCCTACCCTGACCACCCTGTTTCTCTTCACAGCCTCGGGGGGCCCAACCTCCAGATTTCCCTCTCCATCGCCACCCCTCCATGCAGGCCCTTACTCTCCCAGCCTGCTTGGTCCTTGCCAAATCCTTCCGCTGGCTCGAGAAACCCCCAGACTCGAGGCAGGTGTGACATGGGTGTGGCCCTGAGTGCCACACAGCCCTCTCTGCACCACTTTGACCTCTGGCCATCCTGTTCCCCAAGCCCACCCAGGTGTCTCCCGCCCCCTCCCTGTTGGCCACTCCTGCTCCATACACCTCAGGACCTCCTTTCCTGCCTGTCCACCTCCTGGTCTGGTTCCCAAACCCAGTTCCCGCACTTGCTCCCAGCAAGCTCATGGAACTGACTGAAAATCTAGCAAGAGAGGTCATTTCCTAGGGCACCATGACCAACTCATCCCCTGCCTACGTCCTCCCCAACAGACAGACAGACAGACACACATATCCACTTGTGCAGCTACAGACACACACAGAAGCATAAAAACACACAGAAAGACAGATTGACACACAGATATACAGACTCATACACAGATGTGCACATACAAACTTGTACACATGTATGCACATGCAAGCTCATATGTACTACATGTGTATAGGTGTACACAAACACACAGACACTCCTATACATAGACACAGGCATACACACTTATGTAGACACATAACACATACCTCCACACACACATTCTTCTGCCCTTCCAGTGTCCTGACTGGCTGAAACCAGTTTCCCTCTGCTCCTCCGAGTAGCCTCTTCTCCGTGCTCCTGCCTTTCTCCTTTCCCATCCGTATTAGTCAGGAAAACCCAACCAGGGAAGCAGAACCAGGAGCAGACACGCAGAGTGAGGCAAAAGTAGGTTTTCAGTTGTTCATATGGAAAACAATACACTCGTACATAATAATACAAGAATACACCATGTTTCATGTACTCACAACTGCAAACCTACTTTGGCCCCACCTTGTATGTACACGTACACACATGCACACACACAAACATATACATACATATTTACATACACCGAGAGAGAGAGATTTTAAGGAATCACTCACACAGTTGTGGGGCGGGCAAGTCTGAACTTCACAAGGCGGGCTGGCAAGCTGGAGACCTGGGGAAGAGCTGGTGTTGGAACTCCAGCCCAAAGGCAGTGTGGAGACGGAGTTTCTTTCTCTCGGGGGACTCCAGTCTTTTCTCTGAGGGACTTCAACTGATTGCTCGAGGCCCACCCACACTACGGAGGGTCATCCGATCTACTCAAAGTCTACTGATTTAAATGTTAATCACATCTGAAAAGTACCTTCACAGCAACGTCCAGATGGGAATTTTATCAGATATAAGGGTGCCATGACCTAGCCAAACTGACACACATAATTAACCATGACACCATCATCTGGTAAGCTAGAGTTCATATAAATCCCCCGTGTCCTCACTCTCATCGTGATGGTTCCCTGCTCTAAAACCTAAAGTGCCTTCACCCCAGGCTCCTGACAGGCATGCGGTAAGTAACTGTTGAGTGAGTGTGCAATGCAGACAGAGCCTTTGTGATGGGCACCAGTCAGCTCAACACAGCAAATCATTTTGAGGGCCCAATGGTGAGCTGAGTTAGAAGATGAGGATACAAATATCAGCGTGTGCTTTCTGTCTTTTCCCAGCCCCCTTCCTGAGGCAGGGCCATGCTGCAAACGTCTCTAATCCCCCACAGTACCCGAGGGAATGCTGTTTACAAAGCAGGCCCTCAATTACCTGTGGATCACCCTATTTTTCGGACTATAAGACGCACCCCCCCCAACGAAATTTGGGAGGAATAATGGTTGTTAATGCTGCTGTTGAGTTCTGTTTACATTTATATTGGTGAAATATTATGTTATTTATGTCATTAACTATTTTACCACATTTTTTGCTTCAAAATTTTTTTCCTATTTTCCTCTAAAACCTAGATGCATCATATGGTCCAGAAATACAGTAATTAATTTGAGTCTTTTTGCTGGTCCCTTTATCAAATTTACCTGAAGTGTAAGATTTGGGGGCCTTATTTATGAAATTATGAATTGTAGCGCCACAATCTGTTCCCACTTTGATGTTAAGAGACGTGTTCACACTCAGAAAGAGTACATGTCCCCAGGACAGTCACAGCTGTCTCTAGGGGCAGAGTTGCTGGTGTCTTCTACCTGATTTTTTAGTCTTTTCTGTGTCTTCCAAATTGTCCTCTATGGCCATGGGTTAACTTTTGTAAAGTTAAAAAAAAGGTCATATTTTTTCTTTTCTTATCATTTACGAGTATGAGGAGATTCGAGATTCCATGCTCCGTTCTTCCCAGGGCCCCCAGTGCACCTCTTGACTTCTCTATGAAAAGATGGTGACCTGGGACATCCTTGAAAAACCTGTGAGGTCATAAAAGGTAAAGGTGACTACAAATGGCTGTTCTGTTTTAATTATGTTCTGCTAGGAACAGGCAGCCGGGTCACCTGCATCTCTGCTTGCGCCTCTCCTCCAGTCTGCAGGCTCCTCGCGCTCCCGGGCTCCCGGGCTCCCGGGCCCCATCTGCATGCGCGGGCTGCGTCTCTGCTGGAGGAACAACACCCCGCCACGGTGGAAGAGACTGTTCCTTGAACTTCACTTCAGACCCAGCCTGCCGGGGTCTCCGGAGGGAAGTGTTCACCTCTGGCCCAAAGGAAACGGAGCTTCAGAAAAACCACAGCAGAGGCCGCAGCGGCCTCAGGCCCTGAACTTCGTATTTCTTCTACTGCCAGAACCACTGCCTGCCAAGCGCCACGGAATTCCCAAAAATGTGCAGGGGAAACCGAAGAGCCGGAGGAATGCACATATCTGTGGCTGGGGAGTCTGTCTCAAGGGTCACTGGGACGGGGCAGCCAGGTGTGCTGGGAGTGGCTGCGGCCGTGGGAGAGGGTAGCTGAATCGGACCAAGGGAGCCAGGTCTACTCTGAAGCTGAATTCCAAGAAACTTACCCTGCACAAGGCCAAGTCTGTGAAATCCCCCTCGTCCTGGAAACGAGGTCCTAGCAAATTGCTGGGCTTTCCAGTGTGATATTTGATAAGTGCAAATGGGCTGAAAATATTCTTGAGATTTTTTGGTCTTGTACAATTTGTGGCGGCCGCCACGGCCTGTCTCACCGCCTACAGCGTCCCACCAGTGGCTGCACTGGCCAGGCGGGGCCCAAGTTTGCCTTCGACTGCCTTGGCCCTCCAGTGAAGCCTGCTTTGTCACCTCTGCCCACAGAGGGAAGCAGGGGTCCCACTCTGCACCATCATGGGCACGGGTCTCCTGCAGCCCTCGCTTGGCCCTGTTCAGGGACAAACAGCAGCAGCCCCCAAAAATGCCCGGTAGCAGTGTGCTGGCCCCCAGCCAGGCCAGACTTCTTGCTCCTGTCCAGTCACAGGATGTCTGACCTGGTAGAAATCTTTAGTGCTCATTGGCCCATCCTCCTCTCTCAAGAGCCGATCTCTGCCTCCATCATCCCATGGTGTTCCTCCTGTGTATCTCGTCTCTTATGAAGACGACAGTCATATTGGATTAGGGGCCAACCTATTGTCTTAACCAATTACATCTGCAATGACCCCATTTCCAAATAGGGTCATCTTCTGAGATGCCAAGAAAGACATGAGGGTGGGGGGCACTGTCCAACCCGGTAGTCTTCCTGCCCCGCCCAGCAAAGGTGTCTTATTCTTCACCTCCCCCGACCTCCCAGCCCTTTCCTCCAGTTGGGGGTGAGGGTTCTGCCCACCGGCCTAAGCAGTAGTTGGGAGGCAGAGGGTAAGAAGTTGTCTGTCGGCCACTGTTTCCCCTCCTGGACATGGGCACTGTGGGGCTCCCTGCACTCCAGGACTGAATGGTAAGTCAGTATACGCAGCCCACACTGCATATCAGAATCACCCAGGGAGCTTCGGAACACATGGAGCCCTAACCACACTCCCAGGAATTCTGCTTCTCTTGGCCAGGGTGGAAACTGGCATGGGCATGTCTTAAAAGCTTCTCAGGTGATTCTAACATAAAGCCTGGAATGAGAAAAACTGTGCCAGATGCTGTGAAAACACGTCTCTCTTCAGGAAAGGGAATGCAGCCCTCTCACTACCCGGCCCTTCACCAGGAATATGGGTTTCTGCACCCCGAATGCCCATTGGAAACATGCCTACCTCATCCTAGGCTGCAGGAAGGAGTGTGTGCATACTCGGGGGGACCTGACACAGCAGCAGGCACGAACTGTCCTTGAAGTATTTTCTGTTCGACTTCAAAACATGAATTTTGCATCTTCTTCTGTAGCACAGCCATCTTGTTCTATAATTTTTTTTTAAAAAAAGCTGGCTCTGTTCCCTTCAGAAATATCCCAGTACAGACATGAGGCCCAGAAAGATGTGCCACGTTTAAACTGCGGCTCTGTATGCTCCTTGACATACCATTAGGTCCCCCTGAGTTTTCTGACTTTCAGAAGCCAAGCCACAGACAGTTAGAGGGGGCGGCAGCCGATCTGTTTAAACTCTGGAGGGAACTGCGCCTTACAGAGGACAGCTTGTGCTCACCGAGAGGTAAAATAAGTCACCCAAGATCACACAGTGTGCCGTTAACTGAGCCGGCGCTGGGCCTCAGGCCCCACCTTTCCCACAGTGCTCATTGACCTAGGCCAGCTGCTGATCTGCTGTGTGACGTTGGCTAGGACCCTTCACCTCTCTGTGTCACTTCTCCTGCCCATCAAATGCTGAGGGTATCTATTCCACCTCAGAGGAGCTGTGTGGAAGCACTTTAAAATCATATGTAAAGGCCATGCACTCTAATTGTGGTCATCACAGCATGATACTTCCAGGTGAGGCACGGCAAATCCAGCAAGAGTGCCCCCTCCAGGGGTCCAGCTGGACCACCCCCACCCCCGCGAAGTCCTAGGGAAGGCGAAAGTCTTGGGAGTTCACACCCAGCACCCTGCCCTTCACTACTCCCAGCTTTTATCTGCCCAGCCCAAGCCCCAGGAACAGGCAGAGAAAGCACTTCCACCCGAAAAACCTTCCAGTCCCAATCCTGACAGTGTCTTTTCAAAAGAGTAAGGCCTGGAAAAGTGAATGACAAACAACAGCAGTGCCAGCATCTTCTTGCTCCTTTCACAAGGCCGCAGAGACCTTCCCTGCAACCCATCCCGTCCAGAGGAAGTGGGCGGCCAGCCTGCCCCAGACCCCTCCCTCCCTGGCCGGCCCAGGCCCAGGCCCAGGCCCAGGCCCAGGCCCAGGCCGAGTGAGGCTCCTCCGCCCACGTCCATCCGCCCTGCTCTGTTTACACTGGGAGATGAGCTTCTGCTGAGCTTAAGTGCAGTTCTGGCCCTTTTGTTTGTTTTTAAGTCAAGTTACAACTCTGCTCCTGGATTTATTGCAAATTCCATTTATCTTCTTCTGCCCAGGGTCTCCACATAAATCCTTCAGAGCTTTCCTTCCCCTCTGTGGACAAACAACCAGGGGCACAGGGAAGGGGTGAGGAGCACAGGGACAGACAGACGACAGGACAGACGTGGGGGAGGCACACATTGGGAAGGGCCAGAGGCTGTCTGAGGTGGTGCTGGAAACAAAGAGAGGGGATGGCTCCACAGGACCAGCTGTAGAGACGGTCCCAGAGAATTGTCCAGGGACAACGAGGCCGGGGAAGGCCAGCCACCCTGCCTGCTGCCTCTTTCTTGCAAAGACCTCCCTCCATAGGCAGGAAGAGCAGGGCTGAAAGTCACAGAAATCTCCAGCCTTAGCACAGAGAATAAAGAAAGGAGGGTTGTGATTTGAAGGGAAGCGGCCGATGGTGGTTTCTGCGAGGGGATGGTATGAGGTCAGCGGTCCCCAGAGACCTGGAAAGGACACTGCAAGGGGCGGTCTGACAAGGGCTGCAGGTCTGAGGGCTGGGCGTGGGCATCGTCCATGGAGGCCACCCCGAGCATGGCTGGGCACCAGCACAGCATCTGAGAGTTCCCTCTCTTCTTTCCTCCCCAGACACCAGCATTTCCATAAACTGCTGATGAAGAGCAAACAACTCCAAACTGGGGCTCACCAGGGAGAGAAAGAGAATCAAACTGAGCTGAACAAACTGAGAGCGGGATGTCCAGCCGTGCTCTTGGCTTATCCTCTGGAGGCAGGAAGTGCCCATGGCCAGTTCTCCTTCCCTAGCAGAGCTCCCTGGCTCAGGGGTGTGCAGGGCACACTCCCCTGCTTCAAAACGGGCCTTGCACTTGGGGGCTAGGGATGAGGGGCGGGGGTCCCAGGAGCTGGGAAAGTGGGAACTGCTGGAATCTCAGCGCCTAAGCGCTTGATCTCAGAATGGAGTTTTAACCTTCCCTGACCCGGGAGAGCAGCTGCAGGTAGCTGGCTGGGGTGACCACAGAGTGATCCTGAGCAGGCTGCGGGGTGGTGGGTCTGCAGCTAACGGAGTCACCTGTCATCACGCCCTCCTCTCCATGTCGTAGTCCAAAGGCATGAAACAGCCACAGCGTCGCAGCCCAAGACCTCCCTCAAGGAGCCTCAAGAAGTGGGGGTTGAGTGAAGGAGAACAGGGCCGGCCCCCTCTGCCTCTGGGAGTCATCCTGGCTTCCAACAGGTGTTGTGGCTAATGAGTAGAAGCACATTCCACAACAATTTTCCCAGCCAGGCCTTGGGCTCCACCTCTTCTGGTGCTGCTGGGCCCCGGTCCCTCCCCGGTCACTCATCACCTTGCCGGGAGACCAGCCCTCCCTTTCATGCTGGGACCCCTCCTCGACCCTCCACTCTGCTCTGTCTCCTCAGACACCTCCAGTGGCCCTCCTCCCCTCACTTCCTTTCTGCGGCCCTCCCGCCTCCCGTGCCCAAACCCCGCCCACACCCCGCCCCACCTCCCTTCAGGAGCTTCCCTATCAACCAAGCTCACATGGGCACCCTCTGGCCCCTCAGCCCCTGATGGACCCTACTGCCCACTGGCTCTGCAGCACCCAGGCCCTGCAGGGGCACAGCCACCACACTGGCTACACAACTCACCTGGGTTCCTCTCTCCCCTTGGGCCAGCAAGTCAGCTGGACCATTGTCCCTGTGGCTTCCACTCTCCCCCAAACCCCCAGCTTCCCGCTTCCCTTCTGTCTGCAGGTCCCTCACCACTCACCTGACTGAGAGGGTCCAGACCTTCCCATAGGACTCCTTTATGTCTCCTTCCCCCACCAAGTGGATCCTTCACATCACCCCTTTATTTCCTTTCTCTCGGTCTGAGAGCTGCTGACATCTCCCGCCCCCCACCCCTTTGCAAACCTCCCTGACTTACCTGGGTCCAACATGGCATCATCGGTGCCTGTCTCTCCCACACCATCTCGTCCCCACCCTCACTGCTGGACGAGAGCTGCTGTTAACAGGGTTCAGGGCAATCTGAATGTGCATCACATTGCAGAAGTGAGGCCCCAGCGTGTGGCCACGTCACGCTTATCCTAAAATGGCTTCTGATGGCCCTGCCTTCTCTCAGGTCCCCATCTTTCTCTTCTCATTGTCTTTATTGCAAACTCCTTTATAAGGTCCCTTACACCTGCGTCTTTTATTCCCGCTCCTCAGACCCTTGCCTCTGGCTGCTGCTTTAGGGCATTTTCTCAGGCCTCCCTCGGGAGCCAACCCCACACGGCCTCCTCACGTGGCTCGGCCCGTACCCACCGCTCAGACTCCTTCCTTGGGCTCCCCTAGGTACTTCCTGCCAGGCTTAAGTTTTCCTCTCCAAGTGGTCTTCACCTGCTCCTCTGCCGGGCCAGCCTCTCCTCTCACCTCATCCCCTCCCCCTCATCCACGTTCGCGTCCTCAACCATGAACCCCAAATCTCCAGCTACAGAAATTGCCACAGTTCCACCCGCCTGCTAGCCGTCTCTGCACAGACACCCTGCAGATGTCCCCAAGTCTTCCTGCACAAAATTAAATTGATCATATCCTCTCCAAACCCATCTCTCTTTCTGAGCTTGCCTGTCTCTGTTCATGAATTTCCACCCGCCCCATTGCCCAGGTCCCCAAAGCCCTGCAAACTGCGGTTATCTCCATCTTCTCCCACTCCAGCCACATCTGATTGGCCTCTGGAAGCCTGCAGAATTTTCTTTAGCACTATGTTCTAAATTCCTCCTCATTTCAATGTTGCTATCTAAGTTCAAGCTCTGGTCATCCCTCCCCTAGATGCATTCTCTCGGCTGTGGGCCACACGTCCCTGGACACAGATGCGATCGTAGTGGTCTGTCTCCCATCTGGACTCGGCACAGCTGTGGCTTCCAGTCAGGGAGAAGCCCTGCCTGTCCTTCCAGCCCAGTCCTCGCTGCAGCCATCACCGCTCAGCAGATGTTGACTGTGGACCTACTGTGTGACGTGTACGTGTGCCCGGATTGTCATCTCCTACTTTCTACTCCCAGAACTTGCCACCCTGCATTCACCCAGGGTGCCAGTTCTTCATTTTGGTCAGCTGTTTTATCTGCCAGAGGCGCCTCTTCTTCTTTGCTCCCATATCCCTCTCAGCACCTGATCCAACCTCACAGCCTAGTTCCTGGCCCGCCTCCTCCAAGAAACCTACAGGACTGCAAAGGCAGCATTGACCTCTCCCCTTCCCCATTCTCCCTGACAGCAGTGTTTTTTTTTCCTATTACAACTGCATCCAAATGTACATTGGGGTGTGTGTGTGTGTGTGTGTGTGTGTGTGTGTGTGAGATCTCCCTGGTTGTGTGATCCTACCAAGCCAAAGAATAGTTTTTAGCCAAATTTTTAGCCTACACATTGTTGAAAGAGTTTGTTACATTTGAATCAGGTCCCATTCCCTCATTTTACAGATGAGCAAACTGTGGCCAGAGTGGTCCAATGTCTTATAATGCCAGTCAGCGGCAGAATTGCATCCCAGCCCTTGTCTCCTGGTTTCCTGGTACAGTACTCAGAAAATAAGGAATTTCAGGCTCAGTTGCCAAGGTCTGATTACACGTGTCCTCCACGACGTACCCAAGGTCCTCAACCGGGCAGGCTAGAATCAGAGCAGAAAGACCTCAGATGAGCAGCCGGGAGACACTGGCCTTTATTTCTAATACTACCCCCACCTCCCAACCTGCCAACCGCCCCCCCCGTCCCCCCCCCCCGCCCCGCCAGTCTATCCACACTGAATATCCAACAGTCTAATTCTGTTTTTTGAACCTCCAGGGAAATTGCTTCCTCACCTTTTTCAGCAAAGGATGTTACCGCATTACAATGTCTCCAGTGAAAACCCTCTCTTTCCTCTTCCCTATTTGGCCTCCCAGCTCCCCACTTGTCAGCCCTGCGATACATCTCCCTTCCCCCAGCTGGCCCCTCCGCAGAGGTGCGAAGGGCTTCTCCTGCCCTCCTTGCAGCGTTGCTCTATTATAGGAGGACTTCTGAAGTGTGGTAAAGCTTATAGCTCCTAGGGGAAAATGTACCGTATAAAAGCAAACTAGTGTGTTTTTTTGTAAAAATCCAATAGGACACCGCCTGTCTCTCTTACTGTCCGCACTGGATAATCAGTAATCACACACGAGGTTCTGTAGGGCAACTGGAGAAAACATCTTTTTCACTTGGCGAAGGTTTTCACAGTCCTTGTGCCTGGGCGCCCACACACAGAACGCACTCAACCCTCCCCCACCGTCCTGGCCTGGACCTCACAGAGCCCGTTAGATCCACCTTCACTTTCGGGTCTCCTTGCTCCATTCCAGTCTAGCTGGGGCCTTCCCTCCAATACAGGGAAGGATTCTCCCTTTCATCACTTTCAGTAATAAGGAATGGTTCATTCCACCTCACAAAAACCGGTGGAAGGGTCCTGCAGGAGACTCAGATCCTTGCCATGAAATTCAAGTAACTGAGTAAACACAGTTGTTCGGGCCAGACCGAGGTGGCATACATTGCCTCCACTGCTGCTCGCAGCAGCAATGAGCATTTTGAAAATGCTCCACACCACATTCTGTGGAACCTGGGAGAGAGGAACAGGCGTGACTCTGAAGGAGCCTGTGCTCTCCCTCACGGGTAAGCCGGCACAGGCTGACCTGGGAAAGGGCGCTTGCAATTGAATGCTTCGGCTTGCGTGGGAAGTCCAGCTGTCTCGCTGGGGCCCAGGAGACAGACAGACGAGGGGAGAATTCCTGTGTTTGGGATTGGACTTGAAAAGTCGCCTGTTTGTAACATCAGACTTAGAGAAGAGCAGAAAGAATTTCCAGCTGTCGCCAGGGTAAGGAAGCCCCCCTGATTCTGACCAGGGCTGTTTTGTGCTCTGGGCTCCCCTGTCACTCCTCCTGGGCTGCTTACCCCCTCAGACACCTGGTCCCAGGGGCCAGCTCTGGGACCAGGTGACTCTGTGCTGTCAAGAAATACAAGTGGTAAAAAGACCAACATGGTATGATTCTGCTTCTATGAGGCACTTAGAGTAGTCGGGTTCACAGACAGGAAGTGAAATGGGGACTGCCGGGTGCTGGTGGGGGGAAGAGCAGAGTGGGTGTTTGGTGGATATGGAGTTTGGGTTTGGGCTGATGAGAAAGGTCTGGAGATGACTAGTAGACAATGGGGATATACTGAACCTCACAAAATTATATACTTAAAACTGGTTAAAAGGGTACATTTTATGTTATATGTATAAATGTTTTACCACAATAAAAAAGGTGGGGGGAAACACAAGTGTGAACTCGGCCCCGGTCATAGCACTGCGGAGGCAGAGCAGACAAGTGTGTGTGCGCGCACACAAGCACGTTGTGGGTGTACGTGGTCTCACAGGAGTGAGAACGGATCCACAAACAGCATGGCCAAGGAGGTGAGCGTACCAGGCCACGATCCTTAACCCCTGAGCAGTCCCCATGACTCACGTGGGGTCATTGCCGATAAGGCAGACCAGCGGGATCTTCTCTGTGCAAATTGCTGTTCAAGTGCCGAAGAACCTGTGTGATGATATCCTTGGAGAGGGCTGTGTGGGAGGCCTTCCTCCATGACCTGCTCCAAAGTACATTTTGGCTGTTCAAAGAAAAGCTAGATTTTTGGAGTCAGAGAAATTGGGGCTAGAATTCAGGGCCTGCCCCTGGGTGGCCAGTCGTCATGCCCAATGTAAATGTAGAAGGCCTGAGATCAAAAGAGGGGTGAAAATGAAAATGCTTCTCCATAAAGCGCCTCACCATGTCTTCCATCCTTTCAGCGGAGCCTGCCCACGGGAGCAAGTTAGCGACAATTTAGAAGAATCCGTACTGCAGGAAAGCGAGCCGAGATCTTAAAAACACACATTGAACCCACACTGCCTGTTATAAGACAGGCTTTGGAGAAGGCCCAGTAGCAACCACGGGTGAGAATAAAATAAAAAGTCCCAGGAACTAGGCTTTTTGAGAAAATAAATTATGCAGCCTTTGGCAGAGGGCCCACGTTGAAGCAGACATTCATGAGAGGTGCGGCCCACCAACCCTTTATCAGTGATCAGTGCTGGGGCACAAAGTCATCCCTTTAGGGTCCTTGTATTTTTAGTTTGCATACCATTAATTTTGCTGTTTTAAAGTTTGTGATTCAGTAGTTTTTAGTATAGTCACAAGATTATGTGTAGCATCACTACTTTCTAATTTGGAATATTTTTATCACCCCAGAAAGAAACCCCATACCCACCAGCAGTCACTCCCCACTCCTCCCTCCTCCCAGCCCCTGGTGACCACCAACTTCCTGTGCGTCTCTACGGATTCGCCTGTTCCGGACATTTCCTGTCAGTGGAATCACACAACACTAGACCTTCTGTCTGGCTTCTTTCACTTAGAATAATGTTCTCAAGGTTCGTCCATGTTGTAGCATGTACCAGAACTTCATTTTCTTATCACTTTTATTAAATGTGTTGGGATGACATCGGTTCATTCCTTTTTATGGCAGAATAATATTCCAGCATATGGGTATATTATGTTTTGTGTATCCACTTATCAGTTGATGCACATTTGGGCCATTTCCACTTTTTAGCTAATATGTACAAGTGCATGTGTAGATGTATTTTCAGTTCTCACAGGTACATATCTAGGAGGAGAATTACTGGGTCATATGGTAACTTGTGTTTAATTTTTTAAAACATATTTTATTTATTTATTTTTAGAGAGGGAAGGGAGGGAGAAAGAGAGAGAGAGAGAAACATCAATGTGTGGTTGCTGGGGGCCGTGGCCTGCAACCCAGGCATGTGCCCTGACTGGGAATCGAACCTGCGATGCTTTGGTTTGCAGCCCGAGCTTAATCCACTGAGCTATGCCAGCCAGGGCTAATTTTTGAGGAACCGTCAAATTGTTTTCCAAAGCAGCTGTACCATTTCACATTCCCATCAGTGATATACGAGGGTTCCAATCTCTTCCCATTCTCTCAACACGTGTTATTGTCTGTCTTTTCTATCACAACCATACTAGTAGGAGTGAAGAGGCTTCTCACTTGATTTTCATTTGCATTCTTCTAGTGACTAAAAACGTTGTGGGTCTTTTTATGTACTGATTGGTCATTTGTGTATCTTCTTGGAGAAATGTCCACTCAAATCCTTTGCATATTTTAAATATTTGGGATGTTTATATTTTTATTGTTTCACTATAAGAGTTCTTTGTATATTTTGGGTACAAATCCCTTATCATATATGTGATTTGCAAATATTTTTACCATTCCATGGTTGTTTTTTGCACTTTCTTGATAGTATACTTTGATGCACAAATGTTTTCTATTTTAATGATGTTTAACCTGTTTTTCATTGTGTTGCTTATGTTTTGGTGTTATAGCTAAAAATCCATTGCTTAATCCATGCTCACAAAGATTTACATTTAAGTTTTAATCTAAGAGGTTTATATTTTTAACTCTTAACATTTATGTCTTTGATCCATTTTGAGCTAATTTTGGTATATAGCGTGAGGTAGAGGTTCAACATCATTCTTTTGCACATGAATATCTATTTGTCTCAATACCACCAGTTGAAAAGACTATTTTATCCCTATTAAATTATCTTGGTAAACATGTCAAAAATAGACCTTTATTCTTCTCTAATTTAAACATTTAAAACTTTAAATTACCATCTGAATTCTAAGAAGCAAGACACAAAACGCCACATAGTGTAAGATTCTGTTTACAGGAAATGTCCAGCATAGGCAAATTCAAAGAAACAGAATGTGGATTAATGATTTCCAGGGGATAATAGGTGTGCGGTTTCTCCTGGGGGTGATGGGAATGTTCTGAAATTCTACAGTGATTCCCAACCTAGTAAATACAGTATAAAACACTGGACTGGATTCTTTAAAAGGGTGCTTTTTATGCTATCTGAATCATATCTCAATTTTTAAATGTTGAGCTGGTTGCATGGGTAAGAAGTTGACAATTGTAACTTTATTGCAGTTGTGATATAACAGTAGTTTCTGAGGGACCCTAGGAAAATAATCCAGATCATGGTGATGATTGCATGATTCTATACATTTACTTACAATCATTGAATCATACCCTTAAAATAGGTGAATTTTAGCCTTAACTGGTGTGGCTCGATTGGTTAGAGCATCATCCCATATACCAAAAGGTTGCAGGATCAATTCCTGGTCAGGCCACATGCCTGGGTTGTGGGTTCAGTCCCTGGTCGGGGCATGTGTGACAGACAACCAAACAGTGTATCTCTCTCGCATCGATGTTTCTCTCCCTCTTTTTTTCCCTCCCTCCCCTATCACTAAAATCAATAAGCATGTCTTTAGGTGAGGATAAAAAAAACAATGAATTTTATATTATGTAAATTAAACCTCAATAAATAGCTTTTTAACAAGAGTCTTAAAAATTCTACTTAAATTGCTTTAGTGGCATCTCATAAACTTTGATGCCTTCATTTTCACTCACTAAAAAATAATTTTAAATGATCTTTGCACTGTCTTCTTTGACCCATGGGTTATTTAAAATGTAATGTTTAACTTCCAAATATGTATTTTGCAAACATTTTTGGCTTTTGTGTCTAATTTAATTGTTTTGTGATGAGATTTCACGCTTTAAAATTTTGTTTAGCCTTTCATTATGACCCAAATTGTAGTGTATCTTGATGAATGTTCCATGGGAACTGGAAAAGAAATATGTATTCTGCTATTCTCGAGTGGGGTGTTCTATACATGTCTCACGTCCTTTATGCTATTGTTGTTATGTGTTTTCCTTCTACCTGTGTTGTAAACTCCACAGTACTTTGTCCTTATTCTTTCTTTAATATTCTAAAGGGAATTTTCCATTTAAAAAACTCTTTCACATTTAGACTTACCCACATGTTTACCATCTCTGATATTCTTCATGCTTATGTGTCAATCCAAGTATTTTCCTTCTGCCCAAAGGATTTCCTTTAACATTTCTTACAATGCAGATTTTCTTGTGGTGAATCCTCTAAGGTCTTATTTGTCTCATAAAGTCTCTATTCTTGCCTTCATTTTTAAAGGGTATTTACTAAATACAGAATTCTAAGTTGATCTTTTTTTTTCCTTCAGCACATTTAAAGATGTCCTTCTATTTTCTTCCAGCTGGCATAGTTTGATTATAAGTCTGCAGTATTTCTTATATTTTGTCCTCTACAAAATATCTTAGGCTGCTTTTTAAAATTTGTTCTTTATCACTAACTTTTAGCAATTTGACTATGATGTACCTTGGTATGCTTTTCTTACATTCTGTTTGGGCTTCATCGTGATTCTTGAATCTATGGTATTTTTAGTGTTTATCAAATTTGAAAATACTTTGGCCATCAGTTCATAAAAAACTTGTTATCTCTTTTTTCTCCTCTCCTGATATAGATGTAGGTATAGGTATAGGTATAGATATAGATATAGATACAGATATTAGTCCACTTGATTTTGCTCCACAGGTTACTGAGATTCTCTTCTTTTTTTCTGTTTATTTCTATTTTGTCTTGTCTTTTTCCTCTCTGTGCTTCATTGGGATAGTTTTTTTTGCTACATTTTCAATTTCACTTGTTTTTTTTCTCTGTATTGTCCAGTTTGCTTTAAATTTCACTTATATTTCATTTCAGATATTATATTTTTTCATTACTAGAAGTTCCATTTGATTATTTTAAAATATATCTTCCATTGTTTCCTCATTAAGTTCATGTTTTTCTTTAAATTCTTGAGCACATATTTTGTAATGGCTGTGTTGATTCTGCTTATTTGCTCAACTCCATCGATTTCAAGTCTGTTTCTATTGACTGAGTTTTCTCTGGGTTATGAGTCACATTTTCCTGCTACCTGGAGAGTCTAGCGATTTTTTATTGGACGTTGGATATTTTCAAAGTTACATTGTTGATTGTTAGTGTCTTGTTATTTTCCTTTGGAGAGTGTTGGGCTTTTATCTGGTTGTCAGGTTACTTATGGGTAAGATTGATCCTTTAGGGGCTTGTTTTAAGCTTTGTTAGAGTGAGTCTAAAGTTTCTTTTTCTCTAGGGATAATTTACTCCTACTAGATAGAGATGACCATTATGGGGTCTCTACTAAATGCCCTGACTATCAAGCTGGTTGATATTTGAACATTTCTCAGTTCTATGTAACCTTATGAACTATTCATCTCATAGTTTCTAGTCATTCTTTGCCCAGCCTTATGGAGCTTTACTCTGTGTGTACATTTTAGTACTAAGAAATATTGTGCAGATTTCTGGGGCTTTTTCTACATAGCTCTCTTTTCTAGAACTCTTCCATATGACTTCCATCCAGAGTCTCTTTGACCTTTACTTTCTGTCTTTCAACCTTACTCTGCGTGGATGCCTCTCTCTGCTAGACAGTCTTGAATTTATCTCCAATCAGAAATGGGGGTGATCATAGGGCTTACCTAATTCGCTTCCTTTATCTCAGCAATCACAGTCTTATGCTGCCTGTTGTGCAGTATCTGAAGCCATCGGTACTTTTGTGTCATTTTCTAGTTGTTTGTGGTAGGAGGGTAAATCTGGTTCCTGTTGCTCTGTCATGACCAGAAGCAAAAATCTTAAGAACTAATTATGATAAAGAAATAGTAGTGAAAGAGGGCAAACCCAAAAACTAGACACTGCTGACTTGGCCAGGGGCTCCAGGATATAAGGAGACATCAGAAAAATCCTAGCATCTGAAAGCCATGTGGGAACAGGTATGCCAATGTAGAAAAAAGAAGAAGAAATGTGGAGGCTACTAAAAAAGATACCACCTATTTTCTCAGGTAGCTGGATCACTTCCATTTGATCCTCCAGATCTACACTCCCCCTTCACCCTGCCCTGTATCCCGGGGACTGACCTGTCTATACCGCATCAACAGGGCTTCTTTTGACTCTGGTTTCCAGTTGTGCTCAGGCAAAGGAGGTAACAGCAGGGAACTGGGAGGCAGGAGGGTCATTTATTCCCCTTTTGCCTACCCTTACAAATTACTGTGGATTGGTTGTCTCTCCACCAAATGGCACAAGTCCTGTCAGGCAGCTTTCTCCTTACAGGAACTCTCTCTGGGTTCTAGCAACTATTCTTTCCCCTTCAGACTTTGGGGTGGTAATACCACCTCTGTTTTATCAAAACTACAGTCTCACACCACCCTTTGTTAGTTCCCCTAAACCTTGCCCAAATCCTACCAAATAATCTCCTCACTAAATTCTCTTTTTCCCACCTGACTGATACTACAGAGTTACTGATACTGCCCCTAAATGTGAACAATCTGCTCCCCACTAGTTGTATGACCATAGGAGATCACTTTACTGTCTCCATCCTCAGTTTACTCTTGGCCTAGCCTCTCCTATTTGGGGCCCAACAAATCAGAAGCTCAAATTCAGTAAGCTGCACAGCAGTATTCTGGGGCAAATAATGCTCCCTCCCCATCCTTTACCTTTTTTTCTATCTTCTAGTCCCACACTACAATTCCTGGCTTAGCTGTTATGCCTCCTCAAGTAATCCAAGTCCCTCCCCGCCAGATCTTAGTAATAGATACCCTCTGGTGAGGGCTAGGATTGCCACAGGTAATCTTCAACTGATAGAGATGACCATCAGTTGGGGATCATAGTCAAGGTCAAGTTCATACAAGTTACTCAACTTTTTCCCCAGACCAGTAGGGTTTAACATTCAAAGAGCTTTTTCCCCTCCTACAATATGCTCCCTGGGGAAGACTTATTTTTATTTTTATTTTTAAACTAGAAAAACAGATAAATAGCATATATACAGAAAAATGTTAAAATTTTTAAATAATAAATGGGCAAAAATCATGATTTTTTAAAAATTATAGAGTTATTTAACAGTAGTCCTGAGGTCAAGAAAGCAAGTTATGAAGAGCTAGACACTGCTCCCTCCCCTGGCAGAAACAGATTTAGACATGGAAACAGAAGGTATGGTGGAAGGGATCCTCGAGCAAGAACAGGAGTCAGTGGCAGTCTGCACTGAAAGACATTAGGCCACAGTGAAGATCATTAAAATGAACATGTAACTCCTCAGCCTGGCACCCCCAGCTCTGTCCTGAGAGAGGGAAGATGAATGCCTTCCACCCTTCTGTGAAACTCATTCAACTTACTTGCCTTCCTGGGTCATTTCTGCACCTTTGTGTCTTCTCCTTGGTCAAATGAACACATAAGGCCCCTTTGAGGAGTCTAGTATGATAAGCCTTTTCACTCTCCAGCACTGATGTCTTTTCCTAGAATTTCACTTCACCCTTGACCCATGTATAATGCTCACAGTGGGACTCAGTGCCAAAGCCTCCAAGACCACTACTCCTGGATTAGCCCCTCTCCCCCAAGGCTCCTTCCAAGATCTCAGATGAGGTTTAGACTTCCTTGGGAATCAGATCTCCTCTTATTCTTACATAGGCTTGAACGTAACATTGCATCTTTTTTAGAGAAAAGGCCAGTGTTTCCCTGTTACTTGACATGAAAGACAGCCATGATTTATCAGAGAACACACCCAGGCTGGTTGTAGGACTGGATCTGCCCAGGAGGCCCTGGGATTCCTGAGTGAGTCAGTAGGCCCCAGGGGTAGTGGAGGCCTAAGAATGGCTCCCCTTCCCTGCAGTTCCTACTGACACCTCCTCTGACGTGCCCCCACCAAGGGTAGCTGTTGAAATCTGACTCAGAGTGTCCCTCTCTGCAGCTCTGGTTTCTGATAAAGACTTTCCGTGAAAGAAGCATTGCTCACTCCTGTGCCAGCCACCCCTACTATTGGTTCAAGGCTTAGAGGGTGTTGCCCTTTGGCCCTTAACCCTTGACTCTGACCCTAAGGAACCATTCCCACTTAGCCTTCCTGGGAATAAGCCTATACTCAACATTTTTTACTGAAGGGAGAGAAGAGACAATCCACTCAATGATTTGCTATTGTTAGAGTAATTAATACTCCAAATCCCTGAGTAGGAGGGACTGGAAGGCTTAAAGCTCTTTAACTCTTCCTATTCTCAAACTAATCTGAAGCTTATTTTCCCCGCCTCCTCTAATCCTGTTTCAGGCCCTCACCTGTCTGTCCACAGGCTAATTCACTTGGTCTGGGGAGTGATTAGGTGAAACCAGACACAATGCCTTGCAGCTGACCAGCAGCAGCTCTGGAGATTCCCTGCAGGAGGACTTAGGGAGGTAAAGCTGGGGGAGGCAGAGGCTGGGGAATTTTCATCCAGGATGTTTGTATAGTAAACACTATTTTTCACTCAGATTGCATGTTTATTTAAAACAGAGATTGGAAGGGGAAGGGAGAAGGCTCTCCCAAGCCACCCCTTGGCACCAACATTATAACTGAGAGTTCTTCACCCCGACACTGAGTTCTCTCACTTCTCACTCGATTTCTTCCTCCTTTTCATTCCTTGAATCCCTCGCAAACCCTTCCCACTGATCTTTGTCCTATTCATCCATGCATGCATGCATCCATCCATCCATCCATTCACCCATCCACAATGGCAGCTGTTTCCCAATGGGAAGCAAAAGCCCTTTGCCAGAGAGAAGCCCTATTGTTTTCATCCCTGCCTGTGGGGTCACCCTACTTAGGGTTCGTTCCACAGATGATGCCCAACGTGGCTGATGGCATCACTGCACTTCTCCAAGAACACCTTTCTCCTCTTCCCATTTCCTCCGCATTCTTTTCTCTTCTAATCTTACATTCCTTTTCTGTTTTCTTTCCTTTTTTCCTCTTCCTTTTTCCATTTTGTATGCTTTAGGGCAACTGCCATGAATTTTTTGTAGCCATTCAAAACTAAAAGGGGCAGCTGAGCCCAGTCCTAGAAGAGCTGATAGCTCCCCTCTCCCAGGGCCCCTTTCACCCCAGCCACCCTCAGGTTGCCTGGGGCAAAACCAAGCTCACCTTTTCCACACTGACCACCAGGATCTGGGCTTTAAGGCCTCACTGGGGCACCCAGGGCATCAAACCTCCACGCTGGGGCCCTGGGCTGGTTATAGCCCATCCTATAGGAGAAAACATAAGCTCCCAACACAGAAAAAAATCTGTCTTTCCTCCTGTTGCTCTTGACAACAGAACAACAGAGCCAGGATTTGGTGGCCCAGCATAAATAAAACAGCGCTGTCAGCAACCAGGTCCCAGCTAATCTCCTTCCAGCAGTGACCTGGGTTCTGTGCACAGTGACAGTGAGTGTAGCCAGACCCAAGGCTCTGACGTGCAGGAAGCAGGCTGGGCAACTGTGGCACTGCATCCCTCTCCCCTCTCTCCTCCTGCCTCTGGAAGACCTGTGGGGGTCTGTTTCTCGGGTCTGGAGCACAAAGGCTGAGGGTTAAGGACAGGCCAGTCTTAGGCCCAGAGAGATCCTGCTCAGAGCTGTGTTCTCAGTTCATATCTTTCTTTCCTGAAGAGGGAACTGAGAGCCTGGTCGTCTGGAATGGTTCTGCAAGCATGACCCCGGCCTGGCCTGTACCCCATGCTCTGGTTATCCCTTCACTGTCCAGTCCTCCAGAGCCCCATCTGCCCTAGAATTGCTGGCTTTAGGCTAGAGGGATCTTGGCAATCATCTGGTCCCAACCCTCTCAGAAGCAGATGGATGCCTGCCTAGAATTAGACCCTCCACAGGACCTGGATCTCCTAAGCACAGGAGCATCCCCAGAGAGGGAGCCATTCTGACTTGCAGCGAACTAGGCGGGAGCCAAATGGATTCAGGAACTCATATTACTTGGGGCTACACTGGGCCAACATTGGTGCAGGTGCATTTTGATGAATGTAGACATGGTTCCTACCCTCCTGAAGCTGTCTAGAGGGAAAGACAGAAATGGGTCAAGTAATTAAAGTGTGATGCTATTTACTAAAAGGGAGTATGTACAGAGGGTCCGAGTCTAGGGGAGAGGCAATCAAGGAAATCCTTCCTTAGGAGGCGGCATTTAAACAGAAGGCAGGAGTGTGCTTTTCTCAGTAGCCTCTTCACCTAGAGCCTAGCACAGGGCTGGCCCATGGGAAAGAGCGGTGAATGTTCGTTAAACGAATGGGTAAGGAAACAAACAAATATCTCTAGTTTTCCCAAGACCCCTTGGTTACTTACAGGATTTGGTGCCGTGTCTGTTTAGGTACTCCTTTACCAAAAACACAAAACAAAACTTGAACTCATGAGTCCTCATGAGGTCTACTCATGTTATGGACGTGCTACGTGCTGTTCATTCTGTTTTGGAGGTGAGTGTGCTGGGTCACAGCTGGGGAAGATGATACCCCTGAGATCCCACAGGGAGTCTTCCGGACTCACCCTCTCCCCCGCAATCACACCATGGAGAACTCTGTAAATGGACTCATCAAAGCAGGGAAGGCCAGCCCCTTGACAGGTGATTGGATTTAGATCTGAAAGCAGAGATGGGTTAAAACTCCCTGCACCCAGATGTCCTCACCACAGACCAAAGCGCAAGAAGAGGCGAGGGGAGCGTAGCACCACGGGCCTACCCGCTCTCTCAGACGAGGGGAAAGGGTTCCTGGAAATTCCCGTACAGCATCCAAGTGAGCAAATCCGGAGCTATTTGCCATGAGGTTTCCCAGCAGGATTATGGGCAGACTGACCAGCTGTTCCATCCCCCGGGACTGTCTTAATTTCAAAGACTGCGTTCTCTGTCCCAATAAAAGTGGGCCCTCGTGTGCAATGTACCCGACTCTCCCGGAACTCAAAACACACCCACATTAAGGTGTTGCTCTTGGGACTCCAGGGACCTACATGCAGGAAGGAGCATCCTCTTCCCCCTCCCTCTCCAAAAAGAGAACGGGGGCTAGTGACATTGGCTGGAGGCAGGGCCACCCTACACAGGCTGTGAACGGCACAAGAGGGTGGGTGAGGACTGACATCCAGTCCTCACTCTGCTTGCCAGGCCGTGCCCCTTGGCATGGCCGCGTCCACACAAAGGAGGGGGTGCCTTTTCTCATTTGCACATAGGTGCCAAATGGGCTGGCAGTGACCCTGGGTGGAGAGCCCAAAGAATTACACCTGGGGAGGAAAATAAGCCAATCCTTTTCTTGCCACCACCTACACATCTAACCAGGTGTTCCTCAAGTGGCAGTTATGCTAACGAGGCAGATTTCTTAGAAGGTAACAGAATATGATGGATAAACCAGTAGGCCCGGTAAGTCTTCATGTTTTATTTTTCTAAAGTCTTGAGTTCAGATGACAGTGAAAATTGAACTATCGAGATGTACTAAGGAAGGATCAAATGTCTGCTTTCTGTGTAACTACTTTAAGGAGAGTAAAGATTTACAATTCATATAACCCCTCTGTGTTGGAAACACCAGGGGTCTGGAATCTTTCCCAGACTCTGGGCTCTAGCTTCACTTACCTTGAGCCTGTGGGTCAGGAAGTGAGCCCCTGGAAAGTGAGGTAAAATGGGCACTTTCTCAGGAAAATGACCCTTCCCAGGAAGCGCCAGGCTTCTCACCAGCAAACACACTCCATACTCGGGATGATCAGCTAACAGCGCCGACTGAATGGTGGTGGCATGACACAGATGCGCTACTTGGAAGGACTCAGGTTCTGGCGCGTGCTTGATGGATGCAGAAGAAAGGGCTGTGGTCTCCTTGCTGGTGGCTCTACATTGCAGGGACATTCAATAAAGGTAACTCATACCCATGTATGTGCAGGGGCGGCTGCCCCCTCTCAGAAATGCTTCCCCAGCGTGATCTTGGGTATCCGTCCATCTGCCTGGTCTTCCTGGAGGCCAAAAAATGAGGTACAGCCTGGGGAAGCGGTGACAAAAGATGAGCAAGGAGCAGGCCCTGCAGGCCCCAGCTTTCCTAGTGCTTCTGTGCGTGTTTCCACAGGCTGGAGTTAGGAGTGGGGTCAAGGGGGGGATCTGAAATGCTTTCTGAGGCTCTGCGGAGCCCCTAACCTCAGCTCCCTGCCCTCAAGTCCTCAAGTGCTCAGTGGCTCCTGGATTGTCTCGCCTGAGGAAGGCCCAGGCTCCCAGGGTCTTGTGAATTCAGAGTACACAGGGACCGTTCTTGGTGGCAGGACACATGTCAGCATCTTCGCCAGGAAAATCAGATCAATGTCACACAGGTCTGGTGTAACCCTCGCAGGAAGCGGAGGACTAGGGCAGCCAGGACCTTGGGCAAGTTTATTCCCAAGTGAGACTCCCTTCTCTTTCCTGATCATCCCTTTTGGGTTTTTTGGTTTTCTGTTTTTTTTTTGTTTTTTGTTTTTCCTACACAAAAACTACTTGTACCACCTGTCAGGACCTGGCAGATAGTTTCACATCCAGAGCCTTCCTGTGCCTTATGGGAAGTACACACCATAGGAACCAACAATTCCTGAGCACCTACAGGTGCCAGGCTAGGAGCTAAATGTTCACTTCACCAGCAGGATCTTGTCAAATCCCCATACAAGCCAGAGATGAAGCCCTGTTACTCTTTTTATTTTTATTGATGAGGAGTTAGAGGTTCAGACATCTTGCTCAAGATCACACAGCCAATAAGTGGTGAGGTCAGGACTTGAACCTAGATCCTGTGGCTTTAGGGCCCATGCCTATTACCATACCAAAGCATAGGGAGTTCCAGGTTTTTCATGGTGCCAGAAGACTAGGATGTAATGATGAGGGAAGACCTTAGCTCCCCTGACTCTGCCCAACATAGGTGACAGATGTGGCTAAGATAACAACTCCTGCAAATGGTGTTTAACCTGAGAGCAAGGACTTTGCCTGACTTGGATTTTTTATAGAATGCTGGCTAGTTTCTAGAGCAAGTGTCCCAGGAGTGAAGGGTCCAAGAGACCCAGGTAGGTATCACAAGGTTTCTTATAACCAAGCCTTGAAGTTCTAGAATGTCACTTCTACCATATCCTGTTGGTCAAGCAAGTCACTATAGCTAGCCCAAATTCAAGAGGTGAGAAACCACACACAAAAACCTAGCATACACGTCAGGAAAGATTGAGGGCTGCCATCCTGCAGACTGTCTACCCCAACTCTCTTCACAAAAAGGTAGCATTCCCTTATTGGGCTGGGAGAAAAAGAAGAAATGAAGTACAAGCTGGGGATGCCAAGAGGAAAGAGACCTTGTCCTTCTGTCTAGAGGAAGATACTTCTCCAAGTCCTCCTAAACTGTTCTCGTATTTCACATCTCAAAGTACATCCTTAGATCATGCTTTAGGCCCAGAATTCTGGGCCAGCATGTGGAAGAGAGTGGAAAAAACCCACTTATGTCATCCTAACTCATCAGCCCTCATTTGAGAATGAGTTTGCTATGTGACTGGCCGCAAAATTGTTTATCTGCCCTTGCTGCAGTGTGGCCTTTAAGGGACACAATCTGGTACCAGTGACGTCCTAGCAGTGGTTGCCCTGGAGACCTGGAGGTCAAGGATAGTAAGTGAGCCTCCTGCCATGATGTCGTCATGTAGAAATCGCTTTGGTTCTTGTGAACGCCTGGTGACTGAGCTATGGAAGAAAGAGCCATAAATTCCTTAGATGTGTGTGCACAGGCAGAGCAGAGTGGGCTGGTGCAGAGTCCAGGCATACACGTCATAAGATGTCCCTTTGATTTCCTCAGCCACCCCTGCCTTGCTTTGATGGGACTGTCCATCTAACCTTGCTGGACTTGGGCCCAGGAGCCTTGTTTGGAAAGCTGTGGAATCACCTGGTGGTTTGAGACTACCCCCCGCCCCCCATCCATCTGGAGAATTCAAACACAATAAATCACTTCCAAGTCTGCAGCTAGCTTTCTCCAGCCTCTGCCTATCACTCCTCCATTACGTATTTGGGGGTGGAGGGGCACAATTATTGTTAGATTATTGTCAGAATAAAGCAGGATGGGGTACTTTGCACATCCCATCCCAATAAACTGCTCCTGGTCTATCCTACCTGAGAGACCTCTTCAGTCTGTTCCCCCAGCAACAACGAAGTGTGCTTACTAACCACCATCTTCTTTCGTTCCTCTCTCCCTCTTTCTATAAGAAACTCATGAGTAGTTTAGATTAATTATATACTTGTATTCCTTGGTTCATGACCCAATCCCATCTCTGTACCATGCACACTCCACTTCTATTTAGTTATTTTAAAAAAATAAACAAACACCGGCCAGCCCACAGTTCCAAACAAAAGCCAGGACCTTGACAATAACCAACATATCTTCCAAATCCCAAGTGACAGTAAACAGGAAAATGAAACAGCCGGTCACCCAGCACACACGAGACAGAAGCCAGTCCTTTAGAAAGGTTTCCCTAGTGTCCAAAGAAGGCGTCTTTCAGAAATGCCTCGTTTTTCACAGGGCCCATTAAATCCCAGTCATTTAAACTCTGGGCTCCCAATTGGTGTATCATTTTATTTTAATGATCCGTGCTTCCTGTAGAAACATGAAAAATGACCATTTCTTTTTTCAATTAAACATGTAACAACCAGCAGATGAAAGTAAGCTTCTTTCCGCCGTGCCCCGGGAGCAGGCCGGGAAGGGGTTAACGAAGGCCCGGCGGCCGGGGGTGGAAAACTCTCGGTCACCCGAGCGCAGTCCGGCCCGCCGCGCGCATGCGCTCGGGCAGCCCTCGGCGCGGCCGCCGACTCCCCGCTCGCGGCTTCCTCGGTGCACAAAGGCCTGCTTTGTTCCCTTGGCTCTGTTTTAAATATCTGACGACTATTCCCCCCGTCCTTGCGCCAAATCCCCGGGCTTGACTGCAGGCTCGGCACAAGGGCGCATTGTGGGGCCGAGCGAGGGGCGAAGGGGGCTGGGGGTGCCTGCCCGTTGGGGACGCTCCTGTTTCGCCCGGTTGACTCAGCCATTTGGGTCACCAGGGCTGAGTCGTTGGGGGTGTCTCATCGTCTTTTTTTTTCCCCCAGTCCCAGAAGTAAAAATTGTAAAATGGGGACCCTGGGAATGAACAGAACCGTTTCCAAAGCAGGCCTGGGAAGAGGGGCTGGGGTTACAGCACAGCACGAGCAGAACACAGTGCAGCCCAAGCGCCTGGGCCGCCCCCCGGAGCGCGAACCCGCGAGGCCAGACGCTGGATTTCTTATCTGTCCATCGCTGTACATATTTAGAAAGTACCAGTCACTCACACACTTCGCAACGCGTGGCATTCCAGCGCAAACCAACCCGAATGGGGTGAAGCAGGAGATCCTTCCTTCCCCCCAAGTTCCGGGCCCAAGAGACGCTGCGGAAAGGACACCACCACGGGCTTTCTGCACCTACAGCTTTCAGGTCCCACCTCGTTTTAGGAATGGCCCCTTGGGGAAGTCACACCTCCCCTGATATGGCCCCTCCCTCCCAAGGGTTGGTAGGTGAGGATTGGGATGGGGTTCAAACAAAAGTAGGCTTTCAGCTGGGAGGAAAGCTGGCCCTGCTTCCAACCCCTCCCTTGCCTTGTCTTGCAGGCATTCCCTGCAGACTATCAGGTAGTTTTCCTTCCCAGCTCAGGTGTTTGTTTACCTGCAAAGGAGGAGGTACTGTGGGGGGGGGGGGCAGTGTTGCAAAATAAGAATGGCAAGACCCACCTCTCTTTCCCATTTTCTGGCTAGATCTTGGAAATTTAAAGCAAAATACAAAATGTGGGCTGTAGCAACTCTGAAAAGTGTGTTTGGTCTGAAGTTTAAGCAGAAAGAGGTTTTCCTGTTCCAACTTGCGAGGCAAGCTTCCATACCCCTCAGAATCTTGAAGGAAAAGTGTGACCCTCCCACCCAGGGCAAGTGAAGGAGGAGAGAGGATTTGGTTTGGGGTGATTTGATTCAGAAGCAAAGGGCTTCGTAGTTTTCTGGTGGTGGCTCTAGACTTGACTGGGAACCCCAAAATCCTCCCTCATGGTTTGCTACAAATCTTGGGGTTGGACTTACATTCATTGCCTTGACACATTTCTCAACTGTGAGGACCATAAATATTTTCTGAGACATATTTTTTAAAATCATACTTTATAATGTTCACATTTCACATGTTGAACACCAGCACTCTGGTGGGTTAGAGCTGAGAGATGGTAGAGATCAACCCTCTTATTTTGCAAAGGAGGGGACTCGCCCAGAAACTCGGAAAGACAAGACAAGGCCACTGAGGAGAGCAAGCCAAGTCTCCTGTGCCTGAGACTGAATTCCTCCTGCTCCCCTGTGCTAGTTAGCCACAGACTAAGAGACCAGGTTTGCACTGACCGCTTCCTCACAGAACTCTCTCCCCATATAAGACTCGGTTCGAGAGTAAGAAGCTCTAGGAAAAGCTGCTGGTATGCAGGCAGCTCTGAGGAGACTAGGAATCTCTTCTCAGCATATCCCCTAGAACTGCTGAGTTTGCAAGGGCCACACGAACTATAAACTTAGAGACGTGAGTCACGTTCCCTTGCCAGGCTTGTTAAGTGGCAGAGCCCTCCTGGGTGTCTGTTTCCAGACACTCTTCGGTGTCCTGGGGAATTTCTTCAAGCGACACTAAGTGTCCTTTCACCACTCTGTTGGCCGGTAAGCCCCCTATCTCTGGAGATGATAGCAGTCTGCAGCCCCCCTGCAGCAGCAGTCAGCCTGCAGCTGAGTTGTATGGGAAAGTGTTACCTAGAACTTGACTTCCCTCTGCAGGGGTGCACAGTCTCCCCAGGTCCAAACTAGGGCAGCAGGCCCTAAGACCCCTCTTCCCACTCCCTTCCCTGTGCACCTGCAAACTCAGAGATGCTGGAAAATGTACAGGAGCATGTCTGTGACTCAGTGCAAACTGCTTGGAGAAAGGCCATCATCGACAGCCTCGGTGTGTGGTGGTGTCTGCCCATTCGGCCAGGAGGCGACAGAATATACACCCCACTTAACTTCACAGAGTGGGATCGTTCTACATGACCTTCGGCTAGTATCTGACTGGGCATGCCCTTTTTAAACAATGCAGTCTACACGGACCCATACCACCACCAGCACCACCACCCTGAGCCCCCCCCACCCTCCAGCGCTGGTTTCAAGCTCTCCCAGGCTGCCTGATAAGTAACATCTAGGCCATCACATGGGAAAGCGGCCTGGCCGCCAACAGCTCAGTTTCAGCAGTGTGTGTGCAAGTCTTTGAATATTTTTTTGCATTTCAACCTTATTATTTTATAGGAAGGAGAGGAAAATAGAACAATGAAGTGCTGATGCTAGTGATAAGAAGGGCGGTTCCCCTACACCTAAGGAACTGAGACAGAGATGGAAGTCATTAGGCGTACACAAAGCAGGGGGATTTCAGCTTCAATCAAACGCTCATTGGATTTAAGCCAGTTGACTGTGTCCTCAATTGTGAAGGAAGAGAATAAAACTAGAGAGTATCTATGAAATTCTGGATGTACCTGATTAAAGATCTTATCTAAAGGTAGGGTGTGATTCGGGGTTTCCCATATTACTTCAGTCCTAAAGCTGCACTGATTTAATGACAGATTTTTGGAGCTGGGGTGAGGGGGAGGTGAGACTGAAAATCAAGAAAATACAGCAATAATGTTGTTTAGCTTCCTGGGAACAGAACCTTTGCTTCTAACTTGCAAGTCTGCTGCTTGCCTCTTGAATGTCAGACGAGCCAATTTTGAGGAAAGCATTAGGTAGGAAGGGAGAGGATGTCCCCTAGATACATTCTCTGTGGGAGTGACCGCAGCACCAAAGCCTTGGACAAGGCCTTCAATTAATGTGCTGGAAGGGATGAGACTTAACAGAGGCCCTTGTGCCAGGAGAATTTCTCAGCCCACATATGCCCAGTGAACAGAAAATCCTGAGAGTCAAAAGCAAAGAACATTGGGCCAGCCTTTTCCTCTTCGGGCTCCAGCTCCTAGCATAGCCATTGTCCCTGCTGTCCCTGGGGTTGGGGCGGGGGCATGCTTTCTCTCAGTCTCCGCACAGTCTGTGCCTTCTGCCTGGATTAGCCGTCCTTCCTCTTGAGCTGCCTGGCTGACTCCCAGCTCATCCTTGAAGACTCAGGTCAGGCTGCGGCTCCCCACCGACCCCGCTCCAGTTTCTGTGCTCCCACTGCATGCTCTGCACCCACCCTCTGTCCTTGCTCTCTCCACACTGCGGCACCATCACCGGCTGCCTGTGAGAGCTCTGAGGGCAAGGAGGTTTCTTACTCACTGCACACCCTCGGCATCCAGGCCTGGCGGCCCTCAGCTCGTGTCCACTGAGGGACAGAAGGGCAGACGGAGTGCAGACCCGCAGGGAGACCTCTTCAGCACAGCCCTGCTGATGGGTGTTTGCAGCAGTGACCTTGCATAGCCATTTTGACCTTCTTGAACCCTAAAAACTCCTTTTGTTCTTCTCTGGAAGCCAAACCATTTGACTCTAAGTTCCTCTCTCTTTGTCCCTAAGGCCCCCTCATCCGAGGGCCTCGTTGCCCACTCAAGTGTCTTCAGTCCCCGCCTGTAACACTTCCCTTCACACCCCCTGGACGATTCTTTACAAATACTTTTCATAAGTAAACCCACTGACTTTTCTTCAATTAAGGGATTCTTGCTGATTCCTACCACTTTCCTCAGGCAAAAACAACCCAGAAGTGCTGTCCGATCCAAAGCATTTCCCAGGGAGGGCGGCCAAGGGAGTGCAAGAACCTCTCGGCCGTCTGGGCCTGTGATGTGATGTCTGAACAGCTGCTTTAGAAGCGCTCCAGCCTTTTCCAGGGAGGCCATCCAGATGGGGACGCTCTGCGTCAGCCCCTCACAGTCAGTGCTCCGGGGGTCCGGGAGACAGGTGTGGGGAGCACGGAATTTCGCCTGCCTGGGTCTCGGTGGGCATCACAAGGTCAGTTGTGAATGAGAAGGGGGAGGGGTCTGAGCCCTGGTTTGCACCCCTGCACCCCCGACTCTTGTCCCAACACACCCTGCCCTGCTGCCCTGGGCTGTGACAAAGGGAGGCACTATCTGAAAAGCCTTGGGTGGAGGAAGGGGAGCAGCTCAGAGAAGCCCACCACGGGCCCACCCAGCGTGACGCCCGGCGGGCCTCTTTCTGAGCGTACCGTGACCATCTCTGGCTGTCCACACTGATCTCAGCACCAGGGAGTCCCACTTACTCTCCAGATCCTTTGGATCGTGAGCTCTCGGGGCGGTGCCGAGAGTCCGCTCCGTGGAAAGCTGATTCTTTTCCTGTGAGACACACAGCCCCGATCGAGACGCGTCGGTCAGGGCGCGACTTGGCAGAGCTACAATGCCAAGGCTCAGACGCATCTTTTCTGTGTGATTTCCCAAAATTCAGGCAGGAAAGCCTGCCTTCCCCCGGAGTGCCCGGCTCCCCCACTGGCATTTGCATCCCCCCAACCCTATATAAAAGGAGCCAGTAGCCGGCCCCCAGTGAGGACAAGGCTGCCATTCAGCCAGGCTCCAGTGACATCCCAACCTGGGAGTGCAGCTGGGGCAGTTTATGAACAGTGCCGAGTCCCGGGGGAAGTCAGCCCTGTCCTCTAGCCCACAAGCCTCTATTGTTCGCTTTCTTGTTTTTCTCCAAATGTTTAGATGTGCTCAGAGCACAGAAAATTCCCAAATGGAGGCCATCAGCCAGGGCCAGCCTGAGGCGGGGAAGCTGGGTCTCTCTGGGACCCCTGCCACCTGCCTCCCCTCCATCCCAGGTGTTCCCATCTCTCCCTAAGATGTGAGTGTGGTGGGGGGTGGGAGGTAAGGGGGCGGCCTCTTCTCCGTCAGGGCTATTTGGACAACCATGGGCTTGGGATGTCCCACCAAACAAGTGTGAGGCCACAGCTGGGTCTCCCTTGGTTGGCAGCCATGTTACCTTAGGGTGGTCTGGAAAATGGGTGGGAGTCTCTTCTAAGTGCTTGTCACTGACCAAGGCTGCTGAAATTTGACAGGAATAATCATGTCCTAGGCCCCTGCCTACATCAAGAACTTGGGCCCCAAAGTTCAGCTTCTTGGGTCTGATTCCTGATTCCAGCTCTTACTGCTCATACTAGCTGTGCAACCTTGGGCAAGTGACTTAGCCTCTCTGAGCCTCAGCTTTCCCCTTGGTAAAATAACAACTACCTCATAGAGCTGTTCTGGAGTTAATGAGACAATCAAGGTAACACTGGCACAAAATGAGCCTGCCACAAATACTGGTTATTCTTTGTATTATTCTTATGCTCATCAGTGACCGCAGTCACACCATTGTGAATCCACCATCTCTGCTTTTAGCACCCACTTTTGTTTTCAAACCGAATGCCTTCGACAATCTCCAGTTGTGGGCCAGAGAACAGCTGTGCGAGACCAGCAGTGCCAGAGGAATGAAGGATGAAGTGCCTTGTGACAGAGGGGAGGAGAGAACGTGCTCAGAAGCGCATTGCCTCTGTCTCCTCCTCCTCCCCTCGGCTCCAGATCCCTTTCTCAGGGCTCAGATTACTCACCCTTCCGCATGGCAGTCAATTCGCAGCTCTGCCATATGGCCCGGCAGGACCACCGAAACCCCGCCCCCGCCAGGAAAGCCCCTCTCCCCTGCATACCCACCCTGGCAGCCACCTATGGCCAGTGAGGGAAACAGGGGAGGCAGAAGTGGAATCTCTGGAGAATTTGTTACATCAAAGGGAGGAGAGGGGAGCATCCGGATCCCAAACTCCAAACCCTGGGGGCCTGGGATGCTGAGTGCGGTTTAGAGATTGGGGTTCCGTTTCCTCCAGCCTGAAGGCCTTGCTGTGAAGAGGGATGGACACAGTGGGGGGAGGGGGGCAACTCCAGGAAAGGGAAGAGAGGGTTTTGAGTTCCAGTCCTTCCTGCCTGGCACAGTTCACATTCTTATTTGGGGCTTTGGGCTTTTGCCTCCTCAAAACAGAACCGAGAGGACACCCCTCTCCACCCCTCTCCTCCCTCAGACTCATTAATCCTTTCGAGAATAGGGCCTTCGGAAGGGCCATATGGCTTCCTTATCGCCCTTATCTCCCAGCACTCACCTTCCATTTGGAATGTTTATCCCAAGATAACGATCAGATTCCACTTAGGATGATTGAATGGGGAGCCTCCTTCCAGTATTTTCCCCACAATTTCAAATGAATGGAAGATCCAATCCAATAATAAATGAGCCAGACCAGGCCCTGACAATGGGCAGGGCTCCTCCCACCCTCCCAGCCCCCACCAGGCACCCCCACCTCCTCTCCCTACAAATGTCCCCCTCTTCCACCTGGGCAGCTCAACTTTTACTGGCTTTCTTCAGTGGAGTTCTTCATCAGATTTCCATTAAAAGTTGTGTGACTGCCTTAAACAATGTTTTAAAAAGCAGACGTCTGAGGCTAGACCAGCGCTCGTCCACAGAAATGTTAACACAAGCTAGGAAAGCAAGCCCACGTGCGATTTTACATTCTGTGACAGCCCCGTGACCAAGGCAACAATGAACAGGTGAAATTAATTTTAAGACTCCATTTCACTTCCAATTTTAAATACCTATAGGATATTTATTATCACTAATATAATAATACATTTTATGTAGCCCCCAAATATCACTTCAACATGAACTCGATATAAAAGTTATTTGTGAGGTACTTCGCATTCGCTTGTCTGCACCGAGTCTTCACAAAACACAGTGTGTTTTACACCTACAGCACACATCCTTGCGGACTGGCGCGCTCCAGGTGTCCTGCGTCCCACTGTGGGTGGTGGCTGTCGTAGGGCAGGGAAGATCTAAAGAGATCAGGAAGAGAAACCTGGGCCCCTGGGCCAGGACCACTTGCCTGGGCGGCGCGGCTGCCCCCTGGAGCTGGCCGCCAGGAGACAGGCTCTACGAAAAGATGAGCCATCCGCAACTTCGTCCCCAGCCTAAGCTGAGACCCCCCAGCCTAAGCTGAGACCCAGCCTTCATCCTCCTACCTCCCCCGGCCTTTCCCTGAAGGAAAAGAAAACACACACATACACAATGGCTTTTTTTTAAGTGGCAGCAATTTTTATTGCTGCTAATGTAATGTTTGTCATTTCGCTTGCTAATAAAATTGTTTATGGAAGCCTCTATCACTGGTGCTTTTCCTGTGGGCTGTTTAAGAGCGAAGAGGGTGCTGATTGACATCCAGCGTCTATGCAGTGAGCTCCGCTGAGCTTCGAAGGGATTGGGGGTGGGGTGGGGAGGGGTAAGGGCTGGAAGAGACGGACCCAGACTTGGGGCACCAGTGCCAGTTGGTGCTCCCTGGTTCCAGGAAAGAGAAACACAATTCGAACATTGACAGGACACTCGGGAAGAGCTCCCACTCAGCATTCAGACACTATACTTAAAAGGCCATTTGCATTCTGGACGGGGGGACAGAAGAGGACTGGATCTATGTTTAGCAACGTGTGTGTGCTCGGTTCCTTCTCCCCATGGTGGTCGTCTAATGAGTTAATACTGCGGCGGGACTCCTGTTGCAGCAGAGGTACGCCCAGAGCTTCCCCTGCTCTGGAGATCAAGATAAACATGATACGAACAAAGAGAAGGATGGGATGGGAGGCCTCTGGCAAAGCAGGAGGACATTAGAGATGCCAGCCCTGAATCCCGAGTGGAGGGAGGTAGGGAGCAGATTCTAGGCCTCTTGGGGAGGCCTCCGTGACCACCCCGTGTAAGAGCAGCTCTCTCTGCCTCACTCGTCTTCGTAGCGCTTACAATTCAGACGTGCTACTATATTTTGCCTTGTTGACTGCTGTCCTCAGTTTTGTTCTTGCTGCGTCCCAGTGCCTAGAATAGGGCCTGCCACCCTTAACAAACATTTGCTGATGAGACAAATCATACTAGGAGGTCGTGCCAGAAATACTGGGCAGGCCCCAAAAAGCTGTGGTTTTAGAACTAGCAAGAAGATGAGAATGAGCCGGTAGGGAAGGCAGGGAGAGGTGGGCTGGGACGGTGAGGGGGATGTGAAGAAGCAGGGAGGGATGGTGGTCTGCGTGTGTGATCCCCTCGTAATGGGAGACAGAGGAGAATTTTGAAAAGTCGGAGGAATGTGATCACAGCACAATGAGACAGTGAGATTATTTTGTCAGCAGCATTTGGATCCCATTGGTGATGAGAGACATGTGGGCCCGGCAAGGAGACAATTGTGGTAGTCAGGACAGGATGTGAATAAGACATAAAGGAACATTTCATCAGCAGGGATGGAAAAGAACTAGGGCTGCAGTGGCCAAGTCAAGGAGTAGGAAGGGTCAGCCCCAGCATTCCCATGTGCTGCTTCTCATAAATCCTCAGTGTGCTACACACGTGCGCACACATGCAAGCACGCACGTACTCACGCACACTCGCACGCCCAGGCTGCCCGCAAGGAGCATTCATTCAAAGACCCCCATCTCACTTTCTAGTGCAACTGCGAACCCTGTTTTCTGCTTCAGTCTTTGGTCTTTGTCTTTTGTTTGCTTCTTCCCTGGCCATGAAGGAAAGGACTTGCAGGGAGGGACTCAGAAACTCCAGATGGGGTGGCAATACATTCTCCATCAACAAGGTTTGCTTCTGGCTAGTGTGAGAGGGACAGAGCCTCAGTGAAGGTGGCAAGGTCTTCTGGGACGGACGGAGAAAAAAGCCCCGGGAAGGAAGGCCTGGAAGAGAAGAGAAATCCTCCTTTAAATGAGGGTGGACTGGGCAATTGTCTGTGGCCATCCTAACACAGGTTCACACAGGTGTGGGCCACATGAAAAAGAAAGTCTATAATTGAGACTGGGGACCCAGAGGAGGCGACTGAGCTTCTTTTTATAGAAGTAGGCGGGGACATGCTTGGGGATCCAGCTGAAACAGGACTTTATTTTTAAAGAGGCTTAGATTGATGTCTCTGCTAGCCTAAATAGAACGGAGCAGCCAACTTCTTCCCGGCCTGGCCAGGCCTCAGAGCAAGCTTCAAGACCTTGCACTCAAAAAGAAAAAAACGAGAGAGAGAGGAATCCACAGATGCACAAGGTCACAGAGTTAGTCCTCTCAGTGTGTTGGGAGGAGGAAGATGGATGAGCTGGTTGTGTACACTCTGCAATCCCCTGGCCTCACCCTCAGGGAAGAAAGGCGGAGGATTGCTGGGTGAGGGGTGGGGAGCTGGGCCCACCTTGGGCTGTGCCTGGCCTGGTAAGGACAATGGAGACCCAGGCCTGTGCTCAAGGAGCTGGCGGTCCAGTGAGAGGGCAGGGGGCTGAGCAAGCTCACATCCTTATAGTGCAAGGTGACGACTGATGGACCCCACGTGGGAGATAAGCAGAAGGTTAGGAGCCTTCCCAGAGGAGCCCTTCTGTGTGGTAGGAGAACCCGAACAGTTCATCTTGGAAAAGAAAGGATTTAAGTGGGGGGATTTTGACGAAGAATGGGTGGGGTAGATGTGAGCACCTCTGAGCATTCAGATTTGACGGGAGTGCGAGAATGTGAAAGAGAGTAAGCCAGGAGGAGGAGGAGGCTTGGAGCCCGGGTTTCCATGCCTCTCCCAGAAGCTGTCCTGGAGTCTGTAGACAAAGGGGAGCCATCGAAGGGGTAGGAGGAAGGCAGCAATGCAATGCAACCCAGATAGATTGAAGAAGGTTGACTGGGCAATGGGGAGCCTCTTGGGGTTGGGAGAGCCCAGGACCATGAAGATCAGTGAGGGTCTGTGTTAGTTAAGGCCATTTAGCTGCTGCAACAGACTCGCAAACTGCTGCTACACAATAGAAGTTTACTTCTTGCTCACACAAAGCTAACCTGGCACACGGCTGTGAGGAGCGCTCTGCTATCTTCCACATGTGGCCCCGGGGTCACCCTGCAATCAGCGTCCACCTGGCACAGGACAACATGGAGGATCTTGAAGCAGGTTTTTTTTCGAGCCAGATGTTCCATTGACCAGAGCTCAGTCACGTGGCCCCACCCACATGCAGGGGGCCTGGATGAATGAACCCTGGCTGGCCAGCTTCTCTGGGAGCAGGACCAACTGGTGGTCATCTTTGCCACAAGGGCACAGACAGGGACTGAGGGCTGAAGGACTATTTCAGCAACAGAGATGAAAAGGGGGAAAGCCGGTAGAGTGTCTACAGATAGGAGTTCAAAGGAGAATCCAGAGAAGGAAAGCAAAAGGAGGCAGGCTGGGTAGCAAGAGGAGGCAGGTTGGGTGTCCTCCTTCTCTCTTTCTAGGCCTTGCTGTGTGCTTGCCCAGGGCATCACTGGCATCCGAATTCATACAACAAGCATTTACCTGCTCATCATGATCCCTGCAGTGAGCACCTACTGAGAGCTCAGCACTCGCAGAGACACCAAAAAAGGGAGGACTGTCCTGACCAGTGTGGCTCAGTGCATTGGGCGTTGTTCCACAGAGTGAGGGGTTGCCAGTTCGATTTCCAGTCGGAGCACATGCCTGGGTTTCAAGTTCAGTCCCTGGTCGGGGTACATAAGGGATGCAACCAATCAATGTTTCTTTTCCTCTCTTTCTCCCTCCCTTTCCCTCTCTCTAAAAATAGATAAATAAAAAAGTGCAAATGCAGCAATGATATATGCAGTGATCAAGGTATTCCTAGAAAGGGAGACCCAGCCCTGGTTTGGAGGGGGAGGTGACCGGCTAGCTTTTGGTAGAAGAGAGCTCTCCAAGGGTGGGCTGGAGGCTCCCAGGTCTAAGGAAGCACTGAAACAGCGCCCTGTGTGGCGGAGCATGTGCTAGGATGCGGGTGAGGCAGGAATCTGAGAGTTTAGCATCTCTGACCATAAAATTGAAGCAGAAGGGATGGCAGATGAGGTGGGAAATGCATGCAGGATTCTGAACTTGGAGACTACCCACTGTATTAAGGGACTTGCTCAACAGGTACCCCCCAGGGGCTCTAAGCAGGAAACTGATAATGGTCCTGTGTGCTCAGTGAGCTTACCCAGGTTGCTATTTGGAGGGGAGATTTGAAGAGAGGAGCCTAGAAGCAAGGAAGCCCAAGACACAGTTCAGATACAAGCTGATGAAGGTCCGTGAGAGTGGTGGTAATGAGAATAATGGCTACTTGTTACCATGCCTACCAAGTATTGCATATGTACCACCTGCCAGCCCTGTGCTAAGATATTTACATGCATCACCTTTCCTTATTTTTTTATATCCATTTTACATAAGCAGAACTGACACTTAGAGAGGTCCATGTCCCACCAGAGTGCACATACCTAGTAAGGAGCAGAGAGCCGGGATTCTAACCCAAAGCCAGAAACCTTAACCACTGCAGGGTCACAACTGAGGAACATCAAGTTGATGACGTGGAAGGACGTGAGGTCACCTGTCGTGTGGGATGTGAGGAAAAGGAGGCTGCGAGGACGACTCCCACTCCCGCCCGCCCTTGGGGTGGCGGTGCCTCCACCTGCCACCGAGGCCAGACAAGCGCAGGCTTGGGGGGAGAGGAGGAGTTCGTTTTGAGCAACGGTGAAGGGGCAGACAAAGGAGTCCAGCAGAAGTCGCCACGGCTGCCATGACTATGAATGATGGCCATCTCCATCGTCGACACAGCTCTGGGGGCTGCAGAGAGAAGGGTGTCCAGAGGAGGGTGGGAGACGGCTCTCAAGTAAGGAAGTGCTTTTGTGGAGCCCTTCTATTCCCTCATTCCCACTAAAGGAGAAAAGAAATGGTCACAGGTGGATGGTAGAATCGCTCTCCTTTCCTGCCCTTGATGTCTTCCTTCGCCCTGCTCTCTGAGGAGTGGGCCAACAGGTTCAGAACATACAACTCATGTAAAATACTATTCGTGTTAACCATGTGCCAGAAAATCAGGCCAGCCCTGTGTCTTCCCTTTTCTGGAAGGTTTTCCATCCGGCCACCCGCCCCTCCCTGAAGGCCCTAGGGCAAACACTACGGCATCGGGTCCCAGCTTCGCCCTGGACAGAGCTGTGCTGGTTGCCAGGAGAGAGGAGCTGAGATGTAAAATGGCATGTGGGGGGCAGAAAGAGGGGAAGGCAGCCGGGGGACCCTCCCTGGGTGGGAGAAGGCCCTGACTCCAGTAGCCTCTCATCTCTCAGATTCCGCTTGCCTCCAGCCTTTCCCAGGGCTGCCTCCCCTTTGTTGAGGGGGTGCTCTGCCACCACCTGCCTCACACCCCCCATGCCGCCTCCATCTGTTCCCTCCTCCTCTGCCCAGGTTTCCCTGTCCTCCCTCTCTCTTTCCAGGCCTTGCTGTGTGCTTGCCCAGGGCATCACTGGCATCCGAATTCATACAACAAGCATTTACCTGCTCATCGTGATTCCTGCAGTGAGCACCTACTGAGAGCTTAGACTCGAAGGCTGCCCCTAAGGTCTCAGGGATGCTGGAGGGTTGTGCAGGAATGTGGTGTCTGTCTCTATTCTGGCACCCAGGCTGTGGCCCGGGACCTTGATGTAGTTCCTGTCCCAGGTCATGTGGCTGCAGGACCTACCTGTTTCTTCTGCTACTTCTCTGCCTTCCTGAAAATAAATCTAATGCATAAATCTTTGCTGGATTTTGGATTATTTCCATCAGCACAGATTGACTGATAAAATGCCCTCTAAAGCTTGAAGAAGAATTTTTAACCTAATGGAATAAAACTCAATAATGGCAAAAGTATACACACACACACACACATACACACACACACACACACACACACACACAATGAGGAAAAAGCAAGTTATTGCACTGGAATTTTCAATGAATTTTTTTTTAGTATAAATGGCCCAAAACATTGCTGAGGACAAATTTATTTTAAAAAAGTATTCATTGTATATCTGAAATTCAGACTTAACTGAGTATCTTATATGATTATTTGCTAAACTTAGCAACCATGCCATAGGTAGAATTCTCAGGAATGGAATTAATGGAGCAAAGTCATTGGACATTTTTAAGGTTCTCGATGCATATCGCCAAAGTTCTTTTCAGTAAAACGGTGTTGATTTTCTGCCCCCCAGCCGTAAATAAGAACGCCTCTTTCTCCAGAAATTGGCAGCTTTGAGTTATTTCATTTAAAAAGAAACTGAAGTTTGCTTCTTTGATAGGTAGAAAATGATCATTCCTAAGCTTTGATTATGAACAAAGCTGACCCTTTTTTCTAAAGGCTGGTCTTTTGCACTTCCTTTAAAGTAAACTTTGTGTTCCTGTCCTTAACTGATTTATCTTTTTGTTTTTCTTGCCAAACTATATGAACTCTTAAAGGATAACAATAACATTGTGCCTCTCACATTTTGTTGCAAATAGTTGTCCCAGCTTGTTTCTGCACTTTAATTAGGCTTCTATCCTTCTCCAAGGTAAAGGCATTTAACATTTTATATAGTCAAATCTCTGCTTCTTTCCTAACTCTTCTGTTGCTTTTAGCCTAGAGTCCTTCCTCATCTAGAGATTAGGTATATCTCGTTACCTATACGTTCTTTTAGAAATCTGTTTGATTTCCTTTTATTGTTTTTCACACTTAACTCTTTAAACCATACAGAGTTTATTTGGAAATGATGTGCAATGAGTTTATAAATTAATTTTTTGTTCAAATCTCTAATTTGTCGCAGTTCTATTTGCTGAACAAAATTCTTACCTTCTCAATGATTTGTGGTGCCTTGAGCCTCATACATAAAGAAAAAGCTATTTTTCTTAAAAGTGACCTTATTTATGACATTTAACTGTTCATCAAGTACATACTTAAGATTTCTTCCAACATTAAAATTATAACTATGAAGAAGCTTTTATTTATTCTTGGATCATTGGAGATAATTGACATAATTTGCTCCAGTATTGGTTTTTATTTATGTCTTATTTTAATCTGTTTTACTGAAACTTAAATTTATTCATCTCCATTCCAGGAGTTTTACTTCTCATTGCTATATCATGTCCTATTGCATGGGAAGAAACAGCCCAATGGTTGTTATATAACAAAACACATAGTAAAAGTAATAGCCAACATCCCTATTCTACCTCTATTTTTAATAAGAATGCCTTTAATTTTATGCCATTAAGAATAGCCGTGGTGCCCTGACAGTTGTAGCTCAGTGGGTTGGGTGTCATCCCACAAAGTGAGAAGTTGCAAGTTTGATTCCTAGTCAGGGCACATGCCTGAGTTGCTGGCCAGGCTCCTAATTGGAGTACATGCAAAAGGCGACTGATCGATGTTTCTCTCCCTCTCTTTCTTCCTTCCTTCTCCTTCTTCCTTCTCGGTCTAAGAATAAATAAATAAACAAATATATAAATAATTAAAAAAACAAAAGAACAGCCATGGCTTTTGATTTCAGAAAAAAAAGCATTTTCACGTCATAAAAGTAATCATCTCTTCTCATTTCTAAGAGGTATTAACAACAACAAAAAAAGAAAAATCAGGATTAATTAATTAATTTTATTAAATGTATCTCTATTCTTTATAAGTCTCCAATTTTGAAGTACAAGGAATCCTTGTTTAGTGGAATTGCAAGAGGCAGAATTAGGGTGAATACATGCACCCCACCACCACATTATATTATGTGGTGCTTGCAAAGCAGCAGTTCTGAAACTAAACTATGTGTTCATCCGGATTGCACACACCTATTAGTAAAAAAAATTTGAAGACATTGTAAAACAGGCCAAATTAAACTTTAAAAAATAGATATTCTGTTCTTTTTTCCTTACCACAACAAATCATCTTGCACATCCTCTGCTTTGGAGACCAGTCATCTAGAAGATGAGTATTTGTGGGTACATTGCGCCCTGGGCCTGTCCAGAGCTCTGCAGAACACCTCTACACTCATTTCCATCAGTCCTGGAGCAGCACAAACATCACGCTCGAATTCGACTATGCACAATTCAAAATGCCCTCTGAAGCTTGAAGAAGAATCTGTAACCCAGTGGGATAAAGCTCAATCCTGGCAAAAGCACACACACACAAGGGTGCATACACACGGTGAGAAAAACCCAAGTTACTCAACTTTGCCTGACCTTGGGCAAGTTATGTAGCCTCTTTGGGACGCAGTTACTTCATTACTAAAATGACAGGGTTGTGCTCGATGACCTCCAGCTCCTTCCTGCACTGACATTTTGTAACAGCGATGACCCTGGGGGGGTTTCGGGTTAGGTGAGAAGCATATTTGCATGTCAGTCGGCAGGACAGCTCTGTCATTAGGAAATCAAGCAGAGTGCAGTTCCCGGGTTGATGACCAGAAGCGCAGTGAGCACTACAATCAATCCTGGCCGTCCCCAGTGGCGACACTGGCACCAGTCAGAGCAACGGGACATGAAGGATTTGGAAATCTTTAGGCAGATCAGAGAAAGAACACATAAGGATTAAAGCCTTGGGAAAAATATGGGTCCTCTGAGAAAAAGTTAAAGATGTGGAATTCCTCGGGCTAGAGAAGGACATAGGAAGATGGATCTAGCCTCGAGCTCCTGGCATTCCAGCCACTGTGTTATAGAGATTGCGGCAGTCTTAGATGAAGGTCTCTTTGTTGCAAAGAATAAAGGCCCGCTCCAGGAACGTAAGTGTAACCAGGATTCATGGGAACGGACAAGCTGTGAGGAACTCAGACATCTGTCTCTTAGCCGCCTTATGCTCTGCATGTTCTCTCTCTGAGCCTCTGCTCTCCACGTCTCACTCCTGCTCTCCACTTCACTGGAAGGTCAGCGTGCGGACAGACCTTCGCCCCCACTCTACAGCTTCGTTTTCAGTGTTGCTGTCCAGTGCCAATCAGCCTCACCTGTCCAGTTTCAATGCGAGACTCCTCTGGTAGGGTTTATTTAGCCTAGCTCATCTTTTTGAGCCAGGCCACCCAATCATTGGTCATCACAGGTGGGTCACCCTGGGGTCTGGTTCCCACCCCTGGTCACGTGAGGAGAGGACGTGGGGCATGTGCTCTGGAACACGGCTACTTAGGGCAGATTTTCTTCAGATCAGCGTGTGTCAGACTGGCCACAATGATATGAGAACAAAATAAGCCTGACCCTGGGCTCTTTGACAGGACACCCTTTGAAATAATGATGAGCCTATTCCTGCTACAAGGCCTGGCCTACAGAGCCTCTGAGAGTCACCTCTTGGCCTGCTGGCCTAGGAGAACATAAAGTCCCTTGCCCTGGTGGAGCCTAATTTTATTGTCAGTAATGTCTGATCTTTGCTGATGCGAGACCAGCCATTTGAGGGCTTTACAAAGCACCAAACCTGATTAGCCACAGACAGAATTTCCCTGCTTCACCAAAAGATGCGAAAAACAACCCAAGGACCTTGGCCTTTACAGGTTGGCTTGGCCTGTTTTCATCCATTTTGATTATCCAGTTTCTACTGGCTTCCCCAAATCAACACACAACCCAATACCTTTGGGCCACTATTCTCCCAATCTTGGATGCTACGTGTGGCTGTTCTGCTCAGCATCCTGCCCAGAAATCCCTATCATCTTCTAGGATACAGAAAATGAGACATTAATGAACAAGAGGTTGGGAGCACTATTTACTGTCTTTTTCCTGTGCTCGGTTTAGTCATACTACCAGTCTCAAAGATAGGCAGGCAAAACAAACAAACAAAACAGTTAACTCAAATGCAAGGAAGGGGCTTGAGAACATAGATTTCAGAATATAGTAGGGCTTCATCTACCCAAAACACAACTTCCCAGACACCTCACTATCTAAAATCAGACCAGAACCTGGAGATGAGCCAAGGGACGTCTAAGCAGCCAAAATTATCTGTGCAGGCTCATATTGGTTTATTTAAAGTAGCATATAATTCAAAGCAACTGTCCCCAGAGGGCTGGATGAACTATTACCCTCTAAGAAAGACTGGATAAATCCTATAGGGATAGAAAAGGCTAAGTTCCTCACTCACAATCTATTTACTTTTTATTTACACAGAATTTTAATGAGTTTGCCTATCTGGTTTCTCAACTTAGAACAGACCTAAAAGTTGGGTCATGAGTTCACTGCAGGTAAAGTGACACACTCCCTGATAAAGAGTAGACCTAGAAACCCCAAATGCGTCGTGCTACGAAGTGACTTAGGATAGAGACAAATGACTACATATCTCAGAGGCTGGGGGACTACTGGAATAATAAGTAACACAGTATCTGAATTTATGAAGATGACCTTAAGCAGAACAAAAATGTTAAATTAAGATCCGTATATCCTATCTTAAAACCTGGGAAGTATGTGACATTTTTTTTTAGAAAGGCTTCCATCCAAAATAATTAAATTTTTAAATGTGATGTTTCAAAGGGCGAAGCTTTAGCTAGCTGGAAATTTCCAGTATCTAGAATGATAGCTTTCTCTCTGGATAACTGAGGTTTTACTGTAGCTGTATTTGAACTCTCCAGACTTTTCCCTGAAAGAAAATAGGGCACCTACTCAGCCAGGGAAATGCTGTTGCTTTGACGTATATGCTATTTGGAATAAACCAATAGGAGCTTAAGGAGGTTTTACTGTATTTGGTTTGCAGGCTTCACTTGGCACCATCTCTTTAAAAGGCTGCCTGCCTTTGAACTAATCCTCTATTTATAATCCAGCTGGAGAAAGGCCTCGGCAATGTATACAAATTCCTGGGATTTGCAGAGTGCTGCTCACGTAGCCCTGAGCCCCCACGCAGAGCCCCTGGCTTGGCCCTCATTTCCCCTGAGAACACCCTGCATCACTGCAGACACGTCTTGGTGCTGTGGCACACGGGCCGCCTGGCATGCCCAGGAATGCACCCACATTCTTGGTGGGGAGCACAGGGCCCGTCTGGGGCCGGGGGCATGAGCTGCATTAGGCTGAGTAAACACCATCACTCACTCCTGACGGCCGGCACTGTTCCGACATCCTTTCCTAAGGTCCAAAGACTGAGGCTTCGCACCGCTCTCCCCTATCAACCATTCTTTTCTTATAACACATTCCCTCCCCAAAACGATGCCAACTTCACATTTTCCTTTTTTCCCCCTCACACAAATTATTGCAAGTCATGGCAGTCTAAATATAGCCCCCAGTCTGTTTTCCAGATGCTGAGGCCCCGACATTTTCCTGATGTCTTTCCAGCTGCCTCTTTGCTCTTGCTTTCCCTTCTCCTTCTTTCTCACCTTTTTTTCCCTTGCCCGATATTCCTGCCCTCTGCCTCCCAGGCTCCTCCTGCCTTTCCTGCTTTCCCGGTTCATAAGAAAGTTCTAGAAGCAAGGCCTGGTACTTGGAGAGCCCTCTCCCCAGCTCTCTGACAATGCTAGTTATGAAGCAGGGGTATCGCCTAAGGAAGAGACAAGGGACACAGAGTCTTCTCAGACCCTCAGCAACCAGCCTCCATGAGGCCTTGCCATTCCTTCACTTACTTGCTCTGTCTAGAAAGCATTTAACCTCTATTCCCCTCATCGGCTTCTTCTTCACGGGTCCTGGGATCCAAAGAATGGCCGGTCACTCCATCCACGTAGCAACCTCCTGTGTTACTAGAGAAGAGCTACTAAGACACACCTCAGCCGTCACTTCCTTGAGATCAAATAATGTCAGTTCCTTTTGCCTTTCTTCATCGGGCCTGGTTGTCTGAAGCTTTGATCATTTTTACTGATTCTGTCTGTACCATCTCCAAGTTGGCCAGATCCTGGGTAGGCGGTGGAGCTGGGCCTTAAGTCTTCAGCCCTAATAAGGGTTTAACTCCTGCTGTGTGAGTTTATTGGAGGAATTCACCCAATACTTCTCAATCACGGGCCCCTGTCTAATTTAAAAAAAGAGGTGCCACAGTGATGTGTCTTCATGACTAACTTGAGATCCACTCCAATGAGTTAATATCAGTCCTTTTCTAAAGCTAACTTTCATTCACATATGCATTTTATTCCATTATTTTCAACAGACCTGTTCCCTATCAGTCAGCTTTCTTAAGTTCTGCCTCGGTGGTCTTGAAGTGACCCACATACTGCAGATAGAGAATATAAAAAACTACTTGTCTATTCATTTATTTATTTTTTAAAAAAACAGTTATTGCATAGCTCCTTGGGCCAAACATTAAGATACAGATGAGAATTCCCCTCAGAAGATAGACATCTTAGTGCAAAGTGTCTCAACCTTGGCTCTGTTAACACTTAGGCCTGGGTAATCCTTGGGGAGGGGGTGCTGTCCTGAACACTGTAGAATGTTTAGCATCATCCCTGGCCTCTACCCACTAGATGCAGTAGCACCCTTCCCCAAAGCTGTGACAACCAAGAATGTCTTCAGACATGGCCAAATGTCCCCTGGAGACAAAATCACCCCAGGGTTGAGAACCGTTTGTCTAATAAGCTGGACAATACTTGAATGATGGCTACAGTTCAAAGAAGCCCTCTCTCTAGTAGAGACATGAACACGGGACTGCGTGGAGTCAAGGGGCATGTGAGCTGTGTTCTGAAGGGGGGGTACACGTCTCCTGGGTAGAGACAATGTGAGAGGGAGGATATTCTAGGAAGAGGGAACAGCATGCACCAAGGCACGGGGGCAACAGAAAAATTCAATGTGCCTGGTATGGCAGGCGCCTGGGGAGAAACCACAGGCGATGAGGACAGACTGGGGCTGGCCCTAGTTTATAAAGGGCCTTGTGTGACTGAGACGCTTGCACTTGATCCTGGGGACAAGGGAACATGGAGATGTTTAAGCTGGGGAGCATCAAGAACAGGTCCACTGTTGGCACGACAGGATGGTGACCGGGAGAAGCCAGGGTGGTAGTTCAGGAAGAGATGGTGTGAGCTGGAATTAAGGCAGCGGTGCTGGGGCACGGGGGTGGAGGGAGGGGGAAGGATTTGAGAGTTCTTTCTGAGACACAACATGTGGTGGACAGGGGACAAAGAGAGAGCACAGAGCTGGAGATGACCCGGATGCTTCAGGGTGGGTATAACCCTTCTGCATCAGTCCTAAAGTTGAGGCCCTTCTGTAGCTGGCAAACACTCTGGAATTTGGGCTGTGCCCACCTCTCACAAGAAGATGAGGTTCAGGGCCTATATTTACATTGGGGAGTTTTTTTGTTAATCCTCCCTTGCCTGCCTTTAGACCAGATTCATGGGAAGTATCTCATGGGAAGTATCTCGTGGAAAGAATCCAACCATTAGGAGTCGGGTTAAGCCCCAAAACTGAGCTTCTAGCTTTGTCACAGCCAGTGACTGGCAGTCAGGTGGCTCTGAGCCTCAGTTTGTCCATTTGTGGTCAGAGGAGACTGCCCCCGCCCCGCCAGGATGTGGTGAGTGTGAATAGGGCAGCTTCTGTGGGTGGTTTGGACCCCTGTAGGTACTTGGCACTTAATGCCTGCAGTTGGCCAGGGCTGCGAGTGGTTGTAATCAGGCCTGATGGAAAGGCCCCCTGACTCCACCGCGGCCTTGAGCGGCTGCCAGCTCGTGACCAAGCCTGCCTTGAGACTTGCCTGCAAATTCTTTTTTTCAGGGTGTCTGGTGTCTGCAAATAGTCTTCCCAAAACCTTTTTAGGCTCCAAGACGCCCCTTTGGCTGTGCATCCCACAGTCCTTCACGGTCCCTAGCTCAGTGCAAAGCTTTAAGGAAAGCCCAGTGCTTTTAGTTTCATGCAAACCCTCCCTCCTGCCTCCCCTGCCTGCCTGCCTCCCAGTTAAGTTAGAGTGAAAGGAAAGAGTAGGAGGCAGGGAAAGAGTCTACTTAGAGAGAGGTTAGCCCAACTGGCCGGTCACGATGGCCTCCGGCCTGCAAGGGAACCTGTCTCCCCAGTGTTTCCTCTGAGGGGCAAGGTGGGTGGACAGTGCCAGGAGGCAAATGGTGGGTGAGTGCTTGGGTATGTGTGTGTGGATGAGTGTGTGTGTGCGAGTGTGTGTGAGCTCACTGCCCGCACTCCCAGGAGCCCCAGCGCTGATGGTGATCTCTCAATGAAGGAACAAGGGGCTGCTTTGTTAGCCTGCCTATCTCTTGGTTTCTGATTCACCCCAGGCCACTGCAGCCTGAGCAGGTTCGCAGCTGCTCAGGGATATACTTTCCAGCACATTTAGGACTTGGAACAGCCCCAGGTTTCAGGAACACATGGCGAGGGGGGAGAAAGGGGGCTCAAATAGACTGAGAAGGGGGAAAGCGAGCTACTTCTTTCTTACTTCAAGACGAATCTCCATTTTCATCATCTGATAGCAGGAACAGCATCTGAGGACGGCGGATGAATTGCAAACCTGTGCAGGTCGGGAGAGAGGGCAGGCAAGTGGGGGGAGATGGGCAGATTTATTTCATCCTGGCTGAGGTCTTCTTGTGCAGCCCGTCCCCTCTGACACGCAGCTCCCACTCCAGTTACACAGTCTCCGCCCAGCCCTGGGCCTGCCAGGGAGCCCTCACCGGAAGTCAGCCCCTGGAGGGAGCCTCTGGCTTCCAACAGCCAGGGCCGAGGGGCCAGAGAGGAGGTGGAGACGGTCCCTAAGATCTGGGAGCACCGAGCGTTTCAATAGGCCTGGTTTTACAAACTAGTCGCATCTCCTCTCTCTGTCCTGGTGCCTTGTAAAGGAAGGGACAAAAACGTCCCTTTCCCGGACTCTGACATTGGCTCCCCTTCTGGGAGGCAGGTAACGGCCTCACAGCAGACAGACGCCAGGTGACACTTCTGTCCCATGCATTTACCCACATTCAACCCCAGCTGTCCATCTAACGCTGCTGAGGGCCTTCTGAGTGCCAGGCACGGTCCAGGCACTGGCTTTGCTCAAGGAACGGAACAAGGTTCCTGCCTGCTGGGAGCCCCAGTTAACAGAGAGCCCACAGTTACAGCACAGCATGAAGGGAGTGTGCGCGGGACGGGCCAGACCTGAGTTCCTCAGTTCCTGGGAGGGAGCAGGCGACTGCTCGCCTGGCTTCAGGGGCCTCCTCCTCCATGACCTAGCTGGGTGTCCCGGGGCACATTTTCCCATGCACCTCAGTCACTCCAGTCCACCAGTGAGAATGACCACAGGGGCCCCAGCTACCTCTGAGGATGGCTGCGAGGCTCCAGTAACACTGTGCACAAAATCCCTTGGCAACATCTCCAACCTTTGTCTGATCCTAATATTCTTCTCCCCCCCGATGCCCCTTCCCAAGAGGATAACTGAGGATTACGGCCCATCACACACGAGAGCCAGCAGCAGAACAGGGAGGCGGATGTGTGATGCTGAGGCTTGCTGCCTCCGCCCGGCCCGACTCCCCAGGCGGTGCTGCACAGGCCTGCCCTCTGTGCGGGGCTCAGAGCAGCGCCTGGACACCCAGACAGAGCCCCTTTCTCCTGCGCTCTTGTACAAAGCTCGCTCACAGGGTCCTATTCAGAGATCGAGGTGATTGAAAGGGCCACCGCAGGCGGGCAGAGTGACCTTTGGGCCTGCCTCAGTGGGTGAGGGAATTAGGCCCCAAAGCCCTCCAGCCTTGGAGGGACCAGCTAGGCCCTAATTCTGCACAGACACAGCATAGGATATGCAGAGTGGCGGGAGGACAGGTGAACTCCTAGGTCCCAGCCCTCATGGAAAACTCATCCCTCTGCTCTGCCATACACCCCTTCATTCCCAAAGAGTGTGGACAATTCCCACCCTTTCCTTGGGGACAAACAGGATACGGTGAGAAGGTACAGGTGCTTGGAGGATAGATGGGTGTGTAACTGAGCAAAATGACTTAAATGTCATGGCAAGAAAGGATAGACAAGACAGTGTGATCACAGTGCTGTCTAACAAAACTTTCTGTGCAGCTGGAAAGTTCCACGTCTCCCCTATCCACCGGACAATCACTAGTCACCGGTGGCTGCAGAGCACGGAAATATAGCTCGTGTGACTGAGGCCCTGGACTGTTTGCTTAATTAATTAAGTCACGTGTGGATGTCACTTGTGGCTACAGACATCCTTACTGGGCAGTGCTACTGTAGTAAGGAGGAGACACTAAGGTTTTGAAGCCACTCAGGCCCAGGTTTATATCCTAACTATAACTTACACTTACCACTATGTGACTAGCCCGTGTTGCTTGAACTCCCAGAAGTCAGTGTACCCTTTATCAACAAGGATACTATGGGGGCCAAGCCCAGGAGCGGAGATGAGCTGGTAGCTGCCGTGGCCAGCGCGCACCCCTTCACCTCTCCCAGCAGGGGTTCCAATGCGAGCTTCAGGCTTCTGCGTTTAGGAGGAGGAGACAGATCTGACCTTTTCCCAAGCCTGTACTTCTCCGCTCAGGGAGGCCTGTGCACCTAGAAGATTTGACAGGGCAAGTCTGGGAGCCTCAGGACAGGTCACCAGGCTTGGCCTTCTGCTCTGTCCCCGCCAGCTTGACCCTCCACGAACCAACGTCCCTGGATTCTGGTGGTGAGACTGCGGGGCCCAGGGTGGATGACGCAGTGGCAAAGAGGACGTTTCCTGCCCTGGTCCTCAGCTGACGGCTGCTTTTCTCCTAAGCCATGCCCGTGTGCCAACTTTTCTTCTTCCTGTACCTGAGTTAAAAGGTATCTGTCCCATGTCCTATCCTGGTAAGAATCTGCTCACGATTTTCCGGAATGACAACTGCCTTGCCTTGGTCCTCTGAAGATCTGTCCCTGCCCTTTCCAAGAAGCCCACGGCCAGTGCGGGCCTCCAAGAGAAGGAATGCTGGGCAACGTGGAAAAGGCAGGTAGTTCTGGACCAGGTGCAGGTGAGTCATGCTCTCTCAGGGCAGCCTCAGCCTCTGCCTTTTTCTGTGGGAGCCTCTGAGCCGGCCTCCTGGAAAGTCTGGTGCCACCATGGCATGTCAACAGGGGCTGCCAAGGCCAAAAATCTGGGGACCCAGGACACTCAGCCCCAGCTGTCCTCATAGCGCATGACACGGGGGTTCATCTAGATGACAAGGGCCACTGACCTACCTCCTCTAGTGATGATGGCCAGGCAGAAGAGCTGGCAAGAGCCAGGGAGACAACAGACACAAAGTCAAAGACCCTGACTACACCAAGGATGGTGCAGCCTTGTCTCCCCGTCCCCCTTTGCCCCCACTGTGTCTGCGGGGCACTACTTCGCCATCCCCATCCCTCTACAAAGAGGAAGGCAGAAAGAATGCAGCTCAGCCCACAGACGATGGAGGTTTAGGAGGTCACTTAGATATCAGCATTAACTTTCTCGCTCCTTCCTACCCTACATCCCATCCAGCCTTCATCATCATCATTGTCATCGCCATGTATTAAGTATTTATTACATGCTAGGTTTTGTTATGTCATTCTATCATCACTACAACTCTGTGAACTGGATATCATTATCCCCATTTCGCAGGTGGAGGAACTGAGGGTACGAGAAGTTACTGACATCCAAAACCACACCGCTCCTTTGAGGTGGGAGAGAAGGTGTGAAACCCAGGCGGTCGCTCTCTGCAACGCTGCAGAGCCATCAGGAGAGAAGAGCAATTAGGGGAGAGCCAGAGAGCCAGTAGGGTGGTCTCTCCTCCAGAACTTGCCACAGAGCCCAGAACAAAGAGTCTGCCACGGGCGGAGGTGGCCGTGCTGCTCGGAGGAAAGGCAGAGTGGGGAGCCAGCCACAAAAACACTGTGCAGAACCAGCTGCAGAAGCACGCCTGATCTCCTTCCCCTCCACCCTCGGCGCAGCCTTTTCCTCCGGGCCAGCCTGTTCCACTGGAAAAACAATCTACCCTGCCTGGGGACTTGGGGCCGGCTGGGCCACCTTCTGGTCTGTCTTCATTCAGATCCCATTTCTCTCCTCTTGGGGAGGTGGGGGAGGGAGTCACACTGGGGGAGGCGAGGAGGAGGCTGAAGTCTTCATCTCCCCCCTTTTTAGCCAAGCAAAGAAAAATAGCTCTTTGCCAAGATCTTTCATCTCAGTCATTTACTCTCGCAGATGTTTTCTGCAATATAAACAAGAAGCAAAGAATGTTGGGGAGGAGAAGAGGGCGGGAAGCGGGCAGGAGGAGAAAGAAGAGTGAATGGACAGCTTTGAAATCTGGGCCTGCAGAGGGCAGGAAACAGGACCTCGGCAGGGTCCCTCCTGCCCCGAGAGCGTGGGCAACCTTAGGTCACTGCACCGGGCCAAGTGGAGGGTCACATCCCAGGGTGTCTTTGAAAGGAGGTTCTAGAGAAGTAGCCCAGCCTTTGAGTGGGTGGTCTCTCCAAACAGCCTCCCTCTGCCTGGGAACTGACACATGGGGAGCAGCTGCTGGGGCCCTCTGGACCCAACCTGGAGCCATGCCCTTCTGGGCCACACACCTGCCCACCTAGCGCTCCCTGCAAGCTGGGCAGGGTCCTGGGCCCGCAGAGCTGTCAGCGAGACTGATGGGGGTCGTGGGCACCCACAGTGGGGATTAGGATTTGTTGCAAAGAGAGAAAGAATCTTAGGCTGAATTGGGTATTGGAGGAACACATCCCATAGTGGGTCAGAGAATGATCCCAGGAAACTGGTTGTCTCTAAGCTCAAAGTTTCATAAGATACTTATTGATGCTGGAGGTTCTTAAACTAAAGTCAATGCCTACCGGGGCTGGTAGTGAAGCAAAGGACTGAAGCAAAGGAGCGAAGCAAGGTAGAGACGGTCATGACCTGAAAAGGCAGACCCACAGAAAGGGGGAAGCCACAACTCATTTCAACTGAATAATTAAGACAACCCAGAAATTCAGAGTCTTGTATAAAATCTCCAGGACTTTTTAAATTTTGCAACATTGTCAGACACATGCGGCCTGCCTATGGGCTGGTTTTAATGGGCTTGAGACATTTGCAAAATGTTGGATGAATGAATGCTAACTTGCTGTTTACTCCTGCTCTCAACAAAGGGATTTGTAAGAGGAAGGCTGAAAATGAGTCAAACATCAAGCTTTTACTGGGGACCCACTGTCTCCCCTAAATGAAGCTAAACAATATGATGGATTCAGAAAATCAGGAGACCTGGTCCCAGCCCTGGAGGGCTTGCGTTGCGGTTGGGGAGACAGAGTGACACAGGAAATGACACTAACCCTTGACGGTGCTTGGTTATGTGGCAACAAATGTTCAGGAGACAGAGGGAAATCAGGCAATGCTTCCCAGAGGAGACAGCGTTTGAGCTGAACCTGGAAAAATGAGTGGACTCCCCACTTGTTCAGGCCAATCATGAGTCCTGAAAGCAGAAGGTTTCCCACCCCACGCTGGACATTGAGAACTCTGTAGAATCAGGACCCAAGACCACAAAAACAGGGGGTCGGGGGCCTGCCTGCTAAGAAAGGGTGGCTACCCTACTACTACCACCAACCTTCCCACCCTACCTGCCCCCCCACACACACTGCCACCAAATCGTGGGTTATGTCTCCAAGGAAAAGTTAGTAGTGGGGGACAGGCATGAGTCAACTGCAGGCCGTGGAGTTGGGGCTGCCACTTAGGAAAGAGTGAGAGGCAAGCCTGATGCTCAGCAACCCTGTGGAAGGAAAGAAGGAGACAGTTTTCACACAAGGGCCCATGAGGGTTTCTGGGCACCAAAGTTTTCCTGCCAATGTCCACAGCTTTCAGCTTCTTGCAAGAAACAGAATGGAAAGGGAACCAATTCTGGTTGACCACAGGCTCCCACCTCTTAGTCCTCGCATTCCTCACGATACGCTACAAGGTAGCAGTGATTATTCCCATTTTACAGAGGGGAGACGGACACAGGGCGGTAAGCTCCTCAAGGACAGAAACAGCTGGTCACTGCTCACTGTTGAAGTCCTGATATCAGCCCAGGGCCTGCACCTAGGAGCTGGGTGATGCTGGATGCTAAGTGACCTGTCTAGGGTCTTGCAGCTACAATGGCCAAGAAGAGACTCAAATCCAGGTCTGCCCGATCCCAAAGCCACTACATTGGGAAACCTGCATTCCCAAAGGTTCCCAAGTAGTCACTAGATATGCTCTGTCAGTCACCACAGATGATGGATTGTCAGTGTGAAGGAGGGTCAGTGTGCAAACGTCACTCATGTGGCCAAGCATTTGGATCCAATGGAGATCCTTGAAGCAATATGGCCTTCTTTTTCACTTGATGCCTAAATCTCCCCTCCAAAAGCCCTTGGCTGGACCACCTCTAGGGAGAGCAAACTCACTACCTCTCACCCAAGCCTGACCACCAGTAGGTTGAACTTCCATCTGTCTCCCTTCAGCCCACACCCAATGGTCAGGGTATTTGCTTACTGCACCACGTGGGCAAGGCTCTTCCGCATGACCATCTTGGTGATAGCCAAAGACCTCTCTCTTATTTGGGTCTTCTGCTTGTCCCTCACATGTTCCCCATGTCACATGCTTTCAGGCCAGCCCACTCACCCATCCCCATGCCTCTCCCCAAACGCTGTACAGTTTCTTTGTGCTTCTCCTTTAAAAGCAAAGCCTTGGCATTCCAGGTGGGACAGACAGTGAAGAGTCCAGCAAGAAAAATACCTCCCTAATCTTCGATGCTTTTCTTCAGTTAATGTCACCTAAGATTGCCCCAGTTTTCTTGGTAATCAAGCACATTGATTTAATATCAACACAAACCCCCAAGTTGTTCACACCACCCCCATTCTAGACATGTGTAGTTGCATTTGTTTAGGTTTCAAGGTTTCAGATGTGCATTCAAATTATACTTCATTATGTTACATTTAGCGAAAATTAACCCAAAGTTGAGATCTTGGGGATTCTAATTCTGTTACCCAAGGTATGAGCTACAGAGCCTTCTAACAGCAAATAAGTAAGTCTGACCTCTGAAAGTTCTTCCTAGTCTCTGATGGGACAGTCAAAATGTAAGGACCATGGGGGAGCGCTGGGACACTGGATGGGGCCATCCGTCCAGGCTGATTTTCTGCTGTTTATCAGCATTACAAGGCCTTCCACTCAGCACATCCCCAGCCAGTCCACTGGTGTTGCCTTCCAGCCCACATTGTCCCTAATAGCACCATTAAGGTACCTACAGTGCTGCCTACTGCAATTCCATGAGCTCCCAACGTAGGATTGCCATGCCCCGCCCCCAAATGCAACTGGCAGACCATCTCTCTTCTTGGTGAGTCCATGCTGATTCCTACTCATCAGTATTTTATTTCTTAAGTCTTCAGAAGCCATCCTTTTGCCTGTAGATGAAAGCAAAAGTTGCCTTCCGACAGCCAGACTTGTTAACTCATTATGCTGGGCATGCCTCTTTGCTCCTTCAGATTCTCTCTCCATCCTTCTAACCCTGCTCTGTGCCCCTGACCCTGAGAATTGCATCACTAAGCAGCCTTGCCCTCTAGTTTCATTGGGTTCAGTCAATGGGAGGTACTAACAAGAGAGAAGAGAATGGCATATGGTCAGGATATATATTCCCCTGGTGTCTCTCTATCAGCCCCTGCTTAGCTGTATCTCTTTGCTGTTCCTCTGCCTGAGGGCATGGATCCTGTTGGAGAGGAAGGCACTTCCTCTCATGCCTCTCACTCCTGCTAGCCCTGGCAGACCTCACCATGCCATGTTAGTTTCCTTTAACCTTACTCATACCTGTACGTAAATTCTACATTCTCAGTCACCCCCATTGGAATATGTCATGTCTCTTGCCATGATGCTGACTGACGAACTCATGTTTTGAATCATGATGCTGAAAGACTTAGGGTGTGTAGGCATCGGATTTAACTTGGGTTAAGTACACAGAATTTGTAGTCCAACTGACCAAGGTTGAATTCTATCTCTACCATTTGCTGGTTTTGTAGCATCACATTTATCATCAAACTAATTATAAGCACTCAGTAAATGAGAGTATTCCAGGTTATTATTAAGAGAAGAATCTGACCACTGAGGGTGTTGCTTTGGTGCTAGAATAAGTTAGCACTATGCTGCAAGGTTTTACTATCTATGGCTGCCAGGGGACTGGGGCCTCGGGTAATCTGCCCACAGACTGCGGGAGAGAGAAAACATAAGCATTACCATTGTTGTTATTTTAGTAGCTAGAGAGGCTTTCAACTCTATTACTTATTTTCAAGAGAAATGTTTAGCAAACACTGTTCTAGGAAGCTGTTTTTTATTGAATTAATTAACATTGTTTAATGAAATTATATAGGTTTCAAGTGTACAATTCTATGATACATCATCTGTATATTGCATTGCGTGTTCTCTACCCAAAGTCCAGTCTCCTTCCACCACGACATATCTGACCCCCTCCTTTACCCTTCACTACCTCCCCCACTCCTCTTTCCCGCCGGGAACCACCATTTTGTTGTTTGTGTCCATGAGCTTTTTCTTGTTTGTTTGTCTTGTTTGTTCATTTGTTGCTTTCAGTTTTATATGACACACCTGAGTGAAGTCATCTGGGTCTTGACTTTTCCTGCCTGACTTATTTCACTTAGCATGATATTCTCAAGATCCATCTATGTTGTCGCAGGTGGCAGTATTACATTTTTTCTCACAGCTGAGAAGGAAGCTGTTTTACATACTCTGACAGCCCTTTCCTATCCTTTCTTGGCACGGTCTGAAAGTCCCTCAACTACAAAGTACAGTCCCTAGACGTTTAAGGCCCAGAAATGTCATGCCTTTTAACCTGCCGTTACAGAGCTTCTTTCTACTGCACCCCCACCCCCAAACAATGCTCTTGCCAAAATTAGGCTCAGAAGAAAGTCTCTTAACTCCGTCCAAAAGCTAAACCTGATAGAGGGCAAAGGTTCTCTGGTCAGTCACATTTCACTCAACTCTCAACTATTTTTAGCTGACATAGGGCAAAACAATGTTCCCCAAAGATCTAGATCCTGTGAAATGTGGGAATTCTGCCAAGATGGAGGGATACAGCTCTCCCCGTCGGAAGACAGAACAATTCCCCACTTCATTGCCCCGAGATATCTATTTGCCACTAACAAATCTCCCACCAGCTCTGTCTTGCTTGCGTTAGATCACATTGGATCGGTCTGCTCATTTGCCATTCCAACCCCAACCTTTACACCTGAGCCTTTCCTGTTCAACTGTTAATGTGTCAGCTCATCCTATGGGCCATCTCTTGCCATGTTATGCTCTGGCTCCTGAGTTGGAAGCTTGGTAGTTTTCTGGATGCCTATCCTAATAGAAATGTATGAGGAAGGGTCCTGGATTCTCAAGACAGACACACTTCTTTCCCCTGCCAATGCTCCTCACTACTGATTTCTCTGTCCTGAGATCCCTCAAGCTCTGCCATGCTCCTTCTGTCCTCTCAGCCCCCTTTTCCCCTTACTCACATAGATGCACCAAGGGCAAGCGTCTTCCAGCACAGAAGAGATGCCTGCTCTTCCACGTACTCTTATGTGACTTCCCACTCTCTAACTCAAGAGATTGCTAGAATCCCTTGAGTTAGAAACACAGAGATGTTTTCTCCTGACTTTTAAGGCTTATGTTGTCAAAACAGCAAGGAGAAGGGAATGAAGGACCAAGCTCAGAGTTTCTGCCTGACCCCAGATTGCTGCTGTGGGTGATGCCACGGGAAGGCTGACCTCTCCACAGGCCTGGGTGCTGTCCTAGTGGGATGACACCATTGGACACTTCATGTCAGCATTCTGTGGCTGCGTCTCTCAGGCAGGATACAGGGAAGATGGAAACTGAGTTTAAAGTTAGAGGATGTGGATAGAGCTTGATTCAGTGATTTATGGTCTAGGCCAGGGTTTCTAAAACTGTATAAAGAGCTATTCCTAGCCAAGTTCCTTATTAGTCATATGTGTAAAATGGAAACATCACTTTGTCAGAAATATACTCCCCCCACCTTTTCCCCAACTGTGTTTATAATCAGGTTCTGATCAGGTTCTGAATAGAGCTGGGTATTGGCAAAGGGACTTAAGAATACTTGACTAATAGAACTGGCATCACCCTGGCAGTGGCAATTGTACCAAATACTCATGGACAAGGATCCTGGGGCAGTCAAAAACAGGCTGAACCAACTTCACAAGGGCACTGCCACCATAAATAAGTAGCTTATGAATGTTTCATCTTTCTTATTTGTCATTTTAAGAATTCAGAATTCATCCACTCTTTTCTGGTACCTCTGCACAATTTGTCTCTTGGAGAATCCCACACTGTTATCTCTTCTCAGTCCATGAGATCCCAGTGCAGCCAACACCACCCCCAACTCAGGATGAAGCACATGACCTAGACCTAAGCCAATCAATGCAGTCTGTTCTCTTGAATGGGCACCTGGTCAATAAGAGCCAAAAAGATATTTTGAGGTTTTCCCAAGGACTTCTGGGAAAGAAAGTCACCCTTTTCCCTGGAACCTCAAATCTGAGAGATATAGGACCTGAAACTGCTGTCATTTCTCTGTCCCATGGAACCTGCTTCTGAAGCCAACATAGCAGAGAGCAGAGCTGAGAGAGGGAAAGTAATCAAGCCCAGGTAACATGTTATTGTAGCCCTGAGTCCAGCTGTGTCTGATTCTACCCTTAATTCTGGATCTTCCAGTTGCATGAACCGTTAGCTCTCCCTTTTGCTAAAGCAGTTTGGAGCAGATTTTTCTGTCCCTGGCAAACAAAGAGCCATAGTTGACAGTTGATTAAAACTACATACACAGCTTAGATAGAACTAAGAGAAAGGAGGCAGGACCAGCAGTAGGCCTGTAATTTGCAAGCCCAGTCTGTGGCCCATGTGCACAGACAGCGGCTTACCACACACTTCAGTGTGAGGGGGCAGCACCAGGACGTACACAGATAGGAAGCTCCCCAGCAAACCCTACCTCGTTAGAACTGAAGTTACTAGAAGACCACACCATTGCCATTTGGTTTCGTCTGTTAGACCCCACTTTGTGCATTTAATGTCATAGTGAATACTATGCCATTAGTATTCATTTATGCCATCGCAACTTGTAGTTCCCTATAATTTCCCCCCTTCCCTACGAATTAATCATGAATATGTTTAATTTGATTTGCTTCCCTCTGGTTGTATTAATCAGAGTTCTCCAGAGAAATAGAATTAATGTGATACATATATGAATTGGCTCATGGGTTAGGGGGCTGGCAAGTCTGAATCCTGCAGGGCAGCAGGCAGGCTGGACTTCGGTAAGAGGTGATGTTACAGCTTTGGGTCCAAAGGCTGGACACTTGGGCAGGCTTTCTCTGTTGCATTTTAGAAGCAGAATTACTTCTTCTTCAGGAAACCTCAGTCTTTGCTTTTACAGCCTTCAACTGGTTGGATGAGGCCCACCCACATTCTGGAGGGACATCTGCTTTACTTAAAATGAATTGATTGTAACTATAGATCACAACCAAAAAAAAAAAAAAGCCACCTTCACAGAAACATCTAGACTAGTGTTTGAGCAAGTAACCAGGCAGTATAACCTAGTCATTGACACATAAAATTAACCATCAGCAATTCAGTTTGAATATTAGCAAGGGCTCAGCTTTGGCTTCTTAGGCCAATACCAAAGTGGACACTACAGATAACATCTCTTGTCAAAGTTCTATTCATTCCTAGTGTGTAAGAAAATCCATGACCACTCAATTCAGTCTGGATAGACAGCTTCATTATTTATGTTGCTGTTAGAGTGTGTAAATCAGTTCTTACTAAATCTCCCTTGGTTTTCTTGCCACCGTTTGCAGAATTCCCCTCCTAGCCACCACTCCAGAGAAGTAGCTGAGTCCTACCACAGGGCACCCAGTGGCTGAGGACCAATCCACTGTGTCCTAATCCAGGCAGACTAGCGTTGGGGTGGTGGGATGAGGCACCTCCAATGGGAGGAGCATTTGCCCCGTGAATGCTGCCTGTGGGAGAGCTTATGTAAAGCAGACATGAAGATGACATTTCCCATGGCCCAGGCCTGCTAACGAACAAGTTATTACCATTCCTGAGCTGTCAACTACAGGGCCTCTCCCTGCCTTTTGATGGTCTGGGATACATCTACTTACACTGATAACTCAGGTACTTATTTGTATTCTCTCCAGTTACCTGCTATGCGCTCCATGTTGGCATTCTGCCCAGGATTACACTCCAAGATACCTCCCTGAAGCAGCCATTTTTTGTGTGGACACCTATGCCAGGAGGGAATAGTGGGGGGACAATCAGCAGGCCCTGTGGGTGCACAATTCTACTCTTCCTGCAGCCCCATGAGAGGTTTTGCTGAGAATGCCCTATAAGCTTCAGTGCCTATGGCTGATGATGCCAAGTCAAAGCCTCTGATGATGCCTGCACCAAAAACCCTACAAAAGCCAAATTCCTGGCCTCCCTTGCAGTTAAGTCAAGGTCATATGACTGGATTCTGGCCAAAGGGATGTGGACAAAAATGATGTCAGCCACTTACAGAGCTGGCCCTTTAAAACATCTCACTAACTCTCCAGTTCTGTCTCCAGATTGTCTCTGACTCCAGCAATCTTGATGTCACAAGCTTCAGATGGCTTAACAACTGAGATGAGGGATGGGTATTTGTTACTGCAGCATAGCCTTTCCCATTCTGACTAATATAGAGCAGAAAAAGGGAGAATTCCTCTGACCCATGGTCCTCCTCCGCTCAGGAGCCATCTCACAGATGGGGGGTATTCCTCCTCAGGATGGCTTATGGTCAGTGACATCTCTTCCAACTTCTGATGAAACAACCTCAGACACTTGTGCTGACGGTGATGGGTCAAAAGCAGTAGATTGTGTGTGAAATTGCCCAGGATCCTCTATGGGCCCAGATTCCTAAGGAAAAGCTAAAACTGGTGAAGTAATTGAAACAAGGTGAGTGTCCCCAAATAGACTCTCACAGTTTCGAGCTCATTTAGAAGAAAAGAGAGGATGTCAGGCCCTCAGCAGGGCTAAACCCCTTCCATTCTAGTTGAAGATGCCCTTGGTAGGTCAAAAACAGAGTCTTAGCTGTTGAGAATTCATGCAACTCAAGGTCCCTTCACTATAGAAAGCCTACCAGGCCCGCCACACTGCGTTAGCCATGAATGTGGGTGGGACTGCTTGGTATTTTCATACTGTTGGAAACAGTGGCGTTGTTGATCTCAGAGAGTCCAGATTAAGCTGATTTCGCTATTTTTAATCTCTCCGGAAATAAGCAAAGAAGAGAGGCCTAATTGCAAACAGACTGAACTTTACATGGAAATATGTAGGTCCCCAGAGGCACCTAGAAAGTGTCTGAAACCCTAACAGCCTCCCCACCTCCCCACTGCAGACTCCCCTCTCCAGATCACGTAGGCCTGCACCCAGGGAGGCCCGAGGCAGGAGGAGGGATTGGATTTAGGAGTTCAGCCACAGCCTTGGACTGGACAAACCAGCCCAGCCAGCCCCTTGGGCCTGGGGGCAGGGGCTTTGCATGAGAAACAGGAAGACAATTTGCCCACAGCTTGAACCATGGCTTTGGGAAGGCTCTTTGTTCTCTCTCCCCCATTATTTTGGGTTTTCTGGTCCATCTCTATTCTGTGCTTGTCAAATTCCAGGCATGGGGAGGATTTCAAACACCATCATCAAGTTTGCCAGACACACACACACACACACACACACACACACACACACAGCAATTTCATCTGCCACACAGCTCTGGGGTTTGCAGCCAAGTGTGGCCCAGCTTACATGCCCCCTATCCTTACCCACAAACTCCAATGTCAAAGTCCCAGCCAGAACCCTGGGCCTTGCTGGCAGCTGAGCTGCTGGGTCGCTGCAGGAGGTGGGACAAGGCCCCATAGCCTGCTGTGCCTCAGTTTCCCTACCTGTCAGTTTGGACAACCATGACCACAGCTAATTCTGAATGGTCTGCCTGCTTGATGGGACCAGGCACTGGAGCACTGGAGGGGGCTCAGATTTATGGCACAGAAGTCCCAGAATGAGTCAAAGAAAAAAAAAATGGATCGGGAGCCCAGAGCCCAGAGCCCAGAAAGGCAGCCAGAGAAGATTAGACATGCTGCTGAGAAAACTGTCCCGATGACTTTATTGAGGGCTCTTGCTCATAAACAGCCACTGTGTTGTTTTAACTTCCACGGGACAGGCCAACCCTTGCCTATGATGGGAAGTTTGGGACTGGAGCCATCGTGGGCACTGCTGTTGCCGAGGTCGCCCCAGGAGCTGGGGATCTTCCAAAGGAAACCAGCATGGGGCTCTGGGGCTTGGCGGAACGGCTGGACAGATGGACAGTCTGAGTGGGAAAGTCATGGTTATGAAGCAGGGAGGCGTGGCGAGTGTCCCCCCTGCTGCAGTGCTGCTGGTGGGGGTAAGTCTTTGTTTATGGGGCATTTCGGCTGAGAAGTCCTTCTTCTCTTGCTTTTGCCACTTGGTCCCATGAATCCATGTAGAGGGCAGCGGGCCAGGAGCCCAGACATAGGAAGGGCCCAGGAACTGCGACTACAGTTCCCACCCCAAGTAGCTCCAAGGCCCCAGCAGTCACTAGCAATGGCTCTGACTCTCACACCCTGACCCTTCATATCTTCTGTCTCATTATATGGTCCACCTTGCTCTCCCGTCATTTGCTCCTTTTAATCCTCCCTTTCATGCGGGGGACAGCCCTGGTGGGCCCATTCCACCCTCATTGTCCACTGGAGTGCTTCTTGATTCAAGGTTGCCAGAGCCATTTTCTAAGGCCAGCCCTCATCCATGTGTAGATAGGGAGGGGTTCCCAAATATCTCATTTCAGCACTGAAAACCCTTTCTTCCCTATCACTGTCTGCTCTCAATCGGCCGTCCATTTCCCGCTCATCTCAGCCGGAAATGCTCCCAGCCAAAGCAGCCAAGCCAAGCAGGTGTCTGTGGGTTCACACACCCTCCGAGGACGAGGGTCTCTCCAGTGGCTACCAGGTTACACTCTGAGGCCAGCCAGCTCCTGGCGTCTGCCACTGGCCCTCCCAAGATGGTAGCCTATGGAGACATAGCCCAAACCCTTGATCCAGTCTCTTCCCAGTCTAGCTCTGTTGGCAAAATAAAAGTCCCTGCCAAGGAAAAGCCAGCCTGGACTGCTCATGAGGCACCCACGAGGCACCCACGAGGCACCCACAATAACTGGGCAAACCACCCGTCCTGGGTTGCTTGGTGCCTGAGGGCTTACTGGTGAGTCAAAATGAGGAAGAAGGCAGGAGGAAGAGGTCTGAGGCAAATGTCAGATTTTTGGACAAGCCATTGCTAGTAGCATGTCTTTATCTGAAAAAAAAAAAAAGCACACAGGAACTTAACAGTGGAAAAGAAACTTTTAAAGCTCTCCATGAGGTAGCCCTGTGCTTCTCATCTGCCCTGCTATGCCCTCTCCCACGCAAATTCCACCTTGGCCAAACCTACAAACCCACCCTCTCCCCTGCTCCATCCCAGCTCTTTCCACTGGAAGGAGTGTGTGGCTCCTGCCACTCCCTTTGCTCACAATATCTCCCTGGGCTGCCCATCTTCTGAGGTCCGGCTCCAATACTGCTCTCCCCCAACCCCCGACTCCTGGCCAGACTTCTGGGAAGCCCGGAGCCTCCAACCCCTCTCTTTCTCCACTCGCGGCACCTTTTGTCAGCTGACACAGCTTGCTTCTTTATCAAAGACCACCCCAGATGTTCTCTCTTATGTGTGTTGGCCTTTGTCTCTCTGAGTCTATGTGTCCCCAACCTTGTACCAGAATTCTTGCCCCAAGGATGCCCCCCACCCCAGTGCTCTGAACACTGTCAGGCTTTAGGCAATACTTCAACTGGCTGTACAAAAAAAAAGAATTTAAGTCATCAGCAAGATGCTGAACCCAGAACTGTAGAAATGTTCAGTGAAACTGAGTGTGGACCCAGGCAGTCCCTTCTTGAGGGCAGTGGGGTAATGGGTTTTCCTTTCTAGGCAGTGCCCCCATGGCCCTAGAATCCCAGAGAGGACTGTGGAAGGTGGTGGTTGAGTGAACAGAGTGCTGCAATCAAGCCAGACCATAAATGTAAAGCCAGGGAGCTAAACAATGTTGGTTTTACAACTCCAGGTGATGAGAATGGTATTTATAGACTCGGTGACATGTTTGAAGCAGTGAGTCCCGGAGGCTCATATTTTAAGCTGGACATCCTGAGATCCTGACATTCTGTTTTTATTCTCCTCCCCATCCTTCCCACCCTTATCCCCTGGAACTTTCCACGCTGTTCGGACAAGAGCATGAAACCTCTATTGTTTCTCAATCCTTACTAATAATGTTGATGAAGGATTTAAAACTGCTTGGTAGGATGACAGGTGATGCGTGGAAAACCCTCTCGAGCCTCGAGATGACATTTGCCATGACACCAAATCTTCCATCAGAGGATTTCAAAATCCTAGGCAGAGGGGCAAGCCTGTCTGCCCTCAGAGAAGTCCAAGGGCAGGGGCTGGGCGCAGGAATAGTAAGTCCCTGTATACAGACGGGCCCACCTGGGCCCAGAGGGTCTGGAGAGTCTATTTCAGACCTTTCTTTCTCCTGAACTCATTTTTGCATTGGATAAAAGTTCCTGAGGCAAATCCATAAACAGAGGGTGGGAACTGAAAACTGCTGTTTCGACGGCCCAGAATATAAATGTGGAAATCAGTGTTTTCCCTCAGAGCAATCTAGAAAGTACTGGCCAAAGAACAAATTACAAACAGCTACACAAGCATCAGGGAAGTCCCATAGATCTTAAGGGATGGAAAATAACCATGAGATCATCGTGCTCAGCTCCCCAGGGGCCTGAGCGGCCAGGAGGCAGCCTCACAATCCCCCTTCTGAGGGGGTTCCACCTTTCTCTTGCTTTGGGCAGCAAGCAGCATTCTGGATTCATCTTCCGTACACTCTCCCACCACACACACACACACACACACACACACAGAGGCAGCGCCTACTCATCAGAGTTTTTCATGCATGGAAATGAAGTCCAGAACATTCTCTACTGCGTGTTTTTTCACTGTTTGTAAACAACTGTGGGTGCTCATTGACAGTCCACCCGACCATACTGACCGGTTTCTATGGAGAAGTCCGATGCGGCCAAACTGAAACACCAAGTCTTGTAGTGATTGCAGGGTCTAAGCCAAGCGTTTAAACCAGGGTGTCAGACTCATTTTCACCGGGGGCCACATCAGCCTTGAGGCTGCCTTCAAAGGGCCTAGTGTAATCGCAGCACTGTGTCGATGTAACTGCTCCTTAACAGCTGAGCGAGAGCTTGGCCCTGCTGACGGGTGGAAACAAGGTGCGGGGCCAGATAAAACAAGGTGGAGGGCCAGATTCAGCCCGCGGGCCTTGTGTTTGCCACCTGTGCTTTAAAAGCTTTCAGATAGTCAAAAAAGTCACACCTGCGTTCACGCTAAGAAAAGCAGCTAATCTGTATCAGTAAAACAAAGATAATGGTGTAAAAATAACTTGAAAATTTCTATTGTCCAAGTGAAACACAGTTTTAGTTTTCTAAATTACAAAAATAATAAATGCTCAATGCAAAAAGCCTGGAAAATAGAGAAAAAAAATGCCGCAGGAAAACTACTGTTAGTATTTTTTTGTGCTGCCTTCCAGTAATTCACTATGAATAGTCACCTATAAACTAATGTATAGTGCATATTATTGATGATATATGTATAAAGTATTGTAACATATAATTACATAAAGAGACATACAGAATTTTTACATATAAAATAATCACTTATATATTTTATATATTTATTTACAAAATATGTATTTCCTTATTTCACATAAAATGTAAGAAATCATCGATTTTTTCTTTTCAGTTTTACTCTAAGGTAATATATATTAACTGTAGAAAATCAGAAAACATGCTTGAATCAAAAGAGGTAAAAATCATGTTTATTTCCACTATTTAAGAAAGACCACTTTCATTTGCTATGTGCCTTCCCCATTAATTTAAATTGTACACACATAAGAATAAAATGATAAGTGTCGCAGGTTCGATTCCCAGCCAGAGCACATGCCTGGGTTGCAGGCCACAGGCCCCAGCAACCGCACATTGATGTTTCTCTCTCTCTTTCTCTTTCTCCCTCCCTTCCCTATCTAAAAATAAATAAATAAAATCTTTTTTTAAAAAAGAATAAAATGATATGTCAAATTATACAGCTATAGCATCATGGCATATGTTTTATTTCATAACTACTCTAGGGTAATACAGTGATCCTCTTAAACCACTGTGTTTTTCTTTTCCTTGTGGATCACCTCATGCTATGGCTTCTTCTCTTGGAGGGATACCACCTGGGACAAAGGGCCACTGCTTAGCCACAAGGGTCTATGCTGACTCTCTTGAGTTGCTGGAGGCTTGTGGAAAAAGATTTCCTAAATTTAAAAACCTATCTTTTAGATAACAAAAGCAAAGCCGAGAACTCTGGTAATGGGACTTCACAATAAGACACAGGGCAGAAGGCAGGCTGGGAGCAGTCCCTCCAGGTGGGAAGGGGGCGTAGAAAGCTCCTCCAGGCCAGGGGGAGAAGCAGTGGAGAGAGAGGAAGGAGGCAGTGGTTCGACAAGCCAGCCCTTTCCTGTCCCCCTTCCTGGAGATTATATCTTGAGGATCAGGGTGTTATTAACATCTAGAGGGAGTTTGGGGGAAATCTAAAAATATCCGGTTGATGTTCTGAGATAGAGTTCGAGGAGATTTCAAGTCTCTTGGGTTTATCTGGCGCAGATTCAACAAAGGCCGTGGGGTAGGTTAGAAACGACAGAGGAAGGTGGTGCAGTCCAGGCAAAGGGGCACAAGGTCGCACTCCTGTCTCACTGCTTGCTCGGGTGTCGAGGGGATTCCTGGTTCCCTCATGGGGCAGCACAGCAGGGCAAAGACAAGGCCCAGGGTTGGGACTGAGAGGGCACAGTAATTCTGGAAAAAGAAGTCCTAATTAGCATGAGGTGAAAGTAAGTGGTAAATATACTGACTTTCTAATGCAGTTCAACTCAAGAGCCAACTGAGTCCCCACCCGCACGAGGAAGGCAAAGATGAGGGCTCACCCTCGATGAACTCGGAGTCTAGAGACTTTAATTCATTCTATACCCTGTGGTACACATGTGACTACAAAAACCAGGTTGAGGTGGATGCTGGAGGAGCCCAGAGTGGGGAGCAATTCCACAGACACTGTGCTACTGCACTGGGCTGCGGGTCTCTGAGAGGCTAGCCCAGGTGCTGCTCCCTCATCCTGTTTTCCCTCACCTTCCTCTTCTCCCCTGCCCTCCCTTGAGCCACATCCTCATCCCAATCCTCCATCCCAACTCGTTTAGGCAGCCTCTCTTCCACGCATTTTAGAGTGTTCATGGAAGTAGCAACCTAGTACAGACAGGGCCGGGCCTAGTATAGACAGGGCCAGGCTATGGTTAGAAAGTCAGGAAAATGGGACCAGGATAATAACTGGTAGAAACTGATACTAATAATAACAGTATTATTATCACTTGTAATTAGTCTTGCCATGTGCCAGACTCTGGTTTAAGCACTTTACATATACTGTATGAACTCATATAGTTGTGTTAACTCATATGTTAACTTGTGACTCAACTGCATGAGCTCATACAACATTCATGACAGCCTGTGAGGTAAGTACAATTATGATTCTTCCTTTTAGAGATGAGAAAATATAGGCACAGAGGGGTTAAAGTAACTTTCCCAGGGTCACACAGCTAGCAGGAAGCTAGAATCCCGTTCCTTGCAGGCAGGCTCTAGACCCTTACAGTAGGTAACAGCGGGGACACCAAAGGCTCTGAGCTGGGACAAGGGGAGTGGCTGCATTTGCTTTGGGAATGCTGACTGGCCCAGAGAGGTCCCAGAGAATCTAAAGCCATCCTTAATAGTTTTCCAAATATTTCCCAGTAGGCAGGAGGGTTTAAAGTGTGTATGGCTTCTACTCTGCTGCTCTGGAAGCAGACCGGTGGAGATTAGAGCTACGTGCCACACGGCAGTTGCAGAAGTCGCTGTAGGAGAATGGAATATGCAACTGCATTGCACACTATCAGGGTAGAGCCAGCGTCCAGGAAGGTGTACATGTCCACACCTGCACAGGTGCTTCTGGGTGAGGCAGGTGGGGCGAGCCCCCCACTGAGGAATGTGGCAGGGGAAGGCACTCTTTGTCTCGCTTCAGTGGCTTTCAAGCAAAGAGCCTGGAGTGCTTTGCAGGCATCCATTCATGCGCTTAGCGCTTGAGCTGCACTGACTGGCTGACAAGCCTCTCCACCCAGCATCCAGGGACTATGTCTCCACTTGCAGGCAGGCCAGCAGGAGGTCAGAGTCAACCAGGGGAGCCCTGCTTTTCTCACGGGGCCACCTGGCCTGGTGGGCTTGCTGGAGTGAGTGATCTGCAAAGCACCCAGACCTGAAGGCAGGCTGGAGACAAGCCTGAGAGATTGGCCCGTACTTGCAATACTTTCTCTCACTCAGCTGTGGCACTGACCTTGTGAAGGAGCTGGGCGAGCTCCTGTGTCCCAGATAAGGAAACTGAGGCTCAAAATGGGAGTTGCAAAATGAAATTTCAGGAACCTCCAAAATTCTGGAACCTCGTTCCAGAAATATCTTCAAATACACCATACTGCCTTGAACTCCCATGATATTTAAAATACCAAGAACAGGGATCTTTGCACCTGAATCAGGCTGGCCCTAGGGAACCATTCAGGGGACAGACTGTCCACCTAGTGACTGATGTACTTGGGCTACCTAGACCCTGGCGGTGAGGCCATGAGTGTCTTAGGGGACAGAGCGGTAAGAGGCTAGGCCTGCTCATTTCCGCCAGTAGTGGCATGGGGGCCCAGGTGTAGGAAAGGGTAGTCCATCTGGAGCTCCACCTCTGTTGCACAGAATGGCCTTGGTGAACATGGCAGGGTGAATGGGCTCTACCTATTGCCAATGAGTGAAGGAGCTCCTTACAAAATCTGGAGCTAGCCTAGCCCTCTTCTAGCCCACCTCCTCCCTGTCCCCGCCCGCACCGCCTCAAACTGGCTTGGCCTAAAACCACGCAGAGTAATTTCACCTAACCCTAAAAGCTATAACTATAAAAGTGAATATGTTAGCCAAACGAGTCTTATACTGCATTTCAAAATCAAATGTAAATCATGATAAAACATCATGGTGGCAGGAAGAAGGAAATGAATATTTACTGATGGCCTCCCAAGTTCTAGTCCCTATTATCTCAACGAACCCAATCCTCATTACAAACGTGTGACCGAGGCATTAGCCTGCCTTATTTTGTCAGTGAGAAGAAGCCAAAACTTTGAAAGGTAAAGTTAACTTTACCGAAGTTACACAAATGACAAGGTTGGATTTTTAACCCAGGAGTATCTGATCCCAAAGTCTGTGCTATTTCTGTTTCCCCATCATGCCCCAGTTTAGCCATTTATGTAGAAAGAGTAATCATGGGCAAACTACTTAACCACATATTGCCTCAGTTCCCCATCTGTAAAATGGGTATGATGCTAATAGCTAAATAGTTCTGTTCCGGAGGTCACATGAGCTCATGTATAAGAAAAACCTTTAGAACTTTAGGCACTGTGACTATATGGTATTAATCCTCAACTTAGGCGTTAATCCTGAATTTAGACGTTATTGTTGTTTTTCTACTATCTGACGTTGATATGCAACTGTATATTTCAATTTAGCCTATATAGTTTACTTTCTACTTTCTGGATCTGACGGGCTAGTCCACAGGCGGCAAACCCAAGGCCCGTGGGCCAAATCCGGCCCTGCACCTTGTTTCTACCCAACGGCAGCGCCAAGCTCTTCCTTAACTGTTAAGGAGTAGTTACATGTATACCATCCTAAAGTTACATTCAGCCCTTTGAAGGCAACCACGAGGCCGATGTGGCCCCTGTTAAAATGAGTTTGACACCCCTGACTGGCTGCTGAATGTAAATGGTATCTCCCACAGTGTTCTCTTCCCAGCAATTAGCATCTCCTCATCCTTAGCAGGGTCTCAGACGTGTCTCCTACTGCTAGGCCATAGGTATTCAATGATGGTCTTCCTGCAGAGACCCTGAGGGAGTAGTCCGCACACGTTGTTTTATAGGAGTATGACAGTGAACGTTTAAAAATCAGCTTTCCAAGTGTAAAAGTGACAAGACTACCTGAGGATAATGGCATTTACAATAATATGTGAGGCAAAAATGAAACAACAGAGATGTATTTCAGAACTTCATTCGCTTGTCAATGACAGGAATGATTTCTTTGCTGAACTGAATAAATATTTTTCAATACTGGGAGAATATTAACTCAATTCACAATGTCCTTGCTACAGATATAACACACTTTTACCTTTAATCTACTTGTTAACATTTGCTCTGTCACTTTCTTAAGTCTAGGCAATCAACAAAACAAGCCCTGATCTGTGGAACTCACTGTGGTGTAAATGCCCCCGCGGCGGCTGACTTGAAGCCGACCAGTGTGGGGTTACTGAGTGTGGGCTCGGGGAGAGATGCACAGCGTGTATGTTCCCACCATGTTGATGCCATACACATGTAACTCGAGCGCATAGGTAATGGTCAATTGTAATGACATAATAAGATGTGATCTGTTTTTAGTACTTACTGCCTTTGTTTTTCAGTGTAATTTAATTACAAGTTTATATCATTTAATTTGTCCTAATGGCTGTGCTTAACAACCAGCTTGCAAAATCCCTGAAAATGTAATAACCGGCCCACGAGAGCTGACTGCACACACCACTGTCCCTCGCCCTCTTCCCAGCAGCCCCCACGGACCTCGTGCCATGTGACGGCCACACCCTCTTTAAATAGCTCCAGCTAGCCCTGGTCTGCATAAAGCAAGAGAACATTATTCAGTGCTCAGCTTCTCCAAATAAGCAATGTCGACGGCTTCAGTCCAGTGGAGTGACTTAATGATCTGTTTCCTTCAATAAACTGTGATTTCTGAACTTAATTCAGGTACCTGAGCGTTGCTGTAAGCTGAGAGTGAGGACCGAAGGCGTTCATGATGTAATATACTAGGTTTAAACTTGGCAAGCGGATGACATTGTGAGAAATGGATTTTCTTAGGCCAATTTTAGGAGTTTGGGCTGTTTTTTTAAGAGTTAAGCCAAGGCAAAAAATAACCCTTGCAACACATCACTTCACAGCTGGTCAGCCTGGGAGAAGCTATTCTGGGATATCCAAGCTAAGGTGCCTCTTTAGACTTCAGGCAAACTGGAATCAGGATGTGGGGTTTCTATTCCTGTCCGTGTTAAGGACTTGCTGTGTAATCTCTACCAGTTAGTTGCCTGGCTGGTGCCTCAGTTTACCCTCTGGCAATATCAGGTCAGCTGCCTTTGGTGAGGACATGAGACTCAAGTAATGGGGAGTAAAAAAAAAGATAATTTCTAGGGTTACTAGAGGGTTTGGAGCATCCACTAGAGGTGTGCCTACTCAGTGGACACTCTAGGAGAGGCATGTTTTAGATGACATTTTATAGGAAAGGGTAGATGAATAAGGTCTAATAGAGAAAAGCAGGAAGAAAACCAAAAAGAAGATAAAGGAGGTGGTGGCGGAGGGGCCTCTAAGCAATGTCCAATGAAAAATGTCGGCTCAGGGGCTAGAGCCCCTGAACTGTGTCCAGGGTTCACTTCTCTAGGACAGAGTGCGTGCAAACGTGAGTAGGTTACAGGGCAGACAGGAGAGATGGGGTTAGTGGCGACCTTTGTCTGGGTTTGATGGAGCAGTTTCCTGAGGAGGAAAAGACTATGACCAAAGCTATGGTGCTGAGACCTGTGCAGAAGAGGATTTGGGGAGCGGGCAAACTTGGAGCTAATACTGACCTCACAAACACCCCAGGAATATTGTGTCCTGGGCTGCTGTGTAACTAACCTCTCCTGTCTTCATCAGATGGCATCATGGTTCTCAGAGAACAAGCCTTTCTCCTCTGTTCACAGCTTGAGCCAGCTCTTTGGATGAAGAAGCAGGAGGAGTGATCACTGCATGCTTTCTTTTACATTTCCCTCCCCTGCCTGGGACTTCCCGCCTCTCACTTTTCTCACCAGCAACCTAGGGGGAGAGGATGCCATCCTCCGTGTAACATCGGAGCCACTGAGACCTACAGATGTTAACCAACTTGCTCCAGATCACAACTGAGGCTCAAACCCATCCCTTGACCACAGATCTTGTACCTCGTCTGTATGAATCTGTCTCTGTCAACCCTAACGAGCTAGTCAATTTTTCCCATCCATAAACCAGACACCTTTGAAATAAAAAGCCGATTGATCTCTAAAAAAAAACCAACAGGCCTGTTCCAGTTGTCAAATGCTACAGACTGGAGAGTCTCTTCCCCAGGTTCCAGGAGAAGCCCAAAGATCCTGAATTTCAAAGCCAGCCAAACTTGGATTTCCTCTATAAAGGAACGGTCCCTCCCTGTTTGGATCATACCCTTCCTCATTAAGCTAGTTCCATGTTTTGCAATAACTTTTGCTTACAGCACAAAATTGTCACAGATTATGGAAACACACAGGCCTTGGGGGGGAAAAAAGGTCCCGAGGCCCCTGGAAGTCATTATTCCTTCCTTTAGCAATTGCTGAGTTAAGCACCAAAAATATGGTTCCCATCTTGCTCCCTTCCCCCACACCCACTCCCACCCCCAACATACACACACGATCTGCCGGACATATGTGCAGAAGAAAGCAGGGATGTGGGGGCGGGAGAAGAAGATTCACATGTCATGAGTCAAGAGCGTGTGTGTTTGAAAAGAAAAAGTGGAAGAGGGCGTGGAGTTTGCGGCCCTGGAAATGGAATATCCAAAGGATTTATTGCCTTTGAGTACTCACAAAGCATTTTTTTTTAAATAAAAATCTGTAGCTTATGGCTTTTTTTTTTTTTTTTTTTGGTATGGGGCGGTAAACAAGAACCCTGAAAGGGGAAGGAAGCCAGGAGAAAGCCAGCTCCATCAGCCACGCAGCTGCGTATCCTGTCGCAAAGGACCCCAGTTGAGTAATCACCCAAAATATGCCTGCTATTTTTTTTCTGTCAGAAAAAAAATGGGGCCTGCCAAAATGTACTGTAAAAAAAAAATGTTTTTTAAAAAAAGACCTGGTCTCTCAGCCCCAGAGGGGGAAAGGAACAGGCATAACAGGCAGAAGAAACCGGCATAACTTCTCAGTACTCGTCTAACCCTCATCCCAACTCATCTTGAAAAAGCTTTCAGTTTCTTCCCAGGGATAGAGCCTGAACACTGCTGAGACCCAGGAGATGTTCCGGGTCTCAGGGTCCTTGCAGTTACATGGTGCCTAGAAAGAGCTTAGGAAGAGGAGGGACCGTAGGAGCGGGTATGAGGAGGGCAGCCCCAAAGGGAGAGGAAAAATGAACAGAAAGGGACCAGGACGGTGAAAAGCCCTTTGGTGGACTCTAGGTGGGTGAGCTAATCGTCCCATAGGAGACCTGCGGCAGCCACACTAGTTCTGTGAGCACTGCATGAGCCCGGCCAGTGGGCCAAACATGCTTCATCCACTTTTCTGATGGCCATGGCAAAATCGCCATCAGGCACTAGGCTGTTTGGGCCACAGATTGAAGAATAAGTTGTGTGGAAGGGCATTTGACTCTGGGGAAGTCCCAAGAGCCTGGGGAAGGGCCAGAGCTGCCTAAAACCTCAGGTGTTTTCCTGGACTGGCCTTCCAAAACCCTTGGACAGCAGGCTCCTGGGAGGATACTGAGCCACAGCAAACAGATGCTCTAAAGCCTGGGTCCGTCGCCGCCTCTGTCTCACACCCTCAGTCCTATGGCTCTCAGGACCAGGACACAAAGCGATGGTCAGCCTAAGCTCAGAGCACTACTGGAAGGTTATGATTTCCCTCCTACTCACATGCTGATCCAGTCAAAGTTGTCCATGGGGAAGGGAGCTTTCTGAACACTGCTGACAAAAAGCAGGAAGTTTTCTCCTTGGGAAAGGCAACAGAGAGGAGCAAGGCAGATAGACGCACAGTCCCTTTTGCTCTGGGCTCTCTGAAGCCTGTCCTACAGGAGAGAGCCCACCTCACCTCAGCTCCACAGGGCCGGGCTGGGAAAAGACCCTTTCCAGAAACACCTCCGGTGACCTGGGTCCTAACATTTAGCTGCTTGGTAATCCCGGGCCCAGGGATCTCCAGTCCCAAAGGCCAAGTCAATCCTTATGCCGATTGCTATAGGAAAGCTCAATTTTACCAACATCAGAACCCTTTGCAGCTCTTCCAAGCCTTTGAGACCCATCCATCCTGTGCGAGGCACAGCCTCAAAGTCAGCCCTGAACTCCAAGACCCAGCCCTGGCTGCCGCTTCCCCGGGAGGGCAAATGGACGCCCGAAGCCTTGCAAAGGAGACCAAAAAAGAGACACCGCATGGCTTCCCACAAAGAACTGGCGTGTGCGTTGGGAGGACAGATTCTCCTGGTTTCTTGTTGATTTGTGTGGAATTTCAGACAACCCAAGTGAACTCTCTTGACTATTTTTTCCTCCACTCAAGACTTATCAATGGCCTGGCTGGTGTAGCTCAGTGGAGTGAGCGCGGACTGCGAACCAAAGTGTCGCAGGTTCGATTCCCAGTCAGGGCACATGCCTGGGTTGCAGGCCATGACTCCCAGCAACTGCACATTGATGTTTCTCTCTCTCTCTCTCTCTTTCTCCCTCCCTTCCCTCTCTAAAAATAAATAAATAAAATCTTTAAAAAAAAAAGACTTATCAATGATTCAGTAGAGCCTCTACATGCCTGCAACATGCAAGGCACTGGCCATGCAATGGTGTCAACACCCGGACAGTCCCTTTCTTCTTGTAAAACCTGGGTGACCTTTCCCACATATTCTGCAGCACGTGATTTCTTGAGTTTCCTGAAACCAGCAATTTGAGTGGGTGAGCCTGGGGGTTGAGGGGTGGGACAGGAACAAATACAACAAAAAATAGACACACACCACAATTTTTTTAAGAAAGAACCAAAACAACCAAATACTAGTACTAGCCTTTCCAAATGCTTATAGCTAGAGTACGGTCCCTTAGCAACCTAATCATAATGCAAATTCTACCAGGGCATCTGAAGTTTGCTGTGTGAGATGTTCCAGCTTATTGGGAAATGGAAAGGACCAGGATCACCTTATGACTCATGAACTATATTAACGTCAATGCCTGTCACCTAGCTCACGTGAAACTCCAGCTGCTGGACTGACCTGTGGAACTCTCCTTTCTCATCTCAGCTTTCATTGCAGGAAGTACCTTAGAGCTGTTGTCCTCCTCGGGCCTCGGCTCCTTCTGGAGGCCAAGTCCTATATACAAACCGTGAATTGAAGTCAGAAATGTCAACACAGGCTCGTCGACCAACGTTCCCGGGCTGACGGGCCTGGCACATGAACACAGAAGTGATGTTATTGTCCTCCAGCGGCAGGTGAGTGAGGTCCCTGGAGGTGCTCACCCCCACACGGATTTCCCTTTGCGGTAACAGTGACATCTGAGTCACTGAGCATGGGGCCACCGTTCAGCTGCCCCCTCTTCCCTTCCTGTGCCCCAGAAGTGGGGCTGGGGAACAGGTCCTCTCAGCAGAGAAGCCTCCACTTCCTCCAAACTCGTGACAATGTTTCTCAGCCCCCTCAGGCCCTGCAAGCCTGCGGTCGACAGGCGCCCAGGTGAGGATGTCTTCTCAGCCCTCATTCCACCCTCATTAGTCCTTTGATGTTTCTAAGCTGACAAGGTCAGCATCTTCCACACTGTGGGGATGTGCCTGCCAGGTACACGTTCCAAGCAGCTGATTCAGATGCCGTACGATCTCTTGTTGGCGGACAGAGGGGGTCACTGAAATGACTCACTAGTTCTGCACCTGTCTTTTGGGGAACTCTTCCCTGTCAGCAAAAGACCTTCCTCAGAAGGATGCCGACAAGAGAGCCGAGAAGAAAAAGCTCTATGTGCCCAGCAGACCCCACCCCAAACGAGGGGAGAGATCTGAGGACTGTTTCACCACCCAGGGCCCCAGGGTCCCGTGCGCCAGACTCCGCTTAGGAATCAAAACCCAGCAGCGTCCGCCTACATGCGGGTGAGGACGGAGCCTCTGAGGAAGCCCCCAGAGGCCCTCAGAGTGCGGCCGTCATCCCATTCCTCGGTGGCCATGGTTCTCAGGTCGGGGGATGGTGGAACAGGAGCCTTCGAGTGTGCGAGGAGTCGGTGCCTGACAAAGCACTTACTGACCAAGGAAAAATTAACTTCAGGTGCAGCAGGAAAGATCTGGTACCAGGAATGTCTGGGGTTTTGAGACACTGGAAAAGATTGCCTAATAATGTAATGGGCTCCCTTCCCTGGAAATATCTGAAAATAGGATAAGCACTCTCCAGCCCTGGATGGGTCAGCACTGCCTTGAGGTGAGGGGACGGGCACATCGACCCACGGAGGGAGCTTGCCAGAGTCCGTGAGATGGCACATCTTCATGAGAAGAAAGAAACACTTTTCTTTGGGTAAAATACAATAAAAAGTTAAATTTGCCATCCTAGCCATGTTTAAGTGCACCAGTCAGTGGCACTGCATACACTCACATCACTGTGCGACCGTCGTCGTCGTCCGTCCCCAGAACTTTTCACTTCCCCAAACTGAAGCTCTGCACCCATTAAATCCTATCTCCCCACGCCCTCGCTCCCCAGCCCCTGGCAGCCCCCATTCTGCTTGCCACCTCTATGAACTTGCTACCCCATGTACCTCCCGTTAATGAGATTATATAGTACTTGTCTTTTTTGTGTGTGGCTAGCTTGTTTTACTTAGCAAAATATCTTCAAGGTTCACCCATGTCATAGTATGTGTCCAGATTTCATTCCTACTTTAGGCTGACTAACACTCCACTGTGTGTGTAGACCACATTGTATCATCTGTCCAACTGTGATGGACGTCTGGATTGCTTCCACTACTATGAACAAATAGATGTCCGAGTCCCCTGAAAGAAAGAGGCTAAAAGACGAACACTTTGTGCCCCAGGAGAAGCAATGTCAATGTGCTTGTGTCATGATCCTGTATGGAGAGCAGACATTTTTCTAAAAGTGACCTACAACCAGGCTTAGGTAAGCATGGAAGGGGGAGCCAGTGGGTTCCTGGATCAATCAGGGAAGGCTTCACAGAGGAGGTGAAATTTGAGCTGGATTCTGACAGATGACTAGGAGTTGCCTGGTAGGAAAAAAAAAAAATGGAGAAGGGCAGGAAAACAAATGACTGCTTAAAAAAAAAAAAGAGTAGACAAAATATTAAATAAACACATCCTTTGACACCGCAACTACACCGGTAGCACTTTCCCTGAAGATATACTCAAGCAAGTCCACCCAAGGCATATGTCCAGAGACCCTCACTGCAGCAACATTTGTGAAACCTCTCAACTGGGAGCATCTTCTGTGCCCATCACTAGGACCCTCGGTAAGCTCTGAGTCAGCCATACTAAGAATTAATACGCAACTGTTAAAAAGAACGAAGGAGGACTCCATGTGCTGATATGGTGAGAATCTCAGACTTATTTTTAATGAAAAAAAGATGTCAATATACACTCAAATTCTTCTCCCGTTAGCAATCATTATCTTTGGGAGGAGGTACTGTGGTTTGAGAGGAGAGAAACTCAAGTTTTGTGTCGTACCTTCCTACGCTTGTTTTCTTTCTTTCTTTTGTTCTTTCTTTCTTTTCTTCCTTTCTTCCTTCCTTTCTTTCTTTTTTTAAAGCTATGCGCATGTGTTGTATTAACAGAAATGTTAACAAGACTCTCAGGATGATAGAACTATGGGCCATTTTTATATTCTTTATGCTTTCCTTATTGAAAATATTTTAAAGAGGAAAGCAGCTATTTTTCTGGAATGGTTTCTGGGAGTCCCACTGGCTCCTCAAGGCAACAGGATGGAGTAGATACTTAAAGGGACAGGCTTCTTAGGAGTTTCTCCAGAAACTTTGCAATAATTCCTTGCAAGACAGAATGACATCCTCCTATTCTGAAGAGAAACACTGAGGAGCAGTGATAAGAGGAACAGGCCAAAAGTTTTGGGCAAGGAAAGCATGGAGTCAGGGGAGCTCCACACCCCCTGCCCAGCTGTCTAGAGGACCTAGGGGACCTCCACGTCTTCCTCAGGTTCCGCACCCCCTTCCTGAGTCTCCACATCTCCAGGACAGAGACCCAGACACACAGGGTTAACCCCTGGGCTTTGCTTCACTGAGCATGTGGAAGAGGAGAGCTGGGGGGCGGGCTGCGGGAGCAGAGGGGCCCGGCCCAGGCCCAGCCCGGCTCCAGGCAGCATTAATAAAATGCAGGTGTTTTCACAGTTGCATTGCAGAGCAGGAGAGAGTCTGAACTGCAGCAAGCATATAGGAATACAGAAACAAGAGCCAAGTGTGGTGGGGAAAAATGTGCCTGCGAATAATGAGAAAGCATTTTGGAAAGAGGGCTGGCTTTGGGGTGAAGAGGAATGCAGTTTCTGGCACCGGCCTACGCTGTAGCTCTGCATGTGTGTGCACACACAGGCCACTGTGCTCATGCACACACACAGGCAGGCACGTGCACACACAGCACCGCCACAGATCTTTTCCCAGCAACACCTCAGAGAGCACGAACTTGGCCTTCACTCGCTCTGACTCTGGGTTGGCTCTGACATCGCCACGGCCCCCGTGGTATGCCTTTTCTCCCCTGCCTTCCTCTCCCGGACCTCACACCCCATGCCTCCTGCACCCCTCCTCATTCTTTTTCTGGGGCCTTTGGTGGACGGTCGGGCCTGTCCCCATTTCTTAAGCCCCCTTGGCTCTGCTTCCAAGCAGGCATTTTGTGAGCCTGACTCCACACCCACTTTCCCAAGCCCAAGCTTCCCAGCACTGGTTGGGGGGGGGGGGGTGCAAAATGGCGCCTCCACCCTGGACTTCTAGAAGGCTGTGGGACTGGGTTGAAGTCGCTCCGCTCCCGCTGCTTTGACTCAGGGGAAGTGCTGCGGAGTTGTGCAATGTAAACTCACTTCACCTGGAGACTAATGGTGAGAGAGTTCGAGGAAGCGGGCACAGGGAGCCTCCCGCCTCTTGGGCACCCCTCGGACAGGACAGGGACTGGAGGTGGGCCGCAGCTCAGCTCGGGAGAGCTGCTTTGTGCTTCGCCCCTCCCTCTCACGTCCCCCAGGGGACCGGAAGGTGGCACACAGAGAAATCACTGCTTTGCCCTTGCCTTCCAGGGCCTCTCAGCCTGTCCTGAGTTAAAGGAGCTTACATGTTATTTCTGTGACTTGTTAGTTGATGCCTTGTCTGAGGCATACAATCGTAAGCGTAATGCTCTGACAGGAAAAGGCTTCGGGAGGGTGGGCGGGCCCCTGAGGCCCTGCTGGACCCAAGGTGACCTGGTGTCTGCATGGGAGGCACAGGCAGAGGAGAAACTTCTCCAAATGGATGTGGGTTCCCAATTCCTGAGATGGGGGGGTAGTGTTGGGGGCTCAGGAAAGGCCCCTGTGATGTGAACTAGCCGCTAAGCTTACCCTGAGAGTCTGTGTATGCGAACCCCGAGGCCACTGAACTGGGCGGGACCTGTGCGGCAAATACCAGCCCAACTGCGTGATCACTGCGTTCCCCAGAATTCAGCACCCCCAGGTCAGAGGGGCAGGGGGTGGCAAGCGCTTGGCAGTCCTCCGTCGCGCTGGCCGGTCTGAGATGGAAGGACCCAGCTCCACGGGGGTGTCCAACCTTTCGGCATCTCTGGGCCACACTGGGAGAAGAGGTGTCTTGGGCCACACATTAAATACATTCCAACATGTAATCACAAAAATGTCTCATAATGTTTTAAGTAAATTTACGATTTTGTGTTGGGCCACATTCACAGCCATGCTGGCTGCGTGGGGCCTGTGGGCCGCAGGATGGACACCCCTGGGAAGGGAGGTCATGTTTTTCTGTTCTCCGCTCCCATCGTCCACCCCCAACTGCCTCAGCAACAAAACAGAGCACAGACCAAGCAGCACAGGGGTAGACAGGCGGCCCACGCGGCCATCTGGAAGAAGCAGGACCAGCCATGAGCCCCGGGCGCTACATTCAGGAGCTCTAGGCAATCCTGCTACAGAGTCAAGTCAGGGGCCGCTTCAGCCGGGCCTCAAACTGGAGCGTTTGCCTGACAAGTCCAAGACCTGAACTTGTCACGTGTAGGGATAAGAGTGGGGACCATCCTGAAATCCAGGGTGCAGGGTCACCTCACCAGCACCAACCGAGCTTGGGGCCTCTGGTGTGTGCACACCCAGGCTCCCCACACCCTTCTGGGAGTGGGATGTGGGGAGCCGAGCGTCCTTAGAGCCCCGCCCTGTGTGAAAATCGCGTGGAGCCCTCAGGCGTTACTCCTCCCCCAGCCTTGTGATCCCGCGATGAGGAGCGCCTCCAGGAACAGATGTTTCTAATGAGTCTCCAGAGCAGGGTTCCCCACTCTGCTGCTCTGCCTCTCTCCCCACCTCCTCACTCCCCGCCCCCCACCCCCTCCCACCCCAGGTAACAGGCAAGCCCGGGCCCTGGCTCCCTTGAAGGGCCTGCAGTCCCCGGCCTCTGAAAGCAAGAGCTGCCCAGTGAATGAGACACACACTCACTTGAATTCTCAGCTCCTTTCAGGAAATTGCCAAGTTGGCCCTTGGCTTTCTCCTTCCCAAGGCCCCACTCCATTTCCATAGCAACCGCCTCCCCATCCTTGGGAGCCTCTCCCCAGTTCTGCCCGCCCCTCCTCTCCGCCGCCCTTCAACCCATCTCATCTGTCTGGGTGGGAACCGGGATTAGTTCCTCAGGGCCCAGGACTCTTTTCCCAGGGCCGCCGGGCCTTCGTGATCCCTCTACGCCCCTGCCCCAGGCTTTTCAAGTGCCCAGACTTAATGACTGGCCCTGGGTTTCCTCCTCTTCCCTTTCTCTGCCTCCAATAAAGCCGGGGAATTAACCCAGGTTTTAAGTGCCTTGGTTCCAAGCTGCATATCAAAGGGGGCTTCCCCAAGCTGCTTCTGCATTTCAAAGGGGCTGATTTATCGCTTTCACTTAAATTGGTGCATTTTGGGGGAAGAGTTTTATCCAGAGGTCAAACCCTGGAAAAACCCTGGAAAAACAAATGGATCCCGGTTTACCCCCTCCTGGAATGCTGTGGGCTGTTAGTACACAAACTGCTGGGTAACGGAACTTGTTGGGGGTGGGGGTCCAGGGCGGAAGGGGACTGATGAAGAAACTGGCTGCCGGGGCTTGTCCTGCAGGGGACTAGCCTGGCCCCCAAATCCCTGATGTTCCCTGTGTTGTAAGGAAAGTGGGGTGCACAGAACCATTCCTGGCACCGGCCAAGTCCTAATGTCTATTTCCTGCTCCCTCCGCCTCTTCTGGGGGCCCTAACCGGTGCCCTGAGCAACCTCTGGGCCTGGTTAGCAATTCCAAGCCAAGGACTCTCACTGACCCAGTGACGGTGCCCCTTCCATGTGACCCCGGCCCCAGTGCTTCCCTGATTCATTTCCTTTCTCTCACTCTCACTTCAGACTTGTGCAGGCACTCACTCCTCAGCCTCTGCACAGCTGGGTCCCTGAGTCACCCGCTGTCCCGCTGCCTCCTAGCCTCACCCACACCCTTCCTTCCCACTCCCACCCCCACACACATCCACTCACTCTCTCCCCACCCCTGCCACCAGCCCCACGCCCCCTCCCACCCAACCTCAACTCAATAAAGCGTCCTTATTGTTTCCTGTCCCCCAGAGGAAACCTGTCCTTCCTGTCGGCTCCTGCCGCCCCTGAGCCCACTGCGGAGTGTAAGGTCCTCCTCTCATTTCAGCCAGACCTGATTCCCAGGCTTTGGGAGGCATCAAGTCCCCACCAAATGCACAAGTCCTTCACTGAATCGACCAGAAAAACCACAGGCAAGTAGCCATGAAGAAATCCTTGAAGGAGGTGGGGCAGGTGGCGCCACATGTTGAGGATGAGGGTGGGAGGAGGGAAGGCTGTGGCCACAAGCCACACCTGGGGAGAGGACGGCCTCGGTAAGCTTCTCGGAGGCAGGTTTTCCCTTCAGGGTGCGTCTCCGTTTTCTTTTCTCGTCTCTCCATCCACTCACTCACGTGACCATTTATTGAGCGGCTACTGCATGCCTAATGCAGCAGGAGCTCCCAAGGGGGTCACTCTGCAGCAAGGGAAATAAATAGTAAGACCAACCATGCATCACAGTGCAATTAGATTCACCCTTTCTCCCAAAAAGAGGCTGGCAAGGCATGCTGAGAGTGCCTGACTCTCTTAGGTCCAGGAAGACTCAGACAGGGGATCTGATTTGAGTTTCAAAGATGAATAGGAGCTTACCAGAGAAACAAGCATATTCTACACGGAGTGGACAGCAGGTGCAAGGGCACGTAGGCACCCAAGCCCCATTCCAGGTGCTGGTGTTCAGCAGAGCAGCATGGCCAGTACACAAGAATGTGGAGGGAGGTTGGGAGGTGAGCCTGGAAGGGCGGGGGGGGGGGCAAAGGGCAAAGGTCTTGCTCAGGCACCTGGAAGCTGTGGCTGAGCTTCGGAGCATCTGAAACACAAGAGGGGACTGAGGGACCTCAGGAATGGTTTGGGAAGAAGAGCAGAGTGTTCTAGCCCACGGCCTCCTGCTTACCCTCACCACTAGTGTCTTTGACCATACAGGCTCACACCCGCCTTTGTTCACCTGGCGCCACTGGGGAGGAAGGCAGGCTGTTCTCTGGGAGACCTCGCTGCAGAAAGGGCTCGTCTCCACCCCGCCTGGAGGAGCCGCGAACATCAGTAGAACACACGGGTGAAAACCCCTCTCCCCAAGGTGAGGGAAACGGAACATCCGGAGCAAATGACACAAGGCCTGGCAAGGTGTGCAGACAACAGGGTGAGGGGGTAGGGGAACATGAATGAGAGTGCTGCCGCGCCCTACACCAGCCCCAGCGCAGCCTTTGGAGTTTTATAGAAGAAACTTGCTGGAGGGGGTTGGACTAGGGCCCTCAAGTCCCTTCCAGGGCCACATTTTGTGATGCCAAGAATGGCCCCCAAAGCAGGGAAGCCCACCCAGTTAGCACTTTAGCTTCCTATTGCAAAGGCAGTAAGCGCCCCAGCCCCAGGCCTGGTCGGGCTGAGCAAACCTTTCGCAGCAGGACCCCCATCGCTGCAGCGTGTGCCCCCTAGAAAGAGCCCAGGCTCTCTGCAGAGCAAATCGTCCTGGTCTTGGGACTTACAAAGATACAGAAGGAAATGGGGAGCAAAACAAAGAGCATAGAGGGTCCCCAAGCCCTCATCTTTATGATGTTCCTCAAGCCCAGGAAGTGCATGACCTGCCATTTGTACATTTCACATAAAAAAAAATGGGCTTTATGCAATAGATATGTTTCCCAAAGCTGTCTGGGGGTTAAAATGGTGCAACTCGAGGGTTCGGTAGGAAAGATTTTTTTTCTGTCCTTCTAGGATCTTTGGCTGGTCTAATAATTAAATGGACATGAGACACATGAACAGGAGAAAAACAAATTTAATTCATACATACAGGAGCCCCATAAAAATATGAGTCCCAAAGGCAGCCAGGCAGGTGAGACTCGCCCTCCTGAGCTAAGGAATGGGATGGGGGCCTGAGACTTCGAAGGTGGGGAGGGCTCTTCCCAGGATGGTAAGAAGAGCAGATGTTTGGTCATGACTTCGCCTTGCTGTGCAGCTAAGTCTTTCAGATGAAACGTTATCCTTGGTAATAGCTCTCTCTCTAGGCCAGATGCCCCCTCATCTAAATTCTTTTAGGCAGTTAAGGGAGAGGTGTAAGTTTTTCCTGAGTGGGTGGAGTCTTGATTACCTTCACTTTAAAATAATCCACATGCCAAAGTGGCACAGTTCCCCTTCACAAATAATAATTTTAGATGTCTCAGGAAGGGTCGATCTTTGTACAGTGTTTTCATATGATCCGGATAATTGTCTATCTTGGATCTGCCTAAAGCCAGCGCCGTTCCTGACCATAATGAGAGCACTGACTGTGTGTGACCAGACCCCTCCCACTTGGACCTGCACAGACAGTCAAATGTCGATGCTTAAGTCTTGTCCTTCCAACTTGGCTTGCAGGCATCTCCAACCCCAGAGACACCCTCCCAGGATCTTCTTCCACATCCTCTTTTGGGCTTTTTATCTTGTAGGAGCATGTGCTTACTCTGTCCAAATCTCAGGAGGCACTGAGGGTGTGAAGCAAGGGAGGAAGGGAGGAAGGGAGGGAGGGAGGGAGGGAGGGAGAAGGGAAGACTCCACCCTGCTCTCAGGGGGCTTCCCCAGGTGGAGGGGTCTCCCTGCTTTGCTTTTCTGGGGGTGTTGTATTCCCCATCCCTTGGGCCGTGGGCAGTCGGCTCACTATTTGCCCGACAGCCCCACACAGGCAGAGCTTGGTCACCAGCCCTGGGCTCCACCTGGTCAGGTCTCAGTCAAAGTTATATCACTCAAAGTTATTTTAAGGCAGCTGCCATGCGGGCTCCGAGCCCTGGCCTTTCCAAAGGCTGTCTTTACCCGGAGGCTTTTCCTAGTTTTGCTTCTCCTCTGTCCACCTCCTCATGACAGGACGGGTAGAGAGGGAGGGACAAAGGAAATCAAATCTTGCTCAAGGATCATCTTTAGCTTTTCCCTCTGAGCTTTCTTGGCTTCAGTCAAAATGCTGCACTCCCTTCTCTCTGTGGGCTCCATATGGACACGCCCTTCCCGGGCCAGGCCTCCTCACCCCTCTGCCCCACCAGCCTTTCTGTAAAGCCCTGACTCCAGGACATAGTGTCCCCAACAACACCTCTAACTGGTCTTGGGCCACAGTAAGGTCACAGCCCTCCACCACCAACCAGAGCCCACATCTCTGATTCAGCGATGGAGGCAGGTGTTTAGGGGGGTCTGGGTGAGGTCTACTGGAAGCCAAAGGAAATAACATTGCTCTGAATCAAGGGCCTCAGAGGTGAGTCACCCCTCAGTCCACCACTATTACACATCACACCCGCATTATTCACAAATGGTTGTCTTTGGTTTACTAGACAGCAGAGCTCGACCAGGACTTTGGGACCCTGAGCATGACTTACTGGTCTACTGTGGGCCCAACATCAAGCGCACACCTTACCTTGGTCCAAACAATGGAGTGCAAGAGCACTGAGTCAGGGAAGCTCATCCTCAGATCACTTTCCTAGGGCCTCTGGTCACCCCTGAGCAGCCAGTCCTACATTTTACACCTTAGGAAAATGTCCCCCAAGAATTCGATGAATAAGAAGGGTCTTGGAGGAAAGATGGGGGCTGGCTGGCCATGGGTGCAGCCCCCTGGCCCAGCCCTCCTTTGCCCACAGTCTCGGGCTGGCACTCCGGCGGCAGTCTGCATCCCACGAGATAGATCAATGTTATCTCTGTTTCCTTCCATCTATGGCAAGTCAAGGACCTGCTCAGCGAGTGACTCAACCTCTCTGAGCCTCAGTTTCCTCCCTTGTAAAATGGAAAAAATAATAATGACAGCCTTGTAGGACTGCAGTGAGTTTTGAATGACATTGTGTTCATAAAGGCCTGACCAGTAGGAAGTTCCTTAAATAGTCCTGCCATTGCTGCTGCTGCTGCTGCTACTGCTACTACCACCACCACTGTCATCACCACTCTCCTCTGGCCGAAGTCTTCTTTTACCTAAGGAATTTCCTCTTCCTTATTTCTGCTCCTCAGCACCATGCACACAGTAAGGCACAGTAAGGCACAGTAAGGCACAGTAAGGCGGGGGGGGGGGGGGGGGCGCGGGTAACTAAACGTCAGAGGGTGAGGAGCCCCAGAGACAAGGAACAGTATGTGCACAGGCTCCTTGGTGGGGAGGCGAAGAGCACATTTGAAGAAAATGTTCTAGAAAAAAATACAAGTATCGGCTACAGAGACCGAACAGATTCCCCATCCAGTCGCCCTGCCCCGGAATTTGCAGCACCGGACCACTGCAGCCTGAGGCCTTGGTGCCCACTCAGGGCCTCTGCACCTCTCCCTGGCCAGGGAACTCCCTACCGGACAGAAATGCAAAAGGTGATCTGAACCCCTGAGGACCCAGAGGAGTGGAAATATACTGAGAAAGGATGCTGAGGCCTTTTGTGTTTGGTTACCATAAAGAAATAATCCCCCAAACCTGTCTGGGCAATTTGTACTTGGAATTGGATAATTAGGAGGTGGGGGGAAGGTGCTGGGAAGGAAGCCCAGGCAAGGGCTGCGGTTGCCAGGTGGGGAGGGAGGACTTTGCATTCCGAGCCAAAGACAATGATGGGGGGAAGAGAGGGCTCTGCTTTCCCCAGAGCTCCTAAGGGCCGCCCCTGACGTGCCCACAATGTGGGCCACAGCCCGGTGCAGCCAACCACCCCCACCCCCCACCTCCCCACCCCCCGCCCCCTTCTCCACTCTCTTGGAAACTGTCTTCCCTCCCCACCCCTCCCTCTCTCTCATTGTGCTAGAGCGTTCCTCAGCTTAAGCTATTCACCCTCCCAGGGGCACTTTCCTTTAATAAAAAGAAGCATCCCACATGACAAAGGAAGGGCTCATTAATAAAGACTTCCCTTTGCAGCCCTGGAAAACCTTGAGGAGGAGCCGGGTTTCCCGTCTGAGCTGGTGGCGGGAAGGGTCCCTCCAAGATGGGGCGGGGTCCGAGGAGGCAGAAAGGCAATTAGGAACCAGGCCCAAGGTGGGTTCTCTAACCCAGTTACCTTGCTTTTTTAAAAGTCAGATTTATTACAATATAACTTACATACAGTAAAATCCATTCATTTTAAAATATAGTTCTATGAGTTTCAACAAATCTGTGCAGTCAGGTAACCATCACCACAGTTAAGATACAGAATAGTTTCGTCACCCCCAAAGCTCTCCAGTGTGTCCTTTCTAGTTAAACCCTGCCCCCAGCCCCTGCCCCTGAAAACCACTGAGCAGTTTTGTTGTCCCTGCTGTAGTTTTGTCTCTTCCAACCCGTTGTTTAAGTGGAATCATATTGTATAAAGCCACCCAAATCTGACTTCTTTCACTTAGCCTTGTGAACTTCAGATTCGCCCATGTTATTGCATGTATCGGCAGTTCGTTTTCATCACTGAGCAGCTCCCCACTGTGTGAGGTATGACAGTTTGTCTGTCCACCCAGTGATGGGAAGGTATTGGGGCTGTTCCTAGTTTGGGGCCGTTATGAATGATGCTAGTATAAATGTTTGCATACAGGTTTTTGCATGGATGCCAGTGCTCATTTCTCTTGGTAAATACCCAAGAGTGGGGATTGCTGGGTCACATGATAAATGTCTGGGTAACTTTACACTTGACCTCCAGACTGTTTCCCAAAGTGGTTGGACTGTTTTGCATTCCTACCAGCAATGAAAGAGCATTCCGGTTGCTCCACATCCTCTCCACTACTTGTTATTGTCAGTTGTCTGTTTTTAATTTTTTTTTAGCTATTCTAAAAGGTATAAAGAACTTTCTCATTATGAGAAATTTAATTTAGAGATTAATGATGCTAAGTTTCTTTTCATGTGTTTATTACTCATCCATATTTCTTCTGAACTGAACTATGCATTGAAATATTTTGCTCATTTTAAAAATCTATTGTCCCTGGCTGGCATAGCTCAGTGGATTAAGCTCGGGTTGTGAACCAAAGTGTCGCAGGTTCAATTCCCAGTCAGGGTACATACCTGGGTTGCAGGCTATGACCCCCAGCAACCACACATTGATGTTTCTTTCTCTCTCTCTTTCTCCCTCCCTTCCCTCTCTAAAAATAAATAAATAAAATCTTCTTTAAAGATCTACTGTTTCTTTTCTTATTATTGAGTTTTGATAATTTTTATGTATTCTATATATTCATCCTTTGCCAAATAGAAGTTCGGAAAACATTTTCTTCCAGTGTGTGGCTTATCTTCATTTTCTTCACACTATCGTTTGAAAAACAGAAGTTTTTAATTTTGAGAAGTCCAATATATCAACTTTTTGTTTTATGGATCATGCTTTTGGGGTCATACCTGAGAAATCTTTGCCAAACTCAAGTCACAAAGATTTTCTCCTGTTTTTCTCTTTTATACTTAGAGTTTTTTTTTTCTTTTATACTTTCTTATGTTTCTGTCTTTCATACTTCTTCATTTTACACTTAGGTCTGTGATTCATTTTGAGTTATAGGCCAAGGTGGGGTTTTGTCTTATTTGCATATGGATGTACACATTTTCCAGCACCATTTTTGTTTTAAAAACTATCCTTTCTCCCTTGAATACCATTTGCATTTTGTCAAAAATGAACTGACCGTGCACGTGTGGGTATATTTCTGCACTCTCTGATGTGGTCCATTGTTATAAATGTCCATCCTTCCATCAGTTCTGTCTTTTTTTTTTTTTTTTTTTTTTGGAAAAGGGAGGGGACAGTGGGGAGAAGGGTTTTCAGGAACATCAGTTCCACTTAATTATTCTACCATCACAGTAATTCTGAAATCAGGAAGTGTGAGTCCACCTAGTTGCATTGTTTTTCAGGCCAGAAGGCAGAGGCTGGACAAAGCTCCAGGGCCCTGATATGGCCTTGATATGGCCTTTCGGGCCTTTGTGATGCAAATTCTCCCAGCTCATCTCCTATCACTTCGCCTCTAGGAATGCGGATGTGCTTATGTTCTTGCTTTTACCTCACAGTCAGGCCTCTGAGCATTTGCCTGCACTTCTGCCAAGAAGGCCCTGCCTCTGCCCCACCCTACCCCTGTTCCTTTTCCTGGTTAACTTGGATCATCCCTCAAGACTCAGCTGAGGCATGCTCACCTTCAGGACACCTACCCTGGCTTCCAAGGCTGGCTGAGTGTCAGGCTCCCTGTTTTCATGCCCCCTGGGCCCACGTAACCCCCTATCTCAGCATCTACCATATTTAATCCGTAGACACATGAAGCGACCGTCTCTTCTCCTAAACCAACACCCATGGGGCACATACTGTGTCTACTTTAGCAGGCTCCTCCGAGTGCCCACCCCAGACCCTGGTGAAAAGTTGGTGCCATGGCTCCTGAATGAGCAGAATCAATGGCAGATTTTCCTCAGGGCCCCATGACATTGACCCTGGGAAGACACCATGCTCACAGCTCAACCTGGAAAGACAGTAAGCTTTCCACCATTTTCTCTTCCTCTCCCCTGGTGTTCTCAGAGAGCCTCAGCTAGTGGCTAAGGATGCTCAGAAACATCTGGCTCCTGAGAAAACAGGAATTTCTCCTAAAGAATAGGGATCTCATTAGGGATGTCCAGGGAACCAGTATGGCCTCCTCAAAAGGCTCCCCACGTCAGCAGTTCAGCATAGTGGCCAGAATGTGGGCTGGAGGCTGCTGCCCAGGTCCGAATTCAGAGGGCCTGAGCCCACCCACTGCTGCTTTGCAACTAGGGCAAGCAACTTCCCCTCTCTGTTCCTCAATGTCCTCATCTGTAGAATAGGAATAATCAAAGCACCTCTTCTTTGGATTGCTGTAGGGATTAAATAAGTCAAGATATATATATGTATAAATAAACACATGTACATACTTTAATATAACTTACTATATGTAAATCGAATAGAATATATTCCCAATAATCTTGGAGTGTTATCATCATTTGGGGTTGAGATACACTTGGTGTCCATTACTGTCAAGAAAACATATGAGTACAGCTTCTTCCCCCACTAAGAACCCCCCACTCAGGCGGGGGTTAAGGCCATCAGCTGCTCATTGTAGCACTACTGATCCCAGGAGCAACATGCTAGGGAGCAATCAGTGCAGCAATGGGAACAGACCATCCCCTGCCTCAGTATCCCTGTGTCCACTCAGGTGCCCAGCAATGGGGCAATCTCTGCCTGATGAGGCCTGAATCAGGAGTTCCTACCTGGATACCTGGATGCTTGGAGTCCTCAGACAGCTATGGGTCAGTGACACCTCAAGGCCAGAGCAACTAGACCACCCGCTGCTCAGGGAGGAAGCCCATGCTCAGCATGCAAGGGGACCCTGGGAAGCAAAGTTGTGTTTGCCCATGAGGTTAGGACCCTCTGGGAAGGAGGTCAAGATGGTACCCAGAGCACTGATTTTATTCCCTGGCAGAGCAAAAAAAAAAAAAAAAAGAAAGAAAAAGAAAATCTGAGTCTGAGAAGCAGAGGGAAGAGCATAGAAGCAGAATGAGGGTTCAAGCCCCAGCTCCCCTTCACTGTAGAAGTCACTTCCCTGGGCTCAGGTTCCCCATTTCCCCTTAAAGGGTAGCACACTTCCTTGCCTGGCATCTGCTGCTGTGGGAGCAAAGGAGAGAGCAGGAGAGAGAACCCCATGCATCCTTCCTTCCTTCTTGGCTGGTGTGTGCGCACGCGCACACACACACACACACACACACACACACACAAGTGTGTGCTCTACCCAGAGTAAGATGTAGCATTTCTGGGAGCCCCAGTCAATGCAAAGGGCTCTCTAGGAAATAAGAACAAGGAAGAGGAAAACAACCCTGGTTCTTGGAGAGACCTCCCTGCTCACCTCCTAAAGTCCCTCACCCCTGGGCTACTAGAGATGGGCCTGACTCACAGTCCTGCAAGGAAAGGAACTCCCTCCTTCTTGCCCCATTGGTCCAGGCTGAACTTCCTGGTGCCTTGGGCCCCTGTCCTCGCAGCACCTCCCCCAGACCTGCTGAGCCGAGGAGTGGGGGGTTGGAGGGCCATCGGGCTGCAGTTGCAGTCACTCTGGGCATCTCACACTGCGAGGCAGGGAGGAGTGGGTGGACAGCGCCTTTGCCAGAGCCTGGGGAGGAGGGCAGAGCATTCTTTTGAGTCCATTCAGCTGCTCAGCTATTTCCTGCTCTGCTCCAGCACCCTTGAGCTCCACCTGCTCTTACTTAACCATTTCCTGTTTACCGCCTGCCTCCTGCGGCCTCCAAGCTCCAGAAGCAGCCCGTCAGAGCTCCCCGGATGGATGCCTGGACAGACGAGGGGCCAGAGGACTGCACTCCTGGTTGGAAAAAGCCACTCTGTTCCTTCCTTTCAGGCATTTTAATCAACCCCAGGGCTAGGGAGCATAGGCCAGCCTCCCCAGGGTTAGGACATGGGCCTGGGAGGAGGAAGGGGATACTTCCCAGGCCCAGGCTGACTCATCGTAGCATTCGTCACCCTCTCTCACAAATCGCCCATGTCCTGTAGTAACTTCTTCTTTCCTAGGGAATCCCTCCCCCATGGTTACCTGCCTGGAACTTCTCTCCTAGTCCCCCCTACCCAGACCCCCACAACCCAGGCTGACACGGGAGTTCTCGAGGGCGGGGGTTTTCACTTAAAACATGACACTGACTTCCTACCGGAGAACTCTTCGGGGCTGTTTTAATTACAGATTTGGGGGCCAAGATTCGGTCCCAATCTCAACACTGCCCTTCATACCTATGTGACTTGGGCAAATTACATTACCAGTCTGGACTTCAGCCGGGGTTTTTTTTTTCAAGGAGTAATCCTATACCTATCTCATAGGATTGTTGCGACAATGATATATTATGGATGTGAAAGTTCTTGTACAAAATAAGCAATCAATGAGTTGTGGCAAGTACTGTTGTCATACTGTATATCGATAAAAGAAAAAAAATTACATAGAACATGTGCATAGACTTCGTTGCCCCTCTGAAACTACAGGCTGATCTAGAGCAGAATAAAAAGTAAGGGGTCTTCTCAGCATCACTACCCACTGACCATAGAAGCTGTCCCCTGGCCCTGACTGGGGGTGGGGGAGGGCGGGGAGCAGGGCTGTGGCAAGCAGAACTGTGGCTCTCTGTGTGAAGACCTGAAAAGGGCAGAGAAGGCTGCTCATGTGTCTAAGAACAAGTCATCCTGGACACATGGGAACCACTTGAGACCACCTCTCAGGCTGAGGCCTCCCCACCCCAGCTGACTCTTCTCTCTAAAGCAGGGCTTCTCAACTTGGGGGGTTGTCCTGTGCATTGTAGGATGTTGAGCAGCATCTCCAAACTAACACGAAATGCTAGTAGCACTCCCCTCTTCCTGCCAGTTGTGACAACCAAAGACATCTCTGGATATTGCCAAATGCCCAGGGAGGGGTGGGAAATCATCCCCGCCCCTGTTGAGAACAATTGATCTAAAGAAAGGCTATGGGCAGTAGAGGAGGGCCCCTTGGTCCCCCACCTCCCAGGTCCATCTCCCATCTCCCTACATTCTCCTGGGCCTTCCCCCCAACCTCACCCCACCCCCAGGCCAGGCTGAGGTGTCTTTCCCAACATTCATTGGAGGAAGCAATGCCAATTCCCCAGCAAATGGGCCGCCCAGAGCCAGCCTCCTAACGCAGGCAGCCCACTGCATCTCAAGGAGGCAGCCTGGCCCAGCTGGTGGCAATTAGCGGACTGGCTGACTCGGCAAGAAATGCCAGCACTGGGCCGTCAGTGGAGGAGTCTGGGGGATAAAGAAGGAATCCAGTGCCTCAAAGATGAGCCAGAGAAGGAGGGTGCGAGGCTGAGGCAAGGCCACAGGTGGTATGCGTGGGCACTGACCTGGGCACTTTCTGCTTGCTAAGCAGCCCACCCCTGGGGAGGCCATCCGGAGCTGAAAGGGAGCTCAGAGCCCTAGATGCTGGGCACTGCCTCCTGGAGACCCTGAAAGTCCAGCCAGGCTCAACCCCAAACATTGAGTGCACGCAAGCTGAGTCCGGCAGGTCATGCGGACCAAATCTGAAGCCTCACACAGGGCTGGGGGAGGGGTGCGGGGACAAGGACAAGGTACACAAAGCTGCCAGTACAACTGGTTTTTTATAAGGGCTCTCTCTCCAGCAAAGGGACAGAAAAGAGCCCTAAGGAGAAGGTGTACAAAGTGACTTTGGAGCCGATTTTGTCAGATGAGGAAGAGTTCACCAGGCAGAAGAGCCTGTGGAGGAAGGGCATTCAGGGAAAGGGTGTGCTGTCCCCGCAGGGGGTAGGGCAGCCCCAGACACAGGGAAAGTCCGCAGGCCTGCGGGGCAGGTGTAGGACCCTGGTGGGCAGCACAGTTTAGCTCTTGGGCAATGGGGTGTGAGGGTGGGGTGAGTCTTTCCTGTGGGAAAGGGGCTGGTGGCCGTGAGGCTGAAAGGACAGTCTGCTTCCCCTCCTCCACCATTGACATTCAGGTCACCTTGATATCAAGGTCAAGCTGTCCTGGTCTAAGCAAGCTAGCCATTGTTCCTACAAGAGACCTGACCCCAAGTACACTTGGCCTTGGTTAGTTCCATGGGGAAGACACTGAGACCCAGGCCCCCCACCCCGTGCCCCTGCACCCTGCCCAGCAGGAGGAAGAGGTAACGGTTGCCTGGCCCTACGGCAGGAGGTGGGAGGAAACGGTGTGTTTGAGACGGGGCCTGAACACCTTACTTTCACTGGGTACCAATTACCCACTGGGAGGCTAACGTTTTCCCTCCTCACCAAACACTGACTGGTCCACTGGGGCCACACCTTTCCTCCAGGCCGTTCTAGAAAGTTACCCTTGTTGTAGGCCCAGCCTTCAATCACCCAAGGGCAGGGTAGGGATCTGATAGAGCTGGGGCACCCAGGGCTCAGCCCCAGCTGGAGGAGCCTCCTCCCACCCGCCCCGCCCCTGTGGGTCTGCCCCGGCCTACCCAGTCCCAGGCAAGGGCTGGAACAGTTTCCATTTCCAACATGTCTGGACCTCTCCTTTCTTGCTCAGGTAGCTCTTCTGGGTAGATCTAGGACAGCCGAGCAGGATTTTTATGACAGGCTATCTCATGTGCTGCTGAAGTTCTTTAGAAGACCTTGAAAACTTTTATAAGAAATAGGGGTTATCCCAGCTGTGGGAGGACCCAAAGAAGAAAGGTCACATGCTAAGCAGGTGACAGCTTTGGTGGTAGAATAGATGCTTTAAAAGGCTGGCTGCAAGGGAAGCAAAACAACAGAATCCAAAGGCTGAATCTCTAATAAATATTATTTGACATTATAGCAGGAGTTCATTTTCTGTGGGAATCTATGTAAACCTAATAAGCACATAGCGGGGTGTGTCTGTGTGTGTTGCAATGAGCAGAGTGGAAGAGAACGCGATGTAACACTCTCCCTTTCTCTAGCTGCCTTCCAATGGCGACAGCTTTTGAGGGTACCTTTAAGATAAAATCTTTCCTCTGAGATTCTGTACCCATGGTTGCCTTTTCCTCCTCCACACCCAGCAGGGCCCGGATCTCCCACTTGCTAGAAGACAACCACTTTAAACCCCCTATTCTCTTGATGGACACCTGGATACTCTACCTGACAGATGAGGCCATTGCTTTGGAATGTCCTTCTGGTCACCTTTCCTTTCTCACAAGGCCTCACCACCTCCTGAGCTCCCCACCCACCATTCCCATCCATGGTACATGCCATCATCACTGAATTCACCTTCCTAAAATACCACTTCATTTGGTCACCCATTCTTCTCTCAAGGACATTGTCCAAAATCCCTAGCAGGACATTAAAGACCCTCCAGAAACCAATCTTCTACCTCTGTCCTCCCCAACATGAAGCCTCCTCTGGACACTTCATAGTCTGCCTGCTGTCCTGGCGTGTGCCTTGAACCTTCCTCCCTTCCTTCCCTTCCAGATGCTTCCCACCTGTCCTTAGAAACCAGCTCCACCAGCAAGCCTTTCCACCACAAGGCCTCTTCTACTGAGTCTGGTGCCCAGGAGACCACGTCACCTCCCTGGGTTTAACTCCAGAGCTCTCCCTTCTCCAAAGGCCTCATTATCTGTGCTTCTCACTCTGCCCTTATTGACACACTGCCTGGGTTGTAAGCTGTCTTCCTAAAAAAACACAAGACTGCCAGTTAAATGTGAATTTTCAATAAACAACAACAAAATTGTTTCATATAAGTATGTCCCATATAACATTTGGAATGTACTAGCACTAAAAATCTAGTTACTGTTTATCTGAAAGTCAGATGTAACTGAGCATCCCATATTTTCTCTGGCAACCCAACAAAGAAAGCCGAAGTCCAGTGCTTTCCATCTCCCTTGGGGTTAGACACTCAGAGAAGTTCTTCAGGACCTATGCTGTTGATTAATTCCTTTTCTATTCCGCAGAGAGCCACCAGCTTTCATCTGCTCTGGGCCCCGAGGCCGGAGCCCACTCAGATGCCTTTGGTCCATCTGAACATCTGTAACAAGCTCACAGGAGGCCACCTGTGAGAATACCTCTTCCTTTGCTATTCTATTTGCTCTTGAAACATTTGTCCTCAAGACTGCACTGTCAGCAGATGGGTAATAAAACTGAGAGTTTCTTGCTAACCAAAGGAGGCAGAAGCTCTGGGGCCAACTTGCCAGGTTTCAAAGATCAAGTCAAACGCATAGTGGCTATGAAGCCTCCGGCAACGGTTTAACATCTCTGGGTCTCAACTTCCCAATCTGTAAATCAAGGATGGTAATAATAACTACCTTAGAGGGTTAGGGTGAGAATTAAATGAGATACTACAGGGAAATTGGTGAGGACACTGCTCTTCCATGTAAAGCACTCAATGAATGTGACTGACATTTGCAGTATCGAGACTGTCCATGGCTGTTGGCCTCAGCACAATCTCCTTTCAAGGGGTGTCAGGGAAAAGCCCAAAGTGGTGGTCATGTGTGAATTTAGATAAGGAACAGAGCTCTGGCAGCATCACAGATAAGGGTCACTCAAGGGAGAGAGGAGGTTTTCGGTGGGGAAGTCCCATCTTAGGTGAGGGGGCTCAAGATATATGAGCAGTGGCTTCCTCTTTGAGTTCAGACTGTCCCCACTTCTCCAATGAAATTGCAAACTATTACCCTCCTTTGTGAAGCTCCCGAAAGAATGGGTCTCACATCTTTAAGAGAATGGCAAGAGCTCCTCTCTTTCCATGTGATGAGATGGCTCTAGCTTCCATCCCCCACTGGATGCAGACAGAGGAAGAGCTACCATTGGCCTCCTTAGAACTCAAAGGGCGAACAGCAGGGCCCAGTGAGAGAGACACCCCACACCCCAGACCCCTCTGCAGCCTGCCAGCATGGCCTCAGACACCCAGACCTCCAACTGCTCCTGAACCTCAGCATGGCTGGGGTCCCTTGGGCTTTCTGAAGGGACTCCAGGTCAAGTCAACAGAAGTTGAATCCCCAAAGGATAAATCTGCTGAATGACAGCTCTTTGAATTCACCAAATTCACTAATTTCACACAAACATATTGAATATTCTCAATGAATATGTTTTCTTACCAGCAATTTAAGAAATATTTAATTTGTCAAATGTCCAGAGATGTAGAATGACTTAGTTTTCTCATAAATATATTCTTCTTATGAATATAGTTTCCTTTAAATTTTATTTAATGAAATATTTTATTTTTCTTATGAATATATTTACAAGGAAACATATTCATAAAGCTAAGAAACAAAATAGAGACAGACTCATAGAGAGCAGGATGACAGCTGTGGGTGGGGAAAGTTGGAGAGTGGAGGGATCAAGCAAAAAGGAAAAAGTACCCATGGACATGGACCACAGTGTGCTGATTATAGGGGAAGGGAGTAAAAGGGCACTAAATGATAATGGAGAAGTGCAATAAAAAACTGAAAAAAAGAATATATTAAGTCAAATAAGAATACATTTTTAATGTATAGTTACTAACATATTCAAGTAGAATACAATCAGATGTTCATGGAAAATATATTCATTGAATATATTCATTGAATATATTTCATTGATGGAAAATATATTCATTGAATATATTTCAGAAGATTATTGTTTAAAAGAATTTTGGTAAATCTGGTAAATTCAAAGAATTTATACATGGCCCTGGCTGGTGTGGCTCAGTGGATTGAGCACCGCCCTGCAAACCAAAGTGTCGCCGGTTTGATTCCCAGTCACAGCACATGCCTGGGTTGTGGGCCAGGTCCCCAGTTGGGAGGGTCATGTGAGAGGCAACCACACATGGATGTTTCTCTCCCTGTCTTTCTTCCTCCCTTCCCCTCTCTCTAAAAATAAATAAATAAAATCTTAAAAAAAAAAAAAAGAATTGATGAAGTGATTCCTGAAAATCTTGGCTTTCAGAGAATTGTCCTGCTTCTCATGAGAGAAAAACCATTTCTCCCTCTTCTCAGTTATAATCTGATTCTGAGAACTTCCTGAACAGTGGTTCTCAAACATGAACATGCATTAGCATCACTTCAAAGCTTGGCTGAATTGCTGATTTTGGATTACAGCCCCAAGGGATTCTGCTTATGAGTAGTAGGGCACGGCCCAGGAATCAGGATGTTGAATATGATCCCAAGATCATTCGGATGCTGGTAGAACTCACCCCTCACTTTGAAAATCAGTTTCAGGGTAATAGGGGAAATGGCTACTCATGAAGAGTGACTATGATATTCTAAGGCAGGATATTTTGGCTTCTTTTGACACGCTTTAAAATTACATCTAACCTTAACACTAATTTTGTAAAACCACCTGTATCCCACCATTCTGACACAATTATCCTTTTTGTAAACAGCCTTCAACATGACCGCATACTTTACGGATTGCCAAAATGCACAAATGTATATTCTACCTTTTCCCTCTACTACCATATAAAAAACATTTTCCGACATTCTGCAAAGGCATTATTATTAATCATTTTTAAAGACTGTATGATATACAGATTTGCTCTAATTTGTTCTAGCCCTCTAATATTTTATATCCCCTATGTCCTAAGTTGTTTTCAATTTTTAGCAGCAATGAACACCTTCAAATATGCAGTTTTTTGCTTCTGTTGAATGAGTTCCTTAGAACTCATTTCTAGGACTAGAATTAGTGGTGTGGTAGGAATCTACAGTGCTTCCCTACAGGGAGAACAGAATTAAAAAAGGTCCAAAGATTCTTCCTGAGATGACATGGTGCATGGATATGGTTATCCTCCATTAAGTCACTGTCCCAGAGCCTGAAGCATAAGGGTCACAGTTTTACGGATAAATTTAAGGTCAGGTCATTGAAGAAGCTGGACAAGGAGGAGCTCTGAACTTCTGAAGAATCGTGATCTTCATGCAGTCTGTGTCGGGAAGGCCTGAGACACTGTAGGTAATTAAAATGTTCCAGTATTTGATGCATAATAAAGATACAACACTTAGCTCATTAACAACCTGGCCTAATTGAATTGCATCATTAACACTCCTCGTCACACACCACCCAGCATGTCTAGGTAATATCCAGAGTGGCCCATTGAGTCCCAAGACTATGAAAAGGGTGGAACCAACTCCCCCAATTCCCATCCTACTCTGTCCTCAGCTGCTCCACCAGTAGAAGATACAAATAGAGGTCTGGACATAATGAAGACCATTAGCCAAGTCTCACTTCCCATTTAAAGCTGATGTAACAGTGTGTTGAGGAACTAGGGAAAACCCAGGAGGAACAATCTGGTTGCTCTCTGGATGTGTAAAATAAGATTATTCTGATTCTACTGCCACGAAGACAAAAATCTTTGTCTTATTGACACCATAGTGGACACTCAACAAATGATGGTCAAGTTCACGAAACATCCTGTACAACATAAGTGCAGTACGTTTGTTAGCTGGCTGACCCCCTGACAGCTGCAGAGTCCTCCTTCCGTGAGGCACCCAGGGAGCATCTGCTGCTGGAAACTAAAGCCCCGGTTCTTCTTCCTCGGCTGCCTTCTCCATCTCTCTTCAGCCTGCATGAAGTCTCATCCCCGGCTGCTCAAGTAGTGTCTCTCCGCAGGTCTCCACCTCCTCTCTGAGATGCTGCCACCCCTGCTGAGAAGTCAGCTGATAAACTCAGAGCCAAGAACGTTCTTCCTTCCCCTGTTCTCTGCCTCCTCCCAGGCCTAGGACCAACCTGAGCCTCATGTGGGACACTGAAGCCCCCACTCTTATTTTACCACTATCAGGAATCTGTTCCGTAGACGGCTTCCTGCAGAGCTTTGGTCCCACTGACTGCAGACCTAACCGGCAGGTGGGGACGACAATAGGGGAGCCACCAGCATCTCCCCATCCACTTCCCCTTCCTGGTATTCTGAATCTCAAGTAAAAAGTGGACCAGAGTGTGTCCTGTCACAGCCCTGCTGCCAGGAGATGAGCTGGAGAGGGCAGCCACCATCCAGTCCGCCCAGGTTGAGGCCCAGACAGACACCTCCTAGTTCCCACGCTCAGGCAGCAGTCGTGAAGCAGAACTGGTTTCACAATCTCACCTCTGCTGGTGCTTTTTGCATAATGACCTGCCTTTTGGTTCCCACATCACAATCACAGTGTTTATCTATACAAAACATCACCTCAGTTTAAAAAAAAAGAAAGAAAGAAACACACCAACATTGGCCCAACCCCTCATTAGAGTATAATGGACAGGCCCTGGGCACACCCAGGGTGGAAAAGCAGCACCCAGACTGGTCAGGTTTTAGGCTTGTAGGCCTCCTTGGTGCTCCTCGTACCAGCTCCGCCCCCACCTTCACCTCATTCTCCCCAAAGGAGGTAACAGAGGAGCCCTCTGGGAGCAAGAGATAGGTCCACTTGGAGATGCCCACCTCCAAGAGGCCTTCTCTCTCCAAACCGTTATCTCTAAGCCCCCTCCATTGTCTTCAGCCTAATTTATACAAAATTTGCTGACTGCTGACTCCTGACCTATTTTTACTTGTGTTTCTCATTGGAATCAAAGCTGCATGAGAAAAGAAAATGTGTTACATTTTTTAGGACCTAACCCAGAGCTGGGCACATAGGAGGCCCTCATTAAATATTTGTGGCATACCTAGTTCAATTTTTGACTTCATAGTGAATGCTCCCCTCCCCTTCTAACTAACAGTACACCACCTCCTTTCAATCCTTAATGCCCCAGGCATTGAAAATAGGTGAAATACTTTTATTTTGAGCAATAACCTTACGATTTTTGTATCGTCCAAGTGATTTTAATTTAGTATGCAATATTTAAGATCTACAGAAAAGAAATAAAGAAAAACATAGCACCCATATGCTCACCAGTTAAAAAATAAATCCAAAACAAGCCCCAGAGCGTTATTATTAGAACTGAAGCCCCCAGACTATCCTGACACCAGGACCCCTCCCCTTTCCTCCCCTTCAGAAGAACCTATATCCCAAATTTGGTGACCATCTGAATTTTTCATAATCAATATATATTAGGTTTGCCATCAGATAAAAGGACTTTTACTGAAGCAGTTTTTGTTGCTGTTGCTGTTGCATTTAGAGGAAAGTGTGGATGGGAAAGGACACTGTACGTCCCGTAAGCAGGGGTCAGACCTGTGTTCTCAGCCTGGCCCCACCCACATGCCGCACCTGCTCTGCGCCCTAGTTTCTCTGTCTGCAAAATGGCAGTAATAATACCTGTCCCTTCCCCATGTCTCAGAGTGTACAGATGAGTGAGATAAATGTGAAAAGCTTGGAGCATAAAGGAAGAGAAGCACTAGATAACCCCAAGAGGGCAGGGCACACAAGAATAATCAGCAGGGCCCCAAAGCAGATGTCTCAGGACTGAGAAGGGTGTGCTAACAACACTCACCTCCCGGCAGCCAGACCCCCGGCACCAGCACCTGCACACCCCTGGTCATCTCTATCTCATCTCCACAAGGAGGCCTACCGTTCGTGCTTACAGGATTCCGAAGCTGTGTCATGAGACCGTGTCACCCTCTGGACAAGGGTACTCATTTCACCAACAGAATTAGCAATTTTTCTTCGACACTGCACCTGGATCTTTCCTGTCTGTCTCTTTTCCTGACTTTCTGTCAACCAGAACTACCACCAACAGCCATCTACCCACACTGGCACCAGAGGGTTTCGAGTGTGCGAACAACATGGGAAGAAGGGGAGTGAGATCTGGCTGACAGGTCCGCAAGGGTCTGAAGCAAATGATGAGAGGCAGGACAGTCAGCAGACAGAGGCCTGAGACACTGGCACTTGACTGAACCGTGGAGGCCTCCTAGGTAGTATGACAGGGTGGTGGAAGGAAGTGACAAGCGTGGTAGGTAGAAGAGTTTATAACACAGATGTTTTCTATCAGTGGTGGAGAAGAAGTCCCTCTCAATGGAAAATATCCCCACATATGCTAAGTGCTGTCTGCACTTAAGTGAGAAAGATTCAGAAGGCTGATATTATAGAAAAAGCAAGAGTCAAAGCAGCTTGAGCCTCCCATCCTTGGAGCTCCAAGATTCACTGCAATTCCAGGCCCCCATTCTGCAGCTAATATTCAAGACAGCCCTCAAGGCAGGCAGTACTCCTAGAGAAGTCCCCGATGGCAGAACTGGAAGCTTGGAATTCCAACAAGGGATGTCAGGAGCTGCTACAGACAGGAACTGAGGGGGCTGGAAGCAAAGCCATTATTGGGAACCTTCCTGGGGGAGGAGGAAGAATCCTGGGCTGGTAGTGGCAGAGCAAGCTGAGTTCTAGATCTTGCTCAGCCCTTACTATCTGTGTGGCCTTCAGGGAGTCATTTCATCTCTCTGGGCCTCAGTTTCCTCATTCATAACACAAGGGGATTGGGCTGGATTACCTCCAAGTTCCCATCACATTAACATCCTAGGGAAAGTATCAAAGGACCGGGAAAAGGCCACCATTGGGACATTCCTAAAGGTAATGCTCAGAGCCACCTGAGCAGAATAGAGCATAGAAATAGAACCCATATTTGGGAAGGACCAGAACCAGCTGGAAGGCTGTCCCGCCACCAGCAAGTCCTGCTTCCCACACTCACACACAACATCCTGACCTCATTGCCCTGATGGTCAGATCGTGAGCCAATGGACTCTGAGTTGGGCAACCCTATTCTGGGTCTAGCATTTCTGCCGGCTGCATGACATCAGGCAAGGCAGTTATCTTCTTGCCATGCCTGTTTCCTCATCTCTAATCATCCTTGCCTCCTCCTTGCCCCACGAGGAAGCCGTGAGAATTTACTGAGTAATGTGCGTAAAGCACTTAGCTTGCAAGGGGATAAGAGTCCCACACAAAGAGAAGATGATGATGACTGTTGTGACAGCTGCTTGATTCCCTGAACTCCTCCCCAGCCCTTCATTTGCGGCTGCCAGACTCTAACCCGTCCTTAGTCACTACTGACTTGTTCTCATGGTCAGTTCAGAGAATTCCCCTTGAGCATCATATTCATGTCTAGCCTCGTGGCCAAATGGCAAGACATCAAAGAACAATGCTGAGAAAACATGATGCCACAACTTCCCTAACACCTGATTCGACTTGGCTATTACCGACCAGACTGTGTGTTTCATTAGGGCAGGGACATCTGGGCCACCAGGCTGCCTAAGTGCAGACAGCACCATTCACTAGCATTTACTTGGCACTCAATAAACATTTCTTGAATAAATGAATGAATGGCACAAACTCCCAGCTGGTATTTGGATGAAAAGAAGGTAACTAAGATTTTTAAGTGCCCACTCTGTGCCAAGAGCATTTTATAATATTATTTTACTTATTCCTCTCAGCCACAGTGAAATCAAAATTATTCTCCCATTTTATGGCTGGGAAAACTGAGGCTCAAGCATTCTGCAGCTCTCTGAGAAATCACACTATATAAGTTGTAGACGTAGAATCTGAATCCCCAGGACTGAGTGGCTGGGTTTCAGACCCTGTGCCTTGCGCAGGGATGGAAACTCCATTGAACCAAGCTAAACTGAGACACTTCTTCAACAAGTGTTTTAATTGGACTAAGCAAATAAGTACATACAGCCCAGACAGACCTGGACTGCCCTCAACTTCACAGGCCTTGGCTCGATTTGTCACAGATCAACACGAGGGCAGTAGCAAGGCCTTATCACAGCAGGCTCTTAAGTAGCACATGCTGGTTGAGGAAGAGTCCAAGTTTCAGAAGGTTGTCAGACCTTTCAGGGAAGTCGATGAAGCTTGAGCTATTCCTTCTTCCTTCCTTTCTACCTATTTTTACCCCCACCCTCCCATCACATGCATATACCCCAAATCCCAGCCAGAAGCTCTCTCTGCAAGTACACAGACACACAATGTCTATTCTCCTTGACCAGTGAAATCCTTGGTTCCTAATGACTGCCAACTGCCAATATGCATTACATCAAGGACACTGAGTGTTTCTTTGCTTTGGCATGGCTAAAACTCAAGAATATAGGAGTAGCCTTTATTTTCACTCCCTGCTGGGACATTTTCCTAGTGTGTTTAGTGCTGGCATGGCTTCCCAGCCTCGTTATTGACCCAGGCCCAGCCCCTCCATTCCTGAGTTTGTTGAACTTCATTTATCCGTTGATAGAGGAACAATAATCTCTGGTCTGATATCAGAAGGACCTTGTGCTTTCAAACACCTACAATGGGCCTGTTTGAGTGAGCAATCTTTAGAAAAGCCCGTGAAGAGAAGTACATATTTACTCAGGCCTGTGGCACTTGTAAAGAAATTACTGGTGGTTGAGAGGCACTTCCAACTGAATGTCTCTCCCAAGGTGTGGCGACTCCCCTCACCTGGGGCTCGATAACTGCCAGGTGCCCTACCTATCAGCCGGCTCCTCAAGGCTTCCCTGACTACTACCCAGTAAGGTGATGGGGCTGGGTGAGTTCATAGAATTCTTCTGGTTCTTTCTGAGATCCACCTTAATCAGTTCTTCCAACCCCCAAGAGATGGAGTGTCTGTACTAGGAAAATCTGACCGGAGCTTTGCTCACTAAGGCAAGACCTACAGCATAACTTCACTAATCAGGGAACCTGGGACCAAGACTTCTTCTTAAACTTGTGAGGCGAGTTCCCAGCTCTGTTAATTCCTACTGTATTCATTTGCTAGGGCTGCCATAACTAGATCCACAGGATTAGGCATATTTACATCTTTACTTAGGCCAGGGGCACCTGTAAAGGAATTATTGGCAGTTGACAAAAATATGGACATCGTAAACAATAGAAATTTATTTTCTCACAGCCCTGGAGACTGGAAGTCCGAGATCAAGGAGTCAGCAGGTGTGGTTTCTTCTGAGGCGTCTCTTCTTGGCTTGCAGATGGCTGCCTTCTCACTGTGCCCTCACATGGCCTTTTCTCTGCACGTGCCCCACATGTACCCCACCTCCGTGTCTCTCTGTGTGTCCAATTGTCCTTTCTCCAATAAGGACATCAGTCAGATTGGACTAGGACCCACCCTAATGGCCTCGTTTTAACTTAGTTACCTCTTTGAAGTCCCTATCTCCAAATATGGTCCCCTTCAGAGGTACTGGGGACTAAGGCCTCAGCATACAAATTTTGGGTGCAATTCAGCCCATTAAACCTGTCTTGGCCAAATCATGTTCCCATTCTGTGCCTCTGTTTTTCTCACTTGGAACCCATTTTAGGCTGGCAGGCTTTCTGAGGAAGACAGCATGGTCCTATGCCTCAAAAAAGACCTGTGTAATGAATGTCAAGGACAGAGTAGGAGGCAGTAAAGAGGCTGCTGTGAGCTGTCCTTGAAAAGCAGCTACATCTGCAGAAGATCCCCAGATACCAACCAGCTAAAGACCATCTCTCTTTGGAATTCTCTCTCCTTACTTCCAAAGGCATTGTTTGTAGATTTACACTTAGATAACTTTCAGGGAAACTCAGGCCTCTGTCAGTTAAATAAGGAGATAAATTTGTTTCTCCATAAAATATCTGATGCTGCAATTAAAAAATTTTTTCCTAGGCCTCAGTGGTAGAGAATTGAGCTAGTTGTACTATTCTTGTTCATGGCGTCACTAGGCCCATTGCATTGTCCTCACCCCAGCGGTTACCAATTTGCTTCTAGATACATTTTGATGTGTAGAAATCCTTGTAAATTATGTGGTATTATTTTCTGGGGAGTTGTGTTTTTAACTTACAAAAATGGTATGCTCCAAATAGCATTTGGTTACTACTTTTTTTTCCAGCTCTAAGACAATTGTCCTATCATGGTATGTGCACGTTGTCCCTGCTTCTAAGAGCTGGGAGTATTCTACAGTGTGCATCCACCACAACCGACTTACCTGTTTACTTGGGGAGGGACAGCTAGGCTGCCATAAACTAGGCCAAAATGCTGCTGGCCCATGCAAGAATCACTCCGTGTGAGAGTCTCTGGAGGGGGTTTTGTGCCCCAGGTGGACACATTCTCAAGGCCCTGAACCCTTCCAGAATGCTTTCTGGGATGACTAGACCAAACAGATCTCTTTAATAAAGTGCTTAGGATAGTGCCATTAACTTTATCAGCTATTAACCAAAGAATTCTACTCTGGTACATCAGGGTTTCATCTAGCTGTGCCACAGGCTGCCCCTTGGGACCATATACATCACATTGTGTGTGGGGGTCTCAGGGTCCTCTGCTGCCAAACGGACATTCCAGACAAGGTCAGCTCCAAGGCAAAATCTAACCCCCAGCAGGAATGCATCTGAAGGCAGAGCAGTATGATGAAGGAAAAAGGCTTTGAACCCCAACTTGTAGCTTTGGAAATATTAGCACATGATGGAACATCACTTCTTCACCTTTAACTTGGGAATACATATGTAATAGTTCTTTGACAATTAAATGAAAAACTACTGGACACAAAGTACTTAGCACTTTGAGATGTTGAAGCAAATCAGTTCTTTTTTTCTCTCTTAACCCACACCCCTTTCCCTGATTTTTCAGTTGAAGAATTCACCTTTACTGTTCACCACGCCCACTTTTTTAGGTATAAATTCATCCAGTAAAATGCACTAATCTTTTTTTAATGACAGCTTTATTGAGATATAATTGACAGGCCATAAAATTCACCCTTTTAAAACGTACAGTTCAGTGGTTTCTACTGCATCCACAGAATTGTGCAACCCACACCACTATTTAAGAACATTTTCATCCCCCTAAAGAGAAGCCCTGTACTCATTAGCACTCAGTCCTCGTGGCATCCTCCCCTCAGGCCCTGGCAACCATCAAGCTACTTTCTTTCTCCTCTTCTGAACATCTCATGTAAATCATTCAATACGTGGCCTTCTGTGACTGGCTTCTTTCACATGGCCTATTTTCAAGGTTCATTCTTGTAATAGCATGTATCAGCACATTATTGCTTTTATTATCAAATAATATTCTACAGTATGGACATAAAACAATTTGTTTATCTATTCATCAGTTGATGGGCATTTGGGTTGTTACCACCTTGGGCCATTTTGAATAGTGTTGCTGTGAACATTCATGCACAGATTTTTGTGTGGACATTTGTAGCTAGGACTGGAACTGTTGACCATATAGTAACTCTATGAGGAACTGCTAAACTGTTTTCTAAAAAAAAGCCACTTTACGATCCCTCTAACCATCTATGAGGGTTCCAATTCTCCCTCATTCTCACCAGCACTTGCTATTGTCTGTCTTTTTCATTTTAGCCTTCCTGGTGGTTATGAAGTGACATCTCATTTTGATTTTGAAGTGTACTGATCTTAAATTAACAGCATGATGGATTTTTGCAAGTGTATACAGCTATGAAGTCGCCACTCAGAATGAGATACAGAACATTTCCCTCCTCCCAGTCACTACTTCCTCACCCAAAGTTATCCCTGTTCTGTATCATCACAGACTAGTTTCCCCGTTCTTGAACTTTACATCAATGGAATCACAGAGCATATAATCTTTTTGTGTCTGGCTTCTTTCAGTCAAAAAACATTGTGATAACGGTTGTGTCAGCTGTTTGTTCTTTTTTATTTCTGTGCAATATTCTATTGTATAAATATGCTATAATCTATTCACTCTCCTACTAGTGGGCATTGGTGTTGCTTCCAATTTGGGGTTAACAAAAAACCAACTTGTACATTCTTCTGGAAGACATATGAATTCATTTCTCTTAAGCATATTCCTAAATGTGGAACTGATGATCTTGGGTTACTTTTAGCTTTAGTAGATGTCACCAACAGTTTTCCCAAGTGGTTGTACCAATTTACACTCAAACCAGCAGTGCATGAGTGTCCCGTGCTGTTCTACATCCTCGTCAGCACTTGAGTATGTCGGTCTCTTTGAGTTTAAGCCACTCTGATGGATGTGTAATGATATCTCATGGTGGTTTTGATTTGCATTTCTCTGGTGGTTAATTATGTTGAGAACCTTTGCTCATTGCCTTTAGTCTGAAATTTAGCTAAAGGGATCTGATAGCTAATAATTACCTCTCCTTGGCAATGGCTGGAAGAGCTGAGGATTGGGTTCCGCATGGAGTCCCATCAGGGCTGAGGTCTTTGTAACCCAGATCCTTGATCACGCTCTATTAATTGAACAATAACATAAAGTCAGTTTGTAGAAGTTTATTCATTTACAAATCATAGTATTTTACTTCCAACTTCTAGAACTCTCCTTGCAACACGTCCTTAACACAAGAGAGAGGGGGAAAGAATATTCTTAAAGTAATTGTCAGGAAAAAATCTGACCAGTCAACCTTCAAAATAAAGATTAAACTATGTTTAAATAAAAGAAATCTCCACTGAAAAGTTACCAGTAAATCAGGTGAAATTATAATACAGTATTTAATGGATGTTTAGTTTAGTGTTCTTCATTTTTAAAATTTTATAAAAGATTTTATTTATTTATTTTGGAGCGAGGGGAAGGGAGGGAGAAAGTATTAGAAACAGTGGTCAGTTGCTTCTTGCACACCTCCAAACGTGGACCTGGCCTGCAACCCAGGCATGTGCCCTGACTGGGAATTGAACTGGCAACCTTTCGGTTTGTGGGACAACGCCCAACCCACTGAGCCATACCAGTCAGGGCCCTTTTTTTTATGGATATTTTTATTCTTTATGATAGCTTAATGGAAGGAGCAGTTAAAAAAGAGTCAGTTATTTTTCAAAGAAAGTTTATTCTGTCCTCAAGTAAAAGAGAGGTGATATAAGAGTTAAGAGTTTTAGGAGATTCCTTAGGATGTTCCTGTCCTACAGGCTTCGAGAGCAGGCTACGGAACTGCGGCAGACTGGGAGGGAGCTCAGGGAACTGCTGAGGCAGGTGGTGAAAGGCACAGTCAGGCTCCAGACCCCTTCCGCCGCATCCACCATCCAGATGGGGTAAGGTGCCCAGGTCCTTTTTGGGTGGAGGAATCTCAGAGACTGGATGTGGGTCAAGATACGGAGTTCCCAACCCCTTCACGCCAGGCCCCGTGTAAACAGGACCTTCCCACCCGGCAGTGAACTCCCATCTCCTCTGCCTGACAGATAGCACTGATGTGTTTATGTCTTGTTAAGCTACAGGGCAAAAGAGTAAGCCCCACATTAAAGCAAACAGAGCAGAAATCCTCCCACAAACATGATCAAATACTAAAACAACTTTGAATGTGGAAAATTTGTTCTTAATAGGGAAATGGAAAGTTACAGATATAGAATCATATAATCTTAGAGCTGGACAGAACCTTGGAGGTCATCAGCTGAACCTTGAGCCTAATTCTGGAATTCACATGACGACATCCCTGCCGTCCTCTGCTCTTTCTCAGCACCTCGAGGAAGATTTCCATTCATTGCTGAATGATGATTAGACAGTTATTCTTATATTGAACCAAAATACTCCTTCCGGAAGCTTCCACCCTTCAGTAGTGGTCTGAATAAGTATATTTGCTCCTCTCTGTGAGAGACCTTTGGGTATTTTTAAGGCCACAAGCCTGATCCCTTTTGAGCGTTTTTTTCTCCCCCAAGCTAAGCATTCCCTGTTCTTCCAAACAATGCACTATAAAACATAGCCACGGCCGGGCATCAGATTCACAGGAATGGAGTCTTATTAATGCTTCATTCCCTTGTCGTGAAACCAGGTCCACATCAGGGGCTGACTGGGGCAGAAAACCAACCCACTCAGGTTTTGCTCAAAGGCACAGGCTGTGCTTCTGAGGGATGTAAGGCATACACTAGGGTATGGAGGATTTTATTTTTTATAGAAAGTTTTTAGCAAGTTAAGGTATTTTTAGGACACAAGTGAGACACTATTGACCGCCATCTGGAACGAGCCCAAGCAGTGTCCCCAGGAGGAGGGTGGGTTTGTGTGAGTCTAGTCACAGACTTGCACTCACTTGAACTATTTTCCAGGGACCTCGGAGGATAGCTGAGGAGCTCTTTCAGGAAACTGTAGAGTTGCAGCTTCCACAGATCTTTGTTTTATCCACTGGGACAAAGTGGCCTGGACCAGGGCAGGCAAGCAAGAGGATGTGGATACTTCAGAGCAAGAGTTGGTGCAAACAAGTCATGTCCCAGCTTTACCTGATGTGCAGGAAGTGAGCTGCTTCCCCGTTCTGTCCCCCACAACCCAGACCCCTGTGGGAAGTAGTGTGCTTGTGAGCATGTGCACGGACACACCCACACACACGTCCTCAAGGCCTTTCCTATCAGCAACCCCTCCTGTATTCAGCTATCGTCAGAGACAGGAAGTAAAAACCTGGTCTTCACAATGAGAACCCTGGCCACTCCTTGGAGGCTGAATGATTTTATGGTAGAGGCAATTTTGAGCAGCCAGCAAAACAAGACAAAGGTCTTATTTGGTTTATCAAGCCCAAGCTACGCCCATTGTTCAGTGGGGCAAGCAGTGTTAATCAGTACCTGGACCTTTGAATAGAAGCTTTACCCAATAAATCTGTGTAGATATTCTTGCTACATAATGATGCAAGTACTATTCTGGTGGGAAAGCAAAATCGATAAGGTTTCAAGCAATACCCTTTCCTTGCCTACAAAATAGGGAATAATGCCTACCCTAGAGATAATAAGGAAAGGAAATCTATAACTTATGACAAAATCAATTACCAAAAAAATACTAAGTGGAGCTTTCTGGAAAGAAGACATTGAGAATAAAAGTCCTAGGAGAACCTTCTCTCCCCAATTTCTTTTTATGTTTCCATGCAAACTCACAAAGGTAGAAATTGCATGAGTTTGAAACCAAAGTATCCTATTAAGAAAAAAAATAACCACTTGTCCAGATTCGAGAATGCAAAAGAATTCCAATTACAACATCGACAGGAACGGTTATGAAACACCAGTGATGGTTGATAAATGCCCAATCTATTCACTGAAACACATAAACAAACCTTTGACCAGAAGCACGACGGTTAGCAGGTCACTATCAGCATACAGAAGCCTCTGAACACACCTCTGACAAGGGGGGAGGTAATTAGAGAGCCAGGTGCCTCACCTTTGATAAATGCTGCTCCCTGAAAAGCCCAGCCTTAGAGGCATCTGAAAACAATCGAACACAATCAGCAGTTGCTTTGGCACTAGCTTTCCTACGTCCTCTTGAGTTACCTGCCACGCAGCCCATCCTGCAGTCCTCCCACCCTCCCTCCTGGTTGTCAAAACAAGTCTGTGGGAGAGGCGTTCTCAGCAATGTATGGTGCTCTGGTTAATATGGAAAATGATCCTACCAAGGCCTGGGAAGAAATGAAGAAGCAGATTTCCCTGCAACAAGCCCAACACAAACTCCAAGGGAAGGGGCAATTTAATGGGGTGCGTAAGAAAGATCTGGAACTTGCAGATCCCTCAGGAAGTTGTCTCCCTAGTTTAATTGTATCCGTCTAAGGGGTTAAGTCAACTCTGTGGATCTCCTTCTCTTCTTTTAAGGTTCTTAGGGAACTGTTTGCCCACGGTTTAGAGAGGAAAGATGGGAGGCAAGTATTCTCCATTTCTGATGCATAGTTACTACTCTCCACAGGGTGACTCCATTTTTAAAGGATTAGCATGCAATGAACCACTTTGCACCCAGCTAGGTTTCGGTCCTGAATCTCAGCCTGGAGACTTGCAGCTTCGTGATCTTAATACCTCTGAATCTCCATATCCTCGCCTCTAAAACGGGGCTAGAATTGACCTCAGAATTTTGCAAGGATGAAATTAGTAAAATTTCCTCCCAGCACCTGGCACATGGCATCCAGGAAAAGGAGTCATTGGTACAATTGACTTTCCATTGCTGATTCATTCGTAGGCTCTAGAAACTTTGTTCTGAAGAATTGATAACGAAAATCTTTACTGTGTAGATAGGCAACGTTAGATTTCTGAGTGTAGAGGAAGAATTTGGTAATAAAATGCTAAAATCCACGTGACTCTCGCTCCTGAGATTCTGAATGAACGCATTCCTCAAGATCCAGCTGGTGAGTTCCTGCGATGACCTAATGGAAGGGCCTGGGTTTGAAGCCAGGCAGACACGTGTTCCGGTTCCAGCAGCACTGCCATTTGGCCGTGCGATTGTGGAAAGCCACTCACAAAACAGCATGTAAACCTTATAAAGCATTTACACGTTTTGTTAATTTTATAATGCCGCATTTTTTATAGTCAGTGGTATTTTAATAGCAAGACCTTGTCTTTTTTTAAAAAAGATAAAAACTTAAGCACTCTTTTAAATGTTTTCTTTTTCAATTAAAGAACTACATTGCATTAAGTTTGGAAAGCAGAAAAGAGAGGTAAAAAAAAATCATTATTGTACCCTCCTAATGCAGCCACCATCCCCATGGTGTACTACTCTTGCTTGCAATGACAGCACCATCAAAACCACAGTATGATTTTTCTCACCTGCCGTCCCTTCTTTATTCTCTCATTTGTTTTACAGGCTTTGCTGTCTGTCCGTCTCTCTCTCTCTCTCTCTCACACACATACACACACACCAGGAGAAGCAGGAAAAGGCAAAATGTATAGACTTCAAGGGTTCTGTCAAATAGACCTATGCTACCTATGACCTCACCAACCTTGTATGTACTCAGTAAACATTTAGCTCTTGACTCATAGGGACACCCAACAGCAAGGGAACGGGGCAAACCTTAGAGAATCTTACCCTGACAATGTTTAGTCCCCCTGGGTCTTCATATCTGGATTAGTGCTACCGTTGGGTGTTATCCATTCAGAAGCCTCTACCAAAGACCTGAGGAGAGGTGACCAAACAGATGGGAGGGTTCTGTAAGTCAGCTGTGAGAACTGTCCGATGCATCTCTCACTTTCCTGCTTGGAAAGCCAAATGGGAATACAGACCTCCACAGAGTTACAGAGAGACTAGGCCCTGGCCCAGAAGCTCAGCTGGCTAGAGCATCATCCTGATACGCCACACACAAGAATCAGTGAAAAATAAATAAACTCAGCAGAAATATACCACTTTCTGAAACAGCTGGAGAGGAGACACATAGTGAAGAGAAGTGACTATAATTCATGACACTGCTTCCCATGGAAGAGAATAAATGTTGCAACTCTTTGCCCTGAGAAGTGCTGCGTATTCACAGGAAATAAAAATCAACTCAAAGAGCTTTGGGTGTGGAAGGCTGGAGGCAGAGTTGCCTGGTAAAATAAAGGACACCCAGTTACATTTTAATTTCAGATACACAGCAAATAATACTAAAAAATTATTTGTTGTGCCCTGGCTGGCATAGCTCAGTGGATTGAGCATGGGCTGCGAACCAAAGCGTCGCAGATTCGATTCCCGGTCAGGGCACATGCCTGGGTTGCAGGCCACGGCCCCCAGCACCCGCACATTGATGTTTCTCTCTCCCTCTCTCTCTCTCCCCCCTTCCCTTCCCTCTCTAAAAAGTAAAATAAATAAAATCTTTTAAAAAAATTATTTGTTGGGTATCTGAAATTTAAACTTAACTGAGTCTCTTGTGTTTTGATTTGCTAAATTCAGCATTCCTAGCTGAGGAGGGGAAGGGAGAAGAGGCAGAGACTCGGAACAATGACATGAAGTAAAATGATAGCAAAATGAGAAAGATTTAAAAAAAAAGTTTGGGTCTCACTTATAAATAATGGAATCACCAGTGTTTACCAAAAAGAATGTGAAAGGTTCCCAAATCGAGCTTCTGAAAGGTAGACTGTTTCCCGTCACGGCGGGAACGGTGTCTCCTGAGGCGTGTTCCCTGGGTGCCTTTGTCTGCAACCAAAGCCCGGACGGGGGATGGGACGGGGTGGACGTCAGCCTTAGGTTCTTCCTGGGCCCCCTTCTCCCCTCTCAAAGATCACCCTCCATTCCTGCGACAGCCTGTGCACCCTGGTCCCGTCCTCAAGCCACAGAAACCTACTGAGCGCCAGGTACCACATACACAAGAGCAGTATCAGGTCCCAGGGAAAGAGTCAGGGTGTGTATTTGTTGGATATCTGAATCAACCACTTCTCTCCCAAAGCCATTCCCCAGCATTCCATGGTCCATGATCATCTCCAGTTCCCTTAAAAAAAATAATTTTTTTAAAAAGCCCTCCTTAGCTTCCCCCCACCCTGCACTCTAGAGAAATCCCACACCCTGACACATATGAATTAATGCATGTCAGGCACATGGACAGGGAAGGACCCGCCATGTGGACCTGCGCGTGGGCCTGCCTGGCACTGCATGTTCTTCGTAGGGAACGGCTCGGCCCGCTTGTTGCTCCGTGCTCCTCGCCCCCTGTACATATTATGGCGACTTCTGCCACTTGGGGGACCAGGTTTTCCCAGGGAGTTCCGTGTGAGAAATCATCTTTAATAAGTAATCCTGTACAGATGGTAAGTAGGGAATATGACCAGCATACACCCTGGCTTGGGCTGATAAAAGTTTAGGCATCTGATAAGCGTTTGGTCCTGTCCAGGAAGTAGCCAGACCATGAAATCAGATATGGAAGGAAGTCCCTCCGCGGGAGGGGCCGCCTCACAATGGAGCCTGCAGGGACAAGGGGAGACAGGAATGCTAGCTAGGCTGACGGGCTGTGCACACGCGGACTGCCCAAGAGAGCCTTGGCCAGAACTCATTGCCCTCCACCTCCACTCAGGTGTCACTGTGAGTCCAGCCAAAGCTCGCTGAATTACCCGGTCCATTTTAAGGAGCCTGGTTTCCTGGAGTGTTCATGATTCAATAGCTCTTAATGTTTTCGTTCTCCTGCAGTAACTGTATCTGTTTATTGAATGAGACACATCAGTTAGCACATTGATTTTGGAAAAATTTCCACTGACGACCATGACTGTAGACATAAGACTGTGAGATTATAAAATCCTTTTACTCACAGGGACGTTTTTTAAAAATCTAATTTGTTTTCTGTTTCTTTAACGCATTGTTCGCAGTGGGCACTTCGCAAATATTAGTTAAATGAAGGAATAAATAAGTGAATGTGTGGATGGTAGACGTTAAAACCTTCCCTGACACAGGAGAATGGAACTTGAGACCAGGCTACGTGCCATTGCAGGAAAAGCCCCAGAGCAGTCGGAGTTTTACCACACACTGGTCTGATGATCAGACTCCGTGACCTTCAACGTCTGAGGCTGTAAACAAGAATAATCTCCTGCCATAATTAGTAGTTTGGAGAATCAGCTGAGATTTCACATCTGAAAGAGGCTGTTCTATAATCTGGGACAACAGATAGGATTTAAAACTCAGTTCTCTGCATTTCAGCTATGAGATCTTGCTCGTGTTAGTTACCTACCAAGGCCTCAGTTTTCTCATCTATAAAATGGGAATAACAATCACACTGACTTCATTGAATTGTCATAAAACCGAAATGAGATTTTATACACACACACACACACACACACACACTGTGAGCTAATGGTAATTCCTCTTCTCTGGGTTCCCATTCTCTGCATATTTTCTAAATGTGCTGTTATTCTATATCGCCCAGACTTTTTCTCTGCCAGTTCACCAGACAGCAAGTAAATTAATTAGGTAATAAGTGATTTCTTGATCTTTTTTATCATCTTCATCATCATCATTTTGATGATGATGATTCAAGTAGTTGGCCATTGCATAGGCCACAGGTCATGCATGCAAAGCAGCTGCAGTGGTGAGGACCCGACACCCAGGTGTTTCCTCATCTTAGGGCTCACCCTCTAGGTTTCCTCAAATTGTGTCTTTCGGATGAGATCCACCCGCTGCTGGAGCTGAGCTTTGAAGGAACTGGCCTGGGGTGCGTGAGGAAGTACTTCACCGATAATGGCCCTGGCCACTCTCTCAGGGAAACAATGACCTCTCCCCCACCCTCCCTTCCCCCCCATCCTCCAGCAAGGGCAGAAGAGTCAAGCAAGCTTTCCACCAGAAGCGACCATGAACACTGGTTCTCACAGTCTTCAAGAATTGCTAGGCTACACCCAACAGGAGTTTTGGTTTGGTTTTTCATTTTCCATTTTTTTAAAAAAGCATTTAGGACTCCTGAAAGTGTGCTGATTTTTGCTATCCACCTTTCTTCTTCGGCCACCAGATCAACTTATTGATTCTGCTTCTTTTGTCCCACCTGGTAGATGCCACACTTTCAAGGGCATCGTAAGAGGCACTTTCTGTCGATGCCAGGTTGGGAGCCCTCGCAATCCAAAACCTCAGAGAGGATCACACCGAGCCCCACACACCTCTGTGCTAGTGGCAACATGCTGGGACCGCTCATCCCAAAGTCCTGGGTCAAGGTCTCCTGTCCCTTATCACCTGTTTTCACTGAGGCTAAACGCATCTGTTTGGATGTGAATAGATTTTTTAACTCCTCTCACAAAGGCTAGTGCTTGAGACCAAGTCAGCCCAGGTTCTGTACTTTGTCCATATTTCAGCAACTCTCGGGCTTGATATTAAAAATAGCTTTGTCTAGTCCATTGAGATCAGACCCAGGAGACAGGCGCCTGCTATTCTAATCTCTGCTTCACAAATAGCTCTCTATGGCCTCAAGCATCTATCAACACTTCCAGGGGTCTCAGTTATAAAGCAGGACCAGGCCTTGGTGCTTCATCATGAAGGTAGGCTCTGCTGAACCCTCCTGAGCTATCAGCGAAGTTAACGTGAGGCCTACACAGTCCCCTTCCCACCTCCTGGGGCTCAAAACTGGGAAGCAGTTCGGAACGTCCCACACACTTAGGGTATCCTGTATTTCCCAGGCCAGAACCTACAAAAGCTTCCCTCCAACAGAGCTGGTAAACAGGCTGCCCATCCCTCTTCCTCTCACCCCTCTACCAGTGCCCCCCACCCCCATCCTACCCCACCCCCAGCCCATCCTGTACTCCATGAAAGACTATAGACCCTGCGGTTGCCAAGGAAACCAAGCCTTTTATTCCATCCCAGTGACTGGCTGGTTGGGACTGAGGAGTGGGGTAACAACTGGTGCCCAGGCCCTGGGAAGCCCCCCACCACACCCCCCTTTCTCAAAGGGGGAGGGTGTGCTGCACCCCTGTTGCCTTTTCACCCAACCCCAGCTGGGTGGCACGGAGCCCTTGGGCTCTCAGGAGCTCCCTGGCTGTGGGCTCAGAGAGATCAGTGCTCCCCAGGCCCTCCTCTGGCCCTGGCCCTTTCCAGAGGACAATAGCCTCCATGAAAGGGAAAATTCCATCGCCCAGGGTTCAAGTCTCCAAGGAGTTGCTGGGGCCTCTGTTTAGCCTGGAGTGGGCTCTGAGGAGCCGATGCAGCTGCCTGGCTTGTTTTCCCCCTCACTGTTTTATTTTTAACCCCTGAGCTGCCAAGGATTGTTTTTCCCCAGCCAGTGCCTGGGAACAGAGAGAGGAAAGAAATAAGGCTTTGTTCCCTTTGGGAAACTAATTGGGAGAGACAGGCGGTATGGCCCGCTCAGTCCCATTAGGGTGTGAAGCTCCCGGCCCTGTACATGCATCTCTCCCCAAGCCCGTGCCCAGGAGGCTGGGAGTGGGGGGTGCACCCCTCCCCTGCGACTGAGGCCCAGGGGCTAGCGGAGACACACGCACAGCTGCAGAGGGGGACAAGCGCTCAGAAGATATTCAGGAAATAGGAATGCTGGGAACTGGAAATGTCTCCTCCTCCCCATTTCAAACCCCCAGACCCGACTCCAGCTCTTCTCCCCCTGCTGTTTCTTCCCAGATCTGCATACAAAACTCCGGAAGGAGGGAGGGAACCCAGACAAAGTAAAAGCCAGGAACATCAAGACAAAATGCATTTCAGTACTAGGTTAATAATTGGAAAACACCTAGCAGCCCCACTTTTAAGTTTACCAAAAAAATTCTTTTTTACTCAGGAATTTAATTTCATCTCCAATCAGCTAGAAATCAATAGAGAAGTTTGACCCATAGTCATTTTGTTTTAAGATTGAATGGATTTTGGGTAGGGATCCCTAAAATAATTTAAGGATCATTCTGATCCTATTTAGTAATAGAGCAAATCTCTTTCTTTTTTTTTTAGGTAGTAAATGTTTGTATTTATTGAATGCCTGCTGTATGCCACGTGCATTCTATTTGGGTTGTTGTTGTTTTTTTAGTTTCATTGAAGGTATAATTAACATCAGAGCCATAAAAATAACAGTTTTATTAAAACTTTAGTCCTGTTAACTTCCACCCAATCCGCTGCAGCTCTGCCCACCGCCCCCCACAAACACAGAGTGAATCCTGCCGGGGCTGGGGGTGGGGGGGCGGTTGTCCCACACTGCAGATGGCCTGTTCTTCCTCTGGTGTGGCAAGACTACATTTTCAGGAAGCTGTTAAGCACAATGAGGCAACTTGAAGCTCTGGAGAAGTGTCTACGTGCCTTTCGGGGCTGGGGTTTAACCTTCCCCCAGGAATTTCCCAGCAGACAGACAAAGGGCTTGAACATGAGAGCAGCAGATGGACGCTGAGTCAAGCTGAGGCTCCGCACCCTGGAGCCTGGCTGTGGCTCCCCTCGCACAGCCTCGCACTCGCTCTCTGCCTCTGGTCCTGGTCCGTGAGCCCCACGCTCCCGCATCTCCATCCGTACTACCGGCTACAGTATCAGCTGCCAAGCCAGAACCAACTGTGGGGCCCCCGCCCCACCCACACAAGGCCTTTGAGGAGTGGGCCCTGCTGGCAGCCCTGAGCCAGGCCCTCTCAGAGGTGGGCTCCCTGCCACATGCCTGTCTGAAAAGACACCCATACCCTTATCAGTGTGGACTGTGCACTGGACCATCTGTATTTTTTTTTCAGCCTTTCTTAAGACAAACTGCTGGCCATTGGGAGACTGGCCAGGGCTAAGGTGGAGCTTCAGTGTGGCCATTTTCACAGGCCCAGCGAAGTCCATGGTTGGTGCCAAGTTCTTGTTGAGTTGAATAGAATGGAGGAAAGCTGACCAACCCATCAGAATAATAATAGCTCACACTGACCAAGTGATCATACACCAAGACTACTCTAAATGGTTTTGTGTGTTCATTTCTACTCACCTCATGATAACCCCATAAGGTAAGGGTTATTCTTTTTCTGTTTTATGGGTGAGGAAATCAAAGCAAGGTTGTAAACTGGGGGATCCCAAGTGCAACAAATACTGAGCAAATAATCCAGACCTCCCCCCACACTGGAGGCCCAGGCAGAAAGGCTAGGGTCCTCTCCTGGCAACCCTGTGTCCACGCTGTGGCATCACCTGGCTTATCGAGAACAAAAAGAAAGATGCAAGGGGCCCGTCTGGAGGCTTAAGGAGGTAGACAGGTGGTTTCAATGGGCAAACATGGCTTGAGAGTCAGGAGACGCGGATTCCCATTCTGGCCCAGCCTTTATCCCTACAAGCGAGCGTTGCCAACCATTCCAGCCCCTAAGCTCCACTCTCCTCCTCAGTCAGCCCAGACCTCCCAGGCCCCTGCCCACCCTCGAACTCTGCAGAGAAAGTGGCAGGCAGCACGCGTTGGCCAGAGAAAGGACCTCCCCGCCCCCCGCCCCCCCCCCCCCGCAAACACAGCAACCCTGACAAATAACTGCTTACTCCATACATGAGCCTTAGTATGCGCAGTGTTTTGGGAACTATGCGTTCTTTTGAAATGTGTCTGTTTGGGCCATGAGTAAGTACTGGGGGAGAGGGGATGGGGCCTTTTTCCAGTTAGTGAAGTGAGGCTTCAGGGAGGAAGAAGATTTTCTTAGTCACATTTCCTGTTTCACACTGACCTTTTGAAAGGAAACCCACAAGTAAACCTGTGCTGAGGGCCTGCTTACAAGACCAGCCCACAGGTATGATAAAGATAATCTAAATAAAGGCCACGCTGAACCTGAATCAGTGGAAACAGTAAGACAGTAAGAAGAGCCGATGGACTGAGATAACGGGGACGGAGTTCCACAAGCTGCCGTGCTCAAGGTCACATAAAAGATGTGAAAGGCTGTTCAGCAGGACCCCAAGTAGAGAGGCAGAGAGAAGCCGCACAGCAACCTCTCCACTGATCTCTCTGGTCTCGGGACTTACCTTCTCGGTATAAAATGGAGGCTCTAAGAATTAAGAGAAGCCCTGACCCGTGTAGCTCAGTCGGGTGGGCACTGTCCCGCAAAGGGAAAGGCTGCCGGTTTGAATCCCGGTCGGGACACATGCCTGGGCCCCGGTTGGGGTGCCTATGAGAGCCACTCACACATGGATGTTTCCCTCCCTCTTTTTCTCTCCCCCTCTTGCTAAAAATAAACAAATTTTTAAAAAATCCTTTTAAAAATAAATTAAAATTAAGAGAACTGTTTGGAGGAATTAAAAAAACAACAACAGTAATGACGACTGGGTGGTAGATGTAGGGATGAGAATGGGAGTGGTCGGCCTGGCGCGGAAAGGCCCAAGGGGCAATGGGAGAACCGTGAAGTCAGTGCAGACGGGTGGTCCGATGGACAGTGGCAGAGGGGCGTTTCCATACCTGCTGACCATGGAACGGCAGGTCCAAAAGAGGACAGAGGCGTGGATGGTCTGGGAATGGACTGAAAATGACTGGTCAGTGGGGTGGGCTGCCAAGGCCCAGCAGGGCCGCGCCTGCACCGGGAGAGCCGGACCGCCAGGTTCTGGAGTCTGGGGGCCCACGAGGTGAAGGGACGGGCTGCAACGGGCTGCCTGGGCACGCTCCACTCTGTTCAGGGCAAGCACCCCAGAGGAGGTTTTAGGCTCGGAAAGCCTTGTTGTTTTGTCTTCAACAAGGAGGCCTGGAATCGGCTGAGGGGAAAGTCAGGAAGAGGAAGCCGCGATGGAGTCAGCAAAACTGGAGCAGAGCACAGGGTAGGAAATGACAGGCAGGGGCCCGGAGACGCTGCTGAGAACCGGGCGGGGGTAGGTCAGAACTAAAACAGGGCATTTTATTGTGTTTCACTGGAGAAGGGGTGCAACTCCGTGGTTGGAGATAAAAACAAAAAGGGATGGATACTATCACACTCCCACCTCAGCCCCCCTCTGTCCAGTGCTTATGATCATACAGCTACTTGATTCATTTCTTACATATCATTCCAGACTTTCTTCACGTAATTACAGACAAATATACTCATAGATATTTGCTTTTTCCATTCTTTTTTTGAGCCCAAGTAGCATAAAACTAGACTAACACAGTGTCGTGCCCTGGGCTCTTCCACCCCAAGTAGTCTGGAATTCTTACACTATCAGTAGCTAGGGAGCTTCCTGACAGGTTTTCGAAGGACAGAGATGAAGATCGGGGGAGGGGAGGGAAGGAGCTGAGAACCCTGAGGACTGGAACACCTGAAGTGTCTTCCAAGCCAGCTCCCGGGTTCGTCTCCTATCCAACTCTGAACCCAGAGCTATCTTCAAATTCCCCACGGCGCCTCCCGTGTCTTTAAAACTTCTGTCCACCCCAGGAGATTCACACCCCAGGACCATATCCCGCAAGGTCTCTGAGGAACTTAAAACAGTGCATTTCACAGAAAAGAAAGTGATGTTGCAAGGAAAGGGGATGTCGGGCCTCAGCCTTTAGGAGAAAGCGAGGCTTTCCCACCAGGCCCTTCGAGGCCCCAGACGGCCACGCTTCGGGCTGTCCCTCACTGTGGGCCTCCGGACAGCAAACGCTGATGCCCAGAGCCATGTTCATTATGGGAAAACCCCGTAGGTGGCTCCACCCCCCACCCCAGAGTCCCCTCAGCCACCGGGGCCCTTCTCTGTCCTCCCTCAGACCACTGTCCTCTTCCCAGGCCCAAACCTCCCGGGACTGAGAGCCTCAGCGCCTGCCCTCCCCAGGCCCGGAGCAGCCTGGAAGCGAGGGGAGGGGTGGTCCTGGGCATCAGCTTTTGCTGACCTGGAGGCACCTCTCACCGAGTCACAGTTGAGTGAGGCCTGAGAGCTGGTCAAAGGTGTCCACTGTGCCTCTGTGCCACGGCAGGGCTCGGGTGGGAGGTGGGGAAGGCGGGGGTGGGGCGGGGCGCCTGTGCGGGCTGCCACTCCACATCTCACGTCTCCCATGAGGTTACTCCCAGATCCACAGGGCTCAGGACACCCCTGCAACTGCTTCCTGTTCCCAGGGGGTCTCCCCCTGCTCTTCGGTGGCTCCCCTTGAAAGAACCACCACCATGTGTTGGTCATGAGCACCGGGTTTAGGGTCAAGCAGTTGTGGGTTTGGGTCCTTGCTTGGCCCCTAACAATCTGTGTGACCCGGGTAAGCCCCATAACCTCTGAGAGTCTCTGCTTCCTTATCTACAAAATGGGAATAATATCTATTTCAGGGGATTACTATGAGGACTACATTTAAGTGATGCTATGAAAACTCTGCCTGGGATAATCAAATGCTCAGAGAGAGGCCACAGCCAGTCTCTTCCACCTGCTGGCAGAGCCCAGCACCCAAGCACCAGTAGCAAGCAGACCCAGGGCTGTGGGCAGCTGGTGCTCGGGCTGGCTTTGGGGACCCTCAGCTGAGTGGCGGCCACAAGTGAGGGAGTACATCTGGCCACCAGTCAAGCTGGCAGTCTCAGGGCAGGCCCCACACTCTCCTGAATTTCAGGGGACAGAAAAGGCCCTTTGCACCTTGCTTGGTGCCTCCAAAAGTATCTCTACCTCCTGGCTCTGGAAAAACTAATCCTCAAAGCACAGGAGGCCATTGTGTGTGTGGGGGGGGGGGGGCTCTTATTCTATACACAGCCACTGCCTGCTTAGCCAGCTAGTTTCTAGTTTCTTCTGTGTGCCTGGCATGTGGGCCTGGAGGAGGATTGAGCCTGGACATGGTACGACCCCCTGGTCAGCTTGGAGAAGGAGCAAGAGGCCGGGCTGGGCCTGTGCTGTGCTTCACTGGGACCCAAGGTGCCCCTCCTCCCCTGAGCCGCCCGGAGGCCGTGTGCTGGCAGGCCGCTCACCCTTCCCAGGCCCCTCGCCCGGACCAGACCCTGAACGAAAAGGTGTCCACAGCGCTCCTCTTCCAGCTCGGACGTGGCCGCCCCAGGAATTCACCCCAATCAGGGTTCTCCCCACCCCGGGCTTTTCGGGAATTTCTTGAAAGGAGATGGGGACCCCCGACAACATAATCCATGAGCATCGCCAGGGTGACCATTCCCAAGCGAAGGAGTCAGAGGGTCCCCACCCCAAGGCCAGCAGTCTCTCCAAGCAGCCACCCCAGTATGCTGTTTATCCCGAGCTGTAGGGGGCTGGGTGGTGGGGAGCCCCCAACAGAACCTGACAGAAGGAATTCCTGGGAAGCCCGGGAATTTTTGGTCCTGGGTCCCTGCACCGTATGTTTAGACACTGTCTTGGCTTACCCAGTTCTGTCCCATTTTAGGGTCTTCAGGGAGGACTGGCAACCCAGATGCTGAACAGCCAGGTCCACCAGACTCCCTCGGTCCCAAGGGCGAGGATGCCAGAGAACTGACCCCAGGTCCCAGCGCCCCAAGGCCCTCTCTGACCCTGCCCACTAGAGTCACTCCCCATCCTCGGCACTGCGCCTGCGGGACCCTCCCTCGGACTCTGGCGCCTCACCCATCTCCCCAGGTGTTCCCTGCGGCCTGAAATAGCCAGCCCCTCCAGCCAGCCCCTCCCTGCACCTGGCTGACGACTTCCTCCTCATCCCGTAAATCCGCATTTGCATTCTAAATCTGAAGTGCGGGATTTAGGTTCAGCTCAGCCCGTGGAGTTCCTTCAGGATGCGGACCCCACCCTCCAGTGGCACGCCTGTCTATCTCGCAAGTGACAGCACCGTTTCCAAACACCCCTCTGCTGTTTTGTTGCTGCTGCCGCCGTGGCACCCTGGAAGTCTTCGTCATTAAAGTGGTCGGATAGGAATGGGTCCTGCAGCCCTCGCCAAAGACGTCCCTTCTAAAAGTCAACATGGATCCCCTGATCACCAGGCCAAAAGCAGGGCAAGGACCAGGCGGTTTCCTGGTTATCTGTCGCTGTGGAGCAGACCAGCTCAAACTCGGCAGTGGATAGTGCCAATCATTTCACTAGGCTCACAGATTCTCTGAGTCGAGAATCCTCCGGACAGAGTCCCGCAGGAATGACTTTTCTCTCCTCTACCACGTCTAGGGCTTCAGGTGGGAGCAGGAGATGATGGTGCGGGGAGGTGGCCTGACTAATTAGGGGCTGAAAGTACCTAGAGGCTTCTTGGTTCACATGTCTGACACCAGGCTTGGGGTGACTCAGAGGCTGGGCTCAGCTGGGACTGCCCTACTTAGACCTCCATGTGACTTCTGCATGTGGCTTGGATGCCTCATAGCATGACAGCGGGGCTCCCAGAGCAGACACTCTAAGAGAAGCAGGAAGTAACTGCGGGTGTCCCATCACCAAGCCTCGATAGCCACAGAGGATCGCCTTCTGCATACTCCACTGATCACAGCAGTCACAAGACTTACCAGATTCAAGGGGAGGAACACAGACCCCCCCCCCTTGATGGCAGGGATGTCCCAGAATTTTAGAGCAGCCGCAGCAGCTCTGAGAGCCCGCCCCCAGGTGCAGAAGCATGTAGAGCTACATCTCTCTGACCCAGGCAGGGTGTATGTTTTGGCCAGCAGGCTGCTCAACAGGGAGAAGTAACCAAGAAGAAGCCATATTTGGAGGCCTCTGACGTTCCCACTGAGAGGACTACAGACCAGGCTACCATGACAAGGACCCTCTAACAGAACAGAAGCTCAAGGTGGATCTCCTGAAAAAAGCAGGAGTTCAGTCATCACAACAGGGGTGTGCACAGGGCCAGACCAGCAGCGTGTGGCACGAGGCTGTCAACAGGTCCGGCCGAGCCCCATCGGTCCTCCTCTAGAGAGCGCGTGAGCGGTTGGTTACCCAGTGCCCAGGCTGAATTTAAAATATCGGGTTGGCCAAAGAGTCCATTTAGTTTTTTCCATAAAATAAAATGCACGTTTTTCATTTTCACCAATAACTTTATTGATTTGGATATTCTGAGCATGTCGGCTGTCTCCCTCGGGGTAGAACATTGGTCTCCATTACGTCTTGATCTGATCACTGTCAACTTCAGCTGGTCTGCCCGACCATGGAGCACCGTCCAGTGAGAAATCTCCAGCACGAAACTTCACAAACCCCTTTTGACACGTTCACTCAGGCACAGCACCATCTCCACACACTGCACCAATCTTTTTTTTTTGCATTTCAGTTGTGTTTTTACCTTTCTTGAAATAATAAAGCATAGTATGCCAAAAATGTGCATTTTCTTCTATCTCCAATATTAAAATGGCAACACAAAAATTCACCAATGTTAGTACTTTTTTTTTAATGCACACTGATATGACAGCTGTCACAATACGATCTAACAAAATTGTTTCCAATGAAGTTAAAGACATCTAAGCACTGCTAGAACCATCTTATGGGGAAAAAAACAAACGAACTTTTTGGCCAACCCAGTATTATATCTATGGGCATATTCCTGATCTGACAATTCATACCTTGAACCCATGCCAGTTTCTAGTGATCCTCATGCCTTTTGAATGCACATGAACCATCTTGAACCATCTGAGCTCAATGTGGATCTCACCAGACAGGGAGAGCAGCCAGTACACAGATCCATACAGGAACAAAAGAAAGCAGATGGAGGTCTGTAGAATCAATCCTAAGCTCCTCTACAGATGCCCCGGGCATCTGAAGTGGGGCCCAGGGCACAATGGTCCCAGCGGCCCGGGGCCTGCTGGCAGCCTGGCTCTCTGCTCTTCGGCAGTGCCCTGCTTCAAGGCGGCCCCCATGTCTTTCAGAAAGCAGACCATTTGCACTGATCTTGGGTCACCTGAAGGCCAATGTACCTCACAGGTTGGAGAATGTGGGACTTGGAAGCTCATGGGGGGGGGGGGGCCGCAGAGGGGAAATAGCTCAGGGAAGGGTCTGGGAGAAAGTGAGGAAAGTGAAGTTGATTTGGGGGGTACTATATAGTTCTTCCCATGGAAGCTAAGACCTGCCATAGGTCATCAGCTTCCAGGTGTCTGGCTCACCCAATCCAATGGCCAGAGCTGGTGGTGCCTGCTCTGAGGTCATCTAGTCCAACCCTCCCATTTTAGACATAAGGAAACACAGATTCCATTCATACTCACTAAACATCCATGTGCTGCCCCTGCATTTCCCAGTCTTCCTTGCAGTTAGGTAGAAATCGTGTGATTCATTCTGGCCAATAGACTATAAGTGACATGTGTCACTTCTGGGCCAAACAGTTAAGAGGTGATACACCTCCCCCAACCCTCTCCACCCTGCCATTATGACTTTATAGCCTATGTGATCTGACAGCAAGGCTACACGATGGAAGAAGTCTTATCCATCCTCATCAGAGCAAGAAATAAAGCTGGATCACGGTAAGCCACTTGTACTTGTAGTTTCATTTGTCACTACAGCATAGCCTGGCTTAACCTGACTAATATGAAAAGCAAGGCCTAGAGAAGAAAATACAGATATTGAGTAACCCTGAAAGATATCAGATACTCCCCACCCCATCAGGAAAGCAGAATCAATGCAGGTAAGATGGTAGGATTTCTGCTCAGAGTTCATGGTCAGGTGGCATTGACCCTCTCACCACTCTGTAGTACTTTAAAATCTACAAAGCACACTCATCGACCCCATCTTGCTTAATCCTCCCAGCAACCTTGGTGAAACCATCTCTAGCCCTATTTTATTACAACTTTAAAAGATATGACAAAAGTCATACAATGAGGACATGATGAAGCCAAGACTAGAATCCAGTCTGTCCTTCTCACAGTGCCTTGTTGGCCATGTTTTCAGAATACTGGCATCTTTAAAACAGATTATACCAGCTCTGACCAGGTAGCTCAGGTGGTTAGAGTGTTGTCCCAATATGCCAAGGCTGCAGGTTTGATCTCTGGTCAGGGCACACACAAGAAGCAACCAGGGAATATATAAATAAGTGGAACAACAAATCGATGTCTCTTGTCTCCCTCTCCCTCTCTCTCTCTCTCTCTCTCTCTCTCCCCCTCTCCCCTTCCTCTCTCTCTCTCCCTCTCTCAAATCAATGAAATAAAAAAAAATCAAATTCAAGGAAAAAGATTATAGTTCTCTTTTCCCCTTCCCTTTCCCAAAAATACTGGTTGATACAGGTTTGTTCTTTTTCCCATAGGTCTATCTTTGCAGCAAATTTATTTCAATATTTAAATTTTGCCTGGAGATAACTGGACACACCCCAAGGATGGGAAACCCCACCCTCAGGGGTCCCTGTCTGAGAGAGTCCCCTTGGCTGGTCCCTGAGGAGGTATAGCCACCAAGGTCCCCGTCACATTAGCAAATGAAGAAGTTGAATCGGTCTACATCAAAGCAAGATTTCTTCAAAAACTCCAAATCAGAATCAGGTTCCTCTTCTCCCCACCACAGAGAGTGGGTGAAGGGGACCTTCTGGGGCTGCTTCCTCTTTCAGCAAAAAGGGGAATGGCTGCGGGCTGAGGACTGCCATTTGTGCCTGGGAGTAGGTGACGAGTTAAAGGCCAAGGCCGGGGACCTGGAACCCAGGGTCTCTGGAACTCAGTGTTCTCCAAATTGCAACCTCAGCCGCAGGGGGCCTGGACTCTCCCAAGAAGCCCCAGCCCCTGCAGCCCTCAACACTGGCTACAAGGGCCCACGAGGTCTGGACGTCACCTCAGACCCTCACCTGCCCTCCCTTGTTGTCAGTACCCAGATGGGTAACTCGGTGCTGGGGTTCCAGTTCCCTTCCAGCTCCTTCCCATGCAGGACCCCGTAGTCTGACTTCCATCTTTACCTTGACTCTTAAACTCTTCTCACCAAGGCCATCACCAAGAGGCTATTGTCTGAACAGGAACACCTTAGCTGCAAGCCAGGCCCCATTACTAATGAGTTTGTGACCTTGAACAAGCTATTTCCCTTCTCTGGTCTCAGTTTCCTCATCTGCAAAATGCGGATAATAATAGCACCTGGCTCGTAGGGTTGCTGTGCATGTGAAATGAGGTAATGAGGGTAAAACACTTGGTACAATGTCTGCTTCACACAGTCTAGCGTGTGATGAATACAGGCTATCAATCCTTCATTCAAAACCCTTGGGGCCAGAGATGATAACTTTTCTTTTTTAAAATTGAGATATAATTGACATATAACATTGTATTAGTTTCAGGTGTACAACTTAATGAGTTTACACATGTGCACGTTGCAAAATGCTCGCCGCAATAAGTCTAGTTAACATCTGTCACCGCACATACCTACATTGTTTTTTCTTGTGATGAGAGCTTTTACGATCTACTCTCTCGGCAACTTTCAAATACACAACACGGGATTATTAACTATAGTTACCAGCACATCCCCAGGATCTGCTTATCCTATAACTGGAAATTTATAACTTTGGACCCCTTTCACCCATTTTGCCCACCCCCTACCCTGGCAACCACCAATCTGTTCTCTCTCATCTCTGGGTTCAGTACTGTTTATTTTCTAGATTCCCACATGAGTAAGATCAGACACTGTCTGTCTTTCTTTGACTTACCGCACTCAGTTTTCCCTATCTTAGGAGGCCACATGGTACAGAACCATCTCTAACTCCCTCACTCGGGGGGGCCCCCGGGCAGGGCCCTCAGTGAGACACATTCGTGGTTCTGCAGGGAACGCGTCCACACGCACTTGGAGGGGCACGGAGACGGTAAAAACCTCACCACTCAGGTCAAGTTTTGTTGCCAGGTAAGATCTGGTTCCAAATTGACACAGACAAGAAAAAAAAAGCCAACTTTATTTTTAGGTCACTATTTTTCATATTTAACACTGGGATGTTTCTGTCACCTGGAATTTGGCATGTGCTTGATGACTCTTCCCTAGGAGGCCTTGGCTCTGGAAGTCCTCCCTACGATCCCACACGACCTAACTCCCTCCCTTTGCATCCCACAGCCCACAGGATGGCACCGGACAGTCTGAGATCGTCATACATCGATTTCCACTGCATTGGCCACATTTCTAAGTCAACTCTTTGAGGGCAGGAATAACGCTTTCTACTTCTCTGGTTACAAAGTGGCAGCACCTCATAGGCCCTCGGGGACTGGCGACAGTAACAAACGCACACCTCTGCTTCTCTGCTTTGCTGCCCAGCTTACCTCCCCACTTCACTCACCTCACTTCCTAACTCCTCCTCATTCCTGTCGTGGTTCTCCACAGTCTGGTGGTTCTGTCGCAGCATCGTGCCCCTTGCTGTCCTTCCCTTCCTCCATCCTGGTGGGTCCCCAGCTGCACGGGAGTCCCCTCTGGGCCCAGCCTGCCTTTAGAGTATAGGGAAAGTTGGGTTTTCCTTCCAGAAATATGAAACCCAAATCACCTCCTTTTGTGAAGCCTTCACAGATGAATTGCATCCTGGAGCTTAATGTACTCTTTATTTTACCAAATCAATTTGCTTTTCAGTGAATTTCTATACATGAATCCTCTCTCACCACTATTTCCATTATAAATTGGAAAATGGGTTTAAAAGAAAATGAGCTCATGGAAGGCACCCCCAGCATTCTGCTGGGGCAAATATTGGTCCCCATTCTGATGACCTGCAGTGTCCTGTTCCACCATGTCCCACAGGGAACCTCAGCCCGGTCCTGTTCCACCATGTTCCACCATGTCCCACGGGGAACCTCAGCCCGGTCCTGTTCCACCATGTCCCACGGGGAACCTCAGCCTGGTCCTGTCCCACCATGTCCCACAGGGAACCTCACCCCAGTCCTGTTCTACCATGTCCCACAGGGAACCTCAGCCGGGTCCTGTTCCACCATGTTCCACCATGTTCCACGGGGAACCTCAGCCCAGTCCTGTTCTACCATGTCCCACAGGGAACCTCAGCCGGGCCTGTTTCATCCTGTTCCACGGGGAATCTCAGCCTGGGTCCTATTCCACTGTGGACTTCGGCCTTTCACTTTTGCCCTCACTCGGTCCCCTTTCTACAAGGGCTCTTCAGCAGGAGTCAAGCCCAAGCCCACCCTTCCACCCCAACCTTCCAGTAGAGGCAGCCCCTCCTCTCCCCCTCTGCAGCGGGAGAGGTTTTCCTAAGGAGCCGCTCACCGCTCTCAGCCCCTTTTTAAGCCAACCTGCCCCGATGGCTAATGTAGGGATTCACTTCTGATGTCCCCTGGCGTCCGTAGTTTACCACAAGCCCCACGATGTCCTCAATCCCAGTTTTCTAAAACTGGAACTTTTGTTTCCTTCTCCCCTCCGCCTCCCCGCTCAGGTCTCACAGCTTCTTGGCAGGCCCCTCACCCACCATGGGCAGGGAGCTCACACTCAGCCAGCCCCAAACATTAGCAAACCTAAAACCCACATTTACATTTTATTACCATGTAGCGAGATGACTTACAATGCAACCTACAATAAACTGGGGGAAAGAGAAACTGAACAGTTCCTCTGGGTGTCAGGTCAGGGATATATATATCCCCCTACATATTATTTTTAAGACTCTTCTCTGAAATGAGAAAGTGGTTAATGAAGTCACCAGGCCTGTGGTATGGCGGGGTCTTATACCACTGGTGTTTCTGCCTCCTGCGCCCAATTCTTCTTTTTTAACTAGAGGCCTTTTTTAAAAAGGGGGGAATCCCCTGATTTTGCATTCTGAGATCTCCCCATTTAGCTCTTCCCCTTTTTTGTTTGTGTATTAATTTGGCGGACAGACGTGGGCCGAGAAGGTGTGCATCGGAGGACGGGGATGGAACCCGAGGTGCCGACTGTGGGCGGCGCTCGTCCGTCCAGACCTTGAGAAAGAGAAGGTCACCCTAGGTCGCTGATTGGCCGATTTTGTGCATTAGAAACTCGAAGGTAAGCTTAAGTAACTTACTGGAATACAGTTCATGGTCATCTTGGTTGTCCAATGAGCCGATGCCAGGTGTCCCCTGAGTCTATGACATGACAGCAGGACCCCCAGCGCCCCTGAAAGACAAGGGCCATGCAAGCCTTTGGGAAACCTTCCCTTCGTTGATGCAGCTAACCCTCTCCTACTCACTCAGCTCACAGCTCCACAAGGAACACACACACACACACACACACACACACACACACACACACGGGCTGATGACCCCCACCCATCCCTCTCAGCCCCTCTCCTCCCAGCCCGCAGCACTGGAGACACCCAGGACAGGATGTCTGGAGATGCCCCTCCACCCTTGCACTTCTGTCGCCTGCCCCTTGTGGCCCTGCCAAGATCACAGTGTACAAAAGGAAAACCAAACCATGCGGCTCTGAGGGGTTGCTGCCCAGGAGGGGGTGCTGCTCGGGGGCTCTGGCGTGGCTTCACAGGGTGGGGGCCGTCAGCCTACCTTGGCGGCCCCTGAGGCGCCCCATCTGAGATCAGCCCTGCATCCCACCCAAACTCCATCCCCTCACGCTGCCCAGGGCCCCGCTCTGCACTGGGTGTGCTCTGTCTACCCAGCCAATTTCTGCTCTGCTGAAGCATTCCCAGCAGCTCATGCACATGTTTTAAGACCTCCCATCTTAAAAGAAAAAAAAGGTATCATTTGGAACTGGGTCACACTCTTCAGCTACCACTGGATTTTTCTTCTCTCTTTTAGAATAAAATTCCTCAAAAGAATTATCAATTTTCACAGGCACTACCACCTCTCCTTTTTTTTTCTTGAACCCTTTACAGTTGGGCTTTGCTCCCCACCATGCCCCTGAAGCTAATCTCGCCCAGGGTCACAACAGCATCTACTGGTCAGCTCTCAGGCGGCCTCCCCCACCTCTCAGCAGCTCTGGGCCAGCTGACCGCTCCCTCCTGTCAGAAACTCTCCCTCCTGTGTCTGCCACCACCCCGTCTCTCGGACCCTCCCTCCCTGACTGCTGTTCTCCATCCGCTCCTTAGGGCTTCTCTTTTTCCTGACTGTGCTCACTCCCAGGCGACCCCATCCTACCCCCACTCTGAGACCCTTTCACGTGCCCGTCAGTTTATATCCTGGCTGGGTGACCGTGGACAAGTCATTTAACCTCTCTGCCTGTGTCTCCTCACCTGTAAAAGGAGGAGTACCCCGTTCATAAGGCTGTTATGGGACTGAGTTAGTATTTGCAGGGCACTAAAACACGCTTGGTATGCTTATTCGGCAAATGCTCTTCCCACCTGTTCACCTGGCCAACTTCAGCTCACCCTTCAGGTCTGAGTGTAAATGTTACTTCTAGATTCTTCTCCTTGTCTCACTTAGAAAACTGTGGTCAACACATGCCCTCTGTGACTGCTGACTGTTAACTACTACAGGGTGTGGTGGGGGGTGCACCTCAGTGAAGAGTCACTGGACGAATGGCTGAAAGACAAACATGTGAATGAATGGACTCGGAGTAGCTGCAGGGTTCCGGTGGGGCTCAGTTAAGAAGGCGGATCTCTCCTAAGAAAGTGGCCTCAGAAGGATCTGCATCAGAGCCTGGCCCATGAAGAAGGCTACACACTCACATAACTACGACCACCACAGAGGCCATTCGTCCCTCTGTGCCCACCTCCTGTGCTCGCCTCCTGTGCCCTGGACAACACGGCTTCGTCCCACAGTAGCAGTCCATGCATCTAAGCCACCTGATGTTCTGTGGCCAAAGAAAGTCCGAGCTCACCTGCAGGCGCGTTAGCCAGGGATTCTGTTTATGCTCAGAGCTGAAACTCAGTCATGAGCTGACATTCCTGAAATGGACTTACTCTGGCCAGGCTCACTCTGTGGAGGTGGCAAGTGAGATGAGAACAGACCTGGGTTTGAATCCTGGTTCTGACCCTGGTCACCCGTGTGGCCCTGGGGAGAGATGGTTGAAACTCTGGTTCTTGGGTTATAAAATGCGGCACTGTGCTGTGCACCCGATGGAAATGCACTTTTACTTCCCTCCCTCCAACTTGGAATAGAAGTTTCCCACAGGTAATGAAAATGGTAAAAATTAAGAAGCTCCAGGAAGGAGGAGATCTTTTCCCCCATCATGAACCACACATATTTGACCTTGGGTAGGGCATATTCAAGTATGGTTCCATTCAGTTCAACCCAACTCAATGGAAAACTATGTATAAGGATCCTACTGTGGGCATCGGTATGTGCTATAGCCTAAAGAGAACCTAGCAAAAATCCAATTCCATACCTCCCTCTTTTTGTTTCTCCAGTACGAAGAAATAAAGAATTGTATGAAGCAATAAAGGACTTCTTCAAGTCTTTAAGTCCTGCTCTGTTAATCCCGTGATTCAGATGGAAGAAGCTTATCACGAGGGGAGGGAATCAGCACTGCTTGAGCACCAAGGCTCACGTGCGTTCCGAAGAAATCCCCACCACCACCCTGTGATGTCGGCACCTGAACACATCGCCGAGAGGCAGCCCCACATCCACAGACCCAGCAGGCAGGGCCTCCGTGAAGGTCTGGAACATTCCAAAGCCTCAGCACAAATGTAATCTGTCATGACTTGGGTGTGGGGGGAAGGTATAGGAGGAGCCTACTCAGACCTTTGGAAATCCTGAGCTCTAAACTCAGAGCACCACCTGCAATGCGGTCTGCATCAGACACTGCAAGCTCGTTAAACACAAAGCCTGCGTGTATGCCGAAGTCAAAATTGCGTCCCTCTAGATGTTCCCAAACACAACATTCTGGATAACTTGAGCAAAGCTGCATTTTATTTTCTTTTTCTTATTGTCCTGACCTGCTGGTACAGTGGCCCTTGGTCTGCCCACAGGGTGAGGTTGGGCAGCAGCCAGTGTCTGCCGTGTCCTCACAAGGTCAGCTACGTCCCAAACCTTTTCCGCTGATAAGGAGTTGATTGACTGGGCACCTCATAGGGGCACCCCTTCCGAACTCTATTTTGAGAAGCAGAAAACCTGATGAGACCATGAGATAACTAGATAGAAATAACTACAGAACTGTTTCAAGGTCCGTGGGTTTGGCAGGATATTTGAACTCATCTCTGTTTCTCTTTTCCCCTTCCCATGAAAAGAAAGAGAGGAGTACCTTCTCCATGAGTTGCTGCAATATCTGAGTTCAGGTGGAAAATCCTGGTCCCCCTTGAATAAACTCCCAGTGCTCAGAGGGTTCCTTGGGAAATCTGTTGACAATTTCCTGCAGCCTTGGACCCAGGGGCAGCTCTCCAAAGGCCTTGTGATTATGATTTTAACTATCCTCAGGAAGACATTGGCAGAACACTGTCTCAAAATCATATGCAGCCTCAACGTGCTGAAGAGTGCATGGCCAAAGTGGCATGAGGCCCATTGTTGGGCAAGGAGGGAGGAAATAGGAAGTCTCACAAACTGTTGGAAGGAGTGTAATTGACACAGTCTTTGTTGGAGAGCAATGTACAAACCTATCAAAATGTTAAATGTATAAATATGCCCTTTGACTCAGTTACTTCATGTCTGGAATTATATCCAGTCGTACAAGCGCTCAAAGATATGTGAGCAAAGATATGCATTGCAGTCATTTTAATAATATTCTTAAGACTGAAAATAGCCCAAATGTCCATTAATGAAGAAATAGTTACACAATGTCTGGTATAGCTGTTCTACGGTCTACTCTGCAGCAGTTACAAAAAGTAATGTTAAGAACCATCTATGTGAAATGACATGGAAAGAAATAAACAGTTACTCATTAAATTAGAGACACAAGTTTTCAAACAGTATAAACCAAACTGTATATGTGTGTTTTAAAGTATGTACATATGTGTGTATATATGTGTATATATGCACACATATATACATAATAAGCCTAGGGAAACATCGAGATGTTATGTGACTTAGGGGAGGGGCTCTGGGTGGAAGGAGGCAGAGGAGCAGAGAATGGGGGACTTTCACTTGTTGTTTTTCTAAGTCATACATTTTCCTATAAGAAACATATGTGACTTTCATAATAAGGCTGTTTTATTCTTTTTTTTTTTTTTTTTTGAGCATGTACAGAGGCCTTCGGCGATGGGCGCTGGCATGGTGTTGCATCGACGGACCTGTGCTGTGACCAGTGTCAAGGCCGTCTCACCTCCTGGGGCATCATTTCAAGTTCCATACTCCACGGAGCTTGACTGAACCCGACACTGGCAGAGAGGGCACCGTGATCACCTGCTGCCAGGTGAGAGAAGGTGTTCACTGCTCTGTCTGCTTGTTGGGGACAGACAGAGCTTTGCAATTCGCACAGTGCCTTTGCTACTTTATCTCATAACAGCCTGCAAGGTAGGCAGGATAGGAATTTTTACTTGCATTTCCACAGGGAAGGCCTAGAGAGGTTACAGAACCAGCCCCCAGTCACGTGATTGGAAAGTCAGTGGGCCACAGGTGAATCAGGTTAAGCAGATGTGCTCATCTCCACTGCAGAGGTACATACCTGTCACCAGGACCAGACAGGCGGCAACACTAGGCCCAGAGCAAGCTCTCCCTGGTCAGGACTAAGTGGGAAAGGCCCACATGGCCTCTAACTTTTCATTTTCAAGCATTCCAGCAGTTAAATCTGGTGTGTCAGGGACTCTCAGTCTTTAAATGTGGTGTCTTCGCACAGCTCTCCTGTCACCTGTTGCCTAGTAATGCATTGGCATGGGCTGTACTGTGTCCCCCCAAATTCACATATTAAGGTCCTGACCCCCCGTACCTCAGAATGTGACCATTTTTGGAAATATGGTCTTTAAAGAGCTAGTTAAATTAAAATGAGGTTTGGGGGCAGGTCCTAACCCAACAGGATTGGTGTCCTAATAAAAAGAGGGAATTCAGTCACAAGCAGGTACAGAAAGAAGACGATGTGGGGACACAGGGAGAAGAAGATGACCGTCCACGAGGACAGGGGCCTGGAACAGACCCTTCCCTGCAGCCCTCAGAATGAACCAACCGTGCCCATGCCTTGGGCTTCCAGCCTCCAGGACAAAGACCGTACGTTTCTATTGTCCAAGCCACCCGGTCTGTGGTTTCTTACGGCAGCCCCAGCAGACCAGCACACGTATCTCTCAGAACACAGCTTTGTTTCCCTATCTCCAGCTTCTTGAGAGAGGACCTTGCTACCTCATACAAAGAGTCCTATCATCAGAATAATTCTCAAGAGACCTGCACCAAGGCGGTTCGGCTCTACAGAGTAATCAGTGGTGCCATCCAGACTGAGAATTCTTTAGGTGGAACTGCTTGGATAACTCTAGCAGTTTCTCAGATGTGTGTAGGAGAAGTCGGGTGGTGAGAGCCCCTCCCAGAGCGGCCTGAGCCCGTCTGCAGACGAAGAGCCAGCACTGCGTTGCTTCAGGGCCCCCAGTCTGCTCACAGACACCGTGAAACCCCTCAGCAGATGAATCCCAGGAAACAGGGAGCCCTTTCATTTGTTCCAAGGGCAAATTAAAAGTATGAATTTAAGGGGTTTTATAACAAAAAAATACATGTTTCAAAATGTTGAAAAATACAGAAAATGTAGGGGGTAAAAAAGAAAATCGCCATGACACTTTGTTTACTTCTTTGTATATTGTGGCTTTGTTTCACACGGTCATATTTCATAAGTTACACAGATTACACATATTACACAAGGACACAGAGTTATACAGTCACACAGAATCTTACATACCTTTGTATTTGAATATAAAGCATTTCCTCCATGTGATTATAATCTCTCTGTAAACATCATTTGAAATGACTGCAAGGCACCCCCGCAAGCTGATCGGTTTTCTCAGACACGAACTGCAGAACGTTTGCCTCAGAATCACACGGGGCATGTGAAAAATTCGGATTTCTGGGTCTCATCCCGAAACTGTTGAATCAGCCTCTGGGGGCAGAAGCTGGGAATCCTCGTTTTAACAAGCTTGTCAAGCAACTGATAAAGTTACAAAAATTTGAAAACCACTGAGGTATAACCCTTACCCCAAGTGCTGAACATGTCAGTTGTTTGCAATTTTTGCTTTCATAAATGTGTAAAGAACATCTTTGTGCACAAAGAATGTGGTCACTTTTATAGCATTTCTTCCAAATGGTTTCCCAAAAGTGATATTATTCAGTCAAAGATGTGAACCTAGAAAGACTCTTGACAGCCCTGACCAGTGTGGCTCTGATGGTTGGATGTTATCCCACAAAGCAAAGGCACATGCCTAGGTTGTGGGTTCAGTCCCCAGTCGGGGCACATACAGGGAGCAACCAATGGATGTTTCTCTCTCTTTCTCCCTCCCCTCCCCCAAATAAATAAATTTTAAAAAAGACTCTCAATAAACACACAGCAGTCCTGGGCACATCTTTAAGCACAGTCTGCTCAGGTTTCAGGGAAAAGTCAGTGGCCATTTATCTATATTCCTGGTTTATACTGGTTTTTGTTTTCCCATTCTCTTTTCAACAGCGATCTATCTTTACTACCAAAAATATTGAGTTGGCTCACAATAAAGTAGGCAAGAAATGAGCAAACAGTCAATAAAATGCCCTTTATTGATGCATTAAAAACTCTGGCCTAACCCCATGGAAATCCAGGGCAGCAGATAACCACGGGCCCTTCAAGAATTCCAGGTACAAAGCAGAACTCAAAGTTAACGCAGCAGCACCCCAACACCCCCATCCCACATGCCATAAAAACAGTGTTCTCCTCAATTCCCAGCGATGACCTGTACTGGAAGGCGGAGACACAGCGAGATGGGTGTAGGCAGAGGCTAAGCTCACCCTCCCTGATGAGTAGAAATCATCTTTCAAAGAATAAAGAACACAGCAGCTGGGGGGACTGGGGGTTCTGGCAAGGAAAATTTGTTTGCAAAGCAATAGTGAGCTCAGGGCAGCTTATGGGCTGCCATGGGCATCAGAAAGAGCCACAAAATTAAAGTCAAGTACATAGCAAGCATGTTGTTTTTAGACTGTGTGTTGAAACAGCTTAGGGAAGAGGAAATAATACAAAGATATGGGCAACCTCAAGCAGCCCACTCTGCCACTGATCAGAGCAACAAGAATTCATTCATTTGCTTAATTAGCCTTTACAGAGCCTTTACCAATGTTAGGCATGGGTCTAAAAGCTGTGCAGTATGAACTTATTCAGTCCCCACAATCAAGCCTGTAAGATATCGTCACCCTCACTCTACAGATGAGGAAACTGAGACACAGAAAGGCTGGGTAACTTGGCCAAAGTCACACAGCTAGTAAGTAAGTGGTGGAGTCAATATTTAATCCAAGCAGCCTGGCTCCAGAGTCCAGGCTTGTATCCACTATCCTGTACTGTCTTGGGAGAAAGGACTAAGAAGCGTGGGAACCTAGCATACAGAGGAAAAGAGCAGTGAGTGAAGCCGAAGCCACAGTCAGTTAAAGTGACACTCAGAGCAGAGATGCTATCAGCTGACCCTCACACCCCAGCACATTTTGGAAAGATCATGTTGTTCATTACAAACCAGCCTTTCAGCACCAGTCTTCTCCTAATCATCCCCTGCTCCCCCACTCTACACACCCCACCCCCTCGGTCACCCTGTCTGCTAGCTTCAGAATATGGTGCCTCAGCCCGTGGGGTGCCACGCTCCCCGTACAATAATTGCCCCTCTTAGGGACCGCCTCTGCTTTTTATTTGAAGGACGGCAAAATCCGTCATCAGAACCCCCAGCCTTGCCTCCAAGGCCTTCCACTGCTGCAACGCATTACTTGGGCTGTAAACTCCCATGTGGAAACAATCTCCAGGCTTTCCCATCAGACCTGGCGGGCTGGCAGCTCACATGCCTAGACTGAAGCAAGCTGCCTCCCCTTTTAAACAAACACATTAAGTTAATAATAACACCGACCACAGTTTGACAGCCACGTTTACTAATTAATTCTTATTTGTCCCTCCTGTTAGGAAGGCGGTAGGATTTGCTCCATTTACAGATGAACTGAGACTCCTAAGTGATTTCTTTTAAGGTGGCACCAAAAAGTTACTGAAGAGCTTACCTGGGAACTTCCCTCTTTGTTCAGCCTTGCGGGAGTTGGAGATCCTAGAATCCCCTCCCGCTCACTCCAGGTGGCGACCAGCCTTGCCCCTTGACATGAGTACAGCTTGCTCCTCACAGCCACCCCTTCCCTTCACCAGTGCATGTGGTGACCTCGTTCCATCCTCACAATAATCCAGAGGAGGCTTCATTATGATCGCCATCACAGATGAATAACTGTGGCTCTTCAAGGTCAAATGACATGCTCAAGGTCACACAGCCCGGAAGCAGCGAGACCCATTGTCTCTAGCCTCACCTTTTGCCCAGGGATGACTAATTCAGAAATTTGTTCCAGGTGACGTAACAGACACTTCCAGAATAGAAGTGCCTCCCTGAACAGCCCTGGGCTCTGATCATAGACCCCGCCCTCTCTCCCCACACCTGCCTCCAAAGGCCTGTGGGCTTGGTGGGAGGAGGAAGCTGCCCCTACTCTGTAACTTGTGTGCCCTTAATCCAAATAAGTGTATCTAAAGAATGCCATTGGCTGGGTAGGATACCACCGGACGGATGTTTTCGGCCATGTCGTTGGATCTTTGTTCAACTTCCACTCAGAGCGATTCATGGATCCCAAGGCTGGGAAAGGGCTCTGGGCGTGCTCTCTGTCTGCTTATCTTCACTTTGCCCTCTATCTTCTCTCCCTTCTAGAATATTTACTGGGCATTTTCGATGTGCCAGGTGTTCTGCTGGGACCATTAACATTCTAGCTCACGGTTAATTCTTACACCAACCCCACAATTGTCACTGTGGACACTGAGGCATGGAGAGCCGATGTACATGACAGAGGTCACAGGGATGCTGCCCAGCAGAACTGGGACCTGCCTTCAGACTCAAGATTTAGGACACTGGTTTCCGGCTCCCCCACCTCTTACCCTTACACAGCAGAAGGTGCCTAACTCTCAGGGCTAATGATCCCACAGTCACAGTTTTCACCTGGCAATGGCCTGTGGGGCTGATTACAGCCAGGCATTATTTCCCAGGAGGACTCAGGGGCCCGGTTGCAGAAACCAACACCCGTACCCCGACCCTGGCTGCTGGACGAGGAGGATCAGCTGACTCTGAGGGCTGAGAGATGCAAGTTTCTGAGCTGCGCTAGAAAAAAGGAAGTGCACTTGGCTTCCCGCTCAGTCTGGGCCTGGCCAACCATGTCCCAGGCGGGATCAGCACAGTGGCTGGAACCTAATGAGTAATAACACCGGCTCATCTTGAACATTAAACCTCCGTATTTTCCTAGGGTCTCTCTAAGGACCACATCTCTGTGACACCCATGACTTCATGTAGCCGTTTGATACTCTCCTGAGCCGGAAGGAGTGGCCTAGCCAAAGGGGAGGTGCCTGGGCTGGCCAGAAGTGAGTCGCAAGAACTAAAATTCAGGTCCCACGTTCTGCCGGGAAGCCATGGTGACAAGGCCCCCCAGGGCGCCCCCCAGTCTGAAAAATAACGAGCAAGTTTCTAGGTCTCTCAATGTAGCTGGACTGGAGGTGGCTCCAGGACACCTGCTTAAAGACAGGCAGTGACTGTGGTGGGAGAAAGACGGGAGAGCCAGAGCGCACACAGTTGGGCCATTATCTGCAGGCCTGCCTGTCTCCTGCACGCCCCCCCACCCATCCAACTTCCCTGCCCTAAGCAGCGCTGCTCTGGACACAACTGGCCACCCACAGACTCCGCCTCTTCTCTGTGCTAGGATCCAAACCTGCTAGCAAAGATGCTGTTTGCCCAGAGAGCTGGGTTTTAAGCCCACACTAGCCCAGCTGTGCTCCACGGCAAGGGCCAGATCAGAGACTTCTCTCTTCTTCTCCGGCCTCAGACAGATCTGCTCAGCAGGGAGCTGGCCAGGCACAGAAAGCCTGTCTCCATGAGCAGGGTCTCTTAGCTGACTCCAGCTTCCTCAGGGGGTCTCCCGGGCTGGACCGGGACCTTGGAACCTCTTTTGAGGTGGCCCATTAGGATGGGTCGATCCTGAGAAGGTGCCCTGATTCCCTCTTCACCACCCCCTACTCCTAACTCTGCCTTTCCAGGTCCTCAGGGTTCCCTGACTCCTCCCCGCTGGCTGCTGTGACCCCCTGTTCATCTGCCCAGCCCCCTCATTCAGAACCACCCAGACCAGCCTGAGGCCTCACTTTCCACCCAGCCTTCCAGACCCACCCCTGGTATGTGGTTTCTGCAGACAACCTCAGTGCTGGGGTGGTGTGGCGGGGCGGGGGGAACCAAGAGCCCCCAACCCTTACCTCTTACACATGAGGAAACCATGGCCCACAAAGGCTGAGTGATGGGTCCGGGGCCACCATTTGGTAATAGCAGAGCCGGACTGGTTTCCAGGAAGTCAAGAAATGTTTGTTCCACCAACCTCACACAGAAAGTCAAATTAAAGTAATAGGGATGGTAGGTGGGGGTGTGTGCAGAACAAGGTTCATCCGTTTACAGATAAGGAAACTGAGGCCCAGGGAGGAGGTAAGAGGGGCCTTTCCAAGGCCCCAATTCACACTGTTTGTTAGTGCGAGCTCTTAGATACAAATTAACTGGACCAGAGCCCCCTAATCCTGCCGCTGACAGCTGATGTCCAGACGGTGGGATTTTGTAACCTCAATTAGTCACCTATTAACAGGCAGCTCTGAAACCCTCCTGCCATAAACCCCCTGCCTGCAGGGGTGGGGGCCTCTCTGCTCCCCAGAGAGCTGCTCCTCGCGGGGTCCGCCTCCCAGTCAGAAAAGAGCCGAAGAATCTAGAAAGGAATCGGGCTGGCTGACACTTTCATTTCTTAAAAAATTTAATGAATAAAGTTCTAATTGTTTTATTTTTAGAAAGTGCTAAATTATCTGAGTGACAACTCCCTGGCTGCCTGGAGAACTCCTGCTCCTCCTTCGGGTGTGGGCGCCTGGGCCCTGGACAGCCCGGCGGGGCGTCCCAGCTCAAGGTTCTTAGCCCCCTGGAGCCCCAGTTTTCTGATGTGTCGAACAGGAATACTGTCCCCTTTCTGCCTCTTTGCAAGCCCTGAAGCTAGAAAATGGAGGGCAAAGAAGGCCGGGCCTGGTAAAGTGTTCTACTAACTTAAGCAGTTGCTCATCATTAACATAATGCTCTCCTGGCACTTGAGAGAGGCCCTTTGCGGAGGGTCTGGAGGGGGATCCGGGTCCCTCGGCCAGGCTGTGCCCACCAGCCTGATTTCACACGCCCCACTCTTTGTTGTGGAAGCTTCTCCCTCGTCGTACCTGGCTCATTCCGTCCGCTGTCTCTGAACCCTGCACTCTCAGCCCACCTACCCACATCCCCCCCGCAGCCCCCTCCCCAACAGCTGTCAGCCCACCCTGATCACAGACAATGGAGCCCCACCCAGGGCTCTCAAGACCGGACTTCCCTTGCCTTCTCCCAGTCCCAGCTCCCCCTCTCCCCCTGCAGCGGGCCAGCTGATGGGGCCGCCCTGGAGAAGCTGGCACAGGCCCTTCTTTCCTTGTGCAGGTGTCAGTCTCATGGACCCCTGGTCTGTAAAGAGAGCAGAGCCCCCATTGTCCCAAGCAGGTCAGTCTTCCTGTGGGAAGGCTGACGGAGGGTTTCGGCCCCCCTGAGAACAGCAGCCCTGGGGCACCTCTCATTTGTTGAACCCCACGCTAAATCAGAGGGAGGGGTGGGGAATGAGCATTTACTAATCCTCTGTTACGTGCTGGGCACGGTGCCCATGTTCACACTACTTCCCATAACCCACGGAGGGTATTATTATCTCCACTTAACAGAGGAGGTGAAACAGGTTCCGAGATGCTAAGAAACATATCCGTAATCACACCAGACAGAAGGGATGGAACAGGAATACACATCCAGGGCTCCCACCTCTGGGCTGGGGTGAGGGCACACCACAGACAGCAGTCATTTCCTGAGTCTATATATAGCAGGTGACAGGAGCACATGCAAAGGAAAGAGCATACAGCTCCATGGACTTCGGGATTTCTTTATGATCTCACGATAAATACTGGAAGTGAATGGAAAAAGTAAAAACAGTTGCTGTTAGGTAGAGATCTTTAATAGAATATCGTAGTGTTACCTTCTCAGTAGAAAACACCAAAAAATACTCCTTCCTAACAATTTTGTATCCAAAAAGTGAGTGACTGATGTGTGTAAACACTGGCGACTAAGGCTCTTTGACCACTTACTGCGCACAAAGCCTTCTATAGGGATGCTGTCGTTTAATCCACCAACAGCCTATGCAACAGGTAGAACTTTTCCCTGTTTTCAAGATGAGGAAACTGAGGTACAGAAGTGATTTCCCCCAGGTCACTGAGATAGTTAGGAAATTCGAACCCCAAGAGTCTGATATTGGAGCCTGACCCTGACCCTGACCCATTCAACTTAATACTAACAGCTCTGGGACTTCCGGGACAAAGGATGGATGGAGCATGAAGCAATAAAGGTACCAACTATGCGCAAGTGCCAGAGTCAGAAACACACAGTAACCATTGGCTGGAAGGGAGGAAGGGAAAGGATGAGTGGGGGGCAAATGGATGACTTGCTGTGGGGGTGCTGGGGGTGACTACACACCTGGAAGAGTTGAGCTGGCCATCAGCAAGATATTCTGGATCCTTCTAACTGCCACCCTGCAAAGGCAAGATGGGAGTGGCGGGCAGATGCAGACAGCTTCGGAGGACAGAGGCCCTCCCTGGAGGAGCTGCAGCTCAGCCTTCAGTCTGGATGCTGCCCATCGCGCTTCGGGGATGCTGACCACCCAGCACCCCATCACCAGTCTGGTGTTATCTCAAACCAGCCAAGACTGGGCTGAGGGGCCAGACACATGCCTGTCACAGATTAGGCCTGGGGCCAGCAGGAACACCCACGGGAAGGAGCCCCAAGCCCACAAGCACTTGCTGAGCACGGACTCTGGAGGGCAACCAGGTAGGACTGAAGGGACTTCTGGCTCCAGCAGTTACCTTCTAAGAATATCTCGGTGATGACAGTGGTTCCCATTTCCCTGTAGAGGACCATCTCCTGGAGTCCTCCACCTCCAGTTCCAACCAGGCCACCAACGCTCCCGTTCTTTTCCTCCCTCCAGGTCCCCCTTCTTCCTTCTCTCTGCCCCCCACCCCCAAGATCCAGCCCCTGCCTGCCCTCTGCAGCCCCATTTCTCACTGCTGCTGTTTCCCCCTCTGGGTCTCATGAAACCGCACTATTTCCTTTCCTTTTCGAATAGCCCACTTTCTTTCACTTCTTCAGTGCTTTCATCTGCTGTATTTTCTCTGCCTGAGATGTCCTTCCTCTGGCCCCTCTCGAATGTCTAGAGTCCCAGGGGTGTCCACCCTGCGTCCCGCAGCCCACGTGCAGCCCAGGATGGCTGTGAATGCAGCCCAACACAAAACCATAAATTTACTTAAAACATAATGAGATTTATTTTGTGATTTGTGTCACAATGCATTTAATATGTGACCCAAGACAATTCTTCTTCTTCTTCCAGTGTGGCCCAGAGATGCCAAAAGTTTGGATGTTCCTGGGAGACAGACAATACTGCTTACCCTTTAGACGTCTTCCCCAACCATCAGGAAGGTTCAGCCCCTGCCATGTGCTTCTATAGCACATCCTGCTTTGGCCCATGATTTGTATAATCAGTTCGTTGCTTTTCATCTCCATGAGGACATGGACTGTGTCTGTTTTGTTCATTACTCGGCCCCTATTCCCTAGCTTAGCACTGGCACCTACCAGTGGCTCTTCCACCATTTCCAGCTCCTCAGATATAGCACAGTTCAGACTCAGTTTCTTTCAGGGAGGCTGAGCCCTGCAATGCAGAGAATGCAGCGCAGAATTAGTTTAATTAAGGATGTTACCATAAACCTCTGTATGGCTGGAAATCCTTTCCCAGGCCCCCAGAGACCCAGGAGGCCTGATGAGAGGCAGAGATGCCATGTCCACTGCTTTTTTGGTGAAAATACTCATTCTAAGTGTGGGAAGCATTGTAGTCCAGCTCAAGCCATTGCCTAGCTGGCTTCTTGCAGGAAGTCTGGAGGGTGGGGGGGTCAGTGAGGGGGAAATATGTAAGCCACCCAGGCCTCGGCCAGCTGAAAGCAAGCCTCAGCCCAGGAACCCCACACTGTCCTCCACCCACATAGCTCCTCCGCTTCCACCCGCATGGACCGGTGGCACGAACCCAAGTTTGTGTAAACAAGGCCACAGGAAAGCAAGCACCCTTATCTGCTATCAGTTTTCTTTCTCCAGCTCAGCCTCTTGGCTGGACCCTAGGCCAGGAGGGGGGAGCTGGCCAGACTCCTCCCCTTTTCTCCTTTATCTTTTCTCCCCGGCCAATTTCTCCTCCCCCACAGCTTGAGCTCCCTGGGGTCCCTGCTCCGCCAGCTGGAGAAGGGAGGCAGTTCTCTCTTCACAGCCCAAGTCAAGGCCGTGTCTCTGATTGTCTGCACTGGGGAGGCTCCCTCCTCCCTCCTTCCTCCCCTCCCAGCTCCCTCAGGACGGGGTGGCAGATGCGTTTATCTTGTTGGAAGAGATGGGGAGAAGTGGTGGGCAGCAGTCTGGAAACTAGCTGGAGGGTGCGGAGTGCCCATGGGGTAAAGCTCTGGCTTTGGCACGCAGGACAAGAGAGTTGCATTTGGGTCCTCGAAATGTTCAAGCATCCAAATGGAATCAGATGGACAAGAGTTCATTAGGTACAAGGTCTCTTCCTGCTCTAAAATTCTGCACAGCGAACTAGAAGGCTGCGGGGGAAGGCTGTTGGCGGGGGTGAGTCTGACTGTCTGCCTGTCTCTCCCTTGGACTTCTAATTACACAAGCCTGGTACTGACCCAGAAAGAGGGGGTGGCTGGCTAATCCTCTCCAGACTGTCATATTATACCAGAGGCATTCCAGCCTGAAAAAAATCTGTGAGTCTGAGGTATCAGGTTCCATGAAATGAAAATATCTGAGCCACATCCCTAAGAAAATAGATGCTGTACTTCTCAGGCCAACTGAACTGTGAGGGGAGAGGTGAGCTCCTCCCCCTTCATCAACTACAGGCCCTTGTCTTCCCCCCACAGTAGTGGAGGGCGCCCTTGGGGAAGTCAAACAGCGACTCAACTTATGACCCAAACGCAAGACAGACGACGGTACCAGTGGAGCAGAGCACCTGGGATTTACCATAGCACGGTGAGACCTAAACCCTGGCCAGGTCAGGGACCTTTAGGGATTTACATAATCGCTGGACAAAAATAAACCAAAGCCTTAAACACTCAAAGTAGATGACGGGAGGTCTCAGAACTACACTATTGTGGCCCTTCATTTCATGGAGGAGAAAGGGAAATGATAAGTGTATGACCCTACAATGGTCCTGAAAGTGATACTGGAGAAAGCAAGAGCTTGAGAAGCCATCCCTGTGGCTAGACTAGGGATAGGCCAACTACAACCCACCAGCCAAATCCGGCCCACTGCCTGTCTTTGTAAATAAAGTTTTATTGGAACATAGCCAGACTCAGAAGATTTACACACATTGTTTATGGCTGCTTTTGCATTACAACAGACTTGAGTGCTTGCAACAGAGAATATATAGTATGGCCTGGGAAGCCTAAAATATTTAATATCTGCTCTCTACAGAAAAAAAAGTTTCCTGACTCCTGGGATAGACCAAAACAAGCTAGAAACAGCATCACGAAGCAGAAGGTAAAGTCCCAACTCATCTGCTTCCATGGGAGAGCTATGGGTTCTCTGAGTGTGTCTGTCTCCTCACCCAAACATACCAGAGGGTAGAACACAGATACTCCTTGGCTGAGACAGGAATGGTCAAATCGCATCTTAAACCCATTTATAATTCATTCAGCAGCAAATATATGTTGAAGAGCCTGTTCTTGGCCATTAGGATACACCAGCAAACTAGAGTCCTCCACCTCCAGTTCCAACCAGGAGTTGGAACAAAATAGACCAAGAACTGTCCCTTGTGAAGCTTATGTTCTAGGGGCTGGGGTATAACTCCCCCTCAACAGCCGTCCTCAGCCGGATTCTGAGGGCACTACCTCTCACGAGGAGTGAGGACCCCAGTATGACCTAACGCAGAACTGACTTTGGAGACCTCTGTGTGGTAGAGTTTATTATGATTCAGTAGAGGAGGATTTTACTTCCCCCTCCCACAGGAGATTGGGCTTGGCCATATGACTTGCTTTGGCCAATGAAAAGTGAGCAGAAGTGGCGGGTGTCCCTTCCAGACAGAGTTTTAAGGATCAGTGAGCGATTCATCGTGTTAGTCTCTTTTGCTTCAGCTAGGGAAAATCATCAGTGTCCCGTATCAAAAAGCCCCAACATCTCTCCATCAGCCCAAGAGTGAAAACCCCTGAACAGACCAACAGCCAACACACGACAGACATGTGGCACAAACGACAAATAACCTTTGTTATCGTGAGCCTCCGAGATCATGTGGTAGCTGCCACAGCATGGCCACACACACCCTGACTTCGTTTTTGTACATTAGGTGTGTCCTAGTAATAGGACTATGTTTTTTTATTTCCTCACTGACTCGCGGGAAAATACTTCTAGCAGATGACATTAAAGTGTCCCTAGATCGCATGGACCCTCCACCACACTTCCTGTGCAACACAGGCCTTCCCAGATTCTTTATTCTGCTTGATGGTTATACTCACAGCTCCCCATGCCTTCTTTTGCCACTCTTAAAGGACGAGGTCTCGTGGAGCTGGGTTGTCACATCACATTTTTTAATAGATGGAACATCTAACTCGTACTTATATACCCTAACCTAAAAATTCTAGCAGAGTCCACTGGTTATATGAAGCGTAATCCATGTCCTCGTGTGTCAGTCTTATTAGTTCAAAGGCATGTGTATCAAATTCATCTGTGCCTTACGTGTAGCCAGACGTTACCCACACACCGGTGCCCAGTGGACTGCCCTCTTTCTCATCCCGCACTCGAAGTGCGGAGTGTTCCGTGTCAGCCCACTTCCCCCCATTTCTACTTGAGAAGCCGTTTTCCCCCCGCGGCCAGCATTCTTGTTCTTCAGTACAGGCCCCAGTTTTCTTGTCAATGACATTTGTCTTTTGGGCTTCTGCGTACCTTCCTTCTGACTCTGTTACTTTCCCGACCACTCCGGGGCAGGCTGCAAGTGTTGGCTTAGTGTCCAAAGGCTAGAATCCTCAGGTTGGAAAGATTGGTGTGCTTGTGGGGAAATTTGGGGCATTTATCCAGGCCAGGGTTGGGGTTGCCGTCTGTGCCATTTGGCAAGAAGGAGGCTAGGCCTGAGTCAGTGTGGGAGACAGGTACTGACCTTTGCCTCACATGGCTGGCAGACCCGCAGAGCACTGGCAGGGCAAGACGGAAAGCCATGGGTGGACCGAGTCAGCAGGACGGGTGAGGAAAGCAGCAGCAGGGGTTACTGAGATGTCAGCAAGGTCCAGGAGTTCCATTCCCCCTCTTAGCCCAGAGCTTCTCCCCTCTGGGAGACACACGAAGATGGGTTCTACCCTCCTTGCCTTCCAGGGAACCCAGGCAAGCCAGGTGTGGGGACACATCTCTGGGGAGGAGAAGGGGGCAGAATTAAGGGATAGTAAAGGGGCTGCTGGAAGAAGCATGCTTCCAGAGCCTTACCCCCTCCCACCACCCTGCTACAAACCTGCCTACCACAGCAGAGCCTGATAAAAGTCTTTGGTCCCAGAAGCAGGGAGGGGAGAGATGAGAGGGTCAAGGTTAAGCCCTCCTGAGAATATATGGGGTGGAGGCAGCTGAAATTCCTCAATCCTCACCCAGCTCATGAGCTAATACATGAGAAAGCCCTTTGTAAACCACGAACCACACAAACATAGAGGATTGTCCTGGTTGATCATTCCTCACTCCCTGTCAACCCCAAAACTCGATTTCTCCTGAGGGACGCAGGACCTGGCCACATCCCCAGTAAACCCTGGGGTTGGTCTGTGGCATTTCGAATGCCTCGTCTCCCCCATGCCCCTGCCAGCCAGGGTGCTCGTCCTTTGGTTCTGCCCACTCAAGTCCCCATCTCTTTCAAAGCCGCAACTCCTTCAATGCTTCCCCCACACCCCCTCCCATCCAGCAGAGGCCTGCCTGGTCTGATCCACGTGGGGGACTTCGAGATGGTTGTTCCTTGTCCCAGCACCTCTCTCTCTACCTGTCTTTTCTCCCCAGGCCTCTGCGTTCTCTGGCTGTTCGCAGTTCTGAGCCCCACTGCCCTGCACCACTGTGGAGCCCCTTTCCTTAAGTAACACCCCAAACTCCAGGCCTTTCACAGCTCTTCCAAACCTACCAGTCCTGGGACTCATTCTCCCTGCTCAGCTCTGAGTAGCAGGCCCGTAACTGTAATAAAGCCTCAGGAGATGCTTAATAAGTGGCCAGGGCTGTGGCATGTGGATACCAGTGGAATGTGGTCCCTGGACCTTCAAGGGAGTTCAAGAAACACGTACCTGGAGAAAGCTATGGTTCAAGGATGACGAGGCTTTGAGTGGTGCTTGGTGTTCTGTGTGCCCCGGAGCTCTGGGAGCTGCAAAGTGGAGCCCAGATCTTCATGGAGGATGCATTTCATCTGGGCAGGGAGGGAAGGGTAGGCCCTGCTGCCCTGACACATTCCAGAGAGATGAAACTCTATCCTGTTTGTGGAAGGTCTCCAGGGCCAGCACTCTCACTGCAGCCCAACAACCCAACAGGCCGGTTCCCACTGGTCCCCCTCACACACGGCTCTTCACTGCGGCCTGAGCCCCTGTTTGTCCCCAGGAGATGGAGAACAGCTGGTCACCAGCCTCAGTGCAATGACCCTCAGTGGCCCAGATTAGACAGGCGGTCGAGGAGCACTGATGTCGCTGAGAGCCGAGAAAATCAGCCCAGAGGGGCCTTTCGGGAAAGGACCGAGCGAATGGCCCGGGCCAGTCATCCGATATCAGCCTCTGGTCTCTGTGAGTGACGGACGCTTTAATGAAGCACCACAGCAGCACAGGGGCGGGAGGTGCTAGGGATTCTGCTGGAGCGAGGACCTGAATGCTCTGGGTTAGCAAGGATGGCCAGCAGTGAAAACATGGCCAGGTTGTGGGGGGAGGCGGCCCCACAGTCCCAGAACCCAGGGAGTTTAAGCTCCCAGACAGAGGAGGCTATGAAGGGAGTGTGGTTCTGTCGTGGCTGGTGGCCAACGTGACCCACCCAACGTGACCAATAGCCCAGCTGATGTAGGCAAAGGAGTGGGGAGGGTGCCGCTGGGAGGGCTGAACCGCAAAGGGAGACACACCAGCCTGGCCTTGGGGGCTGCTCATCACCCCAGGGCCGGGCTTCCTGAGAGAAACGCAGAAAAAGCCAGGTGGAAATGGATGTCACCCTCCTGTCCTTTGCCCAACCCCTCCACTCCGGCCTGCCACAGCCACCAAAACCGCCAACATTTACTGAGCACTTACCACTCACTCCTCATCATGCAGACCTTCCCCCATCTCATCTGACCACCCCCCAACACACAGCAATTCTGTAAAATGGGTTGGGTGTGTGGCCCCCACCCCAGAGAGGAGCAGCACACCTCAGGAGGTTTGGTGGTTTTCCCAGAGTCATGCCACAAGAAGTGTCCCAGAAGCCCTCACGTGGCTCCCTGCTCCAGGGTCCCCTGACTCAATCCACAGGACCCAAGCAGCGTAGACACAGCCCTGCTGCGGGGTCTAGAGGAAGACCAGCTAGGACAGCAGGAGGCAGGCGGGACCCAGGCTCCTCTGCCCCTCCTCCTTGCTAAAATAAGATGGAGAAGAACTCAGGCCTTTCCAGAAGCCCCTGAGCTGGGCTCCCCTTCCAGTCTGAACAAAGTGCCTCCCTGTTGCTCAGTCAAGTACCATCCTCCTCGCTCTTGTGCCTTGGTCTCTAAGGCTTCTATTTGTTGTATTGTCATTGAACTTGTCATGCCTATTGGTTTTATTTCTGAGGAAAAAGGGCTGAATTGTGCTCACAGCTGTATCCCCCATAATGCCCACAGGCGTATAGCAGGTCTCAGCAATGACTTGCTCAGGGAAAGTTAGGAGCTGTCTCACGGTCCCTGCTCTTTCCCCCCACCATGATCACACCACCTTCTCTCTTGGTTTGTTTCCCCGCCTCTGCACAAAGAGCCCTGGACTCAGGTCCACCCCTGGTGGACGGTGGACTCTCTTGCTGAGCACGGTGCCCGTCATACAGCTGCCGTGGGTTTGCCTTCACTTAATACGTGTTCCATTTCTTCCACCATTTACGTCTCATATGCTTTACAGACATTTCTTTGATTTTGAAACCATTACTCCATAGGAGTTCATAAAGTGGATATTCTCCCATTTTTCAGGTGGAAAAAGCTGAGGCCTGGATAAGTTAACTGAGCACACCCAGCTTGTAAGAGGCAGAGGCAAGATTCAAACCCAGGGTTAGCTGGTGCCCAAGGCCAAGCGCCCTCCTGCAGGCCCACTGTCTCCTCAGCCTTGAAGCAATAGCCTCTCTTGTCTAACCCTTCAGGACCTGTGGGCTACAAAACACATCACCCCAGTGGGGAGCCTGTTTCTTCTGAGACGCAGGGAGAGGTCACAGGCTGCTCAGGCCTGGAGCTCTCCATCACCAGAATCGGGAGCATGGGAAGCGGGTGTTTTTCTTCCTTGCGGCCTTAGTGCCTGATTCCTATGGTGTATCCGCCCTGGAGAATGACCGGAAGAAGTGGCTTCCGCCTGGCAGGGGGAGGAGCTGGCTTCTTCCCGCCCTTCAGAGAGGAGGGTTTTGCTCCAAAGCAACAGCTGCATGGGCCTTGCTGGGAGCACAAGAGGGCTTGGGTGCAGGGTCTGGATTCTGCCCCCTGCCTATTCAGGGCCTGGCCAGCTTTGGACCCCACTAACTGAAAAGTTTAAGGAGCTCCAAGCTTTCTGACAGTCGACCTGGGAGCTGCCAGGAAAATGAAACCGAGGTCCAGGACATTTCCTGGGTGGACCCCCGCGGCCCCCCTGTCAATGAAGAGTTGCTGCGCATGTCCCAGGTACAGGGGATTCGCAGAAGGGCTCCAGCTTGGCCACCTACCAGCTGTGTGAACTTAGGCAAGGCATTTCATTGTGCTGAGGCTATTTTCCCATCTGAAAATGGGAGAAAAACAATACTTATCTCACTGGGTTGCTGGAACATTAATCAGGAAATATAGGCAAGTGACTTAGCATGATGCTTGGCACATAATGAGCAAACGTTCGAAAGCAAGTGAGAGCGCCCTGGCCAGATGGCTGAGTTGGAACATCATCCTGTCCCTGTACACCGAAAGGGTGTGACCCCAGTGGAGAGTGGGGGGGCGGCGTGTAGGGAGCAGGCAAATAGTCCTGGAGGAAACCAATCAATGTTTCTCTCTCATACTCTCTCACTCCTCCACTGCCCTTCTTCTCTCTCTAAAATCACCAAACATATCCTCAGGTGAAGATTAAATAAAATTTAAAAAGCATGAGAGCTACCACAGGCGCTACCATCAGGGTCAATTTTCTTTTCCGTAAGTTGCTCCCAATTTACTGACAAGAAAACTGACACAGACAGTAGGAGTGGAGCCAGGCTTGAGCCTGGAGAGCCTGGTTTCAAACCCTCCATGCCTCACAGGATGCCCCCGCCCCTCTGCAGACATCACAGCATGAAGTCACAGGGCCAGCGAGGGGCAAAGCCAGAATTCCACCCTGATCCCGGGGAATCAGATTTAGGAAGTGATGAGCTGGGGATATTTATTACATTTGCTTTTAATTTATTTAATTATGAGTTTTGCATAATTTACTGTTGAATAATGGCTGTGTGTAATAACTGACTCGATAACACCCATGACCAATTCTCAGGTTCATGGTAAAACGGAAGGAGATAACGTCAGCATCACCCATCTGTGTACTGGAACCAGCCGTGGGGCCTCGGGCATGTTCTCATCCACCGCGGGCTTCACATTCTCCCCATCTGTAAAACGAGGCTGTCGTGAGGACTACAGGAGAATATGCATTTAAAGAGTCTAGCCAGGCCAGGACCAACATGAAGTAAGCAAGGAGACTGCGGAGCAAAAATCCCACCAGGGACCCTCTCTCAGGGTGACAAGCTGTGCATGGCTGACACTGGGGCGCCTCCTTGAATGTTGTGTTAGGTGCCTTACTTGCTGCACCCTAGTCCCAGCCCTGCTCCTGGCATGCAGTAGGTACTTGCTGTTATTACTACAAGACCTTCAAGGAGGGTATAACCTAGCAGAGTCAACAAGAAAAGCCATCTAACAATACACAAGAGAAACAATGGCTCAGGACATGGTCCAGGGGCATATGATAGATACCCAGTGAGCCTAGCAGATAATGAGGGTTCTATTTCAGCAAACCCCCACAGCCTGCCCCTGAGGCTGAGCCGTCTCCAGGGGACCCAGGGTTGTCTGGAAACAGTTGCAAGCAAGATTTCTTTGCATTGTCCTAACTGGTGTGGCTCAGTTGGTTGGGCTTCATCCGGCAAAGAGAAAGGTTGCTGGTTCAATTCCCAGTCAGGGCACATGCCTGAGTTGTGAGTCCGGTCCCCGGGGGGGCACATACAAGAGACAATCAATGGATGTTTCTCTCTCACATCAATGTTTCTCTCCCTCTCTTTCTCCCTCCCTCCTCCTCCCTCTAAAAATAAATAAAATCTTTTTAAAAATATATTTTCTTTCCATTAAATTGAAAGAAAAAACACCAGTCTTCAAAGTATACCTTCTCCTGTATAGTAGGTAGCTATATATTACAGTATTTTTCTCCCACAAAATCTTTTCCAATAAAATTGATACGGGGTTGGGGGTGGGGGAAGATGGGCCTGTTGACCGGTGACTTCCCAAGTTCCCTGACACCCCAGCGTGCACCAACCGCCCGGAGGTGGTGATGGGGGCCGGAAACGGCGCTGAGGCTCCAGCCATAGCCTGTCGGGGGAGCACCATGAGGAACGGAGGCGGTGACAAGTTTCCCCTCGTTGAAGAGCGGAGGGAAGGGGAATCGGGGTTGGTGTTAGGGTTCCGACTAATCAATCCCGAGAAGGAACCAATAGGATCCAAAGAGAAAGAGACTTGCTGTGAGGGACTGGCTCCCGCAACTACGGAGGCTGAGAAGCCCCACAATCTGCCATCGCAAACATGGGGCCCACGAAAGCCAGCGCTGTAGTTCAGTCCAAACCTGCAGGCCCGAGAGACAGCGAAGCCCCAGTCCCCATCCAGGTCTAAAGGTCCAGACCTGGGGTGGGGGTGGGAGAAATGGGGGGGACGAGCGGGGCAGACAATGGTAAATTCCATCTCGAGTCTGAAGACCTGAGAGCCAGGAGCACCCATATCCGAGGGCAGGAGAAGATGGATATTCCAGCTCAAATAAAGACCAGACTCACCTTCTCCGCCTGTTTGTTTTATCCAGGCCCTCAGTGAGTTTGGGTGATGCCCACCTGCCCTAGTGAGAGCCATCTTCCTTCCTCAGTCTGCCGATGCGAATGCTCGTCTCTTCCGGAAACAGCCTCGCAGACACACCCGGAAGTGAATGTTTCCATACGTGTGGGTTTTTTACCAGCTCTCTGCGCAGCCCTTAGCCCAGTCAAATTGACACATAAAATTTACCATCACAGGGTTGATGCCTTAAAAAAAAAGTGGCTGGGAAAATTCCTCGAGTGTATGATATTTTGTAGGAAGACAACGGGCAAATCTCTAAATCATTTCAATGTAATATTTGAGTGAATTTCAGGTTTTAAAAAAACGAGAGAGAATTGGGTTTGGGACTAAAAAGACTTGGTTTCCCCCCTTTACTGCCTCTGTAACCTTGGGCAAATCATTGGACCTCTAGGAGCCCCACTTCTTCATCTATAAAATGGGTACTGTGGTGAGGAGCAAAGGCAATAAGAGCACTTCAAGGCAAAGCGCTTCTATACAAATGTTCACAACAGCTATGGGATGGTTGAGCATCTGGCGATCCCCAGTCAATGGCACCAAGAACCAGAAAGAAGGTCCCTTTGGCTTCCAAGGTGTACAGTGAGCACTGCAGGTGAGGGCCACTCATTCACACAGATCTGTCCTGACCCGGGAACATTGGAAATCTGCATGCTTAGTTCACACCCAGCTGGTCCCATGTAGAGATACTGCAAAAATGTTTCTGCTGCCTGGGTTGGAAAAAGGAACTTGCACTGAGATCGCTGCAGACATGATGACTTTTTCTTATTCTTTTTCTTTTTTTTTTAAGATTTATTTATTTAGCCCTGGCTGGTGTGGCTCAGCGGATTGCGTGACCGCCTGAGAACAAAAAGTGTAGCTGGTTTGATTCCCAGTCCCGTCACAGGCTTGCACTGTGCGCCAGTTCCCCAGTGGGGGGCGCGCGAGAGGCAACCATACATTGATATTTCTCTCCCTTTCTTCCTCCCTTCTCCTCTCCAAAAATAAATAAAATCATCGACGTTTCGCTCCTTCTCTTTCTGCCGGGGAGGGAGAAAGAGGGGGAGAAAGAGGGGGAAAAAGAAGAGGGAGAAAAACGTCGATGTGCGATATGCGAGAGAAACACCGATCCTCTGAGTCTCGCACGCCCCCCGCTGGGGGCCTGACTCGCGATCCAGGAAAATAGAACAGGTGAGCTTTCGGTTTGCAGGATGACACCCAAACCGCTGAGCCACACCAGTCAGGGCACACGCAGACTTGATGTCTCAATATCAAAGGTGTTCTCCATCTTTCGGCAAGCCCACGCCTTCAGGAAACAACGATGGGCCGGAGACTTGCAGCCTTTCTTCAGGCAGAAATCTAGCACCTGCGTGTGGGAGGACCACCTCCCTCTGAAGGGTCGACCTGGTGTCTCGCTCGCTCGTCTCTGCCAGGTCGGGCTCTGTAGCCCCAGACCTTGGGGAACACTTGGATTTTCGCGACAAGCCTGGCGCAACATCCCTCCAAGTCAGCCCTTCTCTCAGACAGTTACCCCTTAGTTTTCCAACTGGCTTCTCAAAGGGCAAATCTGTTATCTCCTGAAATTCTATGAAAAAACAACAAGTAATAAACTGTGACATGCTTTCAAAAACAGTTACCCAATTTTCTTTACAATTCTTGGTGGGGCCAGCATCAGGCAAACTACTGAAGGAGACCCAGTTTCTCCCTTCTGTAACCTCGCCCCTTCTTTCTGAATGCCCCCCACCATACAAGTTAGGGTTCTTAGCTCCAAATAACAGACAAAAAGTCTGACTGATTTAGCCATGGCCAGGTGGGCCAGTGGATTAGAGCATTCTCCCCATACATTGAAGATGCAGGTTCGATTCCTGATCAAGGCACATACAAGAATCAACCGATGAGTGCATAAATAAGTGGAACGATGAATCAGTGTTTCTCTCTGTCTCCCTTACTCTCTCTCTCTAAATCAATCAATTAAAAAATTATTTTAAAAAAAAAGACTTGTTTCTAAAAGAAAAAAAGTATGGTTCAAGCAAAACAGAAATTCATCTGAAAGAATATTGCACACTTCACGGAATCTCTGGGAGGGCTAGACAACCCAGCTAAGCTTGACCCAAAGTACCCGCCCACCAAACTGGGAGCCAAACAAATGGCTGTTATTTTAAACTACTAGGTTTTGGGGAGGTCTCTGATGTAGCAAAAGCTCACTGCTACGGGACATGGTGCTTGGCCTATATGGACAAAGGGGGACTCCAGATGCAGTTGGTTCCCCACCCATGTCCCCTTGCCCCCATCAATTCAGTGCATGCCTGTCCAATTGCCAGTTGCCAGCACCTGTGTCTCTGCCTGGGGCCTCTCTCTGGCCACCAGTGCCCACTTGCTCACCCTCACAGCAGCCCAGAAGTACGAAGTGGTCCTCCAACCATGACTGAGGGTGTGGTGTGTGAATATCCTAGCTCTCTCGCCCGTTGGGTGTGCTGTCTCTGAGTTGTGTGACCTTTACTGGCTCCAGACAGTCCCAGCAGAATCAAGGGGTATCAAACCCTTTATGGCTGCCTCCCTTTCTCTGACCCATCTCCCCCACTCTCCTATCCGTGTTTCCTGGGGTCACCTCTCAGGTGATTTACTTGCACTCAAACCAGGTTCCAGCTCCAGGGTTCCTGAACCCTCAGCTCCAGGTTCACTTCTAAGCAGCTAAGACCTGTGGGCACTGAGATGGGGGTTCCACACAGAACCGGAGCTGCCGTCAGCCCCACACCGGCGTGTCCCATGCCCCACTCCAGTCGGGAGTCAGCCGCATCAATACTACCCACAATCCTACCCCAACCTCCCCAAGAGCAGACACCCGAGGATGGTGTCTGCTCACGGGGCTTCAGTGGCTTGAAGAACTACTTCTCCATCTCTGAATTTGTCAACTGTTGTTGCCTTTTCCTTCGCTCTCCAAAGTACCAAGTGCCTCATCTTATGGTCTGGGGTATGACGGTGGGTGGAGGAGGAAAAACTTAGAGAAGAGGGAGAGCCAGACTTGGAAGAGAGAGGTGTTGAGCCAGCTGGCCTGTCCCTGCCAGTTCCTCTTACCTGCCCAGATCTGGCAAAAGGCCTGACCTGAGCCCCGGGCAGAATGTGGTACTCAGAGGGTCAAGTTCAGCAAACACAGCCTTGGGTCACGAGGGCTCAGGGGATGTCTGCCCAGCACACATATTCAAAGATGTTTACTGAGTGTCTGTTAGATGCTCTGTTATTGTCTGTTATTGTCGTGTTTCCCACTACCCCCCTGGCACCGGGCCCTGCAGAAAAGTACATGAATGAGGCTGGTGGGCTAAGTTCCTTCAACATAACTACCCTTTATTTGCATTTTCTTCACTTCTACGAAGAAATAGGCTTTTCATGATTGCTTTAAAACACGCACACGGCCCTCTTGACCTTTTATTTTTCTTATTCATGATAGAGCTATGAGTATAGAGAAATATGTCTCTATCATTGTTTCAGCAGTTCTGGGGACTTGTAGGGAGTGGTGGGGACTGGGGCGGGCTGGAGTGCGCAACCATGTCTTAACAGTCACTGACACAACTTCGACCAACCCCACGACTGATGCCTTGATGGATGCTAGGGAGGATATGAGTCTTACGTGGCCAGATATCCCAATGTTCCAAGAGATACCAGAAAAAAATGGATTATTATAATACATCTCTTGATGTGTTAAGTGTTGGCTCAGAATATTTACAAATAGTGGGTAGAACACAGTGCATTGTTATGGGTCCCTGGGCAGTGACCTTGCGATCTCCGCTGTTGCAGTCTGAGCTGTTCGTGACACAGAGCCGCCACACTACACAGCTCCAGTGGGCACCATTCACACTCAATCCCTCCCCCCCTAGAGCCAGGCCAATGGTGCTTCAAGCAAGCCCCTCTCCATACAGACGCTGGCCCTCCAGTCTCTCCCTCCTCTGTCTTGTTGGCACCAACTGTACCACCCAATTAGCCAAGTACCACAAGCAACTAACCTCTAATTATCTCCAGATAGTCTTTTATTGTATCAGCATACAAAGCTACCAAAGTACAAAATCCAGTCTCGTTAATGGGTGGTTTCCTTAGTGTATGTCTTGTCTCCCCAGCTAACATGTCAGCTTCATGAACAGGGATCCCATTTTATGTCTTTTTGAACCAGACAGCACAGCTTACACTCTGCTAATGCCCTGTGCACACCTGCATGCTGACAGGTCCATCACAGAGGCAATGCTGAACATGTTGCTACCATAGGAGGCAATGCCTCCAGATACAGAAGAGATCTCTTCCAGGAACACCGAGAAAGAGGACTATGTAGGAGCCGGTCCTGAATGTATCTAACATCAAACTCATTAACCATCTCTGCGCCTTCCATGCCAATGCATGCCTGCCACCGTGCCATCCTGTAGTGGGGGCTATTCTAATGGAGCTTGTTTTTAATTTTCTCGCCAGTAAAACGGAATCCTCTCAGCTCACTGGCCACCTCCTAGAGGGGTCAGAGAGAACAAAGGCTGTATAAACCATCTCCATTTATAAAGTATATTTAAAACCAGAGAATATTAGGTACATTGAGACTGAGTGCACTATTAGGTGATAAAACTATATCGGGGGAAAATGTCCTTAATTGTTCACGTTTTCCTGGGTTCAATGACTCATCGTTAACCTATCGATTATTTAATTCCATCGTCTATTTTCTTGGGCTCTAGCTGTAGCCCTTGCACGTCATTACTCAGTATAAAATAATCCATTTGCAGTTGCATTTACTCTTCATTTCCCAGGGCTGCTTAATTTTTTCCTTCTGTTTTCCTAGGCCCAGAACCCCCAATAAGAGAGAGTGGAGCAAACGGTCTGAGCACAGATGAGCAACTGCAAACACAGGGTGTTTGAATCACAAGGCAGTCCCGCTGGGAAGAGCCTTGAAGTTAAGAACAATCCAGCTCTCTCCTTTCACAGATGAAGCAAGACTCCCCCAAGGACACACAGCCAGCGACAGAGACTGTGCACACCCGAGTCCCGGCTCACTCAGCTGTCCCTAACCTCCGGACACCAGGGCTCCTCCAAGCACCTGCCGCCAGGCCCTTGCAGTCCTAATCCCGTAGGACGATGGGCTTGAGAACTGGAAAGCTACATAGCTATACAGATAGCAAAATTGTGTCCATTCAGTGTTTGCTGAGCGTCTGCTAAGTGCCAGGAGAGGAAGCACTGGAGATCTAACTGCGAACAAGGGCCCAGGCCCCAGCTTCTTCAGATACACCTTCGAGTTTGGTGAGACGATGACCAGCGAGTAAAAAAATTCATGGACAGGACACTTTCAGAGAATGGTAAGTATTAAAATCCTAAACCAAGATGGTGCAACAGAGTGAGGAGGAGGGAGCTGCTCTGGATAGGGTGTCAGGGAACCTCTCTGCAGTGTCCCTGACTGGGGTGGGGGGGGGGGGAGAGAATGGGGGTGGTTTGAACGTTAATTACCTCTGACAGGAAATTCACTACCTCTGATGGCCTGCTCAGCTTGCTAAAACATTCCATCCTGGACCCAGCTGAAATCCGCCTCCACGAAACTTCCAGCTTCAGTAACTCGTCCTCTGAGTGAGCATCGCAGAAACCAGTCAGCTCACAGACATTAAGGAGCCTGTCAAATGCAAAGCACAGTCCTAAAACAAGACAGTTGTTTCAGTGTTTTAATTTAAAATGATGTTTTGGGGAAAACACAACACACCAAGGAGATGACGTGCATGTTCTCATCCAACCCCCAGTTCATAACAGCATTTCAAACCACCACTTCAAGGAGGCTCAGACAGCCAAACTCTGGAGCTCCAGACCTGCCCCTGTGAGCCCCCTGACATCATTAACAGGACACACTAACTCCCTTCCATCTAGAACTCGAGTCAGGGATTTACAGGCCCAACCTACTGGCCCCATGGCCCCATCGTTTGGCACGACCTAGGAAAATTGGCTCCGTGCTTTCTGGGACACTCATGAAATCATAGCACCAAGAGCTCATCTGGTCCAACCTTCTCATTTCATAGACAAGGGAATGGGAGCCCAGAAAGGAGAAGTGACCACCCAGGTCTATCAGCACATCATGTCCCCTCCAGCCCCCAGACCAGGCTGGACAGGGTTGGGCAGTTGCACTAATGTGTAACTCCCAGGTTTGCTTGCATGTTGGCATGAACTTCCAATCCTCTCATGATTTTTAATGCATGTTTAAGAAGAAAAAGCCCTGCCCCCAACTCCTTTTTCATGTGGCCCTGCCGTCCAGAAATCTCCCAAACATATGACAACGCACTGAAAGGGCTGAGTGACACGCACTGTCCAATCTTCAAGGGTCCTCCTCTGTGCAGAAAGACAGAGGTCCTGCCCCAAACCAAGGCAAAAGCTGTAGGATGCAGCCAGAAAAGAGGAAGTCAAGGACAACACAGAAGCCGAAAGTATTTCCGCTTTTACCTGAATCTGGAAGTCGGCCCACAATGCCTCAGGGCGCTCTGGGCCGGGTAGTAAAGGGGTCAGTAACTCAGAAAGAAAGATGTCTGAGGACACGGGCCTCCTTGAGCCAATGAGCGAAGAGCCTCAGCCCTCCTCCTCTCCCCAGCTTGGAGCAATTGGGGAGGATTTGAGCAGCGGCTGTAGCTGATTGGCAGTGCTCCCTCTTCGGCCCTCACTGGTCTCTGCTGCAGCTGGAACTTGAGAACGAACCATTTTTCTCCCTCTGACCCGGGGATTAAGAGGAATAAATGACTTCCTTGGGTGGAAGGAAAATGCTGGAATTGCCCTCCAATAACTCTGGACAGCAGCTCTCAGAAAAGCAGGAGCTCCAACTCCAGCTACCAACTGATGCCTCCCAGAGCAGGCCCGAGGCCCCAAGTTTCAGGTGGACAGTAAGGCTAGCAGCCGCATTACCCAGGTTTCTCCAGCTCTCCTCCGGCAGGATGCAACCCTCTGAGTCAGCCGTAAACCGTTCCGTCGTCCACCACTGGCCCCGCCGCCGCACGGCTGAAGCAGGGCCTTGGTTTCCTATGCAACTGCTGCGCCTGAGGGTGAGCCCACTACAGCTGCCATTGCCATAGTGTACCTCAGTTTCCCCATTTATAAAAGAGGTGTAAGGCAAGCCACCCCCCACTTACCACCCCAAACCCCTGGGCTGCAGAAAGGGAAACCGGGTGGATCAGAAACATCCCAGGGAGGGATGGGCTGGGAGGAAATGCATTTTCTGCCTTAACTCTGGGTCCCCAGGGCACAGTGACTATCAGAACCCAGACCGGCTGAGTGACCCCAGTATTGTCTGACATCCCACCCAAGTCAAGTGTGGGGGCCGAGAGCTTGAGTGTTAAGTCAGACAGACCAGGGGCCTGGCTTAGTCAAGGTTGGGAGTAGCGACTTCTCCCTAAGCCTGACGTTTCCCACCTGTACAGTGGATCTAACGATAGTACTGTCTCATAGGTGCTATCGATTGAGGCCATGCGAGGAGGGCTCAGCCCCCCTGCCTGGAATGTATGTTAAGTCTGCAACCTAGTGTTCCAGGTTGCAGCACTAAACCTTCTCTAGAAGAGGGGATCTGTCACCCTAGGGACTGCAAGCTGCTCCCACCTTCCCAATACCACTTTTACCCACTGTCTTTTCATTCCCAAGGCCCTTCCTCTCCATCTCATCTGAACCTCACCCAGCCCTTTGAGGTGAGCAGGGTGAATATGCTTCCTGAGTCCTGCTTAGAGGAGAAAAATGAGTCTCAGAGAGGTCAAGTGATTTGCGCAAGGTCACACAGCAAAGTCACAAATCCAGGCCAGCTTAATGGGGCTGGAATAAGGGGGAGGCAAGTGAGGTGCCAGGGTGCAGAATTTAAGTAGGAACTCACTTGCACAATCCCGAGAGTGAGCACCTCCTTAAATTCTGCCCTGGTGCCTGACCCCAAGCCTCGGGCCCTTCCCAGAGCACGGGGTGCTGCTGCCTCCCCACATTGCACCTGCAGGTCAGCCCTGCAAGAGCCTGCACCCACGGCCTTGGGGAGGCCAGATCTACTGGCTGGGAGGGGCAGCTCCCTCTCTCGGGATCCAAGAACAGTTTCCCAGAGCCCTGCTGCCAGAAACACTCCCCAAAATAATGAGATGGAACAGAAGGAGGGAGTAGTGTCATCACAGCCACATGAGGCTGCCAGGCACCCTTGGGCCACAGGGTCAGGGAAGACAGGCCGAGCCAGCCTCCATCAGCCTTACAGAGAGATTGGCCAGGCCAGGCAGGCCACATGGGCCACTCCCAGGATGGTGGCCCCCTGATGCTGACCCACCCAGCCAAGCTCTCTTCTCTCCAGCCCCTCAGAACCAGCCTGGCCCCAGCTTGGCCTCCTCCTACTCTACACAAAGTGTGAGAGGCACCTACTAGCTACAGGGGACTTATATTGCATCTACAAAGAGGAACATTCTTTTTTAATGTGAATGATTACATGTATTAGTTAGCCAGCTTGCTGGAGCCTGGATTACTACTTATTTACCTTCTCTGAAGAAACAACGCCTATGCACCAAGAGTGACTCTGGGTAGTGGGCAGCTCTGGAGGCTTGAGAGCTAATCTGCTGGGATTCAAATCCCACTTCGCCTGGGCAACTGACCTGCCCTGAGCCCACTCCCTCCATCTATAAAAAGGAGGAGGGAAGAGCACCACCGTCCTCGGGTTGTTGCTATTATAAAAACCAGCCATAATAAGTGCCTGCAATGGACCGGGTACTGAGTTTTCTTTTTTTCTTATGTGTATTATTGAACACTCACAATAACTCTGTAACATTGTTATTTTTGAAGTGCAATTTATATGCAATAAAGTGCATAAATCTTCAGCATGCAGCTCAAATCATTTTTATGTCATTATACTTTGTCTTCTAATCAAATCTCCATCCATGTAGACTGGTCTCACCTGCTTATGAACGTCGTATAAATGGACTCACAACATGGGCTCTTTTGTGGAAGGTTTCTTTCACTCAACATTATGTTTTTGCAATTCATCCATGTTGTTGTGCATATAAGGCATTTATTCTTTTATAGAGCTGTATAGTATTCCATTGTGTGCCTATGCCACAGTTTACCCATTGAACTGGGTGTCATCACCACCATCATCCCATTTTGCAAATGAGGAAACTGGGACTCTGAGCTGCCTACTAATTTTTAGCCTGTGGTCAGAGAGTGAGGTTGACTCTGAGCAGGGACTTAAACCCAGGTCCCTGACACCAAAATCCACTGCATACCCAGGCAGCAGAGTCTCCCACCCCCTGGAGTACAGGGCGCGGGGGCAGGGCAGAAATGAACTCTGTCCTGTGTGGTCATGAGCTCCTCTCCCTGCAGTACAGTTGGGAGTCAGAGGGCAGCTACCTGACTGGCTCCAGGTGGTGAGAAAATTGCCTCAGTTTTGGCCATTGCCAATATTTATTTTCACTGTGCACCAAGCTGACAGCACAGGTAACATCGTCACAAACAGCCCTGTACCTTGAGACCTGGCCTTTGCCAACACGTCATACAGCTGCAAACAGCCTAGATTCAGCAGAGGCATCCTCGTCCCCTGACCAGCAGTTGAGTCTCACAGGTAGGAGGTGGGCACCTGGCTGGCATGTGGGCAGCCCTTGCCCTGGCTCCCCACACATGAATACCCCACAGTGCTAACTCAGAGGTAACCCTTTGGGACTCATCCAGAAAGCACTGTAGGCCCTAGGGCTAGAAGTTTTCTCTGTAACCCAAACTTTACCCCCCAAGGGGTGGTCACCACAGAGCCCCTCAGGGTTGACTTGACCTCAAGAAAAGGCTGAGATTTCCCCATTTCCCAACTCCCTGCATTTCTACTTCCTGCCCAGCAGACCAGCCTGAGAAGAGCTGTCTGAAAGGCAGCAAGCAGGTGGCAAGGAGTCTGGCCAGTCTCCCCACCCCCCTCCCCCTCTGAACTCAGGTAGAGTTCCAGTCGGTCCAGCCAGACGTGATTAAATGGCTGCCTACATGCAGGGCAGGGAGACCCCGGGGGGAGAAGGGCACAGAGCCAACTCCCCAGGCACCCAGGGCACCTTTTTCTGTCGATCATTAACCGAGGCCACCCCGCTGTGGGCAGAGAAGGGGAAAGTCCAAGGAGGGAGCCTGCCCCCTGCTCCCAGGCCCTGTCCTTTGAACACGCCAATCCAGGGCCTCGTGGGACATGAGATCATGACAGTCGGTGGAGGGGGTGTGTGCAGAGTCATCTAATCCAACTGGCTGCCTCTTGTGTCCCTGCAAAATCTCCACAAAAGGCCAAGGGAGACAGGAACTAACATAGGTCAATTTGCAGTTACTATGTGCTAGGGACTGTGCCAAATGTGTTCAGTATGCCAGCCTGTGACATGGTGGTGACATGCAATGACGGAGCTAGCCTGCCTGGGTTCACATCCTGACACTTCCAGCTATGTGACAGGTTAGTGAACTCTGCACCCCAATTTCTCCATATGTAAAATGGGGGTAGTTTAGAACTTCCTCCATGGGGGTTACCGTGAGCATGTGACCAGTCAGCACGCATGAAGTTCTCAGACTAGCTGGCACTTAGGAAGAGCTGTCATGGCTAATGTCCACGTGATCCTCACCATCAATGCTTGAACCGCTTGAACCGCTTGAAATAACGATGGAAAATCCAAGGTTGAGTCATTTGCCTAAGGCACAATCTGGTAGAGAGGGAGCTGGGATTTGAACCCTGGTTGAAGGACCTCAACACCCCTCCCTCCTCTGTGCCAAGGGAACTTCCTCCTGCCCTGGCCCTTCTGCCTCTTTGGTAACCGGTGCTTCATGATCCAACTGGCTGCAAAGCCCAGCTTTTGTCTGCCCCTACATTCTCTCAAAGGCCCCCCCTCCACCAGCGCACCACTGAGGAACAACGGATTCCCAGCCTTCCTCTTTGAAATGAGGCTTCCGGGCCTAAAAAGGTTAAGTCATTGCCCAGTGGCCAAAATAACTCACGTCTTTGAGCTGTTCTGAGAGAAGACTGTTAGCTAAGGGCCAGTCCATGGGTTGCAGGGCCGACAGCCAGGGAGACCCAGCCCAGCCAGGACAGACCTTGTGCAGGCCCCCAAACTGGAGATGCCCCAAGGTCTTGGGAAGGAGATGGGGCAGTAGGCCTCATGCCCCAGGAAGTCGGCTGACTGAGGCTGGCCTGGCCTTTCCTGCCCCACTTCCCGTTGTATAGACCTCGCCTCCAGCTCTCTCGGCATGGCCCCTATGCCCCCCAGACTGCAGATGAGGATGGAGGTCCCCTGCCAGCTGGGCTCACACCTCCCTTGATGCCCTGCCGGCCTGAGCACAGGATGGCTAGGGAGGCCCTCCCGTCTTCTAACATCCTGGTTGAAGAATGGGACTACAATTCTGCCATTTCCTTTCCCAAGTAGCTTTGGACCTATCGCCTATTTAAGATCTAGATGATAGAAAAATCAGGCTCTTGGGCAACCAAGCTCCCTTGGAACAGAGAGCTTCCCCAGACCATAGGGAGCCTCCCCTTGTCTTTACAGACCACCCCGCCCCCAACCTTCAGGGCCTCCTCCATCATCACCCACGGACTCAAGGGAGGAAAGTCTGGGCAGGCAGTATGGGTATGCTTAGTCCCCTCAGCCCAGCCAGGAGCCAGGAAATTAGATGTCTGCCATATGCCCATCTACACCTGAGGGAAAGAGCTCAAGGTGAGCGATTAAAGGTCTTTTTTGCTTTCAGAGGGAGATCACATGCCACTGCCACCACCACCACTACCCAACACACACACACACACATTCTGCCTTAAGGGACAGAGTTCAGTCAGGTCCCAGAAGGCTGCTTTTTCTCCCTCTTCCTCCACCCATCTTTCCCATGAGAGGTAATTGTCCTTTTTCTACTTCACATCTCTGCCCCCCACCCCCAGCAGAGACCTGCTGGCCTGGGAAGGAGGAGTTGGCAGGGTGCATAAGGTAGGCCTTCCCCAGCCTCAAGGACAGCCCCAACCCAGCCAATTTCTAATGCAGACCTGCCTGCCTTTGGCCAGGTGGAGTTAAGCTGGAAATTCAGCTTACCCCCTAAAACTTACTGAATGCAAGGAACCAAAGGCAGCCGAGCCTCAAATAGTGTATCTCCAACTCCCCCAAAAGAAATCTTCCTAAGAACCAGACTTGGGGTTTTCAGAAGGATCCATCCTCTCGGGCAAGCAAAACATCTGCTCTCTGCGGGCATCTGGCCTTGGCTCGGTTGCTTCTAGCCAAGGAGACAGCACCCTTCCAAAGGTGACAGTTTCCCCACTCTGCCTGGCATCAGGGTATCACAAAGACTAAGGGAGTGAGACCTAAAGACAACTTCCTGTTATGCTGGCCTTTTCAATACCCACTTCCCCTGAACAGCCCTCCCAGTGCATAAGCACAAGTCAGATCCAGGTGAAACCGCCCCCATCCCCGGGGCCCTGAGATTGAGCCCCTCACCACCCTAGGTGCACCTCTCTGAGCCTGTAATTCTTCATATCCACTCCAAGTAGTTCAAAGATAGGGCTTCAGGCCAACTACCCATGGGAAAACGAGCCTGGAAGCAGCCACATCCCTCACCCAAATCCATGTTTGCTGGTGTGCCATGTGCTAGGTCTCTCCTCCACCGTTTTGAAACCCCAAATGCCATCCCCAGGCTATGCAGAGAAGCCCTGTGCTTTGGCAGCCCTGAAGAACCTGCCTCCACACAGGTGGGCAAGGCTGGCCCCTGGTCAGCCACCAGCACACCAGGCAGGTAATCCAGGTAAGTACAGGCTGTTTTGCAATAAACCTCCACCCCACCCTCTCTGAGCTCAGCAGACTTCTAGCACCATCCACCAAGGGAGCTAGCCAGCCATCGGTCAACCTGCAGCCCACACAGGAGACAGGCCTACAAAGTAGAACCCCAAACCAAGTAAAACCAGCTTCACCATCAATGTTTCTTGAAAAAAAAAACAAAAACGGGGTTTATTGATTTTTAAACTGCAAATAGTCGTTACAAAAAGTTTTTTTTTCTTTTAAATAAATTCACACAAAGAAAGAGAAATAGAAAGCGACGGTAGTGACCAGCAAGAGGAATAATAATTACATTCATCTTAATGTGTGTGTGCCAGTTCTGTTCGCCTCGACATTGGACAACTCTACACCTGGAATCCAGAACCTTAGATCTGCGATCGGAATGTCTTGAGATGGGCACGTGGAAGTCAAAGGGCTTCTCTTTTTTCCCCTTTTAGAAGCTATACACAGAAAGTTGTCTTCCTTCTGTGCTGTCACAGAACTTCTACATACATTCTCAGTCCTAGTTGTGAAAGGCCTTAAGAGAAAGAAACTCAATTTGCAGTCCAACACAAAGGGGGGAGATTTCTAAAATAAATAATCCAACAGTTTTTTGCATTTTTTTAAATTAATTTTTCATTTTTTTAAAATAAAATAACCAAAAAAGTGTAAAGTTACAAAAATGTCGTTGAAGAATAATATATTAAAACTGTGGAAAAAAGGGAAAAAGACACGTCACAAAATTTTAAGATTAATATGAAGATCATAATTTAACATAAAAGAATATATTCTATGGATTTGTCATCCCGATAAATATGAACAAAATTAACAAAAAAAAAGCATAGTTTGGCAATAAATACGTTTTGATAAGTTAAATAAGCTTTTTTATATTGATGTGCAGTGACAAGCAAAATTTTTGCTCTCCAATTTCTGAAAGTTATATGAAGTTAAAAACCCAGGGAAAAAAGCATGGCGTGAGTGCTCTAAGGGTAGACCTACGGTATTCTAGAGCAAAACCATTAAAGCTACTTCTACGGGAAATCGTTTTACACAGATATTGTATGTGGAATGAATACCATTAACTCTCACCCCTTACATTTTTTTTAGCTTTTCTCTCTTTTTTTTGTCATTTTTTTTTTAAAGATGTCACATATGAACTGGGGAACTTTAGCACCAAAATCAAGTCTCTCATAGTCCATCTAGCTTCCCCTTCCTCCCCACTTAAAAAAAAAAAAGAAAAAGAAAAAAATTAAATCACAAAGTCCCACTTCTGTCACAATCTTCATCCACTTTTTTGTCTTCCTTCCTGTAGACCTACTAGAACCCAGGCAAGATTAGTCAACAAAGGTTCAGGTCGGGAAGAAAAAAGGTTTTGAACGTCTAGCTAGGTTTCCCCGAAAACCCAAGTCTGGCAACAACTCTCCCGAGGGGTGTGGGGCGGGTTCACTGGGGAGGGGAGGAAGTGTGTGGGAGACTGAAACGAAGGAAGGTGCAGTTGTGTCGCCAGTGGAGGGAGCTGCTGGTCTGGGTCCCCCCTCCCCCCCCATGGGCAGAGGCTCTGGGAGGCCCACGGGTGCCCTCTGGCGCTGAAGAGGTAATGTAGTCACAGTGACAAAGTTAGATTACAAGGCACTAAGTTGCTTCTGTAAACTGTTACTGCTTTTTCTTTTGTGATTTGGCACTTAAGGCTTAAGCCAGGGGGGGAAAGGCATCTACTGACAAATATGGTACTTGTCTGTTATGCATGGTAAGTGGGCTATAAAATCAAGGGAGGGGGTTCAAACCAGAGGAAGCTACTGACAAATTGACTTGTCCTTATGTTAGGGGGTTAAAAGGGGCAGAGTAGGGAGCATTCCAAGGTTCTAGGGGAAAGGGATTGAGCTTAACCTTGTTAATGTCAGGGTTGTAGGGGAGGTCTGGGAGAGAGGGGTAGGGGGTGCGGGTATGGGGTGGGGCGGTGGAGTGGGCAGGGGTCCCTCCCTACCCTGGCTTAGTCATCTGAGATGGAAAGTCTGCTGAAAATGGGCAGGCGTCTTGAGTTGTCCAAGGTGGGGGAGTCTGAGCCACTGTGGCTGCTGCTGGAGCTGCTCAGGTAGCCCTCCTGGTCCGAGAGAGAATCCTGAGGGCTAGGGGGAGAGTCAAACATGTGAGGGGACTCGGACATGGGCCGGAAAAGGAAGGTAGTGGGAGAGCCACCCCCGGGCAGCCCCATGCTGGGGGCGAAGAGGCTCGCCAGCTCCTGGCTGGAGAAGGCAAAGGGGTTATTGGTGCTATCGGGCAAGGTGGGCGAGCCCAGGAGGTCATCGGCGCTCAGGATGGGGGGTGGGGTGATGGACGTGGGGCTGTCCAGCAGCCCTGTGGCAGCGGCGGTGGCAGCGGCACTGGGAAACCCAGCAAAGCTAAAGCTATGCTGGAGACGCGGACGGTCGGCGGAGAGGTCCCGGGCCCCGGCCAGGGCGCGGCGCTCCTCGGCATTGTGGATGAAGTGGCAGCGGGGCCCGTACGGGCAGAAGCCGATGGTGTGGAAGGTGCGGCACAGCTCTGTCTTGTACTTGGGGTGGCGGGTCAGGCTTCGCAGCTCATGGATGCCATGTGCGAACTGGCACTTGTCCCCGTACTTACAGGCGCCATTCTCCTCGAAGGGGCGGCACAGCTCCGTCTTGTAGCGGCTGGAATTGACCTGGCCGCTTCCAGGCTGCTTCTGGGTGGGGAGCAGCCGCTCGCCCCCTTCTGAGAAAGAGCGGTCTCGGAAGCGGCTATCCCGAGAGCTCAGAGCTGGGGCTGGCTCACCCTTGAGGCTGCTGAGGAGCTGGTTCTGGTGGAACTTGGAGCTGGGCAGGGTGACAGAGTGCCTCCGGGGGAAGCCCCCACCAGTGGGGGTGCCCACCGCCTTCCTGTCCAGCAGGCAGCCCCCTGTGCTGGGAGTACTATAGTTGAGCATCTTGTTGCCCTGCAGGAAAGAGAGAGGAGAGAGGGGATGGTCAGTGACAAGGCTGTCCACCAGGCCCAGAGAGAGCAGCCCCCACTGAGGGCAGCCCCCTACAATCAGAAACACCTCTAAGGAACCACCCTGCCCATGCCCTGGGATAGCCCCTCCCCTCCTCTCCCACAGAGGAGCTACAGGTTTACTTCGGTTTCCCCCAAAAAGCCCTCCATATCCTGTCCCCAAAGCTACCACTTATATCCATAAAACCCAATATCCTTACTTCCCAAACAGATTCCTCAGCTCAGGACACCTCACATTATGCAGACCTCTCTCGACCGCCCCTCCCCCTAACGAAAGCAGGTCAACTGGAGGAGTCCGAGCGCTCCAGCCCCCTCTGAGCAGTCCCTGCTTAGATGACCACCCCCAAACCTGGCCTAAGACTCTTCACTTCCCCCTTCAGAAGTGTTCCCTTCCTTTGGCAACAGGTTTCCAAACTGCCTTCACTTTTACCTTGGGGGGCGGGGGGCGGCAGGCAGTAGCAGGGGGGTGGAAGAGAAATCCCCTGTCCCCCGTCTGGGGCTAGGCAGGGAGAGAGATGTGATTCCTAAAAGTAAAACTCATTTCCCCACGCTCCGGAGAGAGTTGCCTTCCACAGCTCCCCCCATCCCCTCCACTGGGAAGATGCCTTTGCAATTAGTCTTCTGGCTCCAAGAGCAGGGTGGAATAAGAGCACCAGTGTTTAATCTTTAACGCAAAGCTGCGGGTGGGAAGGAAAAAGAAAGCACCAAATCCCCCCACCCGCCTGCCAGTCAATAATGGGTTTGGGCGGTGGGGGCAAAGCCACCACAGGCAGGTTTCTGTTCCAAAGGGACCCGTCACCTGCTCAAACTGTACCCAAGATTCGGAAAGGGTGCTGGGGGAGAAGGGACCTGGGAGTTGGCTCCCAGCCCATGTGGGTGTCATTGTACAAATTCTAAAGTTGGTCCCCTAGGATCAGCTGCGGGGGATCGGGAATCTGTAACAGCAACCACCCCACGGAGAGCGGATTACAGGAACCAAGTTGAGAGCCGGTTCCCAACAATGAGGTTCATTTAAAAAGTCCTGTGGGGGGAGGGGGAGGGGGCAAGAGAAAGAGAAATAGATCAAAGAGCGAGAGAGCTGGGAAGAGAAGGAAGAAGTGCGGGGAGAACTCAGGCAGCCGCCAGGGCAACTGGAGTTTGGGTTTGGGAACGCGCCGGGAGGGAAAGAAGCTGAGATTCCAAATTTTTGATGTTTCTCTTCAGCTCCTCGGCGTCCCTGCACCCCAACCCCGCAGCCCTGGGGCCCTGGCAGCGGCGCCGACTGGAGAAGCAAGCTGGGAAGAGAGAGCAACATGACCCAACGTGTTTGAAAGGCAAAAATACTTTAGCAATTAAAAGTAGCCTAGCAGCTTCCCTATTTCTTTAGGAAGAAAACTGAGGAGAGGTAGCGAAGAAAAAAACTAACACCCATAGGCTTGCTTCCCTATGTACACTTAAACCGCCCCCCTTGACCATTCCGAGCTTAAAACTTGCTTCTTCTCACTCTGGCTGGCAAGCTACACCGCTTAAGGACGCCCCCATTAAATCCTTCCTCGCGAAGATCCCTGAATTCAGACCAGCATTTGTTATCGTGTCCCCCTCACCCTCCATGTCTACGAGCCGCAATCCCCCAGAAAACAAGCAGATGGGTCTACCGAAGTCCTACTTTCACCCCCAAAGTTTGCAGTACGACCGCCTATCCCAAGAGGAAAAGCCTGGCCGAGCTGGGGCCAACTGAAGCCCCGCTGCAATTTTGCAACATCCTTTTGAATGACAACTCTAGGCCTTTTCTTCGCGGATTCCAGCCCCTTCAAATCAGAAGAGAGAAAATCTCCCAGCAAAACGCCCGGAGACTCACTTCACCAAGGGAGCCTCTTCCCAACCCCACCCGCCCGCAATGCGTCCAACGAGACTCGAACCCTCGGACGGCGGCGATGCCCAGAGCACACACCGGGAAACCGAGCGCACCAGCGAAACTGGGCTCAGGCAGCACGTGACCACCCCCCAGTGCCCCAATCCAAGCCAGCGCCTGGCGCCCCTCGGGGAGCCCCGCCACGCAAACTTCACTTCACCCCCGAACACTCTGGTCTCCGGGCTGCATTCCCATGCAGTCCGCGCGCAGGGGCTGTTTCAACTCAAACGGTGGGTCGGAGAGGACCAAATTCCTTCAAACTGGGGAGGAGGGGAGGACGGGGCGGAAATTGAAAAGCTGCCTAAGCTCTCTCCCTTTCCCCTCTGCTTTCCCAGGCATAAACTTCTGGGGGTTCTCTTTTTCAGGCAAAAGGGAAAAGGGAAAATCTTTGAAAAGCAAATGCTCCGCCCCAACTTACCTTGCATAAAACTTCGCTCAAGTCGAAGATGGTGGCAGACACGAGGGTGGTGGTCATCGTGGGCGCTCGCACGGGGCAGGGACGAGGATCTGGTGTGCCGCGAAGGTCCCGGTGCGGGGAAGGCGCAGCCTCCGGCTCTCCGGTCAGGAGTCCCACACGCCTGCTCCCGGGGCCCCTCGCCTTTCTGACTCTCTCCGGCTGCGGCGCGCGAAGACCGATTTATAGTAGATCAGGAGAGGAGGAGTTTAAACTTATTTAAATAAGGAAGAGGAGGAAAAAAAGTTGATTGACACTGAAGTTGAATCAGCCATGCGGTCAAACTCGGGGGAAAAAAAAACTTTCAAAAAGAAGAAGGGGGAGGGGAGACGTGAAAAGTAGGCGAGGGAGAAGAAAAAAAAAAAAAAAAAACACCTCCCAGCCGCGCTCAACTTTTTTTTTTTCTTAAAGAGGAAAAGTTTGGAGTCCGCTCGCTTCGCTAGCCGGCGCCCTTCTCCCCGGCCGCGCTCCCCTCCTTTGTCAGCCGGCGATCTGGGTTCTGTGACATCACTCATTCCACCCTCTTCGGGGTTCTTGTTGTCGTGTTGTTGTTGTTTGTCGGGCAGGAAGGCGGGCTCAACTTTCTCTTTTCGCGAGCGGGAGCCGGAGCCTGCCCCGAGCCCCGCTGCCGTTTCCATCTTGAGCGGATCTTTCTCCAAACTTCTCCAAGCGCCCCGCACGACTTGCTCTTTCCGAGTGGTCGTCGGCGCTCGGCTCCCCTCCGCAAACCTGGCCGGGCGAGGAGATTGAAATTGGGAAGTTTGGGACGTACAAAGCCTTCAACTCTAGGGTTCCACGTTTGGTTTTTTGGTGGTTGGGTTTTTTTTTCTTTCTTTCTTTCTTTTTTTTTTTTTCAGCTGGCGGGAATGGGGCGGGGAGGGTGGGAAGGCCCGGGTAGCGAAAACGACCACCGCCCGGGCGGATGGTTTATTTTAGCAGGATTGGGAGTTGTATTTATTTCGCGCTCCTAATCTTTAAACTCCTTTATAAAGTAAACCTAAATCTTCGTGAACGCCCTCTCCTCCCCCCCCCGCACGCAAAACCCACCCAGTAACACAACTTTCCACGCGCGCTCTGAACCGGGGCTGCGCCGAAACAGACGCACGCACTCACGCCTAGACGCTTAAACAATGAAAAAAGTTACTTTGACAAGAATGAAGGTAAAGAGGTGGGGGAGGCCGACACTTAACTTATTGTTGTTCCTCCCCCGCCCCCTCCGGAACGGAACATATGGCTTGTCACGCTGCGCTGTTTGGGCGGGATGGGGGGGGGGGGGAAGGGGGCATGGGATCCTCGAAACCAAAAGGCCTCGGATAGAATGTTACTCCTTCCAACACTGTAAAATTGTATTTATTTACTGCTATATTCGGATGCCCCTCCACTCACCCAAATAAAAAGTTGCTAACGTGTTCCCCACCCGCCCCCGCGCGTTCTCGGGTGTGCTGAGACGAGGGCCGCGGCGGAAACCGCAGGGCTGCGTTTTTCCTATTCCCCCGCGCGCCCGGCCGCCTGCACAGCCCTCGCACGTTTCTTCCCAGCACTGGAGGCCGCCGGGTCTGTTATGAAACCCCGAACGCTGAGTGGCTAAGAGCGGGTTCCATTGCGATGTAATTAGGTCACCCCATTATGAGCACGTTTCTTTGGAAAAGACTGGGCGGGCCAAGCAGAGCGCCGCAGTCGCACTCTCACCATGACTAGCGCCACACACACACACACACACACGGACACGCGCGCACACTCACATTTTACTGCATTTCTTATTTATTCGTCAGCCTCCGGGCAAACCCAGGCAAAACTTTCAATCACAACTGTTCTAGGAACGGCTGTTTTTCATCTCTGCGAAACACACAGCTTTTGCTGCAGCGACACCACACCGACGTGATCCCCAGCCCGGCCTGCTTTCATTTGTCCGCCCTCTTTGACTGAAATGGATCGCCCCGTTTTTAACCCGGCCGCTGCCCCCTGCCTTTTCTGCTGCTGCTGTCCGGCCGCCTGTTGCTTCCCTCCCTTTGCTCCCATTTTGCAGCTTTTCACGAAATCTGGCAAGCGCCAGAGAGGGAAATAACTTCCATCCACCTTAATTTAAATCAATCAAATGTAGGTTTCTTTCTTACAGGGATGTTTGCTCGCCCCTTTCCCCAGCTCCAAGAAGGGGGGTGGGAGGCGGCTTCGCGCAGTTTCTTGGTGATGAGGTAATGAGTTCCAGATTTCAGCGCAGAGTAGGGCGCGCGTTAAAACCACAAGGTTAGTCTGCGTCCTAATGTGAAGCTATTTCGGTTTCTCATTCCCCAGCCACCGCCCCCCTGGGCCCATTGCTCTAACTCTGGAGAGTTCAAGAAGCTGTGCTGGGGGGAGGGGAGAGGTGGAGAAGCCGCGGGTAAGGGGGCCCGAGGCGGGCGGGATCTTCTTCCCCGCCCGGGGCCCGGCCCGCACCCACGGCTCCCCCTCTCCGGGGGGCGGCGCTTTCCCCCGCGGCTGCGGGACCGGCCCGAGCACCACCAGCGGCCTCGGCGTCCCGCGCTCGTTAAAAAGCCTCCCCCCCCACACACACACACCCTCCCTCCAAAGAGAACCCGATTCCTCGAATTTCCTCCGCTTTTCCAACTCCCAGAAGGCGCTCCCCTCCCCCGCTCCCGGGGACGCGGGCTCCGCGGGGCGGCGGCCGGCCTGGCCCGCTCGCCCCGGACTTGTTTACCGGCCCCGCGGCCCGACCGAGTTTGTTCCAGCTCTCAGAGCCGGCCTCTATAATTAAACCCTTTTTTTAATTGTCGGGTTCAAACGTCATTTCGGGGACTTTCCAAGAGTGAGGGAGCCGAGGGGAGGGAGCCAGCCTCCTTAACCCTTCGCTGACCCGGCGTCCACGCCGCGGCGGGCGGGGACAGCGTCCAGCAGGGCCCGGCGGGGGGCGGGGGGGCGGGGGGGGCCGGGGGCGTCCGGGCCTGGGCCAGCCGGTCCCGCTGAGCCGTGCTCCGCAGGTGCCCGGCGGTGGCGGGAACCGCACAGCGAGCCGCGACCCGGGCAGGAAGCCCGACGGGAGGCCTGCGTGGCCCTCCCCGCCCCCGGCGCTGGGCAGCCCGCCCCCCGGGCCCGTCCCCGCGCCGCGCGCACCCGGGCCGCCCCTTCACCTGCAGCGCCGCTTCCGACTGCGGAGGGGGCGGCGGGCCCGGTCCTCCCGCCGCGGCGCGGCTTCCGGGCCCTCGCTGCTCGCCCGGAGCGGGTCTGCGCGCAGAGGGGGCCCGGCCCGGTACTTCTGGCTTCGGGGTGTTAGGTTCTGTGAAAGGGGGAAAGTGAAAGCCCTCGGAGTTAGGGAAACGCGACGGATCTATTCACTGACCAGTCCGGACCCCGGGCGCACCTCGAGGCAGGTGAGAGTGGGGGGCGCCGGGCCGCCGACCCCCGGGGCCGCTGCACCCCGGACCGCCAGGCCTGGTCGCCCGGCGCCTTCCAGGCGCTCCCTCCCCAGGGTCCCAAGCTGGCCCAGGCTGCAGCTCGGGATCCGCCATCGCAGATCCCTGCGGTGTTCCACTTCCTCCCCGGCTTCGGGTCATTCGCAAAAATCCCCCAAATCCTTCGGACTGGGCTCCGCCACCCCCCACCCACCCTCTGCTACCTGAAACCCTGGGACAGCCGGGAAATCCCTGGATTAGAAGGTGGGGGGCGGGGGGCAAGCGCTGCCAGAGAGGTGTCTGGTTTAGATTTAATTACGGAATGCAGATTCCTCGGGTTGCACCCAGGCCTCGTGAATCAGACTTTTGGGGCGGGGCCAGGAATCTGCATTTTAGTAACTTTTCTGCTAGTGACCCAAACACTAAGTTTTAAGATTCTGTGTGTCAAAGCCCTGGCCTGGCTGGTGTAGCTCAGCGGATTGAACACTGACCTGCAAAACGAAGGGGTGCTGGATCGATCCCCAGTCAGGGCACATGCCTGGGGTCACAAGGGGCAGCCACACACTGATGTTTCTCTCCCTCTCTTTCTCCCTCCTTTCCCCCTCTCTAAAAATGAATAAATAAAAATCTCGGCCATTCTGAATCCAAACCTTGGCTTTGTGACTTTTTCAAGACACTAACCAAAGCCTCAGTTTCCTCATCTCTAAAACAGGGATGACGATAGGCTAAAATTGGCCAGTCAAGCACCTAGTTTCAGCTCTAGCTGAAACCTTCAATACGCCTAGACATAGTATGTGAACCCAACCATTTCTGGGGCCTCATGATTTCTGGGAAGTAATCATTCTGCAAAAGGATTCTTCAGGATAGTTGCCCATGAAACTGGCCAACGGGACGATTTTGATCTGTGTCACTTTCTGATCCCACCTTCACCCCTGGGTCAGGCAGGCCCCAAGGCCTGGGAAAAAGAGAGGGCCCCAGCTGCAGGGTCTAAGGCATGAGCGCTGGCTTAGAAGTCAGGAGTCTTGGATTCGAGAGCTGCTTTGTCTGTGGCTCCGCTCGGCGGACCATTCCCTCCTCTGGGTGTCAGCGTGCTGACCTGTAGAGATGGAGGGGGTTGGACCAGACCGGTGGTGGTGTTCAGACAGCACTCTGAGTGGAATTACCTGGAGAGCTCTGGAAAACACACATGTGCCCTGCCTGCCTCACTCCACCTCGGAAGGTTCTGCCACAGTTGGTCTGGGGGCAAGGCCCAGCATTCGCATTTCCTAAGCTCTTCAGATGATTCTATTACGAAGCCAGGAAACGCTCGATTCCGTTATCTTAGAGCAGTGGTTCTCAACCATGGGTGACTTTGCCTCCCAAGGAACGTTCGGGGGTGTGTAGAGAGGTTTCGGTTGTCACGGCCGGAGGGGGAGGTCAGTACTGCCGGCGTTCAGCGGGCAGAGGCCAGGGGTGCTGCTAGACTTCCTGCAGGGTACAGGGCAGCCCCATAACAGAAAGATTTTTCTGGTCCAAAATGTCAGTAGTACCAAGATCGAGAAACTCTATTTTAGCGTTTTTCCCCCAATTCCAGGTTTTCTATATACATAGTTAGGCTCCACCCGCACCCTCCCTGAAACCTCCGTAGGGCAATCCAAGTGATCTGTTTCAAAACCTAGATCTGATCTCGTGTTCCAGTAGCCAAAAACCCTTGGCTAGCCATCCCTGTTCGAACAAGAACCGAATTCGTAGCCCAACCAGATCCACTCCACGCCTCCAGCCTCCTCTCCCCCACCACCGCCTCGCTCACCCCTCGGGGCACCACTCCCTGTGCTCTAGTCACTTTCAGGTGACCACTAACCATCCTTCCTCCCGCCCCAGGGCTGTGATGCACAGCACTTCTTCTATCTGAATTGAGCTTCCTTTGACCAAAATCAATTCTCAATCCTCCTCTAGAACCCAGCTCAAGCGCTATTTCCTCAGCCATTCTTGGTTCCCGCTCCCTACCATCAAGGCAAAGGTGCCTGCTTCCTCTCTTTGGCCCTCACGGATGTTTATTTCCTTCCAAGTAGTTCAGTTTGTGAATTGGCATTCATTCATATAAACTTGGACTTTTTAATTTAACATACAGTAAAATTGACCTTTATTGGGTCAGTTTAGTTCTATGAACGTTACCATGTCGATAGATTCGCGCAACCACCACCTGATCAGAAACAGAGTGGTTCCGTCCACCCCTCGCAGTCACGCCGCGCCCGTCTCTCCCTCTGTGGGCCACCCATCTGTCCTCTGTGCTGCACGTCTGCCTTCTCCTGAGTGCTGTGTGAGTGGGATCATGCAGTCTGTGGTTTCACACAGCATGATGCCTCTGAGGTGGACCCATGTTGTTGCCTGTGTTAATGGCACACACATTCCTTTTAGTTGAAAAATAATGTTTCACTGTGGGTGTGTACCACCAATGTTTTGTCCATTTATCTTTTGGAGGGCATGGGATTATTTTCAGTTTGGGGCCATTGTGAATAAATAGAGCTGCAGGAAACATTTGTATCCCGATTTTTGTGGGAACATAAATTTTTATTTCTCTAGGGTAAATAACTAGGAATGGGATTGCCAGGTCATATGGTAAGAGTATAGTGAAATTTGTAGACAACTGCCAGGTCATATTCGAGAGTGGATATAATATTTTGCATCTCTAAAAGCAATATCTGAGAGTTTCCAGTTGCTCTGCTTCCTTATCTGCACCTATAATTGTATTTTTTATTTTAGTCATTCTAATAGGTGTGTAGTAGTATCTCATTGTTTTCATTTGCATTTTTCTAATGCATGATGATGTTGGACATCTTTCGAAATGCTCATTTGCCCCCTGTATGTCCTTTGGTGAAGTGTCTGTTCAAGTCTTTTTGTCCATCTTTAAATTGCTTGTCTTCTTACTGTTGAGTTTTAAGAGTTCTTTATATATTCTAGATATAGTTGCTTTGTCAAAATGTGATTTGCACACATTTTTTCCAGTTTGTACCTTATCTTTTCATTCTCCCAACAAAGTATGTTTACAGAGCAAAAGTCTTTAATTTTGACGAAGTCTAATTTATTGGTTTTACATACTCTGCATCAAGCCTTCCGTGTCACGTCGCAAGACTCTTTGCCTAACCCTAGGTCAGCATTGTCTGTTTTCTTCTAAAAGTTTCATAGTTTATATTTTACATGTGTATCTATGACCCATTTGAAGTTAGTGTTCGTGTAAAATGTGAGATTTAGGTTGAGGGAACTGGCTTCATTCTTTTGCTCACGGACGTCCATTCCCATCAGCGTTTGCTGAGATGACCAGCATTTTCCCGTGGACTTGCGTTTGCACCTGGCCCAAACTCGGTTGGCATCTTGGGACAGGTCTCTTTATTTGTCCCATCGATTTGAGTGTCTGCCCCTTTGCCAGTGCCACCATGTCTTGATTATTGTAGCCTTAAGTAAGTCTTAAAGTTAGGTGTTGTAATTCCTCCAGCTTTATTCTTAATTTTCAAAATTGTTGTAACTATTCTAGTTCTGTTGACTTTTCATATAAATTTCAGAACCACCTTGTCTGTCTCTACCAAAAAAAAAAATCATGCTTGTATTGTTATTGGAACTACATTAAGTCTACATCTTGGCATCTTGACAACGTTGAGTCTTCTAGTCCATGAACATGGTGTGCCCGTTAATTTAGGTCTTCTTGTATTTCTTTCATCCGTGCCTTGTAGTTTTTAGCATGCAGATGTTATATATGTTTTGTTAGATTTGTACCTAATACTTCTCTTTTGGGGGGAAACTACTGTAATTTTTTTTAAATTTCAGTTTGCAGTTTCTCATTACCAATTCCTAGAAATATAGTTGACTTTTGTATAGTGCTCTTGTACTCTATAATCTTAGTCACTTTAGTTATAAGAAGGTTTTTGGGTAGATTGCTTGAGTTTTGTTTTTACATGTTTGCTTAGTTTTTTAACATAGACTATCATTATCTGCAAAGCAAGAGTAGTTTAATTTCTTTCTTTTCATATCATGCATTATATGTCTTTTTCTCGTTGCCCTGTTTAAGGCTTCCAACGTGGCATTGAAGGGGCGTGGTGCAAACACACACCCTGACCTTCACCCCATCCTGGGAGAGAGTGTGTAGCCTTTCACCATTGCGTATGACGATCGTTGTGGGGTTTTGTACTCATTTCACTTTCTGACGTCTCCCTTCCCACCGGGACGTGCTCCAGCCATGCTCCAAGAGCAGGCTGTCTCTACTCTCAACTCAACCCTCGGTGCCTGGCACAGTGCCCAGCACACAGTAGGCCATCGATAAGTAATTCTCTACCTTAGGAACATCGCCAGTCTGTGTGACAGACAACACAGAATCTTAGCTGAACGTGCTGCACAGATATCACAAAAAAATATATAACCACGCAATAAATACTCCAGTGGACCCAACCAGGCATGGCCTGGTGGAGGGTGGAGTCGGCCATGTTAGGCTGTCGAGCGTCTGTGGATCGGCTCGCCGGCACGCCGTCCCGTGTCAAAGACTTCGTCCACGAGGGGTAGTTGACTGCAGCAAAACAATCATTTTAGATTGAGAACATTCCTTTGCCAAGGGGAGTTCAAACACAAAGCTCTCCGCTCTGAAACACAGGGGCTTTCAGGGTAGAGAGTCCCACTGCTCTGAAATCTTAGGCCCTCAGACGGGTGGGGTTGCTTCGCTAAATTTATTTCAGCCGCTTATAGCAACAGAAGGGGGAAGAAGGGGGCGGCTGCTCGCACACCAGCCCTGGCTCTGGGGTATTAATATCTGCCAGGTCAGGCTTTTATTTGGGTTTTGTTTTACCTTTTGGGGGTGGGGAGGCAGGCAACAGGAATATCTCGGCTGCATTGCTTGAGCTGTGGTTTCCCACCTTTCTCCCTGTGAGCTCACTCCCCCCACCCCCCCAAGGCCACATCCAGCCCGCTGCTCCCCTGCCTGGCCTCCGATAGCTCTCTGTTGCTCTGCCCAGCCTTGCGGGGAGTGGGGGGGGCTTTCTCTGCAGTCTCATGCAGACACCGCTGACACTAGATGTTCTCCCCTTCCCAGAAGGGGTCTGAGCATGAAGAGAGAGAGAGAAATTGAGATTGAGATTGAATCTGTTTGCTTTCTGGCACAAGCGTGGACTAGGGAGACTGGAGTCTTTGTCCCCGGCCCCCAGCAGAACCCCCTCCCCAGTCCCACACCTCCACCCGCAGCAGCTCCACGACTTGAATCTCGGAGTTGCTGGATATGAAACCCAGGCCTTTTTGTCTCTGTGTTCCTTCTCCTCGGCCTCCCCAAAGCACTGAACGCGCCTTCTCCGTGCCTGATACCTCAACAGTCTCTTCTGTGTCGCCTGCCCCAGGCCCCTAGGTAGCAAAAGGAGTTCAATGAAACCACTGTGTTGTTTTTTAGAAACCTGCTCTTGTGCTGAGTTTGGCATGCTCTGTGGAGCGCAGGTCAATTACTTCCCACGGATGGGGGAAACTGAGGCACAGGAGGGGAGGTGGCAGCAGGCAACTGCCCATGGCCGGGAGGTGAGGTCGGCGTGCGCAGACTGGCTCTAGGAGGTGCTGGGCCTGAAGGAAGGCGGGACTCCCTGGGTGGGACCTGGCTGCTCCGTGCACACCATATGAAGTGCCCACGAGGAATAGGGGACGCACAAGGGAGCTCGAAAACCTGTGCGCTCGAGACCTGAGGGATTCCATGAGAACTCGGGGAAGTGCCTCACACGGTGCCCAGCCCATGGGAACCTAACAAATGCTGGTTTGACTTCTTGGCAAGCTCCTGCTTCCTGGGTCACCAAGAAAGCAGGGTGAGCAGCATCTGTCCTCTCCACTCCCCCTGCCCCCAGGAACACTGCACCGGGACTGCTGGGCGGGGGAGGGCCTGCTACAGGAGCTGGGGAGAGGCCCCGGATGAAGCCTCTCCGGGGGGTTCTCGCTTCAAACTAGGGGGTCTGCTCCAGCGTCATCAGGGGTATAGCACATACTTGTAAAGTGCTCACAAGTAAACCAAGTTCCTATTTGCCCCAACGCCGGCCAGTTTGCTTTGGAGTGATCCCCTAGTCCAGACTGGAGCAGACCCCACCCTGGGGAGCCGTCCCTTTGAGGAGCAGGACCCACCTCCCCAGCCAGAGCAGGGATCAGACAGCTCTTGGAGGGTCGCCACGTGGGCAGCCGGCAGAGGAGAGAGGATGGACGTTTGCCACGGCCCTGTGACTTCTTTAGATCTGAGTTTCTCCCGCCAACTGCACCCTCCACCCCAGGGCGGGGGTGGGGGGAGGGGAGAGGGACTGCAGGCCCCCAAACCAGGGCCTGCCCTTGTCTGACCAAAGGCAACCAGATCTGCTGCAGCTGTTCAGTGAGAGAACAAGCTCTCCCAGAGACCAGGGAAGCAGCTGGAGAAAGATTCCTGCCAGCCCGGGGGTGTAAATATTTATACAACGTGGTGCGTGGGAAGAGGCTAGGCAGAGGGAGGTGGCAGGAACGGGCGGCACTGAGACCACAGGTCTAAGGAGCCTGTGCTTTAGCCTCAGGTGGGAAGGGAGTGGTAGCTGGGATCCTAATCTCCACCCGAATTCCTACATCAAAGAGACCTGGTCCTTACCCCCAGCTCTCCTTGCAGAGTTGAGGGCAGAACTTAGAAAAAAAATGCATCCCCGGTCCCCTAACCGGTCTTCCTGTCCAGGATGACCCTTGAACCAGAGATAAACCAAACCCACAGGGCTCAGGAGTTGGGGCCTGGAGGCTCCTGGGTCTTACGGTTCTAGGGTCTTAATAAATACTGGATTCCAAGAGTTGGACTCTAGGGTGGGAAGCTTAGAAAATATAAGTAAACTATAAGCAGAACAGAAAGTATAAGCAAAGATTTTTCTCAGCCTTCTATATTATCAATAGTATTTTTCTAAAGTGGCAGAGAACATTGTGCATTGATGAAGATGATGAGGAGGAATGGATGGGACCTGGCAAAAGGTGTGGAGGGTGAGGGGGCCCTCGTGGCACTTGCAGAGAAGCATCTGGCCACCGCCGTCACAGCGCCCAGGAAAAGAGGACAGTGCGATGCGCGTCCACCTGGTGCTCTTGGGTCCCAGGATGCGTCGCAGCCCCAGGTGTGCTCCAGCAGAGGACTCGGCCAGCGCCCAGTGGCACTGACACCCCAGGGTGGGAAGCAAGCCTGGGCCTGGGGCAACAGCCAGATGGACTCCAGTCAGTTTGCCTCGGACAGCTGGGGAGCAGAGCCAGGGCACTCCGCACGCCCCTCCCCACCACTCCAGACCAGGAGGGGTGCGGCTGCAACTTCTAGGATTTCTCCGCCACCACGCCCATCGAGAAATGCCACCTGCTTCTAGCAGTACCAGAGCTGACCCTCAGGACCTCTCACAGGTGGGGTTTGTGTTGCCCCCAAGAGCCTTTAAGATACCTCAGCCCGTTCTTGCATTCCCCGTGTCCTGAAAACGCCCGTTGGCCAGGCGTGGGGGGCATTGGACGGAGGGACTTTCTGCTGGAAAATGGCCTGTGTCTCCCCAGCAGACAGCTCCAGATGCTCAGGCCAACTTCAGCCAGACAGCATGGATCAGAGGATCCCAGACTCCCCCAAGAGGCAGGCCCTGTGCAGCAAGGCATCCCAGCCACAGCCCAGAGCTCTACAAGTCATGTGTGCCCAGGGCTGCACCTCCCCTGAGCCCCAGCCTTTCTGGGTGGAACCTGGTGAATCCCCTGCCTGTCCACCCACCCTGAGCCCCAGCCTTTCTGGGTGGAACCTGGTGAATCCCCCACCCATACACCCGGAGAAGGGCCGGTTCTGTGGCTTCCCTGAGCAATGGGGCCCAGGCCCACACAACATGGACGAAACACCATCTGCCCCCAGCCCTCAGCCCTGGCCTGGCAGCCGATGTCCACCCTCACAGGGGGAGCCTCTCTCCAGAAGGAAGCTCCTCTTCAAAGGACACCAGAGCTGGGGGAGACTCTTCAGACACCCAAGTCCTCTTCTGCCTCCGTGGCCCTGCCTGCCGGCTGTGGCCTCCTCCTTGCCAGCACTGCTTAAACAGATGAGCAGCAACAAAGCCTGTGTGGCCCAAGGAAGTCTTCAGGGGAAAGAACTGAAGCTGAAGGAAAAGGGCGGTGGTGGGGGGAGGGCTGTAAGAAATGGGAGAGGAGGGAAAGTCAGGAAACAGACAAAATAAACCATCCGGGAATCCAGATGTAAAACAAGGAAGGCCAAAAGAAAATGTATGCTAAGAAGGCCACGTAGGGTGGGGAGGGGAATTGAGAATGAAAAAGGAGAAGGGGGCAGTTATAAATATTCCAAAGAGAGAAGAATGTGAAAGCAAACAACACCAGAAAAATAAAAAGTGGAGACCCAGGAGAAAAAAAGAGGCAGCAATGACTCTGAAACAACTACTTTGCCCCTCCACCAGCCACGCTCATTTGCATTCCGAGTCTTACTGCTTCTTGTGGATTCCAGCCTCTTCTGAACACTGAGCAAAGACCGTCCTAGAAAAGCGCGCTTTTCACCTTGCTTTTTGCTCTTCCTACAACTCTCCCAGCGTAACTCAACTGTTGCTGTCCTGCAGCATGAGGACTGATGGCCCTGGGGCGAGGCGAAAGCCCTACCGGTTCCTCCCAGTCAGGTGGCTTCCATCAAGGTGCCCTCTGGAGGGCTCCCCGGAGCATCTGAGCGGGAGGAGCCGCGGGGGCGGTCAGGGGAAGCACTAGGTGTGAAGAAGCCATGTTATCGGCTTTGCATATTCCAGGAAGGGGCTTATCCAGCCACCTCTCCGAGGACCAGGGCTAAACCCACCCACAGAAACCGCCATCCCAGAACAGCAGGCAGCCACGGAAGACTGGCAGAGCCAACTCTATGCACAGCCAGAGGTGGCCCAGCAAGTGCCACTTTTGGAAACAACTTGGACGCTTTAAATTAATTTCCAAGCATTGCCAAGGAGACTTAGGATAGCCACAGCTTTCCCACTGTTGCAACTGACAAACGGTTACTTTAAGTTCACTTTGTGTCCACAAACTGAGCGCGGAGAGACTGGTTCAGTTCCCTTTTTCTGCTTGGCCTTGTTGAGCCCTCTGTTGCCTCTGTTCTTCTGTGAGTTAGCCAATGCCTCTCTTCTCAGTTTTTGCTTGGGCTTTTCCATTCCCCGCACTTAATCAAACCCACCTCCGCCCACTCTTCTGTTTCTCCAGGGCAGCAGTGGCTGGGAGAAAGCTGAAGCAAACCAAGGCAAAACTGAAAAGCAAAGGCAGTAAAACTGCAAGTGAGTTTGGTTTAGCACGCAGCTTTGGCGAACTCGGGCCATCTGCAGTGGGTGCGGTGGGCTCGGAACAGACAGGGGTCTGGGCCTCCCCAAGCCGCCTAAACCTGCTCCGCCAGAGCTCAGCCACGGGGAAGCCACTCAGGCTGAACTCCCGTCGACTGGGACAAAGAAAATGGTGCCCGTGCCAGCCTTTCTCCCTCTAAGAATTCTTAAGGGCTTGACCTTGCTTCTATACCTTCTGTAAGTCCCATTTTGCTTCTCTCAAAAACCGAGCGATGTGACAAAATATACAGAAGGGATAATGTCTAGGTCATGGCCTTAGATACTCAACCCAGTTTCTTCCCATCCTTCCTAACCTTCAAACCTGTCCCAGTCCTATAATCTATGACTCAGACGATTATTTAACTGTGAAAAAAGACAAACCAGGAAATTAGAGGCTGAATGACCTAAAATTTATTCCATTCAGCTGAGCTAATCACCTAGCAAGGGTGTGTATAATAATAAGTCATAATATCTCTGTTCTGGAAGATGCAAACACTGCAGGAAGAAAATGCCTGGTGACTGCGCATCCCAACTTGTCAAGATTTGTCCTCAAAAGGGTGAGTGTCTGGTCCTTAGCCAAGTCGCCTAGCAGTTCGCCGGCCGAGCCTCAGCGCTTCGGAACCAACGCGCCGCAGTGGAGAGCCCCCGCAGCTCCGGCTGACGGGCTCCCGTCCTGGCTGTGCCGCGTCCTGGGCCAGCGAGGGGCTCACCTGCCTTCTCCGAGTCTCCTCCACTGTGAAATGGCAGTGACAGTAATACCGGTCTCCCGGGGCTGCTGAAAGGACAGACGAGCAGAGCTCTTGGCACATGTGAGCAGCCCCCCTCCCCAACAGCACCCCTAGTCAACTGTTGCTGTATGTTAAACAGTGAGTTGGCAAGACCGCGAAGGTTGGAGGCCCCACAAAGTGGGGTTCCACGGAGTCCCTGGAACAGAGTCAAGTATCCTGAGCAGGAGAGAGAAGACGGTCCCAGGGGAGGCCAGGCAGCTGGCGGGTGGAGCGCCGCACGCAGAGCCAAGGACAGCCACTCACAGGCGGGACCTCCGCGTGGGTGGGAGGACGCTGGGGGCTGCCCTGCGGTCCTCCCGCATTAGCTCAGCGGGGCTGCAGCCCCACCCTCGCGGGTGTTCACCCGGCCGTGAAACTCGGTGCACGCTGACCCTGCACCCACTACGAGCTCCGCTCTAACCGGCGGAGAGTTGCAGCGCGCTACAAAGGGCTTAGTGGCCCCAGGCGCTTCAGAACCAAGCGCGTCTGCCCCAGTTCAGAAACCTGCCCTTTTAGGAGCTAGGCTGTAAGGACATGACCAGAGGCTGAGACATTTTTATTTCTTAGAATTTTTATTTCTTATTGCCTTAAGAAGAAAAGGCAAGAGTTTCTAAAGCGTTCTGGAAGTGTGAACACCAACTGACTCTTGGTGACATTTAGGTGGTATTGTTCATTTTTACCTGCAACGAGGACAATGTGGTTAAGTGTGACGAGTCCTTTTTTAAGCGCTGCATACTGAAGTACTGAAGATGACGTGCTCTGACACACAGGATTTGTAGTTTGCCGTGTATAACGCGCACCAGTGGTGGTTGTGCGTATTACACAAGGGCTTGTTATACCCATTGGACATGACCATTACACGCATGTATAATACACATCCTTATTTTTCCCTCAAAAAAAATTTGGGCAAAAAAGTGTGCATGATACAGGGATTCTTGTCTTTACTGGCTCTCATAACACAGTATTCACTTCCTGAGGACCAGCGCCCTTGCCCGAGAGAGGCGGCGGTGCGGGGAGGGCCTGCAGGGGCGGGGAGGGCCGCAGAGCGGGCGGGCGGCCGCGCCAGCGCCTCGAGCCCTCCGGCTCCGGGCCTCTCGGGCAGGGAAGAGCCTTCCGAGGGCCTGCTGTCCACTTCGTGTTGCTTTTGAACTGGGTGAAAATGGCTTTTAAATGGATTTCAATGTATTTTAAGCCACAACGAACTGTTGGTTTGTTTTGTTTTGTTTTGTTTTGTTTTTACCCTAGTAGAATGGGCAAGCTACTCAACCTTTCTAAATTCACTTTCCTCAACTGGAAAATGGGGGGCCGTCACCCGGCCCCTGTTTTCTAGGGTGACGGCAGACGAGGCAGATGTGCGCCCGAGTGCCCAGTGCCATGGGCACAGCGCAAGGGCGGGTCCGGTGCGAGGGGTTTGGCGAATGCGGGCCTTCGCCCCGAAGAACAGAACGCAGTGGAGCCAGCCGGTCTTGGGCGCTCGGGCCGAGTCGTCGATGCCGCCCTTAAACGTCCACATTGAAAGTCGAGGCCCACGTACTCTGGGCTCGCTTTGCTGCAGGCGTCTGCCTGGATGTCACCCCCTCCAGGTGTCACAGAGAAATCACTGCTGTCTTCGTCCCTTCGCAGAAGAGCCGCCCCTGCTCTGGGGCAGATCAGGCCACGGGGGATGGAGCGCCCACTGCTTTCTCTCTGGGTGAAGAACGAACTGGAAAACGAGGAACAGGGCTCTGCCCACGCGGTGCTGTTGCTCGGAATGGTGAAATGCATTTCGAGAAAGCAGGCCTTCAGCAGATCAACGCATACCCAAAGACGGAGCCAGCGGGGTTCGGGTACGCGGACCCAGAGCAGGCCCTGTTCTCAGAAGCACCCTTCGCAGGGGCCTTCTGGGGCCTTCCCCGCTGAGCCTGGGGCAAGCGGTCATGAAGGTTTCCAGACAGCAGGGGGCAGCACAACACACCCTCCCCAGTCACAGGGACCTGCCAAAGGGCCAGGCAAGGTGACCTGGCCACAGACACATTTACCCCGAACAAATCTGAGTAGCCACGGCATGCTGAGGGAGGAAGCCCAGGCCAGGCAGGGGTCCCACACGGCCAGTTTTTAAGTCTTTGCCACTTGCCCCCAGGCAACTGGGTAGTGGCTTCCTGTGAGACAAGTGTCAGGCAGAAGCAGGTACTTGGGACTTCAGGTAAGAGATGGGATCTGCCCTGTACCAACCTGCCCCACACCCAGCCTCTCCTTGCCGCCACTGCCCACTGAATCCTGCAAAGTCTCTGGACCCTCTTCCCTAGGAAGAAACAGGAGGGGGGGGCGCCCAGGACAAAGTGCCAATGTTCTCGAGAGGTCCTTGGGCTCGGGACCCTTGACATGCGTTCATGGGGTTATTCTAAACTCCCAAAAAAGCCCTGGCTCCAGAAAACAGAGCCGTCTGAAGACAGGAGTGAAGGTTACAGGCTTTGCAGTCACTATGCCTGGGTTCAAATCCCAGCTCTATTTACCAGCCCTGTATCAATAGGTACCGAGGTACTGAGTCCCCTGTGCCTCAGTTTCCTCCTCCGGGTAATGAGGAGGACAGTGGCTGTACAGGGCAGAGCTGTTGCTTGCGACAGTGGCTGGCAAGTAGAAAATTCTCAATGAATATCAGCAAGGCCTCCTCCTCAACGCAGTGGGGATGTGCGACTCCTGACCCCACAGGTCCCGGGAGAAATAACTGCACTAAAGGAAGTGTAAAGTTCTCATAGAAAGCACTCAGAGACATGCGTAGGAGACTGCTCTCAACACAGACCAAGAGCCCCCCCCCCAATCTGTGTTTCTTTCCATCAAAATGCAGCAGCTCAGGTAACCCCCAGGCTGTGAAGGCTTCCTGGAGCAGAGCCCTCTGAAGTCTGCAGCCGGTCGGGCTTACCCGGCGTTTCCCTGGAGGGGGAGAGGGAAACAGGCACCGGGCACAGCCCTCCTGTGCTCACTTTGGGTTTTGTGCAGGACGAGCAGAGGGCGCCGCTCAGATCTCAGCTGGGTTTCTCACGTGCGTGGCGTGGGCCAGAGGCTCAGAGGCAGGCAGACGGCTGCCCTGTGCCGGACAGGCCTGCCCCAGAGCAGGCGCGGAGCCTGCCAGCCTCGGCAGGGCTGGGTTTCTCGGAGAAGGGGAGGAAAGGGTTAAGCCCACTCTGGACTCTGGAGGAGGGCTCTGCTGCTATAAACAGTGAGCCAGGGGAGGGAGGGAGCTGACACAGGATGTGGCCAGGGCTCGAGCTGTCTGATTATTAACTTCACTTTTATTTGGAGGGGGATTCGATTCTCTGTTTTACTTCCCATCAAGGAAGTGAAAGCCCAGGTCTCGGAGGGGCCTGGTTTCAAATTGTTTTGTCACAGCTCATTTATTTTTCCTCTTAAATAAATAAACAAAACCACCTCTTTGTTTTCCCCTTAATGAGCGCTCAGCAAATCATCTGTGGGTGAGGCATGAAAGGGGTTTTCTGGAGTCCTCCGGAGGGCACTTCTGGCTGACTCGCAAAGGAAAAAAGGATTCCTCCTTCGCCTCAGCCTTCCCTCCCAGACTCTCAAGGCACTTGCTTTTTTTCCTGCCTCCTTGCAAGGTCTCAGCCTAAAATGAAGGCCTCGAGCCCAGTTTGGACCTTCCTTGGCTGGGTCTCGGGGCCTGATGTGCTGACAGCCATCCCGTGTCACAGGCGCCAACCCAAGGCCACAGGGAGGAAGTAACCGAGGCGAGACTCAGTGGTTGGTTAGTCCTCTTGGTCCAGCCAGGGCCCACGGTTTGGGTTCCTATGGCGCCCTGATATTTACACTAAAAATAACCTAAAGCAAGTAAACACAAAAGGATTCCATGACAGGGCTTAGGAAAACACCAGTACCTATTCCTCTGCCCAAGGTTCAAAACGAGAGCGAGAGCAGGGACTTTGCTTCCAGCACCACAACCTATTCAACAATTTCAGGATTCTCTTGCAACAGCCCTTTCCTAAATGACCCACAGGTGTGAGGCCCACAAAGACCAGCATCACAGCGTCCCTACACTCGCCTCACGGTGCCCTCGGGGCAGCATGGAAAACAGGAGTGCCCTCAGACAGAGGCTCACGGTACTGCAAGTGGGCAAAGGGGGAGACAGGCAGATTCTACGGGAAACAAAGGGAGGGAGCCTGAGGAAGCCTTCCTGGAGGAGCTGATATTTGAGCTAGACCTTGAAGGGTTGACAATATTAAGGAGAAAGAATATTCTAGAAGCTGAAAAGTACCCAAGTGACAGAGAGACATTATCAGTGTGTGAACGTGGCCTGGAGGGCTTGTGGCTCCTCAAATAGCATTCTGAATGCACGTTAAAGCCCTCCTGTGGGGAGGGGCTGGAGGTTGAGTCAGCCTGGAGGATTCTGCTCCAGGCTGCCGTCCTTGACCCCTGGCTTGGAGACGCAGGACCTGTGAAGGAGTCGCACTTTGGGTTGTGAGCACCACCCTGGGATAAGCACCCCACTGGCCTGACACTCGGCAGGGGCTGACAAACACCTGAGGACCAGTTGGAGCAACTTCTGCTTCCTCTGACGCTGTGCCCTTTGCACGTGGGGCATGAAGAAAGATGCCTGGGACAAATCCAGTGCACTTACAGAAGCTCGGGCTCCTAATGGCTCATGGAACACGGTTTCCCAACAGCCCCGGGGAAGTTGCCAGGGTCCAAGGTTTTCTTGAAGTGCTTAGAAATTCCTCCTCATTCCCACGGCATTTCAGCCTCCAGACCCTGTGCTCGCCCTAGGCTGGCCGGGGAGAGGGTTAAGTGCTCTCGAAGATGGCTGCCTTGTTTTGCACTTCAGAGGGGGTCACGGGAGGTTGCCCTTTGCCTCCGGGGATGCAGTCAAGGTCCTGCTGCCTTCCCTGGCACTCTGCCCCAGGTGGCCTGACACAGTCTCCTCCCCTGGACGTCCTGCAGTCCCAGGCCTCCAAACCTTCCAGGCCCAGGGTGGGCCAGCCTCCAGCGTGAGGCCATGCTCTGGAGGGATGAAGCAGGGAGGGCCTCTCAGCGACACTAGGGCCAGGGGTACACACCATCTGAACCCTTTTAGCTTCTCAGAACGTCTGGGTCCAGTGGGCCAAAGCCGAGGCTGCTGCTTGGGACCAGATCCCTTTGTATTTCTTGGCTCCTGACGGAGGCACCCCCATGGGCTGGTCTTACAAGCAGGCCTCCTAAGGCTGCTCCACCTGAAGCCTTTGCACAGGCTCCATGGACGTGGTCACACTGCCCTCCAGTGGCCAGCCCACCAAATAGCACATGTGAGCCCTGTTTGGGGGGCGGGGTAATGGCCCAGCGTCCATATACTGGGCTGGCCCCTGATTAGACATGGGCTGCTACATTTGAAAACGTGGCTGTGCTTGCCCCCGGCTGTCCTTTGCCACAGTGGACACTTAGAGAACAGCAGGGGACTTGCTTCCTCCAGGGGTTCTCAAACTTGAGTACGTACCTGAATCCCCTGGAGAGCCGGTTCAAACCCAGATTGCTGGGTTCCACACCCCAAGGTAGAGAACTTACTTTTCTAACAGATTCCCAGGCGCTGCTGCAGCCGCGGGCCACATGGTCCTGAGACCACATTTGCAGAACTACAGGCTTGGCTCTCTCATCCTGTTCCGTAGGTTCGAGTGCTCACTCATTGGCCAACATAACGCACCCTGTGGGCACGCAGGACAAGAAGTGCCCGTGACCACGATCCCACCCCACTAAGTGGGGTTTAAACTAACAGAAGAGACAGACTTGTTTCAACAAATAATCTTTAAAAAAAAGATTCCATTTGAAAGGTGGGGGACATGGTGGGGCCAAGGGGCAGAACACCGAGGTCTATGCATCTGGTACCCAGAGACCTGCCTCTTCAGAAGGCGCCACATTCAGAGAAGGGGAGGAGACACTCTGGACCCTTCGCTGGCAGCCATCTCCTTCAGTGCCCAAGAACGGCGTCCCGCCTTCGGGAACCTCAGCCTGTTGCCCATGGACTTGTCGCTGCCTGAACCAGATCTGCGTGGGCTCCTTCCCAAGGCCTAAAGGAGAGTCAGCTTTGGCAGGTTCGGGTTTGCAAGGTGATGCCGATAAGACGTGGCGTATCATCTCCCCACCCGTGCCCCCACCACTTCCTCTCCTCCTTACCTCGGGGCCAGGACACGGCCATTTTTCTGGGCCGCATTCTTAAGCGCCTCCTGTGTATGGGTGCACTGGAATCACTGTGGTGCCTGGGGAGGCGTGCCACAGGGTGTGAGGCCGGTCCTGCGCTCTCCCTCCGCTCCAGGCACCTTGCAGGGCAGGTAGGAGGGGCATACCGTCCCTGCCCCAGCCTGCTGCAAGCACTGCCGACAGCGCCCCGGGGCAGCCCTTGGGGGGCAGACGGGGCTGGCAGGTGGAAGCCAGGTGCGGGTTCCTCCCACTGTTCAAGAAATTCAAATGTTCCTCCTATCATAAGCCAAAATGGCGCAGAGCACAAAACTATTACCATTCATTTATATGGAAAATATTTTGAGTGCTCCCAGGCCCCCGAACCTACCAAATCATACTGACTAGCACACAAAACCTAAAGTAACACACGGTAAACGCAGGCATACACAAGATACATCGCCGTGAAGCACAGATGCTCACAGGCCTATGGCAACTTGACGCTGGGCATAGTTCCGGGGTCAGGAGCTTGGTGGCGCCACTGCCACCATTCAGGGTGTGTGCAGGCCCTAGGACGCTGGCTGCAAAACAGGCTGAACGCTGCTTTCAGTTTTCACCTGTCCTGACGAAAGCGAAAATCTTCTTGGGATTTCTTTTGGTTGGCGCAAAAAGGAACGTGCTGATGTAGGGCCTCTGTAACAGTGAAGTGGCAGCAGGCAAGCTTTTGAAATATGTGGGATAGTGTATTCTTTTGTGAGGATGCTTGTTGCTTAGTGTCCATGCCAGCTGCAAGGGAGCAGGGTGGGTGAGCCCCTGCTGCTGTCCACTGCGTCTTCGGTCCTCATGCTGTGATGAGGGGGCATCCGCCCACTAGGCCTGCCACCTTACGCAGTCACTTCCTTCCCCAGTTTTCTCACCTGAAAAATGGGGGGTGGGGACGAGTTGTATTAGTTGGTCCCCCAGGGCGGTCTACGCCTAGCTCACGGGCACACAGTTGGAGAGATGCAGGAGCAGAACTCGTCCTGCCTAGTGACCCTACAGAGAGAGGCCTCGAGTTCTTGCCTCCTTGGGGTTTCTTGGGAAGGGAGGGAAAAGCACCAGAAAAATTAGGTGCAGCTTTGACGTTCAACCAATCCAGTTCAAATCCTGGCTCTTCTCCTCACTCACTGTGTGATCTCTGGCAAGTGGCTTCACCTCTCCGAACTTCAACTTCTTCAGCTGAGAAATGGAGATAACATAGCACTTACCTCAGAGGGTTATTCTGAAGATGAATAGTAATAGCTATCACCTATCGACTGTTTGTTCCACGCAAGACACTGAGCTAAGGGTTTCTCATCAATTACACGAGGTCGCGCGAGGAAGCCACGGTCTTACGCCAGCGAAGAGCACAGCTCTGTAATGGGGACCGTGGTGTCATGGGCTCACCACAGCCCGCACCCAGTGCTTGGCGCACATGGGCGCGTTCAGTGGACAGAAGGAGCTTGGCGAGGCCTTGCACAGACGGTGACTTTCATTAGCAGCCCGAGAAGAGGGTTCTTTTGAAGAGGTCCTGCAGCAAAGAGAAATATGGGGGTGAGTGGCCTGAGCTGAGGGCCAGCCCCAAGTCTAGAGCAAGCTGGTGTCTAGTTAGCCAGTGTCCCAGCCGGGATGTCAGCTCTTACTCACTCTTCCCAGAAAGCAGCTAATTAGCCTCCCAGCAGCTAGGAGCTCCCCAGATGAAAGCTGCTTAATACACATGCAAGGCGTGACCCCCATATTTATAACCAAGGTTGCCTGGGGTGAGGAAGGCCCGGGGGCGGAAAGACAGGCCAGATCGGTGCCTCGCCTTCTTTATGACAGAGGTTCTCAGGGAAGCGAGCCTGAGAAAAAGGCTCCGAGGCGGTGGGCGGGCAAGAGGCCACCCAGCCTCTGGGGGTGGGAGGAGCCAGGGGGCTGAGGGGGCTGAGTGCACCACGCCCCAGGCAGCCTCCCAGCCCAGAAGCTCCCAGGCCAGGACACAGCCTACAGTAGGGAGGGTCGGAGTGAGGGCTCTGATGCTGGGCTACCCGGTGGAGACCCCAGACCCAGGGTGGCCATTGCAGGTGCCAGAGCCTCAGCGTCCTTATCTGCAGAGTTGGGATAATGACCGTCCTGACCTCACGGCTATTAGCTGATAGCACTTAGTACAGGCAGTCCTGGGCACCCATTGTGTAAAGAGTGATGGTTTGTGCATTTGTCCATTCAACAGAATAGACAGACACTTACTGAACACCTACTATGTGCCAGGCTCTGGATGCTGGACACACCATTATGAACAAAACAGATCAAGGGTTTCCTCCCGGGGAGCTTGCATTCTGTGGGCAGACAGACAATACATACAAGAACCAGGAGGTCCCCAACACATCCCCCTGCAGTGGTCTACACTGTAACAATTCTTGTTTTGGCTGAAAAATGTTCCATCTTATGTAAGCGCCTCCATTTTTTCACAGACAAGGAAACAGACAGGGCAAATAAGCAACACACGAAGGTCACAGCCAGTTCTGGCAGAGCAGGGATTTGATCCCAGCTGGAGTCCACGCTGCTGCAATGGCCATGCGGCTGCAGGACCCTGCTCTCCAGAGACCCCTATCCAGGCACTGCCTGCAGGGGGTGGGGCCACCACTGGGGGCAGCTGTTGCTCCCCACGCGTGCCCAGACTCTTCCCAGCACGGGCTCACAGGTGTGGGCGAGGTGGCCTGCCAGTCACCCTGCTCCAGGCGAGGCAATCATGGCTCAAGAGGCCACCTCCTCAGGGACAATTCCTGCTCCTGGCCACCCACGAGCCAGGATTCCCAGGGTTCAAACCCTCCTTCTCAACTGGGTCATGAGGTTGGGAAGTCCCTCAGCCCTAGGACCAACCTGGTGGGCAGGCCAGGTCAGGGGCACTGTCCCCAGCCAGCTCCCCTGGGCAGTACTGTCAGGCCCATCCAGAAAGTGGACACTTCAGTGGACAGACGTGTATTCAGCACCCACTCTATGCCACGTTGCCCCGGCTTTAAGGTGCCCCCTTTCCCAGGAAGGTGCCCACCCCCTGACAGAAAACTGGATGCTTGTGAAGAGGTCCCGCAGTGAGGAGAAACGTGGAGAGTGGACCAAGGAACAGGATGCAGGGAATCCCTGACCTCAGTCACGGAGGCTGCACACACGCCACCTTGCCAGCTTCCCGCCTCAGTCCAGGTGGGGGCACAGGACTCTGGGACACCTGCCTGGGGATGCCCCCTCGGCTCCTCCGTGCCCAGGCAGGGTGTGGTCTTCCCTGTCCATTTACATTTGGACCATGTGCCTGCCTAGTGCCCATTCATTCATTCACTTTACTCATTCAGTCCATAACGGTCACACTGCTGGGCAACAAGGATCCAAAAGTTAAAAAAAAAAAAAAAAAGCCCTGTCCTTTGGAAGCAGCCTAAGGAAACCGACAATGACCACCTGGCCAGGACTGCCGCCCCGTGGGCAGCTGAGCTGGAGCGGGGGGGCACACCTGCTTGCATACAGCCCACAGCCGAGCCCACGCCTACCGTGACCCCCCAAAAGCAGGTCTGCTCAGTGGATCAGGCTGAAAACTCGGTCTGAGGGCTTCGGGCTCCACCCACACTCACACCCTACCCGGGTGCAGGAGGCTTTCCCCAGAAAGAAAATGTCCCCAAAAGGTGCCCCTAAGGACTGGCTGGTGGGAAGGGAGGAGCCCCCCAGAGCTCTTCCATCGCTTTGCTCCGGGATGCAACAGTGGGGGTGCTGGGCTGAGCTCCACGGCCAGGGGACTCACCTAGGCCGATACACAGCCACTGCCCACAGCAGTGCCACCCCCGACGGCTGGGCACTTCCTAGGTCCCAGGTGCGTGCTCAGCATGGCACGTGCGTCCCATAAACCACTGAGACTTTTACCAGCAACAAGAGAATCTGCGTTCTGGTCTGATGCACTGATAAGTCCCCCATAGCAGCCCTGCACATCCCTGCCAGCCGAGGCTGGCACACAGCACTCCCCTGAATACTGTGCAGACTCTGTTGGGGGGAGGGGAGAAGGAGGAAACCCCTCAACCCCTAGAGCCCCCCAGTGATGCTCTGGCCCTCACCTCTCTTCCACCCAGCTGACCCTTCCACTCAGCCAGTCTTAGTCCTATAGCACCTGAAGCACCTTCTGCCCCCAGGAAGCCCCCACAGCATCTGGGGTGGGTGCTGACTAATTCCTGGCCATGTACAGTCTTCATGGCCCCACAAGGACAAATGGCCCCTCAAAGGGGTCAGATGCTCTAGGCCTACCCCCACTTCCACTGCTGTCATGGAGACCTTGGCAGGCAAGGGAGAAGCTGGATCTTCCAGGTGTCTTGGTTGACCTTGTGCAACCCCAGAGTACTCTTTGGGCAGAAGGCGAAGGGGTGCATGAGAAGGCCTGTGATTATCTACTTCATTTCAGGGGTGGGTGTGGGGGCCATCTGCCCAGGGAGCACAGCCTGGCCAAGAGGCAGGGTGAGCCCCTGGCTGTCCCAGGGGTAGCCTGGGACAGGTGGGGTGGCCTTGGTTAATGTACTTTACACGCATTAATCGTGAAGCTGATCTTTACACCCACCCTGGGAAAAGGAAGGTGCACAAGTCCCCATTTCACAGATGAGGAGACTGAGGCTCAGAAAATTGAGAAATGCGCCTGTAGTCACATGGCCAGGAACCAGTACAGTCAGAATCCACAAATGGTCCTTCTGGCCCCAGAGACTTTGCCTTTGACCACCTAGAGCTTCCCTGAGGGCTGTGGCCCTGGCACCTGAGATGCCCAGGCATCTGGTGAATGAGGGAGTGAGCGGACAGGAGGGCAGACAAGCGGACCGATGTGGCGGCGAGGGAGTGGGAAAGGGCACAGGTGGACGAGCGGACGAGGAAGGACTCGGCAGGGTGGGGAAAGGGCTCAGCTGGGTGGAGGAGCAGTGCTGCTTGTCCCGAAGCCTCTGAGGGAGAGGAAGGGATGTGGCTTCTGAGAACTCGGCGGCCCACTGGGACGCCCGCTGACCATGAAGAGCCCGCCCCCAGGTGTCTCTCTCTAGACAGCAAGTGTGCAGAGCAAGGGGCCCAACGACCGAGTAACGGGCTGGCCTGGTCGGTCCGCAAAGGGCCACTGAGAGCTCTCTAGCTTAAGAGGACCCTGGGCCAGGCATCGACCTGCGCACCCTGCTGGGAGGAAAAGAGGAGCCAGAGACCCACTGGCCTCGCCTGTGGAAGTGGGGAAGAGGGGGAAGTGGGGACTGGGGTGGGGCGCGGGGGGCCCTCCACGCTGCCCTGGACCAGCAGGTGGTTCCGGCCAGGACGGCACCCTGCGCTATGGCCCCTGGGCCCCAGGGTCAGTGCCTGGGCCTGTTTGCCTAAGGGGGTGGGTGCGAGCTGGCATGGGAGCGGCTCACCGAGAGGTCACTGCTGTGGTCAGCGAGGGTCAAGGGCCTTTCTTCTGGGGTCAGGCCCCACTTGGGCTTTGGACTAGGGGGTGGGGCAGGCTGGACTGGACCCAAGAGTGGAGTAATGTGGCAGAAAGGGGGTCAGGCTGAGGCTGCTGCTCTCCATGGGGGCTGTGTGTCTTAGCATCTCAGATCTGGGAGGAGGCACCTGTGGGTCTGCCAGCCCAGCCCCCGGCGCCTGCCGGGAGCGCCAGAGAAAGTAACAGGACCCAGTCCAGCGCAATTCCATGAATTAAAGGGCACAGAGAGGACGCCAAGCAAGCAAGGGGCAGGCGAGGTTCCCGGTGTCTGGAGAGCAAGTCCCAGGCACTGCTCACCTCTGGGGCCATGCCTGCTCAGGCGCAGCCCCCGCCCCCAGCCCCAGGCCCAAGTTCTTATCCCAGCCCCCAGTGGGGGTGACCCAAGGTCCAGGGAGGTAACAGGGAGCTGCGAAGGGTGGGGGTAGGGTGCACACAAAACTCCTGAATCACTTGGCTCCCTGCCCTGTGCCCTCTGGCCCTCCCCCAGGAAACCTTATTTAAGGGGACAGAGACCAGCACTGCCCTCAGTGTGGCCTTTCGGTGCAGGGTCTCTCACGTTTGTTAGACCCCTACCCACAAACAGAGACTTTCTGGAGAGTACACTCCACCCAAGAAAATGCCACAGAGGTCAGTTTGGACATGGAGCAGGGCCACAGTGGGAGACAGAGTTTGGGGTCAGGGGGAGCCTCAGCACGGGCCCTGAGAAGCAGGCGAGCGCCCTCTGGTGGCTCCTTGTGGCGCAGGCGCACAGCCGCACTCCTGAGCTCACTCGTGAGCGCAGCCCCAACCGCAGCCTCCAGCAGCCTAGGAGAGCATCTTACAACCAACCCACAGTTTACTTAAAAAAATAAAAATAAAGAAACTGGCCCAACTGACGTCAGAAGGACATCATGGGGACTGCACCACATTTGCAGTCCTCTTAGAAATGCGTTCCACAATAATAATAATAATGACGCCAAGGTCAAAAGCTGTTTCAATCCTCACGATGACCCGGTGAAGGAGGCATTGTTACTTCGTTTCCAAACGCAACGGGGGCTTGCACAAGAGCACGCAAACAGTGACTGGCAAAACCAGGGTGTGAACGCAGGTGTGCCGCCACACTCACTCTGTTTTCTGGGCTCTGACTGCTCAGGTCCTAACAAGAAGCCTCATTTCCAGCCAAGGGGAACCTTTTTCTTTCCTGTCTCCTCTCAAGAGACCCCGCCCTACTGGACAAAAGGCAGGGAAATGGCCCTCCCTCCTCATGATGAAAAGGGTGGGTGATACGCCTTTGCTTGTCTTGGTACACTTTACAAAGGGCTTTCACCCGTGTCGCCTCATCTGCGCTCCACACCAGGCCTGACACCGAAGGGGGTGAGGTGGCCTCACACCACACACAGCCCCTAAGTCAGGGCTCCCCTCGATGTTCAGCACTGTGTTCACGTAAGCCCCACCGGGGGCCAAACCCTGATACCTGAGAGTCCTGTAAAAATCCACTCCCCCCCTCCAAAATATTTGCAAAACCTACCTGAAAAGGGACTGGTATCCAACACTTAGAAAGAACTCGTATAATTCAGTAACAAAAGGACAAATAACCCCACTTAAAAACAAGTGAAAGATGTAAATAGGTGCTTCTCGAAAGGAGATCTACGAATGGCCAGTAAGCATTTAACAAATGATCATCAGCACCATTAGTCATCATCATTAGTCATCATTAGGAAATGCGAAACGAAACCGCAGAGATACTCTTCTCCGCCCACCAGAATGGCTAAAATTAAAAAGCCTGACAAAACTACCCCGTGCTAATGAGGGCTTAACGGGAACACGCGTACATTGTTGGTGGAAGTGTAAATAAGGCAGGGTCTCGAGAAGCAGGGAACATTCCACAGCAAGTGGAATGGGGAAGCTGAGCCGGACGGCTGAGTCACGCTGGACGCATCCAGCGCCCTGACTCCCCCGCCTCCTTCTCCCTTGCAGGTCCGCTCCCTCACGCAGTAAGCCCCCAGGACACTGCGGTTCTGATGAGCATCAGGGGCTCTCAGGAGCAAAGCCTCAGGTCTGCTGACCAGAAACATAGAGTTTTGGTCAAACGAGAGGTCACCTCCAATCCTCGGCTCCCGCTGGGTTTCAGCTCCAGGCCCAGAACAACAACAAAACCAGATGGAGTGACACCACAGCTGGTATCGGAACCGGATGCACTGACCAGTGACCCCCCCCACCCTCGCACTGACCCGTTAGTAGAGACCATGACCCTGACTCATCATGCTCATTTTGATGAATCAGCATATTACAGGACCCACCTGGAAAACGGGTGACTATTCCACTGAGATTCTCCCCTGAGAACTCCCCTAAAATTCCTGCCTTTAGAAACAGATAAAAAACCTTCAGACAAAAGACCCGGTGCACATGCACATACATGCTCACTCGAGTGTGCGCTCTCTCTCTCGCAACCCCATGCCTTCTTTCTTTACGCCCCCAGGCATCTATCTTTACTTTCTTTCTCCTAAGCTCTAAGGGTCCCCACGAGACTTGCAACCAGGGGAGCAGCAGGCAGCAGCAGCTCGTCCCAAGATAACCCCTGACCCTCTAACCCCCTGACCCCCTGACCCCGTCTCCGAGGGCCCTTCTTCTGCCTCTGTAACTTGTTTCCTGCATCCATTCGGCCCAGCCGGCTCACTGCTTCTGTAACTTTCCAAAAGGCCAAGGCAGCTCTTCGAGCATCCTGCTCGAATCTTCCCTTTGAGTGTATTTTCACCTTGCATGCTAAATAAAATTCCTCTTGCTCCAGAATTCTTGGTTCTGAATTCTTTCTTTGCTGAACTCAAGAACCAAGAGCCAACGGCACCACTAACAGAACTTAGAAGGGTAGAAGGAAAATTATTTTTCCTCCCCCACACATGGATGTATCGAAAGTATTATGCTAGTGAAAGAAGTGTTACATAAGTGTACCTATGTGTGCGTCTATATGTATGAAATTCTAAAACTGGCAACATGATCTGTATAGGGGAAAAAGAAACCAGAATGGCAGGGGCAGGATGGATGGGAGGAAGCACTGGGGAACGTTCTAGTTGCTGGTAATGTTTTATACCCTGATCAGTGTGGTTTCATTGGTAGATGCAATTGTTAAAACTCAAAGGGTATATTAACATGTACATTTTGTGGTATATAAGTTTTACCTCAAAGGAAAAAAGCTATAAGCAAATATTAAATTCCAGGTAACAACTTGCACATGGAACTCTTCAGGGGGGAGCAGACGGCTGTCCCAGCCTGTCTCTCCAGTCTCTTCTCCTCTGGCCCCACCGACCTGCTGCTCCTGGGGGCTGTGGCTGAGAGTAATGCGTCTCACACCTCGACACCCAAGCGCACCACACGGACCACTTGGTAAGAAGTGCATTCTGAGTCAGCAGGCCCGGGATGGGGCCCGAGAGCCTGCGTTTCTTACAAGCTGCAGGGGATGCTGCTGCTGGTCCTTGGACCACATTTTGAGTAGCAAGGACCTAGAACGTCTCCTTCTGATACAGGATATGCACACATCAGACACACGAAACGTAGGCTGCCCCAGTGGCCCAGGCCGCATCGCAGATCTAACCCTAAGCCAGCCCACACTTACGGGAAATGCGTCAGTGGCCAGGAAACCTACCACACACCAATCACGATCCTGCGATTCAGCTTTAGCTAGCTTACCTGGCCCTAGAGATAGGAGCTGCTCACCTCATCTGGTAGATGGCACCTGTAATTATGATAAATGACAGAAGCCACAATCAATTGTGAGAACTTACTAGGTGCCAGGGACTGTGCTACATGCTTTATAAACATTATTTTGTGTTCAATCCTTCTACCAGCTTTATGAGGTCAATATCTATATTGTTCCCATTTTACAGATGAGGAAACTGAGGTAGAGAGAGGTTAAGTATTTACCCAAGGTCACATCAGCTTAGCTGGATGCTTCCTTTGGCTCCAGTTGCTGACAGACTTACAGTGTTTACAGGTACCAGCGTGTTTTCCCTTTCCACCAAGACCACACCGCCCTTGAGGATAAGGACGGGATAATTCCCCCCATTCCCTACCACAGCTTTTGTCAAAGCGGGCCCTGGTTTTCGAAACAGGACACAGCTCAGCGACCATCAACTCCCAGCCTCACCTGTGATAGGGCCATAATGCTCTGCGCTCCCCTCCCACCAGGCTCCTGTGTGGGTGCCTACAGCTCAGAGCCCCCTACTCTCCCCCACAGACCCCTAGGAGCCGGCTCTCTCCCCGAGCTGTGCAGGCTTCTCCAGGCCATCCCCCTGTGGCCCAGCTCATCTCTGCTCCCAATCCCTCTTTTCAATCTTCTCTCAATTCTCAGGGCCCCAGGGTCTACAGCCACCACCCCTGACCTGGACGAGACCCCGCTGAAGCCTGCTCTGCTCTGCTCTCGTCTCAAACACTCTCCTCTCTGCAGGCTCTGAGACGCAGCTGACCTACAGGGGCAGTCAGTCACCATGGGAGGGGGTTGCCTGGCCGGGTCCCACGGGTCCCAGAGGTCAGAGCAGAGCTCAGGTGAGAGGCCCTTTCCTCCCTCCACACCCCCAACTGTGCCCTCCTCAGCATCTCTGTCAGCCTCTGGACCAACCCAGAGGCCCCAGGCCGGGGACTGGATGTCCTCAGACCTCAGCATTTCCCGCTCCAGGCCCTCACCCCTGCCATGCTGCCTCCCGCCGACCACAGCCTCCTCCTCCTCCTGCAAGGCCTTCCTTCTGCCGAGTCTCCCCACCCACCCAGGACCACTTAGGGAGGATATTTAACTTTCCCAGCCAAGCTCAGCGAGGCAATTTCTCCTCTTAAGAGGTTAGGCTAATTGCTCTTCCCAGAAGAAAATCCTCTGAGGTTTTCCTTGTGGTGGGATAGGAGGTTTGAAAATTACATGTTCAGGGCAACGTCGGGTTACTATATTAAGTCCCTTTTCAGTCAGTTGGGAGGCCACTGGGAGCTCCGGCGCCATCTGCTGGCAGAAAGCAGGATCCCCGCACTGTCCTCGAGAGACGCAGCCCTGGGCCCCCACTCAGGGCAAGAACGCAGATGGGGCTCAGCCCTGCAAGTCAGCTTCAGTCTTTGCACTTTAAGAGCCCACAGCAACAGCGATGTCAACTGACTGGCCCCACACACACACATAAACTTGTTATTTCCCAGGAGGAAGAGACTTAAAACATACCAGAAACAGGCACATCACGTTGTACACATTCAATGTCTGCAGCTTTTTGTAAACGTTTTGTAGATACTGTATCAGCAGCTCTTTAAACTTCAATAAAGCAGTGTTTTAAAAAAGGGCCAGTCACGCACTTTGTAAACATCAGGCAATGAAAAAGTTGTGTATCTGTACACACACAAATATACTAAGACATCTAACTGACAGTGATCTCTACCACTTCTATCAGATTAGGTTACACAGCTTTCATCCCATTAGATTGTTTTTAAACTCATCTGTAAACAAATGGGCTCTCTCAGCTCTCTAATTCATGGGAACGTACAGTTAGAAGCAATTTTCAGTCTCTCGAGTCATGAAAGCACAGGCCCATCGAAGCAGCAACCCTCTCAGTGGTGATGAACTCACGGACACATCCGTGTTCTCGGGGCAAAGGCGCACAGCTGCCTCCGCAGCACCCCAACCACGGCAAAGCACTGGGACCCACCGGTCAGGTCCGTGAGTAGCGCTGGTGACTAAATGGTGGCCTGTCCGGCGAGGGAAACCACCGCAGGGGACCGACACCTGCCCATCCGGACCCGCCTCCAGGTCGCAGTGTTAAGTGAGGAAGCACCATCTGGGCTGCGGTGGTGGTTACATTTATAAATTTACTCTTAAAATCACTGAATTATGCCCTTAAAATGAGTGAGTTTTGTGGTATGTAAATTATACCTCAATAAAGCTGTTTTTTAAAAAGACCACAAAGCTAATATGTAACATTTTCTTCCATAAAACTAAATAAAAAGTACATATTTAATGATATATGCTTGCATATACATAAAAAATTCTGAAAGAATATATTAACAATCTAATAATAGTTGCTTCTTGGGGTGGGAAAATTTTTATTATACACACTTTGTCCTACATATATTTTTGCTATGAGCATGCCTACTCTTTCAATAAATTATTTATTAGTTGCATTCATCATGCCACAGTTGTCACAGCAACATTTGACCCAAGAATTTAAATAGAATAAGAAATAATCTTAATATTTTAAAAAAGATTTTATTTATCTATTTTCAGAGAGAGGGAGAAAGAGAGAGAGAGAAACCTCAATGTGTGAGAGATATGTCTATCAGTTGCCTCTCATGCCCCCAACTGGGGACCTGGCCTGCAACCCAGGCATGTGCCCTGACTGGGAATTGAACCAGCGACCCTTAGGTTCGCAAGCTGGCACTACATCCACTGAGCCACACAAGCCAGGACTAGATATAACTTTCATACAGGAGGAAAAAAGAACTATCAACCATTTAGCCTAGACATCTCAAATTAGTAAAACAACAATAATTTTAGAAACAAATTTTTGATTCATAGACACCAGCCTGGCAAGAAGGAAGTCCAGAGTCAGGTATGACAAGGCAGCATTTGACAGAGCAGAGCTGAGGAGAAGGCCCAGGCGTGGCCTGTGTCTGGGTGGGCAACAGGCACAGAGGCCCCACGCACCTGAATCAGCAGGTGGGCTGGGCTGCAGCTCAGCCCGAAGGGCCCACAGAACCTGCAGGGCCCACAGAACCTGCAGCCTGTTTCACCGTGTCCTAAGCAGAACTGACGGGAGTGACCTTCCTGCACCGGAGAATTACCCAGGACCTGAGAACAGAAGTGGCAGGCTGGTTTGGCCGTGTCCCCCTCACTTTATGTGGAACGAAGGAAACTAGGTCGATATAGTGGGAAGCAAAGGGCTTTGAAGCCCAGTGAGCCTGGTTTTGAATTCTGCTTCTGCTGCTTCCTAGCTCCAGGGTAGGAAGGTCACCCCTTAGCTCTGTTTGCATCCTCATCATTCAGCTCCCGGTTCAGAAGCTCCCAGGGAGCCCCTCCTGGCCCACGGCTCACGCGGTCCTGGAGAGTGCAGTAAGCTTGGCCTCCCGGGCCTGTCTCCGCGCCCCAACATCTCCAGCTCTAATTACCGGTTTCCTGTTGCCTTCCAGGGCCCACTGGGCCTACTGACCAGCCTGTCCCCTGAACCTCCGCCCACCCCGGCCCCAGGTGAAGAGGCCGTAGCAGCTCCCAAGGGTGGCAGTTTTGGAAAAGACATTAATTGCAAGTTTTCTGGTCAGACTGGAACTGGCTGGGAGGCTGGTTGGACTAGGGCTCACACTTTCCAAACAGCTGATGACAGAAGGGTCCCCTGGCAAGACCTGTCTGGGTCCCAGCCTCAGGGGAGCCAGCAGATAGCTGGCCAAACTGAGACACCCTTCCTTCCCCCTCAGGTGCACCGTAGCTCCCCGCCGCCTCCCCAAGAGCCCAACACTCCCCACGCAGGCCTCCCCTGCACCCCGCCTGGACTTTGTTCTCACTGACCCGTGTGTTCAGCTCCTTCCTGCCTTTCTTCCTGGCCTGGTGGACTCAGCGTTTATGCCTGGCTCTCCAGTCCCAGAGGGAAGGCCGCCAGCGGGCAGCCTCCAGCTCTCCCGGGCCCAGACACCCCTCCCCGCCCGCACTCCTCACCTATTCCACCACTGGCTCCACAAATATCTGTGCCTGCGGTGAGCGGGCCCCCTGCCAAGTGCTGAGGTGGCAGGACACAGAGGGGCCACAGTGGGGACGGGACACAGAGCATGAGGCAGACACGGCAGACAGAGCGTGAGGAGCGTTATGGCAGCAGCGTGGTGCCGGCTGGCGCACAGGCTCCGGAGACCCTGCAGTGGGCGCCTCTCTCTGCTCTGCGGCCCATGCCGCCCGTGGCAGATGGGAATCGGCCCTGCTGAGAGTACTTACACCACGGAAACCGGCAAGCGCTGCAAACCAGGGCTTTTCCCCCCTGGATGGCACGTCGTTGAATGGGCAGTCCCATGCCAGTGCGGGAGGGACACCGAGGGAGCTTTGTCCCGGGGAGGGCCAGTGCTTGGCCTGCTGGGTTTGGGTTTCCCCAGCCTGAGATGGGCTCCCCACTAAGCAGGCCCTGAGCCAGAGTGGGGGGTGGGTAAGACAAGTGGTTTATCTGGAGCGTGACCTCAGGGAGCGACTGCGGTGTGCTGGGGAAGGGAAGGGACTTATTTAAGGCAGCACCTGGAGCTCAGTCCTGGGATGGCAGACATTGAGGGGCAGTCCTCGGTCACCCGCGGAGCCACCGGGAGGCCCGAGCACGTGTCCACCAGCCCCTATCGGTCTTACGTGAGGCTTCTCTCCAGACTCGGACCCAGCCGGTCCCCGCCTCCGGGAAAGACCCTCCGCCAGAGAGAGGGAGCGGTTCGCCGGGGCCTCACGGAGAGGTGGACGCCAAGGCGGCCTGGGTGGGGGCGCACCAGGGTCCCACCCTAAGTCCCCTGCGGGGAGGCTCTGCTATGCGGCCCACTGGGTCCTTGAGACCCTTTCAGGAAATCCATGAGATCGAAACTGTGTTGATAACAAACCTAAGACATTTGCCTGCTGCCCTCCGGTTCCCTCCCGAGCGTGCGGCAGAATCTCCCAGGTGCTGCGCGTCATGTAGTTCGGCGGCAGACTCAACGCAGAAGCACAAATGGGCGTCAGCTGTGTTTCAGCCAGACGTCAGAGGGGTTTGCAAAAACTTGCATCCAATACTGGTCTTCTCACTGATGTTTTGGTTTTGGAAGATAGTTATTTTTCTTTAAAAGTATTTTACTGTATGACAATGTTTACATTCCTGTTATTTTTAATCCGTAAATACTACTGTGGGGGAGGAAAAAGAACTTTTTCCTCCTGCCCTTTTAAATTCTCCTGTCTGGACTAGTAGTCAAATTGACGGGAGGCATTAATAGGAAAAGAAATGACCAAATTTACACACGGGGGATCCACGAGCACTTGGGACCTGAGGGCAGGCCAGGCACCTAAGGCTTATGTGCCACCTGGAATCAAGGGGAAGAGTGAAGGCTGTGGTTTGAAGTATCAAGGGCAGAAAGGGAGTTCTCGTGGAGCTAGAAAAGCAAATGTTGGGAACATAAAAGTTTGCTGAGCCCCGGCTGGTGTGGCTCAGTGGACTGAGTGCCGGCCTGCGTGCGAACTGAAAGGCTGCTGGTTCGATTCCCTGTCAGGGCACGTGCCTGGGTTTTGGGCCAGGTTCCCAGTTGGGAGGGTGTGAAAGGCAACCAATTGATGTTTCTCTCCCTTTCTCCCTCCCTTCTCCTCTCTCTGAAAATAAATAAATAAAATCTTTAAAAAGAAAATTAAAAAAAAAAGAGTTTGCTGGGCCATCTTTATCAAGGGGACATGGGAGGAGTTAGGTCACATGGGTCTTGCTAGTTTCCTCTTTGTCTGTTACACTGGTTCGTATTAAACTATTAATCTGTGATGGCATCTCCCTTCCTGCAGCAGGTCTTCTATCTGCATTCTTTCAGCCAGTTAGGGGGAAGGTCAAAGCCTTTTCCTGAGTCTTCTGCTTCTTGAGAATAACCAGCTTAAAACAATCAATATCCTCAAAGGCATATCTTGGGGTGGCAAACTCTGTCCCCTTCACTACTTTAAATTTTCCTTAATTTTCATGTACAACATGGTAAACACTGACAGATATATCCTGTATAAACAAAAGCTTTTAGGGCTTTTCAACACTTTTTAACAGAGTGAAGCGTCTTAAGACCATAACGTTTGAGGACCAGGGCGTTCGCGCTGAGTGGGCAGACCGTCATCAGGGACGATGAGAAAATTCCTTCCGGAGCCCGAGAAGCTGGCGTCCGGTCGACAGTGCGCGTGTGCTCAATGACACAGCTCTCACCCTTCACAGTGGCTACGGTGGTAAATTTTGTCACGTGCTTTTTAGGCACAAATGGAAAAGAAGCTCGAGAGTCACTACAGGTTCAGCTCAGGGAGCAGACGGTAGACGTGTTGTGGGAGCCGTGGAGAGAAGGTTCTGTGGGAGGAATTGGACCAGAAACTTTCAAAAACAAGGCACGTGCCTGACAAGCCCTCTGCATGCCCATATCTCCTCTTTCCTCAACCCCATTTTATAGATGAAGAAACCGAGGCTCAGCCAATCTGCATGATTTGCCCGAGACCTACACCCCTGGGATCTGAACCTCAGGTCTGGCCCCACAGGGCCCTCAGGCCCCGGGGCCACAGTCAACTGGACGGAGGGGCTCAGAGTCAACAGAGCAAGGCTTCTTTCCGCATGACAATATGCAACTTAGAAGCCGCTCTCTATTTAAAGGGAAATTCCCCGTTCCCCCTGAAAAGCTGTTTCACAAGACAGTTTGGAAGCCAGTCACTTCCCCTCCATCCCCATCCTTGAACCTAGACACAGCCTCAAACAAAGTCTCAGCAAGGGACCCAGATTGGTTGTGAAACAAGGTGTCAGCCAGGAGGCACTGTGAACCCCCTGTCCTCCCTCATAATCACCTGAGGAGCAGATGCCCTACCGCAGTATAGCCCAGGCGTCCGGGCTGTGGTCCAGCTCCGCTGGAGAAATGGGACCTGGGTCAGGACTGAGGCACCAGGAATATGTACGCATGTCTCTCTGTAGAAAAGCCTGCAGCCTTCCCAGTCCAGCTGCCCGAGCGGTGGCATGGGGCACTTGGGGGAAGGGACGGGCTCCCAGCTGCCCTGCAGCCCCCAGGCCTCCTCCAGCTGAGCCGGGATCTCTGTCCCCAGACCCAGAGACAGCCGGCCACTGTCCTTGCGGGGCACACAGTGGGCACGGGACTGCTAGAGGTCAGCCTTTCCGGGTCCCACCGAGGATGAGCCCTCTGGGGCCATCCAGAGGAGCTCAAACCTGCACCCTTTAGATGGGACAGCGGCCCAGCCCCAGCACTCAGAAGCTGCCCAGGTCCTCCCGGCGCCCACGTCTGGTCTGGAGAAGCACACCGCAAGTGCCTAGCGGAAACAGGGCTGCAGACAGGCGGGTGGTTCAGTGGTCCAGAGGTTCAGCGTAGGGTGTTTTAAGGCATCCTCCCAGGAACCCCGCTGAGGTGTCCGTATTCCCGCTTTACAGGCCAGGAAATGGACCTTGAAAGCTGGACTTTTAACCCAAACCCTCACCCTTCCCTCTGAAGCGAGCCAAGGCAGCTCTGGATGGAGGAACTGCAGACATCACCCCTGATGCCATGGCCCACAGTTTTTCCCATTTATTTTTTCTGTGGGGAAAAAATGATTAATTTCTAAAAAAATATTATTTTAAAAAGACGCTTTTTCTAATGGAGAAGTTGAAAAAGTATAAACTTAAAGTCATCTTGGTACTGCCACCCAGAAACAGACACTGAGCACCCTGGGTGTGCGGTCGGCACACAGCCACTCTCGGGTCCACAGACACACGGTTGGGGCAGGTGTGTCTACTACGGGGGACCAGGGGCTGCGCTTCTCCTCACCCCGTCGGTCCTCCCAACAGGCCTCCAGCAGAGTTACTCTGAACTTGTTGAAAGACAAACTGCGACAAGTTGAAAAGTTTTAAGAGTGTATTTGAGCAAATACCAATTTAAAGTGAGTGTCATCCGATCTAGTGGATGGAAAGAAGCTCTAAGGAGCTGCACACAGTGAAATGCTCTTACAGGCAGGAGGGAGCAGGGACCAGGAAGGGGCACTGGGCAGAGGTGGGCTGCTTATGGTGAGGTCACTTTCTCTGGCAGATGGCGGGGGCTTACCAGGCCGATGACCTAACCAGTGCCGATCAGGTGATGACTGGCGTGAGATTCCACTTCTGAGAGAGCCAAAACCATCATTAAGTCTCAGTTTGGTGGCATGGGGCTCAGCAGTGAAAGTGACTCCATTTTGGGGCTGCAGCCTTATGGCAAGACCGCTTTTAACGAACAGCATGAGAAATGAATTAAGTTGCCCGAGGTCACACAGTTGGGAAGGGAGCTCACGCTGAACATCCGCGGGGAGATCCGAGAGCCTGAGCTCTCAGATGACAGGGCTCGTGGGCACCGGCACACCGGGCATTCCAAGCGGAAGGCCCTTGAGAGACAGCAAGCACAGGGAGGACCTCCTGACCGTCCCCTGAAGCAGCTCGTCCAACCGCACCTGAGAGGGGCCCTCCCTGTGCCCAGAGGAGGGGCGCAGCCTTATCTCCGAGACGGAGTCTGAACTGACGGCCTTGCTGAGTCCCCCACACTCCCCTCGAGGCGCCCGCTGCTACACTGAGCTCACGCCCTCTGTCCCGTCTCATTTCTCTAGACCTTCCGGTCTTCCTCACACCGGGAGTAAAAACGCCCAGGTTTAACCACGTTTCTGGTCTTCATTTCCTCATGAAAGCTCCCGTGTGACCCGATACGTACATTCAATACATTAACACGCTTTTCTCTTGTTCTCTGCCGTTCCTTACGGGGTGGGGGGGAACCCCCAGAGGAGAACCCAGGAAGGAGGGTAGAAGGAAAGATACGTCTCCTCCTCTTCTCAAACCTATGATCGATTTCCTCTGTCTCTCACTTTGGGCTTAAGTTCCAAGCATCCCTCCACGCCAGCAGGATCCTCCCGGCACGGCTGCTGGCTGACACCACGTCTTTCCTAGGCGTCCAGGGTTCGGCCACGCCAGCAGAAAGAGGGGCTCTGGGCGCCGCCCCACCGGCCGCGCTGCCGCTGCCCCCAGCGCCTCTCCGACCGCGAGCCTTGGGTCTGCCTGGGCTCGGGGATCGCAGATGCACGAGCATCTTCAAGTTCTGTGTTTATTTTCGTAAATAATCTTAAGATTTTGTTGCAAGTTTTAAACATGAAGTTTTTCTATGGATATTTCATATTTAAGAGACATTTACTCTGAGTAAGACCTTAAATTTCGAAGTTAGGATTTTCTCAGACTGGGTTCTGGGATGTTTTCTCGGAAATCTGCAAGAACATATACTGTATTTTCTGGACTATAAGACGCACCCTCCCCCCACCCCCGCCCAAATTTGGGAGGAATAATGGTCATTAATGCTGCTGCTGAGTTCTGCTTACATTTACACTGGTGAAATATTATTTTATTTATGTTATTAAATATTTACCATATTTTTTGCTTAAACATTTTTTTCCTATTTTCCTCCTCTAAAGCCTAGGTGCATCTTATGGTCCAAAAAATAAAGGGTGTGTGTGTGTGTGTGTGTTTAACTGTTATTTATCGGTTTTAGAGAAAGAGAGAGAGGAAGGGAGAGAAACATCCACCTGCCGTTCCACCCGCTCATGTGTTCATTGGTCGACTCTGGCATGTGACTGACCGACCCACTGGGCATTGGACCCTCAACCCTGGCATGACCTTTGTATATATAAACTAACACATGCTTCATGCAAAAGGTGCAAGAAACAGACAATACAAAATGGTAACCAGAGGAAGTTGTGAGGGCACAGACACTGAAGAAAGGAGACTATGGGGGAAGTGAGGGGAGCCCTCTGGTCCCAGGGGGAGGAGAAGCAGGAGGGCTATCCTGCTTTTTTAAAGATTTTATTTATCTATTTTTAAAGAGGGGAAAGGAGGGAGAAAGAGAGGGAGAGAAACATCCATCAGTTGCCTTGCACACACCCGCAACTGGGGACCTGGCCCACAACCCAGTCACGTGCCCTGACTGGGAATTGAACTGGCAACCTTCTGGTTCGAAGACTGGAGCTCAATCCCCTGTAACCACACCAGCCAGGGCCTGTTGGTTTTTGGAAACAAAGCAACCTGGATCCCTGTGCAGGCAAGGCTCCAACATAGGGACCCACTATCTGTGCCAGAGCAGCTGATCCACCGCCAGCCCCAGCCCCTCGCCCTCCAGGTAGCAGGATTTATCCTCGGCTCCTAGGGCTTAGGCCCCAGGGAAAGCTGACAGTTTGGAAGCTGCCCATGTGTAAAGCAGAAGTTGGGGTTTACCCATGTGTAAAGCAGAAGTTGGGGTTACACCGTTCATGCTCTCAGCTCCATCCTTCCATGGCAGTGGGGTATCCACGCCAAGCCCCTCTCCCTTTCGCACACAACCCACAGAAAGGCCTAGGTCATTCTGGGCTGCAGGACCTGACCTCTAGGTTGGAGTGGACAGGCTAGTAGTACCCTGTCCTCTCCCCCTCAGGGCCCAAGAGAGCCAAACCCTCCCCCACACGGCCCCGAGGGCTCAGTCCTTGTTCTACAAAGCAGGGCCAGAGGACTCACAGGCTCCATTTCCTGCCCAAATTACTGGGGGTCTACATAGGAGCCACCAAGACCCTCAAGACCTTGCACCTGGGAAACCATCAGGCCTTGTGGCCACTGCTCCAGAGGGCTTTCCCATCTCCCTTGGGTGCCCTTACCTGGATGTTAGGCCGGCCAGAACTTCCGCTGGGTGCATCAGTGGCAGCTGTGAGAAAGCTGGCTACCCCCCTGCCAGCCTGCCTTGGAGTTTTCATGCTGCTCTGGTTCCTCGTCCCATAAAAACATTGGACTCGTGGTGAGGGGGCCGGGTAAGGGGGTGGAGGGATTAAGCGAAAAGGAAGAAGGGCTCAGGGACATGGACAACAGGGTGGTGATTACTGGGGGGAGGGGAGTATAAGGGGACTAAATGGTAATTGAAAAAATGCAATAAAGAATAAATTTTTAAAAAGAGCACTGGACGTACCTGCACAGTGTCTCTTCCCGGCGGAGGATGTGTCCTGATTTGTTGGCTCCCCTGAGAAGCAGCCCCACGGTGACAGGACTTGGCTCCCGAACTGCCTGTCACAGCACCTCAGCCTCCCCGCAGGGCCCTTTCCCAGGGCTCAGCTGGTCGGGATCCCAAGACGGATGCTGCCCTAGTGACACCTGGGGCCACCGCTCTGTGGGTCCAGCAAACCCCCCCTCAGGCCTGTGCATGGCCGATGGGGCGCCTACCATGCTGCCCTCACTCTGCGCCCCTCGCCCCAGCGCACAGGCCCCTACGTCAGGGCCGGCGCAAAGGAAGGGTTCATCAAATGTCAGCCGTTGCTCTGCTCCTGCTAAAGGTGCCTGGTTGCTTCTGGCCCGCGTCTGCACCCCTCTGTGGCACACATCAAGGCTTCTCACCGCCCCAGGAGTAACCCGGCTGGAACCAGTTAGGAGCAGGGCAAATGGAAGTCAGGAGGGTTGAGGGCTGTGATTTTGCTCCCTGCTCCTCCCTGTGAAACGCGGTAAGGACACATTTGGCCACTGGAGGGCAGCACCCACCCACCTCATTTTAAGACCGGTTTTCTCTAAAGCAGCTTTTCCCTTAGTTGCGACCCGCAGGTGGAAGCTTACATGGGGGCTTCCCGAACTCAGGCTTAGTTGCTTTGTCCCCAGGATTTCATTTACATCCAGCCTCCTCCAGGTAGTCCCTCATGATTGGAGGTGATCTAAAATAAAACCTATCAAGAGGTTTTACATAAAGAATCCTGTTTTCCATTGCTGTGAATTAAAGAATGAGAATTTTGTTCCTAAAAGGCTGGGGCCTCCCACAGGTGCCCGGGGACAGTTTTCTGAGTTCCACATGCCTGGCCACCAGGACCCCCGCTCCTCCCACCTTTCCCCCACTGCCAGCTGCTGGCTGCAGCGAAGAAACAGGGAGCCCCCTCCCTCACACCTGCTGTCTCTCGAGGGGCAGCAGGGGCGGCTCTCCAGCAGGCGGCCCGTGTCTAGACTGTGTGAGGACCCGGCGTGGGGCTCCACAATTTCCCTTCTGCACACCCATCCTGCAGGCTGGGTTCCGGGTGCTCGATCTTGCTGGAAGGTGTTAATGGAAGTTTGAGACAAAACCAGGACTCATGTTCCTCTATCAGATGGTCAGGCAATTACACTAAGTCGTGACTGCCACCCAACCAGCAGTCATGGTAGCACACTGTTCATTCTTTTTAAAATTATTTTAATTTATTGATTTGAGAGAGGGAGGGAGAGAGACACTGGTTTGTTGTTCCACTTATTCTTGTATGTGCCCTCACCAGGATCGAACCCACAACCTTGGTGTATCGGGACGACGCTCTAACCAGCTGAACCACCTGGCCAGGACCAGACACTGCTAATTTTATAGTGAGATTGCTGTGAACTGCATCCCAAGCAAAGAGATGCAGAAATGGATAAACTGAGGTAGCCCTTCTAAGGGCACCTTTCAGGTCTTCTGTCCCACCTACGCCCTGAGCAATGCCCTCAGCCTCACCCACTGCTGGCATCCTCATGTCAGACCGGGCCAGACTGGACCAAGTGGCCCCTGCACACTTGGAATTGGGACTGGCCTCTTGCGTAGAGGAAATGTAAACACAGGGGCATCGTGGGGTAGGCCCCTCCCACCATGGGGGTCACGACCAGAGAAAGTTGGGCCCTGGAGAGAGGAGCAAGGCCGCCGTGCAGGAGAGGAGTGGCCGAGATCAGGTGGAGAGAACACAGCTCCCCGAGGGGCTTCTGGGGTCTGCAGCTCGTCCCCGCCTGAAGCTGGCTGCCGTGTAACTCCGGTTCTGTGACACCCCGAAACTTTATTTTTGCTTTGTCTGTGAGCTAGCTGGCTAGTCTGTGTTCCAGGCAAAGGGCCCCTCGGCACCGCCGAAGCTGTTCGCTCAGGTCTTAACTGCATTTCAGACAAGAGAGCTCCCTCCCACCACACTCAGGACTTGGAAGGCCTCAGTGGTCGCCAAGTGGCTTCTGCAGCTGTGGTGTAGCTGAAGGACCCTGTCCGACTGTGTCCTGTAAACCTGAGGCCTCCTGGCCTCAGTGTACACGTCCAGCTCCGACTTAGCAGTTTGCCAGGTGCCGGGTGTGAAAGGGGCTGGTTAGGTGCCTGTCCCATGTTGTCTCCAGGGCACTGCCCAGCGATGGGGTCCGCCAGGGTTTTTGGTGGCAGTGCTATCACTTAGGTTCCTCTGTTCTGTCCCCCTAAGTTTGGTCTAGTCTGGGGATGACGGGGCATCCTGTGACCTTGGGGACCTTCTCCACGTGAGGCCTTCCACTCCAGGGATTAGCTCACAGCCTTCTGCGCCTCGGCCCAGTGCCACTAACCAGCCCACACACTCAGGCCTGGGGTGCTGGGCAGGTTCTCCGAAGCCTGTGATGTGTGGTGCTGACGCCAGGGAGGCAGCCAGGCTTGCCAGAGGCCTGGACAAGGGAGCACGTATGAGCTTCCTACGGCTGCCGTGACAAATGACCATGAACAGAGTGGCAGGAAACAACACACATTTATTACCTTCTAATTCTGGAGGCCGGAGATCCAAAATGGGTCCGTGGGCTGGGTTCCTTCTGAAGGCTCCAGGGGAGAATCTGCTTCCTCGCCTTTTCCACCTTCGAGGGGCTGCCTGCATCCTTGTCGTGTGGCCTCACATCACCCCAACCTGTCCAATGCCCGCAACTCAGCCTCGTGACTGCACGTGCTGGGCCCGGTGATGGAGGACAGACACACTCCTGAGGACAAGCCTCGTACGGGGACGGTCACTAGGATTTTGCTAAGAGGTTGGCAGCCCAGAGAGGAGCCATTTTTGTGGTTGGCCTTCACAGAACTGACAACAAAGCCCCTGCACACACCTGGGCAGGGGCAGGTAAAAATGCGACAGGCCTGCATGCTCCACACAGGCAGGGGAGAGACGCAACAAACACATCCCTTTGATGCGGGGACCATGAACTGCCACCAGGGTCAGGGCGGAGGCTTCCATCCACTCAATCATTCAGAACGTTGGAGTCGGTTACCACGGAAATTGAGCAAGGGCAAAATCCCAGAGTCCCAGGGGGTGAGCGTTGCACTGGTCTGGGAAACAAGACACCAGACGAAAGGCCCAGGCTCAGGTGACAGAGCAGACAGCGTCTATCGGAACCAGTGCCATGGACCCCCGTGCCCTGGTTTAGAACCTCCAAGTGGTCTAACAGTGTACCCCGATTCTGAACCTTTGACCCCGAAACCAGCAAGTAGTCAGTGGATTTAAAGACGCCCATAGAGAAGTAAATAAATGAAGTATTTTAAACTTAGTGTTAACACTCTGCTGTGTTCAGTTTTATACAAATCGACAAACTGTCGGCTGATTCAGAGTACTTGAACTCGTAGGAGAACCTAGCGTGTACTGTTGACTGTGTGGTTTTCGTCTGAAAGGTGTAACTGAAAGGGACTGGGACTCTCTAACGCTGGAGGTGTCAGAATTGTCAGGAAACACTGAAAAGCTTTGAACTGACTGCTCCTGAGAACTTGACTTCCTCCATTTCTACTTCAGTTGCCTTGTGCAGAGCAGGACTTCCTGTTTGGATCTGAGTCTCGCCTGGGTTGGGAGTCCGACGCCCTGGGAAGAAACATCACAACCTTGGAAGTATGTCTACAATATTTAAAGGGATTTAATGTTTGTAAACTGGGTTAATTGAGGGGAATTTAATCTGTTAAATGTCTGAATGATGAGGACAAGCTAGAGTGTTTTTATTTTCACAGAAAAAATACATTATTAATATAACAAGATGTGCATGATGACCTCACAAGCTTTAGACTTTTGTTTTCACCTCTCTAACAGATTGAAATTGTATTTAAAATAACTATAGCCATTTGCACATATATAAACATCCTTCAACACTGAGAAATGCAAATAAGGGTATTTCTCTCTGATAGTTGTAAGTAGAATAACTTGGTAACTTTTTTTTAAAAGATTTTATTTAGAGAGGGGAAGGGAAAGAGAGGGAGAGAAACATCAATACGGGGTTGTTTCCTGCAAGTCCCCCACTGGGGACCTGGCCCACAACCCAGGGAAGTGCCCTGACTGGGAATCGAACCAAGGACCCTTTGGTTCCCAGGCCGGCACTCAGTCCACTGAGCCACACCAGCCAGGGCAATGCCTTCTTTTTAAGTGAGCACTGAAGGAGGCCGATTGATCGCACCTCTGGAAATTGAGGCACGTGAAAGTGCTTGAGCCCCGGGCTTCGGAGACTTCCTGGTGGGAACAAGTTCCCCCTCCCCTCAACCCTGGTCACACTGTGCCCTGGTTTGGACTTGCACGTGCACAGCTAAGACAAACTGTCCCATGTACGGACCTCTTCCTAACGACTGATCGGAGACTGGGCTCTGGCCTGCACTGTGATGATCCCCAGGGGCTGCAGCCAAAGCAGACCCACCGAGAGCGTTTCCCGGGCACTTTACCACCCAGAGGTAACACCCACAGTCCTTCCAAAGCCCATGCCAACACGTCTCCCCACGCAGCCCCCTTGTCTTGACCTCCTTTCCCAGGGCCATGGGTATTCCAGAAACTCCCTGCACCAATTCCTCAACAAGCGGGCCTCACACCAAAGACCGTCATCTGCCATCACTGGCCCCGGACCAGTAAGTTCTGATTCAATGAGGGGACAGATCATGTTAAGGGTTTTAAGAGATTCAACTGAACCCCTTAAAACTTAAAAAAAAAAAAAATTGACCACAGCCCTGACCGGTGTGGCTCAGTTGTTTTGGCATCATCCTGAAAAGCAAAAGGTCGCCGTTCAATTCCCAGTCGTCAGGGCGCGTACCTGGGTTGCATCCCTGGTTGGGGCACATACAAGAGGCAACCGATCAGTGTTTCTCTCTCCCTCTCTAAAAATAAATAAATGAAGTATTTTTTTAAAAACTTACTAAGGCTGATATTTATGTATACTAATATTCTAGGAGCTCAGTGTGTTATGCAACGACTTCCCAACAGCGCTGTGAGCCCCAATTAATACCCGAGAGTGGGACTGCACCTCACCCATGTCGGACAGACACCCCGGCAGCCTCCCCAGACCCAGCTCCCCGACACCGCGGCACTGAACTGACTTAACTTCTAGACACAGCCGTAACTGGAGCACACGTCTACGGCTGCAGCTGCTAACTCGTATGTCCGCAGCCCACAGCACTAATTATCACGGTCACCGACAGCCTTGGGAATGAGAGACAGGAGGAAACACAGGAGAAGCCAGAGCCAGCGCCCCCAGACCCTCTGGGATTTTGAACAAATGCAGATTCTGATTCAGAAGGTCTGGGGCATAGCCTGAGAGCCTGCATTTCCCACAGGCTCCCAGGTGCCTCTGGATGCTGCTGTCTGTGGGACACCTTGAAGAGCAAGGGGTGAGATGACCCTTCTGAGAAAACTCAATTTGTCCTCCGTGACAAAAATGAAAGACACGGGGGGCACACCGATGTCACAGAGCTGTTCGATGTTGTGGAAAACGAATGGAGAACCTGAAGTGCAAGAAGATGGAATGCACGAGGGCCGCAGACACGTGAGGGGTATGTGCAGGTGTCCTGCACCATCCTGGAGCACCCCCCAGCCCGACACACACACACACACACTCTGCAAGGAGCGAGCCATCGGCTGCCCACGCAGCTGTGCCACTTTACCATGCCCGGGCCAAGCAACATCGAAGCTGTCCCCCCTCCAATTCTGTCCTGACCGTTTGAAAAGGCAACATTACATTTTCTTTTTAAGTGTGTGCTGATGAAGAGGCCAATCACACCCCTGGACTTAAAAATGAGGCAAGCCACATAAATTCTCTTCCTTAAAAAACACCATTTCAAAAGATTTTCTTTAATATCATAAAATATTTTCATGGACAAGTGAGCTAGCAAACACACATGCACCAATGTGCCTCTTGACGAGATTCCCCCCGACCCCCACCCCCTTTCCCACATCAAGATGGACGTGAGATCGGAGAAATGAATACAGCAGATGGAACAGATAGAAAAGAAGTCAATGAAAAGGATGGAATAGAACATTGTGCTTGGTTATTTTCCTATGTCACAACAAAACAAAACATTTTGGTGCAAATAGTTAATTTTTCCTCTTTTCCATTTAACTCTGGTGGAGAAAAAAATACTTTTTCTATAATAAAATATGCGGTTTTTTGGTTTTTTAACTTTTTTTTAACGTATCTTTTTTCTTTTTTGCAGAAAATAACTTTGTAAACTGTCACTTGGCGGGCAGGACGCTGGAGGCCACGTGGGTCCCAGCTCAAGGGGCGGTGGAGTGGGGTGGGCAGCGGAGGAGCGGGGCGGGGCTTGCAGGGGTCAGGGGCGAGGGCGCTGGAGCTGTGAGGCAGGTTAGAGGTCACTCTCGCCGTAGAGCGCAGTGGAGAAGGACATGTAGTCCAGAGCACCCGGCACGGCGTCGGGGCCCACGTAGGGGGCCATCCGCGCGATGCAGTACTCCGCCTGGTCCGGGGGCAGCTCCCGGCGCAGCTCGTCCACCGTGATGTAGTTCTGCGGAGAGAGCGCGAGGGCGGTCAGGGCAGCCGCAAAGCGCAGCAGCTGTGAACCGCACCGTGCCCCGCGCTGCCCGCATTCCGGCCGCTCCTCGCACTTCTGGACACACGCTGGTACATCCCGCATACTCATGTACACACATTCACACAGGGAGACCCCGGGGAGAATGGGCAGGGGAGGCGTGCGGGATCCTCCCTGCAGATGGAGCCCAGCCAGCGCCTGCCACCCCGGCAGGGCACTGCCACCCTGGCACATGTACCTTGTCACCAGCCAGGATCTTGAAGGAAGCCATGACTTGGTCTGCTGTATCTGTGTCGGCCGTCTCACGGGACATGAAGTCGATGAAGGCCTGGAATGTCACTACCCCCAGGCGGTTGGGGTCCACAATGCTCATGATTCGGGCAAATTCCGCCTCTCCCTGGAGAGAAGAGCCACCCCCAGGCCTGTCACCCCCAGAGCCACGGCTTGCTGGGACTCTCTGTAGGGACCCGACGCCCTGGGTGTGACAGAGGAGGGCGCAGCAGCCCCTGACCTCACCGGGGTTGTGCCGAGGGTACGACAGGGACCCAACACCCAACAGTGAAGGCCCCGCTCAGGCCTTCCCATCCCCTGCGAACGCCTGGGGCCTCCTGGAGCACATCCCCATAATGCTGATAACAATGATGATGACAACAATACCAACTGCGGACACCCACACGGTACATGTTAGACACCAGGCACGCTCTGAGTGCCGTGTATACTTCAGTTAATGGACCCCTCCCTGCAGCCACATCAGGTGGGTGTTTACTGCCATCAGGTCTCCAGGTGAGAAACCTGAGGCCCAGACAGGCTCAGTGACTTGCCCAAGGCCACACGGGGGTTCATAGCCTGCGCTCTCCCCACTGTGCTGTACTTTCTATGTGCCAAACAAATGCACAGCACTCACGCAAGTTCCTTCATTTAAGCCTTACAACACTCCCGCAGGGTCCCCCTCACCTCATCCGGGGCCCTGAGCTGGAGATGGGGAAGGCGGGATTTCCTCCCTGGTTCATTCAGGGCTCCTAGTCCGTGCTCTCCTCTCTCGGTAGCCCAAGGGCTGCTCTGCACTTTGCACCCTGGCCCCGGGAGTCACCTGGCTGCCTGCTAGGACCCCTGCCCAGCTCAGATGGCCTGCAGGAGGCCAGGCAACTGAGAAGGGAGGGGAGGAGCCTGGGGCAATGGCCGAGGGGCCACAGGCTCGGCCGAAGCCCTCACCAGGGAAATGGCAGAACTCTCCAAGCCTCGTACAAGATGAAGCATGCCAATCCAAACCCAGAACGTCCAAACCACCAGTCCTTCCAGCTAGCCTCGGGGTCAGCCCCGCCATCCATGATGGGTGTGAGAAAGCCAATCTCCACAGTAAGTACCAGAAGATGAACCGGCACAGATTCGGGTGGGACGGCCCGACCTCCAGGGCTCTGTCTTGCCCAAGGACCAGAACCTGGAGCCCCCTCTGGGGAGGGCAGGCCCTAGCCCGAGGGCATCCAGACCGCCACAGGCAGAACTTGGCCTCTGCGGCCGGCTGGCTGCTCCTCGCCAGGACCGAGAGTGGGGTTTACATTACCATGTTGTAACCCATGGAGATAAGGCAGGCTCGGAAATCATCCGTGTCCATCATGCCTGTCTTCTTCTGTGGGGGCAGTGGCACCAAGACACGAGGAGGAGGAGGAGGGAAGGCCGGCCCAGGGCCAGGAAGACAGGGCACAGATGGCCGGAGGGGAGGAGGAGGCGCACGGTGTCAGGGCCAGGAAGGGGAGAGGGACACAGGAGGAGTAGGTGTAAAGACACGTCCGGGAACACGTCCACGGGAAGGAGGAAGGCAGAGCGGGGAGATGCAAAATCCGTCCACGGGATGGAGAATGGCGAGGAGGGAGGAGGGCGGGCACCGAGCAGGTTCCCACGAAAGACAACCGAGAGCGGAGGTCGGAGGTCGGAGCGGTGGGAGGAGGAGCCCGACATGGGCCCGGCGGGCACAGCAGGAGAGGACGAGCCCCACGGCCCACGGGAAAGGGGGACAGGGGGATCCGGACAGACAGAGAAGAGAAAAAGGAGAAACACGCGTTATTTCTTGCCCCGGAGGCCACCCCTGAGTGTGCTCCATGCAGGAGGCGAGTACCTGGGGGTCGTTGCCAATATCATAGCCCAAGCTGATGAGGCAGGCTTTGAACTCCTCGGGACCCAGCGTGCCGGAGTGGTCCTGGGGCCGCCGTGCGTCAGGCAGCGAGCCATGCGGTGCCAGGGAGGTGGGGGCCGTGAGGGGAGGGGTGGGCCATGCCCCGGGGGAGGGTGGCGTGTGAGGGGGGACACAGAAACACAGGCATGCATACGGAGAGGGTGGGGGGTGGGCGGGGTGGGGGGGGAGGGGAAATAAAAGTGCACAAGGTTAGACACACGGACGAGGCCCCGAGGGCGCCCTGTCCCCGGCACACGCAGCCCTGCTCCGGGAGGCAGGCCAGAAGGGAGCACGAGGAGCCACGGGGGTGAGAAGCCCCCAGAAGTGCCCAGCCCGCCCCCAGCCCGGTGCCCCACCCCAGCTCCCCGGAGGGCTTCACCCAGCCAAGGGCTGAGAGGGCAGGAAAGCAGGCAGACCGGGGGCAGCACCTGACCCCATGCTCCCCGCCACCCCCCGGGGTCGCCCGAAGCCCCAGGGCACTGGGAGGGGCACCCAGGTAGAACCCAGCCTGCCCCAGAGCCGCACGAGCGCCCAGGACCGAGAGTCTGACACCCCCACAGAGTGTCCCCAGGGCCTTCACTTGAGGCCATGGTAACCTTGCTCCCATGGGCTGACGATGCCTGGTAGGAGAGCAAAGGTCAGGGGTCTAGGGTCCTTTCTCCACCCACAATAGGAGCTCTCTCTCCAGGAAAGCAGAGAGGCTCATGGGACACCAGGACTGGCTTTCTAAGACCGGCATTGTCATTGTCAGGGCAGGCTGACGGCAGTTCCTCCCGCTCCTTCCTCCTCTCCTCACCCTCCCAGGAGCTGGACCCAGCACGGCTGCCCACACCTAGGGCAGTGCCCTCCAGGGCCCTGGGGCAGGGGCTGGGGGCTGCTCTAAGCGAGCGCAGGGGTGGGTCTCTCACCCGGTCGAAGTGGTTAAAGGAGGCCCGGAACTCGTTCATCTGCTCCTGGCTGATGCCCTTGGCATCCCGGGTCAGGATCTGGTTCTCCACCTCATTGATGGTCCTGGCGATGGTGGTCAGGAGCTGTTCCCAGCCCACGCGTATGTGCTGGATATGGGCAAGGGGCCTGTCAGCAGCGGGACCCCAGGCCTGGGCCCGGCTGCCCTGCCCGCTCCCTCCCCCGACCACTGAGATGGTCCGAGCAATCGAACCCGGCCTTCTGTGCGGACCCAGTGTCAGCAGACACAGGGGAACCAGAACAAGATGCCAGGACGGAGAACCCCGAGGATGAAGGGGGAGGGCAGCCTGGGTGGTGGCCTCTGCCTGGGGCAGCAGAGACCAGAATCGCCAGCGTGGGTGGGTACAGGAAGAAGGACAATTTGGTCGTGGGAAAGACTAAAGGATAAAAAATTGGGTAACTCGGAATATCCAACCCTAGGACCACAACACATGCCTTCACAGTCAAAACGGGTAGTCGATTGGAGTGCGGGTGCCTAAGGCAGCACCTGGAGACCACCCGCATCAGAATCACCCAGATGCGTGTGTTAAAAGATTGGATTCCTGAGCCCCACCCCAGACCTAGTGGATTCTGGAGGCGGGGCCTAGAACTCTGTTTGTCAACAAGCCCCTTGGGACATTCAGAAGACACTGAGGACCGAAGGCCCAGAGCTCCCAGGGTGAGAAGTGAGCACACCCTCACACCAGAGTGAGAACGGCCCCTCCTGCGGCCGGTCTCCTGGGAAGATGATGGCCTCCTCCTGCCCCAGCCCAGGATGGGGGGACAGAGGGGGATCTGTGGCTTCCTCCCCAGAGAAGCACGGCGAGATGCCCACCTCCATGGTGTAGTTGGTGTGCTTGTTGTCGAAGATGAGTGCCTCCTGGATGAGCTGGTGGTCGCCCTCTAGCTGGTCAATCTTGGGCTTGTAGTTGACGATGCTCTTCTCGTACTGTCGCAGGTGGCTGAGCTGGTCCTCCAGGGTCCCGTGCATCTCGATGGAGATCCTCCCGATCTCCTGCTCAGCCGGAAGGAAGCCCTTGTCAGACCACCCCCTTCTATGCCCCTGGGTGGAGACTAGGGCCCTCATGTCTGTCACTGGTCAAATACTCAGATGATTCTCTGGCCCCACTCGGGCACCTGGGAGCCCACCCATTGGGGGTAATTAGTGAGCCCGGAGCTAGACACACTCAGCGAGAATGCTCTGGGGTATGGAAATAGCATCACCGAGGTGGGACGGGCACTGCTATCACTAAATGAATCACTCCCCCACCCACCCACGATCTTTCAGTTACCTGTCAGCTCAGGAATGGGATTCAAGGTCAGCTGCTGACCTAACCTTGGCTCACTACTCAAACTCCCTTTCCAAACCTTATTCCCGACCCTCGCTCATCTCAGGGACCCTTGCAGTGCCCACCGAGCCAGGCCCTCACAGCCTCAGCACACCTGGCTTACCTGCCCAGGGGCTGAGCACCCAGTGTCCTGCTCCCGGGATGGCCGCCTCGGCCCACCACCACAGCCCCCGTCCCCGTGAGCCAGGCCTGACCCCCGTGCCTGTCGGTCCTTCACCCGTGCAGACAAACCCCGTTTCTCAGACACTCTCTGTGCACTCAAATCAACCCAGCAAATACTTCCTGAGAACCTACTGTGTACGATGAGCTAAGCGGGCGGGGGCAGAGTACAGGGGAGACAGAAACGTGAACTTGACCAGGGCTCTGCCCTCAAGGAGCTCAGAGGGACACCATGCTGTAACCCGAGAGGAGTATCCCTTCCTAGACCCACAGCACCCGACTGTCTGGCCCACACAATTCAATAGAAAGTTCCACGCTTGTCCGAGGGTCAGTTCTCTCTCTGGGGACATCATCTTCTTGGACCATGCTCACAGCTTAGGAGCCATGACAATGAAGGAAGGGAAGAGACCTGGTCAGCCAGACCAGCCTAAGGGAAAGCCAAGCCAGCCACCCAGGCACGGATCCTGCTGTGGGACCCGCTGGTGTGACTCTGCAGTGGCGTCCCTGTGTGGGTCTTTGCTCCCAAGCCAGACACCGGGACCGGCCTCCAGCTTCTGTCCACGAGCTCCACACCCTCTGCAGGGCACCAGGCCAGTCACAGGCCCCGGATCAACAGTCTGCCCAGGTCCCGCCGGGGAGGAGACAAGACAGGCCTGCCTGGCCTGGATGGTGCTGGGAAGGGGAGTGGGGGGAGCCTCATTCCCGCCTCCCACGGTGGGACCCACCTCCATCTTGGTCTGGATCCAGGGCCCGATGATGTTGGCCTGAGCCCCGAACTGCTTGCGTAGCCTCTCGTTGTGCTGCTGGCGGGTGTGCTCCTCCGTCAGGGCCTGGTCCCTCCGAGGCACCAGCTGCCGCACCTGGGGCAGGGAAACCAGGGGACACTGGGGCACGGGCCACCGCTCCGCCCCGTATTTCAGATGGAAAGGAAGGGAAGGGGCCAGTCAGTAACAGAACAGTACAGACACCGACTGCTGGAGAAATTCAGTCATGTGTTAACTTGACAGAGTTTTGACTATGTGACAATAACAACAAAAAAATGAAATCAATTAAAAAAAATCAACCAACCAAAAAGGGGACACAGATCCCTGCCTTTACGAAACTTGCCACGGCTCAGCCAGAGCCCCGCCCAGCCCTCGCACTCACGTGGTCCCATTTGCCGTTGATCTCCTGAGGCGTGATGGTCGTGTAGGGGTTGGTGCCCGCCATGTTCACGTGGTAGGTCTGGACAATCTTGGACACCTCGTTGTGGATGCCCAGGATGGCGAGGCGCTCCTTGTCGGCATCGGGGAGCGTGGCCTTGAACTGCTCGTGGGCTGTGGTCAGTCCCTGGACAGAGGTGGGCATTCAGGACAAGAACAATGACCGGAGGGGCCGACGTCTCCCGTGGGCAAGAACAGCAGAGCGAGCCCTGCGGATCCCAGAGTGGACATGGGTGGAAGGGCCCCCAGGGACTGGGAGGCATCAACCAAAGCTTCTCATGGCTCAGAACCAAGAGGCAGGGCTGGCCTGGGAAGGCGGAGGCACAGCTGTCAAAGCAACAGCTTCATGCTCGGGGCTAGTGAAGTCAGCAGCCACCCCGGGGGCGCTCACCACCCCACAGTCAGGTCAGGGACAAGGGGTGCCCCAAGGCCTGCTCCTTGGTGACCTCCCTCAGCACTTTGCAAAAACCCTTTCAACCTAACACTCTGCAACTGTATATAGGAACGACAAAGCAGTTCATTGACATGAAGTAAGTTCCAAGGTAACTATTAAATTAAAAGTAAAGGTTCCACCCTGGCTGGTGTGGCTCAGTGGACTGAGTGCCAGCCTGTGAACCAAAAGGTGGCTGGTTTGATTCCCAGTCAGAGCACATGCCTGGGTTATGAGCCAGGTCCCCAGTAGGGGGCATGCGAGAGGCAACTACACATTGATGTTTCCCTCTTTTTCTCCTTCACTTCCCCTCTCTCTAAAGATCAGTAAGTAAAATCTTTTTAAAAAAAAAGGCTCAAAATACAGTATATTATACAAGCTACTTTTTGTGTTAAAAAAGGGTGTGGAAGAGAATGTGTTAATAAATGTATTTGCTTGCATATGCAGAGGCTGTGTAGCGATAAAGCTTTCCTCTGGGGGCGGGGGACAGGGGACAGGACTCAGAACTCGCTGTGTATCCTTTTTATCTTTTAGACGTTATGCCACGTGCACACGTTCCCTGATCAAAATTAAAAAAATGTGACGGCTTCAAATCTAGGGAACCCTCGGCACTCGGCCCTCAGTCCTCTCCGCAGGGGCAGTCTCGGGGGAGAGGGGCTGGCGGGGGGTGGGCACGGGCGGCTGGGGGCTGTGGCACACCTGGATCTCCTCGATGGTGTGCACGATGAAGGTGTCCTGCAGGTCCTCCATGGCCCCCTCCATCCAGTTGTTGAAGGGTGCTGCCCGCTTGGCGTACTCCAAGTACAGCTGGTCAATGGTTTCCAGCAGTTTTTCTGTCCGCTGGGAGTGCCGAACGGGGTGGGGGAGGGGAGATGTTAAGCAGAGTTATATCCAGAATCCTTCTCCGCCCCCCAAGTGCCTCCTGAGCAGGCCCAAGTGGCCTAGGCCCGGAAGTGCCAGACTAACTTGGGCAGGAAGAACAGGCTGCCTCTGGGGTACTGGCCTGTACGTGGAGTGTACAGGCCACCCCACTTTAGAATCGCCCGGCCTGGCCCCCAGAGTCTGGTTTGCAGAATAGGAAAGTTCTCAAAAGGCTGGAGTTGGGCTAAGTGCTCTCCACCAGGGGGATGAGAGATGGTTAGGGCAAGAAAAGAACCACCTCCACAGAGAAAAGCCCAAATCCAGTGCCAGTGTGAGCCGTCCACGCTCAGACCGTGGCTGGGGGCCCAGTGCAGCCTTTCGGCCCCAAGCAAATGGAGTCACAAAGTAGGAAGGGCACAGAGAGCAGCGGGAGGCAGGCCTCCATCTCCCTCGGGGCCCTCACCTCCAGGGCTTCCCTCCGCTTCTGGGTCAGGGCCCCTAGGTTGTCCCACTGGTCACAGATCTTTTGGCATCGGGCGTTGACACTGGGTGAGTCGTAATAGTCCAGCTCACTGGGAGGGAAGAGACGGAAGTGTCAGGTGACCCAGGCTACCTCCGGCCGGCTCTCCGCTCCCTGAGGCTGGGAGGCGCTGCTGGTGTTGAGGTTGGGGGGGCCAGGTGTGCTCGCTTCACACGAACTTCCAGGAGCCCCTCCCAGCCTCCTGACTCCTTGGCTTTCAGGAGACCACTGGGAGAAGACCAGAGAGGGCGAGTCCTCCTCCCCGAGGCTCCCCCCACCCCCACCTCAGCTGGAGAAAGTGCCAGTCTGGAGCTGAAGCACAGCATCGAGGAAACACTGATGCAGTGAGAGCTCAGCGCCCTGGCCACCCTCTGGTCCCGGGCTAGTTACAGGTAAGGACCACAGGCTTGTGGCAGGAAGGGTCACGGGCTCATTCCCCACTTGCGGGGACATTCTTAGTCTTCCACATTGGCCACCTCCCTGGCCCGGCACCAGGCTGCTCCCACCCCCTCCCTCATCAGGGCCACGTGGCCCGACTGCAGGCCACACTTACTTGAGCTCCTGCGCAATGGCGGCAATCTGCTCCACGCGGTCCTGGTGGGCAGCCAGGTCGCTCTCGAAGGCTTCGTGCTTCTTGAGCAGGGCCTTGATCTCCGAGAGGGTGGCTGTCTCATAATCCTTCTGCCGCAGCATGACCTCTTTGCCTGAGTTCAGAAAGACGGTACGAGGCTGAGCTGAAGCCGGGGCGTGGGGGATGGTGGACACCTTCTTGACCTGACCACCCACCCCTCAGGGCCCCAGGCGCTCTAGTCCCAAGGGCACACCCCAAGGAGATGCCAGCTGTAGACTGATCAGTCATCTGCAGTGCAAGACACCGGAACAACCACTAGGGGGCCGGGCCAGGCCAGTTAGTGCTCTCCAGGGAGCATAGTTGGCAGAGCAGCATCCGAGTGGTTATGGACAAAAGCTCTGCAGGACTGCGGGGACCGTATGGGGCATGACGTTCACTCTACAAACAGCAGGAAACAATCTGTGCCCAGTAATGGAGCCAGGAAGAAGTAAGCCAAGCAGTCAGGAGTATCGCATTTTACAGTCACTCCAGTTACTGTTGCCAGCCCCCAGCAGCCCTGCAGGGACCCCACTCCCCTCAATCACTCTCAGTGTGTCCAGGGCCCTCTGCATTCATTCAATGGCCTGAGCCTTCTCCGACCATCAAACACACTGTCCTCTCTCTCTGGGGGCGGGCAGGCTTATATTTTTTGGATTTCTACTTCCCAGGAGGAAAATGGGATAAGACATGACCTCCCAGGACTCGTGAGAGGAGGTTCCCAGCTGCCTTGTGAAGGGATGAGCCCAGAACAGGGACTGACCGGCCTCACCACCCACCCTGTGTTGGTGCCCGTAACGGACGCCCAGCCCCCTCAGTAAACGAAGGCTGGGCCGCAAGGCCGAGGGCTGTGCCCCAAATGTGGCATTTCTTCCCTTCCCTCTACTCTTTCCTTTAAGTCAGAATAATAATATGATACAAAAAATCCACTGATGAGCCTCCTTATCTAGTCCTTCCCATCTTTCCTTGCATGGGTGTTGTTGTGAAACCACAGAGTACATGTAAGTTATGCTCCCTGCTTTGGAAACAGCCAGCAGCCCATCACCCGCGTGTCTGCCTTGGCTCCAGTCCTCCCAGGGGCCACCGCCACAGCTGCGTGACCTTCTGTCGCGTGGCTGAGTCACCTGCTGTGGGCGCACAGGCCCTCTGCTTGCTCTGCTGCAGAGGGTCTCACCCCACACGTCTCCACACACGAGGTCCCCCGCCCCAGTGTTTAGGGTTAATTCTTTAGATGGCCTCAAGACATCGAGCTCCGGGTTGGCGGGCAATGCATCGTTCGGAATGAATGCATCCACGCAGCCAGACCGCTCTGGTCAGGTTGTACCAGCACGCCAGCACTGGTGGCCGGCACGCTGAGAGGGCCATCCCCGCTCTGTGCCTCGTCTGAGCTGTCCCTTGGCCCCGGAGAGGACGAGATAGAAATATGTGGGTGAATCGGCACAACCTCCACCACCCCGCTTCTACTCGGCACCGTCCACGCCGGGATGTATACCTCTGTACACACCGTGTCCAAGGCCTCGTGTATGTACTCACAACAGGGAGCTAAACTCACCCCCCTTGGCTGAGTCCAGGTACGGACTCCTACCCCTACCAAGCCAAGCCACTACCAAGCGGCCATGGGGCGGGGCTGTCCCTGCTTGTCTCTAGCCTGCGGTGTGAGGGGCACAACAGAGTGGACCTGGGCAGTCTCGGAGCAGTGAGCTCCACTGGCCAGCGGGGTCTCGCCCAGGGCTCCGGTGGACACGGTCACAGGGCCCTACGATTTGAGCAACCCTGTTCCTCTCTCCACCCCCAGCCCAGGTTCTGAGGAACAGACTGTTCCGGGTATGATTTTCTCTCTCTGGAGTTAACCTTAGCTGACGATAAGCAGACATCAGACACACCCACAGGTGCCCCCAGGTTGGAGTAATGGAGACGCACACGCGCTGAGGCGAGGGCCCTGCTTCTCCGTCCCTGGAGGCCAGACGCAGGAAGAGGGGAGGCGGTGGAGGGAAAACACCCCGGGAACTTGTCTCAGGACTTCACATGTCCCAGTGCACTCACTTCTCGGAGCCCAGCCAGACTGTCCCTATCAGTGTCCCCACTTCACAGATGAGAACACTGAGGCAACCCAAAGGCAGTCGCCTTTGAACTTGCCTAATGTCAAAGAGTGAGGCAGAGAAAACAAAACCAGCAAAAAGCAAGAGCAGGGAGTTGTGGCTGGTGGCTGGGTTGGGGGAGCGTGGAAGCCAGCAGCCTCGGGGAGCCAGGGGCCGGGCGGGCCTTACCGTCCGTCCAGGCCTCGTGGATAGAGGCCTTCTGCCGGAACTTCTCCGCCAGGTGGTCCAGCCGCTCCAGCCTCCGGATCTCGTTCAGCAGCCACTCCTCATAGCCCTTCTCCGCCTGCTCCAGGCAGCCCCAGGCATTGTTGATATCCTGCGGGGATGGAAAGCACACGGTCAGCCCCACCTGGCTGCCGAGACCCCCACAGCTGCCCCATGCTTTCCAGGAGAAGCCTCTTCCCCACATCCGGCCATACCCACCCAGCTCCACTGGTATTTCCCTGGGCTCCTGGGCACCAGGCCTCCTGGGCACCAGGCTGGGAATGGGGGCCTGAGTCCACGTGAGCAACTCAGCTATGGGACTTCGGGCGTGCAGCCCTGTGGGGAAAGAGCCCAGGACCCTCTGTGGCCCCAGGACCGACTTCCACCAGGATTCTGACCAATCACAGAGCTTGAAAGGCCAGTCAGGAAAACAGAGCAATGAACTGAGCCAGGCAGGCAGGCACGGGAGCCTGCCGCGCTTCCCACATTTCTCGATTGCTGGGAAGCAGCCTGGAGTCTGCGGACACCCTGACCCGGGTGAGCTGGCCAAAGAGCCCGAGGATAGTGACATGCTGAACACAAACCCGCAGCTCTTTAGACAGGGGACCACCGACAGGGCTCCCATTGCAGTCACCATGAGGGTACCATGCCGGGCAGCGATGGGCTGAAGAATCTGGCCTGCATGACACTCGAGTCCCCAACTCGGTCCCCACCATGTGCCCGGGGACCAGGCTGCCTCTGCCCTAGGAGGGGTGGAGGTGGCACTTTTCCTAAACTGCACAGAGCACCCTCTGGCTGGCAGTGGCTCTGGTCACCTAAAAGCTGCTGATTGAGCCTGGAACCCATAAAAGGACTGCAATTTTCCCGACCACATCCATAATATTGGGGGCTTTTCCCTCTCCCCCAGACTTCCCTGGGGTCCCGCCTCCTTCTAACGCCATTGCCAGGTCTTGCCCAGGACTCCCTTGCCCCCCTTCTGCCTTACATGCCTAGGTCTTCTCATCACTGTCCACTTTAAAGGGTGAATGCTCTAACCTGGTAAGTTTTTAAAGTTTCTTTTATACATGTCTGTGGCTTATAAAATTTCTCTCTCAGTCCTGAGAAGAGGGGAAGGAGGGAGCAACAACACACAAAGGGACACGTACGCCACAAGGACATGGGAACTGGTCGCAGTGTTAGCTTTTTTAAAAGCAATTTACTAAATAAAACATGTTTTAGGATTGCCTTAAAAATTGTATTTATTTAGAAAGTTAAAAGAATCTCCCCCACCCCAAATTTTTTAAATTAGTAATAAGTAATTTCTAGTCTCTGTATTTTGCTTATTTGTATCTTTGAAATATCCTACCACAAAAATCTGCTACTTGTTTAAGGTAATATACGGTTTTTTAAGTGCTTAAGATTCCAAGGAAGTAAAAATTATCTTTATCGATACCGAATTATGTCCCCTTTTGGTTCAGTGCCCAAGCGGCATTGTGTTTGCAAAGCTGAGTGTTGGGGGCGGGGGACCTGAGGAGTCTGGGGTGGACGTCCAGGGGCCTGGAGGGCGAGTGTGGACCTGAGCGGTCAGGAGCGAGGGGGCTCTCCCCGGGAGAGAAGCTGCCCCCCGTCGCTGAGTGCGGGCTGCAGCCTGGGGGTAGCCTGGAGGGAGAGAGCACTCTGAGGCGGTGTCTGGTGTGCGGGTCGACCCGCTGCGGCGGCGCACTGGAGCAGCTCAGGGATGGACGTCACCCCAGACGGGGACCTGGGCCGGCCCGCGGGGCTCACCGAGACCATCCTGCCCTCGGAGGGCATGAAGGCGGGCCGGTTGCTGAGGCGCAGCTTGGTCTGCAGCGTGTTGAAGTTGATCTCCAGCTGGCACTTCTCCTGCACCTTGGGCGGCTTGTGCAGGCGCCGGTAGTCTCGGAAGTCCTCCAGCTTCTGCTGCATGGCGTGCATGGTGTTCTCGGGCACCCGGTTCTCCAGCCATGGGATGGTGCGGCGGATCCACTCCAGCAGCTGTGGGGGGCAGGGGTCAGGGTGTGAAGCTGCTGGGGGGCGGGGGCGCGCTGGGAAGAGTCATTCCTGACAGCACACTCCCCCAGCTACCCCCAGGCCATTCCCAGGCCACGAGGCCAGGCCCCAGGGCGTTCCCTCTGAGAACCTGGGCTTCACGAAACCGGGCCACTAAGCTATGCCAACTGACAGCCAGCATCACAGCCTACTGCTCGGCCAAGGGAACACCCACAGACCTGGTGGGAAGATGGCTGGACTAGGAGCAAGAGACCTGAGCTCTAGTTCAAGGTCTACTACCTGGTGGGCCTCAGTTTCCTTGTCTATACCATGGAGAGGGTAACAGTTGCTCCCTGAGGCCCCTCCACCTGACCTTCTGGGATTCTAGAATGTGGTCCCTGACGTAAAAGTGGCCGGTTTCTGGGGCACCTGCAGGAAAGAGCCTGGACTGTTTTCCTTGAGTAGGTGATGAAGGAGGAGTGGAAGTGATGACAGGAAGTATATCCATCACCTACAAGGTGCCAGGCTTGTCTCCCGAACTAAATCACCTGAACAATCACGGGAATCCTATGGGGTTAAGTGTTACGATTCCCCATCCTCCTCTGCACAAGGTACAGAGGAGGCAACCAAGGCCCTGAGAGGTCATGTAACTTGCCCAGGTGCCCCAGGGGAATGGCAGAGTGGTGATCACACCCAGGCACTTGGGCCTCAGAACTTGGGGTCCTACTCTGCTGGATGGCCCATCCACTGAGAGGCAGGGGCAGAGCTGTTCAGAAAGCTGAGTTCTTTTAAGGAAGAAGCAGGTGGAATGTAGTCAATGGCAGGACAGCACACCCAGCCCTGTCCCATCCTGTCCCCTGGGTGTGTGTGGGTGGGGGGGGGGCAGCCACAAAGCTATCCTGAGCCAGCACTTATCTGTGCCCAGTTCACACCCTCTCGGAACCAGACGTCCTGCTTTTCTAGCTTAAGTGAAACTCCCAGACCAGCCTACTGGGCTGGAAGGCCTCTGAGACCCTTGGCTCACTTGACAAGTGAAAAATCCAAGGCCTAGAGCGGTGAAGGGATTTCCCAGGCTCCCTGCTGACAATAGAAGAAGCTGGGAACTGGCTGCCTGAAGCCCACAGACTGGCTTGGGACCCACCCCTCTGCTTCCTGGGAGGTCGGAGCGGAGCAAACACCCCCCTGCGTCAGCGGGGGCCCCCTGGGGTGGGGGCTGCACCCGGTCTGGGGCCATGTTCCAGGGACGGGTGTGAAGGCCCAGGTTCGGGGGCTCCCTTTTCCTCTGGGATGGGGTGACAGGTCCCTGCTGGGGCCAGGGGACCCCAGGGGCACCTACATCACTGGCCAGCTTCTCGTAGTCTTCCATGAGCTGTTCATTCTCCTGGTTGACAGCCAGCACCTTGCAGATACGGTTGGCCGCTGTCTCCGCCTGGCAACAAGACAAGGGGGCATGGTCAGCTGCCTGCAGCAGGAGCACCTGGTACAAACGTACACCGATGAAGCCCCCTACTACCCCTTCAGCTCGAAATACTTGGCATTTACTCCCTTACCCCTCCCTCCTCTTTGGCAGCCCAGGCTGGAAGAGAGGTCTTGGTGGGTGAACTAGGTAGGCCCCTAGACAAGGGCCTGAGTTTGAGACCCAACGTATGTGTTGGAAAGAAACTGATCCAGTGACTGACAGAATCAGAATATGCTCGGGCCAGGTGGTGAGGTGGTTTCACGCGCAACCTGCAATTCCAAGTGGGGGCCCTGGAGCCCAAGGCTCAGGATCTCAGTCTGGGTGTGCCAGGACCTTGGAGATGCAGGAATTCAAATCGGGGCGTCCTGGGATAAGTGCTGACTGGAAGCAGTGGGGTCTCTCAGGATCCCTGCAGAGTCTCTCAAGGCTCCGAGCCCCAAGTTCAAAGCACTTGAAAGAAAACGGAGGCACCTAATACTGCACAAAGGGCAAGAGTCGAGGAGGAACCCAGCATGAGCAGGATGCCCAGAAAGCAGGCACGGGCACCTCTGGGGAAGCTACGCACACACTGTGCCCTGGGAGGCGGGGCTTGGCAGCCAGGGGAATGGAAGGGGACTGAAGGGCCACCACATACAGAGGTCCACAGTGCACCTACCACCAGCAGGGGGCACTCTTCCACTTCACTCAGGGGACTTCCTAATCCACTTCACTCAGGAGACTTAAATTCAGCTGTGCTCTCTTGCACACCCTAAGCCAACTCCAGGGGAGGGGAGCCTCAAAGCCTTTTGGGGCCTCTGGGGTAGAGAGGAAGACAGACTGGGGTCCTCTGGTCTCAGGAATGAGAGCAGAGTGCACCTGTGAGAAGACAGAAGCACCTTATGGCCCCAGAGAAGGGTGACCCTATTGATGACAAAGGATGACACAAGCTTAAGGATTGAAAGACAGAACCTCACACCTGGACGATGAACAAGACAAAAGTGGCTCCCACTGCAGCGAGACAGACTGAGGCTAGACACACGGAACGACTTCTGAGAATGAGGAAGGAATCTTAACTGGGAAGAAATGACTAAGAAAATGTAAACGTTGTTTCCCTGCAGAACTGCTGAAATAGGACACACGCCCACCAAATCCCGTGGCCTGTGGGGGATGGGCCGGAATACATGTGAGGGGCGGAATGAGACCATCACGAATGGCCCTTCGAGCTCAAAGCCGAGAGACTGCACCCTGCAGGGCGAGGTGCCGGAACAGGCGGGCCTCCAGCAGGAGAACTGGGGGACCAGTCAGAGCGGGAGCCAAGGGTCCTCTGGTCTCAGGAATAAGGGAAGGAGCCAGGTCCTCAGGCCCTCACTCCCTGCCCCCAACTCAACTCTGTGCCAGAGAGGTCGTGGCCACTGGGTGCACAGAACTCCCACATGATTGTCCTTCCTTTGGAGGAACAACAAGATACAAAGGGGAACCCCCAGAGACGACAAGGAAGGAAATTCTGTCCAGGAGTCCATCCCAGAAGACGTGGGGCCCGGCAAAGAGCAGGGTCACGGGAACCAGGCTGGCCCGCCCCACGAGACTGGCTGGGGACAGCAACTGGCCTGAAGTCACTCGGGCCACTTCCCTTGAAGGTCAGGTCAGGGGACCCGAGGGAGGACAACACTCTCCTCTGCGGGCATCTATGTCAGAACGTGGGGTAGCCGCAGAGACCCCTACCCAATGTGCTGACCAGGAGGGTAAGAATGGGGGGGGGGCACTCATCACAGGCAAACGGCAACAGTTGCTGCGATGTTTCAGGGACGAGACCCAGACCAGCACTAACGCGCTCTCCTCTGGCGGGCAGTCCGGCCACCTGCCCCTTAACCTCACTATCCTCCTGACTCGTCCTGAGATCCTGGGCTCTGGGGCCATCGACTCTGATTTGTGTGTCCGTTTGTCAGACTGGTGGACTGAGGGATGCCTGCACGTGGGGGGGTTTAGGAGACGCATCCTACGGGCTCCAGGAGCCTCGCCCCGGTCCCCTGGGCCTGCCAGAGGTCCCGCAGCCAGAGGCTCCTTTGGAACCAAGTCTGGGGGAGTTCCCATGGGGGCTTCCTGGGGACTCTCCACGAAGACCCAGCCTCAGTCCCCGGCCAGCCTCTGCCCAGGCTGGCCTCACTGGGAGAGGCAGATGGAGAAAACCCATCATTATAAGCAGGAAATCGGCCTTTGGTAAAAAAGCATGGCCATCAGGGATCACAAAAGGGCTTTCTTTAGCAAAGGCCACGGCCTGCCCACAAACTCCATCAGGGGTGCCTCCCCGCTGAGGGACAGGCGGCTGCCACCGCTACCAGAAACCAGGCTGGAATCAGGGTTTGACTTCAGGAAAAATGGCAGGCAGTCTTCAGAACCCTGAGTCTCCCTGGCTTTCACCGCCCAGTCCCACCCTGCCCCCCAGCAGGCAGGCACTCCCTGCAGAAGCCCGCTGGGTGCTGGGTGCGGGTTACACTGGTTCCCAACGGGTCCCTCTATAGAGAAGGGATCGCCCCCCTCCAACCCCAGCTCAGGAGGTCAGAGACCAGCCCAGGGAGCGCGAACTCAGTAAGGCCTCCAGGACACAACCGGAGGGAAAGGCAAGAGAGACCCCCAAGGATGGGATCCGGGGCTACCCCATCACCCCAGATTCCTGGTTGTTCCGTGCTTTTCTCCCATGGCCGCAGGAACCCCAGGCCGGGAGAGAGGCGCCCAGCCCGGGAGAGAGGCGCCCAGCCCCACCACGTCCTGAAGGGCCTGCTTTGGTTCCGAAGCTCAGAGGAGGCTTGCTCCAGGGGAAAAGACTCTTTCCTGAGAGAAGCTCAGAGACTGAAGCCGCTTCAGTTTTGGCTTCGGGCTATTCACACAGGAGGACATGGGACCAGAAAGCAGGGTCAGAATGCCCAGCCCTTTCTGACATGACAGAGTTTTCAGGAAACCAGGGAGATGAGCACAGGCTGTCTGTAAGGACAGCCACACTGATCACTTCCCAGTGCCAAAGGGAAAGACTTACGGAAATTAAGCTGCACTATCTCACAACCTCACACAATCATGCATTTGGCTTTACGTTCCAGTTGTTTCTGTAAAGGCATGGACTGTCACTCCCGGAATCCTCAGAGATCCCAAATGACACCCTCAGCTAAGCCAAGCCAAAGCGCGGCCAAGGGGAGGGCCTGGAGAGGAACCATCCTCAACTAAGGTGGCGTCTAACAACGCAGACAAATGACACACCGCGGCTCTGCCACCCGAGACCCACGGATTCACAGGAATGCCACCAGGATCTCATCTGCCACATCTGCAGTCAACAGCTCCCCAAATCTAACCAATCACCCGTTCCCCTCCTCCCACGTCAGCTCTCAACCCCTGGCGTCCCTGCCAGTGAGCCCCCCTAAACCAAGGCGAGCTGACCCCACAGCTGCACAGCCCTGACCCCCTGCCACCCCGACTGCCTTTTCAGGGCAGGAGGACGAGACCCGGACCAGCGCTCACTGGCTCTCCTCTTGCAGGCAGTCCCCTGTCACACCTCGGAGCATTTGCACGCGTGGTGGTCGCCTTCCTCAACAGCACTGGCTGTCCTTCCCCACCCTCCCTGAGCCTTTGGCTTGTGGACCCCTATTCAACCCCTAAGACCCTCAAGTTCAAGTGTTTTCTGCTCACATCCAGTCTCACATTCTGTGGCCCTGCACCTCTACCTGCCCCACTCAGGTCTGTGGCAGAGCACAGCTCTGGTTAGACGGCAGCCACCCTCAAAACACTTTTTCCCCCTTAAAACACTATTTATTTACTTATTTATTTATTTAAGAAAGAGGGGAAGGGTGGGAAAGAAAAAGAGAAACATTAATGCACGGTTGCGTCTCATGCACCCCCTACTGGGGACCTGGCCTGCAACCCAGGCATGTACCCTGACTGGGAATCACCTTTGCTTCACAGGTCTGCACTGAATCACTGAGCCACACCAGCCAGCGCTCAGCATCTTTAATGAAGGGTTTCCCTAGATGGACCACGAATTCCTTGAGGGCAGTGGAGGATTCCTTCCCCTCACCAGATTCACAACAGCGACTAAAGTGACCGACAGGCAAACGGAGGATGCAAACAGCACCATCTCTTCCTAAAACCACCCAGAAATACCTCCAGCAGACCCACTTCATGCCTTAAAGTGTAGTTTCTCAGAAACAGTTCCCCCTTAGATCATGACTGTGAACTTTAAAAGCTTCACAAACTGCAAAAACAAGCTCTACGTGTGCTCTACAGGGGAAGAGAAGAGAGTTGAGAAAGAATCAGAACCACAATCAATGGGCCGAATGAGTTGGTCCCCATCGGACTGTGAACGCCAACCACACACATCGCACGCCACTTGCCTGGGTGGGCACATGGACTGCTACACGTGCACACACGAGCACACGTGTGCACGCGTATGTGAGACTCTGCTGCCTTTCTAGTCCCACCATCCGAGGCTTGACCAGAGAAAGACCGTGGCGGGCGGGGGGCACTGGGCGTGGGTTCCAGAAGACCTCCCCTCAGCGGCCCCAGACGGGGAGATGGCCACGACTAGAAGAGTGCATGAGTCTGGAGGAATCCCCCTTCCTCCTCAGGAGAGGGTGCAGACTCCCCTGCCCACGGCCTGCTTAGCTCGAACCACTGCCTGAACCCTGAGAAGTGGTTGCGGGCAACTCTGGGTGAGGGCCCTGACCCAGGACATGAGAAGAACACCCCCAGATCCACCCCCCGCCACTGCCCCTCCCCCCAACTGGTAGCCCTGTCCACAGAGGTGGACGGAAAGTGCGTGGAATGGCTGCAGCAGGGATGAGTGAGAGGGACGAGGGAAGCGGGCATGGCGACAGGTGGTGTGAGGTTCGGGAGGGAGAAAAGCAGGCTGCACACGCGCGCACACTCTCACACACGTGCACACACACTCCCTTCCGAGCACTGTCATCAGCCAGGACACAGGGAAGGCTTCAGAGACAGGGAAGGCCAGTGCCAACAGGCATGAAGCCCAGGGTGGAACCCTTGAAAGAGGGGAGAGAGGGGGAGGGGAGCTGGAAAGAGGGGGAGCCACGGCGGAGAGCTCGGCCCAGCCGTGGACTCGGGCAACCAGACTGTCTGTGCTCATCGGGGCTGGGAGCCCACCGAGGCAATAGATCAGTGCCACTCCCATCCTGGCTGAGGGTGGGGGTGAGAGGGGCTGGCAGCAACTGACGAGAGGGAGCAGCAATAGCAGAGGTGGACGGAGGGGAAGAGGGAGCCAGAGGCAGGCCAGGGAAGAGGCTGAAAGGGGCTGAAGGAGCCGGGCATCCTGGGAGGAAGGTGAGGCGGCCTGTGGGTGCCCATCCAGGCCCGGAGTAGGGCGGCCACTAGCCCAGGGGGCCGGTGCCTGTGTGTAATTTTTTAAAGGCACCTCTTCCTGAAGGTGCGCCACTGAACAAAGGTCACCCTGATCACATAAGAAGACGCTGTTGCTGCCGCACGCAGGACTTGGGGGATGCGCTTTCACACCTCCACTGTCTCTGGGCACACAGGGCGCCCTGTGCTCGGTGCAGCCTGCACCACCGCCCGGGCGGGCCTGGCGGGCAGGGCCAGGCAGGGCTCTGAGCCTCCGGCCCAAACACCACCAGGGAGAGGTCAGGACGACTCTGCTCTGCCCGGGCTGCCAGATTATTTGAGAGGACAGCCTTGCCTCCATGGGGAGGAGAGAGACAGAGGGGTGACAGGGGCCTGGGTATTTACGGGGTGACTCAGGAACCACAGCCAAGAGCTGTGCTGTGTGGGATAGGGCTCTTATCCTGGGAAGGAGCTGGAACCACAAGATTCCTTCGGGTTTGTGACATTCACTGTGCCCGCGGGGCAGGACGGGGGGCAGGAGGCCATCCAGAGGCTACGGTCCTCTGGCACCTTCGAGTGTCCTGGCCGAGGCTCAGAGAGCACCCTGCCCCCAGAGGAGGCGGCTTCTCTAATCGCCCCTTTCACTCGAGGCTGGGTATCCGGGGAGGAGGAAGAGGTGGGCGGGGGGAGCGGGCGAGGCCGAGGGGAGCTCACCTTCTGCGCACCGAGAAGGCGCGGCAGTGACGTGACCACTAGGTCACGTGGCCTTCCCATCCCGCCTACACATCTGCACAGAGAAGGAGAACAGGTTGAGAGGAGGAAGTGGGCGGCAGCAGCGCAGAATAAACCACCTCAGCCACGGTGGACAGAAAGAACACCGGACGGACAGACAGAAACGAGGGAATGGGCAGATAGAGGGGAAAATGAGCCAGTGTGAAGAGAAAGGGGTGGGGTGGGAGAGAGCACAGGCTGAGACAGGGGAGGGAGAGAGAGCGCGTGGGGGAAGACTGGGCAGAGGGTGGCCGTGGGGAGAGCGCCCCCTGCAGGCATGTCAAGATGGGTCACTCAGATGCCACGCTGAGGATGAAAAATTTGCCTGAGCACAGGACAGGTCCACGGCTAAAGCCATGAAGGCCAAGCCTGGGGTTCCGAGTCTGTGGCAACCTGGGTGTCGTGCTTCTGGGGTCCTGCCTGTGAGAGACCTTAGAAGAGGGGCTTCCGCTGCCTGCACTAACTTGGTAAGAGGAACATGCAAATCTCCGATGTCTGCAGGGTGGATGCCACCCTGCAGTTGTGCTGCCCTCGCCCAGAGCAGAACTGGCACAAATGGCCCTTAACCCCAGGCCTCCCCCAGCAAAACTGGGCAGGGACACTTAAAAAGGCTCACAGCTGCCCACCCCCGCCCGCCCGTCCGCCCTCCCTCCCTCCCAGGGGTGTGCTCATGTCCAGGAACACAGAGGGCAGAGTGATCCCAATGGGGCTCCTGGGCTGCATACAGGAGGAAGCACCAACGGGGCTGCACACGGACCTGCTAAGTCACGTCTCCGAGCAGGAGAAGCAGGGGCTTCCTGACACCTTTGCAAAATCTGTCAGTGAAGACAGGAGACAGCTCCCCAGGTCTGCCCCCCGGGGAGTCCCGCTGCCCTGATAAAGCCTGTAGCTCCACACAGGTGGTCCCAGGGGGCTGCTGCCCACTGCGCCCCCCCAAAGCCGCCCCTGGCTGACTTCACCCATGCAGCCCTTCCTGCTGAAGACAGCTGCCTGGGCCCCAGAAGGTGAGCTCTCACCATGTCTTCTCGGAGAGAGCAGAGGAAGACGAGAGAAAGACCGGAGACTCAGGGCGGGAGAGGGCTGAGCAAGAACACGCCACGTGGGCACCAGGGGCTAACGCTACCCCGTCTAGAGATGGCCCATCCAGACCTTGCCGCCAGGGGGAGGTGGGGGGCGGGCAGGAGGGCACGGTTTTGGGTCTGGCACGAGGTGTGCGGGGCGAGGAAGGAGCAGGGGCCCCCGGTACCTTCTGGGCGCCAGAGAAGGCATGGTAGAAGCTGGACACGTAGGTCATGATGGCTTTCTCATCCGGTCGGGCGGTGCCAACGATGTCTGTCAAGAAAAACCCGAGTTAAAGGCAGCTGGGGAACACACGAGACGCTCCAAGAACCACCCAGTCTTTGTGCCCAAACTGGGCCTGAACTGAACCAGCTTCTGCATTAGCTTCCACTTGACAGGACAAGAAAGGCAGAGGACTGGAAGGGTGCCCCGAGGAAGCAGCCAGACAAACCAGGACAAGTAACACTGACTGGGACAGATGGCCCAGGTACTGCAACAAGTTCAATGTCAGAAATAAGAAGGGCAGGAGAAACACAGTGACTGAGTGCCACGTGCAGACCTTGGTCGGACAGTGGATGTATCGAGGCCTCACGGTCAATTTGCAAGGTGTGAACACTGCTTTATATTTTAAAGACACACAGTCTGAAGTATGTAGCAGTGAAATGCTGTGACGTCTGGAATTTGCTTTAAAACATTTCAACAAAGAAAAGGAAAAGCTGAGAGAAAATCTCAGTCATTGTTGTAACCGGATGACGGCTGCAGGGAAGTGCATCACACTGTTCTCTCTGCGTCTGTCTCTATTTGAAAACGCCCCTCACACAGACAGCTACGGCCCCAGACGATCACATCTCCCATCCAGTCTCCAAAGGGGCCACTTGTCTTTCCAAAAAGTCATCTGCTTTTCCGTAAGCACCCGGTCTCCCCACACCGTCCCTCACGAAGTTGCGTGTGCACACAGACCAGTCGCTAGGTTACTCCTCGCGGCAGACTCCCATGCGGGTGCGATGCCCATGTTAGTAAGCTTGCTGGCTTCTCTTTTGTTCGTCCGATTTTGTCAGCCTAGCTGACGGGGCCCTCGCTGGAGAACTTAGGAGGGACGAGGGGGAAGGTTCCCCCCCCACACAACAAAAGAACCCTTGTTCCACACCAGCACCCGCCACCCGACTCCAAGACAAAGGGGAGACCCATCTGTAGATGGTCGGTGAGGAGACCGCTCCCCGAGCACTTCCCAGCACCAGCTCTCACCTCGCCCTTCAAACCCCAGGGAACCGTTCCCTGGCAGGCAGGGGACCCCAACCTCCCAGCGAGGTCCCCCAGACCGGGCTCCTCCCTTCCCACCTCGGGCCGCTGAGAGAAGAGCTAGGGCCCAGACGGAAAGCCTTTACCTTCAGCATCCAGCATCTTGGGGATGTCCAGGTACTTCTCCGCCACGTCGAAGGCTGTGTTCAGGTTTGTGAGAGGGTCGTCCTGGGGGGCGGCAGGGAGGGAGGGGTTAGAGGGTGGGAGTTGTGACGAGACACCGGCCGCCCCCATCTGGGCGATGCCAGATCTCGGGGGTGGAGGCACCGCTGCAGCCCTCCCGCGGCAGCCCCGCGGCAGCCAGCTCTGGGTGCAGATGGCCGGCCTCGCTGCCAGGGCTCCCTGGCCGGGGGGTTAAAATGCCACCTCTCCTCCTGAAGCCTCAGTTTCTCTGTCAGAAAAATGGGGTGAACGGGACAAAGAATACTGGCTTGTCGCCCAAGAAAGAAGGGCTAAGAAGTGAGCGTGAGAGCAGGGCACTGGCCTGGGAGCCATTGTCTTGGCCTCTGGTCTCAGCTCTGCCACCAGGGACGGGACTGGGAAGTGTCCTGACCTTGGCTTCCCCACCTGCTACTGAAGAGTTGGACTAGGTGCTCTCAAGCTGCTTTGGGGCTCCCGCCAACAGCCGCAGCCTTCTGGCTATTCTGATTTTTGCAGCTTTCTCAAGGAAACCTATTTGGTGCTGGCAAGGATGTGGGGGGACTGGAACCCGGTGCTCTGCTGGTGGGACGGCACACCGGTGCAGCTGCCGTGGAAGACCGTGCAGAGGTTCTTCAAAAAGCTACACACAGAACCGCCACGCGACTCGGTGCCACGGGGTGAGAAGAGCTCTGGAGGCGACAGCGGTGATGGCCTCGCCCCAGTGCGGCAGGGGGTGCTGGCCGCCGCCACGCCACACCACGCACTCAACGGTGGTCGCAGCAGTGAATTCTGTGTTATGTGCACTTTACCACAATTTAAACAAAATGTTTAGTGTGGGAGACAACCCACAACTCAGTGCGGGGAGATCCTTGTAGGGCCCCCCACTGTATTCTTGGTTCCCCAGAATAATCTCAAGCAAACTGGTTTTGTCATTCTGGGACTCAGTTTCCCCATGTGCTCAGGTGGGACTCACAGGATACAAAAAAAAAAAAAAAAAAAAGCATTTATTTGGGATGCTTTCAGGGAAGAAATTGTTCAAAATAGAGAAGGTGGAACCCTCTTGGGAAAGTCTCCAACAGCCCCCAGAACGATAAAAATGCTGCCAAGAAGCGAAGGTCGTTTCCGTCCAGGGCCTCAACAGTCCCCGGGTCAGGGGTGCCTGCCATCTGCCCCACCCAACCCCACGGCCTGCCAGGACCCCACGCCCACCACGGCTGGTGCAGGAGGAAGAGCCTCCCGTCAGGGCCCCTCAGCTCTCCCCCACGTCCAAGCCCCCGAGGCCCCAGCACTGTGTGCTTTCTGGAAAGTACCCATGGTTCAGTGGGGCCAGGTCTGTGCTAGGACTTGGGTTGGATTTTATTTATTTACTTTTTTATCCTCACCTGAGGATATGATATTTTATTGATTTTAGAGAGAGAGGAAAGGGGAGAGAAAGAGAGAAACATTGATTGGTTGCCTCCCCCCCACACACACACTCCAAAAGGGGATGGAACCCACAACCTAGGTACGTGCCCTGACTGGGAATCGAACCCACAACCTTTTGATGTATGGGACGATGCTCCAACCCACTTAGCAACCTGGCCAGGACCGGGGTGGGTTTTACCGATGCTACTGAATTAAACAGAAGGGGAGACAGACAAGTGAAACAGGGAGAAATGAAGAGACCCAGAGAGGGACAGAGGGTGGGGACAGAGCTGGCCCTGTGTCAGACAAAGGCCACTGACCCCTAACTCCTGAATGGTGGGGGCACCTGGAACCTGTGGGGGGATGGGCGGAGGGACCACATGGCCCAGTCAGCCCGGCCCCGCTGGACACGGGGGTGGGGCCCGCTGTGGACAGACTGGCCACCGCCGCCCCAGCACGGCCGCACAAGGACACACACACTGACACTGTCGCCGAAGGGCAGCGGCTGAACAGCACGAACAGCTCAGAGGTACATGATGACGCCTTTAAAAGAAAAACTGCCACCACCAGGACTTCCGTCCTCTGCCCTGACTGATTTGGCCATGTAGTTTTCAGGTGGTTCAGGGAGTTTTTACATGAACTTTGTTTGTTTGTTTGTTTGTTTGCAAAGCTGCTGAGTTGGAGAGCTGGGATCCTCCTATGCCCCGAGAGGGTAGCTTGGAGTTGCCAGCAGCCTGTCAGGCCCTATCACCCTAAAGATGTCTGATCCCCAAGGGACCAGCCTGGGACAGGCTGCCCCCGTCTGCCCACACCTGGGCACAGCCACAAGCAGGGTCAGGCGGTGGGCGCCTCTGCCCCCAAGGCTGGGCCCTTCTAGGTGGGCAGAGGCCCCAGCCTCAAGCTTTGGCCCAGTTTAGGATGCCCAGCGGGGATGGGAACCTGCTCCTTCCTCCCGCACAAGCCCTTTCCGGCAGCTCACTCCTGCACACCCGGGAACCAGAGAGCCTGACGCTGCCACAAGTGGCCAGAGAGGCCCCCACACCAGCAATGTCAAAGCTTGGCCACTGAGAGGCGCCAGAGGCCGCTCATGGGGGCACAGGTTAGGGGGGCTCTTCACTGAACACTGCGCTCTCCACATGTCAAAGTCAAGTGGAGAATACAAGAACAGTCATTCCTAGGAGCTGTCCTGCTCAGGGATTCGAGCACAGACCGGCAACAGTCCAACCCGAGCTGCAGATCAACTGGGGGCACAGGGAAGGCTCCAGGGGGCCTCTCCCGAGATGCCCGTGCCACATGCTGAGGCATGGGAGGGACCGAGAGGGGAGATGGGCTGAGCACAGTCTCCAAGGTCTGGGCCAGCCTCCCTTAACCAACCCTGACCCTAGGAACCACCATGAGGGTGTACACCTAGCTCCTACCTCCTAGTCTCCTGGCTCAACATGCACACACACGCACACACACACTCACGACAATCCCCCAACAGCTTCAGGACAAAATATAAATGAAATCAAGCAGCAGCAGAAGAAAATCCTGCACCTGAACTTCAGCACTGAGGGACGCAACATCTGCCACGGGCACCTGCCTAGGACTGCACAGCGCGTCTCAGACACAGCTGGGACACACGCATCCACGGCTGTGCAATATTTTAAATTGTGACAGTAACAGATCCACCTTACAAAATGCAGAAAACGGGAGCAGAAACCCTCCACTCATTCCTCCACCCTCACAGGATGCTGCAGTGGCTCTCACACTTCCCTCGTGGGCTGTGAGTGTGGGCAAGCACACGCATGCTATGTGCGTGTGGCGCTGAGGTGGCCCTAACAGTGAAGGGGTTTTCTCTTACTTCTAAACAGGCTGTCTTCTTGGCTAACCTATGGAGGCTGACACCCCTCATGCTGGACACGGGCTCTCAGAGCAGGGGCCCCGCCCCGCCCTGCCCCTGCCCACTAGGGACGAGCGGCCGGGAGCTGGCAGTGGGCAGTCAGGTGAGCGCACGTACCTTTCGCAGCTTCCCGTAGTCAATCAGTTCAGGCCGGTGTCGGTGGATCAAGGCACAGAAGCCAAGGCCATCCTTCCAGCTGCCCGGGGGAGAGAAAGGGGGGCAAGCTGGTGAGTGGAGCCAAGCACTCACGACGGGGAGAGCGCTAAGCAGGGGGCGGTCTCCCTTCTCCCAGAGGTGGTTACATAACCCTTCAGAGCAGGAGCCGGGAGAAGACAGGTTGGGCGGGAACTTTTCTATCTGCCACAATCCCAGGTACTTGGCTCAAGACTCTAAGGGGCTTGGCAAGTCAATACACCTGCCGCATCCCACGCTACCCTCCACCAAGGTCGGGGCCTTGTCTGCTGTGTTCTGGAGCCCAAGGCTGGAATTTCCCGGACACCCTCCGCAGGAGCTCTCCAGGAGCCCGAGCACAACCAAGGTGTCAAGGCAGTAGCCGCGTCCGTCTGCGACACCGCTGGGAGGGAGAGGGGACATGGAAGGGCCGGCCACACCAGTGATGTCAAAGTTCACTTGGCCACTGAGAAGCACCAGAGGCCCCTCACGGGGGCACAGGTTAGGGGGGCTCTTCACTGAACACTGCGCTCTCCACATGTCAAAGTCAAGTGGAGAATACAAGAACAGTCATTCCTACACCCCCTTTCCACAGCCAGTGACCTCTTCCCCAAAGGCCTCTGCTCTGTGCTGGAGCTGAGACGGGCCCAGCCAGGGGCCTGCGGGGCTTTGCGGCTCTGTAAGAGCCCCTCTCTCCCAGCCACTCACCTGATGTGGAAGTTCTGGATGTTGACGTTTTTGTACGGGGCCGTCTTCCTCTGACACCACAAGAGCAGCCCTTCCTTCGCCGAAGTCTCTGTGGCGAAGGGAACGGCAGGCAGAGAGGTCAGGGGGCTGGCCTGGTGGAAGGAGGGCCATCACCTCGGGGGAGGCCCCACTCGGCCACACTGTTTCCCACGGGGGGCTCACACAAAGACCCCTAGATTCCAGCCCTGCTGCTGCCAGGCCACGAAGTCTATTTCCTTGACAAAGGCTGAGAATGCATCTGACGTAGAAACAAGCCAGGAAGCTTTTCAGGGCCAGCCACATCATGCATTGAAATGCGATGACGGCCTTTAAGGCAAACTCCCTGACATTCCCTTTGATTCAAGAAATGGTAACGATACAAAATAAGGTGGCGACCTACGTCAGGTGGCCACTTTGGGAAGGTTCGACTGGCCTGTGAAGTCTGAAATCCAGGAATCTCTACACAGGGGCGCCTGTGCCCTGCTTGTGCTGTGCACACGGCCACATGGGAAGGAAGCATGAGGACTCTAATGACGATTTAGTATTCACCTTAAAAAAAGGTTTCCTTACATTTGATGCATCGATCACCAGCGTTGCTGTGTGTGTGAAGTGGACACATGCCTATCAGATAAGGCAGGTCAGTACTGGAGGGGACTGGGGGCTCCCAGAACAGGAGGGCTGCCGACCACACTGCCCCCATGTGTTAGCATCTGGGAACTGCAGATTATAGAACCCAGTGATGGGGCTTCCTGGATGATCCCATTTACTTTCAATTCACAACATGGTCTTTAAAATGATGTTAAACGATTCAGACAAAGATAATACAATCATTCAAGCACAAACAATTTTAAAAAATCAGCAAAGCTAATGTTTCTACTCTTAGTTCAAGCTCTTTGTCAGCTATATTCCAAGATTAAAACAATAACTACTTAATCAGAGCTGACAAGAAGTCTGCCCCAAAGAATCAAACTCACCAGGAAGGCTATTTGAAAAAGGGATTCATATCCACCATCGCTAACAAGAACCATGCCCCAAGTGACCGGCCGCTATGGGCATCTCTTTAACCACTTCCACCCTGAACACGGAGTATTTATAAACCAAATTTAGATCTCCACCTTGTTGTAATCACTAAGTGTCAAGCCAAGATTTCCATAACAAAGCAATTGAGTCCACATTGTTCTCATTACAAAGTTACTTTGAACAAAAATCTTTTCAAGATTTCTTTCAAATTTCCGTTAAAATGAATTAAAAAGTCCAAGATTCCATTGAAATGAGCTAAAAGTATTATTACCTACATCTCATCTTTTTAAATATTTGTTTTTGTGCTTGTAATATGTGTGGAAATACATAGACATAAATTATGATGAAATAAACCCACACATCACCTGGGGTGTGGAATCAAAAGTTTAAGAGAGCTCAGCCACGGATGGGTGGTGGCCCCTTGCAGATCTGCCAAGTGGCCACCAGAGGGTGCTGTGGGAGCAAAGGGGGAGACCAGGGATCAGCTCAGCATCCCAGGAAGCCCTCCTGGCGGCCATTCCCCTACTTTTTCAAGATTTAACAATCCAAGAGCCAGGCAGGGTTTACGATACATTTCCCCACAGCAACCTTGGCTTTCTCAAAGTGGGGAGTTTCCCAGGGACCAAAACACCTGTGGGAACCAGCACCCCAAACAGTTCTTAGTGGTCTACAGGCTACGAGCAAGGACAACTGCCAGAAATGGCCAGAAACGCAGGATGTGGCCCTCAGTCAAGGTCAGAGGCTCTCTATCTAGGCTGAGCCCGGGGAGGAAAACGGGACGGTGGAGGCATGGAGTGGTGGGGGGTGGGGTGCGGGCTGGGGACATCACTGCGCAGACAGGCAGAAGACCTACCTTCCACGGAGATGTCCTGGATGGCAAAGCGGAGGATGATGGTCCAGATCATGCCCAGGGTCATTTTCACATTCCCATCCACGATTTCTACAAAAACAGCAGCAGGATGGGTCTTAGAAGGGGCAGAGGGACCATTCCCTGAGCTGCCCTTCACCTGGTGCGCCACGGAGGGAACCAAAGCCACACTGTTCCACTTCTAGAGGGAAGTCAGTATAGTTTTTAAAGTTAGTGCAATTAAGTTTTGTGGGTGACAAGATCTGGGGGTGTCCTGGGGGCACACGCTGGGGGTGGTCGATTCCACTGGGTACGTCAGGACAGGAGACAGAGGAGGAGGTGTCTTAAACCCTGGGCGGTGCTCACCAGCCTGACAAAGAGCGAGAGGGTTCCTGAGCCATCATGGATGTGCCAGCAACTCTGAGCTAAGGACCTCTGGGTGCCCATGCAGGCTACAGAGCGCAGCCAACCTAACCCGCCATCCTGCAGGGCCCACTAACGCCCACACCCACCTCATACTGCCATTGGCTGGGGAGCCTTTAGTACAAACATCACACCGCTTGAAGATCACAACTACGAGATACCGCACTAAATTCAGTCTAGGCAGCCGCACTTTTTCAACTTCTAAAATAATGCTATAAATCCGATGAAGTCACTTTTCCCCTGCCAGGCAGTACAAACATAAAGGTAACCCCTATGTGGAAGAGCCTGAGGCACAGAGCCAGGCGTGGTCTTGGGGGCTGAACGCTGACAATCAAAGGTGGATGCCTCAGCCTCACCCGCTTCCAGGCCAGCAGGCGGCCCCCTGGCCCTGTGGTAAGGTCCTCTCAGTTAAGAGTGAGGCACCCAAAGAAGCAATCTCAATCTCTCTCTCAGTGTCTCTCTCTCTCTCTGTGTCTCTCTCTCTCCCTCTCTCTCTCTCTCTCTCTCTCTCTCTCTCTCTCCCTGCAACACTAGTGTTTGGGGAGATGCGACAGAATCCCGAGAAGGGGCCACACTGCTAGGCACTCCTGCTTCCCCAAGCCCACACCCACTCGAGTTTGCTTCCCACCAGCCCCTTAAACCAGAGTGGATCCCATTAAGGAAATTACACTTGAAGTCCTCATTCCCTTTCTTATAAGGGAGAGTAAAATTACAGCTGCTGTGTGACCCACGAGGCACAGGGCACTCCAGCTGACCCCTGGGGGTGGGAGACTCTGCTGCGCCTACACTGGGAGCACCGTGGACGGGGGACAAGATGGAACTCTTCCTGCTCTCAGGGGGGCTCCACGCTCCCGCCAGAACCCCAGACACCAGCCGGGCCCAGGCCTGGCGGTGGGGGGGGCGGGTGTTGGGGAGTGCCTGGGAAAGAGACACAGGTTGCTGTAGCGGCACGGGACCACCTCCCTGAACAAGTACGACAGCCAGCTGGCTCTTTGCAGGGGGCGGGGGTGGGGGGGCCGCCAGTGGAGTCAGTTAACATTCAGCTCATAAAGGTTAGAGATTTTTTAGGTGCCTTTCATCACTTGTGACTTCTAACGGTTTCACATCTGTAACATTTAAAGAGTTCATATAAATTGATCAGAAAAAAGCCTAAATCCATAATAAATAGGCAAAAGACATGAACAGATACTTCATGAAACATGAAATAGAAATAACCCATTTGTAGGATGTTCAATCTCATTTACAATAAAAAAAAAGCAAACATACACCTTGGCGATAACAAGGCTACTACACCGTGGCTAGAAGTGGACACTGGCTTTAAAAATTTTTAAAAAAGCTTTCTGGGAAATAATTTGGCAACAGCAGCAAGCATCTGAAAGCCGTTTAACTTCCTGAGGGTCAGGTTCTACTCCTAGCAATCCGTCCCTGGCCGAAGACGTGACATGCAGAATAAGGCTCTGTGTGCGGTGCTCGCTGTGAGGTTGTCTATCACAGCCCCAAACTGGAGGTCGTGTGAAGGCACAAAGCACAAGGTGTCACTGAGTAAATCCCCAGACCCCGTCACCTCTCCGCTCAAAACCTCCGTGCCTTCCCCTCACTCAGAGTCAAGGCCGGTGGCTGGCTGGGCCCCTCTACTCACCCCTCTCCAGCCACAGCTCTCCCCTGCCTGGAGACCCACGTGGCCAGCCCCTCAACTCCCTCCCGTGTCCACTCACCCTTCACCTTCTTACCGGGTCCCTCCTTGACCACCCACTTTGCTCCCCCCTTTATTTTTCTCCGTCTGATATAGGTACGTGTGTATTTGCTCTCTCCCCTTCTAGAACATCAGCTCCAGGAAGGCAATGATTTTTTTCTGTTCTGCATCCCTGCCTAGAGCCCGGCGCAGTGCCTAGCACAGAGAAAGCCCCCACCAGCATCTGCTGAATGAACGAACAAATGGAGGGACAGCACACTAGTCACACTCGGGTGAGTGAGCAGGGGTAACGCAGGCCGGCTAGCCGGAGAGTGTAACAGGAAGGACCCAGGTCTGGGACGGCGCACAGCTGGGCCCAGCAATAGCTGATGAACACAGCCATGAAAGTTACATCCACAAGTTTCCAACGACTTGGGGAAAATCTTTTTACAGTAATATGGAAAGTAGAAAAAGCAGCCACAAAGTTTTACGAACAGCATCTTGAACACAAGGGGTAATGTGTTTTCAAGTCTAGAAAAAACTCCAGTGGTAATGATGCTGTCACTTGGGCTTTCCAGGGGAGCAGGCTGCCGTGCTGGCCCCCCTACCCTAACGGGAACGCCCCGTGCCCCACTCCGTGCCCCCCACACGCTGCCCCACTTGTAAAGGCCGAACACCCAGGCCTCCCACAGCCCTGGGCTCGGTGCCCCCTGCCCTAATGCAGACAAGGCAGCTCCGTTCCTGGGTCTCGCCTGCTCACTGCTCAACTCCACCCCCAGAAAACTCCCGGGGACTTTTACCTCCTGAGTGCACACTCTCGCCACAGAAGCGGCTTCACTCCCGAAAACAGAGGAGCTAAGTACACGCAAAGAGACGGTGTGTTCAGAGACCACCCTGTGGACCCCCAGCCCCAGCACCCGCCCGACCCCCGTCCACCCTCAGCGTGCCACCAAGGCACCTCTGTTTGCCGCAGGGACGCCCCACCTCACAGGAAGCTTTATGTCAAGAGGCTGCCAGGAATGCTGGGTCCCAAAGGAGTGTTGCAAGGCCACACATGGGCCCTGGGGGAAAAACACAATGACAGATCAACGACATCTGCCCCGGGGGTAGGAGGGAGTGGAGGCAGGCTCCTGCCATTCCTGGCTACAGGAGCTACTACAGGAACTACGGGGCTGCTCTCACCCTGGGGGTTTACTTGAAACCTGCCCCTCCCCTCCCCGCACTCGGCCCGCTGGGGTCCAGGCATCGGTGCGGGAGGGACTCAGAGAATAGAAGGAATGACACCGAGGGGATCCCACAGGAGTCACCACCTCCAAGACCAGCGCTGCACCTCCGGCAGCCCACGCCCTGGCACCCTAGGGACAGACTCTGCTAAGTCATCACCACCCCCGCACGCTCTTGGCACCCAGAGCCATCCCACTTCCCCTGCCTGAAGGGCTAACCAATCCTGCTTGCGTCCTCTCACCTGGTTACCTCTCAACCACTCACCCAGGTCAAGGCCCGGTCCCAGGAGCCCAGACATTTTAGAATCGAGGATCATACAAGACACCTGAAGTATCTACACTAGCCCCTCCCTGGGGCTGCCTCCTGCCTCCGTCTGAACATCTCCAGGGACGGGGAACGGGTGGCCTCCCCAGAGCCCGAAGTCCCTTCCTGAAGGTCTCCCTTCAGGCCTGGTCCTGCCCTTCAGGGTCGAGCAGAGAGTCTAGTCCTTGCAGCAAGTGACGGTCCTTCAAAGGCCCTGGGTCTCTGCCCCGCCAGGCCTGGTCCCCACAGCGTAAGATGCTCCTCAGTGAGGACCACCAGCAAGGGCTGCCCCACCCCGAGCCCCAGGAGGGCGCACCGCAGGGGACCTGCCCGCGGCCGTGTTTCCCGGTTGGCAGCAGCGAAGGCCATTTCATTAACACACGTGAAACCCACTGGCAGTTCATCCAGTTTCCTGGCTCCGCAGAGCGGCCAGGCTGGCAGGACCCTGCTGCTCAGCGAGAACCGAGAGAGAGGATTTCAAAGCAGGAAGCCTCCGCTTAAGACACCAGCTCCCCAGGGCCGTGAGCAGGTAAGGACTGTTCTGTTTTAAAGGAGCCTTTGAAATCTTTGGAGAACCGCGGCTTTTGAGGAAGGAACTGGAAGACCATGGCCGGCAAGGTTCAGGGACTTCCCAAAGATCGGAGGTGGGGTTGGAGCTTGTGCCATCGGCCCCCACCCCTCTGCTGACCCGGCACAGCCCCCCTGACCGGGCACGTCCCAGCTGAGGGAGGTGGCACACTGAAGTCCCGTCCTGCACCCCCCGTGGGGGAGGCAGCAATGCCTTGGGGTGATGGAAACAAGCTGAGACCTCGGTTCTGGACCTGGAACCCCTGGGTTCGATCTTGGCTCTGCCACGTGGAGGCAGTCTGGCCCCGAGCCTAGGTGCAGCCACACTATGCGCTTCCACACCAGCAACTTTTCTGATCCTCGGTTCCCTGGAGGGAGAAAGTAGCTGGCGGGGCTCACTCCGCAGGCCCGCTCGCAGGAGGAGGGGACAGCCGTGCAGACGAGGCATCCTGTCCGGCCAGGCGCACATCTGGAACTCAGCAAGTGCCATTCTCTCCCTTTGGTGCTCAGTGTCTTTAAATTTTTTTTCTTAGATAGTTCAATCTACCTTTCTAAAAATTGGATTTCTGGCTTCTTTTGGGAAAAAAAAAAAAAAGGGGGGGGGTCCTGACTGGTGGTGGAGCTCAGTGTGTTGGGCATCATCCCACAAACCAGAGGGCCACCGGTTCGATTCCCAGTGAGAGCACAGGCCTGGGTTGCGGGCCAGGTCCCCAGCTGGGGTGTGTGAGAAGCAACCGATGGATGTCTCTCTCACACATCGATGTTTCTCACTCTCTCTTTCTCCCTCCCTTCCCTTCTCTCTAAAAATAAGTAAGTAAAATCTTTTAAATAATTTAAAAAAGAAAAAATAGAAGACACAGAAGTGCCGGACCTGTATTCCCACACCGCAACAACTGGCCACGTCTACGTGGCAGGCGCCCGGCCCAGAGGACCTGCTGCCCCCCAGGTCCCCCCAGTCCCCCCCCGCCCCCCCCCCACCCCACACATCCTTCACCTCCCTGCTCACGGGGCATCTGAGCTCGACCAGACCGGGGCAGCAGTTTCTTTGGCGCCTCACTCCTGCCTGGTTGAAACTTTTTCTGCCAAGCCTTTATTCCTCCCTATTAACACAAAGCATTCCTTTCTTCTCATTAAGAGGCAGAAAACATTTTCCTACTCACCAGGCAAATCACCCTGCTATGTGCAAATCCTTCAAACATTTACTAAGCGCCTACTAAGTGCCCTACGCTGCGAGGAGCTGGGGCCACCAGGGCGCAGAGGACGCGGCCTTGGCCTCACAGCTGGTGGGGCGCGAGGCCTGTGACGGCCTCAAGCTGGCCCGCGTGCCCGATAAGGCAGGAGTCAGCAAACTTTTTCTCAAAGGGCCTGACAGGAAATATTTTTGGCTTAGTCGGCCATGTGGCCTCTGTCGCAGCTACTCAGCCCTGCCCTCTGAGCGGGAAAGCAGCGAGGACAGCATGTAAACAAACCTTGTGGCCGAGCTCCAATATTTATAAAAACCCGAGGGAGCCAGCGTTGACCCCTCGGACCTCAGGTTGCAGCCGCCCATGCTAACAGGACTCCATTTGAGGTAGCGACCTGAGACCCCTCAGTGTCCAGGAAAAAGAGGAGGGGCACCTGACCGTCGTCAGCCAGAGAAGAGACCCCTCCAAGGACGTGGGTATGGAAGCAGGGCCCCACCCTCCTCTCAGAAGGCCACTCTCCAGGGCACTGCCCTGAGGCCACACAGACGGATCTGAGCTCTGGCTTTGCCACTCAGGATGGGACCTTGAGCAAGTTCCTCCATCTAGTTAGGCATCTGTTTTCTTTTTGTGAAATGGAAACAGCAATCAGAGCCAGCTCCTCAGGCTGCTGCGAGGATGACATGCGATCACCGGTGCAGGGCACCCGCTGCACACAGGGGAGTGCTCGCTAACCACAGCCGCACTTCCATCACCAATGAATGGATGAATGAATGAATGACCAAATGAATGGAGATGACTCATCTCACGACCTCTGGCACACACGGCAGGTGCCCAGGGCATCCTCGCTGAGTCCGTGGGACGCAGTCCTGAGGGGCCTGGTTATGGCATCTGTTCCGATCGCCCCGACCACCCCCCAGAGTGCTTCAGGGCTGCCACAGTGCACGCAGAAGCAGTGTACTGCCTTTTAACCATTGAGAATGTGCTAATGGTAATGGTTTAAATTGAGCTTTAAAAAACATATTTTAAGTGAAGGAAAAAGAGCCAAGATGCGCTTAATGCAATTAAGAATGCCCCTAAAGGCTTGTGGACATCGGCCTTCCCAGGCTCTGCGGATCCTTGGGGCAGCCTTCGCCCTCCATCCCCCTGTGTCTGCACCCTCCCCCAGACCACAGGGTTCTCAGCTTCGGGCACCAGAGTGCAGGAAGGCAGCGCTGCAACACGCAGGGTCCGCAGCGCTGGGGCTGGCCAAGGGGAGGCGCCGTGTGGACCAGGGAGCGGGCCTTGGTTTTCCAGGGGTAGGGCTGATGGGTGGAGGAGGCTGGGACTGGGTGGAAGGAACTGCTGTTACATGAAGAATCCACGGGGTCGACCAGATGGAGGTGTAGGGAGCCCCACTCCCAAATGCCCCCAGGGATGTTGGGGTAGAAAAGGCCCAGGGACCAGCAAAACAGCAACTCAGGCCCCAAGGTGGCAGCCAGAGGGCAGGCCTCACTCACCTTCCGCTCCGATGGACACCAGCTTGACCCCCTTGCTGGCTATGAAGTCCAGGGCCTTGTTGACATTGGAGATCTTGTGCACCCTCATTTTGCCTCTCTCTGGCTTGGCCAGGCGTTCACCTGAATACAGACCGAGAGGGGAGAGGGAAGGTGAGATGCCGTCACCCACGAGCCGGGGCTGCTCTCACGACACCCCCAGCCAGGGCACATCCGGGACAGACACACACTTGCGGGCGAATGCCGCCCTGGCGGGGAACGAGAGGGGGCGTCTCAGACCCAACTGCTCGCACCCACCCAACAACTCTGCCCGAAGCCCCTGGAATGTGGCAGGGGCTTCTTTGGGTGCCAAGAGTCTGGGGGTGAACAGAACTGGTTCCTGCCCTCGTGGACTCACGCACGGCCCAGGAGGAGAGACAGACCTTCGATAGAGAAACATGCAAATAAATATATGCAAACGCCAAGACAGAGAAACGCCTAAAATAATTGCCTGAAAAAAGGCTGCAGAAGAGGAGGGAGGGCAGCAGGGGGAGGAGTCACGCAGAGGTAGGGGAGGGCCTTGGAGAGGGAGGACAGCCGGGCCTGGGCAGCAGGGACGGTGACGGAGGCAGAAGGAACAGCCCTCGTGAAGGCCCTGAGTTCAGTCTAGTCTGGACGGTCGGGGCCTCGGACAAGGCGTGGGTTGGGCCTGGGACAGGGCGTGGGTCGCTCCAGAGGACTCTGAGAAAGTTCCCTGGGGGCTTAAAGAGAGCTGCCCACAGTGCCCCTCTCGCATCGGAGAACCAGGCTCCTGTCTCTCCTGTCAACCGTTTCCCGTGGGCACCCTCGGCCCGGCTCCAAGTCAGTCCCCACCCTTGCTCAGCCGCCGCGCCCCCACCCCTCCACCTTCCACAGGGGAGCTCCCGCGGCTCGGGTTTCAAGGCCAGAAGCTGTGTGGAAACTGGGAGAGGGGCTGGTTCTCCAAACACCCCATCAAGAGGCGTTATCCCAGAACAGAGGCGTCCAGGAACCCCCTGAAACTATCCGGAAACTGTTCATGTGCAGCACGTGTGCCCACACCTGGGGAAGCGACATGCCGCTTTCAGAGTCGCTAAGGGGTGGGAAAGCCCAGAAGGCTGAGAACCACCATCCTAAAGCCTGAAACTCAGGACTCTTGCACCTGCCTTGGTCTCCAAACCAGACCGGCCCCCTCCCCCAGGCTTGTCAGTAGTCCAGCTGAGCAGGCTCGAGGGGCCAGGCCCACCCTGTCGGAGCAGCGCGTCGCCAGGGGCCTCCCAGCTTCTAGAGGGGAACAGACTTCCTGCGCAGATGTCACCGGGCCTGGCGGCTCCCGGGGAGGCACAGCTGGGTTGTCATTAAGTCAAAACTTTCCACTTGTGGCTCTCCCAAGGCTGTGGTCACTGCCCTGCCTCCCCAGCACCCCACCGTCCTGAGCAGATGAGAAACCACAGGGGCTCCCGCCCACAGGCTGCACGGAGACAGTGCCACGTGCCCCCCACCCCCCAGGCCCCGCGGAGCCCGAGCTCCCCAGCCAGCCCACCCACAGTGCACACTGGCTGGAACAGGAATTCTCCACAAGCGACAGGAGAGGCGGCAAGGTCAGCGGTTTGCAAACTTCAGTCAGCACAAAACCACCTGGAGAACCAGCTAACTACAGAGGTCCAGCCCCCTCTCCCCCTGCCTCCTACGTGTCCGATTTAGGAGGTCTGGGGTGGGGCTTCGAGTCCTGGCGTGGGTGGCCCAGGGACCACACTTCCAGGACCTCTGCAGGCGGCGCCCCCTCCCTTCTCCTGCCGCCCCACCCAGCTCCAGAGAGGCTCAAGGAGGCAAAGTCAAGGTCTCGGTGACTCAGGAAAGAGACAAGCCCGCTTCACAGCAGAGCGCAGGTCCTCCTTGGGCACAGCCAGCCCCTCGGGGGGATGAACGCACTGGCTCTGCTGTGCGGCGGTTACAGAGGAAAGCCCACTTCGCAGCATTTGGTCACTCGGACATTTGTTGAGCGTCGCCTACATGCCAAGCACAGTTTTAGAACTGGGACACAGAGATGGGGCCGTCCCTGCCACGAGGAGCTCAGCGTGGAGCAGGGAAAAAAACCCAAGTGAGCCAAAGTGATTGAACAGTGCGGCAGAAGACTCGATAAAGGAAGCAGGGGCTGTTATTGGAGCCCGGCAGAGGGCTGTCACTCACACCGGGGTGGGAGGGCAGTCAGCGAAGACTTCCTGGAGAAGCCCTGCTCGGAGTTTTAGAGACTGAATAAAAAGAACAATGCCAGGTTTGCCTGTTTGTTTAAACTAAGGAAATATTTAAATTGAAGTGTCATGGGCGGGGGGGCAGCAACAGGGAAGGATACTCTAAAAGGTCACTGGGGAAAGCAGTATGGCAGTTCCTGAAAACATAGAGCCCCGGCCAGTGTGCCTCAGTTGGTTGGAGCATCGTCCGTGGACCAAAAGGTCATGGGTTCGATTCCCAGTCAGGTCACATACCCAGGCTGCAGGTTTGATCCCTGGTCAGAGCACAGGTGAGAGATAGATGTTTTTCTCTCTTACTGTCTCTAAAAGCAATGGGAAAATGTCCTTGGGTGAGGATAAACAAAACAAAACACCTCAAACATGGAATTACCATTCCGTCCAGTAATCCCACTTGTGAGTAGTGGAATACTACTCAGCCAAAAAAAAAAAAGGGAAGGAAATGCGGACACAGCTATAATGAGGACAAACTGAAAGACACTACGTGAAAGGACACAGGGAGTCACAAGGATAAGAGCTGCATGGTCCCACTAACTCGAGGTTCCTAGAGCGGCCACAGGCAGAGACAGAGGAGAGTGGCCGTGGTCAGGGGCTGGTCGGGGGAGGAGAAAGGGCTGGGCATTTAATGGAGGTGGAGTTTCCGTGCTGGAGCTGGATGGTGGTGACGGCTGCCCAACCACGGAAGGCAGGGAATGCCACTAGACTGCACTCACAAAAGGTCAAAATGGTACATTTTATGCTGTATACATTTTACTACTACCCCCCCCCATACACATACACAGAGATTTCACCTACAAGGGAAATAAACAGACAAAAGTATTAGGATTAAAAAAAAACAGGCAGCTAGAGCTTGTACAGAAGCGCAGCGTGCAGGGACGCAGGGGGTCTGGGGTCCGAGGCCTTTTCGGGAAGAGCCGGTGGAAACAGCAGGTGCCAGCTCACAGACGGTCCTGCGAGCTCTGCTAAGGAATGTGGGCGGCAGGCTCAAAGCCCTGGGGAGGCACCGAAGGGCCGCAGCAGGAAACGGCCTGACCGTATTTGGGCTGCTGCACGGACCCTCTGGTTGCGTGAGGTGCCAGCTGCAGCGGGAGGCGGTCGAAGGCCTCTGGCACCAACTAAGAGGGCGCTGACACAGGCCCACAGATGCCACAGCAGCCAAAGTAAAAGAAGAGCAGAGGAAGGAGCCAGAATGTACGGAACCTGAAAGGCAAGTTGAAAAGAAGAGCCTAGGCAGAGCTGTCCAGGATTCCTGGACTGGGGTCAGGGGCACAGGATGAAGACTGCAGGAGGAAGAAGGCTGGCAGCAGTCAGGAGAAGTAAGCAGTCTCGGACACGCCGAGTGGGCACTGGGGCACACCTGGGTGGGGATGCCCCGTGCAGTCCAGCAGTTAAGAAGGGGCTGGAGGGAGAAGGCTGGCCTGAGCCGAGGTCTGGGACTCACGGGCATCGTGTGGAAGATGAAGTGAAGAGAGCAGCTTGGGGCGCCCGGGGCAAGGCAAGGCTGGGGCGCAGAGGACCGCCAAACTTGCACAGGCGGTGGAGGACAGGTATTCCGAAGAAAGCTGAGGTTGCATTCCAGGGGAGCCACCCCTCTGGGTATCTAAACAATCTGGAAATTCCAAGCTGGGGGCCAGATAAGGGCCTGGGACCATGTAGCTCTAGGCCGAGAGGTTACGGTGGCGCCAAGCTTTCGGGACGGTCAGCCATGGCTGCATTCTTGACCACAGAGCTCTGGCATTTTGCAGAAGGGGCCACAGAGGCCACCTCACAAGCCCCCTCTTTTTTGCAAATGAGATACTGAGGCAAAAGGCAGCGACTTGTTCAAGGCCCCGCAGATGACCTGCAGCAGAGCCAGGACCAAAGCCTGTCTAGTCTCCTAGTCTGAAAGCACACGTCACCCCCACCTTCTTTCAAGACACCCAGGCTAGCCATTGCCCAAGGCAGAGCAGCGGCAGAGGTGCCGGGGAAGCACTCCCAAAGCAGCTGACCCAGCAGGCAGCACCTTATCCCGGGCCAGGGGGCCCTGTCCACCTGGCACTCGAGGCCAGGGGTCCACCTCACCTGAGATGACCTCCAGCAGCAGCATGAGCTTCAGGCCATCCCGGAAGTCCTCTTCGATGTTCTCGATCTGCGTCCCGGCCTTGCGGAGGTGGGAGTTGCACCACGCCGTGAATGTCTAGGCAGAGGGAAGAAGGGAGAATGGTCAGGTTCCCCATAAGTCAGGTGGTCTCTGAGGCCCCCACAAGGGCCTCAAGGCCTCTTACCACCTCTCCCTGTATAAGGCATGGGTGGGATCAGGGGATGGAGGAAGCAGTACCCTCTTTCCATGCCTCCCCCGGTCCTTCTTCCAAAGCATCATCCCCACCCACTTTAGAAGTACCAGCAACTTACTGCTTAGGTTATAAGGCTTAATTTCAATCCTTACAGTTTTAAGAAGTGCCCCAGAGATAGCATATCAAGCCATCTATTAATACCACAGGATAAATTAGTTTATTAAATCCTCATCCGCTTGGCAGTGAGCTAAGAAAAAGGATTAATCACTTTTGTTGGGGACACACTTCGGAGTCACGGTGCCAGGATAAAAAGAGAAAGGTAAATACCCCACAGTGTATCGCTGTGTCTTCGGGGTGGGGATGCAGGCACCTTGAGCTGCAAAAGCAGGAAGAATTCCAAAAAGGGAATAAAGGAAGACTAAACGAAAGACTATTGATGCGAGAGTGCTCTAGTCTGTGGGGAGTGCTCTAGTCTGTGGGGAGAAAGCAGCAACACTGCAACGCCTCTATATTGAGGAGAGGATCACAGGCCACTAACCAAGCTGTCCTGTGCCAGCAGCACCCCCTGGCAGCTTAACACGGAGAAAGGTCACAACAAACAAAAGTGTGCGCTTTGATTTTGCGCGCCCTGTCTACAACCCGGGCAAGTGTCTCTCGCCAGCTGCCACATTCCACGGGAAACAGAGATGAGAGCACTCTCCCACTTCAGAGCCAGCCCACTCCTGGGCAACCCCAACCTCTCTGCACCAAATGCCCTGGGTGCACAACTACCTGGGGGCTCAAGGGCCAATGTTCAGACCCCCACAGCACCGCCAGTCACCCAAAAGCGCGGTGGTGAGAAGTGCACTATTTCTCAGAGCAGAGGCGGCCACACTAGAAATGTTCTTCCTCCTCAGAAAGGTCACCAGACCCTTGACCCCCTCTACCACTTCCTCTTGCCCCAGGGAACACAGCAAAGGAAGTGGCAATGAATGGGCAGAAGGAAGGAACACCAGACCACTGGGGAAAAGAAATGGTTACATAGGTTTATAAGCAAGAGCTGGAAAGTCTGTGAGCAAGAAGGGGTGATGGGTCCACACAGGTGGGGAGGAGGGGGCAGTCTTTGGAAAGACTGGTGCACAGACTGGAGGTGGGCAGGGGACGCATACTGACTCATCAGCCTGGATTGTCCTCTATGTCATGCTTGGCTGACACACACTCATCTTTCAAGATCAGGCTAAGATACCACCTCCTCCAGGAAGCCTTCCTGGCAGCCACCCACCACGTCTGAGTTGGGGGCAGAGCCCACAGCATCATGCACCCACTCCATCATTGCCCGTGTCCTACTGCATGGCCCTTGCCTGTCCGCTCATCAGCTCCAATCCTCCAGACTGGGAGGGACCCAATGCTCTCCCTAGAGTCCCAGGGCCCAGAGTCAGGGACACAGCCTTGAACTAAACAGCGAAAACCCCTGCCCTGGCAGCGAACATTCTAGTGGATGTGAAAACCAGCCACTGGATGAAGGAGCAAGGGAACCCATGCAAAAAGTGGGAGGGTCCTGGCAGATCCAACGGCACCTGTGGGCAACGCTGAATGGTGGTGGCAGGGGCGGCGGGCCAGGCAGCGCTCTCTCTCGGGGACCCTCCCGAGGCCGGAGGGCAGGAGAGCGAGCCTCCGGGGCGCCCTTCCTGTGGGGCTGGTGTGGTAACACTGGCAGGGACGACAGGCCACATTGGCTTTTATTTCCATTTTGTTGTCACTTTTGTTGCTGTTGTAAAAACTATATAAGAGTTTCTAAATCTTTAAAATAAATGTAATTTATTTTGTGCTTCCACATTCTCTCCCGGCTGTCATTTGTCCACATGCACACTTTGGCCAGGTGTCATCGCAGCGCCCATCCGTAGGGGTGGGCTGGGGCTGCGGCGCCTTTCCCCTGAGCACCACGGGCACTGCCATGGCGCCGCACTCTCATCTCCCTTCCGGGCCCATGCTCGGCCTCCACCTGGGGACGCAAGGGGGATGGGACTGCCCAGCAACCCAAAGGGCCGGTTCAGTGAGACCATGGTTGGGGGCGGAGAAACCTAACTGTTTATCACCTGGTCACGGAGGGGGGTTGGGTGTGAGGAAGAAGAAAGAGGCCGCTTTCGTAAAAAAAAAAAAAAAAAGACGCTTTCACAAGAGGAAAAGTACTGTTGAAAGCAGCCTGCCCCATTTCCTGGGGAAGCCAGACTCCGACCCTGGGAGACAGGCCACACCTGTGTTTGCTCAGCTCTCCCACACACAGCCTGGTTCTGAGGCCTCCAGCCGGCTCTCCGCTCAAACCTCCAAGGCCCCAGCCCCAGCTCCCACAGGTGATGGCCTTGAAGGGGTCTCTAAGCACCTCCCGAATAAGGAAGTTCCCCCAGTAAGCAGCACCAGTCTCGAATCTCAGGCCCAGGGAGGAAATGGGGGGGGGGGCACTCAGTGATTAAGAACATGCACTTCGGGGTGCACCAGATGCGAGCTCAATGCTCAAAGCCACCATTCACCAGCTGTGTGACCTTCAGGTCAGCCTCCCTGAGCCTCAGTGCCCTAGACAGTAAACGGGAACAGTGACAGCCCTTGGAAAAAGCCAGGACCATTGTCTAGAAATATTTATGAGTGCCTGCCACTCAGTACTCAGTAAATGGTGAGGACAAACCTCCCCACGGATGGGCCGCAGAGGACTGGCCCCTTGGTCCTACGGCCCACACCGTCCTCCCTGCCTGCAGCCACCAACCCCCGCCCCGGGCCCCAGCCTGCAGTCACCGCTCAGTGCAGGCAAGGTGATGCCTGATGTGTCTGAGAAAAAAAGATGTTTTTGAACTGGTGCTGACGTATGATGGGAGGGGGCTAAAACTGTGGTGAGGGGCGCAGAAAGCCCAGGACTCGCAGGGGTCTTGTGGGCCCCCAGCAGGAGGAGGCTAACAGGGCACAAAGAGGAGAGGGCAGGAGAGCCCAGGAGGGCTTCCACGCACACCGCATGGCTTCTGTGCAGGCGAGGGCTGGCCCCGGCCCTGAACCCCGACCTCCCACATCAGGACAGAGAAGGGCACCTGCCCCTTCGTGGTGCCCCAGGGGTCCAGCAAGGAGGAAAAGCCAACAGTCAGCCACAAGTGATGCCAGTGGCTAGAGATCCAAGGCCCCACGGCCTCTAGACTGGACACCCCAGTGTGGTGGGCAGCGCTACCTAGCAGGGCTACGGTTGGCCTCACTCAAAATAAAGGGCAAGGGGACACTGTATTGCCTCAGTCCCCACCAGGAGCTGCCCTATGTGACCTTCCCATTGCTCTTAAGAGCCCCATCACTGGGTCCCTGGCTCACAGTCTGACTAAGGAGATAGGGCCCTGAGTGGACCCACTATTGCAGAAACAGGCCCAGGGATGCTGAGGGTCTGGGGAAGAGTGCTCGGGCACCAGGCTAGAGTGCTGCCAGGGCTGTGGCGAGGGCTGGTTCCCTCCTTGCTCCACCCGCCACCAGCCCCACAGCCAGCCCCACCGCACAGCCTTTGTGGGTCCGGACAGAGAGGGAGGGGCACCCCGCTCACCTTGAAGCATCTGCCCATACCTAACCTGGAATAAAGACAATTTTAGGAGACAAAGAGAATAACCGTCCAGCACTGCAGTTCAAGGTGCAAACGGGCCTGGACAACCTCCAAGGGGGGTGGGTGGGAGTGGGGCAGACAGGTGAGCCAGGCAGAGCTTCCTGGAATTGATGGACAGCAAGAAGCATCTTTGTCTACGGGTCTTGCAGTCTCGCTTTCACACAGAATTCCTATCTTTTTGTCACATCTTTAACAAGTGCCTTGTCCATATATTTCCTTCAAAGGGGGTCGAGAAGGCAACTGGCTCCCCTGGTCCCCAGCTCAGATGCACTAGAATGTACTAACTTCAGCCCCGAAGGCCCTTTCTAAACCTCAGTTTTCGCATCTGCAAAATGGGGACAGGAGCATCCACCAGGCAGGACTGCAGGAAGGTTAAATAAGATAATAGTGTATTTTACCACAAAAAATTGGAAAAAAGATCATATTAACATGGTATTTTTACTTATTTTAATAATATATTATTAATATTTGTTTAAAATATTATCGTAAGTGTGTAAGAAACAGTCATTACCATTATCATTACCATCTAAACTTTGGAATTTAAAAGGACACTGGGTCATCAGTCAGTCACTCACTCAGCTGGGCCCACCTATAAAAAAGCATGAGTTGGGGGCTGAGCTTCTGGAGTCACAGGACTTCCTCAGGATCACTCCACGGAGCAAGCGTTCAAGACTTTAGAAGGACTACATCACCCTGAGGATGACGGCGCAAACCCCACGTCCATCTCCCTCCAGCAGGTGGTACCCTGTGACCCGGCACGGCTCTGCCTCGAAGCACTCACCTGTGAAATGCGGGCGATGCTATGATTTCATGGGTTTGGTTGGGAGTCAATGAGACAATTCACTTAAAACACTGAAAAGAGGGCCTGGAACAGAGTACCAGCTCAACAATTACCTATTATTACCGTTACCACATAACTAGTTATAATTACCACAAGTTCACGCTATTCTACACATGGCATGAAAAAACGTCAGAGCTAGAAGAGATGCAAGGCATCACCCAAGTGAAACCTTCAGCTTACAGCTGAAAACACATGGACCAGAGAGGGTGAGTGGCTTTCCCCAGGCCACACAGCCGGGTATGTTCACAGCTCGGCCTCCAGGCTCCCAGTCTCACGTGCTGTCTGCTCCACCAGACAAGTAGCGAAATGGACTGTCACTAAAAATGGGTCACTGTAAAGTGACAACATTACGACCACTTGGAATCTGCGTGGCTCTGGCTAGCACTGGCACAGAGTCTGAGTTGATGGAACATCAATAGAGTTGGCGTGGGATGGGCAGCCTCTTTGGTGGAGAGAGGCAAGGACAGCAGAGCCCAAAGGCAGGCGAGCAGTTGCCCAGAGATGGAAGATTGTTCTAGATGGTGAGCCAATCAAAAACATGTCTGGGGGAACTCTGGGAACTGGGCTCTTTAACCAGGAGGACAGAAAGAAGGATTCAGGAGCTCACCTCAGATATCTGAAAACCCTCCCATGGACAAGCAAATAAATTTGTCAGGCACATCCCCAGGCAAAACAAGGCAGACAGTACAGGCCAGTGGTGAGGAATGTAGATTCTAGAGCGAAGCTGACCTGGAGCCACGCCCAGCTGTGCCCCTCAGTGACCTTGGGCAAGTGACTTCGCGTCTCCAGCCCTCAATCTCCACATCTGTAAAATGGGTATAGTACTAGAACTACCCAGAGCAGAGTGAAGATCAACTCAACAACACACAGCAAGTGCTAAGCACAATCATCCACAAGTAAGGCTCAATAAATGGTAGCTTCAATTATTAGGATGAAGGACAGGAAGCGGCAAGGAAGACTAGTGTTCAAAATAATAAACAGACCGAAAGTTGGATGTACAGTGTGTTACGGGCCAAAGGCATGTGCTTGGTGAGGGACCCGGGAAAGGACTCAAGCACCCTGGGGGCTGAGCTAAGTAAGGTCTGTTATAATGCTGATAATTCAAGAGCTCAAGGCAGCCCTTGGGATGCTGGTTTACAGATGCGCTTGAAAAGCTCACTCAGACCAAGATCACCCAATTAAATATCTGAGCAGGGTTGCAACCTCAGCGCCATTAATACTTTGGGTTGGTTACTTGTATGTTGGGGGTGGAGGGGTGCTATTCTATGCATCCTAGGATGTTTAGCAGAATCCCTGGACCCTACCCTCCACATACTCCAACATTCCCCTCACCCTAGTTGTGACAATTAGAAACCACCCCCGGATGAGAACCTGGTCTGGAGGAGACACACACTCATGCCATAAATAAGAGTAGTGAGTGTAATACCGTAACGGCAGCCAACATCGACGAGCACTTACTATGTGGCAGACCCTCCTCTGGGCGCCTTACCCCCGTTGACTCACTGATCTTCACAACACCATGAGGCAGGTGCTACTACTCTCCCCATTTTACAGATGAGGAAACCAAGGCACAAAGAGGATGACTAAACGAGCAAAAGGGGCGGCCATGAGAAAGAAAGGAGGACCGGGTAGTGCTCGCCTCCGTGCATGCCCACCCTGTTCCCGAAACAGGGCCCTCCCAGGCCACCCTTTGTTCTTCCCCCGGGAGAAGATGGCTCTGGTGCACAAGCTGATGAGTGACAACGACAGCGCAGCCTCGGTACCGGGGCAGGGTCGGGAGGGGATGGGGGCGGCCTCCCCGTGACTCCACGTGGGAACACGGGCCCTCGGCTGCCAGACTGCCCATGAAGAGGAGCCAGAAATCAGACTTACATGTGAATCCCCTCCCTGGTTTTTTAACGCTGATACAATTTAAAAATAAGACATCTCACAAGCTTCCAAAAAGGTGTCAGCAGGCTAACTCTGAATTAAGACCCATGGGGGTCTCTGATTCTACAGTGGGAAATGTGAAATCTTTTCTTTTTTAAAAAAGATTTTATTTATTTCTTTTTGAAGAGGGGAAGAGGGGAAGAGAAACATCAATGTGAGAGAAAAATATGGATCAGTTGCTTCTCACGCACCCCCCCAACTGGGGACCTGCCTGGCCCACAACCCAGGCACGTGCCCTGACCAGGAATCCAACCAGTGACCCTTCAGTTTGCAGGCCAGCACTCAATCCACTGAGCCACACCCACCAGGGCTGAAATCTCCCTAAGTCTCCTAACAAAAAAATGACGCACACAGGAGCGTATGGTGTGTGAAAGCAAACACTGCGCACACAGCTGTGCCCGACACAGTTAACACTCCGAACAGACCACAGCTGACACCAGCCATCTGGGAGGCTGGTAGCAAAGTCTCAGGGACTTCCTGGGAGGGGCAGCGGGAATCCCCTCACGGGGGCTTGGTCGAGGGCCGATACACACACTTTGTGCACGCACCCTGCCAGCTTTGTGAATTAAAACAAAGGGACCACTATCCGTTTATTTAGTTTGCAAGATAAAGTTGCTGCTAATCCCCATTATAGGATGGACGGGGTGATGTGGTACAAACCCCTGCGCAGAGCAACCCCACCAGGGGACTAAAGTGAGCACGAACACTCAGCCAGGAGCCAAACGCTCAGCCAGGAGCCGGGAGCTATCCCGGGTAAAAACACAGAAGAAAGAAAGGGCCACGAGCACGAAAACGTTCTTGCCAGCATCGCTGCGAGGCCAAAATCGGAAACAGTCCCACATTACATTAATGAAGTATTAGTTCATTAAATACTGTTCATCCACTTGGTGGAACATTCCACGGCCAAAATGACGGGTGCTGAAACTACGTATTATTGTGGAAAGAGGTTTGTGTGTAATTAACAAAACGCAGGACACAAAACGCAGGACACACCGTACGTGCTGCGGTTTACAGCTTTGTGAGCAATTGCACAGACGTGGGAAACGGACCGACAACACAAAGCCCATCCGACTCAAACAGAGCCTCGCGCTCCCGCGTGCGGTCGTCCGTGACTCTTTTCTGCCTTCCTTGCCCAGGCGGCCACCGGCATGGCTGGCTGACAACCTACTCCCAACCCCTGTCCCTGTGGGTGCTCTCCTTTTCCATGTTGACTTGCCTCCTTGCACAATTCGGGCTGAGCCCGCTGAGCTGACCTCACCAGAGAAGCCTCCACTGACAAAGGTGCTTTCTCTATTGTACCGTATTTACAGCAGAGTAAACAAGATAACCCATCTGCAGCCACACGAGATGGGGGCAGTGGTGGGACAGCAGTGCCACCTCCCCCGGCCACCAGGCCCCAGGCCCCAGGCTCACGTGCGGACCACACCCCTCCTGGGCACATCCTCCTGCTCCCCTGGGCTCTGGACACTGGACCCCAGCCACGGTTCACTCCAAGGGAGCTATTGTGCAGAGGGCTGGAGCCAGGAAACCTGGGCCCTGCCCTGGCGTAGCCAGGCATGCGTGTGACCTCAAATAAGTCACCGCAGCCCTTGCTGGAATCCAGCAGCTTTCCTGATTGGCGGGATCTTCTCCTGGTCAGAAGGGGCCAAAACACCCCACAGGGACAGTGTCATCTCAGTGAACTCAAAGCATGAATGATCAGTGTTTCAGTGCCAGCTCCTACCCCTCCCACACAGACACCTGTTACTCGTTTACTGGACAGTCCCAAAAGCTTTCTGCCAGCACAACTCTGGAAGGACACATGAGGACCTGAAACCCAGGCTGCCTCCAGGGAGGGGAGCGGGGGCTCCTGACAGAGGGAGGGAGGGGCGCTGGCTCTCCACAGAACACCCTTTTGTTTCTTTTGAACTTTACACCGTGTGCAGTCATTACTTTTTCTTTTAAGCTATGCAAATGCACAAAAAGTCTGTCCGGAAATGTGTACATTTTTCTGTTAAGTCAGACCTCTGGAATGAGATACAGGGGGCTTCCCATTTCTCTGGGAATTTTTTTTGGTGTGGGAGGGGGTCAGGGCCTATGTATTACCAGGGGAAAAAGAAAAACACCACATTTCCAAAATAAAAAACACGAGAACAAGATAAAGATAAAGGGGGGCGGGGAAATTATCCCATCTATTTAAAAGAATTCGTAAAAAGTGGCTTCCCATAGCAGGGCCTTCCCTCCGCTGGAGGAAAGCAGCAGGACCTCGGCCTGGGCTCCTCAAGTCAAAGACCAGCTCCCCTGCCCCATGCCCGCCCCCCAGGCAGGCGCCCCGCCCTGGCTGCCACCAGAGCCTGCCCCTCCTCCTCGCTGCTGGCGCTGCTGGCAGAGTGTGTGAGCATCAGGCCAGGGTCCCTGGGGAGGGCAGGGCCAGCACGTGTGCAAAGGGCTGAGTTCTCTGAAGCATCTGCTGGCAGGGAGGTCACTTCAGAGCAGCCAGGGAGCGTTCATCTCCCTAGGGCCACCCTGCGGTCCCTGTGACCCCCACGGTGTGGCCAGGGTGTGGGCTCCGAGTGGTTGTCTAAGCGAAGCCCTGCCAGGAGTGATCTCAGATGCCCGGTGTTCTGGTAACGTAAACAGGGGTATCTGGTTAACTTATCGAGGGCTGACTGCCAGCCTTTCAAAGCGAGCTGTCAGCTGGTTCACTCACAGATGAAAAGCAGAGTCTTCAAGACATCTCCACCCAGATCTATTTACTTTCTACCCACCTGGGAGTGGCTGCTGAGAACCACTAGGCAGTTTCCTATGCTTGGAAAAAAACACCTCTCTAACAGATTGCCCCCCCCAAGCCATGTGAATGCTGGGGTCCCGGAAACTCAGAGTGCAGGGGGCCAGTGTTGAGGAGGGGGCAGTGGCGAAGGAGCTGGACTTTGGAACCGGACAGAGCTGGGGCCTCGGTCCCAGCCTCCACCTCTCATTAGCTGTCTCTTTGGACATAACTCCTCATCTCAGCCTCAGGATGCCCATCTGGGAAATGGGAGTAACACCACCTATGATGGCACAGCATTCAAGAATGCCAAATTAGGTCTTACGTACTTAGTCTGGTGTGGTGTCCACCACAGACGCTTAAGATACATGAATCTAGCCGGCCTTGTCGCTCACTGGCTGTGTGACCTTAGTGAACCCATCCAGGCCTCAGTTGCTTTGCCTGACAAGTGGGGATACTGAACATCACTACTGTGCAGGGCGGTTCATGAGATGAAGGCACCGGGGATGCAAACCACACAGCGAGATGCCCAGACAAGCAGCAACCGAATAAAAATGTCCGCTGTCATCCTGACCTCACTTCCCATTCCCTTTCTACTGAATCAAAGTTAATCATTCACAGAGCTCTACAGATCCGAGAGAACGAGGTCGTTATTTTTTCCTACTGATAAGGAAACCCTGAGACCAGCCTCCGAGGGGAGCTGGCAAGGGAGCGGGGGCCTGTGTATTTCCTGGTTTACATCCACCTTTGGCCCAGCTCAGGAGACACAGCACCAGACACCTGGAGGGTGGCAAGGCTAGAAAGCAGAAGGCCTGGGAACGCCACCTGGGAGGCAGTTTGACCTAACAAACATACCTGGTTGAAGAGGGCTCCCAGCCTTCCGTGAGGCCCAGGCACCCCCTTCCCGCCGAGGCCCTTGGATAGCAGGCTGCATCCTGGGCAAGCTCAGCTCCGTCCTGTCGGCGCAGGCAAAACTGGCAGGCTCCGGAGAAAACTCAGAGCTGTCTTAAAAGTCAGGTGGCGTGTGATCCAGTGAAGAAATGAGGGCTATCCTCTTAACTCCTGGCCAGCAAGAGTCCACTGCCCCCACCATCTGCCACCACCCACAGCCTGGCCTCTCCCAGGGACCAGGGAGCCTTCAGCAATAGCCCAGTAGTCACAGGCTCTGTCCACTATGGCCACTGAGATCCCAGACTCACTGAGCCTCGGTTTCCACATCAGTAAGCCAAAGACAAAAAAGAGCATCTATTCCGTGCAGTTGCTGTGAGCGGGGTTGTGTGCGCTACTCAAAGGGCTTCCCCAGTGCCGGCCACAGACGGAGTGCTCACTCATTGTTTCAAAACAAAACCTACAGAGACAGAAAGTCAAGGAGTGTCAGCTTAGGGGTGGGGGGGGGGGGCTCAGGGTGACAGCAGAGGGGGACAGGGTTTTGTGTGAGGTGATGAAGGTGATCTGATAGTGGCTGCAGTGGTATAGTTGCACACAGATGTGAATGCGCTGGGAACCATCCACTTGTCCACTTCACATGGATGAACTGTATGGCATGTGAGTTATATCTCAATAAAGTTATTTTTATATAATGCCTTTTAAGGTTTATTTTATTCTCATTCCAGACAGTGGGGAAGGGGGAGAGAGAAAGAGAAAGACAAACATCAATGCAAGAGAGAGACACCAATTGGCTGCCTCCTGCACATACTACAACTGGGGATCAAGCCCGCAACCTGAGCATGGGCCCTGACCGGGAATCGAACTGGTGACCTTTCAGTTACAGGATCCAACCAATGGAGCCATGCCAGACAGGGCTAAAGTTATTTTTTAAAAAACTAAAATGTTCCAGGTTCCCAATAAGCCTGTTCTCCAAGGCTGTTTGTTGTTGTATTTTTCACCCATCCGACCCACCGGTAAGCAACCAGTCTCAAAGGCAGGCGCTGGACCCTCGCCCAGCACAGGTACCGCAGTAACTGAGCCACTCAGCTTCTGACCGGGGCACCATAAGCAAGCCGAGATGAGGACTCCCACAGTGGATGAGCCTGGGCTCATCTTTGGCCACATGCAGCCCTCAAACCAGGCCTGAACTGTGAGCTTTGTGCACCAGAGGCCTGGCCCCTGCGAGCGGTTACTCTGAACAGGAGGCCAAGCCCCAGGGCCTCTGTTTAACCATCAAAGTCCAGGTGGCCCCTCCCGGGCACAGTTCATACCGCAGCGGAACAGCCGACTCCCCGCTGCCGTCTCCCAGCTGGGTCCTGCCGATTACACCTCCCCCACGTCTGGAGTCGGTCTGACAGCACAAAGGCCATGAGGGTCACAGCTCATGGGAATGGTCCACACATTCCTTCCCCAAAGAAGGAAAAGCCACCCAAACGTGAGGTCATTTGGTTTTTCTGGCACAGATGCCGAGAGCTACGGGCCACTGGATTCTACAGAGAACTTCCCCGGATGACTGGGATCTGACGTGGCCTGGTATTCACAAAATACGGGGCATCTGTGGTCTGGCTGACTCAAGACCTCACCTGCCTCCTCCGCGTAGTTGAGTGGCCTGAAGATGGCCTCGTCTGTACACGAGACAACCGAATGTACCCCTCCTGGGGCTGCAGTAAGAATTAAAGAGCACAATACTTGACTCTATTTCCTGAGCAGGGGGCTCAAGAAATCAAAGACCTGTGCCGACAGTGGGCCAAGAACCAAAGGGCCTAATTAAGTCAGTTCTCTTCGCCTGAGGCCCAGGAACATAAAGCTTCTTCTCCCAAAACACAAGCACAGATCAGCACATTATAAAACAGCCCAGGAACCCCCAACCCCCCTGATTAAGGAGCCACAGAGGACCCGTGGGCCAATGAGAAGCCCCACCCAGCCCCAGGCCGCCTGCATCACTGCCCCCCCAGCCCGTCCACTAGACCCGTGTGCAGTGTGGGGGGCCAGCAGCCCAGCACAGAGGCCAGCTGGCCAGGCGGCCGGCCCACACTGTGGCGTGGCCAGCCAGCTTGAGGGACGGGGAATCCGCAGCAGGGAGAAGAAGGCTGAGGAACAGGAATGTATCTAGAAACTTCTACATTTCAGAAATGGCGGAAAGAAATGCAGCTATAGGCAGATCTGGCCAGGACCCCCCGCCCCCAACTCTGCGGGGAAGGGGCAGGCCACGGGGCTTCGTCTGTGGGTGAGTGCTCACAGCCCTGCTCGAAACTCAGAGACCCACGCCGCCCTGCCCCCCAGCAGCCGGTTTAGCCTCAGAAACTTGGGGGGGAGGGCACCACAGTCCCCCCCAGACCTTGTTCCAGAGGCAAGTACAGTGATGTGCCAGCAAAGGGGATGCTGAGGACACGGTAGGCCTCTGGGACCCCGAAGGGAGGGAAGGAGAGCAAGAGGAAGATACTGGAGTTGCCGGAAGGTCTTAGCCATTGCTGCTCAGTGGGGCATGGGCCATCCCGGCAAATCCACTCAACAGCGTTAGAGAAAACCAAAGGTCAAAACCGAAGGTCAGAGCATTAAGCAACCTTCCCAGTCACACAGTTCTGAGAGGCGGAACTGAGGCTTGAACTGAGGCCTGTGAGACACCAAAGCCCGAGCCCACCTCTCTAGCCTGGGGGCCGAGGCTCTGCCCGGTAAGCCTTCAACCTTCACTCAGGCCAGGGAATAATGAGAAACCAGCCAGCACCACCCACCCCAACCAGCCAGCGCTGCCCACCGTCCCGCACGGGGACCTGTGTGGTGTCCCGACGAAGTCCCTGGCCTGCACCTGGGATGGTAGCTAAAGGCAGCCCAGGACAATGGGCTGAGAACCACCCCCAGCCACAAGAGAAGGTTCTGGACCTGGTGGCTCCCTAGGGATGCAGAATGCCTGGGCAAGTTCAACCCCTAAGTTCTCATTCTCCTTAGGTGGAAGGAGAGTTGGAATTCTGGTCTCTCCTGGCTTTCTGAACACAAAGCCCATTGAGAAAGGCCATGAATAATGAAAAGGGCAGCCAAGCTGGGAGGTGTGCACGCCAGACCGTGCGGGCTCCTGGCTTGTCCGGGGCCGGGCTGGCCCAGTGTCGGCAGTTCGCCTGTCAGCAGCCACGGCAGATGTTCCTGACTCGCCCAGGCCCAGGCTTCCCCCGCCCGCGGGCTGGAGCCACACTCATTCATCCCCTCACTCGTTAAATCCTTACTGAGCAATGACTGTGTCAGGAACTTGGGTCACGTGTTGGGCAAATACAGACACAGTCCCTAAACCAAGGAGCCTTTAGTCTGAGAGGGATGATGAACATTAATCAAAGATTCGTATAAATGAGTGTGTATTTGCAAACTGAGCTTAAACGTGTGCAGGAGAAGTTCCAGAAGGCATGAGACTGAAGCAGGGTAACCAGGTCCCAGGAGGGATGGGATGGGATGGGGTGGTATGTGTGTGTGTGGCCACTACCCTGAGGAAGTCAGGGAATCTTTAAAGCTGAGAAATTTTATTAAGCTAAAAAGGTTGTAATTGTGAGGAGGGGCCATATAATTTATCATCCAAACCAGGACACCTGAAAACAATGGGAGGTGCTGTTAATAACTGCATCGGGGCCACAGGTGCAAGCTGAGATGCGCAGTCACCCTGTGCACCTGTGTGAGGTTGGCGTGGACAGGAAACAAGGCATCGAAGACCCCAGGGCACCGGGAATAAGGCCGCTCACATGGCCGGAATATAGCCACTGGGGCCGGTGCAAGAGCAGAGGAGGCGGGGTGGGGCTCAGCAGGCCACGGGGGCACAGGCCTCCTGCAAGACGCTGGGATGGTTTCTCTTGAGAACAATGGAAGCCACCAAAGAGGTTCTGTTTGATTTCAGCTGAGGGTTGGTAGGTGCAGAAATCAAATGCTGGTTTGCACATAATTACACCTGCATCTTGACAGGGACTCCTAATTGCAGTGCAAAGGGCAGAGCCAAGGAGGACAAGAAGGGCAGCAGAGACTAGCGAGGAGACCATGCAAGAGGTCCAGGCAAGAGACCAAGATGGCCTAGACCAGGGCGGCAGCGGCGGTGTGGACAGAGACGTACAGGGGTAGGTGCAAGAGTGCTCAGGGAGTGAGGGAGGGATCAGAGGTCACACCCAGAGTTCAGACCAGATTAATGAACAGGTGAAGGCGCTGTCCACCGAAACACAGCTTTCCACACTTCCTGCCCAGACACCCCCAGCAGCTCGCCACGGTTACTGAGGAAGGTCCACAGTCCTCGGCCTGACAATCTAGTTTGAAGGTTGAGCAGAAGGAGTTCAGCGACCAATTCTCCCAACCACCCTGTGAGGTGGGTACTAACATCCCATTCTACAGATGAGAACACTGAGACACAGAGAAGCTTACACAGTGGCTCCTGGTTACATAGAACAGCAGGTGGAGGAGCCAGAATTCAGGTTGTAGAGCCCGTGGTAATGAGGCTTCGGTCAGCTGGGGCGAGGCCTAGGACACGAAGCTTTCCTGGTAAAAATAATCCTACTGTGCAGTAGAGTGGACAGCCTTGGCCTTGAAACACCCATGGAGCAAGTCCATTGCTTCCTCCCTGCCACCACCTCGGCCTTGGTGCTCACCTCCTTCCTGTAGACCCATCTCTCTGCATCCCCCGCGCCTCCCGTACTCCAATAGAATGTTGGTAGGCACAACGGACACAGCCCTGGGAGACCCGAGTTCTAATTCTGACTCTGCCACGGGGAGCTAAGGCCTCAGGTGCGCTCCTTAAAGCATCAGAGTCTCACCTCTGAAGGCTCCCGCCTGCCCCACACCCGCCCCAAGGAGTTCTTATGAAGATCAAAAGATACAGCCACTGTGGGAACAATCTGAGGAAAGCAACATTTCCCAACTGGCCTATTAATAACATGTCGAAAATACACTCCACTCTGACAACAGCCATTCTGGTTCGGGTCTGGGGAGGGCCCTGAGACTGGGTATTTTAACAAGTAATGAGTACTCCAGGTGACTCCTACAATCAGGCGGTCCCCTGTTTGGTGTGGGAAACTCTGGTCTCCAGAAAGGCAGAGGAAGTCATTGTCACCCGACCTTCCGGGCAGAGAAGGGAAAGGAAGGGTTCGCTAAGAGCATTCCTTGGTTCCGTGCACACACGCAAAATGACACCACCTGCCCCTACTTCGGGAAGCCCCCGGGGTGCAAGCGCCAGCCTAAGTGGTTCACACCCGTCATCTCGTGTAATCCTGGCAACAGCCTGCAAGACTAGAGTGTCTTCTCTTTATAGATGAAGAAACCGAGGCTCAGGATAGGGGCCTGTTCAAAGACACAGCTAGTAAGACGGCGGAGCTCCCCGCCGCCCCCAGGACTGCCAAGGCCGGGCTCTCCTCCACACCCCACAGCCTCCGCGAGAGGGGCTGTCCGCGGGGAGAGGTGGAAAGGAGATGGCAGCTCCAAGCCAGGCTTCCCTCCTGTGCCCTCCCCGAGCCTGGACACGCATGGGTGGCCCCCATCATCCTATCCTGCTAGAGAAAGGGACACTCTACCGCATGGAGATGGAGGACACCGTTTTCTGTCCCAGAACTTGAGGAAGACAGGGATTGTGCAATCTAGAGGGGCATCCAGGACCCACCTAAGAAAGAGTCACACAGCAACCTAGGGCAGGGGAGTGCTCTCAGCTGAAGTGCCTGGTGCCGGGGTGAGGGGCAGCTCCGAGAGGGCCTGGCGGGGAAGGGGGCTGAGATCCGTCAACACGTGGCATCTACAGTAAAGTCCCAGGAGCCCTGGACCCAACACATACTATCCCGGCTTGGCGAGCAGCAGCTGGCCTCGGGACAGAGTTCAGCAACTCCCATTCCCTGGAGAGGAAGCAATTTCCTCCTGCAGAGGAAGCTGCCGCCACCCAGCCAGACGGCATCACCCAGCCCCTTCCTCTTGTCACCGGGCCTCTCCAGGGGGAGCTCAGCCTGGGACCGGACGCTGAGAGGCGGAGGGAAAACACACGGCGGTCCCCAAACCGGGTCTTCCTGCACGGGGTCCTTGCCCAGCCCTGGCTGCTGGTGACTCCCACTTGGAGGGCACAATGACAGAGCTGACATTTAGTGACTCATTTACTAAGCACATTACTCTTTTTACCACATTTACTCGTCACAACAAGCTGAAGAAGAACATTTCCATCCCCATTCGAGAGGTGAGGATCCCGCAGCAGCCCCGGGATTAAGGAACTCGGATGCAAATGAGCAGGCCCCAACAAGAAAACCAGCTGGTTCCTCACACCAAGTCTCAAATGTGTTTTCAACTGAGGTATCCTTGACATACAGCATTATATTAGTTTAGGTGTACAACATAATAATTTGGTACTTGCATACATTCAAATCCCCAATTCTTTCCACTGCTTTCTCTCTTTCTCTCTCACTATCCGCTAAGCACAGGGCGCAAGACCAGCCACTGCAGGAACACGACATGCCCTGCTCTCAGGGGCCATGGCAGAGCTGACAGGTGACGACGCCACACATCGCCAGTGCGGTGCAGATGGGGCACCCAAGCGGGAACACTTCGCAGGTCCCTACAGGGGACCGGGGACACAGTCACAGAAGACGCCCCCACCGGGGAGCAGGCAGACACCAGCTGGTTCTGCATAGGGCTCGAGTGTGGCCGCACCTGGGGGCCTGACGTCAGACAGTGGCCGCCTTCAGGCACAGCAGCTGTGGTGACGGCAGGAACCAGAGAGGAGATCCTGCTCTACTAGTAAGAAACGGAACTTCGCCCCAAAGGAGGCTAGTTTTGCATTAGTGTCTGTAACTCACTGGCCAAAAATCCATCACACACTAACCCTCCCAGAGAGCCTCTGGGCCAGAAAGAACTAGGAGGGAAAAAGGCCACTGGGAGGAGTAGGGCCAACTGTGGGGTCCCTGTTCCTCCCCAGGGTGCGCGGGAGGCAGCGGCTCCCTTCCCAAGGTATGCAGCAGGGGGAGGGTGGGGTCCTGGCCTCAACAGAAGACCCTTCTCCACCAAAAGATGCCAGAGCTTCTCATTAGCTCAGCCCCTCCAGACTTCCCTGAGCTGCGCTGCAGCCAGCAGTAGACACAGCACGCCCTCGGCAGCCCAGCTGGCCGGCCCACCCACCTCTGCAGGCAGCTACTGTGATGCCCCAGCCAGCCAGGAACCCTGCCCCGGGGCAGGAGGGAGGAGGGATGGTGTTCAGGGCCCCATGCTGCCTCGGGGACTCAACGTGCCTGAGAAGCACAGTTAGTAAATATTGTATAGAAAATATGGCAATTCCACTTCTGGGTGTGTACAGAAAAGAACTGAAAACAAGGACTCGAACAGATATTTGTATACCCATGATCACAGCTGCATTACTCACAACAGCCAAAAAGTGGAAACAATCCAAACGTCCATCAGCGGATGAATGGATAAACAAAATGTGGTCTATACGTGCGCTATTGTTCAGCCTCCAAAAGGAAGGAAATTCTGACACACGCGGCAACGTGGATGGATCTTGAGTACATTACTCTAAATGAAAGGAGCCAGTCACAGAAGGCCAAATACTGTATGATTCCACTTTAACGAGGTAGCTACAGCAATCAAATTGCACGGAGAAGAGACCAGAAAGACAGCAGTCAGGGGCTGGAGGATGAGGGGCTGCTTTCTGGGGACAGAGTTTCGGTTCTGCAAGATGGAAAGAGCCCCGCAGGTGACAGTCACCCAGCAGCGGGAACACGCTTAACGCCACTGACCTGCACACTTCAAATGGTGAACCGTGGTCAACTTCGTGTTGTGTGTATTTTACCATAAAAAATGCAGAGAGAGATTAAAACCCGGTAGCTGAGTTGGTTAGAGCGCTGTCCCTGTAGCCGAGGGTTCAATCCCGGGTCAGGGCACGTGCAAGAAACAACCAATGAGTGCATCAATAAGTGAATAACAAACCCATGTTTCAATGTCTTTCTCTTTCCCCACCACCCTTCTTCTCTTTCTAAAATAAATTAAAAAGGTAAGTAGAACATATAAAATGTTACACATGGCACAGAAAAATAAGTGTCACCTGGGGGGACCTGTTTGTTGTTATTTTTTTTAACCATGAGCAGGTCATACTTTCATAATAAAACAAAGACATTGAAGACATTTAAGCAAAAATGTTTTGAGTCATAACTCCCAGAGGTGTTCACAAACTCCCCATGCAGAATGCAGGGGCAATGCTATCACCTGACCTCTCTCCTTGCCCCCAGCACCAGCCTGCCCTGCAGGGAAGCACAAGAAACACCCCCAAAAAGCAGTAAAGGCAGACTTGGGGTACGAGCCAGTCATGCTACACGGGGCCTCCCCTGGCCCAGAGCCAGAGGCAAGGCGGGGGGGGGGGGGCGGGCGCTGGAGTCCCTGCCCCCGTCTCTGACTCCAAGGCGACTGCAGCTTTGGTTTCCCTGGAAGGAAACAACCCAGCCGACCCTATTTCCCCTTCTAGGAAGGCACAAGGGAATGACTTAGCGTTCACACCCGGCCTTCCCCCGCAGACAGCGCTGGGGGAAGCGCCCCCCCACCCTCCAGTGCAGGGGCAGAGGGGGCTGGAAAGGAGAGGGGGCGGAGGTCAGGGAGGCACAGAGGACACGGCGGGCCTGTGCTCCTCCTCCCCTCAGCTCCCACCATGAACACACCAGGAGGAACGTGGACTTGGGCTCTGGTCTGACTGCCTCCGTGGCCTCACCTCAGTTTCCTCATCTGTAACTGGAAGGGGGTGGGACGTTTGCTACCGAAGGCCCCTTCCAGCTCCGAAACTCTAGGCTTCTGGAAGAGCTGGGTGACGTGCCAGCACTGAGGTAGGGCTGGAGAAGACGGGACCTGGCCTTGGAACAAGGAGAACTTCGTATGGAGACTCGGTATGGAGACTCCCTCGAGGGACTGCGATGTCTAACCGGAACATCGCCACCCCCCACCCCCCCACCAGTCACTCGCTCACTCAACACTGTCCGAGCTCTAACTCCTGGCCAGGGCCCGCGCTAGTGCTGGGAACAGCGGCGGTGAGTCAGCCCAGGCACTGAAGCACTCAAGGCCTCACGGACACTGCCACCAAGTTTCAAGACCTGCCACCCCAGCCCCTGTCCCCAAGGCCAGCCCTTTGAGGGAGCAGAGTCTGGAAGAGTAAAATAAACTCTAGGCAGAAAGGGACCCCCCTGAAAAGCACCAAACCCAAGTGAGTGAGAAAGTGTGGTTTGAACTCCGAGTGTGCTTCTGATCTGTGACCTTGAATGCACTTCTCCAGCCCTGCGGGCTTCAGCTTCCTGCTCCATCAAGGGAGGCCTGGGTCTGGCCTCTCCAGGACCTTCCAGCCCGGACACCTAGGCATCTATGGGACACAAGCCCCCAATCCCAGGATCACGGTGAGGAGGCCCACTGTCCAGGGCCCGAGGATGCCATAGACGCCAAGCTGACAGACGGCCAACTCTGGGAGTCCGGTGGCACCGGGATGGGGTCCAGCCATGCACGGTCCGGCTGCGGAAGGCTGTGCGAAGGCCACCATCTGCGTTGGCCTCAGGGATGAAATGGGTGTCCCCGTGTTCCCGGGGTCGGAACTGCTGAGTCTGGGTTGGGTGTGAAGGGCCAAAGGAAGCTCCGGGCAGTCCCCGAGCACCACTGCCTAGTAGGGGAAAGCTGCGCCCTCTCCTGCCCCAGCTCTGCCGAATCTGAACCATAAACACTGCCTGTTTCTGAAGGGAAGGACTTAACACAAACCAGATGCTGGAGGGACTTTCCCCCACCCGCTCCTGGCCCTAAAATTAAACGTTCAGTGTCTCCTCTGCCAGAACGCACTTGAAGGCCAAGCCTTAAAGCACCAGCGCCTCTGGTTCTCGCCCTCACACGCTCTCAATCACATCCCCGCTTAAACAAAATGTCAAAGTCGCCAAATGGCATGTGTGGATGGGGCGGCCCCCCCCCGGAGCATCTGGCACCCACACTGGCCAGGGACAGATTCACAAGGAGAGGTCACCTGAGAAGGCACACTGATCCTCCGCCACCCATCCTCTACCCTCCACCCTCCAACGGCCCAAGAGGGACCAAAGGGCAGCCTTTTAGGGATGGCTCCTCCCACCTCCTGGGGGATTTGCCCCTGGAAGGGAACAGGAGGGGCCTGCAAACAGAGGGCAGCCAACCCACAGGGAACAGGGACTCTCCTCCCTGAGGAACCCTGGGGATTCCTGGAAGAGTTCATTTCCTGAACTTCAGCTTCCAGGCTCTAAAAAATAGGGTAAATAGCAGGCATCTCATTGACTCTGATCTCATTCAAAGCTGTGATGGTCCAGACAGAACCCTTCTTAAGGGATGGGCTCTGCTGGGCTCTGCAGGCTTCCCAGCTCCAGGCTGGTTGCTCTTTTACCCAGAAAGCTCTCCTGGACCCATGGGTTCTTCCAACCTCGCTGAAGGCCCAGAATACCCACCCACCTCCCCCACCACCTCCCCATGGCCTCCATCCATGCCAGGGTCACGCCTGCACAAATCAGCTTGGCCGGCAGAGGCACACCTTGTGGTGCCCCTGCCCTGAGGGTGCCCCTGCCCTGAGGTTCAGGGGACCGTGTGGTACACCGTCGGCGCCTCACAGTGCACAGCACACACTGCAGTGCTCAGAACTGACGTTCAAGCTCACGGAGCTGCCGCTCCTCAGGCAAAGGGACAGGGACAGCCGAAAAATATGTGGACAGGGATGGTGCTTCAGAGAGTAACTCCCTGGCTTGCTATAAAATTTAAATACAATTTTTCTTAAAAAGTATTTAATCCTACAACCTTAATACCACTGTTTTCATTTTTGCATATTCCCTTCCTGGTCACACTGGTTTTACAGGTGCAACCAATTATAACGCACACACTATCTTATATCCTACTTTCTTCAGTGTACTGAGTAAAAAGAGAGGCTATTCTTAAGCATTTCTTGGTTTCAGTTGGGTAGTTTCCTTAGGACACAGCCCTGGGGTGGAACTACCAGACGAAGGGCATGAACGTTTCCAAAGCTTCTGTGACATAAAATGAGCCACGACCCTCTCACCACAGGCTGCACCAAAGCCCAACGCTTCAGACAGCAACGGGTCCGCTGGTCCAGCTAGAAACCGAGCCTGCTAGGAATTCCGTATTCCTTTTCAAAATAGTTTCTCAGTAAAGTTGTATCGACTGGAGGATTACCTCTTCTCTAGGCCTCCAGATTAAGCACTCAGGGATCCTTTCCTTTAAACCTCAAGTCCAAGTCCCTCCTCCTCTAGACTCATCCTGCAAGCTTGGTCCACTCTGATGTCAGTGGACACGGGGCTCCCCTGACGCCTTACCTTCCAAACTCAATCCCCCCATTTCTGAGATCCCTGATCCCCCCTCCACTGAGGACCCCACAGCACCACATATCCCCTGAGGAACTACCGCTAGGCAAGGAAGAACAGCCAGAAGGTTCTTGACCTAGAGCCCCCAAAATGAACTGTAGGGGAGCAAATCATTGGGGAATCGTCTGTTTTAAACTGAGTCCTGCAAGCCCCTCCCAGCTTCCCCCTGCCTGGGCCCTGCCTCCCGGGGACAGTCTGAGTCAGTGCCAGTCACACCCACTGCTGCTGGCAGACCCCAGGCTGCAACACCCGTGTCATGATAATGGCAATGGGAAGGCATTCGCGCAGCCTAAAGCCAAGGTGAGCCCCTGCTGCCACACTGTCTGGATGATGGCTAGAACACAGACAAGAGCTCGCAGTCAGAATTTGGCTCAACTGGGACCAGAGAATCAGAGGTCACTAAGGTAGGACAGGGAGGGGAGCAGGGTGAGGCAGGATACAGAATGTTGAAAAGCCCTCTCTCCACAGGAAACAAAACAACAGAGTGGGCAGGTCACTGAAGGACACAGATGTTTGTGCTCGATGGCAGGAGGGCCCAGTGAGCAGGCCCCTCGGAGCTGCCCAGGAAGAGAAGGCACGGCCTCCACCAGCATCACTGTGCTATCGCTTCAAAGCAGCCCGCCTGCTCCAAGGTCAGAAAAGGATTTACAGTCAAAGAAGAAAGGAGAGACTTTCTTTCCCTTTAAGTAATGGGGACTTGGGGTCCAGAATGGATACTTGGTTCACATTTGGGGGGCATAGCTAGTGAATTTATGGTCCAAGTCTACGAGGAGACAAAACGTCATCAGCACGTCCTGAGGGACGAACGAGTGAGTGAAGGAGTTGCATTTGCTCAGCTGAACTCCAACCGTTCATACTGAAACAACGATGTTCCCCAGGTAACCCTTCAAAAACTAAGGAGGGAGCCCTGACTGGCTCAGTTGATTGAGCATCGGCCTGCAAACTGAAAGGTCACCAGCTTGATTCCTGGTCAGGGTACATGCCTACGTTGCCGGCCAGGTCCCCAGATGAGGACGTGTGAGAGGCAACTCACACGTTTTCTCCCTGAGAAAACGTGATCAATGTTTTGTTCACACGTGAATCAATGTTCACACGTGATCAATGTTTTTCTCCCTCTCTTTCTCCTTCCCTTCCCCTCGCTCCGAAAATAAATATACAAAACCTTTTTAAAAAAAAAATGAAGTAGGGAGCTTGCTGGACATGAACTCAGAGCACTTGGTTTGGCAGGTCTGGGCAAGGCCCAGGGGGCTACAGTTTGTACATGAACCCTAGATGGGCCACAGACCAACTCTCAGGGGATATGGCCTTGGAGTGAACTCCCTACTTGGGTGGTAGCGGACAGACACACCCACGGGAGCCAGAATACCTACAGAAAAGTCGTGGTCACCTGGAGCAGGAGGCCATTTAATCAGGTGTAGACCTGCACCTACTCCTACAGCAAAGGAACCTACCTCTTTGTCACAGAGCAGAGTCATTGTCTTCTCAGGAGTCCCTCCCTCCTTCCCAACCACCATGAATCTTAACTGGACAAGCCTTTAGAGTCCATTTTGGTTTTCAAAGCGGGGCGAGGCAATGAGGGTCGAATGTCTTGCAAACCAGACAGAACAAATCAATCCCAGCCTGTCCACATGGCCACAAGCTGTAGCCAAAAGGGAGCTATTACCCAAACAACCAGAACAGCAGCTGAGACATTCCAGTGGCTTCCGCCTTCCCTACCCCCAAAGACATGTCCCAACACCCAGATTTTCTCTGATGAATTCAATGGCCTCAAAGTTCTGATCGTCCACAGACCCTAGACATTGGGAAACTGTCCCCCAACCATGTCAGACGGGCTGGCCCTAAGCTACTCAGCACTAGGGACAGCAAACATCCTCTAGGTGCACCTCCAGGAGAGCCCAAGAGTTCCACACGTGGGCAGGGGTAACCCTAAGATACCATCATTTGAGTGTCATCTCTTCCTCCCCCAGGAAACACCCGTGGGCCTCCAGCTGTGGTCCTGCCCAAACCCACCCAACTCCAAGGGAGGGCCAGAGTCTCAGGAGAAAGGAAGCTTCGGAGCATCACCTCCTACATATTGAAAATGACACAAACATCCAGGTGTGTCACTACTGTGGGCACAGCACCAAACACTCCCAGTGTATTCACTCATTTTGGCATTTGAAGCCACCTAAGAAATCCTCAGCCAGCCCCTGGGGATGGGCACCTCAGTCTCTATAGCCTAACTTCTCCCCATCCCAGCAGCTGCGAAATGCAATCAGACGCTTAACTGCTCAGGTGACAGTGGAGCTGACCAGTGACAGGAGAAAAACCGTGGGTTAGGGGTGCCGGCACCCCCGGGCCCAGAACCAGCGCCCCAGTCAAGAGTTCAACAAGAGGGCAGCCAAGCACAGGAAGTGGTCTCCAGCATCCGGGGGGCTTCCTCCTGAGCTGGGGGGTAGCGGACAGCATCACCTGGGCCGTGGAAGGTCTGGTTGAGAGAAGTGATGTGGGGAAGTGAAAGCTGGGTGCAGAGGGCAGGTCTGGGTTCCCGTTTATGACGTTCCCACTTCCTTTCAATTCTACCAAAACCCCTGGCTCTTCTGACAAACCTCACAGACAGACAGGAACTTGGGGAATGTGGTTGGGAGCCAGGTCCGAGCAAAACCTCCTCAGTCATGGATCCCACATTTGACCACCTCTCCCACGCCGCTGGCCGGCCGGAGCCCCTGCCCCTTCCGTCTGCTCAGCTGCCGGGGGCTAACACTAACTTCACATTTTCCTGCCAACCACTTACCTCCTGACCGTATGGGAACCACCCTCTAGGCACTGAGCGCCGGATTAAAATGTGAATGAGGCTTTCAGAACTTTAGAAACGTAAGCCCACAGTCAGAAAGGCCAGGGGCTGAGAGGATATTTTGGGTCCATGGAAAACCGGGTGCCCCTCTACCAGGTAGGGGGCACCCCGGGGTCCTGCAGGGCTCAAACCCCGCCTGACAAGAGGCGGAGTCACTTCAGCAGCCCGCCCGCCCGACACACCCATGCTCCCAGGGCTGCATGACTGCAGGTCATCTTCTTTTCTTCTTCGCCCTTAGCTACATCTTCCAAACTTCCCACAATAAATACTTTTCTTTTTAACTAGTAAGGAAAAATAGGTGTGTGCTGCTGGAGGCCCATGAAGCTAGCCCGCCTTGTACAGAGAACTGATGGATAGGTAAAAGGACACATAAAATGATCCTCCTCCTTTGACCAATTAGACTGTAGATATTATCCTAAAAGGCAGGAAGATGTCCATAGCAAAGGAATATTTATAAAGGAGTTCCCTAGGATAGCCCCAAAGCGGAAACTGTGGAAATGCCCAAGAATGGGAGAATTAAGAGAGCATGTGTGTCCTGGCTGAGGGGTAAGGCTGAGGCGTGAGGCAGCTCGGGGAGAGTGCCATCCCCGGGCCAAACCCCAATGGGCCCAGAGCTTCCTTCCCGAAGGGCCTCCTTGCTGGTCTGCGGAGGAGGCCTGAGGCCAGGATCCCCTTGCTGAGACACAGAGCAGAACTAAGAGGGCTCCTAGGAGGTAGCACTGGCCTCCCAGGCCTTTCTTCTGAAAAGGTGCAATGGGCCAAACCCACGGAACTCTCATTTTCCTAACAAAAGAGCAGCTGGGGCACTGCCCTCATGTGCCCAGCACCCATGCAAACAGTCCTCTTCTCCCTGGAGGCCTGGGAGAGCCCCTGAACACCAGCCCGGGACGCACGGGCACAGCCTGCTCTCCAGCTCCGTCTGATGAGCGCAAGCGCGTCTCCCGGAAAGGCCGCGGAGCATCTCCACGGACCAAGGCCTCGCTTGTGAGGCTGAACCTCTAAAAACAGGAGAACGAGACTTCTTTCGTCAGCTCCCACAAGCGTGATTTCACACCATGCCTCCGGCTCCACTGGGGGTTGGTTGATTTAAGGACCGTTGTACAAAAAAATGGTCTCCGTGCCTTCTGGGACAGGAACCCTGACAGCGTCAGCCACCACTGGCCCTCCTGCACGGGACAAGCCCGCCACGTGCTCAGTGCTCACACAGTGTGTCTTTCCCAAGAACTGATGCACTTCCTTCTCTCAGGGAATAAACCTACGACACTCCGATCTCCCCTTTTGTTTTGGCTGCCAGGGAGCTCCAAACTAGGGTTGCTGCTGACTTACAAAAATAAATACCTTTAACATTGTTTTCTCAGTTACCTCACCCCAACCCTGACATAGCTCTGGATCTTCTGCTATACACAAGCCTTTTCATGTGTTCTCCTCAACTGCTTTTTGGAAAGAGGCAGGGAAGTACAAATAAATACATATCCATGAAACTATCTCTTTACTGGGATCTCACTTTCCCCCAGGAAGGAACATAAAGGCTGTGTGGCTATGTAAGAAAAAAATGCCTTCACCCTGGCTGGTGTGGCTCAGTGGATTGAGTGCCAGCCTCAGAACCAAAGGGTCGCCAGTTCAATTCCCAGTCAGGGCACATGCCTGGGTTGCAGGCCAGGTCCTCAATGGGGGTCAAACAAGAGGCAACCACACATTGATGTTTCTCTTCCTCTCTTTCTCCCTTCCTTCCCCTCTGTCTAAAAATAAATAAATAAAATCTTTAAAAAGAAAAGAAAAAATGCCTTCAATAAAATGCCAAGTGGGGAAATAAAAGATCAGGACTCCACTGTATACATACTTTGATTATGACTATTGGAGTGATGTAAGCATGAGGATAAAAACACAAATAAGTTTCTGAAAGTAAGTACTTGCATTTGGGTAAAAGGGTTACAATGGCCAATCTTCCCCCTTGAAGTTGTTTATCTTCTCATACAGAAGCAGAGGCTGACATGGGCGAGGCGAGCAGGAGCTGGAGAAGCAGCTCCCTGACCTGTCCAATGTCCCCCCAGACTGCCACACTGGGAAGGAGGGAGGGGACGGGCTACAAGCCCTGTTCTGGACCCATGGGGACTGGAACCCAGTAGGTGATGGTCTGCATTTCTTAAGGTCCTGGGAAAGAGGCCTGGTGCTCTGAAATCACAGCTATTTGAGATTCCTGCCAACCCCTGGACACCTGGCTCCCGGGGTGTGGGGGCAGGTACCAGGAGCCATGACCCCTGACCTCCAGATGCCTAGGACTTGATTGGCAAAGAAGCTTTCCTCATCCGCCCCAGAAACTACCCCTACACCTGACCAACAGACATTCACAAACAGCCCACCCTTCTTCAAAACCCTCAGCACACCTGAAATCACATCTTCAGCATCTATCCAGGTCACAGGAGAGCTGTAGCTGGTGCTCAGATGTATGAGCGGAGGGGCCTACTGATAGGATGGTTCGGTCCTGTAAGGGCCAATGTTTGGCCATCTGCACTAAAGGTTTCCTTCCTCCCACCTCCCGTGGAGTTAGGATCCCCAGGGCTGCCAGAGTAGCTGGCTGCTGGCTCTACTGCCTCCATCTCCCCTCTCATGACAACTGTCCACACGGGGCAGAGAAGGACCATGGCCAGAGAAGGGGCAGAGGCAGGGTCTGCTGCTCAGCTCCCTGCCTGGTCCTAGAGAGCCATCAGGGCTTCAGAGGCGGGCTGACTCATCACCTGGAAAGCAGAGTCAGCTCACTGCCTTCCAGGGCATCCTCCAAACGAAACCCACAGCAGAGATGGTTCCCATGGTGATGGGCCAGCACCGCCTCCACAGGCACCTTCCTTGGAGCACCCTTGGCCTATGCCCACAAGCCACTAACCTGCCCTCCCCTGGCCTCAACCCTTGGCACACAGAGTGAGCAGGGCCAGGCAGGGCAGGGCCCCTCTCCCACCCCTGGCTTCAATACCTTAAGTCTACCTGACCCCATCCAAAACAGGAAACACATCTTCTAAGTTATAATCACTACGTTGCACACCTGAAACTAACATACTATGTTTGTCAACAATAAGTTAAAAATTTAAGTATTTTTAAAAGGTTATGAGACAAAGGATGTTATTTATTTATAAAACATCCAATACAGAAAAAGGAAAAAAAAAAAAAAGACCAGGAAACTCATGACCTGACAGTTCATTCCTTCTCTGGAAAGTGTGACTAAGAGAAATTCTGCGCCAGAATCCGTCCCCACCCAACTCCCACCAAGTCCCACTTCTCCCTGTGGGCCAACCAACTTGCCGAGTCCAGCAGAGCCCCTCCTCCACAGGGCGGCCAGGTCCCTGAGGTCCTGCCGACATGGCCCTCACCTTCCCCACCCTCTACGAGAAACGGTATCTGTCTCTAACGCCCGCCCCCCCCCGCCCCCCTCCCCGCTCCAGGTGTCCAGTTCAGCGGAGTGCTGAGGGGGCTGGAGACAGGCCACTGCTGCCCCAGGGATGGCCCAAGCTTGTCCCTCCACTGACTCACCGGATACTCACTGTCACCCACCCCCAGGCCTCTTTGCCTCCAGCTGCTCCCCAACCGCTCCTTCGCATTCTTCTCCTGCTCCTCCCTTCCCAGAGCCTGACAATCATGGGTTAGGGTTAGCGTCTTTGGTCGTAAATCTTTGTCTGGCCCACCTGCCCCAGCCTTCACCACCAAGCCCCGGGGGGCCTGACTCACTCTCACATATTCCAGATTTGAATCTAACTCACATCATCACCTCCTCCAGGAAGTCTTACTTGTCTCCCTTCACTCTAGGGGATGTGACATCTTTGACCAGGGCAGGGAAATGCCAGTTCATGCATCTCTCACCCCTGGCCTCTTCAGAGGCAGGGATCATGCACCCGGCCCTGATCAAGAAGGAGCGAGTGCTCACTGTTTATTAAATCTGGGGGCAAGCACATGGGTATTTATTTTACTATTCTCTGTACTTTCTTTTTTATTGCACAGATTACATTCAATACTATTTTGAACTGGTTCCAGGTGTATAGCACAGCAGTCCGGTGATCGCACATTTCACAAAGTACTCCCACCCCGATATTTCCAGTACCCACCTGGCCCCATACACAGTTACCACAATATTATTGACCATATTCCCTACGCTGTACTTCACATCCCTGTGACTATTTTGCAACTACCAACCTGTATTTCTTAATCCCTTCACCTTTTTCACCCATTTCCCCAACTTCCCTCCCCTCTCTGTACCTTGTCTTACATTGGAAATGTCATTTTTTAAAAATGATCCCCAGTAACTGTGACTTGAGTGAATGAACGGTCGCTGGCTGCAGGGCCTTCCGCCCAGTGTATAATTTCGCGTCTGCTGATCTCATCCTTCAGAAACTTTCCTCCCACCCGGGAGCAGGGGCGCAATGCCACCTGGCCAGGCATTGAGTGCAGTCAATTCACACCTCCAGTGAGCACCCACAACCTTGTGCATGGCACAGCAGGCACAGGTGGCGACACAAGGTGAGTTTTTATCAGTACTGTAGTACCGTTTTATCTCCGCTCGTTCACACCAGCGCGCTAATCTCACCATAAAATAATCCGGATGACTAAATATGCCAGGCATGTTCTGCTGCTGATTGTTGAAGCTGGGTAGTGGGTACAGAGGGATTCACCACACTATTCTCTGCCCCATGCTTGAATTTTTCCATCAGTGTTTTCATTCATTCATTCCTGCCACTAACATTCTGTAAGTGCCTACCGCATACCAGGCATTGTGAATAAAGAGAAATAAGAAACAAATCCCCCCCGCCCATGAACTGATAACTTTATTAAATTCTAAATTATTTGCTCCTATCCCTGGTAATTACACACCTAATGGCACTTGGGCCAGCTGACCTCCTGAAAGGAATGAAGAGCTAATGAGGGGCTTCAGGTGCTGTGTCTCTGAGCTTGTCTTCCCAGCCCTGCCCACCCCCCCATCCTTGAAATCTCTCCACACTCTGGGCAACCGCCCAATCAGTAAGTGGCCTCAGGAAGCAAAGGGTGGGCCTCAGGGTTAGCCATGCCAGGTCTCTACTCAACTTTCCTTCGAAGGGCAGGACCCAAACACCCTTCGTTCCATTGTCACAACTTTTCTTAGAGCCCACTAGCAATCAGGTACTAGGCTGGCTTTGGGGATAGAAATGAAGGCGACATGGAGGTCCCTGACCTCAAGGGAATCATGGTCTTATTGACTGGAAATCCTTGGATTCAAATCCTACCTCTGCCACTTAATGGCTTGGGCCAATTACTAAACAGCTCTGGGTCTCAGTTTTCCAATTTGTAAAATGGGCGACTCATGCTCACCTCACAGGGTTGTTGTGAGGATTATATGGTCTGTACTCGTAAAGTCCTCGTCCCAGTGCTGATATGAAAAAAGCTAAAAACAGTGCCAGGCACACAGCATCAGAAGAGTTAGTGTGTAGCCCTGGCCATTGTGGCTCATTTGGTTGGAGCATCATCCTGTGGACGAAATGTCACGGGTTCGATTCCTGGTTGGGGCACATGAGACAGCAAGCAATTGATGTTTCTCACATCAATGTTTTTCTCTCTCCAGCCTCCATTCCTCTCTCTCTAGGAGCAATGAAAAAAAATGTCCTCAAGTGAAGATTTAACCAAAAAAGGAGGATTTAGTGTGCATAGGTCTTACGGTATTTATTATTATTATTATTATTATTATTATTATTATTATTATTATTATTCATAGGTCCATGTGACAATGGGCACTGAAACTCTTTGCAAAGAGGCAGTCACAGAAGCAAGGCCAGACTCAGGGACAGGCTCAGACCAGCTTCCAGCTGTCCTCGCCCTAGCGTGTGCCCTTGCCTGAGCTTCTCCCAGCCCGCACATCATGAGGAAGAAGCGCCATAGGCCTGTGGGAGCCCTCCACCTGGCCCCTCTCTCAGGAGGCCAGCAGCACTACTCCAGCGGCGAGACACCCTGCCTACGGCACTGGGATGCAGCCAGGGTGGTTAGTGCTGGTTTGTTGCTGTTGTTTAGGGGTTTTTCATTGTTGTTCTTTTGTTGGGGGGGGGGGGTTGTTTTTGAGCCAGCTGCCTCTTTCTGCTCACTCTAGGTGTCAGCAGGTGCAGGCACTTCAGCCCCACAGACCTGGGCGTGAATCTCAGTCTGCCACATACTAACCCCATTGCACTCTGGGGCTTCTCGGGGCTCTGCCTCCCTCACCTGTAACTGGGACTAACACATTCCGCTTTGTTGTGGGGATGAAATGAGAAAGAGAGAGAGAGAGAGAGAAACAGAGCTTGCAGCGAAGGGGGAGAAACGCTGCTGTGGCTGTGTCACAGGGTGGGGACCCCGGAACACGACTATGGTCACAGGAGCACCCAAATTTGACACAGCCAAGAAGCAGCCCCAACCAAGACAAGGCTAGCACCCCTGTCCCCAGGAAGATGAGGAAAGCTCCCCCCCCAGAGGTAAGGCCCAGCACAGCCTCACCCCAACGCCATCTTTAGGGGTGGCCAGCGCCTGGGGTACTCTGTGGAGCAAGAGGGAAGGGGAGCAGATGAGGAAAAAGGAGGAGGGCAAAGAGGAGTGTGGGAGGTGAATACAACGCCCCCATGTGACACCGAGCCACTCCACCTTCGCCGCTCAGCGCAGCACTGGGGCCTGCAGTGTCGGGGCCCAGAGGGACGCCCCTTCCTGGTTCCTCAGGAACACGTGTGAGGACAGAGGTGTTTGGGAGGATGCAGACCCAGCTCCACCTCTGGTGAGGGGCTTCGCTTCCCCAGGCAGGGCTGACTCGCCCCTGAGCAGGAGCGTCCTGGCCAGAGGAGACAGCAGGGCAGTGAGAGTCCTGGGCAGGCAGCTGGGTTCAGAGGCCACAACCCTGCTCCAGAGCTGTGTGGGCTGGGGCCAGCCACTGAATCTCAATAATCCTCAACGCCTTCCGTAGGGTTGAAATGAAAATGTGATGTACCTTATACTTCACAGGGTGGTTATGATCACCCACTGATAATGCACGCAGCGCAGGGCTGGGAGTGTGGTTGAGTGTGAGCTGCTAAGACCAGGCCCAGGACCACTAGCACCACCAGCAGCACCACCGCTCGTCCCTGTGGCTCATTCCCTGCTCCCCTCCTCACCAGCCAAATGAGGAGCCAGTCCCAGGAACATCTGAGTGCTGGGGCAGCCATGCAAAGGGCCCACCTGCCCATCACCACCTCCAGCCTGGCAGAGCACAGCTGCCAGCATGTGTGAAATTCACCTGAACTTGACCACCCACACACCAGCCAGAACCTAGCAGCTCCACCTGCCTTCAGTGCACATTGCTCAACCTGCCTGTCTGTCAACAGGCGTTCAGCAGCCCACCCACAAGGATGACTTCTGAAGGTGGTTTACATGCACCCAGAATACAGAATCCTCACCCAAACCAGCCCCACAAGGAATGACGTCATGGCAGTGTCCCTTGGACAAGTCTGATCACCACTACGGACCTCAGTCCCTTCATCTAAGGGGTGACAGTATAGGCGGTCCCTTCTGGCTTGGACATTGGATGATTTGATTTCTTTCAACTGCCACAAGGGAGAGAAGGGATAGAGCTGGGCTCTGGGAGTGAACAAAGTGAAAAACAAGGCTGCCTATTGGCACCAGTCTCTTGGGCAGATTCCAGGCTGAAACCCTGGCTCCCTGGCTCGGACCGGGGTGTCTCCTGCCCACGGCAGGCACCTCCCTCACAGCAGGCCTGGGGCAGCCGAGCCTACACAAAGGACCAGTTATGAACGGCCCACCTTGCAGTGGGCAGAGATGCTCTCCTGACTCCTCCTGAGCCACCCCCATGCACCCCACCCCCACCCCTGGAGCTGGAGCCGAGGGACCTTCACCAGCCCCAAACAAGGCCGTCTCCACTCTCTCCTCAGGGCCCTGGTCACATCCCAGCAGGCATTTCCAGAGTAAAAGAGGGCAGGGCCCAAGAGGGCAGCCCTTCTGGATCCATATGAAAAGCTCAGTCACCTGGCCCACCCATGCCCTCCCTAGAGAGTAAGAACAAATTCCTGCAAGCTGAGGACACAGAAGACCCTTAAAGAGAAGGGATTTTGTGTTAGCATAATAGTTAGCTTCAGGCCCGGGCTAGGAAGCCCTGGGATCAACCTCAAGGTCACCTCAAGAGTGACCTGACTCTGCTGAGGGACACCCCGTCAAGGGGAAAGGCAGAATGCTAGAGGTCACCTCCATGCAACAACCCAAGAGGACATTCACAACAGAGCACCAGTGCCGTCCCGTCGCCCAGGCCCCTCCTTTCCTGGGTAAGGATCAGGCATGACTTGTCAATGTCAAGGAGCCACGGGCAGCTCTAACATGAGACCCAGGTCTCCCAGGACCCCGGTACAGAACACACAATCGTTCTCCCTGTCCGGAGGGGACAGGACAGGGTCCTCCCAAGCACGTCTCTGGCCTAATAGTGCAAAACAGAGTCTCTCCACACCCGCTCCTCTCCACACACCTGCTCAGTGCCGCCCACAGGGTCCCGACAGAAAAGCGGCAGCAGAAGGCAGGTGAGCTGGGGTCCTGCGTGCCGGCAAGCTGGAGGGGCCAGGGGCCCTGTCTGATCCCACACCTCCCCGCTGCCGTGGCTAAAGACAAGGCTGCTGACGTCCCTCACTCCAGACAAAACCTCAGCGCTAGGGCCAGAAGGAAAACCGAGGCCCAGGTTTTACTTCCCCTGAGGCCCCTGAACCCACACAAGAGGACAAGAAACTCCCTAAGATTTTCTGAAGTAGGGGCCCCAGCCAAGTGCAATAGGCAGGGAGCGGAGGGACACGTTAGCTTGGCCAGTACCTCAGGACAGGAATCCAAAGTGGGCTGCGGGCCCAAAGAGGAAAAAACACAGCTGGACTGCCTCACAGAGGGCGGGGGCCTGTGCTAGCTCCCCCCACCAGCAATCTGACACCTAGGGAAGGGGTGCCAAGCGGTCTGGCAGGCGGGGACCCCATCCCGAGCCCAAGGCTCTGCTCTGGGTACTGGACTCAGGCCCATCACTGAAGCAGCCCTTGGTGACTCAGAGGGTCGCCACCCAGCACCTTAGCATCTGCCAGACATCTCCTGCAGGACTGTGGTCGTCACACCCCCTCCAAAGGCATGCACCCCCACTGTTCATCACAATCTAATGTCTGTTGAACACCTACTATGTGCCAGTGGGAGGTTCCAGGCTCAGGGTGTAGGAGCACAACTCTTCCCTGAGCCTGGGCCTCCCAAATAGAGAAGAAATGCAGCTTTGACTCTTTAGTGGGGAGGGAGAAGAGGCAGGAGGTAAAAAATATCAGCAAAGTCACAATCTGGCTCAGGACCTTCCTGAGTACTCCTGAGTACTCCTTCCTGGAGTGTACAGACTACCCCTGTTCTTCTGTACCCCCTCCTCAGGCAGCAACTCCACAGTGTCCTCTCAGGTGCTAAAAATGCACATTCTCAGGCCCTACCCCAGACCTCTCAGATGACAGGCTCCGAGGACGGGCCCCCATAATCTGTGCTTTAACAAGCCCTCCAGGTGACTCTGATTGAAGTTCAAGGTTGAGAACCACTGTCCTACCCCACCAGCCACCCCTGACCTGCTAGGCTCCAGGGCATGAGTGTGTCCGGATCTCATGAGCTCAGCTTCGAGGAGCCCAGGTAACAGATCCCTTACTAGGGTGGCCCAGGAGACCCCACAAATACACCTTCAATCACCCAGAGTCTCAAGTCACTCATAGATCAGTGACATCCCGAGAACCCTCCAAATGTCCTCAGAGCCAAGAGTTTCACAACAGTGACCAAAGCGAGTGTGATGAGGCTGCCAACACGCCTGTCCTTTCCAGCTCTCCCCAGCCCATCCTCTCCACCCAGGCGCGCAGTGAGCGAGGCAAGAGCTGAGTGGCTCAGAGCCAGGGGGAAGGGACAAAGTGCCAGAGCCAGGAAACCTGGTGGGGACAGGGAGACATATCTGGAATCCCAGTGGCTACCCCTGGGTCCCAGCCAAGAGGGGCTCAGCAATGCCTCCCCTCCCCTGGCCTCTTCCAAAACTCTACGCTCGGAGAATGACTAACTTCCAAATGCTGCAAGGTGCCACTGTGGGATGCAAAACAGAATCCACTTAGAGGCATTCCCTAATACAGACACAGTAGCTTTCTGTCATTGCATATTTGCTTCATCAAGGAGCAATAAAAGAACTGCTACTCTGGGGAAAGACAAGATGGCAAAGTGGTGTGAGTCCCTAGAACCTGGCTCCTGAAGCCCCAGGAAAAGAGGGCACCAAGCAAGGGCGCACGTGCCCCCCAGGGATGGGAGCCCGATGCCAAAAACCCATGTGGGAGGAAAGAAAAGAAACTGAGTCTGACTTCTCCTGCTGTCCCTCGTCAAACACCACCTAGTCTTTGAACTCGGGCAGGGCACAGAGTGGCCACCGCGCAACACAGAGCACCACTGCAGAGGCGGGAAGCCCAGCTTCCAGTGCCACCCGCCACCTGTGGGCGCTGAGCGACCTGGACCAGCCCCAAGTCCTCCAGCCCCTCCAGGCTTCAGCGGTCTCATCCACGACACGGGCTGGCTGCTGAGCCCGCCTCAACAGCTCCGGGCTGCGGGAGAAGTGTGAGCGAGGGGGCAGGGTGCACAGTGGGTGTGATACCATTTGTGGGATCTTTTAAATGGGCACAAAAAGACAACTACACAAGCAGGAACTATAGAAACATTTGCTTAGCATGAACACACCGGACTGGACAGGGGTTGATGCCAGTGAGGGGAGCGAATGGCATAGGAGAGGAGCTCTCGGAGGCCTCAACTCCACCTATATACCATTCCTGGTCTTTGGGAACTGGTCTCGAGAGCAGAAAACCTAGAAATAATGGCTGTGCCCAGATGAGCCTTCGCAGGCCTTCCTAAATGTCCCAGCTAAACTGCCTCATAAGAGTGCTGTGAGGACTAAACGAATCAGTATCTGTGAAATGTGCCTGGCCCCTAGCACAGTACCAGGTTAGTCTGTGCCGGAGGTGGGGAGATGGGTGCTCGGCTCCATAGTCCCAGATATATTCTGAGCCACAAGGTGGCCGGCCCTCAGCTGGGCCTGCTGAACCAGCAGCTTCTGTGGAAAGGGAGAATCGGGGCAGGGCCCCCCGCCAAGCAGCCCTGGGGCCCACTGTATCCTCACCGCCCATGCCAAGCAGCTGCACTAATGGGCTTCCAGCCAGGCCCACTGAACTGAGACCCCAGCGTGGCATTCCTTAATTCTTTTAAAGCTGATTACATACAATAAACCTCTAAGTTTACTATTGCTTAACTTTAAAAAAAATGGGTGGCTTTCATTGGGGCTAAAGTTTGGGAAATTATCCAAATTTCTAAAGAGGGGTCTCGGGGCCTCGGGCGAGTGAGGCCTGCTCCGCACAGTCCCACCGTGGGTGAAGGGCAGGAAACCAGGGGTCTGGCCCGGCTTCCCCTGCTCCTTCCCCTGCTCCGGGAAAGCAGGATCCATGCACCGCCTCCCCCAGCTCCCGGGGCCAAGTCTGCAAAAGTACTTTGGGTTCCTGGAAAGAGAGGCCTTTCCGAAATATCGGGAACTCGACTGGAAAGTGCCATTATATATCATCTGGAGGATGTCTGTGGTGTTTGAAGGGGAGCCACTCCTCCGAGAAAATCAAGACGGTGGCCAAAAACAACAAAGGGGCTTCTCGGAGCAACACACGTGCATGCGTGCACGTGCCTGACTCACATGCCCACTGACAGACCCAGACAGACAGACACAGGGGTCAAGAGAGTGGGACCTTCGCAGAGCGGCTGCCCCCCGCCCGGTTCCCCCGGGGATGGCAGGGATCCTGTTTCCTGGTGTTGGGACTTAGAGTTAAAAGCCCTCTTCTCTCTCCACCCCCAAACCACAAGCTGTTCCCTGCGGACGTTTCCACATGGGACATAAGGACAAAAGATAGAGCCTGCCTGCAGCAAGCCCCTCCCACCCACACGCAAGGCTTGCTGCCTCTCTTCCCAGATGGCAAGCCGAGCTCCACTACGAGACCTGCCTGCAGGAGGCCACCCACCTCCACGTTCCCTTCCCTGGTATAATTTCACCTACAGAGGATTTGAAAATAGAGCTGAGCCCCACTCCACTCTACGCCCATCAGTGATCATCAGAGCTTTACAGATGGCTTTAAAAAAATAAATCGTCAGGCCCATAAAAATGCTCCCCAGCAAGCCCTGGCCTGGTCTCAACTCACAGGCCTGTGCCCACCCGCTGACCAGCCCCATGCCACCAACCACCCCAAAACAGGAAAAGCAAGGTAGAACGAAGGCCGCTCGTCAGGAAGGCTCCCTTCCGCCAGTGGTGGCTGCTCGGCTGGGCTCTTGGCCGAACCGTTTGGGGCCTTGCATTTAGACCCTGGGCAGCAAAGGTTCAAAGCTGGGGGTCCGGAAGGGCACTGCCTTCTCCCTGGCCTGGCCTGGCCTGGCCTGGCCCACAAAGCTTAAAGCCAAAAGCATTTACCCCAACCTAAGCCCCCACGCCTTCCTTCACCAACTTTCTTCACAGTCTCAAGGCTTAAACACGAACCTCTAGCTCCAGGTTCACGGGCACAGGCTTTTACAACCAAAACAAACTCTGAGCTCGGCTACCTGGTTCAAGGCCTGTTCGGTCCTCCAGTGACCAAACAAAGGGACCGACCAAAAGGAGCAGGTGGCACTGAAGGAATCAATGCAACAGAGGAGGAGGATGTGGCTGAATCTTCAGGCAGGGAAGCCAGTCGAAAAAGCAGGGGTCAGCTCCGTGGAAGCCACCAGGGACATGGTGGGGTGGGGGGCCTTCCAGGGTGCGGGGACCTGAGTCTCTTCCTACTCCTGACAGTCTGACACTTTCTACTGAAAATGTGGAGAAATACAACTAAAATCCTCCACTGCCTTTTCGACCAGGAAAAAAAAAACCTCAGAAAGACCCATGCCCACAGCCTCACAGACCCGCCGGTAAAAGACCTGGATTCCAAACCAACTGCGTCCAGCTCCGGCTGAGAAGGAGACCTGGTGAAGCCACTCACCCCTTCGGGGCCCCACCTGCCCTGTCTGTGGAAGGGGGCGGGGCCTCACAGGGTGGCACAGCATGGCTGATGGAAAGAAAACCACATGTGAAAGCATAAAAGCTTAAAATCATGACTAGCATGAGTACTTGATTTGACACTGCCTTGAACTGTTGCTTTTTATTTCATTTACGTCGGTCTTGTCTCTCTCAGTTACATCGAAAACTCCAGAATAACTAAGGCTGTGTCTGTACTTCCAGTGAACAGATGGGCTGCAAGGTCAACTCACCTGGGTTCGTTCCACACCTGGCTTACTCCTGAGTGGGCCAAAAACTCCGTTTGTTTCTTCCGTAAAATAACGGACACGTTTTCCATTTCCACCAATAACTTCATTGATTTGGATATTTTGAGTATGTTAGCTATCTCCCGCATGGTAGAACATTGATTGTTCTCAATTAAGGTCTCGATTTCATCGCTATCAACTTCAGCTGGTCTACCCTACTGTGGAGCAATGTCCAGCAAGAAATCTCCAGCATGAAACTTTGCAAACCACTTTTGACACGTTGGATCAGTCACAGCACCTTGTCCATACCCTGCACAAATCTTTTTTTTTCTTGCATTTCAGTTGCGTTTTTGCCTTTCTTGAAGTAATAAAGCATACTATGCTAAAAATATGTACTTTCTTTCCTCTCCAATATTAAAATGGCTACACAAAAATTCACCACTTTTGATAAGTTTTTTTAAATGCACTCTGATATGACAACTGTCACAACACACTCTAACAAAATTGTTTCAAACGAAGTTAACGACAACTAAGCGCTACTAGAGGCATCTTATGGGAAAAACAAATGCACTTTTTGGCCAACCCAATAGCTGGTCAATTTGGGCAAGTTACTTAACCTCTCTGAGCCTGTTTCCCTGTCTGAAACAGAGAAAATAACATCATCTTCCTCAAAGTGTTTTTGAACAGACGGAAGTAATCCAAACCATGCAACCTCCAATCAGTGTGAACTATTAGTCTTTTTACTTATTTGGGGAACTGAGACATTTTTAATAAACACTGATTGATTGGTTGGTTGGTTGGTTGGTTGGTTGGTTATAAAACAGTTAACTTTCACTCTGACTGGTATGGCTCAGTGGATTGAGTGCGGGCCTGCAAACTAAAGGGTTGCCGGTTGGATTCCCTGTCAGGGTACAAGCCTGGGTTGCAGGCCAGGTCCCCAGTGGGGGTCGTGGGAGAGGTAACCGCACATTAATGTTTCTCTCCCTCTCTTCCCCTCTCCCTTCCCTTCTCTAAAAATAAACAATAAAACAGTTAACTCTCCTTTCCAGCCTCTTCCTCTTTTCTCTCATCTCCTCCTCCCTTCCCTGGAGGTGAGCAGTTCCAGCCTCTTCCTCTTTCTCTCATCTCCTCCTCCCTTCCCAGGAGGTGAGCCGTGCTGACATTACCTCCCAGACTGTGGACTTGTGAAACACTTTAAATCAAAATGAAAGGTTTCCTCTAAGCACCAAGGGTACCAGCCCTTCATCCCCAGCCCTTTCTCACCGTGAGGCTGTGAGCCTGTCACTTTCTCTCTAAGCTCAGGATCTTCCTCTCGCAAGTGTGATCATCCCACATACCTTACAAGACTGCTGCAAGTGTTAAGTGTGGCTGCTGACAGAACATGGCTAACACATAGGCCCTGTGCAAGAAGGGTTTCTGTCCTCCATCCACTGTCACTGCGGGTGACAGGCCTGGAGAGGACCCTACAACCTCTCACTGAAGAGCGGATCCCAGCCCAGTAACCCACTGTAGCCAAGGACCAAGCAAGCAGTTTCCAGGGTAACAGCATCCTCTGCATCTACTCCCCATTTCCATCTCTGGCAGCCTTTTATTCTCCCCCCACCTCTGTAGTAGGCTAAGTCACCTTTTCCCACGATTGCTAGGCAACCCAAGATGATGCAGCTGCCTCCTGGGGGAGGACCCTGGTCCTCTCCTCCCTTCCCCTCTGCCATGCCTCAGGCCCTGGAGAAAGCTGCCCTTCTTGATTGTTTCCCTCCTCCATTCTCCCACTCAGCCACTGTGCGCCCATATCCCTGACCTTAGCGTAAAGGGTGTGGGGGAGAAAGGAGCACGCCCGGATGAGAGGAAGAGGGACTCAGAGAGCAGAGAGCGTCAGAAACTAATGGGCGGGTGCTTACCTCCGGGAGGTGGGATGACAGGCAACTGTCATCTTCTTCTTTCTATTGCTAGCATTTTCTGAGGGCTTTTTGAGCTATAATTATTACACCACAAAAGTCACCCATTTAAAGCATACAATTCCGTGGTTTTCAGTGCAGTCACACACTTGCCCACCCTCACCACTACCTAATTCCAGAATGTTTTCACCACTGGGTTTTGTTCTGTATGTTTGCCTTTGGTTAAATGCCCCTAGGTGCAGGAGCATTTTGTTTCACAAGCAGCAGCTTGGAAGTGGTGAGGAGGCAAACTCCAGAGCACACAGCCCGGCTCGGCTCCCAGTCCCCCCCACCACCCCCGCCCCCGGCTGGCTGGATGACCTCGGAGAAGTGGTGTGGCCGCTCTGAGCCAGTCTGCTCATCTGTGAAGTGGGTTAGCAGTGGAACTCCTCACAGGGTTAGATTCGTTAATGCAGTGTAAGGTCCTGAGGACAGTGCCTGATACTTAGCATGTGCTCAGAAAGCATGAGAAGCTATGATTATTATAAGAAAACGAGTTTTTTAACTTAAGAAAAAAAATCCAGTCCTGCTCCTGGGAAGATGAACCTACCCAGGTTGCTGGGGACAGCCATTGTTTTTCAAGGTCTGTCTGTCTAGGAGGGGCCGGAGCTGGACTAAGGCCTGTCACCACCCCCCCCCCCCCACCATCCCCTCTGCAACCCCTTGCAATTGCAAGGTTCCATTTGGGAGTGGCTGAACGGGGCACACAGAGGGGGCAGGTTGGGGTCATGGCTTTGGGGCCTATGCATTACTGCACCAGACTCATGGTATCCCACACATTGAGGTCCTGCCAGGTAGTTCCCAGCCAGGACATGACAGGGGGAGAGCAGGTGAGGTAGAGCAGAGAGCACCTGACCAGCCCTCACTACGCGTTCACCTCCTACCTACTGAGAAGGAAGGACGCTGGGACTTGACGCTCAGCCTGAGAACCAGTAGGAAAGCTCGGCCATGGTTTAAGAGGAAGGTGGGCTGCCAGGGTGGCTCTGAGCCCCGGTTGGCTGGGTCTCCTGCCCCTGCCATTCCCAAGCTCCTTGCCTCCGTCAGGGCCAGGTGTGGACAATACGTGCTTAGCAGGGAGCTGGTACCTGGGCTGATGGAGACAGAACGCTGGGCCGAATCATGGGTCCACCTGGGGTGACCCAGTCTGACCAGGACTAAGGAACCAGGCCACGGAGGTTCCCTCTGCACTCAGCCTCTCAGCATGACCTTGGGGGAGCTGGTGGGCCCCAGGACTGCTCTAGTGTCCTTGACCAGTAAGCCCAGCTCACGAGCCTTCTGCAGACGTGACCATACTGAGAGGGGATAAGAGCAGGGCAGTGGGGAAGGTGCCCTCATACTACAGCCCTTTGGCCAAACACCAGATCCCAGGAAAGCCTTGGCGGGTTACATGTAGGGGCAAGCTCACGTGGGGTTAACTGGATGGAACGGTCCCAACAACACCTGCACCAGAGGTGTGGGGCTCCAGGGCCCCACCTGGGAGCTGTGCAAACAGCCTGGCTTCTCCAAAAGGTGAGAGAGCTCAGCTCTGGGAGAGGGAGAGAATGGGAAAGAAGGACAATGAGCGAGAACAATAGAACTGTCCCCAGGCTACAGGCCCTGAAAGGAACACATGCGCAGTTGCCCCTACTGGGCCCTTCCAGTCTTCTCCCTGACCCCCGTCCTACCCCCTCTACACACGCACACACAGACTGGCTGCCAGGGAAGAAGGTGGCCTCCTAGCGAAAACTGCCATCCTGCCTATCCTTGGAGGTGAAGTTCATGTGCCCCCCAGCCCTTCACCTTCTCCACCCCCACAGGCTGCCCTGCAGTGTCTGTGACATTTGTCTTGGCCACACTTCTGGCCATTACAGGTGCAACCTAGTGTAATTCTCTGTCTTTCTGGCTCCCTCTCCACCTAAACCACAAATTCCATGACCTCGCATGGGCAGAGCACCTGACACTTACGAGGGGTTCAGCCCACGCCCACTAAATGACTCCCCAAGAAACCGTCAACGTTCTCACAGTTAAGGGACTGGAAGGTGGGGAAACAGACACCACGGTAGATACCCTAGAGACACACGGCGGCAGGTCTGTGGCTGTGACCAGGTCCTGGCTCAGGCTCGCGCCACCCCGCCCTGGCTCCGGGCACAGAGGAGGCACCAGGTCTTGTGTGACAGGTCTTCCAGCCAAGTTTACGGTTTGTGGCCACTGGCCAGGTGCCCAGCCCCAGATCTTCCTCAAGAAGGTGGAAAGATGGAGCCCAGATCCCAACCACAAACCCCAAACTACAGGATGCTCACTGGTTTGACCTCCTGGTGCTCAGAACTACCTCACAAAGAAGGGCCCAAGGGTCAGGGCCTCCTTCCACCTCCCACCCACCCCTCGGTGGGAACAGCCTCTAGCCTCTCCTCAAGAACCCAGACTTCAGGAAACCTGTTTCCTCCTTTTCCATTTGAAAAGGCTGGTGGCCATGGATCCCGTAAGAGCCTGCTAGCCTTACTCCTACAAGCTCATCTCCAGTGACCCCAACAGCCCCTCAAGGTCACCTTACTCCTCAAAACTGGAATGCCCGGTTCTCCTTGCAGCCCAGGCCTTCTCACGCCTGCCTGTCTGAGGGCGGCCGAGGTGGCAGCCAGAAGCAGCCGGCCTGCCTGGTGTGGGCCAGCTGGCCTCCACACGCTGATGCTTCAGGCCCCCGTCCATCTCTCCACCAGGCTTTGTCAATCACTTGGACAACCAGTGGGGCACCTGTTTTCACTGCACCCACACGGGACAAGCTTTGGAGAGAAAGCGGCTGCAACAGGTCCTGAGGCACGGCAAGGCTGGGCAAGCTGCTGGGGGGTGGGGAAGACGGGCCGTCCAAGAATGCCCCAGCTATTTAACAATGGGCCTGAAGGCACCCTGGCTTGTCTTTTCAAAAAGATTCCTAGTTTGAGGTCATTGTACCTGTCCTATAACAAGCTAATAAGCACTTTAACATGCATTTCTCCATCCTGTACATCTAGGAAATAGGGAAAGGCTGAACAGGAATTTTACACCATTCTATAGGTGAAGGAACTGAGCAGAAAGGTCAAGTGACACTGACTTCAGGGTCAGAGGTGAAGGACAACACAACTCCCTGGGCAACTTCAGCTCCTTCTATGATGGGTTTATATACTGCACCTATCTCAAAGCATATTGGGTAAAGGCCACAGACACTCTGGTACCTCAAAATTGTTAACATTTATTGAGCAGTGGCTATCTGCTAGGAGCTATGCCGAATTACCTGCATATATTACTTGATTCAAACCTCCACCCAACTGTATCAGGCAGGGCTGACTATCGTCTCCATTTCCTCATTTGCAACATCCAGCACAGAGAAGGTAAGTGACTCACCAAGATCACACAGCTAATCAGTACAAAGGCCAAGATTTGAACCGAATATGCCCAGAGCATGTCTATCTGCAGGGCGTGGAGCCAGACACAGCCCCAGGATGGGGTGGGTAGTTTATCTGGAATGTAAATCGTTCCATCCCTATCTCTACCCCCCAGCCCAGAGTTAAGAGCTATGCATGATACCAAGTTATTATTTCTTGACCACCCTATAAGACGGCTGACTCTTGCTAGGCACTGGGGATTCAGCAGAGAATGGGACAGACTGGGCCCCTGTCCCCACGGACACTGGCAAGGGGTGAAGCGGGCAGGAGTCAGAATAGTGAAGAGCACTAGAGCCAGCGCTCTCCCCTCCCAGATCTTTCTGCCAGGCATCATCCTGGCTTTAGCAGCCCTAATCTTCAAGACAGGCGGATGGCATCTCCCCATCTTTGCAGTCCTCCACATTGAACGGTGGCCTCAGTTAGCTCCTGGGATGGTCACACAGTTCAGAAGCAAGTGTAAACAGGAGGCCTCTCTTCTGTAACCTGGCTTTCCAACCTTACTCCACAGGGGTGCAGAATCTGGACCTGGGCCTCTCTACAACTGTGTTCTTACAGCTGCCAGGGCCGCCTCTGTCTCAACATCCATTAGCTCAACAAATATTGATTAAGGCCCTACATGTGAGAAACCCCAGGGCTGGCACCTGTAAAATACACAGTAAACCAGAGAACCCAGGATGCAAGGAGGAAGAGAGAATAAAATTTAACAGCAGACGCTGCCAATTTGCATATCTTCTCCATCAACAGGGAAGGGGAAGGTTATTAGCTCCTTTTTTTAAAATAAGGAACTGAGAGAGTGACAGAGGTTGAGTGATTTGCCCAAAGTCAAAATCCTGAATCTGTAGAGTCCGGATAAAACTCAAAGTCTGCGCTCTCTCCAGCCTGCTCCCCCTCCTGCCCTCCCCCCGCCCCCACACACACACAGAAGCATGGGCAGGATCCATGGGGACTGTGGTCAACCCAGAAAGATAGGCTCCCTTAGGAAAGGTGACTTTGGGGCTCAGCCTCAAAAGTCAGGAAGACTATGAAAGCCAGTAAACTGCTCTAATCCACTGCATTTTGTGTCTGAAGCCAGGGAGGGAGGGAGTCCAGCCTCATGAACTCTGCGCTGAAACATTCTCTGAAGATGGAACAAGCCACAGGTTGGACCACAGGTTCCTGAGTGGACCTTCTGCCTGCACAGACCTCTACCTGCATCTGCACCAGGCCTCACCATTCTCAAAGGAGGTACTTCAACCAGGTTATTGAATCCAACCCCTGTAAGAACCCTAGAGGGTTAGCAGGGCAGGAATGCAGCCCCTTTACAAAGGAGGAAACAGAAGTGCCACATGCCTCATCTGCCTTGTTCATGGCTCTATCCACAGCACCTTGAACCATCCATGGCACAGAGATGGTGCTCCAAAAGTATTTGTTGAATGAGCTAACAAAAGCTCAGAAGTGAAATGACTTGCCCAAGTCTCAAAGTTACGGTTGCACCAGGTCTAAAAGGAAAGCCTTCTGCCCTCAACTGCACTGTGTCCTCCCTGTCCACCCCCCAACTCACTCTTGAGCCTCCATCTGGAATGGCTGTGCTCTGTCCACTTGTCAGCTCTGGCCTTGCTTCCCAGGGTAAGCAGGGAAGGTGTCAAAAGCAGCAAGTTACTTTAAGTCTGATTGTCCACACATAACACCACTTATTTATATTCCGCTGAGAACTAGGTAAAATCTACAGATAAGGAAACTGAGGCCCATACAAGGCGAATTCATGACAGATAGCAAACTCCGGACTAGATTTTCCGAGCCAGGCTCAGAGCTTGTCCCATCCCACCACCCGCTCCCACCCTCCCGCCAAAACAAGTGTTGGCTCCTGTTCGTCCAGATTCTGGCAGATCGGGATGCCAGGCCCAGCTTTCCTGCCTCCTTCGGCAAAGAGGGACAAGTGAGGGGAAGCTGCCTGCCTCGAACACAGCTGCATCCCAGCCCCCCTACACACCAGCGTGGGACTCTGGGCTGGTTAACTTCCCCCTCTGCCCCTCGTTTCCTCATCCTCACGTGTGCCTGGCTCACAGAGCTGCTGGGAGTAATAACAACTGGAACAATGTATGTGCCCAGATGAGAGCAATGCCTGGCCCACATCAGCCACTTGACCAGACCACTGGGCAAACTGTCGATGTACCTCATCGATTACCAAATTTCCCACATGACCCTGTTCCCACCTGGCTCCCCAGAGGCCTGGCACACACCCACACCACCCAGGGCAGCGTTTTATGAATGTGTGTGTTACATGTATATATGCAGAGAAAGAGAGACGATGTAATTTTTCTTCCCAACTATATTTAATACACTCATTCATTCATTTGATCCCACTGAACAGTATGGTGCAGACTTCCTGGTCAGTGCGAGGAGACCAGAGTTCCTGCTACCCGGGAACTTAGTCCTCCCACAGTCCTTAAAAGGACCGAATTCCTAGCTCTGGGGCAGTCCTGTCACTCCTGCTCCTCTGGGTGCCTGTCACTACTAGGCACACAGTAGGTGCCCAAGGTACACAGTAGGTAAACAAGGACCTCCTACACTTCTCGCTATCCATGTTAGATCCCAAGGCACCCACCACCCTAATCCCACCACTCTTGCCCATTTAAAACCTATTCTCAAGAAGGCCTCACCATGAATTTTTTAAAAGCCCCTCTGCCTTGCACCCACGGGAATTTCTCAATTATCCACTCCATCCTCTGTTCCTCTAATGACCAAGCGTCCCAGGGAGTGAGCGGGTGAGTGGGGGACAGTCGCTCTCTCCCCAGCTCTCCCAGAGCGGGCAGACAGGAAGCGAAAGAGGGGTGTTTTGGAAAAGTTAGCTCAAAGCCGGGGGACCTTCCAATGTCCTACAGGGCTGGACTGAGGAGCAGTGGGCCTGGGTCTCAGGTCGCCTGACTTTGAGGAAGCCCTTTGTGCGCGAGTTTTGAATTACCTCTGCTCGTCTGACGAAGTGAGTAAAAGGGCTTAGGATTCCTGAGTGAGCTAATACAGGATGCCTTTGGCTGAAAAAAAAAAAACTTCAGTCGGCTCCCTAAACTCCCCCCCTTTTAAGTTTAAAAAAGGGAATGAATGTTACCATTTTTGGACATGAGTGTTCTCCCTCAAGCCCAGCCCTAACCGCACTATCCAGAGGGACGCGCCATCCTGTCCCCCCCCATTCCCAGATCAGCGGGGGTGGGGGGGCGGGGGCGGGGATGGGGGTGGGGCAAGGAGGGACAGAACGAGGAGGGACCGGATGGGAGCGGGCAGCGGGGGAGGAAGGAAAGAGGGGTGCACAGGGTACGTGGCCGCCTGAGGCAAGAACTCACCGCGCGCACGCAGGAAGCAAGGGCTGTGTTGGGCGCTCCCCCACCCCTACCCAAAGAGTGGTTTCTGATCTCTTCCTGCCACTGGCCACTGTGCCGATGTCCCATCGCCAGCTGCAAGCCTTGCCCCGGTGGCGGAGTGCGCACCCGGTACCAGGAGCCTGGGACGCGGCTCGGTGGCTAAGCAGAGATCCCCAGTGACTGACCCTAAATATCCCCGGGAAAAACCTTCTGCCCTGGAGCCCCTCAACTCAAATCAAGTTGCCCACATTCGCTTTCTCCCAGAATGAGCAGGGATCGGAGGGGCAGGACACAGACTCAAGTCCACCTCTGCTCACAGCTACCAACCCACTGAGTTAAGCAATTAAAACGGTATGCCTTCCTGATCCCGCCCCCACAGGGCCCGCTGGGGAGCCCACTTACACCCCTGCCTTTTCTCGGCCGCAACCCCGCTTCAACAGGTCCACCTCCAGGCCGACCCGGAGGCAGCTTCCAGTCCCTTCGGCTCCCTCTTTCCCCTCCGTCAGCGGGCTAGGAGGTGCAGGGTCCCGCGCAGCTTGCCCCCTACAAGTCCCCAGCCCAGGGCGGCCCAGGAAGGGCGCTGCCACCGCATGCCATATGGAGAGGCGGCCAGGGGGCGGGGAAGGGAAGGGAAAATCGATCCGGAGCAGCAGCCACGGAACCGGGGTCTCAGCCTCAGCTTCCCAGGCACCGCCCCCGCCCCTGCCCACGCGGGGATGGTGCGGAGGCAGCCGGGCGACCCAAATCACCGGCCCCAGGGCGACCTGCCTGCCGGCGGCCCCACTTCCCCCTTCACAGGCGCTGGGGCAGGGGCGCTCCCCCTTTCGCCCCGCGCCTGTAACCCAACACCCCACCTAGCAGCGGCCGCGCACCCCCCGCCCCCGTTCGTGCGCGCCAGGAACCGGTTCCCAGCCCGAAGCCGCTAGCGCGGCGGGCGGAGCGGGCCGGCGCGGGGGGCTGCGGCGGGCTAGGGCAGCTGCTGACCTTTCTCTGCTGCTTCTCCCAGGCCGGGTCCAGGAGCAGGTCTCGATCCCAGTCCTCTTCGGGCTGCATGTAGTCGTTGGTTTGCTGGGAATCATAATGGTCCATGATGGTGCGCGCGTGCTAGGACTGGATTTCTTCCTCCACCTTCTCCCAGCAGCGGCGGCGGCTGCTGCTGCTGCTGCTGCCCCGGCGTGGGGAGGGAGTCAGGCCGGGCTGGGCTGGCGGGGCGGGCTAGCTCCCCTGCGCCCAGTTCCGCCGCGGCGCTGCTCGCGAAGTCTGCTGCTGGCGGCGGTGTCGGCAGCAGCTGCTTGAGCTCGCGAACTGCCTGCCTCAGGGCGGGCGCTCGGACCTAATCCCCACGCACACTGAGCCCGGCAAACACACCAGCGCTGCGGGAGCTAGGCAGGCAGGGGCGGGGGTAAGGGGCAGAGAGCCCTCCCTAGGTTCTCCATTGGCCAGTCCGAGTTGCCCAAACTTCCCCCCATCGCCTCTCATTGGGAATTCCTGGCATCCGTCAGCTGGGCCACGGCGCATATAGGTGGACTTCCCGGCGCGCACGCCCCCGCCCACTCCCGAGGTTCCCACTGCCCCGCGGCTCATGTGACACCACCTTAAGCTACATGGGACAGAGGCTGGGGGACGCCTCCCAGAGCTCACGGACCGAGCGGTAGCGCGCTTCCGATCTGCAGGAGCCTCCAGGGATTGGCCACACTCCCCGTCGGCCGGAAGGCCCCAAACTCCTGCGCGCCGGCGTTACTGCGCTCCCACGCGTGCCCCGAACCCGGATGGCCAGGGACTGGAAAAGGGCCGTGAGGAAACCCAAATTAACATTTCATTTTCTGTTTCCCAGAGTTCGGAGAGATGGGCACCCAAGGAAAGGGGCGGGGAATGCGGGAATGGAAAGGAATTTCCTGGGAATTTCCTGACTCCGCTGCCCCTACTCCCCACCCCGCCCTGCCTGATCCGCCTGACCCCTTCCATGCGGGAGCCAGGTTTCGCGCCAGACAAGTGCGCTCCGAGGCCAGAGTTTTCCCGCCTCGCCGCAGGTCCTTGCCCGCCCTTGGGCTCAGGACACCGCTAAGCCACAAGGCTTCCCGGGTGGCAACTACCTCGCCCAGCTTCGCGGGATCTCCTGGCGACCCCCGTGAGCTGGCGGACCCGGAGCTACGCACCCCGGCTGCATCTTAAAAACTGGGAGGAAGGGCCCTGACTGATGGACCTACTCCACTCCTCCCGCCTCCGCCCACCGCGCGTACCTGGAAGATGGGGAGACTGAGGCTCCAAGAGTTGAGCTTGAAAGGGTATTGAGCAAGTTCTCAGGACTCCAGAAGCCAACCCTGTAACTTTATGCCAAGGACAAACAAAGGTTTATTGTTATTGGAGGAGGAAGGAGGGCAGGACTGACTAAACACCGCTAACTCCTGAGTGGCTGCATGCGCTTCTTTCCTCGGACCTAGTCAGAGGAGGGTCTCAACACCTGCCCAACGGAGACAGACACGTGGGAGAAGCAGACCTCGCATCCTGGTGGGCTCCTAAGAGGTCCCAGGGCAAAAAAACAAACAAAACAAAACAAAACAAAACAAAACAGCAAGTAGACCTCCAAAAGCGTATGCACATAATGGTGCTTAATTTATATTTGTGGCACCGAGGGATGACTGAGTCAATTGCAAAAACCTGCCCAAAGGTGACAGTTTAGAGGTGAATGAAGGCGTTGGAGGAAAGTTCACTGACAGGAAGAGCCATGAATCAGGATCCTTGAAAGGCCGCAGATGGAAACGGTGGAGAAAGTGCCTCTGACTCTCAGAGAGGGCCAGCTGATGCTGCTGTAAGCAGACACCCATGCTCCCTGCCTCATGCGTGGACCGCACATGCTTATGCAAGTGTTACCCGTCAGCACTCTGCTTGCCACAAGTCCCAGGCTGAGAAAGCACGCTTCTCCTGAGCCACAGGGACAGCAGATTTATGGGCTATTTTATAACTGCTTCTAAACTGTGGCTCTAAACCCACGTAGAGGGTAATGATGCTGCTAGATCCACGTCTTCACTCAATAAATACTCGCTGAGCACCGTTTGTGTCGAGGGAGGTGCTACATGTTATGGAGAGATGAAAAAGGCACGTTCCCTGCCCCTGTGCCGCCCAGCAGAGACAGACACAGACACAGAAACAGCCGGCAATGGGAGAGGTGCGAGGACGCGGATCTGCCTGTGGGGGCACCGAGGAACGCCCAGCCCAGCCTGGTAAAGGAGGCTCCGGGTACAACTTTTGGGAGGAGGTGAAATTGAAGGGAGCCTTTAAGAACAAGAGTCAGCCAGACAAAGAGGAGTGTGGGAGGTTATTCCAGGCAGAAGGAACAGTGTGAGCTAATACATGGGGGCAGAAACTGCATGGTGTGAAAGGAAAGGAATGCCTGCCGTTTCAGTGTGGCTGGACTAGAAATTCAAGGCTGAGAGGGGCAAGAGGCGGCACTGCAGAGGTGGGCAGCAGCCAGACCCTGGAGGGCTAGTGTGCCGAGCAGAGTGTGGGACTGAGGGAAGCAAGGCTGACTGGAAGCTGTGACACTCGGTTGCAAAGCTGTTGCAATAATCCAGGTAGAAAATACGTAGCCCTTTTGGGCTACAGTAGCAGAGTACCATAGACTGGGTGGCTTAAACCACAAATGTGTATTTCGTATGGTTTTGGAGGCTGGGAAGTCCAAGATCAGGTCCAGTGTCTGATAGGAGCCTGCTTCCTGGCTCAGAGATAGTCATCTCTCTGTGTTCCCACGTGGCAGAAGGGGCAGGGACCTCTCTGGAGGCTCCTTATACTGACACTAACCCTGTTCGTGAGGGCTGTGCTCTTATGACCTGTTCCCTCTCCTAATACCTTCAAGGTGGGGGTTAGGATTTCAACATATGAATTCACGGGGGGGGGGGGGGGGGTTGAGTCTACAGCAAACGGGGAACAGTGGATGGACTTAGGAGACACAGCGGAGAAGCCCAGGAGTCTGGAGGTGAGGATGAGAAAGAAGAGTCTTTGTTGCTGTCAGCAAATGTCCAGTACGGACAGACCACACACTTTACCTCTGTCACCTTATTTAAGCTCCGCCCCTGAAATGAGAATCATCTCTGTCTTACAGAGAAAACCAACTAAGTCCCCAAGAGCTAGCCAACCAGTCCAACCTTACAGGTACGTGTGGCTGCTAAGCCCATGGTTTTAACCCAGGGGTTCTCAACCCTGGGGTAGTTTGACAGCCCCCTCTCAGGGATGTGAGGCTATGTGTGGGGACATTTTTGGTTGTCTCAATGGGTAGGCTACTACCAGCATCCAGGGGAATGAAAGCAGGGATGCTGCTAAACACCCTGCAGTAGACAGGGCAGTCTCGCAACCAGAAAGAATGATCTGGCCCAACATACCAGCAATGCTGAGGCTGAGAACCTCTGCTTTAACCACGGTTTCTGGTCTGAATGATCTGGTAAGTGGGGGAATAGAACCACTGAGATAAAGACTTTCAGGTGTGGGAGTGGAAGCACAGATGGAGTTTGAGCACACTGAACTTGAAGTGCTCTGAGAATGTCCAGATTCAGCTCTCCAGAAGGAAGTTGACTACATACCCCCAGCCTCAGGGGAAACAAGGATTTGAGAGTCACCTGTAAAGGCGTGGTACTGACACCAGGAGACCATCCACAAGGAATGCCGGGGTGGGGCTGAGAAGACCAAGGACAGCACCCCTGAGGGAGGCAGAGACGAAATGGTCAGTGGACCATGGAGAGTCTGGACCACACGATGTTGTAAAAGTCAAAGGAGCGAACCTTCAAAGTGAGAGGAATCGGCTACTTCAAGTGTTCTTTGGATGTGACAGTTGGAAATTCCTTGGTGGCCTTTGCTTGTGGAATTTTAGTGACCTGGCCAAAGCTGTGAATTTAAGAGCCACTAGGAGCTCAATAAACAGAGACAGTGACCCTAGAAGGGAAAAAGAAATATTGGGCGGTAGCTAGAGGGGAAACTGGGGTCAAAGGAGGAACTTTTTAAGAATAGAAGAAACCTGAGATCTCTGTAGTCTGAGAGGAAGAATTCAGTTGAGATTAAAGGCTTGGAAATGTAAGCTAATGTAGGCTTGAAAGATGGCACCACATTCTCACGAAGATGGGACCCCATGGGCTCAAGGAGGCAGGCTAGCGGATGGGCCAACAAGAAGAGGAGAGCCCCTCATGTCCTGAGAGAGGGGAGGGGGAGGAAGGATGAGCAAGGATGTCCATAAGTCTGTGGGAAGAGGGTAAGAGAGTGGGTTGGACCAATAACTGATGAGTTTGTCTTCTCCACAGGGAGGAGGCCCTGAGGGATGGATCAGAGCTGATGAATTGACCAGCCTTTGTATCCAGGACTCATGGGTGGCCATCACACTCATGATGTTAGTCCCACTTAACACCACCTTCCAGAGAGAAAACAGTTACAAAATGTGTTGATTTCTTAGGGATACTAAGGTACATGCATATTTTTAACATCCATTCTTTTTCTAATTGGAGTGTAACACACAGTGAAGTGCATGGATCAAGTGCACTCATCTTAGGCATATAGCTCAGTGAGATTTTACATGTCTGCACTCGTGGGAAGTATCTCCGGCACACCGGGTTTTCTCAGGCTCCTTCCCAATCTGTGCTCCCAGTCCACACAGGACTTGCACTTATTTTTGAACTTAATAGAAATGGAATATACAGTATACACACTTTGGTTTCTGGATTTTCACTTCATTTAATATCTATGAATTTGTTTATGTTGTGGCTTGTATTAGTAGCTAATTTTTGCTTGTCTGTTTGTTCTTTGGGGATGTTTTCCCTTATGTAGTATTCCATTGATAAGTATCTCCTAAGTAGTTTATCCACTCTCCAGTCGATAGGTATTTTTTCATTGCTTCCGGTTCAGAGCTACAAGGAATAAAGCTGCCGTTAACATTTTACGTGTTTTTCTAGTGAACATGTACATTCATTCCCAGTGGGCATGTACCCAGGAATGGAATTGTTGGGTCACATGGTGGATATGTTTTATTTTAGTTTGTATCGCCAGTTTTTCCAATCGGCTGTAACAATTTACCCTCTAAGCAGCCAGATGTAAAAATTTCAGTCACTCTATATCCTCCCACCACCTTGTATTGTCAATTTAAAAAAAAAAAATGTTAGCCAGTAGCCCTGGCTGGGTAGCTCAGCTGTTTAGAGTATCGTCCTGACACACCAAGGTGCAGATTTGATACCCATTCAGGGCACATATGAGCATCAACCAATGAATAAATAAATGAATGGAACAACAAATCGATGTTTCTCTCTCTCTCTCTCCCCCTTACTCTCTCTCTAATAAAAAAAAATTAGTAAGAAACAAATAATTTTTCTCCCTGGCTGGTATGGCTCAGTGGTTGAGTGCTGGCCTGCGAATCAAAGGGTTGCCGGTTTGATTCCCAGTCAGGGCACATGCCTGGGTTGCGGGCCAGGTCCCCAGTGCAAGGGGGGCGGGGGCATGCAAGAGGCAACCACACACTGATGTTTCTCTCCCTCTCTTTCTCCTTCCCTTCCCCTCTCTAAAAATGAATAAGTAAATAAAATCTTAAAAATATATATATTTTTAAATTAGCCATTAAGGTAGGTGAGTAGTGGTCTGTTTTTGAGAGGTTTCATCTTTTCGTATGCTTATTGTCCATTTGAATAAATAATTCTCATCCCTGCTGCCGTTGATTCTAATAGCGATCAACTCTCAATGTATTAGCTGCTTGAGGTGAGGGACAATAGCAAGTATACACAAATTTCTCCACATTTAATTTGTTCAACAAATACTTACCGACTAACTGCCATATACTCACTGCCGTGCTTGGGGGTTGCGGTGTGAGAGCGAACTGGCGGGCATGGCCCCGGCCCTCTTCGAAGAGACAGCAGACGCTCAACAGATGTTCCATGAATGGTTGTTTGGGGAGGCTGTTTCGTTTGCTTTGGTGGGAAGCTCAAGCGGGTCTATTTCATATGAGTTTTCAATAAAAAAACTTAAAAAAAAAATCCCTGAAGTCACGTGAGCAGCCAAAGTGGAGAGAGGTAAGATCATGCAGGAAACCGGGAGGAGTCTTCTGCAAACAATCCTGACTCCTTTCTTCACCGTTCAATGCTAATAAGTTGCTTTACCTCACCCTGTTGGGTGCAACGAGTCATGCAAGGGGCCTGCGGGGACATACAAACCAGTAGGATCTCCCAGCCTGGAGGTCTGAGAGTTTCCTTCTTGGGGTCCTGAACCTCCAACCATAGCCTGATGGTAATGGACTGCCTGCGGGCTTTTCCTAACAGCTAAAAGCATGGCAGAGTTTGCACAAGGGACCGTCACTGTGGTTTGGGGGTTTTCCAGCTCAGAAGGCCAGAGACCTCAGTCTTGTTCCAGTCCCAAGAGCAATCTAACCCATGAACTCGCTCTCCCCAAACACCTATAGCAAACCGTTTATAACTGAGATAGAATTCTCTGCTTTGCTGTGGTCCTTTATCTACATTTTGTCTCCTACTGTTCCCGTGTGGTCTCATCCCCAACCTTTCCCCAGACAGCCTAACACAGGGCCTGAGACATAATACCTGTCCCACTTGGATATTTGATGAATAAAAAACCACCTTAGTCAAATTCCTTCTCTGTGCCTCAGTTTCTCCCACCAACCATGGGAGGTTGTGGGAGCCCAGTTCTTTGCCACTGTCCACTGAAGCATTCCCTAAGTCCTCTGACCTCTCAAAACTCCAGTGCCAGAGAAAGCTGCTTGGCCGTTGCCCTCATCAACGCCCCAGACAGCAGTTCTCAGCCCTCGCCAGGCCTAAGGCCTAAGTCCTGGACCACCAGCGAAAGGCTGCCTGTCTCTGGGCCAGTTCCTGCCCCTCCCGCACCAGGCCAGGCAGGGCAGCAAAGAAGACAGTGGGCAGTTTCCCTCTTGCCGGCTCTCTAGTGAAAAAGACTGACCTGGAGGAGGCAGGAAAGTGTCTTTTGTTCCCATGCCCTACCTAGCCGTCAGGTCTCAGGTCTCAGGTCATGGAACAGGAGGCTTGTCTGGGGCCCTCTTTTGCATCTTTTTGCATGTATCTCTGCCCCAAATTGCAAGGGTCAAATCCAGGGAGGGCGCTCAGAACTCTCCACCTCAGACAGCTACCCTGAGGTCAGCTCTGTGAGCGAGAGATAGTCATACCTAAAAGCTGTCCAACCTAATCTCTCGGAGAAGGGTGGGGAGCTCTCCCCCACCTATCTCCAGTTCCCAGCAAATACCAGAGCAAAAGCACCCAAATCACAGCTGGGAAATTCCAGTGAGTAGGCGCCCCCTCCCCCACCACCACCCGCTTTGGGAGCTGGCAGGCAGAATCCTTGCTGGGGGAGTCCGTGGCAGGGGAGTCTGATTAATCCCAGCTCCACCCCCCAGCCCAACTCTCCCAATGGGGCAGAGGCCACAGAAACTCAGTCCTACAGGTCTGCCCAGGTCACCCCAGTGGACTCGATGGGATGGCTTTTGGGAGCAGGTGTCCTTAGCTGGGAGGCGGAGGCAAAGCCCTGAGGTAAGAAGACCTGAGCTCACTGTACTTCAGGGTCTTCGTCTGCAAAACGAGAGTCCTGCACTGCCCAGGTGATCTCTCAACTCCGAGCCTGCAAGGGAGGGGTTGAGTCTTCTGAAACAGTGTTTCTCAGTCTTGAATACTAAGCAAATTCCTTTAGAAAGGATACAAATTCTCACAAAGTTACTTCATTTTTGTTTTGATGTTTCTTAAATGTGCAAAGACATAACAAAAATAATTAGATACAAACTTCTTAAAGTTTTAGTTTTATAATCAACAATAATATCAAAACAAGGTTATAATTCTCTCTAAAAGAAACTTAAAACGAGTAAGATTCAAATTAGTCATATTAATTTAACTGTGACTGTTGCTATTTGCTGAAACTAAACTGCTACTCCCAGCATGATTGAAGTTCTCACCAGAGCAGGTGGCTCTTTTACGCCCAGGATGCCGGCACCAACGAGTGCCAGAGGATGACTCAGTTCTCCTACCACATTCTCTATTTGAACCGCTTCATCAGGGCACCATTTAACCTTCACTTGGTGGGAACACACTGTAATGCATTAGTTCCCCTCTGCTGTTTTCTTATTAGCACTCAATAATTAAAGTGATTTTTTTTTCTTTTTAATCATTTTGCCAGTGGAATCCTTCTCTCAGGTTTTCACGTCTTTATTACAGGAGAATCACCTTCATCCACCTACTCCACAGGATGGCTGTGAACATTCATTCATTCATCCAACATTATTGAGTGAGTACGCACTATGTGTCAGAGGCTATTCTGGGCACACAGGGTGTAGCAGTGATCGGAATGGACAGAAATTCCTGCCCTGTGTAGCTTATATTTCCATGGGAGAGTGTTGGGAACTGCCCTGCCTGGTATCAGAAGCTGTAATCCCCCCCAAGGCTAAGGCTGAGGGAATGACCTTGGACCGTAAGCCAGCAAGGAGACAAAAGCTTATCTCCCTGGCAGGAGCACCGCTTCTGCTCCTTTTACTTCACCCTGCCTGGCCCCCAACGCTTGGTCGGTTAGCCAATGATAGGTAAGATTCCCCAAGGGGGAAATGACCTAAGACAGGCACAATCACATGCGAGACCCCCAAGGAAGGACTTTGGGGGCTACAGCAAAAGGGGGTGATGGACCCTCTCCCCTTGGCTTTGACAAAGCCTGAATCCTCATTGTCTGTGAGGAAATCTCCTAATCTCTTGGCTGCCTCACTTCCCTTGCTCCACCTAAGCCTGAAACAATGACAGGGTGGTACAGCTCTGTGCTGGAAAGGGCGGGTTCCCCAGTGATCAGGCCTAAGAAATAATATGTAAAATCCTGTGAAACCTGCTTTGTTTAGAATGCTCTCAATTAACTGATAAGGGTCCAAGGAAGAAGTAAGTTTGTTCCTCAAGGTTTTACAGCTCTTTAGCTATCTGACCCTGACTCAGAATAGGCCCTCAGAGTTCCTTATTATTTGATCCTTACTTCCCAGCAATGAGTAATGAGCTTTACCTGAATTCCTGTGTAAACGAACTCAATAAAAGCCTGCTCGGGCAGGATCCCTAGGAAGGGTGGCCGAGGCGCTCCCCACTAGAGAGAGTGGCTGTTCCATCCCTATTTCCCCATAGGACCTGGTTGTCTCGGTGTATGTTTTTCTTTTACCTCAACGAGCCATCCACAGCATTCTGAGGTCACTGCAGACCGGTGGTTGCAACAGGAGAGACTTATAATAAATAAATGATGAAAACAACAGGAAAATGCTTAGGGGAAAAATAAATCAGGGAAGGGGAATAGAGAGTATGGGGACCCAATATGTGGGTTTCCCCAGGGCCCCATGCAGTTCTCTGACCGCAGCTGGCTGTTCCGCAGCTCAGTCCTGACACTATCTGCCAGGGACAGCATCTGACTCCACAGGCGCAGGGCTCAGTCTTATAAGACTTTAGATGCCAATCACACTGCAAGTCTGGGGTATTGCCTGTGCTTCTTACTGATGGACTATTTATTTTTAGGATGTTGCCACTACACCCTCCTTGGGTTTGATTACTTTGCTAGAGCAGCTCACAAAACTCAGAGAACCATTTTACTCGCTAGATTATGGGTTTACTATGAAAGGATATAATTCAGGAACAGATGAAGGGATGCATATGGCAAGGTATGAGGAACCGGTACCTCTGTCCCAGAATCTCCATGTGTTCACCAATCTGGAGGGTCTCCAAACCTTGTCCTTTTGGGTTTTTATGGAGGCTTCATTTCATAGAAATGGCTGATCAAATAATTACCCATTGGCAATTGATCCACCCTCAGCCCCTCTCCCCTCCCCGGGGGTCAGGGCTATGGGACTGAAGGTTCTGACCCTCCGACTACATGGCTGGCGCCCCTGCCCCCATTCTTAGGTGCTTTCCAAGTCACCTCATTAACATAAATTCAGGTGTGACTGAAGGCATTTGTTATAAATATCAAGGCATCTTTATTGCTCTTATCATTTAGGAAATTTCAAGCGTTTTAGTTCTGTGCCACAAATACAGACAAAGACAAAACATATTTCTTTTATTTTGTTTTATTTATTTGTCTGTTTGTTTGTTTGTTTTTAGAAAGAAGGGAAGGAGAAGGAGAGAGAGAAATATCGATGTGGATCAGCTGCTTCTTGCACACCCCAACCCAGGGACCTGGCCTGGCAACCCAGGCGTGTGCCCTGACTGGGAATCGAACCAGTGACCTTTTGGTTCGCAGGCTGGCACTCAATCCACTGAGCTACACCAGCCAGGGCCAAACATGTATTTCTTAATATATTTCTTCATATAAATCATAATAGCACAGGAAGTAGAGGGAGGTTACATCTTTTTTTTTTCAAATGAGGTACTCAGGGAGGTCTTGGTTAAGAAGGTAACATTTAAGACCTAAATAGATGAAAAAGCAAAAGCATTAAAGGAACAGCCACTCAGGTGGCTAGTGCGGAATAATGCACACGAGACACACATAGAAAAATACAGTACAGACGTGGGTTTAGTAGATACACACTGTTTCACTGCCCAGCAACCAGTTTCCCTCCTAGCAACTGATCCTCTAGGATTTTTCTCTGGGGAGGCACCTCCCCTGCCCAGTCCCTGTGCTGTGCAGATAGAGTTGACTCCACCCCTAACCACCAGGGCTGGGCTAATGATGGGACTGGCCAATCAGAGCCCAACAGTTGTCTTAGGAATAATCATGGGGTCCAATCAGAATGAGTGACACACAAGGAGACTCTTGCCAGCACTCCTGGGACAGAGGCACAGTCTTTTCCCCTGGAGATCCCAGCAGCGAGGATGATATAAGTCTGGGGTTTCCAGGAGCCACTGCATGGAGTCTGGGTTAAAAAGCCCGTGCAGAGGAAGACAGATCAAAGAGGTAAAGAGAAACTGCGTTCTGGTAACATCTTTTGTCATGGATCCCTTGCACCAAGCTGTACCACTTCTGGACTTCTCAGGAGCACCAATTAATCCCCCTGCCCTCTCCTTTTATTCGCTTAAGCTGGCTGGTGTATTAGTTTTCTATTACTACATAACACATTACTGCAAAACTTAGTGTTTGGAAAGAAACATTTATTATCTCACCGTTTCTGTAGGTCAGGGGTTTGGGAGCGACCTAAACTGAATGGTTTGGGCTCAGGGCCTGTCACAGGATGTGGGTCTAGATACTAGCAAGGATTCTGAAGGCCTGACTGGGCCTGAAAAATGTGCTTTCCCCCTGGCTCACCCAGGTGGCCTAGGGCAGGAGGCCTCAGTTCCTTGCCTTGTGAGCTCTCCCGGCCGACTGTCCTCAGAGCAAGGCAGCTGACTCCCCACAGAGCGAGCCGACCAAGAGCGCAGTGAGGAGAACCCTGTATGGCCTCGCCTCTGCAGTGCACTGCGCTCCCCTCACTCTGTTAGAAGTGAGTTACCGAGTCGTGGCTGCGCTCATGGGGAGGGAAATCGGGCTCCACCACTTGAAGGGAGGAGGATCAAAGAGTGTGTGAACATGTTTTTGAAAACCACCCCACCTAGGTTGAGCCTGGTTTTCTGTCACGTGCACCAATAGAGTCCTGATAGATACTCAGAGTTTATCCCTGTTGCGTTATTACTGGTCCAATATGGCTCTTGGCAAAACAAACCAACCAAACGCCAGCGGTCAAGGAAGTGCTAACAAGGCATATGTCATAAATGCCAATGGACCCTTTCCTACCTACGCTTAAAAGTCTCCAGTGGCCCTGGTTGCCCAAAAGTCCAGAGCACTTTCCATCGGGCACGTGGCCCAGCACAGGTTACTCCCCGAGCCCTTCCTCTCTCCCACTCTGCTGCAGAGCCCTGCTTCGGAACCCCAGCCTGCTGGCTCCTCGCCGAGTTCGCACGTTTCCACACCTCCATGCCTTCGTCCACACTGTTCTAACTTCTCCCTGTAAAGTTCTGTTCATCTCGCTAATCCCAGTTCACATGTCTCCTGTGAAGATTTCTCTGACTTCTTTTTATTATTCTCCTTTATTGATGTCTACTGAGTGTTAGGCACTTCCTATTTATTACGTCCAATCCATAAACCCATAATCCTGAATGTATGAGCTCTTTCTATTAGCCCATTTTACAAATAAGAAGAATCGGGCTCCCCTAGAGAGGCCGAGGAGCATGCTCACCGTCACCCAATTGGTAAGCGGCAGAACAAATTTTAGTGCACCCTGCTCAGTTAGGTATTCCTTCCTCTGCTCCTGAACCACCTGTGTATATGCACCGAACGTAGTTGTTGATGAGTCTGGCTCCCCTGAGAGACCAAGGACTCCCCGGGGTCCTGGCGCACCCTTACAGCTGCCTCATGGAGTACTCACTGTCTGTGTTAGGCACCAGGATCAATGTTGCCCCTTTTCTGGATGGAATTGGCTCAGAGGCACTAAGTGACTGAGGTCTTACGTCAAGCTTCATGCCCTTGCCCCTCGCGTGCGACAGTGCACGAGATCTAGTGAGCACTCAACACGTGTCTGAGCCAGGGCTGCGAGGTGGCTGTGGGCCCGCCTCCAGCTGGGCGGCGGGGCCCTCGGACGAGATGGAGTGGAATGCTGCGAGTGGGAGCCACGGCCCCCACTTCAGTCGTGGTCCAGCCTCCATCTAACTGGGTGACCGTGGGAGTTCCCTCCACCTCTCAGGGCCTGCTCCTTTTTTTTTTGTTTTGTTTTTGTTGTTGTTGTTAGAGACAGAGGAGGGGAGGGAGAAAGAGAGGGAGAGAAACATGAATGTGTGAGAGATACATCAACTGGCTGCTTCTTGCACTCCCCCATCTTGGCTGGCCAGCCAGGCACGTGCCCTGACTGGGAATCGAACCAGCAACCATTTTGTTCGCAGGCCGGCACTCAATCCACGGAGCCACACCAGCCAGGGCTCAAAGCCCTCTTTTCTAACGTAGGGGGAAGAGGTAGAGGTGCTAAGATTTCACTGAGCAGTGCCAGGTGGGATTTGATGTGACTGCAGACAGGAAGGGGCAGTCCAGACCCTGAAGGTCCAGCAGCTGCTCAGGAGGCCACAGCCCAGGGCCCCGCTGCAGCCGGCGGGCTGCTTGCTCTGGAGGTGAAAGGGGGCCTCTGCCCTGAGCTGAGTGAGAGCCCACTCTCTGTGGCTGCTGCAGCCTCTGGGGCTCCTCCCCAGGGCCTGTGTCGGAAAGGAAGCTGAGATGAGCCCTCACTCCAAGTGCCTTACCTTGAATGTGCTCAAGTTAAATTTTAGCTGCCACCCTTGCCTGGGACCCAGAGAAGATTAACTCCATCTGGAGTTTCTCGCAGGCCTCGACCGCCTCCGCCAGCTGAGACACATTTGGATCAACAACAAATTTTATCAACTCATTTCCGCCTCCAACCCTTACTAAAAGCATTAGGCCACAGCAGCCCCTGGGCTGACCTTTGCAGCATCCATTGTTATGGCTGTTATTACAGACACAAATAATAGCCAGGATAATAACTCACGGTTAAATGGTTCTTTTTAGCCAGAGGGCTAGAGGACTCTGGGGCCTTTCCTCAGGGCCCTCTTCCACACCCCTGCCTTCCACAAAGCCCTCCTCCAGGAATTCCCCTCTAATTCCATGTTGGCCCAGCGTGGCCCATGTTGCCAGGCCCCAGCCTTGAGGAGAAGACTCACAGAGGATGTTGTTCAGGCTTCAAAGGTCTCGTCTCCCACCTTAACCCTGAGCGAGCCTCCACTGACCTCGTTCTCTGTATGCTCAGAAGGAAGAAGAACCTTAACAGTAGCTGTGTTGAAGTGTTTTCAAAGACTGAGGATGGAGAAAAAAACTGGGTGAATACAATCTCGTAGTCAGTACGTGGCTTGCTGGGCTTGTCGGCGCCCCTGCTCTTGGTTAGCTACAGGAAGAGTTACCTGCAAGTACAAGCTGTTCTTGCAGAACTATTACCATAATGTACTTATCAACTCGGTTGTTGGGTTACTGGCTTTGTTTTCTTGCCTCTCCTTTGTTTTTCCTTTCCCCCATCTAAAAGTCAGAATACGTTTGCTGTCATATCAAACCTCCCAGCCTAAGTCAGGAAGAAACTAGCCTACTCCCTAGATCTCTCCAAAACATTCTGGAATCATGGCAGTTCCAAATGCACAGGCCAAACACCTGAACTGTTTGGGAAATAAACCTACAGGCAGGGGGAGAGTATCTGGAGTGAGAAAACAATGTACAAAGGGGTGGGGAAAGAAATGGAGATTAGAAAGACAGTCTCCAGGAAATACAGCCTTCTCTCCAAAACCACGGTGGGGCTTGACAACCAAACGGAATATGTGGGTTCTGAAGTATTTGCAGCAGAACCAGGAAAGGCCAGTGAATGTGTTTAACTCCCCCATGAATATCGGTTTGCACAACTCTCTGTGAAAGAAAGGGGGAAGCATCACAGATCCTAGATTCAGGCATATGGTGGTCCCAGAGGGGAAGGGCGGGGGGATAGAGCTTCCACCTGGACCAGGTGAGCTGCAGAATGCACAAAGACCTGGGCAGAAAGGAGGGAAGGAAGAGAGCGGAGCTAGAGTGACCGTGACCCAGACAGCCCTGCTAGACAGGGCAGGGCAGGGACACCTGAGTGGGTGGCGGCAGCTCTGGCTCGAAACATCTTATCCACCTGCAAAATGGGGTATTAGCAATCTCTCTGAGGCAAGGTGTATCAATCAGTCGGGGTTCTCCAGAGAACCAACAGGATGAAGAATCGGCCCACGTAAGTACGGAAGTGGGCAAGTCCCAAGATCTGCAGGGTAAGCAGGTAAGCTGAAGGCTCTGGAGAGCCAGTGGTGTGGCTCCAATCGGAGCCTGAAGACCTGAGAATCAGGAGAGGGGATGCCGTGTGTCCAGTCCAGAGGCCAGCAGGCCCCAGCCCCAGGCAGAGCCAATGTTTCAGTTCACTCAAGCCCAAACGCAGGAAAAGCCAACATCCTGTTTGAATGCCATCAGGCAGGAAGAACCATCTCTTACTCAGAGAAGGGTCAGCCTTCTTGTTCTAGTCTGTCCTTCAACTGACTGGGTGAGGCCCGCCCACCCACCTTAAGGAGCACAGTCTGCTTCACTCAGTCTATTGATCTAAATGTCTGTGTCTGTCTGTCTGTTTGTTTGTTTGTTTTTACTGGCTTAATAAAATTTTATTTTTCAAAATGTACAGCTGGCGAGACCTGTTCTTCATGCATCTTCACCAACAGCTGTGCATCCCACCTTTGGTGTTTCTGGTGTGAGTTACTTGAGCTCTGTATTTGGAACTAGTTTACTAAGGTCTTTTCTAAGGAGCTCCTGAAGGGCTGCCCTGGCCAAGGAGCTGCGGGTCTTCGGTCTCAGAGACAACAGCTGGGGTTACAATAAACCTATAGCTGGGAACTTCCTTACAGAGTTTGTCGTACGTCGCTTTGTCAAATAAGACTAGGTTGTTGAGCTTGTCCCGAACTTTGCCTTTGGACCACTTCTTCATCTTGGCCTGGCCCCCAGATTTGTTCACTGGGACTGTGTCTTTCTTGGCAGCCTTCTCAGCATCTTTCTTCTTCTTGTCATCCTTGGGCGGCACTGTGAAACTTGAGGTAAATGTTTTTTGTTTTTTTTTTTATTGATTTGAGAGAGAGAAAAACATCACTTTGTTCCTCCACTTATTTATGTTTTCATTGGTTATTTTTCTATGTGCCCCTGAGCCAGGATCAAACCTGCAACCTTGGCACATCAGGATGATGCTCTAACCAACTGAGCCACCTGGCCAGGGCTTACATCTCATCCAAAAACACCCTCACAGAAAGCCCCAGAATAATGTTCGATAAAATAGCTGGGCACTTGTGGCCCAGTCAAATTGACCCATAAAAGTAACCATCCCACGAGGTTATTTTGTGGATGTACCGGGTGCAGACGGTCAGCTGAGTCGTCACTATGCCTGTGCCTTGTTCTTGGCCGGAAATTTCCCCCTGTTGCTTCCAAGGTAAAGGGTGTCCTTGAGCAGAGGGAAGGGGATGAGGACAACCATGAGAAGAAAAGGGAAGGGGAGTGGCAAGGAGATGAGTGTTTCTGTCAGTAGCGGAGAGCCAACAGAGAGCCAGGACTGGAGCATCTGGGGGAATTTGAGGGTTAAGAAAAAAGACGACTACAATGGCTGAAATGTAAGGCTACAGAGAGAGGAACCCAGGCAAGGCCTGGCCAGTGGCGGGGACACTGTCCCCTGAGGAGCCACAGGGGGGACAATCCCTGCCTTGGCTCCTTGAAGCCTGTCGTTCCTACCAGTCTAAGTGCCGGGGTCAGGTGGCCAGCCAGTCCTCGTGTCCTATGAGTGCCGTTGCTCACACACACACACACACACACACACACACACAATCCCTGTAAGGCTAGATTAGATACAGTTAGAAGAGGATTCAAACTCTTCTCAGAAGCTGGGCAGCATCAGTCCTTTGGCCTCAGAGATCTGGAGGAGGTGGGGAGGGGCTCCCGCCTCCATCCCTGAGATACAGGATCTCACCGGAAAGTAGAAGTTCTTACCTTGTTAATGTAGGGCTCGGGTCACTGTTCTGAGAATGTGCTTTTTAACGCTCTAAGTAAGAGCCAAGAGAATGTCCACAAACATGGCCTCTCCTGCTTCTGGACCTGACTCCACGTCACCCAGCCCGCGTCCTCACGTGGGGCTGAGCAGGGTCAGCGCGCAGGAGCCCTGAGCATCTCTACAGCTAGTTTCCCAGCGTTCCAGACAGTCCACCCCACATCAACACCTTTTGTCACAAGGAATCCAACATTGCTGGGGCAATGAGCAACACCTTAGCACCAACCGGGTGGACTGCTGAGATCACCAGACTCTATCACCCCACCCACCGCCACCCATGCTGGGACCCCATGCTCAGGGACCCCCCACGTGGGTCAGGAGGGTGGGCATGTCCAGAGAAAGTGAAGGGAAGGTGGATGGGAGCTTGAAGCCCTGCTCTGGAATATGGGTTCTGTGATACGCTGAGCTAGCTACCCAGCCACTCGGTTTAAATTCTCGTCTGAACACAGAGGTTCTCAATCCTGGCCAGAGTCACTGGCTAAACGTCAGAAAACAACCATGCCCGTGCCCAAAGCCAGACCTATAAAATTAGACTCTCTAGGTGTAGAACCCGGGAACTGGGGAATTAGAAATGTCCCAGGTGATTCTAAAAGGCATGTCGATCTTTTCTAATTTGCTGCTTGGAATCTGCTGGCTGGGCAACCAGATAAGGAAGCTTATTAGGGTGGAGTAGGGCGGGGAGTGAGGTAATGATAAGGCCGATTTCACGTGGCTGCACGATTCAAACTAGAGCCACAGGAGCAAGTTACCGGAAGGCAGATTCGGGTTCAAGATTAGAAAGAAAATTCTAACCATTCCTGAAATGCCTCTCTGGGACTGGCCTTCGAGACCAGCCTGTGAGCCACACGGGATGCTCAGTCTTGTGTAAATTTACAGTGAACACGTCTAATTTTGCCGGGCTGGATTACCTAGTTTAGAAGACTTTGCTCCAAACAGCTTTTGGCTGCTTCCAAACACCAAAGCCATTCCCAAGAGTTATAGCAGCGCCTCTTCCTGCAAATTCTTTAACCACTAAGCACCCTGGCTTCCTCCCTACCCCAGCTGAGAGAGTCACCCACATGCCTCGCAACTTCAATGACGTAAGGCAAGAATGTGCAAGTTCCTGATTTCCCCGGTGGAAGCCAAACGCAGGTGAAGCCTCTCACCATCAGTCAGGATCTGATGGGACAGCATTCATTCCAAGTTCTGAGGTCATTCTAACCCTGGAGCGGAGAGGGTTAGAATCCTTTGGGCCAGGGTTCACCTCCCAGCCTTATCACCCAGTACTGGCAAGATCTGATCTCCCTGAGCCTCCGTGTCTTCATCTATTCATAGGACTCTCAGGATCAAGTGGGAAATACTTAGAAAGCTCTTAGCTAGCCCAGAGCCTAACATTTGGCAAATGCTCCCTAAAGGTCGATGCCCTGTTACTCTTGTCACCGCTGAGGTAAATCTGTCACCTGGCTAGGTGGCTGTTTTGAAGGAGACACAGGGAATGTGGATGTGGATGCCTGGAGCGTTGACGCAAGAGCAGTCCCACCGCTCTGCTCCCAGCCCCTCTGCAAGTCAGTGGGCTGCGTTCCACTCACGTCCCAGGTCCTGGCCTCCGGAGCCCCCTCCCGCAGCGCCTGTCTGGACGTGAGAACACAAGCCAAGGCAAGCGTTTGCTTTGGAACAAAGAAGGGACAGGGATGGATTTCGGGAGGTGCTCGCCAAGTCAGAGAAAGGAGCCATCTGTTTCTCATAAGACGGAGTGTGGGGAGCGGGCTCCATTTTCCTGAACTGTCTGGGACAGTTTGTTACTAGGTTGGCCACGGCTTCTGTGGGTCAGGAGAGGGTCTGACGTAGGACCGGGGCCTTCCACGGCCAGACCTAGGCTTTGGGAGTAGACTGGAAATTTTTTTGAGACTTCAAAGGTTGGCCTACAAGCATTTCTAAGCTCCTCTCCTCCATAACTGGACAAGTGTGTGTGTTTGTCTGTGTGAGCATATGGCAGGGGGCGAGGACTGTTGATGGCGAAGGTGTCCAGGTGAGCGGTTCCGTCACTGGCTCTGGAAAATAGTGCTATGGCCCTGATTTAAATTTCTAAGGGCTCTTTAACCTCCTCTGTCCCTCCCGTGGGATTCAAGAAATTGCATTCCTGATGCAGCCTGGTCACAAAGGCCCCACCCAGAGCCACGCCTCTGACAAACCTGCCCATCGTGACGAGGCCAAGGGGCTTCTCCGTGGGGGTTTCGTTTCTCCCTATTGAGCTCTCGTGTTCATGTTTTGCTTCTACCACCACCACCACCTCCATTTCATTAAACTTAAAATAAGATAGAAGGCACCCACAGCTCAGGGTTGTTATTATTTTTGTTTATCTTCTAAAAGTTGTGTTGTTGTTAGGGACAAGGTGTAGACCCAGTGAGGTTCAGACGTGCTATGAGATGCTGACCTTCCCAAGGTTTTTGTGCTGGTTGGCACTGCGAGGACAGTTTGTGGCGAGTGAGGCAGGAAGGCTCCCCCTCCCTACATTGAGCTCCCCCCACCCGCCCCAATCGGTGGCAGTGGTAGAGAAGGGGAGCTGCCACGGCTTGCTGCAAATGGAAGGTGGATGCCAGAGGCTGTCAGTGCCCCATCTCTCGACGGCTGCAAATTACTGCCCCAGGACTGATGTGGGGAGAACTGGGGAGTGTGGAGAGACAGAACCACCAATACGTGCTGCTTAATAAGGGCTGTGTGTCTGCTTTCCTGAGGAGGAACTCTGACCTCATTGCTATGCCCCTGGGGTCCATGGGAAGGTCTGGTCAGGCAGCCTTGTCTGCCTTTGCCAAGAATGACCATCTTGCTAGGGGAGGGCAAGAATCAATTGTTTAGTGAGCTCGTTCCATGAGCCAACTTTGAGCTAAGAGCTTGACACGCTCTCTCATTAAATCTTCACTGTAACTATGTGAAGTGGGTATTATTCCCCCAGAGGAGGAGAAACTTAGACTCACATTCTGCATTAGTTAGGAGATGGTAGGTTGTGTAGCAATAACAAATAGCCCCAAGACTCTCAGTGGTTTTATGTAATGAGAGTTTATTCCTCAAAGCCTCACCAAGGTCAAAGTTTTTTTAACGTACATTGGTTCACCAAGTCCCTAAAACACCATAAAGAAGAAAGTAGGGCAATTTTCACAGCCCCATGTCTTGAACTCCACAGCTCAAGAAACTGTGATTGGGAAGGTGAAGAGACTTGACATGCTCAGAGCTAGTCACTGAAATACCCAGATTCAACCCAATGTGAAGCTCTTCCCAACCCACCCAACTCCTGTCACTTTAGTATCTGGAAAGACCACCTTTGCCCCCAAATTATCTCTTCTCTACCTGCTCACTAATGCCTAAACTCCCGACATCGGGACATCATGGCTGCCCTGGACCCTCCTGTTGGGGAGGTCATCATTCCTGCAGACAAAACAGTTAAAGTGCCATGTTGTGTAGCCTTAGGTTTGAGAATATCTGAGACAGCCCTGGCTGGTATGGCTCAGTGGATTGAGCGCCGGCCTACAAACCAAAGGGTTGCTGGTTCGATTCCCAGTCAGGGCACATGCCTGGGTTGTGGGCCAGTTCCCCAGTAGAGGGATCATGAGAGGCAACCACACATTGATGTTTCTCTCCCTCCCTTTCCCTCTCTCTAAAAATAAATAAAATCTTTAAAAAAGAAAGAAAAAAGAATACCTGAGACAGAATGTAGAGAACAGAAAGATCAGGGTGAATGGGGGCATCCAGCATTGAGAAGCTGCTGACTTTGGTAAGATGTGGGAATTCATTCCAGATAAAAATTCCTTCCTAATTCTCTCTTTCCTCCATTCTATTCTGTTGCATTTTAAAATGTGCAGTGCCTTCCCCGTAACTATTTTATTTAATTTCCTGAAAAGTTCTGTTAGTAAATCGAGAGGCTGGTCACATCTTTTTTCTCATGTGACCAGAAGCTAAAACCTACAGCCGTGGCCCGCGTGGCTTGGTTGGCTGGAGCGCTGTCCCGTAAACCAAGAGGTCTTCCTTTTGATTCCTGGTCAGAGCATGTGCCTGGGTTATGGGTTTGGTCTCTGATCAGAGAGGCAACCGATCGATGTTTCTCTCTAAACAAACAAACAAACAAACAAACAAAAGCACCCCTGAAACTTACAGAGGATAAAGTGACTCTTCTACCACCAGAGCAAACCAGAATCTACAATCAGATTAAAAAGCAAAAAGTTAAAGAGTAATAATCATCAATCATTGTGTGTATGAGTTTAAACTGTCACATTTAGAGCTACTAGAGCTACCTCGTGGTGTATAAATTAATACATCCAGTAAAACTAAGGTTTTTAGTATGAAATATTTCATACATATAAGGAGTTTATATAATGCATATGTGATATTTAAAATACTAAAATGCTATGTCTACCACCTGCTTATTACCAATGTTATAAAACATTAGGTCACTTTAAATTATAAAAATGATACATACTCTCGGCACAAAATTCAAATGATGCCAAAGATGGAAACTTTGAAGTTGCTTCTCCCATTCTGTCAACTTCTGGACTCCACCCACAGGGCTAATGACTGTTACTGACTGCACACATGATCTTATATCTGTTCCTTTTGGAAAACAATTTGGCAACATATATTAAGTCATAAAAATGTCTGTAACTTTCGGTCCTGTCACCCCATTGTAGTAATTTATTTCCGGAAAAGACCCCCTAGTCTTCCTTCCCTTCTTACAGACAGACAGTCAAGCTCATACCACACGCATCTCTCCCCTTGTTGCTTCCTCTGCCTGGAACCCTGTTCCCCGAGAGGTGTGCATGGTCGAATGTCCACTGAAGTCTCAGCTCAGATGTCACCACCTCTGAGAGGCTGCCCGTGGCCACGCACAGGGACTGGCTCCCTCCCCACAAACCGCCAGGCACGCAGTGGGAACGCACGCCTTGGCTGAGGGGATGCACGTGCGCTCGTGAAAGCACCACCTGATCTATCGGGGAAGGGTGTTATTTGATTCACCTTGGAACCCAGGCGGCTACTTCTGCAGAGACGCAGTTCTGACTGGCTTTGCAGCCTCCGAGGAAAGCCTGTGAGGGAGCTCCCGCTGGCCTGGGGCTACCCGGGCTGTCCCTTCGTCCGGCAGAGGGGCTGCCTTTCAGGTGTAGGCACTGCGTGGAAGGCAATCTACCCTCCCTCTGAACCCTTTTCATTCTTGGCTTCTACAACGAAGAAGAGGTAAAGAAAATCCTTGGGAGAGTCTGTGTGCCCTAGTTAATTAGGATGAATAATTTAACACTCTCAAGTCAGACAATGGAAACATTGAGTTTCCACCAAAACATAAACTTGGCCAAGTGGGCGGGGTCTCCAGAAGGCTCCAGAACATCGGGGGTTGGAGGAACTTCTTGTTTAATTATAGAGTATAAAACTAAGGGAAAAAATTCTTAATTAATATTCCCATTAAATGATAAAATGACAAACAATATTATGCTAGTACTATCATTACTTTTAAAATCTAAGTTCCTAAAAGTTTTATTTTTCAACCAATAGAAAATTGATCTGGTTCCCACTATTAACTGCCAGACAAACTTGATGCTTAAAAACTAAATATTTTTTGTTGAAAAGCAGATTATAAGAAGTGTTTTTGTGCCTTTGAAAGAAAACACACAAACAAGATTCTGATATAAATAATGACTCTAAATCAAAAGTCACAAATGGTGGTTGAAATTCTGTCAACTTTCAATCCAGTGCAACATACATGCAGTTATTCTGCACGAACAATTTAAAGTTTATCATGGAAACGTCAGCGAGTCGTAACTAGTACATGACTCCTAACGGGCTCCACTCCCCTCCAAACAGGCACGGCGGACGTGCCCACCTGATCCACAGACGGCTTCAAAATTAAAGCTATCAGAGCTAAAAATAAAGAGCATGTGGATATGAACACTGTAACAATGCCAGAACATTGCAGCTGTTTAGAAAAGTAAGACGTGACAAACACATCTGATAGTTCTATGAGTAAACTGCTTTTCATTGATACATAAAGCTACGGTTTTACAATTCTTTAAAAAAAAATGTTGCTACGCCGCTGCATGCAGTAACTTCATTGTACGTTCTTGACTACAATGCAGTCTTCAAATCCCCTCGCAGTGCTTGACGTGTTAGTAGGATTTCTCCACTAACTCCAGAAAGTCAGCGTATGTTTTCGGCAGCCTTTAGTGCTTCAGCAGCCTTGCGAAGTTCCTTTACAACTGATGATAAAACTTCTGGCAATGCCTTGTTCACAAAGCCATACACAAATGGACAGCGTCTCCACAACTAAGCCAGTATTCAAAATTCTTGGAATCTCGAGCAGAACGTCCACCACCACTGCATTCAGATTCATCGCCGCTGCCGCTGCCCCACCGCTGCTACTGCTTGCCCTGGTGGACACAGAAGGAATATCCCTGCTCTCTCTTTCCTTCTAATCCCAGAGAAGACCTGCAGCCGCCAGACAAACACAGCAGTGCCCCATGTCTCTGCTCTGCAGCTCTGACCCCTCCCAGCTGCGACCACAGGAGTCTCCTCCTTCCCTCTGCAGGCCCCACGGGCTCATCTGTGGCTCCATTCTGCCGTTCTCTTGTAAACACCCCTGACATTGATTTGTCTCTCTGTCCTCACGCGCCTTCGTCTCCTTGGGTCCCATTCACTCCTGTCCTGGCTCTATCAGGCCTAAGTCCCAGCTGCCCCACTGAAGCTCTCTTGTCAACGTCACCGTGACCTCCAACTTGCCAACCTAAACATTTCGGGGTGGGTCGCTATCTTACCTCAATTGTAGCTTTCAGCCCAGTGAGGCCCTCCCCCTTTCCTGCCAGTCTGAGTTCCCTCTGTCTGCAGGCCCCGCTCTCCTGGCTCACTCTCACCTTGTGGCTCCTCTTCCTCGGTCCCCTGAGCTGGTTCGGCCTCCTGTTCCAGACCTCCCCCCGGTGGAGAACCAGGGCTCGGTGCTCACTCCCCGTCCCTCCCTTCTAAGTGTCCCCAGGGATCCCATCTGTCCCACAGCCGTCAGTTCCATCTACAAGCTGTTGAAGTGGGTGTCTTCAGCCTGACCTCCCCTCCCTGACCCTCACCCCAGCTCTGGACTCTGAGCTTCATGCAACATCTCCCCCACAGTGCCTGACAGACACCTCAAAGAGAATTCTTAACCTCCTTCCTCCCAGCGGTGCTGCCAACCTAGAAGCTCACCTGGAGACCCGAGGAGTCTCCTTTACCTCCTCACTCCTCACACCTGCCTCCAATTCCACCATCAAGTCTGTCGGCCCCACGTCCAGTGTACAGCAGCCGCTCTGGAATCCACGGCTCCTAGCACCTCCAAAGCTCATCCGCTACTTCCCACCTCTCTCTCCCTGACCCACTACAGTGGCCTCCTGGCAGGTCTCCCTGCCAGTCCACTGCTCTCTACATAACGGCAGAAATGAATGTTGTAAACATAAGCCAGGTCTTGTCACTCCTCTGCCTACAGCCCTCTTGGCCTCCAGAGAAAGAGGCCGGACTCCACAAGCCCCAGTGAGGCACCTGCCTACCTCTCCTCCCCCACTTGCTACCACCCCTCCTTCTTCCCTCCCTGGAGCCATCCTGGCCTCCTTGTTATGCCTCAAACACCTGATTCCTTCTGGCTTCAGAACTTCCGTACCTGCTGTTCCCTCCCTCAAGTCTTCCTTCCTCCTTCCGTTCCTCCCTCCCTCCCTCCCTTCCTCCCTTCCTCCCTCCCTCCCTCCCTTCCTTCCTTCCTTCCTTCCTTCCTTCCTTCCTTCCTTCTTTCTTTCTTTCTTTCCGATTAGTGTGTTCTCTTCAGAGCCATTCCCCAGCCTCTGAGCACAAACAGCTCAGCTCTTCCCACCCCAATCACTCTCCCCTTCCTTGCTTCATATTTCTTCCTAACGCCACTAGACTTGATTATGTTAGATATCCATTTGCTTATCATTTGGCTGTCTGTTCCTTTCTTGTATGTAAATTCCATGAGAGCAGGGCCTGGTCTGTTTCCTTCACAGCCAACCTGCAGAGCTCAGCATGGTGCCCGGCACACAGAGAGTGTTGAATGAATGAATGAATGAATGAGCGAGCACGTGTTGCCTCAGACACTGTACACAGCTGTGAGGAAGGTGCCTCAGCTCAAGCTGCTCCACCTCAGAGACCCCATGTCCTCCTCCCTCCGAGCTGCTTTTGGAGAAGCCAGAGACAGTTCAGGGATGGTCTCAGGGTCACCTGAGGGGCTCTTGTGTCTGGTTCCCAAGAGCCCCTCAGCCAGTCCTGGAGGCCAATTAGACCCTGGCCTCTTTCATTCCCATTTCTGGGTCTCTACAGCCCTAGGGACAGTCACATCAGGTCCCCGGACTAGGAGCTAGAGCTCCAGGAGCCTTCCCGGACTGAAAGCCAGCCCCACAGCCTCAGCCTCCTGGGTCTGGTTGCCCTGGAGGACAGTGTGAGTCCCTACACCAGTCTTTTCAGCCCAAGCTGAGAAGTTAGAGAAGCATCCTTAAAGGAATGAGCGTGACGTAGCCCCACCTCTCCCAAGGAGCCTCCCAGCTCCCTGCCCCACACCTTCCCTGCCCCTAGAACGAGCCCTCCTTCAGCAAAGATGCCTCCTCCTCTCTTCCAGGCCTCTCCACCTCCGCCTCCTCAACCTGCCCAGGTGCACCCAAGTGCTGGGCCTGCTTGCTCCTCACGCTGATTCCCTACACCTCACTGTACAAATCAAATAGTAATAAGAAAATAAAAAGAAAGAAACCCCTCAGCAAGGGGTTAGAGGTGTGGACTCCTGGGGCCCATCCCCAAGGGTCTGATTCGTCTGGTTGGGGCTAATGCCTAAAATCTGTGTTTGAAACACACACTCTGGTCTTCTAACACAAAGAGCCTCAAGTGGCACTGAAAGACACCCTGTGAGCAATGCTGGTGCCTGGGCCTCAGCCCCTGAGATCCTGATTTGGCTGGTCTGGGTGGGTGGAGCCTCGGGACTTTGAAGCCTTCTGCCCCACCCGGCCCCACCCCTCCCATTCCCTGCAGGCTCTCCTGGGCAGCCTGTGGTGGAAACGCTGGCTTACCAGCGCTCATCTCAGGCGTTGATGGGGATGGAGTGGCTGGCTTAGTGTGAGCATCTCTCTGGGAGGGGTGACTCACTCAGCACGCTGCCTGCCGTGAACAATTCTGCCTGGCGCGTGTTTCCGTAGGAGCCCTCGCTAGTTGCTTGGGAAATACAACAAGATGTGGTCCCTCTCAGAGTTTCCATTCGCCTTGCAAAGCCAGGGTTCGGGAAGTGGTTTGCCATTAGTGCGGGGTTCTGGTGATGAAGTGCAGGGTAAAGAGAGGAAATGGCTCCCTGACGGGGTGTCGACCCTGTGCCAGGCCGGCTCAGGTGGTTCAGTCTTTCCTGCAAACCTGCCAGGATGACCTGTTATGGATGAGGAAGTGAGATCCACAGAGTTGAGTAGGGCCCTGAGCCCAGGTGTGTCTTAACTACTATCCTGTCCTCCCTACAAAGCTGTGTATTAGTGGAGACAGGGCCCGGTGGTCAGCCCTAGGCATTTGGCCCTTGAAGACCGGAAGGCCTTGGACACTGGCTGCTCAGGGTTAGGATCCTTCCAGCCCCAACCCCTCTGCTCTTCAACCCTCTGCCCCCCATCCTCTGTTTCCATGCACCCCAGATCTTGGACTTAAGCGTCTGAGCTCCTGCCTTCAGCTTAATCCTGGGAACAGTCAGTGCAGGTGAGCCTTAGCCAAAGACCTTACTAGACTTGGGGCTTGATATTCAGGAAGACAGTGGTGCTTAGTCTTTAAAAAAAATGATTTTATTTTAAATTAATTAATGTATTAATTAAATTATATTTTATTGATTATGCTATTATAGTTGTCCCAATTTTTCCACCTTTGCCCCCCTCCACCCAGCACCCACTCCCTCAGGAAGTCCCCCCACCATTGTTCATGTCCATGGGTCATACATATAAATTTTTTGGCTACTCCACTTCCTATACTGTACTTTACACCCCATGGCTCTTCTGTAACTACCTATTTGCACTTTTTAAAATTAAATTTTTAATAAAGATTTTAGTTATTTAGTTTTAGAGAAGGGAAGGGATGGAGATAGGGAGGGGTACATCAAAGTATGGTTGCCTCTTGATCACTCCCTACTGGGGACCTGGCCCACAACTCAGGCATGTGCTCTAGACTGGGAATTGAACCTGTGACCCTTTGACTCTCAGGCTGGCACTCAATCCAGTGAGCCACACCAGCCAGGGCCCTATTTGCACTTCTTAATCCTCTCATCTCTTCACCCATTTCCCAGCAGTCTTCTCCCATCTGGGAACCATCAAACGCTCTCTGTATTCATGATCCTGTCTCTGTTCTTCTTATTTGCTTAGTTTGTTTTTTACATGCAATTGTTGATAGATATGTATTTTTTGCCATTTTACTATTCATAGTTTTGATCTTTTTCTTTTTTAATTTTCTTTTTTCTCTCCTTTTGTTTTTTATTTTTATTTTATTCTTTTTCTTTTTTTAAAGGTTTATTTATTTTTAGACAGAGGGGAAGGGAGGGAGACAGAGAGAGAGAGAAATATCAATGTGTATTTGCCTCTCACACGCCCCTAACTGGGGACCTGGCCTGCAACCTAGGCATGTGCTTAGACTGGGAATTGAACTGGTGACCCACAGGCCAGCATTCAATCCCCTGAACCACACCAGCCAGGGCTGATCTTTTGCTTACGTCCCTTTAGTATTTCATATACTAATGATTTGGTCATGATAAACTCCTTTAGTTTTTTCTTGTCTTGGAAGCTCTTTATCTGCCCTTCAATTTTAAATGATAGCTTTGCTGGGTAGAACAATCTTGGCTGTAGGTCCCTTCTTTTCATGACTTTGAATATTTCTTGCCAATCCCTTCTAGCCTGCAAAGTTTCTTTTGGGAAATAAGCTGACAGTCTTATGGGAACTCCCCTGTAGGTAACTAACTACTTTTCTCTTGCTGCTTTTAAGATTTTCTCTTTAACTTTTGGCCTTTTAATTATGATGTGTCTTGGAGTGGGCCTCTTTGCATCCATCTTGTTTGGGACTCTGTGCTTCCTGGACTTGCATGTCTATTTCCTTCACCAAATTAGGGGAGTTTTCTTTCATTATTTTTTCAAATAGATTTCCAATTTCTTGCTCTTTCTGTTCTCCTTTGGGCACCTCTATGATGCGAATGTTGGAACACTTGAAGTTGTCCTAGAGGCTGTTTATACTACCCTCATTTTTTAAAATCCTTTTTCTTTCTTGTTGTTCTGATTGGTTGTTTTTTTTTGGGGGGGGGGTGTTTTCGTTTTTTGTTCTTCCTTATGTTCCAAATCATTGATTTGAGTCTCAGCTTCATCCACTCTACTGTTGTTTCCCTGCAAATTGTTCTTTATTTCAATTAATATGTCCTTTGTTTCTGACTGGGTCTTTTTTATGCTGCTGAGGGCCCTCACTAAGTTCCTTGAGCATCCTTGTAACCAGTGTTTTGAACTCTTCATCTGATAGATTGCTTATCTCCATTTTGTTTAGCTCTTTTTCTGGAGTTTTGATCTGTCCTTTCATTTGGGCCATGTTTCTTTGTCTCCTCGTTTTGACAGCCTCCCTGTGTTTGTTTCTATGTATTAGGTAGAGCTGCTTTGACTCCATGTCTTAGTAGCATGGCCTAATGTAGTAGGTGTCCTAAAGGGTCCAGTGGCACAGCCTCCCCCATCACCCTAGCTGAGTACTCAAGGAGTGCCTTTTGTGTGGGCTGAGTATGCCCTCCTCTTGTAGTTCCCCTTTGGTTGCTGTTGGCAGATCAATGGGAGGGATTTACCCAGGCAGGTCAGCTGCAAGGACTGGCTGTGACCACTGGCCACCAACCTCTGCCCTCCGTGGAGGATCAGCTGTGCAGAGGCAGGGCGGTGTTTCTCCGACAGGGTCTATAGCTGTCCACTGGGTGTGGTGGCCCTGGGGTTTCCCGGTTGGTAAGGGCCAAGCTCAGCCTCCACTTGTGTTCTTGCCCAGGGCCACCCTGCCTGAGCTATAGAGCTACTACTTTATAGCACAATAGAGTTACTACTTGTGCTAGGCTTGGAGTTTCCCAGGCAAAGACAAGCTACAAATCTAAGCTGGCTGCTGCTAGTGCTGGGCCTGGTGCTCCCTGAAACCAGCTGTTGCTTGTTTGATAGGATTTAGGAAGTTATAAAGCATATCCCTAGACAAGCCATTCATTTGGAAAAACAGCTTGGGTGGGCCAGTAAGTTAGGTGGGGCAGAGTCTCTGAGGATCTCCAAAGCGGGCTTAATAGTGTTAGCCTGGTTGATGGAGTCTCAGATATGGCACCAGCTTGCTGGCCCTGTGCAGAGGAGGGTTTAGCAAAAGGACAATGGCCTCTGCTCACCCCAATGCCAGACACTTAAGTTTCTCCCTGTATGCCACTGGTGTCTTTTAAGCTGCTCCCGCAGAGGGAGTGAGTCTGAGTAGGTGAGTCTGTGTGTAGGTTCTTTAAGAGGAACAGCTTGGGGCTCTAGCAGTTTCTTCACCAACTCCATGCCTGCTTGTTTTTACAGCCAGAAGTTGTGAGGATGTATCCGTCTGGCACTGGATCCCTGGGCTGAGGGGCTGGTTGTGGGTCAGGGACTGTTACTACTGAGATATCCCTCCCTAATTTTTATCCACCACACGTGGGTGAGGGATCAACCTGCTCTGCGTCTGCGCCCCTCCAACCAGTCTGGATGAATGTGGTTTCTTTAATTCCATAGTTGTCAGACTTCCATTCAACTCAATTTCTGACAGTTCTGAGTGATGGCTGTTGTGTATTTTAGTTGTAATTTTGGTGTGGTTGTGTGAAGAGGTGAGCCATGTCTGCCTACATCACCAATTTGACCAGAAGTGTTCAATTGATTTGAGAGAGAGAGAGGAAGGAACAAGGAAAAGAGAGAAACATTGTTTTGTTGCTCCACCCATCCATGCCCTCATTGGTTGACTATTGTGTGTGCCTTGACCAGGGATCGAACCCACAACCTTGGAGTCTTGGGATGACTCTCTAACCAACTGAACTCCCTGGCTAGGACAGAGGTGCTTGGACTTGGCAGCCTCCTAGAATCACTTGGGGAGCTTTTAAAAATGCCCCATTAAATTGAAATCTCTGGCAGTAGGACCGAGCATCAATACGTTTTAAAGCTCCCCAGGAGATTCCACCAAGCAGCCAGTGTTAGAAACCAGTGCCCGAAGCTCACTCCTCAAACACAGCAGCAGCAGTTTTCTGGTGGCTGGAGACTGGGCGTGGGGGTCAGACGAGTTTGACCAACTCTTGACCTACTAGCTACATATCCTGGTGTAAGTCACTTCAGATCCCTCTCACCATTTTCCTCATTTGTAAAGTGGGGCATGGTACCACCCTCACAATAGGGTGCTTGTCACAAAATAGGTATTTAATATGTATTATGATTTATAGTCCATAGCTCAAACTTCCCCTCATTGGTTGAGTAAACCTTCCAATATGCCAAGGAGATGTTAACACACACACACACACACACACACACACACACACCCCTCACATTTTACATTCTGTTTCCTGAGGCTGCATAAATCCTATTGTAAACCTTCTTAGCTCCCTTCTTGCCTTTCACCATTGCCAGCTAGTTTCTTGGGATCGTAATGTTTCAGAGATTGCCCCTGGTTGCCATTTTTAAAAACATTTATTTACTGATTTGAGAGAGAGAGAGGAAGGGCGGTGGGGAGAGAGGAAGACATCAGCTTGTTGTTCCACTTATTTACGTGTTCATCGGTCGATTCTTTTATATGCCCTCTCCGGACACTGAACCCGAAACTTGGTTTAATCAGGACAACACTCTAACCAACTAAGCTACCAGGCCAGGGCCTGGCTGCCATGTTAAAAGCCTCTCTGTGTCCTTGAGTCTGATTTGCCAGGTGCTGCTGCTGCTGCTGGGTCCCGTTGGGTAGGGCTTTTTCATCTGCAAATCCCTGGGTTAGTAATGGGGAGAGGGGCCCCAGTGTATTCTCCCAGGAAAATTTCACAGCCTGATTAAAATGGTGTTACCTTGCTTTGTGCTAAAATTATCTCACCTCATGCTGATTGGAAACCTTGGCAGGTGAATGCCTTTAATTAATTAAAATGCACAAACAAATCAATGATTACTTTTCCCTCAACAGAACCTCTAAGATGTGAGATTTCTAGAGAAAAATCCTGGCAATACAAGGGATCTCTGGTAAGGGCATGATCAGGGACCCCTAGACAGGACAAGATCAATCAGAGGATGGTGGTGGGACTTTTAGCCAATCTTATTCAGGCCTTGGGGTTCGGGTTAAAACCAAGACACTGTGGCTGACCTTTGCGCTGAGCGTCAGGAGGCCACACTCACAGAACCTGTCTGCCGCCCTAGACCCGGGCTAATGTCTGAAGTCAGGGGTGGGAGCTGAATTATGGGAAAACCTTAATGGTTGAGTTTTGCCTTAATAGGATTATTATAATAGGTATTGTCTCCAAGTTCCTTCCATATACCAAGTATGTAACATACTTTCTCTTGCTAAGTTCTCCCAATGGCCCTGTGAATTAGGTACAAATGTCCCCAGAGAGAATATCTTCATTAACTCATTTAAAAAATATTTATTGAGCTCCCACCATAAACTCAGTCCTTTTTGGAAGCACAAGCCAACACAATCCCTATTTCATGTGGTTTACAATCTAGTCGAGGAGACTGCTATGTCTGAGATAATAATACACAGATCGATGTATCAGAACACTTGACAACATGCAGATTAAACTATTTCAGACAACCCTCTCTTGTACCATATAGAAATCCTGCATAAACATATAAGAAAAACACTTGAAAATATACAGCTGAGCTCAAATGAAAGAAAGAAAATGTTCACAATCCAGAGGTAGTATAAGAACTCAAAGCCAGGATGAGCTAATCTCATGATGCACAAGGTTTTGACTATATAAAGGCCTTCAAAGCTTGGAGCCTGGAGTTCTACGGCCCTTGTAAAGACAGGAGGCAGCCCCAGGCTGTTTAAGGCCGGAGAGTTGGAAAGTGCCCCTTTGAATTTATCCCTTTAAGGCTTTGCTTCTTGAAGAGAGCTCTAACCTAGGAAAAAGGAAGGCTAGAAAAACTCTACCAACCAGGCCTGCAGAAGAAGCAACGAAACATTCTGACTGCCCTGGGCTTAGGAGGAAAGCTCCTGGCTGGCTGGCTCAGTTGGTTAGAACATTGTCTTGATATGCCAAGGTTGTGGGTTCAATCCCTGGTCAGAGCACATGCAAGAATCAACCAATGAGTGATTGTGGAACAGCAAATGACTGTTTTTCTCTTTCTCTCTCTGTCCCTCCCCCCACTTCTTCTCTTTCTCTAAAATCAATAAATGAAAATTAAAAAAAAAAAAGATGGAAGGTCCCAGCCTGCCCCGCACCCCACATGTGCCCCATATGCGCCCCACATGCGCCCCACATGACCCCAAGTGGAGGACTGCTCCGCCATAACCTCTGCCCTTGGTGTGCCCCCAGTCCCAGGACTCTGCCCAAAAGTAACGCTCAGGGCAGGACCCACACTTACCCGCAGGACCTGACACAGAGGGTGCTGTGCAATGCCTAGTTTGACAGGTTCCTTGCTTTCCTTTATTTCATATGAAAATAACCTTAACTATTAACCCCCTGGAGCAACCTGGTGTTCATTAAAGTGAGATGACCATTAAGTGAGAAGAAGGCAGGTCCTTCTGCAGCCGCCTGGGCCCTTCCAATAGCCATTTGCCCTGAGCTGTCCGTGGCCCTGCTTGCTGCTGAGTTTATACCACTCTCTTTAGCCCAAAGAGTTCGTGGGTAGATTTGCCGCTGGGAGGCCCCGAGGAGACAGCGGGGGTTGGCTGAGCTCTAGAGCTGGCCTGAGTGCCCTGTGTGCACAATGCACCTGCCTGGTCTCCACATAGTGACATGTGACATGCGTCTTGGGCCCTCACAATGCACTGCCCCTGACCCGTTCCCACCTGGCACCTCTTAGGAAAGTAGGGCAGAAGCTGCTGGGCTGCAGGCAGTGATCCAGAGTTTAATATCTTCAGTCTCTAGGACCGTGCCAGGCACATGGAAGGGCCCAGTCTGGACTGGAAGGGAGTGAGGGACAGAGAAAAGAACCTCTTCATCCTCTACCTCTGAGGAAGGAGGAAGCCCAGGATCCTTTTGCACATGCAGCCAGAACGTACCAGAATTATTTGAATATTGAAATGATTCCAGTTTGGTTGGTAAGTAGTCACAGTCCTGAGCTCCCCCAGAGCCTTTCCACACTTCCCGAGAGACCATCCTCCAGCTCCAGGACCCTGGCCCTGCCCCTCAAGCTCAAGTCAGTTCTGTTTGGTCTGTGCCGTGAGTGCCAGTAGGCATGTAGGGTATCACTCTACTTGTGGGCTTTCTGTACCCAAGACACCAGCTGCTTCCTGGCTGAGGGGTTTGGTATGGGAATGGGCAAAAGAAACACTTAGCAAAGACTACAGGGGCTGACCTACGTATGATCACAGCCAAGGCGAAACCAGGTAGCACGTGGCATTCTTGCCGGGGTTCTCGTGTCCAGGAAATGGCTGGCACGGGGCTTTCGGGAGGACTGTGCTCCCTGTGCAATAGCGGAAATGCCAGGAAGACTCTGGTCCCGAATACCCAGCTCTGTGACCTTGAACAATTTACCTAACCTCTCTGAGCTCCTGCAAATATCCCTTGCGTAAGGTTGCCAGGGTAATGAACATATTGAAAACTTGGGAGCTCAGTGCCTTGCCTCAAGGTCCTGTGCTAAATCCAGACCTGTAAATATAGCAGCAGAGGATCTGCCCCCGCCTGCTGGCTCCTGCTGTTCCCAGAAGTACTCCCAGTTCCTGGTGATGGTTACCAGGATGCCGGCTGTAACCAGGTGCTCCAGTGGCCAAGGACAGACGTCCTTCCTCCTCTGAGGGCCTGAGGATCAATAAGCAGGGACATGAATAAAAGGGCACCTGGCCCCCATGCCTTTTTCTCCGCCCTGTCTGGTTCCTGGTGAGGGGGCCTTATTGCTGGGGGGCCGGGGGAGATGGTCACCCCCACTAGGATTCCTCATTATGGGGGCGGTCTAGCCTTCCCCCAGCCCCATCCCATCCTGACATGCCCACACTACTACACATTCAAGCACACGCAGGAACATATGTAGATTTGTATGCATTCTTACACACGCTCACATTGTTTGTACACACATACACACATCTACACTCACCCACCATGCAGCCACACTTACATACACCTCACATACATATTCACACACACATGCTCACACTCACCAATGCACACACATGCACAACTACACTCACACACATTAGACACACAACACACACAAAAGCTCACACGCACTCATAGACATATTCCCAAGAACATGTAAAAAATGCAGTACATAAGATAATTTTAGGTGGTTCACACATTTAAAAACCCTTTTAATAGTGAGGGATGTATTTCGATATTAACGAAGAGAAAGTGACACGCCTATCAAACTGCGGATTTGACAGCAGTGATGGTTTAAGACAAAGGTAAAGAAGGTAGGGCGAGATTTAAGTAAAAGGGAGTGAGTTGCTTTTTTAAAAAAAAGATTTTATTTATTTCTTTTTAGAGAGAAGGAAAAAGAGAAAGAACAACATCGATGTAAGAAAGAAACACCAGTCGGTGGCCTCCAGGAACAGAAGGCAACCCTACCGGCTGAGCCATCCCGGTCAGGGTGGGAGCAGCTGCTTTAAGAGGAAACGCTGAGTCAGTGGTGCAGGTGCAGGATGTGTGAGTGATCCCAGGAGGTCCTGGCCGGGGGTGGGGGGGGTGGGGGGGTGAGGGGGTGGGAGGAGGTTTGGAGGCCCCACATGGAGCACTCGGGGAGTGCTGGCACCTCGAGGTGCAGGGGCCATGGCAGCTGTGGGGGGCTCTCCGAAGAGAAGAGGAAAATTTATCCATTTTCTTCTTTTATGGTTATTGCTTTCTGTGCCCTATCTTAAAAAATCTTTGCCTACTCGAAGCTTATGAAGGTAGCCTCCTGTGTTTCCTTCTAGAAGTTTTAGAGCTTTAGCTTTGATGTGGAGGTTTGTAATTAATTGTGAACTGCATTTTGTGTACGGTATGAAATGGCGCTGAGGTTCACGTCTTTTCTATGCACGAGTAACGTGTTGCTCTCATATAATTTGTTGGTATAACTTCCTTTACCCACTGAATTGCCTTGATGTCATTGTCAAAGCCAACTGACTTTGTTCATATGTGTATCTGTTCCTGGACTCTACTGTTCCATCGATGTATTTAGCCTTTGCCAATACCACGCTGTCTTGATTTATGACAGTTTTATCATGTCTTCAAATCAGGCAGTGTGAATTCTGTCCTTTCCTCTTCTTCAAAGGATTATAGGTCCTTTGCATTTCTATATACATTTTAGAATCAGCTTGTCCTGATGAGATTTTGATTCAGATCACACTGAATCTGAGCAACATTAACAACTCTGCAACACTCTTTCAATCCAGTCACATGTATTCACTCTGCTTGTTTCGTTCTTTAACTTCTCTCAGCAATGTGCTGTCGTTTCTAATGTGCAGGTCTCACACATCTTTCATTTAAATTCTTCCTACGTATTCTGTGTTACATATATATCATTAACATTATATATATATCATATAACCACAGATATATAGATAGATAGATAGATAGATAGATAGATAGATAGATAGATAGATAGATATCTTGGTGGGAATATTAGCCACGTGATTTTTCTGTGTTGACAATGAAATGCACCAACTTTTGGAAGGCTCGCTTATTCACTAAACCAATACTTTCCAAATGACTAATGCACAAAGTTACAAAATCATGGGCAGGGAAAAGATGCACCTGAGGTATAAGACGGACCCACGGATTTTAATGTTACAGCATGTGGAACGGTTATGGAACAGTTTCAGATCTCATGTTGCAGTTGGTCTGTAAGAAACTACTGCTTGTTAATTTTTGGTGTAGTGTGAAAGAACAGTCACAATAATTTGAAAATCCTCCTCTCTTTTCCAGCTACATGTCTGCGTGAGGTCGCACTATCTTCACATACTTCGATGAAAATTACGTTTCTCAGTAGAGGGGACGCCCTGTAGAATGTGAAACTCCAGCTATCTTCTATTAACAATATTTGCAAAAATGTAAAGGAACATCATTCTTCTCAGTAAGTATTTTTGGTTTGTAAAGTACAAATAACTTTTAAAGTTAAAATTAACAATGTTAACATGTAATGGGCTGGCCATTGTTATTTTTAAATGAATAAATGAATGTGTTTTAATTTTTCAGTGTTAATTTTTCACATGGTAAATATATGGATAATAGACATATAGCTATAACCTGCATAAACAAAAGTTCTGTGTGGTCCTGAGTTGTTCAGACAGAGTAGAAGGGGTCTTGAGGCCACAGCATTTGAGAACTGCTGCGTCAGAGGTGAAGGTGTTTGCCAAAATCTGGGGATGAGGAAAAGGGCTGAGAGGTCAGGTCATTTGTCCAAGCTTTACTCCACCACAGGGGCTGCCTTGCAACAGGTCAGTTAACAAGGGATAGGCCTCCTGCAGCATGGAAAGATCTAGAAGGAGAGGCTGTGAGTCCACAAAGAGCCAGTAAGTGCTTCTGAGAGGTCTGCACAGGGAACCAGGGAAAGTCTCTCTCTCTCCTCTTTCTCTCTCCCCCTCTCTCACTATAGGAGAAAGTTTATTTAGAAAGTTGCAGAGGTAGAAGAGAGCCCTAGAAAAAATGGGCTCAGGAAACAAGTTGCAGAGACAAAAGAAGGGCCCCTGGAGCTTAGGAGAAAGAGGGAGAGAGATACACACCCTTAGGGACAAAAGGAGGAGAGGCCGTGATCTGGGGGGAGAGAGAGAGAGAGTGAGAGTGAGTCAGGGGGTCATTAGTTAATGCATCTGGTGCTGGTGTCTGAGCTGAGATTTGAACGACAGGTAGGATTTTGACGGTCCAAAAATTGTGGGAGACTTCATGAATCTTTTGTTTCATCTCAACAAAATCCAGATCTGGAATCCATGAGGACAACCTGATGGACTCTGGTTGTTTTAAGGTGTGGCGTGTCCTGAACAGTCTGAAGGGTGGAGTCATGATGCCCTTGACTTATGGAAACTGTCTCCTGCCATTTGTGTAGGCTCCACAGCTTACTAACGAAGCACTTCCATGCATGCTCTTTAATTTGACCTGTATAAAAACTTTGAGTGGGAGGCTGGGCAAGTATCATTGTTCCCATCTTACAGAAGAGGAAACTGAGGGCTGCATGGGGTTAAGTGAGAAACTGATCATTGTACTTAACTCCAGCATAGGCACTGATGAACTATGAGACCAGGGTGGGAGGATAATTATTTGGATCTTATACATGTGCATGGATTAACTATTCAAACAAACACATTGAATGGCTTTTGTAAATGAGGTCAAGCTACTTTCCCAAGGTCACAGAGCTAATAAGTGGTGCCACTGGGATCCCAGCTCCAGTAGCTGGGCTCCAGAACCACATCTTAACCACAGTGCTTTCTGACCTCCTAAAATATGCTACTTTCCAGCCTTAAAAACTGTGACACATGGACACAAAAGGACGATTTTTTATCATTATTAATAATAGCGTTGAATAGAGGGCCTTTGGGGAGGCTGAGACTTGGCTTTGTCAGGAGTTGCTTTTGTCTAATTCATGGTGGTAGGTCGGGCCAGGGAAAAGCAAAGGGGACACCAACTCGGACACTGGGGAAGGACAGCTGCTCTTCAGCCCCATGCTGGTCAAGCAGAGAAAGCCAGCGCACCGAGAGAGCAGGTGGGAGACGATGGACCACCGAGACAGGTGATGGGGCGTTTCACCAGCTCACTTGCTGGTTCCTACATCCAGATTCCTGTCTTTCTTACTAACCACCACTTAGCCATGACTATGTTAACCTGAGAAAGCATGAACGGATTTCTGCTTCCGAAGCTAAGCCAGTCCTGACTGAGTCCAGGCATTGGGCACCTGCTGGGCCTGCACTTTGCTCTCACACTTCATATGCTTCCCTGGGCAAGGTTATTGCAACAGCCTCCCAGGTGGGTCTTCCTCCTCCCAGGTGGTCTTCCTGTTCCAAACATCGCTTCTCTTCATTTATTCTCCACACAGCAGCACACACAGAGTGAGTCTGCTAAAATGCCAGTCAGATCACGTCATTCCTTTGCACAGAACGCTCCTGCCTCGGGGCCTTTGCGTGCGCTGTTCTCCCTGGCTGGAATGCTCTTTCTCCAGGGACCTGTGTGACTCGCTCCCTCACATTTTTTTAAACTTAAAAAAAATCCTCATCCAAGGTTATGCTTATTGATTTTAGAGAGAAAGAGGAAGGGAGAGAGAGAAACATCGATGTGAGAGAGAACCGTCGATCAGTTGCCTCCCATACGTGCCCCAGTGGGGGACTGAACCTGCAACCTTGGTGTATCAGGATGATGCTCTAACTAACTGAGCTACCTGGCCAGGGCCTCCCCTAGAGCCTTTGACTGAATACCAACCTGTGTATGCTTAGCTAAAACTCCATGTAGTCCAGCAAAAATAATTGCTGAGGAAAGAACCATTATTGGAGAGCTGTAAACAGAACAATTCCCAGAGCTCATGCAGGGCCTAGAACGGTTAAACTTTCCTCTAGTCAGAGTGGAGAAACCTTGTGAAATACATGGGCATTCAGTGGAGACCCACCTCTTAGAGGTGGAGCTAAACTGGCCCTGGAATAAGATTACCATAGCCCATCCCTAAAGGAGCTTGATCAGGAGCCTGGAAAGGACTGAAATACTCTGCATGTTACTGAACTGCCTGCCACATAGAGTCTGTCATTCTTTAAAGGAATAAAACAAAATCCAGCACTCAACAATGTAAAATTCACAATATCTGGAATCTAATAAAAATATTAACATACAGTTAGGAGCAGAAAAATATGACCCATAATGAGGAGAAAAATCAAGCCATAGAAACATACTCAGAAATAGCAGAAGTTCTTCAGACAGAAATAGACCAATATGTGTATGTGTATGTGTATGTACACACACACACACACACACACATAGTCAGTCAACGTTTTTACAAAAGCACCAAGGTTATTTAATGGAGAAACAATAATGTTTCCAACAAATGCTGCTGGAATAACTTTATATCCACGTGAAAACAACTAACTTTAACCCTCATCTCACACCATATGCAAAAGTTAACTCAAAACAAATCATAGAAATACAGTCGATTTTTGTATGTTGACTTTGTATCATGTGACCTTGCTAAACTCACTTGTTAGTTTTGTCTAAGGAGACGGGCAGTCAGGACAAGGTCATGTGGGGTGGGGTCATGTGGGATTGGCTAATTTATTTATTTATATTTTTAAAAATATATTTTATTGATTATGCTATTACAGTTGTTCCATTTTCTCCCCTTCACTCCCCTCCACCCTGCACACCCCCTCCCACCCACATTCCCCCCTTTACTTCATGTCCATGTGTCATAAGTTTTTCAGCTTCTACATTTCTCATACTATTCTTATCCTCCCCCTGTCTATTTTCTACCTACCATCTATGCTACTTATTCTCTGTACCTTTTCCCCCTCTCTCCCCCTCCCACTCCCCTGTTGCTAACCCTCCATGTGATCTCCATTTCTGTGGTTCTGTTCCTGTTCTAGTTGTTTGCTTAGTTTCTTTTGTTTTTGTTTTAGGTGTGGTTGTTAATAACTGTGAGTTTGCTGTCATTTTATTGTTCATATTTTTTATCTTCTTTTTCTTAGATAAGTCCCTTTAACATTTCATATAATAAGGGCTAATTTAGATCAGGTGGTCAGGTCACTTCTCCTGGGAGAAGTGGAATTCATACAAATGGATTAGAAAGAGAGGCAGGGAGCAAAGTGGGGACAGCCAGGCAAGGAGCTCTCTGAGAGTGGGGTGGGAGGGCGGGTGTCTTCCAGGGCCCCCCGGAATCTGCACTCACGACCATGGTGGCAGCAGAAGCAGGGGGCTGAGCACAGGTCTGCCCTTTGGAAACAGCCTGAGAAAAGGTGATTCTTTAGGGGCTGGGGGGTAATGCAGGCTGTGCCTTTGGGCACCCGGACTGATTCTGGCAGCAGGCTGACTGGGGAAGCAGGTGCCTATTGTCCGGGTGAAGTGATGCATGGAAAGTCACTTGTCACTTCCCAGACAAGGAAGCCCCAGCTCAGCGCTTAGATCACTTGACCGAGGCCACAGTGCTAATAGGTGGCAAAACTGCTTCTCTCCAGGGCCCAGTGTCTTTCTTTTCACACTGCTACACACCCTCACGATGCTTGGCAGGCTGAGCTTTAGAATGGGGTTCACAGCCCTGGTGGTTGTTACAGCGATGGAGTGGGTATCCCAAGTGGCCATGGGCTCCTATTAGACACCAGGAGCCCTTGGGTAGGAGAGGAGACTTGGGCCAGATCCTGCTTCACGCTCAGACAGCCATCTCATCCTGGAATCCCTGCTACTCTGAGGATTACACAAGAGCTGGGCAAAGGCCTCAGTCCAAGAGCAAGTCCATTCACATAGAGGGAGAGCCCTGTATGAAGGGGATCATTGGCCAAAGGCCTGACTTGGAGCACCCATGAACTCACAGGGCTGACAGCACACCCATTGAGTCTTCAGATACAGAAATACCTGGTGCTGTGTCTGACACACAGTAGGTGCTCAATCTCTGGTTGCTATTATTACATTAAAGACTTAATTTCCTTCTGTAGAAATTGAATTGGAAGCTGGATTTCCTTCTGGGCTGAGACCTGGGGAGCTCTCCAGGGCCAGGGCTGGGGGAACCAGATGAAATTTGTTCCTAATGGGGGTTCTGTGGAAGCTCAGCAAGTACTTCTATCAAATTAGCAGGCCCACCAGACACAGGGGAGCAGCTTTCTTCCTGAGCCTGGGCCCTGCCATCCCTTGTCCCTTGAAAATCAGATTACCAGGAGGGCAGGGCCAGGGAGGAAACTGAACTAACACAATTACCAGCCCCAGCATGTCCGTCTGAGCCTGGGGACAGGGTGGGGAGGAGGGGAAGGCAGCGGGGAGTCAGAGCCTCTCTCAGGAAATTATGAATCTGAGAAAGTGGACCGGATGAGCCCACCCCTGCTGCAGGGCCTGGTCTCCACCGTCCCGTCTCGGGAGTGGTTGCCTCATCTCCTGCTGTTCCCACAGAGCGCCCGAAACAGGGGCCTCTGTCCTCCCTCGAAGATCAGTGTGGGAATTCCTTTTATAGCTGTGATCCAGCCTTGGCTTGCCTCTCCCTGGTGCTGGGGTGTTTGTTACCCATCAAGGCCTTCCACCTCATTATTGGTTCAAAACCCGCCAACTGTAGGCTTGGGGGGGTGAACACACAATACAGTATACAGATGAGGTATTATAGAATTGTACACCTGAAACCTCTATATAATTTATTAACCATTGCCACCCTAATGAATTCAATTAAAGAAAAAAACCCCAGCCAACTGTAGCCAAGACCACTGACATCTGGCCTTAGGTTTGCCACAAACTAGACGTAGAACCTTGGGGACCTTTGCCTCCAATTTCCTCATCTGCAAACGAGGTTCTCGGCCCTGAGGTTGGCATTGTGTCTGTGTTCTCAGTGCCCTTCCACCCTCTCCCATGGCTAAGTTGTGCTTTTTCAGGTGGACTCTGATTTGTCCAAATGCAACAGCCCAGCGCCAGGCCTCTTGCCATCTTAGCCTCAGGAGCCATCATGGGTGTTGCCCTGGCCATGGCGTCCTTTCAGACTCTCCCTCAGTGGCTGGGGGAAGCTGCTCTCACCCCACGATGGGAACAAGGCAGTGTGTCGCTCTGGCTGATTGTGATGGAGGAAGCCAGCCCTAGACGAAGCAGACACACGGGGAGGCAGGGCTGAGAGAGCGGCAGGGAAAGAGACAGGCCTGATGAATCATGGGGCCACGCCACCACAGGGCTTTTCAGTTCTGTGGGGAGCCAGTCAGTCGCAGTCATTGTTCCTGTGGTTTGAGCTGCATTTTCTGTCACTTGCCACCACCAGTCTCCCTATGGGGAGAGGTTTCTTTCAGGTTTAAAAGTGCTGGAATTCCTGAGAGGAAATTGGCTTCTCTGTCCTTTCCATCCAGTGATATCAGTCCCAGCCCTGGACACACCCACTCTGTTTCCCCGGGGAAGGGAGATTAGCAATCTGCTGGAAGATTCCTCTCGTCTCCCACCTGGTCAACAAGCTAGGAGGGATCGGAATCTTTCTAGGCCACACAGCAGAAGCCCATCCACAAAAGATGACGCAGAGGAGGAGGAGGAGGAGGAAATCCTCATAACTCAGCCTGGTTACTGAGCCACTGCACTCCCTTTCGCTGCTGCTGCCACTTTAAGATGGATTTCTGTCACTTGCACCCAACACTTCACTGAAAACCATTCCATCCTTCTTTGTTTCCCAGCCACTAACACTGTGTCCAACACATAATAGACTCTCAGTTAAGACTATGACTACTTCCCATGATCTGGACTCTTCCACCAATTTTGCCAGGTCAAGATTGTATTCATGTTTTTGGTTGTCTCTTTGGAGGAGCAGGTTAGATCTCTGTGGAGGCCGATTCAGCAAGCACCTGCCAAGCACTGTGTGTTAGGTACAGGGTAGGTGTTTTCTCATGGATAATTTCATCCGCTATCCCAAACGGCTCCAGATAATTTTATGCCCACTTCTGACACAGAGCAACTGAAGCTCAGAGAAGTTAAGCAACTTTTGAGTCACACAGCTAATACTGGCCAAGCCAGGAAGGAAGGGCACGTCTTCTTAGAGTCACACTCTAAGTGTGTGGTTAGGTGATAAGTGTATGGTTGGTTAACAGAACACCCAAGGCCCTGAATGTCCTTCCCAGCTTCCATTACTAGAAAACCCTCCATGGCCGTGAGCCTCTTCGGGCGCTGGAGGAAGTGGTCTGCGTGCAGCCCGTTAGTTCTGCCCTGGAGCCTTTGGCCAGTGCTGGGGTTGCAAGCAGGAAGGGCCAGAGGCAAGGAGGCATCATTCAAGGGCAATGGCCCATGGACAGGGTTAAGGTAGGTGAACCTCACCCAGTTCCCACATGAAACCAGAAGCATAAAGCAGAAGGACCAGAGGGCAACCATGTGAGTATGCGCTCCCTCTTCTGTTTTTCTTTTTAAATGTGTTTATTGAGATATAATTTGTATCCCGAAAACTCACCCTTTTAAAGTATATAATGGTTTTAACTCTATTTTCAGTTGTACAACCATCACTACAATCTAAGTTTAGAACATTTTTTAAAAGATTGTATTTATTTATTTTTAGAGAGGGGAGGGGAGGGAGAGAGGGAAAGAAACATCAATGTGTAGTTGCCTCTCATGTGCCCCTACTAGGGGCCTGGCCTGCAACGCAGGCAGGTGCCCTGACTGGGAATCGAACAGGTGACCCATTGGTTCACAGGCCGGCACTCAGTCCACTGAGCCACACCAGCCAGGGTAGTATAGAACATTTCATCACCCTCAAACAGAAACCCTACATCCATTAACAGTCACTCCCTGATTACCCCCAACCACCCTTCTCCCCAGCCCTAGGCACCTTAGTCTTGCCTTCATCTTCCCGTTTCTTTAGATTTGCCTATTCTGGACATTTCACATAGTGGAATCACCCAATATGTGGTCCTTTGTAACTGGCTTTTTACCTAGCATGATGTTTTCAAAGGTCATCCATGTGGTAGCATGAATCAGTACTTTATTCCTGTTTATGGCCAAATAATTTTATGTATTGAGGACTGTCCAGAAAAAGTCCAGCCATTGTTAAGGTAACAAGAACAGTTGCATGTCATCAAGGTAACCTAGCAGCCAAGGAGAGTGGACTGGAATGTGCATGTGTGAACAATGATGGCTTCACTGTACTAGTCACTGGGGGCGGTAGACACTTTTGAGTGAGCTTGTGTGCTGTGTGGCCATTGCATTCAAAATGACTGAGCGAGTAGAGCAATGAATCCGCATCAAATTTTGCATCAAGCTTGAACATTCCTCCATGGAAACTATTTGGATGATTCAGAAGGCCGAAGCTGTGGGCAACTGGTGATTGGCAGCTTCATCACAACAACATACCTGCTCAGGCATCACATCTTTTTGGTGAAACATCAAATCACCCAGGTGACTCAGCCACCCTACAGCCCAGATTTGGCAACCTGAGACTTCTAACTTTTCCCAAAACTAAATCACCTTTGAAAGGGAAGAGATTTCAGCCCATGGGTGAGATTCAGGAAAATATGACAGGGCAGCTCATGGTGACTGGGAGAACTGTGTGAGGTCCCAAAGTGCCTACTTTGAAGGGAATTGAGGTGACACTATCCCATGTACATTGTTCCTTGTAGCTTCTTCAATATATGTATCTATTTTTCATAGTAAATTGCTGGGTCCTTTCTGGACAGACCTCATATACCATGTTTGACTTATCCATTTGTCAGTTGATGGACATTCGGGTCATTTCCACTTTCTGGGTATTATGAATAATGCCGCCACGAACATTTGTGTGCACATCTTTTACGCTCCCCTCCTCTCTGGGCTTATCTCTGTGTGCCTGCCCACTCCCCACTCTCGTTTTCCTTCCCACATAAACATTTCCAGTGCATGCAATGTGTAGCTTTAGTTTTATGTGTTCATGATAAATGTGTATGCCTCTTGTGTGAGTGCATTTTAATTTATGTACATGATATTATGTTATAATTATTCTATTTTTTCTTCACTCAGCACTGTGTTTTCAGGGTCCATCCACGCGGTCCTGAGCAGCACAGGTGACTCAGCAGTGCTGTGCGGCCCTTGGGGAGGGCTGCTAGCACATTTTGCACACCTACTCCCACAGAAGCAAACGTCTTCCTGCCCCCACCTCCCTGACATCACCCACAAACCCGTGGTGGACGCCCTAGTACACGCCCCCTTTGGGGTCGGGTGAGAAGGCCTGAGTGTTTGTCCAGGAGTGGATTGCTGCGACACAGGACATGCACACACTTACTTTGAGTAGTGCTGATTGTGGACGGTCTCCGGACGGCAGGCAACAAGACTGGGGATGCAGGGAGGAAACAGAATTGTTTTCATCCATTTTTCTCACACAGAAATAATAGCCCAAACACACTCACCACGCAGATCTGCAAAGCTCCAGGACACCAGCACTGAGATGCATGGTGCCCAGGGAACGAAAAAGGTAGACATGCTTTTTTGTCTCATGTCTTACATATTTGGCTAAGTTTCTAGAACAATGACTCCATTTAAATATTCTGGTCTCAGAAAGTGAGGTTGCTCTTAATCCCTCACAGATTAAAATTTTGAAGGAAAACTACTGGTCCCATAACTTTCCTTTGTGCAAAGATCTGTGACCTTGTGATGACCATTTTTGTGTTTTGTGACTGAAGAGGCGGTGCTAGGAGGGAACTGGCTCCTAAAACCCTCCTCAGCACGCAGGAGCTCTGAGGAACGGGAAGGGAGGGTACAAATGACCAGCTGGGAATTTTTACCCCTGATTTGGACTGACTCCCTAGGGAGAGAGGTTGAAATCCGTGCGCATAGTGGAGCCTGAGAAGTGTCTTTCCTGGGGCAATTCCTACATTATGGGCCGACTGACCATCTCAGCAAAGCTCAGGACAGTCATATCACTGCAGGTCTCCTGAAGAGAAGGTGGTTTCATTTCATTTATTTATTTTTAGAGAGAAGGGAAGGGAGGGAGAAAGACAGGGAGAGAAACATCGATGTGTAAGAGATACATCAATTGGTTGCCTCTCACACGCTCCCAGCTGGGGACCTGGCCTGCAACCCACGCGTGTGCCCTGACTGGGAATCAAACTTGTGACCTTTTGGTTCACAGGTTGGCATTCAATCCACTGAGCCACACAAGCCAGGGCATTTTTATTTTTATTTTTTAATATTTCATTTATCTATTTTTGGAGTGGCTTCATTTTAAAGAACTCACTGCAAGGTTACCCTGCAGCCCCATGCCCAAGGGGGCCTCTTTTCACACAATAGACGGGCACCATCATTAATTAGTCTTCTGCAAAGAAATAATTTGTATATAATGTGACTCCGTTTGTCCTTATTTTGGTTTTTCTTAAGTTCTAATTTCCCATAACTGGCTTTTCTTAAAGTGTAGGCCATACTTCTGCTGGACAGGCCAGAACTCTGCGTGCACAGCCCCAGCATGTCGCAGGAAGGACAGTCACTGGGAGGAGACATGGTGCCCGGTGCTCCCGCAACCCACTGCCACTCCTTTCCCTTCACAGGCCTCTGGTCTGCAAATTCTAGCTCAGAGGCACAGCTCCTGTGGCTGGCTTTACTTGGAAGTATTCAGGACAGAAAGAGAACCCAGCATTTTACAACACTGAGCTTCATTTCAAGTGCCACTTTCTTGTAGATGCTGAGAGGGAACGGACTAGGACGAAGAGATAGATGACATCTTTGGAGGAGTCGTCAGGGCCTCTCTACTGCCACTTGTCCTCAAAATTTTGCATAATACCAGCATTGTGGACATCAGGTCAGCGGTCAGCAGGTCACTGGCCCTGAAAGAAGACACAGTTATGATGACAATAACAGCTCTCTTCATCCAGTGCCAGTGGCCTGCTTTATATGTATTTTTACTAATCCACACAGTAATACTGCAAGATAAGCCTCATCTCAACTTTGTGTATGAGGCAATTCAGGTTCCGGAGCCTGTCCTGTGTCACAAAGCAGAGATTTACCTGAGCCTCTCCGGCTCTTCAGGCCACCTTCTTTCTGCTGCTCGAGGCGACCCTGGGCCCCCACTTTTCAGCCCACCACAGAGCTCACCTCTCCCTGACTCACTACTTCCACTATTCTGGGGCCACTGGGCTCTGACTCAGAGCACAAGGGAAGGGGGTTTCTTGGCATTAGGAAGGTACACAGGGCTCAGCTGGAATAAATATGCTAGTTCCCTCTCTGCTGGGATGGAGGGGGAACAGCAGTAGCAGAAGTGCCCAGAAGTGGGCAGGAAAGGCCGAAGGGGCATGAGGTTACAAGAGGCTGCTTCTCAGTCTCACCCTCTGAGCCTGCTGCCGCTCACAGAACAGGGTCCGTAGTGTGTCCTCAGGGGGGGAGGAACGAGCAGCTGAAGCATGCCTGGAAAACCGGGCAGCTGGACCTCTCCTAGCCCTTGAAGTGACACTGAGGACCGAGAAGAAGGAGGTCTCTGTGACTGTGGGCTCAGCAGGGGTCGGTGTCACGGATGGTTTCCCTCTCCCTCTGCCTTTGCAACAACCTGGGCTCCCGAGCCTGACTGCTCATGGGGCTTAGCAGGTTGGTCAGAGAGGGGAAAGGAAGGAACACTGGGGAGGGGAAGGTGCAAAGCTCTGGGGAGCATCCCTAGCGCACTTGGCGTGGGGGGCAGGGACTGGGAGTTCCACTTGATGGAGCTTGTGAGGCAGTGATGCGCACCTGAGCGGGTCATGCCTCCCACAACTCTGGGTGGTGCCATTCAAGTAGACTACCAGGCACACCATGGGCTGCAGAAGCATAGGAGTGGAATTGGCCCTAGGCACCTCCTAGAGATCATCTTAGAAAGGCTTATCATTACTCTAGATTTGATGGCGGGATACCTGGAGATTAAGTCCCATCCAGGAACCGAAGAGGTCATCTGCTGTTGTGAAGTGAGCTGCTACTCCTAGCAAGGGCCTGGCCAGAGATCTCCTTTCTGGTTGTCAAAACCTTGTCCTTGGCTTTCTAGGCACCCAGGGCTGAAGGGCCAGCGTCCTTGATATATCACTGCATCAGCATCCCAAAAGCCAATCCCAATTAAACACAAAGTCTAAGTGGTTTCTCTGGACACAATAGCTGATTCTCTTGAATGAAGACATAGGTTGGCCTCTCAGCCCTGCTGTTCCAATAATTCCCAACTCTTGTGAATTTGACTTCTTTCCGGAGGAGATTCCAGAGGCAGGCTTGCTGTTGGTCCTCTGCCTTTTTGGGCTCCCATCCTCTTCCTGAGTCTCCGTCACCCCTGTTGTCCAGTACACCAAGTTCAAGATCAACCTTGCCAACCCCTCCCTCCCCCCTTCTGAGGGGAACCCAAGAACTCACTTTTCCCTGAATTCTTCATTGCACACGTGTTCACCTGAAGGACGGAGGGCTGAAAAACAGTGTAGGTGTTTAGCAGGCAGGGGGGCTAAACATCTCCCTTCAGGGATACCTCAAGTATACCTGCCAATCTTAGGAGGAAGTGAGCTGCCGACCGTACTCTGAATCAGGAGAGAGGTCAGTGGGTCAGATGTGGCCACTGACTGGGCTCCGCTGGCCTCACAAGAAATAAGAGCACCCTGATTCCGCAGGAACCCAAGCCTGGGACACCCTCACCGGTCTCTCCACAGAAGGACACGCTGGGGGAGGTGTGGGGTTTGGATTCTGGCCTGAGCAGGACCGATTTGCCTTTGTGCCAGTCCTTGCCCCTGCAGTCGGCCAGACCTGGAATGAGACAGTCTCCACCAGCTGTTCTACCTACTGGGGCTGGGCCCGCGGCTGTCACATTGGCACTGACCAGCCTTCCACAGCAATGCTCAACTTGGCAGTCCTTGCCCGTGAATTCCAACCCAGGCAGCTGCTTGAGGAACAAAGTGCTGGGAGTCTCCTTTGGACAGGGAAGTTGAAAACAGATAATGATAAAGGGATCTGAGCTGTAAGCTGTTTCTCAGAGCTGGTTCAGGAGAGAGATCTTACCAGCACCTTGTAGCCAAGGAGAGCACGGCATTGTGAACCAGTTTTCTTGGGCCTGCAACCAGGCAGATTCCACTCAAATTTATTCCTTCCTCTTCTGGTCCTTACAGTTTGAAAGGTCTTCCGTTGTTGAGTCCCTGTCTTCCTAAAACCTGATGACCTTAGCTCCTGCCCTCTGGTCCCCTTTTTTCTTGCAGTTTCCCGGGTGTTGATTGGTCCTCTCTGAAAGTCCTCCAAGGGATTTATTGACAACTCCTGGTGCTGAAACATCAGGACAGCCAGCATTCGGCAACCAGAGTTGCTGAAAGGTACAGGGACAAGTCACTCGTTCATCTTCGTGTAGGTCCCATGGCTGATTTTGTGAGGATGGTCCAAGCTCAGCTGGCCGTTTTTCCTTTGCATAAAGCTTTTCCCTCACGCCCTGCCTCCTCACATGCCATTTTCAGTCCCTTGTGACTGCTGGGTGAGGAGTCATGCTGGGTGAGGGTGGGGAGATCAAGGTAAGCACCACCCCTCCCCCAATTAAACCACATCTAGGAACAGCAAGATGTGAGGAGAGCACTAGCCTTAAAAGCCAGAGTCAGCCACTATCTGGCCGTGGGCTCTCCATCTCTAAAAGGGGCTGGACTGGATGATGTAGCTAACCACCCCCACCTCCTTCAGGAGGTCAAAAGGCTAAATTAGGCGTGAGCTCATCTATGACCTCCCAGTCTCCCTGACCCTTGCGCTGGCTTCCCTTCCTGGCAGATGTTTTTACTTGAAAAGCTGGTTCTCCCGAGTATAATTCCATTGCCTCGGTTCCATCAGCAATTCAAAACCTCCCTCTCTTGTATGTCTCTGCCTGCCCTCTCCAAGTGCCACGAATGTGCTCTTGGATCTCTATCCCAGATCTGTCCTGAGGGTTTAGTGGGCTGGGATGAACTCTGACCCTTTTCCCCTTAGCTAAGCCCAACATTGCAAAACATTTCTCACACACACACACACACACACACACACACACACACACACCCCCCAATCCTGCATGGAAAACTCTGGTCAAAACTTTCCTTCAGCACAACACAGAGCATTTCCGTGGCTTGCCACTCTGCTTCTCAGGGCTGGCCCAACTCCAGATGGGGGATTTCAGCTCAGAAGGCCAGAAAGGCTTGCTGTCCCAGCTCTGAGGTCTGGGTCATCTCCAGCACCACCATATTAAGACTACAGTTTACCACTCCTCCCCCAGCCACTGCAGACTTGCTGCCTAAGCAAGGATCTGCAAGGCCCCACTCAGCCAGGACTGTTTTCTCTTTCTTTTTTTTTTTCAAGTTCCCAGCTCTGTCTTTAGATAGTTGGCTCCCCAGTTGGAGTTGGTGTCCAAGGCTCCAAACTCAGCTTTAGTCAAGTCCACTCTGATGGGGATAATTGACTTTTTCCCCTGTGGTTTCAGATTAAGGTTTGCTAATAGTCAATCCTTCCTCCGTAGAACTTTCTATATTCCTTGGCAGACCCCATCCAAGAACGTCTTTTACGTGGTGTGCACGTTGCTGTCAACAAGCAATGAGACCCAGAAAGAGAGGATGTGCTAATGAAGCCAACACCAGTGCTTTCTGGTCCCTCCCTTCACACTGTGCCAAGACAGGCATTCTTTCCCCGTACTACAGATGAACTCGGGGCTCTAAACTGTTACACGCTTGCCAAAGACCATGGCTCACAGACTGGTTCTGGTGGGCACTGTGGAGGTATCCCGAGAAGGCATCTAGACAGCCCATGGAATGGGAAAAATCAGATTTTAGAGTTAAGAGGGACCTTCGCATTTCAGTTTCCAAGAATTTGAATAATTTGCCCAAGACTCATGTAGCTACTCCACTGAAGAGCCAGTATAGAATTCATTACTTTTGCTGGTACAAAGCTATTGCTAGCCTATTTGCAGGTCTCTCTTAGGAGGAAGAAAAAAGAAGTCAGCCTTAAAAACTTAAGGTAGGGTCTTGGAGAGACTAAAAATGTTAGAAAACATTGATCTGAGCCTTGGCTGTGTAGCTAAGTTGGTTGTAACATCATCAGGATGTGCAAGGTTGCCAGTTCGATTCTCAGTCAGGGCACATACAAGAGTCAACCAATGAATGCTAAGTAAGTGGAACAACAAATCTGTCTTGCTCTCTGCCCCTTCTTCTCTCTAAAATCAATAAAGAAAAATAAATAGGGATAACTGTAACTGAACAATGAAAAAAGACAAAAAATAATAATATAAAAGGAGGAAACATTGACTCTGAGATATGAGGAGAATATAAACAAAAATGGTGCTAGGGGTGGGCCCCAAATGGCATGACCTCCCCAGGAAGCCGAGTTGGGAGTCTGTTTCCCCGTGAAAGCCCATGCCAATCACCAACAACCACGCACTCACTTGTTTAGGTCTATCTTTAAGTGTGCTGGTGTTCGGGTGATTATGTGATCATTACTTAATGGAATTTATGCATTCAAGAAAAGAGAATTTCTCCCAAACCAATCTGCATTTTTATTGATGTGCAATATTGTAAATTCAGGCTTTTACTTGGGGATTGTGGAGTGTTGGTGACCAAGTGTTTCAGATGCCAGCCCGCACCATGTTCAATGCCAACCCTATGGATCTGGAAAGCTGTCAAACCACCTCGCATTGAATTTCTTCCATTGTGGTCTTCCTCATCTCCTTCCCTCCCAGTTTCCCTATGCCATAAGAATGTCTCTCATGCCCAAGAATCCTGGGTTTGCACCCAGATTTCTTAGTATTTTACTGACTTTCTCTGGTGTGGGGCACTAACAAAGCCACATAGTGGGAGACTTGCAAGCTAGTGTTCTGTACTGCAGCTGAAATATTCCATTAGCTCATGGCTCTGGGCTCCAGAAAGAAGTCATTTCCCAACTTCAGTAATTTGAAATGCTAGATATCCCACTTCCTTCCAGCGGGACGTCTCACAGATAAGCACAGCCGGACCCTGAAGCACTGCTTGAGTAAAACCTGACGAGTGACGGAAATTGAGCAACTCCCCCTGCTTGCTCCTGGCCACAGGAGCGCTGGCCCCATGTTTACCTTTGTCCCGAAACCTCCATTTTCAGAAGCATTTTACCACCTTTGTCCTAACAGTAAAATGCAACTAGGGTACCAATGGCTCAGATTTTCTTTTCTCACACACACTTTTCCTCTGTTGTGAGCAGAGAGCACTGTTCTTTGAAGAAATTCAAAGTCACTTCCAAGCTACTTGAGTTCATGTTATTTCACTCCAGAACGAGCACTCGAGGGCAACAAACGCGCACTCAGGCTGCAGCACACCTCCTGGGAGAACCACACACCTCGCCCAAAGCCATTACCCCGCTGCTGTGGGCAGGTCGGGACTCACCGAGCCTCTCTTCACTGGAGTACCTCCGCCCTGGCACAGTGTCCGGCTCAGGGCGTAAGGTAAGGACAGGCTTTCTTTGGAAGGTCTGTTTTCCTCACAAGAGTCTTGGTTGGTAAGAATTTCTCAGTAAACTGAAGGAGGCAGCTTTACAGGCAGGATATATAAAGTTTTGGTTTAATTATTATTATTATTATTTATTATTTATTATTATTTTTTTTAAGGAAACAGGTTTTCAGTGCCTGCCCGAGACAGCACAGGGAGAGCAATCTGATATTTGGGAACATCAGAACACATCATTTCTTTAGTGTGTCATGTTGCTGCACTGCCTTCCTCCCTCAGTTCCAGTTAATAAAAGGGTCAATGCCAGGATCTTGCAATCCCAAGACCATCTAAGCCTGGTAAAGGAGACCAAGTCGATGATACCTCTCCCGACCATACATTTTGTTGTCCAGATGTGACCTTTGTCCCAGTTCCAAAAGTGACAGTGACCACTGGCAGGGATGTGGAGTACCAGTTTGTCTTTTTGTCTTCGGCGTGGCTTTGAATTAAGTTTCTAACTAGGCAAGAATTAAAACAGGAAAGAAATGGAGGAGGAGAGGTGTCTAAGCAACGGAGTCTTCCCTGGCAGAGAAGAGGAGGCCGTGAGAAGCGAACAACAGGTTTATTTGCATACACACAGGGGAAGAGTTAGCATCGCTGGGTGGGCCTGTGAGGGGTAAGGCTTCAGCAGAGGAAGGCACCTTGACAAACAAGGGGCTCCCGGCTCAGTAAATCAAGCACAGTAGCAGCCTTCGTTTGCCCCTTGCCAACTACTCATTTAACTCATTTACCCGCTGCCCTAGAGACACAGGAATCACAAAACCAGGTGGAAAATAACGTGAAGAGAAACGGTTTTTTAGGTCTGGACCAGCCACTTGAAATTTTAGGTACAGGATGCAGAAAGAAACATAAGAGGCACTTCTGAGCAGCTCTCAATTTAATCAGTGCCACTGTCCTGCTAGTAAAAATACCCATCACACAAGAATCCGGGGATTAAATGTGCCTCCGAAGTCGGAACATCAATTCTGTAAGGGGTCGGACAAAGGGACCCTGGAAGTGGTTCCTGCTAGGTTTCCAGGACCATGACCACAGAAGACAGATTTCTGGAAATGAGAGCGGAGTGGCTACAGAGACAAGCATTTCTCAGCCTGCTCCTGTGGGGCCTATTTCCTGGCACGCCGATTCTGGGGTGCTGGGAAGAGTCTCTCCCGAGGATTAAAGGCATCCTTATTAAAAAATGATCTTTCTTGGATACTAAAGTTGAACCAGAATGAACCTTGACTTCTGAGTATCCAAATGAGATTAAGGCTGTTAACACGAAAAGAGTGAGTTCTGTATTTGGGAGCAGTAACTGCTAAGTGACTAGTTCACAAGAGAACTTGAACTATTTCTTTATTCTCCAGGAACATATGCAGATTATCCTCAGAGAAGTCAGGAAAGGATACCTTCTGATTAATTAAAACAGAAAGATTGGGTATGCTGGCTAGGAAGGGGAAGAGAAACACACACTGAATGATTGTATTTTTTTGTTTTTTTTTTTGTATATAAAGGATTAAAAAATTCCAATTTAATAAATTTTGGAAAAGCAAATGTAAAATGACTTGGGTTTATAAAACCAGAATTTACAATAATCTGTGAATAGTCAACAACAAATCATAAAACCATTTTGATTACAAATCCAAATAATTCTAATGGTTACAGAATCACTTTTCCCACTTCCCCCGTGAGATCACAGGTGTTAAATTGTAAGCACCCCCACCGCTACTCACACCCCTTCCTCTCCTTCTCCAAAGGCAGTGCTTTCGCACCCAAGTCACCTCACCCATACCGGCACCTCTTTCCCTTCCCAGAGCTTAGCAAAATGGTGTCTCCTTCTGGCTTAGGTCAACAACCTTCTTTCATAAATAACCTCTCTTCTCTCAGTGCCTATGTCCATCCCAGTCTTCCTTCTCCACAGGTTGTCTCCCCTTGGTCCCAGTCCCAGTAGGACAGGCCCTCCTCTGAAAGGATCAGTGAGGCCACACTGGTCACACCACGGGTCCTCCCTACGCCAGCGCCGGCCGGGCTGCCAGCTGGGCTCCCAACTCTCCGGCACCTCGGTGCCCAAGAAAGTTATGGCACTCTCCTCTCTCTCTCCCTCATTTCTTTGCCAGTATTCTGCCTTTTCATGACATCCACAAGATATCTGGTCATTCCTGGTTCTTCTTGTCCTGCACAACCCTCCACTGACAACCAAGTGACTGACTATCACTGCAATGCTGCGGATCTCCTGGTCTTTCCCTCCTCGCAATCTTTTATCTACCTCCATGAAACGAAGTCTCTCCTAGGAGCCAAGAGTCTTAAACCAGTGACCCCTCTTTCCACACCCTCTGCTTCCTGACAGACCTACTCAGTAAGGATCTGTTACTTCAGGATGCCCACTGCTCTGCAAGATCCGGTCAGAACACCACAGCCTCTGTCAACAGCAAGCCTGAGGGAAGATGCCAGGCCCGCCAATGCTCACCAATCACGTGGGGTTGAGTTAAATTAATATAGTACCATACTCTGTTCTTTACTATACCTCTTAACACACATATAACATCCCCTTTAGTAGTTTGAGCACAAAGCTCTTGAGAGCTGTCTTTTCCCCTTCTTTCAATACACTTAGACGCTACTGCATGTCACCAAGGAAGCGCCTGCAGGCCTTCTGGGTGCCTCTTAGAACTAAGCATCTAACTGGTTAAAGTGTTACCCACAACTAGTTACATTTTATGGCCTCCATACAGTACGTTTTGCGTTTTGCTGCGTTGCTCAATTTGCAATCAGTGAAATTTATCAGGGATCTATGTTCTCTTGAATCTGATCTTAAGTGCTAACCTCTCATCAGCATTACAAATGCTCCCCTTTCAGTCTGTCTACGTTAAATGCTCAATGTAGAAGTGCTACTGAGAGAAAACATGGAAGATTTCTTTAAGAAACGAACCATGCTTTCCTTTCCGGCACAGCCAATGGGCTGAAGGCCCGTTTCCGGTCTCCTCTCCAGTCTTTCGGCCCAGACCCACTACTCACTGGCGGCAGCACCGGCCTTTGCCGGCACTAGTCGTTACGGCCAGAACAGTGAAGACCAGAACACCTACGGCACGTAAACAAGGTGAGATGGCAAACAACACGGGTCCACAGACCCTTCTCTGATGGAGGATGAAGGAGAGGTCTGAAACAGCGAGCTCGTGCGTGCCCGTGCGCGCGCACACACAAGAACGAGTCCAACGTCTCAACAAGGGTTTACTTTAACAGAATCTGCGTGGGTGCCTATGCTTACGTTTTACTAGAAAGGAGTCACTTGGATTTTTCCCTTTCTTAACACAGCACAAGCCAATGGCCAACTAAACATCAGACCCATTGTTAAATAGAAGGGAGCAGCATCAGACACAAAATTCAGGCCCTGGTTTTATGTGCCTTTAATACTTTTTTTTTTCCTTTCCTTTGTGTTCACTAAACAGGCTTAAAATTTTTTTTTTGTAAAGCTCCTTTATGTAGCTTTTTTTCCCCTTTGTATTTATCATGTTTTTAATTTCTTCTCTGAGGAGGAATTCTCTGAATCTGTATCTTCCAATTCGACTCGGTGCCTTTTGAGGCCACTATGGCCACGAACAGCCCTGCTGCTGTCCACGCCTGGGGGGTCAGCGGGGTCCTCTCTCGTTCCAGCACTGGGGGTCTCACAGGCCATTTCAGACCCACAACAATCTTTGTGTAGGAGTGTCCCTGTCAGGGACAAGTTACGGTCAGTGTCTGAACACCCTGGGGAAGAGCAGGCCACTGCTTCCAGCTCCCCAAAGTTCTGTCCATTGTTGTGGAGGTGAGGCGGGCGGGGGTGTAAGCGTCCATTGTTGTGGTTAGCACAGATGGTTTCGAGGCTCCTCTCTTCACTGTCATCAGCCTGGGTCCTGGGACAGTTGCCAGTCTCACTGCTGAAAGTGGAGCCAGACGCCTTGGGGACAGGAGAAGAGGGCGGCTCCTCAGCCCGGCTGCTCAGGGCCTTGCTCAGGGCCTTCCCATTGAGCTTCTTGGTTTCATAAGAGTGTTCTATAGAGCCACCATTGTTAGTGTCCTGAGAGGTGTCCTCTGATGCCTCTGCCCAAGAGTGGCAGCTGTGCTCATGGCCTGGGGCAACGCTGGGATTTCTAGAAGTCTCTTCTTTCAAAGCATCCTTGTTCTGGCCTTCAGGGGGCAGGTCTTGGTTCCTCGGGGCCATGGCGGTGTTTAGACAGGCTTCCTTACTGGAAGAAGGGGCTGGGTTGTCCTTATGGCTGGTTCCTGCTCTCCCTTCATCTGCTTCCCCAGATACCAGGGAGCTCTCTCCATCTTTGTTTGAGTAGGAGATATAGGAATAGCGGAGCCACTTGTAAGCTTTATAAATCTTCCGCTCAACTGACTCTATGTCCGACGTTGGTGATGCCCGACTTGGCTGAACCTCCAGAGCAGAAGTGCTCCGCTCAGGGGAGGACGTGGGGGAGGAAGAGAGGTCATCCACTTTAATCTGGGGATAATCATAGTTGTCTTCGCCAATGTAGGTGTTGGAGGGCTTGGGTGGGGCGCTGGGCCTCTCTTCTCGGGGTGTCTTTTGTCGGCGCCGCATGGCATTCCGCTGCCGGGTGGATGCTCGGCGTTCATTCAGCTCCTCCTCGTCCTCAGAGCTGCTGGAGCTGCTAGAGCTGCTGGACTCATCTTCAGGGCTGGGAGACCGGGGACGGGGGAAGAGATCTGTGTCCAGTTCAACTTCACAGGCATTTTCTTCAGAATCAGACTCATTGGAAAGCGCCAGGAGGCGTTTGTCCTGGTAGCGCCGCAGGGCTGACAGGCGCTGCTGGCGAGAAGCAGCATCCTCGCACGTGGGTGGCGGCGGAGTTGCAGCCACTGTGTTTGTGGTGGTGACCCGCAGGGGCCCTAGGTGGAAGGCGCTGTCGGCAGACTCATCCACTGTGGGAGGAGGGGAGTGGGGCAGCGAGGCCGAGGACTCGGAGTCGGTGTAGCCCGAGCGCTCGCTGACCCCTGCGTGCAGCTGGAGGATGGTGCTCTCACTCAGGTCGCTGTCCGAGTCAGAGCTCCAGCCCTCGATCTCACGGCGCACCAGAGAGTCAAAGAAGGCCATCATCCGGGGGTCCTCCTGTACAGACTGGTTGGCGTAGTCATGCGACAGGCCACTCCCACTGTTCAGCACAAGGCTGATGTACTCTTCGTGGGTGTAGAGGCAGCGGGAATCATCCTCAATCCGACCGTCCAGGTCTCCGGTACATCCTGGCTGCTTGTAGGGGCTCCAGATCTGCACAGAAGGTGAAAACAAAACCAACAGAGCTGACTGGAAGGTACTGTAAAGCTGGTCATGATAAAGAGCACCAAGGCAGAGCTTCCCCAGGCCCTTCCTGTCATTTAGCCAGGACTTGCCAAGCAACTTTAGAAATACATTCTTTATCAGACTGGATTGTGTTGGGCACATACGAAATCCGAGGCTTCTAAAGCCAGATGTGGAAAAAAACATGGTCTGGAACACAGCATTAATCAGGAGACCTAAGTCCTGTCACTAGACCCAGGACAATTACACACCATCTACCCCACAACCTGCCCACCCTTTTAACTTCCTCTATCGGTAGTATGAAGGTTACAGTGAACCCCTTCATAATCTCAGAGGACAGAGGAGGATTTAACGATTGATCAACGTGTTCAAAACTCTCAGAAGACTGGAGCTGTGCAGAGAGGCACCACTTTGCCGAAGTGAAAACAGACCCAGCAGTCAGTCCTCTGCAACAGTTAATATTTCAGCCTGTAACTCCACTTCTCTCCAACTGCAAGATTTCTATTTTTAACTAATGGGAATCGCTTACTGGAGCTTGATGAGAATAGCCAACTGCCTACACTGCAGTTCCCTCTTGAACATACAGGCATCAGTTTCCCAGGAAACTGGGTTCTCTTAACCGGGGAGCTGCTGGCTTGCTCTCCAGCTCCTCTATCTCCACAGGAAGAGGCAGGACCTCCCTCCCCAAGGCCGCAGCTCCATCCCCTAACATCCCTCCACTCCATGGTCAGACACATGGGCTCACAGCCAAAATGGGGCTGAGCTAGGATTCAAACTCAGGCCTGTCTGAAGACAAAGCCCAACTTTACTAGTTGAATAAATTATACAAAAACCAAGAACAAGGTAATTAAGCTGTCACCGCAAATGAGTACGATTAGCTTCACCTGACTGCCAGACTGGTGCACAGAGCAGCACAAAAAAGCTTGGTTATAATCAGCCGGTAGCCATGGCAACTGAGATGCAATTCCAGGGGATTTTCTTGGCTGACAGGCTGGTGTCTATCTTTAGATGGCAACCAACCCAGAAAGCAGTGGCTCTTCATTCCCTACCCTCTATTAAGTCGATGGCTTCATTTCCCCAAAGCTAGCCAAGGACAAATTCACTTCCATGAATTCACTGAAGCCTGCTAACTCCATGCTTTACTTCAGCTCCTGGGTGGCAGCGCCTCTTTGGAGGATCCCAGTTCAAGAGGGGCTGAAGAAACCTTCTGGGTTAACTCTCTGCCAATTCCCAACTCAGATTCATTCTTCCTTCAACTTTGTGTCCTGCCCACAACTCCTCAGACGTACTCCCTTCGTCAGCTTCATCATCTCACCCAGAGGAGTTCTAATACAGTGTTGCTCCAACTTTGGAGCGCCCGAGAATCACCTGAAGAATAATTACAATGTCGACTCCTGGGCTCTACCCACCCTTAGAGACTCTGATTCTAAGTCATGGGTAGGTATCAGGGTTCTGCACTTAAAAAAATATATATATTTTATTGATTATGCTATTATAGTTGTCAATGAAGAACCCTGAAATGGGACAAGCACTCAAGGAATGAGTAAGTGGGGAGACCAACTTTTAAGAAACACTGGAATACAGTTAGTAGAAAATAAGTAGCTGAAAATAACGGATTTTCCTAAAGAGATTCTCAAATTCTTTGTGAGATTCAATGTTTGAGAAACACTTTTTAAAAATTTTTACGTATTTTCTAGAGAGAGGGAAACATTGATGTGTGAAAGAAACACCTATCAGTTGCCTCTCGCATGCCCCCAACCAGGGACCTGGCCCACAACCCAGGCAGGTGCCCTGACTGGGAACTGAACTCTCCCTTCACAGGCTGGTGCTCAATCCACTGAGCCACACCACCCAGGGCTGTCTGAGAAACATTTAAACATGGCCTTCAGCAATGAGCTCAAGCTATAAATGACTATCTCTGAGAACAGATGTCCAAGAAAATAGAAGTTCGGTGGCCTAGAAAGGAAAATGAAAAATGAGGGATCCTAAAGGCAAAGTCCTCAGGATGTTCTGTGGTCTTAGCCTATAGTCTGGGTCAAATCTGTCACTTCCCCAGTTTAAAAATGGCAAAATGTTACTAACCATGTAGTCTAACATGAAGCTAAATCTACATGTACTTCCCAGTAACTCAGAATTTGCTAACCCAAGGACAAAATATTAATGGCAAGATACCGGTCTAACCATCCAACAACCTAGTTTCTAGGTTCCCGTCTACTGCCCAGGGCCCTCCGTCTTCACGTCAGGAGTGAAAACCACAGCACTGAAAGCCAGCTTTTGTTCTGACTCTGGGATATATTCAGCTGAGGTCGACTTTCATTCCTGAAGCTGGGCGTCATGGAACAAAATGCTGGATCAGGAGGCAGGAGACTGGAGCGTGGGTTCCCACTCAGCTCCTGGTTAGCTAGTGACCTCGGGTGAAGCTCAGCTCCCTCATCTCAGCAGCGAATAAATGAGTGTTATCCACTCCTAAGGTTCAGAGCAAAACAAAACCCCCATTATAGATTGCCAGTCTTCTGGCCTCAAGAGCCTTGCCGCACAAAGCTGCGGGAGCAGGTACAGCAGAAAGAAACTCCAGCCCCACTACTTCACATGGCCCTGGGCAAATAACTTCACTCTTGAAAGTCTCCTTTCTCATCTGTAGAAATGAGAATCATTTCCACAGTCTATGCCAAAGCACCAATAAATGTGGTGCTTCTCTTTCATTTAGCAGCTGAATACCTCAAACAGGAGGTTTTAAAGCCATCCTCAAAGAGACTTTTGAACATCAGAAGTACTGACGGTCCCTGTTATGTCAGTCCTCCCTCATCCATAAAATAACAATTTCAAGCATTTGTGAAATTGTTTTTTTTAAAGATTTTATTTATTATCTTTAGAGAGAAAAGAAGGGAGAGCAAAAGAGAGGCAGAGAAACATTAATGTATAAGTGAGAGATATGTTGATCAGTCGCCTCTTGCATACCGCCAACTGGGGACCTGGCCTGCAACCCAGGCATGTGCCCTGACTGTGAATCAAACAGGCGACCTTTGGTCACAGGCCTGAGTTCAATCCACTGAGACACATCAGCCAGGGCAAACTGTTACTTTCTTTACAGGGAAAATTAACAACTCAGAAGTGAAGCAATCAAAATACAACTTCCTGTGATATGTTAAATGTATCAATAGCTAGACACGCCTCCCCATAGGGCAAGGTTCATGAGAAAAGAAGAGGGATGAGCAGCTCTCTCTCCAAGCCCACTGCAAAATTTAGCTCAAGAGGCTGCTGAGGAAAAGGATGCAGCTCAATTCTTATTCAAACATCATCAGAATGGAAAGCAATTAGGTAACAAGTGTTCTGATCTACACAGGTGACCATGACACGCTTGAGGGAGCAGCTCTAACGCCGTCTTCTCTTTGGACTATTGTAGAGCTGGCCAAAAAAATTAGGCTGTTTTTCCCGTAAGACGGCTCTAATAGGCACTTAGTTGTCTATAATTTCGTTTGAACCAGTTTTGTTAGATTGCACCGTGACAGGTGTCTTATCAGCATGCATTTTAAATAAACTTATCAAAATTGGTGAATTTTTGTGTAGCCATTTTAATACTGAAGATGAAAGAAAGTGACATTTTTGACATATTATGCTTTATTATTTCAAGAAAAATAAAAATGTAATTGAAATGCAAAAAAAAATTTGTGCAGTGTACGGAGAAGGTGCTGTGATTGATTGAACATGTCAAAAGGGGTTTGCAGAGTTTAGTGCTAGAGATTTCTTGCTGGACGATGCTCCACAGTTGGGTAGGCCAACTGAAGTTGGTAACGATCAAACTGAGACATTAATTGAGAACAATCAACGTTCTACCATGCGGGAGATAGCCAAATACTCAAAATATCCAAATCAAGAAAGTTATGGGTAAAAATGAAAAATATGTCTTTTATTTTACAGGAAAATCTAAACAGACATTTTGGCCGACCCAAACTTAACTTAGAAATATGTTTACCTACCAGGAAGAACTACGCAGATAAGGATCTAAACTGCTACTCAAGTGTTCTCTACATTCTGCAATCTGGCTTCTGTGACGGTCCGGACCCACCTCTGGCCTACCTTCCCAGCCTTATTTCTTAGCCCACCTCCCCCTTGGGCTCTTTACTTTGGCCAAACACAATCATTTCAGCCTAAACAGGTCCCACACTTTGCTGCTCCTGAGCATTTATTCATAAGCACAATTTGGAACACAGTAGGTAATCAATAAGTATTTGTTGGTTCAATGAAGTAATTATCTATTCACTCCATTTAGAATGTTCTTCCAACGTTACTCCTCTCCTTCCTTTTGTAGTCTTCATTCTGCAAAGTCTAGTTCAAATATTCCATACACCGAGATTATCCCAGATGGGAATTTTTTTTTTCTCTTCTCACAGCACTTTTTAAATGTCTTTTGTATGCCCTATTGCATTTTCCTTTACCTTTATTTCTTGTCTCTCCTACCAGATCATCAATTCCTGGGAAGACCTGCATTACCTTTCTTTGCCTTTGTGGTCCCCATAGGGACTAGCGCAAATAACATGCAGTAGTTCCATTGCACATATGGGGTGAATAAATATTGGTCTTTGAGAAAAAAATGTCAGCATTTGCCCTATCTTGCCTCCACTTATGTTTAACTACAAACTGAATCCCTGTTTTGGTAAGTGCAGGCATTCACGAGGATAGAAAACCAGTTCTGGGTGAGAAAGGCTGGCCCTGACAGCAGGGGCTCTTCGACTCTGGGCGAGAAAGGCAGCAGTAAAGGACAGGACAGGGAGACACGGTGGGGTGAAGTGGAGAGAGAGGCACAGAGAGAAAAGCAGGCGTCAGGCTAGACTAGACTAGAACATGGTGGGCTGACGCTCTCTGAGCCACTGATCCTCTCAGAAATAGCAAGTAGGAAAGTGACACTTATTAAAAGCCAGAAACTGAAAGGCACAGGTAATTCACAGGCTCTCTTCTGGTTGGCAAGTCATGGTTAGCACACTCACTTGACAGGTGGGAGACAGATTCAGAGAGCTGCCTCGGGGTACCAGCTGTACTGACTTAAGGTTTCAAATGGCTGAATGCGCCTTCTAGTGGGACAGGATTCAACCCTAGTAGAACCTGGAAGCAGTGAGCTCTATGGTTCAGTCTGAATAACCTCATAGAGAAAACACTTTCTTCTCTTTCTCCTCTGAGAACTTGGCTAGTTTCCAAACTATGACCTCTAGGGTAAAGACTCCAGTTGACTAAATAGTAATTGGGGAGACTCAGCGCAGAAGCATCCCAGAGCGCAGAATCAAGCAGGAATCTGTTTTCTAAAGGAGATGCCCAAGTGGAGCTCTCTGAGAAAGAGAATGACATCAACAGACCTGGAAAGGACATGTTACCATGCCAACCCAAAAGTCACAGGCCTAAGGAGGAGGGAAAGCAATGCAAGGGACAAAGCCAATTCACTGACTGCCCAAGTAAAGGACTGCTGGGATGATCCAATCCAGCAGGAACAGCAGGCTGCCTGCTTGCTGCCTTCCCGTTAGTGTGGTGAGGGTGGCAACACCCTGGGAAGCTAGAGCGCTACCCTAGCTCTACCTCTAATTAGCTGTGTAATTAACTCCAAACAGTTAATTTATAACATAAATATCATCAATAAAAAGAAAAAGTCAGTAAAAATGATCTACAAATCCTGTCCTAGCCTTACAAGGAAATGTGTGCAAATCATGAAAGTCACAAGACCAACAAAATCTAAATACAGGAAGCTAGAATAAGGACACATGGGCATACGGACCCATACGCTTAACGTTATGTTTCTGAAGGCTTTCTCTGCCTCAGATACAACCTGGCTTAACTCTGGGTTAAAAAAAAAAAAAGAGAGAGAGAGAGCAAAAGAAAATGAAAACTACCATATCATCACAAACCAATTTTCACTTCCCCCCTGAAATCTCCCTCAGGTTTTCAAGGCCATTTTAAGGCAGGGAAAAAGAAGAATTTTAACTTATGTAGAAAAGGGTGACTAGCAACCGAAATGTGAATAATGGGCAGTGAACCACCCTTCTGGGGTCTCTCAGTTTCCGGCTCTAAAAATATCCCTTGGCAGGGTTAAGTTCATTCAGTCGATGTGCAACTGATGTAAGTGGTTAGCCTCAATGGCAATCACACGCAGTTATTTTTTATTATGTCCTGAGACAATTTAGCTACGATCCTGGCAGTCACTTAGTTGCCTCTGTGTCATATTAGGACAGCAATTAATGCAAAGGGAACACTGAGTAACTGAGGGGATGGTGGCTTCTTAACCTCCAGATGAGGCTTAAAAAGCAGAACTTATCAGACTCGAGATCAAAGGCCATCGGAAATGCAGCAGCATACAGGTGTCTGGTTTCAAAGCCTGCCAACTGTTTTAAAAATGGTCCTGAGACACAGAGGAGAAGGAGGAGGTGATATGAAAACAGAGCGGAAAGTGATCTGAACCTATTGGCCCTGCGGTGATGCGGCCATGAGTAAAGAGGCTGCAGGAGGGTGCTCCCCAGGCCCAGGAAGGGTCCTAGAGCCCTATCTCTAGGGCTCCAAGGACAGAAAGGGAAGCCACTGTTTGTTCAAGCTGCACTGAGGTATTTGCCTGGGTTTGTCATGTGCCTGTGACAAACCTCTTCTGACCACCAGGAAGTTATCTTCCACCACTCAGCAGAAACAATTGCTGTTTCACACTGATGCTTTTTCAAAACCCAGTTCTTTAGAAAGGCCTATAAGTATCTTGTGAATTAATACTAACCAATATATTAGAATAAATGACAATACATTTTTCTTATATAAAAAAAAAAAAAAAAAGAAGGCCCTGAAAGGAGGGGTTTCAATCATTCCTTTTCAACATCAATTTTTCAATATTTTGTAATATGTGAAAATAATCGAGAATTTTGGTAGAAAATTAGTATGGTCAGATACGAAATCTATATACATTGTTTTGGTCTCTTCCAACAGTGAACTGTAATAATTTCTCTGAAAGGACAGAAGGGGAAGGTGCCTCACCTTGATAATCTTCTCTACGCCAGAAGAGCAGATCATGTAGGTGTGGGGGTTAAATCGAACCTGGTTGACGATAGACCGATGCCCTTTCAGCACCATGAAGGCTCCGTTGACCACCCTCCCGATGCCACCTGGGAAGACAGAGCAAAAATCAAATAATTAGACCAATAAAGCATATAGGTTCCCGTAATGGCAGGCAAACAGCTCTGAACAGGAGTCAAGATTTTTTTATTAACTATACCACCAGCAGAAAGCTTAATCTTACAGATAAAGTTGCTATGGAAAGAGGGGAGGTGAAACATCTCTCAGCATATGTGCTCTTACCAAGAGCCTTTATTTAGCCTTTAACCATTGCCCACGCCCACCCACTGTAATTCCATTGTCAATGAAGCTACAGCCACTTAAAACATTTCCCAAGATTTTGATACCAAGATAGAATCCAAGTGTTACCTTAGAAAATGCCAGTCATGAGCAAAAATGAGACTGAACTGCTTGGGAACAATTTGGTAGCTGAGCCAGGGACAAGCAGAACCGGAGCATATAATTACTTACATGCACAAAAACACCTCTAGTCCATTTGCCCTCAATTTCTATAATGCAGATAGCAAACAAAACAGCAAATATATAAAAATCACTGGGAAAATAGTGAAGAATCTTTCTTCTCTTATTTAAAAACTCTGGTAGCAGGGAAGAACTAAGGATAAAGGGAGGAGATTTGGGTCACTTTTATAATAAGCGTAGCCCAAATATTGAGAATTTGAGCGTGTGGGCCTTAAAGATACCATGTGTGGATTAAAATCAAAAGGCCACTTGATGGAAAGCCGTACTTTAAAGACCAATCTTGTAGGCTTTCTTCTGCAATGACTGAGAAAAGTACCAGAGGCCTGGAACCTGCAACACAGAAGAAGATGTCATCCTTCACGAACTTGGGAGAATCTCAAAGGGTCAGCCTCACTGGTAAGGACATCACAGTCACACAGAACACATCCACTCAAGTTCTGATCAAGGCTGCTTCTGAGCCACCATCCACAACAGCTCAATACACATATGCCAACCTGTGACCCTGGCAAACTGGCAAATACAATGCATTCGGACCCACACAAATCATGCTCACTTAATTAAGCAATAAATACCTTCTCAGTCCCTACAGGAGCATGGCACTACCAGGGCAAAGTATGGTGTGGGCTCCACATGCCACACCATCGTACAGGCTCCCAGCCCCACCTTGTTTAGATGTGCATTCCAAACATTTGTCATCTCAGTATTTGGGAGGAACATGGCCAGAACAAACAGCCCTTCTCCAGATATAATCGGGCTCTGAGGAAGGTGTCGTCTGCTTTAGGCATCCTGACAGAACTCTTCTTTTGCCTCAGTGAAGATATCCCTCTATTGTCATGTAAATATTTTAAAAAATCTAATAGCAAGGTTTCAGACTGTACTGACCTGTTTCTTGGCAGTGCCAACTTAGCTAATACTAGGTGTTTACTCTGCTTGGTGGGTGATAAAAATGTCCTTTGCCAACCACCTCCTCTAATATTTGACATGACTAATACTTGAATTATCCAAGATGGAAAATACATTTGAAGCTATTCATGTCTCAGCCCAATATCAAGTTTGCTGATAAGCTATAAAGGAAAAGAGAGTGACCAAGACATAGAACTGGTTTGTTTTTCACGAAGAAAAACAAAATCAGGAAAGGCAAAACACGGGGGTAGGATGACACAATGGGACCCCTAGGCAGGCTGAGTCCCCTGAGTTCCTAGGCTGGAGTGGGAGGGGGGAAGGTAACCCGAGTCTCTCAAAATAAAAGGGTCCCATGGGGATGTAAAATGGTTGTTTCAATGCAGGGATCTCACCACGCCCATGGAGTACCTTCAAGTCCATTTTTGTTCTATATGAGGTTGATTCAACAAATAGTATTTCTGCTCATGGACTCTTCTGAATTCTGCATTTTCTAACATCATACTCCTATCCATATCCTGCTTTGGGGTGGTCACTAGCAAAGAAACTTTGCGTTAAACTTAGAACAATCTCTTGTGCTTAATCCTACTCCCTCCAAGAAAAGGAATCTAAGTGATTCAGAGAATTTAAGCAACCGCTTCCATGTCATATAGCTAGTAAATGGCAGAGCCAGGACTTGAACCAGAGTCTGTTTGGCTATAATGTTTAATATCCTTTCCACTACATCGGTGGCCTGAAAAGTGAAAGGATTTGAATAGGAATGGAGTCAGAAGCTCATAACTGATTTCTAAACCTTTCTGGCATAACTGATTTCTAAATCTTTATCATACAGGTTGGTTTTCTGTAAGTCCTTAATTCAAATGAGTGAAGGGGCAGATTCTATCCAAACGTATCTGGAGTGCAAGCTCTGTAATATCACCATAGGACATTTCATCACACTAACAACACTGAGAGTAGACCATGAGAGTAGAACTGAATCTCTTGCGTACCTAGAACCTGGGGCCACAACGCCTAAACTAAGGCAGGTGCTCGGTAAGCACTTGAATGCACAGTGTTTCAGGGAGGGCAATTCTAGAATAAGTACCTCTGAAGGAAGACAAATAGAGGGTCCTATGTCTTAAAGAATCAGTTACAATACAACTAAAGTTTATCAACTGAACCAATCTTTCTGTCAAAGGTTACTTGGAACACAATTACAGTAACTTTCAGATCTCAAGAATAACTAGTTGAAGGGTATCAATGCTTGAAAATTCTAGGCCATGGAAAAATTGTTTTTGTTTCTATTGCTCTTTCATGCACTGCGACCTTCTTTGGTTTCTCTTCTTCTTCTTTTTTTTAGAAGTTTTTTTTTAAACTAATGACTTTTTAAAAAGATTTTATTTATTTATTTTTAGAGAGGGGAGGGAGGGAGAAAGAGAGAGAGAGAAACATCAATGTGCGGTTGCTGGGGGCCGTGGCCTGCAACCCAGGCATGTGCCCTGACTGGGAATCGAACCTGCGACACTATGGTTCGCAGCTCGCGCTCAATCCACTGAGCTACGCCAGCCAGGGTGGTTTCTCTTCTTGGTAGCAACTTTAATATAAGGTCTTTTCTCCTTTTTTCCACCCAAACTGGTAACTAGGAAATCTGAAAAAGAGGAGGAAGCCAATAGACTGAAGAGACTGATCGTGTAAACAGGCACAGGAAGAATTATTATTTCATTTGTTGAAGGTAACCAAGGCTATATACACAAATCACAGCAATGAAAGGGCTTCAGAGTAGTTCTCTATAGTTCCTTTCCTGGTTTCCAGGTTTCAACTGATTGAGTACAGCTGCTGCTATACAGTTTAGATACAATGACTTTTAAAGAATGAACTTTTATCAGCCCTGGAGGTTTGAGTAATCAGATAGACAGATTTCCTTATTCTGAAATGGCTAAAGGCAAAATGCCAGTTATCAGTAAGAACTCGGGGCCTACTCTCCTCCATTACTTAGCCAGACCCTGCCCATCAGCAGAAGGATCAAGCTGGGAGAAGTTAGGCAGAAGTTATTTCTTCACAAAACCAAATAACCTATATACTCGCTTGAGGATCATCTCTAAGACTGTAGCCAGGGGCCTGGTGAGGATCAAACCTCACCCCATGGTTTACTGAACAAAGTCACGACCTAATCACTAATAATGAGTGCCAGCGAATAAAACAGCACGCATCCAGGATAAAGGACCTTATTCGTCCTTGCGCTACCATTTATTTATACAGTTCTGTAACAAACCAATGGTCATTTCTCTGGGCCACCTGTCTGTCTGGCTAAGTCAAACATGTTAGCACTACTCTGCAGGTTTCTTTAATAAGTTAAGGCCAAAGTTTCCTTATCGCCACCTTTCCTCTGGTTCAGAAGGGATGCTAGGGAGGTGGGCAAGGCTATAAATCACTTTACCTACTCTACTGCAAAACTGCCAAAATAAAATTTTGAGGCAGCCTGGTAAGATAGATTCCAGCATCAGTGACTGACTCACTCACTCACTACCTTAGGGGGATCCCAGGAAACATACGGGACTTGGAGGAAACTCCTTGCTTAGAACCCCGAAAAAGACCTTTCTGAAAAGCCAAGGATAAATGTCCCCCCAGAGAAGACAAGGGGATAAGTGTATAGGTCCTCATTTCCCTTCCCTTCTTTACCTGTGCTCCTCTTTTCACAACATTCAGCCAGAGTTGTCCCCTCAGGCCTCTCAGGGGTCAGGACACCACTCTCATTTCTTGCCAACTTGTTACTTCTATCTTTCTCAATTTAATTTGCTTCAACAAAGTCCTCCAAGAATGACTGTTTTCAACTCAAAAATTAAAAGCAACCTGGTCACGATTTCCTGATGCCTTAGTCTAACGGCATCTTATCAATCCTGCTACAAAGTGGTCCTCAATGGCACTTGGGGCTACAGAACAGGACACTGCTCCCTATCTCCCCCAATCTAATCTATCAGGAACTCCTGATGGTTTTACCTTCAATGCATATCTAGACTCCAACCCTTACTACCTTGGCTCAAGCCACCACCACGACACAACTGTATTATACTATGTGACTCTCCTGCTGGTTCTCCTCATTTCTCTTTGGCAGCCCTGTTCCTGCCGTCTACCCTCAACTCAGTAGCTGGAGCGATGCCGTTAAAATCAGCCAGATCATGTCACTCCTCAACCCAGCATTCTCTAACGGCTCCCCACTTCACTCACAGTAAGAGCCCACATGACTGGACACCCTGTGCCCCATTTACTCTATACTTCAACCCCTACTCCTCTCCCACTCCCTCTCTCTGCTTCAACACACTGATTTCCCTTGTTTCTCATACACGCCAGGCCATCTTTACTTTAGAGTCTTTGTACTGGCTTTACCTGACATGTTCTCCCAGATTTCTGCATGGATAACTAATGTGACTTTCTCAATGAGGCCTATACTGAAAATCCTATCTAAAATTGCACTTCCCCGATCACGGCCCCGAATGCCACTTCCTATCCCCCTTATTCTGCTCTACGTTTCCTTTTCCATAGTACTTCTAACCTTTTAAACATACTATATAATTTATTGTGTTTATTGTTCACTGTCTGTTTTCTGCTCTAGAGTGCTTAAGCTCCATGTTGTCAGGGACTTTTGTTCTGCTGTTGTACCCCAGGCCTACAGAACATCATGCAGGTTTTCAATAACTGTTGGGTTGGCCAGAAAGCTTGTCTAGTTGTTTCTGTATGATGGCCCTAGTAATGCTTAGATGTCTTTACCTTCATTCAAAACAACTTTGTTATATATTGTGACAGCTGTCATATCAGTGTACATTTAAAAAAAACTTACAAAATTGGTGAATTTTTGTATGGCCATTTTAATATTGAAGATGGAGATATGAAACATTTTCTGCATTTATTATGCTTTATTATTATTATTTTAAAATATTTTACTTATTTACCTTTAGAGAGAGGGGAAGGGAGGGAGAGAAACAGCAATGTGTGAGAGATACGCTGATCAGTTGCTTTTCACATGCCTCCAACTGGGGAGCTGGCCGACAACCCAGGCATGTGCCCTGACTGGGAATCAAACTGGCAGGCTGGTGCTCAATCCACTCAGCCACACCAGCCAGGGCTATGCTTTATTATTTCAAGAAAGGCAAAAATGCAACTAAAATGCAAAAAAAATTTGTGCAGTATATGGAGAAGGTGCTGTGACTGATCAAATGTGTCAAAAATGGTTTGCAAAGTTTCGTGGCCCTATTGACATTTTGGCCAAGTAACTCTTTGCTGTGGAGCTGTCTTATGCATTGCAAGATGTTTAGCAGCACCCTTGTCCTCTATTCACTAGAAGCCAATAGTGGGAGATAGCTAACATATTCAAAATATCAATATCAACCAAGTTATTGGTGAAAATGAAAAATGTGTCTTCTATTTTATGGAAAAACTAAATAGACTTTTTGGCCAATCCAGTATCTGGTGAATGAATGAAAAGATGTGAGTTTAATAGACTGCAGAATATAAGCAAACAGGAAAAAACCCAGACTCTATTAGTGGGCTCTTATCCAACATGTGGGTTATATCTTTCTAAGTGTTTCTCTTTCTCCATCTTTCTGCTGTCCATTTGGAATTCCCCTCCCTCCCTCCCTCTTTCCCTCCCTCCCTCCCTTTCTCCTTCCATCCATTCTTTCTCTCTCTTCCTTGCTAGCATTTTTACTATAGTGAGAATAGAGAAATAAAGGGGCTAAAATCCTACCCCTGCTTCAAGGTCCTCTGAAATGCTAATTTCACGAAAACTTTACTGATACCCAAAGTCCTTTCAAGCCCTATCTTTTTTATGGGCCTTGGAACCCATTTTTAAATTTAGAGTACCATACACACATACACTTTTCTCACCCATCTTAAATTGGAAGTTCTTTGAAGGCAGAAAAGTGTTTACCTTTCAACTGCCCATATGGCTTTGCATAATGTTTTTTTAAAAATATTTTAGTGTTGTTTTATTACAGTTGTCCCAATTTTCCCCTCTTTGCCCTCCTCCCACAGTCAGTCCCCACCCTGCTGTCCATGTCCATGGGTCATTCATACATGTTCTTTGACTAACCCCTTCCCTTTCTTTCCATCGTTACCCCCGCCCCCTCTCCTCAGGCAGCCGTCAGACTGTTCCATGTTTCCATGCCTCTGATTCTGTCGTGCTCGCTAGTTTTTGTTTATTAGGTTCCTCTCAGTAAATAAACAAATGGAAGTAGATGCCCTCATCATTTTCTTTCAAACAAGTCTTGAATGAGAAGGCAAAAGCTGTTATCTACTGAAACAAGGTTTGTTAAGTGATCTTAAGGCAATTAATCTACTTCATTCCTAACTCCACTGGTAGAATTAAGAATCTACTGGTTTAAGAGTCAAGGGACTAGTGGCTACTTCCAGTCAAGATGGTGGCATAGGCAGCCATGGCCCGCCATTCCTCACAACCACATCAAAATTACAGCTAAAATATAGAACAACTATAACTCAGAACCATCAGAAATCGAGTTGAATGGAAGTCCGACAACCACAGATTTAAAGAAACCACTACTCTCCAGACTGGTATGAGGGGGCACAGACATGGAATGGGTTGGCCCCTCACCCACGTGTGGTGAATAAAAATTTGGGAGGGATATCTTGGTGGCAAGGAGTCCCAGCCGCACACCAAGACAACCTGCCCAGGGTTCCAGTGTCAGGAAGATACACAGGAAGATAAGTCCCCACTGGCTGCAAAAACCAGTGGGGACTGAATTGGAGAAAGAAACTGCTGAAGCCCCAAGCAGTTCCTCTAAAGAACCCATACCCAGACTCACCTACTCTGACTCACTCCCTCTGAGCTCCAGCACCAGAATAGCAGCTTGAAAGACACCAGTGGCATACAGGGAGAGACTGAAGTGTCTGGCATTGGGGCAAGCAGAGGCCATTGTTCCTTTGTTAAACCCTCCCCCAACAGACCTGGCAAGCTGGTGTCATATCTGAGACTCCATCAACCCGGCTAACACTGCTGGACCCGTCTTGGAGATCACCAGACACTCTGCCCCACCCAAGCTGCCTTTCCATATGAATGGTTTGTCTAGGCTCATGCTTCACATACAGGGGTATCCAACCCATGGCCTACATGTGGCCCAGGATGGCTATGAATGCAGCCCAACACAAATCATAAGTTTACTTAAAACCTTTTACTTGCCCATCAGTTTTTGTTAGTGTTGCATATTTAATGTGTGACCCAAGACAACGCTTCTTCTTCCAGTGTGGCCCAGAGACACCAAAAGGTTAGACACCCACCCCTGCTTCCTAAATCCTCTAAAACAAGCAGCAACTGCCCTCAGTGGGCCCCAGGCCCCACACTAGCAGCAGCCAGCCTAGAATCACAGCTTGGCTTCACCTGGGAATCTCCAAGGCCAGCACAAGTAGCAGCCATCTCAGATGGCTTTACATCTCAGGCAGGGTGGCCCCGGGCAGAACACAGGTGGAGGCTGACCTTGGCCTGCACCACCCTGGGAATCCCAGAGCCTTCATACTCAGTGAACAGCTACCAACCATGTTGAAGCACCACCTGCACAGCCGATCCTCCACGGAGGGCGGAGGTTGGTGGTCCGTGGTCACAGCCAGTTCTTACAGCTGACCGGCCTGGGTAAATCCCTCTCATTGATCTGCCAACCGCAACCAAGGCTCAGCTACAAAAGGAGGGTTTTCTCACTCCACACAAATGGTGCACCTTGAGTTTGGGTGATAGGGGAGGCTCTGGACCCTATAGGACCCTATAGGACACCTACTACATTAGACCACATTACCAAGACAGGAAGTCAAAGCAGTTCTACCTAATACATAGAAAACAAACACAGGGAGGCTGCCAAAACGAGGAGACAAAGAAATATGGCCTAAACGAAAGAACAGATCAAAACTCCAGAACAAGAGCTAACTAAGTGAAATGGAGCTAGGCAATCTAGCAGATGCAGAGTTTAAAACACTGGTTATGAGGATGCTCAAGGGTCTTAATAAGGACCTCAGCAGCATAAAAAAGACCCAGTCAGAAATGAACGATACACTAATTGAAATAAATAACATTATTGCAGGGAAACAACAGTGGAGTAGATGAAGCCGAAAATCAAATCAGTAATTTGGAACATAAAGAAGCAAAAAACAATGCAGAACAAAAAGAAAAAAGAATCCAAAGAAATGAGGATAGTATAAACACCCTTGGGACAACTTCAAGAGGTCCAACATTCACATCACAGGGGAGAACAGAAAGAGTAAGAAATTAGTAATCCATCTGAAAAAAAAATACTGAAAGAAAATTTCCCTAATTTGGGGAAGGAAATAGACATGCAAGTCCAGGAAGCACAGAGAGTCCCAAACAAGATGGATGCAAAGAGGCTCACTCCAAGACACATGATAATTAAAATGCCAAAGATGAAAGACAGAGAGAGAATTTTAAAAGCAGCAAGAGAAAATAAGTTAGTTACCCACAGGGGAGTTCCCATAAGATTATTAGCTGATTTTGAGAAATTAGCAGTTTCTCAAAAGAAACTTTGCAGGCTAGAAGGGATTGGCAAGAAATATTCAAAGTCATGAAATGCAGGTACCTACAGCCAAGATTGCTCTATCCAGCAAAGCTATCATTTAGAATCAAAGGGCAGATAAAGAGCTTCCCAGACAAGAAAAAACTAAAGGAGTTCATCATCACGACCAAGCCATTATTATATGAAATATCAAAGGGACTTACTTAAGAAAAAGATCAAAACTATTTACAACACAATGGCAAAAAATACAAATCTATCAACAATTGAATCTGAAAAACAAACTAAGCAAACAAGGTGGACAGAGACAGACTCAGGGATCCGGAGAGTGCTTTGATGGCTGCCAGAAGGGAGGGGACTGCTGGGGAATGGGTGAAGAGCTGAGGGGATTAAGAAGTAAAACAAGTGCTGGTGAAGTTATAGAGAAAAGGGAACCCTAGTGCACTGTTGGTGGAACGCAGACTGGTGCAGCCACTGTGGAAAACAGTATGGAATTTCCACAAAAAACTAAAAATGGAACTCCATTTTGATCTAGCAATTCCACTGCTGGGATTATACCCTAAGAATCCTGCAATACTAATTTAAAAGAACCTATGCACCCCTATGTTCATAGCAGCGTTACCTATAATAGCCAAATGCTGGAAATAGCCTAAATGCCCATCAGCAAAATAATGGATAAAAAAACTGGTACATTTACCCAATGAAACACTACACAGCAGAAAGAAAGAACTCCCACACTTGCGACAGCATGGATGGAACTGGAGAGTATTATGCTAAGTGAAATAAGCCAGGTGGTGAGAGACAAATACCATATGACCTCATCTACAAGTGGAACCTAATCAACAAAACAAATGAGCAAAAAAGAACCAGAGACATGGAAATAAAGAACAAACTGACATTGACAAGAGGTGGGTGGGAAAGGAGGGAAATATGATGTGCAAAGGACCCATGGACAAAGACAATGGGGTGGGGACTATTTTTGGGTGCAGGGGCTGGACAGGGCAGGGGAGAGCCCTGGGGGGGGGGGGGGCAATGCAGACAACTGTAACCAAACAACAATAAAAAAAATAAGTTAAAAAAATGAACAATGGTGGAGGGATTGCCTGAGGGAGTGGGTGCTGGGTGGAGGGAGGCAAAGAGGGAAAAATCAGGACAACTGTAATAGCATCATCAATAAAATATAATTTAAAAAAAAGAGTCAAGAGACTACCCCTGACCAGTGTGGCTCAGTTGGTTGGGCACTGTCTTGCAAAGCAAAGGGTTGCTGGTTCAATTCCTGGTCAGGGTACATACCCAGGCTGTGTACAAGAGGCAACCAGTCGATGTTTCTCTCCGCCTCTCTCTCCCTCCCTTCCCCTCTCTCTGAAAAATAAATAAAATCTTAAAAAAAAAGAGTCAAGGGACTACTCTTTTCCTTGCTGTCTCTAAAAGAGCTGTCTGAACACCCTTTAGCAATTTCAAAAGGCCCAAGTGAACAGTCCCAAGGTCTCCGAGTTTGAAACCATAGAGGGAAGTACAATCAGGGTACTGACAAGACGGAAGGAGCAGTGGCTGTCTCCTGGGGGTCACGGACCACTAAGAGTTAAGAAAAGCCAGATGGGATGGCCAATGCTGTTAGCAGAGCTCAAAGAGCTCCACAGACAGCAATGCTTAATTGCACAAAAAGTCAATTACACTAAGTTCTTCTTTCATCATCTGTACTTCACATGTCTTTGCAACCAACTACTTGTACCAATTAAAAACAGTTGTTCTCCTAATTACATGGGGGAAAAGCAGGTGCCCAGGCCTAACTCTCTGAAAGTCAGCACATGTGTAGAGAACGGGCAGAAACAGAGCATGCACACACATGCAGGCCCCTGAAAACGCACTTACAGCTGTTCCCAGCACACTGGCAGTGGGGGTGGCTGCAGTGACTTGGCAGTGAAACTGCACATTTTGCCCTCCGTTCAGGGAAACATTTGTCATATAACTTCCCCCCTCTTAAACTACGGAGTGGAGAGCAGCTTTCATACAAAAACAACATAACCGACCATTCACAAGGCACCAGAGAAAGGCAATGTCTTGCTCTAAGGAGTTTTTCAGAAGGAAGTTAAAAGGGAGAAGTTTTCTTAATAAGGAATAACAATCACTGAGTGGCTACTGAGTACCCTCACAATATCCCTAAGAAGGTAGACATTACTATTGATGTTGTTAATATTTTTATTTTACAAAGAAACAGAAATTTGGCGAGAATAATTTTTTTCAAAGCCTCCAACGAAAAGATGAATGGATCAAGAATTAAAAAAAAAGATTTTAGTTATTTATTTTTAGAGAGAGGGGAAGGGAGGGAGAAAGAGAGGGAGAGAAGCATTAATATATGGTTGTCTCTCGTGGACCCCACACTGGGCACCCGGCCTACAACCCAGGCATGTGCCCTGACTGGGAATCAAACCGATGACCCTTTGATTTGCAGGCTGACACTCAACCACTGAGCCACACCACCCAGGGTGGATCAGGAATTTAAACCCAGGCCTACCAACTCAATTACGACTCATGGTTCTTTCTATAAATAAGACAGCCTTTGAGTAGAGGCTCATCTCAGGGGAAGCAACTCTATCTGTGAAAACCCTAAAGCCCTTCCCAACAAGAATTAGGGGATGGGAAGGAGAAGGCAATATGAGTATTTTCCACAGACACCCATCTCCACCACACGTTGCCAAATCCATTACTTCCACCCTAAGTTACTAGGGAAAAAATGCTTTAGAAATATGGATCTATGGGCACCGGTCTTATTATATACTTAACAATAACAATGTCTTACATTTGAAAGCACACAATTTTAAGAAAGTTTCTAAAACTGTTAAATCATCTCATGATTTGAGGCAGTGCGGACAGAGGCAACTTTACAGAAGAAACTGAGGCTCAGACAACTGCTGTTAAATAACCTCCCTAGACTGAATCACTGAATCAACTAGTTGGTAGCAACACTGGACTTGAAACCAGGTATGATTTTAAGTCTAATGCTCCTTCCAATACACCACACTGACTCTATACATCACTGGCGATCTATTTATTTTACTTTCAGAATTGTCACATAAAAACAGATGCTCTTCCTACCTACTTCAGAGCTGTGAAACATATTCTGATGGGTTTTTTTCTTTGCCACAGCAAAACTGGCAGTTCTAGTCTTTCTTCTAATTTTTAAAGATATTTTTAGAAATATCTTATTTGACATCAACTAAATAGCAAGCCTTATCTTGCCAGGTAGCAAGTTCTACGATGGGTTTTAGATCTTACTTCTCAAAACGGTTTTCTCAGCCCACTAGGAAGCTCAATGAGAATTACTTAGCCAATTCTTTAAGTCAGTACTGTTTATACAATAAATACATTTCATCTGTCTTCTGTTTATATAATAAATAAAATTCATCCCTCTGGAGTGCATGTAGAAAAAAAAATCCTCCAGGGACTGTCAGTTTTTCTGAACAGAAGGGCGAAGAAGAAAAAGACACCCTTGCTTTTGGCCCACACTTAGGACTTCTCTCCATATAGTTCTCTCAGCATTTGGCGTACACTGTGAAGCACACAGCAGGCATTCAATAAATGTTGATTGCTTATCATCTGATTATGCGATTAAGGCATATAACAACAAACCAGTTTCCCTGTAGCAGACTGCCTTAGTACCTTCGGTTCAACTGACGTGCCTAGAGAGCAAACTCAGCCTCATTCCATACTGTTTACGCCAAAGAGACAGTAGATTAGATTAGAAATTTCCCGACAGACTTTTCATCATCTAAGCATTCAAAGGTAGAATCCAAGAACTACATCTAGCCCTCTTATGTTATGTTTGGCTTGCTGAACCTTGCCGAATATTTTTTGAACTATGAATTGCCAACATTGAAAAACAGAGATCACATATAAAAATGAGAAGTGCTAAGTATCCCTGAAGTCAGGATGAAGGGTAGGGCTGTAAACAGGATTAGTGAAAGGCTGTATAAAGAGCAGTTTCACCATCCCACCCCTCCCCCAGCACACAAAGCCAGGAAACTACCCCTTCCCCACACACAAGCAGAGGTGTAGGGGTTGCCAGCTGAAAGAGATATTGGACTGGGAACAACAGACACAGCTGGGGTGGGATTAAACAAAAACCTGTGTATACATGTGAGATCCATAGTTCTATTCCCCTATCTGGCTCTTGGTACCATAATTCAACTGCCAGGTAAATAAACTCCTGATAGAGATCAAAGATTGCTATTCAGGGGAACTGGCTGATTTCAATGGTAGAAAGCCAACAGACAACAGCCAAAACTGAAAATTCAAAAATATTATGTGTATGTTATAGGAAGAAAAAGAAACTGTTGCATTAAAAAGCTTTGTGTGTTATGTGATTTAAAATTATGTGCCTATATTACTTTAATAATAAAAATACTTAACTATAAAAATATTTAAATAAATTAAAAAAAAACAAGGAAGGATAGCAAAATGTATGAACAAGAAAAAAGACAAAAATGTGGGTAAGTTGTCATAATAGTGGCAGGAAGGCTGAAGCCTCAAATAAGCAAAGGTTTGTTAAAAATAACCCAAAAAGGTACTTTGGTTACATGCAGAGCAAGATGATGATCAAAGAGACAGCCTTACTGTGATAGACTGATGATGTAATTTTAAGGTTACACAGAGAAAACAAACCCTTCAACCACCAGTTAGTGAATCTACAAGAGAGATAATCATAAGGTCCTACCCTTGTGCACAACAAAAGCCAAGCACCAAGTAGGGGATGGGGATCCAGGACCAACCACAGCCCATGTGGAAACCAGTGGGTTTCCAGCCAACTCTACGTATAAGCGGTCATGGGTTCTGTGCCTTCCAAAAACAGCTCATGTGATCCTGAGTGTACTTTCTGAAACACATGTGGCACATTTAATTATCAAGGAACCAAAGATTTTCTCTGGTCTAGTCAGTCTACATCTGTTGAACTTATTCAGTTAATCCTTAAACAGAGGTAGAACAAATCTAGGAGAGAAACGAGTACATCTGGGAAACTGACAACTATTTTTTTTTTTTTTTGAAGTACCGCTAAATAAACTCGGGGCTGCTATCTCTGGAGATGGAGACAGGAACATGAGCGCTACCTTCACAGGAGTAAAAGGCTACTGGCGGAAGAACGAGAATAAGGCCCTTCCCAGTAAGCCACCAGTCGGAAAACTGTGGAGGCCCCTGACCTGGGCCTGACACCCATGCAGTACTTGAACACCACCTCTGTTCTCATCTGAGGAATTTTAAAGAGATTTGAAAACAAGCATAAAAAGTATAGCTTAATGAAGTTTTATGAGGTGAACACCCTCGTAACTAACACCCAGGCCAAGAAATGGAGTTTTCCTGGCCATTCAGACGCCCCTATGTGCCTCATTCCAGTTAAAACCCCTTCTGTCCCCCTAAAGTAACCATTATCCTGACTTCTATATTACTCACTTCTCTGCATTTTAACACATTTTTATTTATCCAGGTGTGCATTCCTGAGTACTTTAGTTTTGCCTGTTTTTTGTTTTGATATGTCTCTTAAGTGTCTTAAACAACAGGTTTCTTCCTGTCCATCCTTCCGTTCCATTAGAATATACCTGTTGAAGAACATGGGCCTAATGGTTGGACTCTGTGGGTTGTATCATCACAAACAGTACAATACGCCCCTTGACTTCTGCACTTTCTGCAAACTGAAAGGTGGGTCCTGAGATCTGATCAGATTCAGGTTGGTTTACTTCCCAAGACTAGGGGTAGTGCTGTTTTTTTCCATCAGGAGCCACACAATGTCTAATGGCCTCTCTTTTTGTGACATAATTCACTTCAGGTGTTCAATATCTAGATGCATTAATTCACTGAGGGCTTGTAAATGATTATGTTAAAATTCTATAATTTCTTTTTAAAAATGTCTTTGTTTTACTTACATTTTTGAAGGGTATTTTCCCTGGATATAGAATTGGGTCAGTTTGTTTTAATTCTTTAAGAACTTTAGACATATTCAATTACATTCTGACTTCCATAATTTGGCCACCAATCTTATTGTTGCTTATTTATAGGTAATTCATCCATCTCCTCAGGTTGCTTTTCGTCTTCTCATTATCTTTTGTTTTCAATAGTTTGACTTATGATGTGCCTAAGTGTGTTGTATTTCTCCTACTTGTTACTAAGTTTCTTGAATCTGAGAATTGGTGTATTTTATTTGTCTTGGAAAATTCTTTTATCTTCATATGTTGCTTCTGCTCGTTTTCTCTCTCATCCCTCTGGGACTTCAATTTCAATGTCAGATCACCTGTGTTCCGCTTGTCTCTCACACTCTGTTCTGCTCTTTCCACTCTTCTCATCGTTCTGCAATTTGGTTATCTTTTACTGGCTTGTCTTCTATTCACCACCAAACCTGTGCTCTGGAGGTTAAACCCATCCAACAAATTCTTAGCTCTAGACATTTTAGTTTTAGAATGTCTACATTTTGTTTCCTAAATAAATTCTAATTCTGTTGAAGTTCTCCATCTTTTCATCAATTTAGCCCATCTTTTCTTCTATTTTCTTTATCATATATATATTTAAAGTCCCTATCTGTTAACTTAAGTTTCTGCATAAAATTGTGGGTTAGCTTATACTTTTTTTTCCCCTCTCAATTACTGGTCACATTTTCATGCCTCATAATTTCTTATTGTTTTTTTTTTTTGGACAATGAGTATAAAAGAACAGTAACACTGAGTTGTCCCCCTCCAAATTTGTATGTTGAAGCCCTAAACCCCAATGCGACTATAGTTGAAGATGGAGCATTTAAGGATGTCTAATTAAGGTTAAATGAAGTCCTAAAGGTAGGATTCTAATCCAATAATACTGGTGACCTCATAAGGAGGAAGGGACATCAGGGACTTGTGTGCACAGAGAAAAGGCCATGTGAGAACAGTGAGATACAGCCATCTATAAGCCAAGGAGAACCCTCAGGAGAAATCAAACTTGCTGGCACCCTGATCTTGGACTTCTAGCGTCCAGAACTGTGAGAAAATATACTTCTGTTTTTTAAGTTACCCAGTCTGTGGGATTTTGTTATTGCAGCCCTTACAGACTAATTACAGGAACTAAGGTTGATTTCCTCCATACAGCAGCTACCCATTCCACTCTTGAGAAAATAAGGTAAACAGCTGATCATCTTCAATCCAATCAGTAGGAACTACTAGGTCAGGGCTGGGTTGCTTCTTTAGCTGCAATAAGTCTATTTCTGGTTTCAAAAGTAAGACCTGTAGAGTGCTAATGACGCCTCTTCCTCTAATTGGAGTCTGTATCCTAAGTACCAGGAGATGGCGGGATATTTCTTCACCTTTCTGGTCCAGCCCCATTCTCGAGTGCAGCCCTCTTGGGCTTTTGATGGAAAGTCTGGCAAGTCTTTGTTCTTCTCTGCTCAAAATGTTTTGTCCTTTGGAGGTTTTAAGCTTTGCTCTTTATCTTTCTTTTCCATGTAGCTTCAAAACCTGACCAATGCCCTGTGGGATTGTCTCCTAAGCATTGTACTGTGTTAGCCAAAAAGTTCATATGCCTTTTCCCATAAGATGGCTCTAGTAGTGCTTAGCTGTCTTTAACTTCATTCAAAACAATTTTGTTGGACTATATTGTGATAGCTGTCATATCAGTGTGCATTAAAAAAAGTTATCAAAATTGGTGAATTTTTGTGTAGTCATTTTAATACTGAAAATAGAAGAAAATATGCAACATTTTTGGCATATTATGCTCTATTATTTCCAGAAAGGTAAAAATGCAACGGAAATGCAAAAAACAAACAAAAAACGAAAACAAAAAAAGCAAAACAAAAACAAACCACCCAACAACAAAAAAACTTGTGCAGTGTATGGAGAAAATGACTGATCAAACATGTCAAAAGTGGTTTGTGAAGTTTCATGCTAGAGATTCCTTGCTGGATGATTCTCCACAGTTGGGAAGACCAGTTGAAGTTCATAACAATCAAATCAAGACACCAACTGAGAACAATCAATGTTCTATCATGCAGAAGATAGCCAACATACTCAAAATATCCAAATGAATAAAGTTATTAGTAAAAGTGAAAAATGTGTCATTTATTTTCTGGAAAAAACTAAACAGACTTTTTGGCCAACCCAATATTACTGTGGGAATTTCATTCTACCTTTCCGGCCCAGCCCCCTAGCAGCCAATGCAACCCCAGCACTAAGCAAATATGGCCACCAAAAACTGATTTCTTTCGACCCCAGCAGAGTCTGTTCGTGGCAGCCCAGTCTGCAGCCCATGCACGCATGCCCCTCAGAAAGAAAAGGGCCAGCACCTTGAGCTCAGCTAGGAAGGGCTCTTCTTCCCTCTTCAGAACTTTGGCTCTTCTAGCACACTTCTAGCTCTCTGGCATCTTAAATATGGCGTTTGTCATTTGATTTTGTAGTTATTGCAGTGGGAGCTACTTTCTACACCCTGTGTGGAACCTGAAGTCTAACATGTTCTTTCTTCAATAAAAATTTTACATTACTCCTTTTTCATCTCTGAAATAAAATTTCCACTTTATGCCTTAAAATTTCAACCTAATTTTTATGAAAACTCTATCATAGTTTCACCAACAAAAATATAAATACAAATTTAAATTTTTCTTTATACACTGTGACTTGAAGCTTCTAACTATTAAAACTTTAGTCTTGGATTAGCATTAACACTACAATTATTAATGGAACATAATTGATCAAAATAAACTTCTAGTAAAGTTTTATAAAAATTACATATAATGGCAGAAATTTATTATAAATTCATAAGATAAGGGAGAAATTATGAGGGGTTAATTTTGGCTCTGTGATTAAAGAATACTCCAGATATTCTGGCACCTTGTTGGGTTTTACACCTCAGGGCAATGCACCACGCTAAGGTTCAAAGAGTCAGAAATCTGTGGAGTATTTTTGATTTTCTGATTTTTGTTGTTTTGGGGCTTTTTTTTTTCCCTGTAAAGTGAGAGGACAAAGGGACACGGGAGATAGAAAAGGAGAATTGGTCCCCTCTTAGGAATGTTGATTTTGTGAAAGAATACATATGCAAATTAAGAATCTAGAAATGGATTCCTTTAAACCCGCTGTGCCTATACAACCCTTGGGAAGTCCAGGTACCCATTCCCCAGTGTTAATGTTGGAATGCTAAAGTAGCTACCAGGTGCTTGCCAATCCAGAGGTTACATAATCATCTACTGAGAAAATCAGCTGAACAGTAGCTCATACCCTAAGTCAGAACAGAAATAATAGGAAGAAGAAAATATCAGCAAGACTACTGCTAATTCTTCCCCCCTTCTCTGTTTATACAAATATGAGAAAGATTCCAGAGAACAGTCTTGGGAAAAGGGGGTTATCCACTTTCTATTTTAAAGACATGTTGACTTAATAATTAAAAGCTTTTCAAGATCTGGTAAAAGATACAATTAAGCCCAAAGATTATTTCTCAGCTAATCAACCTAGAATTTATGGGGGTTATGAGACTCAATGCAGAACTACCTCTGGTGCTAGAACATCACTTCTGGTTCACATAGGCGATGCTGCCCCATCTGGTTGTGCTTTCAAAGGTAAGCTGATTCACTCATGCTTTCCAAATTCCAGCAGGGGAAAGGCCTTTTGCAATGTGTTTAGTAACTAGACACAGCAATAGGATAGTTACACCAAAGGTGGGCCTCAACAAGTTTTGAAAGGCAAATGTAGGTAACAATATTGTTAACTCAGCACCAGGCAAGCCAACAACTTCCTTAAACTGAGCACTAGACACATTCTGTACAATATACATTTGGTACAGTCCTCTATAACTTTCCCAATGCCCATTTTCCAGTTTGATACCATGTATAACCCAGAACAGATGTCTATATTAAGCTGTCCTGAGAATAAAAAATATACATTTTTCTACCAGTAGAAAGCAACCAGTAACATGTTAGTAACATAACTAAGCATGTGAGGTCACTATTATTAAGAAGAGTAAAGAATGACCTGCCCTGGCCAGGTAGCTCAGTTTGGTTAGAGCATTGTTCCAATAAGCCAAGGTTGTGAGTTCCACCCCTGGTCAGGGCACATACAAGAATCAACCAATGAATTCATAAATAAGCGGAATAGCAAATTGATGCCTCTCTCTCTCAAAGCAAACAAATCTAAAAAATATATTTTTAAAAAAGAAGAATGATCCATGTTATTTGACACATCAGCTGGCCTGGATCCAAATTTATAGAAAGCTGCAAGGTTTTTTTCCAAAATACTTGTAAATGCAGAAATATTTCCTCATAATTTCTTTGATGTCTAGGGTTGGCCATCAGTCAGTCAAGAAGGAAAATTTCACTTTAGTTAACATCATCAGGGAGGCCAAAGGAAGAAGCCCTAACAGCTATTTGTAGAGCAATAAGCAGGGACATGCAGATAAATAATAAAGGAAAAGAATATAAAAGCAAGATAAAAAATTCCAGGTGTGAAACAGGAGAGAGAAAAATGGACATAGAGGGGATCTATGAAGTCTAAAACGAAATTTATGGAAGGAAAAAACTGAGCATCACTATGTCAGATATAGTTATGTATGCGGTTATAGTTAAATCTGGCTTCTAATTTTTATTTTAAAATTTCCTCCACTCATTCTTCTGATAAACGTCTTATTATGTTGGAAGAGAAACATCTTCCCCTGTTGCTACAGATCTGCCCCCTCAGAGCACAGCTCGCCGAAGGGCGGTGGCGACAGCAGCAGCAGCAGCAGCAGCAGCAGCAGCTTCGCACCCGGACATACTCACCCGCTTCGGGGTCGGCGGGGATCCTCCACATGTACAGATTGAAGTCATCGGAGCCTGAAAGGATATACTGTTGGGACAAAAAATTTATTATTTATATATCAACTGATTCATAATATATTTATATTTATTTACCTATACAGAGAATGTTTTTAAAAATAAACAAGACAAATGGAGATATACTCATAAGGTACCACACAGCAAACACTGTCTTAAAAGTGTTTGCCAATCAAAAGGCTCCTTTGCTGAAACTTAGCAACAAACCAACCCGATTCAAAATGGTTGAAGGGCTTGACCAGACATTTCTCCAAAGAAAATATACAAATGACCAATATACACATGAAAAGATGCTCAAAATCACTGATAACTGGGGAAATAAACATCAATACCACATGGAGATACCACTTCACACCCATTAGAATGGCTATTACCAAAAAACAAATGGAAAACAAGTGTTGGTGAGGATGTAGAGAAATTGGAACCCTTTTGCATTGCTGGTGGAAATACATAATGGTGTGCCCACTGTGGAACGCAGTATGGCAATTTCTCAAAAAGTTAAACATACAACTACCATAACCCAGCAGACTTAGGTAGGTGTATATCAAAGAATTGAAAGCAATGACTTGAGACATCTGTACACCAATGTTCGAAATAGCCAAAAAGTGGAAACAACCCAAATGTCTATGAATGCGTGAAGGAACAAAATGTAGCACATACATAAAATGAAATATTATTCAACACTAAAAAGGAAATTCTGACATATACTACAACATGGGTGAAACTTGAAGACATTACGCTAAATGAAAGAGGCTACATACAAAAGCAAATATTGTATGATTCAACTTATGTGAGGTACCTAACGTAGTCAAATTCAGAATAAGAATGCTAGTCGCCAAGGATTGGCGAGAGGGAGGAATAGGGCACTGCTGTGCAACAGGTATGGACTTTAGCTTGGGAAGACGAGAAAATTCTGGAGATGGAGAGTGGTGACAGGTACACAACAATGTACATTTACTTAATGCCCAAGAACTGAACACTTAAAGATGGTTATAATGGTAGGTTTTATGCTGTGTATATTTTACCATAACTTTTCAAAACAAAAATGTTTAAATACAGAGAAAAAAAAAAGAGCTTCCTAGAGATCTTTTACGCCAGACCAAGCATCTGAACTTCCCACCTGTCAGCTGACGTCTTTGAACGGGAAGCCACTGCCAACCCTGCCACGAGCCAGTGCCCGGGACATACGCAGTCCCTTTGTATGTGGCAGCTTTGAACTACTCAACCTCAAAAAGATAGGCTAGATGTATTCTAATTAGGACTAAAAAACACTAACAGCAACAGTGAGCAATTCTGAGAGCAAATAAGCCTTATTTACTTCCAAAGATTAACAAAAGTGTTCTACTTTAAGTTGAGGTCAGCATTACTACTGCTGTCTGGCTCCATCTGCTTATTTCCCTAGAAGAAGAAAGGCTTGTCATTTTCTAAAAAAATTTCTTAAGAAAGACACTGAACAATTTCAAAAAGTGCAAGTCCAACATATAAGCAACTAGATGCCTAATGTAAATACTTGACTAAATACTTCGTAAACATGAAAAATCAATTTGTCAGTCAGCAAGATACCTGAGAAAAGGAGGCAAAAAATAACAATGCACATTTAAAGATGATGAAAATCGTGTTCATAGGACTCAGCAAAAAGAACTGGTTCAGTTTCCTCATATGGCCACTTTTTCCTATGGTCTGAATGTGCCCCCCTCCAAATTCATGTGTGAAATCCTAACGCCCAATGTAATGCCATCAGGTGAGACCTTTGGGAGGTTATTAGGTCATGAAGGTGGAGCCCTTCTGAATGGGATTAGCATTCTTGTAAAGAAAACCCAGCAGAGCTTTCCAGCCCCCTCCTGGCATGTGAGGAAGTAGGGAGAAGCCAGCCCAACCAAGCTGGCACCCTGATCTTGGGCTTCCAGCCTCCAGAGCTGTGAGAAAGAAATTACTACTGTTTATAAGCCACCTAGTCTGTGGTATTTTGTTACAGCAGCTAGAACAGACTAAGACACACGTGGAGGCTCATTTAATTCTAAAATTCTATGATCACCCTGTGAAGGCATGGTAGAAGCCGGATCAGAGCTGAAGTCCCTAAGCTGCCAGCCTATGCTTACTTGGCAAATCACTACATAAACATGTTCAAGGCAAGGAGACTCAAAGACTAACCCTGTTATACTTCAATTAAAAAAGTTTCCTTAACAACAACAACCCTCCACTTGATTAAAAAAAATGAGAAAAGGACTTGAAAGATATTTTTCCAAAGAAGAAATATATAATGGCTACATATAAATGACCAATAAGCACATGCAAAGATGCCCCATGTCACTAATCACAAAGGAAATGCACATCAAAACCACAATGAAACACCACCTCACACTCATTAAGAGAAATACTGTGTAGCTCAGTTGGTTGGAGTATCTTCCTGATATGCCAAGGTTGTGGGTTCAATCCCTGGTCAGGGCACATACAAGAACGAATCAATGAATGCATAACTATGTGGAACAACAAATCAATGTATCTCTTTCTCAAATCAATGAATTAAAAAAATAAATTATAAAAACAACAAAACAAAACATAAAATAGGTCCTCAAAGAATTCTCTAAGACAGAGTTTCACACCTCTGTTCAGAGCAGCATTATTCACAACAGTCAAAAGGTGAAAGCAGCCCAAGTGTCCATCGGCAGATGAAATGTATAAAGAAAATGTGGCCTGTACATACAATGGAATATCATTCAGCCTTAAAAGGCAGGGAAATTCTGCCACACACTACAACATGGATGAATCTTGAACATTATGCTAAGCGAAATAAAAGTCACAAAAAGGCTGACACTGTACGAGAGCACTTATGAGGTTCCTACAGTAGTCAAACTCACGGAGGCTGAAAGTGGAACCGTGGTTGCCAAGGGCTGGGGGTAGGGTAGGGAGGAGAGTTCATGTTTAATGGTACGGAGTTTCAGTTCTACAAGAAGAAACACTTCTGGAGATGGATGGTGGTGATGGTTAATGAACAATGGGAATGTACTTAATACTATGAAACTGAACACTTAAAAATTTCTCCAAGAAAGAAAAAAAGAAACAAAAAAGAGGAATCCTCATTGCTCTGACCTGAATAACTCCCTGCAGTTTCCAACACTACACTGGCTGAAGTTAAGAAGCTGGAATTCAGAAGCCCAAGAGCTTTCCTCTGACAGCCAGTTTGGCAAAACCACCTACTAGTTGGGGGGAAAGATTCATTTTAACTAACCAAGCATTCATGCACCAGGCACTTGGGGCTTACAGTGACATACAATGTGATACCTGTGTTCCCAAAGAGCTGAAATCAAGTAGAAAATATGCATGTAGGTACACAACTACCATACCATGAAGCAGAAATTACTAGGTGCCTTTATGAGAAATAAGGTGCCTGGTGATTCACAAGAGGCGAGGATAGACAGATATGAGCACCGAGCCAGCCGCAGGTACAGTTGTGGTGCAAAGAGGGAAAAGGAGCCAAGGTAAAACGATGGTGCTCAGGCAGACGGCCGTTTTAAGGGGACAGAATGCATGGTGTAGCTCACTCCTCGATGCCTATTCATATCCCTCAGGCCTCACTGCTCTGTATGCTCCCCAGGACCTCCAACTGCCGATATCCAGGTCTCTTTTTGCCCCAAGGCTTCTCCACAGCCTAGCAGGCTGCTCTAGAGAATGAACATTTCTTGGGAACAGGCTCAACCAATGACTAGTATCCAACCAATATCCCAGCCGCCTTGTCCCAGGTGGAGTAACCCTGAAGTATGTCTTCTATACACCGCCCCCTCAAGATCAAACCCAACTGCCCACAGCAGTAGTTGGCTCACTAAAGCACTCTTCGTTTCCCTATCTCACATGTCCATTTCTCTACTACTTCCCACATTTCCAAATAAACAACTTGCACCTGAAAACTGAACCCAAATTAAGACACATGGGCAGGGTGCAAGGAGGAGTGGGAATTCTTTTATAAAACATAATATAAAAGAACTGTCCACTAATCATTTATATACATGCATATATGATAAATATTATTCAACAGCTTGACATTTCATGCTCTATGTTTAAAAGAGGCTATAAAACTTCATATAGAATTCCTGCTACCCTGCCCCCACAAAACTAAACAAACAAAAATAAATATTAGAAAAGAGTGAGCCAAGGGTGGGCTTACGGAGGTTTTACTATTTCATTGTGAAGGATCGGTGCTTTCCCACTCAGCTGTTCCCCAGGGAAAGCCATGAAAAAGGTAGAAGGGGACTGACTCCCAGATGGAACACTGACTCAGAAGACTGCCTTAGAAGGAAGAAAACTCCCACCGAGTTAAGGCCTTTTGGAGTTAATATGACAGCTCCTAAAATATGTAGAAAATGCATACAATGTCCAGGCTTCCTGTCAGGGATAAGGGCAACTGCTCACTCTCTCTTCCTCTTGGAACTACCACAAGGGAACAGTTCGGCATGATTCCAAGAAGAGGGTCTTGAGCCACTGCCGGCTAATCAGACCATTTAAGTGCTCACACACACTGGAATCACAAAACTGCCCTGAGGAATGCATTTATGACGTGTCATGGTTGTCTGCTGGGCCTCTTCCAGCTTTTAGAGTTGGCTTTCCAGGACAATGCTGACTATGGGAGACTGAAATAAATGAATCTGTTCCTTTACTCATTAAACAAATATTTATCAAATGTCAACTACATGTCGGGCACTGTTCCTGAAAAAGATATACAGAATTGATCAAAAAAGACCCTGTCTCTACCCTCGTGAAACTTAACTCACATTTTATTGGATGGAAAGAGAAAAAGAATTATATACATATATAACGTGAGTGAAGTGAGTAAAGGAAAAATAAAATAAAAAAGAATGCATATGTGTCCAGTGGTGGTAAGTGATACAGAGGAAAAAAGTAAATAGGAGGTTAAGGCATATAGGGAATGTAGGGGTGGTCAGTTCTGTTTTACTTTTTAAAAGATTTATTTATTTTGAGAGAGAGAAAAAGGGAGGTAGAAAGAAGCATCGATTAGTTGCCTCTTGCATGCCCCCAACTGGGGACCTGGCCCACAACCCAGGCATGCGCCCTGATCGGGAATGGAACCAGCAACCTTTGGATTCGCAGGCTGGGGCTCAGCCCATTGAGCCACACCAGCCAGGGCAGCTTCCGTTTTATATAGGGCAGTCACAGAAGGTCTCTCTGATAAAATGGCATTTTGAGCAGAGCCCTGAAGGAAATGACGGAGCAAGTTTGTGGCTATCTGGCAGAAGAATATTCCAGGAGAGGGAACAGAGTTCTGGGCTATTTTAAAACATAAGGTAGCCAAAAGAGCTCTTCTGTTCTCCCTCCCTCACTTCTTACTTTTTAAAGCTCTGTGGAAATAAAGATTATTTCAAGTGGGCTGAGTGCAGAGATACATTTAACATCATCAGAGCAGCTGAACAGATTCCTCTCTTCTAAAGCTGTGTTGGAAGGGTTCGTCTCCTCCCAGACTTGAGTTGGAACCTCCGGCTGAGGCCCTGCTAATGGTCAATGCTAACGGCATTGCAAGTCTTGATCAGCCATCTTACAAATATGTAAGTATTTGCTGTTGGGAGCAAGAAAACAAAGACCACATAGCACCAACACTCACCACTACCAAAGGAAATTCAAACTACGTAAGTATAACCAAATTCATAAAGCAATAACAATTTGAATTAACCAGAAAAATGAACTTAACCTCAAGCAGTGGAACTGGAGGTATAGGTTTCTCTCTTTCTTCCTTTTTTTCTTGGTATCCAATTTTATTTTATTTTTTAAAGATTTTACTTTGCCCTGGCTGGCATAGCTCAGTGGATTGAGCACGGGCTGGGAACCAAAGTGTCCCAGGTTCGATTCCCAGCCAGGGTACATTCCTGGGTTGCAGGCCAGAACCCCCAGCAACCGCACATTGATACCTCTCTCTCTCTCTCTCTCTCTCTCTCTCTCTCTCTCTCTCTCTCTCTCTCTCTCTCTCTCTCCCCCTCCCTCCCTTCCCTCTCTAAAAATAAATAAATAAAATCTTAAAAAAAAAAAAAAAAAGATTTTACTTTCTTTTTAGAGAGAGGGGAAGGGAGGAAGAGAGGGAGAGAAACATCAATGTGTGGTTGCCTCTTTCATGTCCCCCACTGGGGACCTGGCCCACAACCCAGGCATGCGCCCTGACTGGGAATCGAACCAGCAACCCTCTGGTTAGCAGGCTGGCACTCAATCCACTGAGCCACATCAGCCAGGGTGTGGTATCTAATTTTAGACAGTACCTGCACATTCTTACCCAGGCAATCCAGTGTTGGGTCTGCAGCTGACCTGGAGTAAAGGGCCTGCCTCTGGCCTAAATAACAGGAAGGCCCAGCAGCCAATAGCCCTTTATAAGTAGGTAAGCTAAAGAAACATAATCAGAAGAATGGCTGCCAGAAATTCTAAATTTAACATTCTTATTCCCTCTTGTGATGTAGGACTTCACAACCAACATTCACAATTAAAACACCACCATGAAAAAAAAAGTGAAGATTACTGTTCAGTTTGAGAAAAGCAAAAACTAAGTTAGATGATATTAAGATTGTGGCCTAGTGAAGTATGTGTCCTAGTGGGAATATGAATAATACATTACTTTTTCTTGGGTTTTTTTCTTTAATCTCATTCTTACCAGTAAAGGGCAAATCAAAAATTAAAAACTTACTTTACATGAGTCTTTTTAAAAAAAGACCTTATTTATTTATTTTTAGAGAAAGGGGAAGGGATGTTTCTAGAAACATCGATCAATCGAGGCAACTGGGGACCAGACCCGTAAGCTAGGCAGGTGCCCTGACCCGACCGAACCAGCAACCTTTCCTGTTGTGGAAAGATGCTCAACCAACCAGGCCTCACTGGTCAGGGTGCTTTACATGAGTCTTTTACCTTTATATCCTGAGACAAATAGTGCCGACCTCCAAAAAAAATGAGAAAGGAATGTTTTAGGTAGTCCATTAGACAATAGAAGTCCCATTTCCCAAAATGCTCTGGGTTGTAGGGTAGGGGAGAGGGGAGGAGACCCACAGGCTACTTAATATCTGAGATTGGAAGATATACTCAATTTTAATTTGATTTTGTGGTAAGATGGATGATATCAATGCAAAAATGAATATAAGTTGTTGTGTGGATCCACAGCATCCATAATCCTTCCCACCTGGAGACAAAGGTTAAAGGCTGGCCACACTCTGACCCACCTCAATTATTTTAAGTAATATTAGCCTGAGGCCAGGGCATTTTATCTAATCCACTGTCGGAAGGGAGATATTAGCTTGTTCAAGCATAGAGATAGAGCCACAACTGCTCCTCCCAACAGATTTAAAAAGGAACCACCACCAACACAAAACAAAAGATTACCGCATTAGCACTGGGTCACTTGTCTCATTTGCCCACATGTCCTCTGTCAATCCATGACCCATTATAGAAAAGTTACATCATACTCCCTAGTCTCTAGTAGATTGCTATAATATGCCTTGCACTGCCTCCAAGAATTCCTGTCCCTTTCCTCAACTGTCAGCAGTCTCAAAGTATACACACTTTTAAGAAAGACCTTTATTAGATGAACCCCCAGAGAAGCCCATGCTTCTAAATACTTTGTAGTCGTCCAGGAGTGTAAAATTTTCACCGGGAGATATGTCAGCCTCTTGGTTGCCTTCAAAGGGCCAAATTTTAATTGTAGGGCTATATAAATGTAACTCTTCCTTAACGGTTAAGTGAGAGCTCCGTGCTGCTGCCGAGTAGAAACAAGGTGCCAGGCTGGATAAAACAAGGTGGAGGGCCGGGTTTGGTCCTCAGGCCTTGTCTTTGCCACCTGTGTTGTAGTCACTGAAGTCACAAGAAAATCTTATCAACCTGAAGGTGCAAAAAAGGATCTAAATGTAGCCTGTCATAGCAAACTGTTTACTAAATAGAAGCTTGCTGGAAAAAAATACTTAATAGCCATATTCAAGCAAAGCAACTATTTCTCTCTCCCTAACACCTGTATTTAAACCTTAATGATTAAAACAATCCAAAGAAGGTACAAATTTGGAACACAGTTAACTCCCCATTAATTTTATTCTAAGGCTTCATTTGGCTTAGAAATATGGATATAACATTCAGGACTTCCGGCCAAGATGAGGTGTAGCTAGATACACTTTGTCTCCTCGCACAGCCAAAAGAACAACAAATTTAAAAACAAAACATAACCAGCCCTGGCTGGCTAGCTCAGTGGATTGAGCGCGGGCTGCAAACCAAAGTGTTGCAGGTTCGATTCCCAGTCAGGGCACATGCCTGGGTTGCAGGCCACAGCCCCCAGCAACTGCACATTGATGTCTCTCTTTCTCCCTCCCTTCCCTCTCTAAAAAATAAATAAATAAAATCTTAAAAAAAAAAAAACATAACCAAAACTGTCAGAAAATTGAACTTTATGGAAGTCTGACAACCAAGGAGTTAATAAGAAATATTCATTCAGACTGGGAGGAGGGGTGGAGACAGGCAGCTGGGAGGAGAAGACGTGTGGCAAGATGGTGGCTGGCAGACTGGGCCATCCCACATTTGTGCGCTGATAAATCAGGAGGAACAACTGGGGAAAAGGCACAGAAAATAAGAAGCACAAATGGTAGGTACAAGCCCTGGCCGGTGTGGCTCAGTGGATTGGGTGCCATCCTGCAAACCAGAGTTGCTGGTTTCATTCCCGACTAGGGCACATGCCTGCATTTCAGGCCAGGGCCCCAATAGAGAGTGAGTGAGAGGCAACCACACATTGATGTTTCTCTCCCTCTCTTTCTCCCTCCCTTCCCTTCTCCCTAAAAATAAAAAAATAAATAAAATCTTTTTAAAAATAGTAGGTACAAAATAGACAGGGGGTTAAGAATAGTATAGGAAATGGAGAAGCCACAGAACTTAAATGTACAGCCCATGGACATGAACTAAGTGGTCGGGGGAATGCTGGTGGGAGGAGTGGTGGAGGGTGGAGGAGAATAAAGGGAAGAAAAAAATGGGACAACTTGAGTGCGGGCTGCAAACCAAAGCATCACAGGTTCGATTCCCAGGCAGGGCACATTCCCGGGTTGCAGGCCACGGCCCCCAGCAACCGCACATTGATGTCTCTCTCCCTCTCCCTCCGCGTCCCTCTCTAAAAATAAATAAAATCTTAAAAAAAAAGAGGGACAACCTTAATAATATAATCAATAAAATATATTTAAAAACAGAAATACGGATGTGTTTCTTTATATATGTATATTTATATAATTCTCCCTATGCCCCCAAAATCCACATTAAAAAGAGGAAAAAGTTCTACAAGGCAGGGACTGGTCATCTACCTGTATAGTCCAAAAAATAACCCAGAATATGTCTTAACAGGCTCTTCACTCTCTCTCAGTATATGTCTGTGTGTAAGAGTGAGTGTGTGTATGCACTACATTTGATAATCGCCAACATCTGTTGATGGAAAAGGACCATATCAATCAGTTACTATTCACTCAGTACTGATCAACTAGTTCTCTCCAAGGCTCCTTGGATAATAATTAATTATTCTCCAGTAAATGGCATGCCTGTCTAATTAACGGTGCAGGCCCTGACAGAAAAACCAGATGGCTCTCTAGCCTAGATCAATAATAGCAGAGAGGCAGTAATTTAACATTTATATCAAACACAGCTCTTGTTTCTCCCTGACCTTTTGTCAGAAGGGGGGAAAAAGGTGACTGAACAATTTCCTGATGTGCTCTCTAGAGACTCTTCCAGAAAAAGGTTTGCCAACGGGTATATAAAATGACTTTAATCATATCATTTAGACCCACTGCCTGCCACAAATACCATCCAAAGCAATCAGGGAAATTTTTTTGGAAATGGCCCAAACCATAGACTTTATTCGTGGTAGGAAAAACAAGAATTCCACTGACTCCCAATAAAAGCACACAAACATGTTTCCCCATAAGATTAACACAATTTTTTGCATGTGAAATTACATGATTCTTGCTTCTTTGGACCATTTGCTATTTCAGTTCCATTAGGCCCCTGAAATTCTTTGATTTATTAAAATAACTAATCTTTATGGGTTCTGAGTAGGAAAAATTCTATTAATAATGAAATGCTCCATTAAAGACAGCCAGTAACAGTCAAATAATTAGTTAAGGAAAAGAAAATATTTTTAAAGATTCTATTTATTTATTTATTTATTTATTTATTTATCGAAAAGGAAAGGGAAGGAGAAAGAGAGGGAGAGAAATATCAATGTGTGGTTGCCTGTCACGTGTCCCCAACTGGGGACCCAGCCCGCAATCCAGGCATGTGCCCTGACTGGGAACCCTTTGGTTCACAGTCCTGCACTCAATCCACTGAGCTACACCAGCCAGGGTAGGAAAAATATTTTTTAACGTTCCAATCTCCAACGGCTGCATGTAACAAGGTAGTCTGCATTACTTAAACATAAATTTGTATTTGGTTAAACTCTTTTGGAAACCTTGGAAAGATGAAGGGCCACCAACCAAAAGGCCTTCAGCAATGAACATCTCCTTGTGGGCCTCGGCTTTCGTATGTGGAGACTGGGAAGTTGGGAGATGGTATCATTTCTCCTGGTCTTCACATGAGTATTTATACTTTTCATTCAAGCATAGGGGTATACCATTCAGAGGAAGAGATATTACTTACCTTTTCTGAAGATACCTGAAAAAAGGGCAAAGTGACCAAAAGTAAAATCTCTGAGGAGGATGGGGCAGGCAGGGCAGGAAAGGTTCTGTTCCCCTTCGTTAACATCTACTAGAGATTCTTAGCAAAGCCCAGGCTCCTTGCCAGGAACTATAGATTAAAGGAGAGCTGTCAGGTTGTATCACCAGATCTTATCAATTCTGTTTGCTCTCAAGAAGAAATCAGGTGCCTAGTGTTCCTTTCCAGCCAAACAGTTATAAGCCAGACCATGTCAAGGAGGTCTGCATACACTCCAACATGTTTTAATCTTTCTAAGTTCTAAAGCTGTATCAGCAAATGGACTAAAAGATGATAAAATTCATGAGTAAAATCTTAACTCAGGATTGCTAATACCTGAAACCCCTAGGTTTCAGAAATTCCATAAACTCCTTAATATTATATACAAAGCTAGTATACATTTTTATGAAATGTTCATAGCTTTCAAACTTTCAAAGAAGCTTGGGATTCATTAAGAGTTATAAATGACTGATTTCAAAAAGAAGCTATTTTCATGCTGCCTCTTCTTTATAAAATAAAGTCTCCTAAAACATTCACCTAAATAACACATACAACAAGGAATTCCTCTGCCACAACATTCTGTATTCAGATCTTCCTCACCAGCCCACGGAAGAGGCTATCACCACTTAATCAGCACAGCACAGGTGGTGGCGTGCCCATGAGGAAGAGGGTGCAATCACAGGCAAGACACCGAGTCTAGTCCTGTTCCTGCTGCTGATTGGATCTGCCATTTCAAACTACTGCAGGCCTCAATACCACATGGAAATAAAACCTGTCCAACTAAACCCAAAGGTCACTGGGAGCATTAATATAAAAGAAAGTGCTTTAAAAGCTAAAGGGCTAAAAAGATGACATAAAGGCAAGGAGAAGAAAAAATTAGCTTCAGTCGTAAAGCAAGTCATAGGATGGAACCTAAGGGTTGAGTTTCCCCCTATTACAAGTGTGCCTTTGCCCGGGATGGAGTGTCATCCCGTACACCAAAAGGGTGCAGGTTTGATTCCAGGTCAGGGCACATACCTAGATGCAGGTTCGATCCTCAGTAGAGGCACATGCGGGCCGCAACCAAACGTTTCTCTCTCACACTCGCTCACATGCATATGTTTCTCTCTCTCTCTCTCTCTCTCTCAAATCAACAAACATATCCTCAGGTAAAGATTTTTTAAAAAAGTGTGCCTTTATTTCAGATGAAGTACATATGGACTGCCAGGCCCCAAGTGAGAATAATAAGGACTGCATGGAGTTATAAAAAAGTAAAGTTGTAACTGTATAAGGTGCTTCACTGGCCTGGAGCACGCTTACTGGCGAATTCCTGAACCTTTGCTATACCCATACAACATCAACACAGAAAGGCTGAACGGTGATGTAATGTCTGAGGCCAGGCCATGGATTCAAGGCCTTTTTTTTTTTTGAATCACAGGGTATAAGTCAGCTCTTCTCTCCAGGGAATGAGATAGAATGATTTAATTATCAAGATTTCGGAGGCCTTGACATGAAGTTCAAAAGACCTGTACAAAGCAATCCACTTGGCTCAAATATCAGTGCTCAACTCTTTCAAGAAAATTTTATTATACTTTTCCATTCCTCTGTCAGCAAGATGTTGGGACAGGCACTCAGGAAGACTAAAGCTAGGCATTAGATGAAACTAAAGCAAGAGAAGATTTTAAAATTACCATGCTGTCCATTTCCAGGCAAAACATACCTGTTAGCCTGAAAGCCTTACTTCCCAGAAGCCTGAGCAGCTCTCCTGGACTCTCATAAGCTAGGACAACACCATTTGGAGAACTGTGGGAGGAAGGCAACAAAAGCCGAGTGCTGTCTTCCAAGTGTGTGCCAGAAAAGCTAGCAGGTGGAAAACTGGCCTTCTTTTTTAACCCTGGTAAGAGGTTAGCTCACTGAGTAATACAGAGGGGAGTGTGAAGCTTGGGAAAAAGAATGTACCCAAGTCAGACTTCAGGGGAGAAAACGAAAGAAAAAAAAGAAAGAAAAGTCCAAGTATGACAGAAAAGGAGAACCTTTGGGATCATGCAGACTCGAGAGAAAGGGATGCTCTTTTACTGCAAGATTCCTTACTACATACTCCAAGACAGAAGGTGAGCTGGCTAGAAACGAAGAAAGTTCAAGGCTTTGAGGGGGTGGGTGCTAATTAATTCTGTTTATGTCCAGTCAATCTCATATCCCTTATGTCACCTTATTTCATGATAGAAGTTATTAAACTTGAATAGTTAAAAAATTACACTAGAAATAAACAAACCATGTATTTTTAGCCAACAGCGGGGAAGACATCGTAGCTATATAGGGCTTGGAACAAAGTCTCAAACAGGGCACTGTCTGGCAGTCATGGGAATGTCTGCCACCGCAGCTGGCACCGAGGAGATGCGCAGTAACTATCTGCTTTCTTATTTTAAAAGACTGCGGTGGGGGGAGCACGTAGTTAGGAAGGGTTTAGTAGGAGACAGAAACAAAAAACTTGCCTCCGCTCACCGATGAATTAGTGACACAGATGAAACTACAATGAGAGAAAAACATCCTGCTGAAGCATGAAGTGTCAAACTCTTGGCTCTTGAGCAAAATAGGTATGTATAGATTTGGTTTATCTATACAATAAAGGATGAATTTCTTGCAATACTTAGAAATCAGGAAACCTCACATACAAATCTCTACTTCCAAGTTTTCCTTGGGAAAAAAAAAAAAAATCAGAGGCCCTCACAGCAACAATGGGCTAAAGCTGAGTCACAGCTTCAGGCAGGAGTCATTAAGATTTAGACAGGGTGGGCTCTCAACTTGGCCACAGTCCCCACCATTCCCTGTTATGCTTCTAGCCCAATTCCCTCATTTTTGCTGCTTGCCTTGTTACAGCTGGCATTAAGTTGTGGCTGTATAGTGCAAAGAAATCTCTACTGAGAGCTAAAAAATCTGGGTTCTAGTCCTGGATCAGTTACAAACTTGTATATGTATGTCTTAACTTGTGTACCTAACCTTTCTGAGCCTGTTTTCTCATCTGTAAAAGGAAGGTTTATACAAAATGATCTCTAATAGTTCTATAATTAGAATTCATATGTAATGGTGGCAATGAGCATGGAGGAAAAAAAGTAGGCTCAGTTTATTTCACAATTTATTTCCTGAATCCAACTTCTTGAAATGCTCATTTCATTTCCAGGCTAATGAATTATCTAGTGAACATCAGATAGTCTAAAATGAGGTATGTGCTCTCTGGGACAATATCTGGGTCCATTTGTGTGAACTGACAGCCAGAAGACTGTCTCAGATAGATAGGTCACTTAGTGCCTTTCCTAACAGTGTTCATTCCTATTATGGAAATTCTCAGATTTATTTCTAGGATAGTTACCCAGCCTATGACTAAACGAAGACTTCCAGAGCACAGGGCCTCGGGCTGTGGGTGTTCTCCGAGTATATAAGAACAAGATCAAATACAAAGACCAATATATGGAAAGGGTAGGCTTTTGAATTTGAAAGCAGCAAAAAAAAAAGATCCTGTCTAGACCAAAGACCGTATGTGTCAGCCCTGCAGATCACAATGTAACTGTGGCAGCTGCTGCTTCAGCAAAGTGTAGAAGGCCAGAGCCTACAAATCACTGTTGAGAGACACGTTCCAGGAATAAGACATGAAGTTTGGCCTCCTGTGGCACACTTAGACAGTATAAGCTCAGTAGATTAATTTCACTGAAAATCCATTATTTAATTCATCCTCCTTAAGCCCCTAGAAGTTGAGCAGGATAATGGTATTTATCAATTCTGATTTACAGTTAGAGAAGCTATAGACCCAGAAAGCTAAAACCCACGCATTGACCAAAGTACTCAAGATTCACTTCAATAAGTATTTATTGTGCCCTCACTGTATGCCGTGCACTGGAGACAAGACAATGATGAATTAGCTACATTTCTTAGTCTCCAAGGAGTGAACAACACAGGCAAACACAAATCTCTGTATTTCCTATTTCCTAGGTTATATAATTTTGATAATTTATAAGGGGAATATGCACAGACTTTAAAGACTTCAACTCTAAAACTGATCCAAAGTTAGATTCAATGACTTTGTTTCCTCCTTTATCCATAGAAAACCACGTACCCTAACCAAAAAACTACCTAGTTTGTCAAAGAGGATATATTACTCATAAACTCTTCCCATAGGACAAAAGTCACAAATAACAAAATAGTCAAATCTGAAGAGGGAAAATCAAGTCATTCAAAGTTATCATTGTATAAAACCCAAAAGGCAAAAAAACAACTACCTCTCGTCAATGTACATAACCAGGGGCATCATAAAATACCTTGTGCAGCTCTGCGACTGGCAACACCTGTCCCAGTGTATCTGGGGAAAACGGGTAATTATAATTTAGGTCATAGGTCCTTAAATAAGGGCAATCCCTCCGCCATCACCCCTAACCCCAGGGGACATGTGGCAATGTCTAAAGACAATTTTTTGTTTGTCTAAGGGATGGCCGGGGGAGGTATTACTGCATCTAGTAGGAAGAGGTCAGGGCAGGGATGCTGCTAACTATCCTATGGTGCACAGGACAATCCCACAAAATGTTGATAGTGCTGAGGTTAAGACACCATGGTCCAGGTCAGGGGTGTCAGACTCATTCTCACCGGGGGCCACATCAGCCTCTCAGTCGCCTTCAAAGGGCCGAATGTAATTTCAACTCAACAGTTAAGGAGTAGTTACATTTATAAAGTCCTAAAATTATTTTGGCCCTTTGAAGGCAACCTCGAGGCTGTGGCCCCCGGTGAAAATGAGTTTGACACCCCTGGCCTTGGTGTTCTACATATAGGTAGAAGCTTTTCTTTGGAGTCTTTTAAGGACTCCAAGCAGTCAGGTTTTCACTACTGATTTGGAACTTTTTTCACCTTTCCCTCAGCCCCGTTTCTGGTAAAAAGCTATAACCCATTACATTTAGTGTCTACTCTTTGTTGTTCAGTGAGATAGGATCTCATACATAAATGAGGTTGACAGAAGTTGGATAATCAATAAAAGCAAGGAAGAAAGGAAAGAAGACAGGAAGAGAAAAGGGGGTACTTCTCTGTTATTACTGCCACAGCTAAATGAAACGAAATCAATCATTCTATAGTGCAGGCAATTACAATGATCTGTTCTATCATGAGTCTGATCATCTCTAGAAATTGCTTCTTCCCACCCAAGAAACAAAATGCCTTTAAAAACAAAGTCATTAGCACTGTGGCCTCTCCAAGGAGACAATGCTTATATAGCTGAGGCCACCTAGTGGTTTCAAGTGTGGACTGCAGCTAAATATGCCCCAGCACTCCCACTTGAACATAAAATCTGGATTTGGATACATAGTCTCTATTTACAAAAGGGGAAATCCCTAGCCTGGACAATTTAAAAGTTATTCACAATTTATTTCACATTCAACTCAATTCAATGAGCATTTATTGTGCTCCAACTACATATACTAATCTTTAAGCTAAGACATTGGGGAACCTTTAGCAACATCAATCTAGGAAGAAAAGTCCTAGCTACTGCCTTCAAAAAGCAGGGACTTCACAGGTTCTCAGAGAACTGCTTCTTTTATGCCCCAGGCCCACAAATAACTTTAAAGAGATGAAGTACAGCATGTAAGAATTACATGTCAATATCTGACATAGTTGAGGGACCCAAAAAGAATACTAAACATTAGCAGGGGAATAAGGTTTCTCTTTTTCCAATTCAAATGTGAAGTTGCAATAAGATTTGTTTGAGGAGAACAAAAATCTATTTGTATATTTGATCAGTCCTTCCTTGTATTTGTCTTTATTCAGCTTGATTACTCAGACCAGTCCAACTGGACCACTCACTGACACCCACTTCAGAGTTTCTACAGCCAAGACAGACAGTTAAGGAAGCAAGTATGTTTTTGAACTGCCAGCTCTAAGTCACTATCAGTATCCCAAGTCCCAGTGAGACTGTGACACGGCTGGAAACTCACAGCCTGGGTTCTCTTCCCAGTTGTGATGCTGGCAATAAAAAGAAAAAGTCAGCATCTGGCTTCCTCTCAAACAAAGACACTCAGCCCACTTCATCCAAGAAAAAGATGCCATCCCAAAGGGCCATTCAGGATGTATGTCTCTTGGGCGGTATTAATACTTAGGGTGTTTCATTCATCATTGCATTTTAATGACATTTTTAGTAAGTCTTTTTTTGGCAGGCTAATTTTCCATGGACTTCCTCCTGTCTTTTGAAATGACACATTCTTAGAATCTTATAGAGTCTGCTCACAAACTTGGCAGAGTGAGGGTGCTCAGAACCATACTGGGGCCAGCCGCGGTTTATGGTGTGTGCCTCACGCTACTCAATGGCAGCTCTGATGGAGAAACTCAGTATTAAGCCAGAACATCCCCAGACACTGTTTTCGCTCAATTGTTTCTGACATGATGCTAAAGAGGAATAAAGACCAGAAACAGCGATCTGAGAGGAGAGCAAGAGTGTGGGATGCAAGAGGCAGAAGGCACTTACCTGGTCACGATCTCCTGCAAAACAGCAGCTTTTCATGGTACAAGAGTTGAAGTAACCCTGATTGTCAAACTGGAACACAGGCAGGCGGGAGTGGATGTCATAGAGCACAGGGGGCAGGCGACGCCTCAGGGCCAGGAGCTGTGTCCCGTTGCTATTAAATCGCACACTCATGGCACTTTGCAGTGACAGGTTGCCGCCATAGCGCAGGAGAGAACTGGAAGGCAGAATCACAGGATCCAGGCATGAAACAGGTTAGACAAAAGGCCGCTAAACACACTGCTCTTGTTTCTTCCCAACATGTGCCCAGGTTCCCATCCAAGCTTGTACATATGGATTTCCACAGAAAGATATTTTTATACGGTGGGCTTGAAAGTGATAATGAAGATAGAAATGGCTCCTGGATTACATTAAAGCAAGTGATTTAACCTGCCAGTTCCCCTCTTCAATCTCCAAAAGGTGAATTACCAGTGAATCTACAGGACAAGGAAAACACAAGCAACTTGAAAGAAGAGACATATTAAAATGATTCACTATTTCATTTACCCAAGCTAACTATAGAAGCAAATAGATACTCCATCAAGACCCTGGGAGGTGAGCCATGTCAACACTGATTGCAATCACAGGTGGTATTTAAGGGACATGTTTACCATATGCATTAGAGACATAAAAACCATTAGAAAGGGTAGATACTTTATAGTTAATTATGAAAAAATATTCAGAATTAGTGTTGATACTTTAGTAGAATAGACTAGTCTGCTCTAATTCTATACAGCAGACAATTACAATGATCTGTTCTATCGTAGAATTAGTGCTGGATTAGTAGAATTAGTGTTGATACTAAAGAGCAGATACTTTATAGTTAATTCTGAATATTTTTCAATAATCACTTTATTTGTCTTTATTTTTCAATTTTTCATCAGCTCACAGAAAATTTTTATAATCCATGGCATGACTCAAAAGTAAATGTTAAAGAAAAAATTTTAATTAAATGCAGAGCAAGTAGTTACAACAATTGGAAAAACAACATGACTTGTTTCCTTTACCACATCTGTAATTGAATTCTGCTTTTGGGACTTTACACTAAGAACTGGAGACACTGTTTGTCAGTCATTTCAAAAGCAATTATTTGGGGCTTGAAAATATATCCTATGAAGAATCTAAAAAAATATTATAAGATTTAATATTGAAAGAAGATGACACTTTTTTTTTCTTTTTGGCAAGAGTGATGGGGGAAATTGAAGAAAGGAGCTTCTGAAATGACAGTGCAGAGGCAGCTGCTGACCTGGCCTGATCATAAAAACAGTCTGTGTCACCACTAGCCAGTCAGTCCTGTGTCCCCCAAAAGTCTTTTCACCAGAGAGAAGAATACTCTGCAACTACAGCCACGTGTGGAAACAAGTCTCGGGTGGACTTTAATCCTTACGATTGGAATGGCAGGAAAGAGAATAATCCCTGCAGAGAAATGTTCTTATAAAGATCCTAAACACAGGCCACAGCCACTCATGCACCAAGAATGAATGACAGGGCTGTTAGAGCCCAGGCATTTCCTTCACAGGGTGCCCTGGCTGCCACAGGCATGTGGTGTTATCTAAACACTGAGCTCAAAAACAATGAGAGGCTTTCAATCCAAGAACAGCGTGGAGTGTGCAAATAAACCAGCATCTGTACAACTGAAGAGGAGTTGGGGGTGGAAACAAGACTCAACAAAAAGAAACTTAGCCAGCCCTACCAGCCATAGCAGCAGGGGTCTGCATCAGCTCAGGCAACCCTGATGGGAGAGCTGGGGCCTCTGGCAAACAGGAACTTCCTCTGCAGATTCTACTCAGGCCTGTAGGAGTCTGCCCAGGACAGGAGTCTGGGCCCATCCCATCCACAGCCAAGCTCCTTGACCATTGCTCCTTGTCTGCAATCTGGACACTCCACAGGGGTCTCCAGGAGAGTCACTAACTTTTTTCTTGTCTCTGTGTCTGGGCAGGGAACTCCTATTTCTCACACAGAGAGGGTAGATACATAGAGATCTTACTCCTAGAGTGTTTAGGGTGCCATCTAAAGAGTAGCAGCTACTAAAACTGAATACTTCATGTTTGAGGGCAAAATTCAATTCCTTCCAGAGGCATGAAATGATACAGAAATCCAGAAAGTGAGCTATGTTAATGGTGATTTCTAGGCAGGGGTTCTGCAGCTGGCTCCTCCTGGTACGAATGGTAAATATGACCTAGTTCGTTAGAAAGAAAAGGCTTAGAAGCAGTTTGCCCTCAGTGACAATGTCAAAGATCCTGTAGTTTACGGTTCTAAGTGTAATGTGCATGAGAGATCAACTGGGATTTTTAAAAAAATGTCGATTCTCAGGATCCACCCCAAAGATTCTTTGTTCTTTTTTTCTTTATTCTCTCTTTTTAAAAATAGATGTAACTAATATACTATCCTTTTAGAAAACCTTCCCTTAGTTTTTATTTAACTTTATTTTAAAAAATTTTATCGTTGACACTATTACAGATGTCCCCCATTTCCCCACACTTTGCCCCCCTCCACCCAGCACCTTCCCACGCCTTCACCACATTGTCGTCTGTGTTCACAGACATATGCATGTACGTTCTTCGGCTAATCTCTTCCAGTCCCCCCACCCCTCTGAGGTCTGTTAGTCTGTTCATGCATCCACGCCTCTGGCTTTGTCTGTCAGTTTATTTTGTTCATTAGATTCCACATATGAGTGAGATCATATGGTATATGTCTTTCTCTGTGTGGTTTATTCGCTTAGCACAATATTCTCCACGTCCATCCATGCTGTCACAAACAGTAAGAGGTTCTTTTTTGTATAGCCATGTAGTATTCCATTGTGAAGTGTACCACAGCTTTTTTACCCACTCATCTACTGATGGACACCTGGGCTGTTCCCATATCTTGGCTGTTGTAAATTATGCTGCTATGAACGTACACGTGCATACATTCTTTCTGATTGGTGCTTTGCCCAGATATTCTAAATCAGCCATTTTCACTCCCCCCCTTCTTAAATCCTCACCTGAGGACATGCTTATCTATTTTAGAGATAGGGGAGGGAGGGAGAGAAACACGGATCAGTTGTCATCCCCCTATGCACCAACAGGGGATGTAACCTACAACCTATAGCAAGTGTCCTGACTGGGAACAAACCTGCAACCTTTCAGTTTACAACATGATGCTCCAACCAACTGAGCCACACCAGCCAGGGCAATTTTCAACCTTCTTCATCTCCTGGCACACATAAACTAATTGCTAAAATTCTGCAACACACCAAAAAATATATTTAGGTATACGAAAAATAGGTATAAGTTTGATTTACATAAAACCAAATAAACAAACAATAATAGCAACTGCCTACTATTTTTGCTCCAAAGTGGCTTTTTAAAAAAATCAGGTGCCTATACTTGTATATAAGGATTTCTAGTAGCAAGAATTAACCAATCAAATGCTACCTTATTATGCTACATGACTAATAGTATACAACTTTATTATATGATCTATGTATTTATGGTTCAAGACAGGGCATTCACACAGGAGGGCTCTTGTTGTATTGGCTGTTGCTATTTCTTTAACTTGATGTTTTAAGGGAAAAGAGGTCAGTGGCCCTGATTAAACAGTCAGGTACTGCATATTTTAAAAATTCTTGCAGCACACTGGCTGAAAATCACTGTTCTGGTTTAATATGGGAAGTGGGGCCCAGGAATCTGAATTTAACAAGCAACCCAAATTAATCCAATGAATGTGACTTTCAAACCATACTCTGAGAAACGTGGTTCCATTTTGGAATTCTGGAGCAGAGGAAGTGGGGGAGGTGGGGAGAAAGCCAGATGCAGAGAAAGATTACAGAGACTGAATGAAAAGCCAACCACACTACACGGCACGTTTTACAGCCCCATGTCTATTAACATAAAGATCTCTAATTTCTTTTAGGATTAGAGTTCCAATCCACCCACAATACCTGAAATGGTTTTCTCCTGTGCTCCACATATTCCCCGAAGAAGTTATTTCTCCTTTTCTCTTAGAGAACTGAGGACACTTGGATGTAACGTGAGTGACTCAATCCTAACTTGCTTTCTGGGCTCTGATCTTGCTAATGGAGATGCCACTATCTCCACTCCTTCAGAGAAATGGCCATCATTACACACCCAAATGAGATGAGCAGCATCTTGAAATGACTAGCAATAAGTTAAAATGAGATCAGTCAAAATAAACCTATAAAAAAATCAGAGCAATAAATCTATTCCCAACCTATCTTCGACCAAGGATTTTTCATAAAATGTAGTAAGAATGGGGTGGGAGATGATCCAAGGGTCGGCATGCAAAAGACCCAGGATGAAAAGCAAGAAAACTTGGAATATCAGAAAGGTATTCTTCACCGGTGTGGTTTCCTGGTTTCTGACCCCTCCATTCCCAATACTCAATTGGGTAAATAGATCATTTTAAAGAGTACTGGCCAAGGCTAAGGGCTTGAAACAGAAGAGAAACAAGCTGAAGCTCTTTCCAAGGAAAGTGACTGGGAGTGTTCTGTCCAGCAGAACAAGGCAGAACATCCATAAATGTTCCCAGATCAGGCTCCACAAACCTAGATTGAATAAACCCATGGTTAAGTAATATTCATCTGATGGTGCTAATAAGGTTCCCCAAAGCCCACTGGCATGTACTTCCCCTCACTTCTATGTGAAAGTTTCATTAAGACCTGTGAAATGCTCGAAGACACGGCATTGCTATTCCAGATCACAGACGTCAGAGTTGGCATCATACAACCAGAGAGGCAAAACTGAGGTCTACGGGAGGGGGAAAACCTCTCCTCTCCAGCTTCTACTTTAGGGCAAGATGACCTATAAGGCATATCAATCAATTTGTGCTTCCTAGAACACAACGCATAGAAGGAGAAATCCTAGATTTCACTAGAATCAGGTAAAAAGTACAAGTTCAGGGGGTCTCAGCCCACACCAGTTCCATTCAAGTGTGTCCAGGGTCCCAATAATCTCTTAACCACTACTTTTATACGAGTAGGAAGAAGAAACTGGGCTCTTCCCCCCCCTCCCCCCCCGCCCAATACACTCCTCAGTTCCAGGATTTAGACACTTCTCTAGAGGAAACCAGAACTGTTAGACAACCACCGTGAAAAAGACACATCGTGATCTGTGACTGAACAAACGTGCTTTCCCTAGAACACGATTCACTGCCAAGGCTCTCTGGATTGAAATACAGACACAAGTTCAGTGTACATGGTAACATTTCCTTCCCTTTTCGAAACATGCAGAAATTTAGTGTGAGCGAGTCAGCAGAGGCCTTGATTAAATTTCTGAAAAAGAGATCTTTAGGTAACCAAATGGCATATCCAGTCCCACCACAAAGCAAACACGGATGATAGGCATGTCACCTTCCAGAACAGGGACATGCCCAGAGTTGAAGACCAAGGGTCCAAGTTTTTTATTTTGCCCCAAAGATACCAAAAGTCATGCAGAACTAACTGAAATTTCAAAATGAATTAAGAGGCCATGCCATAAGAGATTTGTTTCAGAACGCATATGAATTTTCCACAGATGTTAGGAACTCAACATTTAGTCGACTTAGTTAATCAAGATGGACTGGCACATTCAAAACACCCCTTTACCCCAAGCTGCACAAAACAGAAGTTTCATAAGCAGCCACTTAAACCTTCATCTTAAAATTATTGCTGTTTCCACCTTCTGAGAGATGGTTACACAGCATCAGTCCTCATATCGGAGTGTATAAAACTGGGGAGGGAAAGCACAATGAGTAATGCTGGGCAGGAGGAACAAAAAAGCGAGAGGAAAGAGGGAGAGGCCAGTTACTACAACAACAGTGAACACTGCAGAAGAAGTGGGGGCTGTGGGGGGGGGGGGCGGGAGAGCATATATGCAGATAAACAGTCCCTGATACAAGGGGAAGAAACTGGGCTGTGTGTGCTCACTATTCGGGTACAGGGTCACAAAGCCAGAGAAATGTTAAAGAAAGAGGCAAACTCTGGAAAAATTCCCAAGCAGAAGAGGTTCTAAAAACAAAAATCACCATTTGGTACCTTCTCTCATACAAAAACAAGAGAGGAGGGGACATAAAGGAACAGGCAGAGAAGGCCAAACTGCAGACCAATGAGACGCGATTATATATAAGGAAGACAGCCTGTTTCATACGGGAGCCACTCACTGAGCGTGCGTCCAAAAACCAAAGTCACCTCTAGCTGGCGGTAAATAAATATCTTCAAATAATGCCTCTCAAATGTTTCTATAGTAATCCATTTTATACTTCATCTCAATATACCCACACTTATCTAGCACAAATTTATTAAACAATATTTACCACCTACTATAAGCAATGCATTGATTTTCTATTCTGTATTTGTTATATAATAAATTCTTGTGACATCTAGGTTGATTTCATAACCCACTGGATCACTGAAAGAGCTTCCTACCTTGTTTCCTTGCTTCTCCCCCCGCTGGACCCATGCTTCAGTTTATCCTGAACAAAACAGCTGAGGGATGATGAACCACAGTGAGACCACATCATTACTCTGTTGAAAATCCTCCAGTGGCTCCCTCATTTCAACCAGAGTGAAAACCAAATTCCTTACAATGTCAATAAGGCCTCAGATAGCCCCTCCCTATTCTTATCCCTCGTGTCTTTGACTCTGCCTCCCAGAGCTTACCCTACTCTGCTTCAATGACACGACACCTCCCTGCTGTCCCAAGAACAGGTCAGGTATGCTTCTCCTTCAGGGCCTTTGTACTTACAGATGTCTGCAGCCCAGATGTTCCTCCCCAGATATGAGCACTTACCTCTTAATTTCTGACACCCTTTGCAAAAATGCAAATTTCCCCAATACCCCTGTCTCCCTTGCCTGCTTTATTTTTCTCTACTGCATGAGTCACCACCTTACATATCACACATTTGTAGGTATCTTATTTTATTTCTTCTTTTTCCTCTCTCACTAGACTATAAACCTGTGTATCTTTCCCCTGTGTATCCCAAGTGCTTAAACAGTGCTAGACACATAACAGGAATTCAGTAAATAGCTGTTGAATTAATGATCATGAGCAGCAGTTTGAAATACCCTGACATAGAACATTTAAAAAGCAAATCAAACAAACAAACAAACAAACAAACAAACAGGCTCCACCAAGGTTCTCATGGCTTCAGACAGCGGCCTGCCCACAACACCCAGTCCTGAGAGGCAGAGCAGCATAAAATCAGAGAATAGCAGGAGGCGTGGAGATCCAGTCAGCGTCCTCTTCCACAGGCAAAGAACCATGGCTCAGAAAGTGAAACGATTTGTCAGTGACCACCCAGGCCTCCACCTCTTCATGTGACACTGCTGTACACCCTTCAAGTGAGTTAAATTCATCTACTTGCTAATAAGCAGCCACTAAGAAGGAAGAGTTTGGGAAACAGGATGCTTAAAAGCGACCTGTGAATTTCCTAGGTTTTGAATACACGCCCTACCCAATTATGTTTAAAAGGAAATAGTGTGAAACATTCGGGCTGATGAATGTAGTGAGACCCACAAGAAGATATATTATTCAGAGAATAGGGTTTAGGTATTTTTTAAATATCTTTCATTTTATTTTCCAAGTTTTTCCATGATGAACATGAACTTCTCCTATAATCAGAAAAAAACCCTGTTATTTTAAAAAGCCATTTCATACATACTCCCCCTTTAACTGGGACCACAAATGAGAGCTTTGAGAAAAGAGCAAGACTAGGGAATTTAAAGACCTGCTTAATGGAAACCTGAAATAACATATCTTGCCCCCAGAATTCTGGTGCAGATGCTAAATTTGAAATTAAATCATTACTTTATATTCACATAATGATAGTCAAATCAAAATTTTCAAAGGACTCTGAAAATGTCAGTGTTCCTCACCATCCTCCTCAATGAGGGCAAGTAATACCCGTCCTTTGATAGGTTTTTAAGTACCAGACAGGCCTTGATTAGCAATGGACACAGTCACCAGGTTAGGTCTGAAACTACACTTAGTTTGATCTACCATCTCACTTCCAAAGCACCCATAGATAAATGGCAAAGTTGTATTATTACAAAAAAAAAAAAAAAGATTCAAAATACAAAGTATTTTATGCAGAATCCAGAAACATTAGCAACATTCTCGGAAAATCTTCCAAACAAGGGTAAATTCATGGGTAAAAGAAGCCAAGAGTATTGAGAATGTACAAAAAGTCCCTATCTAAAATATGTGACTAACAACAGTTAGAATATAAGTGGTCAAACCTGTGATTGCAAAATAAAAAGTTCAAGTTATGACTTCACTGAAGGAATTATGTCACTATAGGTATCCTGGAAGAAGCAACAAGGTCTTCATTAAATTTATTTCCAAAGTGCTTGTGTGTACACTGTGTTATCTAACGCGTACAATGACCCCATGAGGCAGAGAGTAGGGGTGACATCATTCTCACCTCATAATGCAAGAGACCACAGATGACACATTATACAACTTGGCCCTGACTACACAACAGATGAGCAGCAGAAACAGGACCAGCAGTTTTTCTGCTCCTTGGTTCAACAAGGTGTGACAGAACACACTGTGGAGATGGATTATTCCACCCGGCAACGAGAAGAGCATCAGATGACAATGCGTCCGGGCTGGAAGGACTCAAGTCATTCACTTCACACAACTCCCTGTAGTTCAGCAACTCATTCACCCATGCAGGCATTTAATGAAGAAACACTTACTGACTACCTGCTAACTCTGCTAGGTATGGTGCTAGGCACACGGACTCAAAGATGAAGAGGAAGAAACCATCATGACTAAGGAGACGAGAAAGCTGTCAGTGTCCTTCTATTACATGAACAGTGTTTCTAACAGGGGGACGTGTTCTGTGAGAGACACAGAAAGAATACCTCCACCTGGGAGACAGGAGTGGGAGTGGTCATGTCTTTCTAGAAGAAAAATCTAAGCTGGCTCTTAACAGAGAGAATCAGAGAATTGACTAAAGTTCTTACCTGGCCAAAGAAACGAAATAAATATGGGTAGGTTAATATATGGATAAATTCTCAACACATAATGATGAGTAAAAAGTCGAGTTGTAGAATAACTGTAGAGTTCTACAGTATTTGTGTGAGAAACACACATGCATAGAGAAACGCCATATACTTTCTGTGGGTACATGTATAGGCACATAAAATCAAAGCAGCAGCTCTGGAAGCATATGCTATGAACTCCTAACACTCACCACCTGCAGGGGAAGGGGTAGGGCATGAGAACTGGAAGAGGCAGGTGGAGGGACTTTAGCCTTATCAACAGTTTTAAAAAGAGAACATGTATTTTTTAGCTTTTTATTTTGAAATAATTCTAGATTCAGAGGAAGCTGCAAAGAAATGTACAAGTAGGTCCTTTGCACCTTTACCTAGCCTCCTCCAATGTTACCACCTTGCATAACCACAGTTTACATCAAAACCAGTCACAATGCACTAGTTTGTGCATGTTGGCCCTATGGGACTGCATCATGTGTAGAGCTGCCTGCAACCACCATCATAATTAAGACACTCATCTGTACCATCACACCAAGACTCCCTCATGCAGCCACATCCACCCTCTACTCCTATCCCTAACACCTAGCAACCACTCATCTATTCTCCATTTTTACCATTATATTATTCCATAAATGTTAAGTAAATGAAACCACGCAATATGCATTATTTTGAGATTAGCTTATTCACACAACATAATTCCCTAAGGCTCATCCAAATTGTTGCACATATCAACAGCTCAGTGATTTTTATTGCTAAGTAGTATCCTATGATAGAAATGTACCAGTTTTTAAAAACTATTTACCCATTGAAAGACATGTGGGTGGTTTCCAGCTTTTAGCTATTTTCAATAAAGCTACTATAAACAATGATGTGCAAGTTTCTACATGAAAATAAGTTTTTATCTCTTATATAAATGCCTAAGAGTGCAATTGCTGGGTCATATGGTAAATTCATCACCAGAGAATATCTTTTAAAAACTGATTTTAAAGAGAGAGGAACAGGGTGGTGAGGTGGGTAGAGAGAAACATTGGTGGGATGCTTCCCATGAGCCCCAACCAGGAATCAAATCCGCAACCTAGGTATGTGCCCTGACTGCGGATTGAACCTGCAACATTTTAGTGTATGGGATGATGGTCCAACCAACTGAGTCACCTGGCCAGGGTGCTTAAGTTCAGCTTTAATGTATAAAGGCACTACCAAACTATTTCTCCAGAGTGGCTGAACTATTAATAATGTTCCGCCAGCAAAGTTTGAGTGATCCAATTTCTCCATGTCTTTATCAGCATTGCTTGTATTTTAAAACAGTGAAACTAAGAGTCAATCAATGTATTTTAAAACAAAAGGAGACAAAACTAGATTGTTCTTAGCCTCCTTATGTATGTACACAACACTGCGCATGAAAATTTTTGTAACCTGCCCGCTGCCCCAAGGAAGTCAAACCTGAATCTGCTCAAGCCCCTAGATCCAATGCTAACTTACGAACAAAACGGGAGTCAGAGAGAGCATGCTCAGACAGTGTAAGAGTGCAACCGATATAATCTAAACTGTGGAAAATTCCATAAGATAAATAATCCAGTTTGTTTAACAAATAAATTGCAAGAAAAAAAAGTGAGAGGCAGGAGTACCTGTAGATTCAAGGAGCCTGAGAAGCAGCATCAGCTAATTGCTTTGTATGGACCTTATTTAAATCCTGATTCATTAGAAGTAGTTCATTCATGAGGCAATTAAGAAAATTTAAACACTAATTAAATGTGAAATGTCAAAGAATTATTGTTAATTTTAGGCGTGATAATAATGTTGTAGTTATATTTTTCTAAAAAATTATTTTATGTGGAACCTAATGAACAAAATAAACTAACGAGCAAAACAGAAACAGAGGCACAGATACATGGAACAGACTGACAGCTGCTGGAGGCGGGGAACAAGGAGGAAACCAGATGAAAGGTGAAGGGAGAGGCCAAAGAACATACACGCAAGACCCATGGACATGGACAAAACGTAGGGACTGCCTGAGGGAGCTGCAGGGGGCTGGGTGGAGGTGGACAAAGGGGAAAAATTGCAACAACTGCAATAGCATAAATAATAAAATATAACTTAAAAAGAAAAGATAAAAAGAATTATCTTCTCATGGAAATTAATTTGGCAGTCTCTCACAAAGTTTGACATAGGATTACCGTATGATGCATCAATTCCACCCCTAGCTATAGACCAAACAGAACTGAAAACAGGTACTCAAGCAAATACTCATTCATGAATGTTAACAGTAATGTTATTTAAAGGTGGAAACAACTCAAATATTTATCAGTGGGGGAAAGATAAACAAAATGTGGCATAGCCAAATAACAGACAGTGATTCAGCCACGAAAGGGAATGAGGTACTGATACATGCCGCCACGTGCACAAATCTCCAAAGCATTACACTGAGTAAAAGAAGCCTGGCAGAGGCTCACGTGATGTACGAAATGTACAGAACAGGCAAATAAATCCACAGAAACAGATCGACGACAGCAAGGAGCCAGGCAAGGAGTGGGGAGAAGTATCCTGGGGAGTAGCTGCTAAATGAACAAAGGTTTTATTTTGGGGTGACGAAAATGTTTTGAAACTAGCTAGAGGCAGTAGTTTCACAGCACTGTGAGTGCACTGCTACTTTAAAATGATAATTTATGTTACACAAATTTGACCTCAACTAAAAAATAATTACTTTTAGAGATACATATTAAAGTATTTACAGAGGAAATAATATAGTATATGGAAATTGACTTAAAATAATTGGGGAGGTCACAGATGAGAAATAAATGATTTTATGGATTAATTATTGAATGGTAATTTAATAATTGGAATTATGATAATTTAATAGTGGATGATAACTATAGTAGAGTTTATTTCCTTATTTTACATTAATATATATATATGAAGTTTTTTGCCACAAAAAGATTTTTTAAAAAGATGACCTGTTTAAACAAAGATTTTATTTATTTTTAGAGAGATGGGAAGGGAAGGAGAAAGATAGGGAGAGAAACATCAATGTGTGAGTGGTACATCGATTGGTTGCCTCTCACAAGCCTCCAATCAGGGACCTGGCCCACAACCCAGGCATGTGCCCTGACTGGGAATTGAACTGGTGACCCTTTGGATTGCAGGCCAGCGCTCAATCCACTGAGCCACACTAGTCAGGGCTAAAAGATATGATTTTAAAGTAACAAAGTCCACTTGATTTAGGGACTTGATATCACCTCCTTCTGAGTAACAAGACTTGGGGAATTTTAAAGGAAGGGTAAGTACATGCTTCCGCAACTCCTACCCACACACCAGACATTCCCCAGATGCTCTGGTCCAAAGCTAAGTCTCTGATTATAAAAGGCATATTTCAGCTTGATGAGAAGGAATGGACACAGGGAAACTACAGTCTCAAAGTCAAAGACCCTGGGTTTGAATAAACACAGCAGCAACTTCAACAAGGACCTCTGGGTAACCACAGCTTCCATCCTGCAGGATAAGCAAAGTTGCTAAATCACCTAGGTATCTGTTTTAAAATGGCAGATTCACAGGACCCACCAACCCAGATCAACAATTCCACCTCTGGGTCTACGCTCCAGGAAGGAGCACTTTACCAAGTTCCCTAGGTGATTCTTATTTTGTTTTGTGTTTTTTTTAACTCTACAATTTTTTAAATATAAATATTTTTTATTTTTATCTTCACCTGAGGAAATGTCCATCAATTTTAGAGAGAGGGGAAGGGAAGGAGAGAGAAGAAACACTGATATGAGGGAGAAATATCCGTGTGAAAAAGAAACATCCATCAGTTGCTCTTGTACCAAACCCACAACCTAGACAAGTGCCCCAAACAGGGAGAGAACCTGTGATTTTTCAACCAACCAAGCCACACTGGCCAGGGCTACCCCAAGTGATTCTGGTAACAGAAGCCCTGCTGAATTCCAGTGGACAAAGCTGATTGTAGAGCTCCACCTTGTGGCCCAAAAGCTAGAAAGCAACTTTGTCAGAATCCCTGGTTCCCCTGCATACTAACTCTAATCCAAAGCTTTTAAAGTCCAGCAAGAACCCTTATAACCAACTCCAGAGATTTATTCCTTACAGACATTTTGATCCATGCCATTACACAAGGGAATTATAGGTCCACAAAACATTACAGAAAGGTAGTTTTGAAAATATAGACTATTTTGGAATGAGTAGAACACTGCATTCATTCAATATTTACTAAGAGTCCACAACATTCTAAGTACTATGCTAGGTACTAGAAATTGAAGATTAATAAAACATGGCCCTGTCTTTAAAAATCCACAGAAAGTCCTGGTCAGGTATTCAGTTGGTTAGAGCATTTTCTCGATACGCCAAGGTTGCGGGTTCAATCCCTGGTCAGGGTACATACAAGAATCAACTAATGAGCCCTGGCTGGTGTGGCTCAGTGGATTGAGCGCTGGCCTGTGAACAGGGGTTGGGGAAGGGGGGGTCACCAGTTCGATTCCCAGTCAGGGCACATGCCTGGGTCGTGGGCCAGGGCCCTAGTGGGGGGGCATCAAGAGGCAACCACACATTGATGTTTCTCTCCTCTTTCTCCCTTTCTCTCTCTCCAAAAATAAATAAATAAAATCTTTTTTTAAAAAATCAACTAATGAGTACATCATTAGGTGGAACAACAAATTAATGTTTTTCTCTTCCTTTCTTTTCCTCTGCCTAAAAATCAATTAAAAGAAACACACAGAAAAACTAGGACAAGTGCCTCCTTTCTAAGAAGCAATCCCTGGGCACTGGGAAAGAAATCAAGGACATAACACTGACATAGCTGGATACAAGACAGAGTCATATTAAAGATAACCACTGATGGGAAAAGCAGTGACAGAGACATGCAACGTGAATGTCACAGACTGAGTCCTTTAAAGAGGCTCTAAATAGAGCAATCCCTTCCTCTAGAACACAGGTGGCAAACACAAGGCCCAGGGGATGAACCCAGCCCTCCACCTTGTTTTATCCGGCCTGGCACCTTGTTTCTAGCTGGTGGCAGAGCCAAGCTCTCATTTAACTGTTAAGAGGTTACATTTATACCATCCTAAAATTACATTCGGCCCTTTGAAGGCAACTACGAGGCTGATGTGGCCCCCAGTGAAAATGAGTTTGACACCCCTGCTCTAGAAGTAAGGGAAAGCTTCATTCAACACATACTCTGTGCCAAAATTGTGCTAGGCGCTAAGGACACAGTGAGTCAAGGAAGAAGCTTTAAGAACATGTAACAAGGGTGTTTTCCCTGATGGGCTACCATTTGATCTTGGAACTTGAGGGGTGACTAGGACATGAATAGACAAAGAAAAATCAAGAAAAAGGGGAGAAATTCTCCTTTATGTGCTCATATGTGGAGGAGGAATAAAAGATGGGACACTGGCAGCAGAGAAGGGGCAGACTGCTTGCTTAAGGAGCTTTAATACAGTATTTTATCCATTTAAGTAAGTCATAATACGGTCACTCCAAAAACACATTTTCTTGGAGCACCCCACCTAACGTGGACACGACCGTGGACAAAGATAACGAGAAGCCACCAGAGCTCCTGGGTAAAAAGAGCACAAGTGATGTTTAAGGACACGCGCCGTGTGCCGGAAGCGAGAGGGGAGGTACGAAGCCAGTGCGGGACGGGCGGGCCTGAGGGGAGCAGGGGTGTTAAGAACTGAAAACAGAGGCTCGGCACTAACCGAGCACGGCTGGTCACAGCAGAGGGACAGAGGGACGGAAGGGGTTTCAGACAGGATGATTATAAAAGTGGTGGTGACATTGAAAAAAAGGAAAAAGAAACATAGTTTTAGGAAGAAAAAAAGCTTTTTTAAAAAGGTTGCAGTGTATGGAACACTTGCCTGAGTACTGTGTATGTACACATGGGCAGTAAAACTGGGTGAGGGGAAAAAGGTAAAGAAAGGACCAGAAGGCTGAGCAGAAGACATGCCCCCCCACCCCCAACGTTCTGACAACCAACTCCAATGACCGCTAGCTTTTCTCCTGCAGTTTTCTGTAACACCATCTACACTGCCGGGTCCTCCTGACTCTCCGCTCCCTCTTCTGTCCCTTCAAGTCACTCGCTAAAGAGGAGATACTGCTACACAACAACTGGAATGTAGGGAAGGAAAATACACAGTTGAAGGTAAGTGACCTTGGATGCTCTTAAAAAAAATGTACTTTTAAGATATAACATGTAGTAAAGTGTACTAATTCTAAGCATGCATATAGCTCAATAAATTTTTGCAGAAGTATACACTCATGAAACTACCACAGATACAGAACCGCGGAAGTTTCCCTGTGCCTTCCCAACACCCTACCCAGAGGCAGCCACCACTTGGAGTTCTGTAACCTGTCTGTCCTCAGCAGCACACGGGTGGAGCCACACGCTCTTTTGTGTCTGGCTTCTCTCATTCAACATTATGGCTATGAGAGTCAGCCAAGTTAACGTGTGTTTCTGTAGTTCATTCTTTTCATGTCTGTGCAATAGTCTACTGTGTGGCTCTTTGGAGGTTTACTTATCCGTTTCTTCTTTGTTAGACATTCGTGGTGTTTCCAGCTTTGGGCTATTATGAATAAAGCAACTGTGAATATTCTTGTACATGTCTTTGGTAGAAACATGTACCCATTTCTCTTAGCTATACCTAAGAGCGAGACTGGGTCATGGAGTCACGTGTAGCTTTAGTCAATACTGACAGACAGTTTTCCCAAGTGGTTGTACCAATTTACACTCACCTAAAGTGCATGGGAGTTTCGGCTGCTCCAAACCCTAGTCAACAACTGGTACTGTCAGTCTCTGACTTTCCCCATTCGAGGTGTACAGCGATACTTCATTGTGGTTTTAATTTGTACTCCCCTCATGAGTAATGAAGCTCTGAGTACCTTCCAAGTGCTTATTCCACTATGTGGATATCTTCTTTTGTGAGGCACCTATTCGACATTTCTACTCATTTAGAAAATTGAGTTTTGTGTCTTACTTACCAATTTGAATTTCTTTGTATACTCTGGATATGAATTCTTGTTCAATACATGTGTCATGAATATTTCCCCCCAGACTATGGCTTGTTCTTTAGCTCACCTTTTACTTACTGGTGTCTTTGATGAACAGAAATTCTCAATTTGAATGAAATCTAATTTGTCAAAAAAATGTCCATACATAGCACTTTTGGGATTTTGTTTAAGTAATTTAAGAAATCTTTCTGCACCCCAATGACCTTGCATTCCAAAAGGAAGGGGCCCATGCCTGGAGAAAGTCTTTAAAGTTCCAATACACACCAGAGCACAAGTGCCTTCTCCAGCCTTTCAGGTCACACCCCGGGCTCTGTTTTCAGACCTGTCCAGCTCTGAAGTTGGTCCATCTCTGAGTCTTTGGACTTTCTGCCTCTAAAAGTTAAACTTCTTTTTACTGTCTCCTGGTAGGCAGAACGGCATGAGCAATGTGCCGTTAAATGCAGCGTGGCACAGATGGTCTGGCTTGTTCAGAGGCAAGGAGCTACACTTAATTTAGTCTCTACAGGATGGACAGTGGACCTAGAGGCCTCCAAAGCCAGGCAAGGTCCCAAGAGCAATTTCTCTCTGATAGCAGGAATGTGCGCTCATTGCCCCGTTTTACGTGTGTTGTTTCCACAACATGCAACGGCGTCATCTTATGAGTTAAGTCTTTACAGGAATTCCTGGTTTGCCCTAGTTTTATGATTGAGCAGGAAACAACCACTCTCTTGACTATTCTTGTCAAAGCAAGACACCATTACCTGTCACAGAACTAGCAGTCCCTGACAGAAAAGGGCAGAGACAAAAGATATGAGGAGAGAGGTGGTGCGTGAGCAGACAGCTAAAACAGGAACACAAAGTCTGAGACGAGAAGAGTAACAGTGGGGGACTGCACTTTTCCTAATACTTCAGGCGTTAAAGGGTCTCAGTACTGAAAACTGTTCAGAGGCCAGTGCAACAGTCTCACAAGATGTAGTGGGGATGTTGGCAGTGACAAAGGAGAGGACGGTTGTAAAAGAAAAGACATCAGCAGAGATAAGCTAAATGAATAAGCGAAACCTTGTCCAAACATGCAATGTATATTTGCATAGGTGAGGTTCTGTCTCTTATGCAGTCACTTACACTCAAAGTTCCCTACCTATGGCCCACTCATTACCACTGAAATTGCTAAAGCAGACCTTTGCCCGGCAAGTAATGTAAATGAAGAAAGCACACTTGGATTAAGACATTAAGGAGTGGCCCTGGCCAGTGTGGCTCAGTTGGTTGGAGGGTTGTCCCACAACCAAAATGTTGCAGGTTCAATCCCCAGTCTGGGCAAGTATGATCCCTGTTCCAGGTGCATGCAGGAGGCGACTGACCGATATTTCACTCTTGTATCTCACATAGACATTTCTCTTTCTCCCATCCCTCACCACCCCTCCTCTCTCCCCCTTCCTCTCTTTCTGAAAGCAATGAAAAAAAAAATGTCCTTGGTGAATAGTTTTTAAAAAGACACTAAGTGGTGGAACCCAAAACACACCCTAGGGTTTAAAGAGGAATGCATGACTTGGTTTCAGCTGACTGTTGCCACATAAGAAATAAAGGTCCAATGATAACAAATCTTGTCACTTTTTCAAGAGATACTAGAAATTGTGATTTTTCTGTGTAACTTTCCAAACACTATTACATCATGTAGGCCAAACAAAATATCTCTGTGGGTTGACTCTGACCTATAGGCAACGGGTTTACAATCTCTGTTCTGAAGCTTTGCAGCAAGATAAATAGCACATGCAGGTTTCCAGAGTTAGAAGATCAAGAAACTTGAAAAGCTAGCAAGCAGACAAGGGACTGGACCAGGAGACAGTAAAAAGAAGTTTAACTTTTAGAGGCAGAAAGTCCAAAGACTCAGAGATGGACCACCTTCAGAGCTGGACAGGTCTGTATTGGAAAAACCTGAGAGGAATTATTACAAAGTTCTGTTGCAAGGAGGTGCAGATCAAAAAAAACTAGAACATAAAGGGATCCTAAATGATTAAAAAAGAGTGGGGGATATTACTCACACACACACACACACACACATACACACTCTCTATTTTACCTCTGTGCCTTGATTTCCTTATCATTAAAATAGAAATAACAGAACCTACTTCAAACGGCTCTCATGAGGATTAAATAAAATTATTCATATAATTGTCATTATCCCTAGCAAGTAATGCTTAACAAAAGTTAGCTATCATTTGTTGTCATGGAACACTGAGAGGTTAAGGTAACTCGCTCAAGATCACACCTGGATTTTGTACCCAGAACGTATGGCTTCAGATCCTTCACTCTAAACCATCAGGTTCTTCAGCCTCCAGTACATTGCTGGGCTAGATCAGTACAATAAGGACATCAGACCAGATGCTAACTCAAGTCCCTACTAGAGCTGACATCTTATTCTACCAGCCAGCCTTCTAACCAGCTTATTTCACAGCAACAGTAAGAAAAACATAACCCTGCTCACACTTCTACAGGTTACCAAGCTAAAGGAGGGAAGTACAGCTTAGGCTTGGGGTAGGTCAGAGAAACCATTCTAGTACGGGACAATCCAAAGGTTAAGCCAGGAAAAAGCCCCCTTAATGATCCTTGGTGATTATATTCATTCTAGGAGGCCAGTAGGCCTCTTGAGTAGGCCCAGAATTCACTCACATGAACAACCTCTTACAAGCTAGAAGTCACCTATTAGCCTGCTAAGAAACCACAATAAGCTCTAAATCTAGAATCTTTAGAACACCAAACTACTCTTATCCTGTTGGGGGTTAAGGGTCTCCATGAGAACCTAGGAAATTCTCTTTCCCCGTCTTTGGGGGGTGAGGAGAATGCCATGTGTGCTCATTCAGATTCACAAGCACACGCCATTTTACCTGCAATTATAAGGGGTTCACAAATTCCCTGAAATCTTTCCCTAGACTTCAAGTATCCCCAGTTCCAAGCTTTCCTCCCAGGAGATTCAGAAGTGCCCCAAGATCTGGGTTGGAGTTTCCAGGCAGCTGTGTTCAGGAGACAAATCATGTGCTGCGAACGCAGCATAATGAATCCTGCATGGGAAAGACAAAGGGCCCTTTCTTCCTCCCCCAGACCAACTTGTACTGAAAGAATTCAGACAGAGAAGATCTGTAATTTAATCCCCAAACATCAGTGGATGGAGAACAGGACCCCAAGAATATTTCATGTCCCTTTTCTGACTCCTACCCATAAAATCACATGGAACTTCCGAACAGTTGAAAGTAACAGGTAAAACCATGCTGGTCTCCAGGGTACTGTGCTCTTCCTCTTATAAGAAAGGAATCAGTCAAGACTGCCAATTAGCCTTATTAGATGACTTTTCCCTAGTATGAGCTTTGAAAACTAGAGGTACCAAAGAAACCATATAATCTCACCCACAACTGAAGGAGTAACCAAAACAAGATAATATTTCCCTCCCATAAGACAAGCAATAGTTTAACTGTTGGTGAGAGTCTGGAGAAATGTGTGAACTCACACACAGCTAGTGGGCTTATAAATCATTAGTCTTTGGTGGTGGTGGGACAATTGGACAATTTTTATGAACCATGTGAAAACATATACCCTTTGATGCAGCAACTCCCTACAGATATTTCTGCAGAGGTAGTTGAAGACAGATGGGCAACCAGGTTCAATGCTGCAGTCTATAACAAGAAGTCCTGACTGCTGGGTGTAATCATATAAATGAAACATCATGTAGCCATTTAAAAAGTTTGCTCTGTCTGGCCCTGACCGGTGTGGCTCAGTTGGTTGGGCATCATTCCCACAAACTGAAAGGTCGAGGTTGGATCCCCCATCAGAGCACATGCCTGGGTTGCAAGTTCAGTCCCTGGTCAGGTCATGTACAAGAGGCAACCAACAAACTGATGTCTCTTTCTCACATGGATGTTTCTCTCCCTTTCTCTCTCTCCCTTCCCCTCTCTCTAAAAATAAATTAAAATATATTAAAAAAAAAAAACAACAGTAGGTCTATAAGTGCTGATATGAGGAAAACTCCAATATATAATTTTTTAAAAGTTGAGAACAGTGGATATTATGCATGATTCCTTTAGTCTAAATTTTTAAAGGACATACATACATGCTATTACATGTAATAAAGTATGTTCCCTATTGGGAAATGCCCTGCCTCGTTTCAGAAGCTGTAACCCCCCATAGCTAAGGCTGAGTGAGTGACCTTTGGATCATAAGCCACTAAGGAGACAAAGCTTATCTCCCTGGCAGGAGCACTGCCTCTGCCCATTTTACTTCACCCTGCCTGGCCCACAATGCATGATCAGTTAGCCAATGACAGGTAAGATTCCTCAAGGGAGGGACAATCTAAGACAGGCATGATCACGGGGGGCCCCCAGGGAAGGACTTGGGGGGGCTATAGCAAAAGGGGATGATGGACCCTCACCCCTCAGGTTTGACATAGCCTGAGTCCTCATTCAGTCTTCAAGAAGTCTCCTCATCTCTTGGCTGCCTTACTTCCCCCACCTGACTTAAGCCTGAAACTGACAGGGCAGTGCAGCACTGTGCTGGAAAGGGCGGGTTCCCCAGGTGATCAGACCTAAGAAAGAATGCATAAAATCCTGTGAAACCTGCTTTGCTAAGAATGCTCTCAATTAAATGATAAGGGTCCAAGCAGGAAATGAGTTGGTTTCCCAAAGTTTTGTAGTCCCTTAGCTAACAGACCCTGACTCAGAATAAGCCCTTGTAGTTTGTTGTATGTTATCCAGTGTTTGATCCTTACTGCCTGACAATAATTGATGAGCTTTACCTGTATTCCTGTGCAAACTGAACCCAATAAAAGCCCATTGAGGAAAAGGCTCTTGGCCCTTTTCCTTTGAGAGATCGGCCACCTTTCCTCCCCAAGCAGATCATATCTTAGTAGACTTATTCTCATCCATAGTGGCCAGGGGGGTGGCCTGTGGGCAGAGCCCCTCCCACAGTTCCCGAAAGATACGTAAGAAACTGTTAACTGTGGTTACCTTTGGAGATAGTGACTAGATACCAGGAAAAAGAACCATACCAATGTACAAACATTTAGAAAACATACCAGTAATATAGATTTAAAAAAAAAAAAAGCTCCCAGGCATCTGGGGAAACCTGGGGCTGAAGACAGAAGGTGACGCTGAAGGCAGGCTCTCGCTCCTAATTCATGTATTTGCCTAGAATTGACCTCGTTGAGAGTCCAGACTCCTCCTCTGCAAGCAGCATGACTTCTCACACTGCCTGTCCCGGAAACACAGCTTCCCAGGCTTCAGAGACACTAGTGCATGTGAGGAGATGGCCAACTGAGATCAGCTGCCAGCAGTTTCTCACAGCTCTTGCTGGCTGATCACATTACCTGACAGTTGAGGTGGGGAAAAGTGTTAACACCTTATGAATAAAGAAGCTCACCTCTGAGGTTTCCGAATATCCCAGAGTCCTACTCCTTCCTTTGAGTTGGCTGTGGCCAACAGCCTGGGCTCCACAGGGTTAAACATGACGCTGTGGAAGGCTGACGGGTAGTTTGCCAGGCAGAAGGGCTCTGTGAAGAAAGAAACTACTATCAGTCCCTTTGGGGCGCCTCTGGGCCAGGGACAGGCAGACAAGCAGGAATGTGAATACGAGCAGGACCACTCTCTCCAGTGACCATGCCAGCGGGCTGGAACCCCACCTTGGTCACCTGTACTCACAAGGCTCCCGCAAGTCCTAGCACACGCTTTCCGCACATAGAAAAAAGTAACTGAAATATATATAAACAAACCTTAAGCTATAGTATTCAGAAATACATAGAGCACCTATTCAGATCTTGTGATAAAACAGAGACAGTCACTGTTAAAAGGAAGTAATCTGCTTTACAGTAAGTACAACTGAACTCCACATGAGCTGAAAAAATTCACGACTAATTACTGATAGGCTTATTATACCTTGATCCAAATGTATGAGTTTTAGAAATTAAAGTATTAGAACCACCTAAAAATTTAATGAAGAAAAAGCAACACAGTAAGACAAATGAAGCCAAGTAAAAATAATAGTTTGCCCTTCTGGTCATATTGTTCCCTAAATTGAAAAGAAAATAGTCTCCATCTAGAATTTTATTATTTCATCCCCAGTATTGGAATATTTTAACAACAACAACAAAAAAAGACACCTCACACTTGAACCTGCATCTAGCCAGCTCCTAATCAATTTCACCTAGAAATCCAGCAGCCCTTGACTATATTAGCTAGCTTCCAGTGAGGAAGGAATTACCTGTATCTGGGAGGACATGCTCCTATGGAAGTTGTTTAGAAGCACTAGAAAGCATTCCCCAGTCTATAATTTCCATATGTGACACTTCATAGGTGCCTGTATGGGGTGGGACTCAGTTATTCCACCCAGCGTGTGGTTCTGACAAAGGAGAATTTCACCTGCCAAACACGTGGTGACTCCACCACAGCTGTTGCTTTGCAGCTACCTTACCTGGCCAACCCTAAGTACAAGCTTCTCTTATAGCCTGAACCTCAATAATGGCACAGCCCAGCATGTTAAATGCTTAGAATATAGAATAATAAAAAGGCCCAGATGCTACCAGACAAGGCAATCAGGGAAGTAACTCTATGTACACAGGCATAATCATGACAAAGCTTCACCAAGGGTGGGGACAGGGGTGGCACTGAGGGTAGTACTGGAGGAAAGAACCTTTGAAGATAGGCAGAATTATAGAGAGAAATCTCCCTGCAGGAAATGAGCTAAAAAATGCATTTCCTGAAGAACTTCAGAAAAATTCGACAAAACAACTCTTCATTTTACACTTTGAAACTCAAAGAATACATTTGGAAGAAGAACGTACCCAGATAATTCCCCGTAAACAGAGTTTATTTGCTGTCATTTTAAGTTCCTTACATATAGTTAAGGTTAGGTTCTGTGGTTCTTTCAGCAAAAAAAAAACAAGCCTAAAATTAGGATTCAAAAAAGTACATAACACCCCCTTCTCTGTAAATAACCAAGAATGTGTGCATGTCAGAACCACACACAGAGCTGGCTCTTGCTTGCTAAGCTCTACAATGAGGCACCACATCTTCTGTTCCTTGGGGCCACTAAATACCAAGCTATTGAGGTGTTTACTATAGGCACAAGGGTTTGAGGAGATTCACAGGTGGCTAGAAAGGACTGGCAAGGGGCCTCACTTCTGACCACTTAGGGGTAGGGTGGGACCTCCAGAAACACATCTGTGCCCCTATGTGAGAGTTTCTTCTGTTTACTTCACTCCCACCCAGGTTACTCAGATCACAAATTGAATCTGCAGTGAACTTGACATCAAACCCTTCAACACAATCCAATGGCTTTTTGCACAGTGACCTTACCTCCATGAGGGGACTCCCGAATGTCCCAGATGAGAACCCGGCCATCATCTGAGGAGCTGGCAAAAATGTTGTCATTCACTGGGCTCACCGACAAGCCGTACACTGCATCTTCATGAGCAAACACATCCAAGGTCTCACTGCTGAGAGACAGAGAGCAGAGAGAGAGGCACACAGGCACACACACACCCAAAGACGGTGCAGAGTCCGAGCCCTCTAGTTCCTAGGGTAGGGTTCCCCCTTGATTTGCAGGAGAAAGGCAACCTAACTAAACTGAAAGGATATTACATTTCCTTTAAAGGTACGCATTCAACTTTCAAGTGAAAAAATAAATGTACAATTAAAGAGACTTTTTATAGGTTTCAGGGTAAGGTTGCTTTTTGCACTAAATGAGCACATTTAAAAATGACTCAACAGATGAGTTTTGTGTTTTCACTTACTACAGAATGCCTGTGCTTATGTACAGATCTGGGGGTGCCACTTGATTTACAAAAAGGAAAAGTGTTAAAGCAGCCAGGTCTGATGCTAGCTGGGTGAAAGAGGGGCCCCTGCTGACAGTCTGGCACGGTGATAAAAAGCTCTGAGGCCAGGTTGCCTAAGTTCAGATCCTGGCACCACCCAACTTTAAGTTTCCTCATCTGTAATTGAGATCATATTGCCTCACAGAATTTACTGTAAGGGTTAAATTGATTAACACATACAAAGCACTTAGGATGGGGGCTGGCACATAAATCTTACCTATTATTGTTATGTTTCCTTCCCTTCCAACTCTAAGTTTTCACCTGAAAGCTTTATTTCATAACAGCTTTGCATATCTTTCTTTTTAATCAAAATTTTATTTTAAAATTATTACAGAAATCTTCTTCAGAAAAGGACAGCTTGTTTCATGTTATTTTTTTTTTCTTCAAAAAATAAAAACTACTTTGGGCTGCTTTTCATATGAAAAAGAGTCAATCACCTTCACATACTAACAATCTATTTACCTTTCAACATCATGGAGGATGACCTGCTCATCGTTTCCTGTAAGGGAAAATAGAAGACACGTGATCACTCCAAGGAAATGATCCCTGTCCACATTACAGTTCAGTATTTTAAGGTTTTCAGGGAAAATTAAATATGAACGAAGTCAATGTTAATACAAATTAGGAGTTAATTAGAAAAAAGATATTAAAAAATAATTAAGGATAGGACATTCTTTTAAAAACATAATAACAACTAAGTATAACATAACTTTCCAAAATGTATCGCCCATTGTAATGTTAAAAAAAGAAATCTGTGGCCAATAAGGAAAAAGTAAATGATCAAGGACAAATCAATCTGAGCTAGCTTTTTTCTTTCTTTATTTTCTAAACAAAACATTCATTAACTGTGAGATCTGGAATAGTACCTGCAAATTTTCTATGCCTCAGTTTTTTATCTGCAAAATAGATACAACAATTGTACCTACCTTATAGGTGTATTGTAAGGATAAGAGCACATTTGTAAAAAGCATTGAGAACAGAACCAAGCACTGAATAAGCCCCCAGTAAATGTTTACTACTATTTACATCCTCGTCATCTCTTATAGCATTAAAATTTGATGACCATGTGATTCTAAATAATGAGAAATTTTTATCTACAATTTTTGTCTCTTGCATTTTCTTTATCACATCAAGAAATCTAAAAATACTACATTCATGATTATGTGTAGTCCCACCTTCAAATAGTTTATATAGCCAAAAGAGAATAACATAACCATGATAGACGGAAAGTAAAAAACTTCCATTTTATGCTGAAGGCACACCCAAAAGTTATTTCAATAGAAAGCAAAATTAGCGGTGGCCCAGGTCATCTTAGATCCCTGGCTCTAAACTCTATTGTGGGTACTTGCGAAGTAAATCAAATCCATACTAAGGCCTTCTGGGTAGCAGGCACAGGAGAGGTGCTGGGGACGTGAGAAAAGAAAGATTCTTCCAAGCCCTTGAGGAACTCACAGTCTAACCACACAAATAATTAACAAGACAAGTTGTCTTGTTATAGAGATCTGCTTAAAATGGGGACACAGATAAAGGAATAATTGTTTCCTTCAGGAGCAAGATGAAGTACACGGAAGAAGGGGAGAGTGTTTTAATGGAAAAGGATACATTTAAACAGAAACTCAAATTACTCAAAACTCTTACCAATGGGAGCCTTAGGGGAATTGGTAGGGACTGGACAATTAATGATGACCCATGAGGACTAGCATGAGCAAAAGGTACACAGGCACCTATGATGGCAAGTGGTTTAGTGGACTAGAGTACGAGATGCAAGGGGAGGGAGATGAGGCCAGAGAGTAGACTAGGGTTTAGACTGTACCCTGTGGACACTATAGTCAAAAAGATTCACATGGTTAACCCTTTGTTTTTACACTCATAGACACAGATAATAGTATGGTGACTAAGAGAGGGGAAGGGGAGTGGGGCGAGGGAGAAGGTAAAGAGGAGATAAATGGTGACGGAGGAGACATGACTTGGGGTGGTGACGTATGATACAATATACAGATGATGTATTGTAGAATCATATATCTGAAAACTATGATTTTATTAACCAATGTCACCCCAATACATTCAATAAAAAGAAAAGAAAAAAAAAAGCCCTTTATTTTAAAAAGAAAACATGCATAAGCAATGAATTAAAAGGGGGATTAGAGACTGGTAACAGAAATGACAGAAGGACACTGCAATAGTCCAGGCCAAAGATGAGGACCTGAATCAGGACAGCAGGTACGGGAAGAGAACGGGAACTAAAGAGGGAATGAGAGGTTTTCAAGTCTAGTTGGTGACTGACAGAATGTGCACATGAAAGAAAGGCATGTTTGAGGATGACTTCAAGATTTCTATTAGGCTGAACCATGTGAAACTGTCATTTTTGTAAGTTGAAAATACTTCAATGTCAGCAGATTCTTCAAGTTAACCCTAACAACGTAAGTCATTGAGTAAATGGGGATTATAACTGAGAAAGGGAATCCAGGGAATAAGAGGAAATGTTTGCACAGGGGCGGAGAACTAATCATCTTGGTTTTAGGTAGGCTGCATTTAAACTGCTTCTGGAACACACAGGGAGACACTCAGTGGGGAAATCTGCAGCTCAGAGGAGCGGCTCAGGACTAGAAGCTGGCTGGTCAGAAAGGAGTGTGTGTGGTTAGCTGATGGAAGCCGTCACGAAGAGGCTGGCCTGAGCGCAAGCCACTCCGGTTACACCCTAACACAACGTTTTTCAAACAGGAGCCATCCATAGGTCCTAAGATTGATTTGAGCCACAACCTTTAAAATCCTTAAAAATGAAATAGGACAAAACAAAAAAACAAATGAGAGTGTACCACACATAGTAACATTAAGTGCTGCTTCACATATGTGTGTGTGTCTGTATAGCAGATTACAATGTAAAAAATATTCAACCAAAAAAAAAGAGAAAAAGAGTGAGAGCCAAAGAATGAAAGAAAGGGAGGGCAGGGCAGAAGTGGGGGAGAGAGGAAAGGAAAGAAGGGGGAAGAAGGGGAAGGAGGGGAAGGAAGGGAGGGAGGGAGGGGAGAGAAGGGGAGGGGAAGCAGGGGAGAGGGTAGGATGGAAGAAAGGAAGAGGGAGAGAGAGGGGGCAGGGAGGAAGGGAAAAGGAGGAAAGTAAGGTGGGATGGAGATTACTCTAATACATGTGCCTAAATTGCTGAAATGCAGAAAAGGCAAGCTATGGAAAACTGAAATTCTATAGAAAAATGAAGTAAAGAAAAATAAGGAGTTATTTTAGCACTCTTTTATGTAAAACACCAGCCACAGTGAATTTCCCCATGTGGAATTCTCCCTTCTTACCTCCAGAGAATACTTTGGTGTTCCCACTGTTGAAAGCCAGGCAAAAAATGTTGGAATGATGCTCTCCTTTCAGCTGTATGGGCTTGACTCTGGAGTGGATAGCTTGTTCCATGTGCCATAACAGAACCCTGCGATCATCTCCTCCTTAAGAGGGCAGTAAGAATCTAGGGTTAAAACAGCTCATATTTCAAGGGTGACTCTCAGTTTTGCTAGCTTTGAGTCCCATCTTTCCCCAGACTGCATCTCTCCAACTCCATGAGATTCTGATGGGACATATAAACCCAGGGCTCAACCCCCTTAACCATCGGTAAATATATGGCCCCTAAGCCACTCATTTTCCCCTAGGAATTAAATCTCAAACAGACAATACAGAAAAGGAAAGGAATAAGCACTGATATTGAAATTCTCAAAGCCACCCTGTTCCTGACTTTGCAGAGACCTAGTTGTTTAAATATTTCTTCACTTACTACCTAAAATTCTTCCATTAAGGACTTTTTTTTGGGGGGGGGGTGTCATTCAACAGTACTTGGGTTGGTTTCTAGTGCTTTCAACAGAAGAACTTAAATGTTCGTAGCATACTAGTTTTCAAAGCACTCTCCTTGATGTGATCTCCTTGATGGTGGGACACCATACAAATGACAACTAAGGAACTGCCTATCTGTCACAGTAGCAGAATCTAGACAGAATCTAGGTCTCATGAACCTCAGTCCAACTCTTTCTTCTGCATAACTCTCAAAAAATCTGAATTAAATGAGCTGTATTACACTGTGTGAGTCAGCTCCTACAGATTAAGAATATTTATATTCTATGTATTATGTATTCTTTATATTTGAAGACACATTAAAAATATATAGAAGGATGCTAAACACTGTTGACAGTGGTTACTACATCCAGGGAATAAGATTAAAAGAGGTAGAGGACAAACTGTAGGGTTTTTACTTTTACTTTATATATTTGGTACTGCTTCACTTTAACAAGCTTATATTATATTCTTAATAAAAATTTAAAAAAATCTTATCAATGTGTGGTTGTCTCTCATGCGCCCCCTACTGGGGTCCTGGCCCACAACCTAGGCATGTGCCCTGACCAGAAATCAATCTGGAGACCCTTTGGTTCACAGGCCGGCACTCAATCCAAACAAGCTATGCCATCCTGGGCATATTCCTAATAAAACTTTAAGTTACAACAGGAACAAATACAGGCAGCAAACTGTAATAAACTCTATACCTCTGCCTCCCCCATTCCATTCAATACAACAGACACAAATTGCAGCACATCCATACCACGCAGAGACACACACATAGCCATTAAATAGGTAGATCTTTAAGAACTTGGAAACATGTCCAGAGGTCTTGGTTAAGGGGGAAATGAGGTGTAAAATAGTATGTGTACCAACATCCATTCATTAAAACAAATTCTTAAGAAGCCTCACAATAGCAGGAAGCTTGTCCATTTTGTTCACTGCAAAGTCCCCAGTACCTAAACAAGTGCCCCCGTAAGTAGATATTGATTGAATATACTTCAACTTGCATACTGGTGCTTTTTAAAAAAAGATTTTATTTATTTTTAGAGAGAGGGGAAGAAAGGGAGAAAAACATCTATCAGTTGCCTCTTGCACACCCCAAACTAGGCACCTGGCCTGCAATCCAAGCATGTGCCCTGATGGGGGATCAAATCAGCAACCTCTTGGTTCACAGACCAGCACTAAGTCTACTGAGCCACACCAGCTAGACCATATCTGTGCTTTTATTTGCATATCTAGATGGCTATATAAGAAGTTTTTTATAATGGATACCACATCTAGGCTAGGGTTTTGAAGAGTTTTTAAAAATGTGTAAAATATATATAACATAAAATTTACCATTTTAACCATCTTTTAAAAGATTTTACTTACTTTAGAGAGAGGAAAAAGGAGGGAGAAAGAGAAGGAGAGAAACATCAAGTGTGTGAGAGATACATGATCAGCGGCCTCTCGTGCACCCACAACGGGAATGGAACCAGCATCCCTGCAGTTCTCAGGTGGAGTGCAATCCATGAAGAGCCACACCAGCCAGGGCCCATTTTAACCATTTTTGAGTGTACAATTCAGTAGCATTACATATATTTTCACTGTTAAGTGGTGCAACCAACACCACTATCCATTGCTAGAACTTTTATATCATCCTAAACTGAAACTCTGTACCCTATAAACAATAGCGTCCACTTGCCTCCAACAACCACCACTTCACTTGAGGCCTGTATGAATCTGACCACTCTAGGTGTCTCATGTAAGTGGAATCACACATTTGTCCTTTTGTGTCTGGCTTATTCGCTTGGCATAATGTCTTTAAGGATCATCCATATTGTAACATGTATCAGAATTTCATTCCTTCTTAAGGCCGAATAATATTCCGTTATACATAAACACACACATACATACCACATTTTGTTTAACTATTCATCAATGGACATTTTGGCTACTGTGAATAATGTCGCTAAGAACATGGATAGACAAATATCTGTTCAAGTTCCTACTTTCAATTCTTTTGAGTATATACTGTTGAGAAACTTTTGTTTTCATTTATAACTTTCTGTACTACCTGACATTTTGCCATAAACATATTTCCTTTAACAATTTAAAAAACACTAGAAGATAATAGTGATCAAATCATACTCATTCTTCCTTCTCTAGAAAAAAGTTGCCTTTGCTCCTTGGGTTCCTTTGTTTCTTGAATCCCTCCTTCCTTCCATTGTTGGTCAACATCAAGCTCTGACTCCTTGAAGTTACTTCCTTGTCTACCAGACACTCCCTTACATGTGGTTCACAGTGTTCTGGGTTTAAGGTTTGCCTATTTCAACTATGAGTTTTCTGGCCTGGGGCAGTGTTACCTAAATTCTGTATTTCTACAAGGTCATGAAAATAAAGTTTTTGGTTTTTGTTGTTTTACTTTATTATTATTTTAAAAATCCTGACCCAAGGACATGTTCATTGAGAAATATTTCTTTGTGCCAAAGTCTCTATAAAAAGTGAAAAATCAAAAGATAGAAGCCCATATATTTCTTCTACTTACTCGTGTTTCTAACCTAATCTCCCTGAGCCTGAGTTTTACCAAATACAAAGTGAGGATCATAATAGCTCTACTACCATGAGTTTTATAGATTATAAAGCCAAGTACCAGAGAGGATAAGCCAGTACTCACTTCCAGGCAGTTACTGCCATAGGGCAGCGATTTCCAACCTTTTTCATCTCATGGCACATACAAACTAACTACTAAAATTCTGTGGCACACCAAAAAAATTTTTTTTGCTGATCTGACCAAAAAAAAAAAAAGGTATAATTTGTATTCATTAACACCAGATAGCTGTTGTTGTATTGGCTGTTGTCATTTTTTAACTTGACAATCTAAGAGGTAAAAGGTCAGGGCCCCTGACTAAATAGTCAGGTATTGCATGTTTTAAAAATTCTTGCAGCACACCACCTGAAAATCACTGCCATAGGGGAATGCAGGCTTCATGTTGCCAGGTCTTCCAATTTTTCAAGAGAAGATAGCACTTGATTTTGCAGGCTGAATGGAGTCCTCAGTAAAGGCTGTATCTGGCCCAGGGGTAAATCAAGGTTGGGTGATTTGCCCAAGGTCACAAAGCTGGGGTCCTATGGCACTCCCTAAGTCAGGGAAGTGCACCTGCAAGTATGAAGAGATAAGGCAGGAGTGTCCAACCTTTTGGCGTCTCTGGGCCACACTGGAAGAAGAGTTGTCTTGGGCCACACAATTCAATACACAAACACATGAAAATTGATGAGTCAAAAAAAAAAAAAAGGTTTTAAGTAAATTTACAATTTTGTGTCAGGCTGCATGCAGCCCATGGGTTGGACACCCCTGAAAGGGGACGGTAGCATCACATGGATTTTCCCCTTCACTGCAGAAGCAGCCAAAGGAGGGATAACATTTACAGATATTACCTTCTCCTGATACCTTGTCCTTACCTAGTATTCTTGTTCTAAAAGCAGAGTCTATTTATATACCTATTATCTCATTTTTCCACATGTCCAATTAGGTAAGTAGGGTAAAAACATTATCCCTATTTTAAAGATGTGAAAAGTGAGCCCTGGCTGGTGTGGCTCAGTGGATTGAGTGCCAGCCTGCAAACCGAAGGGTCGCTGGTTCGATTCCCAGTCAGGGAACATGCCTTGGTTGCAGGCCAGGTCCCCAGTTGGGGGCACTCGAGAGGCAACCCTTTACACTGATGTCTCTCTCCCTCTCTCCTTCCTTTCCCCTCTCTCTAAAAATAAAGATGTGAAAAGTGAGGCACTGGCTTGCTTCAATGATGGAAGCCTTGACTCCTAGCCTTAAGAACTTTACATTAAATGGGAAGCAGGAATTAAAGTAGCAACAGCACCCTAACTAACCAGCTGGGATACCATGAAATAAAATGGTTTCTCTAAAATCAGGTGACGAGTAGCAGTGGAACTGAGCAGAGGTAGGGTTTTAAAATCCTATTCCAGCACACCAATCCCAAGATAATGTCTCTCATTTCTGAGAGTAGAAAAAGAAATCCAGAGTTAACAACACCAGGATCACAATAAAGCTGGAAGACACCCAAGAGATCACCCTGAACACCCCCATTTTGCCAGTGAAAAAACTAAGGCAGAACAAGGTAAATTCACCGATCCAAGAATTGAATGGACCACACAAAAACAAGCAAAGCAAGTGAGAGTTTCTGGCATCATAACTGGTAAGTCCTCTAAAACCAAGTGAAAGCCTAAAATCAGGAACACCCACCAGACCCAATACTGACCAGCAAAATATCCAGGGAAATGAGGGGAAAACCTGACAATCAGGATCCACTCAAATAGAGAGAGACCAAATCCTGAAATAGCCCCATACCTTCCTGTAGCTGAACTGGTCAGGCAAAAAGACAGTGAAAACCCAATCCAGTGAAAAGAGGAATGCCATGACCTGTTGTATTTACAGTTTTAACACAGCAAACCAAGGTGAATAACCACTTGGCGGAAAGCACATGGTTACAGTGTGTTGGAAATCATCTTAAAAGTTCCAAGTTAATTCTTTCTTTGCTCATAGTAGCTAATCCCTTCCCTCCTCCCAGTCCTTGGCCTAGCCATCGGGAGACAAGAGAAAAAGAAAAAGAGGGATAGGGACTCTAATCATACAGAAAGTGTCAGGAGTTGCATTTTACCAATTAAGAATTACGTGCAGAAATTCAGTCATAACAAAAGCTACACTAAAATATTTAATTCCAAAGCAAGCACATACCTTACAAATTACACAGACAAAATCATCCCAACTCACAAAATCCTCATTTCTTCTGGGAACCAAAGGGACAGCAGCTTCAGCCTTGGTTCTCTCAGCTTCATCATCCCAAAATATGGAAGCCAGGGAATTGGTCTCTTCTATTGAACAGTTATAGACTTTACAGGGTGTTTACTTAAGCATCTACACATGCAATTTCCCACAACGCAGGAGGAAACCACAATGCTAATTACTGTCAGGATGCCGACCGACGACAGCTGTGGCGTCTCAGGACGTCCTATTCTATCTCCTGCCTCAGAAGCAGAGTGGGACTGAGATCCACAACGTCTGATTCTAAAGCCCCTGCAGAGGCCAATGGATGATTTCAGACAGCAGAGCAACAATTTTAACAATTACGTATTTTAATGTGTATTGGCAAAACAAACAAACAAACAAACAAACAAACCCACTAATATATAAAGCCCATGATTTGGGAAGGAAGGGAAGGGTAAAAAAGTGAAGAAGAATAAGAGGTACAAGTTTCCAGGTATGAAGTATATAAGCCATGGAGATGTATACTCAGGGAATATAGTCAATAATAGTTCGATAACTTTGCATGGTGACAGATGGTTACTAGGCTTAGGGTAGTGATCACATAAGGTATATAAATGTCAAATCACTATGTTACTCACCTAAAACTAATATACTATGTGCCAATTATTCTTTAAAAACTTTAAACCATAATTTCATAGATATTACATAATATAGTTTCCTTCCAAGCATTGTTTTAAGGGATGTCAACGAAAAAATGTTTAAATAATACCATAGCAATACCTCTTAAATATGACAAAAGTAAAAAAAAAAAGTAGAACTCAAACTTCTGAAATTTCAAATAGTTTACTAGGCACCTTTATTACCTATCTCTTTAAGGGAGGGCCTCTATATATCTAAAGCTGGCATTTGCTACCTGTTTAAATGCAAATGGTAACCAGGGATCAATCTCAAGAGGTATTAGGAGAATGTTGTAACAAAGGTGCAACCTAATCAGTTGTGATGTAACCAGCCTAATGAAAGACTACGAAAATGGCCCCCCAAAAAGATGAAAAATTCAGAATCACTAATAATCAAGGCCAGGTATGCGAGAACTGAAGCAATATAAATTTTTTAAATGACACCATTTTTCACATACTAATTGAACTGGCAAAGATTAAATAATACTCAGCAATAGCCATAATGCAGTCTCAATGAACTGGTACAAATATAAATTAGTTCAACCATCTTTAAGGGTAAATATATATATATCTCAAATGTATTTTATAAATATTAAAAAAATCATATCCTTTGACCCAGAATCCCATTTCTAAGATTTTATTCTAAAGGAAAACCCTGCTTGGTGTGGCTCCGTGGACTGAGCATCAGCCTATGAACTGAAAGGTTGCTGGTTTGATTCCTGGTCAGAGCACATGCCTGGGTTGCAGGCCAGCAACCAGTCAATCTTTCTCTCCCTTTCTTTCTCCCTCCTGCCCCTCTCTCTAAAAATAAATAAAATCTTTTTTTTAAAGGAAAAAAAACAACCAACTCAAATTCTCACGAAGGTTTAGCTACAAGAATTGTAATGAAAGCCAAAAACAAAAACAAACAAACAAAAAGCAAACAAACCATGTGAGGGAAGTCGTTAAATTCTGACATAAGCAGGCCCTGGACAGGATACCATGTTATGTTATGACATGATATGTTGTCACAATATCATGCTTTAGAACAGTTGTTCTCAAACAGTGTTCCATGAACCCCAGGAGAGCTGCAAAGTTGAAACTATTTTCATCATAACACTGAAATGTTATCTGCCTCTTTCACTGTGTTGACATTGCGTTGATGGTGAAAAAGCAATGGTGGTTTGCAGAACTACTGGTGTCTTAGGGCTAATGAAGGCAGCACAGCAAACAGTACTAGTCATTAGTGTATCCTTAACTGCCACATGCTGGCAGTAAAAAACAGATGTCAGTTTCATGCAGGAATGTCCTTGATGAAGCAGTAAAAATAATTTCCTCACACTTCAACCAGAGCACGCATCTTCATATTCTGCATGATGAAATAGGAAGTACACATGAAGCACTTCCACTGAAGAGCGAAGGACAGTGGTGACTTTGTGGAATGCGTGTATGTGTGATCATTTATATTGCGAGCCAAACTGGCTGATTTTTTCATGAACGCCATTTTTACTTGAAACGACTGACAAACTACGGTTATTCAGACTTGAGTACTTGGCAGACACTTTCTCCAAACAAACAAGATGAACCTGTCATGTCAAGGAAAACAACTGGTAGTATTCGCAGCCAGTGATAAAATTCAGAAAACACCTATATTCCCAACAGCTCGAGCAATCATCTTCCAATACTTAAAAGCTTTTCTGATGAGATTGATGGTGATATTAACAAATAAGATTTCTTAAAATATATAATGGAACATGTCAAGATCTGGAAAATCTGCCTAACTCAGGGAATCAGTGTCTTTTAAATGATGGATGTGTCATGGTTATAAAACAATGCACAGAGCTCTTCTAATCCTTTTAAACAACCGTAGGAAGCAGGTATTATCATCTTTATTGTCCAGATGAAACTACAGATAAGCTAAATTACCTCACGGTGCAGAGCAACCAAGAGTGTGAGCTGGGATCCGAATCCAGGTAATCTACCTCCAGCGATTGCTCCTTACCATGACACAACGCTGCCTCTCAAACACAACAGGGGCCACACAGCAAAACTGCCAAATTAAATTGCATACTGGAGGATACTCAACCCATTTTAAAGGACAAGCCACTACTCGGCTCCAGCCAGTTACTGCCATACAGGAATGCAGGCTCCAAATGGCCCGATGTTCCAATTTTTCAAGAGAAACCAGCAACCTGAGGAGGAAGGCTTTAAAGGCAAAGTAAAAGATTTTAATGTAACAGACTATGAAAAGTTCTCTGATATGGTTTCATATTGTATATTGTAACTAATCTTTAAGAAACTTCCACTTGTTGCCTTGGCTGGTATGGCTCAGTGAATTGAATGCCAGCCTGCAAACCAAAAGGTCACTAGTTCGATTCCTAGTCAAGGCACATACATGCCTGGGTTGCAGGCCAGGTCCCTAGGTGGGGGTATGCAAGAGGCAACCGATGGATGTATCTCTCGCACATTGATGTTTCTTTCCCTCTCTCTAAAAATAAGTAAATAAATTTTTCAAAAAGAAAAAAAAAAAAGAAACTTCCATTTGTTGAGTTTTGGCAGAGTAACAAAGTAGAAATACAGTTATTTGATTTGGCATTAAAATACTCTTCCTCTTTTTCTAATTACATATCTATAAGGCCGAATTTTCTTTATATACATCGCTAAACCACTATTTCACAACAGAGTAAATGTAAATATCTTCATCATGTCTATTACGACATTAAAGAGATTTGGAAAAATGTTCAGTGTTACTCTTCTCACTATTGTTTATTTTAGAAGTTATTTTTAATTAAAACATTATTAATGTAAATTTTATTACTGTATTCTTAAATAACCTTTAAACTTTATCAGCTTTAAATTCTAATACAATAAAAATCAGTAAGGTGCTCTCACCCTCGTGAGAGGAACATTCCCGTGCTTTTCACTTCCTCCTCTTTTCCCCTCACAGGCACGCATCTCCTAAACCCCAAGGCAGTGGTCTCCAACCTTTTTGGCATCTGGGACCAGTTTCATGGAAAACAATTTTTCCATGGACCAGGGGGTGGAGGGGGTGGTTTTGGGATGAGTCAAGCTCACCTCCTGCTGTGAGGCCCAGTTCCTAACAGGCCTGGACCAGTATGGGTCTACACCCAAGGGTTGGGGACCCCTGCTCTAAGGGACCCTAGGAGATTTGCAACCAGAGGAGCAAAGAGCAGCGACAGCTCATCCCCAACACCTCCCAGGCTAACAACCCCCTGAACCAGTCCCCGAGGCCCCCTTTTCTGACCCTCCAGTGAGCTGACAGCAGCCCTGCCTGGGCTCACTCCTTTCCTATAACGTTTCTAGGGAGCCAAGGCAGCCTGTCAAGTCTCTGCCCTGTTGCTCCTTGTGTCCTAGGCCCTTTCTTGTTTCACTGTCCCCAGCTTTAATAAACATACTCTTAAAAACCACCTGGAAGAAAAAAAAAGATAAATATAACCAACATAAACTGAAAAACTTTGAGGTCTTCCATGATTTTTAAAAATGTAAAGAGGTGCCAAAGCTAGAGAGTTTGAGAAGTTTTGCTTTGGAACAGAAGTTCTCAACCAGAGTGACCAGAGTGATTCTGTCCCCCAGGAGAATTTGGCAATGTCCAATTTCTGGCTGTCACAACCGAGCAGATGCTACTGGCATATACTGGTTACAAGCCAGGGATAGTGCTAAACATCCTACAATGTGTAGGATAGCCCCCTGTAACAAAGGGTTATCCAGCCCAAAATGTAAGTACTGTTGAGGTTGAAAAGCCCTGCTTTTCAAGAATATGCAATGACCTATGAAAATGTTAATATTATGTAATAGAAAAGTTACAAAACAGCAGAGATGGCCCAATTTCAATTTTATTTTTAAAATATGTACATATGCATATAAAAAAGGCTAAAATATGTCCCATGTATCAAAAATGGTCATCCTGAGTAGGTGGAATACTTCTTACTTTCTTTAAATATCTTTTTCCCAAAATTTCCTATAATTAATACATGATATTTTTAAAACTTATAAATAAGTGGGAAGCCTGTCTTGTAAGTGCCAAATTCTAATGACTTGTATGATTCAACAGGAAATTCTCAACAGTAAAGTATGGAATTAGTGAAATGAAATGTCAAAGAACAAAAGCTTCTTAAATAAGGCTAGAGGAGTATCAAAAAACACCCCCAAACACACAAAAAAAAGAAAAAAAAAAAAGACCCTTCCGAGAGGAAATTAAGGTGGTGCTGCTCCTAACCACAGACTGTCTCTCTGTCCCATCCCTTTTCTCTTGCCATAGACAGCTAGAAGCTGTCTATGCTAGGAGCACAGACAATATGCTCCCCCTGGTTATATCACACTTGCTCTTCGTTCATTCTGAGCGGGTTGATTTTTTAAATTTTTTTCAGTAAGAACACTGCCTGTCTGACTTTTGCAGAATTCCTTGCATAAAGAACACTGACAACACAATAAAGGCTTCTTGTTGCTTCTTGGTCAATCCTAAAAAGATTGAACCAATGCAGGCCCCAATGCTTTTTTAGTCCTTCTAGGAAGGCACACGATACCCACCCCCAAGCAGGTATAAACAGAGATGTCAACTCTGAAATGAAATCAAGGCTGCTTGAAGCTGGTTGCCAAACATGTAAACTTCGGTTTTTTTCTTGCTCGTATGTCTAAGGCAAAACACATGCCTCAGACATCTATGGCAAAAAATGCAATGTGCACTTGGCCATCAAACATCATTACAGCATCTATAACAAAAGAAACATTACAATCTCAGAGGCTCCACTTAGTCACTTGGACTTAAGGACTAACACAAAAGGTACAACTGGAGCCCTGGCCGGGTAGCTCAGCTCATTGGAGTGTCATCCTGTATACCAAAAAGTTGTGAATTTGAACCCCAGTTAGGGCACACAGCTAGGATGTGGGTTCAGTCCCCGGTCGGGTGGATACGGGTACAGGGGGCAACCAATCCCTGTTTCTCTCTCACATAGATGTTTCTCTCTTTCTCTTCCCTTCTCTCTTACTCATTTCCTCCCTCTCTAAAATCAATAATAAAACATATCCGTGAGGATTTTAAAAAAAGATACGACTGGAATTTAAATACAAGACTTGAATGGAAATTCAGAATGAGGGAAGTTGTGTAACAAGATCTGACAGGCATCTGGATTTGCAAAACATTCCTCCTCCTCCTGAGTAATGTTCTTGGAAGGAAACAGACTTTCCGAAGTCAGGAAGTACAGGCAGGCTAAGAATTAAAACTGGAGACCTGGCCAGAATGACAGTCCTGCCTGCCTCTACCCTGGAAAATCTCTACTTACTCATCTGTAAAATAATGGACCACCACCAACTTACCCAAAACAACCATTTTGCCCTGGCTGGGCTACTCAGTTGGTTAGAGCAGGGTCGTTCAGATCTGCCAAGGTTGCGGGTTCAATCTCCAGTCAGGGCACATACAAGAAGCAACCAATGAATGCATAAATAAGTGGAACGACAAATCGACAAATCGTGTTTCCCTCTCTCTAAAATGAATAAATTAAAAAAAAATACTATGTTCAAGGACAATGAAACCTCCTATCAAATGTACTGGCAGAATAAGCCACCTAAAGAGTTTAACACTTTACCTGAGTAAGTCCCTTACAAATGCAAAACCTCTTAACTTTCCCTACTGAGGGACCAGGTCAGAAGACCCACAATTTAACCCTGACTGTACTACTTAACTAGTAGTGAGCTACTGGGCAAATCACTTTACTCTTTGCTCCTTTTCATCACTAGGCCTTTCTAGCAACAGAATTCTATGATTCTACAGAGAAAAAACATCAGTAGTATAAGATCACAAGTGAGAATGGTGAAATCAGGACTAACCTAGATTTCTTAAACGTCTTTAAAAAAGATTTAATTATTTATTTTTATAGAGAAGGGAAGGGAGAGAGAAACTTGGGGAGAGAAACATCGATGTGAGAGAGAAACATCCATCAGTTGCCTCTCCTATGCACGCTGACTGGGAATCAAACCTGTGACCTTCCATTTTGTAGGACAATGCCCAAACAACTGAGCCACAGTGGTCAGGGCTTAAACTTCTTCAGTGATGACATTCCACGACGTGAAAGACATTCTAGAACCAACTGGCTATATACCTGAAAAACTACAATTCCTGAAAACCCTTCTCAGGGCCAGTCTACTCACTGGAGGAGGCCAAATTTTACACCAGACTAAAGTGCTGGGCAGATGCGCAATACTAAGCCTGTACCGTGGTTTTAATATCAACAGCGTATCTACTTTGAGTTAAAAATTCTTCAGGAAAAAAACTCCCAACTCAGAAGAGAATCATTCCTCAAACACCTTTCCCCAAATTCAACTCTGAAAACTAACAACCTACAGGAAGACTTAAAAAAAATAAATGTACATATGAACAACAGAATAAGATTTCTAAGAGGAGGTACACAGAAAAAAAGGGGTAACTTAGTTTTTGAACTTAACATTTTCTTAATAGTTCCCCCCCGCCACACACACCTTCTAATAAGACAAGGAATGGGACTAACAGACCTTACAGTCTCTCAGGTGAGCCTTAAAAGTCCAGTACCTTAAAAGTGGCAGCTGAAAGTGCTCGCTTCAGCAGCACATACATTAAAATTGGAACGATATGGGAGATTAGCAGGGCTCCTGCACCAGGAAAAAAACAAGTGGCAGCTGAAAGACGGGACATGGAGAGAAAAGGAGGCTTGGAGGATTTTCCACCAGAGGCATTCAATGGTGAGAGGGAGGAGTTAAGAGACTAAAGCTTTGGATTTTCCTGAGTACTAGACAGCTGGGATATTATGAGTAAGTGGCCGTGTAACTTATCATCCAAACTAGGGCCTTTGTAAGAATGGAAGGAGCACTAGTAATTACACCAAGACAATGGAGAAATTGGGACCGTCTCAAGTGAACCAGGATATATATGGTCACCTTAGTTATGAAGGATCCCAGCAGGCAACGAGGCAGGCAGGGGACCTACAGAGTTACCTTATCAACCATATAAAGTAATCTTACCTCACCTTATCAACCAGCAGGAGGCCCAGCAGAGGCAAAAGGGAAGATGGGAATCTGCCTTTCCACCGCCATCATCTCTGCTATTTGGATCTATTTAAACCTATCGATGTCCTCAAATGCCATTTTCTTGTTGATTCCTACATGCCCCAGCCCTGGAACATTACTTCCATTTTAGAAATGGCCCGAACAGGAAAATGACACTCAGAACACACGGACTTGATCTCCGAGGCGTATCAACTCTGAATCCTGAGAGGTACATGATAGAATCTCGGTATTCAACACTGCAGAGTGCAAGGAGTGAAGAAGGCAGCAAGGACAGTGTGAACATGCAGGTGTGGAAACAGCAGCAACTACAACGACAAAAGACCATTGTCATGTCTTTCCTTAAATCCCTCAGGAAAATCGTTGTGAAAAGCGAGGGGAACCTAAAAGCAGAACCCACAGAGCAACCCTCCTTATTTACTCTATCAGTGAACAACCTTAGAAATAAAATGCCTTCTTTTTCACAGAAGAATGAAGTTGCCAGTGACAGAAGTAAATTTTACTGGAGAGAACACTACACTTCCAGGTCATTAAGGATTAAACAGGCTTATCATCCGATCTAGGAGTTATACCTCCTTTTATGACACTGTGTCTGTGGAAAAGTGCTTCCAAATAACTTTCCAAGTGAGTGCGCCCTGGGCAAATAATCTCACACTAGGTTGTTTAAACCTTCTTCTAAAAAGCACTTTATTTTGAACCACATTATTCATCTGTGCCTCAGGCATATTTTCTCCCCATGTATAATTATGAGGAAAGATACATATTTGTCAGTTGAAATTCAGCCAAATGCACTCAACCAGCAGATATCAAACTCAAATTACAGGCTCAGTAAATACATATATATTGTTTGTACTTTTAGTTGGGCTAATGGAGAAGAGGAACCAACCTAGTAATCAGAGTATACTTAGTTTTTTGGTTTTTTAAAGATTTTTAGTTATTTTTAAGAGGAGAAGGGAAGGAGAAAGAGAGGGAAACATCTATGTGTGGTTACCTCTTGCTTGCCCCCTACTGGGGACCTGGCCTGCAACCCGGACATGTGCCCTGACTGGGAATTGAACCAGCAACCCTTTGGTTCGCAGGCCAACGCTCAGCCCACAGACCCTCACTAGCCAAGGCCAGAGTACACTTACTCTTAATTAGACTCAAGTACGTGAGTTTAATACAATGTGAGGTTCATCACATGATTTACGTAAGCAAGTGTGGAACACACAAAATGTAAAAAGTAGACTTTAGAAAACTGCCAAGACCAAAACCCAGGTGAAGTCATTTCTAGCACCAGGAGAAATCTGCCTGAGGGGTGCATACAGCAGCTGTGACTGAAACAGTGCTTGCTGGCTCCAAGCCAGCACGTCCACCCCCTCAGCACCACCCCCATTCCTGTTTACACACGAAGGGGGAAAAGCAGTTAGCAAAGGATCCGAGTGACAGCATTAAGAGACAAGAATGTAGGAAAAGAGTCAAATCCTTTTAAAATGCACGTAACATTCTAAAAATTTCAGAGCAGATAGCAGCATGTCTTTGAGCTCATGCAGACCCAGGCCGCAAATCCAGCTCCACCACAAACTACAGGAGTTCCCACAAGTTAACTACTCTCAGCCTCAGTTTCCTCATATGTAAAGAATAATAGTACTATCCTTACCTTAGGCAAGATTCTTTTAAGTATGAGATGTGATCATTCACGTAAACGTGCCTAACATAAAAAAATGCCCCCAAATAATATTTGATAAAGAATGTGATCAAACATTAGCTGTTTTTATTATTAAACATTTACTTTACAAACAGCAATGTCTCAACTGAACATCAAGTGAGGCATCCTACTTAATTTGATAGACACTGGGGAGCAGTGGAGATGTTTGAGGGATCAGCAAGGGATGTGAGAAAATGAGAGTTTAGTTTTAGGAAGCTTTTATAATGCTGGCAGTGGTGACCAGTAAGTTTAAAGCCGAAAAGAACAAAAGCTTAGGAAGCACCTACTGTAATAAAATTTTCCACAAAGACCAAAGTAATAAAAATCTTTTTTTCAGCCCTAGAATTATATTTCACTTCATTTTAACCAGAAACAATATATAGTGATATCCATTTTTCCGATGAATGTCCTACCTGTTCTCTATATCACAGAACCCTCAGCAGTCATTTATCAATGTCCTTTCTTGATTCTTCAGCGCTTAATTATGACAGCTAATACAAAATCTTCAAGTCCCCTTGTCTGTCTAGACTACCGATTGTACTGACCATTTTCCAAATGGCAAATAAGACATATAAAGTGCTTTAGTAGGGGGGCTGGTACACATTACAATTACATGCTAAATACATGTTAAAACAATAATTATAGTTATTAAAATTAAAGAAACACACGTAAGTTCACATTAAATATTTTAATGAATAAATAAACATGATATTTGTGTGGGACTAGTTAACTTCACAGCAAAACACAGAAATACGATTTATCATCTAAGAGGAGCAACTAGAGTTGTATACGTGCTGAAAAATTGCTAGCATTCAGCTTTTAATTCTTTTAAAAGGATCCAGAAAAACTGGCCTGCCCTATAAGAAAACAAAAAGGGAAAGAAACATATAAAAAGGCAACTTAGAAGCAGGCCCCAACCCCCAGGGGCTCTCCCTCTCCTAAGCACTACTGTGCCTTTACTTCCCCCCTTCCCTCCAGGCCAAGCGCCCTTCTTCCACCTCAGTAACTTTCTAGATAAGCTTTCCCTTGTAATTGGGGGGCAAGGTGGGGGAGGGGTGAGAAAGAAAGAAAAGGAACAGCCCCTGCCTGGGAGCAATGAGCCGGAGGGTCATGACTGTCAAAGGCTAACCGGGCGACTCTGGGCAAGTCACTTTTCCATTGCTCCATTCCTTTTCCATGACACGAAGACCTTTCCTTCCCTCTGACTCAATGAGGAAGAAAAGAAGATATAGAAAAGGTCACCTAATGCAATATTTCCCAAGCTTCAGTCAATCTTGATCATCTTTTGATTTTTGTTTTAACTGCATAACATATACACCACTATTTTTCTTTAATTAATTTTTAAAAATTTAACCATACCTTAAGCAATAAAGCCATTAAAAATAATATTTTATACATGCTAATTAACTTTTCTAATAGGTAAAAATAAATATACTATTTTTAAAATCCTCATTCGAGAATGTTTGATTTTAGAAAGAGAGAGGAAGCAAGAGAAAGAAACATCACCATGAGAAATATTGATTGGTGAGTTGCCTCCCATACTTGCTCCTTCTGGGGATGGAACCTGCAACAGAACCTGCAACGTAGCCTATGTACCCTGACCAGGGATTGAACCCACAACCTTCTGGTGTATGGGATGATGGTCCAAACTACTCAGCCACCTGGCCAGGGCTAAATGTATTAACTATTGAAATTTAAATATTCATTCAAGGATCACCTAAAATCAGCTTACATACCCAAACTCTGGCAAGTAGTAACCTAACCCTTGTAACTTAAAATCAAAATTTTTAAAGGACAGAGAATTAAGTAGATAAGAACTGTAACTTCAAAAAAACCCAGATATGTAGCTTCATATTCTCACAATAATCTAAGGGTAACTCCTAAAAGATTAATATTCAGTCCTTTAATTATAAGAAACAATATAATGTAGGGCACCAAAACTGAAAACAGAATTGATTCCTTAATTCCCATTTGAATTAGGATTTTAGTACCTTTAACTCAAAAAGGCTTTAATTCCAACCCTTGAGTATATAAATCCAGACTAAAACAATGAGAAAAGCAATTACTTCTTTCTTGAAACCACGAAAAAGAAAAAAAAAGATGAAAATCAAACACTTCATTAGCAACAGAAGTGCTCAATACGTAAGAAAATAAATGCATCCACTTCTCAACTCAGGATTCGGAAAGCAGTATCCATTAGTGTCTCAAGATTTACTGGGCAAAAAAGTTTCCCTCATCTGAACAATTCCAGCTGTATCTGACAACCCAAATCTATCAGTTACCAGTGAATGAGCACACACCTGCACGTGGCTGACACCTCCTTTCAATGTGGTGACTGAGGGCTGCCGCTTTCAGGAACTCTTAATAATAAAAAATGATTTGGTGTAAGTCAAGTCAGTGATGATTCCTTGAACAATATGGTCATAAAGACAACTTTTTGATGTGTTAATAATGTCTAATGAGATTGGTGGTCATCAGTTAAACCTCACTAGGTTATTTTTAAGCCGAAGTGACAAACCGGGGCAGAATTCTAAATTTGCCAATCTTTGATAGATGCCACTTAGCTGACTGAAGAACAAGTGGGAAAAATAATGTGTATCTATAAATATCCATGTTACCTTATCCTTATCACATGATTTCTATAATTTATCACAGCAATGTTCTCCAAGGCCATCTCTCTGAGCCTTGTTTCTTTCCGACTAAAGCTCACAAGCAAGAGGATTTTTGCTATGTTAAGTACCATAAGCCAGGGGAAAATAAAATATCTGTTGAAGCATCATAAAGCAGAGGGGGAAAATTAAAAAGGGTCAGGTGCTGTTACAAACCAGAAGTAAATGCTCCTAAATGCTAGCTTATTGAGAGCATGATTTATACCTGATTCATCACTGTTCTTCTCATAGCTCCTGTCTTATAAAGAGTATGACTCAAAAACTATTTGTTGAACCAATAAATAGACCAAAGAATAAAATTTAAAACCTTCAAAACAGAAGAAAGCCCAGAAGAAAATTCGAGAATTGATTCCCTAATCACCTTGTCAAAATGTTAAGTACTAAGACAGCTTTTCAAAGTCAGAAATCTGTCCAACCAAGAGCCATATTCCTCCCGATAAACTCACCACTGGACCAAGAAATTCATTCTAATTAAACTCATGAGAAGTTTAATAAAAATCAAACTTTAACTGGCTAAAGCCAAACACTTTACCTATAGGTAGTATGCTCTTGCGTAAATTCATTTACAAAAAAAGATTCTATAATATAAAATGTGATATAACTAATGATTGGGCAACAGGAAAAGATCATTAATTAATGGGTTCAAATTAAGCATATAGTTATTATCATAGCTGTTATTTGATGCTTGAAGATATGATTTGATGACTATACTGGGACTGAGCTTATTCACAAAGCATTTTTAACAGTTCACTTCATTGAGATCTTTTTCAATTTTTCACATTGTACTCTGCCACATACAAATGTTAGATGTTAATGGTGTCAATTTCCTAAAACAGCAATTTTCAACCTCTTTCATGCCATGGCACACAAACTAATTACTAAAATTCTGTGGCACAATAAAAAGTGTATTTTTTGCCAATCCAACAAATAAAGAAATAGGTATAATTTTGCCCTGATCCATGTGGCTCAGTTGGTTGGGCATCGCTCCGCAAAGCAAAAGGTCACTTGGTTCGATTCCTGGTCAGAGTATGAGCAGAGGTTGCAGGTTTTGTCCCTGGTCAGGGTGCATTCAAGAGGCAACCAATTGAAGTTTCTCTCCCTCTTTTTCTCCCTCCCTTTCCCTCTCTCTAAAAATAAACAAATAAATAACATACTTTTTTAAATGTATAATTTTGATTCATTTACACAAGATGGCTATTGTTGTGTTGGATGTTGTCTTTTTTTTTTTTAATTTGACAATCCAAGGGGAAAAGGTCAGTGCTCCTGATTAACCAATCAAGTACTACATGCTTTAAAAATTCTTGCTGTGCACCAGTTGAAAATAACTGTCCTAAAAGCTTTTTGTGAGCTTCAAGTTCAACAATAACAATAACATTTGCAACAGCAGTAGCAACCAGAGCAACAGCATAGGCGAGGCCCTTGTGCTAAGAACTTTACAAATATTTCATTCAGTCCTCTGTGAATGAAATGAGGTACTGCATGCACAGAGGACTGTGAGGTACAACCCTGTGAGGTATTAGTGTCCTTATTACATGGATGAGGAAACAGAGGTTAAGTGACTTGTCAAAGGTAACCCAGTTAGCAAGCAGTTAAGCTGATGTTCACATCCCCCGCCCCCAGCGCCTAACTCCAGGGTTCAAGCGCTTAATCTCTCTATATAGCTGTGGATACTTGAACGATCAATACAGAGACTCACGTCAAATAGCTATCAAACTAAATAGTTATCCCAGTTATAAATAGAAGGCAGAGTTATAATCCAAGTCAGATACACACAGAGCATTCTGACTCGTCTCTCAATCAGATCCCAAAATGTTCATTTTCTTCCCAAAAAGAAAAGACAAATGTAGCAAACATATAAAGGACTCCATTCTAGGGAAAAGAAGAAACAAGAGGAGCCAGTGAAGGCAATGGAAGGTACTAGATGCAACCCAAAACTTAAAAGGTAAACCCAGGATATCCCCTAGATATGTACTAACATAACATCCATGATGTTGTTGGGATGTCTAGTTCTTGCAACTAGAACTTCAACATATATTGCTCTCCATCCCTCAAAAAAAACTAACGCATAAATATTTTAAGAAGAGGCTGCAAGCATCAAGCACAAACTGTTCCTTATAAAAACTAATGTTCATTCAAACCCATGTAGTTTACAAAGTACCTTTACATATAACATTTCACCGAATACTACTACCCTGTTAGGTAGTGAGAGCAATTTGTTATCCCCATTTTACAGATGAGGAATGAAGAGATTTACCTTCAGACTACTTGTGACTGCTCGAGCCTCCAACCCCTATCATGTGGCACCAAATCCCAGGTTCCTTCCACACCACACTGTGCCTCCTCATTCCACATCAAAAGGTCGTAACTATCCTGTCTGCCCTGTTTGTACAGGCTCATTACTGATACTGTAAGAACAAGTGTCATCTAATAATGACACCACAAGTTATAAAGGGAAAGAAAACAAACTCAGCATTTTCTCTGAGAGGCCTGGCACTCTGTTTAACTCCCAACCTAAACTTTGCCTAATGTAGTTCTCACACCAGCCCTTCAGTAAGTGCTGATATTCCCATTGCCCAGTTCAAGAAACAGACCCAGAGAGGCTCAGCAATTGGCCTAAAGTCACACGTTAAATGACACAGCAGTGATTTTTACCATGTGTATGCTATGCCACACTGCCTTACATGCTATTACAGTAATGTCCTTTTCTGATCAACAGCAAAGAAAGTTACTATTTAGGTTAAAATATTTTAATGCTTTAAAAAGTAAAAAAACCATCCTGCCACTTGTTGCTGTCACAATCTCACTTAGCTGATCACCTTTTCTCCCTCCTGATTTTCTCTGGTTTACTCTTAATATCTGCGGGCTTCACTGTGCCCTGGAAAGAGCTAGCTGTTCGAACAAAAGCAATGACGTAGCCTTAACAAATAGCGTTTTATAAAGCCACAGGAATCATGCACATATTATTTTTGCCCTAGGTCTAATTTAATTCTGTCAAGTAGTATGTGTCAGTTAGAAGAAATAGGAGCCTGAGCAGTTAGGAAATGAGAAGAATGAGCAAACTATGAACAATCATTATAACCACCACTTTCTGAGGACTTTAACCAATCCAGACAAGATATAAGAACAAAATGCATAAAAGTAATCTCATTACCATCCTAGAAATCTGGCCACCCACCACCTTACCATGAAGCATTAGGGACAGACAGCATTAACCTCAAAATACTATGTGCCTTTCCCCTCAGGTGTTAACTACTAAAGAACAATGACAGATAAAATGTAAACATGACACTATAAATAGTTTTAAATACAGAAAGATTGTAGAGAGACACCCCAGAACAAAATTTAATTAGCATTAACAAGTTAAGCTGTATTTCTTATTCCTAGAGGGGGCTTCCTTATCTGAAGCAAACAGGAGGAACATTCTGTTAGCCCAAGTTGTAGTCAATGGAATTTGAATAGCTAAAAAGGATTTTAAGCAAAATTCTATGTTCTGGGAACAAATAAGAAAACCTAAGTCTATCTGAGCTAAACTGGAGGGGTGGGTGGAAAAGCCAGCTGGAAGGACTAAAAACAGGGTAGCAGTAGATAAAAACGAAACAGGAAGAACTGAGCTACAGGAAGTATGAGGGGAAGGAGGAGGAATAGGGGCAAAGAAGGCTGGAATCCAGAAAATACTGCTGGATATGGGCAAGTCAGACCTAGAAAAGGAAGGAAACAAATGCCTAGAACCAGGCTTGTTAGAGCCTGCCCTGCGGAAAGGACCTCAGCTTCCACAGACTAAAACTAAGATAAAGTAAATAAACTGGTCAAGACTAGAGAATGCAGAGTTCATTTAAGACACGGAGGGAATTCCTGAACAAGGATCACTATAACCGGTAGAGAACGGAGGCAACTTTTTAGAAAATGTTAACTTTAAATGGGTAAATTGTATGACATGTGAATAATATCTGAATAAACCTGTTATATTTAAAAAGTGTGTTAAATTGGGCAATGTACGACTATACTTATGATTTAATTGAAATGATTAGTTCAGTCTATAAATGAGCGCCCCTCACCCGGCCCCCAGTCCCTAACCACTAGGGTGAGTTTACTTGTGTCTGGGAGCATCTGCTGGACTACATTAGTCTGGAAAGGAGACAGGATTATTATGAATACAGAAGCAGCAGTTGAAGAGGGAGGAACTGGGAGATTTTAGAGACCTTCCCTCATTTTGCCTTCGGAATTTTTGGCCCGGTGGGGCAAGAAAGCTTTTGTTTGGGGTATGCCTTGAAGTGGATGATCAGGTTTCTTCCGGGGATTATCTAGGGCCAAAATCTACCTAGTCAAAGAGAAAACGATCTGGGATGAAAAGTCAAGTCAGTTCTGGAGAAACCCTGAATGTTCACCATGAAATGATCACACGTCTCATCTCTGCTATCCTCAAATTGGACTGCATACTCCGTGTCACCTCGACTGATAATCACGAAGAAAGGCCGATGCTTTGCCATGATCCCAGAAGTTTCTGGCGAGCTGCCCACTGACGTAAATTACAAAATCATTCGGGGACCAGCCTGGGTGAAGGGAAGCGCCACGTCCAGCGCTGGACTCCCTGCTCCTCTCAATACAGGAAAAGGGACGAGGAGGGCAGAAGGCTAGCGGGAACACTAGATCGATCACCCGTATTCGCCCTCCTCCGTTTGGCTGAATTTCGGGGAGCCGCCCCCAGCGTACCTCCATCCCTACTCGCCCGCCTTGGGTCCGCGAGACTCGGGAGGAGGAGGGCGGCGGCGAGCGCCCCCTCGAGCCCCAGGAGCACCTCCCCCGGGGCAGCTGTCGCCGCGGCTGGCCCGGCCTGGGCCTCCCCGGGAGCAATAGGCTATCGATTCAGCTGCCTGTCGCTAGGAGCCCCGGGAGAGCGAGGCCTACATCGCCCGGCCGGAGCCCCGGCCTCGATTTCGCCACTTTCCCCACACCGGCGGCGGAGCCGGGAGCAACGCAGCCCAATAGGGCGGGAGGGAGGAGGAGCGGAGACCACCTGCAACGGCAGCAGCGGGGAGGGGTTTGCGGGCGCGGGGCTCCCGCCAACTAGTCTCCAGGGGTCGCCTAGTCGCCACCCACTGCCTCACAAGTTGCGCATTCAAGTTCAGGCCGGCTCCTTTTCACCTCCAGAGCCCTCGACACTCCCGAAACCATAATAAAAACATGACGAAAGGAAATGGAGCTGGGCCCGTAAGGGCGCCGAGGGGGGCGGCCAACTGCGACCCACCGCCAGTCACTTCCCCTCTGCTCAGCCAGCCAGCCCCCAACCCCTCCGGCGGCCAGCCCTGTCACCGCCCTGCCCCAAGGCCCCTGCCCCCAGGACACCGGCGAGGAGGGCTCGAGCTCCGCCTAGCCTCGGGCGCGCCTCGGCCTCCTCCCCCTCCAATCCCCAAAATGCCCCCACACCTTTTCAAGTACGCGGAGGAAGAGTTTCACATCAAACTTTGTCAAGCGATAACCTCGCCCCCCTCCCAACCCACACTTTCGGGGCACTCGGCAGGAGAGATCACTTTACACTTGGGATGAAGAGAATTAAGGATCTGTCAACCATTTTGGGTCTTTTTTATAAAGACATCCTCTCCTTCCCCTCCCTCCCTCCCCTTGCAATGGTTTTAATTTGACACCAACCCTTCCCACCGCATAAGGGGGGGTTAGGCGGGAGGAGGTGGGGACGGAGGGCAGGAGGAGGGTGGTGAGGGAGAGCGAAACGGGGAGGTTGGAAAGGGGCCGGGAGGCGCGGGGAGGGGAAGGGGGTTGATTTACCTGAGACCAGCCACTGGCCTCCATTGTTGGAGAATTCAATGGCATTGACACAGCCGAAGTGGCCGAGGAGGTCCTTCTTGTAGAGGTTTCTGCAGCCTCGCAGACGTCTCCGCTGAAAGTCCTGAGTGAGCAGGGGGTCCCCATGCAAGCCCCGCTGGGACAAGAAGCCCACCACTGACCTCATGCTGCCCCCCAGGCCAGCTCTCCTCTTCATCCTGGAACCGCCGCCGCCGCTCGCGCCGCCGCCCCTCCCTCGGCCTCACGCGCGGCCGCAGCGCTCCCCCCACCCAGCCCTCCCCCCGCGCTGCGATCCGGATGGTTCTTTAACCAGCCATGGCAGACGGAGCGAGGTGTGCAGACACTCGGTGGCGTTCGCGGCTTCCTGATGGTCCCCTCCCTCCCCTCTCCCCCGCTCCTCCAGGCTCCTCCCTCTGCTTCTCCGCCTCCTGCAGCAGCTGATCCCCAGCTGTGGCCGCGCTTCCGCGGGCCGCAGGCGCCGGGAGAACGCGGGCGGCGGCTGCCCCTCCCCCGCCGCGGGCTGGCCGGAAGAACGCGGGCGGCGGCTCAGTTTTCCCGCCGCAGCTCCACCTCGCGCAAGGACCCAGGTGGCGCTGGGCGGAGGCGCCGCGGCACCCCCCTGATCGCTGCACTCTGTTAAGTTGAAGGCGCGTAACAATCAAAGTGGCTGTGGGGCTGCGGGCTCGCCTTGCTCCCCCGGTGGCCGGCGGCCCATCGCCTACTGGAGGCCCAGTGCCGGGACGAGTTCAGCTCCCGGGTCTTTTTTTTCGGTCGGGAAAACGCAGCCCGAGGGGGCAAAGAGATGAGGGAGGACTGCGGGCGGAGGCTCCGGTCGTCTTCCCTCAGTTCCTCTCCTGCGGTGGCCCGAACCTTGTCCAAGGGAAGGGACCCAGGAGTTAGGACTGGACTCGGGGTAAGGTTGCTTGGGGATTTTGTGGGTGCATCCGTTCCCACCCCCACCAAATAAATTTTTAACACTGCCCCCCTTAATTCTGTGCCCTAATTCTCCCTTCAGCCATTCAGGAAAAAAGACTAAATTGTACCGTCTGGTAGATAGGTAATAGAGCGGTATATGGGAAAAAGGGTGGGGGAGGAGAGTTCTTAAAGAAACGAAAAAAATATGCCCAAACCGAGTGGAGTAAGCTCTGAGAAACAGGAAGTACTTGGGTCCATTAGTTCCAAGTACATTTGCAAGACACAAGAAGCGTTATTCGGAAATAGGAATGTGCATTTTATTTCTTTGGGTGCGGTGAGGTCCTCTTCTGGGTCTTAAGTGTGCGTCTCTGAAGCTGTACAGCTGTTAACCAGCTGCTGGTTGCAGGCCAGAAGTAGCTGCACTTCAGTAGGCTAGGAACGATCCTTGGCCTTGACCCCAGTGAAGTGAGTGGAGTCAAGTGCTTTGGAATTCTACCAGATACAGCAAAAAGCCCCCTTTTCAGTGCATTGTCCTTTTCCTATTAGCTATCCTGTCACTGAATGGTAATAAGCTATTAGAATAGGCGGGTGTCAGTTTTGCCCTTTGAATTTCACAGGGATGACAAATGCATCCTCTGTGCTAGAGATGGCATATGGGTAGTCAGTCGTGTACACCACCATAAAAGATGAGCTGAGCATGGAAGAGGTTGGTTCACCCATCAAGAAAAATCACCTACTTCTACTTTTTGGACAATGACAATGATAAGATTACTAATGTACTAATGACAAATATGCAAATAAATGTTCAACTTAAAAGTCAGTATTATCACAAATATTGCTGAAGTTAATAGCAATTCACCAAATTCCAGAAATTATGGTTTAAATGGAACATTATTTTACCAAATAGGAAAATGGATAGTGCTTTAAAATTTTTTTTTATTCTCAGGATGCTTCATCATGTTTATTCATTATAATAGCTCTATAAGAATCAGTAGTATACCATCTTGGTCAAAGATTTAAAACACTCAACATCTTTGTGTATCAATAACATAATGTGTAATTAATCATTTTGTGACTGTATCATAGTGTCCTTCATTCTGCTATAAGCTCTTTGAGAGCAAGGACCATATCTGTTCTGCCCAGGGGTTCATACATCCAGAGCCAACACATGCCGGCATTTAGTGGCCACTAAGTACGTTAATGAACTTATGGAGTGGAGAGGAATTTGGAAAGGAAGGTAATGACTTCAGGTGTGGGATGTGTTGAGGTTGAGGATCTGTGCTTCATTCCAGTGGAGAAAAGGCCAGTTTCCCATCTCAGTGTTTCTTTGCTTGACATACTCATTCCGCACATTAAAAAAATGGAGTCTCTGGCTCCTTTCAATTCATAGGACATCATTTATACCTATCTGATTTGCCTGGGATAGGGGATAAGGGCATAGTAATGGTGTGATTGAAGTGGCCTTCACTCTGACAATATTTAAGACACACTCTCCCCTCTTCAGCATTTATCTCTTCTCCACAACTTTATATGAGACTTGATTTTCCCCAGTCTCTGGAATAACTGCACCATTTACCCTAAAAATAGACCAGGACCTGGTCACATGCCAGTCCAATTCTAGGATTTTGCTGGAAATGTCCTTAACTTGCAGTGACCAGCCAGGACAGGTATGTAGGACTACTCAGTCTGTTCCCATCCTACAGCTAGTCTGGATGCTCTTTGTAAGAGTCCATGAAACCTTTTTCTCCTCATTCCCGTAATTAGGTTGCCAGATAAAATACAGGATACCAAATTCAATTTGAATTTTAGATTAACAATGAATAATTATTTTAGTAGAAGTATATCCAAAATATACTAAAATAATTATCGTCTATCTGAAATTCAAATTAAATTGGACATCCTTTATTTTTATTTGCTAAATCTGGCAACCCTACCTATAATATAACTCAAGTTTAAAAGATTAAGCCCCATGGTATCTACTTGCTTTTATTAAGAATTTAATATACTCCCTTGGGTCATGTATTGCAAACTAATAATATTGTACATAACTATATAACACAAACATTTAATCAACTTCACTGACCATATGAGTGCGGCCTTTCTGATATGGGCATTTATAGTGAAAAGGCCAGTGTACTTAGCTTAAAAATAGCAAATGGAAGTGGACTCCTGAGTAATCTCTCCACTGCATAGCATGTGTGGAGGAGGGAGAAGAGTGAAAAATTCCTGATTTTCTTACTGAGGCCAGAAACTTCTATAAATTAACATTCACACTCAGGAAGCCCTGTTTTATTCATTCATGCTGGAAAAACTACGATATTGATCCATCCTTTCTAATTGTTCCACCAAGGATGAAATACTGACCAGATGTTGAGTTCCCCAAAATTCATATACTCTTTGACTTCTCTTTTGCTTGGCCCTGGTATCACTGAAAAAAGAGTAAAAAACCTTTAGAAACTGACTAAATGCTAAGGAAAAATCTCAAACATTAGAAATTGTTTTTTAAAAGGCTAAGAAAATACCCCTGGCTGGTGTAGCTCAGTGGATTGAGCGCGGGCTGGGAACCAAAGTGTCCCAGGTTCAATTCCCAGCCAGGGTACATTCCTGGGTTGCAGGCCATAACCCCCAGCAACCGCACATTGATGTTTCTCTCTCTCTCTCTATCTCCCTCCCTTCCCTCTCTAAAAAATAAATAAATAAAATATTTAAAAAAAAAAGGCTAAGAAAATAAAACAAAGAATAAATTTAAAAATAACTAAGAAAATACCAAGCCTCTTTTCAAATATTTACTAAATCTTAGCATATTAAGAACTACTTATGTATACTAATATGCTCAGAATTTTTGCATTTAAAAATCCTTTGAACTTTAAAATGAGCTGCTAGCCCTGACCAGTGTGGCTCAGTTGGTTGGGCATCATCCCTCAAGGTGAAGAGTCACCTGTTCAATTCTCCCATCAGGGCACATGTCTGAATTGCAGGTTTGGTCCCCGGTCAGTCACCTACGAGAGGCAGCCGATTGATGTTCCTCTTGCATCGATGTTTTGCTCCCTCTCTTTTCCATCCCTCCCCCTCTCTCTAAAATTAATTAATAAAGTCTTAAAAAATAAAATAAACTGCTACTCATAAATAAGAGACATTAATTCAGACAAATAATACATATTTGACACATACTTTAACTGTATTGTCATTTAAATTTTAAAGGATAAATTATTATCCCTTAATGATGTGGGAGAGAAGCATCAGTTGGTTGCCTCCCACATGTGCCCCGACCCGGGCTTGAACCCACAACATTTTGCTATATGAGGCGACCAACCAACTGAACCACCTGGCCAGGGCTCTCATTCATTTTTTTAAAGGGGGCATTTTTCACAGGTCTTGATGTGAATACCCAGGCTGTGAAGTAATTGAATTTAGCAGTTAGATTGAATTCAGAATATTTGTTACTAGAATTTTCAAATTACATTCCAACTGACTTTCCAGACATTTGGTTCAAGTTTGCCATGCATAATTCTTCATGATGAACAAAGAAATCTAGTTTGAAATAACCTTTATGGAGTGGAAACTGATAGAAATTCTCAATGGTCAGGATTTGTCATGTGATATTTACTCAGTAATATTCTTGTACTATTCTATGCCAATCACCTGGGTTTTATATATTTGAAGTTTTCTTGGCAGAAATCATTATGAGCCAGCTGTTTTTACTTATTTTTAATTTTAGGCTTCCGCATGAATAACCCCTGGTGAATGGCACAAGAAACTGATGAAAAACAGTATTGTTTAGTGTAACAGGTATGTAGTTATGTAGCCAAGATTTCTTTTCCAGAGATGATCCTATGGATATAGAATGTTTATTAAGCATCTTCAATGTGCTAAGTACCTTTTAGAAAATAACATTGTATAATAATTCTTCCCCAAAGTAAAATATGTCCAAGGAAAAGCAAGAAGATTCTTTGATACGGAGGTCAAATTTAAATGGTCTCTACAGGTTCAGTGGTGATCAATGACAGGTTCCTAGGAAATGAGCTGACCACAGCATGTGTTTCTATCCTTCGGAATGAACTGCATGAATTCATGTTGTAAATATAATCAGCATTACTGACTAAGATCCCATTTAAATTGTAGCTAATGATATATCTGGCTATCTATGAGCTTGCTGGAAAATAAGCATTATTCAAATCACAAAATTATAAAGCCCATGAAATTTTAGAAATCACCTGGTCAAATCCCTTTACCACTCATATTACTTTTGTTTTGTTTTATTTAATGCAAGACTCAGTTTATATTTATTGAATAGTATTTTTTTTTATCCTCACCTGGGAACTTTTCTTTTTCATTGCTTTTAGAGAGAGAAGAAGGGAGGAGGAGGAGGGAGAGAGGAACTTCAATTGTGCCTTCCGTATGAGCCCAGACCAGGGTTCTAATCCACGACCTAGTTATGTGCTCTGACTGGCGCCTATCAGTTACAGGGCAATGCTCCAACCAACTGAGCCACACTGGCCAGGGACGAATATTATTATATAGTTGGCTGGGTTTATTCCAACATGAAACTAATTTTCAGTCCCATTCAATTTTATTGAAATTCAGCTGATTTTTATTATTTTTCAAGGTATACAATCAGTTGCATTTGCAAATTAATCAGAAGCTGTTATACTTTTAACAAATATATTTAGAATACACCAAATATCTTTTATTTGGAATATTCTTAAACACAGTTGAAAACTATTCCTGAGGTTTTATGTGTACAAATATGAGTATTTTTAGAAGCAACATCTCTACTTTTTGGCAAGAAGAACCCCACCAAAATAGAAACACTTCTAAATATCATTTTTCAAAATACTCATTTGCAATCGTTTTCAAAAAGCAGTTTTCTGACTTGTTGCACTAATAACTTTATCTTCAAGGAACAGTTTAAAACACTGTTTTCTAGTACCTATAAAGAAGTATATTATTGATAGCCACTTTATCATCATCGAATAAATCAGCAAAATTTGAATGCACTTGTCTTTTTGTAAAAGACAAGTGCAAGTTATTTATAGGTTCTGACAACTATTTTAATGCTCAGACAAGAAACACCAGCAAGTCCCTGAGTGAAGCCAAATACCTTTGTCATTCATCAATCCATGTTTCATCACAGACCACTGCAGTATGAAGGTGGTGCTACATAAAAATCTTTCTTCCACAAAAATGAACATGTTGACACTATCCCTTAATCATGAAAAAGTAATACTGGCAGGCACCACCATCAATTCATTTGCACTATGGAACTCCTGTGTGTCCCTCAAGATACCAAAATGAGCCCTGGCTGGTGTGGCTCAGTGGATTGAGCACCAGCCTGTGAACCAAAGGGTTGACGGCTTGATTGCTGGTGGGGCACATGCCTGAGTTGTGGGCCAGGTTCCCAGTGGGGGGCACACAAGAGGCAACCACACATTGTTGCTTCTCTTTCTTTCTCACTCCCTTCCCCTCTCTCTAAAAAATAAATAAAAATAAAAAGATACCACCAAAATGACTCATAACCAGCTGGCATTCAGACTAACTAAGGATGCCAATGTCCATCTGTATATTAAGTAGTAGTAAAGCTCAATTTCTTAAAAAAAATTTTTAAATTAAAAAATATGCAAATAGAAGGCCCTGGCTGGCGTAGCTCAGTGGATTAAGCGCGGGCTGTGAACCAAAGTGTCGCAGGTTCGATTCCCAGTCAGGGCACATGCCTGGGTTGCAGGCCATGGCCCCCAGCAACCACACATTGATGTTTCTCTCTCTCTCTTTCTCCCTCCCTTCCCTCTCTAATAAATAAATAAATAAAATCTTTAAAAAATCCACAAAAAATGGCAGTCTTTCTACTGCCTTTATATATATATATATATATATATATATATATATATATATATACAAATAAAAATCTAACATTTTCTTTTAACATCCCAATGGACTATCCATCATGCACACCCTGGATGTGCCCATCCTACCCCACTGTGGGGGCCTTTACATTAGAGGGCAGGGCAGCTTTGGGACCCTTTCCACTTCATTGCTGAGGAACGCAAGGCCTGGACAGGTACCGTAGATCGAAGCCAGGCAGGCCTAGGTGAGACAGGGCTTCCTAAAACAGCTCCATCATTTGTTAGCTGGTGCGGTCTTGTGCAGATTATACAATCTCTGTGCTTCTGTTTCTGTTGTGAAATAGAATAATACCATAAGGTGTAGACCACACCTATGGGACTGATGTGAGGATTAAATAATTTTGTTAGTATAACCGTAATACCTTTTCTAAACCCTCACAAATTATGCACACTCCCCCAACCCTTGCCCTTAGCCTTGACCTCCCCATCTACTTCACAAGAATCATGGAGGCCATCAGTTGGAACGCTCTCAATTTCAGGTCTCCCCATGGCAAAACTCCTCTTTACCTAAGCACGGTGCTTTCACTGTATTCTAGAACCATCTCATGTTATCTTCCAATGGACCTCATTCCATCAGTTATCCCCTCTTCTATGTATTAGCCCACTCTGATGCTACTGGCCCTTAGTCAGCAAATACGTTCAAGGATATCCCAACATTGAAAAAAAATTTAACTTAAGTAATAAATTAAAATTCGTATTTATACCCTCCCCCAATTTCTGAGAAGAAATAACAGTTTGTTTAGTACTTAATTATTTTAAACTTCAATATAACATAGTGTTCCATAGTTGACAAACATTTCTTGAGTCCCTACGTTGTTCTATACACCAGGGAAGTAGCAGTGAACAAGCTGGATATAATCCCCTGCCCTTTAGGAGCTTACCTTCTAAAGGGAGTGGGGCACAGAAAGTCAATAAGGTAAACAAGCAAAATATATATGTTAGATGGGGATAAGTATGTTGAGGTTTAAATAGGGTGGCCAGAGAAAGCATCACTAGGAAAAGTGACATTGAAATGAAGATTAAAAGGAGGTGAGAGAGAAGCCCTCATGGATATCTAGGGGAAGAACATTCCAAGCAGAGGAAATATAACAAGTGTAAATGTCCTGAGGCAGGAGAATGTTTGCCATTGAGTTATAGTTACAGTACCCATATATGGGCCGTGTTAGTTACTACTCATTCAGTCAAGGTCCTATGTGAATATAGTGAAATGAAAAGACTAAATCATAAATTTAATCAACACCAGCAATCCTTATGTAAAGTAACAAGGAGAATCAGGGTAGAGATTCTTTTATGAATATGCATAAAAAGCTAGAAGAAAATAGGCCTAGCTGTTACTGTGTTTATTTCTGTAAGTGGACACTAGGTCATAATTGACATATGTAACCATTGTCTTCCACTATTCATTTATTATTGCCTTTGCCCTCTGCTGGAATCTCTTTTTTGGTTTAGGTTCTTTACCTGGTGGGATGAGCCAGACTTCAATTCCTGAAGGATCTAAATCCCCATTAGGGTCCTGCCTTTTTCTAGTTGCTCTAATTTTGTGTTAATCTTTCCTATTAAACATGGAAGTGCTCAGAGGCTTTCCCAAAGAATCTCTTTGGTTCCAGAGAAACTCTTGGGTACCTGTCCCTAGTGTCTAACAGAGACCTAATTGGTAATTAGGACCAATCACCTCACCTGGTTGAGTAACCCGTTCTTGGCCGTTAGTTCTGTGGCATGAGGTACCCAAAATGGCTAAGTGACATCTCAACTACCCAGTCAATGCAAATATTATGCTTCATGGTAGAAGCATTTTCCTTTTGGGAACTAAGCTCCAAACCATTAGAACTCACAGTTTCAGGAATGGGAAATAAAAATTCTGCAAGTAGATTATTAGGTATAAGAATGAGAAAACCCACTCTCATTTTCAACCCTTGATTTGTGGACTAATGCATTCTGGCTATAGAAGAAACAGTACTCTATACTGAAGAATGCAAAGTGGGGTAAAAGTAGGTTTACATCTGTGAGTATGTAAAACACAGAGTTTATTTTTACTTTTTTTAAAGAAAGTTCCATATTTCTTAAAGATTTTATTTATTCATTTTTAGAGAGGGAAGGGAGGGAGAAAGAGAGAGAGAGAAACATCAGTGTGTGGTCGCTGGGGGCCATGGCCTGCAACCCAGGCATGTGCCCTGACTGGGAATCGAACCTGCAATGCTTTGGTTTGTAGCCCGCACTCAATCCACTGAGCTACGCCAGCCAGGGCATATTTTTACTCTTGTATCATTTATTGGTTATTGTTTTATTTTCCATGCGGACAATGGTAAACCTACTTTTGCCCACCCTGTATATTGAGTTTTATAAGCCAACCCCAATCTTTCAAGATGCTCTCTCCCCACTGGCGTTGGCACTAAAATCAAGGCATCAGTAGGCTATTCAAGCATTCCATGAAGCCAGCTGCTTCTGGATAAGGATGTATATGGGAAGATCAATGAATTCCACAGACATGAGCCTGTTGCCACTTCTTTTACAATGAAACATGTTCCCCAATTACAAGCAATATGTATGTAACGACACTGCAGGAAGTAAGCCCATGGATGCTGGTGCTGGCAGAAGTACCATATGAGCAGGGAAGAGAAATCTTTCCCATAATATATGTCTATTCTAGTAAGGACAAGTTGCTGTTACCTCTATGATATAAGGGGTCTAGTGTAATCGACTCGCTACCAATTGGCTGACCACTTCTCCCAGGGAAAGTGATATTGAGGGTCCAGTCTAAGTCTTTATTGTAGGTATGTTAGGTTTACTTGAGGCATTTGTTTAGCCAGGTCAGCCTTATTGAGGGGAAGTTAACATTGAGACCACACATAGTCTTCATCTTTGCAAGATGGCCACATTGTGCTTAAATTCATTGAGCAAAGACTGGTGAGTCTGGAGAAAGAGGTGACGTGAGGTTTGTGGTACATGTCCTCTTGTCCACCTAACCGAGAGCATCCTCTACAGTGGATGCTCTTTTGTGAACATTCTTACAGGATTTAAATATTAATGACATTCTGCCCATTTGACAGGTCCATCCACCATATACCTCTTCCCCACACCTTCTTTCGACTTAGTGTCTCCCAGTGCTTCTGTTCTTTCCAAGTCCTAAGCATACAGTGAAACTGTTAGCAACTTCCCATTGATGAGTATAGGTCTGCCCTGGCCAGTGTGGCGCAGTGGATTGAGCACTGGGGCTGAAAGGTTGCTGGTTCAATTCCAGAACACATGCCTGGGGTGTCAGGGTGCAGTCTAGCTCACTGATGTTTCTCTCCCTCTTTTTCTCCCTCCCTTCCCCTCTCTGAAAATAAAATCTTTTTTTAAAAAATCAGTGTTGAACAAAATAAATTAATGAGCAACACAGAACCAGAGACATAGAAACAGGGAACAGACTGACAGCTGCCAGAAGAAAGTGGGGCAGCAGGAATGGTGGGAAGAAGGGGAGGGGAGTAGTCAAAGAACATGTATGAATCACCCACGGACATGGACAACGGTGCGGGGATGGACTGTGGGAGTGGGGGGTGCAGAGGGATGGAGGAGGGCAAAGGGGGAAATTGGGACAACTGTAACAGAATAATCACGAATAAAATTTTTAAAATTTGTAAATAAATAAAGAATTTTAAAAATCAGCATAAATCTATTCTGGCTATTTCTCAGTCCAGATGAAGTAGACAACCAAATGCATTTCTTGGAGATCTTGCTTCACCACTGTCTTTCAAGGGTACTCCTCAAAAGTGTTTTCTGTGTGGTGCAGAATTACCTGTAAGCCAGGCATGATATAGGTAAATTACATTGGTTGGTTTTCAAATGTTAAACCAACTTTCAACTCCTGATATACTTGTTGTCTTCTCTCTTTTTTCTTGATCAGTTAGCAGCTTGTGGGTTTTATTGATCAATTCAAAGATATAGCTTTTGTTTTCATTGATTATTGCTATTTTTGCCCATTTTCTATTTTGTTGATTTCTACTCTCGATTATTTCCTTGGGCTGCTTATTTGTGCTTGTTTTTCTACTTTTAAGTCTTTTTTCTTTTCTAATATAAATGTTTAAAGCTGTAAATTTCCTTCTAAGCACGGCCTTATCTTTTTCTCACAAATATCAAAATGCTTTATTTTCATTATGGTTCATTAAAAGATATCTTCTAATTTCTTTTGAATTTTTGACTTGTGGATTATTTAGAAATGTGTAGGTTGATTTCACTATATTTTGAATTTTCTTTTTTTTTTTTTGGTATATGTGAGTCACCATGACTTTTTTTTTTTTAATTTATTGATTATGCTATTACATTTGTCCCTTTTCCCCCCTTCCCTCCCCTCCACCCTGTACCCCCTCTCCCACCCACGTCCCCCCCCCCTTTAGTTCACTTCCATGTGCAATTCTTATGAGTTCTTTAGCTTCTGCCTTTCCCGTACTATTCTTGCCCTCCCCCTATCTATTTTCAACCTACATTCTATGCTACTTATTCTCTATACCTTTCCCCCCCTCCCCTCCTCCCACCCCCCCCCCTCTTGCTAGCCCTCCATGTGCCCTCCATTTCTGTGGTTCTGTTCCTGTTCTAGTTGTTTACTTAGTTTCTTTTGGTTTTGCTTTAGGTGTAATTGTTAATAATTGTGAGTTTGCTGTCCTTTTACTATACATGTCTTTTCTTTATCTTCTTTTCTTAGATAAGTCCCTTTAGCATTTCATAAAATAAAGGCTTGGTGATGATGAACTCCTTTAATTTGACCTTATCTGAAAAGCACTTTATCTTCCCTTCCATTCTAAATGACAGCTTTGCTGGATATAACAATCTGGGATGTAGGTCCTTGTCTTTCATGACTTGGAATATTTCTTTCCAGCCCCTTCTTGCCTGTAAGGTCTCTTTGGAGAAATCAGCTGACAGTCTGATGGGAACTCCTTTGTAGGTTACTGTCCCCTTATCTCTTGCTGCTTCTAGGATTCTCTCCTTCGTTTTTACCTTGGCTAATGTAATTATGATGTGCCTTGGTGTGTTTCTTCTTGGGTCCAACTTCTTTGGGGCTCTCTGCGCTTCTTGGATTTCTTGGAAGACTGTTTCCTTTGCCAGATTGGGGAAGTTCTCCTTTATTATTTGTTCAAATAACTTTTCCACTTGTTGCTCCTCCCCTTCTGGTACCCCCTATAATTCGAATGTTGGAACGTTTAAAGGTGTCCTGGAGGTTCCCAAGGCTCTCCTCGATTTTTTTTAATTCTTATTTCATCATGCTTTCCTGCTTGGTTGATTCTATCTTCCTTCTGGTCCACTGTATTGTTTTGAGACTCAGATTCCTTCCTTTCTCTATTGGCTCTCCTCCGCGTATCTTCCTGCATCTCTTTTATGGTACCCTGCATCCTTTCATCTAAATTGCGCCCTAAAATCAACCAATTCCGTGAGCTTTCTAATCACCAGCGTTTTGAACTGTGCATCTGATAGATTGGCTATTTCTTGGTCGCTCAAAAGGATGAGTCCTGGGGGACTGATCTGCTCTGTTGCACACATGTCTTATGTCTTTCCCTGTCTCTCCTTTTTTTTTTTTTTTCCCCCGGACTCGATTTCACTATATTTTGAATTTTCTAGGAATCTTATTGTTATCATTTTATTCCATTGTCAGAGAAATAATTTAAAAAATGTCAATGTTTAAAAATTTGTCAATAATTGTTTTATGGCTTAACGTATGTGGTCTACCCTGGTGAACATACAATTTGCATTTGAAAAGAATGTGCATTTTACATTTGTTGGGTATAGAGTCCTATAAATATCAATCAAGACAAAGGTGTTGATAGTGTTCAGTTCTTGTGTGTCTTTGATGATTTTCTACCTGGTTGCATAGAAAGGGATCTTAAATCTTTAACTATGACTGCGGAATTGTCCATTTCCCTTTTAATTCTATAATTTTTGCTTCACATATTTAGAAGCTCTTATAAGGTATATACCCATTTATGATTGTTGTGTCTTCTAATATACTGACCCTTTTAATATTATAAAATACCCCTTTTTATCTCCTTTAGTACTTGATGTCTTGATCTATTTCTTCTGTTATTAATATAGTCACTCCAGTTTCTTATGCTTCATGTTTGTATGTCTTTATTTATTTTCAAACTATGTGTCTTTATATTTCATTTACTTAAAATATGTATTTTATAGGTCATAAATGCTGCTAAATATCTTAGAGTGCACAGGGCATTTCCTCACAGTGAAGAAGTATCCACAGCCTAGTGTGCTGAGAAACCCTGATCTCTGGGTAACGATGAGAAGTTGGAGTGAAACTTCAGAAAATAGACTTCCTTCAGATGACATTATTAATAGGGCTTTTAAGCAAGGGATGGAGAGCAGCTACTGATACTGATCCTTCCACTGATGTGGAGGTTTAGAGAGATTCGGGCATTCTACAGTCTTAACTTGGTTTGCAGGAACACAAATGTCCCCATTCCCAGTTTCAGTGTCACACCCTCCCCAATCAATGCCCTATATTTTAATAAAGAGTTGTGGCAAGGCTATGAATCAACTGATGTTGTAATCTGGAACCTGTGCGATTAAATTTTGTGTTTGATTTTCAGCAAAATTAGTCTGTGAGTACAAAAAATAAGAGTTTCATTTAAGGCTGCTGTAGACGGTTTCATTCTCTGGCTGTGACTTGAACTGAATGTTTAATGCCTTGAACTTTCCATTTCTTTTTTTAAATTTTACTTTAATGATTATACTATTACAATTGTCCTGATTCTTTCCTCTTTGCCTCCTTCCACCCAGCACCCCCTACTCCCTCTGGAAGTCCCCACACCATTGTTCGCGTCCATGGGTCATGAGTATAAGCTCTTTGGCTACTCCATTTCCTGTACTGTAGGAATAAGCCATGTCTTGACTGGAAGTCAAATGATTAGGCAGGAGTCTTGAAAGTGAATAATTTTCCCTGAATCCTCATATTTTTAGGTGTCCTCTCCTTTACTCTCTCCAGGGAATCAATCCGAAATCTTCAGCAGGGGCCCTAGAAGTACAGTTACTTTGGAGCTGGGTGGAAATCTAGTGGTTTAACTACTTACTTTTTTAAAATATATTTTATTGATTATGCTATTACAGTTGTCCCATTTTCCCCCTTCACTCCCCTCCTCCCTGCACACCCCCTCCCACCCATATCCCCCCCTTTAGTCATGTCCATGTGTCATACTTATAAGTTCTTTAGCTTCTACATTTCCCATACTATTCTTACCCTCCCCCTATCTATTTTCAACCTACAATCTATGCTACTTATTCTCTGTATCTTTTCCCCCTCTCTCCTCCTCCCACTCCCCTGTTGCTAACCTTCCATGTGATCTCCATTTCTGTGGTTCTGTTCCTGTTCTAGTTGTTTGCTTAGTTTCTTTTGTTTTTGTTTTAGGTGTAATTGTTAATAATTGTGAGTTTGCTGTCCTTTTACTATACATGTTTTTTCTTTATCTTCTTTTCTTAGATAAGTCCCTTTAACATTTCATAAAATAAGGCTTGGTGATGATGAACTCTAACTCGACCTTATCTGAGAAGCACTTTATCTGCCCTTCCATTCTAAATGAAAGCTTTGCTGCATAGAGTAGTCTGGGATATAGGTCCTTGTCTTTCATGACTTGGAATACTTTCCAGCCCCTTCTTGCCTGTAAGGTCTCTTTTGAGAAATCAGCTGACAGTCTGATGGGAACTCCTTTGTAGGCGACTGTCCCCTTATCTCTTGCTGCTTCTAGGATTCTCTCCTTCATTTTTACCTTGGCTAATGTAATTATGATGTGCCTTGGTGTGTTTCTTCTTGGGTCCAACTTCTTTGGGACTCTCTGAGCTTCCTGGACTTCCTGGAAGTCTATTTCCTTTGCCAGAATGGGGAAGTTCTCCTTTATTATTTGTTCAAATACATTTTCAATCTGTTGCTTTTCCTCTTCCCCTTCTGGTACCCCTATAATTTGGATGTTGGAACATTTAAAGATGTCCTGGAAGTTCCTAAGCTTCTCCTCATTTTTTTGAATTCTTATTTCTTCATTCTTTCCTGTTTGGTTGTTTTTTTCTTTCTTCTGGTCCACTCTATTGTTTTGAGTCCCAGTTTCCTTCCCATCACTATTGGTTCTCCGTGCATCTTCCTTCCTCTCTTTTATGGTAACCTGCATTTTTTCATGTAATTTGCGCCCAAAATCAACCAATTCTGTGAGCTTCCTGATCGCCAGTGTTTTGAACTGTGCATCTGATAGATTGGCTATCTCTTAGTCACTCAAAAGGATGAGTCCAGGGGCATTGATCTGTTCTTCTGTTTGAGACATGTCTCTCTCTCTCTCTCTCTCTCTCTCTCTCTCTCTTTTTTTTGGTCTGGTCGCTCCTGTTACAGTGAGGGGCAGAGCCTTAGGTGTTCGCCAGGGCTGGGCACCCCAGTTGCTAGATTGTGATGTTATATGTGGGGGGTGGGGGGTGGGGGGTGGGGGGGTGGGGGGTGGGGGGTGGGGGGTGGGGGGTGGGGGCGGGAAGGAACAATGGCGGTAGCTCCGTTCTCCTGGGATCTTAGTCCCTTCTCTGAGATCCTGGGTTGTGGGCTCTGCCCTGGTCCACAATCGCCACCTCACTGGGTCCACCAGCTGCCACTTGCGTACTCAGGGTCCACCCGCCGCGATCTTACGCCCCCCAGATGCCTTACGCGCTCCCAGTTGCCTTATGCGCCCAGTTCTCCCTGTTCTCTGTGTGCCGTGCCCTGCACCCCGCGCCCGGCCACTCCTCTCTGCCCCTCCTACCAGTCTGGATGAACGGGTCTACTTCAACTTCTTGGCTGTCCGACTTCCATTCAGATAAATTCTCTATCAGTTCTAGGTGTTACTCTGCCTCTAAATTGTTGTTGTTCTAATCTTGGTTGTGCATGGAGGTACGGTGCGTCCACCTATGCCTCCATCTTGCCGGAAGTCCTTAACTACTTATTTTTAATCAGTTATTCTGCTTGTAGTCCCAACTTTACCCCTGCTTCTTGAAGTACCTGGTGCTGCTCATTCTTTTCTTTTTTTTTTTTTTTTAAGATTTTATATATTTAGGGTGGGGAGAAAATGCAGACAACTGTAATTGAACAACAAAGTAATTAAAAAATAGATTTTATATATTTATATTTGGAGAGAGTTTAGAGAGAAGGGGAGGGAGAGAGAAGGAGAGGGAAAGAAACGTTGATGTGAGAGAGAAGCATCGAACAGTTGCCTCTCTCATGCTATCCAACCAGGGATGGAATCTACAACACAGGCATGTATTTTGACTGGGAATCAAACCAGCAACCTCTCGCTTTGTGGGATTATGCTCTACCACCTGAGCCACACAGGTCAGGGATGCCCATTCTTGAGCCTTCTGGTAGTTTTGTGGGGCAAATCAGGCTTGATCTTGGCCTGTCCTTTGTTTATTGGATCAGTTCCCACTACCTTTCTGCTTTCCAGTTTCCAAAGTGTTGGTAAGCTTACCTCCTCTTCTGTTCTCTGAGTGATAGACAAATGGACAGACCATATATGACAATAGAACTCTGACCCATAACCTCTGTAGCAACCAGCCTGGAAAGCCAAACCACAATGTCTGACACAACAAGCTCAGAATGGTCTGAACTTGTCAATGATTCAACTTCCTTATATTTTGCCCACACTTCTAACACAGGACCAACCACAGAAAGCCAGTCCAATCACACAAGAAGTCTGGCTTCTAGGTAGCCTTTCTGTGGCTTCCCCATAACAATGACCTTCAATTAGAGCATATATGAAGACTTCCTTTGTTCCCCCACCCCCCCGCCATAAACCTAAACTTTCCCACTCCTCTGCCTGCATGCTCTGAGTCTTTGCCAAACACACGTGATGGTGGCTGACTCCCAACTGTAGAAAACTCTGAAAAAATAGCCTCTGTTCATTCTCATTTGGTTGGTCTTCATCTTTCTCTATATTCTTCTACATTGAAGTTTTGTGTTTTTCCCATTTTTTAGAGGGATTTCAGGAGTAAGTGGAGTTACATGTGGCTCAATCCATCATCTTTAACTGGAGGTCTCTGCCTGTGTTCTTTTCTCTCTGACCAATTTTCCCTTTCCCCTCCAGCTCCAGATAGCCGAAATAACCTTTGTCTTTTCCTCTTGTAAACCTGGATGCAAAATTTATCACCTATTTATATTCCTCTAAAGAATCTCTTGGAACAAACGCATTGGAGAATGATATAGACTTTGCTGAACCTTACCTACGAGAGATAGGATAGATTAGGTTATATAACACCTACGAACCTCACAGTAAAGAACTTAAACTCAGTTCCCCAAACACTTGAAACATTTCTTTCTCCCCCAGAGTCTCTCCTCTGAGATGATTTTCTCTTTCTCCCAGCAAGTTTGGAGCCTTGCTGACTTCCCCATCTGATTCCCCTCACCTCTTTACCCTACAAAGCAGTGCAGCTCAGCCCCCAATCACTCCACTTACTGCAGAACAAAAGGAATGCTGATTCACCAGGCTTTCTACACCTATTGTTAGATGAACTTGTCCCATCGGGGATGTATGTGTTTCACCCTCACTCTAAGGGGCCTTCATGAATTTCTTTTAAATGAATACAGGCATCTTTCCCAAGAGGTAGTTTCATTCCAGGTCCTTAGGAGGAAAAAAAGTTCTCTATATCTCTAAAAATGATACATTTTCGTACTTGCTAACAGTTTTTTTGTGTTTCCAACTAGCTTGCCAGCTTCTCCAGTGCCTAGCTACATATTTTTATAATCTGTAGAGTACCTAACAATATTACAAGAGTTTATATAAGAGATCAGTGAGCAGAAAGGATGGATAGGATTTCAATGGAAGGAAATGGGTTTCTCAGAAAGTGCCTATTTAGTGGTTCCTCTAAGTTTGACCTTTATCTTTAACACACTAAACAAGTCCAATGAAGGTACCATATTAAAAACCGTTGTTGCGTGCCTTCAGTGCTGGGCACTCTACTCAACAGGGTTTATTTAGTTGACCTGTGTGGCATGCAGTCATTATCACTATCTTTCATTTCTTCCATCAGTTCGGGATTGGGTTCCTGGTGACAAAGGCTGGGCGGCAGTGGCTTAAACAAAATAGCTGATTTTCTCATGTAAAGGAAGTTCCAAGGTAGGTAGTTCAGGGTTAGCGTGGAAACTACAGAAGGCATAAAGGATCCAGGCTTTGTCTACTTCTCCATCCCATCTTCTTAAGCACGTGGCTTCCATCTTCAAGGTGCCGCTGCGGTGTTAGGGAGCTGTTGGAGCTCCAGCCATCAGGCCCTAGTCTTCTCGGGAAACAGGTCGGAGGGCAATGACAAAATGCAAGAAAACAAAAAGCCTGTGGCAGTTGTCTGCATTCTTTTGGGGAATTTTACCAAAAGCCCAATGCAAAGAACTTGTGTTTACACCTCACTGGCCAAAACTTAAGTCACACAACTAGACCCATTCCCAATGGAGACAAAAATGTATTTTTTAAAGATTTTATTTATTTATTTTTAGAGAGAGGGGAAGGGAGGGAGAAAGAGAAGGAGAGAAACATTGATGTGTGAGAGACATCTGGTTGCCTCTCACATGCCCCCAATTGGGGACCTGGCCTGCAACCCAGGCATGTGCCCTGACTGGGAATTGAACCAGCAACCCTTTCATTTACAGGCCAGCACTCAATCCTCTGAGCCACACCAGCCAGGACTAAAAAAATGTATTTTTTAAGTGCAATTTTAAAATGTCCTCTGACTTCTGTCACTAAGTACAGGGGGAGGATGGATATGGGGTGGGTGCTAGCACTTCCTGACACAGTTCCTCCTGAGTTTGCTGTACATGATGTTCTGGTGCTCGGTGTTAAGTTGTCCTTGGATCAATGAATAAATGCATAAAGCATTTTTAGATAAACTAAGCAGTTCACAATATGATCTTTTCTTTTAATTGGCTTTGTTTCTAGAGCCGTTTCAGGTTTATGGAAAATTTGAACAGAAAGTACAGAGTTCCTGTATACCTCCACACAGGCTCCCTTATTATTAGCAGTCTTGCCCTGGTGTGGTCCATGTTACACTTGAATCAATATTGATACATGATTATCCTCTCAAGTCCACAGTTTATTTTAGGGTTTTCTCGTATTGCAAAGTTCTATGGGTTTTGACATGTGCATCATGTACCCATTACTACAATATTATACAGGACAGTTTCACGACCCTAAAAATCCCCACCTATGCACACTGTCCTTCCTCCTAGGAGTCCCTGGCAGACACTGGTCTTTTTATTGTCACCATAGTAGTGCCTTTTCCAGAATGTCATATAGTTGGAATCATACAGTGTGTACCCTTCTCAGACTGGTTTCTTTTCTTTCTTTATTGTTTAAAAATATGTTATTTATTTTTGTAGAGAGGGAAGGGAGGGAGAAAAAGAGAAAGAGAAACATTGATGTGAGAGAGAAACATCGATCAGTTGCCTCTCACGTGTACCCTGACCAGGGATCACAACACAGGCGTGAGCCCTGACAGGGAATCAAACCTGCGACTTTTCACTTTGCGGAACGATGTCCAACCAACTGAACCATACTAGTCAGGGCCAGACTGGTTGGTTGCTTTTACTTAGCAATATGCATTTAAGGTTCCTCTATGTCTTTTCATGGCATGATAGCTCATTCCTTTGTATCACTGAATGATATTCCATTATATGGATGTACCAGAGTTTGGTTATCCATTCACTTGCTGGAGGATACCTTGGTTGCTTTCAATTTATGACTAAAACTCCTTTAAACATTTGTATGCAGGTTTTTGTGTGGACTTAAGTTTTCAGCTCATTTGGGTAAATACCTAGGAGCATGATTGTTCGGTTGAACAGTAAAACTATGTTTAGCTTTGTATGGAACTGGCAAAATATCTTCAGAAGTGACTGCTGTTTTACATTCCCGCCAGTAATGCATGGGAGTCCCTGTTGCTCCCTGTCCTCCCCAGCATTGGTGTTGTCAGCGGTTGGATTTCAGCCGTTCCGTTAGGTTGGCCAAAAGTCTGCATGTTTTTTTTCTGTAAAATAAAATGACACATTTTTCATCTTCACCAATAACTTTATTAATATGGATATTTTGAGTATGTTGGCTATCTCCTGCTATTGGCTTCCAGTGGGTGAGGCCAGGGTGCTGCTAAACATCTTGCAATGCATAAGACAGCCCCACAGCAAAGAATTGTTAGGCCAAAATGACAACGGTGCCAAAAAAATTCCCAAACCACTCTGACACATTCAATCAGTCACAGCACCTTCTTCATATACTGCAGAAATCTTTTCTTTTTTGCATTTCAGTTGCATTTTTACCTTTCTTGAAATAATAAAGCACAATACACCAAAAATGTTGTATACTTCCTTCCATCTTCAATATTAAAATGGCTACATAAAAATTCACCAATTTTGAGAACTTTTTTAAATGAATGCTGATATGACAGCTGTCACAATACAATCTAACAAAATTGTTTAGAATGAAGTTCAACACAACTAAACAGTACTAGAGCCATTGTACAGAAAAAATGTTGAGTTTTTGTCCTAACTATAATAGGATTTAGTTATTCAATGAAATATTAGTATCTCATTGGTGTTTTAATTTGCAATTCCCTAATAACATATAATATTGAACAGCTTTTCATGTGATTATTTGGATATTACCTATCTTTTTTTTGGTGAGGTGTCTGTTTAGATCCTTTGTTCACTTTTTAATTGGGTTGTTGACTTTCAAAAGTTTTTGTATGTTCTGGGTAAAAAATCTTTTTTTTTTAAAGATTTTATTTTTATTTATTTTTAGAGAGGGAAGATAGAAAGAGAGAGAGAAACATCAATGTGCGGTTGCTGGGTGTCATGGCCTGCAACCCAGGCATGTACCCTGACTGGGAATCGAACCTGCGACACTTTGGTTCGCAGCCCACACTCAATCCACTGAGCTACGCCAGCCAGGGCTTTGGGTAAAAAATCTTTATTAAATATATATGTTTTGCAGATATTTCCTCCCAATCTGTGACTTATCTTTTCATTCTCTCATGTAACCAATTCTTTTGGCATGAAATTATTCATGTTTTCTTGTTTCTTAAATCTATGCCATATTTTTTAAGTGTTACTAAATTTTTATTTTATTTTTAAGTATATTTTATTGATTATGCTATTACAGTTCTCCCATTTTTTTCTCCCTGCACTCCCCCTTCCACCAGGATTCACCTCCCTCTTCAGTTCATGTCCATGGGTTGTACACATAAGTTCTTTAGCTTCTCCATTTCCTAAACTATTCTTAACCTCCCCTATCTATTTTGTACCTACCATTTATGCTTCTTATTCCCTGTATATTTTCCCTCCTCCCCCTCCTACTCCCCTGCTGATAACCCTCCATGTGATCTCCATTTCTGTAATTCTATTCTTATTCTAGTTGTTTGCTTAGTTTGTTGTTTTTGGGTTTTTTTGTTCAGTTTTTAATAGTTGTGAGTTTGTTGTCATTTTACTGTTCATAGTTTTTGTCTTCTTTTTCTTAGATAAGTTCATTTAACATTTCATATAATAAGGGCTTGGTGATGATGAACTCCTTTAACTTGACTTTATCTGGGAAGCACTTTATCTGCCCTTGCATCCTAAATGATAGCTTTGCTGGATAATCTTGGATGTAGGTCCTTGCCTTTCATGACTTTGCATACTTCTTTCCAGCCTCTTCTTGCCTGTAAGGTTTCTTTTGAGAAATCAGAGGCTAGTCTTATGGGATCTCCTTTGTAGGTAACTCTTTTCCTTTCCGTTGTTGCTTTTAAGAGTCTCTCTTTATCTTTAAACTTTGGCATTCTAAGTATGGTGTGTCTTGGTGTCATCCTCTTTGGGTCCAACTTGTTTGGGACTCTCTGTGCTTCCTGGAGTTGTATGCCTATTTCCTTCACCAAATTATGGACATTTTCATTGTTTTTTTCAAATAACTTTTCCACTTGTTGCTCTTCCTCTCCTTCTGGCATCGCTATGATTGGTACATTTGGAGATGTCCCAGAGGCTTCTTACATGGATCCTTGTTTTTTAAGATTCTTTTTTCTTCTTGCATTCTGATTGAATGTGCTTTGTTCTTCCTTGTGTTCCAAATCATTGATTTGATTGTCATCTTCATCCCCTGCACTGTTGGTTCTCTGTAGATTTTTATTTCACTTAATGTAAGCTTCATTTGTTCCTGGATCTTTTTTATGCTGCTGCTGTACTCAGTGACTGTACTTCTTTGAGATCCTGATCACCAGTGTTTTGAACTCTGTATCTGATAATATGGTTATCTCCATTTCATTTAATTCATTTTCTGGAGTTTTGTTCTGTTCTTCCAATTGGGCCCTATTTCTTTGTCTCCTCAATTTGGCAGCCTCCCTGTGTTTGTTCCTGTGTATTAGGTAGGGCCGCTTCGACTCCCTGTTCTAGTAGCATGACCTACCTGTAAATTCTGTGGGGTAGAGACTTAGGTGATCCCAGGGTGGGGCAACCTGCTTCACCACTTTGTGGCTCTGCATGGGGCGAGGGCTCAGAGGAGGGACAGTGCTGGTGCCAGGCTTCTGGAGGTTTGCCTGGGAGGAAGCTGTCTCCCAGCACTCACCCTGTTTCCAGTCATTTCCCTTTCTCCCCAGTTATGCCACTTATGCCCTTATAGCTGTTGCCCTCATGTTGAATCCCAGAGCAGGTGGGTCTGCATAAATCCTAAGTCCATGCAGGCCCTGTAAGAGGAGTCTCCTGATAGTCTGGCAGTTTATTCTGCTGCCCCATTCCCCACTGGCTTTTACTGACAGAAATTATGGGGATTTATCTTCCTGGTACTGTCACCCTGGGGTGCTGGGTGGTCTGGTTTTGGGCTGGGATCTCTTGCTCCCAAAGTATTCCTCCTAATTTTTATCTACCACCTGTGAATGTGGGGCCACTCATTCCGCTGCCTCCCCACCTCTCTCCGAGTCTCTGTCTCTCCTGCCCATCTGGATGTGTGTGGCTTCTTTAAATCCTTGGTTGTTGGACTTCCACACAACTAGATCTTCTAATGGTTCTGGGTGATATTTGTCTTGTAGTTTATTTGTAATTTTTTCTGTAGTTGTGCAAGGAGGCTAAGTGTGTTTACCTATGTCTTCATCTTGACTTGAAGTCCCAAATTAATTTTCTTAAATCTTCTTTGTATATTTGAAAAGTATGTGCGTTCTCCAAATGCTAGGTGCAGGGTTCTACACATGTGCCTTAGAAAATGTTAATAGCCTGGCTGGCGTAGCTCAGTGGATTGAGCTTGGGCTTCGAATCAAAGTGTCGCGTGTTCGATTCCCAGTCAGGGCACATGCCTGGGTTGCAGGCCACGGCCCCCAGCAACCACACATTGATGTTTTTCTCTCTCTCTTTCTCCCTCCCTTCCCTCTCTAAAAATAAATAAATAAAATCTTAAAAAAAAAAGAAAATGTTAATAGTATTGGAGACATTCCTGCAATGACTGGTGATTCTTGGATGTCTTTTCATATTTAACAGTGCTTTACATGGAATGTTTTATGTCCTCTCAAAATTCATATGTTGTAAACTAATTCCAATATAATGGTATCAGAAGGAGGGAGGCTTCAGAGGTGATTAGGTCATGAGGATGGAGCCCTTATGAATGGAATTAGCGCCTTATAAAAGAGGCCCAAGAGAGCCCCCTAGCCTTTTGCCCAAGCAAGGATACAGTGAAAAGACAGATGTCTATAAACCAGGAGGCAGCCACTTACCAGACAGTAAATCTGTCGGCACCTTAATCATAGACTACCCAGCCTCCAGAACTGTAAGAAATAAACTTCTGTTGTTTATAAGCCAACTTCTGTTGTTTATAAGCCACTTAGTCTATGGTATTTTGTTATAAAAGCCTGAATAGACTACAACAAAGAGTGAAGTACTAAAAAGCTGACTGGAAAGTCTTTAAGCACAGATGGGGCTTGTTGACTGGGCTTTCAGTGTAGGGTGAGTGCTTATGGACCCAGACAATTCATTATGGGATTCTTCAAATGTCAATATTCTGCCATACTAATCTAATGTATCTTCTAAAACTATGTTAACCTTTGTGTCCGCTGTTATCTCCTCTCCTGTTCTTATTTTTTTCCCTTTGGATTTATAAGCTTTTCACTCCTTTACTTTTCATTACATTTTTTTTATTGAAGTATATATGCACTCAGAAAAATGACCACAAATATGCAACCTGAACACACATGTAAACCAGCACTCAGATTAAGAAATTAAACATTATCAGCACTTCATGAACTTCCCCATGTTCTCCTCCAGTCATTATTCCACCAATAGCAGTGACTACATTGACCTCTGACAGCATGGATATTTGGGTAATTTCCAGTTTATGGCTAGTACCATGTATGAGTATGAACTTTTTTATACATGTCCTTTTTCATGAACATATTGATCCATTTCTGTTGGGTATACAGCTAGGAGTGAAACTGTTTGGACAAAGGCTTTGCATATATTCAGCTTTAGCTGATAGTGCCAAACAGTTCAACAAAGTGATTGTACCAGTTTATATTCCTTTCAGCAGCTTATTCGAGTTCCACTTGCTCCACCATCTTGCCAGTACTTGGTCTTTTCTGTTTGTTTATTTATTTATTATTTTCATTTTAGGCTTTCTGATGGATATGTAATGGTATCTTCTTGTGGTTTTATTTCATTTACTTTTTACCTTTTTGTTAGTTTTTTAAAAATGTGTTTCGGGATGGAGCAGATTAAAATGAAGGGGGTTAATCCTCTACATCTGTCAGAAATTTCCCCTGTATCGGTACTGATCTAATGGAACTTAGAACCTTCTTCCTGTACTGGAAGTAGGAAATACAATATAGAGGATGAGAGCAACAAGCTTTGTAATCAGACATGCTGAAGTTTGATTCCCAGCTCCAGTGCTTACTTGCTTTGTTACCTTGAGAAATTTATTTAACCTTCCCAATTTTACATAATGGCACTAAAAACAGTACTGCCTTACTAGGTTCTTACTAGGTTATTATGAAGATTATATGAGATACAATATGTAAAATGCTCTGCAAAATTGCTCTCACACTGTGATCACATACTCAACTAATGGCAGCTATTGTAATAGCTTATATTGTTTTATTTTTAAATTTATTTATTGATTGTAGAGAGGAAGGGAGAGAGAGAGACATCAATTTATCCTTCCACTTACTTATGCATTCATTGGTTGATTTTCGTGTGTCCTGACTGCGGATCAAACCTGCAACCTTGGCATATGAGACAATGCTCTAACCAACTGAGCTCCCTGGTCAGGGCTACACCTTATATTGTTTATGCACATCTCATTTCTCCTTCTGATTTACACATTCTATGTCAGAGCACACAGCACAAAGCTGCCTCACATATAATAATTGCTGGAAAAGACTGGTTGAATGAACGATTTTAAATATAAATGGAAGATATTGTGATTGTTATAAAAGATGGCATACATTATTATAATGCCTAAAGTACCAAATGCACTGCTAATGAGTAATACATTATTTAAACACATGTCTCTCCTGAGCCCTCGCAGGGTAGCTCAGTTGGTTAGAGCATTCCCCGTCAGGGCAAATACAGGAAACAACCAATGAAGGCATAAATAAGTGGAACAATCAATCAATCATTCTCTCTCTCTCCCCCGTCCCTTCCTCTGTCTCTCTAAAATCAATAAACAAAAGTTAAAAAAAAAGTGTCTCTCCTATTTACCTTCATCATTTGACAGTTAAGTAAATTAATACAGTAGAGAAACACTACTAGAGCTAATTAATAATGACAATTAGATGTCCCATATTGCATTTGTGAGGATTCCAAAAACTTAACCCTTTAAAACTAAAACAAACAAAAATTTTACCCCAGAAACAAAAACAAAACACCATTTTTCTGAAAAGAGTTAAGCCTTTTAAATTTTCACAGATCCTTATACTCAGCAGTGGAAAGACTGGGTCCAGCTGCCCCAGCGGCTTCCGTACAATATGGCGCCGCCTATTTGTGCATCCCAGCTGAGATTACGTCCTCCTAGTCCGTCGCAGGACCGGAAGTGGTTTCTGCTCTAGTGGATCCGGGTGGGTTCGCACAGGTGCCTGCGGAGGTTCCAGTTCTTGAGCGTGGGGGACCGCAGGTGTTCAGGTGGGATCCGGGTCGCAAGTAAGTGAGGATCACGGGCTGGCGAGGCTTTTCAACCAGTTTGTGCAAGGGGTGGAGGGCGTTTGCAGTGCGGATTGAGGAGAGGGGTCGTGGAGTTGGTGATGTCATCATGTGCGGGGGCGACTAATTGCGGGGACCATGCGGTCTCAGAGCTGCTTGGACTGCCCCTCTTTCCGCCCCTCGGCGCGGCTTCCTCGCACCCCTTGCTCGCGGCGGGGGCGGACCCAGTGCGGGGTCACCCACGCCCTACCAGGACATACGCTTTGGACCCCTTTTCTCTGTAGGAGCACCTACCAAACCTTCATGGCTTTTTCATCCAGTAAAAAACGAAGTACCGTCTGCAGCGCCTAGCAACTACTTGGGCGCTGCGTGTTCCACGCGTCCAGTTACAGTTCCCTCCCCCGGATTCGTGGGGACTTACCCCCGCCCCCATTGATACCACCTCTTTCCTCGCAGGCCACACCCGCTGTTTCGGGCCTTGCCTGGGAGTGACAGCCTCCTTTTCTCCCCATCTCTGGGACAGATAAAAATCGGAACGTTAATGATTATTTATTACATAACTAATAACCTCCTTATTAAAATATGAACAAACCCAAACCTTTATAAGCTCTTGACGTACTATGGGACGCAAACGAACTCTTTTTAGCTACCGACTCCTTTGTTAAAACACCAAAATAATTATATCGTATCACAAGGATGGAAGGAACTACACTGAAATGTCTTGTTAATTATCAGAATTAGGAAGTGCGAGGGAGATGATTGATTTTGGTCAGCTGAACTTGTTTTAAAAATGCATTTATTCTTCTATATTTATTTTAGTTGTAGAATCTGCATGCACTCTTGTAAAACATTGATGTGAACATTTTAAACAGTATAGATCTTCTTTGACCTCTTTCCATTTTTTCTTCTTTTATCTCTTGCCCCAAAGTAAGAACTGTTACCCATTTGGGGTGTGTTTTTCTATTTCTTTTCACTATATTTATTGACAAGTGTTTGCACATATAAGATAACATTGTGTTAAACTTTTACAAATGTATCTTTTTAAAAAGATTGTATTTATTTATTTTTTTTAGAGAGGGGAAGGGAGGAGAAAGAGGAAGAGAAACATCAATGTGTGATTGTCTCTTGCACATCCTCTAGGGGGGACCTGGCCAGCAACCCAGGCATGTGCCCTGACTGGGAATCAAACTGGCCACCCTTTGATTCTCAGGCTGGCACTCAACCAATGAGCCATACTGGCCAGGGCAAATGCATCTTTTACAAATAAGGTGTATTGTATCTACTCAGCAACTTGACTTTTTGTGCTTAAAAAATGGGTCTTAGAACTTTTTCTTTGTCAGCATGTACACATCTACCTTATTGTTTCTACTTGCTCTGTAAATTACATATTATGTTAAGATTTCGCTCTGTCTGGTGTGGCTCAATTGGAGTGTTGTCCTGTAACCAAAAGGTTGGGGGTTCAGTTCCCGGTCAAGGCACATACCTAGGTAGTGGTTTGATCCCTGTTCCTGGCCCTTACATTCCCCTGTATGGCACATAGGGGAGACAACCAATCCATGCTTCTCCCATACATCAATGTTTCTCTTTCTCCCTTCCCCTCTCTCTAAAAAGCAATGAGAAAAATGTCCACAGGTGAGGATTAAAAAGAAAAAAAAAAGACTTCACAGTATGTGAGATTCTGTAGATTGCTTACATTTTTTTACTGTGGCATAGAAAAATCCTTCCACGTGTGTCTGTGTGCCCCTGTGAGCGTGTCTCAAGGATAGCTACCTGCAAGTGGAATTGCTGGGTGGGAGGATTTGGATATTTTGCGTATGTATGTTGTATTTTAAGTACAAAGACTTTCCCAGTCACATCACCTGGAGCTCATTTCACCCACTACTGTGTTTGACCACCAGTCTCTTGTCTGTCCTTCAGCATGAGGAGGCAGATACCCTTTCCACGGGGAGGGGAAATCCATGGTTTGTCGCCTTTGCCAATAGCAAAAATGTTGGAGAGCCTTGTGGCAAAGCTGTTGCCATTGACATCGTTCATGTGAACTACGTCAAAGGAACCAGGGTGTCTCTCTCTGTTGCTTATCACACCAGTTCTTCCCAGGTCAGCACCGCTGGACACCAAAAGTAGGTTACCGGTATCAAACTGGATGAAATCAGTAATTTTGCCAGTCTCCAAATCAGTGTGAAGGGTGTCATTGACCTTGGTGAGGGGATCAGGGTAGTGGATGGTGCAAGTGTCCTGCGTCACCAGGTGAAGGATTCCTTTTGTGCCCACCAAGATCTTCCTCACTTTGTACAACTTGTACGTGGCCTCCTCCGTTGTGTTACGATGAACAGCAAAGCGACCCTTGGTGTCATAGATCAAATGGAAATTCTCTCTGGTCTTATCAATGCTGACCACATCCATAAAACCATCGGGGGAGGTTGTATCAGTTCGGACCTTGCCATCAATCTTAATGAACCGCTGCATGCAGATCCTTTTTACTTCACCTCCTGTCAGGACAGACTTAAGTCTGTTCCTTAGGAAAATGATGAGAGGGAGACGTTTTACCAGCTTGTGGGGACCGGTAGATGGCTGGTCAGTTTATCCAGCATCCAATGCTTTGGAGCTGCTACACACTTCAGAGGCTTCTTGGGACCAGGAGCCATGGCTGCACTGACACAGAAAGAGGCGAGGATGTGGATATTTTAATGCCAAAGTAGCTACTACTGAGATTCTGTTTTCATGGTTGTTGGCAAGTTCTATGTCCTCTTCTGAGAAATGTTTCATTTCTATTGGGTTGACTTTTTATATGTACATATACTAATGTTATACTAGATAATAATCTTTTGTCATTTATATATATTTTAAATATTCCCAACTTAGTGCTTGTTTATTTATTTATTTATTTATTTATTATTTTAAATCCTTATCTGAGATGTTTTACTGATTTTAGAGAGAGAGGAAGGGAGAGAGAGAGAGAGAGAAACATCACAGTGAGAAACACTGATCAGTTGCTTCCTGTAGGTGCTGGACGGGATCAAACCCGCAGTGTTTGGTGTGCGCAGCGATGCCTCAGTCCACGGAGCCGCCCAACCAGAGCCCGACTTAGTGCTTTTTAAAGTGATGGCTTGTCTTTAGCTGTGTGGCATCTTTATTAAACCCAAGTTTTAAGTTTTATGTTTAAATATCTTTTACGTTTGTGTTTTGTATTTTCTGGCTATCATTCCCTACCCTAATGGTTCTCGAATGGGAGATGTTTTGCCTCTGAGGGGCCATTTGGCAGTGTCAGGAGACATTTTGTAAAACTGAATTTATAGAGGGAGGAAGGGAGAGAGAAACATCAATTTGTTTTTCCACTTATTTATGCATTCATTGTTTGATTCTTTTCTTTTTATCCTCACCTGAGGACATTTTCATTTGCTCTTTTTAGAGAAAGAGGGGAAGGGAGAGAGAAGAACATCAGTGCAAGAGAGAAGCATCAATTAGTTATCTTTGCATGCACCCAGACGGATCCTACATGTCTGGACTCGGAGTCACATGTACCTGTGCCTGGACTGGGAATGGACCCCACAACCTTTTGGGTATGGGATGATACTCCAACCACTGAACCACACCGGCCAAGGCCATTGGTTCATTCTTGTTTGTGCCCTGACTGGCAATTGAACTCACAACCTTGGTGTATAGGGATGATGCTCTAACCAGCTGAGCTAGCCAGCCAAAATCATGTTTAAAATTGAGAAAGAAGGCACAATCAAGATGCAAATTGGCACCCTGGCTGGTGTAGCTCAGTGGATTGGGTCATCACCAAAGGGTTGCTGGTTCAATTCCCAGTCAGGGCACATGCCTGGGTTGCAGGCCAGGTCCCCAGTGGGGGGCACGTGATAGGCAACCATACAGTGATGTTTCTCTTTGTCTCTTTCTCCCTTCCCCTCTCTCTAAAAATAAATAAATAAAATCTTTTTTAAAAGAAAGATGCAAATTGGTGTCAAAGTATGAAACATTTGGCTGAAAAACAAGATAAAATTTAGGAGAAAGAACTGCAAAGTTTTGGATTTAAGTGCGAAATATAAACTACAAATATACGAAATGCAATTTGGTATCTGAGTATTTTAATTTATCACAAGCTTTGTGGTACCCATTAGTCATATAAAACATTCTACTACTACTTAAAAACATTTCATACAGCATTAATAAAATATAGGTAACATAGGTAATAGTATCAATGTAGCCCACACCAATTAGACCGTGTCTCAAATACTGAATACAGACCTACGTGTCACATTTTAAGCAATACCTGGACGAACTTGGGGCTGTTCAGAAGGACCCAGCCACAGTGGTGAGTGGTGCACAAAGTAGGTTACAGGAAGGCTGGTTGGGTTAGGTAGACACACTAATGGAAGTTTTAGATAAGCGACTGTGTACACATTTCACAAGCTCTCGGGAGGGAGTAATCTCTTTTGTCATTTCAGGGGCCAGACTGAGCATCAAAGAGAGCAACTTCTATGTAGCAAACTTTAACAGAATGCGAGGACTTTTCAACAAAAACTGCCTCTTAAGGTAATGAACTCTGTCCCTAGCAGTGTGGAGGCACAGACCAGGTCAGAGGCCAGACAGAGGTCTGTCATATCCCTATTACTGTGGAAAGGATTCTCAAATGGTGTGGGAGCTGAGTTTGGGAGGCTCCTAAATTTTAACACTGTGATTCTTTGTTTTCCTTTAATAGAAGTTCTGTGAACCTCAGTAATAGTAACGACAAATATTTACTGAACCCTAATGTGCTAGCCAATACGTTAAGTGAAGTGTATCCATCATCTTACTTAAGCCTCACAATAATTCTACCTGGTAGGTACTGTCTTTCCCATTTTACCAAGGAGGAATCTGAGGTGTAGAGAAGTTCAGTGAACTGCCTGTTTGTATAGCTAGCAAGTGGCAGAGGCTGGCTTTCAACCTTAGGGTATTTGCCTCTAAGGCCCATGTCATTGTCTTCTACCTTAAGCTGCCCTCTGAACACTTTAACATATTTGTTTAATTCATTGAGTATGATTTACTTCAGGAATATAGTGATATTTCTTAAGCGTTAAGTGGAATATTTACATTGCCTGTCTCTGGAAAAAACGTTGTTTAAAAAACTTGTGGTTTTCTAATCATGGATATATATACATACTTGTATAGAACTCAAAAGTTATAACTGTTTGTAATAATTACTTATACTCCTACTACCCTTGGGTAACCACTGCTCCTCTATATGGTTACCCATGACTTCGTGGGGAAGCGTTCTGAGGAACTCGTGGTTAAGTGACTTTGTCGTGTAGAGCACAACGGCACAGCCTAGAGGGTACAGCCCTCCACATACCAAGGGTGTGTGGTGAGCCTGTCTCTTCCAGATTACAGACCTGGACAGCACGTTACCGTACAAAACACCAGGAGATTAAATCAAGCACAAGACAGAATGATGGCAGTCGAGATACAGTAGACACGAGATGTAGGAGGCTGCCACTGGCAGAACACAGGACATGTACAGCAAACTTTCTTTCAATAAGCAGAAACAGTACAGTCTAAAATAACAACAAAAAGTATAATGTGATATGTATTCATAAACCAGTAACATAGTGGTTTGTTATTACCAAGTATTATGTACTGTACGTAATTGTATATGCTGTACTTCTCTACGGCTGGTAGCGCGGTTGGTTTGTTTACTCCAGCATCACCACAAATGTGTGAGTAATGTCTTGTGCTCTGACATTGTAAGGGCTGTAATGTCACTAGGTAATAGGAGTTTTTGGTTATGATCTTATGGGACCAGTGTTGTGTGTGCAGGTCATCATATGTCATTATGCAGAGCCATTAACAGAAATTTTTTTGCTTAATGTATCAGTAAGTGGAAGTGAGGGTCTCACCTATTTTGTTTTAATTGATATGCTTTGGTGTGATTAAAAGAGCCCTGGGCAACTGGCAGAGGGCAGGAGGGTTTTCTTGGGTAAGGGTGGAGTACAGAACGTACAAAATTGAAAAAAATTAAAATATCACTGTTTCATGTGGAAATTTGTAGTGGGGTTTTCATGGATTGTAAATGGAACTTTTTTTAGGGAAAACTTGTTCCCATATAAGTTTAAATTCTTTGTGTAAATACATTGTTACCATTTGTTTTGCAGATTGTGGGATTAGTGACATGCTTTCCTAAACAGCAGCAGAGTTGAAGATGTCTCGACAGCTGGTAGCATTGACAGTGACTACACTTTTTGGTGTGGCAGTGGGGGGGTTTGTGCTGTGGAAAGGCATCCAGCGCCGGAGGAGTAGATCAAACCGTGGGACCCAGCAGCAGAAGCAGCTGCTGCAGCACAAGCAGCTGCCACAGCAGCAAGCTCCAAGCAGGAGAGAGCTGCCCCCTCCAGAGGAGGACCAGCTGCACTCCACTGCCCCCAGAGCCTCATGGGAAGAGAGGATCCTTGATGCCAAGGTGGTGACCGTGTCTCAGGAAGCAGAGTGGGATCAAATTGAACCCTTGCTTAGGAGTGAGTTACAAGGCTTTCCGGTACTTGGCATTGACTGTGAGTGGGTAAGTTAAAAAGCAAAAATAAAATCATCTGCTTTTCCAACTAGGGACCTTGAATAGTCAGATAAAGGATAAGATTAAAGGAGAATTAGCTTGTCCTCAACTTGCTAGTATGTAGATTTTAGCAGCGGAAGCTGCTTCTCTTCTCAGGAGAGGGGAGTGCTCATAGTCACAGATTTTAGAGTCAGACAGATCCATGCTGGCCTGTAACCCAGGCATGTGCACTGACTGGGAATCAAACCGGCGACCATTCGGTTTGCAGACTGGTGCTCAGTCCACTGAGCCACAGCAGCCAAGGCTACTATTAATATTTTAATAGTATTTTCATAAAGATGCCATGGAGAAGCTCATTAAGAACGTCTTTTTAAATGGGCATTATTATACAAGTTGGGATTTTAAAAGATAACAGTTAAAATTTGAGACACTGTTTACTGTAAGCCAGGTAGTATGCTGTTTTGTTTGATCATCTTAATTAGACTCTCCTAATAATCCCATGTAGGGGGGTACTGTTGCTGCCCTCCCTTTTACAGGTAGGAAATGGAGGCACAAATGGGGTCAGTTACTTGCCCAGGGCCACAGAGCTGGCAGCTGGCATTGGAGCCCAGGGCTCTCTTTGCCGTCTGGTTAGTTTTCCTGATGGCTGTCAGCTGTGTGGGGGTTGTTGCATGGTTTCGATGACGATAACATGGCACACATACTCCTCTGTCGTTCTGAGTCACAGAGTGCACTTTAATCTCCTTGAATCAGAAGATACTACAAAAATATAAGTAACTCAGAGTTATCATTTCTTATTAATTCATTGTAACACCTTGCCAAGAATCTCTGATGTTTGTCTTCTGGATATCTAGAATACAACCAAGAACTAGGAAATGTAACCAAAAGGGGCCCTGAGCAGAATACCTGCCACAAAGCCAGATCGAGGTTGGCAGGAGTGACTACTAGATGCCAACACAGTGATGATGAAGAAGAGGTCACCCGACAGTGAGGGACAGGTTTGCTGGTCTCACCAGGCCTCACGGCGTAGCTGCTGAGGGTTTTGCTTTATATCAGCAATAGTAGTAGTTTATACCAATGACCACTGGGCATTTTTAGTTTATTCTGTATAAGAGATGACATCATTTTAGAAATATTTACACCAACATCAAGAGAAGAAAACATTAGTAAGCAGTGAGGTTTGGCATTTGCCAAATGCCTTGATTATTCTAACTAATGAAGTATAATTGCAGCAACAAACAGGGTATTCTGAAGTGCATAGTTAGTAACAGCAATTGACTTAATAATAATAGGGTTTAATTACAATAGCAAAGGCATGGAAAAGTTAAAGTGGCAAATAATCCAAACCCACTTCACGTTGGCTTTCAGTGTGCGTTGCATGCACGCCAGGTGCCGCGTCTCCCTGCAGGAGTGATGGCCCTCCCCGACAGCTGCCATGGAGAAACCGGAGAGACCGCACAAGAAAGGCACCTGTCCTTGTTTTCGCTGCTCTTCCATTGCCGTTTTCCTTTCGCTTTCATTTACTTCGTGTGTTTGTTTAGCTGTTGTTTTTGCTCTTGTTTTACAGTCAGTATTTGTTTAGATTTACCAAAGTATTTCCTTTTTTTTTTAGTTCATCTTTCTTTATATCTCAGACCTTCTTTTTGGACTCACTTTCTTTAAGGTCATACTTGAGAAGTTTAGCATTTCTTGAGGACCCATTAGTAATAATTGAAAATGTCTTTATTTTGCTTTTGATCTTGAAGATATTTTCACTGGATGTAAAATTCTAGTTTGGCAGTTTATCAACATTTTTGACATAGTTTTTCATTGTCTGGCTTCTGGCTTCTGTTATTGCTGTTGAAAATCCTGTCAGTCCACATGTTGATTATTTATAGGTAATCTAATTTTTTGTAACCCCTTTTAAGATCTTCTCAGAGTTTGTTGTTCTAAAAATTCACTATGATAAGACTAGGCGTTGTCTTCTTGGGATTCAAAGCTTGGGATTCCAGCTTGGGATTCAAAGAGGCGAGGATATCTTTTATCAGTTGTTAAATTCTCTTTAAAGATTGTCTTTATCCTGTTTTTTTTTTCCCCTTTTCTTCTGTTCTGCTGCCTCTTCTTCCTCCCCCTTTTTTCTTGCTGGAATTTGATCAGCTACATTATAAACTTTTTTTTTTCTTGAGATTTTATTTATTTATTTTTAGAGAGAGGGGATGGGAGGGAGAAAGCAAGGGAAAGAAACATCAATGTGTGGTTGCCTCTCTCACCCCTGCCTACTGGGGACCTGGCTTGCAACTCAGGCATGTGCCCTGACTGGGAATTGAACCAGCAACCTTTTGGTTCACAGGACAACACTCAATCCACTGAGCCACACCAGCCAGGGCCTACATTCTGAACTTTTTATGCTAACCAACATGTTTGGTAATTTCTTTTATATTTACTATTCTTAGTAAAGGATATGCACAATTTCTTTGGGCCTTTTTTACAGTTCCATTTTTCTTTCTTTGGCTTTGTCTAAGCTGCTGTTTAACTTGTTTCCTTAGTCTTTTTTTTTTTTAACCTTTTTTTATTGTGAAATAAAACATATCAAGAAAAATACCTGAAACAAAAATAAACAGTGAAATGGTTTTTCTAGATAACAGCTGTGTATTCTAAAACTAGGTCAAGAGCAAAATTGCTACTACCCCAGGAGTCCCCCTTGTGGCCCTTATAGTCAGGGTTCCCTCGTCCCCTCTAAGGGTTGCCATTGTCCTGATTTCCTGGTATTTACTTTCTTGTTTTTCTTTATACTTTTACTACTCAAGCATGCGCTGTAATACGGTGTTCCTTCTTTTTAAATTTAATGTAACTGAACCATCAAGTATGTATTCTTTTGTGTCTGGCTTCTTTCTCCCAGCTCTGTGTCTGTGAGATTTACCTGTGTGGTTTGTGACTGTCACTCACTGCTGCACAGTCGTCTACTGTGTAAGTAATGTCACCCCTTATTTATCTGTCCAAATGCTGGTGGACATTTGGGTTGATCGCAGTGCGGGGCTCTTACAAAGACCGCTGCATTCAGTGTTGCTGGGCATGTTTATCTGAGTGGGGTCCTGGGTCTTGGAGTTCGTACATATGTCTTTTACATTTTTGTAGGTAATGCCCAATTGTTCCTAAGGTGGTTTTAACTAACTTATCTTCATTAGTGAATGAGAATATGCATTGTTTCCAGTTGGTTTTTGTTTGTTTTTTTAACAGTGGACTGACTTCATTCCCCTTACTCTTCTCACTCACCCATCTGCGGTCTACCTGACAGCTATGGAGTGGCCACACATGAGCAGACAGACGTCAGGGGCCCACAGGCCTGGGCGCAGCCATTCTGCCACTGCTGTGAGGGGACTGTGGCAGCATATGCCAGCGTCGGAGACTCGGGCTCTGATCCCAGCCCTGGGGTCTTCTCATCTCTCCAGCCACTCACCCCTAGATGGCCCAAGACCAGGGAGCTCAGGGAGAGCCAGGGTGGGGACAGGCCCAGGTTCTGGACCTGAGTTCTGGTCAAATGGGCCGAGAAGTCCAGCTGGAGAGAGGGACCCCCTCACAGTGGGACTCCATGGGAGGTGATGATGATCCTGAGCTCCCCTCCCCACCACTGCCACCAGCCCTGGGTGGTGGGTTTGATGCCCCATGACCCTCCCCACAATATCCAGGTGCTTGTTAATTTATTTTTATTTCTATTTTTGTTTTATTTTTAAAAAATATTTATTTATTTTTGAGAGAAGGAAGGGAGGGAGAAAGAGGGAGAGAAACGTCAATGTGTGGGTGCCTCTCACGTGGCCCCCACTGGCGACCTGGCCTGCAACCCAGGCATATAACCTGACTGGGAATTGAACTGGTGCCCTTTGGTTTGCAGCCCGTGCTCAATCTACTGAGCTACACCAGCCAGGGCTAATTTATTTTTAAAATAAAAGGAAATGGAAAAGCTAATAAACCAAGAACCCAGTCTGTACTGGCACTGCTGAGGTTCCATTATTGCTTTAGACCCTCGTGGTCTGGCCAGAAAGGAGTTCCCACCTACAGTGGCCCAAAGGGAAGAGAGTATTTAGCACCAGGGACACAGGGCTCCTGTCCCCACTGGGCTAGGCCCCTCTAGGAGAGGGCGTGGCTGTGCCTGCCTACAGCTGCAAGGCCACTTTGACCAGGGCCCCGCCTGCTATCTGGACCCTCACCTCTTTTCAAAGGGAAGGTATGAAAGAACAGGAAACCCAGTCTTGGGACAGGGTTTCACTACCAGCTCCCCCACCCCCACCCAGACTTGCTAAGGCCACAGTGGGGCTAGCAGGGGACATGGCCACAGCGCCTATCAGAAACCCTGGTGTCCATGACGGTGTGGGAACTCATGGGTGTCCTGGCCTAGAGCCCACTGGGGGAGATCAACTTTTTTAAGGACACTGTGAGTCAGCTCTGAAGATCTGCCAGGCACTGTTACTGGAGATTAGAAATAGCAAGGAGCAGGGGAAATGGGGAGGAGGGGACCCTGAGGATGTCATGGAAACTCAGAGATAAGGGATTCAGGAGAAGGAAAGAGCTACAGTAAAGCAGGAGCCTGGTAGGCCTGGCCACAGAGCTGGGAGCCAGACTGGAAGCTTTCTTCTCCCAGGGAGCGGGGAGCAGCCCCCTTACCTCTCCAGGGAACTGCAGGGGCCTCTGAGGGGCATCTGTAGGCTCCGGCTAGTGCTGCTCCTGCTGCAGCCCTGAACTCAGCCAGGCCGGGCACTGCCCCCTCCGGCCCCATGTTCAGAAGCGGTTCTGCTAATTTAACCTCCCACCAAGATTATATGAGAATCGCTTTGTCTTACATCCTCTTCAATATCTGGTGCTATCAGATGTTTGAATTTTAGTCATCCTGATGCGTATGTAGCAATATTTCATTGTGGTTTTAATTTGCACATTGCATTAGAACAGTAAATCAGTTTATGGGGAGTTGACTTCTTTATAATAATGGGTTTTTTAGTCTAAGTATTAATTTAGATCTTTAATTTCTCTTAATGGTGCATTTATAGTGTCTGTGATGTTTTTATTCTTTTTTTTAAATTAAAATGATGGTTTTTAATGGAAACCAGAGATATGGTTTCAATTACATTGTCCGACACAAAAAAACCTGTGGAAAATCAGGAGTTGGAAGGTTACAAAATAATGAGGGTAACACTGGGTTTAAAAGAAAAGCTGTTCCAGAACCTCACAGGCTAATATAGCCTCTCCCTGTAGTCCTGTCTTGGGTCACCCCTGGAGCCCATCTTGCCAGGGGCAGAGCCACCTTTGTCCCCACCATCCCAGCCCCCATGGTCCCTGCTTCGTACTCAGTAGCTGCCCTGATCATAGCCTCCTCTGCCACAACAATCATCTCCACAGCTGCCCCCCATACTATAGCCTCCTAGTCCGCCTCCTGGGCCATCTCGTCTAGGGGCCTTACAGTGGTTGCATTCATTCCTCTAAGAGAAGTTCATGTTCTCACATGTAGGAGTAGGACACTTCTAGTCCCCAGCTTGCTGCTGCCCTCTGCTGCCACCATCTCCACCGGGAATCCTTCCCAGCCACCGCCACCACTGCCATTACCTCCATAGCCTCCACGGCCCGTGGGTCTTCCTTGCCCTCAGCCTCCGTGACCATTGCCACCATCCTGGTTGAAATCTGCTCACCGAGTAGCAAATGAGACCTTGATAGGACTCCCAGAGAATTGTTTGCCATCAAACCCTCAATAGCTGCTTTAGCAGAAGGTGGGCCATCAAATGATACCGCTGCCTCTCCCTGCAGCTTGCCTCTGTCCCTATGTGTACAGTTTAATCATGGGCTGCTCTCTTTTCCTTTTTGTGTTTATTACACCCATCTGCTTGAAGTAACCGGCCACAGGCTCAGTTGTAACATTCTCGTCCAGGCCTTGTATGAAGATGGTGGTGGTATCCGAATTACCCTGTTCAGAGTCATGATGTGACCCTTGGTCCCCAGAGCCACCAAATCTGTTGACGCTACGATAGTCACTTCTTCCCATGCCACGTCTGACTCCACAGCCACCTCCATGACCTTGGGGTTCAAAGCCACTACTGCTGTGGTGGTAACCACCACCCAGGCCTCATCCACCACGGTCCTGCTGGCCTCTCCCGTAGTCACTGCCACCACCACCACTCTGATTCTGATCTCCATCACCTCTGCCACTGCCGCCTCCAGCCATGGAGCACTGATCCTGGCCATAGTTGCTCTCAGCACCCCCTCTACCACCTCTGCTGCTACGGTTACACTGTTCTGCTGTCCGTAGCCCTGAGGAGGATCGCAGGAGCTTTGTTGCTGTCCGTTGCTCAGCTCTGTTTACCATAGCCAGGCTGCTGATCACAGCCCCACTCAGGCTGCGCCTAGTTGCTGCTCTGAGAACTGCTACCGTTAACTTCCCAGGTGCTGCTAGGAGCTGGCTGCTGGCCATTTTCAGGGCAGGACTGCTGCCTATAAGATGTCTGAGAACTCTGGCCACTACCATAGCCACCAGCTGAGCCATATCCCTGTGGAACTGACAGTGCCATAGCCTGTGCTCAGGGTCTGTCCATAGCCTGAAGTGTCCCCTGACTGGCTGTAGCCACTGTAACTCTGCCGTCCATTGGGCTGATTGCTCTGCTGGGAACAACCCTGCCCAGGCTGGGTGAGGTAGGACCCTTAGCTTTGGGTTGCTTGTCGGGAAGAGTTGTTCGAGGCCCTGTCTGTCGGCACCTGCACACACAGGCTGACAGGCAACAATATTCTAATGCCACGGAGTACTGACAACTCGACTGAGCCGATTTTGAAAACATAATTTTTAAATTGTTATTTACTTATTTAAAAAATTTTATTTACTTATTTTTTATATAGGGGAAGGAAGTAAGAAAAAGAGGGACAGAAACATCAATGGGTGCTTGCCTCTTTTGCGCCCCATACTGGGGACCCGGCCCGCACCCCAGGCATGTGTCCTTACTGGGAATCAAACTGGCAACCCTTTGATTCACAGGCCAGCACTCAACTACTTAGCCACACCAGCCAGGGTGATTTTTTTATTGTATTATAAATTAAGACCTAAAAATGTTTGTGTTTCTTCCTGGTATATAGAAATGTAGTTGATTTTTATATTTTTCTTACATTAAGGAACCTTACTAAACTCACTTCTTCTGGATTCCTGTGTACACTATTATGTCATCTGTGATATAACAATATTATTTCCTTCTAGTCCTTACACTTTTTATTTGTTTTCTTGCCTTGATGTGCTGGCGCTGGTTGCAGTGTAGTGCTCAGCAGAAGAGGTGACAGCAGGTGTCCTTGCCTCATTCCCTGTCTCAGAATGACAGCTTTCAGCATTTTTGTATTACATGTATCTGGAATGGGTTTGTTTGTAGATCCCTTTACTAGATTAAATACATTTAGTTCTGTTCTTGGTTTGTTAAGAGGTGTTTTTTTTTTAAAAGAAATCATAGATGGTTGAATTTTTTCAAGTGCCTTTTCTGCATTTCTAGAGATGACTGTGTAGTTTTTCTCCTTTATTCTGTTGCTGTGAAATACATTGACTTTTGAATTCCTAGAATAAATCTAACTTGGTGATGGTGTTATATTCTCTTTATAAATCGAATTTATTTTGCTAATGATTTTTAGAGAATTTTTTAAAAAATCTTTATGAGTGATGTTGGCTTATCATTTTTCTTTCTGGAAATGACCTTGTCAAAACTGGATAAGAAGGTTAGGCTGGCCTCGTACGAGTTAGGGCTGTTCCTCATCTTTGTGTTCTCTGGAAGAGTTTATGTAAGGTTATACTTTCCTTTCCTTACATGTTTGATTAGAATCTAGTGAAGCCATCTGGAGTTTTCTTCTAAGGGAAGTTTTTACATTATGGATACAATTTTTAAAATAGTTTCAGGCTATTCGTGTTTTTTTATTTCTCCACGTCTGTGTTGATAAATTATATTTTTCATCTAAATCTGTCTTATCAAAACTGTAAGTTACAGGCATAAACTTGTTTACAGTATCCACTGACAGTGTTTTCCCCTATCTGATGGTTATGTAGGGATGGCTTCTTTTTCATTCTTGACATTCTTGCTTATTTGTGCTTCTCTCTTTTTTCTTCATTACTCTTTCTGTGGGTTTATCAATTTTATTAGTCTCTTCAAAGACCCAACTTTTGACTTTGTTGATCTTTATTGTGTATGTTTTATTTCATTGATTTCTGCTCTTTCTCTGTTCTTTTCTTCTAGTCTCTTGGGTATAGTTTGCTGGTCCCTATGTATTCCGTAGTCTACTTTAATGGCAGCCTGCCATTCCACTCCCCTGAAACCGATCAGGTTGGTGGCGTTCTTGTTTTCTGATCCAGTGGACATGTATTTGGACTCTGTTATTCTAGCTCTCAAAAACGTCTGCGCAGTTCCTACAGAAGACATTCTCTTCTGAGTCTTCACGCCTTCACAGTCTCCTGCTTCCTATCTTAGTGCTCTTTCCTCGTTTCCCTTTTCTGATCTCTTTTCTACCAGACACATAAATATTGACATGACTCAGGCTTGGTCTCTTCTGTCTCGACCCCAGGGTTTGCAAATTCAGATGCCTATGAGCTCCAGATAGGACATGCTAATGAATGATGTAGAGCTATTATATTTTGGATGCATAGGATTATTCCTAAATTTCAAAGAAGTATGCTTCCTGCCTTTTTTCTTTAAACACAAGGCCTCTGTGGTCTATCTCTCATTTTCCTAGTTTGGAGAGAGACACGGATCCTGAAAAATACTTCTTTGTATTAGAAAATGGTGGTGTACAAAGACAGGGATAAATGGAGAATGACAGTCGGCTTCAGTGTTGATAAGACATTATGGTGAAGCTGCTGTACAGTTCAAGCCAAGTGTTGCCAGATTGTTCAGTTCTTTAAAGAGAAACTTGGAATATGGATTTTTAAAAATGTGAACTCTACTAATTTTAACATTCTGGCACAAGTTTTTAAATATGTGGAGACAAAAAAAAGTTAAACACGTCTGTGTGTCAGCAGATGGGCCCATGGACCACTAATTTATGGCCTCTGATCTGCGTTACTTCTCTGATTCACATCCTTTTTTTTTTTTTTGAGAACTGATTATTTTATTTTTTACATTTAAAAAAAATATTTTATTTTTTATTCTAGAGAGGGGAAGGGAGGTAGAAAGAGAGGGTGGGAAATGTCAGTGTGGGAGAGAAACATCGATTGGTTGCCTTCAGCATGCACTCTGGGGACGGAACCTGCAGCCCAGGGATGTGCCCTGACCAGGATTGAACCAGCAACCTTTTGCTATTTTTATAATCTTTAAATTAAAGTATAGCTGGCATACTATTATATACCTTACAGTGACACCATGCAAAGTTATTATGATATCATTGATTATATTCCTGTGCTGTGCACTGCATCTCTGTGGCGTATTTGTTTTATAACTGGGATTTTGTGCCTCTTATTCCCCTTCCCCCTTTTCATCCATCCTCCCACCCCTGTTGCCACTGGCAATCATCAGGTTTTGTTTTTTGTTTTTTTTGCTTTGTTTTTTAGTGCCAAGTGTTTATCCCCCCTCACCCCCCAGGTAGGACTGCTCACATACACAGCACACACAAGCCTTGGCACCAGGGCTGAGAACCAAACTCCTGGCCTCTGGGGAGGACAAGGCTCTCTCCCCGTCCCTGGCCCCATGGTGCAAGATGGAGGAGGAGGATGGCTTCTCTTTCCTGCCTTCACTGGGGACTGAGGGGACCCACGAGCAAACTCCACCCCTTCCACTTCTCAGCCAAGGAGAAGCCACTTTGGTGACATGTTTCATTCCAATTATTATAGTAAGTGGAGAAGGGACTGGCCTTGTCCCAGCCATTACAAAGTAAGATGTAAATGGTAAAGGAGTACAGTTTGGATTAGGCCACAGGAAGGGGCAGGTAATACCCTCAGAAGCATGTGTGGGTGGGGAGAGCAGTTACTGGGCATCTAAGCTTCGTAGCGCTTGGCGTAGCAGGAAGAGTAGGGGAGATGGTTGGGGCTTATTTGGCATTGATGATGTGCTCAAATGCAGGCTCGAGGGACGCACCACCCACAAGGAAGCCATCCGCATCGGGCTGGCTTGCCAGCTCCTTGCAGGTTGCCGCAGTCAGAACCTTCATAAATGATGTGGGTGCTCTGAGCCACTGCATCAGAGACATCGGCCTTACACCACCCCCAGAGCTTTTCCTGCACTTCCTGGGCCTGTTGGGTTGTTGCGTTCTTGCCGGTACCAATGGCCCACACAGCCTCATAGGCCAGAGCAACCTTGCTCCAGTCCTTCATGTTGTCTACGATGACCTTGGTTTGTTCGAAAACGACCTTTTCAGTGATGACAGCCTCTCTCTCATCTAGCTTCTCCCCAATGCAGGTGATCGCCCCAAGTCTCCTGGCCAGGGCACGGGCCACTTTTTGCCCAGTCAGCTCATCTGACTCCCCAAAGATGTGCCTTCTGTCTGAGTGCCCCAGGACTACACTACCCACATGGCTCCATAGACTTTGATCATCCTGGGCTGATCTCCCCAGGGAAGGTGCCATCAGTCACTTTGTAGCAGTTCTGGGCAGCCGTAGCCATCTTGGGATCTAGCTTCTGTCTGCCGAAGTCAGTGTAGGTGGTGGGGAGTGTGCAAACCACCTTGGTGTTGGCTGGCACCTCGGCCACGTTCAGGATGTAGAGGAGTTCCCCCAGACTTGTCTTCCTCTCATTCATCCCCCCCCACCGAAAACAGAGGGTGCCGTGGTGCTGGAGCCGACACCCTGAAGGTCAGGATCAGCTCATCAGTTTGTTCATTGTACCTGTTGAGTCTGCTTTTGTTTTGTTTTCTGTTTATTCATTTTTTAAAAGATTTATTTATTTATTTATTTTAGAGAGATGGGGAAGGGAAGGAGAAAGAGAGAGAGTGAAACATCAGTGTGTGGTTGCCTCTAGCACACCCCATTCTGAGGATATGGCCTGCAGCCTAGGCATGTGCCCTGACTGGGAATCAAACCAGCAATGCTTTGGTTCACAGGCCTGTGCTCAGTCCACTGAGCTACACCAGCCAGGGCTGTTTTTTGTTTAAATTCCACATGAAGTCAAATCATACAGTATTTGTCTTTGATTTGACTTCACTTAGCATAATACCTTCTAGATCCATCCGTGCTGTCACAAATGGCAAGATGTCATTCTTTTTTATTGCTGAGTCCATTGCATGTGTGTATCATACACAGATACATCTGTCACATCTTTAAACATTCATCTATCAATGGACAACTTGCTTCCATATCTTGGCAAATTGTAAATAATGCTGCAATAAGCATAGTGATGCATTTATCTTTTTGAATGAGTGTTTTTGTTTTCTTCGGAATAAATACCTAAAAGTGGAATTGCTGGGTTGTCTGATACTTCTGTTTTTAATTTTTTGTAATCTCCAGCCTCTTATTAAATGTATCCTCGTCTACTTTACATTTCCCCTGGAATGTCTAATAGTCATCTCAAACTTAACACATTCCTAGCAGAACTTGATTGTTTCCCCAAGCCTATTATCCCTAGTCTTCTCTGCCTTTAAGATTAAGATTAGGGATACATCCTTGCCCTAAGGGTTGTCCAGCAGAAGAGAGATGATTGAAAGTCAAGACACAAACCGGCAGTTATATATATGATAGTACGTTATGTTACTTGAACAGCAAAATACAGGGTCTGGCACAAATAACGCCCCTCTTTATTTACAAAATCATAAGCATGTAATTCTATAACATAACAACATCACACTCAAGCACATCATATGACATTTTAGGTGAAATGTTCAAATTAAAACTTTAAATTATTATGCCCATATTATTATACTACCAGCCACACTCAAGCAGGTGTTAACTTCTGCCAGACTCTGTATATGGAAATTCAAAGAAATGTTTATAGAAATCAGGAAATGACACAGCACACTGCCAGATAGTGGTAGGGGTTTCCAGATCCCCTTGAGTTACCCATGATGATACACAACTGTGGATAAATCCCCTGTACAAAATAGGGGTTTTGCCATGTTTTAGTAGCTATTATTTTGCCTTTCTTCTGGGGATATGAGGATGGAGATATTAAATATGCTTCTGGTCCATGACTCATGTCTGATTTTTTTCTGGAGTATCTGGCTATAGATTTCCTTGCTTAACAGGTACAAATAATTGGTGCAATAAATACTGAATGAAGTGAAGGTCATTTTCCCAAGAGCATCCTGCTGCAGGCCCAGGCTTTAGGCTTGCCAGAGGTCTGCTTCCTTTCTTCAGCATTAACACTTTCCTTCCCATTTAGGAAGTATTACAAGTGCTGTCTCTAAAATAGATTTTGCACCTGGCTGGTGTAGCTCAGTGGATTGAACTTGGGCTGCGAACCAAAGCATTGCAGGTTCGATTCCCAGTCAGGGCACATGCCTGGGTTGCAGGCCACGGCCCCCGGCAATCACACATTGATGTTTCTCTCTCTTTCTCCCTCCCTTCCCTCTCTAAAAATAAATAAACAAAATCTTTTTTAAAAAGTTAAAAAAAATAGATTTTGCATTCATTCACTCTGTATCTCTAGTCCAAGCCTCAAGTATCTCTCACCTGGATCTTTTTTTTTTTTTTAACATTTTCTGTTTTATTTTTTATTTTAAAGATTTTACTTATTTTTAGACAGAGGGAAGGGAAGGAGGAAGAGAGAGAGAGAAACATCAATGTGTGGTTGCCTCTTGTGTGCCCCCCACTAGGGACCTGGCCCGCAACCAAGGCATGTGTCCTGACTGGGAATTGAACCAGCTACCCTTTGGTTCACAGGGTGGCACTTGATCCACTGAGCCATACCAGCCAGGGCTGGATCTTTGCAATAGTCTCCTGACTGGCCTTCCTGCTTGGACTCTTGTGTCCCTGCAATCTCTTCTCCATACCAAAGCCATCTTTTAAAAATGTAAATCAGTCCAGATCGTGTCAGTCCTCTCTTTAAAACCCTTCTGTGGCTTCAAATAAAATCAAGATGTTTTAATTATTTACACGTTCCTAAGGACTTATATGCTCTGGCCTCTCTCACATCTGAATTTTTCTCCTTCTAGTCTCTTCCCATCCTTCTCATTAATTTCCAGCCTCATTGGGCCTTCATTCTGTTGCTTGAATGGGACAAGCTCATTCCTGTCTCAGAGTCCTGGTCTAAATTTAATTGATACATAAATGCCACAGACGAGGGGTGCTCCTTAGTTAACCTGTACTAGCCCACATGGTACCAGATCAGTCTTTACTCTCTGCTGCCATCATGGGGTCATTTAAAGAACCACTGGCTTTGGAGAAATTAATCAGCTCTGGACTTTTAAGAATCCTGCATAGCACTAGCCCATGTGGTTCAGTTGGTTGGAGCATTGTCAGTTGGTTGGGGCATCATCCCAAAGAATTGTGGGTTTGATCCCTGGTCATATGGGAAGGCATCCAATTACTGCTTCTCTCTGATATCAATGTATCTCTCCCTTCCTCTCTAAAAGCAATGAAAAAATGTCCTTGGGTGATAATAAAAAAAAATAATTCTGCATAAAGGTTAGAGTAATTTTCCAGGTGTTCTTTATATTATTTGTGCTTTATAAGTTATATACAAATCATATATCATTTCAATGTATCACATAAAAGCATAAGAGAAAATAAAATATAAAAATTAATACTACATAAGCCCTGGCTGGCGTAGCTCAGTGGATTGAACTTGGGCTGCGAACCAAAGCATCACAGGTTTGATTCCCAGTCAGGGCACATGCCTGGGTTGCAGGCCACGGCCCCCAGCAACCACACATTGATGTTTCTCTCTCTCTTTCTCCCTCCCTTCCCTCTCTAAAAATAAATAAAATCTTTTTAAAAATCTTAAAAAGATTAAAAAAATGAATACTACATAGCATATAACCATAAATATGTTAAAAATAAAAGTATTTTTAGATGCAAAGAGAACAAGTCTGGAGGAAAAAATATCAATGTTAATAGTGGTTATTTCTGGGTTGTGAAGTTTAGATATGTTTTTTATTTGTGTATAATTATATGTTGTTTGCAATAAATATGCAGTGCTTAATTTTATTTATTTTAAATATTCACCTGAAGATTTGTTTATTGATTTTAGAGGGAGGAAAGGAGGGGGGCAATCATTGATGTGAGAGAGAAAGTTTGATCAGTTGCCTCCCGTACACACCCTGAATCCACAACCCAGGTATGTGCCCTGCCCTGCAGCCTTTCGGTGTCTGGGACTACAGTCCAACCAACTGGCCCGCCCAGCCAGGACTGCAGTGCTTTATTGGAAAAAAAGAACCCTGAAGCTAAAATGGATTAGCCACTGACCCTCAGGAAAGAGTATTTCTAAACCAGTGCTAAGTGAATCACTGAAACATGGAAAAAAGAGTTAGAAATTTTGTCTGTAGTGACTGATGGCATAATTCATTTAAAATTTTTACTTTTGTATATATAGTAATGTAATGTCTGTAATACATTAGTACAGAACTCTGTATACATATGCATATATGTTGTTTATGTCCCAAACATTTTTTATGAGTTGACCAATAAAAAAAATAGACTACTGAATTAAATAGTGCTAATAAAGTTAAAAATATGTCTTTTCTCATTAAGGGTTCCATTGTTTTCCATGAGTAGTAAGTGATACCAAGACAAAAATATGTTGGAAAGCAAAAGGGGTAAATATGTGAGAAATAAAGATTGGATATCTTGTTAATTAAGCCAAATTGACTCTGATAGAGGCATTATTCTTTCAATTACACATTTAGCATAAAGTGGGTACCTGTGGCAATCATAATCACTTGGATTTCTAAGAGAAAGCCTGAGTTGTAATACACTGGATCTTAAGCACAGTCCAGAAACAATATTATAAAGACAACTTATCTCTCTGCCCACCTATCTAGTTAATTACTTAACGTATGTTAGATGGTGGAACCTCACTGGAAAGATGTGCAGAGATTCAGTGTTAGGAATTCACAGTGAGTATTGTGTCACATTAGCAGGCTAAATGTTAGAAGTGGAGATTTGTAGCTTTTTATTAGAGCTGGTATTACAGGAGGAGGGAATTACTCAATAAAAAAGGCAATTTGGCCACATCCAGATGAATTATTAGAGAACAGACCCATTAGTCAGTTTCTTGTAGGTCTTTTTGACCCTGGCTGAGCCCCAAGAAGTAGACATATTAAAGATCAAACTGGCTTGCTTTCATTTGAGGATATGGAAGTAGCCCTCATTGATAAAACAGTGCCTGAGAAGGGAAATCCCAAGGCTTTTGTGAGTTAAACCATGGTTTACTTAGCATTGAAGTTGAGGGCAAAGGCCTTCCTGGATTTTGCTTTTAACAGCAGTTCTTTGAGATCCTGGTTGTTTCTTCTCTGTGATACTGTTCACCTCAACAATAAAATATCCCTCCCTGGATTACATGTAACATTTTGTTTAAGCCACTCCTTTGGTGTTTACCGTGCAGTTTCTAAGGGTGTAAGCTTGCGTGTGTTGTACTCTACCTAAGAGGTTGTAATCCATAAGGCAGGTTCCCTCTCTTACACAACTTCATACCCTAAGGCGCGTGGTGCAGTGCCTAGCACACTGGCACTGCGGTCGTGAGAGAACCGAGTTGCCTGGCGCAGGGCTCTCCACTGCTAACGTTCTGGGCCGATGATCTGTTGTTGTGGGGGGCGATCCTGTACGAGGCACGATGTTTGTCAGCATTCTGGCTTCGAGTCACCGGTGCCCTCGCCCCCAGGTTGTGACACCAGCATTTCTCCAAACGTTGCCGAACGTACTGGGTGTGTGTGTGTGTGTGTGTGTGTGTGTGCGCGCGCGCGCGTGCAAAGTCAGTCTTAGTTGAAAAATACTGTTCTAGAGATTGGGAAGTTTAGGTTCTAGTCCTGACTTTGCCATTCTCTCTCCATGTATAAGCGAACTGCTTGACCTTAAATTGGGCTTAAATTTCTTCTTTTTGAAAGTGAGGATTGGGATTTATTGGGTACCTTATAGGGAACCTTTACCTAATGTCAATTTTGTATGTAGAAATTTCTGAGGATAACTTCCTTAGCTTCCTTAGATAAGTTAGAGAAAAGCTTTTAGCATTTTCTCTAACTTATCTATTATCTCGAAAAGATTAGAACTGTACTCCTAAAACTAATACAGAATAATATTGTCTGTAAACTGTAATTGAATACTAAAATTAGCCCTGGCCTGGTGGTTCAGTTGGTTGGAGTGTCATCCTATACACCAAGAGTTGTCAGTTTCGCTTTCTGGTCAGGGTACATACCTAGGTTGTGGGTTTGGTCCTTGGTCGGGGTGTGTAGGAGAGGCAGCCGATCCATGTGTCTCTCTCTCATCGATGTTCTCCCTCTCTCTCCCTTCCTTTCTCTCTAAAATCAATAAACATATCCTAGGGTGAGGATTTTCTTTTAAAAAGAACAGAAAATTAAAAAAAAAGATTAAAACTAGACTAGTTAATATACAAAGTTATTTTCATCTCTTAAGGTCTAAGGATTTTAGCTTATGCTCAGTATATGTATTTTTTTCTTGTGTGACTAACATTTGTGGCCATAAAATGCTGGGAAAGTATTTTGTACTGCCAGGCCTTATTCTAATGACAGGTACCACTTATTTATATTAGTGTTGTATTGCCTACCCCTTTTTAGAAATAAGACTTTATGACGAGGTAAATGAGTCCAGTCACTAACTAGCACGCGTGTCAGAGAGTCCAGATGGTGGAAGGAGTATGTTTATTGTCTGGCACTCTGCTCCTGAGCCTTTTTCTTGTCATCGTTATTAGCCTTTTAAAACCAGTGTGTTTCTTCTTCATTTTTGTGAGTCCTCTCCTGAGGATATGTTCACTGATTCTTTTTTTTTTTTTAGAGAAAGGGGAAGGGAGAAAGACAAACAACCGAACCACCTGCCAGGGCCACAACCGGCATGGTTCACATGGCTGTGCCACTGCGTGTCCTGGTCTCTTCTGCGTCAGCTGGTCCCTATTTACGGGCCGCTCATGTTTCCGGCTCTGGAGTTTGGGCCCTCCGTGACCTTCGTTTCAGTTGCTGCTTCACGGAGTCCATCGCATTTCTTAGTCTACGCTGATCCTTAGCTTTGAACTGAAATCCGGTCAGCTTTGGGCAGTTAGGGATGTTCCACTCAGACTTTTTTTGCCACAGCATCACGTTCGACTTGGTACCATGCTAGGGTGTGAACTGTGGCCCTGTTTTTCCCTCTGTTGCAGGTGAATTTGGAAGGCAAAGCCAGTCCTCTGTCACTCCTTCAGATGGCCTCCCCAAGTGGCTTCTGTGTCTTGGTTCGCTTGCCCAAGCTGATCTGTGGCGGAAGAACACTACCAAAAACACTATTGAATATTTTGGCAGATGGCAGTATTTTAAAAGTTGGAGTAGGATGTTCAGAAGATGCCAGCAAGCTTCTGCAGGATTATGGCCTTGTTGTTAAAGGGTGCCTGGACCTCCGATACCTAGCCGTGAGGCAGAGGTATGGTTTGTACGAATGTTCTGGGGTTCTTGTAGCTGTGGGGCAGATACTGTAGCAAGATTTGTAGATGAACAAAAGTTAATAATGAAGCATCTACAATTCACTACAAGCCTAGAGGCTTCCGAGATGCCTATTGAGTTTGTGAGGAAATATTCCAACTTCTGAGAAAACTTTAGTTAATTAGAATTGGTCTTTTTATTTTTACTTCTATTTTTATTTATAAAAGTATTCTTTTTTTTTTTAATCCTCACCTGAGGATATGTTGATTGATTTTAGAGAGAGAGAGGAAGGGAAAGGCAGCGAGAGAAACATTGATATGAAAGAGAAGAATCATTGATCAGTTGCCTCTCACACGCACTGTGACCAGGGATTGAACCCACAACCCAGGTATGCGCCCTGACTAGGGACTGAACCCGCAGCCTTTTGGTGTATAGGACGATGCTCCAACTAACTGAGCCACCCAGCCAGGGCTAGAATTGGTCTTTGTAAATGAAACATTTAATATACTCTCTCCATAAGCTACAGTTTATAAACTAATGGCCCCACTGGCTAAATGAGGGCCACTGATTACTTTTATTTTTGTTTTCTCCATATGGTGTTTTGGAAAATTTAGTTTAGATGCAGAATATTTAATGTAAAAAACTGTATTTCTGACTTCTCTGGAAAACTTTGATGATTTGCCTTTACTAGGTCAGTAGTTCTAGACGGCAACAGCTGGCCGGTAGCCCTGTCCCCTTGAGATGAGCATGCTCTGTTCAACTTGCCTGAGGCCCCGCTTTTCCCATTGTGACCGAGATGTATCCTGAAGCATGCGAGTTTGGAAACCCTGCATTAGGCCAAAATGATGGTAGCTTTAATCCTTTACTGGGAGGAAGAGGGATTTTTGTTTCCCTTAGAATTCTATTTCTATGTTAATTCTATTCTAAATTTTTCTAAGGAGTTGCAATGACCTTTTCTTGTATATATATAAAGGTCCTCATTTTTATTATGTGGACTGAAATGGTCACACCCCTTGCCCTAGATGACACTGATATTAAACGTTTGGAGGATTTGTGGCCCTGGACAGGTAGCTCAGTTGGTTAGAGCATCATCCCGATACACCAAGGTTGCTGGTTTGATCCTTGGTCAGGGCACATAAAGAATCAACCAGTGGGTCCTGGCTGGCATAGCTCAGTGGATTGAGTGCGAGCTGCGAACCAAAGTGTCACAGGTTCGATTCCCAGTCAGGGTACATGCCTGGGTTGCAGGCCATGACCCCCAGCAACCACACATTGATGTTTCTCTCTCTCTCTATCTCCCTCCCTTCCCTCTCTAAAAAAAAGAAAAAAAAAGAATCAACCAGTGAATGTGCGAATAAGTAGAACAACAAGTTGATGTCTCTCTCTCACTTTCTCTCTCTCTCAAATCAATAAACAACAACAAAAAAAAAACCATTTGGCCCTGGCAGGATGGCTCAGTTGGTTGGAGCATTGTTCCATGTACCACAGGGTTGTGGGTTTGGTCCCTGGGCAGGGTGTGTACAGGCAGCAACCAAGAGATGTTTCTCTCTCTCTTTCTCTCCTCCCTCGCTGCCTTCTCCTCTCTCTAAAAGCACATCCTTGAGTGAGGGTTAAAAAAAAAGTTTGGAGGATTTGATAAACTAAAAGAAGGCCTGATTGAAATCTGTGCTGGTCGTAGACCAGCATAGATTTTTTTTTTTTCCGTAGTTTTTTAGTATAAAATGGAATTTTATTGTAGCTTTGTAGTTTGGCTTATGTAAATAAAATTCTCATAAATAAATATCAGTTTTTTTCAAGGAGTACATTAAAATATTTACTGTAAAAAATTGTGAACTGTAAAAATGTTTGGAATGTCACAGCAGAAGCTGCCTTCCGTCAGGCCCTCCCCCCCTTGGCACCGCCTCCCGGAGGTGCCCGCAGTTGCTCTGTCGCTGGAGGCGGTGTGTGCAGGGGCTGAGGGCTGACTCAGGAACAGCGTGTGTGGGTCCGGGTTCCAGCACTGCCACTGACCAGCTGCGTGGCCTTTGGCAAGTTTCCGAACCTCACTGTTCCTCTGTTCCCTCACCTGTGAAGTATAGTTCATAATGTTCCCGCCTCCGAGGACTGGTGTGAGGATTAGATGAGATAAACCATGTAAAGAACTTAGAAATAGTGTTTGAAATACAGAGAATGCTGTGTAAATTTTAACTATTACCGTCACCCCCAGTTTTTGTAGGATCATTATATGATTGGTTTGTTTTTCCAGGTCTCTTTCTATGCAGTTACAGTCCGCTCTATGGATCTATGGAAATTAGTAGTGCTCTGAATTCTGTTTGACTACATGAAGAATGGCCAAGTGTCAGAATAAGAATTGGGCCAAAGCTGCATATTACCATGCATGAACTTTTCTAGAAATAAAAATGAAACACTTATCAGACCTTTCAGTGTTCATGAAATTTCATTAAATTTAAAAATTATTGTATTATCAAGCACTCTAGTACTAAAAAAAAATTTGATACTATAATATAAAAAAATGTGACACTCTAGCCCTGGCTGGTGTGGCTCAGTAGATGGAGTGCCAGCCTGTGAACCTAAAGGTCACTGGTTTGGTTCCTGGTCAGGGTACATCCTGGGTTGTGGGCTGGGTCCCTGGTTGGAGACGTGTGTTAAAAAAAAAAAAGTGATATTCTAGTGCAAGAATTATACTTAGCACTGTTAACTATATGGCATTCCTGATGTTTGCCTGAAGAAGTTGTTACTTTTAGTTGACTTCAGGGAGGAGCACATTTTTGGGGGGGAGATTATACTGTCTTCTTCATACTTTTTACATTTGTCTTATATGTTAACTGAAGATAATTTATTATAGAGACTGTAGTATATGATTTTGGAATCTTTCCTAGTAAAGCTTTGAAGTGGCAAAGGTGGCATCTTTTGTTTTATTTGTCATCAAGAAATGTGAAACCTTCCCAAATATGACACTTCATGTATTTATTTTCAGAGCGAGGTAAAGGGAGGGAAAAAGAGAGGGGGAGAAACATCGATGTGTGAGAGAAACTAATTGATTGCCTCTTGCACGGACTCTAATAGGGGACCGGGACTACAAGGCAGGCAAGTGCCCCAACCAGGGATTGGACCAGCGATCTTTTGCTTTGTGGGACAATGCTGAAGCACTGAGCCACGCTGGTCAGGGTCCAAATATGATGTTCTAAAAAGACTAATGAGGGTCACAGGTTCGATTCCCAGTCAGGGCACAAGCCTGGGTTGTGGGCCAGGTCCCCAGTAGGGGGTGTGTGAGAGGCAACCATACATTAGTGTTTCTCTCCCTCTCTTTCTCCTTCTCTTCCCCTCTCTAAAAATAAATAAAATCGTAAAAAAAAAGAAAAAAGACTAATGATCTAAAGAGAATTAAATATCTAAAAAGTAAGTACTGTACTGTCCTTCAGTGAAGGTAGTGATTACATTTATACTTGGCATCATGAAAGGTAGTCTCTGATACATTGAGTGATAGAGCAAGTTGCAGAGCAAGAGACAAAACAAATATCATAAAACTATGTAACCACCCCTCCACCTACCTGTCTTCACTTACTGTGCATAGAGAACGCCCTGTTCAGAGTCATGCTGCTGAGGCGTGGGAGCGTGGGGTGGAGGGCTGTCACCGTCCCCCCGCTGTACTGATCTGTTGTCTCAGTTTTAAATAGTAAGCGTTTATTACTTTTCTAATTTCTCATAAACAAAAGAAAGTTTTATGTCTCTCCCAAATCCCAGACCTTACGTATTTTACTTAAGTGTGTCTGGACCTTTTTTTCTTTTTAGGCAGTACTTCTCTCAGGGGGGATGAAATCCCTCACTTTATTGCTTGTTTTTGTAAGGAAAAACTTCCTTTTCTTCATCATTTTAATGATCTCATTTCCTACAGTACATGAGAGAATCCTGCATGTCTCAACACTGACGTGAACCTCCACCTCCAAGCTTCCTGCTCTAAAACTTCTAGTCTAGCTCTTGGAAACCAGAAATTGAGCTCATCCTTTGCTTTCTTGGGCAGACTTGTTCTTAATTTCACAGTTACCTCTTGCTTGGAATCTCCAATCCTGGGACCAATTAACTTTTTTTTACCACCCTGCAGCTATGTTAATCAGAAAGTGTTTGAAGAGCAGAAAGGTTCCTCAGTTTTATTGCATTTTCACCCCCTCAATGAAGATAGCCTTATCTTTTTTTTCAAATTTGAAAGTAACACACGAACAGTAGCCAACTCAGACAAATAGGAAGAGGAAATATAATCATCCCAAATCCCACAACCAGAGATGATATCACTAACGTTTGATTAATTTCTTTCTAGTTATCTTTTTTCCCTCTCTGTGATCACACACCTGAAATCACATCCAAACATGTATTACGTAGTATGTGTGATAACATAAAGGGACCACAATGTGTGCTTTCCTTCACATTCTCTTTTGCTTAACTAATACTCATGCATATCTTTTCACATCAATATAGATAGGTCCACATTCTTATTTTTAATAGCTGTGTGGAATTTAATTGCATGGCTATTTAACCAAGTCTTCTACTAATGGACATTTAGCTTGTTCCCAATTCTTTGCTGCTTTAAATAGTGCTGTAATGGAGACTGTTTTATGTACATTTGTCCTTAGGCTTAATTTCTAAAAGTAGAATTGTTGAATCAGAACTTTCTTTTTTTATCCTCACCCAAGCACATGTTTATTGATTTTAGAGAGAGGGAGAGGAATATTGATCATTCTCTTACACACACCCCGACTGGGGACCGAACCTGCAACCTAGGCATGTGCCCTGCCCAGGAATCAAACCTGTGGCCTTTCAGTCTATGGGATGATGCCCCAACCAACTGAGCCACATTGGTCAGGACTTTTCTTTCTCTCTTTTTTTTAATTGATTGATTTTAGTGAGAAAGAGGAAGGGAGAGAGACAGACAGACAGACATCGATTTGTTGTTCCACTTATTTATTCATTCATTGGTTGCTTTTTGTATTGCTCTGACTGCGTGTAGAACCCACAACCTTGGCCTATTGGGATGACGCTGTAACCAACTGAGCTGCCTGGCTAGGAATCAGAATTTTCATGATCAATATTTTCATTGCTGTTTATTGTTAAACTGTTTTTTATAAAGATTGTAAAAATGTAAAGTTCACAAATTTTAGGTTAGACTGTATGATTCTTCATGCTCTACAAATAGTAAATAGTTATTTTAAATCTTTGCAATCTAATAAATTTAAAAAATTGTGTATTATTTTAATTTTATTTGCGGACTAATGAGATTGAATATCTATCATCTGTTTATTGGCCATTTATTTATATGTATATATTTTTGATTTGCCTGTTCTCATCCTTTGCCCATTTTTGATATGTGATTTTATTTATGTTTTATAGAAACAATTTGCTCTGTAATGGGCTCAGCCTGAAATCACTTGCTGAGACTGTTTTGAAATTTCCCCTCGACAAGTCCCTTGTACTTCGTTGCAGCAACTGGGATGCTGAGGATCTTACAGAGGACCAGGTACTTCTTATCCGAGTGGCTGAAGGATGGAAGAGTCACTGCTCGTGAACTATAATTGTTTTTAAAATTCTAATTCTCAAATAAGTTACAAGTAATGGGCAGAAATGCCTTAAAATAGATGCCTTGTCTGATGATACCCAAGATAATAATGCTTAATGAAATGTTAGAAAATGCAGAAAATACCGGGTTGACCAAAAAGTCCGTATGATTTTTTTTCATAAAATAAAACACACATTTTTCATTTTCAGCAATAACTATTGATTTGGATATTTTGAGTATTTGGCTATCTCCCTCATGATAGAATGTTGATTGTTTTCTTTTTTTTAATATATTTTATTGATTATGCTATTACAGTTGTCCCATTTCCCCCCTTCACTCCCCTCCACCCTGCACCCCCTCTCCCACCCACGTTCCCCCCCTTTAGTTCATGTCCACGTGTCATACTTATAAGATCTTTAGCTTCTACATTTCCCGTACTATTCTTGCCCTCCCCCTGTCTATTTTCAACCTACATTCTATGTTACTTATTCTCTATACCTTTTCCCCCTCTCTCTTAATGTCTCGATTTGGTCATTATCAACTTCAAGTGGTCTGCCTGACCGTGGAGTGTTGTCCAGTGAGAAATCTCCAGCACAGAACTTCACAAACCACTTTGACAACATTTGATCAGTCACAGCACCTTCTCCATAAACTGTATAAATCCCTTTTTGCGTTTCAGTTGTGTTTTTACCTTTCTTGAAATAATAAAACATAAGACATCAAAAATGTTGCATATTATCTTTCATCTTCAGTATTAAAATGGCTATACAAAAATTTACTAATTTTTATTTGTTTTTAAATGCATGCTGATATGACAGCTGTCACAAGATAGTCTAACAAAATTGTTTAAAATGAAGTTCAACACAACTAAGCACAACTAGAACCATCTTATAGAAAAAAAACAAACGAACTTTTTGGCCAACTCAACATTATTTAAATTTGACATTTAAAAAAATGGATTGACAGCACAGCACATGGCCAGGGCTTTTGGACTAGTGGGTTTTATTACTCCACTAGTAACTAGAGATTGCAATCAAATGTCAGTAACTAGAAGACTTTTCTCACAGGCTACTCAGTTTCTCCAGAGATGAGTCTTCTAGTTTCTACCCAGTGTGTACACCCACAGCATGTATTCCAGCTGCTGAGTGGGGACGGGTGCTGCTAGTGCCACCATTCAAAATGTAGATGTTCTCACAGCTCCATTTTCCGGGTGACGTGTACCTCCAGCATCTAGCATGCCTCGTAATACTAGGTCCAGAGCCTCTGTGATTTAGCCATTATATGACTTAATCTTGTCAAACCAGATATGATACCATTGATTACAACAAAGCAGAAAGATAAGTTTATTGTAAGGGTTTCAACATGCAAGCTAGGAAGTTCGAGGCTACAGGAGCAACGAGTTGTGCGTAGCTCGTGGGTTTTTATTGGGTAAATGAGGAAGTTATTCAGCTTTTTCAGCTGATTGGTTGCCCAGTGGTCTTCTTCCTAATTTGGATGAGGGTAGCTGAGAGAGGAACAGGGAACCCCAAAGACGGTGTGAACAGACTTGGCATTTGGGGGATTGGCTGGCGTCCTCTGCTGATTTCTGAGGAGAGTTATAAATTCCTGCAATTTATGTGAGCTGAAGTTTTGTTTTCTTTAATGTGCCTGCCTTGGCCAGCCCATTTTGTTCCTGACATAAGTGACTCCATTTTAGTTTTGGTTCTACAAACCCTTTACTCTTTTGGGCTAGAGAAGGAGTAATTGGCCCTGGGGTGTGAAGAGGCCTTGGGTTTGTGTTTTCTGTGGAGACTTTCACCTCATCCTCCTGTTTTCACCCCTCTTACATCCTTGCTTTCACAGACACCTGCTGCCCCCTGTTCCTTATGCTTTGCCCTTCTTTGTGGTTCAAATTAATTTTATTTTTAATTTTTGGCTTACTATCTCCTATAGGCTTAAGTTTTCAGCCTTCTCTTGGTTGCCAAGTCAGCTACCACTTGTTTATTCTTCCCAGATGTTGATAATGGAAAGACTTAGCAGTAGTTCAACAGTTAGTATCTTAAAGTTAATATTATCCTGTGAGGCAGTTCTGGAATCGAATTACGTGTATTTGTTTTCTACAGCCGTTTCTGATTTGCCATGACCCTAAGTTACTTCTTTGTGCCTTGGTTTCTTATTCATTCCTTCTTTACTTCCTTCCTCTTAATAGTTTTACTGAAATGTAATTCACATACAGTCAAATTCACCCATTTAAGGTATACAAGTCAATGGATCTTAGTATATTTACAGAGTTGTGTAACCGTAACTGTAAATCAAAATTTACTTTTAGAACATTTTCATCTCCCCAAAAAGAAACACCATACCCATTAGCAGTCACTTCCCATCCCCCCCGCCCCCCCACCAACACCTAGGTTTGGTGGAGTTTTTCGAAGCATGAAAGTTTTTAGTTTTGATGAGGTCCAGTTACTCATTTTTTAAAATCAGTTATGCTTTTGGTATCATATCTAAGAATTTATTGCCTAACCCAAGGTCATGAACATTTACTCCTATGTTTTCTTCTAAGAGTCTTATGTTTGAGCTCTTATACTTAGGTTTATGCTCCGTTTTGCATTCATTTTTGTGTGTGATGTGAGGTAGGGGTCCTGCTTCATTCTTTTGCATGTGGATATTCAGTTGTTCTGATACTATTTGTCACAAGTGCCTGTTTAGTTTTTTTTTTTTCTACTTGAAAATAATTTGTTAGAAAGCACCCTGAACTTTTCACATTCAAGCACACGCTTTTCCTATGGCAGACAACTTGCTGATAGTTGTGTGGACTGTTGTTGGGTCTAGGTGGAAAATTTTACCCATACTTCTTTTATTCTAGAAGCACTAAAAAAAATCCTTACTAATAATACCATTTGCCAAGCTTGGATATTAAGGTTATTAAAAGAATCAACCCTGTGGATTGAGTGCTGCCCTGTAAACTGAAAGGTCACAAGTTCGATTCCCAGTCAGGGCACATGCCTGGGATGTGGGGTCAGGTCCATAGTTGGGGGTATGCAAGAGGCGACCAATTGGTATATTCTTGCACATCGATGTTTCTCTCTCTTTCTCCCTCCCTTTCCCTCTCTCTAAAAATAAATAAAATCTTTAAAAATAAAAGAAATCTGGAAGTCTTTATAGCCTTTGTTGAGATAAGCTATTAATTATATATAGCTTTGACTACTTTTCTTTATGACCAGGTTTCTTGTGACCTGTTGGGAGAATGACTTATCACTATTAAATAAATTCCAGAAATGGGCCTTGTGATTTGGATTTGAGGCCTATGTTTGAAGCCTTTTGTTTTCCTTGTTTTCAACATCTTTCTAATCAGAATGACAGTGAACTTCACTGTAGTCACACAGACCTCTTAATGAACGTTTGTCTCAGCTATTCTAGATGATCATCATCCCCAAAGTGAAGTTCACATACTAGTTGCAGACCTGTAGTAACTACCCTATCCCAGGCTTGGGAAAAAATCTCTCCAGCAGGTTTGGTAGCAGATAGAAACTTCACTGATTTATATAGATTAGGATTTTTGAGCATTTAAAGTGAGTCATTATTGCCCTGGCCAGTGTAGCTCACTTGGTTGGGAGCATTATCCCATAACCAAAAGGTTGTGGGTTTGATTCGTGGTCAGGGCACCTACAGGAGGCAACCAAGCGATCCATCTTGCATCGATATTTCTCACTTTCCCTTTCTTTCTTTCTAAAAACAATGAAAAAAATGTCCTCAGTTGAGGAAAAAGTAAGTCATCATTTTAACTACTTTAGTTAAAACATAAGGAATGGCCTGGCTGGTGTAGTGCAGTGAATTGAGTGTGGGCTGTGAACCAAAGCATCGCAGGTTGGATTCCCAGTCAGGGTACATGCCTGGGTTGCAGGCCACAGCCCCCAGCAACTGCACATGGATGTTTCTCTCTCTCTCTTTCTCCCTCCCTTCCCTCTCTTAAAATAAATAAATAAAATCTTTTAAAAAATAGGGAACGTGAGGATTCATTACACTATTCCATTTGCTTTCGTATGGTTTAAATTTTTCATAATAAAAAGTTTTTAAGAAGTACACTGTGCCTCGGTTATTGTATATCTTGAATTAGACCTAAAAGTTGTTTATATCTTTGTGACAACTTTAAAGTTGCTTTTTCTGGTTTGCCTTCCAGATTCCACTGATCTCTGACTTTTCTCTTCAGGTAATTTATGCTGCCAGGGATGCCCAGATCTCAGTGGCTCTCTTTCTCCATCTTCTTGGATACCCTTTCTCTAGGAATTCAACTCTAGAAGAAAGTGATGACCTCATTGGCTGGAGAAAGGTCTTGGAGAAATGCCAGGATGTAGTAGACATCCCATTCCGAAGCAAAGGAATTAGCAGATTGGGAGAAGAGGTTAATGGGGAAGCAACGGAAACTCAGCAGAAGTCAAGAAATAAGAAGTCTAAGACCGATGTAACGGTGCCAGGCAGCCACCAAGGGAGAGACCCCAGAAAACATAAAAGAAAGCCCCTGGGGGTGGGCTATTCTGCCAGGTAACTGACTTCTTCCCTGTCTAGCAAAGAGTCAGAGGCCTAACCTCCCGCAAAAGGGATGCAATGTCTCACCTTGGGCTGGGAGAAGGCTTGTGGGTAAGAAAACAAAGCAAAGGTTCTCCACAGGTTAATAATTCTTCCTTTCCTTCAAGGACATTTGGAGCTATCCTTTGATTTATTTGTGTATTTTTCGCCTACTCCCCTTTTACTTCTTCATTATTGGGCAGTTGGAGTGGAAATGAGGAAAGTTTAACCTAGCTTTGTCACTGAGCCCAGTTTGACCTCAAGGTCAAATTTGACTTTCTCCATGAGGATATAATTATTATTCCTTCTTGCTTCAGAATAGCTGTGAAAATGAGTGCCATGATGTGCCTCATAGTTTTCAGGAGAAATGCATGCTATGATTTCTTGTTCATTTGGTGTTTTACTATTTAGAATGGCATCCAGCTCTAAGTCAATGTTACTGTCTAGCCAAGGAGAATTTATGCCTTTGTGGCAGAAAGACGACTAATTAGTACTTTGGAGCGGAAGTTTGGTCCCTGTGGCAAAGTGCCTTTAGGAATTGGATCATCAAATTCAAACAAGTATTGTGTTTGAGCCAGAAATAAACCCACGTGGCCCTCATTACTTTAGCCCGGCGTTCTTTAATTTTAATTCACTTTGTTTAATCCAATGATCAGTTACTCTTTAGGGCAGTTTTCTTGGTGCTCTGTTCCTGTTTGTTCTCATAACAGAGCCCACTCCTGAATGTCCCAGTCCATACATATAAAAGCTAGAAGTATAAACCGTTCATTTTTAACTCTGTTTCCAGCCCAACACAGATGGAGGCGTTAACACAGTTTCTTTCCCTATTTGGGCTTTGTTTTTTCCCCCATAAATGTAACATTTGTCCCCAGTGTTGAGATAGCTTGGGTCACTCAGAAGAGAACGTGGTAAGGCAACTGATGCCTTCGCCAATAGTTAGCTTTCAGTTGTATTTATTTATTTATTTATTTTTAGAGAGAGGGGAAAGGAGGGAGAGAGGGAGAGAAACATCCATGTGTGGTTGCCACCCACTCGCCCCCTGCCAGGGACCTGGCCCACATTCCAGGCAGGTGCCCTGACTGGGAATTGAACCAGTGACCCTTTGGTTCACAGGCTGGCACTCAATCCACTGAGCCACACCAGCCAGGGCAGCTTTCCGTTTTAGATTTCTCTCTCTCTTCCCTATAGAAAGTCGCCGCTCTATGATAACTGCTTTCTCCATGCTCCTGATGGACAGCCCCTGTGCACTTGTGATCGAAGAAAAGCTCAATGGTACCTGGACAAAGGCATTGGAGGTTTGAGATTCATCTGTCATGTTTTATCTGTAAATGAGGTTCACGAGGGCACTGGCAGGAGTGGAGGGTGAGATAAGGCAGAGAGACCTTGAGTCACATGGGATGGGGCTATTCAAAACCCCAAATAGTGATGTCTGCCAGGACACACACGAGAACAATTAAGGTTGTTTTTCTTGTCTGGGGGAAAGATGGGCAGTCAGACACTAACTAAAGCTTCTTTTCTTAAGAGCTGGTGAGTGAAGAGCCTTTTGTGGTCAGGCTACAGTTTGAACCCGCGGGAAGACCTGAGTCCCCAGGAGACTACTACCTGATGGTTAAAGAGAACCTGTGTGTAGTGTGTGGCAAGAAAGACTCCTACATTCGGTGAGTGGGGCTGCCTACCCTGATTGTCTGCCAAGGAGGGAAGTTGCCTTTGGGCCACCTGCGGAGCCCTCGGGCCTTGTGGGAGTCCGCCCACATAGGCAGGGAGACTTGTCCCTAGGGCACATTCCAGTTTCCCTGAGAGTTTTGACACTGGGCCTGGCCTTGCTCTGGTGGCCCCTACCCTTCTGAGCCCAGTTCTTAGTTTTTGGAATGCAATGCTTCTCAGTGACGGTTTGCCATGGGACAGTGGTTCCCTGTGGCTCACGGAGGCATGGAGACCAGTTTATTCACAGGCCGCTGTTCTCTCTGTTATTGTAATCCTCCCCTGAGGGGCTCACAGGCCTTCCAGTTGGTACTGTTCCGAAGTATTCCAGTGGCCTGAGGCACACTCTGGGATGGTCTGGGAAGACTGTTCTGTGTCAAGGTGCCCCAGCAATGAAGGTGCAGCTGCCTGTCGAGCCTGGGTGCCCAGACACTTAGCTCTCCCCTTGGCTCCTATGGAGTGACTCACTGCCTTCCTGTCTCCCCGGGCAAAGTGAGACAAGTAGTTGTGGCTGCCAAGAGTTGTTTTCTTTCTTTTTTTAAAAAAGATTTTATATATTTATTTTTAGAGGGAGGGGAAAGGAGGGAAGAGGAGAGGGAGAAAAACATGAATGTGTGAGAGAAAAATCAGTTTATTGCCTCTCACATGTGCCCCAACCAGGGACCGGCCCTGAAACCCTGGCGTGCGCCATGACTGGGACTCAAAAGGGTGACCTTTCGCTTTGCAATACGACACCCAACCAACCCAACCAACCGAGCCACACCAGTCAGGGCGAGAGTTTTTCTTGAGAGCTTAGCCCTCCTAGAAAAACTTGGGTGAACCAGGGAAATAATCTTAGAGTAAGGGATTCTTCAAGTGAAGGAAATTGGCTTTTTTAGGTCACCGGGCTTCCAGAATTTCATGGTTTGAGAGAGTTGTCTTCCAGGTGTTGAAGGCCATTAGGATTTCTTTTTATTTCTGATACTTTTCCTTCTGGAAGCACTGGAACCCGATAGCAGGTAGTCCATTCTCACTTCAAGAAGAGAGGACCCTGAGGCACAGGTAGGTGGGCGGGCCTAGAGTGCAAAGGTAGTGCTGTCCTTATGTCGTGCCGTTGGGTTGTGGTGCCCAAGGCTCCACAGGCATGTTTAGGTCCAGATCAGAATCTCAGTACCCCCTGTGCTAGCTTCCGGTGTGTCCTGTGCCACATGCTAACGATCACTGCCTTCTGGGTGGGCCTGCTCAGGAAGAACGTGATTCCACATGAGTACCGGAAGCACTTCCCCATTGAGATGAAGGACCACAACTCCCACGACGTGCTGCTGCTCTGCACTTCCTGCCATGCCATCTCCAATTACTATGACAACCATCTGAAGCAGCAGCTGGCCAAGGAGTTCCAGGCCCCCATTGGCTCCGAGGAGGGCTTGCGCCTGCTGGAGGATCCCGAGCGCCGGCAGATGCGTTCTGGGGCCAGGGCCCTGCTCAACGCCGAGAGTCTGCCTGCTCATCGGAAGGAGGAGCTGCTGCAGGCTCTCAGAGAGTTTTATGACACAGACACGGTCACGGATGAGATGCTTCAAGAGGCTGCTTGCCTGGAGACCAGGTACGGTCAGCAGTTCTGGTCAGAGAAGGGAGTAAGGAATAATCCAATGACTAACCCTGACTTGCCAGGGAGGGGGCATTAGTTGTTTAGGTGCAGTGCAGAACCCCCCAGTAAGCATCTGATGACTTAAAATACCATGGGGGTGGGATAGAACAAGCTGTATGAGAATTTCCTTTCTCAGGCCATACACTTATGTCCATTTTCCTTATTAGCAAGAGAGTTCAAATGCAAGTGTTGTGCTTTATATATTTAATGCAGAAGTAAATCCTCAAGTCAGCACATAAAATGAAAGTAACACTCAAAAAATAACCTCAAATCACTGAAGTTGCCCAAGAAATATAGTGTATGTGGTTTTGTGCCTCGCCTATCCAGGTCTGTGGGGACCATGACCAGTGCATTCATGTGTCCTATCTCACCTGCACTCCAGGGTATACGCCCACTGAATGGAATGTTGGCCAGGAGCACCGTTACTGTTAAATTACTTTCCTCCTTTTTCCTTCCTTCCTTGCTTTCTCAGACCTCCTTCTCCAGGAGTGCAGAGTGAAGTTCATGTGACTTCATTCAGTGCTCCTGCATGAGCCCTGTGTGGTCCTGAGAACTGAGAGGGTCCATGGCTCAGACTCCTGGCCACTGGCTGTAGTTTTGCTCCCCAGCCCTCCCTTTTTTCAGCAGTCTTCGGGCTTGAAATAACTGAGCCCACAAGTTCACAAAGCCCTGATAGTGGTGCTGGTTGCCTACGGTGTTTTTGTTATCAAAAAACCAGAATACTTGAACTGTAGCAACAAATATTTATTGAACAAGTAATTACAGATATACTAATCTGTTTAACCAAACTAATAAACTTCATATCACTTGTCTTGATTATTTCTTCTAACAAACCCTATGAGGTAGAATTGAGGTTTCTTACTGGTAACTGCTGACATTATATCTTATGTTTTAAAAAATTTTTCAGTATTTAACAAAGTTTATTATTGAATTTGATACTTGTTGACATTATAGAATAGATGTTGTTTTCCAAGTTCATATTAGCTATGCTAAGGTGAAGTAGCTGGTCAAGGTCATGTTAGAAGTTCATGACATTAGCTCCTTTACCTAATTCCCAAGTGTGTTTTCTAAAACAGCCAGACTTCTCCTTTCAGCCACAGACCTTTCTAATAAATTTGTCTGGCTGACTTGGATGGAAGGGCTCTGCACTTGGATGTCTGGGACCGAGAAGAACAGCTGTTGACAGAAAGATAGACAAGTTAGTTGGATGCTTGGGAGCTAAGTAATAAAATGTCTGGAAATATCCAGAGGCCACGGACACTGCTTGACTTGTGGAGTCCTGGGAGGGAGGATGAGAGTGGGGTGTGGACGAGGCAGAGGAGCTGACTCTGTGGGGCAGATAATCTTTAATCCGAGGGCGAGGTAATCTTTATTCAGAGGAGGTGAAAGCTCGATTTGCATGGTGTCAGAGCAGTTTCTAAGCCCCTTCAGCTGGTTGGGGAGGAGGCAGGGGTTCGTTCTCCGATCAGACAGCACCAGCTGCACAGGGAGCAGCCTCTGTAGTGTTTCACTGGGACTGAAGCACTTCTTGGGGATGTGAGTTGGCATTCTTCTGTGAGAAGGAAGGTGCTAAAGAAATGGCCCACCTTACATTTTACGTTCAGGTATTAAACTGTTAGAAAAAACAAACCCATGGCCTGATTTAACAACCTCATACAAATACTGGGTCCGTTCAGGATGAATAAAAGAAGCGTGAGCTGGTAACTGAGCGCCCTGGAGTGCATACAGGACCAGTGTTCTTCACCCGTCGTCAGCCGTGTGTAGGGCCCTCTCCAGGGGCTGAGCATCAGGCAGTGGTTCTCCCACAAGCGTAGCTCAGAGTCCCAGATGCCCTCTGTTGGGTTGTGTGCAGCATGCCCAAATCACTTTTCTGAAGGCATGTATTGGAAAGGGGATGTTTCAAAAGCATTAACATAGCCAAGCTGCTTGGAGTCTAGCAACTTTCCTCACACGTGGCCTTGTGGAAGCCCCTTGGCCCGCAGCATTTGGAGCCCTCTGTAAGACTGTCTGGGACTGTTTCCCTCAGACCCTCTGCACTTTGTGTCTTGGCAGGATTTTTAATGAAAAGTTCATTCCTCACGGGCTGAAGGTGGTGCAGTGCCACAGCCAGGGCGGCCTGCGCGCACTCATGCAGCTGGAGAGCCGCTGGCGCCAGCACTTCCTGGACTCCATGCAGCCCAAGCACCTGCCGCAGCAGTGGTCCGTGGACCACAACCACCAGAAGCTGCTCCGGAAGTACGGGGAAGACCTTCCCATCAAGCTGTCCTGAGAGCTGCTGTCCTCCCAGGTTAGGACAGCTGGGAAGCTGGAGCCCCGGTGGAAAAGTCACCTCTGCCTGTTTGAATTCCTTGTTAACTGTCAGCGCCTGTGACAGGACTCCGAATACTAACCCTTACTGACCCCAGGGTGCTTCTGGTGCAGCGCGGCTGTTGTTTTAAGGGGAGCCCATGGTTTTGAATTTTAGCTGGGCAGAATGAAAATTCTTTTTTTCCCCTTTATTTTATTTTTATGGACAAGGAGGGCCTTGAAGTTACTCTTCCTCTCCGCTTTCCCTGTGCAGGTGGTAAATGAAGGGTTCCCCCTGAAGTGACTTGTCAGGGCTCTCTGGCTTCTGATACATTTCTTTCCTGCTCAGTGTGTTGACTTCTCTCAGGGTATCAGGGATTGTCAGGTCAGGAAGGGGGAAAAGTTCTTCCGGGGGCTGGCGATGTGAACAAGGGTGCAGATTCATTTTCCCAGTTCAACCTCATAATTATAAATTCTTTGGCTTCATGCTCTCCCACAACGCACCTGCTTGGGATCCATCCCGTCCAAACGACTTCAGTTTATTTCACACACTTGAGAATGCTCCCTGGAGCACCCGGGACCAAAGCAGCAACTCCCTGCCCTGCGCTCCCACCTCGCCCTGGAGGGCACCGGTTTCCTGAACTACGCCTCAGCCTGGGTGGGGCAGAGAGGAGGCTAAGCACCATCTCCTAAGAGACCTTTGAAAATTCGCTTTTCCTTTCATGCTGTTCATTGCTTGTTGGAACCCTCTTACCCATAACTGCAAGCTTTTTAGCTTAATCCCTTTCTGAGAGGAAGATTATCTTTTCTCAGAAGCAGTATCAGGTCCCTTCAGTGTTCCATGTTCCATCAGATTTGCAGGACTGACCCCTTCTTAGCGTTAATTCTCTCTGGGAGTCATTCGGTCAGGCTGCAGTGTGAGGGTTTCCCCGTCTTCTCTCACACCTGGGACACTGAGGTTAATTAATGTGTTTAGATGTTCAAACCAGTGATGTTTTTATCTTTTAAAACGTGAGGTCGACACTTTCAGCATGAAATTAACTTATTAGTGATTAGTATTTTTTCTAAAGTATTAGGAAAACTTTCTTACTTCATAAGATCGTAATGAGCTTAAAGATGAATTTTAAGGCCAGAATTGAACAAGAGCTCTGTTTTGATATTGTGCCCACATTGGTAATGGTTGCTCTAATATTGATAAATAAAAACTTCTAAGCACAAAACTCCCTGACTCTAACTGTAGAACTTTTTTCTTCACTTTATAAAATTGGTAAATATCCTTGGGGGAGGAAACGGTTACCCTACGAGTTTCCACCAGGTGGCAGTACCGCGGCGTCTGTGCTCAGGGGGACCCACACAGGCACAGCGCGGCTTCAGCCGGGCAGCCGGTGCCCATGAATGCCCGTGCACATCCTACACTTGTTCCCCTGCCCCTTCGTCCCCACCTGTCCCCAAAAAGGAGTTCCTGGGATCTGAACCAGAAACCCTTGGCCATGAATAGTAGTACCAGGCACTGTGAGGAGCCTGGGCTCAACGAGGTAGGTTTATGGGACCTGTATCTGCGTGGCCATACTGCGTGGAGCCCAGTGGTCAACCATGGAGGTGGCTAGGTGGTCATGTAGTAGTCAGACTTGCCACAAGGTGGCACTCACAGATTTTGTTTTATATTCTCTCCTGAGCAATAAGGCTTTTATATATGGTTCCTGAACACAACTCATGACTTATGTCTCAAAATTTGTGGAGCTTATTTGGGGTCATTTTGATAGCTTCATAAGAGAAACTTCTTCCTCTGAAACAGGGAGGAGGGCTCTTCCGTTCTCTTTCCCTGTGACCCTCCTGTGAAGGGGCAAGAAGCTCGGGCGGGTCGCTGAAGGTGCAGTGGTTGCTGTGAGAAGAAGGACCGAGTTCTCCGATGGAGCTCCCAGCGGCCATGGCAGAGGTGGGCACCTGGCCGTGGCGCACGAGCTTTCTCATCCTCTCCGGAAGAGTTGCCGTGTAGACTTGGATCTTTCTGTTCTGAGTCAGTCTTGGACTTGATCAGCCTTTCCCTGAGACGGACAATTGCTATTTCTAGCGAGATCTTTTTGAGTAGTCATACTCTAAGGTAAATATTTATTGCTTTTTTTCTGATACAAAAGTATAGAAGAGTCTGAAAAAGAATAAAAATCATCGATTTTACCTCCATCTAGAACAGAGCTAACCTTTGCTGGTATGTTTATACATTTAAAAATGCCTGGTAGTACATGTGTTTAAACAAAGGTGAGAGCTGTACATAGATCCAGCTTGGTATCCTGTTTTTTTCCCTTCACCATGCTATCACAAGTAATGAATTTCCTGTGTCTTTAAATATTTGAAGTCAATTTTTAGTGGTTCTGCCTTACTTTAGTTATTATCCATTCCCACACTTGAAAATGTTGATTGTTTCAGGTCTGTTGTTAATATCAGTGACACTGTGGCAAATTTTCCTGTGTATAAATCTTTGACTACATCTTTGATAATTTCATTAGAAAACCACCCTAGAAATTGTGTGTGAGGAGGGGACTGAGTGCTGGCATGAGTACACATTGCCATCACCCTCAGGGGTACATATGTCAAGGGGATGCTTCTCCCTGACCCTGTAGCTCGAGTCCCAGTGCATTTGCTGGGCTTGCCCGTGAGCAGCGGTGAGAGGACAGCAACCTAGTGAGGGCCTCTCCGACTGTGCCTGGTCATGCCATTTGCAGGCTTGGAGCCCCTTCTCTGTTTCCCTCCTGGGTCCTACCCTTTATCACCTCATTTTTCCCTTACAGTCAGTATTTTTTTTGTTTGTTTTTTTTTGAGGGGGGGAAACTGCTTATTTTAAAATGTATTTTAGCTCTGGCTGGTGTGGCTCAGTGGATTGAGTGTTGGCCTGTGAACCAAAGGGTTGCAGGTTCGATTCCCAGTCAGGGCACATGCCTGGGTTGTAGGCCAGGTCTCCGGGGGGTGGGGAACACTCAAGAGCCAACCACTCATTGATGTTTCTCTTCCTCTCTTTCTCTTTCTCCTTCCCTTCCCTTCTCTCTAAAAATAAATAAATAAAATATTTTTTTTAAATGTATGTTAAAATAGCACTGGCTGGTGTGGCTCAGTGGATTGAGAGCCAGCCTGTGGACCAAAGGGTTGCAGGTTTGATTCCCAGTCAGGGCACATGCCTGGGTTGTGGGCCAGGTCCCCAGCTGGGAGTGTGAGAGAGGGAGCTGATCATGTTTCCCTTGCACATTGATGTTTCTCTCCCTTGCTTTCTCCCGCCTTTCCCCTCTCTCTAAAAATAAATAAATCTTTTAAAAATGTATTTTAAAGTAAAAGTTATGGACAGATTCCACCCTCTACCCCCTGCTTGACAAGCAATTAGTGATTTGCTCTCCTAAAGTGAACAAAGCACAGTATTCAGGGATTTATTCCCTCTTAAGAGTGCAGCCATAAGTTACTTATTCTTATCCCTGTCACGGGTAGAGATCAGATGACAAAACGTGTTCGGGTGAAATAAAGCCATTGTAATCCCACATCTTAGACTCTTAGGAACCCAGCAGGCAGAAGGAGCTTTTGTTCAGCCTCTTATTCTACTTCTTAGTTTGGAGCCCTAACATTTGACTAAAACTTCAGTTCATAGTTTTCCTTGCCTCTCTGAGTTTTTTTTATCCATTTATCTTTGCTTCCTGTTTCCTTCATTATGTGTCATCATCATGAGAAGCGTCACTTTTTGTTTTTAGAGGAGGGAGTCCCTCAGTTTGCTAGTTTGCTGTCAGTGTGCATGGTGGAGGGGTTCCTTTCCCTGGTCTTTCGTCCTTCCTGTCATGCAGACAGTCGTTTTCAGAGCGTCTCATCCCTCAGGGAGCAGCGGGAATCGGTTTCTCTGGGATGAGATGAGCGAAAAGAGGGCGTAAGAATGATTCTTGTTATGATTAACTCTTGATCTGAATAACATGGAACTAATACATAGTCCCCCAAATGTTTTTATTTGAGAACTCAGCTGTCACTTTCAGGTACTCACCAGGCTGCCTCCTCACGCTTCCACCTGTCCCCAGTCCTGGAGCAGGGCTGACGTACCAACTGTCTGCTTGTTTAAAAGCACCTGTCCCACCAGCCTGCTAGGAGATGCGTTAGTCACTGTCTTTGTATGAGGCACCATGGTCCTTGCTTAAATGCCAACATGTTATCTGGAGAGGTGGGAGTACATTAGGCCGTTGTTTCCTTCTAATTAGCTTTGTCTGTTGCCAACTCTGGTTAGAGGTCCCTAGACACTGTGGGTGGCGGGACCAACTGGGTATCGTTGGGCACAAAAACTGACTTCATCTGCACAGGAGCAGAGGATCTCAGAGGACCTAGTTGGCGCATCCTGGCTTGCGCCTCTTCTTGTGTGGTGCGTGCTGCCTGAGCAGGCCATCCTCCGCGTGGACTGAGTAGAGGCAGTCAGTCTCACACCCTCCAGGCAGCACTCAAAGCACTTCCAGCCTTTCAGTTTTCTTCTTTGTTATTCTTAAATTTTTCTCTCTTATTAAATGGGTAACCTGCTGCCTTTCTGCCAGCGTAAACTATAAAAGCTTTTGAGTTTAGAGTCAGCATTGTTATAAGCATGATAATGGGGTCCAGAATATTCCAGAGCTGAAGAGGCTACTTGTATTCTACTCCTGCTTCTCAAAGATCCCCCCTGTCCTGCTGCACCACACTGGGCACAGTCAGGGTTCTGACTGCTTGGGCCACCAGGGTCTTTACTAAGTCCTGGATAAGTATCAGAAATTTGAGCTTAGTGAGCTAACGGGCTCAAAGAAATGGGAGACGTGGGTCATTTTAAAAGGAGTCTGTTTATCTGGTGGGGCGGGCGATGGGGGCTGGAGTATATGTGCTTTACATTTTGCTTTTTCCTATTCTCAGTTCTGTTGTGAGTCGGAGGGTCGGAGGAGTGAGCTGGTGACCTGGGGTCTGGTTCGGGCCATCCAGCGTGTTTCTTTGGACCCATCACTTAACCCTCCTGGGCTCCTTTATTTACCAATAAAATCATGGGTTGGAATTAGACACACTGTTACGGCTGTCTTCACTGTAGCGGTCTGTAATACAGCCACTGTTTCTTTATGTGGCACTCTCCCTTGGGTGCTGTGTGCCTTCTGCCTCATTGCACACTCTGCCCCCTCCCCTGCAGCCCTGGGAACGGAGATGGTGCATGGAAACGAGGGAATGAGGGACGCAGGATGCCACGCAGTGTCCTCTTGGCCTCGCTGGCTGGGAGAAGCCTGCTGCCTCCATCTGCCGCTCCACCTGGGGTCAAATGCTCTTCTCACCACCTATACGCTGTGCATATGTGTGGCTTTAGGGGACTCACGTTTCTACTCAGATCACTATTCAACAGCACAGAAAGAAGAGAAACCTTTCTTCTGGAAACCTGTGGCGGTTTCCAAAGAGCAAATTTTTGCAAAAAGTCCATCTTTATCCTCAGCCACGTTGCTAGTGCTGTAAGGCTTAATAAGAGATAAGCCCAGAATGGAAATGAGGCGGTTTTGCCAAGTATTGTAGATGGGAGGATATTGAGGGAATAAAGAGTGACTCCTTCTCATTTTAAGGGTAGGAGAAATGAAGACTACTAAATGGAGAGAACTGAAAAGAATTGGATACTTTAAAAGGAAAACATTAAACCAGTAAGTTAAAAATACTCTTCTTTTACATTGTCACGATTGCCTAAGAAAATGCGAGGGGCCCACATGTTAGCACAGTGTTACCCATCTGTGAATCCTGAGACGTGAGGGACTCGCAGGGAGACTGGAAACTGGAAGCTCGGGGGCCTGCGTTTCGTATAACCCTGACTTACCTTGGACTTTGTCCTGCTTCGTTTTGCCAGGCTAGACAAACATGTGCAAAATGTGAAGTGTGTATTTTATAAGCAGCTGAAAGACACTTCTTTCTGTATCCATTCCCGTGACCTGGCAGAAAATACAATTCCCCGTCCATCCCTGTGCTTATTTTCAGTCCCAGAGAGAGAGCAGTGCGCTGGCTTTTTCTCGTGTGGCACAGATTCACAGCACGTCTGCTAAACTGGAAGCTCTGATTACAATAACCACCTAAACATGGACGTGCGTCCCCATTTTCTACCAAGTTGGTGGTTATTCCTGAGAAAGTGACCGGGTAGCCCAAAGGGAAGCTAAATACAGCTCTCTGCTCCTCCCCCCACAAATGGACCCTAACTTTATGTAAAATTCTGCAGCTTTCGTTATACCCCACAAGGCCACCTGGAGCTCCAGTCACCTAGCTTCGTTTCTTTTCAATCAAGACACGCATATTGGGCCCTGGAGGCTTGCTAGGGCTGAGCTGTAGTGCATATGGCTTCCTCTGAGTTCTTGGATACGATGAGTAGGACTCAAGTTGGCTCCGAAAAGGAACAGAAGATGACTCGGGGTTACTTTTTCTGTTTTAAAAGTTATACAAGTGCAGAGCAGTTGGCTGCCATCCCCTCCCAAACCATCAGCAGAGCTTGACCTTGGCCAAGATTTTGCCTCATCCTCTCGGCATTTCAGCAGAGAGTTGCGTTTCAGCCGTGGAATGCTTAACCAAAAGCACATGCTGTAGCGGCGGTTTCCAAAGAGCAAATTTTTGCAAAAAGTCCACATTATGTTGTTTTCCCAAAACAACAGCTTTCTGTGAATCATCAACCCAATAACCCCCCAAATTCTTTGGCTTATTTGTACACAATGGCTGAAATTTTTCTTGTTGTTGTTGTTGTTAATAACACTTTATTGAATTGCACTATAATGAACACACAGTAACATGTACAAATCCTAAGGGTACAGCTCGGTGAAATTTTGACAAATGTCCACACCCCTGTAACCATTAAGGACTATTGGGCTGGGGATTTTTTTTTTTTTTAACATGAAATCTCTCTCCTGATAATGTACAGCTTGGAGTTAGAAGGTCGCACACTCACCCAGCTGAGACAATTACTGTAAGAAAGCACATCCAGGTCAAAGTGCGCTGAAGGCTTGGTGGGCCCCATCCGGGCAGTTCGCCCCTTTGTCACTGGTAAACTCAGTTACTGCAAAGCTTCATGATGTTTGTTTTTAGCAAGTTGCCTTTAAAAGTAGGCAATATGTACACCTAGTACAAAACTTTTAAAAACTTATAGCATGAAAAGGGAATCACTTTGCTAGTCCTTTCCTTCCTCGAAGATAACCCTGTTACTATCACTTGTCCACGGTATCACCTTTAGAGAGCGAAAGACAGAGGGAGGGAGGGAGGGAGGGAGGGAGGTTTTCTTCATTAAGTCCCAGGTTTTTTCTCTGACTATTAACCAGGAATAGGTTTCTCGGCCCTACTCTTCATCCTTTAGGCTCTAGTCCAGGGCACATATGTAGAAACTTGCATTCTGCAGCCTCAGTAGGACTCATCCTATTTGTTCCTGTACAGAAAAGTTTATTCTCTCTGTCATCTGGTTTAAAATCCATGTTTCTCACACAATTTGCCACAAGTTGATAATTGTTGAAGCTGTTTTTTTTAATAAAGATTTTATTTATTTATTTTTAGAGAAGGGAAGGGAGGGAGAAAGAGAAGGAGAGAAACATTAATGTGTGGTTGCCTCTCATGTGCACCCCACTGGGAACCTGGCTCACAGCCCAGGTATGTGCCGTGACTGGGAATCGAACTGGCAACCCTTTGGTTCGAAGGCTAGCACTCAATCTACTGAGCTGCACCAGCCAGGGCATGAAGCTCAGTTTTTTTGGTAATATTAGGTTTGCTACTTTTTAAAGATGGATTTGAAATTTTCCACAGTAACATGTTTTTTATTCCTACTTCTTTAGCAGTAACTCCTGCACACACAAATCTGTCAGGTGTTTTGTTTGTTTTAAAGTAATGCTTGATTATACCCTAAAAGCAGACTACAGGTGGATCGATGAACAGTTGGCCCTCCCCCAACATCCACCCAAATCAGACATTCACAATTCCAAAGCTACGACATGGACTGGGATGATTATTCACCTCCATGAGCCATCCTTCTTTTTAAACATAGGATTGATCTCACATTTATTTTGAAAAGCCCACTTCACTGGCAGGCAAAATTTGATTTGATCACACGCCAATAAATCACTCACGAATCTCATGCAGAGCAGTATTTTACACGACTTACGGGTTCCACAGCCAGGGAAGAAAGAACCTCTCATTCCCAACCCTCTCAGTCAGAGAGAAAAACAAAGCTTGCACAGACAGCTCTCCTTGGCTGCGTGTCCCAGCTCCCATCCTTAGTTTCTGCTCCTCTACGGCAGGTGGGTCGGCAGTCATGTCTTCTCCAGAGTAGAGCTTCCCAAAGACACACACCCCAGGGGAAGGAGTGAGGCCCTCGGTGTTTTCCAATTCCAGGTCCATCTGGCTTCCCTAGGGCCATTTCATTCTTGATGTCCTTTCACGCTCTCTTCTTTGTCTTGCTGTAATCGGATCACGTGAGGCCTCTCCAGTCGCCATCAGGAGTGTTCCCAACTGGTCAGGGAGCTCCCTTTCAGCATCTCTTCAGAGCAGATGTCACGTCTGAGCAGCATCTGCTTTCTGACAAGCTTGAAGACAGAATGAAGATGTTCTTCGAGTCTTCCCCAGTGGAAGTGGGTGACACAAGTGACCTGTAGGACTGTGACCAACATGCTGTGAGTTTAGTGGCCAGGCAGCTTATGGTGGGGGTGGAGAGGAAGGCAATTCTCAGATGGGGCAGGGGTCTTCATGGGCTCAGCCCAGTGGTCCCTGCAGGGTCCTGACGCTGGCATAGTTCCCTAAGCCTTTGGCTCCAGCCCTGTCTGGCCAGGGAAACAGAATGAGGCAAAATGCCTGGTATGTTTTAAATAGATTCTGCTTACTGCAGCCAATAAGCCCAACAGCTTGGGGAGGTGAGTGACTCTTCCTGAGACATTTCTGTTGCGCCATTCCTGCAGCTCCCAGGCCCTCGCGTGCTGACCACCCCCGCCCCCCCCCTTCCCTTTGCTGACCTCACTCCACTGAGCTAGTTGTCCTCTCACCGCTCTCTCGATGGTTCTCCTCCGGCCTTTCTGCTCTTAGTACTGATCACACTTTTATTGGTTTTCACTCTGTGCTTTATCTTTCCCTGCAGCTGTTTTTCCTCATGTGCTGCATCTTTACATCCCTGGGAGTCTGTCTGTGTCCACTCCGCCACGTGCACGTCCTCCATCCGCCCCTCCTTGTCTGCCTCTCTCGTCACTTCTCAATTGTCCCATTGCCCCCACCTTTCCTATGGCCTGTTGGGGAGCAACCTGTCCCCACCTGAGAAGAAGTGGGGTGCAAGGAATGCAAGTGGAGGGTGGCGGAACCTACCTGCCTCAACCAACCCCAGTGGTGGGCGGGGGACAGCTCCTGTCTGGGAGATGGACCTTAAAGATGGCAGCTGTTTGAGGGCAGAGTGGCAGTGCAATAGGTAAGCCACTTAGGGAAGCCAGGGGCGGAGGAATCACAGCAATCAGAGGAGGGGTGGAGGGCAGTGGGGGACTCTGATGTGATGGGCCTGCACCCATCCAATGCGATTGTCAGAAAAGGAGGCAAGAGAGGAAGGCCAGGTGGAAGCTGGATGTGCTGAGGAAAAACTGTGGAGGGTCTGGCTCTGGGGATGGAAACCAGGGGAGCTGGGCCCTGCAGGCGCGCAGCCCAGCCCTGCCAAGTGGAGGTGTGTGGCATGGGGGTGGGGCCAGGAGGAAAGGGAGCCTCCAAGCCCTGTCTTCCTACTCATCTTTGGTCCTCTTGCTCATTTTTCTTTCCTGTTCCTGTCTTCGTGTCATGTTAGCAGAAAACAAAAACAAAACAAAACAAAAGGCAGTCTATCTTTGAAAGGGAATGGCAACATCTGGAGAATTTAAGGCCGCACGCACCTCTGGTTTTGCTGAACTCTGGCTGCTGGGGCCAGGAGAGCCAGCCCCTGATTGGAGTCCTTGAATGGAGTCCCTATACTGGCTTGACAGCCCAGCTGAGTGTCAGCACCAAGAGCAGCCAGGTGTGATGCGCACCCACAGAGCCCTCCAGCTGTGGCGCAGCTGGGGGCGGGGCTTCTAGCCAACCCAGCTGGAGCTGGTCTTAGGCAGGGTCTGGGCTGGGGGGCTTCCAGTGTGTGATGCCGGCCCATCTTGGGCTCCTCTCCCCCAGGAACTGAGCTGCAGAAAGGCCTGTGGTAGAAGAAAGAAAAAGAAAAACTCCTCTTGCTTCAAAAAAAAAGTTAATGGAAGAGGTAATAAATGCATGTGGCAAAAAATTAAAAAGGTACAAAATATACGAGCCTCCCACTCCTGTTCTCAAGTTCCCCTCCTCCGCAGCATCCCTCCCTGGACGGGCCAAGTTCTCGTACATTGTTCTCATTTCTCCTTTTTAGGTATGCTGCACTCCAGAAGTTTTCAGATTGATCCAGTGGAATATTTTAAATTTTGGGGATGTATATGCATGTATGTAATACATTCAGGGGAACCAAATGATAATAAAGAAAATTATGTCTCAGTTCATTGCCAGTAATTCTTGCTAGGGCAGAGAATGGTTGAAAACATTGAAATAAGTCATTAGAATCCTGAAACGCTAGCTTTAGAAAGGACTTTCCATGTCCTTTTATGCCGATGATTTTATCTTAAACATTCGAAAGAGGTCCAGGTGACTTTCCAGGGTCACCACGCTAGCTCATGGCACACCTGGGACTCATACCCAGGTTTCCCACCTCCTGATCATCCCCTGTGCCCAAGAACACACTAAATGCTCCACCTTTAGCTAGCGGCCTTTATAAAATATGTGATTTGGAAATGGAAGGAAAGACAAATGATTGGACATAGACTCAGAAGTTTTTATCATTGGACACAAATACAGGGAAAAAATCAGTAATTTCAGAAAAGAACGTGAAGTCAAATTCCAATTTGAAAATAGTGTGCACATGTGCACTGGCATTGACAGAAGATAAGGTGAAAATTGGTAACACCCACCGTCCGTCTGGACGCCACCCTCAGCTGAGGAACTTGCACCCTTCGCACCCGCTGTCCAGGGCTGGAGGCAGAAACAGGCGTCTGGGTTGCTGGGCTGGGGGGAGAGACACCAGCCTAGACTGGAGGGAGAGGACAAGCTGCGCATGGACACAGGGCCGGGACGCTGGGCGACAGGGGCCAGTGTGCGGGCCCTGCCACCGCAGAGCTCTGCCATTACTGGCCCCACAGCCCTGACAGCCCCAACTGCTTATGCCACTCCCTAGGAGGAGACACCCCAAGATTTACACGCTGACAAAATGGCAGGATGTTTTTTTGAAAAGTTCTCTCTGCTCTGATATCAGCTCCAGACACTGTGAACAGTTTCAGTATCCACGTCAGATTGATGGGCCTTTTGATGGCTTCCGAGGGTGGCTCGGTGAGAGGGGGCACATATGACTGTAAGCACTGGCTGTAAAAACCCTCGACTGCCTGGCAATGGTAAATTGCCAGTGTAGGTCTGATGTTACACGCCTTCTGCATTAACAGCTTTTTCTTCCTGTTCAATTATTTTGGCTGTTAACAGAGTGGAAATTGCACTTCGAAATATATCGACGGGTATGTTCAGCCTTGCTGAGAACTTCAAAATGTACACCATTCCTGGGAACATTCTCTTAATTTCTGCTTCCCAGTTCCTCAAGAAAAATACAAGTATGCTCTGACTGGTGTGGATCAGTGGGTTGGGTGTTGTCCTGAAAACTGAAAGGCTGCTGGTTCGATTCCATGTGCCCTGGTTCAGGGCACATGCCTGGGTCTCAGGCTAGGTCCCAGTTGGATGCATGTGAGAGAGATGACTGATTGATGTTTCTTTCCCTTTTTTTCTCCCTTCTCCTCCCTCTAAAAGTAAATAAAACCTTTAAAAAACAAAAATAAAAATGCAAGTATCAATTATAGGTATCATAGGCTGAAGGAAATAATAGGCCCAAGACCACGGGTCTTAATTCAGAGTCTCTCTGGTCTTATCGTCTGACCTCTCTGTGAGCCAAATTTTGTTCCGGTTCTAGGTATGGGGTCCATCCTAATAAGTACCAGGTGATGAATTCCTTGATAAAAAAATGAGTATCCGCCCTGGCTGGCATAGCTCAGTGGATTGAGTGCGGGCTGCGAACCAAAGTGTCGCAGGTTCCATTCCCAGCCAGGGCACATGCCAGGGTTGCAGGCCACGGCCCCCAGCAACCACACATTGATGTTTCTCTCTCTCTCTCTATCTCCCTCCCTTCCCTCTCTAAAAATAAATAAATAAAAATCTTTAAAAAAAATGAGTATCCTTCAGAGCCTGGAATCAGGGCATCTGATGGAGGCAGAAAAACAAAGTCTGCTTCTCTGCCTCTTCACAGGAGGGATCCAGAAGCCTTCATCTCTGATGTACATGGCACCTTCCCCATGCCTGGGTGCTGGGTACCTGGGCAGCCACCCCACAACGTCTTGCCCCGGTTGTATTCCGGTTTTCCTGTCTCTACCTGACTGGCCTCTTCCACTCCTCTTCCTGAGCACCAGACCTGGGTTTGCAGCTGCCTTGCTGGAAGGACCACAGGAACCTCAAGTTCAGTGGAATGTGCCTCTGGAACCTGCACCTCCCCCTGTATTCCCCATTTCAGTTACTGGTTACCTTACACCAAAGCACTTGTCTCCTAGGCAGGAAATTTTCATGTCATTCTCACATCCTTTTTCTCACCTCCACTGATCACATTTATTGAGTCCACCTTTCTCTCCTCCAATGTTTCTGCACTAATCCAGGCCCACAGAATTGCTTGCTTGGACGACTGCAATGTCATCATGATCCCCTGCCACTAGTCTTCAGCCTCCTCACTAAAATTTACAACTGACCATGTCACTCTCTGCCTCAGACTCTTGGACGGTTCTCCCATGGCTTACCAGAATAAGTCCAGACTTCTTACAAAAGCGTAGAAGACGTTGGTTAACTGGTGCACACCTGCCTCTCTGACCTCGTTACCATCACCACCGAACACCGTACACACCAAGCCACGCATCCTTCCTGAGCTCCCATACACTTCCTCGACTCAGTTCCTTCGTTTGCCTCTCTGTCTTCCAAGAATTCCCTTCCACGTCTTGCCTACCCATTTATCCTTTAAGACTCAGCTCTCAGACAAAATCCTTCCTTGCCAAAAAGCCCTCTTTGGGCTTCTATGAACTCGTATATTCTGGACCATTTACGTAGATTCCATCATTGTCGGAAGCTGGGATCAAGTTTTGTTCATTTTTATATCCCAGGCACCTAGAAGTGTCTGGCATGGTAGGCATTAAAAGAAGGAAAGAAAAGAAAGGGGCTGGAAATACCACCCCAACAGGCAAACAGGCATGGGCTTTACCACCTGAGTGGGCCGTGCGGCATTTTCCTGGGACAGGAGGGGGAAAGCAGCAGCCTGCTGCCTTACGTACTTACTCATCCCTTTGCTCACTGCACAAATATTTAGTGAGCGTTGCCATGATGCCTTATACTGTGCTAGAAACTGGCGCTACACAGGCCCCACTCAGAGGAACTCCCATTCAAGGGAGTTCAGGCATGTGACAGGCACAGGGCTAGCATTTTGGGCCATCTGGGCTGCTCGGAGGACCTCTGCCACTCAGCTCCGCCGAGGCTGTGGAGGAGGGGACCAAGAAGAATGCGGTGGAGATGGGGAGGTCAGGAAGGACGTGGACAGTGTTCTGCCTCTGGGATCAATTCTGCTGGCCAGCTGGCTTTATTTATGCACTTCTCCTTTGTAGGAATTCCTTGCTGTTAACAAAAAAGCATTTGACACATTTCTAATTAGCCCTCAGACTCTGCAATCCTATTATTCCCAAATGCAACAGCTGGGTTATTTCATGATCAGTAAGAACATTTGTAGTTCCCGCAGTTATCCATCAAATCGGGGGCACTGCTTCCCTGACTTCTGATGGGGCTGCAGAGGACTTCTCGCCCCTCATCCTGGGGCAGCAGGGCTTGGCTTCTGGCCCATGGTTGGGGGAGGGAGCCAGCTGCTTCCGAGGAAGCGCTGTTAGGGCACCTGGGTTACTCACTACGCACGCCCACGCTGACCTTAGATGCAGCCCTCCTTCTCCCTGGGTCCTGTTCCTGCACCTGACTCAGAAGTCCTTGACCTAAGAGAAGTGCATGTTTCACAGAGCTACCCTACCTTTTTCCATTTCTGTCTTTCCTCTTTCCCTCCCTTCCTTCCATCAAGGAATACTTAAAAACATATTTATTCAATTAGAGGGAGAGAGATTTGTTGTACCACTTATTGATGCATTCACGGGTTGATTCTTGTATGTGCCCTGACTGGGGGTGTATTGAGACGATGGTCTAACCAATTGAGCTACCCAGCCAGGGCCATCAGCAAATACTTAATGAGCATGTACTATGTGCTGCTGTACTCCAAATGCTGTTCTAAGCACAAGGGAAACAGTGGTGCATAAAGCATATCAGAACCCCTGGCCTTACAGGGCTGACGTTCCTGTGGCAGAAGCTGGTATGCAAAGCCATGGTTATCAGACAAATAGGATGATGACTAAGAAGACTCTTCGAGTTCCTTTCAAAGAGCCAGGTCTTCTCAATCTATCACGGTTTATGTAAACTGAACTTATAAATAACTTTCCCTTAGATGCACTGGTGTATTAAGTGCGGTCACCTGGCAGTGGGTAGCAGACGCGCCACTCCGTGGCTGCCTGACCTCTGCAGGCATCAGTCTCTTGTCTGTGGCATGGAGTGGTCACACCTTCCTCGCAGGGTCATGGGGAGTATTCTGAGATCCTGTATAACCGTAGCGCCTGTTGCATAGTAACATATATTCTATTCACCACCCATGTCTCCTTTCCTGCTTAGAGCAGCCATGGGGGTCAAGCTGTTTCCCTCACCCACCTTCTGGGCCCCCACTGCAGCTGCAGACAGGACAAGAGGCTTCTGAGCTGGCACAGGGTCTCAAGGGCAATGGGTGTGCCGTCAAGAATAGACAGCAGCAGAGGCTGGCGCCTTGCTCTCCGACCCCTCAGCCTTCCTGCTCTGCCTCCCGTCTACTCAGCAGAAACTTGGGAAGAGGCAGCCACCCACCTGTAGGGAAGGCGGTTGTCGTTGTTGGGCCTTGGGTGTGGCTGAGGAGGCCTGCTTGGGGTCTGTACCCTTTCAGCACTGGTCAGCAACGCTGTGTGGGTGCCCTGGGCAGGCCCTTCAGAAGCTCCCCCTCATCCAGCCGCCAGCAGCAGTACCTCCAGGGCACTGAGCCGGTTACTGGGCACTGGATTCTACATGCTTTATTTCATCCTACCTTTCCCAGCTAAGTTAAGGGCTGTTATGCCCCAATTTACATTTGAGGAAATTGATGCTAAGAGGTTAAGAACTTGCCCAGGTCACTCTCTTATATGTGACAGAACCCGCAATTTGAATTCAGGTTGTCAAACTCCAGAGCTAGGATCTTACGCTGAGGTATGCCCTTTTTCTCCCCTGTTATCCACCCACTTCCCAAATCCATCCAGTGCAGGGGCAGGGAGTTCCCTGGGGCCTCTGAAAACGCCAGGAGCTCACAGCCCTTTGCCCAGCTTATCTGAGTGCTGGCTTAAGCAGCGTTGAAAGAGAAGGGGACCATGCCCAAAAGCAATGCCACAAGGGAGAACATGCCCAAGGAACTGGAAGTCCAAAGTAATGCAGTTGGAGGGACCTTGGAGGTCATTTCTCTGGATCCCTCCTTTCACAGAGAAGAAAATGGAGGCCCAGAAGGGCGAGCGAGTTCCCTGTGTACAGAACTTCTGACCACCCTGCAGACTTCCCCGCGGTGTCAGAAACCCTGCACTGGAGCCCAGACACTGCCATGGAAGAAGGACTGAAAACCCAGCCCCACCGCTTACCTGCTGTAGGACTCTCGGCAACTGAGGGCCTCGCTGAGCCTCCAAGACCTCATCCGTGGGTTGTGGGTGTGTTAGAGATAATGTGTGTGAGATGCCGGCACAGCAGCTGGCACCTGCTGTGTACTCAGTGAACTGTAGCTATTATTACCACTCTCGTTGTTTTAGAAGTTCGACAAATGTTAGGCAACACTGGCTCTTAGGTGTCACTCGATTCTGTGGTTCTGCTGGAATCCATTCCCAGGACCAGCGAGGAGACAATGCTCCCTGTCGCCTCTGAACACGGAAATCCATCTCAGAGACGCTGAGGCTCAGCTCTGGGTCTATTTGGCCTTAGACTCTGGAAGAAAGGCTGTGAGCTGCAGTCGAGGTAGCAGCTGTTAGTTCTCATCCCTTCCAGCAGGCCTGTGGCTTCAGGCCCATCACTCACCCCCTGTGTCAAATTTCTGTGGTGAATGAGCATGGCAGTTACCCGCCCCCTTACCCCCACCCCCAGGGAAGTTTATCGCATCCCTCTAAGGAAGCGTTGGCTGTGAAGTCTACCACCATCCAGATAGGCCACTGCTCCTGTGGAGTTTTCTGGTGAGGATTGGGGGAGGATGAGGAAGGCCCCTCTTTGGGACAGAGCTACCAGGGAGTGACAATTTGGTGCAGCTGTGTGGCATCCTCACCGCCGAGCCCTGGGGAATAAGGAGTGAGACTTGCAGAAACTGCTAAATTCCAGCTGTTCCTCCCCTCCCACTCCTCACAGAGCCCTCCTGGTGCCCTCAGAAACTGTGCCAGCCTGGTTTCCGTTTGGTGTGGTCCTAGGACTGAGTCTGGAGTTTTTACTAGGAGTTAATGTAATGAGTTTGGGTCCCACGTGTTCTCACCCGATTCTCTCAAAACCAAAGCCAACTAGATACTCGTGGGCCAGGCTGGAATGAGGGGAACAGCCTATGGCCACCTGGCTGACCTGAGAGCCTGTGTGGAAGTGGGGGCACCAGGAGGGCAGTTCTCTTACGCTTTCTTGTTGTCTGGAGATTCCTGTGGGGCCTGATTCCTAAGGAGCAAGGTCGCCCTGGCCTCCCACAGAGGACATGACCGCTGGGTCTGCCCCATGATTCCTGCATCTGCTATTTGTGTGGTTCAGTCCTGGGTGCTGGAGAAATGGGGGACTGAGTGGTGGTGACAGGAGAGTGGCTGGAGTACGGAGGCACAATCTGTGACACCTCTGTTTGCCTGATTCCTGAGGGGGCTTCATTTAGAGGTCAGGACCCTCTCTGTGGGCCTTCAGATCAGCCACTGTCCAGCCGCACCTGCAGGAAGCAAACTCCCTGACATCCAAGGGCCTCCTGAGCCCAGACTGGCCCAGCCTGGCCAACCTCAACTTCCACCAAGACCTCCGCAGCATCCTGGACCCCAGCAACGCCAGGCAGCTCTTTTCCTTGAAAACACCAACTACTTCCCTCCTTAGAGCCTTTCCTCCTGCTACTTATTCATGCAGCCATGCCCTGCCCTGCCTCCTCCTTCCCTGCCTCTTAGGATTTATTCAAAGATTTATCCACCTTCTGCAAGAAGCCTTACCTAACTTTGCACTGCATTATTTCTTCCTCCGTGCCCCCTACTTGGTTGGTTTATTTAACATCTATTCATTTAGCATCTGCTCTGTGCCCATCAGCCTGTGCTGGCCTTCCAGAATCAATTTAGCCCACCTTGTCCCCTGCCTGAGCAAGCGCAGTTCACATGGGATTCTCAATGCCGCCAGGGACTCGGGCAGAATCTCAATGACTTCTGTGTCTGTGTCCCTCACCACTGTGTTTTGTACTTTGTCCAAAGTGTCAGATGGAGAGGTGGCTTCTGGACTGGGCTCTGCCCACTAATTAGTCGCCTGGCCCTGAGCGAATCTTCCCGCCTCTCTGGGCTCTCTTCTTCCTGATGAAATGGTGATGATGGTACCTCAGTGTTGTCCGGGAACAGTGAGGCAGGATAGAATGAACCCGCACGACAGCTGGGAGCCCCAGGCCAATGGAACGTGTGAGGTGGTTGTACCCCTATTCTCTTTTCACTGTTGTGAAGCGGAGCTCTCTTCGAATGTCAAGTGCACTAGCTTCCAATCTCTCCTCAAGGCGGGCCCTCGGTCGGCTTGGCATCCTAGGCTGGGGAGAATTCCGGTGCAAACTCGACACTTTCCTGTAGCCCAGCCGCCCCTTCCCTTGGGCTCGCCGACCATAACTTAACGCTCCAGAGCGCAGTTCAGGCGCAGCCTAGATCCGCAGCTCCGCGGCGCGGGCCCAGGCCCGGGCCGGGGTCGCGCATCTCCAGACGGTGACTCAGGGCCGCTCGGCCCGGGGGTGGGTGAAGGTAGGCGGGACAGACCAAGGCCGCGCGGGGGCAGCCGCCGGGCGCTCTGTCTCCGAGCGTTGGGAGTCAAGATTGGCTCTAGCCCGTCGCCATTCCGCCGCGGGCGTGTGCCTCTTCTGGCCTTCCTCTCGCACCACTTCGCACCCTGGTGCTTCTCTCCCGGAGCGCAGCAGCCGGGACAGCCGGCGCGGGCTGGAGCTCTGGGCGGGCTCTGCGCGTGAATGAATGGGCCCTCGGGGGACGCGCGCGCGGGGCTGAAGGGCATTAGGACCGTGAGGATCGCTCCGCGCGCCTGTCTCTCCCTATCACCCCCCCGCCCCCTCCACCTCTCTCCTTTTTCTGCTCTGCAGGACTGAGCAGCCGGGCGCGAGCGAAAACAAACAGCTGGGGCTGTGAGTGCCCCCACCCCAGCCCCTAGAGCTTGCCGGCCCCGGCCCTCACTCGGGGCGCCCGCCCGCCCACCATGAGGAAGATCCGTGCCAATGCCATCGCCATCCTGACCGTAGCCTGGATCCTGGGCACTTTCTACTACTTATGGCAGGACAACCGAGCCCACGCAGCATCCTCAAGCGGCCGGGGCGCGCAGAGGGCCGGTGGGAGGCCGGAGCAGCTTCGCGAAGACCGCACCATCCCGCTTATTGTGAGTCCTCCCTGTGCGCCCAAGCAGCCAGCCGGGGAACCGCGGCGCGCGTCCTAGACCCGCGCGGCTGCAGAGGGCGCGGGGCCGGGCCGGGGGCTGCGTGCCCGCCGCGCCCTTTCGGCTTTGTATATGTTGGAGCATTCCTGCACGTTGTTATGGCAACCTCCGTAGGGCCAGCGAGGCCAGGGCGCACGGATGGAGGAAGGGTGACAGCGAGTGGGGGTTGGGAGAAAGTGCTGCAAGTTTGGTGGGCCCCGCGTGCGCGAGCTACTGGGAACGTGGCGGCTCTCTCGGCACTGCGCCGCCGGGCTGGGGCGGGGGGTTGCCGGCGCCTCGCCCGCTCGGGAAGGCGGCTGTACCTTGCGCGCAGCGAACCGACAGTGGGAACCGCGCGCTGCTAAGCGCGTAGGTGGCCATGCGCACCCCCTCTCCAACCTCCTGGGGGCCAAGGACATGGGGTGGGGATGTTAAGTGAGGCAGGGTCGCTGTGGGCTGCGCCCGGCTTTGCGTCACCTTCTTAGCCCGGGCCAACTAGAACCTGCTTCTTTGACACGGAGTACTTCCCACTAACACCTCTGGCGTTCTTTGGGTCGTGGAAAGGTCTCGTTCTGTACGAACCCATTGCCCCATCACGAACAGGTGAGCGTGCAGTGTCTGCGGCCGGGCTCGGAGATTTCCTTTCAAGGGGTCAGCCTCAAGAGGTCAAGGCGAGCGGGGAAACAAAGGCGGCAGAGCACAGCTAGGGCCTCGGCGGAGCTGCCGGCGCCCTAGGCGCTCCAGGGACTTGGGTTGGGGCGTTCGGAGACGCGTTGTCCTGCAGAGGGCGTGCCTGCCACCGCCTCCGCCCGGGCGCAGGGTGACGGCTCTGTGGCAGGGGCACCTGTTGAGGCCGGCGGCTCCAGGACCCGCGGAGAGGCCGCGTTCCGGCGGGTTGCGTTCTTCCGACCCGGCCGGGTGTCGAGCGACATCCATGGGCAGCCGTCGGGACCAACTGCTGGGCGGATGCAGCCTGGCTAGACGTGGACCAGGGGGTGGGAAAGCAAAGTGTGGGGCCGAGGGTGGGGAGTCGACGGGGCGGCCATTCTGACCTGAAGAGACAGGGGCGGGGGGAGGGAGGGGCTGAGGAGCTCCCGGGGAGATACAGGTCAGGAGGGCGAGGGCTTGTGTGGAGAATTTGAGATGTTTTTGCAGAGGCAGCTGAGCCCCAAGAATGTGGCTGTGGCAGTGGTGGGTGTCGGTGTGGAACTCATATTCCCATCCTACTCCAGATTCTGTGTTTTGTTACCCACCCGGGAAGAAGTAGAAATCCCTGCAAAGGAACTGTATTTCCTGGCTTTGCCTGAGATACTTGCCTTGGAGTGTGCTGGTTTTCCTAGCACCCACCCCCCACCCCCACCCCATTCCCAAACCTCTGTCTGGTTGAACTCTATGGGGGTGAGCCTACCTAGCAGGAATTTCCCTTTCTGGTCGAGGGTCCCTGGCACTGACTGGGACACTGGTTCCAAAGCACTTGTGGATGTTTGGATACAACGACTGATGAGGAAAAGCCTCCAGAGTGTTGGGATGGGGTGGACTGACAGGTTGGAGTGGAACTGGCCAAACCAGTAGTGGCCCCAGGTACCCTAGGAGCTGAGCTTCCACACCCAGGACTCCTCCAAGCTGCCCCCTTCTTACATCCAGTCTTGGTCTCAGGGTAGGTGGGCCCAGAGCCACAGGGGACTGGCAGTCTGGCCAGATGTTCTGTCCTCTGCGGAAGGGTGGGGGCAGGGTCTGAGCTAGAAGAGGAGAGGGAGGGGAGAGAGGAGGGAAAATGCGGGGGAAGAGAGCACAGGGAGACTGCTGCTCAGAACCTCAGGCTGGGTCTCATCACGCGTGCCTCTGCTTCAGAATCCTGACCTTGCACGTGGACCTCTCCCCTTCTCCTCCCAGGGCCTGTGGAGATCAGCTGGGAAGGCTAGTCTCCTGGGCCTGAGAGCCCCAGGATGGTGTGTGGGGAGGGGCACTGCTGGAGGCATGCAGCACTCCTTCTGAGGGGTGGAAATTGGAAGTCGTGGAGGGGGTTCCAGAGAACCTCCTCTCGCCCTGTCCTGGTCCCTTGGGGTTTTTGACTTGCTGCAGATTAGAAAGGGCTGTGACCTGGAAGCCAACTTTAAAGTGTGAAGCAGCCAGGGAGTGGAAGTGCCAGAAGAGAGGGAGAGAGGAAGTTCCTGGGGAGTGAGTGGTAGAACCTTCTTTGGCCACATAGGGTAATAGTCAGCCCCCTCCCTGACTCCTTAAGCTTTAGTTCTGGGTGTCTGTTCCATAGTCATCGGTCTCCAGATGCATACCGCCTTGTGTTGTATCCCTGTCTTCCGAGGTAGTCACTTCAGTCATCTGCCCTGTCTCCTCACTGAATGTAAGCTACCACACAGGGACTATGCAGGAAGCTTCTCGTGTCCCCACGTGGATGCACACAGCCAGACGGAAGTAGTAGTTAGGCGAGTGAAGTAAGATTTCTGCCCATCTCCGGGAGCAGTCAACGGTCCTAGCTTCATAGCTCTCTCATACTTCATTCATTCCCAGCCCCAACCTGACCACCTAACTTAGGAGATAGGGGAAAGCCTATCCCACTTCTTTAGGAGTTGAACCCTTTGTTCAACTAACTTAAAAGGTGCAGGAGTAGCTGAGGATTGGCTTTCTCCCTGAAATCTGGTTGACATCTCACTACTCTTCTTGCCATTCCCAAACACGTCTTGCTTTAGTTGGGCCCAGACACTGTGTGGGGATTTTTAGCTTCTTCGAGAATGATGTGGCCAGCTCTGCTGACAGAGGATGTGAAAATTCAGACAGGTGTTGTCATCATCACTCCCCTGGGGAATCAGAGAGCTGGGTCTCGAGAGGGAGGGCCTGCATAGCAGCCAGGCCAGGAGGCAGCTCTGCCTTCACAATGTGGGGGCTATCCGAATCCAGCCAGATTGCTTCTGGACCTCAGAGGCACTTCTTTGACATTGTGGAGTGTCGGCATGGCAACCATAAGGTCCCGATTTCTTGGGGAGGTCCCGATTTTTAATATTCTGTCCTGCTGTCAGCCCATGTGTCACAAATTTCGATGTGAAAAATTGGTCACAGACTCTGTAAAACTGAAGGGAGGCATTGGCTGCATCCCTCGATGGCTGTGTACAATGCTGCACGCAGGGTTTGTGATTTCTCCATGCTGTACTTTATGGGGAAGACGGTGGGTTTGGGGACATCCATTTCAATCTACATTGAGGCACGAGGACACTGGACACGGTGAAAGCAGGAGGCAAAACAGGCATCTCTGGCCTTCCAGCTTCGGACCCCACAGTTGGGAAGGACATTGACGTCGGGTTTGGGACCCAGGTTTTCCGCATGTGAATTCTCTAACAGGTGTGGATGGGGTGCTCAGGCCTTACATGGAAGTGTCACTTTACAGAGCTATTTTAAAAAGACTATCTATCATGGGTATTTGAAAGATAGGTAGACTCTTTTGCAACATCTCCTATTTGGAACCAAGGAAGTTTTAGGCAAGAGTTTTTCTAAACTGGAGTTTCTTATCCAACCATTGGGATACTGCTGAGTGACCATGGATAAAATACTTAACATCTCTGGACCTTGGTTATTCTGTGTGTTAAATTTGGGTTACATGATTTCTGTTGATCCTTAGGTAAGCTTATTCATTTCTTGATGTGACTAAATGGCTCTAAGGGACTTCTCCTGAAGGGCACTGTGAGGTGCATGGCTTGTCACCCCTGAGGCTTCGCAGGGACGCCCCTTCCCCAGCAGGAAGGAACACAGGTGGTGGCTTCCCGGCGCTGTTCCCAGAGAGCAGAGGCTTCAGTTAGATCTGTCTGGGTTTATATTTTATTTATAATGTGTGCGTTTTGGAACCGTGGGAATATGATTTGTTTAAATGGCAAAATGATTTTTTAATTAATTTATCTAGGTGCTGCACACAGAAAAGAGGGCGGGGAGGGAGAAGCACAAACACCCACAATCCCTCCTGCCAAATGTTGAGATTGAAAGGGCCTGGTTTTCCGTCACTGGGGTCCCATCCTGGATCGCATCGGGATCTGCTCCTGGGAATTAGGAACAGACCAGAGGCACCGAGGCTGGTAAGGGCCCTGATGGCTTGAGTCACCTCCCTGGGAGGCCCACAGCGCAGCGGTACGGGATTAGTTGTAGGGTGCTGCTCCTTCCAGTCCCTTATTTCTGTGCTGTGGCTGCTCCAGGGCTTGGGCCTGGCTTTCTTCTCTGGTGGCTGATCGTTGGCTCTGTGAGTGGGGCTCTGAAAGCGCCATCTAAGCCCACGTGGAGGGGCACAGATTGGCAAGGCTGGGCCGAATTCCCTGGGGGACTGTCTTGCCGGAATGGAGGAAACCGCCCTGGGGTTAGAGGTGAGCCTGGAGCTGAACAGTTCATTACAGCCAGAAGATTGAAGATTTATTCCCGTCTGCTTCTCGAGACCTGAAACACCTTCCTGGTGAACAGCTGGGCAAAGACATGGGAGGCTAAACAACCAGTCAACCCAAGGCTTCTAGAAAGGAGCAGGGAGCAGAGCTTTCAGACGTGAGTCAGTGATGGTTACCCTTGGGCAGTAATTCGGTTCACTGAATTGGACACTGTGCTTGGTGTGGTTACAGACAGTGTGCAGCCTGCTCTGGAAACAGTTTCAAGCAGCTTTGCCTCTCTCTGAGCACCTGTAGTCTTTGCTCTGCGACCACCCAGCCTCCATAATTGCTGTCACCTCTGTATTACACTTATGGTGGCTGACTTGCTGGACACTTTGACACAGTGTTAGGTATTTTACAAGCTTTGAATTCCCTCAACAACCTGTGAGGAAGGTGGCGTTATCAGGTCCAGTTAACACCGGTGTAAAGTGAGGCTTAGAGAGGTTCAGTGGCTCACCCGTGACCCAGCAGCTAGTGAGTGCTTCTGAAACTCAGTGTTTCTGCCTTTGAAGGCAATGTAAGTGTCTCATTTCCCTTGTAGCATCGTCAGGGCAAGAGCCAAATCCAATACTTCAGCATGTCTTTCCCGGAGCACCTAGAGCAGCACCCTGCTTTGTATTCATTCCATAAACATTTATAGGAGGAGAAGCTGTGAAACCATTTAGAACAAAATGTTAGCATAGTAAAGTAGGATTATGGGTAATTCCCCTTTCATATTTTGGCTCTTTCCAACAGTGACTATAATAAGCACCTATTAATGTTATAACGATAAAGCCAATGAAGATAATTATTTTAAAAACTATTTGAAGGCTGAATAAAGTAATTCTTGATTCCTGAGCTAACGTGTACACCCCTTAACCATGTCTCCCACTTCTGAATCCCCCGTCAGTGCTTAGCACTGAGCCAGCAGAAAAAGCAGGAGGCTTATTTGAATTGTTCTGTAGAAACAGAACTGAGGCCACTGGGTAAAAGTTGCAGAAAAAGAGATTTCTTTTCACCAGGAGGAAAACTTTCTCACTGAACCTGTCCGTCACCGAACCGTGCAGAGGCCAACCAGGGTTTCCCTTCACGCTCCCTGTCAGCAGGTCAGTGCTTTCTTCCAACAGCAGTGGGGAGGAGGAGGAAAAAGGCTCCTTGTCCTGGCTGTCTCCTGAGATGTCAGGCAGCTCGCTAACCGAGTCTGAAATAGTCCAATTATTGCACTGCAAGAGACTTGGCACCTGGGATGCAGGGCTGGCCCAGCACACAGAGCTCAGGGTGGAGGGCGATGAAAAAAAGCCCATAACTGCTGCTCTGCTGTCCCCTCCCTGTTTGTTTGGAGCTGCCAAGCAGGGAAGGGGAGAGGGCCAAGGCTGGTCAGAGGTGAAGTTGCAGAGTAGGGAGCGCTGGTGCTGGTCGTTAGCATTTTTCCTGCTCCTGGGCACAGAGGCCTGCAAAGGCTTTTCTGCCCCACTGAGGCCCTTGAGTCTGACATTCCCATATTCCACTTGTTTTTTTATGTCCCTCGTCCGACCTGGGGGGAGTTTACGGGTAGCCTGTCCTACCTTCCAGGGCCCTGCCCACTGTTTGTCAGGGCAATCTTGAGTAGCAGCGTACCTGAGCGGTGTGTTTGTGGAGCAAAGTGAAATAAAGCAGGGAAGATGAGAGAAAGGTGGCCAAGAAAGGCCTCTCTGACAAGACGGTGTATGAGCTGAGGTTCAATGGAAAGAGTGAGCCATACAGGGCCCTAGGGAGAGAGCGTTCCAGCCAAAGCCCAGGGCCATCTCTGTGTGGGGCATGCTTGGTGTGCTTGGCTGGGACAGTGTACGCAAAGGGCAGAAGTGGCCCAAGTGGCAGGCCAGATCACTAGGCCTCACAGGCTGTGGTGAAGGCAGGCTCAGGAACGTTCCTGAGTCATCAGGAAGTGATAAATTACATTCAGAGTGTGGGCTTGGGACATCAGGGAACTGTGTCATTCAGTTCAGAACATTTTCCAGCAGTGTGGTCAAATATATTAGTAAGTGTTGGTTCTTTAACAGGTAAACCTAAGTTCTTTGAAAAATGTTCTATGGCTAGAACACTTCATTTCTTTATAATGTGAAAGCAATGAGGTATGTGTGTGTGTGCACACACTCGTGTGTGTGCGTGTGTGTGAAGCTAGTGAGGGGCCATGGAGGGTGCTGGTGGCTGAAGAGGTTTACAAGACAAAAGTTAATGGTACTCGGCCCTGGCTGGGTACTCAGTTGGTTAGAGCATCATCCCAATATGCCAAGGTTGAGGGTTCGATCTCCAGTCAGGGGACACTTGTACAAGAATCAGCCAGTGAATGCGTGAATAAGTGGCCCGTACAGTTGCCACCATCCACATGTGGCTATTGAGCACTTCGAATGTAGTTAGAGCAACAGGAGGAAGTGAATTTTTAATTTTGTTTAATTTAGTTGATTTAATTTAAACCCAGCCGCTCATTTCAGTTATTGGAAAACTTTTAGAAGCATTTATAAGAATGTCAATATATCGAATCTATATCTTCAACTGTAAACTTTATGACAGGTCAATACAGATCCAGTATTTCTGGTGAAAATTTAGTATCTAAGTAGAAATGAGCCATAAGCATAAAATACATACTGGAATTTAAAGACTTAGTACAAAAGAAAAATAATTAAATTACCCCTGATTTTTAAAAAAATATTGTTAATGTGTTGAAATGATAATATCTGAACATATTGGACAAAATAAAATATATTATTAAAATTAATATTACCTCTTTTCTTTTTACTTGTTAAATATGCTTGCAGAAAATTTTTAATTATAGATGAGGCTTGCATTATATTACCTTTGGACAGCTCTCATCCTTATGTGTGTTCATGACCCTTCTCTGAAGTGCTCAGAGGTTGTCAGTGGAAGGTTATGTATAAAGAACGTGGCTACGTTCCCGGTTTACCTTGTCTCCAGGATCATTCTTCCCGGTCCATCTGTTGCTGAGCTCCTAAGTCACCCTCATCTAGGGGCATGGGACCCTTCTCAGCAGGGGCCCTGTCCTCATCCCATCATAAAACCAATGTCAAAGTGTTTTTGCAGTGTCTTCTCTTTTTAAAATCCCTTTGAAGCCCTGGCTGTGGTGACCATGGGTTTTTGAGGAGGGGTAAGAGCAGTGGAGGCAGGGAGCTTTTCACTCCCTTGGGAAGGAGGGAGATTAGTTCTAGTCTGTTGCTTTTCGTGTTCATCTTTGTCCTGTTAGAGCCAGAATGACAAATAGGCTTCAGCTCTGCTTGGCGACTCAGAACCTGTGGAAGTGGCAGTCGGGAGGCTGGTGTGAGTCGGATTCTGAAGCTGCCTCCAGACTGAGTGGGAAAGAAGCGATTGATTAGCCATGTCTGCAAAGGGCAAGGGAGGGGACTGCAGAACATGTGTTTTGTATTTGCTGATCCTGCACTGATGACGTTGACTTCCTGGAGTGATTTTGCTCCACCTTAAAGCTCCGATATTTTTAAAATAATATTTTATTGATTATGTGATTACAATTGTCCCATTTTTTTCTCCTTTTATTCTCCTCACCCTGCAACCCTGCTTGCTCCAGTACTCCCCCTCCCCTTAGTTCATGTCCATGGGTCATACATATAAGTTCTTTGGTTTCTCCATTTTCTATACTGTTCTTAACCTCCCCGTGTCTACTTTACCTGCCCTTTATGCTTCTTATTCTCTGTACCTTTCCCCTCATTTTCCTCCCTTCCCCTCCCTGCTGATAACCCTCCATGTGATCTCCATTTCTGTGATTCTATTCCTGTTCTAGTTGTTTGCTTAGTTTGTTTTTGTTTTTTAGGATTGATTGTTGATCATTGCGAGTCATTTTATTGTTCATAGTTTTGATCTTATTTTTCTTAGATAGGTCCCTTTAACATTTCATATAATAAGGGCTTGGTGATGATGAACCCCTTTTACTTGACCTTATCTGGGAAGCACTTTATGTGCTCTCCCATTCTAAATGATAGCTTTGCTGGATAGAGTAATCTTGGATGTAGGTCCTTGCCTTTCATGACTTGGAATACTTCTTTCCAGCACCTTCTTGCCTGTAAGGTTTCTTTTGAGAAATCAGCTGTAGTCTTATGGAAACTCATTTGTAGGTAACTGTCTCCTTTTGCTGCTTTTAAGATTCTTTCCTTATCTTTAATCTTGGGTGACTTAATTAAGATGTGTCTTGGTGTGTTTCTCCTTGGGTTTCTCCATGCTGGAGAATAAAGACCTGGTATGTTGTAAGATGCTGGCCCATTTGAAGAAGCAGGGATGAGGCTTGTGTTGAATCAGCAGATGTGCAGAGGGGACACTGGTCATCTCCATGGATCAGAACCCTAACTAAGGAGACATGCTAAGAGTTTTAAAACATTGTGCAAACCCTTTAAAAACTCAGTGGAGGTGAGTTGGCTGTGGGGGACCAGCCTACTGGTGGCATGGGAGATGGTTAGAGCTGAAACCCAAGGAGAAGGATAGGAACCTGGAGGATCTGGGGGGAAGAAAATATGTTGGCTTTTTTTTGTTTCTTTCCTTCTCCCCTCCCTTAAAATTGTTCTTGGTGAATTTGAGAACATTTCTTGCTTTTTGGTGTCACCACTCTGGTTATGGTTTTGTTCAAGAATGCAGCATGAGATAGTGGTTATGGGGACAGTGGCTGGAGCCAGAGTGTCACAGTTCATGTTTCAGCTCTGCCACTCACTAGCAAATTATTTAAGCATTCTGTGCCTCAGTTATCTTGCCTATAAAATGGGGATACTAGTAGTTCCCATTTTAGATGGCTGCTATGAAGATTAAATGAATTAATTTTCACAAAGTATTTAGAATAGTGCCTATCCCTGGCCAGATGGCTCAGTTGGTTGGAGTGTCGTCCCATACACCAAAAGGTTATGGGTTCGATTCCTGGTCAGGGCACATACCTAGGTTGCAAGTTTGATCCCCAGTTGTCACATGTTGGGGAGGCAACTGATTGATGTTTCTCTCTCTCTCTCTCTGTCTCTCCCTTTCGCTCTCTCTAAAATCAATGAAAACATATCCTCAGGTGAGGATTAAAAAAAATAATAGAGTAGTGCCTAGCACATATTAAGTGCTATACTAGCACTAGTATACAAAATTGTTTTTTGTAGTATACTAATTTGTTTTTACAAATTAGTGATAACAATACAACTTGTCATTATTTGTTAACTTGTACATTACTTATTTAATGCTGCATAACAAATCACCTTAAAGTTTAATGAAAAACCAGACTTCTGGCCAGTAGGGAGGCATAGGTAGACACACTGTGCCTCCTCGTACAAACAAAAGAAGGACAACAACAAATTCAGAAACAAAAAACAACCAGAACTGACAGAAAATAGAACTCTATTGAGGTCTGACAACCAAGGAGTTAAAGAAGAAACATTCATCCAGACCGGTAGGGGGGCAGAGATGGACAGCTAGGCAGAGAGGACTCGAGGCAAGGTGGTGGCTGGAGGGCTGGGGGTCCCACATTTGTGTGCAGATAAACCAGGAGGAACAACTGGAGAGACAGACTGCACAAGCCAGGGCTCCAGCTCAGGGAAATAAAGCCTCAAAGCCTCTGACTAAAAACACCTGTGGGGGTTGAGGTGCCAAGAGACACTCCCAGCCTCACAGGAGAGTTCACTGGAGAGACCCACAGGGTCCCCCACATGGAAATGAGCACCAGAAGGGCCCAATTTGCTTGTGGGTAGTGGGGGAAGTGACTGAAAACCAGCAGAGACCTGAGCATACTGCCTTGTTCCCACAGTAACATGGGTTGCCCCGCCCCAGTGTGCACCTAAGGCTCCACCCATTACTTCATAACAGGCACAGGGAGACCAAAAAAAAAAAAAAAAGGCCGAAATGAAAGAACAGATCAAAGCTCCAGAAAAAATACAACTAAGTGATGAAGAGATAACCAACCTATCAGATGCACAGTTCAAAACACTGGTTATCAGGATGCTCACAGAATTGGTTGAATATGGTTGCAAAATAGAGGAAAAGGTCAAGGCTATGAAAAGTGAAATAAAGGAAAATGTACAGGGAACCAACAGTGAAGGGATGGAAACTGGGACTCAAATCATTGGTTTGGAGCAGAAGGAAGAAATAAACAGTCAACCAGAACAGAATGAAGAAACAAGAACTCAAAAAAAAAATGAGAAGAGGCTTAGGAACCTCCAGGACAACTTTAAACTTTCCAACATCTGAATCCTAGGGGTGCCAGAAGGAGAAGAGGAAGAGCAAGAAATTGAAAACTTAGTTGAAAAAATAATGAAGGAGAACTTCCCCAATCTGGCAATGGGAATAGACTTCCAGTAAGTCCAGGAAGCTCAGAGAGTCCCAAAGAAGCTGGACTCAAGGAGGCATATACCTAGGCACATCATAATTACATTACCTAAGGTTAAAGATAAGGAGAGAATCTTAAAAGCAGCAAGAGAAAAGGAGACAATTACTCACAAAGGAGTGCCCATATGAATTTCAGTTGATTTCTCAAAAGAAACCTTACAGGCAAGAAGGTGCTGGAAAGAAGTATTCCAAGTCATGAAAGGCAAGGACCTACATCCAAGATTACTCTATCCAGCAAAGCTATCATTTAGAATGGAAGGGCAGATAAAGTGCTTCCCAGATAAGGTCAAATTAAAGGCATTCATCATCACCAAGTCCTTATTATATGAAATGTTAAAGGGACCTATCTAAGAAAAAGAAGATAAAAAATATGAACAGTAAAATGACAACAAACTCACAACTATTAACAACCGAACCATAAGAATACAAACTAAGCAAACAACTAGAACAGGAATAGAATCACAGAAATGGAGATCACATGGAGGGTTATCAGTGGGGGAGTGGGAGGGGGCGAGAGGGGGAAAAGGTGCAGGGAATAAGAAGCATAAATGGTAGGTACAAAGTAGACATGGGGAAGTTAAGAATAGTGTAAGGAATAGAGAAGCCAAAGAACTTATATGTATGACCCATGGACATGAAGAGGTGGGAATGTGGGTGGGAGGGTGTGTGCAGGGTGGAGGGGAATAAAGGGGGAGAAATGGGACAACTGTAATAGCATAATCAATAAAATATATATATTTAAAAAAACAATAATCACTCATTCTCTCTTGTGTCTGTGGGTCACATATTTGGGAGTGGCTTGGCTGGGTGGTCCCGGCTCAGGGCTTCTCAATGTGGTTGCGGTCAGATGTCAGCTGGGGCTGTAGTCATGGACAGTGTGGAAGGTGTCCGTCTCATGTGGCTGGTAAGCTGGTGTTGGCTGTTGTCAGGAGGCCTCAGTTCTTCACACGTGGACTTCTTCGCAGGCCTGGTTGAGTGTCTTCATGCTGTGGTGGCTGGCCTCCTCCAGAGCAAGCACTCCAAGGGAGTGCTAATTCACAGACCAAGGGAGATACTGCAAAGCCTGCTTGACCTAATCTGGGAAGTCACATTAGCAAAGCAGTGATGTGGTCTAATTACATTCTGAGAGACCGCTGTGACTGCAGGTTTGAGACAGAAGGGTAACGACAGCCCTTTTTGACCACCTGATATGTGCCAGGAGATTGCCAGTTGTGTTTTACCTAGTTTTCCTTGAGACTGTCACAGCTGGCTTGTGACCTGAACGTTACTACCCCCATTTCACAGATAAGGGGTCTGACCGAGGGAGGGCAGCTTATCTGCCACAAGAGCCAGAGCTCAGCCAGGTTTTCCTGGCACCAAAGTCTGCAGAGATGCCAACTTCAGGATGCCCACCACCTAATAGGCATGGCTTATGAGGGGAAAACAGACTTTGCGAAGGAGCTGAATTTCCTTATTTCTTGAATTCAGGGTGGAAAACATAAAAAGGCGAAGAAGTATTAGACAGGTTAGATAAAGGCGTGGGGTGGGGATTGGAGCTGGAGGGAAGATCCAGGGGTCAGGGTGGGGATTGGAAGGTTTTATGGACCAGAAGGCTGTGGCGTGTGCAGAGTCCCTGCAGTTGGTGTAGGCTCTCCAAATCAGCAGAACCTCTGAGGTCAGGGGAAGTCTTGGTGTTACCTGAGAGAATCCCACACAAAGGAGTCTGGCCCCCCTACCTGGGCTGAATTGCCTTGCAGAAGTAAAATAAATGAACTAGATCAATATGTATCAGCATGAATGGAGTTTAAAAACGATGTTAGTGGGGGAGAAAAACCCAATTGCAGATCATTTAGTATAATAAATACATTTATGCAAATTAGAATAATACAAAACAGTTGTGTCTATTGTCCCTGGATGCGTGTGTGTCTGCGTGCATATATACATTTCAAAGTATAGCAATGGACCAGAGAGGATGCCCAGCACATGGTGGGCAGTGAACGCTTCTGGAGAGAGATGGGGGAGTGGACCAACAGGGAGTCTGGCTTTATTTGTAACATTTTATTTCAGTTGTTTAAAGGGTAGAGGCGTGAAGCCAATCTGACAAAATGTTAACAAACTGTGAATTCTGATGGCAGTACAGGTGAGTGTTAGTCTTTGTACTTTTTGGAATTAAAAAAATCCTTACATCTAAAAACACTTTAAAAGGAAAGAGAGAGCTGCTGCCCCGAGGTTGCTGGGTCTGCACTGCATGAAGATGGAGCATGAGGGTCGTGGAGGACCGCAGGCAAGGTCCTGCTCCCCCAGCCTTCCGCAGAGCCCGCCTCCCACCTGGCACCGTTTCATTTCCCTGGAGGACAGTAAAGCAATTCTCGGTGCTTGGCGCTCGTGTGTGGAGAGCGGAAATCCATTTTAGCCCCATACCTCATAAGGTTTGTGACTCAAAGCCCCCAGTTGAATCCCTGGAGCAGGAGGGAGGGATAGGATGAGAGGAGAAGCAGGGCAGTTCCAAAGCCCAGGGACCCCAGTGCTCTGTGCATCTGCCCTCCCCACCCTCAGGTGCTCTGTGAGCTCAGCGGTGGGAGTCTGTCTTCCTTGTTCCAGTGGGGCTATGTGGTCGTGACAGCTGACCAGCCTGGCCCTCCATCCTCCTGGGCTCCACGCGTCCGGGTGACCCAGGGAGACATGACTTGCTCAAACACATCGACATCACTCTCCCTTCTCCCAGGACGCAGGCCTGTGGCATTTCCAAGTCCTGATAATTCACAGGTCTGGGCAGCCCTGTGCAGTCCCCTATCACCGCAGACACAGTTCTCTGTCGGAGCAGAGGCATGCTGGGTAGGAGCTGAGCCTGTCCCCAGGGCCTGTCTAAACCCCAAGACATCATGAAGAGCCTTAGAGAAATGATATTCATTCTGAAATTACTTCCTGCTGGTGAGTACCAGCATGCCCAGAGCACTTCAAAAACCAAGTGTTAGGACTATTAATTCCCGTAAGTTACCTGATGGGGTTTGCCCCCAAGGACCTCTGAGAGGTCCTCTCAGAATTGACAAAGATTATATCAGCACCAGCTGATTTTTTTTTTCTTTATATGCAGACAGCTCAAGCGGCATGGTAAGGTTCCATACCCTTCAGAGGGGCTTGGATCCTGGGGCCTCTTACCGTCTAAAGGCAATTCCTTGTGCTGTTGCCTTGCTCACTGCTGCCCAGACACAGGGTTGTGTGTTACAGCACACAGGCCTGGAGGCAGCCGGGCCTGGGTTTGAATCCCCACTCCCGCACCAGATCCTGGGCTCAGGCAGGGGAGGAGCTTGGTTTAACATGCCAGGAAGCTTTTCCAGGAAGCTTTATGGTAGGAAAGGTAGGATGGTGGTTATCACAGGAGGTAAGACCGTGGACTCAGGAGTCTAAATGCTGGGTTCAAATGCAGCTCCACTACTTACAAACTGTGTGACTTTGGGCAAGTTACTTAACCTTTCTGTGCCTCAGTACCTACATCACAAGGTAGTTACAAGGGTTTGATTATTTACTAAAAGTGGTGCTGGTGGCATGGGGCCTGGCACTTAGGAAGTGCTAATTACATTAAATTACATTATCATTATCCCTGTGAATTCTCAGCTTCCCCATGTTGTGTCCCCATTCATTTAAGTTGCTGTATATTTATTAAGTACCTACTGTGCATCAGGAACTCTGCAGGGTGCCATGGAATCGAAGGTGAACAAGACATCCTGGCCTTGTCCTCACAGTGCTTACACTCTGCTGGGGGAATAGATGATGACACAGGCGTGGACTAATACCTGGGAGGATGTACCTACCTAAGAAGGAAGATTCAGCTCTGCCATGCCCCTCCTGCTTTGGAAAAATGGACTCCTTCCTTGGGATGCTCATGCCTGCCCTGCTATACCATCTCTTTGACCCTCTCCTGAGACTAGAATCATCCTAACTTCTCAGAGGTTGCAGGGGCAATGGAGACCCTGAGCTCTTCCTTATTGCTCCTCGAGCTGCGGTTCCTCATGGGAGGGTGGTTGCTCTGCAGCCCAGGGAACAGGGAGCAGAGATGCCGTCTGGGTGCCAGCGCTGGGGCTGTCCTGCCACCGTCCCGCCTCCAGGGGCTCTGGCCATCGCTGTCAGCAAGGACAGGTGAAGGAGCGCACAGGCGTGTCGGGAGCAGGGTTGGAGCAACACGGTTGTTCTGGCAGACGCCTCGGCACCCAGGAGGGTAGAAGAGAGGAGCCCCCAGCCCTGGGTCAGCGAATGTGCCCTGCCTGGCGTATTTTGAGGACCATGATAGTAGGAGCCAGAGTAAGGAGATTCTTTATACGTGGGCTGCTCACGCGTGACAAGTGCTCCAGGGCAGAAAACTTACCACCACATACTGCCTGTGACACTGGGTCCACCCCCGACTCAGCACCTGCTCAGGCATGTCAGCCCCTCATCCAGCAAAACTCTGGGACTTAGTCCCTTAGCACGGTGAGATCTGGTGCCACAGCTTATTGCAAACCTGGGCGATTTCCATCTCTGTTCTGTGTCTGTTTCCTCAACTGCAAAATGGGGACAATGAAAGGAGAGTGTCCGAAGATTGCTGTGGGGCCCAGGTGGGATGAGGCATTAAAGTAGGCTGTATTGGGCTTGGCTTTATGAGGCTGATGTCATTTATTATTGTGTTATTTTCCAGGGACAGTTAGGTCATGCCTAGAGCCCATCCTACATGGAAGCTGGATGGCTCTCATCAAAGAAAGATTCTTTCATTGTCATCTCAACTCTCCTGTGTCCTATCACCTGCATTTCCATTTTAGTGGGGCTGTTGTAGCTGCGCAGAGGAGGGGCCCATCCACGTTACCTCAGACATTCGAGGCCTGGATCTGCTGCTGCTGCAAACGAAGGAAACTGAGGCCCCCTCGCCCATCCCTCCTTCACGGGCCATGCCCCTCTCACAGAGGCTGTGTGTCCCCATTAAACACCCCACGTTCCTCACTAGTTCTGGCTTCCCTGTGCTTTTGTATGTGGCCCTTGATTGTGGTTACCCAGGCCCCAGTCTGTTTCGTGGCCTTCATCTCGACCCTTGCCCAGCTAGGGCAGTCTCTCCATTTCCCACCTCCTGAGAGACTCTGGTTGGCCCAGCTCATCCTGCTGAGCCCAGCCACAGAGGTGAAAGGTCACTAGTGAACAGCTGGATGGACCACTTTTGGATTAGATGCCCATCCGGTTGAACAGTTGTAACAAAATGATCAGAATCACGGGGCACAGAACACAGAGATTAGAACAGCAGGGGCTATGTGGAGGGGGCAGGGGCAGAGTCCCTTAAAAAGGGGTGGACGAGGGAACTCTCTGGAGTAATGTTAATGTTCTATTTCCTGGTAGAGATTTAGATTACACAGATGCATGAATGTGTCAAAATTTATCTAAAGGTACTCTTAAGCTTTGTACATTTTACATCTCCCCACACACAAAACCTTAAGCAAAATTTGAACTTCAGTTAATGATATGCATGTTGAAGTGTTTAGGGGTGAAGTATGCTGAAGTCTACAGCTTCCTTTGAAATACACCAGAAAATTAAGGTGGACTCATTGACAGATGAAAGAGTGGATAGAGGGGTGGGTGTATGATAAATCAAATATAGCAAGACACTAATGGTTAAGTCTAGGTGGCAGATATGTGAGTGTTCATTGTATAATTCTTTCAGCACATTTAAAGATGTTTAAAATAAGGCCTGGCTGGGGTGCCTCAGTGGATTGAGTGCCAGCCTGTGAACCGAAAGGTCACCAGTTCGATTCCCAGTCAGGGCACGTGCCTGAGTTGCAGGCCAGGTCCCCAGTTGGGGGTGTGCGAGAGACAACCAATCGATGTTTCTCTCTCTTTCCCCCTCCTTTCCTTTCTCTCTAAAAGTAAATTCTTTTTTAAAAAATAAAAATGTTTATAATAAAATGTAAAGTTTTAATTAAAAAAGAAAGGCAGGCATTGACTGCCATCTCAACATGGTTTGCTCTTTCTCCAGTCAAAAACCACAGGACGCTAGTGCCCCAGGCTGGCTACAGAATGCTCAGCATCTCTTGACCAGTCCTGAGATGAGTTGATTAATACTTGAGAGAGTCTCCAGGATATGTGAGTCACTCGCCACTCCCAGTTTTCCAGATCAAGTCCCCACATCAAGCCAGGTCCCCGGAAAGTGGCACACCCAGCAGTGATTTGTGGTTTTGCTCTCTGTTGGAAAGTCTTTGTAGAATCACATCTCTGCTGCCAGGCCCTCGCTTGTAGAGAGCCCCTTTCAGCCTCTTGGCACAATCACCATTGGCATTGTTGTCATATTTCCATTGTGTGAGAATCCCCAAGAGAAAATCACCGTCCCCGCGGGGACCTCGGGGCTGGTTGCCGTTGCAGGCCCAGCACAGTGGGCCTCTCCTAGGTGCTCAGCGAGGGTTCACAGTCCTAACACAAGGACGAGCAGGTTGCAGAATCCACTGCGGAAAAGGAGGATCTCTGTCCTGACTGGTGGGTAAGCTTTCGTTTAGCAAACAGTGAGAACTAAGCAGCACACAGTGCTTCCTTTTTGGTGCAGCTAGAAATTCAACAGAGCAATTACACCTGCTCCAGTAGCCCGGGGCCCCTCACTGGCAGTTGGCGGGTATCCAGTCCCTCCCTTCCAACACTCTGAATTTCTTGTCTTCTTGTGTTTAATGATACAGGGACTATACCATAAATAAATGAATAGGAGTCAAGTCCCACTCTTTCATTTTGCCATTGAGGAAAATGACTCAGAGAGGTTGAGTGAATTGCCTGAAGGTGCACAGCAATCTGCCCAGCAGCAGAGTCAATGCAGCTCCTCCCTTTCCTGCTTCCTGGGCCACAGAGCCTCTTGTGTTCATATCTGAGATGATGCAACTGCCTGAGAGTGAGATCCACTAACTGAAAATCTTAACTGCAGGGCCCCAATCCAGTAGAAACTTCTCCATTTGATCTCACCTGGGCATCGAGTGACTAATGCCGAGGACTCAGAGAGAGCTCTCCACAGCAACAGGAACTCTGAATTGTCCCTGAAGACTCCTACATCCTGCAAGACTTTGGTGCTAAGAAACCAAAATGTTTCTTGGAACCAGTGATGCTGCAAGTCCAAAGCAAACTAGTGAAGGTGTCTGCCACTGCCTCTCTCAAGTCCCCACAACCTGCTTCCCAGCAGGCACTGGAAGAAGGGCCCGTAGACTCTGAGGAAATGTAGACACTTGGGAGCCTGACTTACAGGGGAGAAAAGGACAGAGAGAAGGGTCGCTCGTTTAAAGTCACACAGTTTATTTCTTGTTCGGCAGGCGAGGGCTGGGATCCAGGCCTCCTGGCCATAATTCTTCCCACTATACCCTGCTGCCCCTTTGGAAAGCCACAGGACATTTGTTCTTCATTAGGGCAAACCATTACGCCATCAGAATAAGTTGAGAGCCAGCTGCGAAGAAGCCTCAGTGGTGAATGAAGTAAGTGGACAGGCTACCAAATCCAGCCCACACCAACATGTCGGGCCCACGAGACCACAACACTCCTTCCTGCTGGTAACTGCAGGATCTGTGTGCCCCTGAGGCCCAGCGGGGCCAGCACCGCCTGCGTTCCCGCTGCACTGAGTGAGCGTCCAGCCCGGCCGGTGAGTGCTGGCCCCAGACCCGCTAGTTTACCACCTGGAATCACTCGGAGATAAAGAGATGCAGGGGACCTTCATGGGGTACCTCCTCAAGGACCAGGAGGTTCCAGTAGATTTCCATCAACCCAGAAGTCTATGGATTGGAAATCAGTCGGTCCCTATAGCATCGGAAACTGGAAAAAGCCAGCCCAGGGTCTGAAAAGTCAGCCCCCAGAAAATGAGAGCGTGCACCTGTGACCCGTGCTCACATTTGGGTCTGATGTTCCTGCGCACAAAGCCCTGGGCAGCAGTGGATAGAGATCTTCTCACTGTTTTCCCTTTGGGGCCAGCGAGGGTTGCTGTGGTCTAGAGGCTCTGGAAAGGCTGAGAACAGCTGAGCCGGTGTGGAAGTCAGTGCTTTGACGGGGCCACCATTTGGGAGTCTCTGGTTAACATGACCAACTTACGTCTCAGGGGACCGCACTGCTAGGATATCTGGGATGCTAGAAACCAGCTGCTTCAGGTGGTCAAAACCTCTGAAATCTTTACTTTGCTAGAAGGCTTGGGCTCTATAGTTCTCCGTTGCTGTTCTCAAGCCTAAGGCCTGGGAGGGCCTTCTTGGCCCAGCTTAAGTCCTGTGTTTGCCCTTTGGTGGGAAGAAGTGGGATTTCTTCACAGGGGCCTCCAAGGACCCTCTGCTTCTGTGCGATGTTGATGGTGGTGGGGGGAGTCCTTTGATTTACCCTGCAAATGAGGTTGCCCTCAGAGACAAGAGACAATTCCCTAACAGGAAACTAGGGTGCTCTTGGAAGGGAAAATAAATGCTGGGCTTCCCCAGACAGAAGCTGTTGCTTATGCCCTATGTAGAAATTGTTCTGGGACATTTTTACTAATTAATTTAACAAACATATGCTCTGTTGGTCAAAGTCAATGCTCTAATGTGTGAGATTTTTATTTAAAAAATATTTTATTTATTTTTAGATAGAGAGGCAGGGAGAGAAAAAGAGGGAGAGAAACATTAATGTGTGGTTGCCTCTGGTGCTCCCCCTACTGGGGATCTGGCCCACAACCCAGGTATGTGCCTTGGCTGGGAATCGAACCAGCAACCCTTTGGTTTGCAGGCAGGCACTCAATCCACTGAGCCATACCAGCCAGGGCTCTAATGGGTAAGGTTCTTAAAAGTGAGAGACAGTGCCATGGTGCTAGTTACTGTTGCATACCCAGATGTGCATATTTGTCATCAGAACTCAACATTTATAGATGCTCTCAAGTTTGCACTTTGTCCGACCCCAGCTTGCCCAATCTTTGCAAGGTTCCCAGGAGGCAGTCCCACAGAATTCAATGCTCCCTTTGCCTCAAGAAGCCAACATCTTGGATTGCCTTGTAGGCAAATAGGAACGAGGTGGGGATAGACAACTGTCCCCAAACATGGGAATTAAACCCAGGCCGCCGGTACCAGACCAGCTCTGCAGGCGGACTCCACCATCACCCCTCTTTGGGGCCTCCCCGGAGAGGTGAGACAACAAGACCTGCATGTGGGTTCATGCCCTTTGGTTTCACTGTCGATCATTTTAACCTAACAGAAGCGAATGAAAAGGCTGTCAAAAATACGAATGCTCTCATTGACCCCAAGATGCTGTGGTGGAGAGTGATTGGAAGATTCAGATTAAGAATGTGACTCCTGAGAGCACCTTCCGGCCCTCAGACCCATACACTTCACCTCTGGGCTGGAACAAAGTCTCAGCCCAGAGGGTCATGGTCTCAGGAAATGACCAGCTCTTGAAAATGAGGGTGTAGAACAAAAATGCTATTTCAGCCCTATCTGGAAAGAATTAAATGCCGAAACCCCCCATCCCAGTTCTGTTATTTGTGAGAGTTAAGTTGTGTTAGAGCAAGCGGACCGCACCTGCTCTAGACCTCTGGAGCTCCCTCACCACTGTGATCTCAGAGGGGGTGCTGCCCACGGGCCGGAGAGAGGGGCTTGAGGCTTCCAGAGGCGAATTTCCACTGAGGCTCAGCGACCGTCCTTTCCTGTTTAAATTTTCCATTTCGATGCTCTTTACTGTAAAGTTAAAGGATAAGGGAGATTCTTTTTAAATTTTTAAAAAATGTTTATTGATTTGAGAGAGGGAGGAAGAGAAAAAGAGGGAAGCATCGATATGAGAGAAACACCGATCGGTTGTCTCTCATACACACCCCGACCAGGGATTGAACCTGCAATCCAGGTATGCGGCCTGACTGGGAATCGATCTCCCAACATTTTGATGTACAGGTCGATGCTCCAACTCATGGAGCCACACTGGCCAGGGTGGGCGATTCTTTTTGGAGGGCCTTGTCTTTATGATTTTGGTAAGACTTAATATTTTAAATTTTCACATAGAAGTGTTTCAGGTTTGTCCCCACTCCAGGGGGTACTCAACTCTGACTTCCCCACGTCTCTACACTGGATAAGCCCCAGGCAGCCAGCTGTGCAGACAGCTGCCTTGGTGAGGATGCCACCTGGTGAGATCAGGACCCGTCCCCACCTCTCCTGCTCTTGGCCGGGGTAGTGGCAGAGGGCGCACCTTCTACAGACATACGCCAAGCCCTGACTTTGACCCTGGCCTGACCACTGGGCACAGAAGCTGAGGCAGAGGGCCCACCTCTACCAGGAAGGCCTGGAATGATATGGAACAGGAGCCAGATGCCCCGGGTTTCAGTACGCCTTTTCAGCCGTGGAACCCCTTGAGTCTCTTCGTTTTAAAATCTGTACAACAGCTGTTATGATAATACACATAGGCTTATCTAATGAGATGGTGCATGTGAAATTGCTTCACACAATATTCAGTCCCATAAAGTGTAAGGAACCATGGTCATCACTGCAGTGGGGGCCCCAGGACCTGTAACGGGTGTGGCCCCATGGGACTGTTAACTTAGGAGGGGGTGGATGCCCCTCCTGGGCCCAGACTGGATGGTGTCCTGGTGTGTCGCTCTGTAAGACAGAAACCTGGGGTGGGAAAGGATAGCTCTGTCTCAGCCTTAACATTAGTTTAATAGCTGCAGTTTATGGAGTGTTAACTCTATGCCCCGCACCACGCTAAGCATTGTACACACATGATCTCATTTTCTTCTCCCAGCGTCTCGATGGGGTAGGCACAGAGAGATCAAGTAACTTGTCCAACACAACACAGCTAGTAAGTGGCAGAGCTGGGACGCCACCCAGGTTGTCTCCTCCCTAAGTTAATGTTCTTAGCCCAGATGCCAGACCTCTCCATTTGCCATTACGATCTCTGTCCTGAGACAAACATGGCATTGCCTCCTGTTCCTCCTGGGAGACGAGGCCAAAGCCAAGGCTGGCAGGGCAGGGAGTGGGAGCCGCAGCCTAGAGCCCAGGGAGCGTATCTGATTGCTCCTCAGCTCATCCTCTCCTCGCCCCCTAAGACACCAAAGCAGGGCTCCCCCATACCCTTCACCCCACCCTTCACTGATCTTATGGCCCATAGGAAGTCTTCCTTTATACCTAACCCGGCCAGCCTCCCGCCCCAACCTAGACCCAGCAGTGCATCTTCAACACTCTGGGGAGGTGGAGAATTTCTCCAGTAACCCCCCAGCCCACGATAGCACTTCTTCTACCAAACTCAAAGATCCACCTAAAGGCCCTCAACCTTTGCTCTCCATACTGGTGAGGTTGGCTTTCCCTCACCCATCTGGTTTACAGGTGTCCTATAGAAAGGCTGCAGACGCCTCCTGAGGACAGCGGCTGCAGTTCCTGTAGTACCTCCAGGGTGAGGACAGGGCTGGTCCACCAGGCAGCCTAGTCCCAGTGAAGGGAGTTGGATCATAGTACTACCAGTGGAAGTGGGGTTCTTGTGGTATTGCAAGGAGAAGAATTTCCATGGACCCGCATGGGAAGATGGAGCTCTGTGGTATGGCTTACTGATGATGTATAATTAAGGGGGTTTCTCTCCTAACTGTCCCATCTCCGTCCATCTCGCCATGGAAAAAGTCCAATTGTGTCTTCAGTAGGGCCAGGATAAAGGACACTACCCAGAGTTTATGCTCCACATTACAGCCCAGTCCAGCATCCAGCTAGCTTAGCATGTGTTCCCAGCTGTTGTCCACTGCTGTGCTTTGGTATTCAGGCTCCCTCCTGGAGGCTATGGGCTACTTGGCTGCTCAGGCCACGTGGCCATGAAGAGAACAGGTGCGCGCACCGTGCAAGTGCAGGTCACAAGCAGGAGAAAGAACTTCTTTGTTCTCCTGGGTTATAACCAGGAACTTGGGTTTGGGATGGGCCAGGTGCTTTCTCAAAATCACCAATCAACCTCCCAAGTTTTTGTGGGCTTTGGATAGGGTCCATTCCCCAGTTAGAAGGATAAGCCTCTGCACCCCCAACAATCTGGTACAGCAGGGGTGAGGGGAGGAATGTTGTTCCCCTTGGCGGAGCAATGCTGTGATCCCCTAGAGTGTGAAAAGCTGTCGTTTCCTGGTGAAGCAAACAGGCTCCTGCTTCCCAGTTTATTAAACTCAATGTCTAGTCTCTTTTGCTCCCTGTCTCAATACCTAGCGAAACACACCGACAGTAACAATAGTGTTAGGAGCATAAGACATTTGGTTAATCATCCTAAACAAATTGCAGTGCTTCCTTAATGATCTGCAATGAAAAATGTAGGTGATAAGAGAGTTAGATAGAGCCCTGGCTGGTGTGGCTCAGTGGATTGAGCACTGGTTTGTGAATCGAAATGTCACTGGTTTGATTCCCGGTTAGGGCACATGCCTGGGTCATGGGCTGGGTCCCTGGTTGGGGGCATTCAAAAGGCCACCAATTGTAAATCAATGTTTCTCTCCTCTTTCTTCCTCCCTTGCCCTCTCTCTAAAAATAAATAAATAAAATCATTAAAAAAAAAGAAAATTAGATAGAGGACAATTTGTCTATTTATTAAGCCTTAAGTAGATGCTGTGAACCTGTGCTGATCACTCTACACATATTAGAGCATGTAATCCTTACACCCCACAAGCTGGTACCTTTTTTTTTAACCCATTTTACAGGCGGGAAAGCTGAGACTTAACAGAAGTTAAGTATCTTGTCACTGATCAGATGGCCAAATCGGTAGAGGAGTTGGATTCAAACCCCATTTGGGGTTGCCCCAAAACCTGGGCTCTAAACTCCTCAGCATAGTGTCCCTCTGTCTTGCAAAGAAATCCAGACACCTAAGTAAACATGAGGAACTGTGTTGACTTCTCTCTTCTCTCTCCGTCCCTTAAGGTCTGAACCAGATAGAAAAGGGATTTGATTTTTTTTTTAATATTTTATTTATTTATTTTTTAGAGAGGGAAGAGAGGGAGGGAGAGAGAGAGAGAGAGAAACATCAATGTGCGGTTGCTGGGGGTTATGGCCTGCAACCCAGGAATGTACCCTGGCTGGGAATCGAACCTGGGACACTTTGGTTCCCAGCCCGCACTCAATCCACTGAGCTACGCCAGCCAGGGCTAGGGATTTGATTTCTTTACGGCTGCTCTGTAGGTTTGGCACTTCCCTTCCAAACAGACTATTGCTTAAGGAGGCCTGGCTATTTATACTCTCTGAACATTTCAAAATACCATTGGACAAACCCAAGCCATCTGAGTGAATTAGATAGTGGTTTCTTCCCTAACTGGCATTTGCTGAGTACTTAATGTATGCCAAGCACTTTGTATCAATGGTTTTCATTTAGTTCTCATAATAACCTTAGTTAGCTGGTGTCATTGTAAGGCAGGGTTGTGCAGTGGTTAATAAGCACTTGGTTCTTAACACCAGGCTGCCTGCCCTGCTGCTTGCTAGCTGTGTGACCGTGGGCATGTCCCCTAACCTCTCTGTGCCCAGTTTCCTCATTTGTAAAGTGGTGTCAAGTGATCACCATAGAAGAGTCGGGAGGGTTAATATATGCAGACCACTTGGAGTCGTGTCTGGCTATATAGTAAAAATTAGTTACTACAGACCTGCTTTACAGACAAGGATGCTGGGAGGTAACATAACTCGCCTCGCTAAGCTGGGGGAGCTGACATTTGAAGCCAATGAGTCTCATGCTGGGACCCATGCAACGAAGCACCACCACCTGTTAGAAGCCCAGTCCCACGCCGCTTTACTGAGTATATAATTCATACTTGTAAAACTCACTCACTTCAGGTGTGCAATTCAATGACTTTTCCTACACTTACAGTTGGGCAGCCATCACCATAAATCAAGTTTAGAACATTTCTGTTACCCCCCTAAGAGTCACTGTTGCCCATTAGTCACTGCCCCTCCCCACCCCCAGCCCTAGGCAACCACTAATCTCCTTTCTGTTTCTATGGATTTACCATTTCTGGACATTTTCTATGAATGGAATCATGTAGTATGTTAGTGTTTGGCCACAAGTCTGGCTTCTGTCACTTCACGTGATAGTTTTTGAAGTTCTTCCATGTTGTAGTTGTATCAGTAGTTTGTTCCTGCTTATGATAAATAGTATCCCATTGCATGGAGACATCTCATTTTGCTTATTCACTTACCAGTTGATAGACATTCAGATGGTGTTCACCTTTAGACCATTATGAAGACCTTCTAAATATTTAATAACTTGTTGTGAAGAATGTCGAACATACAGTGAGCCCCCACAGACCCATCAACCAGCTTTGACATGTAGCGCTAACGTCCACACTTTGTTCTATCCAGAGCCTGCCCAGACGTCTGTCCTTTTGCTCTTTAACTTCTTCCTTTAAGCTTATAATTTTTAGTTTATTCTTAATAGGTAGTATAGTAATAAGATTCGAAAACCAAATGCGTAGTTAAAAAGATATACAGTGAAAAGTTTCACTCTGGAAACTTCTATCTTCCATCAGCTCAGTTTTCACTCAGTGCTATTCAACTATTCTTATTTTTATTATTATTATTTTTAGTCCTCACCTGAGACTATGTTTATTGATTTTTAGAGAGAGAAGAAGGGGAGAGAGAGAGAGAGAGAGAAACATCCATGTGAGAGGCATCCATTGGCTGCCTCCCATATGCGCCCTGACTGGGGATCGAACCCACAACCTAAGTATGTGCCATGACTGGGAATCAAACCTGCAACCTTTTGGTGTACAGGATGATGCTCAACCAACTGAGCAACCTGGCCAGGGCTCAACTATTTATTTTTATGTATTCTTCCAGAATGCACATGTAAGAAAATATGAATCTATGGTCTTTGCCCACTTTTTACTTAAAAGGTCAGGATATTTATTACATATGTATCGTTTTGTTACTTGATTTTTTTTTCACTTAACCATATAGCTTGGAAATCTTTCCAGTTCAGAAGATGGATAGTTTCCTTATTCTTTTCATTTTTACAGCCTCCTATTGTTCCATTGCATGGATGTACCATAACTTATTTAACAAGCCGCCTACTGGGGGGCACTTGGGCTGCTTCCAGATTTTTACTGTTACAGTCAACGCCACGGTCCATAAACTTGTACATACATCATGTCTCACTTACAACACAGTCCCTATGGGATCCCTTTCCTGAAAAGGAGCTGCTGGGTCAGAGAGCACACGCATCGGGAGCGCTTACAGCTGTCCCTGATTTTCCCTCTCTGGCAGCTGTGCGGAGTCTCACCCGCAGCGGTAGATGCCGGCGCTTGGTGTCCGTGGCCTTGCCCATGCAGTGAGTCATCCAGCTCACTCACTTTTACATAATAGTTCTGTTTTTCAGGCCTTGCCTCCTTTTCTTTCTTTCTCTTCTTATTTTGCTTTAGTGTATACATTTTTATGTAAAGAATTTTTTAATGTTTTTTTTTACCTGCATACCTTGAGTCCTTTTTGAGGCTTTTTTGTTAAGAGCCATTTTGAGATACAATTTATGTACCATAAAAGTCACCTGTTCAAAATACAACCTTCAGTGATTTTTAGTCTGTAGGTCATTTTTAATGCTCATCTCTAACCTTTAAAATTTTTTTTTCTAATTACAGAATACCTTTTCAGCCCCCAAAACTTGGAAAAACAAAACACACCACGAAGAATAACCATTGTGCGATCATCTAAAGATATCTGTTGTTACCATGTCTTTAACCAAAATGATACTAAATGTAGACACAATGCTGAAGTTTGCTTTCATCACTCAGCTCTTTCAAGCCTCTCACTTAGTGTCTTCAGCCTCTAGGTCTGTTAGTCAACACAGTCATCATTAATGGTAATAGTAACAGCAGTAACGGTGGTGATAATCCCTGCTTACAGTGAGCCTGCGTGCCAGGCACTGTGTGTTGCACAATTTACTCAATCTAAGTTATTCCTTGAAGTAATTTGGTGACATTGGTACTATGCTCACTCCGTTTTACAGCGAAAGAAACTGAGGCTCAGAGAGGTACAGTAGTCTGCCTAATGTTGAACAGGCAGCAAGTGAAGGAGCCAAGGCTTGAACTCTTTTGCCTGTGTGACTTCAAAACCCGTGGTCACTAAAATACGCTTCAGATTAAAGACATCCAGGACTGGTTCAAAGAAATTGCCCCTTCCTGGGGAAGAGCCAGGACACAGTGGTCACAGCCCCCCAAGAGCGACCTCGGGGCCCACCAACACCAGCCCCCTCTTGTCTGTGGTAGGTCTGTCTCTGGCCTGTCATCGGCATTTGCAGGATTTTCTGGTGGTGTATGGCCCTCCCTGCCCCTGGGCGGCCCCTCCCTGCCCCTGGGCGGCCCCTCCCTGCATCCGCCTGCAGGAAGGGAGTGAAGAGGGTGAGGGATGTGTTTGCGAAGTGGTTAACATCACAAGAGGCTGTGGGTACCCCTCTGGTGCAAGTCATGTTTCAGCTCTCCCAGCCCCAACCTGTTGTTGAATTATGCAACAATGGCAGAAACACTGAGCTGCGTGCTTAGCGAATGCCCTCCTGTTCCCCTCTCCCACTGCCCACATCCCCCCACCATGTTCCAGCCGCTCAGATGCTCAGACACGTCGGGGTGCCTCCCCCAGCTTTACCCAAGCCAAGTAGCCAGCAGGAGGCTCATGGCTGTTAGCTAGAACAGCAGGCTGGCTGCTTGGTTGCTATGGCAACAGCTGTTGTGAGTAAGTGGTCCTTGTGGCAGGAGACAAATTAATAAACCAAAATTGGGGGGCCCAGTGGGAAGATCTGGTGTAGGCTTTATCGGGTGTGTTCTGTGTTACTGGGGTACAGGCGGGGGGTGTGACTGAGGAGGGCTGGAAGCTTTTGTGCTGCAGAGGTTTGTCTCCTGGGGTGAGAAAGCTGCATCCATGTCCTCAGCGATGCTGAGACTCAGCTCCAGACATCGCCAAGGCCACGGCCTTGCACTTCCGCTCCCAGCTATGATGTGCAAGAGCAGCCCTCCCTCTGAAAACAGCTGGAAGATCTGGACAAAACATTAAAAAGATCTGTGTGAGCTCGAGACTGAGGCAGACAGCACAGGTGTCCATCCCTAGGGACGCATTTTGGTGCATGTGGTGGCCCTGGGGAAGCCATGTGCTGTTTCCTCGTGTGTGCTGGGGCTTCCTCCTCCCTGATGCTTACACTTTGGAGGGCCCGGAGCTCAGGGCTTGATCATCTTTTTGCTCTCTCTTCACTTGCTCCCTAACAGATCGTAACTCGACTCTTAGGTCCCTGGGGAGCAGGCTCTGGGACAGAGACTTGCATGCAGCTGGTTCACTGAGCGGGCCTTGGGGTGAACACCTGCCAGGGAGTAAGGGGTGTGGAGGGAGAGGCAGAACTGTGATGCTCTTGCAGCAAAGGCTTTAGCCAATGGGGCTGGAATCCGGGCAGTGCTAGGCACTGTGCTCTGCAGGAATTAGCTCATCGAATGCTCATAAAGCCCTTGTGGAGGAAGTTCTGTCATTGTCCCCATTTTGTAGGTGCAGAGGTTGAGGCTAGGTGAAGTTATCCAACTTGGCCTCCTTGTAAGGAGTTGTGTGGGACTCAGACCCAGTCTGGCTGCCTCACAGAACCCTCGGCTCATTTTTGCTTTGTAGAGCCTCTAAGAAGCATGTTGAGTCAACTTTTGGGCCAGGTCCCTTGGAGGCCCTGCCAGGGTCTGCAGATCTGCCAGTTACTACCCTCCCCACCGGCACCCTCAGATGCACCCTGCAGGGCTCCTCCAGCCTGTCCCAGGGTCCCCCACCCTACCAAAGAGAAGGAACACATCCCTCCAGAGGTCTGGGGCAGGGGGCCAGAGCCCCACAAAGCTGTGGGGTTCTCTTTTATTTAAAGATGCATGCAAAGTTTGAATCTGCCTCTTGTTTAATGGAAAAATAATGTCCAATCTTCAAACCAAAGGAAGATGCACAGTGATTATCTCATGTCTGCATATCCCTGAGTGGATTACCCCATATTCTTGACGTTCACGGGCTCACCTTTGAGAAGCACAGACCTAGCCCTTTATCTTACAGATTTGGGGACTGAGAATGAGGGCAGGTTGAGCAGATTCTCCCTCCCCACCATGTAGGCCTGAAGCAACTCCTCCCACTGTCCATCCTCCTTTCCTGTCCTCCCTTGTCTCCAGGTGCCCTGGGCTGCCTGCCGGAACTCCAGCCAGCTTCAGTGTACGGGTGCCAGGCTGGGGTCAGGGTGGTGGAAGGTGGTGCCAGAGGGGCCGTCTCTGGATTCCTTCTCTGTCTTCTCTGAAGACACCAAGGTGACCCGGGTTTAGTGTCTGATAGAGCTATTCTCGGTGATAACATAATTCAAACAGCCCCGGAGGCAAGATGAAGGGACGAGAACCCAAAGAGCCAGGCCTCTCTTTTCTCAGTCCCCGAGTGATTGCTTTCAGGGAGGGATATTTCATGTGGTGCTGCCATTTGCCACAAAAAAGTCAATGCCAAAATAAGCAAATCTCCAGTCTTTGGGGTGAACCTCTCTGCCCTCCTGAGGGGCTTTTATATTTAAAGTATATATGCATGTGCCACACACACAAGCACACCTGCACACACACACACATATACATCCCAATACACATAAACATGCCCACGTACATTCATGAGCATACCCATGCTACCTTCGAGCAGGCCCATGCACACACGCAGGTGCAACTACATACTCATTCATACAAGCATGCAGACCCAGAACTGGAAACCCTGACCAGAGTCAGGCCTGGAGTGAAGCAGCCATTCTCACCCTTGCTGTCCCTGGTATAGTGGCAGCTGATGCTGCTTTTACTGCCAGGGCTACCTCCAAGAGCTGCTGTTCCCCCTGGGAGTGAGGTGACATTCTCTGATCTCTGGGAAAACTGTTTGCTTTTGCCTGCCCAGAGCCCTGCATGGTGCCTGAAGCCTGCTGGAGAAGCTTAGCATGCAGATCGGGGGATTTTCACGGCATCCACCGTGGGGCTGGAGGGATGGGGGTGGGTTGGCTTTAGATGTGGCCTTCTGGGTTTCACTGACTTTTCAAGGGGTGGGAGTCAGTTTGGGCCCATGGGAAGAGGGATAAGGGTGGGGCCGTTGGTGGGTGGTGGGAGTTGGAGGTGGGGGAGGAGAACTCGTTCAGTATGGAGTCCCTGAACTGCCCAGTGGCAGAGGCCAAGGGCACTGGTCCACCTCTGACAAGGCCGGCTAACACGAGGGGCAGAACCGAGAATTAAAGCCCATGTTCATTTAAAATGCTTACTAGGTTTTTAAAAATCACAAAAGCAGCACGTGTCTGTTAGAAAAGTGCAATAGTACAGAGAAGTAATTTCTATTTTTTCTTATTTTTTAATTTCTGTTTTCTTTCACAGAGAAATAATCTCCAAAGAAAAAGTGAAATCTCTCTTCCCACCCCTTCTCCCCACCCAACTCCAATCCCATCTCCCTGAGCTAAACATGAACAGCCTGCCGTGGATTTTTGTGTTCTTTTTCTATCATCATAGAAATGCACGTATGCATACATAGCTAGCTCTCTCTATTTTGCCCTCTCTTTACACAGAAAAGGGAATGAGACCCTATAAATGATTCCTCAACTTCTTTTTGCCCTTAAATATTGGGAACATCTCTCCAAGACAGTGTGCTTAGCTCAACCTCCTTCTGTAGAATGGCTCTAGGACGGTTCATTTAAACAGTCCATGCCAATGGACATTCAGGGTGTCTCAGGTCTGGCCCATGCACACCGTGCTATAACAAGCACCCAGATACGGGACTTTACATGCTCATGCTTTCATTCTGTTGTGCAGAGCATCCAAACTGGGATTACTGGTTAAAACTGTCTGTCTTAAATTTAAACCTATCTTGCCAAATTATTTTCCCCAAGGTGGTAGAAATGAACACTTCTACTAGTCCTGTTTCCTGCATCCTCACTAACAGTGGATGTTGTTATTCTATTTTCATTTTTGCCCACGTGATAGATGAAAATAGCATCTTTGTTTTGATTTTCTACCTATCAGTTGTTTGGTATGTTCGTTGGCAATTTGCTTATCCTCTTTAACAAACTGTCCATACACTGTTCCTATTCATTATTTGGATTGTTTGTCTTTTTTATGTCAGTTTGGGGGAGTCTTCGCATATTTCAGGAATTACCTTTTTGTCTGTCACACATGGTATAAATATTGAGTTATTAAATAATAGGATGTTATTTGTCTTTTGAATTTGTTCATAGTGTTTCTTCTGTAGGAAAATTCTTAATTTTTAGATAATTCAGTCTATCTACTTTTTTCTTTTTTTTCTTTTTTATTTTGAGAGTGTGTTTATTAAAGCTGGGGACAGGGAAACAAGAAAGAGCCTAGGACACAAGAAGCAACAGGGCAGAGATTTGACGGGCTGCTTTGGCTCCCTAGAAACGTTACAGGAAAGAAGTGAGCCCAGGCGGGGCTGCTGTCAGCTCCCTGGAGGGTCAGAAAGGGGGGCCTCAGGGATTGGTTCAGGGGGTTAGGCCCGGATGAGCTGCTGCTGCCCATTTCTCCCCTGGTTGCAAGTCTGGTGGGGCCCCTTAGAGTTCAGGAGATTCGTGCCTGTGGGGGACGAGGAGGGGGACTGGAAAGGCGTGTGCATGTTCCCTGGAAAGAGAGCGTGTCATGGAGGGAGAGCGTGTCGTCTACTTTTTTCCTAATGGCTGTGGGCTTTCTGCCGCCTTAAGGGTCTTCTTCACTGTTTGGTTATTTAGCTAAGGTTTATTATAATATTTTTATTGATTTTTACATTTATATTTTAAGTTAATCTGGCATTTACTTTAGTGTCTGTCATGAAGTAAGAGCCTCATTTTGTTCTATTTTATATAAATAGCCATTTATGTCAACACTATGCCAAACCGTCTTTTCCTCAGTGAATTAGAACGCCAATTTGTCATATACCGAGTTCTTATATTATTTCTAGGTTATATTCTGTCCCACGATCTGTTTGTCTTATGCTCAGCCAGTACCATGTTGTTTTTGAGTATAGTGAGAGTTAGCTGTAATAATTAGCAAGGCAAGTCTCTTCCATTGTTCTCTGCTTTCTTTTGGGGGTCGGGGTGTAGAGGGAATAGGCAGAGGCAGGGCTCTTTTTAGATGTTTGTTCTTCTGAATGAACTTTAAAAAATCCACTTTGCGAAGATGAAAGCAGAAAGGGAGAAAATGAGAGTTGTTCCCTGTGGAAGGGCGTTCGCGTTAGTCAGTCCGTGGTGGGTGTGGGAGTGCAGCTCCTGCCTCTACAGGGGCAGTTCAGTTGCTCACCGGCCTTGTGACCCCGTGCGTACCTGGCAGTGAGGTGAAAAAGGCGAAGGCAGCTTTAGTTTGAGCTTAGAACTTTCCCTTTGTAGAATATTGTGGTGGTTTCCCCTTGGAAAAGAGACACAAATTCCTATTAGGTTTATAGGATTTGGTAACGATGTTTTGGTTTAAAACATGCAGTGGATCAGAGATAACTTTGTGTTGACTAACATGCTTCAAAAAACACCACGTACGTGCCTCTTTGGGGATGTAGGTAAGCTTTGCTTGTTTGTTTGTTTGTTTTTAAGAGATACCAAGAGGTAGTGTAGCTGGACAGGAGGGCGTGAACGTTTAACATCTCATGAGCTACCGCCAAACTGCCCAGCCCTCCCTGGGGCCACCCCCCCAGGCTCTCGGCATCGCCTTCGCCCTGTCCATACCCCCTGCATGGTTCTTGGGCAGCGTGAGGGTGGCTCATGGTACCGCTGTTTGCGAGAGCTCTTATAGGGAGGGGGTGGCCAGCGAAGAGTTGACACAGTGCTCCTGCAGCCCACCCCCATACCCTGGCCCCGTTCAGCCATCCCCAAAGCACAGATCATACTAAGTAGGAGGTACCGGCCTCGGATTTCCCTCTAGTTCTCTTTCCTGTTCACAGAAACCTCCCAAGTCTAATGTTTTTCAGCAGTACTTTGTGTGCGAGAAATTCTTCCCTGGCATCATCTTCTCTCTCACACACACTTGCACACTCACACACTCACACACTGCTTTAGAAGTGCATGCCGTGTGGCAGTGCCCTGGGAGTGCAGAGCTGGATTCCAGCCCTGGCTTTGTCCCTTTTTAAGAAATCTATATTTAACCAGTTTGGCCCTAAAGGGAATTAGCTAAGCCAGGGCTCCAGGGAGGGCCAAAGGCTTGGGATTGCACCAGGGGTTCTGAATCTGGAGTCCAAGAGTAGACCCCGGGGAGTGTGTGAACCTCCAAAACTGCCTGGGGCAGCGTGTGGGTTTAGGGGTGCTGCTTTTAACTGGGCCTCAGAGCAGGTGTGTGACCACTGACCACCCCCCCACCCACAAAAAAGTTAAGAACCACTGCCACAAGCACAGAATAAGTAGCTGTTTCAAAAGTAAGCAGAGTAAAGGAATGGCATTCTAGAACCTAGGGAGGGGCTCTTAACAAAAAGGGATGGAGGGAAACTCTATGTGAACTTGTGTGTGACTGCGCCTTCTGAGACTCGGACACAGTGATTGCACTGGGTCTCCCAAGGGTTCACAACTTCCAAATTTAAGAATCACAGATATGGGGACTTAATGATGTTAAGGTATTCATGTCATCTGAGAGGGAAGATATTTCTAATAGTGATTGTTTTTCAGGATATAAATACATTGATTTCATGGTAGAAAGTCTGAAAAAATCTTCTGGAAATCTCCTAAAAATCACCTATAATCCCAACATCCAGAGGTAATAACGTTTTAAAAAAAGTTTTATTCAGGGCGTCTGGTGTCTGTCTGTGTCCCTCATTCTCTCCCCGTATACGTGCGTGTGTGTATGAGCAAACCTGGAGTCATACTGATTTTGAACACGACTTTTCTACTTATTATTTTATGAACACTGTCTCCTGTTGTTTTCTAAAACTGTCTTATGTGATTTCAACCAAATGTCACATAGAAGCCTAAAATATAAAATAGATGAAAGATGAGAAGTTCTAGCTAAAGCACAGGATAGGAGGGCATGCACAGGGAGAGAATAAACAATTTGAAAGCCTCTGCTCTAAAAACATGAGTTTTAATGGCAATGTAGTATTCTATTACATGGATGTGTAGGGTCAGATTTAGCAAATGAAAATATAAGATGTCCAGGTAAATTAGAATTTCAGATGAACAATGAATACTTTTTTTTTTAAAGGTTTTATTTATTTATTTTTAGAGAGGGAAGGGAGGGAGAAAGAGAGAGAGAGAGAGAAACATCAATGTGCAGTTGCTGGGGGCCGTGGCCTGCAACCCAGGCATGTGCCCTGACTGGGAATTGAACCTGTGACACTTTGGTTCGCAGCCCACGCTCAATCCACTGAGCTACGCCAGCCAGGGCTACAATGAATACTTTTTTAATCTGACTATATTCCTATTTGAATTTTAGATAAGCAATGAACAGTTTGTAGAATAAGTGTATTGCCTTCATTATTTGAGACATGCTAAAAGTCATTTGTTGTTTATCTGAAATTCCGACTTAACTGGGCATCCTCTATTTCACGTGGCAATCTTGTGATACTCCATAGTTCACCTAACCAAGCTTTCACTGTTGGACATTTAGATTGTTTTTTCCTATGTTTTACTGGTATGAAAAATATGGAGTGGTATATCTCTGCACCCACATCTTCATATGCTTATTATTTTAAAACACCCTAGAATTATCATTGCTAGACCAAAGGTTAGAAACATTTTAAAGACTTTTGAATTATTTGCCAGTTTGTTTTCCACGGAGGAGTCTACTCTTAAAAGCTGTGTATGTGAGTGCTTGTTTTGGGAGAGGTCAAATAGGCAGTGGTCCATTAGCAGCGGTTTATGATGGCTTGTCTTGCTGCCCTGGTGAGACCCTGAGACATAAAGCTTCAAGGCTGGCAAGTTTGATCCACGGGGTTCAGGGTAGCCAACAGGGCTGGTCAGCCCACCAGCATCGGGGTGCTTGGGGTCAGGGGTCAGGGTGGCCGAGGCAGGGTAGAAATGTGTGAGACCATCAAGGAGAAGAGGCCACAGTGACAGATCTCACCCAGGAGAAGCAAAAAGAAGCTGTGAGGAGCTGGGCTCATTGTGAAGCATTCTTTTTAGTAAGCAGCCTGTGTTCCATAAAGACAACCATTCCAAGCAGAGGAGAGGAAAAGTCTCACAGGGTTTCTTTCTTCCACTTAAAAAAATAAAAATGACATAAACATCGTAATAACCAAAAGGATGGAAAATCACCCATAATCTCTCCATCCTGACAAATCGCTGTTTTTATTTTTCAGTATGCCTTCCTTCCTCGTCGCAGCCCACAATTTTTACATGTCTGCAATCACAGAGTATGTGCAATTTTGATCCTGCTCTTTCCTCCTGTTATTGAGCAAGCATTTTTCTGTGCGGCTACAGAGCTTCCAGAGCTGCTATTGTGAGTTATTTTTTCTCAATTTCACAGGTAGTAATTATTCATTAAGACAAATTAGAACATCCACGTAAACAAAAAATGGAATCACAATGCACATATTAATTTGTAGCCTGCCTTTTTTCACTGAACTGTGTATGGTGAATATCTTTCTTTGTATAACAGAATATATTTCTGCATCTTTAGAAATAATTGCAATGTATTGTATTGAAGGAGTGTACCATAATTCATTGACCTAATTCCCTATGACTGGAAATCTATGAGTTTTTTTCCTCCACAATCTTTTGCTGTTATAAATGGAACCCATTTATAATAATTTCCTTAGGACAGATTTCTGAAATTGAATCATAGGTACACATCTTTTTCAGACTCTTGATACATACTGGTAAATTTGCCTCTAGAAGATTTATACCAGGTTATACTCCCTCTAATGACACATAAGAGTGTACTTATTTCCCCACAGCCTATATCAATTATTGTAAATGGTTGCCAAATATTCTTTTCAGTTGATGGAACATAATTTACTTATTTGTTTCCCGACTGTTGACATTTGGATTGTTTTCAAATGTCCAGTCTTATAAGTAAGACCTTCACCAACATCTTGGTGCCTAATCATTGTCTATAATTAGTTGTATGATTAAAATAGGAATCCTAAACGAGAAGGCATATTTACATGCCACTCCCTCCTTCCAAAGGTTAAATTGAACTCCTCTGGCCCTGACTGGTGTGGCGCAGTGGGCCGGGTGTCATCCTGCAAATGGAAAGGTCACCGGTCCGGCACATGCCTGGGTTGTGGGCCAGGTCCCCTGTTGGGGGCGTGCGAGAGACAGCTGATCAATGTTTCTCTCGCATATCTGTTTCTTTCCCTCTCGTCCTCCCACCCTTCCCCTCTCCCTAAAAATAAATAAATAAAAAATATATTTTTAAAATTTCATTCTTCTTGGTATATGGAAGATTCGGGCCTCAGCTGACACCGTGCCTTGGGTCGGAGAAGGTGATGGACAGAATGAAACAGAAAAGGCCATCTGTCAAAAGATGCAGCACTGGAAATGTACTGCCAGACAGTTTTCCAAAAGGGTACTAATTTAATTACCATTCCAGTGGCTTAAAAATAATTTAATGTAATATTCAAAGGTATTAGTCAAAGAAGAAAAGCACTAGCCACCATTAACCCACGATGATGTCATTCCCCACAAAGAACTGTTCCAATGAAACATTTATGTCTGTCCCTCCCAGACTGAGAGCCAGCGTGCCCATCCGCCCAGCACATATACTTGGTGGGAGCCATCAGTGGGGCTCCCAGGTCACCCTGTTTCTTGCAGTTCCCCCATTCTAGAGATCTTTCATATTCCTACCTCCTGTCCACACCTCAAGACCCAGTGGGAGGAAGTACCATTTTGATGATGATCAGAGCTGTTCCTCCAGTTCCTGTGGAACCGGGGTCTCTGGGGCACAATGTCTGCACCTTGTTGATGTGACAAACACCCCTGCGTACCTACTGTGTGCCAAGCACAATGGTGGGTCACTTAGGAAGAAGCTGTTGGGGGTCCTTCATGATCTGCAATAAATGCATCCTGGAGACTGATGGAGTGAATGGGTGTTGTCACAGATCATTTAATGTTCAAGGTGGAAGAGGCCTCGGAGATCATCCTGCTCAACCTCCTCCTTTTATACAATCATTTAGTGAGGGCTCTCATGGGCCAGATACAATGATTGCATTTAATACGCAACACCCCTGGGCAGTAAGTCTCATTACGTCCTTTCGTAGCTGTGGGAACTGCTGCGCATGGAGGTTAACTCAGGTGCTCCAGAATGGTTTGTGGGCTAGCCTGACAGTCCTCTTCAACATTCCTTGGCCTGCCTGCTCCTGTCAACCAAGTTATTATGTTAAGCACTTGACACCAGGGACTGCAGAAAAGCTTTAAAAAAAAAAGCTTCAAATGATCAAAACGGGGAAAAAATGCACCAAATGCTAGTATGCCTGAGTGCCAGCCTCTTCAGGGTATTCTTCCATGGTCGGTGCCTACAGTCCAGGTGAGGTTAGTGGCCCTTGACCAGGGTTTGCTTCTTAGTCCCGACCCCCCACTCTGTTTTCAATCATCAGGTCTGTGCTTTGGGGAGAAATCACATTGGCATCCAAGCATCACCTAAACAGGATTCGCTTCCAACGGCACTCCCCACCTCCACACTAGGGCTCAGCCCCCGGCACTGCTGCACTCCTCCTCCACTCTGAAGGGGAGCAGAACACGCAGGCCCTGAATACGCCACTTGGTATATTGATTATTTTGAGCTGGAGGCACTGGAACAACAGCAAATGTGGGGACAGCCTTTCTCTGAACTCCCTCATCTGCCTAAAGATAGATCCTCCAAAAGGAACTCACTTGTCATTGAGTCCCCTCCCCAGAGTTTCATCAACCAGGGGAAGAGTGGCCCTTTTCACAGGAGAGGGAACTCGCACCACACCCAGACAGACACGTGGTAACAAACTGTCATCCCGCCCCTCTATTCTTCTCGGAGCCCATCCCTCTTTCCGAAACACCACTTACTCTCCCCCTCGGGACCGGCATTCCTCTCCCCTTCCCCTATTAAGATGGTATGTAATCCTGACTTCTAAGCCACCTCGGGGAATTACTTATTTTTCCACAGTATCTCCCATGTATACATGCAGTATACATATTAATAAACTTCTGTTTTTCTCTTGTTAATCTCTTATTGCAGAGGTCTAAGCCAAGGGCTCAGAAGGGTGAGGGAAAATTATTTTCCTCCCCAGCAACTTCCCTTCCCTTCCTCTCCATCAGAAATAGCCTGCTCCTGGCTGATACTTCTGCCCCCAAATGTTATAGCTGAGAAAGGGCTTACTTTACATCAGTTTATTTATCCCTGAGATTCACTCTGAAGATGACAATATGTAGCTCAACTTCTTTATCTTAGGTAGAGAATTAAGGTTCATCTGTTTTTTTAAAAATAACTTTTATAAAAGATTAATACTTATTTATTAAAAAATCAGACTCGTGTAAAATAAGTTGTAAAATTCTTCAGTCTTCCTGTTCATTCCCATGCCACTTTCTGGAGATGACTACTGTTGAGCAGTTTGCTGTGTATTTTCCCACATATTACCTATGCATTTACATATGCATGTCTTTATGAACTGTTTGTACAAAATGAGTAATGCTATGCATATATAACTATTCCTTCTAACGTTTGTTTAGCATTCTACTGTAAGGATAAACTATAATTTATTTAACTAGACCTCTACTACTAGTTAGTCATTTATTTCCAGCATTTGAATAAATATTAATGTAATTAATATACTTGTACATTTTATGTACTCATGTGAGCTTAATTACAGAGTTAATGCCTAGGAATGTAAGACAATCATATAAGGTGCATACTGGGACCATCCCAGGAAAACCAGGTATGGGTTCACCTAAAAACGGAGCTGCCACTGAGTCAAAAAGAGCATTTAAAACTCTTACGTCATCAGACAGCCTTGGTCGTGCCCATGTATAATCCACCGACATACAGGAACTCTGGTTTCTTCCAACTTTAAAAATACTGAGCGCTATACTCATAATTGTTTTTGAATATGCCAGATAAATTAGCAAGAAATTGTATTTTTTAAAATTTGTATTTATTTAAGAATCAACAAGGTTGAACAGCTTTCATTTATTATTGGTCTTTTGTATTTCATATTTTTACAAATTACTTGTTTATGTCCTTTATGTACATTTAAAAAATTATTGGTACTTTTCCTATTGATTTGTAAGAGCTCTTTGCATATTAAAGAAGTTAGTCTTTGTTGGCGTATATTTGGCTAATATTGTTAACCTAGGGTGATGTTTTTATTTTGAATTTGGGTGTTTTCAGCCTTAAAAAGTTTTAAGTCATTATCTGCAGGTTTTTGACATTACATTTGGATTTTATGTCTAAGATTGTAAAAAAATAACCGATTTTTTCTTTATGCTTTTTAAATTTTTTAAATTTTAATTTTTATTTATTTATTTTAAAGCTTTATTTATTTATTTTTAGAGAGAGGGGAAGGGAGGGAGAAAGAGAGGGAGAGAAATATCAGTGTGTGGTTGCCTCTCATGTGGCCCCCACTGGGGACCTGGCCCACAACCCAGGCATATACCCCAACCAGGAATCAAGCTGGTGACCCTTTGGTTCGCTGCCCGTGCCCAATCTGCTGAGCTACACCAGCCAGGGCAATTTTTTAAATGTTTAAAATTTCGAGCCACCTAAAATTTATTTTGGTTTAAAAAATGAACTCAGCTTTATTCATTTCATGTTAGTCACTTTATAAACGATTTCTATTGATTGATTTTGAAAGAGAGAGAGACTCTCTCTCTTTGTTTCCATTTTGTTTCTCTCTCTTTGTTTCAAATCGAGAGAGAAACATCGATTTGTTGTTCCACTTAATGATGCACTCAATGGTTGCTTCCTGTACATGCCCTAACTGGGGATCGAACCTGCCATCTTGGCATATCAGGAACCACACTGTAACCAACTGAGCTACCTGAACAGGACTCTAGTCACTTTTTGGAACATCATTCATGGAACGTCATTCATGTTTCTCCCATGCCCCTGCCATCTGAAGTACAACTATATCTTATGCCAACTCTCCATTAGTTCTTGTGCCTATTTCTGACCTCTCTCTTCTCTTTGTCACTCTCTTTGGCTGTATACCAGTGGTACCGTGCCGTATAAAGTCTTCAGTCTTTTATATGTCTTAATATCTGGTAAGTCAAGTTCCTTATTTTATTAATTTTTTTTTTCACATTCTTCGCCCCCCCCCCCCCACGATTGTTCACTGGTGTTCAAACTGTTGCAGTGGAACCCTTCCCCACCCCACCCCACCCCCACCACAGTTGTTATTTAATTAGATTGCATTAAATTTATAGATGAGTCAGGGAGGGCTATATGAAGAACATATATAATATTTTGTATATGAAGACCACATATAATAAATGGTTTATTTAGGTTATATTACAAGCATGACATAGTCATTGTGTTGTTGCTCATCAGCAGTTACGGTTCAGTGCACTGTGCAAAAACTGCGGTGGATGTGGTGCATGACACCGCATTTCCACGATGCCAGCACAGCACCTTCCATGCGCCGTGAGTGGGTGATTAGTGTCTCTGATTTCTCATTGAGTAAAACTGCGTGTGTGGCATATCTCAGAAGTAATCAAAAGGCTCTATCCATTGAAAATGTTGGTATTATTCCTGCTTCCAGATTTTATGGCCAATTTTTATGTTGTACCTGGATAAAATGCTGGGCTGCAGGGAGAGGGGCCAGTCCCAGGGGCATGGTCCCTCTTAAGGGGATAAGTTGCACCTGCCCCAGAGGTGGCCCTCGAAGAAAGTTACTTAAGGCCCGTTGCTTTTTTCCAGTTATCCTACCCCTTCTCTCTCTGTCTCTCTTTTTTTTATTAATCTGATTTTAAAAGTTGCCTCTGTTGTGTCCTCTCCTATCAGCGGATCAAACCTGTTTGATTATTAGTCATGAACCACAGGTAAAGTACTTCTGTACTTGGCCCACAATGCCAATAAGGTACCGCATCGGCTACGACTCTGACTTAGCTCTTTGTTTGAAAAGTGTTATAAACTGAGGTGCCCAGCCCACGATCCGGGTCTTGCTGAGTTCTAATGGGTTGAATTGCATCCTGACCCCGCTGGTCCTGACCTCAGTGGGTGAGGCAGGAGGCTGTTGCCACCCTTGAAATAATCAGACTGTATGTGTTCTACATGTTACATGGCCCGTTATTCTTTTTATTTTTCCAGTTAATATCTGACAGGGTCAAGTTCAATAGATTCTGAAATGAAGCACCTGAAGTGCAATGCTAGTGTACAAATGTTGACATACTACAGCCGCGTGACTAGACCAGAGCAGGTAGTGACCTGTACCATGTGTTGGCCAGCAGGGTCGTGCCGGGGCCTGGGGAGCCTTGGGCTCGTCCTGCCTCTGCAGTTTGTCCCGCTGGCTTCCTTTGGCCCAGCTGCCCAGCATGGCAGTGTTGTTTGAGGGGGTGGAACTGACACAAAGACAAGAACTTGAACAGGAATCGGCTTTGTCTCCCCTTTGTTATGATTGCAGCAAAGTCCGTCAGGACCTTGATGGTGTCCCTGGCTGGGGAGACCGAGGAGGGCCCAGGCTGGCCCAAGAAAGGTTGGTTGTGGGCTTTTTTTAGTCTGAGTAACACAAATTCTTGTACTTTTCATTTTTTCCATAGTCTTCCTAGCCATAAGCCGAGTCATGCCCATGTCAGGCCAAGAGATGACAGCACTGGGCAAGTCTCCGCCCGAGGCACGAACAGAGGCTCTGAGGCCTGAGCCCGGGAGGGAGGCGGCCTCCAGGCCGCACTTGTCGGACCTGGTTGTGTTCTGGGTGCCAGAATCCAGCTTCCTTTGGAGCTGAGAGACTCCTTTGGAAGGGGTGGGTGCCCGGCACACGTGGGCCCCGGAGTCATCTGAAGGCACACAGAGGAAGCTTTGTGCTCAGGCTCTGCAGCCAGACAGTCGCAGATCTAGTCCCAGCCCAGCCACCCAGCAGCTGTGCGACCTTAGGCGTGTCGTTTTATCTCTCTGGGCCTCCGTTTCACCTCTGTAAAATGAGAATAAGAGCATCTACTTGGCAGGGCTGCTTGGCGTTAGAAATAAGCATCTAGCCTAGCACCCCACTTCTCGTCAAGCTGGGTGAGGATTGTTGCAGATCCTCTACAAGCAGTCAGCATTGGCTCATTTCTGCAGGAAAGGCCTAATCTTTCCTCATGCTCTGCAGAGGCGTGGTTGGCAGGGCAAGGCAAGGTTCTGGTACCCTTCACAGACTGAGGAATGCTCTACTCCAGCTACATAAGCTGATAAGCAAATAGAAACCGAGCTGCTACACCACATGTCCCCAGCATGGACCAACCTTAGAGTCTCTCTGTCCCTTGATGGCCTCTGGGCTGGGCAGAACGTAGGAACTGAGACCTGGGGAGCTTGATTCAACCTGGAATCCCCCTGGATTGAGCAGAGAGCATCTGGAATGGTGAGGCTGATGCCTTGTCCCAGCCTTGGACAGAGGACCCTATTTGGCTGAGACCCCTAAGGGAATGCGCAGTGCACACAGCTCTTCCTGGTGAGACCAGTAATGCCATGAAACTGTGAAGTCATCAGCACTCCTGGAAGAGTCAGGTCATTGTGGGAAATGTAACTGGAAGCCCACGGTGAGCTTCCCAGGCAGCCCCTACCCTGGACTCCTGAGTGTGTAATTGAACTAGCACCTCCCTGGGCCTGTGGGAATAGGTGGTGCATGGCGGTGGTTTCCATAGCAGCCCTGGAAACTCTAGCTGAGATGCAGTCGGCTCTGCTAATGGTGAAGCTCCCGGTCAGTACAAACAGAGGCCGGACATCAGACTCACAGTGAGGGTCCTTGGGAAGGGAATCAGGGGAGACCAATAACTAAGGCCCCTCCTAGTTCTTGGTCCTGTGATTTCACTGGCCATGGCCAGCAGCTGCTCACCATCCCGCACCTGTACGAAGTAGCGGCTCAGCCTTGGGAACACACTGGAACCTCCTGGAGAGCGTGAAGGACTCCTGGGGCTTGCGTCCCACCTCCAGAGATCTTGATGTAATCGGTCTTGGGAAAAGCCTGGACATCAGGATTTTAAAAGTCTCCCAAGATCATTCTAATGTGTGGCCAAGGTGGAGAACCACTGGTAAAAGGCAGGCGAGCTAATAATAATTAATAATTAAAAGGGGGCAGGGGAGGTAGGAGAGGATAAAGGGGGAATAAATGGTGATGGAAGGAGACTTGACCTGGGGTGGTGAAGACACAATACAATATACAGATGATGTATTATAGAATTGTACACCTGAAACATGTAATGTTATTAACCAATGTCACCCCAATAAATTCAATACATAAGAAAAAAATTAATAATTACAATTTACGTGCCAGATACTGTGCCAAGCACATTAGCTACACTATCTCCTTTAATCTTCCCAAGAATCCCCATTTTTCCAGATGAAGAAGCATGCTCAGGAAGGGCAAGAGAGCAGTGAGCACTGGCATTCAGGCTGTCAGATTTCAAAGCCCAGGCTGGTAACCCTCTAATAACTGGCTCGGAGGCAATGTAAAAAGGAAGATGGGGACATGTCTGGGGCAGACCGCTCAGGCACCCTGGATACCCTCAGTGAGTTTCTCCTGCACCCAAGCTGAGGTTCCGGGCCCTGTGCTGCCCCGGCATGGGGGTAGGAGGAACACTGGCAGGCTGGTGGGGCTGGCTACTTCCCCAGAGCCCACTGACTCATGGGGAGGCCCTGGGAGACCTGCCCGTTCATTTGGGAGAGGTGGAACCTGAGACTTTGTGCTCAGAGAGATGGTGAATTACGTGCTTAGTTTCCCAGCTCTCGTAATGAATGGCAGTCTTTCAACTTGGGACACAGCCTCAGATGAGATTTGGGTCCCAGGGGAGTGGTGGAGACTCACATTTTGTTCAGCAGGTGTTTTGGGTTTAAAGCAGACTCAGAAAAAAAAGTCAGGAGGCTTTTTCCATAAAATAGGACCAGAACCTTTTTATTTGTAGTTCCATTGAAATTTAGCAAAAGGCAAACCCAGCAGGTACCTGTTTTACTGGCAGTAAAAAGAAATTGGACAGCAGTTATTTAAAAGGAGTCTGAGTTGTTTAAACCTAAAATGGAGGGGTACATGTATGTTTTAAAAGGAAGTTTACAAGGCTCGGGGATTTGGGTTGAATGGTTTTTGATGAACATGACATGGAAAATATTTTCCTTTCTCATTTTAAACCTTCCCCTTTGCTGTTTGTTTTCTAAATTTAGAAGTCAGGGAAAAATATGCAAATCTAGCTAGAAAAAAAAAACATCCAGCAAGTCAGGCAAGTTTCAAAGTTTAATTGAAGTGATGGACTGAAAATAAAACTCTCCAAGATGAGCGATAATTCAGTTCTTCCCTTTTATAGAGCAGAGTCATTATTTCAGCTTAAACCGTTTCAGATGTGATTGACCTTATTGCACATGGAAGTGCGGGCTCTGGCACTTCCCAAGAGAACAAAGCCTGGAGAGGAGGCAGCTGCCTAAATGTCAGCCAAGAATGCTCAGCAAGAGGCTGGAGGGCAGTGGGAGTTTCACCAGGTTGTCATTCCTCGTCTCCCCAACCTTGTTCCTGGCCGTGGCAAATCCAGGGCCTCTTAAGCCAGGGTTCAGATGGAAAGCTCCGTCCTCTCCCCAAGCCAAAGCCTGACCACAGACCTGTAGGCTGGGAATGCACCACCTGTCTCTGGGCTCGAGTCACTGGGCCACATGCCAGACACCAGCCTGGTATCTTGGGATGAATGGCTGCCACCTACACCATGTCACTGGGATTGGGAGCTCCTTTTGTTTCTTACTGTTTGAGAATGGTTGTCTGTTCATTGAAAGGACTGAAGGCGGACATTTCTGAACTTTTGGTCATTAGAAAAGAACATTCAAGCTAGTTTAAGAAAATAGAATAGACAGATAGATAGATTTAAAGAAAAAGTAAGTTTGGAATGGGTATGACTGACTCCAGGGACCCAAAACAGTATCATTTGAGCGCTTTCTTTCCATCTCTTGGCTCTGTTTCTTCTTGGTTTCATTCTCCAGATAATATTTTTTTCTTTTTTTCAATTAAGATAGAATAGACCTACAACATTTTGTTAGTTTCAGGTGTACAACATAATGACTTAATATTTATATATGTTGCATAATGATCACCACAGTCTCATTAACATCCACTACCACACATAGTTACAAATTTTTTCCTTGGGATGAGGATTAAGATCTACTCTCTCAGCAACTTTCACATATATTGTACAATACAGTATTGTCAACTATAGTCACCATACTGTACATTACAGGGACAAGCTTTCTCCATGTAATTGGTAAGGAGATTCTTGCCTGTCAAACTCAGCAGTGCTGATAAAAAGAGCTCACCTTATAGGGAAGTCTCAGGGAAGATTCTGATTGGCTCAGAGTGAGTCAAGTGACCATTCCTGAACCAGTCCCTGTGTCAGGGAATGCAGTGATAGGATTGGCCTAGCCCGGGTCTTGTGCCCACCCCTGTGGTAGTGATTGAGGTATTGGTCGAACAGGGAACAGTGATTGACAGCCCTGCCAGGAGCATGTGAGGGGTAAGAAGATCCCTCCTATGGCAGGTAAAACCTGCCTTGCCACCTCTTTGGTCCGTCTCAGTCCCAAGTGTTGCATTAGCCAAGAGTGTATGTGTGAGGAGCTGGGGAGCAGGATGCTTGAGGTCAGGACAGCTCATCATTCATGCACTCATTAGCTGTTGATTTTGAGTCCCACGATCACTCAGTCTCCATTCTGGTCTTCGGGACCCAGCATTCAACAAAACAGACAATTCATGTCCTGGTGAAGCTTATACTCTTAAGGGAAGAAACAGTCAAGAAGACAAATAAGTCAAATACACATAGAATGGCACACAGTGCTCTGTGAGGAAAAATAAAGCAGGGCAGGAGGATAGGGAATTGAGAGTGGGGTTAGGGCCACAGTTTTACAGATGGTGGTGGGAAAGGCTCACAGAGGACACCACATTTGAGCAGCACCCTGCAGGGGTGAAGGAGGGAGTCATGCAGATATCTGGGAGAAGAGCCTTCCAGAAAGAAGGCAGGAGGAACAAAAGGGCTAAGGGGAAGGGTGCCAGCCGGCTCAAGGAACATTAGGAGGTGAGTGTGGCTGGAACAAAACCAGGGAGGGGACAGTGGTACAAGCTGAGTCCAGTTGGGTGACAGGGTATGCACCCACAGTCTCCCGTGCCACTGTGAGCTTGGGGCCCTGTACCCTGAGGGACAGTGAAAACCATGGAACATGAGGTGAAGTGGCAGAGGCTCCATTTGTTTGCTGTTTTCTCCTCAATCCATTATCAGTAACCTGAGAGCCAGAGACAATATTTAGGTATTCAATCATTCATTCATTTACTCACTCATTCGTTCATTCCTTTATTCAGCAAACCCCTCCTCAATACCTACTGTAATGCCAGGTGCTGGGAGCTCAAAAATGAGGAGCCCACCATCTCGTGGAAAAGAAAGAGAAGTAAATACAGATGTCAGCACCATGTAATATAAAAGCTCCACAAAGAGCCTCAAGTGCCCTCACTGCCTGCAGAATGGGCAGCAGTGCAAGCCCCCTCAGTGGCTGCAAGCCCCCCTCAGTGGCTGCAAGCCCAGGATCTTGGGTCTCTTAGGCTGATCCAGATATAGCTCCTCATGGTCCCACAGCCTGAAGCCAAAGGATGCATCTACCCCTCACGTGCTCATATGCTAAGTAAGCATCGGGGTGGCAGAAGAGGGTAGCAGCAACACACTTCCCCTTCAGGATGGGGAGAAGGAGAACAGCGTTCATGGGTACCCAGTCCATGGTGCCCGCACCGTTTCCGTACTCCTGCCCCAGCTGGAGTTGGGGTGGGGTGAGCTTCCATGGCCAGTCCTCCAGCCACCTGTGCTCTAAGGTTGGGGATGAGGGGGTTTCTTCGTGATCCTCCATGGCCTGCCTTGGGGGAGGAAAGGGCCACATTTCTAGATTCCTCTTCTGAGGGTCATGTTGCTTTGTGTTTATCTCTGTCTTCATAGCCTCTTGCACAGTGTCTGCACTTACTGGACTTTCAGTCACTATTTGTTGACTCTAGTGGGATGCCCACAGAATACCACTTGTGGATACCCAGGGTAGGGATCTAAATCACACCGAGGGGCATGGGGAGGGCATCGAGGACACCTGGGTTGGTGGCTTGGAGGACCCAGAGGATGGGACTGCCCATGTCTGCAACGGGCAGTGCAGGAGAAGCAGCTGCTTTGGAGATCAGTGAGGGATTTGTGTTGCGGTGTAGAGTTAGAGGTACCCATGGGACGTCCAAAGGCCTAAGTCTCCAGATCTAAGAGCAGGGCCAAAGGGAAAGGCGAGTTGGAGAGCTGGAAGGAAATGAGCTACAGTATGGGCGTGGGAACAGGGGCTAGATATCCCAGGGAGAAGAGCACTGGGGGGTGCCTGGTGTGAGGCCAGGAAGGCGCTGGATGGAAAGGAAGTAACAGCCCTGAAGAGGTCACATCCCGCCCTTCCTCAGTGTTCCGTCTACTTAGCTGGCACAGGGCCAAGCAGTGTTCCAGCTCCGAACCCCGAGGACTGCTGGGTCAATGTGAATGCAGAGTTGAGACCTCTGGGAGGAGGCGGGCCTAGTGTTCCCATGGCACCCTTCTTCACAAGTTGTCTCCCCAGTGAAGGGTCTAAGCTTGGAGGAGGGTTGGACTGTCATGGACTATGGGTCGGGGGGCGGGAGCAGCAGATGTTTCCTGACAGCATCTTTGGGGTGTCTGGCTCAGTTCTGAGGCCCCGCGAGGAACTTCTGTAGAGAGCACTGGCTGGAGCAGGTGCTCTTGCATGGCATTCGCTGTGGTCCTGAGGAAACTTTGAAAGAAGGTAGCAGGCTTGGGCATCAGGGAACAGTCCCAGAAGTCTTCTTCCCCCTTCCTGACACATGAATGGTGCTCAGCAGAGCTTTGTCAAATGAATGGGTGGATGGATGAATGAGTGAATTCAAGCATTTGTAAGCAAATGGATGAATGCTCCGGTGCGTTGGAACTCCCAGAAGCTTACCCTAATGCCTGGCGATGGGTGATTCTCTGTCAGTGTTTATTGGGTGATGGTAAGTATGAGATCACAGAGTGACCTTAAACCCTAACTAAATCAATGTTCTTTCCCACAGTCAAAGGATAATTAAGTGGGATATTCTCCCTTTGAGAGCTTCTGCAGTTTTTCCTTTATTTTAGCTGCTCAGCCATCAGCTGGCAGCTGCTGTCTATCTCCCTAACCCTGGGCTGGAAGGACGAGGGGAAGAGTTAACACCCATTCTTTTCCTGGATGGGAAAGGCACAACAGATCTCTCGTTCTCACTCTCAAAGCTAGGCAGCGTAGGTCCTCCCGGCTATCCAGGGTTCACGTCAGAACATTCTCCTGCCCTCCTTCCCTCCCTCCCTCAGTCTTTCCTGAAATGGATTTTGAGCCCATGGGAGCTCTGCTACATCTGTCCAGCCCTTGGCATGGTACCCACTTAGAATATCTCAGTGCAGCAGCTGTAGCCGTTGCCACCCCTGAGCACAGAGGCCCTGAGCATCTGAGTCTACCACAGGGCTGGCTGGACCACACGAGGAAATCTCCCTCGCTGGTTCTGACCTCGGGAGCTCAGGGACTGGCTCCTAGGACAGGGTGAAACTGGGAGGTGGGAACACTACAGAATGGCACCCTTTAAGGAGACCAGCGCTCCCAGGAGCCTTCTGCATTCCTGTCTGGTGAGGTTGGGAGCTGAGCCCTCCAGGGACCATGGAGGCCCTGGGCTGTGGTGGATGTTCCCCGTCTCACTCAACACATCAGTTTCTTGTCCCCCAGGCCCAGCTGCCTTCCTGGGACCACCTCTGCAGGGACCAGGCCTGTGACAGAGTCCTCCTGCTGGGGTTCTGTGCATGGACAGTTCTCACCCATCTTCCTGCCACCTCCATGTGCCCACGGCTCTAGCCCAGCCTGCTGATCACGTGGAAGGGTTGGAGTCGGGAGGCACTCGCAGCTGATGACATTTCAAGGCATTCTGGGGAACGTCCGGCCAGCAGTGTGGTTCAAATAATGAGATGTCAGGATCCATCCATTCATCTCAGATGTGTTCTTCCCCAGTGTCTTTTGTGGCGGGACTTGGGGAGCACAAAGTAGGGTGAGGCTAAGAGGGGGGAGGCTGGGCCATGGCATCCGCCATCCATCACTCCCCAGCACTTAGCACAGGTGGACCCGGTAGGGCTGACATGAGGCTGTTTCAGCAGCAAGCACAAGTCCCCGAGAAGATGCATCATTGTCTGTGCACTTGCCTTCTAGTGCTTCTGACAAGCCTGTGAGAACCTGCTTGTCCTCACAGGTAGTCCTCTGCATAGCAGCTTGTCTAACCCCTGGGTGTTTTACTGATCATACCTAGCCCAATGGCAGGCCCAAGCTCACTGCTAAGAGACTGTCAATCTTCTGGTAGCTTGGCAACTTCCAACCTCCTTGGACACTGCATCTTGGGGTCTAGCGCACTGTAGAGCTACCCTCTCATAGCCAGCACACAGAAGTGGTCAAGGGTTTGGATTTCAGAGTTAAAACGACCAGTTTGAATCCAGAACCTGTGACTTACTAGCTCTGACCTTGGTCTTTTTCAGAAAATAGGTTTTACTTTTTTTAGAGCAGTTTCAGGTTTATAAAATCGAGCAGACAGTGCCAAGAGTTCCCATTCCCTGTCCCGCACATGCAGATACTGTTTTTGACTTCTTGAGCCTCAGTCTCCTCATCTGTACAGCGGGGGAAACAATGACTTGCTCACGGAGTCAGGGTCAGGGTCAAATGAGGCCTTGCGGTTGGCTCCCATCTGGTAGTAAGTGCTTACCACACAGTGGCCACTTCATCCTGGGCCCCTCTGATGCTGACCTTTGTCTCAGGTGACAGGAACACCCTCCAGAGGCTTTGATGAGAAGGCGTACTTGGCGGCCAAGCAGCTGAAGGCCGGAGAGGACCCCTACAGGCAGCACGCCTTCAACCAGCTGGAGAGTGACAAGCTGAGCTCAGACCGGCCCATCCGGGACACCCGCCACTACAGGTGCGGCCTCCGTTGTGCCGATGGAGGAGCGGTGGAGGGAAGGGCCAACCCCAGTGGGCTTGGTGTTTTTCTCAGTCACGTGGATTTCAGAAATGAGGGCGATTTCCTCAGAGTCTACTAATGAGACACTCACACCCACACCTTCAGTTGTTTACCTGACTCCTGTTTATTTCACTTGGCCAAACAGAACTTCCCATCTGGGGCCAGGGAGGCCCCTTAGCACCTCAGTCTGGAGTCTCAGTGAGAGGGACCTTCCAGGGACTGCAGGGAGGCCCGAGGGGTGAGCGAGCCTGGCATTCTTGGTGCCCTGCTGGCGGTGCCTGACGTGAAGAGGGGCCGCCAGCCCTGCCCACACTGTGCAGACAGAGGAGTGCTGTGCCCGCCCCACTAACATCCCTTCCCTTCCTCTCTTCCCGCCCCTCTGCCCTCACTTCCTTGAAACCCCCAGAAATGCTTCCCGGCCTTGTCCTGAGTTCTCGCAGGGCGGTAGCTGGGAGAGGCTGAGGACCTGACCAAGGGCGCCTTCCACGCTAATCCCAGCTCTGACTCCACTCAGCGTGAATGCCCGACCTTGGGCAAGTCATCGGCCCCCTCCTGGGTTCAGGCCTTTGTTGTGTCCTGTCTAAATTACACGAGGTGCCACCTTCAGTCTCTCTTCTTCCTGCCCTCGCCCCCAGAACAGCCTGGACTCCTTACCTCGAAGTGGGAGCCTCCCCTCCTCCCCGGGAGCCTCCGCTCTTCTTCACCCCGTACCCAGTGCTCCCCGGTCCTATGCTTCTCCAGCTTCCCTCCTTGTCTTTACACACTGTTTCCTCTCCTGAACCCTCTCCACGCACACCTTCACGGCTCCCCTCAGAGTCCTCCCCTCCAGGAAGGGTCCTTTGCCAACCCAGGCTGGTTAGGGGGCCTTCTCTGCTCTCCGTGCAGACACCCAACAGAACAGCAAGGGGCTGTTGGAGTGGAGCCTCCCATGTGCCGGCAGCTTTGGACGGCCAGCCTGGGCTGTGTTGGGCGCAGCTAATGTTCTCAGAGCCGTGCTGGTCCTGGTGTGAGGGTAGGCGGGCAAGGGGAACTCAGGCCTGCTGTGGACTCAGCTGCTCCACAGAACCAAAGACGTATGTGAGATGAGGGTGCAGAAGGAGACCTGCTTTTAGCACCTTGCCTGTCACTCACCGACGCGTGCTTGAAGTCCGGTGGGCTTGGCGGCCTGTGCGAGGTGAGAAGGGCGTGGAGGTGGGGGAGCCCCGGCCCGTCCTCCCTGTCCTCAACCCCAGCACTGTCGGCCTCCAGAAACAATTCCTGCTCCCCCATAGGGTGATAATCCTGCTCCTCAGGAAGCATCCCACGCAGGTCCAATGGCTAGTTCAGGCCCCGGAAATTCTTTCTCAGCAGTCCTCAAGCAGTCTCACCTCCTGTCTGCCTGTGAAGCAGGGCCTGCAAGCTTATGCTCACACAGATCCACTTGGAAACCTTTATGGGCAGTCCTGACCGTGGCCAACCTAGACCCTAGACCGCAGGGCCTGGAGGGGCCACTGATCCATGTCTGTGAATCGAGAGGACAGCCTGGATCCCCTCTGCCTCCCTCCCACCCCCCACTCTGAGTCTTCTCAGGTGTTCACTAAGGAAATTAAAGGGGGAATTCCTCTTGGGAATCCACACATTTGAAAATGAGACTCCTCAAACCCAAGGCAGTGGTGGGTTGGTGAGTTAGTTAGGCCTCTTCTCCTGCCCCAGAGCTGCTGCATGGCCCTCTCAGAAGCTCACGTGGTTCCGGGGTCTGTGTGTGCGTGTGTGTGCCTCTGTGTGTGGGCGCACATGTGTGTAGAGTGAGCAAAGGAGGTGCTGGCTTGGGTGGCAGGACCTCCCATGGTGGAGCCAAGTGTGCTGACCTGAGCCAGCCTCTTGCCCTTGGCCTTCCAGGCTGCCACTTCTGCTGGACTCCAGGCTGGTTCCCAGTTTAGCCCTCAGTCTAGGGAGCTCCCCCGTGATGGGGGGCAGAGACCTAAACTACGTAAATAGCCCCATAGCTCCAGCTCCTACCAGCTCCATAGCCCCAAACTCAAACACAAGTCTGGGACAAAACTCTTCAGAGGCTCTCGGCTCCTGTGAGCTGCGGGACTAATCCCCATTCCCATAGATACAAATCCCAGAGCAGGGCAGGGTGGAGAAAGTTGGAGGGGGCAGGTGAGAGAGGTCAGTATAGTCTACCCTGCAGATGGGGTCTGGCTCCCTCAGGTGGAGGATGAGCATCACAATCCAGATTCCCTCCCTGGGCACCAGATAGTTGGAGTAAAGGACAGAGACCTGGGGGTCCTAGAGGTCCATGCCGGGGGCGCCGGGTGCCCAGGGTGCAGCTGCTTCTCCCAGCACTCCCCATCTCATCAGACTAAGCCCCCCCAACCCTACCCACAAATCAGCCTGGCTCTGGGAGGACGGGCACTTGGGAAGCCTGGCAGAGGTGAATTTCCCTGCCCCCATCCCCTCTCGAGGAGAATTATTCTGAAGCCTCTTAGGGCTTCTCCCATGGGGGCCCAGTCTGGTGGCCCTCCTGCCTGGCTGACCCAGTGTGCTCTGCAGGGCAAGAAGTGGGCCTGGGAATTCGGCTGTAAGCTGCTGTCAGTGGAATGAATGCTGTAATGAAAAAATGGTCACTGATGGAATAGTCAGAGAGCAATTGTAATAAAGGAGATTGCCATGAGAACCAGCGCGGCGGCTGCCTGCCCGCCGGCCCCAGGAGTGTGAATAACGCCTTCGCGGAAAGACAGATGAAGGCTGGCCCGAGTGGAGTGTTTTCCTTCCCTTTCCTGATACGGGGGGGTGGGGGGCGGTGGTGCGGGGGGGCGCCAAGTGTGGCTGGTGTCTGGAGGTGGTGAGCACAGAGCTGCTGGGGAGAGAGGGGGCTGGCGGGAACTGCCTCTGCTGTCTTCTCAGAGACTAGGGTCCCCCACGAGCTCCTGAGAGGCCGCTCCCCTGTCACCAGCCAGCTGTTAGTGTGGGCAGGAGAGGGAGGAATTCACAGGCCCCAGGATGGGGAGGGGTGACTCCTCTCCAGATCCCACCAGATGTCTTGGGGTGGGGGTGGGGGACGAGAAGGAGAGCTGCAGGGTGTCAGAGACAAAACAGAGGCTGTTCCCTGCCCCCACCACCCCATTTTGTCTCTTGGCTGCTCCATCCAGCAGGGAGTTCTGTGTGTGGGTCCAGGCTGGGGGCCCAGTGCGGTGCCTGCACCTGCTCCGAGCCCTCCTAAACGCCTCAGGGATTGTGGGGACCCCAGTGCTCGAGGTCTTTGGTGAACAGCTTCTTGGCCTGGGAAGGTCTGCCAAACAGTGGTGTCCCTCCAAGGACTCCCAGCTGGGGGGCCTGAGTGGGTGGAGCGTGGGTATGGAGGAGCAAAGCCCACATGCCAGCTTCAGGCTTTATTTCTCTGTCCACAGAAGTGTTCTGGGGGCAGCAGGCTGGACAGAGAGAAGCCTCAAAGCCTGCCCTGAGGACACTCCCACAGCTGCCCTCTGACCTCTCTGCTCCCTTCTCAGCTGTCCATCCTTGTCCTACTCCTCGGACCTGCCGGCCACCAGCGTCATCATCACCTTCCACAACGAAGCCCGATCGACCCTCCTGCGCACGGTGAAGAGGTAAGCTCCGCCTGGGGACCCTCATCTCGATGGGGCTGCTCCCTAAGGCCTTGGGGTGACCTGCTGAGCCCCTGGCTGGGGAGGACATTGAGATCAGGTGCTGTGGCCAGACGGGCACTGGGAGGGGGAGTCCTGCCTTCTGAGAAGCTGCAGCTGGTGAATCAGGCTCAGGGAGACCGCAGAAGTCCACGTGTTAGTGAAATGCACCGTCCAACACAAGGCCACATCCCCAGGAAGAGGGCAGAAATGTGGGGGTCAGGAACCAAGAGAGGCTGGGGTGGACGTGAGGCCTCAGGCGGACGGTGGCAGCTCAGCAGGCACCTGCCAGTGATTCAGACGGAGGCGCCCCTTCTGTCCTCCTAAGCTCGCCCTGTGGTTGAGTTTAACTCCTACTCACCCTGTTTCTTTGATGAACTTAGATGAGAACAGGATTCAGAAAGGAATACCTGGTAGTATTCCAGGGATTAAAGAGGCTTGAGTTTCCTTTTCCAGGGAGTAGAGGAAGACGAGGGATGGTGGGAGATAAAGAGTCGGGGGGCTTCCTGAGAACACCCCTCCTGACTCATGAGGCCCAAACGGGCCTGGCCAGCCTTCTAGGCAACAGGGTCAGCCAGGTCCCTGGCAGAGCCTGAGGAACACAGGGTTCCTCAGCCATGGGTCAGGGCCCAAAGGTTTGCAAGCAGCTGCCCATGGCCAGCATGCTGGCCTCCAAGCGGGGGGGGGGGGGGGAGCCCCACGGCAGGGAGGGGTAAATGGAGGGTGGCCCCTAAATCTGGGCTTCTCTGTCCCCTTCACTGCTCCAGCGTCCTGAACCGAACTCCGGCGAACCTGATCCAGGAGATCATTTTGGTGGATGACTTCAGCTCAGATCGTAAGTGTGCACCGCCTTTTGTTGTGCCCCTCCCAACCCCCACCTCCCCAGGGTGCCGTGGCAAGCGCTTTTGCCAGGTTGTCCTGGCCACCGTCACAGGCTGGCCTCGGCCCCCGACTGGCATCTGCGGTCTTTTCTAGCTGCCTTCCCTGGTGCTGCTTTTTGGTGCCAGAAGAGGAGAAAGAGTGATGTTGCTTTGGTGGGACACCAATGAGATGACATTTTTTAAAATTTGAAACAACATCAGCAGCATGCTTTCTTATTACAGCTGTCATGCGGAGAAGATTGTCCCTTCAATCTAGCTCCACAGATGTTAGACTGGTGACACGCTGGTGCTCTCTGGCGCCCCTGGTGGTAATGCCATAAGTACAGGCATTCCGACGTCTGGCCTAGGCATGGGGACCCAGGGCAATCCTTTGGCCACTAGAGGTGACATGTTCCTCCATGCCTCCCCATCCCCAGGGCTTGTCCTGGGCCTGGTATGGGCCAACTCCTGGACGGTTCTAATGGTGGCCAAACCTCCTGTGGTCTGATGCCCATGTCCGAACGAGTTTCCTTCTTTCCACCCTCAGCTGAAGACTGTTTGCTCCTGACCAGGATCCCCAAGGTCAAGTGCCTGCGCAATGACCGGCGGGAAGGTAAGTTCTAAGGCCTGGGGTGCCACCACAGACCCTTTTTGGCCTAAACCTCCACACCTCCTCACGCTCCTTTGGTGCCATGTCACACACACCTGCTGCGTTCCTGCGGCAAGAACCGAAGTCTGTAGAAAGTCCCTCCTGTTATCCCAGGTCAGCCCCGACCCCAGCGTGACTGCAGGCAAGTTGCCGTGCTGGGAAATGAGGATACTAATAGTCCCTTTCTGCCTTGCACAGTTAATATAAACGTGAAATGAGATGGGCTGTAGGGAAATGCTTTGGGACCATCAAAGGGCAGTATAAAGCAGACGTGACCACTTCCACCTAAGAGGTGTTTGGGGCATCGATGACAGCACAGGATTGTGCTTGGCACTCTAGGGGACACAGAAGAAGTGTAAAGTGTGGCCCCTGCCCTCAGAGAGCTGTGAGGTAGCCGGGGAGTCGCACTCTACCACTGCAACAGGCAGGTTTAATCATGTGGAGGAGTGGAGATCGGAAGACAGGGTGCTGGAGGAGAGCGGCGCGATCAGGGACTGGGCCTCACTGGCACAGGTCGGGGGGAGGCTGTGAGGCGGCAGAGCAGGGAGGGCGTTCCAGGCTCAGGGACTCTGCACGAAGAGGCGCTGGTCAGGCGTGGACGGATATACGGGGACCACTCACAGCCCTCCTCTCGAGCGTGTGTCTTGTATAGCCGGCATTCACTTTTTTAGCTTTCTCATACTCAGTCCTCATAATAGATAAGGAGACTTGGGTTTAAGGGGTTCAGAAATTTCCCAGGGTGCGGATGAGGAAAGGAGCCAAGATTATAACCTGGGAGGGGGCTCACCCCAGAGCCCAGCCTCCCCACCTCCTTTTCACTCTCCTTTCCCAGGAGAATCAGGGCCTGGTCAGCAGGGGGAATGGAGGTAGATGACAGGGGACCTTAAGCCAGAAAAAGACATTTAGACTTGATAAGGCAGATAGCAGGGAGCCACTGAAGGGGTGTGTGTGTGTGTGTGAGAGAGAGAGAGAGATGTATGTGATGGATGGATTTAACAAAGACCAGCCAGGCTGAGGGGACCTTCTTACTGGAATGGAAAAGGCCAGGGAGAAATCTCTAAGTATGGCAGGTCCTCAAATAATGTGGTTTCATTATAACATTGATGAGATGCTGTAGGAACTTAATTCTTGCTTCTATGAATTAGCCTACAGTAAAAACTGACTTTGTTATATGTCATTTCACTTCAAGTCCCAGAAGCTACCCGCGACGTTGAGTGAGGACTTGCTGTGCAGGGTTGCAGGGACCTGTAGGCCTGGAAACATGCTCGTTCCGGGGGTCTTGCCTGCAGATGCACGTTTATGCGGTGAATTTAAGGAGGTTTAAATTCGGTGATTTATAGCTACCTATTGAGTGAAGAGATGGGACAGATGGACTTGTGGAGAGGTGGATGAATAGTCAGATAGAGGCAGGGTGCCAGGCAAGGGGGTGACCAGGGATATCTCTCCAAGAAGGGACTTGTATTTTGAATTCTTAGAGGGAGGCCCTTCTACCCCCACAACTTACAGGGCACCAGTGGCTGCTCTGTCAGGGCCAGTGCCAGGGCCAGCTGGGCCTCCTCTCTCCTAACCAGGTAATTTTCCCAACCCTAACCAGGGAGCTGCCAAAAGCAAGGGCATTTTTTGGCTGTCGGTGCACCGTGGGCGAGTCTGGGGGAAGGGGGCGGAAGCAGAGCAGAACCCAGACAGCGCAGACCCCCTGGGCACCAGGCACTCTCCCCGACAGGCAGGGATTGTTCTGTCTCTGACTCTCAAGGTAAAAATCTGAGGCTCAGAGAGGTTAAATAACATGCTTAGGGTGAGCACAGGGGCTGGCGTGCTTACTCCAGCCTATCTTAGTCCAGAAGATTCTCTCCACGTCACCCATGATGGTGCAGCCGCCGGGAACTGCCCTGAGGTTCCCCCGGGGTCAGGGGAAAGGCTTTTGGTTTCTGGTTCTCCTTTGGTATTAAACCACATTTTATTGGCGATTTCCATTCACTGAACTCTGACTGTTCACCAGTGTGTTCTCAGAGCCCAGAACAGGGTCTGGCACGTGGAGGGCATTCTGAGAATGATCTTGGAGTAATGATGGCTGATGGGTGGATGAGAGAAAGAAAGAGAGGGAGGAAATAAACAAGGACAAAGTAAAGTTCAGTCACAGGTAGTCAGAGGAAACCTCGGCTCCAGAAGGGGCGGAGAGCCCAGAGACTTTGTGGGGATGGCCGGGCAGCAACTTGGCCAGCACCAACCCGTCCACGTCCCCTGCAGGGCTGATCCGGTCCCGAGTTCGCGGGGCAGATGTGGCCTCAGCGGCCGTCCTCACCTTCCTGGACAGCCACTGTGAAGTGAACACCGAGTGGCTGCAGCCCATGCTGCAGCGGGTGAAGGAGGTGAGTCTGTCTGTCTCCGGGGAGCTCCGTCCTCTCCAGATGTGCCCGCCATGTTCTTCCCATGAGGGCCCAGGAACTGTCTTTGAAGTTGGGTGGGCAGAGGAGGAGCCTCAGTGGTCTGCTACCTCCTGAGTGACTTCACCTCACGGAGCCTTCTCTTCTGAAAATGGAGATAATTATATTTGTCCCACCAGCTTGCTGTGAGAATTAAATTGGATGAAAGCCTGGGTGAGCTATAAAGCTGCTACTACGAATGGGTTGTTTTCCTCCTGGGGGAGGCAGGGTCCTGGGCTGGGGTGGGGTGGTTTGACTCAGGCTGGGGAGCCCGGGAAGGAGGGAGGACAGGATGGCGTTCTCCAGGAGAGATGGGGGCAGAGGCCCGCCCGACCGTGTGCCTGCTGTTCTCCAGAAGGGGGAGGACGGGGACAGATGGAGGAAAGGATGAAGCGATTACAACTTACTATAGAAAGGCAAATATCCCAGTTTAAAAATGAGCACAGGATTTGAATGGGCACGTCTTCAAGGAAGATACACCGTGGCCAACACGCACATGAAAAGGTGCTCAGTTTTTTAAGTCAGTGGGGAAGTGAGAGTCCAAACCCCGATGAGACGCCCAATAGGAGGGCTGTCATCAGAAAGGTGGACAGTAAGAGCACAGGAGAGGATGGGGACAAGGAGGAGCCTTCACACATGGCTGGTGGGAATGTCAAACCATGCAGCCCTCTGGGGGCCAGCCTGGCAGGCCCGCAAAAGCTTAAACACAGAGTTAGCCTCTGGCCCAGCACCACCACTGCGGGGCATATCCTAAGAGAAATGAAAACGTACTCCCCATGAAAACTAGTACCCCGGTGTTCAGAACGGAATGAAGTACTGATGCATACTACAACATGGATGAACTTTGAACTTATTCTAGGCAAAAGAAGCCAATCACTAAAGAACACATATTAAATGACTCCATTTACATAAAACGTCCAGAATAAGCAAATCCACAGAAACAGAAAGTACGTTAGCGGCTGCCAGGGGTTGAAGGGCGGGGGTAAGGGGGACTGACTGCTAATGGGCACAGGGTTTCTTCTTGGGTGATGGGAATGTTCTGGAATTAGATGGTGGTTGCACAGCCTTGTGACTGTAATAAAAACCATTGAATCTCACACTTTAAGATGGTGAATTTAATGGTACATCAGTTATACCTAATAAAATTGCTATAAAAGGTGAATCATATCTCAGTACAAAACAGTCTGTAAGAAGGACAAGGCGAGGCCCCCACAGAGAAGCCACGGTGGTCTCCCCTGATCCCTTACCTCCTAGGCTGTGTCATCCCAAGACGGGGTGTGAACCCAGGGGCAGAGCTGGATTCCAAGTCACAGACAAGAGGATTTTGAGGGTCCGTGCAGAGTGTGGGGAGAGGAGAGAAAGAAGAGGCTCTGCCCCATGTCCCTCCACAGAGGGCTGATAGAGGCCAGTTAAGTTTCATGTGTGGTGTATGACATAATTCACCACCACCACTACCCCTCAGTAAAAAACTTTGGTAAAATCAATATTACCCACCAAAGTTCTGGAGGTGGGTTTGTGTCCTGGAGGCGATGAAGGGACTAGTGAGCCTGACTTTGCAGTGGCTGTGGCATGAAAGAAGTGACCCCCAGGTTACACAAGGGAACACAGGGTCCCTGCCTTCACGCTGCTGGTGGCCCAGGTAGGAAGACCCAACCCAAGCATGTGCAAAGGTGGACGACAGTGAATAGAACAGATCAAGCCGGTAACAGAAGGCAGCATATGATTCACTGTCCCAGGAATTGTCTAGATTGTATGTAATTGTGAGAGCATCTTAAAAGAGGAAGAAATCCTCAGCCTAAAGCAATCAGGGAGAGCTTCACTGAGGAGGTGAGATTCTAGCAGGGCTCAATATATGTGAGAGCAAGAGGCTGGGAGAGCATTGTACCCGTGGGACCCAGGTGGGACCTTCCAGGAACTTAGATGTGATGATACAGGACAGCTCCCAGGAGCCTGAATGGCCCTGCAAGGAAAAGCTGGGTGTATGGCCTCGCACCTCGGAGAGACCTTCCTCCCAGAGCAGGCAGCGGGCCCTTCTTTTTGAGTCCCTGGCCTCACACCGTCTCGAATTTTTCTCTCCTAGGACCACACCCGTGTGGTGAGCCCCATCATTGATGTCATCAGTCTGGATAATTTTGCTTACCTTGCTGCATCTGCTGACCTTCGCGGAGGTGGGTCCTGCTACCCAGGGAGGGGCTCTAGACCAGAAAGGAGGCAGGTGAGGGCAGGCAACAGCCCTGGCTTGGGGCCCTTCTTCCCAGCTGTGCTAGAGGGTCTCACAACACCAGAAAATGGAAAGGGATTGGGTAGAGCCCTGGGGCTGAGGGCCAAGGGCCAGAACCAGCAGCTGCAGGCTCCTGGCACAATCAGTGGCAGAGCCAAGCTGGTCTTTCCCTCCCCCCAAACACTGACATGCCCTCCCCAAACATGGCCAGCCCAGGGACCAAGGCCAAGTTCTGGCAGAAAGCTGTTTTGCGGGTGGAGGGGGGAGACCCTCAACCTTGCGTGAATTCCTAACATGGACCCCCTAGAAATGGTCTTAACCTGCTCTGCTGATGTGGCAGCCATAGCCACATTGGGCTATTATACTCTTGAAATATCATGGGCCTGGCCCTGGCTGGTGTGGCTCAGTGGATTGAGCACAGGCCTGTGAACCAAAGGGTCCTGGTTCGATTCCCAGTCTAAGGCACATGCCTGGGTTGCGGGCCCAGTCCCCAGTGGGGGATGTGCAAGAGGCAACCACACACTGGTGTTTCTCTCCCTTCCCCATCCTCTAAAAATAAATAAATAAAATCTTTGAAAAATTAAAGAAAGAAAGACGACTGGTCTGAACTGAGACATGCTGTAGTATAAAACACGCACCAGGTTCTGAAGATTCAGTGTGGAAGAATGTGAGACATCTCATTAGTAATTTTTTATATTGATTATAAGTTGAAATGATAATATTTTTGGATATGCTTTGTTTAAAATGTCTTACTTAAATTAATTGTAGGTGTTCCTGCCACTTTTTGTTATGGCTACTAGAAAGTTTTGAATTACATATGTGGCTTGCATTTCTGGCTTGTATGATGTTTCTTTTGGGCTGCTGCTCTGGTCTAGACTTTGGGGCTGCACTGTCCAATACAGTAGACAAAAGCCACATTTGGCTATTTAAATTTATATTAATTAAAATTAAATGAAACTTAAAATCCAGTTCCTCAGCTGCACTAGTTACTTTCGAGTGCTCGGTAGGTGCGTGTGGCCGGAGTCTGCTACATTGCACGGTGCAGGGAGAGAAATGCCCATCACCGCAGGAAGTTCTGTTAGATGGACTGGCTGCTCTGGAGAATCTCAGGCTGGGAGCTAGCGGGCAGAATGGATTTTGTATTCGGGGTCCAGGTTTTCCATGAGTGAACATAACCATTCATTAGATCTTGGGGCTGAAAAAAATTCTGAGGGGAGCCAGGCATTTCTCCTCTGGGAAGTCACCTCAGGGCCTCTCCATTTCTGTTCCCCTGCCTGGAGTTCCCTTTCCCCAGATATCCGCATAGATCAGTCCTTCATTCAGGTCTCTGTTCAAATGTCACATCATCAGGGAACAACCTCTGACTGCCCTGACGAGAATAGCATAGGTGTCTCTCCTTCATTTGCTTTTCTAAGCACATTTCGCCGGTGTGACATATTACCCGCGCCCGGCCCCCATCCGTCTTGCAGTCTCTGCCTCATCCAGTAGAACAAAACTCCACGAGGGCAGAGACGTATCTCACTCGGGTGAAGGCATGACTTCTCGAATTGCCAGGCCCCCCTGTGAACTGGGCTCAGATCAAGGGAGACCCTGAGTGGGCAACAGCCGCCGGTGGGCTCTGCCCTGAGCCCACTTCTTACCCTGTTCTGTCCCTTAGGGTTTGACTGGAGCCTGCATTTCAAGTGGGAGCAGATCCCTCTCGAGCAGAAGATTGCCCGGACGGACCCCACCAAGCCCATAAGGTCAGGGCTGCTGTGAGCTCCGGGGAGACCCATTCTTTCCCTGGGTCTGGGGTCTGGGAGGCTGCGGGTGGGGCTGTTTCAGTCACCCGGGCTTCTGAAGCTGCCCAGTGTAAGTGCTGACTCTGTTCGGGCCTCCGGGACAGAGAGCACAGAGGCCAGGTGTCTAGCCAGACACCCGGCCCCAGTGACTCTGCAGGCAGGGATTCTGGGGCAAACGGGCTGGGGTGCTGGGGCCACATGGAGGGGCTTCTGGCTTCGTGAGCTCACGTGTTGCCTCTCTCCTCTCCTCGCTCCCAGGACACCTGTCATAGCTGGCGGAATCTTTGTGATCGACAAGTCCTGGTTCAACCACTTGGGGAAGTATGATGCCCAGATGGATATCTGGGGGGGAGAGAACTTTGGTAAGTTGGGAAATATAATAATAGCAACAACAATGTCAATAATGGGTGACTCTGATCAAGCACTTTCTATGTGTAAGGCCCTGTTCTAAGGATTTAATCCTCACAATGACTCCCTGAAGTAAGTACTATTATCTCCATTTTACTGATAAAGACACTGTGGCACAAAGATGTTAAGTAGCTGGTTCAGAGCCACACAGCTAGTAAACAGACAGAATTAGGTGGTTAGGGGGAGCCTGTGGTCACATGGCTACACATATATGTGGGAGAACATACAGGCTATATCATGGACCACAACTTAAACACCCGGTTGTTTCCCTACCAGGCCTGGGAGTGTGTTCAGTAGAGGGTAGTTAAATGTAAGCGATGGGGTCAGAGGGCCTCGTGTAAATCCCGGCCCTCTGATCCCATCACTTAACCAGTACCCTGGGGTTGCTAGTTACTGGGTTACTGGGTGGAGATCCTATCACCTATAAGCTCTTTGGCCCAAGTACTAAGTGACACAATGAGTTAAAATGCATGGCACCGTGCCCATGGCCATGATCATGACTTCTGAGGCTGTCGGAACCCTCTAATGCCAGAAGGAAAGGGAAGAGCCAGTGAATTCCCAGGGTTGCTGGTGAGGTTCAGGTTAGATAAAGGCCGGATACAGGTGGAACATCTGACATGGGTAGTTTAAGGGGGCTTATTAAAGGGACTGTTTACACAGAGTGGGCAAGATAGAGGGAGCCACAGGAACAGCCTTGTGTTGGGTGAGGCTGGTGACGGCTGGAAGGTGTCACTACCCCTGGGTCTGAAAGATGGGGAGGGAGTGCCTCCTGGCAGTAGCTGTGGTCTTGGGTCACCAGCAGCCAGCCCATGGTTCCTAGATGGAGGGGTGGGGGTAGGGCACAGCCACCCCAGTTCTCCCCCCTCTGATCTCCCACTGGTGCCTCTACTGGCTGAACCTGTATCCCGCCGGTAGGAAGCCCAGTGATGCAGCCTACCCAGGCAGCCTCGCAGGCAAGGAGCGGGGTGGGAAGGGTGCCAGGGCATCCTGCAGGTCCCCAGAGGTGGGCGGGTGCTTGGAGGCCTGTAAATACAGAGAGGCGTGTTCTTGTTCCGACAGTGGACCTGGTCCTCTGCAGAGCTCTTTCCCACGGCATCCTTTTTCTTCCTACCCGAGCTTCTTTAGAAGTAAATAGGGCTGGTGGTATCCCACCCGTTTGACAGGTGGGAAAACCAAGGCAGACGCTGCCTTCCAGATTCTAGTCAGGAAACTCCGTGTCTAACGGGTGTGCGGGGCACCTTGACCAGAGCCACTCGGGTGCTGTGAGGTGTGATCTAAGTGAAACCCTGTGTCTCTGAGACGTGGGGAGCAGGGCTTTCTTCTCTCTCCCTGATTGGAGGCAGATGAGCCGTGGAGCTTCCAACAGCCCTGGCCCCTTTCCCAAACCCGCCGGAGTGGAGACAGGCATGGGGCTTTCTCCCCTTGTGGCTTATTCTTGGAACCCTTTCGAGACAGGCATCTGGAGGCCTAAATTTGGGAACAGGGGTGCAATGACCCTCGCATTCTGACATGCATTCATGCGTTTAGGCCTAGTGACCTCCTCTGTGTCCTGGGCCTCAGCCTGAGGGGAGCTTTGGCAGAGCCGGTTTCCTGTGAAGACTTAGGAACTGAGGAACTAACGGTCTCTCTTGCATTCAGAGACCTTTTCTTTCTTCCTTTCTTTCTTTCTTCCTTTCTTTCTTTCTTTCCTTCCCCCCCCGCCCCCCCAGGGTGGGGACTGACAGGGAAACAAGTGAATGATCAAATAGCCGACTTCACTCTCCACCTGCAGCGAGGGCTCGGTGGTTGGGGGAACTGAAAGGCGAGCCGAGGAGTGGTTCTGGAGAGGGTTTGTTTCTCAGAAGAAATTCAGAGGCCCGTCTAGGCTAGCCATAGTGTCGAGCTGGGAGACTCCTGCCCTTGGTGGGTTTGGCTTTTCATTTTGTTCCCTTGTTGAAGGAAGGGAGACGTGTACACCAAGACTCACTCCTCTCCCGGCCTCCCACTCCCCGCCAGCCGAACTGGGGAGCCAGAGGCCACCTTGAGTGGGGGTGGCGCACGTGAAAACCTTGGGAGTCACATTTGGGTTCCTTTCCAGACCTAGTCCAATCCTGTCACTCCACTGCTGAAGACCCTGCCAGGGCTCCTGCAACCCTCAGAGCAACACCCAAAGCCCCGAAGTCTGCCCTTCCCCTGCAAGCACACACCATCAGCCCTGAGCTACTGCACTCCACACTCCGCTCTGGCCACCTGGCCTCCTTGCTGAGCCTTGAACTTGCCAGCCTTGCTCTTGCCTCTAGGTCTTCGCCCTTGCTTATACCATAATGTGGAGCATTATGCAGGAATGCTTGTCCCCTGAGGGACACATGACTCAATTCCTTGCCTCTTTTAGCTCAAATGTCCCCTTTCGGTGACCCTCATCAGCCTAGTTAAAATTGCAGCCCTCCACCCCAATTCTACTCATCCTCTTCCGTGCCCTACTGGCCTCATTTTTCTCCACTGCACTTACTATTATCTAATAGACTGCAGATAGGGTCCGGCACAAATAACGCCCCCTTTTTTTATTACAATTTTTTGTTACAAAATCATAAGCATGTAATTCTGTAACATAACAATATCATACTCAAGCATACCATAGGACGTTTTTGGTGAAATGTTCAAATTAAAGCCATAAATTATTACACCCATATTAAAACCATAACATCCATATTGTTACCCTACCAACCACACTCAAGCAGGTGTTACTTCTGCTGGACCCTGTGTTCTACTCATTTTCTTGTCTATCTATATTTTTGTTTCTTATTTTACTGAGATCTTATCTCACCCCACTAGCATGTAAGGGATTCTAGAATAGCATGTGACATACAATAAATAAGGACTCAGTAAACACTGAATTAACTAAAAAATCCAGTCATACAGTGCAGCTTGCTGGACAAAGTGTGAACTTCATGTTGCAATTCTGCAACTATTTGGGTGACCTTGAAAAGGTTATTTAACCTCTTTGATTTCCACAGTTCTTACTAAAAAATATGGTCGAACACACAATGCAATATACAGATCATGTACTATAGAAATGTACACTTGAAATCTGTTTGATCTTATTAACTAATGTCACTCCGATAAATTTAATTAAAAAATAAGACAGGCGGGTGTTTAACATGGAGTGGGTGTCAAACTGAGGACCTACTAATTTGACTTTGGGATTTTGATTTTGGTTTTATTGACCCCATCTGTCACAAAGGGCTCTTGTCTGTCATTAAATTAATGGGCAAAATAAAACTATCTATGCTTCAAAAGTATATACATGGGGATAATAGTGCTGACTTCACATGGTTGCTGTGAGATTTAGATATCAGCTATAAAGAGGATGGCACATAGTACATGCTTAGTAAGTGGATGATGGTTGCTGCTACTGTTAATAGCATTGTTGCTAATAATGACAACACTTGATAGTAGTATTCACAATATGGGCTGAGTGGGATAAAATGACAACTAACATAAGAAAGCTACTCAGGCAGAAATGGAACCAGGTGCTGCCCTCTGTCCCCAGGTCTGTCCCCAGTTTCAAATCTCCCTTGCTGAGCCAGCTGCAGAGCTCTGGCTAGGAGAAGGGACAGAGGCTTGCCCGTTTGCATTCCGACCTAGGGGAGCCCAGTAATGTAGCCAACCCTGTGTGTGGGTCCAGATATGCCGAACACCCAGTCCTGGCTGCTGGACCACACCTGGAAGTCCTTGGTGCACACAGGCCAGCCAGAAGGCAGGCGTTAGTCCTGCTGCCTGCACTCCCCACTCTGCTGGCCACTGGGAGGCCTGGGCCCACTGCACCAGGTGAAGGCCCTCAGGCCTGGCCAGAGACCAGGAGTGTCCTTATAGCCAACTGGAGAGTGGAAAGAGAGACCAAGGGACTGAAAGAACTCATGACAGGATGCTCTTGCTTTAAAAATAAATTTTTTAAAGTGTTTTGGGCCTGGCTGGTGTGGCTCAGTGGACTGAGCATGGTCTGGAACCAAAGGGTTGCTGGTTCCATTCCCAGTCAGGGCACATGCCTGGGTTGCGGGCCAGGTCCCTAGTATGAAGTGTGCAAGAGGCAACCACACGTTGATATTTCTCTTCTTCTCTTTCTCCTTCTCTTTCCCTCTCCCTAAGAGTGAATGAATGGCATCTTAAAAAAAAAGTGCTATGCTTATGGGTTTTCTGGGACATGAAGGAGGGTGTCCAACTGTAGAGCTAATACGAAAGAAAGTAGGAAATCGACCCCTGGCTGGCATAGCTCAGTGGATTGAGTGCAGGCTGCGAACCAAAGTGTCCCAGGTTCGATTCTCAGCCAGGGAACATGCTTTGGTTGCAGGCCATGACCCCCAGCAACCGCACATTGATGTTTCTCTCTCTCTCTCTCCCCTCCCCTCTCTCTTTCTCCCTCCCTTCCCTCTCTAAAAAATAAATAAATAAAATCTTAAAAAAAATAAGAAAGAAAGTAGGAAACCTAAAGAGATTATGTAAGGTTCCACCAATTGCTAGGGTGGGTCTTGCAAAGTGACAGTTGCTGAGTGGAGGATGCACTGGGTGACTTGTGATGTCCCTCCCATTCTGGGCGGTGGAATGGGCACTTCTTTTATCCCCAACACTGCTAAGTACCACAGTCATCTGCAAAAGCTTGTTCAGCTTCACTGCCCCCATCAGAAGGAAGCCTGGCTTGAGAGGGCCAGCAGCAGCTTGTAAATGGGAACCCCCGGACAAGAGGAAGGTCAGGGCCAGCCAGCTGCAGCAGCCGTGGCTTGGTTGGTGGCTGCCTTTCTAACCTCCCAGGTACCCAGCATGGGCTGCTGAGCAGATGTGTTCTTTCTTAGCTCCTGTCTGGATGGGGCTTTCTGGCCAGAGGTGGAAAATGATGCTGCTGTTTGATTCCGTTTTCCTTCTACCTGTGGTCTTGGTGTTCCTTCAAAGCTTTCCCCACTGCTCTTCCAGAGCTCAGAGTATGTGTGTTGGTGGTGTGTGTAAAGGGTGTTTGTGTGCAGAATGTGTGGAAGGTGTTTGTGTAGAGGGTGTATGTAGTGTGTGTGAGGGTGTGTGCGTTGGTGGTGTGTGTGGAGGGTGTGTGTGGTGATGGTGTTTGTGTGGAAGGCATTGGTGTGGAGAGTGTGGAGGGTGGGTGTGTGTGAGCAGTCAGAGCACACACAAACTGTCAGGAGTGGGTGCGCCCATGCAAACAGGCCCAGGAGCTCCAACCCCCACATGTGCCTCCAAGGAGACACTGAAGGGAAGGGAAGCCAGCCCCTTCCCTTCTTCACTCAGTGGGACTCGCCAAGGGGATCTTCCTCCCCCTGACGGATGCTGTCTCCTGCAGAGCTCTCCTTCAGGGTGTGGATGTGCGGCGGGAGCTTGGAAATCGTGCCTTGCAGCCGGGTGGGCCACGTCTTCCGGAAGCGGCATCCCTACAACTTCCCTGAGGGCAACGCCCTCACTTACATTAGGTAGGTCACAGAACCAAGAGCCCTGAACTCGGAACCAGGACACCAGGGTTCTAGACCCAGCCCTGTCAACTGACTGTGGGCAGACACGCACCTCTCTGGGCCTCGGTGTCCCTGTTGGCTCCTGCCAGGTCTTCCATTCAGGGTTCCAGGCACTTTCAGCAGTGGAAGGATGGAGGTGGGGGTGTTGCCGCCAGGTTTCTCTTGCCTTTACTCTCTTTGTCCTTGAGGGTGTTGGAAAACTGGCCGAATGACCAACTAGGAACTACCCTCCACTCACATGGCATGGATAACTCTGACTTGGTCAGTGTCTGCCCATCCATGTCCCCAGCCACAGGCCTTTTAATATATACATTTTCATACATACAGTTTATGGGGAGAGAGAGGGAGAGAGATGCACACACACCAGGGACTTGTGCTTGTGTTTTTATATCAGTGGGACCCTGCTCTGTGTGTTTTCTGCAGCTACTTTCCTGCCACTCAGCGCTAAATTATAGACGTCCTTCCCTGGCAGTGGGTGCTGACCGTGGCATTGCCGTTCAAGCTTGCCCAGTACTCCATCGTATGGAAGTAGTTCATTATCCTCCATCGATGGGCATGTAGGCTGTTACCAGTGTTTCATTAAACAAATATTCTCGTGCATGTCCTTATTGCCTATGTGCTGGTCTATTGGTGGAACGGACTCCTGGAAGTAGAGCGTCAGAGGGCTACGTACTTACAAAGTTGATGGATACTGACAGATTGTTCTCCAAAAAGACTGTGCTCATGTATGCCACCCCAATCAGTCTCGTTTTGCATACACTCCTGAGATTTCCATCTCTCCGTGTTCTCGTCAATGCACAGAGCTGATCTTAATCCTACCGCTACCTCTGTTGCGGCCTTGGTGACTTTCTTTTGCTCCTTCCTCTCCTTTTAGGAATACAAAGCGCACTGCAGAGGTTTGGATGGACGAATATAAGCAATATTACTACGAAGCCCGTCCCTCGGCCATTGGGAAGGCCTTCGGCAGGTGAGCCCCTCCCCCAGCCCTCTTTGCCTCCCTCCACCCACTTAGCACTGCCTTAGCCAGAATATGAAATGGGCTTGCACGCACTCACGGTCTCCTTAGTAACTGAGCCCTACCTGCTGGGCTCTTGGGGCCCATTCCGTATGCAGTGCAGAGACAGACACTGGTCCTTGAAGGGGGTGCAACCCCATGGGGAGAAATAACCAGAGAGGGCTCGTTTATGGAAAAGAGCTTCTGCTCACAAGCTGCCTGCAGGGAGAGGGACCTCTGTGGGAGGACTTAGGGAGGAACTGTCTGCAGAAAACACTTAGGGTCTTGCCTCCACCCCCAGTTGTTCCCAATCTGTGTACTGTTAGGCTATTTTCCTATCTCTCACTGTTATGACTACAGTGTAGTTAAGCATTTCCAAAATTCAGATTGGTTGCAAAGTCAATTTAGTGGGTTGCAACCAGCATTTTTTTTAAATGATGGGGAATGAGAACACTAGAGATTAGTACAGAACAGGATAGAAAATAGCAGCTGATTGCTGTGAAGGGTAATACTGTTTTTGCAAAACTCTCATTTTAGTTATATGTGTATGTGTGTCTACCTAAGTGTGTGCCTGGGTAAACTCGACCACAATGTAAGGTGTATTTATCTCCTATTCAAGGTTGTGGTCAGGAAAGTTTAAAATCATTATTAGTGATCATCAGTGAATCTTCCTCCCTCTATTTACTTACATCTATCCCTTAAAATAAAAAGAATTTTAACACTGACTATTTGTTTCAGTGGGGAGCTAAAATTTGCTGGGCACTTATGTCCCTTAGTTTATTTGAGCCTCACAAAAACCTCCTGAGGTAGGTGGTTATGTCTTCAGTTTACTGGGGGAGAAACTGAGGCTCAGAGAGGAGGTGAGGGCACCTGTCAGTGGCCATTACGGTCAGTGTAGCTGAGGCAGGTGAGGAGACCAAACTGTGTCATCTGCTGACACGTCAGAGGTACACTGATTCGCTAAGATTCCTGAAAGACCTTAAAGCCTGTTCCTCTTGTTGTTAGACTCTGTCTGCTAAACCACAGTGCACAAAAGGAAAACTTGAGTTCATTAAGGCTCTGTTCTCTGTGGAAACAAGGACCTAGGCTAACTGAGGGTTTGTGTGAGGCTAGCTGAGGGCGCCAGGGGTGAGGAGAGTGAAACAGCGCCCCCTGCAGGCTGGGCTGATCCTGAAAAGTGAGCAGGAATTAGAGGAGAGGAATGGCCAGAAGGCTTGGATGAACTTGCAGGTCTGAGAGCGACTCCTAGAGGTGGCTAAGGCTGGAGGGCAGGCTGGGAACCAGCCTCCTGATTCTGGCCTGCTCAGGTGGGGCCTCTGCCCGTACTCCCTGGGGCTCCCTCCCAAACCCACTGGCCAGAGCCTGAATCAGGCCTCCTCTTTCAGCGTGGCCACAAGGGTCGAGCAGAGGAAGAAGATGAACTGCAAGTCCTTCCGCTGGTACTTGGAAAACGTCTACCCAGAGCTCACGTGAGTACAGCCCTCCGCCTGTGCATCTGGCCTGGGAGGGGGCTGGCAGCCTGGGAGGGGGCTGGCAGCCTGGGGGACCCCTTACCCCAAGATCTCTCCATCCCAGGAAGCCTGGCTCTTCCTAGCTGTCAGTGTGTATCTTCTTGTCACAGCTTTGAGGAAAGCAGGAGGACATTACCAGGAGTTAAGCATGATCTGTGGTAGGAACCAAATTTTTAACAGGCTGGGTCTTCGTGCCAGAAATAGACATTGTCCCCTTAGGAAAACAACGCCGCACTTTGTAGCTACAGCCACAGAAGTCATCATCCCCTTTGACTCTGTTCTCTCCCTTCTGGGAGTTTATTAAGGAAATGAAGCAACTGAAGCAAAACACTGTTGACAAACAAGTAGATGTTCACTGTAGGCTCGGCTGCTGGGAGAAAACCAAGAAACCACCAATGGTGTGGGCTGGGTTTCACGAATCATGATGCACCGTTCTAAACAAACGTTCTGTGCCCATTCATATTGTCATCGTAAAGGCTGTGGAAGAACATGGGGGCATTTGCTGTCACAAATGCAGAAGTAACCTGCAGATGGCGGTGTGTGCGAGTGTGTGTGTGTGCTGAAGGGGACTGCGTGTGACCGGCTATGATGGCTGGGAGGGCTGGAGAGGATTCTTCCTTCTTTTGAAATCCTTTTGAGGGTCTTGGCTACATGCACAGGGCTCACTTCCTCACCTCCTTCAGGTCTTTCTCAAAGGTGCCCTTCTCAGGGTGACCTGAGGACACTGATCCGCAGACCACCCTACCCCCAGCATCCTGACTTTGGGTTTTCCCGTTGCCCTTATTATCACCTAGTGTACACCCGGCAGGTTAGTTTGGGGGCCATCTCCCTGTACTTGAGAGTAAGCTCCGTGAGGGTAGAGGTGTTCATCTGTTTTGTTCGCCGTTTTTTCTCCAGCTCCAAACATAGTGCCTATCACAAAATGAGCTCTCAATAAATATTTCTGACTGAATAAATTGCACAGTCAATAAGCCTCAGTAATAACTTTGCAATTAGCATTCTTCCTTCTCTGGCTGTCACTCTGGGGAGCGGGCTATCCCGCTGTGGCCAGTTTTCTCCCGCAGATGATGCTGTGACTTTCCAGAACACTCCACCCCTTAGAGCTTGCCTGTCTTTGAGCAGCAGATTTGGTTTTTGGAAAACATCAGTAGTTGCATTATAGCCAAGACCAGGGGACAAACTAGACTAGCCCGGATAACATAACGCCGGGTCTCAACTTCAGTACGATAAGACTGAAGCAAGTCACGAACATAAACTGATTCTTGGAGCAGTTCCTGAGGAATTCCAGAACAGTTTGAGCAATGGCAGCATCCTCAGAGGGAAGTTGGCAGCCTGGGTAACCCCAGGCTCCCTGGATGACAGCTGTGAAGAGGAGAACACTGACTTATGGGAGTATAATAAATGAACAGCTTCCTCAAGTGACCGCTGCTAAGGGGATGCTGTCATTCCGATGTGTCATCTCTGAGGGAAAAGTTCATTTCCTTACATTCTGTCCAAGTTCACACAACATTTGTATGGAGCCATAGACTCTAGGCCTTGGGCAGGAGCTGGAAAGCCTGGGGGAGGTGTTGGGAGAGGGGGGACAGAGAATGTGCCCTTCCTGTCCTTCCCAGTCCCCACGCAGAGTGTCCCACGTCATCCCCTGAGGACCAGAAAGTATGTCATAACTGTCAGAAACCTGGATTGATTGATCCGAAGGCAGGAGAGTGGATGAAACCAGCGATGATAAGTGAGGAACATAAGTCAACTTCCATTTGTTCTGTCACTGTGTGGAAGTTTATTTACTGATTTTTAAAGATTTTTATGTATTTATTTTTAGAGGGAGGGGGAGGGACTTGGCTCGCAACCCAGGCCTGTGCCCTGACTGGGGTTCGAACCAGTTACCTTTTGGTCCATGCGGCAATGCCCAACCCACTGAGCCACACCAGTCAAGGCAACTGTGTGAAAGTTAAAAAAAAAGTAGTTTATTGCTGTTAAGAGAAGCCACACACCTCATTTATACCCAGTTGACTCCTTCCCAGTCCACTCATTCATGGTCTGCCTCAGTTCTCAGGGTGAGGGCCAGGGGTTAGAAAGGAGATACGTTGGCCCAAATGATACCAACTGTCTTCCAAACAGGGGATCCCAATAGCTGGCCCACCCTACTGCTTGAGGCTCTGTGAGAACGGGCCGGTTCTGGGGTTCTGGGGGCTTCCAACCAGCTCTGAGGAAGGAAGACCTGGTTTGGCTAAGATCCCGTGGCATGTCTACATCGAAGAATGCCAGAAGTGTTCTGATTCCCCCGCCCCTGCCCAAGTTCTCTTGCTGACCGAGGGAGCAGGAAACAGAGGTTAGGCACACAGCCAGACTGGTTCCCCATCCCCCCCGCCGTGGGGCCACAGTCCCTGAGCGCATATAACCTCCCAAGCCCAAGCATACAAACCTGCGTCTGCTGAGGCTGGCCGCCTCCTTGGGTTTATTGCCCATGGGGTCAGACGCTGTGTCTTACATCAGTGTGTGTGTGTGTTCACACACATTTTGCTGTGCATGCCAAGTGATTTCATGTGATATTTTGACACGCCTGTTTGACTTAACGGCGTGTTCTGAACGCTTTCCCACATTTCCAGCTGGTCTTTCACAGTCACGTGTAACGGCTACGGGGCTTCCGCCCGACAGATGAATCACAGCGCGCTTCGCCCACCCTGTCGGATGTCTAGGAATTTCCAATGTTCTCATATCATCAACAACCCTGAGATGAATATTTTTAGACTAAATCTCTGCACACATATGTAATTATTGCCGTAGGATATTAAGCTCCCTGAAGTGGGATGGTGAAGTCAAAGGTGTGCACATTTTAAGGCCTTTGCTACCTAGTAATAATAGTAACACATTGCCTTCCAGAAAAGTTAGGCTAATTTATGCTTTCATCATAGGATATGATGCTAAACATATATATTTGTGTGCATACATTAAATATATATTCTTTTGTATATAAAGTATATTTTGTATGTAAATAAATATGTAAATATACAACATATACATATATAGTAAACAAACAGTGCTAACCCTCTAATATGTTTCTTTAATTGTTAGGGAGTTTGAACACATTTTCATATTTGTGCATTTTAAATTTTCCTCTTCCAAGTGACCCCTCCCCGTCATTCTGAGCTTGCTCATTGAGCCCACATTCAGGTGCCAGCCGCTCCCCAGGCTCTCCTCTTTCTGTGCTGGGGAGTCCTGGGTTTCTGGCCCAGGCTCTCTCCCCACCAGAGGCCTCTCAGACCCAGCCTCCAGGCTAGGCCCTGGGGCTCCTGGAGCTGCTCAGAACCCACTGGGGCCCAGGTCTGTCTTCCCAGAGGAATCCCTAGTCCCTTTCCCCTCTTCTCCCCCGCCTTGCTAGCTGCACCTGCCCCCCAGTGTTCCTCCCCACTCCCCACTGCCGAGACCTTGGTGCCCAGGGAGCTGCCTGCCGCTGCCCTCTGGGTGAGCGGGGTAAGGCTGAGATGGGCAGAACACAAGCCTGTCCCCACCTTTCCTCCCAGGGTCCCCGTGAAGGAAGCGCTCCCCGGCATCATTAAGCAGGGGGTTAACTGCTTAGAGTCCCAAGGCCAGGACACTGCTGGTAACTTCCTGCTCGGAGTGGGGATCTGCCGAGGGTCTGCCAAGAACCCCCCAGCGCCCCAGGTAAGCTGCTCAGGTCCTGGAGTGGGGTGTGGGGCTTTCCTCTGCTCCCCTCCTCCTCTCTCCGCCTACACTCTCCACAGACTCACTTTCCCAGGAGCCCTGCCGGCTGTACCCTCCCACCCTGCTCCTTGGGTCTGCTCCTGTCACATTCCCATCTCCCTTCCAGCCTGTGCCACAGCTGCCCTCTGTGCACACCTGCTTTCTGCTTAATGAGGGAGAGGTGATGCCCAACAGCGCCCAGCTCTCTCCTGGGATGCAGCTGTGGTCAGCGGATATGACGGGTACAGGGCATCCAGGACTCTTGTACGTGCATGCGTGTGCAAAACATGAGTGTCAATGCACCACATCAAGACGGGAGCCAGTCATGGAGCCCGTGTCACGGACAGGCTTGCTGCCTGCCCTGGTCCGTGTCCTGTCTTTCACCCCCACCCCAGCATCCCTCAGTACATTCTCCATCTCCCTCTAGCCAGCTCCAGCCAAACTCTCCCAATATTTTATTATGAAAAATTTCAAATATATAGAAAAATTGAAAGAATTGTACAGTGAATACCCATGCACCCACCCCTATTGGTAGAAAATGTTACCAAAATACACAATATATTTGCCTTATCACCTGTCCACCCATGTGTCCATCCATGGCTGTGCTTTTGGACTCAGCCTCTCTGATTCCTGCCCTGCAGGCGTGGCTGTTCAGTGACCATCTCATCCAGCAGCAGGGGAAGTGCTTGACCGCCACCTCTACCTCCGTCTCCCCTGGGTCCCCAGTCGCACTACAGGCATGCAACCCGAGAGAAGGCAGGCAGGTAAGCCTCCTTGTCCCTGGGCACCAGATGGCCAGTAGCCCCAGGAGGACAGAGTGTGGATGGCAACCCCTGGCAGGGGAGCCACAGGCTGAGACATACAGACTCAAGCCCTCCAGCATGAGGAGCTGTGCGGGCCTAAGTCATTATCAAGGTCAAGTGTATGGTTTTACTCCTGAGGAAGTCCTTCGGGTACATATTTGCTAAGTGTCTGTCCTGCCAACCTGTGAGGCGAGTGAGGGCAACAGCTATTTGTCTTGTTAACGCTGTCCCTGCCTGCGACAGCCACCACAGCCAAAACGAGTGTTAGTTTCACCGGGAGCCCGCACTAGGACTTTCACATGGGTCATCTCATCTACTCCTCCCAGCGACCCTGTGACACAGGCTCTAGTACTAGCCCCCTTTTGAAGGTCATAAGACCGAGGCTCCCTAAATTTAAGAGACGTATGTTAGATCACACAGCTGGGATGGGGTGGGACTGGGATTAAAGGCTAGGTAAGTGTGATCCCGGACCCACAGTCCTATCCCAGCACATAGTAGACTCTCAGTAAGTATTTCTTGACTGCTGGCTGGCTGGGGAAACCGAAATCCAGATACAGTGACTTCCAAGCTGTCATGCCAGCCTCATGTGACCACTGCCTTTTCCACTTGTCAAACACACTCTCTCTCCCTGTCTCCACTAATCCGGGGGTTCAGGTCAGGCCCACTTGTTGAGGAAGAAGCTGATGGTCCTAGCGAAGAAATTACTTGCTTAGAGGACATAGGAGCCAGGGACATAGCCTGGCTCCCTCGTCTATCACTCCCTACGTGGCTGGGCGGGCCACCCCTCTGCTTGGGAACTGGGACACAAAGGCCAGAGGTCTGCTCCAGCTCTTCCTCTGGGTAGCCTGTGTCTGACTCCTGCCAGCCTGTGGGGCAGTGCACGGGGCAAGGGGCCAGCTGCCTGGCTGTCTGATTTAGCCTGCAGGGTTCTCCTCTCGCCCTGTTCTGTTTGGCTGGGCCAGCTCTTTAGGGATGACTGGCAGTTTGCTATTCCACCTGGAAAAGCAGCCCAATCCCCTCCTTGCTGGGTCTAAGAGATCTGTGTGCCGTGGCCTGCTTGCTGGGCCCACCAGACATTTCTGAAGCAGTCTCAGACTGGAGGGTGCAGCTGGTCCTGTTCCCTGCCAAGGCTGCCTGCCCCTTACCCTGCAGTGAGCGGGTCCTGAGGCCCCCTTCCTGGAGCATGGAACTCTCTGAGTGTCAAGTCCTAAGCCCATTCCCACACCCTCCTTGTCTTTTATTTTTTAACTGATTTTTAGAGAGAGAGAGAGAAACATCTATTTGTTGTTCCACTTATTCATGCATTCATTGGTTGCCTCCTATATGTGCCCTGACTGGGGATTGAACCCGCAATCTTGGTGTATTGGGATGACACTCCAAATCAATTGAGTTATCCAGTCAGGGCCTCCCTCCTTGTTGAGGCTGGAGCTGGGAAGTAGCTCCCAGGGCAGCCACTATGCGAATACTTCCCTGGGGCTAAAGCATCCGTATTCCCCTTTGTGCTGACCCAGCCTTGCCTTCACTCATTCTGCTCCTGCAGGTTCTGCCAGGCCCCCAGTAGCACCCTGGGCAGCTGGGCCCCCTCCCCCAGGAGGACAGGAGGACAGTCTCTCCTACTGCCAGCATCTTCTCCAACCTTGGCCTTCCTTCTTGGTTCCCTTTGTTCCCTTGGTGTCCAAGGTCACCTGGGGGTCAGATACCCAAGAGGTCCCCTGTGCATTCAAGCCGGTGTGATGGAGTCAGCAAGTCCCAGCTTGGTCACCCCCCTCACCTCTCTAAACCTCAGTACTCTCATTGTAAAATGAGTGCCTTCCTCCCCTGCCTGCCTCACAAGGAGTCTGCAAGAACTAAGACTGTGGAGATGGGACAGTCCTGTGAGAGGACTCTGTTTCTCTGGCCAGGCCCAGAACTGAGTGGCCAGGGCTTCGGGGAGGCCCTGAGACTGTACCTAATGGTACTGGTAGGAAGTGGGAATCCTGTGATTGGGGGAGCTCCTCCTAATGATTAGGTCATTCATTCACTCATCCGTGCATTCATTATTCATAAAACAAAACTGCATTGGGTGCCTACTCATGCCAGGGAATGTGCAAATCACATTGGCTGCAGGGATGAAAGGACATGATCCAGCAAGGCTCAGCTGGGGAGAGTATGGCCAGCCCTTCCCAGGAGGTCAGACCAGAAAACCACAGGCAATAGGATGCTGTGAGTTTCAGAGGGACCAAAGGCCCTGTCCCACCCACTACCCCTGACCTTTAGGCCAGGGACTGCCCCCGCTGTGCTGGGGCCACATGGACCAGAGGGGCTGGTTCTCAACCCCAAGCCCCATAGCACTGTGTTCCCAAGGGGGATCCAGACTCTGACACCCCGTCTTGCACCCTGTATGCACATCTCAAGTTGGTTCCCTTCTCAGCCCACCCCATGGCCCCCTGCAGCCCTGGACCCGGAGCTGCATACGGCTCACCTCCCTTCTAGCTGCTCCAAAAAAACACGGCCCCTACCCATCTGAGCCCTCCGAGCCCTCTGGGCCCCATCCACATGGTCACGAGCGCTCCCCACTCCTAAGGGAAGACGAGGTGGATATGGGAAGAGGGGAGGTGGATGCACAGGAGGGAAATAGGAAAGAAGCCAGAAATAGACTAAGCATCCAAACCACACTTCATCCTCCATCCAGGCATTTCTACAATGTTCTACCGGAACAACTCTCCTTCCCCTTGTCACGCCTGGGGAAGGGGAGGCGCCAGGAGGTGAAGGCACTGACCTGGGCACCCCTTCATGACTTATAGGGGACTCGAGCACCCCCACCAGCCCACTGGCCTCACTCTTCCTCTCCGCCGAGATGGCGGCCGGTTCCCACTAAGGGGTGTAGGTAACTGGCTGCACAGCGATAGGCCAGGGATGTGGCTTTGAGCTGCAGGAAGAACCCTTGTCCGAAGGGGTCAAAGATGCACCACCTGTCCAGAAATCCAACTCTAGTGTCTCCAGAAAGCCAGTGGGGAAGCCCAGGCAGGACTCAGGTGAACTGAGATAAAAGTCCACTTACAGTGGAGAACGGCCCCTTGGCCAGCTGATGCCACAAAAGACACCGAGCCCTTCTGAATGGAAGCTGGAAATGCATTTTTATGTGATGATGAAGCCAAATTTTAAGTTAACACTGTGCAGGCCAAATGCATTTCTGCATTCAATCTAGACAGTAACTTCATGCCAAACTACAGAACGGGAGTGCGCTGGGGAGCACTGGCCTAGAGTGTGTGTCCTGGGGGGTGGGTGTGGCTCTTATCTAAGGGACACACAGATTGTTTAAATGGGGGTGGGCGGGGGCGTCCTAGGTGTATGCAGGGCCACTTACACACATGTGCAATTAAGGTACGAATATTATTATTTTTAATCAGTTTCCTCATTTGCTTCCTTCCCTGCTTCTCCCCACAGAGATGGAGGAGAAAAGCCTCCTTCATCCAGCATTCAGTCAGCGGCCTCTGCCTGGAGGCCAAGCCCGCCCAGCTGCTGACCAGCAAGTGCCAGGCTGACGCCCCGGCCCAGCAGTGGCAGCTGCTGCCGCACACATGACGGTGGCCCTGGGTCCTCTGCTACCTTTTGCATGAGACTTTGGGACTGGAAGGGGGCTAGGGTGGGGGAGTGTAAAGCGGGCCGTTTCCATCTCCTCACATTTCTGCCAGAACCATCTGCAAACACCCCTGCCGTGAGACACCATTCTCCAAAGCTTGTACAGCGGGGCGCGGGGGCATGCCTGATGCCCTGGCTGCTGACCCGCCCTCACCCCGGGACAGAAGAAGCCCAGAATGCTGGACTGCTGCTGGGCAGGGACTGGGCAAGTGCCCTCGCCTTTGGTCCCATCCCTTCTGCCTCCTGGGGACCCTCCCCTTGTTGTTTGGGGAGAACAAGGACAAAAGCCCACACAGGGTCCCCACTGTGTCACAGGGCCTGCTTCTGGGATCAGGCATGGGGGAAGAACACAGGCGGTGTGGAGGGAGAGCCTGAAGCTGGGAGGAGAGGGGCAGCCTTTGGGGCGGACAGAGAACCAGGAGGGGGTGAGAAGCTTGGTGGCCTGTCCCAGGCAGGTGCTGGGTTGGGTGTGGGAGGGATGGGATCTGGGGGGAAGGATGGGTGATTTGTAGAAGGACATGGACGGGAAACCAGCACATCACCCAAAGAGTGGGTCTCTTCCCAGGGACCTAATGTTCCCGCACTGCACCAGCCCTGGGGCACTGTGCCTCTAGTCCTATGCTCTGGCTTTCTTAGCAAGAGGCTGCAGGGCGATCTTCAGGACCAGCCTTGGGACACAGTTTACTACACAGACCCCACTTCTGTTCGGCCATGTGTCAGGACAAAACCTCTCCCTCGGGCCTTAGTGACCTGCAGGTGCCCTGTCCCCCTGCCTGGACCCACCACGAGGACGGTGTAAGGACAGGTGGCCGCCATGCACCACTGACATGCCCTGTCCTCATGCGTGGTTTTTGACAACTGCTTTCTCAAAAGCCCTTGCCTCTGTAAATACCGCCTTATGGAACCGGGTGGCCCGTAAGAACAGGACCACCTTTCTGGAGCATCGGCATTCCCTCAGTCCCTGGGGAGTAAGTCGTCCCGGCTAAGCCTCCTCCTCACCCCTCCCCGCTACAGGAGGGAGGCCCTCAGGGGTCAGTCAGTGCAGTGGGAGGGAGGCTGGCTGGTGGCTCCCGGTTATGTAGAGACGTCCCAGTTGCTTCTCACAGCCACTGGGCCTTCCCTCCCCCTCGGCCCCCATGACCTGGTCTTGGAGCCACTTCTGTTATTCCCTGTGTTCCTCTTCTCTCACTGCCCCGGCTCAGGCAGTGTGATCTCGGGCAAAAGACTGCTGGTACAAAGACCCCTAGTGGGTCCCCCTCCCAAAGAAAACCAGCCTGAGACCTCTCAGGAATTTATGGATTCTGGAGGGCCTAGGAATCTCCTGAAATTGTCCCCGCAAATAGTGCATGAGGGTGCATATATGCATTTTCTTGGAGAGAAGGTCTGTGGATTTTCCCCGCTGCCTGCAGAGGTCCTTGATCCCCAGAGGGTCTGGACCCCTGCTCTGGATTGGACCACCCACCTGAGCTGCTATGCCCTGTCTCCCTCCCTGGTGTGCCTAAACTGCTGTTGCCTGCTCCCTCCATGAAGCCCTTGGGGCCAGGAGCAAAGGGTCCCTGGACCGCAACACCCCACCTGGAGGGTCCTCAGAGATACCCTCTCACCTCCTGGCTCTCACTGGTGTCCTCTTGGCAGTGCCCCTGTGTCCCAGCGTGCACCCTGCTGCCGACCCGGCACCCCGCGTGCCCTCTGTGTGCACCCTGTGGGCTCACCGGCATGGGGGCCACACTTCTCCCATTCTCTTGTGATGTTTCATCTACCGCCACCTCCGAGGTGCATGTCCACCCTGGTTGGCAGTGTGGACTTTGGGGATGGGGGGCGGGGACTTCGCTTGAATGTAAGAGGACTGCTGCTCAGAGAGCCTTAGAGAGGCCCCTCCCTCCCTGTGGTCAGACCAGGTGCGGCCCTTGTCAGCTGTCCTCCGTGGGACTCAGCCCTATTCTGTCTTTGCTTTTCCTCTTCTTGACCAAAGCATGTGCCACTAGCTGTCCTCGAGGACCTCATCTTTATGAAACACACACCTGAAATAAAACCACTTCTCACACACACACCTGCACCAGCGCCTTCCTTTCTGACTCCAGAATCGAGCCCTTCAGCACCATCCTCCCGGCCTCGCGGGGAAGGTGGGGCCTCTATTCTGCAAAAGTGAAACTGAACATGCTCACGTCTAACCCCCTCCTGCACCTGAGAGCTTGCTCCTTGACCTACGTGCCCCACAGTACCCTGGGGATCCGACAGGCTGGCTGTGCTGGGGAGAGCCAGCAGGTGGCCCTGCCGCTGAGGCTGGCTGGAACCAGAGCCCAGGCTCCTGTGGCTTCACTGAGGGATGCTGCCTGGGGTTTTGAAATGGAAACAAGGGGGCTTCTCCAAATGCTCACCTTTGGCGACACTCTCCCCGGCCCCGCTGAACTACTCTTCGCCTCCACCACACAAGAAGGCGGTGGTAAAATGCAAGTGGGACCATCTTCCTGGGTAGAAACAGTAAAGTAGTTGCAGAAAGAGTCCCACCAGCCTCGCTTTGTTTGATGGGGTAGCAGGTACTCTGCCTAATGTTTCCATGGAAACCAATGGAAAGCCCCTACATTTCTGTAATTGGAAGTTGAACCTACCCAGGTAGAAATAAACACTTTGGTGCACTTAGGAACTGTAGTGGGCAGACCAGTGCAAGACTAAACCTCTCCTGAACACAGCCGTTTCTGTCTCTGTGCCCACCTTGTCTCAGGGCTGCTCGCCTGGATTCCCGAGCATTCAGGACCCCAGGCTGGAGGGGCCTGGAGCAAAGTGCTGGCGGGTGACGGTTCCAAACACGCAGCATGGCTGCGGAGCCCAGCTTGGGCCAAGCTGAGCAAAGGGGGCAGTTTGCTGCCGGACACATTGGTGCAGTCCCTGTGCATCCATCTGTCCTCTTGAGGAGTGCAGACCACCACTGCCACCGTCTTGGGCCCCCTCCTGGCTAGGCTGGGCCATCTGTCCAATTTTCATCTATTTTCCCTCTGACCTTGAAGGGCTCTGGTGCTGCTTCTCCTGAGGCACACTCTTGCCCTCCAAACCTACCTCTCCAAGGCCCATTTTCTCTCCCCTTAGCCCTCTGCCTTTTTTTCCTGGAAACTAAGGCTGTTAGCCTTCCACCAGCTCCTGGAGGAATCGGCAAACGCCCTTGGGCTGGCCAGTGACAATGGGCCTTACGTAACCCAACTGAAGAGCGAGCCTCCCAGGGCACCCTGGGGTGGAGTGGGTGGGAGGGACACTGTTATGGGGCCAGCCCCCGTTGGTCCGGCAGTGAGGGCTTGCTCCATCCCTGGGCCCCGTGACTTTCACAAAGGCTCTTCCCTCGCCCCTCGGCCTCCTCCTTTGCTGTTGGGAGAAATGACCCTGGCAGCAGGACCATGCTCCGAGGGGCCTGCCCCTCCCAGGCCTGTGGAGTGTCTTCCAGCACCGAGTTGGGTGTGGCCCTCTCCCACCAAGCGAACGGGAAAGGAAACCTGGAAGGGAAAGGTTGGTCTTCCTAATGTCCTCAGCTTCATTCCTGACAATGTGCTCAGCATCTGGTATTTCTGTGTGTCCCCTGTGATGCTCTGAGGCAGTTCGCTCTGGGAGGGAGGGCACCCAGGCAGCTTCTCTCCTCTGAAGAGGTCTCCACTGCCAGGCACTCAGCACAGACTTCGAGGCAGAAGAGTGAGGGGCCTTCTTCCCTCCCAGGCCAGGGTAGCCCAGCGGGGGTGAGGCCCAGAGCCACCTGAGGACAGTCCTCTGTTGTGGAATTCAACTCTGTGGAGTTCGCAAAGAGGGTCTTAGGAGTATGGACTCCAGAGACCTCATCGGCAGGGGTGGATCCATCCCACTCTGTCACTTACTAGCTCCGAGGCCTTAAATAAGTTATGTCTTCTCTTAGCCTTGGTTTCCTCACCTGTAAGAAGGGGGTACTCACAGCCTGAGAGGAGTTTTCTGAGGACGGATTTACCGTACAGTAAGCAAGTGTCATCGCTATTGTTAGCAAATGTTTTCTGAGGGCCTGTTCCATACTCAGCACTTTGCTGGGGCAATGACACAAACGTAAACAAAACAGAAAGTGTCCTTGCCCTAAGAACTAACACTCTAGCAGGGGAGATGGACCAATGAGCCAGCAGCCATAATGACACAAGATAGAAGCCACAGGAAGGCGGAAGCTAGGGGAGCAGCAAGGTGGGGTCCTCCCATAGCCTGGGGGCTACCTGACACCCTGGCTGGGTGAAGGCTGGGCAGAGTGAGGACTGGTGAGGTCAGTTGGTCCTAGTAGCCCAGCTGGCAGCTCAGAGGGCCAGTGCTGAGTGGACCAGGCTTTCCACCCCAGTGTCCGCCACATCATGGTGATGCAGACCAATTGTCATCTTGCTCTGGGAGTTGTTCAAACCCAGACAGATGTGCCTTCTGCTTCTTAAGCCAGTGCCCACTCCTCCAGGGCCCAGCTCTCTGTGTGGAGGACAAGAGACAGGGTGGGGCCACATGGCCTGGAAAACTGAGTGATTCTATCCAGAGGGAATGAATTCAAATGACCAGAGGTGTCCCAGAAGAACTTGTTCTCTCCTTCCTCCCTGGCTCAAGTATCTCTGACCCCCTCAAACTACTTGGAAACTAAGCTTGTCTTTCAAATAAGTGTCTCTCAGGGTACATTCAGATAACTTGCTGGGATCACTTGATGTGCTTGTAAGCACTTAAGTACCTGGGCTCTGACCATAGCTGCTACCTCCGAATTCCCATATGTGTGAGGAGTGGCCTGGGTTACTCTGACGTGCACTGAGTCTGCGTCCTCCTGGAGACAGAGGGAAAGGAAGCCTTGCAGAACGCAGAGTCAGGTGGGCCCAGGCTCCAGGTTGGGTGCAGGGCACTGGATCTCACTGCAGAAGGACAAGCCAAGGGCAAGGAAGGCCACCCCGTGCTCCTCATTACACTCACCCCAGAAGCCAGACGAATATGGGGGCCAGATCCAGGAGACAGAGGTCTGAGCCGGAACCAGCACCCAAGGACAGCAGTGAGGGAGAAATTTCCCTAGCTGGACAGGAACCCGGGGCTGGCAGGAGTCCTTGCTTCTGGCTCCAGAACCAGGGCGTGGCTGCTTAGAGCCTACCTAACAGGGCCTCTGGGTTCGAGGCAGCTCCCAGCCCTGCAGGTGGCTTGCTGAAGCGTGGTGGCCCGCAGGCTCTGCAGGCCCCACAGACCTCTTGGGCAGCTGCAGAGCTCCGGGTGTCTCTGTTCACCAGGGCAAGAGGGCTGCCCTTCCTGGGGTGCCGCTGATCTCCAGGGCTGTTCTCCATGGCAGTGGGAGAATGGAGGTTGTTAAAGTTAAATCAGGTCACAGAAAGTGGAGGGGCAGCAGGTAGGCCAGCAGAGTGGCATGGGTATGTGTGACCTCCGCCCTGTGCTTGCATCCTGCAGGACTTCCCTTTCATTCTGATGGAAGCTGGGAAGGTGAGCAGGCTCTGGGCAGCGAGTGGGGGTCCTCAGAGATGCCCTCATGCATCATGCAGACCCTTAAACTCATCACCATGAACACTACCAAGCCCACCATGATGTGCTGAGCACCCACCACACAGAGGACATGGAGTGGGCTCAGAGGACCCCTTTTAGCCGCCCACGGTCAGGACTGCCCGGCACCGGACGCAGACAGCCGGGCCAGCCTCCGTTCTTCACCTGCAGTCCAGCCAAATTGACCTGCGTCCTGCTTCTGGAAGTTGTTTTCCACCTTCTCTTGTTTGTGCTTTTGTTGTTCCTTCTGCCCTCTTCCATGTCATCTCTGTGGGCCATATACTACCCATTCGTTCAGACAAATGCTGCTTCCATAAGGGACCCTTCCCTGATCTCCCACCTGTGTGAAAGCATCTCTTGATTATTTCTTCGTCTTCGATGTTCCTCTCCAGCTGCGGTGAGCACCTTCCTTCTCATGCAGTGATGAGGACTTATCCTCTCCAGTCCTCCTCCTTCTTCTCTTTCCTGTCTTCTGTTGGACTGAGGCTCCTTGGCAGCGTGACCTATGTTTGCTCCGGCTTCATGCCTCCCACAGCCACAGCACAGAACCTGGTTCTCAAGACTCCCAGTAAGTGCTAGCTTGCCGAATAAATGAAATAACAGATTCTAGCTGGGATTTATCTAGCTGATAAACCATTTATCACACACAGTGCATTGCATAAAGCACTCAATTTATATTTGTTCATCTTTCTTCTCACTTGTTTTTAAAAGCTTGGTATCTTCACAACTCCACCCTTCCTACTTATTTGTGGTCTCTGAGCAACCGTGTGTTGGTGATGCTAAGGGCCGACGTGGACTGAGCATTTCCTGAGTGCCCAGCACTTGATACCATGTGCATTCTCACAGGCCAGCAGCATCAGCATCACCTGGGAACTTAGTAGAAACACACGCTTTTAGGCTCCACCCACACCAGTTGAATTAGAAACTGGGGGTGCGGCTCAGCCCTCTGCATTTGCAAAGGACCCAGGGATTCTGATGCACACTGGAGTTTGAAAGCCTCTGGTTTGGTGGCTGAGATGGGTCCTGGTCCCCTGACTGGAGGGCAAAGAAGACTCAGAGCAGAGGCTGTGTGCTGCAGGCCATGCCTCTGCTAAGCAGGCTGCCTCCGTGCTCCGCTCCTCTGCACTGAGCTGTGACGCTGAGACTCTCTCCGGGTGGAGGATAGCAGGCAGGAGGCTGGGCCAAGGTTCCCCACTGAGCTAGATGCCACATGCCAACCTTGCTTTGTGTGATTTATGAGTTTCTTCCCAACACCAGCCACATACCGCTGATTTCATTATAGAAACGCTTCCACGCCAGAAGAGTCATTAATCAAGGGATCGTTGCTACCTCGCCACCCTCCGGATGGGCACACAAAACCGTGGGTTCCGTGGCCACGTCCTTCCTCTGCATCACCCAACTGATGACATTCACAGCCAGTACTGGCCCTTGTGTACCAGTCACTGAGGTTCACACATTTCAGCTTCTTTAATCTTTACAACTTTATCAGGTAGGGAGTTTCATTGTCACCCATTTACAAACTAGGAAATTGAAACCCAGAGAAGTTAACGCACTTGCCCAAGACTACCGGGCTGGTAAGGGGTAGAGCCCATCTTGCACTTGAGGAAATGCGGCCCCATGCAAAGGTCTAGGTCTCTCCCTGGAGCCCGAGGCTTGTCCTCCTATGCCCCACATCCTTTCATGAGTGTGATTCTTTGAAGCCTGCGAGGTGGGGTGGACCGGAGTCAGCTCTGCCAATGTGGAAAGAGCCTGAGAGGCTGATATACTTAAAGCCACAGAGCAGGAATTCACGGGTACTGGGACTCGGCAGAACCGAGAGCGTGACGCAGTGAGAGGTCAGTTGCTGATGACGCTGCCTGGTGCCAGGTGTCTTCTCTGGAGCTCAGGGTGAGCACCCCTCCATGATGATCTTGCCCGACAGGCTGGGGCTGCTTTGCTCCGATGTCTGCTTTCTCCTGCATCCTCTTGAGGAATCTTATTTTCCAAATGTGTTCCTGACCTTAAGTTTCTCTGTCCTGCATTATTTCTCTTCTGATGCCAGTTGTGTGCTTGTGCAGGGGGACTGTCCTTCTGCACACCTGCCCCTGTGACGTTGTCAGCCTTAGGTGGGGACTTGAGGGTGCCTAGTGGAGCCTGGTAGGGCTCACCTACAGTGTTCCCCAGGCACCTGGAGGGTTACAGGCTCTGCAACTAGCTGGGCTCACGTGAAGTTTACTAACCCACATGTGTCCACCCCAGTTATGTCTTGGCTGCTTTACTGTGTGAGAGCAGGGGCAAAGAGCTCCAGCCTCACAGTGAGAGGGCCGTTGCTCCCGGCCCAGCCGCTGAGGAAGTCACTTCAGCAAGTCACTCAAGCTTCCTGGACCTCAGTGTGCTCAGCTGTGAAAGGGGGGTGCAATGTGGGGGAAGATCAAATGAGAAAGTGCTGTGGTCCGGCCTTGTGGCCCGGGGACACCCGGGACTACTTCTCTGGCCCTGGAGCAGGCCAGAGCCATTAGACCCAAGGCTGGGACTTTCCAGCAGATACAGACATTTTCCAACCATCAGGTCAAGGCCTTGAAGGTCAGACGTGGGGGTCCAAGAGGGCGGAAGGCCAACCAGAAAAGAAGAGCACGGGAGTCCAGGCACCCACTTTGCTCCTGAGCTGGAGATGGCTGATCTGACTATGAAACCATTTTTGGTGGCACTTGCTATTACCTTTGAGGAGCAAGGAAAGTAGATTCAGCTGGGGTCTTGATGTGCTAATAGGCTGTGAAAATGTTCAGGCTCCTGGGGAGGGCTGGGATGGGAACCCGGAGGGAGGGTTATGAGGCAGCAAGAATGGTTCGTTCAGGTCTTCAGAGCTGAACTGCTCCTCCCTCACCCGCACCCCCTGCCTGACATGGGTTAGGGCTCTTTGGGCCTGACTCACAGAACAGAGGACATGGGGCTGTGCTGACTGTCCCAGGCAGGTGGCCTCTGTCCGTGGAGGTCCCGCAGGGCATGGCCTTGCTGCTCTCAGGAGGAGAGCACCCTCTGGGGGAGGGTGACAAAGCCACATCGGTGAAAAGGCCCCACAAATATTTGTCAATGGCACAGAGAGCTGTGGCTGGCCAGGAGGCTCCCTCTCAGCGGGAGCTCACTCTGCCTAGCAGGGGAGCAAGGGCGGAGGCTGCGGAGCGGACCTAGAGCTGAAGCCTGGCTGTTTTCCCTTACCAGCAGGGCAACGCGTGTCAAGTTACTTCACTTGACCTCCAGCTACTCACCAATAAAACAGAGACAATACTACATACTGCTTAGGGATGTTGTGAGATTTGAATGTTTGTGAATGGGCTGGAAGTAAGAAAAGGGGAGACAGTACCCAATGGATGCCCAGACTCTCTGCGGAGGTAGTTTTCCTGTTGGGGCTGGAGTGCCTGTGCTTGACACAAAGGAAGCATCAGCAAGCATTTGTGAAGGAGTGAGTGAGTGAATGAAGGAATGAATGAATGAGTGGAGTAGCTCCACTCGAGGCAAGGAGCCTCTCTGCAGCAGCTTTGACTCCAGCCCCAGCCCAGGGTCCCCAGGACTCCCGAAGTGGACATATGCTCAAGATTGGTTTGTTAACTTTGCAGAGAGAGGAGTCCTGTCGGGCATGGGGCTGAGAGTTGGACAAACGGATATAATTCATGGGCAAGAATTACAACCTGAAGCTTCCCTGAGATTCCCGGCCTCCATCTCTAGCTGCTGGGTGAATGGCCTTCCTACGGGCTCCCTGATGTCCATTCATCTCCCCTCTACCTCAAACGAAGGTCGTATGGGGCTGGCCTGTACTTGTCTACACTCCCATTAGATCGCAGCCTGCATGAAAAGGAAGGTCTTGTCCACATCGACAAATACAGTGGCCGGTGCACGGCAGGGACTCAATAAACATGCGGTGAGTGACTGAGTAAGATACAACTGCTGTTCCCTCTCCATTCTGAGAGTCCGCTCTTGGACCACAGGGCTTGGGATGCCTGTCAGTTTTGTTCTTTGCTTCTAATGTTTGTTCTCTCCTAATCTGGCTCTGATTTGGGTTTTCCAAGAATCAGCTGAAGTTTGACCATGAAAATTCCTTTTCCCTCGGCACAGGAGACCCAGCATTTGCAAGTTAATGCCGAATCAGTTCCTGATTAAACAGGCAACAAATGTGAAAATAAAAATCACACAGCAGAGATGATGCAGCAAATACAGGTAGCCTTCTCACCTACCTGTGAGAAGACTACATACTAATGAATTCGTTACAGTTAGGCTAAGGCAGTGAAAATGGCAGCATTGCGTTTATCTATGGTTTTTGTTTAAACTGGCAGCAGAAAGGAAGCAGTGAAGGCTCCTCTGAGCTCCAAGCCCCCTCGGCTTCTTGAGGTTTTGGTCCCCTGCCATGGGCCATGTCTCTGCTCAGGATATAAGTCTTTGGTTTATTTGCATACAAATTGCAAACATCTACAAAAATCTTCAGTTCAAGCAATTTTTAAGTAAAATGTTATTGCTTCCCTGAAGGCTATAATTCCTTGGTTTTTCTCAATATTCTTCTCATTTAGCAGCCACAAAAGTTGACCCAGATTTTCCACCCAGGAGTGTCTACCACAGGGAGTGGAAGGAGCCAAAGTGAGGGAAAGCAGAGAAGGGAGAAGGTAGCTGGGAGATTGAGCCCACTTTTTCAGGACACCTAGAACCTGCCCTAAGCATTTTAAGTATTATTTCAATTCTGAAGCTAACTCTGTGGGGTAGACACTATTACTGTCTTCATTTGTAGTGAGGAAATCAAGGTTAGGAGATGTTATGTGAGTTGCTCAAGGTCAGACAGCTAGGAAATCGTAGGGCCTGAACTCTAAGGGTGTCTGGTGCCTGGAATTTTACACACACACATAAATTATAAATTTATATTATATAATTATAATTTCAATATTGTACACAAACATACTTATTAAAAATCATAGTGCATATTTTAGAATATAAATAATTCAATATTGATTTAGTTAACATAAATATTTTATAATTTTAATATTATATGATTGCAATTATACTTACATACTTATAAATATGTGTGTATATATTTATATTTATATATTTTTTGCCCTGCCTAAAGCTTTATTGTTTCCATTTGATCCACGGCATGGGAGAGGGCTCCAGGGTAGTTAAAAGGCTGATTAGCAGCTGTAGGGAGAGGCTCAGGCAGAAGCCAGACACCAGGGGAAGGCAGAGGGGCCCATCAAAGGCCTCTGGGCTCCAAAGGCTCAAGTGAGGGTGAGCCTTTCCAGGAGCTGCTTGCCCCGCCCAGCCTGGGGGTGACCAGCCTATAGAGCTTAGTCAGGCGGTCTCCCATCCTCTTGATGAGTTTCACCTCCTCGTCCAGGAAGTGGTTTCCAGGAAGTCACAGAGATGAGGGTCTGTGCAGGCAGGACCCAGGCATGGATATGCAAAAGGGCCTGGTCCAGGTTCTTCTCCACAACCATGGTGACTTCCCTGGTGCCCTGAGTTTCACCTCACTCATTTAGGAAGAGAACGTGGACACCATACTGGTTTTGCATCTTTAAGGGATGCTCGGGGCCCTCACGGAAGTGGCCCATGCCCTCCAGAGCCACATCATTGCAGTCGAGATAGAAGCCCAGAGAAAGGTCGGTGTAGGAGGCCGGCAGAGGCAGGTCGACGAGGCGGCCTCTGCCTCAGTGGAATAATTTTGAGGAATTTGGGAGCTCGTGGTTGCTTGGCAATAAGGAGGTAAGCTCAAAAAATGGTGTTGGCTGCTCTCAGAGGATGGCTGAGGTGTTTCTGGAGATGGTGACTGGAAAAGAGGCTGGAGGGTGCTTGGAGCTGGAGGAAGGGGCGTCCCTGGGTCTGTTCTGTCTAAACACTGTTGAAGCAAGAGGCAGACCTGGGGGCCTACACAGGGCGTCGTCCCGGAATTCTATGTTTAAGCTCTGCTATCTGTGTAAATCACTTACTCTTTACATAGTTTTAAATATGTAAGGCAGCTTGTTAACTTATTAACAGTAGTGTGCATGGTCTATTGACTTGTCCCTACACTGTTTTCAAATCTGAATGTGCTAAGGATTCTGGAGTTACTGTCAGGATAGGGTTGGCTACGTACTTTGTGGGGTTTATTGCAGAATAAAATTATGGGTCACCTAATTCATACACTATTAAGACTTTCAAAAATGATGACAGCAGCGTAGGGCCCTTTGGAGCGCAGGGCCTTGTACAGCGGCACTGACTGTAGGCCCATGAAGCTGCCTGAGTGAGTTGGGATTCTCAGAGGAAACATGTCCATTTTTTCTGGGTGTCTGGCCTGGGTCTGGCACATGATAGGCAGTAAAAAACTGTTGGCTAACTGAATGAACCAATGCAACAAATACTTGTATTCATCTACTACTGTCTACCAGGCAGTGTTCTAGGCACAGGGCATAATAGCAGTAAGCAATACACACAGGGTCCCAGATCCTATGGAGCATAGATTCTGAAGGGATGAAAAAATGCTAGGGCACTGGCCCTGGTCGGGTAGCTCAGTTGGTTAGAGTCGTCCTAATACATCAAGGTTGTGGGTTCAATGCCCAGTCAGGGCATATATTACACAAGAATCAGCCAATGAATGTATAAGTGGACCGACAAATCAATGCTTCTCTCTCTCAAAAAACCGATAAATAAAAAGAAAAACATCAAGGGCACTACTACCAGGCACATACATTACCAGGTGGTAGGGATTAATGGGGGAGAGGTCATTTTACAGGCTTCCTATGGAGATAGGATAGTGAGAAGCTAGGAAGATTCCTTGGCAAGTGGAATAGGGAAACTGAGACAGCTGAACACAATTTACAGCCAGGTTCGTTTGGTCACCACGGCAGAAGACCAGAGTCCCTGACAGGGGGCAAAACTGGGAAAACAAGGACCTCACCCTCAGAGTAACGTTTCCTCCCTGGAGCGAACATCTAGGCCTCAGGTGTATTTCAGCTCCAGGCCCAGAAAAGCAGCAAAACCAGGTGGGAGACACCAGAACCAATTGCCACGACTAAAGACCCTGCCCTGTCACTGACCTATCAGAGGAGACCACGATCCCAAAAGGATGTTCCTGGATTACTGATGAATATTCTGCTGAAACCCTCCCCTGAGACCTCCCCTAAGGTTTCCTTCTGCAAGAGAGAGAGAAAAAAATCTCAAGACAAAGGCCCCAGAGTGTCCTCTCCCTCTGGGGAGCAGCCTGCACCATTCCCTTCTTCTTCCCCCACTTCTTTCTTCACAGGCACGTGTCTCCTGAACTCAAAGGCAATGAGAAGTGGCAGCTTGTCCCAGGCTAATCCCCTGAATGTGTCCCCCAAGCCCCCTTTTCTCTGACTTCCCGGCGAGCTAAGGCAGCCCAGCCCAGGCTCTCCTGTTGCTTCTTCTGTGCTAGGCCCATCCTTGTTTCACTGTCCCCAGCTTTAATAAATGTACCTTCACAGTCACCTGGACTAGTGCTGTGACATCTTTCCCACTTGAAGTCAAGAGCCCACACACTACAGCCGGCCCGAGGCAGACCCGTTCAGGGCCAGGTCCCCTGTCCTGGAACACTACCACGCAGGCCCCACCTCTTTCTTAGGTCAGGCGACCCAAGGAAACATTTCCAACTAGAACATTTCTTCAGGATTTGTGAACTCAGCTAGAAAAAAGGAGTCTTTGTAAAAAGGTGAAGCTTGGAGACCCTGTGGACAGCCACGCTCCGCCCTGAGTGGAAGAAACTGGTCAGCGGGAAGAACGGAGCTGACACCCGAAGAGAAACAGGGACCGGCAGCCGTGGGCCTCCTGACTGCCCGCGCTCCCCCTTCCCTCCGCCGACCCTGAGACTCACCCGTGCTCTGGCCAGTCCTGTAGTTTGGCTGTCAGTCAGCTACACCACCTCTGTTGCCGTCACCTGAGCTAAGTCAAGGAGGATTTTGTCATTTTAACAAGGGAATGACAACCAGTTAACTGATCTCTGAGGCAGGAGGTCAGTGAGGAAACCATTGCTGTACTTCAGGGGGGAACTAACTGGTGAGGCCTCAAGTAAGGCCCTGGGGACGGTGATGAGGGCCCAGGAGGCCACGTAAGAAGTGACAGGCAGGGATCCTGTAGCACTATCCTGTTCCCTGGTGTGTATCCCCAGAGGCAACCCTGTGCCTGGCACCTGGAAAAGTGCTCAGTAAATATTCGTGGAAATGAATGACTGAATGAATGAAGGCAGGAAAAGTAAAAGCCAGACTTGCTGACCAGCCCTGAGCAGTGTGGCTCAGTTGGTTGGGCACTGTATTGCAGAGCAAAGGGTCACCATTTCGATTCTGGTCGGGACACGTGCTGGGGTTCAGTGTTCGGTCCCCGGTGGGGGCATGTACGAGAGGCAATGGATCAGTGTTTTTCACCCCCTTTCTCTTTCACTTCCCCCCTTTCTAAAAATAAATAAAATCTTAAAAGGCTTGCTGACCAACAGGAAATAGAAGATGAGCAAGAGGGAGAAATGCAGCCTTACTGGCTGGCTGGCAGCCCTGTTCAAGACGGGAGGGGTTGCTCTGGATGGGGTCATTGGGCGAGAGTCCTGCACCTTGGGTAATGAGTTGTTTCGAACTACTGGCATGCATTTTCAAGATGAGTGGCTGGTCTTAGGAAACAGAAGAGTTAACCCATCTAACACAAGGACCAACCCTGTCCTCAGCCTCCTTAGCTCTGGCCACGTAACCAACTGAGTGACTCCGGTGTGTGCACTCAAAGCATTTTTACTCCAGAGAAAGACCTAATTTCACAAATAGACAATGATCCTAACTGCCTCAGGGACCGGTAGTCCTTGATTAGGAGCAGTCTAAAGTTAGCATGACAAAACCAGCTGTCGAGTGTCAGCCTAATGAGCCCTCCTGTCTCCCAGCACAGTTCTCCAGGGTCCCCTGTATGACAACTCACTTCCCAGCCAGACTGCGGAAGATTATACAGATGAGTTGAGAAGCTTGAAATTGGGTATTCAGAAAACACACTTGCTTTTCTCCTGTGGGGATGCCTGCACGGAGGCTGGGCATAAATGGCAGCTTTAAAATAAAACTGGCATTATAATCTCCTTGGTAGCTCAGACACAGAGCATTCAAGAACTGGCATTATAAAGCTGTCAGAGGTGAGCAAGGCCTCTTTTATTTTGGCTTTCTGTGTCCAGTCAGAAGCAGTCCAGGGAGATGGTTAAGCAAAGGTTGTTAAACTTCACCAGAATTTAGTTTGAAGTGTGGTGTTTGCATCCCTGGGCGAAGCTCATTAGCATGTGTCAGGAAGGCGGCTTCAGCGGCTCCACACGTCCCCTGCTGCTCCGGGCTCGCAGAACGCCTGCCTCACTACAAGCTCCGCTTCTCTAAGTTCTTCCAAGTTCCTCCTGCCTGAGCAAAGTCTTCTCTTGTGACCCAAATACGTCCTGCTTTGAGAATGCCTCCTTCTCTCTTCTGAGCTCAGGATGCAGGGAGGGAGCTGAGCAGAGTATCCAGGGTGAATGGAGTAATGAACGTGAGATGCTGCAGATACACGGCAAAGCACCAAGAGGGGCAAAGGACAGGTGCTCCTCACCAGCCTCTGAAATGATCGACTTGGCTTCAGCACTATGCAGCAGTCAAGACAGGCATAACTGCATTAGCAATCCCTTTTTTAAAAAATCTTTTCATTATGGAAAATTTTAAGCATATAAAAAAATAGAGATTAATACCCACCACCCAGTTTCAACAACTATCAATGTATGGCTTATCTTGTTTCATTTGAAACAAATCAGTTATTGTATCATTTTATCTGTAAATATTTCGGCACATACTCTTTAAAAATGACAATACCATCATCAAACCTAAAACACCTAATACTGACAGAATTGTATACTGGAGAGTGAAGGTTCCTGCACCTTACCCTTGACCTCTAACAAGAACAATGTATCAAACAAAAGCCTTGAAAAAGACAAAGGACTAAGGCAAGGCAAGGTTATGCCCACACTCAGATGCACTGATATACATATGTTTGAAACATTTCTTGAAGCAGCCTAATAGAGAAGTTAAAAAAAAAAGGAAAAGAAACAAGAAACAAAAAAACAGCCCTGGCTGGTGAGGCTCAGTGGATTGAGCACCAGCCTGCAAACTGAAAGGTTGCTGGATCAATTCCCAGTCAGGGCATATGCCTGGGTTGTGGGCCAGGTCCCCAGTAGGGGGCGTGCGAGAGGCAACCACATATTGATATTTCCCTTTCTTTCTCCCTCCCTTCCCCTCTCTCTAAAAATGAGTAAATAAAATCTTAAAAAACAGCAACCCTCCTTTTTTTAACCATTTGGCATTTCCCAGTGCTGCAAGGATTACCCATTAGAGAACAGAGAAGTGGGGGGAGGAGAACAAGATTCCTCCTCTGATCAGCAGGCCGCCAGGCTGCCGTAGGGTCCTAGGCCTCCACCAAGGTACAGGGACAATTTCATGGTAACGTGAATTTTTAGACTTCTTTCTGGTAGGGTTGTTTTTAACAACAGTATTAGATATTTCTGGGAAATAAGTTTTATTAAAGCATACATTTATAGGAAAGTGCACAAAACTCAAAAACTCACTTATTTTATAATAACAATGATCGCTGACTGAGCTCTATGTTTGTCCCAAGGATTACAGTTCAACACTGAAAGTGAGATGTAAATAGAACAACTGCTGTTAGGGCAGTCGGTCACATGAACGGTTTCCATGTGAAGTCATCTCTGTGGGTGAGCAGGATGGGAGGGCATCCCCATGTGGAGGGGCCTGGAGCGGGAGTCAGAGGAGCAGGTAGGGGAGATGTCTATGCAGAGGGTGGTCAGGTGCAGGATCGCAGAGCCCAGGTGGGGTGGGGAAGCTGCCCATGTGGGGGACCCCGAGTGATCATGGACTCTCAGGACAGCACGCTCCGTGCTGAGCACCAACACTAACTCACTGCTGGGCGGTGTGTTGAAATGGTGATACAGCATCTTTTAGAAAAACTATATAATCCCAGAATGTAGCCTGGTCAGTTGCAGAAACTGCTGGTCAGTATTAGAGACCACTGTTCACATACAGGTCACACAGGCCTCAAAAACTCTGTTGTTTAGGTTAGTGGTCATTAGTCTTTTAAGAAAAAAAGATTTAACTTATTTTTAGAGAGAGGGGAAGGGAAGGAGAAAGAGAGGGAGAGAAACATCAATGTGTGGTTGCCTCTCACGTATCCCCTATTGGGGACCTGGCTTGCAACCCAGGCATGTGCCCTGACTGGGAATTGAACCGGTGACCCTTTGGTTCGTAGGATGGCACCTAATCCACTGAGCCACACCAAAGAGGGCTCATTAGCCTTTTATACAGAAGAGGGAGTGAGGCATTCTCAGTCCAAGCATTGACTAAATCCTCGAGAGCCTGGCTCAGAGAAGCCATCAAGTGGGGTGTTGAGGCCTTCCACTTTAAATTCTGAGAGCTGCATCAGGACCTCTTGTTAACGTGCATTCACCCTCAAATAGCCTTTCAGTACCTGTGCCTTCAAGTCCTCTCCTAACACTTGTCTGAAAGGAGTGTGAAGCAATCCCCTCTCGTGCCCAACTGCCACCTCTTGCTGGGATTTAATAAGTGGGAAAAGCATTATGATAATGCTTCCTTGAATTGCTTTGTTGGTGGAAGTAGGGTGACCTTGCCTCTAACAGGCATCTGGCCTCACAGTGTCACGGACAAAGCTATCTCTGGAAGGGCCAGGGCTACTGGGAAGAAGAGGCCCAGCATTGCTGGGTTTATCCTGGAGCAGGTACTGAAAGACTCAACCATCTTTTCCCCCAAGACTAGAGGGGCAACGTAGTTGGCCAGGCCTGAGGGGTCCTGGAACAGAGCAGGTACTCCCCAACAAATGCTGTAGGTGAAGGTAGGAGACAGCATTACCATGGCAACCCCTCCAACCTCAGGTTTTCAAGGAAGACACCATGATCGATCCCATTTCTCCTAAATTACAGTCCGCAGGTCTTAAATTCAAACATCTGTTGACAAGGATACAGGGCCTGTCTCAGTTAAGTGATATAATCTGTCCTCATTAGCCTTCTCCCTACTCTCTTGAAAAGCATAAAGAAAATTACCTTTGGCACAGCAGAGGCTTTTAAACTAAGCTCTTCACAGTATGTCTCAAATTGAACATCCAGTTGAAACACATAATTACCAAATAGAAAAGAGTGCGCTAGATAAGTTGACACAGGATCTCTAAATGTAGCTGAAGAGATCACTATTGCCTTTGAAGTTAAAATGTCTTAGTTCAGGCCTGCAAGTCAAACAGTGCAATGGAGGGGGCAGTGAATCAGTAAGAAATTACGCCCCTCTAAGGTTTCTGTTGCTGAAATACCCCTTAGTCCACCATCTGGCTTCTTCCAACTTCTCCCGTCTCCCACACGTCCCCATCCCCATGACTTCGGTCTCTCAGCCCCTCTGTATCTCTTCGCCACCTGTCGTCCAACTTCAGAAAAAGTCCCTTCATTTAGTTTGTTCTTTTCCAGTTTCAAGTCTGTTCCTCACTCTATTATGGATAGAAAAGAGGTCCTGGGGCACTTATAAAAAGTTCTCATTTTCCCAGGTCCTAATCCAGATGGACTAAATTAGATCCTCTAGAGCAGGAGTCGGCAGACTACAGCCCGCAGTCCCAATCCAGCCTGTAGTCTATTTTTGTATGTGTGGCAGGCTAAGAGTGGTTTTTACATCTTTGAAGGGTTATAAAAAACACAAAGGATTTTGACAGAGACCATGTGTGGCCTGCAGGCTAAAATACTTATTATTGCCCCTTTACAGAATATGTTTGCTGATCTCTAATCCAAAGGAAGGGTCCGGGAAATCTGATTTTTTAAAAGCTTCCAAAGTGACTGTGGGCTAGCAGCTGGCAGAGCAATAGTTGGAATACAGCAATACTGTGGTGGCAGGAATGACCTCTGGAGCCAGAGACTCGGGTAAGTACTTTGAACTCACTATTTCTATAGTCCTAACAACTGATGTGCAGGAATTAGTGCAAAACATAAGGCATTTAGGCAAAGTACCTCTGTATAGTATAGCACAGGTCACCATCAAGTGGTTATTTTATCAGTACTTTTACCAAGTAAGAAGCACTCATTGACTAAGGGTGTCTGGGGAAAAGTCACAAGATGTGCTGATTAATTCCACTAATATGTTAACCTCCCCACATTTGTTCCAAGTGTTTCCCACCATCATCAAAGCCCCTGATAAAGCTACTTCCTCCTTTCTTTCTCAAAGATGGTGACCTGTTTTACCCACTTAATGGATTGAGACCATTTAACACAAACTCTCTCAACTTTCCATTTCTCTTGAGTTTCATTATTCCATCAGTACACTAAACATTTTCCCTCTTCAACTGGCACTGCAATTTTTCACCATTAGTTACCCAATTACATTTTAAAATCTTAGATCCTTCCTCTGCTTACATATATGAACATTGTCTTTATTAAAAAAACCCATCCAACCTACCGCTCCATTATTACCACTCTTTTTTTCTCTCTGGGTTTCCAGTGAACTTGGCCTTCCTTGCCTATACTTTCATTTCCCTTACTCTTTACCTACAAACTGCCTTTTTATAGTTCCTCATCTTACCTGTCACATTTGACTTGGCTTCTGGGACATTATAGTCTGTTTCTAACCTAATATACACAGAGCAGTGAGTTTCATCCTTTTGAAATTAAACTTTGGAACTTCATGTTCAAGGCCCCACCTCTCCTAAATACTCCCTGTACTCCAGCCACCACCTCTCCTAAATACTCCCTGTACTCTCGCCATGACGGCTTCCTCGCTGTTCCCCAAGCACTTTACCACCCCCCATCACTCCTGTCCTCAAATTTTAGCCATTCTTAGAGGCCCAGCTCAAATATTTCCTCTTTCATGAAGCCAGCTAGTTTGACATCTCCCTCTCTAAGCCAGCGTAGCTCTTGAACTTACCTGCCTCACCTCTTGCACCTGAGCTATCATTTCTAGCGCACGCAGAGAAGCATCTTGGGGGGCTGTGTAAACTGCCCCGAGGACGCTCACTCCCATGGGACAGAACCGCTCGATGCTGGTTGGTGGGCTGTCTTGTGTGTCTACATGCTTTGCGTCCACCGGTGACAAACATCACTTACTCAGGTATTGTGAATCAAAATCTGTGAGTCTGAAGTTTCCTCTGGTAGGCGTCAAGAGATTCATTAGTCACCTCACCACTAATTTTGTGGGGCTCCCAACACCCCTCAAGTTCATTTAGCAGTTTTTGTGGTACTGTTGTGTGATCTGGGTGGATCACTTGAATCTGAACTTATCTTTTTCACCATTATTAAAGGAATAATTATTTTCTACCTCAAAGGGTTGCTGTGATGATTAATTATGTAAAAATGTTTAAGCAGTTAAACACTGTGTCTAAGTGGTAATGCCAGTATAATTATGCTTATAAATTAATATTCCCTCTTCTAGGGTTATCTCTACAAAAACAGTATTTATTAAACAGTCGATATATTAACCCTGATTTTCATTCCGAACCTCAGAAACCATCTGACAGAGAATGTGCCATGCTGACGTGAAGCTGACGGCGTAGTAACTGCCGCACTTCCCTCCAGCCCCAAGCATGGCCTGCTCTCAGGACAGTACAAAGCAGTCTGCTCATCCCTCCCTGGAAGTGAACCAGTGCACCACCACTTGCACCCAAAGGACAGGAGTAAGATATAGAACTTGTCCAAACAATGCCAAAACATTTAGTGAGTTGCTAAAATATTTTAAGCCAGAGAACTGCAAGTGAAGTGAGATAGTTAAAATCCCCCTTTTATACTCCCAGGACCTCTTAGATGGAGTGCATAAACAAGCAGCACCATAGCACTATCAGGACACGTTTTAGAAATTTCCAGGTATACAAAACCAAGTGAATTAGAGACTCAGAAATTTTGTAATTTGTCTGGTAGGTTTGATCTTTTTTTTTAAAGATTTTATTTATTTATTTTTAGGGAGGGGAAGGGAGGGAGAGAGAGAGAGAGAGAAAATCAATGTGTGGTTGCCTCTCACATGGCCCCTACTGAGGACCTGGCCTGCAACCCAGGCATGTGCCCTGACTGGGAATCAAACCTGTGATGCTTTGTTTTGCAGCCCGTGCTCAATTCTCTGAGCTACACCAGCCAGGGCTATGGTAGGTCTGATCTTTACAGAGCAGCATAAAATGTCACTCTATAAACAGAAAACAAACCTGTTTTACCTGTGGGTGGGGAAACCATGAAATCAATTTCGCGACTGACATGAGAACAGTGGCTGGAGCATGGCCAAACCACTGAGTTTCATCAGACTTCACCTTAACAATGAAAAGGCTACTCCTCTTCTGTGTAATACCAGACAGTTAAATGTGTACTTCTCCATACTTAGCCCAGTCATATTCTTCCTTAAGCCTTACACAGTTATGATTCAAAATACTGCTCCCCTCCTTTTTGCTCTCATCACCCAACATCTAGCACCCAGATGTTTTCTCAAATTCCACAGAAAATTCTGTTTTCCTGTGAGCCCAATGCCAGAAACTGGACTGTACCTAAGAATCAAGGCATCCCATTCCCTCTAGATTTGCTCTAGAGCAGGAATGTCAAACTCATTTTCACCGGGGACCAAATGAGCCTCACAGTTGCCTTAAAAAGGCTGAAATAATTTTAGGACTGAATAAATGTAACTGCTCCTTAAATACTGAGGAGTTAAAATTACATTCAGCCCTCTGAATGTAAAGGGCCATTGAATGTAACTGCGAGGCTGATGATGTGGCCACTGGTGAAAATGTGTTTGACACCCCTGCTCTAGACCATTAAAAAAAAAAAAAAAAGCAAAGATCTGATCTGTTAGACAAATAAAACTATTAATAGGACAGGCCTAGTGAAAAGTAGGACTTTCTGGTTTTAAATCTATTTTAAAAAAAAGGCTTTACTTACTTTTAGAGAGGGGAAGAGAGGAAGAGAAACATTGGTTTGTTCCCTTTCACCCATGCCCTGACCAGGAATCAAACCCACAACGTTTTGGTTTATGGGACAACTCTCCAACTAAGTGAGCCACACCAGCCTGGGCAGGCACGCTGATTTTAATAACCCTTTGATGCAGTGATGACATTAACAGAATAATCATTCTGTAGAAAAAGTGAGCACATACAAATTCTTAGAATTTGGTTGTGCATAAAACAAAAGAATGCAGAAGTAGGGTCCGGGACGAGGGGAATATAGGGACACTCATGAAGCCTCCAGAAAACCTGCAAAACTTATAGTGCATAAAGATATCATTGGCTGTCAGTCACAACAGCAGAATCAGGAAACGCCTGCATCCTTGATGACTGGGGACACAGTACGGTGTATGTGTAAGTCACAAAGTGACCACACTCTACATCGAAAGCAAGAGGATCTTGAACTTTGCTGTGGTCTTTCCCTCTCTCTTTACATTGCCATACAAGAGTGGTCATTGGTACTCAGTTGCTAAAGGCTATGAGAAGGGCACAAGGCCTTCCCACAGGAACACATGACCAAAGCTAAGGAACTAACCCGGCTGCTGCTGCAGACAAACCGTGTCACTGGAAAGTCTTTCATAATGTCTGTGTCCACAGTAGGCACAAACCTTGATCCACAAATGAGATCTACTTATATAAGGCTGGGAAAATAAGGTAAAGCTTATCAGCTTCACATTGAGCAAATCACAGAAAAATTGAAATTCTGTAGCAGTCTATCAATTTCAAAACTGATAATGCTTCACAAAAATAGTCAATGTTCAAGGACAAAAAAAATCACTCAGGGGAAAAATATAACTAAAGAACATTTATTCATTTTGTACTAAGACTTTATCTTAGGACATAACTAAATTGTGTCACCACCCTCCACCCCAACTTGAAGAAGGGTTAGTACAGTGAATGTTATAAAGCAGATTATGAATATTAACTGACAAAGAAAAACCCTTCAAAATCATCATAACAATGTTTAAGTAAAAAAAAAAAAAGAAAAGAAAAAATAGGTGATGGGAGTTTCAGGTTGAACAAGATCCTCACATTTCATCTAACACATTCAATCCTGACTAGAGTGTACCAAAATGGAAACAGGATTACTATAGTACAAAACTTCCACTACAGATTGCTGTACACACCTGTGTTCCAAGCCCACCCCAAACCCTAATTCTCCCAGCACAACTAACTATTTCCCGGCCTGTTGGGCCTGCCGACGAAGGAGCACGTAGATCTTCTCTTTAATCCAGTCTTTGTTATAGGGCTGGTATGTCTGGGTATCAGCTCGGTAACTGAGGAACAAAAAAGTAATAGGCAAAGTTACAATGGTCAATTATTGTCATTTTTTTTAAAACCCCAAATTATAACTGCCCAATGGTGTGACAGATATATACATGTTCATACATGAACTTTAAAAAAATATAAAAGAGCCAATTACATAATTGTTGAATTTTTAAGCGATATGAACTTTTGATCACCTAGTACTACTATCTTATAACAGAAAAGAAACTAAGGCCTGACAATCTTAAGTTAAATGCTCATTGTGTTTATCCACCTCTGTCTTAAAAGAGTCCAACCAGAAACTGTGTGTTCTCTTGCAGTCACTATTTTTATAGTACCTCTAGTAATTAAAAAACAAAACTACTCCCTAGTACCACAATTTCAGATTTCCTAAATTTATTTTGAATTAACTAAAACCTTTAAAAACATATTACTGCCACAAAGACTTCTTTCCCAAAATGTATTAAAAAGAAATCTTTTCACCTATATTTGAAATTCCAATGGGACTCTAAGGTTTTAGGAGTCCAAAGTGTCACTTACTAGCCAATCACTCAAGATGTTTTTTAGAGAACTCAAAAAATAGAAACGTTTATCTGACTTATAACTGAAATCTCAGCTGAGCATGCAATAAATTCATTTTTGGGGTAAAAAATCCTGAAAAGACTGCACAAACACAAAGCATATCCCAGTGTTTCACAGCCATGTGCACTATCTGGTGGAAACACTGTATGGCACCCAAGAGAGGCAAAAATGCAGTTTGCCTAGAAAGTAATACCTCAGGGATTCCCCAGGACAGTGCTTTTTAAATGGTGTGCAGCAAGAACTTTAAAAACATGCCATACCTGACTATTTTAATCAGGGACACTGACCTCTTTTCCCTCAAATTGTCAAATACAAAAATGACAGCAGCCAATACAACAATAGCTGTCCAAAGTGAATGAATCAAAATTATACCTGTTTTTTTTTTTTTTTTGCCAGATTGGCAAAAAAATGTTTTGTTTTTTTTTTTTTTGTTTTGGTGTGCCACAGAATGTAGCAATTATTTTACGTATGCCACGAGATGAAAAAAAGTTGGGAACTGCTGCCCTAGGAAAACAAAGTATCTAATTTATCAATTATTGTTTCATTTTATCCAAAGTTTCATTTTTCACCTTCTTAGCAAAAAGTTACATAGATACTGTACCTATTAAAAAGTTGCCAACTGCTGGGTACAGCTTTAAGTGCTCATCTAAATCAACTCAATCCTTTTAACAACCCTGTGAGAGGAGATGCAATTATCCTTTTATAAAGGAGGAAACCAAGGCTTAAAGAAGTACTGCAGCTTATTAGCTAAGTGCTTTGGGCACGTAGCAGAAGCTTAAACACCCCTGGAGCAGAGTCCTCACTGTTAACCAACTTCTGGCATGAGAAACAAACTCTAAAGGCTTTGTCATATTATTCCCCTGAATGGCTTATTAAAAATGCACAAGCTTTCTACTTTTACAAAATGTTTAACCAAATAAGAAAATTCTAAAAAGTAGAATAATTTTCTCTGAATATTTTTTCTTGCTTCCTAAGTACTAATCTAGTCTACTTCAAAGTATGGCAGAATAGACTATAATATTTATATTAACCCAGGAAAAGAACTAAAAAAGGAACAGAATTTTTCAGAACTATTATATCTGGGTGGGACAGTCTTATTTAGACCTCCCTCCCCCAATCAGTTTGGCAGTGAACGTTTAGGAATCCATCAACTTGCAGGCTATTTTCCAACTCAAGAAAAAGTGATAATGCTTTCTTTATGGAAAGCTGTTATGTTGATGGTTGTTAACTGGTGCTTGAAAATGAGACAATTAAATGTTAAATATATTTATAAAATCCCAAGCTGTTGGCACAGATGAATCTTTTGGCTTAGTGTTTGCTCAATGAATACAGGTTTATAAAAGAACAAGCTGTAGGAGTGAGCGGCAAAACCAACTGCATCTTTACTGCAGTTGGTGTCTTCCTGATTAGGAGTACCTCCTTGTTTCAATAACTAGGGATAAAATTGTCCCTTTTGTCTCTAAACAAACAAAAACAGCTTATATGTCAAAAGGCTGTTATTTTCATCTTATAAAAAGTCCTATGTCACTCTCAAGTACACTTATTAGAAACAAGTACCCAGTTCATTTACAAATCAAATTGTATTCAATTCTTGGTCTAAGGAGTAAACAACAGCCCAGTTCACAATCCCTAAATAAAGAGAGGAGCAAGATGTGCTTGCTAACTGTGATAATAAGTGCCATGACAATGGGTGGACTTTATAGAAACAATACTGTACTTCTCCTGAATATTCAAGCAAGAAAAGAGACACAAGAAAGTCATACGGGCAAGATGGCTCTGAATCCTAAATTTGATTCTTTTGCAAGTTTTCAGAGGCCAAAAAAGTTTCAACATTATAAAGAGAAACATAAGCTACAATTTATAATTTTTCAGGTAGACTAATAATGCAAATACTAGAAATCATTTTAGCATGCCAGATGTAGTTTCTAGTTTACATTTAATGACAAAGAAACGTTATGTTCCATTGTTAATGACATACTTACAGAGTGTCTCTTAAAACCATTTTTATTTTGTGCAATTTTCACTGTCAAAAAAGCCAGTATAACACCTCTTTGTTAGTTAACAGCACAATTTAAGTTACTTGTGGTATTTGAAACTTATCATTTGAGTCAAGGCAAATTTTAAATAGCCAATCGACTCAGTGTAATTAAAAATAAGCCTTAGGTGTGTGGCTCAGTGGACTGAGTGCCAGCCTGCAAACCAGAGGGTCACCAGTTCAATTCCCAGTCAGGGCACATGCCTAGGTTGCCAGCCAGGTCACCAGTAGGGGGTGCTTGAGAGACAACCACATATTGATGTTTCCCGCCCTCTTACTCCTTCCTTTACCTTCTCTAAAAATAAATAAAATCTTAAAAAAAAATTAAAAAACAAAACAAATGCCTGGCCTGATTTTGTCAATCTGTTTAAAAATGGAATTCCTGCTATCTAGCCAATCTGCTGTGTTAAACAAGCACTGGGTCCTCACAACTAGTCTTGTGAAGTAAATTTATTTTCCAAACGGGCAAACTGAGGATTAGCAATATTAATCTAACTTGACCAAGGCACCTAGAAAATGATAGAGTCAGTACTCAAACTCAGCTATGGCTAAATCTGAAACTCCAGCTAACTCTTATCTACACCTCTCAAAAGGTGACTAAAACATGACCCTTAGCTTTAAGTAACTCCCCACCTGTTAAGAATGAGTGCCATGTCCCTAAGCCTCAGGATACCCGATGTCTCAATAGGTGATTTTCATAAAATCACAATAATAGCTATTAATTTTAAAAATAAAATCAGTAATTCATTTAAAAAGTAAAGTGAGGGCATGCATATGAACACTGCAAAATCGAGCATGACATAAGTCAGATTCTTCATTTTTGTTTAACCACCCTACCAATTCAGAATATAGCTGTAATGTAAACAAAGGAAAAGGGAAACTTGCAAGAATTTTAAAAAGCTATGCCTCAAACTACATGAGTGACATGCATTTATACAACCAGTATTTACTCAATATCAACTATGTTCCAGATACTATTCTAGGTACTGGGGATACAGCGGTGAATAAAAACAAAGCTCCTGTTCTCAGATTAAAGTCTAGAAAGTAAATATGTTATCAGTGATTTCATATCCAGTAGATAGTTCTGCCAACATCTAGGCCTCTCAGTTCCTTGAACTCTTCTCCTTCAGTGACCTTGTCTCTTTCCCTTCCTCAGCCAGACCCCTTTACCTTGTCATTACCAGCAACTTCAATGTCCCAATTTCAACCATCTCATTCTTTGATCACTACCACTTCCCAATAGTCCAACTTCAACAACCCTTTGACCCCCGCCCCCCCTCCCCCGACCTATAATTAATTGATTCTAACTCTGTCTCGACTCCACTCCAACCCCTAATTACATTTCATGGTCATTCAGTCCGTTGCACAATACTCCCTTGCATATGAGGTCTGTCTGGAAAAAGTCCAACCATTGTTAATATAACTGTGCAACATCAACGTAACCTGGCAGCAAAGGAGAGAGGACTGGAATGCACACATATGAACAATGACGACTTCACTGTACTAATCAGTGGGGGTGGTACACATCACTGAGTGAGCATGTGTACTGTGTGGCCGTCATATTCACAATGACTGAGCAAGCAGAGCAACGAATCTGCATCAAAATTTGTGTCAAGCTTGAACATTCCTCTGTGGAAACTATTTGGGTGATTCAGAAGGCCACAGCTATGGACAACTGGTAACTGGCAGCTTCATCACTACAAGCCCACTCATGCATCATGTCTCATGCAGAGGTTTTTGGGAAAACATCAAATCACCCAGGTGACTCAGTGCCCCTACAGCCCAGATTTGGCTCCCTGCGACTTCGGGCTTTTCTGAAAACTAAAATCACCTTTGAAAGGGAAGAGATTTCACACCACCGATGAGATTCAGGAAAATATAATGGGGCAGCTGATGGCGACTGGGAGAACTGTGTGAGGTTACAAGGTGCCTACGCTGAAGGGGACTGAGGTATGATGTCACTGCCCTATGTACAATGTTTCTTGTATCTTCAATAAAGGTCTCTTTCATTATTACATGGCTGGATACTTTATGGACAGACCTCACATACCCTTAACTTTTTATATTTGTCAGTTCCTACCTGTAACCATCAGGTTAAGAATGACTAGAGAAAACCCCATTACCACAATGACTTACTTCAGTTTAAATTATCGGATACCCCATAAACCACACATTTCCCCAATCTTTTCACCCTCCTAGATTATTCCTTTCCTTTTTTCACAAACCTTCAACACCTTTCCCCTCACCCTTATCTCTCAAGGGTATCCCTGGTTCCCATTTCCCTGAGATAGCTAAAACAATCAGAAAACAGTTTCCCCAAACTTCCACATCTGTCTGCACTTCCTACTTTACTATCAACAAACCATCCAAGATCCTGTCTAAAACCACCTCCTTCTCCACTAGATCATATATCATCAGCCTTCAAACTCACAACTCTTCCTCCCACCTTGTATCTTCCTCCAACTCTAACCCCACTTCTCTGCTCTCCTCCTTGCTGGTCGCCTACAGTTCCCCTTTTCTCATGAGCCTAACAACTGCAGCTTTGTTGGTCTCTTACCGTTTTCTGAGCTTTTTATATTAAAATTAGGACCTACATATTTTTCACCACTGAAAAACATTTACTTCTAGCAGTGTCTGGCATAGAAAAATTTTTAACTTGACAAATTTTTGAGAATAGAAAGCATATGGGTCTAAAAATCTCATTCTAACATACCAAAATATACATGGTTAACACTGATTAAAATTAAATTCCATTTCAGTCCTGCATATATTTACATTTAAAAAGCAAGTCGTGAAGACAAAAAAACCTAAGTTTTAACCCAAAGCCAACTGTTTTAGAGATAAAGACTACAAGGGAAGAAAAACTAAGAAAAAAGATTGTGTGATTTAAAGGAACAAAGAATCAGGACTTTGAACTTCTAAATTAGTATTCTCTCTCCATACTACTTGTATCAATTAGCAAAGTTCTTTAGGTTTTCCTGTGCCTTTATCTTTATGTTGCCAACTTAATTTATGAGCCACATGTAAGTGAAATATTATTACCTAGTAGTTAAAATGAAAAGATCAGTGTCAGGCATAAAGTAAGCTCCTAATACCATAAACCGCCTCAGACAGATGAATAAACAATAGAAAAATATAATGTAAGAGACCTGGCAGTAAATACTTACACGAGACAGCTGAGGTCTGCCAGGTCATCAATAAAGTCAAACAACTGGCTGATATCATATGTGATAGAGGGGCTGTTGGGATTCATTCTCTTCAGATGTTCTTCATACATTTTACAAACACCTAAAAGAATGGGGGGAGGAGGGAAAACGAAGATCTTATAATTGCATACTCTGGACGTTAGTGTTGTATGTTAATATCACAATACTAATTTTCATAAACTTGGGCTGGGAAAAGAAAGTAAGTTGGTAACATTTGTTTTAACTGTTACCACTAGGGCTTTAAAAAAAATTTATAAACTCACCAAAATGTGGGTATTTTGTGCCTTAATGATTAATTACTTTAACCACTGGATCTAAAAGAACTTTAAAGATTTGTCATATGATGGTTCAGACAAGTGAGGACATTGAGAGTCTTACCAGGTTTTCCAATAAATGAATATTCCCAATGCCTCAGAGTAAAGAAACACCACACTTGGGAACAAGGAATGACAAACGGATGCTTTTCTATTTTGCTTTCAAATTCTGATACAATACAATACAAAAAGCCACCACCACACATACAACAAAAAAATACAAAACCTGATAACAAAAACAAAACAAAACGGGCAACGAGAAAGAGATGATCCTAACAGAGTGTCTAAGATTACTGACTCTGGATCCAGAGACTTGACTCCATCTCCTGAATCCTGTGAAATGGAGATATGTATAATAGTATGTGAATAGTATCTGATAATAGTATGTTCGGAACGGTCATGAAGATGGTGTGAAATAATGCACAAAAAGCACTAGCACATGTAATAAGTACTCAAATATAATAAAGACAATAAAATCATCAAAGTCACTCAAAGCAAGCCTGCATTAACTTAATTATCTACAGAGCAAATTGTTTTTAAATCCAGTGACACACGCCTCTCTTGTTCCTAACAAAAGCAAGCATAACCCACTCCAGTCCATCCCACTTCAAGTACACACTCATTAATTTGTTCTGGAACTTGTGACGAGTGCCGAAACCAATGAGTACCAAACGATGAAGCATCTTCTCTTGTGGGGAAGCGTCACAACTCATACAAGTTCTAGAAAATGCAATGAGCCCTGAGCAAGCGCCTAGCGCCTGAAGTTTTTTCTCGTCAAAATGAGATGAGTACAGGGTTTGATGAGCTCTGAAGCTGACAAGTACCAAGGTATGTCTGTACTTAAACTGACCCACAGCTACTATCGTACTCAATATTGGAAGACTATATGTTTTCCCACTGATTAGGAAGAGCACGGTATCTGTTCTCGCCACTTGTGTACAACAGTGTACTGGAGGTGCTGGCCAGGGTGGGTTGGCAAGAAAAAGAAATAACAGGCATTCAGATTGGAAAGGAAGAAGTGCCACTATTTCTATTCACAGATAACATGACCCTGTATACAGAATACCCTAAGGAAACCACATACACATCTATTAGAACTACTAAATGAGTGCTGTAAGACTGCAGGATGTAAGGTCAATATACAAAAATCAATTGTATTTATATACCCCAACAACAAACAATCTGCAAAGGAAATAGCTCCGTGTATAGTAGCAAAAAACAAACCACAATACCCAAAACAAAAACATACACCCCCCCCCCACACCCTTCATACATTTAATAAAAGAAGTGTAAGCTCTGGCCAGTATGGCTTAGTTTGCTGGAGCATCATCCCGTGAACCAAGGGGTTGCAAGTTTGATCCTCAGTCAGGGCACGTGCCTGGTTTTGGGTTTGATCCCCAGTCAGGACACATAATAGGAGGCAACTGATCAATGTTTCTGTCTCTCAAAGCAATAAAAAAAGTGTCATCGGGTGAGGATTAAAAAAACAAAACAAAACAAAAAAACAATGAAAACTACAAAATGTCATTGAAAGTAAAAATTTAATGAAATAGTATCTTGTGTTCATGGATTGGGAGACTTAATATCAAAATGGTAATACTCCCCAAGATGATCTATAGCTTCAATGCAACCCCATCAAAATCAGAGTTTTTGCAGAAATTGACAAGCTGACCCTAAATGTAATAGGAAATACAAAGGACCCAGGATAGTCAAAACAATCTTGAAAAAGAACAAAGTTGGAAGACTCAAGCTTCCCAATTCCAAAACTTACTACAAAACGACAGCAGTCACAACAGCGTGGTAATGTTTATGCATAAAGACAGCACACAGATCAATGGAACAGAAACAAGAGTTCACAACAAACCCTTTCACTTATGGTCAATTGCTTTTCAACAAGGATACCAAGACAATTCAACAGAGAAGGAATGTCTTTGCAACAAAAGGTGCTGGAAAACTGTATATTCATGTACAAGAGGGTGAAGCTGGACTCATACCTCACAGAACACATAAATATTCACTCAAAATGGCTAGGAGACCTAAATGGAAGAGCCAAAACTATAAAACACTTGTAAAGAATCCCTGTAACTTTGTATAAGGCAATGGCTTCTTAGGTATGACACCAAAACCACAAGGAACAAAGAAAAAATATGTAAGTTGGAGTTCATCAAAATTTAAATTTTTTATGCTTCAAGAAAGTGAAAAGACAAGCCACAGACTAAAAGAAAATCTTTGCAATACACATGTGATAAAGAACTGTTACCTAAAGTATACAAGACTCCTAAAACTCAACAATAAGAAAACAATTAAAAAATGAGCAGAAGATCTGAAGACACCTCACCAAAGATACACAGATGGCAAAGAAGCACTTGGAAAAGATGCTCAAGACTGTGTGATTAGTAAGCCTGCAAATTAAAACAATAAGATAGCATTATACACCTATTAGAATGGCAAAAATCCATACACTGACAACACCAAACATTGCCAAGGATGCAGAGCAATAGGGCCTCTCATTCACTGCCCGTAGGAATGCAAAATGATACAGCCATTTCTGAAGACAGTTTCAGTTCCTTACAAAGCTAATCATAGCCTTACTAAATAATCCAATAATCATACTCCTTGTTATTTACCCAAAGGAAGTGAAAACTAATATCCACAGTAAAACCTGTACATGAATTGTTTACAGCAGCTTTATTCATAATTGCCAAAACTTTGAAAGCAACCAAGATGTCCTTCAATAGGTGAATGGATAACCAAACTGTGGTACATCCATACAATGGAATACTTCAGTGATAAAAAGCTATTTACTGTATAATCCCAACCCTATTCCGGAAAAGGCAAAACTACAAAAACATTAAAAAGATCAGTGGTTGCCAGAGGTTTTGGAGGTGGGAAGAGAGAGGAATAGGTGAAGCACAGGGGATTTTTAGGGCAGTGAAATTATTCTGTTGATACTGTAATGGCGCACACTTGACATACATTTGTCAAAACCCACAGAACTGGCCATTGCTGGATAATTCAGCTGGTTAGAGTGTCATCCTGATACACCAAGGTAGCAGGTTCAATCTCTAGTCAGGACACATACAAGAATCAACCGATAAATGCATAAATAGGTGGCACAACAAATCAATGTTTATTTCTCTCTAAAAAAAATCAATGAAAATAAAAAACCCACAGAACTATACAACACAAAGAATGAATCCTAATGTAAAATAAGGACCTCAGTTAATAATGATAATGTATCAATACTTTTTCATCAACTGTAAACAATGTACCACACCAATGTAAGGTGTTATTAACAGGGGAAACTGTGGTGATAGTGGGGTAGGGTAGGATGTTTAATTTTTAATTTTTTCTGTAAACCTAAAACTGCTCTAGAAATAAAGTGTACAAATTAAAAAAACATTATGCTTCACAAAAATTAGTGAAGGTTAGTAAAGAGTATTGCAGAATCAAAAGCCAAACATAATATAGCTAAGGCAACAATCTGCTGAGGCAGCAGGCAAACAAAATCTATCTAGATGGCAAGCGGGAATGTCAGCAGAGAAAGGGACCTGAAAAGAGCCTTGCTTTTCTTTAAAAATGAGAGCAGAATTTGATGGCAACCAGGAAGACATGGTACCAGTGACCTAGAAGCTGTCTCTAAGTATTACAAGTAGCTTTTTTCACAGGTCTACCCATTGTTGGCTTGCTTTAAATGAACAGATTTTAAGTAGAATCCAGTTAGCTTTGGACAGCAACAAATTCAGGGACATGCTTAGCTGTAAAAACAGTGAATATAAAAATCTTTATAGGAGTTCTGGCTTGGTGGCTCATCTCAGCACCAAAAGCTTGCAGGTTCAACCCCTGGTTGGGGTACACAGAGGAGGTAACAAATTGATCTCTCTCTCTCATCAATAATCCTTGGGTGAGGATTAAAAAAATATTCATAGAGAAAGAATGGACAATTTGCCACAAAGGGTGCAGGGCAGGTACGAATGGTTTACATGATGTGACAACTCAAAGTACGGAGAAATGCCATTTGTGAGGATCTAATCTCTGTGTTCTCATCTAATGGTTCACCAAGTAAAGAAATATTAAGGGCTAATAGTTCCCTTCAGGGTGCTGTCAGCTTATCAAATGCACAAGAAATTATACTGATTTGGTTCCATTTGCCTTTATTCTGGGAGCTAATTTTCATTTGTTAACAACATTCCTAAATACCTACTCTCCCTGCTCAAGTGAACAATCCAAGAAATCTGGAGGAAAAAACAAACCCAGTTCTTAAATGACATATGTTCTAATGGTGAATGTCAGGGGAAAAAAGATGTCTTCCCTTTGATTAGTGTTTAAACTCACCTTCCATGCATTCATTCACTGATTCATAGTCAGCGTAAGTTCTGCCTTCTGGCCTCTTGGTAGGCTGTACCAGTAAAATGGTGTGAGACTGCAAGGGAAAAATGTGATTTCACTATAAGGTTCTAACTCACATTTGAGAAATTCAATTATGCTATAAAATTCTTCATGAAATCCCACTATTTTCAATTCCTACTGCTCAAAGACAAAAAGTAAACATTACTAAACAAATAAGTGACCAAATTTACAAAACCATAGTCACAACGATTATTTTGAAGTGGCAGTGCTTTCCTGTATCTTCTAAACCAGTTTTGGCCATTGTTTATTGGAGCCACTTTCAGAATCTTTTGGTTTTATTAAAAATTCAAATATATTTGTCTTTGGGTTTTTTCCTTCTTTGGGACAGATTTAGTCCTTAATTTCCTTATGGTCCTCTTTCTCGGGAGAAAATACATACTTTAAAAAATATATAAATACATACAGTCAACCTCAGTTCTCTACAAGTTGTTCGCAGGAAAAAATTGTCTAGGTTGTTAGGTGAAAACCTTTCATGCTGATACAATGTAACCTGGGTTCTCCAACTTCATTCATTCAATTTGTAACTGAAGATGTAGAAAAGGGAAGGGAGGATATTCCTACTTCACTAATCAAGGAAATGCTTGGTAAATGGGGAGAAACACAAGAGATCTTCTGAGAAATGTCAATCACCCTGACAAAGAAGTAGCAAATTATGTGATAAACTTGTTCAAGTAGTGTTTCACTTCAGGCAAGTGTTAAAAGGCAGGCAAAAACAATCAGTGGATAGGTTTTTAGTGAGAAGCCAGTGAGTCTGAAGCAAGTTCTAGTGAAGCAGAGAGACGCAAGACCCACGGCCAGACTTTGTCTGTGGAGGGGGACTCCCCTTCCTCCCTCTACCCCTCCTCTGCATATCCAGTCATCAAGAAAGGTAAGTTCTAATGTGTACATAGATTTCATTTTTTAACTGTACATTTAATTTCCTTTTTGTTAAACTTTCATTTATCCAATACATTTTATGTCCTTTTTGTTTATAAAGTGTTTATAGACTAAACAGTACAGTAGACATGTACTGTATATAAGGAAAGTTAAAACAGAATCATTCGGGGCTTTGGAATGGATTAATTCAATTTACATTGTTTCTAATGGAAAAAAATTATTCGATTTTTGAACATTGCTTCTCAAAGAGTCTTCCAGAATGAATTAAATTCAAGAACAAAGGTTCCACTGTATACACAAAATTTAAGTACAGACAAATATAAATATATATTTATATATTTGCCACAATAGAAAAATATCATTAAATGTAATCAGAAAAAATGTTTCACAAAATTATCTTAATAAAATCTCTATTCTCCGATTACCAAGCAGCTATGATTCACTCCAATGAAAGTTAATCTGTCTGTTACTTTTTTCAAGCCTCACAAACATGAACCCTAAATTCTCAGTAGTTCTACTGAGAAATACTACAATATATACAGTTTGCTCATTAGCTTTGAAACTGAAGCTTGTATCTCCAGTAAAGCAAAAGACTTTTGAACTAGTAATCAAATATGAATTCTAAGTTCTAATTCTATAAGGAATTACCACTGATAATTGCCCGAGAAATGAGTTGACGTGAACTGTCACCTTTTCAGATTTTAATCTAAGCATTTTAATGCAACATCAAATAGTGACGTAAAAAGCAGAGAAAGGAAACTCAGAGATACTGTAAAATGACTTGCCCAAAGTCACACAGCTGGTTATGACAAAACGGGAACTGGAAACTCAATCTTCTAATTACTAATCCTCTCTGGGAGACTGTGCGGGGTCAAATAATGAAAAAGCTTAATTCAGAAAAGTACAACCTGAAAAAGTGCCCTTCCCAATAGCTGGATAACTTGTTAACAGTAACTGCAGCAACCACAAAACCAAAACTGAAGTGACCTCTTAATCTCTGTGTGCATCTACTTTTTGAGGATTTAAAAAAACAACCCCAAAAACCAAACCTACCCACCCACTGCACTTGACTACCCAGGTCACATTTTAATGAACCTGGACCCTTAGCTGAGCCTATCTTTTGAGCCTCCACACCCAAGAGAATGTAAATCCGGGTAAGATCAGGCTTAAAAGCTGGGAGCAACGCCAAACCAGGCTTCTAGGGGTCTCAGAAAAGAGAAAAAGTTATATTTTTCAAAAAGTAGAGCACACACAAAAAGGGGATAATTGCGAACGCACACTACAAAACAAAGACGACCTTTCTTGGCCCACATCCTAGGTGCAACATATTCCAACCGTTAGCTTTGGGAACAGGTTTTCAGATGTTCTCTCGGCCATTGTTCCTACAGTAAGCCAGGGCGTTTGGAGGGAAAGAGAAGCATCCCTACGTGTGCCTCTACCAAGCAGCCATCCCGAGAAAGCGCGCAACCACAGGGTGTACCCGGGCTCCAGGGCCTAGTGCCAGGCCCAGCATCTCCGCGGCGGGAAGAGGAAAGGTCGACCCACAAGCTGGAGGGCTGGGGACAGCACGCTCGCGTTAGATGCGCTGGGTAAAAGGAGAACCGGGATGGGATCACCCGGAAGGCTGGGGGTTCGGGGAGCCGCTGAGGAATGTCTCACCATCGTGCCAAACTCTTTCGCTGCAGCTGCCGCCGACACCACCACCTCACACGAGCTTAGCCACAACGCCGCCAACAGCCAACCCCCGCGAGAGGAGCCGCCGGAAGTCGTCAGAAACACACCGCGAAAAAGCCTTTTGGGCCATAGAGGCTCACGTATTTCCGGCAGCTAGAGCAGATTCCGACTCTGTTTCAGCCATCTTGGATAAGGGCTATGAGATACACAGGGAGACTTTCGGAAGGTTTAAAAAAGTAATTTCTTCCATAACTCTTCCTTCCCTCTCTTGTTGTTAGGTATACGGTTAAAGTGATCACTGATGTAGACAGTGACACAAGTCGTGTTTCATTTTGCCCTACTCAAAAATGGCGGCAGTATAAGAATCCCGCCATAGGTCGGTTGTTACCCGGAAGTACCCTTTAAAGGAGGAGCGGTGAGGCAATCCGGAAGTGAATGTAATGAAGGGGTGCCACTTGGCGGCCATGGCTGCTGTAGTATCGGTAGCTCCGGGTCAAAGCCCAGTGGAGTGGAGTAATATGGACAGCACCGGGTATAGGGCAGAAACAGCTTCGTATCGGATTCGCTGCTGAACCCCTAAGACCCATCGTTAGAGACTTACTGGACTCCTTTCCTTCTAGACTCGGAGGAGAGTTTGCCGAGACTGGTGGGCTGGTCCCAGCCTGAAGGGATCATTGGCAGGGTGGCCCAAAGAGCTAGGGTTGCCGAGAGAACGAACAAGTTCGCTTGGGTTTTCCTCCTTCTTTCTGCTGCCACCTTCAACGTTGTCTGTGAAAGAGTGGGCCCGTTGTGCCACCCTCATTCCGACCATTGAAGAAATCGCTCATTCGCGTATTTTCCCCATTGACTTTGCCATCTTTGTTAAGCCACCGGAATCCAGTGACTGGCATCTGAAAACCCAGGAGCTGGGGACCTAAGATTGCTGAAAGTTCTCTCTGGTGCTAATATCAGCATAAGGGGCTGTTTCCAGGTACGTTCAATAGAAAGGTGCCTCGTGAACACATCTGCTGGTTGGGAGGACCAAAGAACTGGAAAGTCCCTCCTGTTCCCCTGGAATCACCACACGCATTTAAGAACCTTTGAAGCCACTGAAAATTTGTAGTCTGGTGGTGGTGGGTGAATAAAGGAGGGCAGAATGGATGATTTCATCTCCATTAGTCTGCTGTCTTTGTCTATGTTGGTGGGATGTTACGTGGCTGGAATCATTCCCTTGGCTGTTAATTTCTCGGAGGTAAGAAATTTGCAATTTTTTGTCAGCTGTCAGGATGGTTGCTAGAAAGTAGTGACATTTGTAAAGGGTAGCTGCTTCCCCCAGTTAATCTGAGAGCTAAAGGTCTTATTAAGGAAGATTTATGTTTTTAAAAAGATGCACAACATTTACTAATAGAAGCAAACTTCATATTCAGCATTTGAGTTTTTAACCTGGGTGGCTGGATCCACCGCAGATTCTAGAGTACTCGAACTCCCTGAAATTGCATACAGAAATTTGGAGCTCTGTGCATTTTCCTGGAGAAAGGCACCATAACAGTCTTTTGATTTTCAGAAGTTTCAAGGAATGAAGATTTATGATTGCCGACAAGAACTATAAATAGTGAATGTTATTCGCTCATATGAGTTAAGATTGATGTAACTTATCTTGAAAGAATCAAGCCTCAAGCATATTTTTTGGAGAAATGTAGTTTTTTGGATACCTGTATTAGAATGAATGAAAAAATACTTTAAAAAACAGATTGTTCAAAATAAAAAAAACTTAGGTTGTTCATAACTCACTTTTCTTTTTAAAGAAGAAAAGCATTGGAATGGATATTCGGTGTTGTTTTTAAGTCTGCTTAAAAATGAAATTTTTGCTAATATGTTTTGACACTTTGGTTAGTTGTCATTACTTGAACAGAAGTTAACTGACAGGGAAAGAAAGACAGATGAAAGCATTGCTCAGTGGAAAGGGAGATAGGTTCTGCAGGTTGTCATGAAGAGTGCATGAGGTGCACAGTGCTCAAACATTTAGGGAGGAAAAATAGTTACACTGGGGGGAACAGGATTTCATGAGTCTGGCCTGGCCCTAGTTTTACTGCCAGTCCTGAAAGTGCTTTCGTAGGACAGGGGAAAGAATGGCCCAAAATAGAAAGGAAAGGTAAAGACAGGCAGGCTTTGAAGATAGCCTGTGGATGGGAAAGGAAGTGAGACCAGGCCCTGTGAGTTTGAAACATAGTTAAGCCCGCAGCCAGATGGAAGGGAGGGTTGAATTGCTGCCGCTCCTTTGCCCTTTCCTTTTTGTGTCTGTAGCCTTCAGCATCTCATGCTAACATTAAGCTACATTTTTTTGAGCATGTACACTACCTAACTTCATTAAAAAAACCTAATGAGGTACATAAGGAATCCGAGACTGAGGTTATGTAACTTGGATAAAGTCATAAAGTATGTTAGAATTAGAGCTGGGGTCGTGGGGTTTTTTTTTTTGTTTGTTTGTTTGTTTTTTACCTTTTCATTGAATTTATTGAGGTGACATTGGTTAATAAAATTATATAGGTTTCAAGTGTACAGTCCTATAGTACATTATCTGTATATTGTATTGTGTCTTTATCATCACAAAGCAAGTCTTCCAGAGCTGTTTTTTAAGTCTAAGTTTTTTAGTCTCAGAGCAGTTTGTAGCCATTGTCTATTGTGGCAGAGGTAGCAAACTGGTAGCCTATGTACCAAATTTAGTTGGCAGACTTAGTTATATTAGTGGAGTGTTTAATTTTATTGTATTTTTCTTTTGTCTGGAGCTGAGTAGCAGTAGATTGTCTCTGTACCCTTGGCTGTGAAGCCTACTGAACTCATTTTTAGCTACCTGCCTGCCCAGTACTTTGTGAGCCTGCTGTCTTTCCTCTCACATAAATCATATTTTCTTATAATTACATTAGAATTGAATTGACATTAATGGGGCTGATATTTATGAGCTTAAGTTGGTTCGTATATTTAAAAATGTATTGAGGTGACATCAAGAATTATAATTCAAATAAACTGATGAAACTTATTATTTCTATAGAATGCTTAGGACTTTTCCAATTTCAGTATTTTCTCTATCTTGGGTAACTAACTATCTGCTTATTTTGCAATAAGCAGATACATGCTATTTTCTTTTTCACTGAAAGGAAATGTGTACACAAGTGATGTAATTAAGTAGGTCATTAATAAAAGTAATCTGTATGTTCTGTCATTCTAAATTGATAGTCGTGTAGTCTTTTCCAACTGTGGTTCTTAAAATGCTATAAATCGGCATTTGTAATATCTGTTTATTATTAAAGCAGGAACAATGCATTTTGAACTGTTAGAATAAAATGAATGTTATAAATAAATTAAAGGCATTTTAGAATTTAACTGGTGTTTCTGTCTTGTAGTTGAGCACTTTTTCGAGGCAAATTATATTATTATTATCGACCAAAGTATTGTGAAAATAGTGAGATGATAAATTTGTAAAAATAAACTTCATCATGGGGGCTGGGAAGCACAACTTCTACCCTTAGAAAATAACTCCCCCCATTCCTAGCTTTTCTTAGGGACTAGTGTTTTCATAAATAGGAAGATCAATAAACCTAATTTGTTATACAGTTCACTTTCATTTACATGAAACAATATGCTTTTTATTTATGTTCTTAATCTAGCTGCTGCTTTGTCACTCAATACTTTTTTCTTCAGAGTGTCTCAGCAGGAATAAAAGATCAATAAAACCATTAATCATGGTAGGATTGATATTTAGAAATGAGTTAAAATCAGGTAGTCTGAAATTACTGTAGCAGTGATGTCTACCTGCCATATCTGACCATTGAGAAGTTTACATGACATTGATTCCTCTGTCACTTTCTCCAACATTCCTTGCCCCTAAACCAACTTTCTTGATGCTTTTGTAACTTCTCTTCCTTGCCTTTGGCCTGGTGACTGTACCTTCATGCCCAAATGATTTGTAAAACAAAGGAAAAAAAAAATCTCTGACTCTCCCGCATTTTTAAGTAACCGATGAACAAGATGCTCTCTTCCTGAGCATATGGGAAGGAGGAAAATTAAACTTGTAAAGGAGACCAAAACATGCTCTATGCAGATGAGGTCCTATCTGCTAAGGGAGTTGGACTCACTAGCTTAGCACTGTCTTATGTTTTTTGATTCAATTGTTAATAAGCAGTTTTCTTCGGCTTTAAATGGAAATATGTGTAGGTTGAGAAGGTACAACTTAACATTACCTGGTAAAAACCCAATTTAGCAGGTGATCTGATTGATGAATGAAGTTAAGATATAAATGACAGCCAGAGTGGGATTTCGGCTGTACTCTCTGAGGGTTGTAGTTTACCTGAGCATGTCTCTTTCGTCACAGAGCTGGTAATGGAGTGCGAACTGCGATTGCATTGGAGCTCTAGGGCAGTGTTCCTCTAACTGTCTGGTAAATGACAGCTTTTGTTTTAACTGCCATTCCATTGAAGACCCAATATATTTGTAAAAATGAAACACTAAGATAGTGAAGTGGGGGAAAACATACAAAATACAGGCCCAAATGTAGTGTTACTAAGTGGAAGAGGCAGTTACTCCCTTAATTATAATGATCATATTGCTATAAATTGTTCGAAGGCTTTCTTTAACTTTCGTACTTTTCTTGTTGTAGACTAGTTTGGATTATAAAGCCACATTTTTCATGGGTTAAAACGGTATGAATCCATAGGTATGCAGATGAAAGTGGTGCTATTCTTTAATAAAGAATTTAAGATGATTAGTAATGCACTAATTTCAAAAGGTACTGTTTGAGAGAGGTAGTATATATAGTTCAAAACCAGTGTCACTACTGAGCAAGCTATTTAACATCCAACTTTGTTCTGTTAAATGATCTTAATAAGACTGTTGTGAGGTTATAATGAAATAGTATAAGCATGGGGCTTAACACCGTATTTAGAACACAATAAGGATTTTTTAAAACATTGAGGATTATTCTCAGTACTGATTATGAAGACTTTTGAGGTTTTAATTTTTATCACTTTGTTGTAAGTTACAATTTTTTAAAAGATTTTATTTATTTATTTTTAGAGAGAGAATGGAGGGAGATAGAGAGAGGGAGAGAGAGAAACATCAATGTGTGGTTGCTGGGGGTCATGGCCTGCAACCCAGGCATGTACCCTGACTGGGAATTGAACCTACGACACTTTGGTTTGCAGCCTGCGCTCAATCCACTGAGCTACGCCAGGCAGGGCGTAAGTTATAATTTTTAAACTACTTTTTTTTGGAACAGACTTATAATAGTGGGTAACCCCTTACCACCACCACTTCTCTTTAATATGGGAACTCCTCAGCAATTTGGAATCTGGAAGGGTCTTGTTTGGGAGTTGGCATTCCTATTCATGAATGTTCCATTTGGAGAGGCCAGGGCTTTTCCTTTATTCTCCCTGCGTTATAGTACTTTCTTTAATATTTAACTTTCTTTTATCCCTTATACTTATTCTTATTTGAAGCTGCGTTTTGTTGTTTGTGTAGAAGTTTTGTCCGTTGTCTAATTATAACTGACTCATTTATAATAAATATCATTAGGGCTTTGAGTTGCCACCAAATGAAAGGTTTTTTTGTAAAGAACAAATTTGTTCAGTATACTTTTTTCCTGGCAATTGGTTCTTTTTGAAATAGATTCGGGAAAGTTGCACTTGTAAAGACTTTCACATTGTCTGGTATATTTACCTTTTATTCTTTTAGGGTTATACAATAGATTTTACTTTTTTTTTTTACATCTGTTAGGAATTTCATTTCTAAATTCTAATATTTTAAAGTTTGTATTCTCTGTAATTTACCTGTATCTGGAAAGCACTCCTTAACTTTGCCTTTTTTCAGGTTATTTTCTTACAAGGTTATTGCCTCCTAATTATCTTTGCTTGCTAAAACTAAATTTGGAGCAAATGAAATATCAGTGCTATCTGATTCAATATTATTTTCCTGAAAAACTTTTCTCTAGGATATTATATGGATAAGCATCATTGAAAGTTATGTGCACATTGCTTATTGAGCTCCTTCTGTGTACCAGGCACTGATTTGCATCATCGTATTTAAGCTTCAGGATGCGACTGAGATAGATGCTGTTAAACCTCAATTTACAAATCAGCATGCTTAGGCTTGGAGAGGTCACAAATGCTGGTAGAGATGGATTTGAAACTAAGTTCGTTTGATTACCAGTCCAAAGCACTTGACCACTAGATGATTTTTTTTTTCCTTAATGAAAACTGTGTAAAAAGGAATGAAATGGATCTAAATAGGCACCTTCAGCTTCCCATATTAGGAACTTCTTAACACCACTGATAATGTACCCTTTAAACTCCCCAATTTAGGATTTTTTTTTTTTTTCTGGCTGCTTGTCATGTAATTTCCACTTGGTGCAAGGCACACGTTTGCTGAGTACCATGAGGGCTCATGGGTAGTAGAGAGGGGGCTCCCTCAACTTATTTTTTTTGGTGTTTTGCTATCCTGATATAAAAGAACCCAGCTGCTTCTGCTTGCTGCAGCCTGTCTAGTCTATGGGGTGGGTCAGGAGGGGAAGGGGGTAGAGGAGGGGAGTGAAAGGCATTCAAAAGAGTCTAGCGCTCTGCAGGTCTAGCGGCTGGTGGTGGCCATCAGGATGGGGGCCTGGTGTTGGCTTTGCTGGTCTGGCTGCCATACTCCTTCCTTGCGACTTCCAGAGCCAGGTCACAGGTGATCATGCTGCTGGAGGCCTGGGGAGATTCCAAGTACCCTAGGGACTCCAGTACTGTAGCCATGAACCGGAGGGAGGGTCGACTTCCTGAAAAAGAAGCATGCCCACAGGGACCCAGGTCAGCCTCGGGGCAACTAGGGTGGTGGGCAACGGCGTTCCCAGGGAACTTGGCACTTCCACAGGAGCTGTTACTGGAAGTGGAGCCCAGGTGGCGGTGCTGGTAGTTGTCTTAGGTGGCACCAGTGAGCCGCTGGAGGGTGTCTGCCATGCTCTTGCTTGTAGATAGGTGGAAATGTTGGCAATGACCCCTCATGGGCCTTGGCACACGATTATGGGTATTGGGGAACCTGGGAGCTAGGCCACAGAGCCCTTTTGCAGAGGAACTCAGCTCTGCTGCTGAGCCTTAGCCACATGGCATCCCACTGTAGGGACTCACTAACATTTTACCTTTCACAGTACCTCTCATGCCTTGTGCTTAGTCAATATAACAGCATGGATATTACAGAGGTAAACAGTCTTCAAATACCTTCGAAACCTATGAGAAGGAACTTTGTCTTTAGATGTCTTATAAATGAACACCTACCAAATTGGAATCTGAAGTGGTTCCTGTTTTGAACTATCCAAGATAAATTTCACAGTTTCTATTTTCATAGTTTAGCCATTTCTCAATTGTGCTATTTAAGAATTAACATACTTTTTTGAGGGAAGAAAACCTGAAATGGATTTAGAATGCTTCTGTATGTGACAGTCTTAACCTTTCCTTTAACTGGAGAATTTAGTTGAGATATTATTGAATGATAAGGTTTAAGATCCTCTATAGTTTATTTTGGAATTCTAGGAAACAAGTACTAATGCTAAATATAAGTATATATATGTATTCTTTAAAACCTATGATGGAACTTTAAAAATCTCAATTCTCCTTGAATACTAATATTCAATGTCTAACTATTGAAATAAAACAGAAATAGGTGTCAGTTGGTCTGGAAATTGAAATTCTTCTACCCCAATTACATGGATTTTTAAGTGATAGGGTTTTGGGGTTAACTACTAGATAATTACATCAAACTACTTATTAAATCCCTATATTTACCTGGAGGTCAACTTTCTATTAAGCAAAAAATTTTACTATAGCTTCTGTACCTTGTTATATGTTCTTTTCATTACTTATTTAGTCATTTGCCAAAGGCAAATTGAGGAAAGAAGACAGGGCTAAAAGCAAAAAATGAAACAGTGAAATGGGTTTTATAGAGAAGCAGCTTAGCATAGTGCCCCTGAGTAAAGATTCTGAAGCTAGACCACCTAGGCTGAGAATATGACTCTGCCATGTGCTGGCCACGTGAGCCTGAGCCAATTGTCTGAGCTTCCTGCGCCTCTGTTGTAAAGTGGGGATATTACAAGTACCTACCTCGTAGGGCTGAGTTAATAGATTGTAGTAGAACATGCTTGACACAGTAAGTACTTCATAAATGTGAGTTACTATGATAGGGGTGAAGGAGACGGATATTGGTAGCACCTCTCATCACTTAGGAAATTCCAATGGTCTTAGATGTTCCAGGCCAAAATCAGGGATGAAGGCCAAATATATATTTCTTTATAGTTAGAGTGACTTTTGTGATGTGAATGAGGTGACTTATTTTAGGTTATTACTAGATAACCTTAGGATGGGGGCTGGTTGGAGGATTGAAACTTTAGTCCCACTGGGGAGGCAAGAGGGGCTGGAGGTTGACTCAGTTGCCAATGTCTGATGACTTAATCAGTCTTGCCTATGTAATGAAGCCTCGATTTAAAAATGGGGTTCATGCCCTGGCTGGTATAGCTCAATGGGTTGAACGCCGGCCTGCGAAGCAAAGGGTTGCTTGTTCGATTCCCAGTCAGGGCACATGCCTGGGTTGCAGTTCAGGTCCCTGGTGGGGTGGGGAGGGAGTATGTGAAACTCCCTTTGTTTCTCTCCCTCTATTTCTCACTCCCTTCCCCTCTTTCTAAAAATAAATAATTTTTTTTAAATGGAGTTTAGAGAGCTTTCAGGTTGGTGAACACATACATAGAGGTCTTGAGGAGTTTCACACTTTGGGGGGAGTGCATGGAAATTCTGCACCCTTTCCCTATCCCTTGACCAGTGCATCTCTATCATGTGGGTGTCCCTGAGTTATATCTTTTAATGATGAACTGGTAATTTAGTAGGTAAAATGTTTCTCTGAGTTCTTAGTAGATTAATTGAACCCAAGGAGAGGGGGTTGTTGGAACCTCAAATGTATAGCCAGCCAGTCAGAAGTCCAGGTAGCAAGGGCTTCTGGCTGACCTCTGAAGTGGGTGGACTTGGGCAGCCTTGTAAGTCTGAGCTCTTACCCTGTGGGATCTGATGCTGTCTCTAGGTAGACAGTGTTAGAATTCAGTTGAATTGTAGGACGGCCAGCTGGTGTCCCAGCATTGCTTGGTGTGGGGAAGCATATCCCTCATACACATACACACACGTCAGAGTTGGTGCCAGAACCTTTACTCCAGTTCACTGAGCCCAGCCATGCCCTCTGTAGGTTTGTATCTCAACCCTGCTGGGACCTCTTCTTTGAGCACTCTCTCTGGGCCCTATGGTAGTCACTGGTCCCTTTATTTGCTACTCTTACATACCTTAGAATTCTCTCTTATTAGCTAATTTCTCATTTATTCCCCTGCTGTGGTTATTCTTTACATTAAACTTCCCTGTTCAAATTACTTTTTGATTTCTCTTTCTTGATTGGTCCCTACTAGGTAATGGGTTATAAAATCAAATAATTACTGAGGCTGAACAGTGAATCAGGCCTGGAATAAGATAAAACAGTTGAAGTTTATGAGGCTGAACAGTGAATCAGGCCTGGAGTAAGATAAAGTAGTTAAAGTTTAATCAAGACACAGGGTGGCTGACCATCAGTGTCAGTGCCTGGGAGCATTCGGTAGTAGTGAGAACTGTGGTCAGCTGAAGAGCATGTGGCAGTTGGTGACACCATCCCTGGTGTTGCCAAGTCTTCCTACTTTTCAGAAGTTGGAAATAGAGATTTTTATGTGAAATCTTCTGAATTTGACATTTGGCTACTAACTCAGATATTATTACCTCACTGCATGGGCCAGACAACCCATGTCTGTGACCTCCAGTGTAGAACCTCTGCGCTAGCCTGTGTGATTTCTAAGCTCTTTGCAAACTTGTTTTAGAAACAGTAAACTAGAATGGACGGGGGAACAAACAGAGGACGTGTGTCACAGTGTGACAGAAAGGGGGAGACTAAAAAACATTTCAAATTAGTACAAAAACCTCAAAGTGCAGTTCTTTAGAACCATTTAATAAAGGGGAAAACATCTCTTTACATTAAGGACATTTTGCTCTTTAGTCCAATCACACTACAATGATTGATGATAATAATAATAATAGCAGCTACTGTGTCAACTAAGGTGTTAAGTTCTATGTAGCTCTTAACAGTAACCTTGGAAGGGAAGAATTCTTCTCTTTACGGATGAGGAAATTGAGTTTCAAAGTTTACTAAATTCAAAGCCATTAGTAGTGGCTCTAATGAAATAATCATCCTTTTTTTTTAGAGCCTGATTATATAGTAGAGGCTCTTTGTAGAAAATTAAGAAAATGTGATAATGTATAAAATGAAAATAAAATTGTCTTCTAGCCCTGGCCTGTGTGGCTCAGCTGGTTAGAGTGTTGTCCTGTAGACCAAAAGGTTGCAGGTTCGATTTTGGTCAGGGCACATACCCAGATTGTGGGTTCAATCCTGGGTCAGGGCGTATATGAGAAGGTGACCAATCAGTGTTTCTCTCTCCCATCAATGTTTCTCTCTCTCTCAAAATAATGGAAAAAAAGTATCTTTTTTTAATCCTCAGGTGAGGATTAAAAAAAAAATCTATCCCAGTATCCAATGAGAATTACTAGTAACATTTTTATTTTCTTTCCATTCTTTTTATTTCTGTTTGTTTGCATTTTTAACATGGTTGGTTACGTGGTAGATGTATAATTTTACATTTTCCCTTCGTTTACTTGGTAGCATAGCATAAGCGTTTCCATTATTATTATAAATGTATTCTAGGCATTTTTAATACCTTCATTACATTCTGTTATTTTATGTACTGAAATTCCTATTATGCATGTAATTTGTTTTCATAATAGTGGTTTTTAAAAAATATTTTATTTTTTATTTTAGAAAGGGGAAGGGAGGAAGAAAGAGAGGGAGAGAAACATCAATGTGGTGCACATGGCCCCCCACTGGGGGCCTGGCTTGTAACCCAGGCATACTCCCTGACTGGGAATCAAACCAGCAGCCCTTGGCTTCATAGTCTAACGCTCAATCCACTGAGCCACAGCAGCTAGGGCTCATAATAGTGTTGAAAGAGTATTTTTGTGTCTGAGGTTAGGAACATATTTCAGATTATTTCTGCAGGAGTAGAGTGACAGGATCAAAGAGCATAAATGGTCTTAAGAATACTCTCAATTTGTATTACCAGTTTTTATAAAACACATTTATTTCCAAAAAATGCAAATGAGACTGTAGTCTCACAAACATGGAGTATTATCATTGTTAATTTTTAAAACTTCACTTGTTAATTTGATAGAGAAAAAAGTATTATTTATTATTTTAATTTTTCAGTTTAATTAAACATCTTTTTAAAAAGATTTTATTTAATTTTAATTTTAATTTTATTTTATTTTATTTGAGAGAGGGGAAGGGAAGGAGAAAGAGAGGGAGAGAAACATCTTTGTGTGGTTGCCTCTCATATGCCCTCTACTGGGGACCTGGCCTGCAACCCAGGCATGTGCCCTGACTGGGAATCAAACCGGCAACCCTCTGGTTCCCAGTCCATCACTGAGCTACACCAGCCAAGGCTAAATTAAACATCTTATAAATTAATAACAGTATTTATTACCAGTGTTTTCCCATGTCCTTTCCCAATGGGTTTTTGTTTGTTTTTGTAGTCACATTGAACAGTCTTACAGGATTTCCATTTTTGTTTAGTTCTTTTATATTTAAAAAGGACTGATAGAAAAAGAAAAAGGAATTAGTTTTGTTTTCCAAGATTGGAAGAAGTGGCATTAATAAAGTATTGCTTGTTATATCTTCTATGTCAAATGAATTAGGAAGGGAAAGCCTATATGATGCTGACAAAATGGCAAGTATCATGTAGCATTGTTCGCTTGAACTTAAGGATCTGGGTTTTGTTTTGTTCTGTTGGAGGAGGGGCTCAGAAGCTTTCCCCTACACACAACGGATGCTGTTAAAGATAAGCAGTAATGGCAGTTACTCTGTGCTAAGTGTGCTCATGCCCTACTCCTACATGGTAATAGTAGTAATAGTAGTCATCATCTCAGTTCCTTCTTATAGAGGAAGACACCGAACTTGCTCAGGGTCACATAGCTGCTACCCAGACATAGGAAGCTTTTTGGCATCTTGTCTCAGGTGTAAGGGCTTGAATAACAAAGTTCATATTTGAGTTTTCTTCAGTACCTGTTGTTACTGACATTTAGCAGATAATGTAGTAGTTAAATTGACATTAGAAAATATTTCCTTGAACAGGGTTGTTTTTTAAGAATATGGAGAAAGCCTTTGCTGCTTGAACAAGAGGTGCTCTGTACCCTGTACATTTCATCTGTTCAGTGTCTAGAGCTTGGAAGAGGTGCATCTCTAATTTTTTAGGAAATTACAGTTGATGATTTCAGTATGAAAATGGGCACAGTACAAGGGGTGTTGAAATAAACTTTTCAATATTAAAAGCTTTAAAAATTATTGGCTTATATTTAAGGTAACCAAGCAATTTATTGACTCTTTTTATGAGCAAGGAAAGAAAAACCATTTAACTATCTTGGTGTCTGCCAAGAAAATTAAACTGACTTGAAAGCTTTGCACTGATAGTTAATGGCACTGAGTACATGCTGTTGTTTAAAATAATACGTCTGGTCAGTCCTTTGGCTCAGTCAAACTACAGCTGTGAAATGGTAAAATGAGATGGCATAAAACCAATGCATTGCACGGTTCATGTCTCTCTTGAGCAAATATTTTATTTCTCTGACAGAAATGATTGCTTTGGGAACTCATTTTTCATCTTGAACTATACTTGCAGTTTGTAGTTCTTCCTTCCAATGCACCCTTTTAGTGATTTACCATAAGCAAAGGAGAGAAACTGCCAGCATTTTAACTGTGACATGCACATAATTTTGAGATTGAATCCCAAGTTATGAAGCTGTGTGAAAGACTACAGTATACAAATAACATGGAGCCACGTCTGTAGTGCTTGAAATAAGTGTGATGGCATCTAAAATGATTTAGGTAGTTAAGAAATTTAAAAAATAAAACCTGAAATGACATCTCATGGCAATGATGCTTACTTCTTTAAATACTGGTTGTTCTTTTCATGAAAAATGTTGTTTCTATAGTACTGATCACTCTGAGGTTAGTAGACATTTACCAAGCTAATAAAAGTTATGTAGAATTGAGCAACGTAGGTGGTCAAGATGGCAATGTAGGCAGACATGATTTGCCTCTTCGCACAGCCACATCAAAATTACAGCTAAAATATAGAACAGCCATCACTCAGGAAGGTCAGAAATCAAGTTGAATGGAAGTGTGACAACTATAAAATGAAGTTAAATGGAAGTCTGACAACTGCAGAATTGAAGGAACCACATCCCTCCAGACTGGTAGGAGGGGCACGGATGTGGAACAGCCTGACCCCACACTCAGGTGGATAAAAATTAGGGAGGGATATCTTGGGAGTGAAGAATCCAGACCCATAGCAGGCCCTCCAGCCCAGGGTTCTAGTGTCAGAAAGGTAAGTCCCCACAACTTCAGGCTGTGAAAACCAGTGGGGATTGAGTTGGTGGAGGAGGCTGCTGGAGCACCAAGCAGTTACTCTGGGGAACCCACACACGGACTCACCTACTCAGACTAGCTCCCTCTGAGCTCCAGCATGGTGTGACAGCCTGAAGGGCAACATTGGTGTACAGGGAGAGACTAAAGTATCTGGCATTGGGATGAGCAGAGCTCACTGTCCCTTTGCTGAGCCCTCCCCACACAGAGCCTGTAGGCTTGTGCCATATCTGAGACTCCATTAACCTAGCTAACACTGTGTGACCCACCTTGGAGATCCACAGAGGCTCTACCCCACCCAATTTACAGGCCCACCCAAACTGCTTTTCCATATGAATGGCTGGTCTGAGCTCCTAAATCTTACCAAACAAGGAACAGCCGTCTTCAGTGAGCCCTAGCAGCAGCCAGGTTAGAGTCACAGCTTGGCTTCACTTGGGAATCTCCAAGCCCAGCTCCAGTTGCAGTCATCTCAGGTGGCTTTATAGCTCAGTGTACCCTGGGCAAAACACAGGTGGGGGCTGACCTTGGCCTGCACCACCAGGGAAACCCTAGGGCCAGCACACCCAGTAGACAGCTGCAGACCACAGCAGAGCACCACCACCCTGCCCCTGAACACCTGACCTTCCATGGAGGGCAGAGGTGGTGTAAGTGGTCACAGCCTGTCCTTGCAGGTCACTGGCCTGGGTAAAGCTCTCTATTGATTTTGCCAACAGCAACCAAGGCTCAACTACAAGAGGAGGGTATACTGAGCCCACATGAAGGGCGTGCCTCAAATACCCAGCTTGGGTGATAGAGGAGGCTGTGCCACTGGACCCTATAAGATACTTCCTATATTGGGCCACACTACCAAGACATGGAGCCAAAGCTGCTTTACCTAATACATAGAAACAAACACAGGGAGGCTGCCAAAACAAGGAAACAAGGAACATGGCCCAAATGAAAGAACAGACCTAAACTCCAGAAAAAGAGCTAAATGAAATGAAGATAAGCATCTACCTGATAGATGCTTATGGAGCATCCATAAACTGCAGAGTTCAAAACACTGGTTATGAGGATGCTCAAGGAACTTAGTGAGAACCTCAGCAGCATAAAAAAGACCCAGTCAGAAATGAAGGATACACTAATTGAAATAAAGAACAATTTACAGCAAAACAACAGTAGAGTGAATGAAGCCAAGAATCAAATCAATGATTTGAAACATAAGGAAGCAAAAAACAACCACACAGAACAACAAGAAAAAAAAAGAATTAAAAAAATGAGGATAGTATAAACAGCCTCCAGGACAACTTCAAGAGGTCCAACCTTCACCTCATAGGGGTGCCAGAAGGAGAAGGGAAAGAGCAAGAAACTGGAAATCTATCTGAAAAAATAATGAAAGAAAACTTCTCTAATCTGGTGAAGGAAATAGACATACAAGTCCAAGAAGCACAGAGTCCCAAACAAAATGGATGCAAAGAGGCCCACTCGAAGACACATCAGTATTAAAAGACCAAAGGTTAAAGATAAAGACAGACTCTTAAAAGCAAGAGAAAAGAAGTTAGTTACCAGAAGGTTGCCAGATGGGAGGGGGGAGGGGGAGAATGGGTGAAGAGGTGAGGAGATTAAGAACTGCAAATAGGTAGTTACAGAATAGCCACGGGGATATAAAATACAGTGTAGGAAATGGAGTAGCCAAAGAGCTTATACACATGATCCATGGACAAAGACAATAGTGGGGGGATTGCCTGAGGGAATGGGGGGTGCTGCATGGGGGTGGACAAAGGGGGAAAAATCAGGACAACTGTAATAGCAAAATCAATAAAATATGATTAAAATAAAAAATTATGTAGGATGAAAGTTTTATATCACTTTACTGAAGATTGAAACAGTGACTGAACACTTCTTGGCAAAAATTAGATGCTATTTCGGGTGTTTGTATTAATGAGACAAATGACAACATTGCCTCACATTTACTACGATGGAATCCTATAGTTCTTTATTATAAGTACTTGAACACCCCTTAAGTCAAAGCATAAATTCCAAATCAGTTAACCACTGAAAATTCTTGATAAGGTTACACTTGTAAGGAACATGTTTAATCCTATTTCCCAGCACAAATATTCTAAGGAAGTTCCATTATATTCATATATTTGTCGATATTAGGGCCAATGAAGTGGGGCCTAGTGTCTTCTATGACACTCAACACTGAATTTACTCTTTCAATAAATATTTAGGGAGAATCTGTTATGTGCCAGATACTGTTCTATAAACAGATTCAGCAATAAATTAAAAACAAAAATCTCTGCCTTCATGTAACTTAAAATTTGGGGAAAGCAGTACAGGGACATATGTTCAGTGGATGTTTAATTTCATTTGGTAAATAAATGTGCTTTACTTAATTTCGGAATAAGCTGAAAATGTAATACAGTAATTTTAGCTCATATTGCCTTTCCTCCAAAGAAATATTACAAAGCTAGATGATTCACTCAGGTTTATCTTCATGATCACTTCCTACAAATTCCTATACTTACTGTTCCTGAAGTTTGTTATGGTATTATAACAGAGCTCGTGCCTGCACTGTAGATCATGGTTTTCCAGGCTTTTGGGTTTCACAGGCCAGTAATATTTTTGAAATTAGGGAGATTGATACAACGTTGCCTGTTTTTAAGTTTGCCAAATACGGATGCTAAAAATAAAAACTGTTGTCATCATTTTTTAAAAGAAAGGACATTTGACTTTTTTTAAATTAAAGTGTGAAACTATAAGCAAATTTAATTTAATAACAATTACTATAGAATGATACAGGGATATCTCTATTACTTCTTACAACCATTTATAATAAAAAATTATCTCAAAAAGTTTATCTTTTTTAGAGATCCACTGTGTTTGTTTTTCTTGTATTTTTTCCATTACCATTTATCCCCTTTTACTCCTCTCCCCACTGCAATCACCACAGTATTGTCCATGTCCATGAGTCAGTAACTTGTTCCTTTTGGTTCCTGAGTAGAATTACATTGTATAAGCTAACCACAATTCATTTATACATTCTGTTGATGGACATTTGTTCCAGATAAAGCTTCTATAAACATTGTGTACATACATCTTCATTTCTCTTGGTAAATACTCAAAAGTGGAGTTGCTGGTTTAACTTATAAAAGATTACCAGTTGGTTGTACTATTTTATGTTTCCACCAGCATTGGATGAAAAGCCAGTTGCTTTGTATCCTTGCCATCATTTAGTGTTGTCAGTCTTATAATTTTAGCCATTCTTGTAGGTATGAAGAGGTGTCTCATTGTAGTTTAAATTTGCATTTTCCTTATGACTAAATGATGTTGAGCACCTTTTCCTGGGCTTATAGGCCATTCATATATCTTTTGTTCTGTTTTCCTTATTTTTTATTTCTCTCTCTTACTGAGTGTAGAAATTCTTTGTATTTCAAACACAAGCCCTACCTCTGTATTTTAGGCTGGGTTGCCAGGAAAATACTCTGACAAGGAGATTTGCTTGAAGAAAGTTAACTGGGGAGTGCTCTTGGGAGTAAGGAGTGTGAAAGAATGAGCTGGATTAAGCAGATGGGGAAATTGAACTGTAATTCAGTGGCAGTAGCAGCCTCAGCACACCCCACAGCAAGGCCCTTCAGAGATATCCAGAATGAAGGCAAAGGGGCGGGCTTTGTCCTCCCTCCAGATAATCAAGTGGACTAGTCAGTGGACATGGACTGCCCTGGGACGGGGAGGTACTTCCCTTTGGCCCAAGGTCTGTCCCTCAGAGGGATTCATCTGTGAGCCAGTGGTAGGCGACACTCCCAGCAGCCGGGGGAGCAGTGTCTCTGACCTGAAGGGGGCTGATGGGGACAGTGTTTCCACAGCATCCACCACGGATTGTATGTATTGCTGACATTTTCTTGCAGTATGTAGCTTGTCTGTTCATTTTTTAATGGATCAGCAAATATTTTAAATTCTGATGTTGAATTTTGTGTTTTTGTGTTCTCACTACACAATTTTGCCAACCCAAGATTGCAAAAGTATTTTATTCATAGTTTCATTGATTAGAGAGAATGATGAAAAGATGAATTAATTACCCTATCAGTCTGCACCAAGTGAAACTGGTTTTCCATCTTGTATTGTTCATGCTCTGACAGTTTGTCTCAAATGAATGCTGTGATTAGCAACACTGGTGAGTTTAGTAACACGGAGAAGACAAAGACTCTTAGAATAGCTCAGTATTAAATATTAAAATAGTAACACCATTTGTTTGGTGTCATTTTTCTGAAATGCTTTAATCACTTTATTCTGTTTCCTCCTAAATCTTCACAAAACATGTGGAAATACTCTTATTTTACAGAAGAAAAGTTGAGGTACTGAATTGTTAACTAAGTTGGACATGGAATCAGTTGTATCTCCCAAGCCAGTGCCCCAGCCACTGGATACATTTAGAATCTTCTCAATGTATACGTTGCTAATAATGACCATCCTAGATGTTTGAAGGGCTGACCTGGCCTATGTGCTCAGGTTGTGGGAATTCTCCACTTGCTATATGGCAGGTGTTGGTGCTGGTAAGCAACTGTAGTTCCCTTGTTTTCAATAGAGACACAATGAAAATGACCTATGGATCCCTTCTTCCCAAATGGGAGACACAATGAGCTATAGATCACTTCCTCTTTCCCAAACAAGGAGGAGGTAACATTTCAACCAGACTTTCAGCTAAGAACTCATTTTCCTCTAGAGATACACATACATTCCTTTCCCTAGCCTTATAGACACAAGTTCATTAGTACATCAGAGCTAATACAGCCACTTGTATTTTGCTAACCTCATAAAGGAAAGTAAATAGAAAAGTAAAGTACATGACATACCATTAAATTATTGAAACTTTTTCATGAGGAACATACATAATTGCCCCTTACAGTTTTTTAGATCATTTTTTACACTGCAAAGACTCCAGGAAGCCATAGAGGGTATACCACTACTTCAGGAAGTTTTGAAACATAATCCTTTTTATTTTGTGTGTCAGGAGGCAGCTCTCAAAGAAATCTGGGTTAAAAAAAAAATTGGGATTAAATTGGCTTAAAACTGTTTATGGCAAACACATCAAGTTGTATTCATTAAATATCTACAGCTTTTTTTATGTCTACCATACCTCAGTAAGTGGTTTAAAAAACCCATAGAACACTTTAATATTGAACTAAGCACAATTTTTTGTTATATGAGTAATACATGTTCATTTTAGATAAATTATAAATGTTTTATAAATTGTTATAAAGTATTGTATGTTATGTGTATAAATTATAAAGTAAGAAATTTGTTAACATTTAATTTATACTTCTACATGTATACTTTTTGTTAAAAATATGATATTATCAAAAGTCAAAAACCATGTTGTCTGCCACCTGCTTTTTCCTCATAGCAATACATTATGAATTTCTATAGCCATAAGTAGACCTATATCATAATTTTAATGGCTGGGTGTTGTGGTACTGTGATGAAGTATTATAATATATTTAGTCAATCTCCTCTCTTGGACATTTAGGTTATTTTTGGGTTTGCACTCTTAACAAGTGCAGTGGTCATCTTTGTATAGTTCTTTCTTCTTTAGGGTGAATTTCTAAAAGTGAAGTAGTTGAATAAAAGAATTCATGTTTTTGAGATGTTAAATCTGAATTGCCAAATTGTGGTTCAAATAGATTACAGCAATTCACATTCCTTCCAGTGTTAGGCAAGTGTGCTTATTTCTCCCTATTATGGGTAGCATACAGGTTTTCCTACAACACTGCCAAGCTTTCAAATTTTAAAATATCATCTTCAGCCCTGGCTGGTGTAGCTCAGTGGATTGAGTGCCGGCCTGTGAACTAAAAGGTTGCGGGTTCGATTTGCAGTCCAGACACATGCCTGGGTTGTAGGCCAGGTCCCCAGTAGGGAGTGCACAAAAGGCAACCACACATTGATGTTTCTCTCCCCCTCTTTCTCCCTCTCTTATCCTCTCTCTAAAAATCAATTAATCAATCAATCAAGTTTAAAATGTGATCTTCATGTTTTAACTGGCATTAATTATTCAGGAAGCTGACTCTTTTCTCATTTTCACTGGCCTTTGTAAATTTTGGTCTCACAAATGAGCAGCTTACAGTCTCGATTAGATACTTCAGAACTTTTTTCTATTCATTGAACGGTTTCCAGTCTTTTCAACGGTTTCTTGTATTTTCTTTCCAGGAACGACTAAAGCTGGTGACAGTTTTGGGTGCTGGCCTTCTCTGTGGAACTGCACTGGCGGTCATCGTGCCTGAAGGAGTACACGCACTTTACGAAGATATTCTTGAGGGTGAGAGCGAGAAGGGCCTTCTTTGAGACGTGTCATTGACATGGAGGGTTGAAAGGAGCTTAATGATATTTTTTTCTGAATTCAGTTCAAGTTTGCCGTGGAGTCTTCCCTAAGAAGAGTTCTTAAAATATATCTTTTCAAATCTTTGACATTGAATATCCCAATTCATGAGTACCACTTAAAGATTTATTTGCAATAATGTATGAATTTAAGTCTTTCAGAATATGACTGACCTTTTTTTAAAAAAAGATTTTATTTATTTCTAGAGAGAGAGGGGAAGGGAGAGAGAGAGGGGAAGGGAGGGAGAAAGAGGGAGAGTGAAACATCAATGTGTGGTTGCCTCTAGTGTACCCCCTACTGGGGACCGGGCTACAAACCAGACATGTGCGCTGTTTGGGAATCGAACTGGCAACCCTTTGGTTCGCAGCCGGCACTTAATCCACTGAGCCACACCAGCCAGGGCAGGTATAAATTTTTTATAGATCCCTTTTCAGGTTAAGGAAAGTTTTTTCTATTTTTACTTTGCTGAGAGGTTTGGGTTTTTTTCTTAATCTTAAATGGATGTTGTCAAATGCTTTTTTTTAGTCTGTTAATGTGGTGAAATGGAGTGATTTTCAAATGTCGAACTAACTTGTATATACCACCCTCTCCACCTCACCCTTGGCTGTTATGTATTATCCTTTTTATATATTGCCAGATTCAGTTTGCTAATATTTTGTTGAGTTTTGTGTCTGTTCATGAGGAATATTGGCCTGTGGTTTTCCTTTCTTACCAGGTTTTTATATGGTTTTTGTTATCAGAATAATGCTGGGTTTCTTAGGATTGGGAAGTATTTCCTCCTCTTCTATATTCTGGAAGAGGTTAAATATTTCTTCCTTAAATGTTTGCTGTAGTTTACCAGTGAAATCATCTGGGCCTGGAGTTTTCTATGTTGGAAGATTTTTAGCTATGAATTCCATTTCTTTAATAGATATAAGACTATTCAAGTTCTCTGTTTCTTCATGAGTGTACTTTGGAAGTTTATGTCTTTCAAGGAGTTGATTCATTTCTTCTGAGGTGAAGAATTTATGGGCATAAGATTGTTCATAGTAATCTCTTATTATCATTTTCATGTTTATAATAATTTCTTCTTTTTTATTCCTGATGCTGATAATTTGTCTTCTCTCGTTTTAACTCGGTCATTCTGGCTAGAGGTTTTTCAGTCTTTTTTTTTTTTTTTTAAGAACAATATTTGATTTCATTGTTGTTGTTTTTCTGTTGATTTTTCTGCTTTCTATTTTATTGATTTCTGTTCTTTATAATTCTTTTTGCTTGCCTTAGGCTTTATTTGCTCTTCTTTTTCAAATTTCTTTAGGTAGAAGCTTATTGATTTGAGATCTTTCTTCTTTTTTAATATAAACAGTTAATGCTATAAATTTCCCTCCAACCACTGCTTTAATTACATCCCAGGAATTTTGATATGTCATAGTTTTATCTTTATTCAGTTCAAAATATTTCTAATTTTCCTTCCAAATTCTTCTTTGGCTTATGTCTTATTTAGAGGTGTTATTTAATTTCCAATCCTTTCCCAAGATTCTTTCTGTACTGATTTCTAGTTTAATTTTATTATTTATGGTTCTGGCTGGTGTGGCTCAGTGGATTGAATGCTGGCCTGTGAACCAAAGGGTCACCAGTTTGATTCCCAGCACATGCCTAGGTTGCAGGCCAGCTCCCTGGTGGGGGGTGCTTCGAGGCAGCCACACATTGATGTTTCTCTCCCTTTTTTCTCCCTCCCCCTCTGTCTAAAAATAAATAAATAAATAAATACATAAATAAATAAAATCTTTAAAGATTTTTATTATTTATGGTCAGAGAACATACTTAGTATGATTTGAATAGTTACAAATTTGTAAGTGCTTTTTTTAATGGTCCAGAATAATGGTTTGTCTTATTGAATGTTCATGCACACTACAAAGAGCATGTATTCTGTTGTTATTTGGTAGAGTGTTCTATAAATTTCAGTTAGGTCAAGTTGTGTGATAATATTGGTCTTCTATATCCTTGCTGATTTTCTAATTGTTCTATTAATTACTGAGATAGGAGTATTGAAGTCTCCAAGGATGATTGTGAATTTGTCTGTTTCTTCTTTCAGTTCTATTAGTTTTTGCTTTATGCATATTGAACCTCTTTGGCTAGGTGCCTACACATTTAGGTTTACTGTCTTATTGATGAATTGACCTTGTTCTCAAGTCCACTTTATATGATATTGATATAGCCACTCCAGCTTTCTTTTGATCAGTATTTACATGGTATATCTTCTTGCATCTTTTCACTGTTAATCTATGTCATTTGTTATATTTCAAGTGAATTTCTTATAAATAGCATATAGTTGGATCATGTTTTTTAAATCTAATGTGACAATCTCTGTCTTCTAATTGACGTGTTTAGACTAGGGGTTGACCGACTGTTTCTGTGAAGAGTCAGATGGTAAATATTTTGGACTTTGGGAGCCGTGTGATCCCTGTTGGTCCTGTTCAACTCTGCCCTGGTAGCTAAGCTGACTGACCCTCTCCTCTTTTCTCCTTTCTGCTGCTGGGCCATTCAGTGAATTTACTGTTTCAGATAAATTCTAAAATTTCTACTTGGTTCCTTTTTATACTTTGTTTCTTTGCTGATAACACCCATTCATTTGAAGTGTGCTTACCTCAGAGAACATAGTTTTAAGTCTTGTGTGTATTCTAGTGTCTGAGTTGTATTGGGGTTGGGTTGGTTATCTTTTCCCTTGGTAATTGGTTATATTTTTCTTTTTCTTTGTATGTCAAGTAATTTTGAGTTGTATTCTGGACATTTTAAATATAAGAATTTGAAATTCTGGGTCCTTTTAAAATCCTCTGGAAAATGTTTCTTTCTTTCATTTCAGCAGGCAGTTACCCTGGTTGGGTTCAGACTGCCAGTTCAGTGTTGCCTTTTTTGGGTGATGTTTCCAATTTTAGTTCAATTTTCAAAGCCTTTGCAGTGCTGCTTTGGGTATGTCATGTCCCTGCAGATTTCGGGGGTGAGTCTCAGACTTGTGTCATTTATACACAGGGTTAGGGGGACAGCACCCCCAGCTCTTTCCAGTATTTCTCTCATGCTCTCTGGCTCCTAAGGGACCCAGAAGTTTCTCTAGGAGTTTTAACTGCCTGTGCTGTCATTGCATAGTTGCATGTAACCTGGGCTGCTTTTAGAGCAAAGTGAACAGAATAACTGAATTTCCCTCCATACTTTTCAGATAATTGAGAGCATTTTCCTAGTTACTGTGGCCAGAAAGATGGGATTTTTCTTGGGGTTTTAATTCCTGCGTTAGTGCCACTCATTCTGCCATTGGGGCTGCTTTCAAGTTAGGCTGGGAAAGAAAAAAGGAGGGAAGGGAAAAGGGAGTGGGAACTTCCCTGTACACTGGTACCTCTCAGTAGCCCCTTTTCCTGGTCCTTTGGTCCTTTTGAAGCTTTTGCTGATCTCTCTCTTCTTGATGTTGTTTAGTTTTTTATAGTCCTCAGGTAGTTACTGCAGATGTTTTTTGAACAGAGTTTTGATCTTAATTAGTACATGATTGAGACTATACTGGATTTAATCCATTTGGCCACCACTGGAAATCTCCATCATTCTTTATAAAAAGTAAATATTTTTAGGTAGCTTAACCATGATACTAGCTTACTTAAACTAAGCTGTCTCCAAATTTTCCATACCTCTCTTCATACTGATGAGTTTAGTTACAGTCGTTATAGTTTCTACTGCTTTATCTTTTTCTCCCCTCACCTTTTCCTTCTCTTTCCTTATTTGTAGATAAAACCAGCTTTTCTCTAAATTTGAATAAAGGAGTTTGTTTACTTGTTACAACAGCTTATGGCTTAGTTCTTCCATGGACCTTGTAATTATGATAATTAACAGATTTTTTTTCAGAGCTCAGTATACCATGTTAACTAAGTGCTCTGATACTTTAATAAGCACTATTAAATACTAATTAATGTAAAAAGGCATCTCTCACATATTCTGTAATTATAGCTCTAAAACCACTGGAATTAGTTATCAGCATTCATGTGAGAAAACTATCTTTCTATAGAAACAGATTTTAAAAACATAGTTTATTGAGTACTGCAGTAATTGTTAACTGTGGAGCTAAAAGTTGAAACCCCCATAATTCCTCAGAACATGTTTAGGAAAGCAGGCTTTTGGGTCAAAGACCTAAATATAAATGTGATGTATTCATAGATAATCATTGAGACTGTTGTTATGTGGAATGATTCAGTAGTAATTTCCCACTTTCTGCAAGAGAGGTACACTTACCAGCTTATGGCTTTTCTCTGTCATTTTGCTCTACATTTAAACTTAAAAAAAATGTATAAGGATTCTGGCCTTGAAGCATTTATGTTTTGAGTGTCAAATATGTGAATATAAACTAGTAGTATTTCTTGGCTAGGTATTATTTACTATAATTCAGAATCTCCGGATAATCATGATAATTCTAGAACTGAATTTAGACTGCAGGTTATGCCTCTTTTAAACTGCTTTCCCCTTTTGGTTTCTAGTTAGTGATTTCCCCCTGATATTTTTTAAAGCTAAAAGTGTTATATTCAATTTGCTCTTTATCTGCAGTTTTAATATCAACCTAGGTATAAAACTAGATGAATTTGATTGTGATTACTTTTGTTACTTCTCTTCATTCACCTGTTTTCATCAGAGCAAAATTTACTGTGGTTTCTGATGAGATGGGCATGAATTTCTTAGCCAAAAGTGAGGATTTGGGGATAATATTCCTTGGGATTATAATTGCTTGCTTGGTGATTTGCTTCCATTTCCTAGGTTTTGAGAGAATAGGCAATTAAAAGGTCTGCATGCCAAAAGCAGAAGACACGTGGGAATTTTTTCATTATGAACTTTAACTTGAAAGAGTTTATGATTAGTTGGATTATAATATAGGAAATGGATGATATTGCAGTGAAGTGAGTAGAGCTTGAAACACCAAAGAATGGAAGCTTCTAAATGAAAAAGTTTTAAGAGGAAAACATTTTTTCTCTTTATGGTTCATTTTGCTCTAGGGAAACACCACCAAGGGAGTGAAACACAGAATGTGATTGCATCAGACAAAGCAGCAGAAGTACCAGTTGCGCATGAGCACGAGCACAGCCATGACCACACACAGCTGCATGCCTGCATTGGTGTTTCCCTAGTACTGGGCTTTGTTTTCATGTTGCTGGTGGACCAGATTGGCAGCTCCCATGTGCATTCTACTGATGGTAAGTGATTCCAAGGCTTTTGGGGCATGCAGTAAATTTGCAGTTTAGAAAATCACAAATGATCGAATATTTTAATGTGTGGCACAGGCCTGATTTAGGGTTAAAACTCTTCAGGTTCCTGTGAACATTTTAGTTGCAGGAGCTAGTGAGTTGTGACACGAGACACAGTGTTTATTGAGTACTACCCTCGTTATCTTAAAACTGTCAAGTTTACTTAAGAGTCTGGGGCAGAAATCTTAACCCTTTTTGTGCCATGGGACTCAGGTAGTATAAAGCCTGTGGACATTTTTTTTGAGTAATGTTTTTAAACATGTAAAACATAGTGCATAGGGAACAGAGAAGAACAATTATATTGAAATATAGTTACCAAAGCACTAATACAAATTTGTGATCTAGTAATATATGTGTTCTTTATTAATGCATTAAATAATTAGATAATACATTTAAATTATAAGCAAGGTTAAGTTTTATTTTTCAGGGTATTTGTATGATAGCTACTACTGTTGCTTAGCTTGACTAAGAACATGGCAATGTGAAATGGGCTCTAACAAGGCAACGTGAGTGTCAAGTTGAACATCCATTTCATTCGGGGGTTTGTTTTCATGACCATTAGTGTAGAAAACCCTGATTCACAAAGATATTTTCTTATAAATATATGTAAGCACATTTGTAGCTTGCTTATCAAAGCAAGATAAGGTTCTTTCAAGTAGCTTATCTAAGGACAAGGAGAACTAGAATTCTCTAAGACTTTCTAAATTTAACTCCAGTTATAGTAATAACTTTTTTTGTCTTCAGATCACTGAATTCATCTTCGGTGAGGTCAACATTTTTGATATGGTTTGTATTAAAAAAAATGGATTTTCATCTGTAATACAACTTTGAAGCCATCAAAATAGAAATTAGTTTGAAAGACTTATAATAGACATAGGGTTTTAGAGATACATCTTTTCAAATACATTGACAGAATTTTTGTAGACAGGAAGTGCTGGAAGGCAGCACAGATATCTTGGTCTCCGGTGGGCAGCAATCCCATGACTTTTACTGTCTGACAGCTAAATGACTGTTAAATGCACAGATGCCTGATGGTTGCCTGGCTCTGTCACGTGAGCATCTACAGACAGGAAGACTGATCAGGCAATGTGGCAGCAGTTCTATAAGCCCTTAATTTAAAGTAGTGATGAATGAATACAATAATGTCAAGATATCTACAACAACTGTAAGATAATATGAAATTATCTGGGTTTAGGCAAAAAAGTGTAGGTGGTGCAGATATTATTTGTGGTTTATTGTCTACATTTGTAATGAAAGGAAATGCTAATTTTTAGCATTTAAAAGAGATTAGTAAAAATAAAAATGTATTTTTTTCCCAAGCTAAGGCCACAGTCATGCCTGCATTCTCTATATGTGCTCTCCTCTGTGGATCTCAGGTTCATAACCCTTGGCCTAGAAAGAACTGGAGAAAAGCAGGCAAAAGACATAAGCTTTTTAAGCTTATGAAAAGTTGTTCACTTTCACTTGAAATAAGAATATTGTAGATCAGAACTCTGCTGTGATGCTATTTCTCACCTGTTAGGCAGAAATTCAAAAGCCTGACTATACACTTTATTGGCAAAGCTGTGGTGAACCAGACTCTCATCTATTCCTGTGGGAATGCAAAATGGTACAGTTCCTGTGAGGGGGAATTTGGCAATATTTAACAAAACTACATGTATATTTAGCCAAAAATCCCACGTCAGGAATTTATTCCAATAATACAATAATATGGCTCCATTATGAAAATGTTTATGCACAAGATTATTCAGTTCAGCACTCTTTATCATTATAAAACCACTTAAATGTCCAGTTACAAGATTGCTTGAATGAAGTGTGATATGTACATGTAACAGAGTTCTGTGTAACTATGAAAAAGAACGAGGAATCAGATTTCTGTGAACTGATAGGGAGAGATTTCCAAGAGATATTAAGTGAATGAAAAAGCAAAAATGTAAATTTGTTTCTATCCTATACTATATTTTGTGTGAGAAAGAATGAATAGTTAAGAATATATACGTTTATTTTTACAAAAAAAGGAACAGATGGATCAGCTGGAAAACATAGTTGGTTACCTATAAGGGGTGGGGTAGGCTGGGTGGGGGCTTTGATAGAGGGGTGTTAGGATGGTATGGCACTTCCCTGGGCTTGCCTTTTGGACATAGTTTTGACTTTTGGAAACATGTTAATATTCTCCTTATTCAAAAATAAAATAAAATCAACAGTGATGGGGGAGCTAACTGAAACAGATGAACTGTATTTTAAATGAGTAACACAATCACACTGAAGGGGATTTTTAAAAACTAACTCAGACTTCTGGTCAAGATGGAAACATAGGTACCACTCTTTGCCTGCTCGTGCAACCACAGAAAAAATTACAACTAGACCTCAAAACAAATAACACCCAGACCCATCAGAAAATTGAGCTTTATGAAAGTCTAACAACCAAAGATTTAAAGAAGCCACGTTTATCCAGACAGGTAGGAGGGATGGAGATGTGTATTGCGAGAGGCAGCGGTGGCAGAATGGGTGGTCCCACATTCACGTGTTATGGATAGAAGTCGGGAGGATACCTTGGGAGCAAGTGATCCCAGCCCCAGGCCAGACTGCACAGTCCAGGGTTCCAGTGCCAGAAAGCATAACTTTTGGCTGTAAAAACCAGTGGGGGTTGGAGAGGCAGAAGAAACTGCCAGATTTTCAGGAGACTGCTTAAAGGGCCTGCACAGACTTAAAACGTGTGCAGACCCACCAACTCTGGGATTCAGTACCAGGGCAACAGCTGGAAGGGTGCCAGTCGCATGGGGCAAGCCCAGGCAAACCTCCAGAAGACAGGCAGCAGCATTGTCTCCTCTCTGAGCCTTCCCCCCACATAGAGTCACAAAACTGTGAAGTGGGTTACCCCACCCACCCTGGCAATAACCTAAGGCTGTGCCCCATACAATCTACAGGTGCCTTTTCTACAATAGGTCACATCACTAGGACAGGGAGTCAGAGCAGCCCTACCTAATACACAGAAACAAACACAGGGAGGCTGCCAAATTGAGGAGACAAAGAAACATGGCCCAAATGAAAGAACAGAACAAAACTCTAGAAAAAGAGCTAAAACGAAATGGAGATAGGCAATCTGTTAAATGTAGAGTTCAAAACACTGGTGATTAGGATGCTCAAGGAACTTAGTGAGGACCTCAGCAGCGTAAAAAAGATACAGTCAGAAACAAAGGATTTGCTAATTGAAATGAACAATTTACAGGGAAACAACAGTAGAGTGGATGAAGCTGAGGATCAAATTAATAATATAGAACATAAGGAAGCAAAAAACAGCCAATTAAAACAACAGGAAGAAAAAAGAATCCAAAAAAAATGAGGATAGTATAAGCAGCCTCTAGGACAACTTTAAGAGGTCCAACAGTAACATCACAGTGGTGCCAGAAGGAGAATAGAAAGAGCAAGAAATTGAGAATCTATTTGAAAAAATAATGAAAGAGCCTTGGCTGGTGTGGCTCAGTGGATTGAGCACTGGCCTGTGAACCGGAGGGTCACTGGTTCCATTCCTAGTCAAGACGCATGCCTGGGTTGCGGGCAAAGTCCCCAGTGTGGGGCACGTGAGAGGCAACCACACATTGATGTTTCCCTCCCTTACCCTGTCTCTAAAAATAAATAAATAAAATCTTTTAAAAAAGAAAAGAACATTAAAAAAAAAGAAAAAATAATGAAAGAAAACTTCCCTAATTTGGCGAAGGAAATAGACACACCAGCCCAGGAAGCACAGAAAGTCCCAAACAAGATAGACGCAAAAGGCCCACTCTGAGACACTTCATAATTAAAATGCCAAAGATAATGTGAAAGATAAAGAGAGAATCTTAAAAGCAACAAGAGAAAAGAAGTTAGTTACCTACACAGGAGTTCCCATAATACTGTCAGCTGGTTTCTCAAAAGAAACCTGATAGACTAGAAGGTGCTGGAAAGAAGTATTCAAATTGATGAAAAGCCAGGACCTACAACCTAGATTACTCTACCCAGCAAAGCTATCATTTAGAATTGAAGGGCAGATAAAGTGCTTCCCTGACAAGGTAAAGCTAAAGGAGTTCATCATCACTAAGCCATTATTACATGAAATGTTAAAGGGACTTATTTGAGAAAAAAAAATAAAAACTATAAACATTAAAATGGCAACAAATTCACAACTATCAACAACTCAATGTAAAAAAACAAACTAAGCAAACAGTCATAACAGGAACAAAATCATAGATATGGAGGCCATTTGGAGGGTTGTCAGCTGGGTGAAGGGGGAAAATGGGGGAAAAGATGTAGGGATTAAGAAGCACAATTTGTACCTACAAAATAGACAGGGGGATGTTAAGAATAGTGTAGGAAATGGAGAAGCCAAAGAACTTACATGCGCGACCCATGGACATGAACTAAGGAGGAGGGATTACTGGAGGGAATGGGGGTACCAGGCAGAGGGAGTCAGTGGGGGAAAAATTGGGACTACAATAGCATAATCAGTACTTTAAAAAAACCTAACTCGCCTTGGCTGGCGTAGCTCAGTGGATTGAGCGCGGGCTGTGAACCAAAGTGTCGCAGGTTCGATTCCCAGCCAGGGTACATGCCTGGATTGCAGGCCATAACCCCCAGCAACCACATATTCTCTCTCTCTATCTCCCACCCTTCCCTCTCTAAAAATAAATAAATAAAGTCTTAAAAAAAAGGCAACAAAAAAAAACCTAACTCAAGTAACTTATGACCATAGTATTTGCTTATATATTTTTAGTCTCAGGTGGAGTTGGGGAAGAAGCATAAATAATCAATGAACTCTTTTTAGTATGTTTTGCTTTTTACTTGCTTATATATTTTTAGTCTTCTAAAAAATCAATAATTTTAAAATCAATGTATTTTTTAAAATCTAACTCAAGTAACTTATGAACGTAGTATTTGCTTATATATTTTTAGTCTCAGGTGGAGTTGGGGACAAAGCATAAATAAGCAGTGAACTCTTTAGTATGCTTTGCTTTTTGTAATGGTATGGGCAAAACATTCTAAAACTGTTGTAGGTATGATATAGGATTAAGCAAATGAGTAAAATGTGTTGCTATTGGTGGAAACAGTGTTCTCACTGTGGAAGAAGGGACATACACGTATGGAATTGGGGAAGCCAAGAAAGAACCCTTGTAGGGATGGATTAGATTATAATTGGAGTAATTGGACTCATGATTTCTGAAACTTACATGTGTAAAGGAGTATGTGTGTGTGTTTATGTCTGCATCTCCTAGCTCAGTCTGCAGGGAGGGCCTAGAAGGAAAGATACCCCACTAGCAATGAACATATTCAGAGAAATGGCTCATTCTGAACAGGAGCAAAGTGGGTACAAAATGAGCTAGGAACATCTAATGTTCCAAAAAAAAAAAAAAGCAAGAAGGAAGAAGCTGGAAATTTTTCACAGGATATAGGAACCAGCTTGAAGGGGCTCCCACTGGCCAAATAATGACAGAGCACCAAATGATTAAGAATAATAATAAGTGTAAAGCATTGACAAAATGGGAATCAATGAGCCCATCTGAGGAGTGGGAGTAGTTAAGATAGGAGGTTGGGGGGAGGGAGAAAGCAAGTAGAAGGAAAAGGGAGTGTACTTGCTCACAATAGAATGCTTGAATGCCAACTGGTAAATGTAGAAAGAATGCTGGAGTTGGAGAATCATCATTTTTGCAAGCTTCATAGTAAAAAATGGCTTAGGCAAAAACCATCAATGACTGTTAAGTCTAGGGGGTAAATTTTGATTTGTTTATTAGTTGGAAGAGAAAGAGAAGTAACTAAATAAAGAAATCATACAGTACCTTGACTAGATGATCCAAATTAATGTCTTCAGCATTCTGCTTTCAGTGTGGGCAAGTAAATTCCTGTCAGACCATCCTCTCTACAGATAATTCTAAACTCTGGACAAAATTTAAAAAACAGCTACCTAAAGACATAGGAGAATGATCTAAAGCAAGCAAATTCTAGAAGGGAGTCATTTTTGTGAGTGTGCAAGAGTTCTTGTTTTTACTGCTTGTAGCAGTCAGCACATGGGAGGTTGCTGGGTCAAATGAAGAGTTTTCTCCCATCCACCTCTTCAGGACAGGGGAAACTTTAAAGGATTTGAAGCAGAAGAAAAAAGACAATAGTGAGAAAAATAATCTACTTTAAGTTTTCAAAGGATGATTCTACCTCTGGGTCAGTAGTCTTAACAGTTCTGTTTCTCATTGCTTAATGGCTGCCTTGCTTATTTTTACCTCAGATCCAGAAGCAGCAAGGTCTAGCAACTCCAAAATCACCACCACACTGGGTCTGGTTGTCCATGCTGCAGGTAGGGAGCCCTTCTCTTTTCTGTTGCACAGTGAGTGACTTAGTGTTTACATCACAGGGACCATCCATGTGAACCACTTTTAGGCTGGCCTTCAGGGAAAGGGGTGCTTAATAAAGTCCTCCAGTGCAAGCACGAGCCCTGGTGTACTGAATGGTTTTTATATTTTTTACTGGTTGAAAGAAAGGGTTATTTCATGGCAAATGAAAATTACATGAAATTTAAATTTCAGGGTCTATACATAAATTTTTATTGGAACAATCATGACTGGTGCAGCTCAGTTGGTTGGGCATCACCCTGCAAAGTGAAAGGTCTGTGGTTTGATCTCCAGTCAGGGTGTGTGCAAGAGGCAACCAATCAATGTTTCTCTCCCTCTTTCTCCTTCCCTTCCTCTCTCTCCAAGAATAAATAAATTAAATATTTTAAAAACCAGTTTTATTGGAATGAAGCCATGCCTACTTGTTTACATATTATTATCTGTGTCTGCTTTTGTACAATAATGGCAGAGTTGAGTAGTTGCAAAAGACCAAATAGCCCACAAAGCCTAAAATATTTCCCATCTGGCCATGGCCAGGTGGCTCATTTAGTTGAAGTATCATCCCTTACACCAAAAGGTTGCGGGTTTGACCCCAGTCAGGGCACACACCTAGGCTGCAGATTCAGTCCCCTGTCAGGGTGTATAAGGGGGGCAGCTGATCTATGTTTCTCTCATATTGATGTTTCTCTCTCTCTCTCTCTCTTCTCCCCTTCCTCTTTCTCTCAAAAAAATAAAGAAACATATTGTCAGGTGAGGATTTAATAAAATGAAATATAAAATAAAATAAAATAATACTTTCCTATCTGGCCCTTTACGAAAAGTTTGCTGACCTTTATCCAAGAATTTCATCTTGAAAAGAGCCTCAGCACTTTTGTACTGAACAGCCCTGCTGCCCACTAAAGCCCCAAGTGTCAGTTTAGGCAAAGGGGGCCTGTAGAGTCTGGAAGTCTCAGCATTGCTCACTGGGCATGCCTTGGAATCATAACTCAAAACCTGTCCCATAGTCGGATTCTGTCAGTGACAAACAAAGACTGAAAGGTGGCACACTATTATCTGGACCTTTCTAGTATCACATGCTTTTCTAACCAAAATTTCATCCCTTCAGCCAACATTTCCTGCTATGTCAACCATGCAGAGTCTTGTGTGTTTATTTTGTTTTTGCATCTGCAAGATACGGAGCTACTTCCTTTTAAATTCTTTGATATTTCTGTTATTACAATTTGATTATCAGTGGATTTTTTAGGAATTGATTTTAGAGAGAGAAAGGAAGGGAGAGAGAAAGAAAAACATCAGTTTGTTCTTCCACTCACTTATGTATTCATTGGTAGATTCTCATATGTGCCTCAACTTGAGATTGAACCCACAACCTTGGTGTATCAGAATGACACTCTAACCAACTGAGCTACCTGGCCAGGGCTTATCACCTGATTGTCTGAGCATCATACTTTTTCCAATAATATCAACAGTAATGGCTGACATAGTAAATATTCTGGGCCAGGTGCTAAGCATTTTGCATATGTTATCTCAGTTAACCCTCATGAAAACCCAACAATAAATACTTCATTGAATCCATTTTAGAGATGAGAAGGCTAAAAGCTCACAAAGTTTAAGTAACCTTCCCAGAGTCAAACCCAGCTCTGCTTGCCTCTACAGCCCACACAGTCAACCACTACACTGTAATAGTTGTTGTTATTTATAGTGTTTTATGTTCTGCTTTTCTCAAATTTAGCTGATGGTGTTGCATTGGGAGCAGCAGCTTCTACGTCACAGACTAGTGTTCAGTTAATTGTGTTTGTGGCAATAATGCTACATAAGGTAAGCAAAATTTTGGTGTAAGATTTGATGTTGAATATATTCATAATTAAAATTTATCTTCTATCATTAATGTTTTTTTAATATATTTTATTGACTATGCTATTACATTTGTCCCATTTCCCCCCTTCCCTCCCCTCCACCCTGTACCCCCTCTCCCACCCACGTTCCCCCCCCTTTAGTTCACGTCCATGTGCCATTCTTATGAGTTCTTTAGCTTCCACCTTTCCCGTACTATTCTTGCCCTCCCCCTATCTATTTTCAACCTACATTCTATGCTACTTATTCTCTATACCTTCCCCCCCTCCCCGCCTCCCACCCCCCCCCCTGTTGCTAGCCCTCCATGTGCCCTCCATTTCTGTGGTTCTGTTCCTGTTCTAGTTGTTTACTTAGTTTCTTTTGGTTTTGCTTTAGGTGTGGTTGTTAATAATTGTGAGTTTGCTGTCCTTTTACTATACATGTCTTTTCTTTGTCTTCTTTTCTTAGATAAGTCCCTTTAGCATTTCATAAAATAAGGGCTTGGTGATGATGAACTCCTTTAATTTGACCTTATCTGAAAAGCACTTTATCTTCCCTTCCATTCTAAATGGGAGCTTTGCTGGATAGAGCAATCTGGGATGTAGGTCCTTGTCTTTCATGACTTGGAATATTTCTTTCCAGCCCCTTCTTGCCTGTAAGGTCTCTTTGGAGAAATCATCTGACAGTCTGATGGGAACTCCTTTGTAGGTTACTGTCCCCTTATCTCTTGCTGCTTCTAGGATTCTCTCCTTCGTTTTTACCTTGGCTAATGTAATTATGATGTGCCTTGATGTGTTTCTTCTTGGGTCCAACTTCTTTGGGGGCTCTCTGAGCTTCTTGGATTTCTTGGAAGACTGTTTCCTTTGCCAGATTGGGGAAGTTCTCCTTTATTATTTGTTCAAATAACTTTCCCACTTGTTGCTCCTCCCCTTCTGGTACCCCTATAATTCGAATGTTGGAACGTTTAAAGGTGTCCTGAATGCTCCCAAGGCTCTCCTTGATTTTTTGAATTCTTATTTCATCATGCTTTCCTGCTTGGTTGATTCTATCTTCCTTCTGGTCAACTGTATTGTTTTGAGACTCAGATTCCTTCCTTTCTCTATTGGCTCTCCTCCGCGTATCTTCCTGCATCTCTTTTATGGTAACCTGCATCCTTTCATCTAAATTGCACCCAAAATCAACCAATTCCGTGAGCTTTCTGATCACCAGCGTTTTGAACTGTGCATCTGATAGATTGGCTATTTCTTGGTCGCTCAAAAGAATGAGTCCTGGGGGACTGATCTGCTCTGTTGTACACATGTCTTATGTCTTTCCCTGTCTCTCCTATTTTTTTTTCTTTTTTCAGTCTGGTCGCTCTTGTTACGGTGGGGGGCGGAGCCTTAGGTGTTCACCGGGGCTGGGCGCCCCAGTTGCTAGATTGTGACGTTATATGTGGGGGCGGGAGCAGGGACGGGAGGGAATCAATGGCGGCAGTTCAGTTCACCTGGGCCCAGACCCTTCCCCGGGCTCCTGGCCTGCGGGCTCTGCCCTGGTCCACAATCGCTGCCCCACTGGGTCCGGCAGCCGCAGCTTGCGTACTCAGGGATCACCGCTGTGTTCTTGTGCCCCAGATGGCTGTCGCGCTGATTCAGCGCCAAACTTTCCCCAACCTCCGCGCGCCGCCGACCCGCGCCAGCCCCACGCCCGCTTGGCTTGTCGTCTCCTACCAGTCTGGATGAATGGGTCTACTTGAACTTCTTGGCTGTCCGACTTCCATTCAGATAAATCCTCTGTCAGTTCTGTGTGTTATACTGACTGTAATTTATTGTTGTTCTAATCTTGGTTGTGCGAGGAGGTACGGTGCGTCCACCTATTCCTCCATCTTGCCGGAAGTCCCGTCAGGCCTTCCTATCATTAATGTTTCTCTGGAATGGGAAATTTTTTTAGTTATTTTCATGATAGTTGTCCATTTAAGAGAATTGAGTAAGTCTGTCATAGCTGCTTTTATGTTATCATTTTCCTAAACTTTTACTTGAAAGGGTTTTTTTTTTAAATCTTCACCCAAGGATTTGTTTATTGATTATATTGTATGGATTATGTTATTACAGTTGTCTAGATTTTTCCTCCTTTGTTCCCCCTTCACCCAGCACCACCCACTCCCGCTGGCAATCCCCCCACCATTATTCATGCCCATAGGTCATACATATAAGTTCTTTGGCTACTCCATTTCCTGTACCGTACCTTACATCCCCATGGCTATTCTGTAATTGCCTATTTGTACTTTTTAATCCCCTCACTTCTTTACCCATTCCCTCATACCCCCTCCTATCTGGCAACCATCAAAATGCTCTCTGTAACCATGATTCTGTCTCTGTTCTTTTGTTTGCTTAGTTTGTTTCTTAGATTTGACTGTTGATAGATTTGTATTTTTTGCCATTTTTTTATTCATAGTTTTGATCTTTTTCTTAAATAAGTCCCTTTAATATTTCATATAATAATGGTTTAGTGATGCTGAACTCCTTTAGTTTTTTCTTGTCTGGGAAGCTCTTTATCTGCCCTTCAATTCTAAATGACAGCTTTGTTGGGTAGAGCAATCTTGGCTATAGGTTCCTGCTTTTCATGTCTTTGAATATTTCTTGCCAATCCCTTCTAGCCTGCAAAGTTTCTTTTGAGAAATCAGCTGGCAGTTTTATGGAACTCCTTTGTAAGTAATTATCTGCATTTCTCTTGCTGCTTTTAAGATTCTCTCTTTATCTTTCACCTTTGGCATTTAATTGTGATGTGTCTTGGTGGGGGCCTCTTTGCATCCATCTTGTTTGGGACTCTGTGCTTCTTGGACTTGTATGTCTGTTTTCTTCACCAAATTAGGGAAGTTTTCTTTCATTATTTTTTCAGATAGATTTAGAATTTCTTGCTTTTTCTTTTCTCCTTCTGGCACCCCTGTGATGTTACTGTTGAACCTCTTGAAGTTGTCCCAGAGGGTGCTTACGTTGTCTTAATTTGGGGGGATTCTTTTTTCTTCTTGTTGTTCTGTGTGGTTTGTTTTTGTTTCCTTATGTTCCAAATCATTGATTTGATTCTCAGCTTCATCCACTCTACTGTTGTTTCCCTATAAATTGTTCTTTATTTCAATTAGTGTATCCTTTGTTTCTGACTGGGTCTTTTTTATGCCGTTGAAGTTCTCACTAAGTTCCTTGAGCATCCTGATCACCAGTGTTTTGAACTCACATCTGATAGATTGCTTATCTCTATTTCATTTAGCTCTTTTTCTGGAGTTTTTTCTGTTCTTTCATTTGGGTCATGTTTCTTTGTCTCCTCAATTTGGCAGCCTCCCTGTGTTTGTTTCTATGTGTTAGGTAGAGCAGCTTTGACTCCGTGTCTTGGTAATGTGGCCTAATGTAGCAGGTATGTTGTAGGGTCCAGTGGCACAGCCTCCCCTATCACCCAAGCTGGGTACTTGTGGTGCACCCTTTGCAAGGGTTGAGTACACCCTTCTTTTATAGTTAAGCCTTGTTTACTGTTGGCAGATCAATGGGAGGGATTTACCCAGGCCAGTCAGCTGTAAGGGTTGGCTGTAACCACTTACCACCATCTCTGCCTTCCATGGAGGATCAGCTGTTCAGGGGCAGGGTGGTGGTGCTTGGACGTGGTCTGTAGCTATCCTTTGGGTGTGCTGGCCCTCGGGTTCCCTGGGTGGTGCAGACCAAGGTCAGCTCCCACATGTGTTTTGCGTGGGGCACCCTGCCTGAGCTGTCAGGCAATCTGAGATGGCTGCTACTTGTGCTGGGCTTGGAGATTCCCAGGCAAAGCCCATCTGGGAGTCTAGGCTGGCTGGTGCTAGTGTGGGGCCTGGGGTTCACTGAGGCCAGCTGTTGCTTATTGGATAGGATTTAGGAAGTTGTGAAGCAGGAGCCAAGACCAGTCATTTGTATGGAAAAGCAGCTTGGGTGGGCCCATAAGTTGGGTGGGACAGTCTCTAGGGATCTCTAAGGTGGGTCAATGTTAGCCAAGTTGATGGAGTCTCAGATTTGGCACCAGCCTGCAGGCTCTGTGCAGGGAGGGCTTAGAAAAGGGACAATGGACTTGACTTGCCTTGATGCCAGATACTTCAGTGTCTCCCTATATGCCACTGGTACCTTGTAAGCTGCTACCCCAGTGCTGGAGCTCAGAGGGAATGAGTCTGAGTAGGTGAGTCCATGTGTGGGTTAAGAGGAACTGCTTGGTGCTCCAGCAGTTTCTTCCACCGACTCAATCCCCACTGGTTTTTGCAGCCAGAAGTTGTAGAGACCTATCTTCCTGGCACTGGAATGCTGGGCTGGGGGGCCTGGTGTGGGTCTGGGACTCTTCACTCCCTACTTATCCCTCCCGAATTTTTATCCACCATTTGTAGGTAAGGACTAGCCCATTCCACATCTGCGCCCCTCCTAGCAGTCTGGATGGATGTGGTTTCTTTAATTCCATGATTGTCAGACTTCAACTTGATTTCTGATGGTTCTGAGTGATGGTTGTTTTAGTTGTAATTTTGATGTGGTTGTACGAAGAGGTGAGCCATGTCTGCCTATGCTGCCATCTTGACCAGAGTCTTGTTTATTGATTTGAGAGAGAGAGAGAGAGAAACATCAATTGGTTGCCTCTTATATACGCCCCAATTGGGGATCAAACCGACATCCTAGGAATGTACCCTGACCAGGAATCTAACCTATAATCTTTTGGTGTATGGGAAAATGCTTCAACCAACTGAGCCACCTGGCCAGAGTGAAAGGATTTTATTTTTTATGGTCATATACAAACTATTAAATTCTCTATAGAGTTCTATATTTTGTAGTACTTTTTGTTTATAAATTTTTTTCTTATACTTTTTTTGGCTATCTTTTCCTACTTTCCAGGAGACATACACATATATGCACACAAACACATCCACAAATACGATATTTCCTTATCATAGAACATCAATTCCTAAAAGGCAGGGTCAGTCTTGGTATTATGCTTGTAACTTTTGGTATGAAAATTCAGTCAGATGGCAGGTACTTCTTAATGTAGAAGCATTTCACACTTCTGGACTAATGAGGGATAATTTTTCTTTTCCAGGCACCAGCTGCTTTTGGTCTGGTTTCGTTCTTAATGCATGCCGGCCTAGAGCGGAATCGAATCAGAAAGCACTTACTGGTCTTTGCACTGGCAGCACCAGTTATGTCCATGGTGACTTTTTTAGGACTAAGTAAGGTAAGTCTGGCTCATTCCTACTTGATCTAGACAAAAGCCTAGTTCTTTTGTGATCTGCCAGAACTTATGGTCTGTTGTGTTGAATTTTTAATTATCCCCTCAAACAGGAGTAAAAACCTTTACAAGGTAAATGTCTTAATTCCAAGTTGATCCTCTTCGTAAATTTATTTATTTATTTTTTAAATTTTATTTTAATTATTGTTCAAGTACAATTTTCTATCTTTTACTCCCATCCTGCCCCACCCACCCAGCCCTCCCCACCTCCCTCCCATTTCCACCCCTTCTTCATAAATTTAGAGCATTTCCTTAATTTATTTAATTCAAAAACTTTTGTCCCATCAGTTCCAAAAATATTTGCACAAATATATTATCTTTAAAATAATATAACTTAAACCTAACCAGACCTGCTAATTTTATTTGATAGGTGCATACCTCACAATACACATTTAATGTTTAAGTAGACACATGAAGCATGAGTGATAAGCATGCAGCAGCTTTGAGAAGAGTAGGGGATGAGCAAAGATGTCTGCATTCAGCTAAGACTCAAATTCTTCTACTCCCACCTCTCGTATCTCTGAATATTAAATATTCAGACTCAGAAACAGAGCTCAGACTGAGAGTTGTCAGAGGGGAAGGAGGGAGGGGGATAGGTGAAAAAAAGTGGGGGGAACGATAAAGTCAATACTGGTGTGATAAGTTCGCATGGTGAGGTGAGCACGTTGTAAGGTATATAAATATTGGATCGCTATACACCTGAAACTAATATAATTTGTACACCAACTATACTTAAATAATAAATAAATAAGTATCCAGTTCTTTATCCCTTGACTGAATGTAGCTTCATGCCTGAAGTGACATGAGTCATTCGCCAGGTCAGACCCTGGTGGACCTTCCCATGCCTTATAATTCTGTCCACGAGGGCTGTAGTTCTTAGCGGCAACCCTCCCAATTTTATTTAAATGTCAGCTGGCAGACAATAGGAAGAAAATTATAGAGCCAAACTGACTCAGGGCTGCTGCATGGGAACTGCTTCTCCCCATAATCTTTCTGAAGGTCATTCATTCCTCTGAGTGTCGTTTGGTTCATATTTGATATAGTAAGACTTGTATTAAAGGGAACATCTGAGAAATGAGATGGTTAAAGGATGGGTAAGTTCTTGTCAACCAATGGTTTGTTTATTGGGATCTCTAACAAATGAGGTGCCATGAAGCCCCTTTCTGTTCACCTTATCGTTTTTCAGTCAACGAACAATATATCATTCCTTTAAAAACAGTACCCTACTTATCACGTCATTCATCAGTATAAGTTTTTAGAACTTTCTACAGGAACGTAGGACAATTCTGGAGGCATGGAATGAATTTATGGCATGATCTTTTCTTAAATTTTTAATTATCTTAGTTCTTAGGTCCACTTTTTAAGTAGAAAAGCTGAAGTTAGCTTACTGAGACATGTGTAAGCTCTGAGGGCAGGTACGCATCTTGATTACTTCTGTATCTCAAGCAACTGGCCTACAGCCTGGTGCATAGGCAGCATTTGTTAAATATCATAGCCTAATGCATGAATGTATGAAATTTAGTATCTGCATGAATAATGATGCTGATTCCATCTTATGAATAATACAGACCAAACTTGTCAACCAGGCTTGAAGAGTGTCTGAAAAAGCAGTGTGGACATCACCAGTAGTCTTAAACGCTTATTTGGAAGCTTCCCATAAATAACATACAATTGCTTCGATCTCAAGATGTCCCCAATGTCCTGGATAGCACTAGTTGTGAATACTGAGTGTTTTTTGGTTTGGACTTCTTCCTGACCCTGGATTATACTTGACTTAATTTTCTTCTCTTTTTCTTTCTGAATTCACAGAGCAGTAAAGAAGCCCTTTCAGAGGTCAATGCCACTGGAGTGGCCATGCTTTTCTCTGCCGGGACATTTCTTTATGTTGCCACAGTACACGTCCTCCCTGAGGTGGGCGGAATGGGGCACAGTCACAAACCCGACCCCACTGGAGGGAGAGGCCTCAGCCGCCTGGAGGTGGCAGCCCTGGTCCTGGGTTGCCTCATCCCACTCATCCTGTCAGTAGGGCACCAGCATTAAACGTTCAGGTTCCAGCCGCAGCCGTGGCCATTTGCCATCCAGCGAGGACAGCCAGCACACGACAGCTACTCACTTTCTCAGTCTCGTCTCACCTTGCCCATCTCCACCTGTATTCCTAGCATCCGGAGGGAGGTGAGATTCAAATCTGGAGTTAACGGAAAGCTTTTAGAGTAGAAACAACACATTGCGAGTGGGCACAGACATTCCATTGTGTTGTCTTTTAAAGGGCCCTGGGCATTTTGAGTTTTGACGTTTCTCTTAACCCTATTCTCAGGGAAGATGGAATTCAGTTTTAAGGAAAAGTGGAGAACTTTTCGTACTCACAATGAAATAGTAATTAAGACAGTACAGTGTTCTGTAATTAAGCTAAATCTCTTAGTTTAGCGGCTCTGCCACTTTATCCATTGATTTTTAACATGGTTCTTGCCGTGTAAGACTGGTGCTTTAGCATCTGTGCCACATGCCTTGATAGAAGGTCATAATGCCTGCTGTCTTAGATGCTAAAGATAACTGCAGTGAATTTGGGGCAAGAGTCAAGAAAATTATGGCAAGACACCTTGAAAGCTGACTTTATACTCGAGAGGTATCGACTGAAAAGGGATGTCTGGAGGACTCGAACCTCCTTCTGCTCGTGCCTCCCTGAAGACGGCCTGCGTTCCACCAAATGGAGCAGCGGAGGCGGACTGGCTGCTGAAGAGGTGACTAGTGTTTAGTAGCGTTCCCTTTCAAGTTCTCCTTTGCAGAACTCCTGCCTCCAGCACATTCTCTTGAGTGGCCAAGTGCTAGCAGGTTCAGGCCGAGGCTTTCCTTCAAGAACAGTCAGATCCCAAAGTATCTTTGGAGATTAAGTGGTGTTTAATTTTAAGTGAATTTGGATACTTACTGACATCTTTGTAAAAGCCTTTGTAAAAGTGAGGTTACCAAACCTATGTTGTCCTTTTTTTCTTTTTAAGTATTTATCTTAGCTGACCAGCAGTCCCTCTGGCAAAATACATGGTGTCTCTTGGGAAATGCCAGGTCAGTGTCACCTAAGCACCTGCAGCAGTGAAGAAAGTCAAGATGTGTCCCACCTGGCAAGTGTCTGCCTGTTCACTGAAAGCATGTCTTTTGTCTCTTGGTCTTTTCCATGCCTTTCTCCTCGTGTTTCCCTCCACTCCCTCCTCCCTCCAGTTTGCTGCTTACTGCTGTGGCGATGTTAATATTTATAAGAGTTGAATCCCCGTCAGGACAACCACTTTTGGAGCTATGACGACGAAGATAAGATTGTCTCTGTTCCTTACTCCCTTCAAGGAAGTTACCTTTGTGTCACATGCGGCTTTGATAAGCCCTTAAAATAGCACTTCCTCAGAGGTGAGATGACTCAGTCACTGATATCCTGGTAACTTACACAGTTGAGACAGTTAAAGTGTTTAACAGACTAGGATGATTTTTCCATATTTGCCAATATCCCTGTAAACCTATGTTATCAGATAAGTGTATAATGTTGTATTATTTATTTTGATTTTTGGTACCATTTCAAAATGTATGACATAAAGAGGGAACCAAGACTATTTTCTTCAGGGCAGTGGATTTAGGAGTTTGTAAAATGTTTTATATGACGCATATGCCAGCATGCCTGTGATTTCTTTATTCCTTCTGAGTTATCACTGGGTCAGCCGCTGTGGAACTAGGACTTGGAAGCCCTCTGCTGGCAGTAGACCAAAGTAGCATAAGTGGGTATAGGTTTTGTGTAGTGGCTGACGACCACTGCATACAATATTAAAACCAACGAAAAACACAATGTGGCAAGTCTGAGTGACTTTCCTGGTAACAACACTGACTTCTGAGAGTCATGGGGTTTCACCTGGTCCTTCAGAATGACATGGTTGCCTTGATTCTCCCTGGGTGTTTTACTTTGTTAAATGAATAGCATATTTTAGTGTCTGGTTTGGATAGTAGCACTTTCTACCATATTGTTGTGTGCAATGATGAGAAATTTGTTCTGCTGGCCAAAGCCTCTTTCAGCAGTGCCTTGCCATCATGCTTAAAAGTTTGGCTAGAATATCTTGCTGGTTAAGGCCTTGAACTCTGGCAAGGATTGAACCATCTAACTTCTAAATTTGCCTTCCTCTCTGGACCTCACATTAACAGGCAAACCTTTCGAGGCTTATCAGTTCTCCAAAGCTGTGGGCTTTCCCAGATTTTAAAGCTGCTGGCTCAGGAGCTACCCTTTTCTCTCCTGGTCAGCAGACAGAATAGCCATACTAACCTAATAGGGCTCAGATGCATCTTCAGGCAGCAGGGGCCGAGCAGCGCGGCCGAGGCCTCCCTTCCCTGGGGAAAGAACTTGCTCGTGGTGGGCGGTGTCCCAGGAGAGGCCACATCGATGGTCACTTATTGGCACGTTTCAGTTCCGTTTTTGTCTTGTTTAAAACTGCCTCCTTAGATGTGGATGCCTTAATGCTCTCATACATTTGAAAACATTTGCGGTACTTAAGTGGCTGCCATGATTACAGATGGAATTATTGGCTACCAAAGATGCAATTGATGATGAAAAGCATACTCCTTCCTTCCTCATGACCAAAGTTAATTTTAATTGCGAGTTGACTCCCTTTCCTTGGTGGGATAGACATTCTTTAGATTCCCCATACCCTCTTTAATGGCAAATTAAGTTGAAAAACACTACTGATTCATTCTCCTCATTTGTTCTCCAGCAAATTGCTAATCAGTCCCTGTTTCCCCCGTGCAGTGATGTTCCAGGTCTGGTGGCTTTCCTGTGCACGCTGTTGCCGGATTCCTTTTTGTAAGGCAAAGGTTCTGCACGGGAGTGTAGAGTTAGAAATGGTACCATCTACAGAGGCTACATGTTCTCTCTTCCTACCCCACCCTAAATCACCTTTTCATTTCCCTAATCAAATCAACTGAGTCAGCCCTGTTCCTATATTTCAAATCACCTTTAGAAAAAAAGAAAGAGTTGGCCAATTTGAGTGGTCAGTTCTTTGTAGAAAGGAGAAAATGTAATTGTGTTTTCTACCGGCCTACTACTAAGTGTCCCTCCCTGCCTAGTTTTTCTCGTTTTCAAGGATTAAAACTAGGAGGACACACCAGCATCGAGTGTATTCAGCCCCTTAAGCACATGGTAGCTAGTTACTGAACCCGGGAACTGTATGTCAACAGCACAAGCCCCCAAAGAATGTTCTTGCCCATGGGGCCCGGGGCCCCTTGGGAGACCAAGAATAATGACCAGATTCACCCAAAACTGCTACAATGCCAGACGAGAACCCCCTGTGGGTGTCCTACAGGGGAGCTCTCCTTGCATTAGAAAATTTCTGCTCAATACAGAACGGTTTGCATAACCCAAGGAGCACTGTTGGAGATGCTATACAGTTAAAACCAATGGTGTGGCCCCTTTGAACCTGGGACATCTAGGTTCACCTCAGGAGACCCGAGGGAAATCTGTGACCTGTAGGAAAGGACAAGACAACCATTAGGAATTCTCTAGATATGCTCAGCCTAACACAAAGAGATTGGCTTTGATCTTTTTACTGATAGCATCTTCTAGCAAGTCGGAAGTCTCATGAGATAACGCTGCAGTTCCCCTGGTTCAGTAGCCTGAACAGTGATTTTAAATGTCCCATTTTCTGGATCCTTTGTAAACATGAATCATTCCATGGATGGCTGCCTTATAATTTTGTCTCTTTCCACTTTAATTGTGAATGGTTAAAAAAGTTTTTTTGCTGTTTTCTGATTTATGATATTAAATTTTTAGTGCATACTTTATGTGAGTAGCTCATTAATTTTCCTCTTGGCAGTTTGTTTTTTCTGTTTGATGACCAGACTTGACCCACATTTGAACAGCAGGAAAGGTAATAAATAGCTTTGAAGGGCAAAGGAAAGATGTACCCACTGTGTGTGTGTCCTTTAAAGAAGGAGGGAAGGGAAGGAGGGGAGGTATTAAGCATTACATTCACTGTCTGCCCCAAAAGATACCTGTTCATTGCAGGTTTTTCTTTTTTTCTTTCTTTTTTTGCTTCGCTACTATTGTTAGTAAATACTGTTTATGAAGGTAGCTAACCATCCCCAGAAAGGAGAGGCAGGTCACAGACCTTCATTTCAGAGGGCAAAGTTGCTATATGAGTACACAGAGGCTGTGGACAATCGACTCTGGAAACAGATTCATGTAAAAGTGCAACTTTTAAATTTGATAAATGTTTTCTTCCTCTGAGGACTTTAGCACTGGAGCTCACTTTTAAACTCATAGGCAGGTAAGCACTGTATACAGTGATGTATCACTTAAACATACAGTTTGTATGCTTAGTCATTAGATTCCATTTCTTGTTACTGGTCCACTTTGTGCTGGCTTTCTTTATGTATCTCATGTGCTACAGTAAGTTACAAAGATTGTGCCCAGAGTTATATGTTTTCTGGAAACTTCTCCTCATGAATAGGCAAAAAGGACATGTTCTTCTGATTCCTGCGTCTCTGTCAGAGGCCTTCGGTTGGAGTGTCGACATCCTTCTTTGCCTCGAGCAGTGACCTTTGAAATGTCAGGGAGCCAGCTTGTTCAGCAACAGCCCTGTCATCCTGCTTCCCTGAGATCAAAATGTATAGAAGGTGTATAGGTTTAGCCCAATAGCCAGCAATCCTTATTTTGTTTAGTTTTGTTCCAGTTCTTCTAAGCTAGATCTGTGTCTGGCAGTGTTGTTTTTAATGTAGGAAATAAGCAACCTTGGGTCGTCTTGTCCCTATGTTTAGAATTGTCCCTATGTTTAGAATTGTCCCTATGTTTAGAACGCCTGTCTCTCGGCTCCCTCCCCTCCTTTATTTTAGGTCTAGATCCAAAGTCCTCTTCCATTAGGCACCCCCCCCAACACACACTGCCCTATTTAAATTGTAATCTGCCCCACCCCCACCCAGTGCTCCTTGCCCTGTTCTATTTAATTTTCTATAGCACTGATGGCCTTTTAATCTGCTTTGTAATATGTCTTTACTTTGTCCCTCTTTCTCGATAAAATGAGCTTTGGGAAGCTAGTTCTCAATAAATATATGTTAAGTGAATTGGTCTGCCCTGAGGGGGCACTTTTTTCCAGTCTGTGCCCCCACCTGCACCAGCTACTGCCCTGGCTCCTGGCAGAACCAGCTGCTGGCCTTAGGGTAGGGTAGCTCCACCTTTGTTTTACACAGGGGTGAGTGCTGCTTGAGTACTAGCAAGGAGGTTGGTAATCAGAAAAGACCTGGGACTAGGTGTGCAGGTGGGAAATTAACAGGGTTCAGGTTACCAGGGTTCAGTACCTAACCTTAATAAGGTACTGTGTGACTGATGTAGAAAATCTGGATTCCATTTCTGGCTCAGCTACTGGTTTCTGTTGCAGTGACAGCCACTGCTCAGTTTTAAAAATATTGGCTAGGACTGTGAGCGAAAGCACGTGTCCCACTCTGGTTGCCTCATGTATAGAGAGATCCCGACAGAATTCAAGAGTCACCAGAGGAGGGAGCCCAGTGAGAAGGGATGGAAAGCCGGGACACTGGAGGAGACCTGGAAGGAACTGGCCGGTGTCTGGAAGGCCCTTGGGGGCAGAATTTGACAGCCGTCACCGGATGCTCAAAGGCTGTGAGGCACAGGAGTGCACAGATCCTGTGTTCTCCGGGGGGCAGACCGGGGCAGCCCGCGGAGCCCCACCTCTCCTCCACTTGTTGTTATCCACCTCTTCGTTCAGTTCTCTGAGCCCGTCCTGTGGACCAGGCACTCCCAGGTGCTGAGTGTACAAAGGGAGTGAGGTTAGTGCCAGTCCTTAAAGAGCTTGTGGTTCAGTGACGGGTTCAAACAAGAAAACGTAGTTGCCAGTGGGTAACACATGGGGAGATAAGGAAGCACAGGCTGCTCAGAGAACACAGGGGGGTGAGGAACCCAGAGTGGCCACTCCTGGGAGGACATCCTGAGGGCGGGGAGACCAAAGCTGAACTCAAAGGCTGGGCAGAATGAGCTAGTGAAGGAGGTAGGGAAGGTTCTCTGAGCAGGAGGAGCTACGTGGGCCAAGCCCTGGTAGCACTTCCGCACAGGACATGAACTCTGCATAGCAGTGCCACTGGTGAAGGGGGTGGGGGGGGGCGGCAAGACGAGGCGTGCGAGACACGTCAGTTCCCTGGGTGATGTCTGAGTTTCCAGATTTAAAATTACACAGGTAATCAGGCCTAGGAAAGAGTCTTCGTAATTCCTGCCTCAGCTCCAACTGGATCCCCTTGCCAGGTGGTCTTGGCTGGCTTCTCAGTTCCTGTCACCACGTGGATGACTCATGCACATGGCAGTTCAGGTTCCAGATCCGTGCACTCCAGTGGCTCCTCTGGCACCTTGAGGGGAGCTTGGCGACTTATCCCGCTTGTCTCCCCCACTTCTGGTCGGGGCCCAAGGGCTCCCTTCGTTCCACCTGCGCACATCTGTGTTACAGTTGTACACAGAGGACCAGACCTGGCCTGGGAGGGGCGCCCAGTCTTCCTTCTGTCGTCTGGTTCTCCGTCCCCCACACTCCCGTACCCTCTGGTCTCCTTTATTAAAGGGGATGTGCTCCCCTTTGATGCCTACCCCCTTAGTCCTTCGGCCTGCTGGCTTCCAACCTGCTTGTGACGCCCTTGACCCTGCCTCCTCTCCCTCCCAGGATCGTCTACCCCATCCCCTCTCCTTCTCAGGCAGTCAAGCTCTGCAACAGATAACAGAGCCTAAGACCTATGCCTGGCCTTAGGAAATGCAGCCAAAGTGGAACACAATTCAATAAAAAGATGTCTTAATCCTCAGAAAGGGGAGGAGGAAGTGGCAGCAGAAAAGGCTTCGCAGAACAAGAGTCATTGGAACATGGTGGCTGCTCGGAGCATTAGATCCAGGGCGGTTGGAGCAGGGGCCAGGGAGCCACAGGGGAAGAGCCCAGGCAGTAGCTCAGGACCAGACTGTGGAGGGTGTGACCGCTGAATGTCGGGAGTTGGGGGCTGCAGTCCAAGGAATGGAGTCCCAGCCATGGCTTTTAAACGGGAAGCTCACATGATCATCTCTGGGCCTCGCGGAGATCACAGGAGTGATGGTGGGGAGTGAGGATTCCTCAGGGATCCTGCTGTGGATAGACGGCAGACACATTTGCAAAGTGGAAGAGGACCGCGTGAGGGAAGTTGGAAGGCTCAGAGTCCAGTGGTTGTCCTCAATTCACACAGTTAATGGCAGAGTCTGGACGTAAACTCATCTTAACATGAAAAGCAGGTGGCAAGTTGGCCATTAAAGATTACTTTCACACGAATTCTCACAGATTCTGTTTTATAGATGAGGGAAAGTGGAGGGCCACAGTCGCCATCTGGTAGGCAAAACAGAACAAGAAACTGCAGCACCCAAATGGGGGCCATGTGAAAACTATTTGGTAAGCATTTATTGGGCACCTACTACATGTACATGCCCTGGACTCTGTCCTCAAGGGGCTCAGTCTGGAAGGGACATAGCCACATAGCTAACTGAAACAAGCCAGACACAGAAAGGCAAGTTCAATATGATCTCACACATGGAACCTAAAAGTCACACTCACAGACCCAGAGAGTAGAATGGTGGTTACCAGGGGTGGGGGTGGGGAAAATGGGAAGATGTTGGTTGAAGAATACAAACTTAATAAGTTTTGGAGACCTAATGTACAGTTAATACTGTATCATATGCTTGAAATTTGCTAAGAGAGTAGATCCAAAGCAGTAAGTATATGAGGTGATGGATGTGTTAACAAACTTCGTGGTAAGCATTTCCCAGTGTACATGTATGTTGAATCATCACATTTTACACCTTAAAAATTATGTTGTACAACCTAAATATATACAATTTTTATTTCCATCGTATCTGAATAAAGCTGAGGGGGAAATGATAGGAAGAAAATGTGTGTTTGTTATTAGGAGTCTATCCCTAAACACAGCTGAGAGACCTTCATAGTGCAAACAGAATTGCATCTGCAGTTCTGCAGGAACTTGGAGCCTTAGATGAGTTGGCAGTTGAGAAAAAGCCCTAGAGAAAAAGGAAAAGGCTGAAAGAGGGGTCCGGCATTTTCCCAGATGGCACTTCGCATGGCACTGTGCGGCAGTGGGGGAGCCAGGCCAGACCAAGTAACCGCGTCCTGCCGCTTCCCTCAGCCGACCTGTATTTGAGTGCCTGTCGTGTTCCAGGAAACAGCTGGCTGAGTGACCTTCGGAGACAACCCTTCTGAACTTCATTTTTTCTCATCTGGAAAACTAAAAGTAATGCATACCTCCTTGGGGCTGTTTCAAAGATTAAATGAAATGGGTAAGATATAAACAGTATGTTTGAACATCAGCTCTGCGTCTGAGCACGAAGGGCTCTCAGGACCCTGAGTTTCCAGCCCTGACCCTTCACTTAGTTCCTGATAACACTGGATCAGCACCCAGCTTGTTTGGTCTTTTCGCAGAAATATCTGCCAGGCATGTGGCACTCCCACTGGCAGGGACAGAGAACACAAAAGAAAGCAGGAACAGCTTCTCCCAAGGCTGCCTTGGCATGATCTGGGCTGGCTACTTGAGCAAAGCAGAAGCCACTTAACCATCTAGTGGTCCCTCAAACTTCCGCTTCAGGGGAGTGTTTCCACCTGCCGTACCCGCCATTAGTTAAGGTCTGTTCAGACATTTCCAGACACAGGCAGAGGGGATGGGCAAGGTTTCTTTGCCATGAAGAAACCTGTGCTCTATTTCTTCCATTGAAGACACTGAATCTTTCCCAGGAGCCATCTGGGCTCCACCCAGCCCTTCTGCTTGGGAAGGACTTCCTTAAGAGTGATTTTTCCAAGTATCCTGCCTGTCTCCTACCTATGGCTCACGAGCTCATCCCGAGTCCTAGCTGGTATTGACCTGAATAAGCAGAAAAGGAATTATTTTATTAAAAGGATATTGGCAGGGCTACAGAACCATGCCTCACCAGAGGTGCAGCTTCCAGAAATGCCACCCAAGACGGTGAGGCAGAAGCAACTCGATGAGGAAGCTGCTGCCTTTTGCATGTGGCCAGGAGCCCACCTACAGTGCAAATGCTGCTTGCTGCATTGGGAACACAACCTTGCAGCCACAGCTGACTTCCAAAGCAAGTCAGATGCCCTTAGTACTACCTTCCCCTGAGAAAACCGATGCCTGGGCATGGCTTTTCCCCACATTTGTCACCTGCAACTTTGCATGTAGAGTCCTGTCCTGGTGCCCCTGGCCCGTAAACTCCACACCATAGGCTTCCAATACAAGTTTTCTGGCTTTCATCTCGGAAAGGTAGGACTCCCAGAGTGGGAGATTTTCCAAGCATTAGGACATGTCGAAAATTGGCCAAAACCATGTGAAATGGGCTCTCCTCATCTTCCTAGTCCTGTCTCCTGCTACTGATGAACCCAGACCCTGGGCCCTGTGTTAAGGCTTGGCCTGTGATTTTCTATAGGGACACAAGAGTTCAGATGGGCCCCTTGAGACAGTGAGCAACAAGGGGGTGCTGCATGGGCATGGGAGCCCAAGAGTTGGTTAGGGAAGGGGTGCCAGGGCCCTGTGGGAGGCCCCTTCCTAACTATACTCATTACATGTTACACTTGGGAAGGCCTGGGGACACAGCTAGTCAGGATACAAACCCAGATGCCTGCAAGGAGCCAGGCAATAAATGAGGGAAGCAGGCTGAGCAAAGGATGGTGGCTTTTCGAGAGAATGTTAAAAAAAAAAAAAAGGTGTGCAAGCCCTGGCTGGCGTAGCTCAGTGGATTGAGCACGGGCTGAGAACCAAAGTGTCCCAGGTTCGATTCCCAGCCAGGGTACATTCTTGGGTTGCAGGCCATAACCCCCAGCAACCACACACTGATGTTTCTCTCTCCCTCTCCCTCTCTCTTTCTCTCTCTCTCTCACTCTCCCCCTCCCTTCCCTCCCTAAAAATAAATCTTAAAAAAAAAAAAAAAAGGCGTGCAAATGTTAAGAATCAGAAAGGGGTGGCCTGGGAGGGAGTGGGGGGCAGTGGAGTTGACCAGGTAGGAGCAGCATGAGGGAACTTTCCGGGGTGAGGGAAATGTTTTGCATCTTGCTTTGGGTGGTGGTCACTGTACATTCATCAGATAAACTTCATCCAATAAATACTTTAGTTCTAAGCATTTTATCATGTAATAATTGTACCTCGATTTTTCATTTGAGCAAGTTAAAGTTTGTATAAACTGCCTGCGCTCTCAGACTACTCACTTGCAAACTTCTATTCCAATCGGACTTGAACACACGAGGAACCAGAGAGCCTGAGAGGGGAAGCGGTTTTCCCAAGGGCGCCCGAGTCCTGATGGCCCCGAGGCGGCCTGCGGCTGCTCCGCCCGAGAAGGCGGCAGCGCGGTCTGGCTGGCAGCCTCATCCTGAGCCAACTCACTTCTTTGCCGTTGGAGCGGTGCCGGCAGACAGCGGTGCGAACACAGCCTTCCCGCGGGCGGCCCCCTGGGGACACACAGACGTCTCTGCCCCGGCCTGAAAGCGGGACGGTCACCTAGAACCGCTGGGAGCAGCGGAAGTGGATGGAGCGCCGGCCTTGGAGCACGGGCCAGGAGCGCAGATAAATCACAGCCACCGACTGCGCTGGCAGTTCGGGCTCGGTGCCAAGAGCCAAACGCCGACGCAAACAGCCGAGCTCCAGGAAAGGAAATCTGATCCCCGCGAGGCCGCGGCCCAGCCAAGTGAAACCCACCTGAGGAGGCGGGGAAGGCAGGGAGAGGCCGCCGGCCGGGACGGAGCCTCCTCTGGGGCAGGCGCTGCGAGCACTTAACTTTGGTCTTCCTTGGCCGCCGCCCGGCCTAGAGAGGTACAGACACCTGTGCTTTTCAGGTGAGAAAACCAAGGCTCACCGCAGCTTCAAGGCGCTACGTAAGGGCTGAGTTAGGATTCCAAGCCCGATGTCTGACCCCAAACCCAAGCTTGCTCCTTACCCTTCCCCGCTCAGAAGCGAGCAGGGATCTGCAGGGGTGACTCCGAGCCCATTCATTATAAAGCAGACGTGGTTCCCAATTTCGATGTAAGCGCTGCACTTAAGGAACCCGGGGAAGAGATCGACGCGAGCGGCGGGCGTGGGGACGTGCAGAGGCCACATCCCGGGCCCAGCGACCCGCCCGGACCTTCCGGACTCGCGGAGCCCGGCCTTCCAGCCGGAGCCAGCACTGATTGGCGCTCGGGGCTGGCCTCCAGCCGGCTCACCTGCCCCGCCCAGCCAATCCGGGCCACCAGAATTGGGGCTGACCAGGGAAGGCGGCGGGGCGCGGGGGGGGATGCTGCTGGCGGAGGCTGAGCCGCCCTCCCCCCTGAGTTCCCGCCGGGCCGGCCCCAATCCGGAGGCCGAGCCGTAGGCTGCGCGCTCCGCGCCCCGGGCCCCCTGGGCGCCACGCTCTCGCGCGCGCGCTTTAATGCAGCAGCTCCCGAGTCGGCTGCTCCGTGTCTCCTCTGGCTGGGACGCACCCGGACGGCGCCCGGAGCGGCCTGCAGACACCGCCTCCCGCAGTCGCCTGCAGCGCGTCCGCGCTCGCCTGAACCAGAGTCCCTGCAGTCCCCGGGAGTGGGTGGGCCGGGCCGGGGCAGCCCCACTAAGGCGGGATGTTCATGTCCAAGTCCAACTCGGTGTCGCCCTCGCCGTCCTTGGAGCAGGCCGACTCGGACGCTCTGGACATCAGCACCAAAGTGCAACTCTACGGCGTGCTGTGGAAGCGGCCCTTCGGGCGGCCATCCGCCAAGTGGTCCCGGCGGTGAGTGCGCCTCCCTCGCCCCCTGTGGACCACCCCGGGAGGGAGACCAGGGCATGTGGGCTCCCACCTATCCCCTTCACTACCATCCTGCCTCTGCCTCCCTTTGTGACCTTGGCCTCCCCTCATTTCACTCTAAGATGCATCCCCTGGAATGTGTGGATCCCAGTCTGGGCTGGGTTCATCTCCGCCCGAGGGCTGGTGGAGCAGGGGTGGGACTATCAGCCTGGGGCAGGGGGGAAGGGGCGGTGGTCACTCTCTGTGGAATGGATCCAAGTCCGGGTGGGGAGGATAGGTGTGGGCTGAAGAGATCGTGGCCGTGGCAGGAGCCCAGCTGGGTCAGGTTGGACCAGACTTTGCTTTGTAAGGAGAAGCTCCATCTCCGGCCAAGATAGCCTCCTGGGATCCCCACTGCCAATTCCGTTAGGTTCACAACACCCCTCCCCCAGGCCGCGGGGTGGGCCTAGAGGTGCGGCACGGGTGTCCTGACCCCACCGATGTGCACTGTGGGATCTTCTAAACGACTCAGGCCAGGGGAGGGAGAGAGGGCCAGAAAGGGTCTGTGCCCAGCCCTGGAGGAGCTGATGTTGGCAACTCCTCCAACTAGCCCTTGCAATAATTAAAACAAACAAACAAAAACCACCACCACCACCAACAAAACACCCTGGGCAGAAAGAAAAGAGATTCCAGTGCTTCAGGCAGAGAAACTGGGACAGAGCGGAGGGACTGAGCTGAGGTGGAAATGGAGCAGAAACTGAGGGGAGTGGGGCTGGGGATGGATTGGTCCTGTCGGAAGAATTGATCCCTTGGAAGGTTTGGGGAGGGGGGGAAGGTCAGAGCAGCCATAGCTTCCTGGTCCCCAACTCAGAGGCAACGCCCTAGACATCAGCAGCTGCTTTCCACTGGCCAGTGGGCCTGAAAGGTATTGGAGGAAGGGGAGCGCCAACACCGGTTTCAGGAGCAAGGGACTGTCTCCTGGACAGTTTCCACCTTCAAGCCAACCTCAGTTCTGAGATTTGCTACTGGAATGGCCTATAGAACCCGACCCTGACCCAGCTCCCTGGAGGTGCGACCAGCCAGGAAACTGGGCGTGTGTCCAGATGCCCCTTCCCATCCCTCACCTCCAGTCTGCCCTGCAGCAGGGGGCCTCAGATGTCTCCAGGACCACAGATCACAGGGATGGAGTTCGTAGTGGTTGGTTCTAATGCTCTATTTTCATGAATAATTTCACATTTCTACAAGACCACGGAACAAACGGAGCTGTGAATGGTGTTTCACACATTATGTGGCTGGTTTTTCATACACACTTTTATTAGTCCTGCCAGGTTGCTCTTTGCGAGTTAATGAGATATAGGCTCCTGGAGTTCCTCCAAAGTTAAGCTTATCTTTGATCCCCTACAGTACAGAGGCCTGGGCAGCAGGGGGCACATCTTGTGAGGGGCTTCCAGCATTGTACCGACTGAGCTGTGGCCCCTGAGGGCCAGGAACAGCCTTGTCTCTCTGGGGCGCTCCAGTGCTTGTGCGTTCAAATACCACCAGCAGCATGCCCCGCCTTTCTCTCCCGCTGCCTCTGTTGCTCCAGGCAGCCAACGCCCCTCCACTGGGCCTGGCTGCTTGTGCTTGGTGTTGCTTCTGGGCCTGGCCATCCAAGACCTCTGCTGCCAGGCATTTTCACCTGATTGCATCCCTTGTAAATGCTAGGAACCTGTGACCAGCACCCCTCCCACCCAGAGTATGTCTCTGACCCCTCTTCACCCACACTTGTGGGGACCTGGCTCCTGTACCCAGAGTTGGGAGGTGTCAGGGACGGAGGCTCCCAGCTAAAGACATGTTAGTGAAGCCAGGGAGGGCGTGGAGAATTGTAGCACCGCCCACACCCCCAAGAATTTCCCTCAGTAGCCCCACAGCCACTCAAAAAAACATCCAGTCTAAGAATTCTAGAGCTGCCACTGTGTGAAGGCTCCCCTTGCTCTGGAGCTCAGGAACAAACCAACATCCTATCTGCCCACTCTGGCCTGTGTCCATGTTCACAGTTGTAGAAATATACGCCCCCTACACACACACACACACACTCAGCTTATTAGCCTTGGGTCAGCGACAGAGCCAGCCAGCGCCTGGGGGTGGGAGAGGCATGATGCTAAGCTCAGGCCCCTCTCACTTCCCAGCAGAGCCCTCGGGCTCCAGTTCCCCATTTGCGAAGTGGAGTCTCCTGACCTCAACTAATTAGCAGCCACAGGAAGGCTTGGGGAGTGGGCAGCTCAGGCCCCACCCGCAGAGCCGTGCCATTAGGACGATCGATGCCCTCGCCGGGCAGCTGTGGGGAGGGTCCTGGAAAGGCTCCTGTGCTGCATAAATAAGGAATGGGTAGGATGGAGCCGGCTGTGACCAGCTGGCTTTCATAAAGCCTCTTCCACTCAAGGTCCATCTCAGGGCCTCCAGCCCCTACCGCCCAAGCAGCCCTTCCCTCCCTGGGCTGGGAAGATGCCCTTGAACTAAAGGCTCAGCTTTTTTTTTTTTTCCTTTGGGGAACAAAAGGAGAAAGGGATAAAAAACATCACCTCACAGAGATAGGAGAATCAGGGAGAGCTGTTTGGAGGGTAAGGTTGATGGCTTTTCTCCCTGTAGTCTGTGAGCTGTGGAGAAACGGTTGCTGTTGGCAAAACCCTGGGCAGCTCAGAGCAGAGGGGGGAAGGGGTGGGGCGTCTCAGCCTTGGCCAGTGTCTACCCCAAGGGGGCCGCTGAGCTGGGACACAGCTGAACTCTTGCCCCAGGTTTAGAGTGCTATTTCCAGAATTCTAGTCCCTCTCCCTGAGCCCTTCTGGGCAACATTGAGGCTGGAGCCCCTGGTGAGGAGGGCCTAGCCAAGTCCCTGCTGCAGCAGGGGGGCTGCACTCCCTCTGGCGCCTCCTTCCCCGCTGGTGTGAGGTGGCCAGGGGGCCCCTGCCTCAGGGAGCTGACTCGCAGAGCCCACTAAGTGCCAGGGGAGCCGTGGAGCTGGTGGCCCCAACCCGCATGCACCCATTCTGTCCCTGGAGTGCATCTATCTCCCCTTCTGCTCCCTCACAGATTCCTAAGATACTCCTTCCTATTCCTTCTTCAAAACCCTCCTCGCAGAGAACTCCCGTGGCCAGATACTTGAACCATTCATTCCTCCCTGGTCTGCAGTCTTCCTGTGTCTCCTACAAACTTACAGTGTCCCAGGGTACCCCGGTGCTTCACATTGTCTCTGTGTACCCTGGTGCTTCACAGTGTTGTGGGGTACCCTGGTGCTTCACGTTGTCCCCATGTACCCCGGTTCTTCACAGTGTCGCAGTGAACATTTTACTCACCCCGGCTCCCCACTTACCAGCTGTGTGATCTGGGGCACATTACTTAAGCTCTCTGAGCTCGTTACCTCACCTAGCTCATGTGAGGTATGAATGAGTTAGCACACACAATGATGTTTCTAGAATAGGGCCTGGCACAAAGGAAGAGCTCCAGAAACATTAGTTACTTTTAAAACTATTGATTTCTACTAACTTTCCCTCATTTGACTATAAGCTCCTTGAGGTCAGGGAATCATCAAGCCCCGGGGCCCAGCATAGTGACTGGCCATACCCCGTGGTTCCTTAACGCTCTCGGACCTGAGCTGGCCCGTAGCGTGCAGACGCGACAGTGCCCCGGGATGGGGAGGACCAGGCATCCCAGAGCACTGCAGTGGAGAACGTGGGCTTTGTCAGCAACGTGGAGTTCCAAGTTTGCCGCTTATTAGTTGCTTAATCTCTGTCTCTCAGTTTCCTTACCAGTAGAATAGAAAAACAGATATCTCCACCTTCAGAGTTACTGTGAGAGATGTACATAAGGTAATGTCACTGAAACACTCAGCAAAGCGTGTGTCTTGGCACCTTGTAAGTGCTCCTTCATCTAGAGGTGAAAACACTATTGTGTATGACTGGAGAGAGGAGGCAGCGAAGATTGACATGACCCCTTACCTCGCACATGGGCAAGGAGGGTCCTGAGGGCTGGGCTGAGGACCAGGCTTTGCAGGAGTAGAGCTGGGCCTGGATGGAAGGCGGGGCTCCAGACAAGAGGGAGGGAAAGTGCTGTGTGCTTAGGGGACAGGGAGACGGCCAGTCGGGCAGTGGCCAGCAGCTCCCACTGGTAGGAACCATGGGAGCACAAATGAGAAAGGTCAGGGGAGGCTGCAGCAGATACTGAACCCAATAATAATGGTACTAATAAAATTAAGCATTTATTGAATTATTTTTCCTGTGTCACACAGTGTTCTAAATCTTTATGTGAACAAACTAATTTAATGATCTGAACAACCCTAAGAGATATAGGTATTTTTATTACCCTCAAGTTACACTGAGGGGCCCGAGGCTTGGAGAGATCAGGTGACTTGCCCTGGTCACACTGCTGGTGAGTGGCAGAGCTCTGACCCTCAGTGACCTCAGTCTTGATACCTACAGCCTCTGGCCCCTCTGCTCCCTGCCCAGGTGCTAGCACGAGGGAGGAAGCAGCTCCTTAGGCAGTGTGATGGGGGAAGTAGGAGCCGGGACTGTTGTCCGTGGGTTACAATCCCAGCTCCACCTCTGCCCTAGCTGTGTGACCTGGTACAATTTACTTCACTTCTAAACCTCAGTTTTCTCATCTGCAAAATGGGATCAAAGAGCCCCACCTTGCGAGAGAGTTACATAGATCAAATATTCTGCTACTTATAGAGCACTTAGCACGGCAGCTTGCCTATGAGACCACCCAACCCTTGTGTAGCCAGCCCAACTCCAGGGCCCGGAAAGGAGGAGGTGGTTATTTGCTGAATCTATGAATGAATGCTCACAGCAGCCCCAAGAGACAGATACTCACACCCCCATTTTATAGAGGAACTTGGAAAGGAAGGCTCAGCCAGGCCGGGAGCTTGGCTGAGGCTGTGGCTGGAGGGACGGAGGTCATTGGGCTCCACAGCCACTCTTCTCTCCCTGCCCGGTGCCTAGTGGTCATCTGCCTGCCACAGCCCACCCCCAAGTCCCTGGCACAGTGCTTTGCCCTGGGAGGGGAAGAGGCTCCAGAAGTGTCAGGAAAGCAAGAAGGTATTTGTCTTAGTCAGCGCAGCCTCCCATAACAAAACACCGTAGATGGTAACCATCTGGTAAACCGTTCAGTCAAACAACAGAAGTTCATTTGCTCACTGTTCTGGAGGCCGGAAGTCCCAGGTCAGGGTGCCAGCGTGGTCGGGGGCTGGAAAGGATCCGCTTCCTGGCTCACAGGTGCCCCCTTCTCACTGTCCTCCTGTGGCAGGGGGAGAGGGGCGCCCCCTTTTTGCATGAGGCCATGGTGCCCTCAGATGGCGGCCCACTGTTGGACCTCGCCGACCCTCATCACGGTAGGGCCCGGAGTAGAGTCGTTCCGTTCAACGTCACTTCATTACAATGTTGATGAGAGGCCATAGGAACTTAACTCATCTACCTAAATTAGCCTGTGGTAAAACTAATTTCATTATAAGTCATTTTGCTTGAAGTCACAGAACCTATTGACGGCAGTGAGGGAGGACTTACTGTGCCTCTTAAAGACCCCATCTCCGGAGACAGTCAGGTTGGGAGTCAGGGCTCCACATATGAGTTGTGTGCAGGGGGAATAGTTCAGTCCATAATGGAACGTCGGAAACCATTCGAGGGGAAGAGCAGGGCCCCAGGGCCACCTGAGCTGCCCGGCTCACACTTTCCTGTGGGTGGCGTGTGTTCAGACCCCGGGGGTGCACTGCTCCAGCTGGGCTGGCAGAGCGAAAAGCACACTCTCCTCTGATCCTCAGGACGATCAGCTGAGGTGGGTGTTATCGCCCCTGTTCTGCAGGCAAATGAACTGAAGCTCAGAGTGAGCTCACTTGCCCAGGGCCCCCCAGGTGGGAGATGGCAGGTCTCTGTGATGCAAAGCCTGTGTTCTTAATGACTCTGTGAAGGTCCCTTGAAACAGGCAGGGATGTTTCCCTCAGCTCACAGGATGGAGGGGATGTAGCCTGTCCTCCAGGACCCCAATGTCATCCTGGGACAGGGTGGGCACACGGGGTGTGGCCGTGGCTCTAAGTCCCAGTGCCCACCCCAGTCAGCAGGTGCAGAAGGGGCTCATACAGCAGCGTGGGCTGCTCTGGCCGCCAGGGGTGAGAAGGGTTCTGCCAGGTGAGGGGCAAGACGGGGGGTGTTCCAGGGAGCGTTGCCTAGTCTCCGCAGGATCCTGCAGGATGTGGCGAGGGGTGAAGCAGTGAGCTCAGCGTTCACCTGAGCAGAGAAGCCGAAGGGCAGAAGTGGGGGGAAAGCTGAGAAGGTGGGCAGGGGTCAGGTGCCGGAGGGCCCAGAACGCCCTCACCATCCTGCCAAGGGTGGTGGCCATGCGCTCTTTCCCCACCGGGGGCAGAAAGGCCTGGGGAGAGTTGGTTTTAGCAGGATGTCACCTGCGAGGTCCACAGCTCCACTCGGTGTCTGGCTGGGCAGAGAGGGTCAGTGCAAATGGAGAAGAATGTGGGTGGGCGTGAGACACACACCGAAAGACAAAGTGTGCTTCGCTCTCCTGGGGGAGGGGAGATGGCAGCTGTCAGCAGTCCCAGGGACCCTCCGTGCAGCAGCTGTGGCCTCAGGAAAGTTCAGGGGCTGGGGGAACCCTCAGAGATTGGCTGACTTAGTGATGCCCACCAGCAACTTTTCAAGCTCTCCCCTCCAAGGGGTGTGCTGGTCAGTGGTTAACGGTGGGGTCTCAGGGTGGCATGGTGGGGGGAACAGTGTTTTGTGGCATCTGATGATGCTTATGGTTGTAAACACTCCCACTGTGACCGATAGCAAGCTACCAACACAATGTCACCGAACTCGGAGGAGAGGAGACTCACCCCAATGGCTATTGTGAGCCCCTCTGAGCCGGCTCCAGCTCCCCACGGCTCCCAGCATTCCCAGGTCCGTCACTACAACAGCGGCAGCAGCAGGGGTCCCGGGAGGAAGGAGCACCCAGGCTCAAGGGAGTCATCTTGTCCTCGTCAGTGCGGACCCTGAGTCCTGAGTTGGCCCCTAGGGGTTCCCAGTGCTCCACGTGTGGGCATCAAGGCTGTCGCCTCCCCAACTGTCAGAAAGCACTGGGGTCCCGGAAGTCCTAAGTCTGACCGAGTCCTTGGAGGAGGCTGCGGAGCAGGCCGAGAGCAAAGGGAGATGACACGCAGGCCGCACGCCTGGCCCCACGAGCCTGGTTCCCACGTTTCGCTTGATCGACAGCCCTCCCGATCACTTGTCAGAAGACTCATCAGGGAATCTTGAGTCTTCTTTCCCTCCTGCTCCTTCCGCCCCTCCTGGGGGAGACCCTAAGGGACTGGAGACAATGGCTCAAGGGGCTGAGGGTACCCAGGAGGATGTAGCACAGATGTCCCCCGGTGCCAAGGGTGGCGGCTGGACAGGGATGGAGGGGCCACCCTGGGGGCTGCTGTTTGCCCGGAGGTGGAATGTGGGTGGGTGAGGGTGAGTCTTGGTGTCCCATGGGCTCCCCATGTGAGTTCAGGGCCCCGAGGAGCCTCACCCTTCTCTCCTTGTTGTCCCTCTTTGTCCACCTCCTGCTGTAGGTTTTTCATCATCAAAGAGAGCTTTCTTCTTTACTACTCTGAAAGTGAAAAAAAGAGCTTTGAAACCAATAAATACTTCAATATACATCCTAAGGTGAGGGGGCCTCTCCCCAGGGCCACAGTGGGGGAGGGTACTCTGTTAGGGTAGGAGGCTGTCTCTTCTCCCGATCTAACAGAGTCTGGGCACAAACCCTTCCTAGGGCACACAGTCCCCCGCCCCCTCTGGGCTGGGCCCCCAGCCTCCTGTGCCCTGGAGCCACCGGGCCCTGCCTCTCCCTCCTGGGAGAGCTCTGGTGCGGCTCCCAGCCTGGGGCCCGCAGCGCCGCTGGGCTTTGGCTGAGGGCTCCCACAGGCCTTGAGTGACCTGGGCTGGGTGGAGTGAGAGCTGCCTGTTCTGGTTCTTTCTCAGGGTGTCATCCCTCTGGGTGGCTGCCTGGTGGAGGCCAGGGAAGAGCCCAGCATGCCCTACGCCATGAGAATATCCCACCAGGACTTTCATGTGAGTAAAGCTGTCATCTCAGCCTGGGCTCCACAGGGGCAGAGCAGCTTCTCTGGGCCCCCCGGGCCCCTGGGGAAACCCCTCCAGTGGCGGGGGTGGGGGGTGTCTCAGTGCCATAAGGATGTGAGCGGAGGAGAGCAGAGCTGGGCTTGCGGAGGCCCGGGGTGGCCTCCATGTCCTCTGAACGGCCTTCTCTCAGGTGCACCGTGGCCCCTCTTCCTGGCAGGGGAACATATTGCTGGCGGCAGAGTCCGAGTTTGAGCAGACGCAGTGGCTGGAGATGCTGCAGGAGTCGGGGAAGGTGTAAGTGCTCCCAGTTGGGGTGGGGGCAGCCTGAAGTGGTGGGGGAGGGGTGCGGGCTGGGCTGACCCTGATCTCCCTGTCTCTCCGCTGGGATCCCGGGGGCACTGAGGGTGCAGCGAGAGGGCAGGGTGGGAGGAGAATGTCTGGGCCTCCTTGAGGACAGAATCGTGGGAGTCAGTTAGGGTGGGTGAGAGGGGATGCAGGCCAGGCTTAGAGCGTCTGGGAGAGGTCTCCTGTGTGAGCTTGATCAGGCACAGCGAGCTTTGCTTGTCTAGAGTCACAGGGGGCAGGCATGGACACCACTTGTCTCCAGCCCTCAGAGTGAATCCAGCATCACTAGTAGGATTGGGCCACCTCCCCAGCCCCATCCCATCTCCCCAGGCCTGCTGTTAACCCTGGCACAGGCAGAGCTTTGTAAGTCAGGGCCCTATCACAGAAACCTCCAGCCCAGCACAGTTCATTTGCCCGTAAACCCTTGTCCTGGCACCTGCCTACTCATGATGGGTCGTGCTTTTAGTTCAACAAATAACCCTGAGTGCACGCTCCGTGCCAGGCCGTGTGCCGCATGGGAGGCATTATTCAGTGCTGTAGAGAGCAGCCAGGAAGCAGTCTCCTCTTTGCTCCAAAAGCGCTGTCGGCCCAGCCCACAGTGGCCCACTTTGCAGCCTGGGCCAGCCTCCAGGGCCGTAACTGATCAAGGCTGGTGGCATGCCCAGAGCCGGGGTGCCAGGGTGAATGTGAGCTGGGATTCTGGAGAGAAGGGGTGGGCACGCACAAAACACTCACATTCTCTTTCTCCCGTACCCTTCTGTTTTCACGATTTTGTATTTCTTCCTCTCCTGTCCCATCTGCCCTCCCTCCCCAGGACCTGGAAGAACGCCCAGCTGGGAGAAGCCATGATCAAAAGCCTGGAGGCCCAGGGGCTGCAGTTGGCCAAGGAGAAGCAGGAGTATTTAGGTTGGCTGGAGGGCTGGGCTAGGAGCTGAGACTCCCTGATGGTAGCACTTCGGGGCCAGGGGCTTGCTGGAGGACTGAGGTCGGTGTTGTGGGCGGGACTTAGCGGCCATGGGGAGCCAGACACCAGCTTGGAGCCTGGAGGGCTTTATGATAAGCATCTTGTTGGCCATCTGACAAGGGGCAGGAGAGCCTGCTGGTTAGGAACCTGGGCTCTGGACCCAGCTTTGTCACTTATCTGTCAGCTGTGCATGTCTTTAGGCAGCACAACCTCTCTAAGCCTCAATTTCCTCATACTTAAACTGGGGACAAAAACAGCCCCAAGCTGTTGGAGGTGGTGTGGGGATGGAGTTGGTTACATGAGAAAACGCCCGTGAGCCCTTGCGTCAAGCAGGCAATAAGGGCTCTGAAAGTGGAGTCAATGTTGTTCGCCTGCCCTGGGCCCCCAGGTCCTGGCTTGCCTCTGGCTGTCACACCACAGCCCACTTCAAACCTGTGCATGAGATGAGGTTCCAGGCCCTGGTGCCCCTCGCCTGCTGGTTAGCATGCTGCTTGGGAAAGAAGCTGAGTCTGGAGTTTGGTCCTTCGCCTGGGATCTTCTTCCTTGCACCTCCTTAGATACCTAGGGCCTGGACACGGGCTCCCCTCTGCCTGCTCCAGGCACCCTCTCCGCCCAGGACTGGCCCTCCCCCACCAGCCAGACACTCGTGCAGCCCCTGGGGCTGCAGAGACTCACTTGAGCTTCGGAGGATAAGACCATCCTTGACTTGTGCGTGCACAAAGCAGGGACAGTGACAGGAAAGAAGGGTAGCAGCTCCCATCTCCAGGAGCTGGCCGTACCCTTTGGCTGGCCTGGTGCGGCTGTGCTGACCTCTTCCTTAGGAGAAGCTGAGGGTGGCAGAGGTGACAGAGGTGACCGAGGCACCAACCCCTCAGGACCCGATCTGGAGTGAGCTTTTCATGGAGTGTGTGTGTGTGCTTGCTTTGGCAGACAAACTGATGGAGGAGACTGAAGAACTCTGCCTGCAGAGGGAGCAGAGAGAGGTAGGCGCCCATGGAGGCTGCTCAGAATCGCCGCCCTTCCCCCACCCCCCACTCTGGGGGCCCTGGACAGCCTAGGTGTACGATTCAGTTTCTGGCATGAGAGAAGGATGTGGGGGAGCAGTGCACCCAGAGAACCATCTGGAAAGTCAGACTGGTGGAGCAGGAGGGCCAGTGAGATGACAGTGCTCAAGATTTGCAGTAGCTTCTTGGCAAGATGTGTGTTTCCTCTGGCCAGCCCCGGGGAGCAAAGTATAAAGGGCAGGTGGCCACCTTCTAAGAGAATGAGCCATCCCAGAATTTCATTAGCTGTGTGGGTAAGCAAGGAGCTGCTTGCTGCTGATGACACTCACAGGAGGCTGGGACGGCCTGTATGATTTATAGAGGGGTTTCTGGCACCTGAAGGGGGAGGGAGTTGGTTATCTTCCGGGTCCCTTCATTCTCTAAATGTCGATAGTACAAGTCCCAAGGGGGCCAAGCATGGGCCTGAGGCAGCCTGTGCCTCATACGGGGGTGGGGAGCCACTGAAGTCCACTTCCTTTGGAGTGTCCACCCAGCGCTGGGCCTTGCCTGCTCTGAATCATTACATCCCCCGGAAGGCAGGTGAGGGTGGTGGTTTGCAGTACGGCCCTGGAGCCACCCTGTGGCCGTGTGGCCCCTCTGAACATCAACATTGTCACATGAACAATGGGGATAATAACTGAACCCGTCTCACTAGGGGTGTTGTGGGGATTAGTGAGATGTTAAATATAAAACGCTTGGCACAGAACATGAGCTTAGTGGGTATCTGTGTTTGTTAGTATCACAGTCATGTCGTAATTAATTATGCGCCCATCCTGCACGTGCCCTGCCCGAGGCCCAAAGCTGCAGAGCCCGAAGCAGGCTTGCCCAGAGAGGCCCGCAGAGGGAGGCCGCTGCCCTTTGCCCGGTGGCTCTTCCCTGTCCTCTCACGGGCAAGGCACAGGGCTGGGGCGGCAGCCTGGCCTCATGTCTGCCTCTCGATGGGACTCTTGCTCACTGCATACCCTCCCCAGCCACCCCTTACTGGGCTCGGAAGTAGGTCCTCAGGTCCCGTCCCCGTAGCACCCCAGAGAGCCGCAGGGCCTGGCACAGCCACTGGCCCAGGTCGGGCACTTCATACATGTTTGTGGAATGACTCTATGAATGAACTATTTTTTTAGTTTAAATATCTTTTTATTTTTTAATGGTAGTTGGCGGACAGTATTATATTAGTTTCAGGTATACAATGCAGTGATTAGACATTTCATAACTTACTAAGTGATCATCCCAATAAATCTTGTGCCCATCCGACACCGTGCGTACTTAGTACGGCGTTACTAACTACATTCCCTATGCTGTGCTTTACGTACCCGTGAGTGTCTGTAACGACCAGTCTGCACTTCTTAATCCCTCCACCTTTTGCACCCACCCCCCGACACCCTCCCCTGCCAAATCTGACAGCCGTTAGAATGTTCTCTGTATCTGTGAGTCTGTTTCTGTCCTGCTTGCTCATTTATTTTGTTGTTTAGATCCCACGTATAAGTGAAATCATCTGGCACGTGTCTTCCTCTGTCTGACTCATTTCACTCAGCACAGCCCCTGTAGGTCCACCCAGGTTGTTGCTGGTGGCGAGACTTCATTCTTTTTCCTGGCTGAGTCGTATTCCGTCATGCGCGAGCACCACTTCTCTACCCGTTCATCTGTTCATGGACACTTGGGTCGCCTCCGTGTCTTGGCTACTGTAAAGAAGATTACAGCGAACATATGGATGTCTTTGTGATGTAGTGTTCTGGGTTTCTTTGGATAAATACCCAGAAATGGAATTGCTAGGTCATCTTTTGTCTCTTTGTTTTAAAGTCTATTTTTGTCTGCTGTAAGTATTGCTGCCCCCACTTTTTGTTTGTTTGTTTCCATTTGCATGACGTATCTGCGTCTGTCCCTTCACTTTCAGCCTGTGTGTGCCTTTCACTCTGAAGCGAGTCTCCTGTAGACAGCGGCTGTAAGGGTTGTGTTTTGTTATCCATTCAGCCTCCATATGTCTTTTCACTGGGACATTTCATCCATTTGCACTTGAAGTAATTGTTGATAGATGTGTATTTATTCCCATTTTTATTGTCCATATTTTTAATCTTTTTTTTCTTCTTAAATAAGACCCTTTAACAATGCATGGACATTTTAAAAAAAGATTTTATTTATTTTTAGAAAGAGGAGAAGGGAGGGAGAAAGAGGAGAGAAACATCAATATGTAAGAGATACATTGATTGGTTGCCTCTCGCACTCCCCAACTGGGGGGCCCACAACCCAGGCATGTGCCCCAACCGGGAATCGAACCAGCAACCTTTCAGTTTGTGGGCTGGCACTCAGTCCACCGAGCCACACCAGGCAGGGCGGAATGCACATTTTTGATTCTTGTAATTTTACATTACATCTTGACTTTAATCCAGTAGGACAATTCACCCTCATTTTTCTTCTTCCAAAACTTTATCAGATATTCTTGCTCATTTATTCTCCCAGCTGGACTTCAGAATCATTTTTTCAGTAAACAACAATAAAAAAATGCAAGCCCACACAAACAGAACTCCCAAGCCAAACCCATCGAGCATTCGTGTTAGGACCGTGTGGGTCTGAGGACCGGTGTGGTGACGGCAGCTTCGGGCCCCTGCGTCTCCAGGTTCTCGTTCTAGGTCCTGCATTAGCGTTCTGGCCAGTTTCCCACCAGTTCCGCACACTTTGAGAAGTGAGACTTCTGGTGCATTATCAGTGCCTTAAAGACAGGTAACTCAGGAAGCCAGGGGATGGGATGGAGTGACAGACAGAGCCACTGGCAGGAAGACAGACAGGCTTATCCATCAGAGAGGCTGAATCTGGGGCAGCAGCCCGCCGGAGGAAAATTTAGACACTCTATCTAGGTCTTTAGCCGGGAAACGAGGACAGTGGAGACCCACCGCACACAGGCCTCGCTGAAAGCCGTAGCACTCTGAAGGACGGGTGCCCGTCAGCTGTGAGCTCCCTCTGTTGTGGGGTGTTGGTACAAAATGCGAGTGAGACTCACTGGGGCCCAGCTGGTGGCCGCGGTGAAGGCTGCTCTGGGCTGGCGGGAGGGAGGGGACCGTGCCCGGGCTCTCGGTCCCGTGCCAGCTGCTCCAGACCTCACTGTCTCATTCCGTCCAGGTTTTTCCTTCCTCAACTTAATCATCCGTATAAGGGGTCTGCCTGTCCCCTGCACTTTAACCCTCTCTGCTCCAGGTTGTGGAGATTGTCTGGGTGTGCCTTGTGCCACTTAAAAGGGCATTTGGGACAAGGGCCCAGTGATGAGATGGAGATTCTCTGGCCTCCAGAGGCTGCTCAGGGCAGACTCAGGGTCTGGGGTCAGGAGCCCCAGGGTGGAGTCTCAACTCTACCGCTGCCTGTGCGGCCTTGGACAAGTCGGCCTCCCTGACCTTCAGGTTCTCCACCTGTGCTCCTCCGATGAGAGTAGTGGCTGTGCCCACCTAGGTCCCGGTTGCTGTGAGGCGTTATGAAATTGAAAGCAGGGGAGTGCTCGGTGGGTTGGCGAGTTCCACGCAGATGTGCGCTGTGTGATGGTGCAGCCCTGACAGCCCCCGTGGGCAGACGGGGCCGGGACTCTGGGGCACGGGGCCAGAAGACCATGGCCTCTTTCGTCCCAGGTCCCTCTGGTGTCCCTGGCTCCCTGTGGCCTCATTTCTCTTACTCCCTGGAGGAGGGCAGCCTGCCATTACTTTCTTTTCTGGCCAAACTGTGAGGGCATGGCCTTGTGCATGGGCAGCCACATGGGAAATCAGAAATGCCCGGGGCCAGTCAGGCGGGGTTCTTGCCACCCAGGGTGTTCCAGTCGGAACACAGACTCTTGGAGTCGGACAGTACCTCGCACTTCAAAGTGAGGCTCTTTGCTGACCTTCCTGGTGGATGCTGATCCTGATTCTGTGATGTACAACTCCCTCCCTCCGGAGGTTGCCTTTGCATTATTGCTTCATTATGTGAAAGTTCTCCCTTTCACTGAGCTGGAATTTGTTGTCTAGTGTCTCCTTTCCAACCTTGTACCCCTGCAACTTAAGTCAAGCCCAGTAGTCAGGAGAACAACACTGTGTGGGAAGGAAGACTTTAGCCGAAGAGATCTTGGTTGGCCTCAGCCTGTGGCCGGGTCGCTACAAACACTCATACCATCCTGGGCTGCAGGAACAGGAGGTTCTGGCTGCTCCATGTGTATAGGCTGAAGGTTTCACTCTAATCAGCATTCTCAGCTGCACTTGGACATCAGCTTCATTTAAGAGCCATACAGGGGAGTGAAAGGTGCAAAAGAAGCGAGCAGCCGGGAAGGAGATTGTCTTTCTTTTTTCCTCTTTAATACGTAACCTTTTCCTCATGGTAGAAATTGTGATCTTTGTATAAAACTTGGAAAGCAAACTTATCCTTAATCACACAGTGGACAGCTATTGTCAACTTCTGTGTTTAATTTCAGTGTTTTTAAAAATGCATTATTCTGCCCTGGCTGGTGTGGCTCAGTGGCTTGGGTGCCGGCCTGTGAACTGAAAGGTCATTGGTTTGATTCCCAGTCAGGGCACACACCTGGGTTGCGGGCCAGGGCCCCAGCTGGGGGCATGTGAAAGGCAACTTGTGTATCAGTCCTGGTCTACTTTTCTAAATATTTCTGTAGGGTAGAGTCCTGTAGGTGAATGACCGACTCAAAGGGCAAGAAGCTTCAAGACTCCCGATGCCTATTGTCAACTTGCTTTTCAGAAAATTTGTACCTAATTTACACCCTTACCAGGAGTGTATGGACATGTCCATGGTGTTTTAATCATTTACTTTCTCCCACTTTCAATTACAAAAAGATACCCCAGTGTCATGGTAAGTACAGGGAAATATTTGTCAGTCAGAGTTCTGGAGAAGGGGGCTCTCCAGGGAGGAGACGCCGAGGGCATGGGGTGGCATCCTCCCTCTGGGTCCTGGGTGATCTGTCCTGAAGCAGCAGAAGCCAGGTGCCCGTGAGAGCCAGCTGCCTGTGTGATTTTTCACGTCTAAGCTCAGGGATGCTTATAGCCTGTCACTTCTCCAGCCCCATGAACAGCCCTGCCGAGCATGCAAAGGCCATCAGAGAGAGGAAATAAGTCAGTGTTTTGAATTGAAGGCCACAGGGAAGTTATCATCACTAGCAACACCAAGTGTCAGCTATGGAGAATGTATTCAAATTGAGGTTTTCAGACTTTTTGAAACTCAACTTTTCTATCATTAAAAGGGGGAGGGTAGACAAGAATAACATTTTAATTACGTTTCTATTCTGTCTATACATGGCTGTGTCTACTGCAGCAATGCATAACTCCAACATGTTAGTGGCTTTGAATGGCCAACGTCCCTTTCTCACTCGGCGACGTGGGTCAGCTGGGGGCTCAGCTCCACCTCACCTCTCAGGGATTCAGGCCGGTGAAACCCCTGTTACTTGCAGCAGGAGCCTTGGCAGGGGAAAGGGAGCACAACCCTGCCTCCTAGTGGCATCTGCCTGGAAGTGACACACTTCTGCTCACGTTCCATTGGACTTAGCGAGTCCCAAGGGCCCGCCCAGCTTTGGCAGGTGACTGCGGCCCTGCACTGTGGCGGGAGGGGCATCAGAATGCCAGTGAGCGGCCCGCAGGGTGACCACTAGTGAGCCACGCCAAGAGTTCCAATAATGATCTGAAGAGAAAGGAAGAGCAACTTGAGAACAAAACAGAAAGAGCAACTTTAGGGGGTAAGAAGTTCGGGAAAGGAGGGCATGCGGTTTGGAATCGATCTCTTTCCTTTTTATATATTTTATCACCTTGAAGCCAATGGCGACTCCTCCCTCCAGGCAGCCCCGCCTTTGGTGGGGTTTCCCTGAACCGTGAGAGCACAGCCCCCGGGTGAAAAGTGGGAATATGATCTGGAACTGGCAGATGAGGAGGAAAGAGGTTCTAGAAGTATCCTTCCGCTGGGTGAAATGTGGAGGAGCAAAGAGGTCATCACAAAAGTGCTCCCAGCCGAGCTTCCCTTGCAGTGTATCCCCCAACTCCACCCCCCGCCGCCCCTCCCTCGTTGAAGCCCAGGACAGCAGGACCCCTGCAGGGCCCGGGCGAAGGGAAACCACCTGTTTGCCGTGGGCGGTGTGGCCGCCCTGGCCAGCCTGCTCTGTGCTCGCTTTCTGGCTGTCCGGTTGCCTGGGGGCTGAGTATAGGGGAAGCGGCCCCGCCTGGCTCTCACAGCTTCGCAGATGCCTTGAGAAAAAAAGAATTCTTATGCTCTGACTTTGGGGTTGAAAATGGCTTTTTTTTTTTTTTTTTTGCCACTTCTAGTAAATGTCACTCCAGGGATCTTTAATGGAAAGCACTTACCACTTTATCCTCCAGGGCTTGAGGGTCAGCCAACGTGCTTTAGGATGGGAGTGGCGTCCAGAATAATATATCGGAGGAAGTGATGTTGGAATCCTAAGCCCTGCCTTCAGCTCGATAAGTGTGTTTTAAGTGAGCCCAGGTCACCACAGATTTCGGTTTGGTGGACACTGTGTGTCATTGAGGGGGCCAGGTCTTCACAGGACTCAGTTTCAAGTTTGGTCCAGCGTGAGCCCAGACCCTGCTGAATCCCAGAGGGCCCCTGGGTTACAGCGGAGGTTCCCTTCGCGGTCCGTGACTCTCCTCTCTCTCTGTTCTCTTCAGGAACTTGAGCGCCTTAACCAGGTGCTGGAGGCTGAGAAGCAGCAGTTTGAGGAGGTGGTGCAGGAGCTGAGAGTGGAGCAGGAGCAGATCAAGAGGTGGTGGTGGTGCCCTGGAGGGGAGCGGGAGGAGGGTGCAGCTGGGCGAGGGCACCTACAAACCACACTCCTGGTCAGCCATGGGGTGGCCCCCGCCCAGGGGACTGTCACTACCTGATGACTTGGCTTGGTCTTATCTTCCCAATGCGCCAGGCCTTGGGGTGTGCCCAGAAAAAGCTGTAGACCCCACACAGATGAGCCACCTCTGCCCGCTGGGGCATGGGGCATGGGGCATGGGCAGGTGCAGACAGGTGTGCCTTAAGCAACACACCCTCCTGCCTCCACCCACCCCCCTCACCCAGGGCAGATAGGACCACGCTGGTCTGGAGGCACCATTAGCCAAGGTCCCCACCACCCCCTGTCTTTCTTGCACAATCCCTTCACGTTCTGGCCAGTGATGCCCCTTGGGCTCTTTGGTCCTGTGTGTGGTTTGCAAACCAGTTGCGTATTATAATTAAACAGAATTAGAATCTCCTAAAGATAGAGCCCAGAAAGCTATATTTTTAAAAAGCTCCCTAGGTCGTGCTGATGCAGCTTATCCAGGAATTAGGAGGCTCTTGCTCTGGGTGCTGTTGCTGGTGGTGGTGGTGTGGTTATCGAAGGTCAGCATAATCATCACTATTGGTCATCACTGATAGCCCAGAAAGATTTTTCTGCAACAGCCTTATAAAGGAAGGCGTTAGATATATAAATGGGGGAGGGAGAAGCTCAGGAAATCTTACTAAGTAAATAGCCCAAACACCCGCTCATGCCCAGGATTATGCCAGACCCCGAATAGAAGACAAGTCCTCTTCCTGAGGATTTGGCTGGGGAAACCAGACTCACGCCCAGGAAACCTCAACACAGTAACATGTGACCGAGTGCTAGGAGGCGTGGGGCAAACTCCCTGTGCTGTAGGAATTAAAATATATGCACAATCCTTACGGGCCTGAACAGAGATTGGACTGAGCTGGGCCTTGGAGATGGATTTGGAAAATTGAGCCAGAGAAGGGAAAGGCATTCCAAGCAGGAGGGGAAACCAGGTGCAGCAGCCTGAGGTGGCCCAGGCTTGTTAAGGAAGCAACAGGGAAAAAAGAAAAACAAACAAAAAAACAGCAAGGAGTTTGTCATCCCAGAGAAAGGTCTCAACTGTGTCCCATGTCAGAGTGAGTGTGGGTTCCAGCAGGGACTGTCCAGGGAAGACGAGTGAGACCAGACCCCTGTGGTCCCCCGGCGCTTCTCTGCCTGTAGGGTGGCTCTGGGTTTCTCCCCACTGACAAGTGCATGCGTACCTGGAGCAAGTGACTGCAGAGCCCCACTTAGCTGGGACCTCCTTTCCACCCTGGGCCCCTACCCAGCCATTCAGAGGGGCTGGCCTTCCAGGGGCCCCACCGAGCCTTATTAAGAGGCGAAACAAGCTATCCTGGCACAAAGGGGACTGGGAAGGGTGGGCACTGCCTTACTCATACCCTCTGTCCCCGCAGGGAGCTAGAACTGACTGCAAGATGCCTCAAGGGGGTGGAGCAAGAGAAGAAGGAGCTGAGGCACCTCACAGAGTCCTTGCAGCAGACGCTGGAGGTAAGGGCCCATCAGTGGGCCAGCTGACCAGGAGGCGGGCTGGTTGGTTGGGCCATGTGATGCCGTTTTTTCCCAACAGTATTTCTCCAATTACTGAGCCATCTGCAAAGCTAAACAGGGCACAAAGAGGTGCTGATCTGAGGGTCTTCTCTCTGTGGACCATTGGGAACTCCAGCCGACTTATGAGGCCCATAGCGGGACCCAGAAGGGCAAATTCAAGTTTGCCCTGGCTATGACCGCAGCCTCAGGAAATCCAGCTTCTTCAGTGCTTATATTTTTATACCAGATGGAGGATTGATTAGGATGGGTAGCAGGGCCTCTCACCACTTCCTTCTTGTGGCTCATTCACTTAGCTGCTCCAGGGTGAAATTGAGCTCAAAGGGAAATCAACTCTTGGGTCACCTCCATTTGATACCACAGAAACTGTGAAGGGATAATGTGGCATGTGTCAAGGACAAAGTGCCAATTCTGCAGCATGACACGCAAGGGCAAACTCTGGTGCCAGCCTCTCCTCCCCTATTGCCCTCTGCTGCCCCTCCACGCTCTGAACAAAGACACCCTACCCCCTACTCTAAACCACTGAGCTCACATGCCCTTAGGAAACCAAGCTCTCTCATCCTCCACACCTTTGCTTGTACTGTCCCTTCTACCCAGAATGCCTTCCACCTCTTTTCTGCCTGGAGAACTCTGTCATCCTTCTAAGGCTTAGCTTAGACATTACTGGGGTCAAGCTTCCCTGGCTTTTCACAGCAGAAATTTGCTCTGAACCCTGGGCTCCCACGGCACATTGTGCATCTGTTATGGCACTTAACACACCCTTAGGCTGTGTTTTCCAAACTGTGAACTTCACTAGACTGCGTCTTCAGGTCGTTCCAAGCCCAGCACTTAAAGTGAGCTTGGCGTGCCCTGGAGAACGCAGTGTTTACTGCGTTCGTGAACTGCCTGGCAGAGCGCAAGGGATTCTCTTCTCCCTTCACTGACTGGGGCTTTGTTTGGGGTGCCTTTACTTGTTTATCTTTTTCCAGTTCACATCGTGGGAGGGGTTCCCATGGATATTTCAGCTCCAGAATTCCTGGGTAGTGCAAGATCCCAGTCTGATAAGTGGGGACGATGCAAATCGTCTCCAGTCGGGTCCTGTTGGGGTTTATTGCATGACCCCAACACACTTGTCCCTGGAGGGACAAGAACCCCAGAAGGTCATAGTGCCCTTGTGTCTTGGGCCCTGGCTGTGGTAGGTGCCACCTCCGTGGGAAGCCTCACTGGGCTCCTCTCTGACTCCCTCGATGGAGGGGTGAACTTGCCTTGTTGTGAGGAAGATCTTGGTTGGCCTTTCAACTCAAGGGAAGAGCGAAGATATTGCAGGTGGGCCTCACAGAGGACTGAGAGTGGAGGGCCTCACTCCCTGGAGTTGGAACGCAGCTGAGGGTAGCCACTGTTCAGAACCTAAATTGGGCTCTTTCTCTCCCTTCTCTCTCTTCTCTCCCTCCCTCCATGCCAGGAGCTCTCGATAGAGAAGAAGAAAACCCTGGAAATGCTGGAGGAGAATGAGAACCAACTGCAGACACTGGCCAGTCAGAGCGAGCAGCCTCCTCCCGATGAGGGTCTCCACAGCAACCTAAGGCAGATCGAGGAGAAGATGCAGCAGCTGTTGGAGGAGAAGCTCCTGGCAGAGAAGCGGTGAGGAGCCCGGGACCCTCCAGTTCATGATTGACTTTGGCGATCAGCACTTTTCCTTGAACTGGACACCTGGACTTTTGGGTTCTAGTTGCCATTGCCCAGATAGGCCACTCACTTCCTTTTACCTGGGACTCAGTTTTCCCACCAGGCAAATGGGAATAGAACCTTCACTACACAGAATCAGCTGCATCATTGTCTCTTGCAATGGTGCAAGCCGTCCTGACAGTCACTAGGTCCATATAACTATGCTTTGTGCCCTGCTGGGAAGGCCCTCTTAGCCCATTTTTAGAGAGGAGGAAACTGAGCCTTGGAGGGGTTACAGGACTTTCCTGAGGTCACAGAACTAACAAGGCCTGGACTCAGGACTCAGGGTTTCTGATTCTAAGACTGTACTCCTCTCCTCACCTGGGCAACAGGACCCCGAACGTTCAGGGGCTCCTGAAGCCTGGGTCTCAGGGCCTCTCCAGCTAGGTCTGCCTATGAGGGGCAGCCCCACCCCTGGAGACCCTGGGTGAGCCCTGACCGAGGGCCTCTTCCCTGGGCAGGATGAAGGAGAACGAGGAGCGCTCGCGGGCCTTGGAGGAGGAGCGCGAGTTCTATTCCAGCCAGTCCCAGGCGCTGCAGAACTCGCTGCAGGAGCTGACGGCGCAGAAGCAGCAGGCCGAGCAGGAGCTCAAGGTGCCTTCCCTCACCTGGAGACTTCCCTCACAGCCCTGCACGTTACCTGGCAGCTACCTGAATGCTCTCTGCCGACCTGGGCAGCCAGGTGCAGGCCACCCTGAGGGGAAGCAGTGAGCTGCCACTTCTGTGGGGCATCGTTGCCTTGTGTCCGGCCGAGTCAGGCCATCTCGTCAAGGGTTTAAGACACAGGGCTGGAGGTGGTAGCTTCCATCCACGTGCAAAGGCGAGAAAGCCCACTTGAACTGGGGGTGATCAGGGAAGGCTTCCAGGGAAGGTGGCAACTGCTGCCCAGAACCCCGCATCTCTCTCCTTCCCTCTCCCTTCAGGCTGAGGTGAAGGTCCGTATGGACCTGGAGAGGCGTCTGCGGGAGGCTGAGGCGGCCCTGAGGAGCCTGGAACAAGGGCTCAACTCCAAGGTGCGGAACAAGGAGAAGGAGGAGAGGATGCGGGCTGACGTGAGCCATCTGAAAAGTAAGCCCTGCCCTCTGGTGCCCAGCCCCTCGGCCCTGGAGCTCAGCCGCAGCCACGTCCAGCCCCATGGAACCTGGAACAGAGCCTAGAGCCCTACAAAGGGCCTGCTGTGCATTAGATGTTCTATATATTGATGGAGTTTCTCCAGAATCTTGCCTGCAGGCATCTCTTTGGTGCAGCTTGCTTTTGGCTGTTGGACCTCCTGTAGGGGCGGGAGGGAAAAGCCTGTAGTTCTGTTCCCCCCAGCAGGTGGCGCTGGTTTCCCCAGAGATGGGGTCAATGAGTTTCTCCCGGGCACCAGGAACCTGGGAGGGGCGGGGCCGAACGGGCTGGGAGAGGAGGATGCTATGGAACTTCCACGCAGGATTCTTCGAGGAGTGCATCCGGAACGCGGAGCTGGAGGCCAAGATGCCGGTCATCATGAAGAACTCCGTGTACATCCACAAGGCAGCCACTCGCCGCATCAAGAGCTGCCGTTTCCACCGGCGCCGGTCCAGCACCACCTGGAATGACAGTGAGTGTGGGCGCCTGTGTGCCCTGGTGGGATGGGGACGGTCACAGGCCATCAGTGACAAGGCAGGAAGAGGGCAGAGTGCAGACGGCAGAGTGGGAATGGCCGGCCCAGTTCTGAGGCCAGACAGTGTGGCCTTGAACCTGTTCCGCCAGCCTTGGGTTCTTCCCGGGATTAGGGGAGCCCATGGAAGGGAAGAGGCTGGGTTTTCCCGGTACCACGTAGGGCAGTGAGTGAGGAAGGTGGGCTGGGGCTGGGGACAGGGCCAAGACTTGGTGGAGGAAGGGCTGCTTACAACCATCATCTCCCCAGTGAAGCCGTCCCAGTCCTTCATGACCTCCCAGCTGGAAGCCAACAACATAGAGGAGCTGAAGGAGGTGGCTAAGCGGCTGAGCCGAGACCAGCGCTTCCGGGAATCCATCTACCACATCATGGTGACTCAGCCTGGACCACCCTCGGCACTCCCCAAGGGTGGGAAGTGAAGGACTTTCCTCCCCGCCTCCTAGGTCTCTCCTGGGTGGGGCCTGGGAAGGGGCCGCAGCGGGGGCCCGACTCTGCCAGGCTTCTCTCAGCTCCCCTCTGGGCCAGGCCTGCTCCTGGGGGCAGCCTCACCCTCAAAGGACAGGGACACTACCTCCCTCACCACGCCCACCCCCACCCCAGGCTCTACCCTCGGTCCGTACCAGGCCCATGCAGGCCCAGCCAGGTGCTGCCTGGTTGTTACGATGAGGCCAGGAAGAGGCCTGGTTGCATGTGGAGACATTTTTTTTTGGTCAGGGAGTGTGGTGGGCAGGGCCCACAGCTCTCTGTCATGCCCGCTCTACCTCTCTGTGACTCTGCCACCCCGCCTGCCCTGGTGTGTGCAGGCCTCCCCTCCTCACCTTGATACTTGCCTCCCCTGAGGGGCTTCCTAATGCTCTCTGCTTCAGCAACCTATAGACATCCCGCAGTCGGGGGCCCTCACTCACTTTGGCCACATCTGGGCTCATGGCATACCACACCGCCACAGTATCGCCTTTCCTGAGGTTGGCCCTGGCTGTGGGATCACCTGCTCGCTCCCCTCCGCAGGCGAGCTCATCCACCTACAGCCTCAGCACCCTATGAGGGTGATGTAATGGCCCCCTTACCCCCCTCCCCCCCACTGCATCCCACCTGCATATGTGCCTAGGGCCCTGGCCCCTGATTGGGAGCTGGGCATCAGCGATGCTGAGAGCTCCTCCAGAGGACTCATCTAGTCAGGCAGGGGATGAAGGTGGCCCTGGCTCCTGCAGTAGGAGGGCTGCTCCCTCTGGCTACGGTGGCCCTGTTGGTCCATGGTGTCCCAGATGACTCTCTCCCAGCTGCCCCTGCTTTGGTGGCCTTGCTCCCTCCTCTCCCTGCAGAGGCTGTACCCGGTGAAGCAGTGTGACCGTGAACCCTGGAAGGTGGGGGCCTGGGCCTGCGAAATGGCCAGTAGCCATTGGTTGGCCCCATGTCAACAGGGGTGAAGCTGAAACACCTATCTGCAGCCTTTGTGGGAAACCACCACCCTCCACGAGGCTGAGGGTTGTGGCGTGTGTCCCTCACCCAGTCCTTCTCCTGCTAGGCCCACCCTCCAAAGCCTCCCGAGTCTGTGGGTCTCTCCAGAAAGGAAATCTGTCTGGGGTCAGGGTGCTCTGGGACACTGGTGGCATTAAAGGTGCTGTGTCTGCTGCTTGGAAAACTGAGGGAGGGGCTCAATCTGAGGGACGGACAGATGGCTGTAGGGTCAGTCCCTGCAGAGGCGCAGGTCCCTGGGGACTTGTGTGGGACTATTCTGTGGGGGGAAGAGTGTCTCCTGCTCTGTGCTCGGAGCTGCTTGGTGAAACTAATCTCGGCGGTCCCTCCTCCGTGGTGGGTGGACTTGGACGGCTGCAGCCAATCCCTTCCATGTCTAGGTGCAGACGGAGGTGGAGGTGCTTCAGAATCAATGCCTCTAAATTGGAATCTAAATTTAAAACCTTCAAACATGTAGAAACCCGCATAAACTTGGAAATGACTTATGCAGTGTGTATGTAGGATGGACTTTGAAATGTGGGAGAAGATTTATAAAGCCAAGATTGCAGCTGTATTTTTTGCATCTTTATTTTTAAAGCATTAGACTAATACTGGTTTGCTTTTGGAGAAAGATCTTTTGGGCATTTTCAAATGCATTTCTTTTTTCTGGGCTAGCTCTTAGCCAGAAAGGAAAGTGTTTTTCCCTGCACCTTCACCAATCCCTAGTGTCTTTCCTCCCGTTTCACCCTGTACTTACCATGCCTCAGGCCCATCTGGGTTATCTTCAACAAACTGGTCAATTCACAAGTATTTATTTGTTAAAAACTCACTCTGTACCTATTACTGTAAATAGAAAAAGAGCAATATCCCTATATGAGAATATGTAAAGGTGGAAATTGCTTACTGGAAATATATTGATCTGATTTTTTTTTAAAAAACAAAACTTTTATTCCTTGGCCAATTAAATGTTTCCTGCAATATTGCTTGTGGTTGGTCATTGCTGAGGAGATGTTGCCCCCTGCAGGCCAAATATGGAATTGCAGAATTGCTTGCTTGTACTCTAACATTCAGGAAAGTTTCTCTACCCTCAAGGAAGTACTTCCTACAGGTGCACCTCTTGGGACTGGCTTCTTAATAATTAACTGAAAAATCTGTGTTCCCGCCCTGCGGTCCTGGATGTTCTCATTTAACAAGGGCTGGCAGCTGGGTTTTCTTCTGATTGGAGCGTGAACCAAAGGGACAGAGCACACCTTGCCAGAGAGAACAGCCTCAGGGAGGCAAAGTTTCAAACCTCATTCTATGGCCTCCTAGTTTCGGTATCCCCACCACAACCTGACAGTTTTACCTGCCTTGATGAGGAGAGGTGTATGCTTTGGCTTCATAATCATATAAGGGAGAGCAACACATAATAATAACTGGCTTCTCCTATTTGGTTTCTTTTCTGATCAGACAGGTGATCTATCCTCATCCAGGACTGTCCTGGTTTGTGCAGTTCATTTGCTGTCATAAGTGTCCCAGTTTGGGATGATAGTTCCGTGGTCACCCGCTTTTCCGATGATACGTTCATGGATGAAGCCTGAGATCTGTAAAACCCTGGGTTCTGCCCTGGGAGGATCCACTGCCTGTGCTTGTTCTGGAGGATGTAATTCTCGCCCACTGCCCATCCTACCCCAGCCAGCTCCACATGACCTGGGCAGCTTGTGGGTGCTCAGGCACTGTCCCCGTGAAGTGGGGAGCCCCTGATAAAAGGTGATGGTGGAACGGGGACTCACTCTTGTCTCGGTGTGTCAGATTTGGTTTAACTAACAAGGTGGTTACTTAAACCCACCCGATGAGAGAGCTGTTCTGGAGCTCTCAGAGGAAGGCCAGCTGCCCCCGGGGAAACTTATGCTTCTGTCACGAGCCAGGATGAAGCTGCTCAGACTCCTGTGCCCCTGTGGGGTCACTCTAAGGGCTCCCCAAAGTGAAAAACCCTGCAGCTTTGATGGGAGGGGGTGGATACGGGGAGCTGCTGACTTCCCTTACCTCACCCCACCCCTGGTGATTGAGGGTGAAGGAATACCTTTTGCAAGGCTTTGGGAGAGGATACCGTTTCGTTTTTGACACTTGGAAACAGGTCCACCCCCAGACGTCCAAAGCAGCTGGGAGAAACTGGTTATACAAACTTCCAAGCAGGTGTGGATGGGTGCGGTGTAACATTCCAGATTCAAATCCTGGCTCTTTGCACATCCCCTCCCCTCCCCTCCCCTCCCTCCCTCCCCCTCCCTCCCCCTCCCCTCCCCTCCCTTCCCTTCCTTCCTCCCCTTCCCTAGACTTGGGCTTCCACTCATGGAAACCAACTCCTATGACCCAGAAAGGAGCTCCCCTCTCCATCCTGCTGGGTTAGAGGTTTTTAGAGGATTCCAAGCCCAGGAATCCTAGGGGTTGTGGGTCAGTGAACTAAATCCCCCTGTGGTGAATTCTGCCTGCAGTTGTTTTAGTATGGTCTGGCATTCTGTGTCCCTCTGCCTTTACCTCTGGGTGGGACAAGACAATCAGGTGAGGAAGTTGGGGGGGGGGAGACAGGGTTTTCCACAGGCCGGACCTCAGAGCTGCCTCCGCCTCCAGGAGATATCGAGGCAGCTGCAGAGCCAGCTGGCGCTGTCTTTGGGCTCATGAGCTCTTGGCACTCTGCCTTGCTTCCCCTGGAGGATCTGACACCTGCCTCAGGGCTGAGAGTCCTGCTGTGAACTGACTCAGCTGCCCTGTTATCCCATCGCTGATGGGCCTTGAGGGTCACCGGCCACAAGGGCAAACTTTCTCCTTGCAGAGCAGTGACCTTGTCCGCTAGAAGCTGAGGGGAGTACTTTGCCCCACACTATGCCTGCCGCTGCGGGGGAAAGTGGGAGCGGAGGGATGGGGGTGGGGGGCTCTGATGGTGAAAGGCTTTGCCACTGACTGGCTCTGCAGCTTCTGCAAAGTCATCATTTAAAATGTCCTACATATTTATATATTTTTATTAAGTAGAAGATAAATCTCTGAAATCTCACCAGGCCACTCAGAGCCCTTATGGTTCTGAAGGTCTGTGACCTGGAAACTTGCAGCCCTGGAATCAATAGAAGCGGGCTGCCACAGCCAGCGCTGCGCAGAAGCAAGGCTCCCTGGGAGAACGGTCAGGCTCAGGCTGGGTGCGATGCTGTGCTGAGGTCAGATGAAATGAAAAGAAAAACGTTTAGTTTTGAGAGTAGGAAAGTGAACTGGTTTATTGCCACAAGGCAACTGGGACTCGGCACAGCTTCCAGGTCGTTCCCCAGGATGGAGGGCTTTCTTGGGAGGGGAAAGGGGTCCCTTCGCGTGCTCACCCTGGTGTCGGAGCCGTCTGCCAGCGTCACGCCTTCCGTCCTCTTTCAACAAGTGTTTATCATGTTGCATCACAAAATCACGCCCTGCCGCGTGCTTATCCTTATCACTTACTGATGTTTTTCATTACAGTAAAACATGCATGATATAAAAGTTAGCATTTCAACCATTGAAGTGCACAGTTTAGTAATGTAAGGCGTAGTCACATCATTGCGCAACTCATTTCCCGAACTCTTCATCTCACAACACTGAAATTCTATACCCATTAAACTACTTCCTGTTCCCCCTCCCCACAACCCCTGGCCACCTCCATTCTCCTCTGTGTCTCTGAATTTGACTGCTTCGCATACCTCATAAAAGTGAGATTGTCAGGATTTGTCTTTTTGTGTCTGGCTTATTTCACTTAACACAGGGTCCTTGAGGTTGACCCATGTTGTAGCATGTGTTGGAATTTCCTTCCCTTTTTAAGGCTAAAAAATATCCTATCACTTTTCAAAAGAAAAACTTATTGAAATTTTATTTTCCTGACAAACTATTGGCTAATGGTGAGGGGGCTACCTCAGCATACAAATCATAGCCAAGGAGGAGCCAGGGCCCATGGTTGCCCTCTTCCAGGTTGTTCCCCAGGATGGCCAAGCACTAAGGGATGCTTTGGTGGTCCTTCTCCCTTCCTCCCAGCAGAGGGCAGCATGCTCTGAGCTGGGCCAGCAAATTCCGGTGGAAAAGGGAGCTCAAGCTGCTGGAGAAAGGGGATGGCTTTGTGACACTGCACTATGGTGTTGAGTCTCCCAGTTGTTCTCTCCTTTAAGATATGAAACAAAAGTCTCCACCTCAAACATCATTTATTTAGTCTTGTATACCAACGCTTTCACTTTATCTTTTTTGTTCTCACAATAGCCCTGTCCTTGATGTATAGACAAATGAAACCCATAGAGGTTAAGGGATTTGCTCACTCACACAGCTTCTACATGGAGGTTCAGGTATTTGAATTCAAGGCCAATGTTCTTTCTAGCATATGCACATAATTATATGTTCATATGTAAATTACTGTATGAATCTTTTAAATAATTTCGCTCCCTCGCTTCCACAAATCCGTTGAGCTCCTCTGTGTTACAGGCACCAACAGTCTCCACCGAGATCTCTTCTAGTATGGGTTCTTAAGGGGTAGACTCAGCTGCTGGTGACGGACAGTTTCCAGAGCGCTCTCCCCCTGGAGGTCTGGCCAGTCCACTGCAGTGTGTCTTCCTCACAGACGGAGAGTCGCGGCAGAGGTGGGCGTCACAGTGGTCACGAGGAAACTCGGGCACGTCGTTCTGCAGCTGTCGGCCGCTCTCTTCCCCAGGTGTTTCGCTTCTGGTTCCCATCTTGTTAGGCACACGAGTGATTTATGGTGAAAATCTGCGACTAACCAAGTCTAAAAGAGCTCCTTCGATGACTGCAAAATAAAAATGCCGAGTGAAAGCATGGTGTCATAGTTTAATTGGCAGCGTTTTTAATTTCCTTGTGTTGCATAAAATAACGGTGTGCCTTATACTCGGGGGTGCCATAAATTGGATTATGTAGTAGGTGCCAGCACTGTTCCAATGCTGTGGGTGTGAGAGTGAACAAGAGTCAGAGCCCTGGCTGTCTGTGCAGGTTGGCTATGGAGAGAATCCTGTACATGCCATTCAGGGGCCTACGTGACAGCCACTTTTCTGTCACAGCCTAGGATTCCAAGGTTGCCCTGGGGTCATGGTCTTGAGCCACCCACAAGGATTTCTTTCTCCTCTTTGTGCCTGGAAGTGGCCCTGAGCACCTCTGCTCTCATTTAATTGGCTGAAACTCAGTCACGTGGCCACATTCCACTCCAGAGGATTCTGGGAAATGTAGTCTGGCTGCATGCTCAGGAAAAAAGGTAGGTATTGATGCTGATGAGCTGCATCAGTGTGTGCCGCATAGTGCGAGCAACACCGTGGAGGTGGCAGGGAGTCCCAGCAGCCCAGAGTCTCCCCAAAGAAAAGAAATCAAAAACACCAACCTGCCCTCATGTCGCTGTTTCTGGGGATGCTGTCCTGAATATCAGGCACATCACTGAGTAGGAAGATGGATATGACAGAATATTAACCCCATAGGTAACCAGATTTTAACAGTTAATGGAATCTGTGGTGTTTATCCTAAACCATGACTCTCTACCTGAGACATTTGGGGCAGAAGAGATTTTTCAGGAGTGTTTGTACGGTGCATCATTCAGCACAGGCGATTCCACCACACTGCCTTCTCAGGGGGCTGGTGGGACAGCGTGCTTGCTCAGGGGTGTGTGTGCTGGATGGGAAATGCAGGACCCCAGCCTCTGGGTCGCAGAGCAGAGCCACGAAGGGCAGAGGCAGTCAGAAGACCCGGGGAGGAGCTCGGTTTTTGCCAGTTACAAGCTGTGTGACTCGGGTAAATCACACTGGATTCCTCAGTTGTGCACGCGCACTCCTCAGAAGTAAGCGCAGCCATAATGCCTGCCCGTCCTGCCCCACAGTTGTCCAGAGGGTCCAGAGAGACGGCTGTGGATTGTAAAGCTTTAGACAAACGCTGTGTCGTGCCCACGTGAGAGCGCAGCATCTGCACTCCAAGGGACCCCACGGACCCTCTGACCTGTCATTTCTAAGCCACCTGTTTGAAAACCTTTCCCTCTCCTTCTGCCACAGACACACGCACGCACACACACAGTGCAGCTTGTTCAGGGCAAAGCCTCCGAGGGCTGAGGCCTGTCATTACAGGAAGTCCTCGGGGGAGAGTGGGGAGCTGGGGGCTCTGGCTGCCCACCCCCACTATGTGACAACGGAGTGCAGCCTCAGTGAGCAGTGGCTGGCAGTGCCAGGAGGAGCCCGTGTGCCAGGCGCAGTGGCACACAGCTTTGTCTGCCTCCTCAGGCCAGTGTTGCAGGTTGGTTTCTTTCTGTCCCTCCACCTTTCTTCATGTGAACTGTTTCTGTCAGTCCCTGAATCCTGTGACACATTCTGGAGCTCCAGGCCTTTTGAGCCGTACTGCTTCCTCTTGCTCCTCTCACAGTTACTGGAGGGAAGAGAGGTTGGGAACCAGAGGAACCGTCCTCCCCATGTGAGGGCTATGCAAATTACGGCACAGAGAGGGGATTTCTTCCGCCAAAGAGGTGGATGGGCAGTGACTGAGATGAATTCACTTGGAAGGTAGAGGACCCATCAGGACACTTGTAGTTGTGGTGACAGAACACAAGGCTTACCAGGCTGGGAAGGACTCTGAATCAAAAGGGTCAGTAGCCGCAGGAACCAGGAGCTGAGGACCCAGACCTGGGGGCACTGCCACTGGGACCTTGGCCCTCTCTCTGCTTGTCTTTGCTTCTCTCTGTGTTGACCTTGCTCTCTCCCCCTGCAAACACTGGGAGAGGTCATGGACACGGGCAGCCCCGGCTTGGCACCCTGGAGGAATGAGAGAGCTCCTTTCTTGAGGTTCCCTGTACTCCTCCTGGGAATAAATTGGTCCTGCAGCTCAGCGCCTATGCCCACCGCTTGGCTGAATCACTGTCGTGGGCGGGGAGGATGCGGATCTGTAATTGCCCAGGCAATCCACCACTGCTGGGAAGAATGTGAGCAGAGGCTGAATGCAGAGGAGCGTGTGCATGTGTGTGGGCGTGTGATGCACTGGGACTGGGCTGAGCAGTGTGGAGGGGCAGTGGCAGCAGCAGAACAACGTCTTCCCTTGGCTCCAGCAGCCTCCTGGTGGCTGGGCGAGTGGTGGTTGTGGTGGCAACAGCCTGATGGGATCTTAAGGAAAAGAGTGAAGCTAGAATGCTTTCAATGGCATATTTTCTAAAGATTTTATTTATTTATTTTTAGGGAGAGGGAAAGGGGGGAGGAAGAAAGGGAGAGAAACATTGATGTGCAAGAAAAACATCGATTGGTTGCCTCTTGCATGCCCCAGCCAGGGGCTTGACCCACAACCCAGGCCTGTGCCCTGACTGGGAATCAAACAGGGTGAACTTTTGGTTTGCGGGACGATGCCCAACCCACTGAGCTGCACCACTCAGCACTTGAATGATATTTGCTTGTAGATGAGGTGAGTCCTTTTTTGCTAAAAGCTGCAGAACAGCAAAGCCCAGCTATCTGGGCCCATCTCACTCTGAGTAGATGGGTGTAGGGTTGAGTTTGGGTCTCCCTCCCTGGGATGGCAGGGAGCACTGGCACCAGCTCTGCCGTCACAGCTGGGTTGAGCAGAGACAGAACCTTGGGGGCTTCACGGGACAGTAGTGAGAAAACTTCCAGAAACGCTCCACCAGTCCTCCCACCGCCACAGAAAAGGCACACCATTAGTTTGAGATTCCAGGCTCTCATCTGCCTTGTGAGGGAAAACTTGCAAAGGTTCCTTCCTGGGAGGAGTCTGGCCTCTTGGTGGAGACTGCGGAGGTGGAGCTCACGAGAGGCCACCAGGTCCTTGCCTTCCTCATCTCTCCTCTGCAGGGCCTCGGTGGCCCGCCAGGGGGCACCACACACACCCTTCCCCAGCAATCCCTCAGCTTCCTGCGGAGGGCCCTCATCGTCCCATCTGTAGCTGAACTGATCTTCCTGTATTCAGTGAGGTGCCAGCCGGCAACCCCTCAATCCACCCTCAGAATCTGAAAACAGAATAAGAAAAAAACAACTCTCTATTAAATTGTGTGCCTCTCCCCACCCCCTTGCATCCACAAAAAGGCAGACAATTTTCGCACAAAGCCTGGCCCTCTGAACACTTGCAGAATGGACTCACTGTGCACGGCATGAGTGAGCAGGTCCGTCTGCAGCGGTGACTCTCAGACACGGAGCCTGGCGACGTGGAGTGGAAGGGGGCCTTCTTCTGGGAGGGGGTAGGGTGTCGGCAGGTAGACCGGGTAGAGCAGAGTTTGAAAACGCATCCAATATTCTAATATAATTTAAATGGAAAATAATAAGAAGAATCCAACATTTTTGTCATCAAACCACAGATAAATCATGGTAAAGCTTCGATGAATCTTTATGGGTTGGTTATGAGTTTTAAAATGTTGACAATCAGGGCCTAAGAGATCGTTTGCTGTCAGTCCCTAGGTTTGGGAGGACGAAGTCTGTCCTGAAGGATGCAGCTGGTCCTTGGGACAGTGACCACAGCTTGGCCTCTCCCTGGGGCTGGAAGCCTGGGTATGGGGGTGGGGCCGTTCTTGGAGTTTGGGTCACAGTAAATCTTATTAAGGAGACCAATGACCCATGTGGGAACACCACCAGGTAAACTGCCATCTAAATTGCATGTTTTCTTGGCAGAACGGTTCACGGAGGATAGAAAAGGGAGAGGCACAGCACAGGAGAGTGACTATTCCCAGGTAAACAAGGACTCAGGGCTCCCAAGACACCCAGAGAGCCAGGGCCCAGATGAGCAGGGCAGGGGAGGCAATGGCCCTGCAGCTGTGATGGAGCAGTCGGTGATGCCCCCTGAGGCTGACCAGTTCCCCCGGTTGCATTCGTTTTACAAGGGACCTTTCCGGCTCCTTGCGGTGTCCCTCAAGTGGATTTACACCATCTCGGAAGGGTGTGCACTTGCAATGGCGCATTGGCATCTGCACTGGGGGCTGACTGACGTGAACCTCTCCCCGGGGGGATCGGTTTCTGAAAGGGTTTTTGGAGCTGTGGAGTCAGGCTGGGCACTGTGGTGCCTGCACCGGGTGTGTGGGTGCCAGGTGTCTGGCTGAGGGAGGCCGCGGGACTCTTCTGGAACAAGCATGCTGGGCACACACAGCCATCGATGTGCAGCAGCCAGCCTGTTCCCGATTGTGGGCCACCACGTGGCGGTGCTCAGGGTGTCGCTGGAGTGTGCTTTGTTTCCCACAAGCATTTAGCAGCTTGCAGGCAGGGGCTGTACTTCACGCGCTGCACGCCCCTCCAGGGGCCCTGCCGCAGCCAGGACATTGTGCTCACTGTCCCTCTGCAGTCCAGCGAGGGCTTCCCGAGACGCCCGATGGCCCAGCCGTGCGGGCAGGCTGCTGGTTCTCGATAGTGCACTCTCAACTCCGTTGCCTCTGTTTACCCTCCTCCACCCACCAGTCACCTCCCGAAGAAACAGAGGCTGGTGCTTTTACAGTTTCCATTTTAAAGAGGAGAAAACAGATGTCAGAGAGGGATGGCTTCAAGAGAAGCTTGAAATCCCACCCGGCCTGGCCCTAAGGAGTGGGACGATGCCAGGAGCGATGACAGCTCGGGGCCCACAGCGGGGAGGCTGCCTCCCAGGCTCCCCCGCGCCAGGACTGCCCTCCAGAGGGAGCGTGCCGTGTGCGGACTGGGCCTGCTCTGCCTGCGTCTTGGACAGGATTTCTCGCTCGCTTTCCCTTAACACGCTTTCCTAGGACTCACTTTTCCTTAAGTAGTTTTGTGGATTCAAGAGAAGAAAAACAAGCTCCTTAAAGGAGGCCTCAGCCTGCACGAAAGAGTTTCTTACAAAGGGCAGCTCAGTCCACTGGGACAAATACGCTTCAGAAATAAAGAAGGTTTTTGTTGTTGTTGTTGTTGTTTTTCTTTTTTTCCTGTGATAGGATAGGGTTAGAGACACAGGGTCTCTGATCAGATGCTGTTACCCTGTCCTCACCCTCCCCACACCACACACGTGTGACCCGCCCACGGTCCCACCATCACAAAAGGTGGAGCTGGGGCTGGAACTCAGCCTTTGGAGCCAAGTCTCTGCCTCTTCTGGTCTGAGACAATGTCAGGCCCTGATGCGGGGGGGGGGGGGGGCAGAGGGGGCGAGGGGGTCCTGCAGCCTTGAACAATCTGTGAGGAGCTTTGAGGAGCTTTACACTTCGGGGTGCAGGGGGATGGGGGGGCGTCACCCGAGGCAGCTCCCACACCCTGACCGCAGCTGTTCCCTCAGAGCCTGTTGTTACCCAGCGTGAGTCAAGTCCCAGGAGCACCTGAGACTGCTTGAAGCAGGAAATTATTCTATATCTAACTTTCCTCCCCCCTGCTCCCTCCCTCCCTGCCCTCTTTCCTTTTATCTTTCCTTCCCTCCCTCTTTCCTCCTGCCCATTCAAATCTGAGCACATACATCCCCGTGACAGGCTATCTGCTGTCTCCTGTAGGATAAAAAGCATCAGAAACCAAATCCTTCCCCTGAGTTTCGAGCCATGCTGAATTATTCATAGACCCGATCCACTGCAAATTTCAGAGTGGTTTTTCCTCAAGGTCGTGGTTGTGAGGCTATGGGATAAAAGGGTTGATGAACATACTTAACGTTCATGGAGGTGAGAAATGCTGTCAGAAGTCAGAGACTGTCCAAGGCCTCCTCTCACAAGACCCTGGGCCAAGCACAGTGAAGAGAAATTCTCTGTGCAGAGGCTCACGCAACCTTAGCCTTGTGTGGATGGAACCCCGGGTCCCTGAATTCTTCAGTCGGTGGTTGGATGAATTAAACACACCAGCAGAGAACTGGCTTCACCCAACCTCTGCATCTGTGTGGACTCCATCTCCCTCTTAGGTGGACCACTGAGAAGGGGGCCACGGTACCCAGAGTTTTCTGACAGAGACACCAGCTGGGTGTGGTGAACACCCCAGCCCTGAAAGTGTTCAAGGTGTCAATGATGAGCACCCACCAGGCATGCTGTGGGAGGGGCTCCTTCCTTTGGTGGGGGTTGGACTAGCTGTCTGTGCATGATCATTCAAACCATCCTGCCGATCAGTTTGGGGATCAAGATCATCCTCCCGTCTGAGTGTCTTGAGAGTCTGCTGTTCAACTACGAAAAGTAATTTGGTCTCAGAGCAAAATCTGAACTTTGATTCTCTTGGACTCAACAATGGTTGGCCTTATCAGATGTTGCTTTTTGGGTTCATCTGCCAAATATCATGAATCCCTTCCCTGCCCCCAAATCTCCATTTATTCCCTGCAGTGCCCCACTGAGGGCTCCATTCTGTTGGTGTCTTCTGGAGTCTCCTGCAGCCCCGCCTACCTCCTAGGTGGCCTTACGCAGAGGAAGTATAGCCTTGTGGAGAGACCAGCAGGTCTGCAGCTGAGTGGATTTGGGTTAATATCTTGGCTTCACCATCACAGCTGTGTGACCTTGGACAAATCACCTAGCCTCTCTGACCTTCACTTTCTCTTCTATAAGATGAAAATGGTAATACTTTATTTATAGGAGGATGAAGTTTAAAGGAAATAATATAGACAAGGTATTTAGTATATACAGTGCATAGCATACCCCTCCCCAAGTCCATTGTACTCTCTTTGGCCTTTGCCCTCCAGGGCTGTCCAACCTGCAGCCCGCAGGCCGCATGTGGCTCAGGATGGCTGTGAATTCGGCCCAACATGAAATTGTAAATTTACTTAAAACATTATGAGGGTTTTTTTTGTCATTACATGTCACAATGTATTTAATGTGTGGCTCAAGACAACTCTTATTCCAGTGTGGCCCAGAGACGTCAAAAGGTTGGACACCCCTGCTTAGACCATGCTCTCCTCACTGTGAGAGACTTCTAATTGTCCACCAGCGTCCATTCTCCCCTCTTAGTTTCAGCTTGACACATGGCTACTCGGCCAGAGGCTCTATTCTCCAGCCTTGCTGGCAGCCAGAAGTGACCATCTGACTAAATTCTGGCCAATGAGATGGAAGCAAAAGGGATGTATTGTTGGCCTCCCATGTCCTCTTTTCTCCTGGAATGTAGAAATGGTGCTGGTGGGTTAGCTTTGGTCATGCAAATAAGGGAAACACCCTAGAAGAAGGCAGGGTAAGCCAGAATGAAGCCAGACTCTGGACAGCCTCGTGCCGTAGGACCATCCACTGAGCCTGGACCTCCCCTCTGCCTGTGGACTATAATGCGAGGGAAAAATAAGCCGCCTCCCAGCCTTCTGCTCATTTCCTTTCCCTCAGCGCAGACACTGTTTTCCCTAGGAAGCTGGCTCGGGCCCTCCCAGGACCAGTGCTGCCTGTGAGCCTGTATCCCTGCAGCATGCATCGCAGGGCCCTATAACAACATGCTGGCTGGTTTGCAACCCCCACCAGACTGGGAGCACCTTGAGGCAGGGACCACCATTTCACCTGCCTTCTTGTGTTAGGATATGGAATATCACAGACAGTCAGTGAGTGCTGAAGTACCACACGCTTGCACACTGCCTTGGTTCTTGCCTGAAGGGGTCTTCAGCATGTCCACCTGCTTACTCCCAAGCAAAAACTGAAGAACAATTCCCATTCTTCTTTCCCTTCCTCCAAACACACTCAGGGCTTTCTTCCACATCCAGTCTGCTAGGCCAGGCTCCTCAAGAAGTGCTCCCCAAGGGGGCTTGTTGACTGTGGCCAAAGCACAGCCTCGCGCCAGACCCAGCCGTAAGACCCCTGTTGTCGGGGGGCTCCACCCAATGGGAGGCCTGGTAATGCTCTGATTAAGTCTGCGGGGTACAGCAGGAGTTACCCTCACTAGATTATTTCTGCCTTGAACACCTGGGCAAAGATAGAGTCTCTTGGTAAATGGTGGGTTGCGGGGAGAGATGGGGGAGAATTCGTACATCAAATTTGATTAAAAAAGGTGTGCAAACTCCTTTTAATTTGTTTTTAATTTTTTTTATATACCGCTATAGAGGTCTGTTTAGAAATCTGGGGTGGGTCAGTCTGGTGAATTTCTCTGGTCACTGTGTAGAGGGAACTCACACCGTTCAATGGACCAAGGCCTTGGCAGCCAACTCTGAAAGCTAGGGGTCTGGCCCCAGGCCAGCCTTTCCTTGAAGACACTTCCCAAGAGCATTGGCCTTGGCAGCAGTTAGATGTTGCTGCTTTTTATTAGTGCTTCCTTCTCTCTCGCCAGCCCCTGCTTCAGGCTTCTTTGTGCAGACGGCGGCTCTCACTGAGGCCCGAAGGTGGAGAAGAGCAGACTGCCTGCCTCCCCACCCATCAGCCTTGGCTCCGGGGACCGAATGTACAGCACCTTCCACACCCCCAAACCAACCCCCACCCATGCATCGTTATGATGCCACAGCTCAGGAGGCTCAGAAACCCCATCCACTCTCCTGAGGGTTCAGTGGGCCCGGGGACCCTCTGCCCAGGGTGTAAGCTGGTCTGCAGGGGTTGAGTTGGCCCCTGCACAAGGAGGCTGCATCCTGCAGCCTAAGCAGAATGAGACTGGTGCTTCTGAGAAGACAAGAGGCCACCACCTCACAACAGGGCATTCAATCCCCACATTTGTCTCAGGCACATCCTCTACTGTGACAAGTAGATTGTGGTGGTTTAACTGTCCCTGGTCTTTGAGCCAGAATCCCACCCATCTGTGGAGGGATATAAAGGGCTGCGTGTCCTAGGCACAGCTTCTAATGGGCCGTGCTGATTCCCCCAGCGGAGTACAGGGGGAGGAGGGTGGGAAGGGCAGCCAGCCTCGAATAAGCCATCAAACAGGGCACCCTCTGGGGCCACTAATCCCCTCTGCTAACTCCTCATGGGGTCACACTGGCTAATGATGCAAGATGACTGTTCCAAAGTTCATGTTCATCTTACTTGTTCAGGTGACAAAGCATGTGGAAGTCATGAATCTTTGTGACCTTAAACTTTAAAATACTCAGTATACGTTGGTTTTAAGTGGTTGCCATTTTGCACTACATTCTAGTATAGCTATCCAGAAGCAGGTGCCAAGGTCTTAAGAAAAATCTAGAATTGTCTGTTTTATGTTTTGACTTCATTTTGTCTGAGAATTAGGAAGAAACTGCCTTTATTCAGCGTTGGGGGCTCAGGCACCCCTGGAGCTTTGTTGAGGGCGAGGGATCCCACCCTAATGGACTGTTAGAGTCTGTGATTTGGGTTGAACAGGGAGACCTCCAGCCAGGCTCTCTGCATCCCTTCCAGCACTTTCTGAGAGAGACATTAGGAGAAATAGTTCAGCTCTTGGCTGGTTACCTTAGTTTCAGCAGAGCTCAACTTCTAGAACCACCTACTTGAAAATGAGATTAAGAGGCCAACCCAGCTGGATCAGGATTGTTGTGTTAAGTTTCGTGATATACCCTTTCCTACACGCCAGCCTTTGGTCCCGGCTTGGGCGTCGGACCCAGGTCTTAAGAACCGCGAGCGCCGGGCCGCCTGTACACCACCAGTCCTGCCGGTGACGCTGGCACCCAGGAGTAACAATGAGCCAACACAGGTGACCACGCCGTTCGGTCAGCTTTTATTAATGCAGGCTCAGTCCAAATCCACACTAACCTAAGAACAATAATGCTAACCTTATAATAGTAATAATCACTCAGAAACAATCAGTTATAACATCACACAAGAAAATTGGGGGATAATGAACCTAAGTCCCAAGAGTCCAGATCAAGTCCGGTCGGGGGGCAACGGGGCTGCGCAGTCAGAGGGGCGGGGCCCCAGCGGAATGTGCAGCACGCGGACTGTGCGGGACACGGACTGTGCGGGACACGGACTGCGCGGCAAGTCTCAAAGTGGCCCGCTCTCCAACGCGTCATCCCCGGTCTCAAGTTCTCTGCCGTTATGCTTCTTTTGATTGCAGTCATGTTGATTTTGCACAACTTCTCGTAAACATGTTTTTCTTAATTTGGATAAGCACATGTTATTTTCCTCAGTCCTGATAGGCACGTGTTTAGGTCACTGCTGATAGCCACGTGTTGTTTTGTGGGGCCTCGATAGACGCATGTGGTGTATGTCGCTCTATTGCACATGCTCTAAGGGGGCGGTGTTACCCTTAGGATAAGCACATGTTGTGTGCCAGCTTGCTGTGCCGTGAGTGCTGAGGGGTTGTGTTATTTCTCTGAGTCATGACTCTCCTGTGCACACTCTAAATGTCAGTTCAGGTCCTGCTCTCCACAGTGATGTTGTGAGGGCCACAGGCTAGGAAGCCCCACGGACCATGGAGCACAGGGGCCCAATGCCCCCTCAGTGAGCAATCAAGCCACTAAAATGCCACCAAGCCGGGTTGCCACTTCGCTAGCCTCAGTGCCTGTGCCTCGGCCACCTTCCCGCATGGGTGAGGCATGGGCTGCATGGCCTCACCTGCCCACCATAGCCCAGAGCCCGATCATGCACAGAAAAAGAAACCATCAACAAAATGAGAGACAACCTTCAGAATGGGGAAAAATATTTGCAAACCATGTATCTGAGGAGGGCCAAAAATATCCAAAAGGTATAAAGAAGCCTACAACTCAATAGCAAATAAAGCAAAATAACCCGTTTTAAAAAATGGGCAATGAGGAAATGAAGGGGCGGGGGAGGAATGGGGCAACTGTAATAACATAATCAATAAAATATATTTTTAAAATATGGGCAATGTACCTGAATAGACATTTCTTCAAAGCAGATATCATAGGAAAGGCCAACATGAAAAGATGCTCAGCACCACTCACTAGTCATTAGGGAAATGCAAGTTAAAACCACAATGAGATATCACCTCATACCTCTTAGAAGGCCATCATCAAAAGGAAGAGGTGGATGCTGGCCAGCGTGTGGAGATGCACCGGTGGCGGGAATCTAAGCTGGCGCAGCCACCACGGGAAACAGCATGGAGGATCCTCAGGAGGTTAGAGGTGGAACTGCCGTACAGGGGCAGCCAAGGGCAGGTTTGTAGTTGTGAGTATGTGAAACAGAGTTTATTCTTGCATTATTATAACCATAACCTGCGTGTATTTTCCCATATGAATAGCTGTAGGTGCATGTTGCCCACTCCTGTGTGCTCTAGCAATTCCACTCCTGGGAATATCCGAAGGAAACAAAAACACTAACTTGGAAATATGTCTGCACCCCCATGTTTATGGCAGTGTCATTCTCAGTGGCTGAGACATGGAAGCAGCCTAAGCACGCATTGATGGTTGAATGGATGAAGGAATTGCAGTATATATATATATACGCAGTGGAGTATTGTCAGCCATAAAGGGGGAGGAAGTTGTACCATTTGTGACAATATGGGTGGACCTCGAGGGCATTATGCTAGGTGAAATACGTCAGACAGAGTAAGAGAAATACTGTATGATCTCACTTGGATGAGGAATATAAAAAACAAAAGAAACAAAACTCAGTTCAGGTTTGTTGTGACTAGAGGTGTAGAGGGAGGGGAGGAGGCAGCAGAGGAACGTGGTCATAAGGGTCATACTTCCAGTTCCAAGGTGAGTGAGTCCTGGGGGTGTTCTGTACAGCCTGGTGACTCCAGCTAACACTGCAGCACGACGTATAGCAAAGTGCGAAGAGGAGATTCTAAGAGTTCTTATCACAAGGAAAACATTTGTCCCCCTTTTGTTCTTTTCTTTTTATTGTATCTCTGTGAGAAGATACATGTTAGCTGAACCTATTATGGTAATTGTTTCATAATAAATGTGAACCAAACCTTTAAAAAAATAAGATGAGTAATGAAAGCTGTTTACTGAGCACGTGTTAGGTGCCAGGCGCCAAGCTCTTCCCTCCCTCTGTGTGGTTTATTTCATTCAGTCCTCACAACAGCCTGCGAGGTGGGTACCCTTACCATCCCACGCCACAGAGGGGGAAACCGAGGCGCAGGGATTGTACAATTTGCCCCAGGCGTTCCACAGGCCAGGCCTGTCTGAGCCTCTAGTTTCAACCACTTTGGTCCTATCTGAGAATCCTGTGAGAACAGGCTCAAGGCTCCTAGAGGTGAAGTTCGCTTGATGCCCCAACTGGTGGCAAATGGTCTGATTTCAATGCCTCTGACGTGAGCATGACCTTGTACTTCTGTTGGGGCTGAGAGCCTTTAGGATCCCCTGTTTTGAAACCACCCATGTCTGATGGTTGTCAAAAAACAGTCCCCAACCCTTGTGCTCGCATGCAGGGGACGATCTGAAGGAGAATGAGATAAAACAACAAAACAGGTGTCTGAATTTCTTTTGTCTAATATGAGTCAGGTGTTGCCCCGGTAAAAGTCCTAATTACTCTCCAAGTTCAAAACTCCAGAAGTTTTATCCCCCGACATTTGGCTATGGCCTCTTCTGCCAAGTACAATGATTTGGCACAGCCAGCTTCGTAGGGGGGCAATGCAGGGGGACAAGGTAGTGGGGCCCTGGCTCAGAAGGGTCCTGTGCTTGGTTTGATGTTCTACTGTAGTTGTCCTGAAGTTGTTGATAATATCTGAACGAGAGGCCAAGCATTTTCACTTTGCACTAGAGCTGCAGGTCTTGTAACTGGTCCTGTCATTTAGGAGACAGAAGTAGTCCTCTGTGACATTGAGTGGCCTCGGCCATGAACTGATTACCCTGGAGCCAAAGCTGACATGCCTATGGTGCCCCTCGTCAACTCGCTGTCTTGGCGTGGAGAGTTGGTGACCACGGGAAGCCGCCCAGAGGAGACACCCACTGCCCCGCCCTGCAGCGAGAGCTGGTGTTGACATCAGAGGAGGCGCCCGGCACTGGCCCCGTCAGGAGAGTGAAGGGGAGCAGATGAGGGAGCCCTGGTGCTGTTTGAAAATCCCAGGAGAAGGGGCATGGGTAGCCCGGGGCTCCCTGAGTTCGGGTTTGCTTGGTGCCCTGATGTGACTATGTCCTTCTAATTCTGTTGGGGTTGAGGGCCTTTAGTATCCCCTGTTTCAAATTGAACCCCCAAACCATTGAAGAGGACTCTGTTTAAACAGGTAGGGTGAAGTCTGGGGACGGGGTAGTATGAGGACGGCAGGGGAAGAAGGCCCTGGCTCCCGCTAGAGGCTGCCCACCAGTCTGTGGGCCCTGCTTCTGGTCGAGTCACAAAGAGGCTGAACCAAAGGGCAGAGCTGGGAAGGAGAATCGGTGCCCTCTGGTTTGGCTCCTGTCTTTACCTGTTTCCAACCCGCTCCTTTGGCTTTCTCACCTGTTTATTGTTTTTCTTGGTGACCCCCCCCCCCCACACACACACACACCCGCAGCAACAAGCTGTCTCCCAAGAAGCTTCTCTGTGGGTGCTGGGTCTCGGGCAGCCATTTCGGCCGTGCCTGACGTTCTGCTCGCGGTGAAGTTGTCACTAAACATGAGGGAGGGAAAGCAGAGATCCTGGCTTGCAGGCTCTGGCCGCAGCGACACCAGCTGTGGCTGAGAGTGATATGAGCGGGCTGGGGGGAGGCGACATCTGTGAGACACACCATCTGGACAGCACTTGAGATTTGTAAAGAAACTGTCCGTCACAAAGCACTGGCAGCCCGTTAAAAAAACCCGGTTCTTCCTTTCCAGGGCCACGTGATTTACCGCCTATTGTTCAGATGCAAAAGATCTTTTAAGAAGAAAGGAAGCCCAAGCTGCTCTGGACTCTCTGGCTTCTGTGCTGAAGTCAAGGATTACGAAATATCATCGGTGGGCATCTGTAGACGTGTGCTCAGTGCTTCCCCAGAATTGGGGGCAAGTTCACCCCTGGACTGCCTCGCTGCTGAGGCAGAATTTTGGCAGCCCCCCCCCACCCCCCCACTGCCCTATGCTGTCTCTACGTTGCCTGTCCCCAGGACCATTCGCCGGCTGGCTCTGAGCTGGCAGCCTGCGGTCCTGCATTGTCATGGAAACAGTTCTAGAAACATACTGTTGGATTGTGGGCTTATTTCTGCCACCTTGAAACAAGAGGGTTTGTAGAAAAGCCACAATGGAGGGAGCGAAAGGCTCTCAGAGAGCGGAGCCGTGCCGGGGTAGCGGGCGGCTGTTCGCTGTTTGGTATTCCGGACAGGCAGCAGCACGCTGATCAGCTTGCTTCCACGGACTCCTGGGAGCGTGCGCCAGACAGAAGGCCACCGCCTCTGCAGAAAAGGTTGCAGATTCTACGGAAATGAACTGCCACGCAGCCCAGTCTGTGGGGGAGGACCAAGGGAGCTCCCATTTAGATGCACTAGCATAAATTTATGCTTCATGCAGGCAGAAAAGCTGCCCCTTGCCTGTGCAGGCCAGCAGGCTGCCCTTGAGCTGTCTGTGCCAGATCCTCACGGGACGTCTGTTCCCACATAAGACCAGGACACTCCAGCCATCTGGGCCTCTTTCTCCTACCTTTGGCTCCTGCAAGGGCTTCGGACAGCCCATCTAGGGCACCAGTCACCCTGTTGCCTGCTGCTTTGTAGGTCAAAAAACAGTTGAACATCAACAATTACATATCGTTCAGCCTAATTGAAAGTTGCAGGTCAATCTGGCATCTTACATCAGGATTAGATGATAAGAACATTGAGAAGAAAATCAGTAACAGATTTTTCTCTTGCCTGATTAATATAACCTAAGTCATTAAAAATCCCAGAACTCTGTGTATATTTTAAGTTACCTTCTTAAATGATATGCTTGCTACTAATCACTCCCTTAAGGTTACGAAGCCGACTGCCTTTCCCTTGAGCTTTGTATATGTTGTATATGTTTCCCTTGAGCTTTGTATATGTATCTAGGTCCTACCTCAGGACCTAGATCAATTTTGGTGCCCACAGAGAGAAGAGATATCTCAAAAGCACCTTCTAATGGATTCCATGGATTTGTTAACTGGTTTAATCACAAGCACAAGAAACTATGTTTTTGTTACTTGTACATTCTTTTACACTAGTTTTAGTGACTTTTAGAATGCCCCTTGGAATTAGCTTGCCTACCATTCTCTATGTAGACCTGACACCTACAGATGGTGAACACACTTTGAGTTGGGACCGAAAGAGCAACTGCCAGTTTCTAAGGCACCTGCTCTCTTTTCTCGTCCCTGGACCCTGCTCCTGCTGCCTTGGACGGCTGCAGCGAGGAGCCTCTAACTCCTCTGCCGAGGCATTGCATCATTCAGCCGTGCTCGTCTGTGCTCACAAGATACAGATCCTGCCTGAAGTTTTCCGCCCATGGCTTCATCCTAGTATTCCCTACTCTCTCTCTCCCTCTCTCTCTCTTATTCCCCTCCTTTATTTCTATGCACTCACTGCACTGTCTCCTTTATTGAACATGATGCTTTTACTTATTTTAATAACCACTCATAAATCATCCCTTTCCCTTCCCAGGGAAGCTCACTTCTCTCCCTCTCTGTCACTTGTTTTCACTCCTTTTACTGGCTGTGCGGTAGGCAGTTAGACAGGAGCAGAGCCAGGACGCTGGGCCAGACACAGAAGGTCACCAGAGCAGAGAACCCCGGGTGCCTACCGATGGGCAAAACTGGGAAAACAAGGACCTCGCTCCCAGGGCGACCTTTCCTTCCCTAGCATATCGCTGGCCACGTGGTTTAGACCCCGTGACCTTTCATATCTCTGGTCATGAAGCTTGGATCCTCCCCTGACCCTCCCTCCCCCAATATGTCACTAGTCCTGTGGTAGATCCGCTTAGAGGAGGAACAAGGGGCCCCCTGGGACTCCCAGGTGGGCCGTTGCAGGACCACTCCCTGAAGCATTAACCTGGAGTAATGACGTCTAGGCCTCGGTTGTGTTTCAGCTCCAGGCCCAGAAAAGCAGCAAAACCAGACAAGTGACACCAGCACCAGCTGCACGGAAGACGCCCTGCCTTCTGGGGGCCAATCTGTGGAGACCACAGCCAGAAAGGACACATCTGAAAAGCTGATGAATAGTCATTGAGATCCTGCCCTGGGGCTGTCCCCAAAATCCCCGCCCTTAAAAGCCCTTAGGAAGGAGGTCCCTGCATCTTCCACGCAAACCCATGCCTTTCCTCACCCCCTTCCCTCAGGAGTGTTTTCCTTGCCTCTCTTTCTCCTAAGCTCCAACGGCCTTCTTTTGCCTCTGTAACTTGTTTCCTGAGTCCATTTCTTCTGTGGCTCACATATTCTACCTCTGTAGCTTTCTAAATAAACTTTCTCCTATAGTTTGAGTCTCGCCTCTGAATTCTCCCTTAGCCAGAACTCAAGTACCAAGGTTGCTGAGCTGAGGTCTAACACCTGGTGCCTTTTCGCCAACAACAGCTGCTGAAACTGGGAGCTCAGGCAGAATTCTCAACCTACCTATGGCAATTTGGGGGCGAACTATGAAATGTGAGGCCAGAGCTTTTGGCCAAGCCAAGCATACTAGTTATAAGCATTTGCTGTCCAGCCAGACTAACTTGAGTCCAAGCCCAGTTCTGCCCAACACTAGGTGTGTGGCCTTGGAGAAGCCACTTAAACTTGGTGCTTCGATTTTCTCATCTGTAAAATAGGAATAATAACGTACCTACCTCATAGAGATCTTGTGAGGATTCAGTCCATAAGACAGTCCTCTGCACAGTGTATATGCTTAGTACACATTAGCTATCATTAGCCCTGCAACCCCAGCATTAGCAAATGATTCCCTTTGGTTATGTGTTTTGCTCACCCTGAAGGTTCTCTTCAAACAAGCACATGTTCCTGAGAGGCAGTCTGCCTATGCTACTATTTTTCTGAGGGCTCAGGAGGCCTCTAAGGCTCACTGGGGCCTCCCTGTAGGGCATCCAAGGGCAATAGAAAGGTGACAAAGCAGGAGAGCTCCCAGAAGCTCGCCCCACTCTGTGTTCTCACTTCTGATGCACAGTGAGAGCTAGCACGAACCTGTTGGCCTCTGTGCTTTGATACACATCCAGAGTTGGCTTTCTACAAACCCAGTCCTGCAGCTAACCTCCAGGCAGCTGTCTGTAGGGCCAGGGGGCCAGGAAAGGAGGCTGGGGCATTTTCTGAGCCTTCTCAGAGGAAGTCATTTGTTGAGGATGAAGTGATGCTACTGCATACCACCTCTTTCTGCCCGAGTATCATCTCCTGCAGTGAGCCCATCGGCCCTCTCCCGCACTGGGCTTGTCCTGGCCCTCTCCCTCATTCCCCTGTGGCCGCAGCAGAGATGGCTGCTCATCCCAGATTTCCTGCCAGGTGCTTATCCTGCAGTACCAGAACCCCCAGAACAGTGGTTCTCCCAAAGCTTCTCCTACTTGATTGTGTTAAAGATGCTTCCATAGAATTTGGGTCTCACGAGAACAGAAACACACCTTCTTTCCCCCAGGAAAGATGTACGAATTCTAAAACATCCTGTCACTTTAGGCACCATTTAAGGAAGTCTTAACATTTCGAACATTATCATCAGATGTCAGTTTTATTGCCAAACACTTGGTAAACAAGGTACTCCCTTCTCTCCCCCTCCCCCAGCCACAGACTACTGCACATTCCCGGGGGCCCATTATTCCAGAGCCCCTCCCCCCAGAAGGGCTGGGGGACTACAGCACAGCCAGAGATACAGACAACCACGAAGGGCTGGCATCCAAGCCTGATGTCCACCAACAACACCTGGTTGACGTTCAACCTACCCCATTCCTTCCCTCACCACCCTCCCAAGTTCAGGAGGGTGCTAGCCACAAATTGAGTGCTATCTGCCAGGGACTGTGCTACTTTCCAAGGATTAGCTTGTTTAACGACTCCCTACCAAGTAGAATTTATCGTCCTCATTTTACAGAAGACAAGAGGGGCGTGTGAAACAGTAGGTAATAGTTTGAGTAAGTCAAGGCACTTGCTTCTTTGCCAAATGCTGTGCCTTGAAGGTATGGGAACTACATGGACTGGATTTTCAGAATTTTGTAGATGTTAGCATTCTGTCACACTATGTTCAAAATATCAACAATTCGGTTTAGAAATTCCATTTCCCAGTCTGCCTCTCACACTAAGTAGGAGGAAGGTGAACTGTAGTGGCTGCAGGTAGGTGGGATCAATGGACCCTCACCAAGGGACAGCTCGATGTTTTCCAGAACTTACCCTTCCCTGGAAGAATAAGATGGCTATAAGTTCCCCCCTCTGCAAGAATGCTGGTGCTGGGGTCAGCAGAAGTGTGTGCATGTGTGGGCATGCCTGTGCACAGCCCTGTGAGTTGTGCAAGCGTCTGACACAAAAACGTGCCATCGATACTGTACTAATGTAGAGGGAGAAAGGCATGAGCACTTCAAAGTGGCACCTAATTGAAAAAGCACTGCAGACCAGGTTTCTTGCTCATGTGGGACATGACAATACTTGATGAATCACACTGCAGACAAGATTACCAGTGTTCCTCAGAAGGACACCACCCTCCTTTTCTGTATCCTGACATCTGCTACTAACTACACCCTCTGTCCCAGCCCTGACCTGTGTGAAGCCAAAGCAGCACCGGGGACAGCATGAAGGGGCGTGTGGGAGAGGTGTGGGGCTGGGAGGAGGCGTGCGTGGGCAGCGCATCAGAGCTCTGTGGGACACAGCACATACACGAGCAGACAAGAGGCTCTTCTGCAAAGCACGTGATCAGGTATAACACTGTAGGGGCTGCATCTGAAACCCAATGCCAAATGTGTCACATATAAGGCCTAAACAGCACTTCTTGAACTACAAGTTGTCTTCTGGGTACCTGAAAGTCCCTTTCGGCTAGTGTCAAGAAATACCAGGTTTCCTTATGTTCCTCTGCCAAATGTATCCAGGGTGGAGATGCAGTTATATGGCGAGAAAAGGGCAAGTTTCCACAGCAACCTATGCTTTACCTCAATCACCTAGACGTCTTAAGAAGTGGGTTCACTAAACTTCCTCACTGATTCAGTATTGATCAGAAATCTTGTTTTGTTGGGACTTTGAAACTGGAAATCTTTCTGAAATGCTGTTTCTTGGCTCATCAAGAACAGTTGGATTATGGAGCAGGTCCTATTTTGGTGATCTGGGACTGGTTCTCTAGGTCCACGATCATTATTTGTGCCGCCTCTGCCAAAGGCAACACAGACCATTGCCCATGAAGGTAATTAACCTCCCTCTTTTTTTACTATAATTTAAAGCTGATTAAGTGCACGACCTTACAAATTTGACCTGACGAATCAAGGTTCCTTTGAGGGAAAGAGAACAACAACGGCCTTGATGATGGTTGGTGGCAGATGGAGTGTCCTGAGGAAACTGCAAATGCTTGAAATTAGTGCTTGAGGGCCCATCAGGTCTGCCTGGGAACAGATACTAGGGTGGGAAGGCGGGTCAGCCCAATGGGGAAATGAAGGTGTCTGCTCACGACATTGCAGCATGAAAGGCTCCCAGGGCCAATGACCACAGAGGCTGTCTCCTCAGCAACAAGAGTGGTCAGTGCCTGGCCCATAGCAGGTACTCACTACAAATTTGTGGATGAACGGAGGCCTGCCCACTTGATCTGTTTCATACAGATTTACCCTGGTCACCATTCGTTTGTCCGTCATCCATCCATTGTCTCTCTCTATCCAGTATTTATGTGTTTGTCCTATGGGAAGTGCTAAACCATGGGCTACAGGAGAAGTGACGGTAAACGAGAGATGGCCCTTTATAAAGAACCAGTCACTCTGTGTTTCAGTGGATTTTCTAAGGGCAGGGGAATTAGGGACGGGTATTACAGAAGGGCGCGAACACAAGCTGCATTCCATATGCCTTCTAACCCACAGACTCTTACTGCTCCTGTTGAAGACTCACAGTCTGTGTGCTTCTGAAAGGATATTTCCACCTTCCTGTCCAGGTGTGGAGGAAGCACTGGCCACTGCCTGTGCAGGAGGCTGGGCTAGTTTCACGGGTAATTCCATGTGAAACAATGTCCTGCTTGTTTTCTCCCATCCAAGTGCTAACCAGGCCCAACTGTGCTTAGCTTCCGAGATCAGACGAGATCAGGCGCGTTCAGGGTGGAATGGCCGTGGATGATCCTGCTTGTTTTCTTCGTAATGAACCAAACTAAAGCTTCTTCCAACACTTTCCATTCCTCCTCGCCTCCTTTCACAGGATGTTCCAAGAGGGCAAATGCTTAGGTCTTGGGCCACTTCGAGGTTGTAATTCCCTGGACGAGAAGAACTTCCAGCATGGTGCTCTCAGGTGAATCCGGGCCACTTGTTAGGGTGTTCACACCAGGAGAAGCAAGCCATTCTCCACCACCGTCTCGGCCACACCCACACCTCCAATTTCCTCTTGCTGTACTTAGAATAAAAAACACTTCTCCTTTCTGGCATCATTTCAAAGAGAAGAACATATATAAAGGGCCCAATGAAGAATCTTGGAAATTGCTCCTCCTCAAAGAGCAACGTGACCATGCATCCTAGGACACAGAGCTGGGTCTGTGTTCTAGCGGATGCTCTAAAATGTGGAAGAACCATTCTTTACTATTAGTAAGTCAGACTCCTGTGTTTGCTTTAATTCTACTTAGCTATATGTTTGTTCTTGTAGACTCCAGGTTTCTTTCCTTGACACAGTGCTTTTCTCTAAGTGCAAATCTCTCATGTGGTGACATTCCAATCTGGGCTGTTGTGTCCCATGTGCCACTGTGACCTGCAATGTGCTTTTTGAGACCATTCCTCTTTGCACAAGGTCACCATGGTACAATACACTCTCTAGGCATAGTACAGTCACATGACCCTCTTTCCTTAGTGACTACACCTGCAGTCCCAAAGTCACAGCGCTGAGAGCACCGCATTCTGAGATCATGATGCCCTTGGCCATGAAACCAAGGCACATAGATGTGATCTGCCCAGTCACTCAGTAAGTCAGAAAGCAAACTGAATAAAGGGTGAGGTAAGACGCCCTATGTACCTTTTAGTGCCTTATCCAAAAACCAGACTGTGTCCTTGTCATATAAATGCACCTACTTTGGAAGTAAGTAGTTGTAGGTAGAACTTCTGGTTAAGGTTTCAAAAGGCCACTAACAAATCAGAAACCACAAGGTAATAAGCAGTATCACATTAACACTTTAGTTAAATGCCCCTAACTCACACAATGCCAATTATTACAGCTCACCGACATCCTGGTTACCGACAAGAAGAAAACTCGAGGGAAAAATGCACCCACTGAAAATATAAACCTTGAACATCTCCTTTCCTGGCTCCATGACATTTTCAGTAGAACACCCAAGCACCAGTTCCTTCTACACAACACTCCTGTGCCCACTGGCACATGATGGGGGGGGGTTACTGACGAAGCGTGTGCATGTGTGTGATACCAGACGTTTTAGGGACGATTCTGTCCAGCACAATACACATGATATATGCTTAACATAGTCGTTTTCTACCCTGATTCTTCTTTTTTTTGGGTAACTTTTATTTCCTGATCCTGGCTTAACGTAAAAAGTAGTTTTATTTCCCACCTTCCCCGATGAAGGCAGAGTCAGTGGGTGGGTACTGCTGGGGACTGATTCCGGCTTCATGGAAGGGACGCATTCTAGGGTCAAAGTTGCCTGAAGACAACTGAACAGGACTTTCCGAACCAAGGAGTGGCCTGGTCTTACAAGTATTTTCCTCTAGAGGCTAAATGACCACACGTTCGTGACGCACTGCTCCTTCCAACGCTAAGAAGAAACAAACTAAGTCATCAGCAGCCCTCCTGCCACCCAGCTCCAGGTCAAGAAAGGCACAGAGAAGACCAACAAATAATACTGAGGTGGCGCTTTGGATGCAGGAGACTTTGAGGTACCAGGAGAAGAGTACAGACGGCCTCATCTGGCCAACGGGGAAGGTGAGGCACAGGGACCGATCAAACACTCTGTCACAGGTGAGAGGGGATTTAGTGGGGAAGAGGAGGGTGAAGTATACTGCCAACAATAGTGAGCACAGCTCTCAGCAGCGGAGAGGCAACTCCAGCTCTGCAGCCACCTCAGTCGATTAGTTGCCCCCACAGCCATTGTGCTGATTCCTTCACAGACGGAATCCTATAGTCCGAACTCCCTGGCGCCCACCCTTGGGGCTGCATCCAGGGCTGGAGGTCTAGGCAGGATTGGCCTGGGCAGGCACATAAGGTAGCTCTGCTTCTTAAGGCATGGCTGCAGTGAGGCGTGAGCTCCACTTTCGGAAGGTGGGCATCAGACCCCGCCTTCCCTGAAACTACCCTGCAAGAACCTTAACGGAGTGGAACACTGCTGCTTGAGGAACCCGCCTCCCCCAGGGGCTGGGGGCTTCCACTAAAGCTAAACAGCATTACCAAATCATCTGATATTTGTGTGTGTGTGTGTGTGTGTCACTTGGGAGAACAGGAGAGAAAAGACACAAATTGATCACTGTTTGCAGATGATTGTCTAACTAGAAAATCTAGGGGAATTGAAAAAAAAAACCTATCAGAACTGAGACCAGAATTTGCTCAAATGGCCGATTAAAAGTCAAGCATTCAAAAACCAATAGTTTTTTTGGTCACTTAGGTGTGGCCTTACACCTTAGAAACACTGTGCTTTTCTGTGGGGTCCCCAAGCTTTGTGAAACTTGCCATATTTTAAAAGATGGAAGTGAGCCAGGGAGATGCCCCCTCAGGTGCAGTAAGGGCAGTGGTCTCAGACCCCAATATGTGAAAGGTGCCTAGGGTGAGTGAGCCCCCCTGCACTCTCTCCTAGGGGCACCCTCTCCCGCTTCCCGACCCAGCCCCTGTCTCCCAGCTCTTTTCTATTTCATCCCAAAAGACACACAAGAGAGCTTGCAAAAGCCGGTGCGGGAGCCGCCACAGGCGGGTATGGTCAAAGACTGTGCTATGTCATTTCCATACGATGTCAGTTTTTAAAAGCAAATGCTGCGTACTGAAACGTCTGGCCTGTTGGACCTCTTATTGCCTCATGGGTTAGAAGCCTCGAGAGGTGCTTGTGCTGCGCCCCAACTTGGGACTCCCACGGCCTGGTCAAAGTGTACAAGGGAGGCCCCACAGGGATGAGCGTGGCAGTCTGGCCCTCGAAGGACCGCGGTCATTTGCGGTCCAGGCTGGCGTGCAGCTGGGCCTCCCGCACCATGCGGTCGAAGGAGCGAGTGTTGGTTTCCTCGCGCACCTTCTCGCGCACGTGGAAGGAAGCCCGCGCTGTGGAGCGGGCGCTTTCCAGCGCGCTGCGACGTTCCCGCGACAGCTGTTCGCTGCGCTCCAGCTTGCGCCCGATGGCTTGGAGCAGCTCCCGCCGACGGCAGTCTTCGTCCTTCTCCACCTTCTCCTTTTTGGCACGCTGGGCTCGCTCCTTCTCCAACCTACTTTGGCCCACGCGCCTCGCCTTTTGCTGCACCGCTTCCTCAGCCACTTGTGTCGCGTGTTGCAGCCGCCGCTCTCCTGCCCGGGCGAGCGCCTCAAGGTGTGCCTGATGCTCGCGCTCTTTGCGCTCCGCTGCCTCCTTGGCCCGCCGTCCCTGTAGCTCCTCTCTCCGGGCCCGCTCCCGCAGCTCCCGGGTGCGCTGCTCCACCAAGTGCTCGTAGTTCTCCTGCGCGCGACCCATGCTGGCCTCCAGGGAGCTCCGCAGGCCCTCGCGCTCCTCGAACTCCTGGCGGGCCCGACCTTGAAGCAGCGCCTGGTGGCGCGCCTGCTCGGCCCGGCTCAGCTCCCGCTTCTCCCGCTGCAACTGGTCTCCCTGCCGCTGCTTGGTACAAGCCGCGCGCTGGGCGCGCTCCTTAAGGACCTGCTCAGCCCGCTCGCGCCCTTGCTTCAGGCCCTCCTCCCGCTGCTTTAGGTTCTGCTCTTGCTGAAGCTTGCGCAGCCGGTCCTCCTGGGCCGCGCGCTCCGCCCGCTCGCGTCGCAGCAGGCTCTGGCGCTCCGCTAGCTCCCGCCGCCGCTCTTCGCTAAGCTCGCACTGGCGCTGCCGCCGCCGCGCCGCCTCGCGCTCCTCGCGGCCCCGGCGGCCGCGCCGCTCCTCCACCTGAGCTGCCCAGGCTCGACGACCCTGCTCCAGGGAGCGCCGCTTCTCGCGTTCCTCGCGCTCCCGCCGCTGCTCTGCGCGCACGCGCTGCTGCTCCCACTGGCCGTGCGCCGCGGCGCGCTGCTCCAGCAACAGGCGCTCCTCCTGGTGCCGCGCCAGCATCAGCGCTGCGATCTTCCGGTCGCGCTCTGGAACCCCGCGCAGTCCCCGCTCCGTGCGCACTTGGCGCACGATGCGCTCCACGTGCTGAGTTGTCTGCGGTGAGTGGCTCAGATCGCCGAGGCTGAAGCTGCGGGCCGTAAGTGGCACTAGGGCCAGGGCAGACGGACGGCCCAGAGGGTTGGGGGCTGAGGATAGTGACCCCGCGGGGCAGCTGCTCCGGGCTGAAGCCCGCGGCGGCCAGCGCAGCTCCCGAAGGCTCTCCCCGCTGTAGGATGACGACGACGCGCCGGACTCAGAACTGAGGGCGCCTTCTCGGCGGCGGGACAGTGAGTCTAGTGAGTGGCTCTTTCTACCCGTCCGCGAACTCGCGGGAGGAGCTTTGGGTCGGACCGGGGACGGACTGGAGGACGCCTTGCGGGCCGCACGGGGTGCGGGCGAGGCCGGGAGGCTGGCGCTGCTGCAGCTGCTGCTGCTGCCCGCGCTGGGGGCCGAGGCCGCGGCGGCCGCGTGGCCCAACGGCGTGAAGAGGCGCCGCTTTTCCTCGCGCACTATGCGCTCGCGCTCGGCCCGGCACTGCTGTAGCTTTGCGCGCCGCTCGGCCTCGTATGCCTCGTACAGGCCGGTGGCCACTCGCATGGACCGGCCTGGGGCCTCGCGCACCAGGTCAGCCAAAGCCCGCGGCAGCAGCTCCACTGGTTTGACGGCGCAGCGGGCGCAGGCCTCGAGAGAACGAGGGCTGGTTAGTACATAGCGGCTGCCCTCGGCCTCTGGGCAGTCGAAATTGAAGAGGTCGAGGTGCAGCAGCGGGGATTGCTCCCGCCGCCCACCTTCTGTTGCGCACTGGACTTCAGCCTTGCGGGGCACCGCCGCGGAGGCCGAGGCAGAGGCCGAAGAGGCTGCGGGCTGCTGGGCGCCCTGCGCATCCGGGGGCACGGACGCAGTGGCTCCGTTTCCTCCCGAGCCTCCAGGCTCGGCTTCCGCCTTCTCTTCTTCAGGTACGGGGTCCACCATGGCTGAAAGGTGTCCTTTTGTGGAGTTTCTGCGGATGACAAAGGAGGTTCATCGCAGGATACATTTGAGAGCGGTTCTCCCCTCCCCATTCATAACCTCCCTCCCCGGTTCCAACTTAATCCGCTTTGGATTAGGCTCAGAGGCCCGGTGGAACGTAAATCATAACGCGGATGCACAGAAAACCGAGGCAGTAGGGGCGGGGGTTCGGTGCCGGTGCACAGAGAGAGAGCAGCTGGATCTCCCCGAGCGCCGGAGTTCGGGCAGAGGCCGTGGCCAAGCTCCCCAGGGCGTCTGGCCCGTTAGATGCATCCTTCCTGCTGTAAGTTAAAATTAAAAGATTGAGGTGCGGGGAGTAGCCGGCCAGGGAGGCGCTGGAGGATTCCTGGGAGGATTAGTCCATTTGTTTGTAGCTTAGGCGGGCAACCAGGGATGCAGCTTTGCAAGAACAAAAAAGAAAGAGGCCTGTTCATCCCCCACAGTGCTTTGCTGCGAGGACCCTATTTGCCTAAGGAAGAAGTTATGGTTGATTTCCCCCTGCCAAAGGAGACCCAGGCATGGGGCCCAGGGGTGATGGAAGAACTGAGAAATGCCTCAGTCCCCAAAAGGCCTCTCCGGGAGAGACGATCGATCTTCCTCCTGCCTTTTGGGTAGGGGTTGTTGCTAGGAGCCGTGCCCGGCTCCTCCCTGAGCCCCCTCCGGTGTTTGCCGGGGATGGAGAAGGCGCCTAGGTCCTCCCAGATGCACCCGATCCCCTCCAAGTCTGATGTGCTAAAGGCACCATACACCCCAGTCTAGGCTCCGACACCTGCCCACGGTCATCCTTCCAGTCCCCCCAGCCTATCCCAGCGAGGTAGATTCCTGGGTCTCATCCAGCCTGGCCGCTCCCGGGGTCTGGGCCGGCTCACTTACCGCACGTCCCGGGCTTGGGCCCCGCGCCGAGGGCTTTTGTTAGCAGCTCGCCGCTCTCCCTTGCACCTCTTCAGTCCCGGTGCCGGCGGGGTCGAGTTGCCGCTGGATGCAGCCGCGATAGTGGCCCCAGCGGGCACCGCAGGCACCGCCAGCGTCTCTCCATGGGGCCCGCACACGCTACCTACACGCGGGAGGGGGAGTGCAACAAGGTTTCCCTAAAATAACGCAGCTCCGCTCCCTTCCCTCTCACTGATTCTTAAAAAAGGAAGCGGTTCCATCGCTTCTGCATCCACCACCGCCTCTCCAACCCGCAAGTACCGCAGGTCTTTCTATGCCCCGGGCGCCTCCTGGTGGACACTCAAGGGTGTTGGTTTGTTCGCTTAGAGGGTGACAGAAGAGAAACTTAAAATACATACGTATATGTAATATATAAAAATATATACTATATAATATTTCTTTCAGTGCTTCAACTGGGTAGAATGAAGGGATAGTTTGGTTTGTTTCTCAAGAGGATAGTGATTAATGGAGTAGAAATATGGCTCCCGATCCAAATTATGAGGTTATTTATAAAGAAAAACTGAGAACATTCAGACGGGTTTGAGGCAGGCATAGGATGTGTGACTAGTGTTTAATGCAACATGTTAGGACTGCCTGGTTCAAGATAATACAAATTAAAACCAGTTAGTGCCATGTACTGAGAATTATTTTGAGACACCTCTTCTTTACCCCCCCCCCCCGCCCCTTTTGAGTGACGGTGGCCCTGGGAGACAGATGGGAGGAGTACTTGAGGGAGGGGTTGGAGGGTGGGTGGGATATAACATTAGAAAGCATGGCGAGCCATGTTGTTAATAGCCTTGACATTGTCAGGCAGTGGGTGGGGGCACAGATCTCTGAAATGGAGAGTAAAGCAATACTCAGAGATAGCTTGGCTCTCGGTGTGAGGAGCAGTTGAGGGTCAAGGATGACTTATAGGTGCAATGAGGTGGCTGGGTATACCACAAACTGAGAGCTTGGATCCAAGAGGGAGGATTAGGTGCTTGGTTTGGAGGGCCAGGGGAGGATGGGTTCCTTTTGGACCACTTGAGCTGGAGGTGTTGGTGCTCAGCTGGTGACTGGGTAAGCTGTGTCAGAGGCCTGGACTGGACCTAGAGCCTCTGGTCACCATATTTGAGGTTCCCCAAACCAACAGAGTGACTGAGATCCCCCAGGGAGGTCAGGTGGAGCAATAGGGAGGTGGGCAGGGCATTGATGGGGTGGCATTGATAAGGGAGAAGGAGCCCCAAAAAAGGGACCAAGAAGGATTGGCGGGAGAGTGTGGGCTCGTGGACACTAATAGTAGAGCACTTCAGAAGGAGGGTGTGCCCTATTGTTAAGGCCGCAGAGGTCCAGAAGGTTTTGCCTGGAATTAAATGCCCACTGAAACTAGTGGTGAGAGTATCTTTGGTGATACCAGCAAAAAATGTGGCAGCATTGTGCTGGGGGCAGATGCCAAACCACAGGAGGCCAAGGTACAATGGAAGGTGAGAAAGAGAGTTACTGACTCTTGACATTTGGATGGCATTTGTTACAGACGGAAGGCTTTGGGATTTTGTACTACTTCCATGTGAATAGGGTCATAGGTGCTGACAGAAGAAGACATGAGACTCCTGGATCAGAAACAAAGGACTTTGTTACCTGTGGTACAGAGGGCAGTATGAGGTTCATGTTTTTGTTGGTTCACCTCGTTCCCCAAGTCCCATGGAGCAATGAAGAGGTGGGCTCAGATAGATTCGGCACATACGGTGGGTATGTGTCACAGCTGAATGACCTTAAGCTTCTTAGTAAACCCTAATCTTTTATTTATGTTTGCTTATTTATATGTATATTTATTTATTGAAAAGATTTTTAGTTATTTATTTTTAGAGAGAGGGTAAGGAAGGGAGAAAGAGAGGAAAACATCAGTGTGTGATTGCCTCTCAAGCGCCCCCTATGGGGGACCTGGCCTGCAACTCAGGCATGTGCCCTGACTGGCAATAGAACCGGTGACCCTTTAGTTTGCAGGCTGGAGCTCAATCCACTGAGCCGCACCAGCCAGGGCTATTTATTTATTTTTATCCTAACCTGAGGACATACTTATTGATTTTAGAGAGAGGGAAAGGGAGAGAGAGGAAGAGAAACATTGATGTGAGTGGTGAACCTGCTTCTTAGGCATGTGCCACTCCCAAGAATCAAACCAGTGACCTTTCAGTTTATGGGATGAGGTTCCGACCAAGTGCTCCACACTGGCCAGTGCAAACCCCAGTCTTTTAAAGGGGACTCCTAGCAAACCTGTTCAACTTTTTCCCCAGAGGAAGGCTTAAGAATCAGACACACTAATCGTTCAAATGCCAGCTCAGGCAGGCTGTGTGTTTTGAGACAAGTTTCTTAGCCCCTCTGAGTTGCAGTTTCCTCAGAAGAGGAGTGCATACTATATAGGTGGAGATATACTGTCTACAGAAAATAGTTACCATCTAGAGAAAATAATTCATTAAATATCTTGTTAGATCCTTTAATGTAACACCCCACTGACAGTTTGAGCTGCTGTAACAAGTTGTCATGCACCGAATGGCTTAAACAACACTTCATTTCTCACAGTTCTGGAGACTGGGAAGTCCAAGGTCAAGGAGCTGGCAGATCTGATGCCTGGTGAAGACTCACTTTCTGATTTTCAGGGGCCATTTTCTTGTTGTACCCTCACATGGAGGAAACCAGAGAGAGAGAGAGAGAGAGAGAGAGAGAGAGAGCACAAACTCTCACCTTTGTTTTTCTTATAAGGGCACTAATACATCACGGGTCCCCACGACCTAATCACCCCCAAGGGCCGCATTTCCAAATACTGCTACACTGGGTTTAGGGTTCCAACACGTGACTAGGAAAGGGGGGTGGGACACAAACATTCAGTCCATAGCACAGTTATTTTCGACCAAAGACCATATACTGTGTAGACATTGTTATCATTTCAGTTCCATCTCATGAGCCTCAACCACCGCCTCAGCTCTGTGCGCTTGTGTTTATTCCCCTTCTTAGCATAATTCTGTTCCCAGAGTAGAGATCATTCACTCCAAAGTTCTAAAGCAGGAGTTGGTGGTAAACTATGACTTGTGGGCCACATCCACTGCCTGTTTTGTAAATCAAGCCTTATTGGAACACAGCCATGCTTACTTGTTTACATATTGTCTGCACTGCTTTTCAGGAAACTGTGGCAGAATTGAATCGTTTTGACAAAGATTGTATATTCCCAAAGCTTAAAATATTTACTATTAGGCTCTTTACAGAAAAACGCTACCAATACCTGTTATAATGACTGATAACAGCTTGTGGCAGTTATCAATTTATTGCCTGGCTCCTCTAGAGTCACTCTTTACTACCTGCTCTGGGATAATGGACTGAATATGCATTTTCTACTTGACAATGAGCACGATGTTAAGATTGGCCAGTAGAGGGAGCTGGAGGGATGTTGCAGGAGAAAGGTGCTTGTCTTTCTGGTTCCTGTGTGCTGTGCTTTTTGCCTTTTCTTGCTACTGCTGCTGCATGACGAGAGGTGCAGGTGTGTGGGGACATCCCGTGGCATCCTGTTCCAACTACGTGACTGGAGCAGTCTCTCGGTGACCTCGCAGCTCAGGTGCGGGCCTGGTGAGCACCTTCCCTAGTGAGCCTCTCTGAGGCAGACACCATGTGCTCTAAGCCCTGTGCCCTGACTGCCTCTCACCAGCCTCACCCCACCCTTGAAGATTATTTCCTGCTTGTCTGGCAACTATAGAGCAACTATGTCCCCAACACAATTCTGCGCTGCCCCTGTGGGCTTCAATCACACCTTCTCCAGTGAGGTCTGAACCCCAATCTTTCTGAAGGGGCTCCCCTTCCAAGTTGTCCTTCCTTGATCTCCCTTGGCCTCAGGGAGCCCTTGCGAGTTCTCTTTATATCTTTATATTTACTCACAGCTTAATGCCTCTTTATATTAAGCTTCTTGTGCTTAAGTTACTATGTGGGTTCTGTCTCCTGATTAGACCCAGAGTAATACAGGGCGTAAAGTGTGCTCATTCCTAATTCTCGCGACTAAAGCCTTCAGAAGGAATTTAGGACACAAACCAGCAGGTAAAGGTAATATGTGATCAAAATAAAGGGTTTTACTTCACATTTTATTGAAGTAGTATATGTTCATCACAGTAAGAAGTTAAAAAGTACAGGAAAAAAAGGAAGGAAAAAAATCACTCAAAGACTGCCAGTGTGGAGTGTAAGTGGGAGGGACTTGTCAGCTGCAGGAGGACAGGCCCATGTCTGTTTCTGCTCACAACTGCTGGGCCTGGCGCATAGTAGGCGCTCTTGCTGAATGCATCAACGAGAGGGAATGGGGTTTAATAAGAGCTACTTTTCCCGCCATATGCACCCTGAAACTGGCTTTGTCACAGTATTTTGAGCCATGAAGCCACTTTGAAGAATCCTCAGAGTTAGGCATTTTATGCAGGTGAAGCTCACGTTTGAGAACTGTCTTGGGGCACAGGAGAAACCAATCTGCAGTAAAACCGGGGAGGTGCGTCAGCAGGGAAATCTGGAGGGACTCTTACGATTAAGGTAATGGGAGTTTTCTCTCACTTCTGTAAGGGCTGCACCCCACCCCATGTTGTGTGGTGCTGGAGAAGTTTCTTCATTCCTGAATATGAACATGCCCTGTGGGTGCTGCCCTGTGGGCATTTGTCTGTGAGACATTTGTGGGTCCGCTAGAAAGAGTGGGCTGCTGCCCAGGAGTCGGACTGGCTCCCAGTTTCTCCGCCTCTCTTACTGGGTCATCGTGGTCCCTGGCATGAAGCCACCTGCCCACTCGGCGCGTTAGGCCCCTTCTGTCTTCAAAAGGGCCCCTCTGAGGTCACAGCTCCTGTTCCCCTCAGGCCTCTTCTCCCACTGTCCAACACACACACACACACACACACACACACACACACACACACACACACACATTCTCTCTCTCTCTCTCTCCCTCCCTCTCTGCTTTTTTTAAATTGGGCAATTCTTTTTTAAAAATTTTTTTTCATTTATTTATTTTTAGAGAGCTGGGAAGAGAGGGAGAAAGGGAGGGAGAGAAACATCAATGTGTGGTTGCTGCTCACATGGCCCCCACTGGGGACCTGGCCTGCAAGCCAGGCACGTGCCCTGACTGGGAGTCGTACTGGCGACCTTTTGGTTTGCAGCCTGCGTTCAATCCACTGAGCCACACCAGCCAGAGCAAAAAACTGGGCAATTCTGACTTCAAACATTGTACACCATTGCCTTCCGTAATGTCTTAGATCAGTCATCCTTATGTTTATATTTGGAGACTCGGAGATAAGTCATATCCCATTACTGGAGATGGTGGCCCCTTTTTTGCATGTTTTTCTGGAGGGTCAGCAATCTGCCACCAGGCTCCTTTTACCCTTCCAAATGTGCCCATCCGTCACACAAGAACAACAACAAACTCGCCGAGGACTTATTGTTAAATGGTACCAAGCTGAGCTAGGGAGTCTGGGAACACTGTGAAGGGTGAGACAGGGTCTTGCCCTGAATGCCAATGGAAGTAAAAATGCCCAAACATTCAAGAAGTTAAATGATAAAAGAACTAAGTCAGTACAAGATTTGATACACAAGATAAAAGAGTGATGACACATGGTGGGATGTGAATAATGCATTACTAATTAATCATCCCTAATTAGTTTGTTACTAATTAATTATTGCTAATTAGTAATGATCAGCTAATGTTGGGTAAGTCCCTCAACCTCTGAGTCTGATTTCCTTTCTTGTTTGTATTAGCCTGCTCAGGCTGCTATCAAAAAATACCACAGGCTGGGTGGCTCAAATGACACAAATTTATTGTCAGAATTCTGGAGGCTAGAAGTCCAAGGTCATGGTGTCCACAGGTTTGGCTTCTTCTGTGGTCTCGCTTTGGCTTGGCAGTGGCTGCCTTCTTGCTGTGTCCTCAGGGGGTCTTCCCTGTGTCTGTGTCTCCTATGTCCCAACCTCCTCTTCTTGTAAGGACACTAGTCATACGGGGCCAGGGCCCGTCCTAACAATCCCACTTTAGCTTAGTTACATCGACAAAGGCCCTCTCTCCAGTATCGCTGCCAAGTACTGGGGGTGACGACCGCAACAGGGGACTTTGGGGGGCGGCAGTGCAGCCCGTAACCCTGATGAAATGAAAACAATGGTTTCTGCCTCTCTTTGCTCAAATACCGGCTGCCTGCCTCCCGTGTGCCGAGCACTGGGACCACACTGGCAGAGCCCCACCGTCACGGTGTCTGCAATGGCAGAGATGGTTATAAATCAGTCACTCAAGTGCTGGGAAGGAGAGGGACTTCTGGGAAGCATCCAATCAGGCAAGAGACAGCCACAGCCTGGACTAAGGCCACAGCAGTGAGCATAGTGGAAACAGAAAAACGTTAAAGATATCCGTGAGAGAGAATCGACAACACGGGTGAGGGGTTAGGTGTGCCATCAAAGACTGGATGTGGTGGTGTGAGAATGGAGGAGGAACAAGCTTTTTTAAAAAGACTTTATTTATTTTTAGAGAGAGAGGAAAGGAGGGAGTGCTCAACCCCAACCAGGGACTGGCCAGTGCGTGCAACCTAGGCATGTCCTCTGACCGGGAACTGAACTGGTGACCCTTCACTTCACAGGTCAATGCCCAACCAACTGAGCCATGCCGATCAGGGCAAAGAGGAACAAGCTCTGAGTGAATATGAGGAGTTCCTTTTTGTACCTGTTTAATGGCCGAGTATATCAGGCATCTAACCCAGTAGTTGAGAACATGAGCTTCTGAGTCCACAAAACTGGATTTGAATCCCAGCTTGTCCATGTCCAGGCTGTGTGATCCTGGGAGAGCCACTGAACCTCTCTGAACTGCCATTTGTTCACTGTAAAATGGTATAGCAATACCTATATCCCTTGTAAGGTTGCTGCTGAGAATTAAATGAGGTAAAATATGTTCAGCACATAGCACAGCTTACCCATGGTGCATAGTAAGCATTAAAAAAAATGGCAGGTCATTGTTATCATTATTACATTTGAATAAAATTGTGAGCAAATCCAAGCTTGCTTTGGTTGATTCGCACAGATCATGTCTGTAACCTGGATTTTAGTTCCTCTCCTCCATTTGGAAACGTTGCCCTCTATTTATTTTACCTTTTATTCCTGGAGATCAAAGGATTTCCCTGGTGCTCAGCTCTTTGATAGAACTGGGTAGAAGGCAGGATTATTTTGTTTACAGAAGGTAAATTTTGAGCTGGCAACTCAATGCTCACTCCACACTCTCACGGCAGGTGGCGCCCTCCTCTGCGCATTGGCCTCTAACGATGGAAACCAGGTCTGAAAACACCAGACCAAATCCCCAGCACCCCGAGGGAATGCCCAATGCACCAGAAGGACAATTTCACAAGGGAACTTCAAGAGGACCTCTTCCTTGTCTTGGCTGTAGGAATTCACTTGTCCCTACATTTCTCTAAGCAGGCCATGCTGTTTCATGCTTCTGTCTTTCTCTCTCTGTACGTGCCATTTGCGGGCAATACTTGTGCCATAGGACTTTGTCTCACTAACTCCTTCTCATCTAGCAAAACTCAGCTCAGATGTCACCTCCTCAGTGAAGCCTTCCCTGACTGGCCTGTTAGTTGGGGTTGGGTGCCTCTCCTCCGTGTTTTCACCACACCCTGAGCATTTCATTTGGATGGAGCTACAATATATGCTTTTAAACATCCTATTATCTAGAGCTCCAAACATAAAAATATAGAGTAAATGATGCAGTAATGTCAATCTCATGGAACTGTAATTTCTGATTTTCTTATCCAGTTCCCCTACTAGATGGTGACCTCTGTGAGGAGTGGACCTGTATTTTATGGCATTTTGTCCACAGCCCCTGTGCCCGACAGATACGCAATAAAGGTTTGTGGAATAAGTGGAAGTATGCTTGGTCCCATTTCTCTATCCATATTCTTCTCCCTCTTTCCTCCTTTTTGGGGAGTTCTCCCCATTTGCACCTCCAGTCTTTGATGAGCAGCTATGGGCACTCCCAGTGGCACTCAGGACGGGGTGTGGCTTGCCACAACACTCTGTGCCACTGAAGTTTGGTGTGGGCTTTGGAACCACTCACAAACGTGTCCAAGTTTCAGCTGTCATAAAATGAACATGACAAATTATTTAATGTCTCTGAGCCTCATTTGCATCATCTGCAAAGATAAAAATTGTTTGCCTCGCAGAGCTGTTGCGAGAATTCAATAAGATGTCCAGTCGCTTGGCCCATAGTAGGTGTGCAACAATGCTCATTTCCTTTCCTGTGGGTTTTATGTTGATTCCAGGAAAATGACTTCATCCGTGGGGAAGAACGGCTGTTGTTCATTATGGAGCTGGAACAATGACAGCACGGGTCTCTGGGAAACACTGGCCCTCCCTGCGGGGCACAGGAAACGGAACATCAGCCTCCCTGCACGCCTGTGCCCTCCGATTCTGGTAACACGGGCCAGACTGGCTGAGGTGAAATGAGAAGGGCTGCAGGGCCCCTGCGCTGTGTCCTTCCGCCTCCCTTTGTCCCTTCTTTCCCCCACTTGTCTGTTCCATTCATTCAGCACTCCACATTCTCGAGTGCCTTCCGCGTGCAGGGTTGGGGCTAGGTGCTGGGGCTCCGTGGTGGGCAGACTCGGCCTCAGCCTCGCAGGGCCTGTGGCGCTTGTGGGCCAGATGGAGGGAGACACAGGTACACACAGCAACCAGGGATGGGGCTATTAATGAAAAGTGTGGGCTATGAGAGGGAATAACGGGGGACTCTAGCCCACTGTTGGCAATGGGAGGGCTTCCCTGAGGAAGTGACCTTGAAGCCAAGATATATAAAGGACAAATGGGAACTAGCAGACCAAGAGCATGAGAAGAAGAGAATCCTTCCATCCTTCCACCCAAGCTCATCTTCTTTCCCCATCAACTCGTGGGGTGCCCCATGTGGGGACCCCACCCAGAGCTCCCTGTCTCACCTCCCAGACGTCCTAGTCCAGCCCCACTGGCCCTCTTCTCAACTGACTGCAGAAGCTAGATAGAGTCCCCTTCTCACCAAGGAAGTCGCCCTGAGATGGCAGCTGAGCCACGGGTCCCTTTCAAGGAGCACTTGCCTTCTCCTCATGGATGCATGCAGAGGAACTGTCTGTAGAAAACGGATTCTAAACATGGAGACGCTCTTGGCCGTGTTTGGGGGAACCACACATGGCTGCTGTCTCCATTCTGCGCACAACCTTCAGCCCCAAGTCCACAGGGCAATCTTCCTTCTCTCCCTAGTCACAGGGTCCATTAGCTTCTCCCTACCAGAGCAACCCAGCGGCAACACCCAGAGCCCGTCCTTCCTGCTTTGGCAGAGGCCAGCGCCTGGGGCGACCCAGGGGACCGAGAGCACTCACAGGTGTTCCCTCACTGGGCAGTGGTGCCCAGCCCAGCCCAGGGCAGAAGTGAACTTGACGTCAGCCCTGGGTGAGGCCAGCCAACAGATGGTCTGGGAGCCTCAGAGGGAAAAGGAGGCTCACCCAGAACACAGCCAGGCTGCATTTACTTCCTCTTCTCGACAAGGCTGGCAGATTAGGGCAATGCTGGCAGTCAGGACAATCACAGGCGAGATCCTGGGTACGCGTTGTGGGTGGGGTGGGGAAGCATGTTCCTGGTGGGACTGTAGCCAGACGGTATCATCTCTGGTGGCAGTGCTGCCCTGCACACTGTGCTGTTCAAGGGTTTACCTGCAACTTGTGTGTACACCGGGTGGCCAAAGATGACATTGACGTGGGAGAGAGATAATAAAAACAATCGTAGTTAGCATTTATATGCCAGGTGTGTGTTACTTGGCTGCACACTTCTTTTTATTTAATGCTCATGGTGACCCCAAGAAGTGGGAATTATTCCTCCTCTGTCCCCAGCAGACAGGAGAGGAAACAGACTTAGAGGGGTTAAAATGCTGAAAGTCCTTCACACAGACAGCAAGTGGTAAGATGGGCTTGGAAAACCATCTAAAGCTGTTCACCAGCACCGACAAACTCTATCCATTCATTCACTCCCTCCTTCACTCCCTCCTTCACTCACTCCCTCCCTCATTCACTCACTCACTCCCTCCCTCATTCACTCACTCACTCCCTCATTCACTCACTCACTCCCTCATTCACTCACTCACTCCCTCATTCACTCACTCACTCCCTCATTCACTCACTCACTCCCTCATTCACTCATTCCCTCATTCATTCACTCACTCCCTCCCTCATTCACTCACTCCCTCCCTCATTCACTCACTCCCTCCCTCATTCACTCACTCCCTCCCTCATTCACTCACTCCCTCCCTCATTCACTCACTCCCTCCCTCATTCACTCACTCCCTCCCTCATTCACTCACTCACTCCCTCATTCACTCATTCATTCACTCCCTCCCTCACTCCTTCACTCACTCCCTCATTCACTCCCTCATTCACTCATTCATTCACTCACTCATTCACTCACTCACTCACTCCCTCATTCATTCACTCACTCCCTCATTCACTCCTTCACTCACTCCCTCATTCACCCATTCACAACCTCATTCATCCATTCATTCATCCATTCACTCATTCATTCACTCCCTTATTTACCCACTCCCTTATTCATCCATTTATTTACTCATTCATTCACTCATTCATTCACTCATTCATTCATTCAATGGATAATTTAATGAGGTCCTTCCACGTTCCAGGAAATGTTTGAAGTAGGGAGATGAGATCCTTCGCTTAAATCCTAGTGAAGGAGAAAACAAGTCGAAAGGATAATTGCACAGGAGTGCTATAAAAAATAAAGTGGGATAATAACATAGGGCCATTTTTGACTGAACGGTCAGGGAAGGTGGTTCTGAGGAAGTGACATCTGTGCAACCAGGAGCCACAGTGGGGGTCAGAGGGGAGGCACCTGGGCAGAAGTGGGCTTGGCACCTTTGAGAAACAGAGTGCTGGTCTTTGATGGACTGTAAGTGAGCCGTGATTCTAGACTGAGTTCTGAGAGCTTCACTGGAGTAAGTGTGAAGTCTCATACTCGGGCTCAGAACAGCAACTGCCTAAACATGGACATGATGGACTTGCTTAAATCAGGCCTGGGGAAGAGAAGCCGTCTCAGTTGACCCAGTGGTTAATGCGATCTTGAGCTGCTCTGATAGAAGTGGGGTCGGGGTGGAGGAGGGGATGACCCTGTCCTCTCTGAGCAGGTCAGACCCCACCTGGAGGTTTGTGTGTGTTCTGGACACTGTGCTTTAAGATGTCAATAGAGAAATTAGATTGTCGCCCTAGGGGACCACCATACCAGCATGGTGAGCAGGACAGGTCAGAGAAGTCATTGTCTTAGGTAGAGAAGATTTAGGGAGGCATGCAAGCTGTCTCCAGGAAAATCTAGGATCGATGGGAAGGAGTTTTAAAGAATAAGATTTTTTTTCCCTGCTGATAAAATGAGTATGTGCAGACATTTTTCTAAAGCAGAAAAAAGTAAGGAAGGAAATATAAGTCACTTTTAATCCTGTTAGCCCGAGGCAACCACTGATGACATTTGGCCGTTTCTACGTTGGGGGCCACCTCTGGGAAGAGACACGGAAAAGTCAGCGCACTTGCCTCTGGGAAGAGCTGGCGGGAGGCTGGCTGTACTTCTCACACGGGTGCACAGTGAGTTTCATGCCGTGTACATGTAATGTAACAGTATAATTTTACATAAATACCGGTAAAGAGTAGGCTCTTTGGACTATATGAGAAATAAAGAGCTCTAGTCATTTGGACTGCTGTGAATGTATAACATACGGTTTTTTTACAAATTAAGCTTATCCATATGCAGGTAAAATGTTTTTGTAAAACTTGCCTGAGCTCTCTCCGTGGAGCAGGCCTCTGTGTTGTTTCAGGGTGGCTCTGGGCACTGTCCGAGCGAGAGCCCCCTTCCCCCACCAGCCTCTTTCCCTTCGCACTTGCCCTGGAGTCAGAAAATGCACGTTCCAGTGTTGGCTCCGCCCCTTACAGCTGCAGACCTTGCGTGAGTTACCTCACTCCTGTAAGGAAGAAGAATCTTGCTTCTCCCTAAGTAAAATAAGGACATGGGGTCACAATTCCTTATTCATAACTGGAAATCCCATAAGTTCTAAAAACTGAGAGTTTTTTTTCCCCTTAAGGTTGGCATAAAAATTGGTTAAGTGACAAAATCTGACCTGAACTGAAATAAAGTCACTTACGGGTTTATGTATTGCATTTAACAAGACAGTTCAAACCTTTCACTACAGAAAAGCGAATGTGTGGGCTACACAGTGCTTGCACCAGACCCCGCATAAGATGCAACATAAGCTCCATATCTCCTTTATAAGATCTGAGGAACTCCAACTTCCAAAACATATCTAGCCCAAAGAGACACACAGTCTCTCTCTGTATATGTATATGTGTATATATGTAAATATATATAAATATAAAACTAAAAGTAGTAGGGCAGAGATTGCTAATTGCTTACCTAATATCTGTTCTTACCATCTTGCTTAATACAGAATCCAGATTGATTTTATTGGGACTAGAAATGTGCCCAGCTAAAATATTCCACTTCGTAGCAAATAAGGGTCGCTAAGAAGATGTAATTGGAAGTGGCTGGGTGGGGCTTCCAGGAAAGCACCCCATCCCCTTCTTACTGCTGGAATGTGGATGTGATGGCTGGAACAGTGGCAGCTATCTTCAGTAGGTTTAAGCCACAGTAGTTACATCTTTTTTAAAGATATCACTGACTCAAGCAATGCTCTAGTAAATTGCCTGAAGACTTAAAAGTGTCATAAAAGCCCATAAGAGCACACAGAAAGATGTGGTACTCACGGAGATGTTCTGATGATGTTACGGACATGCCCAACAGGAAGGAGTGAGCTGACATTCCCTCAGCCTCCATTAGAGCTGGAGTCCTTGCCATGGAAAAGAAGTGCTCAGGAGAGACTTATTGGTGCTCAGCTTTCTAACCAATAATGCCTGTCTTGGGGAGAGAGGGATAAGGCCTCCAGGGTGTGGATATAAGGACCTAGGAGGGCCCTTGGTTCCCTGGAAAATGTGCAGAGAAGGACCAGTCAGTGGTGATGGGCTTTCACCTAATCCTACAGGTCCTGAGAAAGCCAGTCCTATGAGGCTTGGGATGCAATGGAATTGGGGTGAAGGGGGCAGTGGTTGCCGAGAGCATTGGCTCTGAGGGACCCCAGGAAAGACTAGACTGGACATCTGGAGGGCTAGAGTGAGAGGGCTGAGCCTGAGGCAGGCCATAGGACCGCGTGTGGTGGGGGGAAGCCTGAGCGACCCTAGGGGGGTTTCCCAAAGCGAACATTCAGTGCTTCTAGAGAGGCTGCAGAGGACCCGCTGGGAGAGAGCAGGAGGGCCCTTGGGGACTGGAGCTTGGGTGGAGGGGCCTGGAAGACTTGCTGCAGAGACCATAGGCAGCTTGGGCTCCTGAGCTAAATTGTTCGTTGCAAGTCACTGGATTGTTAATTAAGTATATTAGGTTTCCCCTGCAAAACTGCTGTGACCTCCATGAAATTACTAGTTGTTTTTTGGCCGTCTGTGTCATCATTTGTCACAAAAGCCTTGTCTTCTTCCGAGGCGTATTACAGAGCGATATTTTGAATAATCTGTAAAGCTCGGGAACCCAGGGAGCAGTGCTGTGGAAAGAGTGTCTGTTAATATGATCACAAAATATTCAAATGTTCTGTAACCAGTTGAAAAGGTGCATTTTTAGACACCCCTCTTAACTCCAAATTCCATAGCACAACACTAGCACTGACAACTATTTCTGCCTGAGGGTTGGTATCAAAACCGAACGTTCAATGTGTCGGTCACACCTGTCGGCTCCTCGGGGCGGTACACAGCCTTCAAGTGCTGGGTGGAAGGTCCAGAGCGGGAGCAAGTGTGCGCAGGCCCTCCTTTCTTCTCTTCATCTTGCCTCCTTCCTCCATCCCCAGCGCTTCCCAGCTCCGCGGAGATCAAAGCTGCTCCCTAGACCATACAAAGCCATTGCCGGAAAAGCCACATAAACGCGGCAGCTCTCTGCTGACTGGTCTGGGAGTGGTGCCAGGCCAGCGATTTGGGAAGGGAAACCTTCCAAATGCTCGATTAAGCCTCTGGAGCAGATGTTGCCTGTGAGTCACCAGCATGCGGGGGTCTGTGCGGGCAGCAGGCGTGGACTGGGATTTGGGTAGCTCACAAAACTGGTGAACAAAGACTCATAGATGTAAAAGCCCAGGCAGGATCAGCTGTCAGGAGTCTCTGGGGGAGCCTGCTCAGTGCCCAAGAGACTGGAATCACAGTGAGCCATTTCAGATGGGAAGAAAGGGCACAAAACAAGTGTCCCTGCGGACACCTCCCTGACACCTCATCCACACAGTACTCAGTGGATATTCTCCCCTCTCCCACCTTGACACTCAGCCTCCCCATTTTAAGAATGAAAACAACATAATTCCTGAAACTTGCAAAGAAGCCAAGCTTTGAGAAATGGTAGAAATAATGTAGGCACCATATCTGCAAACCACGTTGTTGCACACGGAGGCCAGGGGCTCAGACAGAACTGGTCTTACTGCCTTTGGGAAGAGGTGATTTGAGGGACCAGACAGGTATGCCGGCTGGAGGACCTCTCCCTTCATTGCTTTCTCCCAGGGACTCCTGTCCCCGCCAAGATGCAGAGCAGCCTGTCCACAAGGACCTGTGCAGGGGATGCCTCTGTGTTGATTCTAAAATCAGTGCCACATTCACCCATGGAGTCTTCTGGCTCCTGTTCCCGTATGCCTTCCAGCTGCCTCTGAGAGGCCCACAGATTCTTTACCGAGGCCCATTTGATGCACTGCCTCTCACTACCCAGTGCACGGCGGGCTTCCTGGCTGTGCAACCTGTGTAATTGATTGCACAGGGTTTGGTGCTCTGTCAGAAAGACCCTGCCTTAGTTTAAGCCTCTTGTTCTGTCATTATCTTGAAATTCTTAATAATTTTAATTTTGAGCCCTGGCTAGTGTGGCTCGGTGGATTGAGCACCGGCCTGCAAACCAAAGGGTCGCTGGTTCAATTCCCAGCCAGGGCACATGCCTCAGTTGTGGGCCAGGTCTCTGGAAGGAGATGCATGAGAGGTAACCGCACATTGATGTTTCTCTCCCTCTCTTTCTCCCTCCCTTCCCCTCTAAGAATAAATAAATAAAATCTTAAAAAATAATTTTAATTTTGAAATAGATAATGTTTTGTAAGTGAAATTCAGTGGATCCGTGGGACATGCATGAGATAAGACATCTGGCGACAGCACATGGCTCGGCAGGCGGCAGGAACACAGTGCGGTGGGTCCTGTGGCCCCGCACTGCACACGTGTCTGGGGCAGCTGGGGCTCTACTGGACCCCAGTGTGTCTGGGCCAGACCTGGGCCCCGACTGGTGGCAGTAGCAGCCACAGGAGTGTGGAGGGGCTCTACAGGAGGGGTGGGGGGACCACTTGTGCCCCTGGAGCCCATCCTTGAAATGTGTGTACAAATGACTCTTGGCCTGAGCTTCTGGACAGGAATTGCTAGCTGCGGGCGATAAGCTTTGTCAGTAATTATTACAAAATAAAAGTATGTAAATAGACATTGCAGGAGAGCATATTAAGGAATTATTAAAATTCTCCAAGGTGGCCTGGCCTGTGATGCTCAATTGGTTCAGTGTCATCCCGCAAACCAAAAGGTCACTGGTTCTATTCCCGGTCAGGGCACATGCCAGGGTTGCAGTTTGGTCCCTGGCGGGCATGTATGGAAGGCAGACAATTGATGTTTCTCTCCCTCTCTTTCTCCCTCCATTCCCCTCTCTCTAAAATCAAAAATAAAAGTACAATTAAAAAAATATTCAGAATCTTCAGTTTTAAAAATGGCTGTGAAATTGCAAAGCAAATATTCACAGGCTTAGAAAGAGAAATTAGATTGGAAGGTTGCTGTATTCAATGGAAAAGAACACTACATTCATATGAAGTGTTGGATAAACCAATCAACAAGCAAAACAACTTCAAAATTAATTTTTTTCTTATAATTGAAGATACAATGAAAGAATGCATGAATAGGTATTTGAAATTATACTCAAAAGTTGAAAGCACTTTCAGTTTTTTGTATGATTTCCACAAGGGAATGTCAGAGGAAACATTAAAAGTCTATTGTGTAAACTTAGATTTAAAATCAAATTCGGACTTTCGTGTGGAACTGATATGTATGAAGACTTAACTCTGCTTAGAAAGATTGTTCCATGAGACTCAGCATCTCTAAGTACACAAAAATTTGTGCGTGAAGTAACTGGTCAGAATGTGTTCCAGCGCTGGCTGTCACAGCCCGTGAAATAGCTTCAGTAACAGTTGTCTCAGCAAAAACTTCTTCAAAATTAAAAATTATTACTATTATTATTTTCAAAGTATTCTTTTCTTAAAGATTTTATTGTTTTTAGAGAAAGGGGAAGGGAGGAAGAGAGAGTGAGAAACATCGATGTGAGAGAGAAACATCGATTGGTTGCCTCTTGTTCCTGCCCAAACTGGGGACTGAATCTGCAACCCAGGCATGTGCCCTGATCAGGAATCGAACTGGTGACCCTTTGCTTTGCCATATGATGCCCAACCGACTGAGCCACACCGGGCAGAGCCAAAATTTAAAATTATTGAAAATCATTTGCAGTCTTGTATTTGCCAAAGAGCAGGTAACATCTCACGTAGCATTTCACTTACCATTCTCAATTATACTCATTGAAAATAAAGTTGCTAAAATATAATTTTTTAAATTATAAATTTTGATCACTTAATAAATGAATTTGCAGAAAAGCAAGCCAGAAAATTTCTATGATCAGTCAAGATCTAACATTAACAAAGTATTACTACATACATTTATAAAATATGACACCAAAATACTCTTTTACTATTTGTGAGTTTTTGTTACTCATGTATCACTATTACTCTTATAACCTTTTAAAGTAATAAAATATTTCTAAAGGCAAAAGCTTTGTCTTCTAGGACCTTGAGCTGCCCCTTTTTGCTACTCTTTGAACAGAGGATTTTTATTTTGCTTTGGGCCCCACAGATTACGTGCTCTGCCCTGCCTCAGTTCCTGGAAGGCTCTCTAGATTCTAGCAAAGCCCATAGACACATAAACTCGTATTTTGAGTTCCTCTAGACGCCAGAGCAGTGGTTCTCAACTGAGGCTAATTTTGTCCTTCCTCCAGGAGACATGTGGCAGTATCTGTAGACATTGTGTGTTATCACAACCAGGGGACTGCTATGGGCATCTAGTGGGTAGAAGCCAGGACATCCTACAGCGCACAACAAGGAATTATCTGGTTCGAAGTACCAATAGTGCTGCAGTTGAAAACCCCTGATTTAGAGTCTCCAGTTGTGGTTTTGGGCTAGCAGAGCATCGTCCCTGGTTTGAAATGCAGACTCTCAGTCTCCGGCCCAAACCCTCTCAATCAGAATGTGCATTTTAAAGACCCCCAGGTGATGGGTGCACACATAAAAGTTTGAGGGGCGCTGAGCTAGGAGATGTGAGTCTCTAATGGTATACTTTAGACCCATGGGAGGGGGTCCTTCTCTGACTCTTCATTCATGCCCACCATACAGGGACCCCGAGGACCATGCTGTTCCTGCCACTTTTCTCACGCTTCTCGTTCATCTCCCGATCTTCGCCCGTCTCCAAACCACCCCCCATCCTGATGCCCTGCCCCACCTCTGCCATGTGACAGGCAGGCCCAGTTGCAAGGACGCTGTGAGTAGCCTTTGGTTTTGAACTTGTGAAGTAAGTATGCAGAGAAAAGACACCAGGCTGGTCTCAGGCCTGGAAATGTCAAAGCCCTGGTCTAACTCCCAGCGGGTCCCAGGCCTCCCTCTGTTGTCCTGGGTCTGACGACTCGGTGCTGTGCCTCCACACATCAGGGACAGGCCCTCTAACATTGCCACTGTTTTTGGAGCACAGCCTTTGAGCATGCTGTTTCTTTCCCAGTGACCCTTCCCACTTGAACTGCCTCTGGCTGAGCCTCCAGGACTTACTTTTCTGCCCCATTGGAAGCTTTTGGTTTTCCTCAAGGCCCCCATAACTAATAGCAGACCGGTCTGTGGCAGTGGCCGCAAATTCCAGGAGGGAAAGAAACTGAAGGTGGGATGGGGGCCCTGGCAAATGCAGGGTTCCTGACCCTATAAACAAGTGCAGGCCCAGTGTTTACACCACTTTGGATTTTTATTTTTTATTTTTATTTTTTGGCTTCATGTCTAATTTTTATTGTGAAATGTAAAACTCTTGTGAATTAGGGTACAGTTGAGATGCAATATTATATTAGTCTCAGGTGTAGAGATAGTGAGATTTCACATTTATATACCTTAGAAAGTGATCACAATAAAAAATCCACTGTCCATCTGTCATCGTACAAAGTCATTGTGATAACATTAAACCCCCCTCTGTGTACTTTACATCCCCATGACTTATTTATAAGTTTGTACCTCCTAACCCCCTTAACCTTTTTGCCCAAACCCCCACCGTCCAACCTATTGTCAGTTGTCAATTTTTCTGGGTCTATGGGTTGGTTTGTTTTATTTGTTCATTTCTTTTTTTAGATTCCACACGTAGGTGAAATGGTACAGTATTTGTCTTTTTCTGACTTAATTGCACTTAGCATAATTCCCTCTAGGTCTATCCATGTTGTTGCAGATGGCAAGAGCTATTTCTTTTTCATGGCTGTGTACTATTCCAGTGCATATGTGCGCATGTGTGCACACACATCCACTTCTTCTTTGTCCATTCATCTAGTGATGAACACCTAGATTGCTTCAGTAATTTGGTTATTGTAAATAATGCTGCAGTGAACACAAAGGCGCATATATCTTTTTGAATTGTTTCATTTTCTTCAGATAAACCCCCAAAAGTGGAATTGTTGGGTCCTTCTTTGTCTCTTGTTGTATAGCCTTTGTTTTAAAGTTTCTTTGTCTGATATAAGTATTGCTATCCCAGCTTCTCTCTTTTTCATTTTCACAAAATATCTTTTCTGTCCCTTATTTTCCATCTCCATGTGTCTTTCAATCTGGAATTTTATGTAGGCAGTATACATAGGGTCTTTTTTTTTTTTTAAATCCATTGGGTCACCTGATGTTTTTTCAATGGTGCACTTAGTCAACTTCCATGTAAAGTAATTATTGATAGGTATGTGCTTATTGCCATTTTAATTGGTTTTATGCTAGATTTATAAAGGGCTGCTCTGCTATCTTTGCTATGTTTGCCTTTACCAATGAGATATTTTTTCAAATATTTTCTTATTTCTAGTTTTGGCCTTTTCTTTTCCACTTAAATAATTCCCTTTAACATTTCTTGAAACACTGGTTTAGTGGTGATGAGCTCCTTAAACTTTTGCTTGTCTGAGAAAATCTTGATCTCTCCTTCAGTTCTGAAGGATAACGTTGCTGGGTGGAGTATTCTTGGTTGTAGTTCTTTTTTCTTTCATCGGGTCAAATATATCATGCCACTTCCTTCTGGCCTGCAGAGTTGCTGTTGAAAAGTCAGCTGAAAGTCTTCTGGGCATACCCTTGCATGTAACTAGTTGTTTTTCTCTTTTTTAAAGAGCTGCTTTTAAAATGCTCTCTTTAACTTTTAACAACTTAGTTATAATGTGCCTTGGTGTGGGTCTCTTTGGGTTCATCTTGTGTTGGGACTCTCTATGCTTCCTGGACTTGGATGTCTGTTTTCTTTGCCAAGTTAGGAAAGTTTTCAGCCATTATTTCTTCAATAGGTTTTCCATCCCTTTCTCTCTCTTTTCTCCTTGTGAGACTCTTAGGATTCTAATGTTAGTACAGTTGATTTTGTACCAAAGGTCCCTTATGCTATCTTCATTCTTTTTAGCTCTTTTTTCTTTTTGATTTTCCAGTTGGGTGACTTCCACTATCCTGCTTTCCCAATGGCTGATCCATTCTTCTGTGTCACCTGATTTGCTGTTGATTCCCTCCAGTGTGTTTTTCATTTCAGCTGCTATATTCTTCAGTTCTGATAGGTCCTTTTTTAGAATTTTTATGTCTTTGTTCCAGTTGTTGAAGTTCTTACTGAGTTTATTCATTTGCCTAGAGAGTTGAATGAGCTTCTTTATGACGGTTACATTGAACTCTTCACCTAGTAGACAGCTTGCCTCAGTTTCCTTTAGTTCTTTTTCTGGGGTTTTGTCCTGTTGTTTTTTGTTTGCTTGTTTGTTTGTTTTGAACATACTCTTTTCTATCCTCATTTTGCCTGTTTGTTTCTATGTATTGTGTTAGGTAGGTAATCAAAATCTCCTGGTCTTGAAAAAGTGGCCCTATTTTCTTGTGGGACCCTTATTTAGAAGATGTCCCCCTTGTCACCAGAGCCAGGTGCTCTAGAGGGTGGACTAGTGCAGCCTCCTGTTGTGGCTGGGCCACAATTTCTGTGGACACACTAGCAGGCAAGGCTGGTCTCTGGCCTGCTGGCTGTGAGGCCCGGCCACAACTGTTGCAGGCTCACTGGTGGGCAGGGAGGGCCTTCGATGCAGCTGGCTGCAAAGCCCACCCCCCTGTTGCAGACACACTGCGTGTGCTGGTGCCGAGTGATGCCACCCACTGGGTGTGGCAGGGCAGGAGGTGCTTCGGAGGGGTGCTACTGTGGGTAGGTCCTCAGGCAAATGCCAGGGTGGGGTGAAGAGTGTTAGCAAAGTTAATGGGCAGTGTCAGATATGGCGCCTGCCAGTGTCAGACCAGCTATTTTAAAGAAAGGCAAAAACATGGTGCCCACCAGCCCCTCTGGCACACGAGCAAGTTCCAACAGACCCTTGTCCCTCCAGCACACACCCTAAATTTAGTCAGTGTGTCACCTCCACATATGGCCTGGGTGCTTTTCAAACTGCTGCCTCCGTGCCAGAACTCTGAAAGAGCACAGCCCGGGCTCCCCACAACCCTTTGGCTCTCCCAGACGTAAGCCTTGCTGGCTTTCAAAGCCAGGTGTTGTGAGAGCTCCACTTTCTGGTTCAGGTCCGTCAGGCTGGGGCTCAGACCCTTCGTTGTTTGGGGATGACCTCAGGGTTGTGATAACCCTCCCACTCGTGAGTCACTGCAAGAGGAGTGGGCAGTAGGGTTAGGTCCTGATATGGCTTAGTCTCTGCCCCTGCTGCCTGTGTCAATGCGGCTTTTACTTGATGTCTGTAGTTGTGGGAAATCTGTCCTGTTAGTCTCCAGGCCATTCTCAGAGATAGTTGTTTAATATGTAGGTGCAGTTTTGGTGTCAGTGACAGGAGATGAGCTCGGGATCTTCCTACTCCACCATTTGAACTTGAAGCTAGGAGCCTTGCTCTCGGATGCCAATTTAGCTTGTCTGTGAAAAGTGGTTCCCTGTGGTTGGTGCAGTGCCCCTGCAAGAAACGTGCCTCCAGATGGGGTCACCTGAGTCACTGTCCCCACTCCTGTGCATGGGTCTTGCTTCCACCAAAGCTTTGGATTTTTAAAGAGAAGCAGAAAGTCTGGGTTTTTAATGTGAAATTCTGATTTTCAAATACTGGCAGCTAAATGAAAAATTAAAACAAACAAACCACAAGGCAGACCAAACCCCTCTGCAGACAGGCTTCATATTCGCTGCTGCTGGGCTGGGTACACACATCATGTGGTATTGCCATTATTTGTGGATGTCTCTGTCTTCCCACTCAGCCTGGTGGCAACTCGAGGGTGGGGCCTAGGACAGAGCAGTCCTCAGCACATACCTCATGAGTGAATAAGTGAATGAGTGAATGAATGAGTTTATGACACTACTACTTGTAAACTCTGGCTAACCAGTGGGTTTAAAGCCATGGTTTGTAATTGGCAGTGTCATCCTGTAGGGGTTGTTTGGACACTTGTAGGGGTGTTTTTGGTTGTCGACTGAAGGCACCCTTGGCATTTAGTGGGTGGGGGGGGTCAGGGTGAATAAAAGTATTGTCAAACATCTATTTTGTGCTTATTGTGTGCCAGCCTCTGTTCCCCGTACTTAATTGAAATTAACTCATTTAATCTCTTTTTAAACATGTTTTGATTGATTTTAGAGAAAGACAGAGGAAGGGGAACAGAGAGAGGGGGAGAGAGAGAAAAAGAAACACCAATTCATTGTTCCACTTATTTATGCACTCATTGGTTGATTCTTGAATGTGCCCTGATCGGGATTGAACTGGAAACCTTGGTGTATCAAGATGATGCTCTAACCAAATGAGCTGCCCAGCCAGGGCCATTTAATCCTTACAACAGCCTTATAAGGTAGATACTGTCATTATCCCCATTTCAGAGAAAGTATTGTTGGGGGTGGGGGGTGGCGCTAGGGACAGGACAGCCCCACACGGCAAGGAACCGTCTTGTGATCGTGTGTTCCACGGGCTCTTGTGTGCCCTACTGGCTATTTACGTAGAGAAAAACACCTGTTGGTGGTGAGATCAGAAATATGACTATCATGTAAACTGCAGGAAGAGTGTGCTTTATTTTTCAGCACTCTCCCAAGAGATCACCATTTCAGAAAGAACACACAATAGACAGCAACGTCGCTCAGGGCATCTGAGGCAGGACGATCTCGCATGTACAGCCGTCTGCACTTACAGTTAGGGATTCTAAGTGCAAGCATTGGGTCGATTAATTTTTTTCAAAGTAAACTCTTTATTGAATAACTACATACTTCAGAAAAGTGAGTCATGCCCTGGCCTCTGTGGTTCAGTTGGTTGGAACCTTGTCCCATGACCGGAAGATTGTGGCTTCTCTGTCACATTGAGGTCTCTCTCTCTCCCTTCCTCTTTCTCTAAAAAGCAATGAAAAAACATCCTCGGGGGAGGATAAAAAAAGTTTTTTAAAGTGAGTCATAAGTATTGACCTCTATGAACTTCTGCAAAGTGAACACACCCCTGTGTGACCAGCACTCAGATGAAGAAACAGAACATTCTCAGCACTGGCCAGTCCTCTCATGTTCCCTTCTGGTCACAGTTCCTCCGAGGGGTGACTGCCACCCTTACTGCCACTTCTGACATGACATGACATCAACACCTTACATTAACTCTGCCGATGTGTTTGAACTTTATAGACATGGAATCATGTAGTACGTATTTGTTTGTTTTTTGGTCTGGCTTCTTTCAGTCAAGATTATATCGTGAGATTCATCCATGCTGTTGTGTGAACTGGCTGCATCCTTGGGCAAAGGGCGGGGAGGAAAAGCAGGTAATCAGGTTGGAGGGGGCACCTAGGCAGTTATGAAGACACAGCAGGTAGACACTCTTCTTTGCCACCTTGGCTTATCCTTGAGTGTAAAATGGAGCCCATACTTTTACGCAGCTTACCTGATCTGTGTCAGAAATAAACACGCCATCAAAGCCTTGTCAGGACTTCAGGAAAAGCAGAAGGGGCTGGATCACCTTCTCACACACACGTGCTGACTGGGCACCTTCAGGTGCACATCTTCCAGGGCTGGGCTCAGAATTGGGGTGTGCAGGGAATCATCGTTGCTGCTCTGGCCAGCCCTGCTCTGAGCTCTGACTTCTGCAAAGCCCCCTCAGACCAGTGGCCAATGGGGACGGGGACACCAAGCCTGGCTCTCATAGGTTCCTGACATGTCAGAGGAGGGATGCCCCGGTGATGGCTCAGGCCACACATCCAGACAACTGCCTGAGCTCAGGCTCTTCCTCCCAGAGTGGGAAACGCCCCTCAGTTGTGCTGGCCCAGCCCTGCTGGTCCACCCATCTTGGACTCTGACTTTCTGAGGTAACATGTCTTGAATACTTCCACCTCCCCTGGGGACAACCAGGTTTACTTGTTTACTTCCTTAGGACCTTGGAGGCTGCCCAAGGAATCTCGAATCAAAACAAGGGAAACCTCACGCTGACTCCTGTCTGAGCTCAGACAAGCCAGTCATCTGCTTGGTGCCTCAACTTCCTTATAGGTAAAATTGGGGAATAACAATGTCTTATTTTATGGGGATGTTGTGCAGATAAAATGAGCTGGCATACAAGAAAGCCCTTTTTAAAGGATCAAGAGATATGTAAAGACAATGTAGGTCATTATTTGCTATTTTTATTGGAGGGAGGAGGGACCATATATTTATTTGAAAAAAAAATGTGACTTTTGGAACAAACAAGAATGAATTCTGGTTTTGCAAAAACATACATGCCATACAGCTCTTGATGTCATAAAAATCTCTCCGAGCCTGTTTCTTCATGTGTAAAATGGTGTCAATGGTATTTAAGTTGGAGGATTGTTGTCAAAATTAGTTGTGAATAATAGAGTGAAGAAATAAAATGGAGTCACTACAGTCACTCTGCCAAATACTAAATCAGGTCGATTGAGACATGAGGAAATTACTCTGTTCTCATTTTTTTTAACTAGCCTGGCAACTTAATCTTTTGAACTTTCCAGTCGTTTCAATGCCTGGATATATACTAAACCTTCAGATAACCCTCTGATTCCCTCCTGAAGGACTAAATAAAAAATGTGCACGTATCTAGATCACCTGACATCCATTATCTAGACCACAGGTCATCTAGAGGATTACCATCGCAGATCAATCCAGAGGCTAAGAATGCAGAACTGATTCTTCTCAAGAATGTATTTTTTACCATAAGAACTCTTAGTTTGCCCTACCCAGCGGGCTCTGTTGGTTGGAACATTGTTCCATACACAAAAAATCTGTGGGTTCAATCCCCTGTCGGGGTGCGTACGGGAGGCAACCAATGGATGTGTCTCTCTCACATCAAGGTTTCTCTGTCTTATGTTCCCTCTCTCTAAAATCAATACACATATCCTTTGCTGAAGGTTTTAAAAAAAGAACTCTTAGCTTTTCTTTCTTCTTTGGAACACTCTGGGTATGGCCTAATTGTGTTTCAGGTTTACAAACTCTAAGACTTTTGAATAAATATTAATCATTTATTTCTAGCCAAAGCCTACAGACACTTTCTGAGTTCGTTTGACGGTGGTTGCATGTATAAAAGTCCATACCTAGTACCTGGCACACAGTAGGTTCTTAATAATAGGTGCTGTCATCATTCCTGTTGTTATAATTAATGATAGCAACAGAGGTACGATATACTAATTCTGAACCTTTTCTCTCCTTCACTTTCAGGGAGCCAAGCTCCTCTTTCCTGGTCTCTAAGTGGTACAGGCACAAGGGCCTATCTACTAGATTCCTGGGAGGGAGAGAAGGAATATGGTGTCCTCTTATATACCCCGTCAATGACCAACTTATCCCAATTTGCCCAGGACTGTCCTGGTTTCAGCACTGAAGTCCTAGTCCCTTGAACTCCCTTAGTCCCAGGCAAACTGGGATGACTGACTTCTCCACAAGTTGTGGGTTTAAGTGCTGACTCTGGCACTGATTACCAAGTAGGAAGGTGTCAACATTTACTGAGCACCTGTGAGACAGGCACTGTTCAAGGCCCTGGGGCACAAAGATAAAAAATCACAATCATCACCATCAAGGGGCCACAAGCCCTGTAAATCTATCAGGGGAAGACATCTCCTAGGATCACGGTGCGTTCACCCGTAATTGCTGTAGCCACAGTGTGCAAACTACTCATACTGCAGGTGCTGGAAAACAGCTGCAGGAGCAAGACTCTGGATGGGAAATAAAGTTAGGAGTGTGGAGGGATTCTAGCTAGGCCTCTGCCTGTCTTAGCTCTTAACTTCAGTTTTTTCAACCTTGAGACTCGTCGTGTGCGTTTAGTGTGCTGAGGAATCACTTCGGAATGTTTATTAAAACAGATTCCCAAATCTGGCCCAAGTTTTATTTAATCAAAATGAGTTGGAGGTGAGACCCCCAAATCTGCACTTTTACACCCACCCCTTCCGAGCAATTTTGACGTCTGCAGTCTATGTGTCATACTTTGGGAAGTACTGCTTAAACAATGATCTGTCTCAGCAGTAAGTCTGGCAAGTGATTTAAAAGCTAGTAAGGCAATAAGCAAGGAAGTACCTTGTGAGTCTGAAAGCAGACGAATTCTTTGCAAATAATAGTAATCCAAATAATCCAAATAATATCTAAAAAATTTAGTAATAATAGTAAAAGAATTGGAGGACGCACTGCAATTGCTACAGTCCGAGCCTATACCACCGCCCAGTCCACTCCAGCGCAGCAGTAGGCGTGACTGTCTCTTTAAGGCCCTCCCATCACCCCCACCCCGCTCACCTTTTTCCCGGGCCGGCGGCGCCTGCGTGCTGGCGGCTGTCGAACGCTGGAGCCTCCCAGCGGGGCGGTCGCGGCGGCGGGAAGGCGGTGCTTGTTGCGTACGCGCCTGGCTCCGCCCCTCCCCACTTCCTCCCCCCGCCCCTCCGGTTCAGCCCCCGCCCGCACGGTACAGCTGGGCCAGTGACGGGAGCTGCTGCTGCCGCCGCCGCCGCCGCCGCCGTGTTCCTTTCTCCACAGCCGGCGACAGCCTCGCGCCCTGGCTCCCGCCTTCTCCTCCCGCAGCGCGGTCTAGTTCCAGCCGGACAAGGGCACGCGGGGCTCGCGGGGTCTCGCCTACACTCGAGAGAGCTGCGGCCGCGCGCAGGCAGTAGAGCAGTTCCCGGCGCCGCGGAAGCTGCGAGCGCCCCCCTCCAAGAGGTCCCTGCACCGTTCCTCCGGTAAGTTGTCACCGTGGCCGGGGAGCGGCGGGGTCCGGCATTGTGTCACTGGTGCTCCCGGTCGGCTGTCAGCGGCTCGGGGTCGGCGCGCACCGCCCGGGAGGGCCTCTGGGGAGCCCCGGCCCGCCGCCCGGCGTCAGCTGCTCTGCGCTGTCTCGCTGTCACCCGGCGTGGGCCGGTCGGGCCCGGTGCCCGGAGAGCGGCGGGGTAGACTGTGCCGAGGCCGCGAGGAGAACCGGACGACCGGTTTGCGGCCGGGAGCGTGGTGGCCGGGATCGGGGCACGCTGCCCTGGCCTCGCCCGGCGTGCAGGGTCGCGCTTGCTGCCTGGGAGTTCAGGGTGGAGACCACAGTTGGCGGATCGCCGGGAAGGAGGTAGGCTGAGGCCCTTTCTTTTATCACTATTATTTTCCCCGCCAGCGGACTAAAGCTGCGGGTCCCGCGCGTGGGCAGGTTTTGTTTAGCGACGGTGGATTTCCTGAGCAAACCTTGTAGTTCGTGTTCGTGAGCTTCGGAGCTTTCTGCAGCACCCGCGTCCCGTCTGGTCTTTAATCTAAAAACTTCTCTTATTATCCCGGCTGAGACTTACCGAAACCATTTCCTGTTTACATATGCAGACTTTCTTTTTTTACTCCTGCTTTTTAGAGACTCCAAATATTAGTGTAGGTTTGACCCTCCGGTAGGATTGTGGCTGTGGGGCTGCTGAAGAGGAAAAAGTTACCTGTGTGGAGATGGAGGGGGGGGAGGTGGTTTGGGGGGCCGTAAGACCCAGTAGGAAAGAGGCGTTCAAGTCAGGTCTCTGGCCTAATGCTGTTGTTCCCATAGAATGTTCTCTTGGTGACAGGCGGCTCGTTGGGCTTTGTTGCTCCTGCTAACAGGGCTTGCGTGTGCTTTGTACAAAGGTGCACACAAAATTAAACCGTAGGTATTTACTCCATTTTTAAATCTACAGAGGTGGGAAGTGGGTCTTTCCATCCTTCACAGTATAATTCATTTCTTGATCTTTTCATTCTTCTGGTTTCATATGTGTGTATGAATGATGTACACACGCACACACACGCACACACTCTTTTTCTGTTTTGGGAATTCCACCCCAAATTGTCACCATCTAGTGGAGGCTAGTAGAGACATGTGCTTGGCCTTGAGTTCTGAATTTTATGGGCTTTGCATTTTTAGCTAGATGCATAGTCAACCAGAAGTGAGACTTCCAGGGTTTGGGAGGGGGTGTCTACCTCCACCTCAGTAAAGGAGGTATTTAATAAAGCAACTATAGTAGCAGGAATAGGGGAAAGTTCTTGAGGATTTACCGTGTATCAAGTCTTGTGCCAAGGACTTGATCTCATTTAATCAACAGCCTTTTTTTGGTAGATATTACTATTCCCATTTTTTAAAATTGAGACCAAAGCCAAACAAATAACTTGCCCAAGGTCACAGAGATTGCGCGTGGTGGAGCCCACACTGTTAACTACTGTGTTCTACTGTTCGTAGTTTGCTTATCTTTTGGTAAAAGTGGAGTCACACGGGGTGTCCAACCCACTGCCTGTGAGCTGCATGAGGCTCAGGAGGGCTATGAATGAGGCCCAACACAAAATCGTAAACTTAGTTGAAACATTATGGCCCTGGCTGGCGTAGCTCAGTGGATTGAGTGCAGGCTATGAACCAAAGCATCGCAGGTTCTATTCCCAGTCAGGGCACATGCCTCGGTTGCAGGCCATGGCCCCCAGCAACTGCACATGGATGTTTCTCTCTCTCTCTCTCTCTCTCCCTTCCCTCTCTAAAAATAAATTAAAATTAAAAAACATTATGAGATTTTTTTGTAATTACATGTCTCAGTATATTTAATGTATGGCCCCAGACAACTCTTCTTCTTCCAGTGTGGCCCAGAGATGCCAAGAGGTTGGGCACCCCTGCAAATCTACAGTCTTTCCAAAAGCACTACTGAGCACCCTTAACTCTTCCATCAAGATGCACATTTCGGTGTGTTTGCAGTACATTTGTTTGTTCATTAATTCATTCTTTTTTCAAAAATTTAACTTTTTAGAGAGGGGGAAGGGAGGAAGGGAGAGAGACATCGATGTGAGAAACATCAGTTGGTTGCCTGGACCTGGGAGGACCTGGGACTGAACCCGCAACTCAGGCATGTGCCCTGACTGGGAATCAAACCCTTGACCTTTCAGTTTGCGGGACCTACGCCCAACCAAGTGAGCCACACCGGCTGGGGCTCATTCTTTCTTTCATTCAGTACTCACAAATATTTATGTGATACAGAATGTATGTCAGGCGCTGTGGTAGGTATTGGGGATACTGAGTAACTAAGAGTCCAGCCATGCCCTCATGGAGTTCACAGTATTTAAGTAAATTTTGTTTTTGTTTATGTTGTTAATATTATTGTTGGCCATTTGCTGCTTAAGGAACCTTAGCCCAGTGAGTTAACTAGAGGCCTGATAGATAGGACTTCCTGTCTACACAGCCACTTTCTGAATGCTATAGTAGAAATGGGATGTGAAACAAATCCTCGCCTACAGCTAGCTAGACTGTGGCAGGTCCCTGGGTGCTCAGAGTAGGGCCTTACCCCCACTTCTGGCCTTAAGTGTTTGAATCCTGAGAGCAAACTCACTGTCAAATGATAGAGTTCAACTTATTTGCAGAGGTATGCCTTTCCCAAGCCCAGAACTTGGGTTGGCAGAAGAGGAGGGGTAGAATAAGGTGTTACGGGTGCAGGCCGGCAGATTGAAGAGACCTCAGCACTATGGTTTCCTGGCAGGTCTCCATCTCGTGGTGATTAAACGTGCGCTCTTATGTAATGGTGCATCTCCTGGCAGTGGTTTTCCTTCTTTCCTGTTGCTGGGGCAGCGATTCCTACAGCTGTCTCCCCCCTCCATACACATATGTGGCCTCTTAAAAGTAAGAACTTGTTTCAGGTTTATTGCTAGTACACACTGTTTCACTCTCTCTATGCTTTTCTGTCTCCCAGGTAAAAACCTGCCTTATGTTTTAGATCTTTCCTTGTGCTCTTTTTCCATATTCTTAGCTCTTCTGACAACCAGGTGTCTATTGGTGTCTGTTAGGGGGCTCAGAGAATTACAGTATCTTTAAAAAAAATGACTGGACCACATAATCTTCCTCATTTCCTTACCCAAACAAGTGAATTGGGGGGAAGGTCTTTAGCAGAGCCCCTTGCAGGCAGAGAATGAAGATCAGAGAGCACCTGTGCTTGTCTTTTTCTCTCTAGCTCCCTTGGTACCAAGGGACCATTCACGGAGAGGCAGCAGGGTTACAATGCCTTCTCATAGATCTGAAATGCTTACTTGGAGGCCCGCATTTCAGCAGCTTCATTGGGCCAGGTTGCGTAGTTGCCATGCATGAAGCATTTTACTGAGCTCCTGAACTGACAAGTGACCTCCAGTTGAAGCTGACAGGCAGCATTCATTTTCCCTATTCCATCTCCCTGGGCAGTCGGGAGGACTTGTTTAGGGGGTATTCCATCAAGCAGTAGGAGAAAGATGAGAGGGAACAAATAAGAAGCCAAGTGCCTTTTTTTCTTTAACTTTGAAAGCAAATATTTTTCTGGTACAGACTTGAATGGTGAGGGTTAAGATACTTGGTTTAAGGGTAAGCAGTGGGGCAAATGCATATGTGATAGTAGAGACTCTTTCCCCCAGTTTCTCCTCAAGATGGCTTTGGTCTAGGGGTCACCCACATATTCCACTGTAGGGAGATTTCATTTAATAGAATGGTTTTAAAAAATTAATATTCTTAAGTTAGGTTGCCACATTGCAGGGAACTGGGAAACTAGAGCAGTGAGAAACAATGCCTGTCATGTAGGAGGGCTGTTTTCTCATGGGCGGCAGTGAAGGATGTTGTTTGAGGTTGGGACTGAGGGGTTTGTGATGTTCATTTGAAGCTGCTGACAGCTGTGAATCTGAGACCAGTGAAACAATTTCAGGACGTCATTGGGGCTACTGTCTTTGAGCATCAGGATTGTTCACTCCTACCTTGAATTGGGTTCAAGGCAACACGAGCCTTTGCTCCCTAGGATGATGGTAAGTTTGTATCTCTGTGATTGTTTTTATCTGCAAAAGTAGAGGTGCCGGGGAAAGAGTTACACCTCTTATGAGCCTTAAGTTTTTGCACAGAGCCTGTGAGGCACCTGTGGATGTTCCCTTTTCTTGTGCTAATGTGTTTCTGTGGTGGTGTCCTTTTTCTTTCCCTTTTAGTCCTTTGGCCTAGAAGCCAGCGGGGCTCCTCTGTTTGTTTGGTCATCCTCGGTTCTTGCCTGAATGTGGAAGTCTCCACTCTGCTGGTAGACCTTGCGGTGGCACCCAGCTGATTCTCTTCAGCCAGGAAAGGCCACCTGTGCTGTTGTTGGGGCGGGGGGCGGGGGACAATTGAGTCCCTGTGAAGGTATTGGTATAGCAACAGCAGAAAATGCAATGGCAGCGGAAACTAAATGAGTTTCAAAGAGTCTGGTGTTGCCTGTGATGTCTTCTCTCACCCTGGCTCTTAATCTCAAAAGAGGAAAATAGCTACCCTCGAAATCTGAAGGCTGCATGCCAAGAATGAGAAACAGGATATTATTGAAGCATTTTTCTCAAGCAGAAACAGATGTACTTCCCTGTTACTGTCGCCAGTGTTAGTAGATCCTTAAAATTACCTGATAGGTGTGTGCCCTTAGATGTACCACCACCTCCCACATACATATACCAGTGTTGTATTTCTTTTTGGCAGGGCCTGTTTCCTTGACTTGGGAGAAGTTAGCCTGGGATTCCTGATGACAGTAATAGGTTCTCAGTGTGTTTGCAGACGGTAGGGCTGGTGACTGGCAATTCTTTATTACCCAGAAGAGGATCCTCTGTGGTGAAAGTGAAATGACTCAGGGTTCTTTTCTCCTGTAGTTGGATATGGGACACAAAACCTCGTAAGAGACACAAGCAGGGGCCCCTTCCAGTCCTTCCTTTCTTCCCATTCTTTCTTGTGAGAGGGAACGTCCAGTCTCTTCAGGTCCAGCCTCCTGCCAGCAGTGACTTGCCTTCACCCATATAAGTTTAAGATCCCGGCGCAGAATTGCTCAGTGTGGAGACTGTCCTTGTTGAAATTTTGGCTGCACTAGGTCTTGGCTTTCAACAAAGCCAGTGAAGTGAAACTGGCTTCTGGGAACGGGATAGCAGTGTTTATCCCACTTTCCCTTCTTTGGGCTGCTCGGAGTTGATCTCAGTGCGTTGAGTGTGTGGAGGTTAAGAAAGGGAACTTGAAAAAAGAGAACAAAGTGGTTTTATTTTGCATTTTAAATTGTAGCTAGACGAACTGTGTGAAGAAAGACTGAGGGGGATTTAAAAAAAATCAGTTCACTGAGACGATTTGACAGAAAGCTTGGTAAATAAAGGAGAAAAAGTCTCCATGTTTCTACCATTTTTAACACAAACATCATTTCCATGCGTTCTCCCTTTTGTTTTAATTGGTAATATGATTATAGTCAGTTTCGTATTTTTTTTTTACTTAGCATTATCCCATAAAACTTTTTAAAAAATATTTTTTAAATTTATTTTTAGAGAGAGGGGAAGGGAGGTAGAGAGGGAGAGAAACTTCAGTGTGTGGTTGTGTCTCGCACGCCCCCTACTGGAGACCTGGCCCACAACCCATGCATGTGCCCTGACTGGGAAGCGAACCAGTGACCTGTTGGTTTGCAGGCCTGCGCTCAAGCCACTAATCTACACCAGCCAGGGCCTGTAAATATTTTTCTTATCGTGGCATATAGCCTTTTGTAATTATTTTTAATGGCTTTGTAATATTCCATCAAATAGATCATCTTTGCTTTAAATATCATCTCTTATACATCTAAGGTTATTTCTAAATTTGCTCAAGGATATTTTTTTCAGAGGGGTGATTTTATTTTGTCTAATTTTTAAAAAACAGCTTTAAAGACTATACTTTCAGGGATCATTTCTATAGTTCATTAAAATCGCTTTATTGAGATAATTTATCATAAAATTCACCCATTTAAATTATACAAGTCAGTGGATTTTAGTATATTTACAGAATTGTATAACCACCATCACAATCTAACTTTAGGACATTTTCATCACCCCCAAAAGAAACCCCATTAGTAGTCACTCCCTGTTCCTCTACGATGCTCCCAGCCATGGCCACAACTAACTAATCTGTTCTCTTTATGGTTTTCCTGTTTGGACATTTCACAGAAACAGAATCATACAATATGTGGTCTTTAGTAATTGACCTCTTTCATGTAGCATAATGTTGAGGTTTACCTATATCGTGCCATATAGCAGTACTCACTGCGCTTTATTGCTGAATACTCTGTTTATCATAGGTATCCCACCTTTTGTTTATTCATCAGCTGATGGGCACTTTGGTTATTTGTGTTTTGGTTATTAGGAATGATGTTGCTGTGAACATCCATGCATGAAGTTTTTTTTTTTTGTGGGCATATATTTCTATTTCTCAGGGAGATATTTTAAGAGCTGCATTCATGTTTCTGTAGCAAGAGCTGCATTTTGGAGTTACAATTATACTTGGTCATGTCATTTGTTTGGGGAAGAACAGGGTTCTAACAGAAACTCTTGGGGATAGTGCCCTGAATTAAGAAAAGATGTTTCATACACACTGACACACACACACACACACACACACACACACAATCTTGTGTTTATGAAGTTTGAACTCTCCTGTAGCATTATTTCCAAATCTTTGCTGCAGAACTTCAAACACTAGTGAAAGTTGACAGGTGCAGTAATGCCTGAATCCAGTGCACATGTGCTGCTATTTTTTTTTTTTAATTTTAAAGAGCATTTTCAGCATGAAGCTTCAGTTCTAAATCACATCATGTGTTTTATGGAGAGAATTTTACTGTGAACCCCACAGAGCCTTCCTTAACAAGTGTAATTTATGGTTCTCAGAAGCATGTCCTTTCTGTATGAAGAATCCCATGCCAGGGCTAGTGCACCTGCTCTGAGGCTTCTGCTAGGCTGGGGAGTGGAATGCTTACTGAATAGAGAGCCAGCCAGCCAGGTAGTGGGGAGGGCTCTTTGCTGGTGGACCTCAGTTGCACCAGAGGTTAAAAATACAGACCATGCGAGACACAAAGAAGAACAGATGGTGCTGCTGGGAGTGTCATTTCCTCTACAGGATCTGCCCTTGGATGGTTTTACATCATACCAGCCAAGTTACTAAAATAGTGCAGTAGCTGGTCTTGCTTTCTGTGCTCCTAGATCAAGCATGCATATGCTGACCACCTAATTTTTTTATTTTAATAGAGAATAAACTTTGCCCTGACCTGTGTGGCTCAGTAGGTTGGGAGTTGTCCTGCAAAGCAAAAGGTCACTGGTTCGGTTCCCAGTCAGGGCACGTACCTGGGTTGCCAGTTCAGTCCTGGTCTAGGTGCGTAAGAGAGGCAACCGATCGGTTTTCTCTCTCTCTAAAAATAAGTAAAATCTTTAACAAAAATAGAGAGTAAACTTTATGCTTACTGTTTTTTTTAAAATCCTCACCCAAGGACATGCCTATTAATTTCACAGAGAGAGAAGGGAGGGAGAGGGAGAGAGAGAAACACTGATTAGTTGCTTCCTGTACACACCCCGACTGGGAATTGAACCCTCAACCTTTTGGTGTACATGATGATATTCAATCAACTGAGCCACCCAGCCAGGGCAGGCCACCTTATTTTTTTATTAGAGGGTCAAGGTGGTTCCACCCCAGAGAGAGATATGTGGGACACAGGGCACGTGCTCTTTGTCCAGCAAACTGAACAGAAAGCAGGAACTTGAATTATTTTCTCTTATGCCTGTATTAGATCACTGTACCTGGAGCCACGCCCAAGGATCAGTCCCTCCAGGAAGTAGTCGTGTGTGTGTGTGTGTGTGTGTGTAAATGTAAATGCATGTGGATGCAATCATAACTTTCCTGTCACAATTCATTGCCAGAAGTTTTGGATTTGGAGTGGGCTCTACCTGTTAATGCAAAGTCTATTCCAAAGTCCTAGGAGTCTCAAAAGGCTGAGTGAAGTGACACAAGATTTTTACCTGAAGATCTGAATTCTTGACTGTAGTATCCAGAGGTTACTACTAAACTTCTCGCACAGCAGAGAGACTTTGAGGCTCATGAGAGGCTGGAGTTGGAAGGATGGAACTTTGAGATCACCTCATTCTGCCTCCTCACTTTACAGAACAGAAAATGGAAAGTGGGTTCTCAGAGCTGACTTCCCTGTGTGGCGACAGGGCCAGGGAGGAAGCCAGGGCTCCGGATTCCTGGTCTAGTGCTCTTTCTACCCACGCGTGTTCAGCTTCTCTTCTCTGGGCCTGTGCCAGGAAAGGGGACTGGGAGCAAAGCAGAGTGTGTGATTCATATTGTTAGGAACAAATTCAGGCCCCCCCTGCGGCTGTGGTTTTGAATCTAATAGTGAAATTATTGTTACAAAGGTGAGAGAGTCTTTAAGGGTAGAACTGTGCCTAAAATGGGCTCTGATGTCTCTGTGCTGTGCTTCTTTGCAGTTTGAAAACCGCATCTGCCTCCAGACCAATATGTGTCCTCTGAGTCATTTTCTTCTTTGTGTGCCCGTTGCCCAGCCATGACAGTGGCAGGAACTGGTATCATCCTAGGGGTAGTGGAACTGCCCAATGATTGGGAACGTGCTGTCTGGGAGGGCTGATGCTCCCTCCCTCCCACCACAGTAGCAGACCAGAACCCTTCATGGCTGTGGTTCTTATTTCTTCAGGTTTATTTTATGTGGCATCAGCCACCCATCAAATGCAGTGGGAACAGACCTCCCTGACTGTCTCTAACCAGCCAGGAAGGAAACATGCTGCCTTTCCCTATCCTGAAAACCACTGAGCAGTTTTATGTTCATTGGGTGCTGCTCTTTCAGGCTTTCATTGGGTGTCTTGGCATGCCCAAGGCATTTCCAGAGAATTAAGAAATGGTATGCTGGCTGGTCCACACCTTGATCAGTCCTTGATTCCCATCCACCTCCAGGTAGAAACTCCTCCATGGGAAGGCCATCTACCTCCTTGTTTCAGTCCTGTGGGGATTTTGCTTGTTACGCAGCAGTATGACAAGAAAAACAGGCTCTGGGTTTCATAAGAGTTCATGGGTCCATCTTTTCCCCCCTTCCTTGCACCTTGAAGTCATAATAATTTGTGAGTTGATAATCTGGTTGGCTTGTGACATCAGGCTGGTGGGAGGTGGGTACATTGCTGCAGAAACCGAAAGGAAGTAAATCTAATCACTTGCTAGGCAAGTATTTAGTGAACACCCGTGATCCGTGCTCGGTGTACTTTGATACTTGCCCTCCTGGAGTTAACAATGTGGGGGAATACCCACTGGTATTTAACGTGAGAGTAGTATCGGAGGAATCCGTTGCCTACAGTTGACTTGCAGCGTGACCACTCTGAAGGCGTCATTCTGACTTTTCAGTGCCATCTGTGTGCCACACCAGTAATCGCCCTGAAAGGGAGGAGGGCTTGAAAAATATTCTTGGAGAATTTCTCCTGGCATCCTGAGCAAGAAAGCAAATTGCTTTTCACTGCAGAGTGGGCTAGGTCTAGGAGTTTGATCTGGTGTGAGGATTCCTGTTTTCCGGCTTTACTTAACCAATCAGCTTTTCATGTGGGAATGAAAACTTTTTTTTCTTATTAAGACACAAAAGCAGGTTTGGATTCAACCATGAGAAATTAGGAGGAGAAAAATGGGATCAGTGGCATGAATTCCTTAGGGAATCATTTTTCTACCATCTCTCCTAAGCCTCAGTTTTGGATATAAAGGTTGATTTGTGATGTCCCTTTTCCTGATATGTCTGTGGCTGTGTAACCTGCTGGAGGCAGTCAAGGACCTAATACAATACTGGCAAAAACAAGGCTCCCAAGAAATGCATATACCCATAGATTTTACCTGTATATGTAGCCACCTCTGTGTAGGCCCAGGTTCCAGGCTGAGACTGAAAGTCCCCTGAGGATGACAACTGTCTTATCTACTTCTTTGTACTCAGCTTTTGAATTAATTTGTTAATTGATAGGTGATTGACCAGGCCTAGAGGATTAAAGTAAAAGGTGAGAGAGCAAGGTGATTCTGAGGATGTTTGCCTTGATGAGGAGGAATCAAAGAATAGTATTAATGAAATTCTAGAAAGAGACACTTGGAAGGAGGCCCGGTTTGAATGAAAAGCAAATATAAACTAGGTGATAAAATGCTGTTAACATTCACCAAGTTCGCTGTGACTGGTGCCAGGAAAAGAAGGTGGCTCAGGAACCACGGAGTTTGGGGGAGGAGGTGAAGGAAAGAGAGAGCACTGGAGGTTGTTCGGAATCTTTCGGCAAGGTCAGTCAGACACAAACCACAGGACCTCTTGAGAATTTTTTTTCATGATGTCGTAACAAGGCTTGTGGGAGGCACACGTCACACCAGAACGGGAACACCCGATCACCACACCTGTGAACTACAGAAGGATCTAAGGACTCTGATCTAAGATCAGAGAACCCCTCCTGGTTTTCAGGTGCAGGTCTGTCTTTGTTTTGGGAACTGGGCCATTCTTTGAGACGCCCCAGGAGGCCTTAGTCACGACCTAAATTCAGTGTACACATGTGCCTCTTAGTTTGGCCTTATCTGCATAGATATGTAAATATATGTATATATTTAGCATCCACTGTGAGGTAGTCACAGGCAACAGGGTAATTAACCCAGTCTTGTTTCTGTTTGTTCTCCAGCATGGAGCTCTTTCGGGGGTGGTCTGTTACTTCTGGAATTACAAAATGTGATTATGTGGGTCACCTCCTTTGAAGGTCTGGGTGCACTTTTGAAAAATCACATCTTTGAAAGAAAGGCTGCTCTCTACAAATGCTGCCTGCTTTTCTTGGGATATGTGTGAGCAAAAGCAGAATAAACAGATTTCAGGATCTTTGGTGTTGGTAAAATTTTCTGTGAATAGCAACAAGAACAAGCAACAAGGTAGATATTTTTTAAGCAGTACCTCTGAACACGTTTAGTAATTGAACTAATGTTTATTGAATGCACTTTCCCGTAAAATCACCTCCCACCCTCACGGGGGTTCTTGGCAGCGCACAATCTAACACCTTTTTTGAATCGTTCTCCAGAGTGTTGGTAAGTCTCTCTCACCCTCATAGATTTGCAGCTCCTTAAGGGTGGCAAGGGCTGGTTTGAGTTTCCTCTGCAGTCTGGGTATCCATATTAATAGCAATAAAGATTTTTTCGTTTTACAAGACATCATATAATACTGTGTGGAAGGTTTTTGTCCCATTTTTTAAGTGGGAAAGCAAAGGCCTTTAGTGACCAGTAGACACTCAGCAGCCACTCACCGCACATGCAAATAGTGACCCGAGTCAGCTGGGGCTCAAGGCTCGGTCAAACACTGGTGTCCCGTTCAGGGAAGTAGGAAACCCCCTGGAACTGCAGACTGGATAAATTTTAACTTGCTCATGAAAAGCAGTGTGACAGCCCCTTTCCTGTTCCCCCACCCCCAGTAAGCATAGGCACTCTGGGGTGTTTTTGTGTACAGGTGGGACAAATGTGAAAGTACACACAACTGGAAAAGGGCAGCTTTCATCTGCTCTGGAAGAAGCACCTCCATGTAGTCTGGGGGGCTTTGATTTTTAGTTTTTGGAGGAAGGGGAGGCTATACAGACAGAACCCTGGTATCTAGAAATCCATGCAGTTTTCCGGTTAGTAGAGGGTCCAGCTGGGCTATGCCAGAGCCGAAATTCTGAGTTCCTTGGGTTCTAAGGACCCTGTGATGGGGATTTGGAGCGGTTCTGCAAACTTACTCTGTGCCACACGTTGTTGCAGTCTTCTTTCTGTCTTTTTGCAGGCATGTTCGGACTCCAGGGAGCAGCAGTGGGTCCAGTGACTCCTTGAGATGTGCCCCCTACCCCCATGCTGTTTCCAAAGGGGATTGTCTTGCCTTAGGAACTCATGAGGGTTCCTGAAGGAGTGTTCTCCCTTTTTTATTTTTTGCTGGCTCAAGAACCCAGGCTCTCCTGTAGGTGAGGCTTGATCTCCTGTTTCCCATTGCCTTGGTCTGGTTTTCCCAGGCAGAGGACGAGCCCGTGAGGACAGGAAGGAGGGGAGAGGTGGAGGTCCTGCCTCTCCCAGGACAGCTCAGATCTGTGGACCCATAAAGTCATGCTCGTGTTCCTGGGACAGGGTGTGCTTGGCCAGCTCCGTCTCTTTTTCCATTTAGCTGGGAGAGTGGAGGAGTAAGGCTGGCTGCGGGCCAAGCATAGTTTCCCCTTTTCCTCTGTTGAATGGAAATCGCCGGCTGTTGCACGGGGTGGGCACTGAGTGGGAGGCGGTGGAGACTAGTGGGCTCTGGGATCAGACAGGCCCTGCTTTTGGTGTCGGCTCAGCCGCTTATGGTTTTGTCGTAAAGTGGAGATGGTAATGTCAACATTACCTCTCTCTGGAAGGGCAGCTGCTGAGATATTAATGATTATGCCTGGGGTAGGGAATTCCAGGGCGAGGAAAGGTAACAGGAAACTATAACTTCTTAAATTTTTTTTGTGTGTCATTTGAATTTTTCACTGGTATGTCTAACTTAATTAAATTACATTTGAAAGTACTCCCTTGTGGGATTATTATAAAAATCGAACAAAATGGGGTATTTAAAACACTAGGTGCAGTGCCTGACACCAAAAGATACTCAGCTGGCAGTTTATTTGGGGAGGAGGGATGTCAATCAGTAGTCAACCCTTGCTCTTGTAGTGCTGTTTTGTGTCTGGTTAGTGTGGCCTGGGGTAAGCCTCCTCGTTAAGACCCAGCTTCTTTACCTGAAAATGGGGATAACAGTATGGAAGAAGCGTGTAAAGCAGTCAGCCTGATATCTGGCACATAGTAATTGCTCAGTAAATACGAACTGTTATTGGCGCTGACCAGGGCCACAGATGTAAAAGGGCACCACTAATCTGGACAGGAGATTGTGGAGGGTCACCTTGGTGGGGCTGAGTGTGGCAGAGAGGCCAGTTTAGGACCTCATCCTTTCTCTGCTTCCCAAGACGGATGGATGGCTGCAGCCAGGATGACAAAAGGGAGAGGCTTGTTTCCTCTCTCCATCTTTCTGGCTTGGCAGGCGGTAGACTCCTTACCACTGCCCTTGTAAGTTCAGGTGTCTCAGCTCCTGCAGGTCTGGTTGCTGTTAAGCTGCTGTGCTGCTGTAGTCTACACTGACACCGTATCAGCCGAGTCTGCTCACCCTCACTCTGTCGTCCTGGAGGGCCTGCACTAGGATGGGCTCAGCTTCCCTAAGGCAGGGTGTCTCTCCACACCACTTTGGTCCCGCCCATAACTTCCCCCCTGCCCCGTAACTATCTACCTGTTGGTGGGATCTAATGGTTGAGTTGAAGCCAGACTTGGTGGGACACAGGTTTTGATCATTGCTGTGGGGTCCTGTTCTCTATATTCACATTTGAGAGAAAAAACCCTGAATGATTTCTGCCCAGTATTGTTTGCAGAGAGTGGGAGATTGCTGTCTCCATGCTTGAGACTCTGGGGGGCCAGAGCTGATTGTGCCCCCGGGGTCTCACCTGGGGTTTGTACAGTACGCTTCTCACCTTCATTCTCTGCGTTCTCTCTGAATTAGACTTCGCCACATTTACCTTGCTCCCTTCTTCCCAGGGGTCATGAAATACTCACCAGTTGGTAAAAAACGTAGGCAATGCAGTGTCAAAAGTTGTGCCAGTCTGAGTTTGCCGAGTGGACTGATGAGGAACGTGCAATTTTTCAGACTCTTGTATTTGACAGTGTTTGTGTTTCTTACACACTTTCTCCAAATCTGCAGTTAGTGGTGCTGCAGACATTTAGTCCGTGCTGCTTCGGACGGGGTGCTGGGTGTAGGTGCTGAGTTCACATGTCGCATTCCCCCCAACCCCCCCAGTCTCTGAAGAATGTGAGGGGCCTGCCGTTGAGGCGCTCACTGTTGACACTTAGTACCAACCCAGTCACTGCACTTCTAGGTGAGTCCGCTGCGACTCCCAGCCTGGATTCTTTTCCTTATTGATGGCATCAAAATGCTTCCTATTAGCTTGGCAAACGTAAGATTCCTGGAGGACCTTAACGACCTTGTGGAAAGGACCCTCTTCCTCTTAACTAATCGCAAAATAAGACTCCTCAGTAGAGAAGCCACCCTCCCAGCTGCTTTATAAAAACCTCTTGAAGACACAGGTTGTTCAGGCCGTCTCTCGTGTTTCTGTAGTACTTGCCCTAGTACTTGCCTCTGGGTTTTGAAGGTAGACTTGCTTACATTCATTCTGATTATAAGGGTGGTTGCCTGGAAGCTTTGGAGGAGATACTTACAGAAGAACCGAGCCCCGGGTTTATTTCAGGCCTAGTCGTGAACTCGCAGGGGCATCTTCAGGGCGAGGGGAGGGAGGAGTGGCACACTGTCGCGGAGCCATCGCCTGGGATGCCACCTCTCGGGGACCATGTTGTAGGCAGTCCCTGGCCTGTGGGAAGTCATGCCTGGGCCTTATAAGGAGTGAACCAGACGGTGTGTCTAGTAAAACTGGCAAATGTTCTTGCTGTCAGAATTAAACATTTTTACATGTAAATGTAGAATTTTGAGAATCTTTCTTTTGGGGTTTTAGTGCTCCCTTTGCCTTTTCTTATCTCTTGCTTCTGGCCAGAAGGGACTCTCGGCTCCACGTCTTCCCATCCCCTCTGGCTACTCCCCTCACCAAATGGGTCATTTCTGGTGGGGAGAGGCAAGGTGACCAGTCCTCTCTTTAGTGTAATTGGAAGGTTGCTCATGTGACCATGTGCCCAGAATGTACCTGGTAAACAGGTAACATTACTGTCAAAAATACTCATCTTTCGAGTTATTCCTGTGGGTTAGTTAAGGCATTTGGATGTAGCAGGTGTGATAACCTAGAAAGAGGGACTGTATCAGGGTCACAGAGCCCAGAGAGGAAGAAAGAAAACCCCCGTGGGGAGTGGGACAAGGCGGAGTGTCGGTGCACGTGCTGTGCCGGGCACTGCGCTAGGTGCCAGGTGTGCCGAGGCCGGCTTGTCTTCACGGCACACAGATCAGAACCCCCAGCTGAGGGAGGTGAGTGCTGCAATTTACTGGACTGGAGCTAAAAACCAAAGTTGGAGGGATTCCATAGCCTGTGTTTTTTTTTTTTTCAGAGCAGATAAAATATATGAGGATAAGGCAATTGGGGTAAAGAGTGAAGCAGTGAGGGAGATAGAAAACAAATGCCTGGAGAGAGGAGGGCGGGGCCAGGTGGGAGCGGCCTGGAGGGGTTCTTGGGGGTGGATGGTGCTGGCTGCAGGGTGTGGGAAGGAGAGGATTGTTAACAAAAATAAACTAAACTGGGAAAAGAAGGTTGGAGAGGACTATACCATTGGTATGAGGCAGCTCTTCCCCGGAGGAAGCTCCGTGGGGTTTGTTTGTGGCCTTGAGAACCAGATAGATAGTCTCTGTATTTAGGCAGGTGGCAGCTGGGCCCTGCAGAAAGCCTTTTAATCCCTGGTATTTATAGACTGGCCTGTACTCTATTGAAAGGCAGCTCCCACTTCAGTTAGCGAAGGCAGCATTATCTGCCTTTGAGACACTGCATTCATAGATCCTCATTTGGCCCAGCCGGAGAGGCTGGGTAGTGCCGTTATATCATCACGACTCCCTGCTGCCTCAGAGGTTGTGGAGGGACAGTCCGCTCTGAGTTACCCGCTGCCTGCACCCACTGCTGCCCGTGTCCCCTTCCTTCTCAGGGGTGAGTTGCGGTCAGGACTGGAAAAGGTAGCCTCTTGTATCTGTGTTCAAGGGAGCCAGGAATTCCCTAGAATGGTGAGTCTGATTTCCTCCCAGTTCCTTGCCACTAGGCTGGGGCTGCACTGCCCTACACGCAGTGCAGGTCGACACTGATTTATTGACACGTGCTAGTCTGTGTGTGGGGGATGGGATACAAAGATGGCTAAGGCAGGCCGCTGACCCAGTGAGAGGAGCGGGATGCTAAGTAAACAGCTCCAGTGGTGGGCCTGGTTCCTTTTTCTTACAGCAAGAAGTGTTCATAAACTCCCAGTCTTGTCTAACTTAAATGGTCATGGTGAGCAATGATTGCAGGAATAGTAATGAATTGAAGACTGCTTTGAAAAATATAAAGCTCTAGATTTATGCAAAACTTTCTTGATATTACAAGGTAGGCTCATAATAAAAGATAATACACATCGAGTGCTTTCTGTGTGCCAGACACCGTTTTAAATGCTTTATATGAATTAGTTTATTTAATCTCCACAGCAGTTTTGAAGTACAATAGGTTGTTTATATTACACTCATTTTACAGTTGTGAAAAGTGTTGCCAAAAGAGGATAAGGAACACCTTTGTAGGCTGCACAGCTGGAAAGTAGCAGGGCCAGGCGGTCTGAACTCCTGTTGACACCATGTGGCCCCTGCAAAGAGGGCGAGGAAATCCGAGAATGGACGGGGGATTCCGCCTCAAGGAGAGGCAGCAGCCGGGACTTACCTTCGGAGGCCAGAAAGGAGCCGGGAAAGGTCGGGCTGGTGCTTGAGAGAGCGTTAGTGTTTCTGCACAACTTAATTAGATTACCGAAACTGTTCCCGAACTTTCTTTCTCGGGTAGTAGTGCAACTGAGATAGATAACCAAAGCCCAGGAGGAAGGACAGAGGTGGTGAGCTCACGTTTGTGTCAGACACTTACTGACTGACTGAAACAGAGGCAGAATTTTACAGCAAGCACTTCTGTATTTAACTTACAAACCAGTACAAAGATCCCAGGCAATGTGCTTTGTGTTTGGACTTTTAAAGAACACACATTTAAAAAAAAATAACTCTTCCTCTCTCAGCCTGTTGCTGTTGAAGTTTCTATTAAGGATATCTGCATTGGATCATTAATATGCAGTGTGTCCATCTTTGGCACTTACTTTTCAGAGAAATCAAGCTCATATTTTGAGATAGCTTCTAGCTAGGTCATTTTTAACGTGTAAGATTGGGGGCAGAGAAGACAGTCTCTTTATCCGCTGCATGTGGGAAGGTAAAGAGAGCTCTGGGAGTTAATGTCTCTGAATTTCTGTTTCACTGTGCTCCACTCTGTCAACAGTTTTTTTAGCCTGTAGTGATTATCTGTCTCATTAGCAGTTCAGGGGAGTTAGCCATCAGCCTTTAATGACCTAGTTCCCAAATTTTGCAGTGGCTTTAGAAGTTTCTTAGAATACCCCAAAGCAGTGTTTCTGAAAGTGTGCTTCAGAATCCCAAGGCCCTACCTGGGGAATCAGGTCCCTTGTGGATGGGACCATGGTGTGCAAACACACTTCTCCGTGCTCTGGTTCTGATACCCAGCTGGGAAGCCAAGCCCAAGCCCACCTACAGAGGGTGTGGAACTGCAAGGAGCAGTGTGAATACTCTTCAACGCTTCCTGGTTTCTTTTTATAATGTGTGGGAATTTTGCCTCCTGTTCCATAATATATCCAGGATGGTTTTAGTATTTAAAATGAATGACAGTGCTGTGACTGGTGTGGCTCAGTTGGTTGAGTGTCGTCCCACAAAGCGAAAGGTCACCAGTTTGATTCCTGGTCAGGTCACATGCTCGGGTTGCAGGTTCCGTCCTTTTCAGGGCACGTGTGAGAGGCAATCACTTGTGGTTTCTCTCTCACATTGGTGTTTCTCTCCCTCTCTTTCCCCCTCCCTTCCTCTCTCTCTAAAAATGAATGAATGAATGAATGAATGAATCACATTGACATGGAATAAATTTGAACCTCTCCCAAGATTGTATGCTTTGGTGTCAAATAGCTTAATTTGCCATCTTGGCCTCAGGAATTGCTATCTGTGTGACCTTGGGCAAATTTAACCTCTCTGCCTTGCCTAAAACGGAGATAGTAAGAGTAGCTACTGCTCAAGGTTGTGGTGAGGATTAAATCAGATATTAGAACGAAAATGCTTAAACCCATGCACAGTGATCAAGCAGTCAGTGGCCAGTTGATAATGATGCTGTTACTACTATTATGCTGAGGTTTCATGAGTATAACCACCCTGCTGCAGAATCGAGTCCTGCAGGGCGACCAAACACCCCACTCCCCACAGACACAGCCAGACACAGGTTTATAAAAAAACCCCCAACCGTTGTTGCCCATAGGAAGCCTGAGCAGAGCGCTGGCAGAATGCTCTCTGGTAATAGACAATCCCAGTCACGTTCTAGCTTGAGTTCTCTGAGGACCCCGTGTGAAGGGTACGGCGTGACTGTTCTCAGGCAGTTGGGATCTGTCACAGGTGGGCGGGAAGTACTTGTTTAGAAAATGTCAGACACTCCAAGTCATTTTAACCAACTGCTTGTTTTTCATTCAATCTGCACTGCCCCCCCGCCCCTCCCCCATTCTTGTCTAATGGTTAGGAAAGGGCTCATTGCCCTTTTCCTTTCTAAAGGTACACATCTCAAACTTGATTCCCTTCCAGAGATTAATTACCGCTGTTCACCTGTTATTTTGCTGCTTCGGTCTGGGATGGTCAGGGGTGCCAGAGTGGCCCACAGGGTGTTACAGGGAAGAGCCACATTTCTGGGAGCCAGTCTGGCCCTCCTGTGTTCTAGCTTTGCACCAGGCAGCCCGCTTTGGGTCGGGCACTCAGCAACACCTTCGTCCCCAAGTGTCCCCTCCCCTTCAGAGCAGTTTGTGTGGGAGGCCAACTGCTGATTTCCAGTGATGCTGCGTGCTCAAGCATTCGGCCTGGTTTATGTAGATTCTGCTTTCCTGGTTTTGTACTCACTCTGCACGGAGCCAAATGGTGAGGGACCTTGGGCCTCTTTTCCGCTATAGGGGTATTGGCTGTCAGGGTTGATACTTTTCGGTCTCAACCCTCCTCCCTCACTAAATGCAGCTGGGAAGGCTCTTCCTAGGAGGAAGACTTATTCTGTAAGGAGAACAGTGACTCAAGGCTTTTTTTTAAAAAAAACCATTTTGAGTTTATTCTTGTGTTAAGGCTTTTTAAATGTAATGCTTCCTCCTCCTTTTCTCTTCTTCCCAGAATAAGAGCTGCCAGTAAAACTTGAGGACTAAAACTTGAGATGTATTTATCCCTATTGTGATGGACAAAGGAATTGTCAGCTCTTCTGTGTAAATACCCTTTACCCCCTCACAAATGGGAATTACAGGAAATCACAACTAGCACAGAAAACCTTGGGCAGACGGGAAGGATGGAATGTGTAAACCCCCATTTCCAGAAACAGGCAGAATGGCCAGGCTGAGTGACCTTAGCTTTTCGTGGCGAGGGAGCCAAAGCATGGCTTGAAGAGAACGTCACCATCTGGGAGCTGGAACCCGAGTCTGCCTGTTCTCTGACTTTTATGTCATCATCGCTGAGCCCCCCTTTCCAGTCATTAAGCAGCGCCTACCAGTTCTTTCCTCTGTGGGTTTCACCACCCTGGTCAGCAGACCTCATCGTCCTGTCTGGCCTCCCAGGCTGCTTCAGTCTCTCCTGCCAGGCCCATCTCCCAGGAACATGGTTCTTGTCCCAGGTGAGACTAGGTAAGAGAAGGAAGAAGTCCTGTGTTGGAGGGGAGGTAGTATTACCAGTCCTTCCTCTGGCGGCAGGCCTCTTGAGAGTGAGGACCGTGTATTCCGGTACCTCTCACATAGTAGGCCTTCAGTTAGTGATTGTTGAATTGGATCAGGTTGAGTTTCCTGCTCAGGAACTTTCATTGGCTCCCCACTACTTACTGAATCAAGGCTGAATTCCTCTGCCTGTTTTTTTCCTGCCTGTACACACTGGCCTTACTGAAAGTATATAGTTGAATGCTTAATACTTTGTGGTAGATACTAGGGAAATGGCAAGAATTGTCACTTGCCCTGAAGGATCTCAAGTGGAATACTTTTCCCTGTTCTTCCCTTATTCTTGTCCCATTACCCCTTTCTTATTCAGCCCTTAAAACTTTCAGGTCACATCTCCCTTTTTTTTTTTTTTTTTTAGGGCCGTCTCTGATTGTCTTGGTTCTGCTATCTTTCTTTTTTCCCCCTTTATTATTTTGTCCATACTCACAAGTAGCTGCTTGTTCTTTCTTATTTTCTAATTATTCATACCTCACAATTCAGCATTTTACTGCACCCACACAGAATACTGAAATAGATACTCCTTCCTTATTGTGTGCCTTGATTGTTCACTGCCTGGGTCTGCAGCCTCCTCAGCTCCATTGAAAGTTCCTGGTGAGCTGGGGCCTGTGCCTTCTGTGCATTTTGCAAGCTGTCTATAGAGACTGTCAGGAAACGATGATGTATGGGGCAGGCCGAGGAACCATTGGAGATGGAAGGTGACCTGACAAGTCCTTTGGGAGTGTGGATCCTAGCAGGGTTTGATGGCCTGGAGCAGAGCAAGGGCTGGAGGCCTGAAGACCACACAGGAGTTTTAGGACTGTGGAAACAGGACCTGAGAGAACACGGAAAGGACAGAAAGGGTCGGGCGTGTTGCCCAAGAGTTCATTTGAAGGTTCTCTTGAAACCCTGGTGGAAAATGTGTGCATCCCAGCAGTTAGCCAGGTTCTTGGGGAGTTGTGGGGAGGCCGGATACCTGTGTGATAGATCCTCTCAAAGGAGGGTGTGGGAGGTCCCTGGCTATGGGGAAGCTTGGAGCTGAAGGGAACAACAGTTGAGGGGCAACAGTGAGTAGACCTGTCAGACTGAGAATTGGATTTATTTGTAAGAATGGCATTTGTATAGATTCCTCTAGCAAGTTTGAGGATTTGAATGTATACTGCAAATACAAACATTTTCTTCACTTTGTCACTGATGAGGCTTATAGGCTTATATTGCATTTTATTTTGGATGATAGAATCTTGCATGAAATTGAAAGCAGTGTCTTACTTTTCTGACTTGGCAGATATTTAAGCATTGTGCTGACTGCCCCCCACCCACCACCCCAGTCTCCTTTTTCTTTTTGAGACTCGCCTAGTGCTGTGAAACAGGCTAGTGACGTCTGTGGGCTGGGACCAGTTTCAGTCAACCAAACTCTTCATAATTCTGTTTAAATCTATGGGGCACATCTAAGCTCACTGGAATTCTACATAGGAAGTATGATTGCAAAGGCAAAGCCATTTAATTGTAGCTTGTAGGAAAATAAAACCAGCTTGCATTTTCTTTTCACAGATTTTCTCTAAAATACCTCCTTAGCTTTTATTTTTGGCAAATAGGTATCGGGATGGCAGCCTCCTTACTGGTGGTGGAGGGGTACAGTAAACCAGAGAGTGATTTCCTAGAGTCCGGAGCCTTTGAAAAACGCTGTTCATTTTGGAACACAATAAGTGCAGAAGCCAGACTGCCTGCCGCAGATTTGCACCTTCTTCCCATTCTCTTCTCAGCTGGGAAATGCTGTGGCCTCAGTCTGCCTAGAACAGGATGGATTAAGTTTGTGTTAATGTCTGTAGCAGTTTGGTAATGAAGTTTAGCCCTTTAAGGATGATGCTGATAATGTTGACATAAGAAAATGTCCACATTTGTAGAGAATTTGTATGTGTTTGAGGCAAACTGATGACCTATGCTGGGAAGCAAAATCTTGGTGGATTGAGAAAATAACTTCTGAGGATGGCAGTTTTGCTTACTTTATGCATTAGAACCAAAGGAGGGGACATGAGAGTTACATGAAATTCTTTGGTGGTCAGTGAAGGAGGTGGGAGAAAGGATGATGGGTGGGGGGACTCTCTAGGATTGTTTAAAAGGCAACGTGGAGAAACTTGTGGTTTTACATTGGTGGGGCCAGGATAGTTAATAATGAGCATTTACAGCACGTAGAGATGGCATGCGGGGAACAAGGTAACGACGAGGGATTCTGTGGTCTCTTGTTGTGGTGCCAGCAGTTGTGCTTTCCAGGGGTCGGGAGAGAAAATTACTCTGCTGTTTTAAAGGTATGTCATCCTAGATGCATAAGAACAATGGACAGCCCTCACTTTAGGTAAAGATTAGCCTTTGCTAAGCCTGGTAAGTGACTGCCTGCTACGACCTGCCCAAAGTTAGGGATTTGTGTGGTTACTTTACATCTCTGAGTTGGTCAGGCTGCCGTGGGATCCTGCGTATTAGCCTGTCAGGTTTCTTGCGTGGCTCCCTTTTTGTTCGCAGTAATAATAGACACTCAGTAGCAGGTACACTGAGTTGTGAGCTACTACGTTCTAAGACTCCCAGGGAGAAACTCACTTTACATGTTAAGGTCTTAGTGTTGAGGAGAGGAGGAAGCAGCCACGGAGTATAGACAAATCATCTGCCCAAAGATTACACTTTAGAGAAATATTTTGAAAGAAGTTGTGTGCTTTTTATTTGTAATGGGGTGTGTTGCTTCTTTTGAGAAGGCTTTTTACAATAGTATAATGGTTCCCCTGGAACTCATAGCAGGATTCGGTTTTGATCCTCTCCTGTATTTACAGCTGGCTTTTTCCCTAGGGAAGCATTCATCTATTTTAAAAAGCAGTGAGAGAAAACAAGAAGTTCTCTCAAACAGTGAGGTCTGGAAGTCAGACCTGCATTCGCCTTTCAGGAGGGCAAGGTCTAAAGGGTTGTTTGGGTGAAAAAGAAGGAAGTCTGGCCACAGTGACACCCCCCACATACACACCCTCCACCCAGAGGTTCCTTTAGGCAGATGTGAAGGCGTTTAGGACAGAGGGTGCCCATTATGGCCCTACTGTTGTACTAAACCTAACATTGTTTTTTAGCCAGTCTCTCTGGCAGGTTGCACTCTTGCCCTGAGTGTCTATGTGCTGGTGTTGACCCTGAGGCCAGGACCAGCCTGTGGTGATTGCACTTGAGTGTGGGGTCAGAGGCAGCATCTGAGAACATTCAGGGCGGGAAAGATTTCTGATCATTAGGATGTTTTCATCATACCAGTGCTGCAGGCCTTGGAGGTTCACCAGGCATCTGGATGAGGTTAGTGAATGGGCTTAACCCTAATGCTCCTTAGCCTCTTGCCACACCCTTTTAACCTGCTAGCTGGTTGTTGATATGCATTTTCATTTTGTTATGAGTAGGGGAGGAATTCTGCTTTGCAGGTGAGTAACTGCGCCTTCTATTCAGATTTCATAGAGGTTACACTGGAAAAGCTGGCGAGCACTTTCTTCCGTTCTGCGCACACTCTGATCTACAGGGGATGGCAGGCTGGAGTCTGGGGGATGTGGAGGTGATGGTAAGGGCAGCTGTGCCCTGGCGCTCCAGTGGCTTGGCCCCCTGGCTAATGGCCCATCCCCTGAGGCTGGGCCAGCAGGGAGGCCTGCAGTTTCCCTGAAATGACTGTTTCTCCCAGCTAGGTTAGTGTGACCAGCCAGGGAAGGGGAAGGGGGTGTGCTTCCCAGGGAAGAGGGTGGAGGACTGACTCTTAATTAAGCCCGCCTGGCTTGGCAGTGGTAGTTCAGACTCACCTCCTGTTTCTGTGTTGGCTGATAGTTCCCTTCAGCTCTCAGAATAACCTTTCTTCATTTCCAAGGGGGAATGATTTTTGCTAAAACAACCACCCCCCCACCGAACTTCAACCTACCTTGAATATTACTATATATGCCTCTTGCCTCCTTTCCAGAAAAGGCAAGTAGCCACTCTTGATGTTTCATGAATGGCTCTTGCCTCGTTAGAGTTCCTGGAGACTAATGCTGCTGGACTTCCTCATCTAGCAGGGGTCTGGATGGGAGCCACACCTTGGGTGCTCAGAAGGGGTGGAGCACAACAGACAACAGTGCTGGGGCTGATTCTGTCTGAGAGGGCTCAGTGGTTTCTTTCTTTCTTTCTTTCTTTCTTTCTTTCTTTCTTTCTGTCTTTCTCTCTTTCTCTCTCTCTCTCTCTCTCTCTCTCTCTCTCTCTCTCCCCCTCCCCTTTATTTATTTACTTTTAGGGAGAGGGGAAGGGAGGGAGAAATAGATGGAGAGAAACATCAATGTGTGGTTGCCTCTCACGTGCCTCTCACTGGGGACCTGGCCTGCAACCCAGGCATGTTCCCTGACTGGGCATCAGACCAGGGACCCTTTGGTTTGCAGGGCAGTGCTCAATCCACTGAGCCACACCAGCCAAGGCTCAGTGGTCAGTTTCTGATTGGGAGATATTTGAGTGAGCTTTGCTCGTGAAGAGTTAGGAGAATTAAGTTCTGGTTCAGTCATTAACAAGCGCTGTGTCCCTGGGCAGGTCATGGTCCATCTCTGGGCCTCAGTTCCCCTATTAAAATGGAAGAATTAGACTCTGCAGGACAGATACATGAGTCTGCTCCTGGTCTGGGTAACCAGAAGCAGCACAGGATGGGACAGAACTTGGCAGTTCCCAGTTCTCTGTTGCCTCTGAGATTTTGCATGTGCTCTTTCCTCTCCTTGGAATATCTCTCATCCCCTCTTTACCCACCTCTTTCTGCTCTGCCTGGCAAACACCTTCCTAAAGTCAGTGTCAGCTTAGACTGCCGCCTGCATTGGTGGCAGTGCTCCTCCTGTGTGCTGCCACACTGTCCCATGCTCAGCACTTCCCCCTGTGTTACTGTCTGTTTCCTTGTTTTCTTGACCCTGATGTGAGCTTCCAGAGGGCGGAGACTGTCTGCTCTCACCACTGGATCCCCAGTTGGATGGCGAGGTTTCTAGAATGTGGTGTTGAATGATTACATGATCCTTCCTAAGTCAAACGCCCCAGTCGCTCTGGGAGCTGTTCTGGGTCTTCCCCTGTCCCCAGCTCACCAAGGCCCTTTTTCTGATGAGCTGTTTGTGGGTTCTGGAGAACCTTGGGTAATGCTGAGAATTTTTTTGGAGGTTCTTGTCTTTGTGGCAAAGTGTTGGGTGATGTTGCCACCTGCCCTAGCTGTACTTTCAAGGTGTAGCTTCCACCTGGGATGGGCCCCAGACTTTGCCCTGTGTCTCCCCATCTCCAGCCCTGGGGGGAGGGGCAGACAGGCTTGCACAGATTGCTGTCTCGGCCAGCTGCCTAGAGCTGGACCATCTGTTGCTTGTGCCAGGGGTGGGGTGAGAGGTGAGCAGCAGCCCGATCATCACTGCCCTGACAACGGGGCAGGGTCCAGCCTCCCTTATCCCCATGTCTGTCTTCTGTTCCAGGGCTCTGTTATGCTACTCTCCATTGAGGTCCTGCCTTTGTTCCAGCTGCTGCCCCACACCTCTCTGCCAGGAGAACCCTTGCTGCACTTGTTTACTTCTGAGTGTGTGCTTTGCCCTTTAGCCCGTGTCCCCAAGAATCTTTATGTAATGTAAGACAGAGCAGCAGCAAGCAAAACAATTTGAGAAATGAAACTTTGGACCCCTGTTGGTCTCTCACCAGATGCAAATGATGAGGCTCTTTCCATTGGAGTTTGTACCTTTGGGTTCACCACCCCTTTTTTCAGTCCTTCCTCCTGGGGAATCTGAATGGTGGGGTGGGCTGAATCATTCACAAGAAAAGCTCTAATTTTTCTTATGCTCCAAGTCTTGCCTCTTTCTGACCTTGAGTGGACATAGGACAGAGGCAAGGAGAAAGTAACCCATCCCCATTACTCTTGATGTCTCTGGGGTTGCAAGTTCTGGACTTACGTGTTTGTGGAGGCGGAGGGCGGGGGTACAAATGCAAGGAGGTGGGATCAGGGGAGAATGTGGATAGAACCTTAAGGTCATCTTTCTCAAGTGAAGAGGTGACAAAGCAGGGAATAGAAGGACAGCCTAAACTAGGACTTCTCAAACTTTAATTAAGCATATGAGTCACCTGGGCAATCCTATTAAAATTCGTACTCTGATTCAGTAGATGAGGATGAAGGGTGAGACTCAGCATTTCTAATAAGCTCCAAGATGGTGTCAGCACTGCTGTACCATAGCTCATACCCATCGGTTGAATAGCAAGGCCCTAGCTTTCCTCCTCCTCTTACACCCATTAAAATGATTGACCTGGGTTAGGGAGGAGGGAGGCTCGTTAGGACTTCCATATTTTAAACCTGAGAGCCTGGGCCAGGCTTTCAGCCAGTGTTTGCAGAGCTCTTTCCTGGGTCCCTTGAGCCTGACCCTGGCTACTTCGGCCCAGGTTGGTTTCCACAGTATAAAACCTCTGTCCTTAAGAGGGTAGATGTGCATACAAGACGACTGAGTTCTTCCCCCTTTTCTTTGGCTCACTGTATGTAGATAAGGCCAAGTGAAGTACTGCAAGTAGAATTTTAGAGCTGGAAGAACTCTTAAATCATCTTTCCCAGCCCCCCTATTTTATTGGGAAGAAGTGGGCCCAGAAAAGTTTTGTGACATGCCCAGAACCAAATCGGCAGTAGCAGAGCTGGGATTAAAAGATGTCTGAACCCCTGAGCTTCTCCCTCCAGGCTTATTACAACTGGACAATCAAAATGTTGTTTTGAGTCCTGACCAGTGTGGCTCAGTTCCTTGAGTGTCATCCCAGAAAGCGAAAGGTCACTGATTCAATTCCCAGCCCCAGTTGGGGTGCTTAGGGGAGGCAACCAGTTGATGCTTCTCTCTCACATCAGTGTTTCCCTCTCTTTCTCCCTCCCTTCTCTTCTGTCTAAAAATAAATAAGTGACAACTGTTTAAAAAATGTTGTTTTGACAACTGGAGGTAGGACGAGAAGCTTTCCCGTGCTGGGATGGAGTTTGCACCACAGGCGTCTGCTGGCGTCCGCTGCGGCACAGCACTCGCTCGGGCCAGGGGCTCAGCTGCAGCACCGTCGACGTTGGGGCCAGACAGTCTTTTATTATGGGGGTTGTCCTGTGTACTGCAGGATGTGTAGCAGCATCCCTGGCCTCTACTCACTGGATGTCAGAAGCTGCCCCCTGCAACAAGTTATGACATTCAAAATTACCTGAAGATGTTGCCAAACATCTTGGAAAGGGATGTAAAACTGCTCCCAGTTGAGAACCACTAGTTAGGCAACAGGTTACCTGGGGAGGAGGGTCCCTCTTGGGCACTTACTCTGTTTTTGTTTGTTTGTTTGTTTGTTTGTTTGTTTAGTGTGTTTTGGTCTTAGGGTTACAAAGAAAGCATAAAACAGGTGGGGCTCCAGCCTTCCTGGGTCCTTACAGTTTAGCGAGGAGACCAGACCAATCAGGGAGCAGATAAATGGCCATCATCCCGTTCTCTCCAGTCTGTGGAGCGCCAAGCTGGACTCGGAAGAATGGGGCACCTGCCCAGGGTACTTAATGAGGAGGAGACTTGGCTGCCAGGGACTAGATTGTGTAGCTAAGAACTGAGCAACTCTGATTCACACTTTCAGTTATTCTTACCTCCTCCTCAAGGAGCATCCGTTCATTCCGAAAACATTTTATCTGAACTTGTAAAGGTCGGTCAGGCACGTTAAACCATAGATGTGTACACTTGAAGAGGAGCCGTTCTACTCAAACCTGGTGCTGGTAAGGCTAACTCATTCCTTAGTGAGATTTGCTTTTCATTTCTAACTTGAGTTTCTCTGCTCAGGGATGTGTCCTCCAGCAGATCCTTCTGTCTCTTTTCCAGCGTGTGAAGCGATATTGCCATAGGACTGCATGAGAGCTACAGTCTGTAACGCTCTGAGCATGCAAAACATGGGTCACGGCCCCTTTTGTGGGCCTGAGAAAGGGTCTTTACCCCGTTGTACTCCTCGAAGGCTGTGGTGCTTACATGTGTTTTTAAGGTCAGTGGGATTGTCCTCCCCCCAAGACTTTCCTGAAAAATAATATTCCGGAACAGAAAAAGGATTAGTGATGGGAACTTCATAGTTCTTGTCAATTTTGCCTTAACCAGAGTCAGATTTTTTCCAATACTTTAAACATGATACTCTGTTGCTTCCTAGATTGCATTGTTTCTGATAATAAACTTACTATACTTTTATGTTCCTCTGAATACAGTGTGTCTCTCCTTACCCTAACCCCCCATGGCTGCTTTTAAGATTTTCTTTTATTACTCGTTTTCAGCTTTTGATTGTGATGTGCCCGTGTTTTCTTTTTTGTGCTCTTTTTTCCTTGGGGTTTAATGAGTTTGGATCTGTGGGTTTATAGTTTTTTGTCAAATTTGGAAAATTTTCAGCTATTATTTCTTACAATATTTCTTGTGCCTGCACCCCGTCCATTGTACATATGTTAGGCTGCTTGATATCGCCCCGCTGCTGACTGATGTTCTGTGTTTATCATTTTGGGCAGTTTCTGTTGCTGTGTTTTCAATCTTTATTATTTTTTCTTCTGCAGCGTCTGATCTGTTAGTCCCATCTCATATATTTTTTCATTTTATAATAGATATTTGTACCTTTTGCTCTCGAAGGTCAGTTTGGGTCTTTATGTTTTCCATTTCTTTCCTCATCGTGTGCCTTCCTCTTCTTTCTGGAGCACATGAAGGAGATCTATAGTAGAGATTTTAACGTCTTTATTCACTAATTCTATCGTGTGTCATTTTTAGATCTGTTTCTATCGTTTGATTATTCTTCCAGTATGGTCTGGTTTTTTTTCCCCCTCTTGGCATGCCTGTTAATTTTTGATTTAAAGCTAGACACAGTGAGTATTATGTTGCTGGGTGCTAGAACTTTTTGTATTCCTCTGAATAAATTTTGGACTTTGTTCTCAGAAGCAGTTCCAATTGTTTGGAATTGGTTTGATCCTTTCAAGGCCTGCTCTCCAGTTTTGTTAGGACAGGTCCAAAACAGCCTCTAACCTGCAGCTAGGATGGTTCCAGTACCGAGGCTAACCCCTTCTGGAGATTCCATCAGTGTCCTATTAGGAGTTTTTTCCACTTGGGCTGGTGGGAACATGAACTATTTCTGGCTCTCTGTGAGCCCTGGGGGTTATGCCACCTACTTCTTTCAGTTGGTTCTTTCTCTACCCAGCCGGTTTCCTCACACGAGCACAGATCAGTACTCAACTGAAGATTCAAGAGGATCCCTCTGCAAATCTGGAGTTTTTTTTCACCTTGCAGCTCCCTCCTGTAGTTACTTAGCCCTGCAAATTCTAGCCACTGTGGCTGCCCTAAGTTCCCAGTGTTCTCTTTAAATCAGTGAGATTATTGGACTCATTTAGGTTTCTTCTTCCTGCTCTGGGGCCTGGAAAATCCTTAGGGAGTTAGCTGGGGCCCTAGTAGGGGGCACTACATTTCTTTTTACTTTTCCCAGCATCACTGCCCTGCGCTGCCTGCGATTGAATGTCTGAAAACCATCACTTTATATATTATACCTAGCTTCTAGTTGCTTAAGGAAAGGGTAAATCTAGTCCCTGTTATTCCATCATGACTAGAAGTAGAAGATCCTCAGACCAGTTTTTAACCTGGGATGTCTTTTTCCTCTTTGTTCTCTTGTTAAAAATGGAGACATTGAGACAGATTTTATTAAGAATTTAGCCAGGTTCAGGACATGTCAATTTGCTGAACATTTATTGAACACCTACTGTGTCCAAAAGAATAGTATGGTTTAACCCTGGCTAGTGTGGCCCAGAGGATTGAGCGCTGGCCTGCAAACCAAAGGATCACTGGTTCGATTCCCAGTCAGGCACATGCCTGGGTTGTGGGCTAGGTCCCTAGTAGGGGGCACATGAGAGGCAACCACATATCAATGTTCCTCTCCCTCTCTTTCCTTCTCCCTTCCCCGCTCTCTAAAAATAAATAAATAAATAAATCTTAAAAAAAGAACAGCGCAGTTTAGTATCATGGTGTGTGTGGCAGGTAACTTTTCCATTATTCTGATGCTGTGCTTTTAGCAGAAGGGTGTCATCCTGGTGTGAACAGGCACGTACACACACTTTAAGCCTCCCTCCTGTACCTCCTGACCATAGTCCAACTTAACTTGGGCAACTAATTGAACTAATAGTCACAATTGATGAGCAAATAGCAGATGCTCAGCTGCCTTTGCATGAGTTAGGCCCAAATAGCCCTGTGGGGAAAGGAAGGAGCATTAACACTCTACATGCAGCGACTCTTCCATCTTACCTAGTCTCACTCTGTGCCAGATACTGTATTAAACTCTCTATATCGGTGACACGGACACTTCACAATTCTGTAAGATAGGTACTGATACACCAATTTTGTATGTGGCAAAATGGAGTAGCAGTGCACCTGGGAACTGGAAGAAGCAAGAGGTGGAATCAGGATCAAATTCCCTTTGGTGTGACTCTCAAATCCACATTGATCGGTCCTGTCGTTGACTGTTTCACCTCTCTCTTCTGGACTCAGCTTGTTTTCCTGTGTCGTCTCTGACACTTTGGCTGTATATCATCCATGCGTTTCTACCTCATATTGTAGTTATTTATGTATGTGTCTTATCTTTCCAAATTGACTATAAACTCTTTTTTTAAAAGATTTTATTTATTTATTTTTAGGGCAAGGGGAAGGGAAGGGGAAATAGAGAGAGAGAAACAGCGATTGGCCACCCTTTGTGTGCCCCCAACTGGCTGGAACCTGGCCCGCAACCCAGGCATGTGCCCTGTCCAGGAATCCCATCATGACCTTTTGGTGTTCAGGCCGATACCCAACCAGCTGAGCCACACGGGCCAGGGCTGACTGTAAAGGCTGACGGAGAGGCCATGCCTCTTTAAAGGCATGTGTTTTTCACCATTTTTGTACCTTTCATAGAATGTAATGTATGTAGGTGCTCGATATATGTGTTGAGTGAAGTCAGTAAGTTCCTTAAGAAAGATACATATTAAGAATATCAGATTCTCTCATTAATTTATGACGTTTCTTTCTCATTTGCTATGTTTATCATAATCCCTCTTAACATCTTCCAAGACATCACCTGGACTTTATAGAATTTTTCATTTGGTACATCTTCGTGAACTTTGACTAATTTAAGATTACTTTTGGAGTCTCTATTTGGAGATTTAAGGGAATATCCCATGTGAAGTAATCAAATTCCTTTCTTCCAGGGTCCTGATTTAGAGCCTCACGTGGAGAGAGCTGGGAATAAGAGTGAAGCTGGAACTGGAGTATGTGGGCTTTGGTGGAGGGACTCCGTGCAGTTGCAGGGTTCTGTGAGGAAGGGCACAGCCGGGCCGCTAATCAAAGAGGAAGGAACAGTGGGCAAGTTCCTGCTTCTCATTTTTGCTTGGGGCCTCACAGTGCAATCTTGACAGTTTAAAGGAAGTTTGGGTAATTTATGAGGAAGAAGGCAGGAAGAGTCATGGTTTGGTTATAAATTAGGAGGCTTCTTGGAACTTACACAAGATGGAGAACATTTGGAGCCAAAAAAGACAGTACCTTGTTTGGCTTAAGTGCCTGCCACATTGGGGCTGTTAATCTTCAGTAGATGGAGGGGAGGAACATGTTCTTAGACTCCTACAGCTGAGTGAACCTCAGGAGGAGATGCTCAGGTGACAGTAGAATAGGAAGGAGGGAAATGGCAGCAACTGGCACCATATTTATGGAGACTCTTAAGGTCTGAGAGTTACTAGGAAAAGGTCAGTTCTCTGGCCCTGCCTCTAGGTTGACTGTTTCTTCTCACTCATGAAGTCTACAGAAGAGGTACCAATTTCAGAGGAGGGGCGACAGGGTGGGGAGGCATTTTTGCTGTGGAACACTCAGGGAAGAGGCAACTCTTTAATATTCATCCTCCCAGCTTCTCCCTGGCTTTGGCCAATCAGCCTTTGGGAGTGTCATTTTAGAGGGACTGTCCCTGGGGTGTCTCTGAGCTATCTAGACAGTTTAGGAAGCCTTAACTGAAGTCCTTGGGTTAACTGAGAAGGTACAACTTACAAGATACAAATTCCCTCTAGCCCATCATCCAGTCTTTCTTCTCCTTTCTTTTCCAACTCCTGTCCCACCACCCAACAGCCTTGCCCTTAATTGTGTCTACCTTCTCACTTTGGATTCATGGTAAAGTCAATATGATCTGCCCTTCGCACTCTAATTTGATGAAGTCACTAATGATCTCCTGGTGGCTGGGTCCAATGGGCAAATTTTAGTCTTCCGTCTTACTGGCCCATTGCTGCATCTGCCTTGAATTTCTGTATCCTTTCTTTGACACCTGTGATGCACCTGATTTCTTTGTAGCCAATATACCACTTTAAAAAGTTAGTGTGCTCCCCAGGATTTCATCCTTGATTCTCTTCTCTTCTCACTGAACTCTCTTACCTGGGTGAGCTCTTCTTTTTTGCATGGTTTCAGCCATCACTTACAGGCCTGTAACGCTGTGGCTATATCCCAAGTTCAGAGTTCTCTGCAAAGTTTCATGCTCAGACCTTTCTACCTGGATATCCTTCAGGTACCTACAATTTAACATATCCAAGAATAACTTAAACTAAATTCATTCATTCATTCTTCAGCAAAATCTGCTTGTCCACTTGTGTTCTTTTTCTCCTGCGATAGCTTTTACAATTCACCCAGTCACCTAGGCCAGAAACCTGGGTGTCATCTTTATTGTCCTCGCATATCCCATCCTATTAGTTTTTGGCATCTTTTGTGTTTGGCATATCATGGACACTGAATGAATGAATAAAAGAAAATATAATTGCATCTGAATTTAATTACAGTTTAGTACTTTGGTTTTGATAAAGCTGAACACGTGTGGTTATAGGCTAACTTTTGGGAAGGGTGTTTGATTTTTGGCTACATTCACATTATATTAAGTAAAAGGCAGTTTTTGTTTAAAACAGGAGTACTCTGTTGAAGGATTAGTCATTATTAGAAACGGGTGGATTGGCCACTGTGCTGTCTTTCAGGGCTTCTCTAAGGGCCCGCTGACAGTTAACGCTGAGGTTGGGAAAGTCGGAGTGTGCTGGCCCTGGAGGGCATTGTCCTCGGTGCTCGTGGGAGCGAGAGGCAGTGTGTTGTGGGTGGATTTGCCACATGCTGTGTGTTTCATGCAAGGAGCAGGTTAAGTCCTTTCCATTGGGGAGGGAAATTTGTCCCTTTTTACTTACTGTACATTTTCTAATTGTATTCTGCTATTTTCACAAACACTGAGGGTGTGTTTGTAGCTGTCATGCTTTGTCAAGTTTCTCTCCTTTCCTTTCCATCCAGCCCCCTAAAAGAAAAGAAATAAAAGAGAAAATGACTTACAGAATTACAGGATTTTGGAGCCAGAGAAGTTCTTCAAGTTGCAGTCATGTAGCTCAACCTTTAAATTTTCAAATGATGGTGATGATAATAATGATAGATGGTGATACCTATAATGCCTGCTATCAGTTTTGACCACTCATTAAATGCTAGGTACTATGCCAAGTGCTTTACATGCATTTCCTCATATAGTACTTACACTGGCTCTGTGAGGTATCTATTGTTGGTGTTATTTTAGAAGTCCAGAAAGATTGGATAACTGCATTGGCCTTGAGAGTATGCTGAAGCAGCTATTGTGCAGAAAGATGAAACATCTTGCTTGCTCAAGGTCAAGTTTGCTAGTTAGAGGCAGACATAGCATAAACTCCAAATCTCCTGACCTTGAACTCTGAGCATGTATTTTTGTTTTGACATGAGAACTCATTCTTTCTGGTCACTTTGTCTTATTTCTTACACAACCTTTTTTAATTTCAGTGAAATTGAATGAAATAGAGGAAAGGGTGGTTTAGAGTTGGGGTTTTTGGTGAGGTTTTAAAGTTTATTTTTAAACAGGCAGCCTTCCCAGACTGACTGGGAATGTAGCAGAAGGCCTGAGAACCAGGAAGTGACACAGACCTGTTTATACCATCCCACTCCGAGGCCTTGGAAAGCAATCCACAGAGATGGTAAAAGGTAAACAACAGTGCACAAGCCTGTTCTCTTAGGTTCGCTATTTCTGACCTGGAGGAGGTGTTTCCTGCACAGCTATGAATACTTTGAAACCCCAAATCTAGCACTTAAACATCCCCTTGAGTAAACATATATGTACACGTATATACAGATACTTATTTCTTGTTACCAGACAGCAGCATTCCATGGGGCTTGGCAGACAGAGCTATCACTTTTTCCCTCCCTCTCTCCCTCTCTCCTTACGTCTCCCCCCACCCCGCTCTCCCTCTCCCCTCGGCTTTCTCTCCCTGCCATGATTTTGTGAATTGTTCTTCTATTTCCTTTTGTTTGTTTACAATCAGCACTATGCATGCAAAACTGTCCAGCTCAAAGCTTTCTCTCCCACTTTCCCTCTACTGCCAATTAGTTCTTGGTCCCGTCTCCTCTTTGTTCTCATAGCACTTTTTTTTATTGGGTTCTAGTAACAATTTCACAGTGTTATACAGATAAACATATAATTCCTCTCACATAGATTGTGAATTCCTTGACAGTGACAACTGTGCCCCACTTCATCTGTGCTCACCCAAGCCTTGCAATGAAGATAGCCAGCAAATATTTGCTGAATTGTAGTACTGGCCCTGCAAACACAGAGCCAGACCTAAGAAGTCAGATCTAGCAAATCAGCTTCCCAGACTGTATTTGCCAAGGGGGTACTGAAGACTGCTCCAGTCAGTTGTAATGGGGACCCATCAGAGGGGCATGGTGACACATGGATGTATCTCTGGGGTCTACAGACCAGTTCCAGCAGCTTCTGCCAAGCATTTGTTTTGCCATCTGGCTAAAACTTTGGGATTTGTACCCTTTTACCCTCCTCTTTTATGTTTGCTGCTAGTTAGCCCTCCGGTATTGTCTACACAAATTATGTCTTTTGGATTTTTTTTTCCTCCCTTCAGAGAACAAGTAAATGTTGAGCACTTTGGGGCACAGAAAGAGGCAGAATTGGTGGTCTCTACAGGAACTTACTGCCTGCAGTAAATGCAGCACACAGCAGTTAAGTTACTGTGCGTGGACCCTGGGGAGGGGCATGATTGGTTGTCCCATTCAGGGTCCAGATAGTTCTGCTAGAGGTTCAGAAAAGCCTTCATGCATGTGGCCGAATTCATGAGTTTTCCCAGAAGGGAGGCAACTAAGCTTGACATGTATTTGGAAACAAAAGAGCAGGGAGCCTTCTGCAGTAAGAAGGCAGGAGGAGCCCTGGCTGGTGTAGCTCAGTGGATTGAATGCAGGCCTGTGAACCAGAGGGTCACCAGTTTGAGTCCTGGTCAGGGCGCATGCTTGGGTTGCAGGCCAGGTCCCCAATGGGGAGCACATGAGAGGCAACCATGCATGGGTGTTTCTGTCCCTCTCTTTCTCCTTCTCTTCCCCTCTCTCTAAAAATAAATAAAATCTTAAAAAAAAAGAAGGCAGGAGGAAAGGCTACTAGTCCCCTTGGATTCAATTTATCTGTAAAATAGGGGCAATAGCATCTATTTAATGAGGTAGCAAGTCTGTATGTGTGTGTGTATTACACATGTAAGCTCCATGCCCTCGTCCTTCCCTTCAACATATTCGAGCCAGAAAACCTCCTAGGTCCCCTTGGACACAAATATTACTTGAGTATAGCCATGTACACAATTATGTAATTGGGAGGGGGCGGGATTGTTAAATTCTTTAAAAGTATTTTCACAGTGTCAGGGTAGAGAACCTTGGTGATTCACTTGTTTAACCTGTTGGCTTTTCTTTTGTCTAAACTGACTTCGTGTTTTGTGCCTAGTGTCAGAGCCTGTGTTTCCAGCCCAGCTAAACAGGGCCTTCTGGGGGTCTGGTGGGGGCTCAGTCACAGGCTGTTAGAGCAGGAAGGGCCTTCACCAGCACTGATTTGAGCGTCCAGTGTTCCAGATGCTGTCCTGAATCCTTCACAGTTACCTCATTTCCACTCTGCAACAACTCAGTGTGGTGGGTATTGTTTACCCAGTTTATATATAGATGGGAACTGAAATTATCTTGCCCTAGACCACTGAACTAATAATTCCAAGCAGATCAGATATTCCAGCCCAGTCTGGCAGCATCTTTCCACAGTCACAGCCTCCCTGAGCCATGTTTAGTTGAACTGTTTCATTTTACTGATGAGGAAACAGGCATGGGGGGCAGGGGGGACGTGATTTGTCCTAGTTCAGCCTATCGGTTGTTGATGAAGCTGGGCCTGGAGAAGTGGTTTCCTGCCTTCAGAAGGTCGGAAATTTACAGCCCGAGCCGAGTTCCTGCTCATAGGCGCGCTGTCTTCTCTCTCCTGTTTTCTGCCCTGTCCTGAGTCTGTCTTGGTTTGTTCTCTTTTGTCCTCTCCTGCATCTTTTTTCTTTCTCTCTGGCCACTGCAGCTCTGCGGTGATCCTTTGTGTGTGAGGGCTGGGGTTTTTGTTAGATGTTTGTTATTTTTGGAAAGTACTTTAGGAACATTGTGTACAGATGGCCTGTATGAATGTGTTGATGGATTGATTAAACTCTGAATGGGAAAGTGGAGTCTCCTTCGCTTGCTGCACTGCAGAGACACATAGATGCTACAACAGGTCTGGGGAGACGGAAGTGCTGGGGGAAAGGACGGCTCACACAGAACAAAGAGGCTGGATTTCATGTTTCTTCATTCCAGTCAGAACTTTTATTACCTTCTGTTTTCGGAGGAAATACTTCTGGGCCCCTGCCCAGAATCTCTTCTACCCCTAGAAGACATTCCAGATTTCTTAGAACTGAAAGGGCGTTTAGGGATCATCCAGGCCCATCCCTGAGCAGCAGGAAGCGTGAGGCTAATTCACTGTGCACTGGATCTAGGGCTCCCTCCCACATTCAGGGCCGTGCTGCTGCCATCCTCTGTTAGGCTGTAGAAGAGAGATGTTGGAGACGGTTAAAGAGAAGGCTTAGGGATGGAGTAGTGGTGTGTGTCTGCTGGTATTCCTGCTGTTCGAAGCCTGAGGAACAGGGCAGGTGGAAAGTGTGACAACCAGAGGATGCGGTGAGCAGTTCTGGGGGAGCAAGACAAGGGTACAAGAAAAATCCGAGCAACTAAAAAGGACCCTCTCACACCTGTCCTACAGTGGCTCATGTGGCCTATGAGGAAAGCCAAGGGTTATTTTTGTGATTTGTAGGAAGTGAAATTTAAAAAAAATATTTCTTGACAGAGAGAGAGGAAGAAAGAGAAACAATCTGTTGTTCCATTTATTTATTCATTCATTGCTTTTTTCTTATATGTTCCCTGACTGGGGATTGAACCCATAACCTTGGTGTGGGGGGGATGCTCTAACCAACTGAGCTACCCAGCCAGGGCCGTAGGAAGTGAGTTTTAACGAGACTTTGATATTTGTGTCTTCTGGGCTTTGGAACTGGAGATGAAACGGAAATGGATGAGGTAACATACTGCGCTCAATGATCTCGAAGCCCCTCGGGAGACCCTGTGCCTGTGGAAGTGCTCAGACGCCGTGGGCGCAAAAGGAAGGGCAAGGTAGAGAGGCCAGCAAGACTGGAAGGAGCCATTTACCCCCGGGGTGGGGTGGGGGGGTGTAAACTGGAGACATCTGGAAGTAACTTAACTTTGTCATTTGGGGGAAAGAGTAGGAGGCATTAAGATTTGATCAACATTCAGACATCTTTTGCTGCCCTGGCTCAGCCACTTCAGGGTGGGCGGCAGTGAAGAGGGGAGACGCTGAAGGGAAAAAAGGGAGAGGGAAGGGCGGGCCTCCCTAGCACGCTGGTTGCTTCTCTTGCCACTCTGCTCTGGGGAACTCTGGGCTTCACGGAGTTGGGACTTCTTGTCTGTACACTCCAGAAAGTAATTAACTAATTAAATTCTGTTCACACTTCTCGAACACCAACTGTTTGTCTCCCCCCAACACGCAGCAGTGTCAGGGTCAAGGAAGATTAATCAGGGGATTAAGCTTTCCTGTTCTAGACGTTCCACCACCACCATTCCTTTTCTGGGCTCATTTGAGGCAAGAAAAGAGTTTATGTTGGTTTGACTGATCCAGTCCCCTCTCCTAACTAATGGAGAAATGGGCCAAGCTTCAGGAATCATTTATCCTGAAAACCACCTGTGAACTAGGCTGACCTCACAGAACTGTAGATAACCGCCCCCTGGGATCTGGGAGCCAGCCTTGACATACGTTCCCCTGTGCCTCCCGGAAGAGAGCTCCCTAGAGTGCGACCCAACCCTGTTCCTCCAGCAGGACTGTGGCGTTCTCTGCAGGGTAGACCCCCAGTGCAGCCCGCCACGTGGCCTGAGGAGATCTGGACCCTGGGGTGTCCAGGAGCCTGGGTGCCCTTGCTGTTTCACGGCTGGCCCCACCTACTGCTGCTGCCTCCCCAGGCTTTCAGCTGTTTTTGAAGGTGACTTCCAGGGCACCTTGAATCTTAGGAGGCTCTCTGGGTAACCTGGAAGCATCTATGACAACAGCAAGCAAACAGACCATGGGAACTTTGGGCTCGTGTTCCAGGCTGACCTTAACACCGTAAACCTCCCATACTTGTCGTCATCGCTTTTATGATGAGAAGTTTCTCAGATAGCCTCCCTCCATCATTGCTTCTGAGCTCAGCCTGTACATAGAAGGACTTGAGTCTTTTCCAGTGTATAGAGTAGTTCCTCATGTTGTGTCTCTTTGAGCCTCACCGGAGACTAGTGAGATATTCAAAGCAATGAACAATACCAATTTACAGATGAGGAAAAGGGCAGAGAGGAGGTAAGTGGCTTCCCCGAGATTAGAGCCACGGCTTAAGGCAGTGGTCTTCCTCTTGGAGGGCCGTTGTGGACAGGATCTGATGGGTCGTGACATCACATTCAGCCCGGCACAGTCACCCAGCTTTTGGTGATGTGGCTCTACAGAGGCGGGAGGGGCCAGACCCTGCCCTTGAGGGGCTGACAGTGTAGCTCGTGGTGTCTCCCTTTACCATATTCTATTGGGGCAGCAGCGCTCGTCCCAAGAAGGAAAATAAGAAGGGTGAGCACAGATGCTCCGTGACTCCTTACTCCGTGTTTGGGAGGGGAGAGCTGGCTGCTGGAGGAAGAGATAGTTTACCCAAAGAGAAGTTTGGGAAGAATTCTGTGACTGAGAGAAACCTTAGAGCCTTTTTAGATGTGGAAGTGGCAGCCAGCGCGTCCTGACCAGCCCTGTGGCTGGTGTCAGGGGTGGGACTTACCGTCGCCCCAGGCTGGCTCCCCCCTTCTCACCTGTCAGTGTAGGTGGTGTGGGCCTTGCAGGGCTGGGCGAGTGCAGGCTTTGAACATGGAGCTTAGTTCCCAGTACCTCTTTAATCTTAATGTTTTCCTTTTTTTTTCCTGTGGTAAAATACACACAAAATGGACCATCCTAACCACGTTTAAGTGTGCACACAGTTCAGTAGCATTAAGCACATTCGTAGTGCTGTTGCGACCGTCACTGCTGTTCGTCTTCATAACTCTTCCCATCTCGTGGAACTGGAGCTCTGTTCCCATCAAACAGCGTAGCTTCCTATTCCACCCTCCTGATGCCCGCATTCTACTTAATCATATTTTTTTTTTAATTAGGGGAAGTAATCACTAGCACACCAAAGGAATACTGAAGTGAAATGTATTTTTTTTTTCCGAAGTTTTTGCCCATGTGTTTCTCTAGGGATGATTTGTTCTAACGTGTTTTTCTTTTGACTTGGTCTAAAGCCACAGTTCAAGGACAGGCCTCCCGCCTTCCTCCCTCCGTCTCTCCCTTCCTTCCTGTGTTCAAAGAGAGCCTTTCTTAAAGTTACTAGATGTGTAGTGTGACCCTTTCTCCACAGTAGCTGGATTCTCGTGTTGTGGGCCACACCCTGGGGCTGTGGGGATTCACTTTTCTCTGTGTTGCTTCTGAAGCACTGACCCTTGGCCAGACCTGCATGTAGACGCTCCAATGACTGCCCCCCTGCCCCGTCCCTCTTTTTCTGGTGCAAAGCCCCTGTTTTGTTCACCCCATTCATTCTGCACTTGGTCAGGTTTTAGGCTTCATGGTGGAATTGGTCCCTTGGCCATAAGGGAGGAGCCAGCTGTTTCTTTAAAAACAAAACAAGAGTTCGTGGGTGTGCGTCTTCTCCCTGCTTCTGCACTGGCTCCTCTGTATGCAGCCACAGCAGGTAGCCCTACCAGGCGGTCACCATTCCCTCAGGGCCGCAAACAGCGGGTCATCGAGACGGACACCTGCTCGTGCCACGTCATAGCACGTGCACAACAAGTATTTCTGACATGAGTGGGTGGGGGAGAACGGGGTTAGCTCTGCCGGAGGCGAGTGTGGTGTGAGGTGCCAGAAAAGAATTCTTCCAGGAGGTGACCCAGTGTGCGCCCCGAGAGTGACTGTGTTCCTGTCAGAGGGAACGGTCGGGCTTATCTGAGTGTCAGTTTGTGGAGGAAGGAAGCAGGTGGTCTGTAGGGTGACCCTGTGGCGTTGATTGTGTTTTATGTTTTATCTGTTTAAGTAGGTAGTGCTTCAGCACTCAAAGAGATTAAAAGGGAATACATTCAGTGAAAAATGAGTTTTCTTCTCTGTTAACCACTCAGTTCCCCTTCCTGAAGGCAGTTATTAGCTATGGGTATCTTGTGCATTATTCCAGAGAGATTTTCAATGCACGTGTGGGGGCGATGGGGGAGGGTGTCCTTTCAGCATACACTCATACGCACAAATGGTTCTCTTCACGTATGAATTTTGGAAGCCATTCTGTACTACTACAGACTGAACTGCCCAGTTCTTTTTAAACCACTGCATAGTGCTTACTCTATGCGTGTACGGCCCCTTATTTAGCGAGTCTCCCTGCGATCTTTTGCCAGTACACATAATGCAGTGAATATCTTGCATGTATACATCACTATGCATGTGAGATTTCTGAGGGTAGATTCTAGGAGCACAATTGACAAGTTAGAGAATATGTGCATTTTGACAGATACTGTCAAAGAGCTCTGCATTAATTATAAAATAATAAACTTAAAATTCTTTACCATGTAGCTTCTCCCTCTCCCGCAGTCCTCTAAGATCCCTGCCAGAATGAGCTTCCTAAATGAATTTGGCGGTGTCACTTCCCTGTTTCTAACCCTTGTAAGGTCCACGTGGTCTCAGGGTTTAGGTTAAACCCCTCAGCCGAGCCTCTGCCTCCATCCTCCGCCAGGAGGGCTGTGCTCCCATTGCTTCAACGCGCTTGTGTTTGGATCTCCTTTTTCATTAGGCACACCCTTCAGCAGTGAGCTTAGCGTCACCTCCCCTGGGCAGTCTTTCCTGATGATTTCCGCTCCGCCTCGAACACCTGGGCGCCACTCTGATCTGGCCTCGTCCATTCACTACAGAAATATTTGCTGTGCATGTGCTGGGATGTGACATAAGCAGGTGTCGTTGATGATCCACTGGTGGTTGCCTTGAGGGAACGGTGACCGCTGGTGGGGTTACCTGCAGTGGCTGCGTGTAAGACAGCAGCACCAAAGGGCCCAGTGCTGACTGGCCGGTGGCCCTGGGCACATCCATTAACCTTCAGACCCTGGTTTCGTATCCATCAAATGAGAAGGTGAAGCCTGATAACCTCCAAGGTCCCACAGCTCAGATCTCATTATTAATTACAGTAGCAATAGCAGCCAGGGTTTACTGAGGACTTGTAAAGTTCAGGCACTGAGTCAAGTACTTTGATCCTAATCCTTTCATCAATGCTGTGAAGACACATGGTTATTGTCTCCATTGGACAGATGAGGAAACTGAGGCTGGAGAGTAATTTGGCTATAACATAAGAAACATTTGGATTCTGGCATTCTAACTCTGTGGATCTTAGCCGCATAAGTGTACACACATTCCACACATTCACATACACACAGTTTTATATACTGTGTTGGGTCACTCACAGACCCCACCCCTAGAACTCTCTGGGAACCATCCTGTTGTACAGCTGTAAAGGCTCAATGTGGAGTGTGGGTAAGGGCTGGGACAGAGGATTGCAGTCACAAATATTTGTGGGCAGTGGGTAAGATCCCAGGGGCTAGCTCTCTTCTTGAACCCCAGGCTCCTACTCATCGAAGACCCTCACAGCTGCTTTTCTGCTGGACTGGGCAGCGCATTGCTGTTTGCAGTAACTTTTTATAAGGAGAGCATAGGCCCCAGTCAAGGCTGCAAATGTGGATTAAAGTCAGGTCTGGGTAATATCTCTGCCAGAGTCTCAGGGGCGTCCTTTATTGGGATTGCAGATGGTAGGCTTCCCGTCTGTTTACATAAGGTCTTTTTAATAGAGAAGGAGGTGTGTATGGAATTAAAATAAAAAAGGAGTGTAATCTTATTATTTGGAATACATGTTATAAACTAGGATAAATGAAATCAAATGAGTTAAGTAAAATAGAATAGGCCCATATCACAGTGTATCATCAAGCCAACTGCTTCCCTAAAGGCATGCAGATAAACTTCCTTAAAAGTCTTGACCCCTGATTTTTTATTTTATGCTGCCTGCTCCTCTGAAGTTTTTGTCTGAACTAGAGTGGGTGGTGGGGCTTATTAACAATTATAGCTGTCCTGCCACCACTCATCGGCAGGTCCAGCCAACTCGCATGGCCTCTGGGGTCACCTGTGAGCTGTTAAGTCAGAGCCAGAACCAGATCCTCAGGGGCTCATCCAGCCTCAGGCAGTTGAGCAGGCCAAGCTGGGGGCCCTTGGCTCTCACTGCTGCATTCCTTCTCTAGGCAGTGTATTCTCCCTTTAAGACACGTGTTTGTGTTCTCTCTCTCTCTCTCTGCTGGTTAAGTTGAACTTACTCTGGGTACAAGTGGCAAATGCAAAGCCAGACTCCGGTGTAGCAGCTCTGTGTCAGCAGCTGCCTCTCTCCTCGCTGCTGCAGCCTCTGAGGCAGGCCGTCAGGCAGCGCCTGGGCCGTCTCTGAAAGCTCGGCTGTGCCCCGCTGATCTCTGGGAGAGCTGGTGAGCTGGTGTCTGTCTCCTTGTCCTATCGCAAGTATCTGGCTCCTAGATGCCTACACTGATGGCAGCTGTTTCAGGCCTGGTATTTCCCCAGGAAGGAGTTGAAAAGCCACTTACGTGCTTGTGTCTTCCTCTGAAAGCAGGAACTCGGTCGCTAGAATTCTTTCAACTCTGTGTGTGCTTACATGAGGCTTCTTGACCGAAGTGCCTGCTTGTAACTAACATGTGGGTAAAGTTTTCACTTCACTCATGCTTTGTTTTTTGTTTGTTTTCTACAGGTGAATCTACCCCTGGCTGACTTTAGAATTCTTCTGGCTTTTAATTTTCTTCTTTTTAAAATAACTCGGACGGATAAAAGATGTGCCATGGCAGGATAGCACCAAAGAGCACCTCAGCGTCTGCCGCGGCCTTGGTGGGACATGGAGTGTTCCTTCCGCTGGTGATCCTTAGCACCCTCCTTGGAGAAGGGTTTGCCTCAGGTGAGTCCGGCCTGCCTTCTGTCTGTGGGAGGGAAAGGACACAGGACACAATAATACCCTTGTTTCCCCCAAAACCCGGGATAGGGGGTTCTCTGTCTGTCAGGCAGTTAGAGGGAGAGCCTAGAGGGGAGGCCTTGGTGCTGTGGTGTAGCAGGGAGCCGGTACTCCTGGTGTGCCACCCAGGGGCCTAGTGACCCGGGTGGAGGACGGTTGTGTGGGACTCTACTGGTGACGGCATTGTCACCCTGCTCCCCGCTGCTGTAATTACCAGGCGGGACGGAGGGGAGGGATTCAGAGCATGATGTCCAGGGGAGGGTGCTGGCTTTGGTGCCAGACCGCCGGTGTTCAGGACCCAGTCCTGCTGCTTGCTGATGCTGTGACCCTGAGCAAGACTCAACTTATGTATGCCTCAGTTTCTTGAACTGCAGAATGGCTAAATAACAGTGCCTGAGGTGGTTGTGAGATGGACTGAGATAACACAATAACACTTGCTGAATGTTAGCTCCTTTATCAGTTGATTCTTGTTCTGTTGTTTTTCTCCGAATAAGTAAAGCATGCAGGTGTTGTACGTTAGTGAAGCAGCCCTGGTTGTTGATACCACAAACTTTGTGATCTTGGACAAGCCACTTACTCCTTCTCTGGCTCAGTTCTGCATTTGTCACATGAAAGGGTTGGCCTGGATAACCTTTAGGGACACATTTAGCACCCTCAGTCTATACTTCCATGGTTCTAAGGACTTTCTGGTTGAAAATTGTAAGCTAGAGGAGCCCTGCCTAACAGAGCTGCAAACACAGAGGTGAGCCTTTGAGGTCTGCATGGTCTTTGTTGCCTTTAGCAGTGCTCTGAAGACCCTTCTAGGTTCTCTTCATGTGGTCCTCTAGACCCGGTACCCCTTTTGGAAAGGGCGTATTTGGCTGTGTATTATAGGCCTCTGGGTGATGCTGCAGAACCTGCCTCTGTATCTGCAAACACTGGTAGGGGTCTCAGTTATGATTAAGCTCGTTAATAATGGTGCCCCTATCGGAGTTCCATAGAGACATGTGTATGGCAGTTTTCTTCGGCCAGTGTTCCTCTGGAGTAGAGTCTGGAAGTGGCTTTGGAGGAGACAGGTGTGATACAGTGTGGCTTCAAGAGTCTCCATAGCTCAGCGCTATCTCTTTCATTCCCTTTCTGTTAACTCCCACCACCCATTTACCCAACATATACATAATAATCGTACGATCTCATTTAATCTTATTTTTTCCTCCCAAATTGTTGGGAGAAACAATTACTGATTTTTTTTGTTCTATCACAGCTTTCCTCACCACCCACATGCAGATTTCCTTTTCTGCCTCTCATTTACCTCATTCTGACACTTGACATAAACCTTTCCCTTAAGCCTGAGACTTCGTTGGCTGTGAGAAGCCCCTGGCACAACCAAGGGAGCCTCTAGCGGTTGGGATCCCACAGTGTGGACTTCGTGGTTATGTGAGATTTCACAGGAGCGGAAGGCCAGCCCACACCAATGTGCAACAAAACTAAGCAGGACCTACATTCACAGGGCCACCCCAAAGCCAGAGGAAGCTTCTAGAATGGCAAGTGCAGACCCATAGCCTGTGGAGACCCTCTCTTGCTCACCACTGTGTCCCTGGAGCAGAAGTTGGCAAACTGGTCCGCGGGCCAGATCCTACCTGCTGTCTGTTTTTCTATGGCCTGTGGGCTAAGAATGGTTTCTGATTTTTAAAAAATTGGAAAAAAGTCCAAAGAATAATATTCCACGATACATAAAAATTGTATGCAACTCACAGTCAATACCCACAAATAAAAAGTTGTTTTGGAAGATGGCAGAGTTCATTAACGTACGTACTGTCTACGGCTGCTTTTTTGCTACAGTGGTAGAGTTGAATAGTTGCGATACAGACCATGTGGCCCCCGAAGCCTAAAATACTTAGACTTTACAATATTTTGCCCTTCGTAGAATAGATTTGCCATTCTACCCCAGCCTAGAACAAATGGTGCTCAATAAGTAGGCGTATGAATGGACTGATGGTCAGCAGGAAGGAAGGAAGCTAGGACTGGCCCGGAGCTAGGACGGACTTGAGAGGCTGTGCACTTGCCCAGGGTCTCAGGGCCCGGGCCACGACTGTCCCCCTCCCAGACTCCACTCGGGAGGCGGTCTTGGCTTGTTTCCTGGCAGGATTAGGGTCTGCCCTCTGTGTCTGACATCTTTAGTTTCCTTATCTTCATTCAGTCATCCCCTCCACCACACCCTCCTTTTTGTGGGCCTCACCCCTGCCTCTTCCCATTTTCCAACTATCCACACCTTCCCAAGTTTCCATCTAAAGTCTGAAATCAATTATCAGGGACTGATGGTTCCAGCCTGGCTGGATAAAGGGATGATTATTCTACAGGGTGGAAAAATATGTCTATAGTGTGGGTTCAACTCAGGATGGGAAAGTTGGCTCTGTTGTTTTCATTCCCTCTCCCATCTGCAGAGAATCTTCCCTCTGCTGCTGTTCCCACCCCCAAGTCTTTCTAATCCCCGTAAAACATGTGTACTGGCGCAGAGCAGGGTGCAGGCGGGGGAAGGAGTTGTGCCATTTCTTAGATCCAGCGCACCGAGTTGCTGCCAACGTTTTCCCCCCTTCTCTGGAGTGGTTTCTGGGGGAGGACGGTGCCCACTCCTTGGCCTGAAATCCAGAGCACACCTGTATGGCCCTGCCTGCTGCGAGCAACGTGCCACTCAGGCTTGCCAAGAAACTGATATTCTCAGATACTTCGAAGTCAGGGAAAGGCAGTTTAGTTCAGGAAAGGTCTCATCCTCCTCTTCCTGTGTTTCTGAGCTGCCCCTGAGTGCCCAGTTGGGAGGCATTGTAAAATGAGGTGCTTGTGAAGTACACAGCCTGGATATCCGTGGTCCGTAGTAGACCCTGAATACGTTTGTGTGAATGTGCACATTCACGCCTGTGAGGGTCCCACTGGACATTGGTAAAGTGGGCATATTCTGGGGGGCAGCTCATCTGCATAGTCTTGGTCATAGCTGCTCAGCTTTATAAGAAAAAACTCATTTACGAAGACACACGTCAGAGTTCTGGAATAAAAGTATGTCATGTTTGGAGTCCAGTTTTCCATCCTGGTTTCTCTTGTCTTTAGTTCGGGGTCTGTTGTTACAAAGGAGAAGGTGCCAGGCCTTGGGTGGCGCTTCCCTCGGCCGTTCCTTTAGTGGAGATGGGAGAAGCAATTGAGGTTGGCCAAAGGAAGCGTACCTGTTCTTCACACCTGGTCGCCCCGTGCAGGGAAGATCAGAATTAAAAATAAGGTCAGTGCTCTTACTGCCCAACTTGCCTTTTGTCGGGGCTGGAGAGGAACTGGGGTCCCAGCTGTGCAGCAGCCTCTCCCAGGTCTCACGGCTCCTTCCCTTTACCTGTGATCTCAAGAAACTTGCTGTATGACCGCAGGCAAGTCACTTGACCTCTTTGTCTCTTCTATAAAACGGGAACAAGATACTTGAGCATGCTAGTTCCGTGGTGTGTAGACGACTAAAAATGATTGGAAGGCACTCAACATATAATATGTGTGGGGTAATAATAACAATCCCAAACGACAACAGCAGAGATGGTATGTGACCCACTATTGAGTCATGCTGGGCAGGAGACTTGATGCGGATGACTTCATTTGCTGCCTTTAGAAAACAAAACTGAAGATGCAGAGTCATTTTTGGGGTTGGGGCAAGGTGTGAAATTTGACGGGTGAGGCAGGATCGATTACTTCCAGGGCCTCCTTTGTCTTCCATGGTTGCATGGTCCACGTCTCAACCCAGCTGGCCTGCTGACTCATGCAAAAACCTTTTGATTTTCATTCTTTGCCCCCTTCCTTGGCATATTTACTGAAAAAACTTAGGATTTTAATTTTTTAAATCCTGACCTGAGGAAATGATACATTTATTGATTTTAAGAGAGAGAAGGGGGAAGGAAGGGGGGACGAGGGGTGGGGGGGAGAGAAACAGAAACATCAGTGTGGGAGAGAAACATTGATCAGCTGCCTCCTGTATGTGCCCAATCGATGGTCGAACCTGCAATCTTTGTGGTATATGGGACGATGCTCCAACCAACTGAGCCATTCAGCCAGGGTTGAAACTCAGTGTTTTATTAGTGTCTGATTTTTTTCCCCTTAAAATGTTGCTCTGCCACTTTAGGCCATGTTAAACATCACACAAGAACCTAAAGCAAATTTAAAATAGCAGGGAAAGCAGCAATCTGTATTTCTGCACAGTAGAGAGAAAGCCAGGCACTTCGGGTTCATTGAAGAAGGAAAATACGGAGAACTGCACTCTCGGGGGGACGATGCGGTTGTGGCTTTGACACTGCCACGGAAGAAAGATGCTGACAGGTGGCCCTGGCTCACGCCCCCCTACCCCCATCTCTGAGGGACCTGGAGTCAGGTGCTGTACACTGAACTGAGAGGAGAGGACAGGTAGGAAACTGATACATACAGAACATTATTTCTTTGTCAGGCTCTGTGTCATCGTCCCGTTTAGAGCTCTCAGAGGACTTTTGGAGTAGGTGGTCATGTATCTGTTTTACAAATGAGAAACAGAGGCACAGAGAGGTTAGATAACTTGCTCAGAGATTGGCAATTGTACATAGTGATGCTGGTTGGGATTTGGCCCAGTCTGTCTGACTCTGTTGCCCATGGTCTGTCTGCTGAGAACCACGTTACCTGTGCTAAGGCGCAGGCTTCTGGGAGACCCATTCCTTGTGTTGCACTACTGGAGCGCTCAGATCAACCTTTAGGAGATTGTTTTGACAAAGGAAGAAAAGCACCATCAGTTTTCTCTCCCGGATAAAGGGTGCAAGAGTTACCAGGTTTCTCTCAGTGGTGGTTTCTGTTCTTATTTACAATGGCCCTTGATTGTCTGGTTCCTGGTTTAGGCAAAAGATCTGTCAAGGCAGCTCTGGTCTGGGGAAGGATTGATAGGGACCCCAGCAACTTGTTTGCTAAATGAGGACGTAGTTCCGAAAACATACTGAGAGCATCTTCGGCTCAGCTGTAAACACTGCTGACGAAGGGAGTGATCTCTCCATGGTGTAATTACCTGTGACTATAAAAAGACTGGAGGGCTGTGGAAGGAGGCTGGGTAGGTCATTATAGGGCTTGTTACATCCTGGTGTCATGAAAAGACATTGAGATGTCTGCAGGCTAATTGTTGTGCCATGTTTAGGACAGAACAAACACGTGGTACAAATCTTGCACTCTAGCTTGTGAGCAAAAGAAACCAGGAGTCCACCAGATTGAACACCCGAGTGGTCTTGATTGGGTTAAAGCTCTTGTTAAACACAGATCCCATTTGCCAGGCAGAGGTGCCCCACTGTCCTGGGCTAACTTCAGAGCTTGGAGGTTATCCTCTTCCTTGCCCAACTCTTCTGCAAAAGAGAATCCCAGAGTGCTAATAAAAAAACTAGGGTTAGCACTTAGGGTTTAATTACTTCTAGTAGGTTTGTACTTGAACTCTTCACCCCCTCTTAACCACTGGAAGATTCCTTTCCTCCTCATCAGTCAGAAGCCTGAGCCTGCAGAGGGTTTGAGCAGCCTTCCCAGTTCAGGTGGCTTGGGCTGCTGTGGCTGGCTGCCTGGACAGTGGCCAGATCAGGGGTGACCTTGACCCACCTCATGTTTAGCTTTGAGGCCCAGAGGGACAGAGGCATTTAGAGACGACCTGTCTGCAGTGTGGTGTGAGTGAGAAGGGTGCAGGCTGCTGACTTCTCCCAGCCCCGTTCACCTGCCTCCCCTTAAGCAAACCTAAAGTACGAAATGAGAATTCACTGGGAGATGAGGCTGAGATTACAACTATTGAAAAACCTAGGGTTTTTCCCTAGGGTTCTCCCTGACCAGTGTGGCTCAGCTGGTTAGGTGTCATACTGCAAGGCAAAAGGTCGCCGGTTTGATTCCCAGCCAGAGCACATGCCTAAGTTGTGGGTTCTGTCCCTGGTCGAGGTGTGTACGGAAGGCAGACAATCGATGTTTCTCTCCTTGTCTTTCTCCCCCTTTCTACTTTCTCTAAAAATAAATAAGTAAAATCTTAAAAAGAAAAAAGCTCTGGCGTTTCTTCACATAGCTATCTCTTGTCAGGTAGGATAGGATTCAATTCATAAATGCCTTAAAATGGCAAATGCCACCTGTGAGCTCTCATGGAGCCACTGAGGTCACTAGTACAGCTCAGTGCAGTATTTCACTGTCATTATGCCCCAGCCCTACCCCTTGGTTTTTGGAGCGGCTGTGCAGTCTTATGAAAAGCAGGGGCTCTGGACTCACAGTGCCTGTGTTTGAATGCTACCTCTGCTCCTGGCTGCCTGTGTTGCCTTGGGTAATTTTCCTGCCCTCACTATTGATGTTTCCCTAGAGTAGGAATGATAATAATAAGTAGGAATGATAATGCCTACTTCATAAGATTGTTTCAAGGATTGAATAAGATAGTATGTATGTAAAGCACTTAGGATAGTGCCTGGCATACAGAGAAGTAATCCCGGGCTTGGAAGATCAGATTGTAGCACCAATTGGTACAACTTGTACTTCTGACACCACGGCTAATTATTGGGCTGGCCAGAATGTCTGTTACGTTTTACTGGAAAACAAAAGAGACATTTTTCATTTTCATCAATCACTTTATTGATTTGGGTATTTTGAGAATGTCAGCTATCTCCCACTATTGGCTTCTAGTGGGTAGAGGCCAGGGGTGCTGCTAAACATCTTCCAGTGCATCAGACAGCCCCACAGCAGAGAATTATTTGGCCAAAATGTCAATATACCAGGAAACTTCGCATACCACGTTTGACACGTTCAGTTAGTCACAGCACCTTCTCCATACACTAGATAAACCTTTTTGTGTGTTGTGTTTCAGTTGTGTTTTTACTTTTCTTGAAGTAATAAAGCATAATACGCTAAAATGTTACGTATCTTCTTCCATCTTCAATGTTAACAGACTGCACAAAAATCCTCCAATTTTGATAAGCGTTCTTTTAATGTGCACTGATATGACAGCTGTCACAATACAACCTAACAAAATTGTTTTGAATGAAGTTAAAGGTACCTAAACACTGCTAGAGCCATTGTATGGAAAAAACGTAATGGACTTTTTGGCCAACCCAGTAGTAGTTCAAACAGGCTCAGGGTTAGAAAGTTCCTTATTTTTTTTTCTGCATCCTTCGAGTCTCTCAGCTTTGACTGAGGACATCCTGCAGACTGCATGAGTTATCTATAATTCACGTTTTTAATTCTCAAATGCCACATCTTGGCCTTCCACCCACGAAGACAAGTGGAAAAGAGCTGGAATGCCCTGCGCAGTGCTGGTGCTTGGGGCCCACCAGGCAGCCTCCCCACAAGCCGCTCCCTTCGGCGAGGCTGTCCTGTCGGCATGTCAGGGCCCGCGCTCCTCAAAGCTGCTGTTTGTTAGGGACTTCTGGAGTCGTTTTTGAAACCTTATAAATTTGAGGATGCCAAGCATCTGCTTTTTGAAAGACATGTTTTATTTCGTTAGCACCAAGATACGATTGAAGGACTACCTTTCAGAAGATTCCTAAATGCATCTGGGAGAATACAATGTCAGAATGAAAAAATAAGAGCTCCCTGGTCTTCTCTCCCTTGGGTCACCCTTTGCCTCCTCTTACTTTCCTTCTCTGTATTTGCAGCATTCCTTTTCTAAGAGCCGTTCCCACCTAGATTCATGTGCTGCCCCAGAGATGGGTATTTCTCCCTCGTTTAACTTCTTTGACTTTTAAGCTTTGCCAGTAGCCAAGTCTTTTAAAGTACTATTGTTTAATCATTCAAAATTCTGGAAGTAGTGCAGAACAGATACACAGATCCCTTTTAATACTTTTCTTCTTTGTAAAGCTTTTAAAAAAAAAAAAACTCACAAACTATTTTAGGCATTTCAACCCAGGAAGGGAAATGTGTTTCAGGAAGTTATGGCCAAGCACAAACAGGGTTATGAAATAATCCTGCTGGAGCCTATGTTATCATGAGTAAACAATGCTTTATGAAACACAAAGGGCCTGATGTGATCAGGGCTTCACGTGTAGTGGACACATGTCTCCTTGGGAGAGGGCAGGACCTGTGTGTTTATTGTCACTGGCTTTGAGTTCTGACAGTTTGGCCCTGTTGGCCCGGGAGTGGTGGGAGGCCCAGGAGGATGTCTCTGGGATTGCCACAGGCCGGACAGGGGCTGAGCGGGCGCAGGGAACCGCCTGGCAGTGCTTACTGAGCGCCGATGTTGTCAAACAGGGAGGTGCGGGACGGGTGAGGGAGAAGCCTTGGATGCTTCTGCTTCCCAGTCGATCTCAATTCCTTGGAGACCAAACTACAGAGGACCCTGTGGCATCTTCAGCCAATGCAGCCCCACTAAGGCTCCTGATAACCATGTGTGGCTGCTCGGAATTGCTGGTGAACGGCCTGTGGATTTAGCCCATGACTTCAGTGGGGTTGTGTAAATCTCTTCTGTACACCCCTCATATAGCGGACACCTTTAGTCTTTGATATTTGAGGTCTTTTCTCCTATGCACGTGTGTCTCAGTATTGGTTCTCGTTCTGTGTTCTTAGTTTTGTGTTTGCAAATAAGGTCCTTGAAAGCAGAGTCACAGCTTTTTATACTTTGCTGTAACTAGGCCAATGATCATCCCAGGTGGACCCCACAGATACATCCTGGAGAACATGCTGGGGGGAGGGGTCACTCCAGGCAGGATGGTGCAGAGTCACGGCCCGTCCTGTACGTGAGGAGGAGGAGGAGCAGAAGGACACGTCCGCAGCTGTGGTGGGGCCTTCCTGCTGATTTACGGTTCCCCATGAGGGTCTGGGAAGTGAAAGTGTCTCCATGCTTCAGGGGATGCATGTGGCTGGGGCTCTTCTGAGGGCAAAGAAGTGGAGCTGGGCAGGCTGCCTGGAGGAGTTTATTGTGGAGTGTCCCAACTTTCCACCTGGATGAAGATCTTCAAACCCAGTGGAGGTCCCCTTCAGTGATGAGGAGGGAGGAAAAGCAGACCGTTTTTACCCACGGGGAGTAAAGGTCATGTGGACAAATGGCTCTGAAACATACCTTACCGTTGGAGAGGGCCCGGGGAAGGGCAGCCTAGATGGGTCTGGCCTCCCTTTCTCACCCACAGTTCCCTCTAGCTTAGTCCCTAAAGTCAAGGCTAAGGGGACTCCTTTTTTCCCCTTTTCCTGGACATGAGCACCCCCCAGCCTGTGTTACCCTGTTCTTCCTGTGGCTGGACTCCTGCCTTCTCCCCTCCTGCCCAAACTACTCTTCATCCTTTAAGGTCCAGTTCAAAGTCCCATCCCCTGTGAGACACCATCCGCCCCTTTACCCTTAGAATCAGCAGGGTCTGAAGGAAGGAGAGTAGGCTTTGTGTGTGTGTGTGTGTGTATGTGTGTGTGTGTTTAAAAACAATTTTTTTAAATCCTCACCTGAAGATATGTCTATTGATTTTAGAGGGGATGGCGGTCCGGGGAGTGGGGAGACACATCGATCAGTGTCCTCCCATGTGTGCCCTGACCTGGGATCAAACCCTCAACCTTTGGCGTACGGGGTGACGTGTCAACCAGCTGGGCCAGGGCTGTGTCTGTTTTTTGAATGGAATTAGTAGGAGCTCCTGGTCTCAGGTCTTTGTTCTGGGAGCATGTCAGAGAGGTTTCCGATGGACAGGATTCTGCTCCCCAGAGTCATGACTATCTTTAATTTGAAGGGATTGGACAGCTTTGGGGAACTTGAGACTTACGGGGATTGCGGCTTTGGGGCGCCTGAAGCCTTTGTTCTGCAGATCGTGACACTTGCATCCCACAGGCTTGTCCCAGATGACCACCGAGGGTTGCCAGGGTTGCAGTGGACAGACTGGGTTTGGTGTTTTTGTGAATGGCACTAACTCTTTTAGGCAGTGTGTGCTGACATAGGGGGCAGGTAGGGCAGCAGGAGACATGTAATGCCCTGGAGAGCTTTCAGGGACAAGGTACCAGGCTGGATCTCAAAGGAAGTTATGACATGTGGTGTGGTCCTCACGGTCAGCCTGTGAGAGGAGGGCGGCGGAGCCAGGAACGGCACTCTGCATCAGGAAGAATATGGAGCTGGTGGTTTAGTGCCCTGGTTTCTTCAGTTACTTGTTGAACGCCTGCCGAGTGCCAAGCCTGTGCCAGCTGCAGTTCTGTGTGAGACGTGCGGTCATCAGGGAAGGCACTGACTCACACTAGAATGCACACAGATGAGGGGTACCTGACTCAGATTGGGAAGGTCACGGAAGACTCCTCGGCGGGAGAGACGCATGCTTCAAGACCTGCGGGCAGGGAGGGGCTAGTGAGTAGGGGAGACCGGACGGCATAGTAAGGGCAGGAGTGCAGTCTCTCGGGCCAGACAGGCTGGTTAGGATCCTAGTTCTGCCACTAACATGTTGTGTAATTTTGAGCGCCTTTCTCAAAGGTGATGTCCCTTGGTTTTTAGTGTGTGAGACGGGGGTAGCCACATACTTACCATATAGGGTTGTGGTGGTATCACCATTGTTACTGTGTGGCAACTTACTGGTGGCGGTGCGGCCAGGCCAGCACGGTGGGGCAGTCTGGGGGGAGGGGAGGCGGGAGTTATGGAGTGTCTGTCCTGCTCATCTTGACGCTCCTCTTCTTTGAAGTTGAGAAGCTGGAGTTTCAAAAGAGAAAAATAAAATGCAGCTTTAGCCTAAGATTGCAGAGATTTGGGCGGAACATCCCCAAAGGCACAGTTTGAGGGAAGCAGCCAGAGGGGTGAGGTGCTGATGGTGGAGGCAGATGTCTTCTTGAGTTGACAGAGTCACCAGGGAGGGAGGGGGAAGAAGGAAGAAGAGGGGGAGGAGGAAGGGGAGGAGCAAGTTCCTGTGCTGTGTGCTGGGGTGTCCTAAAGATCACAGGGTTAAAGAAAAAACAAACACCAGGTAATGGATTAAGGGTTAAGTGAGTCTAAACATGGAAATGGAGGGCTGGAGGAGGGTGTTGATTTTGGTACAAGTGGTGGAGAAGACTGGGGTTAAGGAGAATGACAATCGGGCCCCTGTGTGCCCAGGGAACAGGAAGTGGTTGGTTCGTGAGGCTGTGGAGGGGGGCCCTGGGGAAGGCCCTTCATCCTCCTCCTCCTCAGCCCCGCAGGCCTGTGTGAGGCGTGTCCGACAAGGACCCCTCAGTTCAACCAGTTTGAAGTACGGCCCAGGGTCCCACATGGGTCTTAGATGGAGTCACAAATTCCCCAGGGAGGCCAGAGGCTGCGGGAGGTGCCCAACCACCCGAGAGGGAGGGAGAGCGGAGGGGCAGCTGGCGTCGGGGGCCTGCAGACGGGTTCCAGCACTCTTCATCTCGGACCAGGCCGGGGTAACCGGAGACAGTGGGGTGAGGGCTGTCTGTGATTTGACGTGCTCAGGGGTGCAAAGAGCTGTTGTGACTTCCAGCGGAGAGGTGTCTCAGGTTTCTTTAGAGTGGCTTTCAGCAAAGGAACCCATTCTCCGTGCTGGTGTTCTCGGCACCTTGTTGGCAGGCAGTTTAGAGGCCTGGCGGCCCCTCTCCCTGGCATTCAGAAACTCTGTTGCCAGCAGTGGGGCAGACCCTGGCCTTGCAGGGAAAAGTCAGGTTGTGACTAATAGGATTAAGTGAGGTATTGTATGTAAAATTGCTGGGTCAACAATAAAAGCCTATTTCAATTGAAGGGATTATTATAATGCTCTTTTTAGTTGGCATCTCTTTTCTGAATTGCTTAAAACCCTGAGTTAACACTAACTGGTTAATCCTTCATCCATCCCTGGCGGGGATCAAACTGAAGTTTCCAACAGAGCTCCAAATCTTGACTTTGAAGCCCAAATCTATGGAGTCTAAATCTAAAGCTTGGACCTCTGAGTATGATATGCCTCACTTCCGGGACTAGAGAAAGGAAAGGGAGGATTGTTAAAATTATGTTTTCTTACAGACAACTGGTCTTCTCAGCCAAGGGTGTCATAGAATTTTGAAAAACCTAGAAATCTAACATTCGTTTTCCATCGAGAAGCCATAGCGTCCCTCTTGGGAATGAGGACCTGGTACAAGCTGGAGAAGCAGAGGGCTAATCAGGGCAGGTTTGGGGCAAAGAGCAGGGAAGCAGAAAGGGAGCTGGAAGGGTTCTTAATTCTGTTTAGGTTGTGGCTGGTGGTACCTGCGGTGCCAGATTCTGCACCCCAATGCCAGCTCCCTGGTACACACCTGTAGAAACCTACCTGCCACTCTGATATGCCGCAGAGAGTGCTGGGAAGGCCCAGAGAAGGTGCTTGTTCTGTTCTGCACCGCCTGTGGTGAAGCCCCAGGAAGGTGGGTTCGGGAGCCTCCCCGAGGGCCTGTCCGGCCCAGGACAGTCTTTCTGCAGAAGCAGCACTGTGTCCTACCTTGAACAGGATGGCATCTGGGAAGGTTGGCCTCGTGTCAGTCCTCCAGTCAGGGGGAGGGCTGGACCTGCTGGCCCACCTTCATTCCTTCTAAGGCCTGGGGAAGAGAGGTTCTGCTTGCTCCTCAGTACCACGTGAGGCCCATCAGGACCTTTCTCCCCTAGCCCATGCTTTCTCGCCTCTGGTCAAGGCTTAAAAGTTAGTTTGTGTGCATTCTTGTACAGGGTCTTGAACTCTAGCTGCAGGAGAAAGATGCGCTGAGTTGGGACACTCCTCCTTCTTCTAGTGGCAGCCATATGGGCTCCTAGGCTTGAAATTCCAGAGGTCATTCAGGTGTGCCAGTTAATGCTCCCATACTTGAGAGAGAACAACAGGCTGAACCTTCTAGGTTATGTGTTTCACTGGGTCTCACATTTGTGCATCAGAATCCCCTGAAGGGCCCAGATCACTGGGCACCACTTTCAGAGTTTCTGATTCAGCGGGTCTGGGATAAGGACTGAGAATTTGCATTTCTGCAGAGGGTGATCTGGAGACCCCACTTTGGGAACTGCCAGTTTGGGAACTTTGGGTGAGCAAGCCCATCTTACCTTTTTCAGAGCAAGTTTTGATCGGGTGGAGACAGAGAAATGGAATGGCCTTAAGTGCACTGGAGAGAGGGGTGGTTCAGAAGTAGGATGCTACAGGTGGACCAGCGTAATGTGAAAACTGGGAAAAGGTTAAACGATGAAGGAGGATGCTGGCAGGTCTCTTTCTTACCTTCTCTGGTCTGATTCTTGTCCTTGCGAGTTATCCTCCAGATGGGAGGCAGACTGGTGGGTCCCCCTCGCTGGGTCATCCCTTGCTGGGCCTCTATCTCCTCCTTCCACTTCTTATTCTGCCCTCTATACAGCAGTGAGTTCTGAATGTCTGCATTTTAGGAAGTTTTTCCACAGCTTGGGGCCGTGGTGTGAAGAGCAGGGCCTTGAGCTGCGTCCCGGGCATCAGCTCCAGCACCACCTCTGATGAGCAGTAAATGCAGGCCCCTCTCTTGGCTCAAGGCTGAAGGGAGGGTTGGACTAGCTGTCCATGTCCCTCTGAGCTCTGATAGCCTGGATTCCTCTGACCACTTTCTCCCCCAGGGTCAGGAACATTGCTTGCCTATTACTTGCTTTTTTATTTTTTAGGTGTGTGAGAACTTCTGTTAATAAGCTCTACTGAATCAGAATCCCATTCAGAGATGGGCTTGCTGAAAGTGAAACTAGAGAAAAGTTTGGGAATTGAGTTACTTTGCTTTTTAGAGCATCTCTGGCCTCTGCAGTTGTGCTGCTTCCTTAAAACCTGTGTCCAGAGAGGAACGACTCGGCATTCTTGTCGGGTCCCGCTCCCTGTACCCCAGGTCTCCACATCTGACTGGGAGGTTTAGCAGGCTGGCTGATCAGTGCTAGTGCCCAGGGTGCTGGGGGCCATCAGTGCGCATCTTTTCGCTGCTTGGCACTGTGCTGTGGTGGGCCTGTGTCAGTGTTTGCTGGCAGAATAGGATAGAAGGTTGTACCCATGTGCCTCTTCTCCTTTCCTTAGTTCCTCCCCCCTTCTCCCTGACTTGGTGTGATTGTCCTGCTCTGCCTTTCTCTCCTCATCTCTTCTGCCTTGCATCCTGCCTCCCTCTCCTTTCACTGTACTCACTTCAGCTCCTCTGCACTCTGGCAGAGCGGGCCTTCCACGCTTGTATGTCGAGGGTATTAAGGGTTGGGGTGTGCCTGTGGAGATCACAAAAGATCCTACTCAAACCGTTTCCTTTTCTCTCCCTGGTCCACTATCTAGGCTAGCTGTGACTCACAGAACATTTGCACCGTCCTAGGGGAGGTTGCTCTTCTTCAGATCGAATTTGACCTGTTTTCAGCCTTTATTTCCTGCTGTGGGTCTTGGCAGGCGGAAGGACACCAGCACATCCCGCCGCAGAACTGTGGCCCAGCCTCTGTCTGAAGGGGCACAGGGGAGGTTTCCCAGCCGTGGCTGATGGTCACTGAGCCCCTCTGATCCTGTCTGGGTAGCCAGCTCTCAGGCAGCTCAAGCATTAAGTAACCCTAGGTCTTTGTTGAAATGGTGAAAGATTGGATCGATTTAATTCATTTTAAGTGAAATCACCAGCCTTTTGATGAGTCCATTAATTTCCTCCCTTCTGAACACCCTCCTGTTAGCAGTAATGGGAAGTCCTGATTCTGTTTTTCATTTTACCCCACTGCCCTGCTTTAATCTGAGGCAGCTGGGTGCTTACTGCACTTCGCCTTTCCATTTACTAGGAGAGCGGTTTGAAGAGGATTTTAATGATGGCCTCTGACAGTACTCCCAGAAGCTAAGACTGTTGCTGTGATTAAGTTCCCACTCATTCGGGGGGCCTCAGTCCTACTCACCTTGCCCCTATAAAACTCTGCTTGCTTAGTTCTTGGTGCACAGGTGTAAAGGATCCCCATGAATGCTCTCTTGTCCCAGGCAGTATATGCAAGTTTCTCAGCACTCAACATTGTTTGCACAGCTCCTGGGCTGTGCCAGGCACTGTTCTAGTTACTGAGTGTTTCCCTGGCACCTCCTCCCTGCCCTGGTGGAAGCACAGAGGCCTAAGGAGATGAGGTTCCAGCAGGGTGGTGGCTACCCACAGACCTTGGGAACAGCAGTCTCTGAGGCTTGCTTTCTCTGTGTTTTTATGGTTGCAATGCCTATTTCTGTACTTTCCCTTTCTTGGCTCTAAAGAGGGATGAATAATATGAACCACCTCTGAGAACAGAGAAATGATAGGTAGCAATAGCTGTAACAGCTTACCACTACCAGCAGCTGACAAGATGTAAAACAGTTTCTTGTATATTTTCACATTGGTGTCTTCACAATAAACTTATCATAGCCATTAAAGGATAAAACTGGGATTTGAACCCCGGTCCTCCCATTGCAAATATAATATTTTTTGTACTACAGTGTGTGTGTGTGTGTGTGTGTGTGTGTGTGTGTGTTTAATACTGACTTCCCCACGCCATGGTCCTTAGCATTATTTCAACCACTTAAGTGTTAAAAAGCTGTTCCATGTACACTGGGCCGTCTGCCAGGAACTGAGGGCCTCACAGTCTGATTGGGGAACAGATAGGACGGAGCACATCTTTGTTCCTCTCGAGTGGTTCAGGGACTGAGTGCTGTTAGAAAGGAGAGAATTAACCCGACATCATCCAGGACGGCTTCCAGAAGAGCTGAGACTTACACTGGGCCTGGTGGGAAGGCAGGATCCCGACCACGGGAGAGCTGGGGAGGGGGGAGGGGAGTCTGGTTGGCATCTGGCTGCCGAGACTCTGGGGTGCAGAGAAGGTAGTTGGGTTTGGTTCCTGCATCAGATGCTTCCTCTGGGATGATGCTTTCCAGCTCGTCTGTGCTTTTAAAATTAGACTCCCACACCCCATGCCCACAAGGAATTATTCATATGGTCTGGGGTGCAGCCCGGCAATCTACAGTCCTTAAAAAGGTTATTAAATAATATGCAACAGGCTCCCAGCCCTTCACTTCTCCCCCCTGAAAAGAAACCAGGGGCGCAGGTTTCATTTGTTCCGTTCTAGAGGCAGAAGCTGTTGCCGCCATAGTTCTGTGGCAGGCGGTGAGAGTAGCCTGCCCTTGGAGAAACACTGTACCACCCTGAGGGAATACTGGGACCGTCCATGTCTCGGGGAGCACTAGGGAGTGGGAACCCGGGTTTGACGTCATAGAAGCCCCACTCCTGAGGTCTAAGGGCTTGGGATAAACTAAGGAGGCATGGGAGGAGTGGATATTAAGTAATGCGAGGTTAGTTGACTCTGACAGCACCTGGGTCATTCTGGCTGCCACCTTGACTTGAGAGCAGGTGGTGGGGTGTCAAAGCTGAGCACCTTTAGAACAAAGTCCGTGCTCAGAGTTACTGCACCTCCCTCTGACTGTTTGGTGTTTTTATAGATATTATTTGGCAGTTTAGCTTTCAAAGGAGGGGTCCGGGGTCAATCAGTGGGTGAGTGGAAATGGGTTTGCGATTCAGCATCATATACACTGAGAGCGCTGGAAAAGGTAAGTCCCTAGGACTTGGCAGTCTTGGTGAAACTTACAATTTCGGTCTGTATTTTGAGACCAAATGGGACCTAGAGTAGTTGTGAAGATTAGAAAAGTTACCGAATACCTTGCTAAGAAATGACATGTGTTAGGTTTGGGTTGTTATAAAATACTTATATAGTGAAAAGAATTAACACTTACACGTGCAGTAATGTTCCAGGTAATAGCCACTTTATTATTTTTGAATTCTCAACAAGTTTACTTATTTTATCTTTATATCTACACATTATTTTTATTTTTCCCCATTTTCTCACCCCTCCCCTTTGGCAACTCAGTTTGTTCTCTGTATCTATGGGTCTGTTTCTGTTTTGTTTCATTTGTTCATTTATTTTGTTTTTTTTAGATTCCACATGTGAGATCATATGGTGTTTGTCTTTGTCTGATTTAGTTCACTTAGCATAATACCCTCTAGGTTCATCCATGCTGTTGCAAATGGCAAAATTTGTTCTTAATTATTGCTGAACAATATTGTGTGTGTATCACATCTTCTTTACCATTTCATCTGTTGGTGGGTATCTAGGTTGCTTCCATATCTTCACTATTACTAGGAATGCTGCAGTGAACGTGGTGGTGCATATATCTTTTCAAATTAATAAAATATTTTTGTTTTCTTCAGATAAATACCCAGAAATGGGATTGCTGGATTATATGGCAGCTTTCTTTTTAATTTTTTGAGGTATCTCCATGCTGTTTTCTGTAGTGGCTAAACTAATTTTCAATCTTACCAACAGTGTACAAGGGTTCATTCCCTTTTCTTCACATTCCTGCCAACTTACTTGTTGATTTATTGATGAAAACCACTCTGACAGGTGTGAGGTGTTATGCCATTGTGGTCTTAATTTGCATTTCCCTGATGATTAGTGATGCTGAATCTTTTCATATGTCTGTTGGCCATCTGTATGTCTGTCCTCTTGGGAGAAACGTCTGTTCAGGTCCTCTGCCCATTTCTTCCCCTTTCTTTTTATTGTTGACACTGATACAGATGTCCCCATGTCCCCCCATTTGCCTGTCTCTGCCCATCCGCCTTCCCTCTGGCCATCCCCCACTGTTGTCTGTGTCTACCAGTCATGCATAAGTGTTCCTTTACTAATCCCTCCACCTCCTTTCATCCAGCCCCCCTCCCCCTTCGCCCCTCCCCCCGGCAGCTGTCAGTCTGTTCCATGCCCCTGTGCCTCTGTTTCTGTTTTGTTTGTCAGTTTATTTTGTGCATTAGATTCATTTTTTTGGTGTTAAGGTGGCCATTTTAAATCTATTACCCTATTTTCAGTTTTTCAAAGAAAATTTTCATACATTAAAATGTATGACTAATATCATGTGTAGGTATTTGCCACTCAGATTTAATGTTGTGGCATGTTTGTGACAGATCTTTTCCTGCCAGTGTCCTTAGTTAATGTGTATTCTTCCAGCCGTGCTTCCGTGTTTTTGTGTGTACACGTGCATTTACACACACAGGTTTTGTATTCCTAAACACGAGTTCCTATGCAGGACAGAGTGTTGTTTTGTATGTTTTAAAATGTGTGTGATCTTCCATAGCCTCCTTTTGTTCACGCAACATTGTTTTGAATGTAGCCATGTCGACAGGTTTGTTTTACCTGCAGTGTAGCATTCCGTTGTGTTAACCTACTGGAAAAATCCGTGCCTCTCCTCTCACTGGTGGATGTGTAGGTGACTTCAGTTTGTCACTGTTAGGGATGGTACTGTAAGGAGCTACAGTGCTTGTACTGTGTTCCAAGTACATACACAAGATTCCTCTGATGTACACATCTAGCAGTGGAGCCGCTGGATTACTGGACGTGCCCACCTTCAACTCTGCATGTTGCCAAGTAGCGCCCCAGACTGGCCATATTAGTTCACACCTCCAGTGATGTGTAAGACACTTCTAAGTTCTCTACATGCTCTGCAGAAGCTGGTCTCGTTACGATTTTTGCCACTTCGATAGATGTAAAATGGAATCCCCATGTGGCTTTAATTTTGTATTTCCTTGATTATCTTCTCCCAGTTTGGAGATCATTTTACTTCTTTGGCAGTGGTTCTCCAGGGTCCGTGAGATCCTCTCTGGAGATTGACGTGGTCGGAACTATTTTCCTATTATTACTAAGGTGCTGTTTGCCTTCCTGAACTCATTCTTTTACAGATGTGTAGGGAGCGTTTCCAGAGGCTACATGGCATGTGTTGACATGGTCACTCTGATATTTATTGTTCTTAGAGGGGAAGGGAGGGAGAAAGAGAGGGAGAGAAACATCACTGCGTGGTTGCCTCTCATGCGCCCCCTACTGGGGACCTGGCCTACAACCCGGACATGTGCCCTGACTGGGAATTGAACCGGCGACCTTTGGTTTGCAGGCCAGCACTCAATCCACTGAGCCACACCATCTGGGACTATTGTTCTTGTTTTTTAAATTAAGTCAAAAGTAAAAAATTTTTTTAGTTTTATTTTCAACTGTGGTGTATACTGATAGGTGTAACACACAGGCAGCTGTCTGGAGGTCCTCGGTCGTTTTCAGTTGTGTGAAGGGGCCCGTGTGAACAAAGTCTGAGAACTGTTGCTGCTTTACAGTGTCAGCTTGATTAGTATTTTTTTTCCTTCTGGAATGTGTTTTATTTGACTTAAGAACTCCTTTCCAGATTTCATAAAGATAGGCTCTTACATTTTCTTTGAGAAGTTATGGAATGTATTTTTGTGGGTGGCATCTGCCATTTCCCAGGCCCTTTGGCCACTAGGAATAGTTTTAAAAATTTTATACCTTCTCAAAAACATTTATATAGCCTGAATAGAACATTTTCACATCTATCCTTATAATAGAATTTTTTTTTTTTAGTTTTTCTTGTTTTGGAGGAGGGGAGGGTGTGTGAGAGGATGGGGGAGGGCAGGCAGGGGTTTCTGTCACCGTCTCCAGACCCCTGTGGTTCAGGAGCATCTCCAGGCATTTTGCAGAACACAGCAGCCTGTCCTTGAGGTGGTGTACACTCTCGTTTGGATCTTGAGTTCATTAGTTCCTTGCAGCTCGCTGTCTGAGAGGGCCAGAACTCACCAGTGATGGGGACTCTGGAAGCACATCCCCTTTCCAAAGCCCCCACTTCCACTGGACGCTTGGGTTTCTGTTAGCGTGAAAGCACCAGAGCTCTTCTTCCCTGTTGGCGTCCGTGGTGGCGGCGGGTGGGTGGGCAGCCAGCAGGTTCACTCCAGTCAGGGGCATAAGTGGTGGCCCCCCCAGGAGGAAGCTAACACTGCTGACGCCAAGGCCTCACGTCTCTCACCAGGCTCCTGGGTTCCTTTGTCTCTGGCATCTTACCCTCCTCCCTTCACTCAAATCTGTCTTCCGCCCTGCTGCCCCAGTGACTCAGAATCTCAGACACGAAGCACCATACTGCTCTGTTTAGAAGAAACAAACTCAGGGCTCTCTCCCTATAAGGCTTATGTTAGGGTCCATTCTCTTCAGCAGCATAACCCTCATCTGTGCTTTCAGCTTGCTGTCCCACCGCTTCCCTGTTCTGGGCTCCGTCCTGGACCTTGACCAGGAGTTTTATCATTCCCATAATGCGTCATGGAATGTGCCCCGGTGCCTCGCTCACTTGTGCTGTTCCCTCCACCTCAAATGTTTTCCATTTGGCTGTTGGAGGGGAGCCCGCTTGCCTCTCAGACCCCACAAACTCAGTAAGTGTGGATGCTGAGAGGATGGTTCCTTTTTCGTCCTGGTCTCCCCAGGGACTCGGCCTTTCCAAGCAGAATGAAAACTCAGAACCAATTTTCATTAGCTCAGAGTTTGCTTCACTTGTGGCTTTGTTGGGGGACAGCTGCTGCATCTCCCTCCCTTTCCCATAAGTTCCTTCTGCATAGACTCTACTTATAGGAGTGGTCCCTGTCATTCTGCAGCCCCGTTCTTTCAGTAGCTGCGAGAGGGGGAATTTCTTTTCTGTGGTTGCGGAGCTGATGTAGACATCTGATGAACTGTCTTCACGTCTGGCCTGCAGGGAGGGAATGCCCTGAACAGATGGATGGCAACGCCTAGTCCTCACTGCCCTCGCCCCACGGGTGCAGTTAGTGCTCACTTGGAATGATAATAAATGGACATTTATTTTGAACTGATTGGCACAGTTAAAAGGTGGTTCACGACTCACACGTGTGAGTTAGTGCTGCCGGCAGGCAGACCCTGCTCACTGTAAGAGTTCTGGGTGCTGCTCTTCCCAGTTAGCCACACCCAGCCTCCTGACGCCCCTTCAGCAGCCTGAAAAAATAAAATTCCACAAACCCTTGAAATCTGTTAGAGATGGAAATTAGGTAGATTCACTTTTATCTTCTGAAAGAGCTTTACAGCAGAAGTCTGCACGGGCACGGGCACAGAGGAAAGGGGCTCCTTCTGCCCGAAAGACTGCGGGCGGGCGGCTGGCCTGCAGCGAAGGCTGCGGTGGGGAACCGGGAAGGGGAAGTCTCTGCCGGGGGAGCAAGCCGGAGACTGTAGGATTGCAGGAACCTTCTTCACATCAGTCTTGCATGTGAAAAAGCTGGCTTTATTCGCAGCTTGTTTATGGCCCTTTCATTAGTTCTTGAGAGTGGTCACTAGGTAGGAGGGGGAAATACGACAACAAAAGGGGAAGAGTTAGTTACTCCTGGGCTCAGGTTGCTGGTGAGAGCAAAGTCGGGATTTGATCTGCTCCACACTGCCTTCTAGTCCACGCAGACAGGTCAGGTGGGTATGAATTCTCAGGTCCAGGAGAAATCTCGGGCTTGTGCCAAAGAAGTGAGGCCTGAACACTCCACAAATGCTGTTACTAGCTTACGCTAGGTCTTCATACCAACATGAACCTGAGAGCTTTCCTTTGTGGGTGATGCTTTTCTTTGTTCTTCCTTGAAGAGTGCTGCTAATGTTGTAATGTTTGATTAGTAGTAGTTTTAAAAGTGAAACACGAGTAGTAGTTAGATAAGCATCGAAGATAAAGCAAAAGCGATCTACCCTAGTTTGCCCATGCTCTCTCCCCTGAAACCCAGGTACTCAGATATATGAGAAAACAATCTTTAAACCAAATATATGAAATACAAAATTAACCCTCCCAATTTTTAAGAAAGTGTTAGTGCAAAAGGATTTTACCATGTGCCAAAGGAGTCACTGTGTTTTTTAAGTAGCAAGTGTTCCTGTGTATATAAAATGATTGCATTTGCACCCAACTTTTTAGGGTCACATCTGTTGTTTAAGGCATGTAAGGGAACGAGAAGAGGGGGTAGCTCCCGCCAGCACCTTGGGCAGTATCGAATGAAGCATTAGTTTGGGCCCCCACCTCTGAAAACTGGGCTGAGTTCTCCATCTGGTCGTAAGCACTTGCCTCCTTTTTTCACCCTGCGCCTCTCGTCCCTCCCGTGCCCTGCCCAACAGGCTCTTTTGCCAAGGATGAAGAGCCTGGATGTCAGATCTTTTCTTTCGGTCCTGGCAGGGAAACTGTTTTATTGGTTTTCCAAGAAGCCTTTTTGCACAGGGGGACTTTTTTTTCTTGCCTCTTATGGGAAATTGTTTCATCATTTCCCAAAAATATACTGTATGTCTTGTTTAAACAGGGTGCCCTTGAAGAGCTTTGGAGCCGAGGGGTGTGGAGGTGTTGTGAAATCCTTTGTCTGCTGCTTTGATGCAAGCAGGAATGCTGGCTGTCTGCAGGCAGAAGTCTCCGAGTTTGCCAGGACTGGGTCCGGGAGTGGAATGCGGGAAGAAGAGCCTCCATGGGATGCAAAAGCCGGAGTCTTTTTAAGCATCCAGTCCGAGTTGTAAGACGCAGTTTCCATCAGATATTTGTCCAGTGCCTTAACTGTGCCCAGGCTGATGCAGGTGGCTTCTCTGCCATTTGGAGATGCTCATGGTATCCTGGAGAGGCAGGACCAACTCGCATTTGTCAGTAGCGGACAGATATGTAACTGTGTGCTCGATCACGTAGCCGTGGCTGCTTTGCTTCAGAGGAAGGAAATTTTTATAGAAGAGAACACTAAGATCAGGCCATCAGGCCTTGCACTAAGGGCTGGATTTGAGTTAACAGAGGAAAAATGGGAGGATTTTGGAGAAAGGGGAGAGAGAGGAGTTGAGAAGAGGCAGGAGGCTGATCTGAGGCCATGATCATGGGTGAATGAGGCCGGTGGGGGGAGCCTAGTGGGACTTGATGTTGGGGAAATGGAAGAAGCCAAATGATGGAGAGTCTTGCACATCCAGTAGACACATTTTAAGACTTGTAGAAAGACATTGGCAGCTTTTTAAATATTCTGGCAAGAGAGCATCAGGAGGAACAAATGTATTGGGGGGAATATTAGCCTACCAAAGCAAATTGGAATGCCCTCTAGGTGGGCAGTAGGAGGGAGCCCCACTTCATCCATAGTTCTTGGAGGGACGTTGTGGCGTTAGGTGCTGCCTGGTGGAAGGCTTTTCCTGTCTGACGTGAGCGTGGTCCCATAGCACGTGTGCCCTGTGGCCCTCGGCAGCTCCCCCTGGCAGGGCACAGCAACACAGGCCATACGGTTGTTGCTGGCTGAGGAGACCACCTACCGGGTGCCACCCTCAGTAAAGCTTCGATCAGGCCCTCATCAGTGGAGGCCATACCCCACAGCGGGTCCGGCGGGCCCAGGCATAACGGGCAGCAGGCCCCAGGCCTCCAGCTGGCCATTTTAGAATGTGGTTGGCCAGGGGCTGTTGCTTAGGCCCAGGTGACAGCAGTCACCTCATGCCTAATCAGCAGTGAAAGATGCTGTTTCCAAAACCCCTGCCAGTGCTGCGTGCTGCCACCTTCCTGTGTGCCCTGTACCCCCTTAACAATTTTAAATGAGGAATTTGGGTAACTTTGGGTTATTAGTAAAGTCAAAGAGGACCAGTCAGAAAGTGTTCTTCTTAATGGAGTGTGTCTCTCTGGTAGTTGCTGTTAGTGAAAAATGGATTTTTGCTGAGATTATTGGTAGAGACAAGCAAGCACAAACTTGTTACACTTTCCATAGTATCTGCTAATTTCCAGGAGAAGGAGGGAGAAGGAAATGACTGTCATGGGAGGTACTGCCCAGGTTCTTTAATCGGAAAATTAACCAGTTTCAGTACCAGTTGCTGGGCCTGGGCCGGGCCGCCACTCGGCTGACCCACCCTGAGCTCCCTGGCACAGACCGTGTCTGCAGCCCTGTTGCGAGCAGTTCCTCTTTGGGGATCGTCGCAGCTGTTGCCAGGCCAGGGCGTGAGCCAGGCAGAGGCTTCACTGGCAGCTGAGGGGTTCGGGCCCTTGTGCATGAGAGGTGCTAGGGAGGAACACTGAGCTTGCAGTTTGGAGTCTTCAGTGTGTGCCTCATGTCATTGCCTTTAAAAACCAGTGCTCTCCGTTTTGGTGAAAGCTGCGAAGCCCCTGATACTCCATTCTGGATGGCTGGTAGATAAACTACTGCAACTGTTCTGAGTAATCGTTTTGTTCCAGTTGAGTAACAGGGCGGTTCCTTAAGGAAGGCGTGGGTTTCAGTGGCCCTGCTGCATTTGCAGAAAGCCCGGTGGTCTTTACCTTTGTTCTCTGTCTCTCTGAGAGATGAGGCCAGCTGGGAAGATCGAGGGGATTGGTGAGGGGAGAGAGCAGCAGGCCCAGAGTTCAGGATTAGTTGTTCTGCAACTTCTGTGTCATTTGGGGTGTATGGTTTCATTTAGTTTTGCAGAAAGGCTGCAAGTAATACAAATGAACTAGCTCTGGAGCACGTTACCCACTTGCACAGTCTGTCAGGCACACTGATTGTTTCCCATAGGCCAAGTTGCTCCCAGTTGGGGAAGGAGCGATTGTTTTACTAACAGTATTCTGCTGTAAGGTCTGGCCGGAGGCATCTGCAAGGGCCCGAAGAATTCCTGATTGCATGTGTGACAGGCCTTTTCCATCAACAAGGCACAGAGGCTGGGAAAACCCAGGATGAGCTGTCAGACTGAGTAACAGGCCTGTGGCAGGTGCTGACTAGCGTGACTTCCCTCAGTGCAGTGCAAACCTCTGAGCCCTGGATGCAGTCCTGGCTTCTTTGTTGAATGCAGGTGTGTGTTTGTTGCTGAGTGCCAGGGGCTATTGGTTCTGGATACATTCTTCATTTGTATGCGGGCCTACTTAAATATATTTTTTCTAGGCTCACCAAAATGATTCTGGGCCTTTGGAACTAGGGGAGTGAGGAGGCAAGACATCCAAACTTGGTAGTTTGCAAGGTGGTTCTGAAGCAATGCTGAGCAGTCGGCTTTTAAACATTTGTCTTAGGAACAACCTGTACTTTAGCGTGTTGTAAATCGACACCCCAGTTGCCTTTGTGTAATGAATTTGGACTTCAGCGCAGCAGCTGAGAAAACCTTCTGAGCAGCCTTGAGGTATGGCTCCCTGCCAGCCCGCGGCACACCCTGAACGGCATTGCCTGCTCCATCTGTGGGGCCGCGGATGCGGGGGCAGTAAGCTGAGTGTTGGGGCCTTTACTTTGTAAGGATGAGCTGAATGTGGAAGAATGACATTGCCAATGGTAGCTGCAAGGAGGGTAGGTTTTGTAAAGCTGATATAACTGAGGGAAAGATTCTGAAATTCAGTGAGCATGTCAGAAGTGGGGAGTCATTAGTGCCAGCAGAACGCTCGCTGACTGTAAGTCAAGAGCCTTGCTCGGTTGTGAAGATGAAAAACGAATTAAAGAATAATGTATAACATGCTCCAATTATATTGTCCAAGACTATATCTAAAAAGCAGAGTATAATTAGGCATTTTACAATCTTGTTTGGCTCTCTGACTTTCTTATAAACCCTATTGTTTGACTTTGGGAGGCCTTTTCAGGGAAATGGGACTACCTATAACCAGGTTCTGGTATGACTGAGAGTCGTGCAAAACAAAACCCTCTTTGTAAGCGTGCAGGGCCTGACCAAAAACGAGAGTCTGTGCCTGGGCACACAGTCCATGCGGACCCACTTTGGACTCCATGCGGAGTCCATCCTTTGGCCCTTGATGTCTTCATGACTTCCGCCGGCACTGCACTCGTTTACATGGTGATTTCTGTCACCTTTCTTTCCATTTAGATACACTGAACTTAGGATTTTAGCTGTCAAACACTGTTAGCCTTCTCTGTCTGGTAAAGCCCCACATTTGGCGGGGGTGGGGGGTGGTAAGAGAAGAACAACCAACAACAAATAACCTAGCTCCTAGACTGTAAACTTTCCATGTTCTTCAGTCTCAGTACCTAACTTTGTGGGTACAGAGTTTATTGTATGTGTGTGCTTGAAGCAACTAAGTTTCTAAGGACAAAACAAACAAAAAACCCCAACATCCCCACACCAGGGTACCATTATAATAGAGAAAAAGACTCTTTAATTAGAGCAGTGTTGCAGGCTTCCCCCGTGCCTGGCTGGCCGAGGCATGGAGTTGATAAGCATACAGTGTCTTTCATACTTGCCATTACAACATGTTAATTAAGAGAATTCAGCTGTGGCACCAGCTGGGGATGTCTGGCTTTGTGAGAGATTGCAATTAGATGCTTTATTTTCTGTTTTCTTGTTCCCCTTTCAACTTTGGTGGAATGCCTTTGAGTGGGGGCTTTTAGTCCCAGCAGTATAAATACTTTAATGTGCCTAATTATGTAATCATACACTTACACTCCTCTGTGTACATACATATCATTTTATGGATTTTTATCCTCTTTTCTAGGACATGAAACATCCAACTTGCTTTTTTGTTGGTATGGTGGAGCCAGACTCCATGTTTTGGGCAGGAAGAAGACCAGAGGCAGTTAGTGGTTTTCCACTGGTTATGATCTGCGCCTTTGCCCCCAATGCTCCATGCTGCCCCCCCACACCCCTTGAGAGATAAAGGGCAAAGTCTTTTATCTCTCAGATAATTAGCATCTCAATAGTTTCCTAGCAAAATCAAGGTAATTTAAATAAAATAGGACTTTGTAATACTGTATCTTCCATTAATTTGCAAGGACGCAGTCTTTCAGAGTGAGTAGTGTTAGTTTTCCCAGCCCCTCTGTTCCAAGCAGGCGTCGGGCAGGAGGAGCCTGGACGTGAGAACTCACGCAAACGGGCACAATGGAGTCCATTGATTTCTGGCATTCAGCGCGGCGGAGAGGTCCTGTGACCCCAGCTGTTCGAGTCAGGACCTGGGAGCAGCTGCTTTTTGAGATCCAGTCCTCCAAGGATAGGCCATCTGCTGCCCTGGGAGGGAACCCTGGGAAAAGAAACTGACCACAAGATATCGTTGTTTCTCTCCTCTGCTCCAGTCCAGTCCCTCCAGTTCTTTCTTGGTCCCCTCCTCCCGGCAAACTTGAGAACATGATGAAAACTCACAGTTTTCCCCTCTGTCCTCCTACCCACGCCACCATACCAGCCTCCCCAGCTCCACTGAAAAATAGTTTTCAGAGTAGGCAGGCAGATTTATATGTTTGGCTCCATTGGCTAGATTAGTACTATAGGACAGACTTCCATTTTATTATTAGCAATATATTACTTTGCATTTTAGGATTGGGAAGGTCCTTAAAATCTCGTTTTATGGAAGAAGAGCCCAAGGTTTTCTTTCTTTAGATTTGTGTCCAGGGCCCTCCTTGTTCTGGTGTCAGCCTGATTTTCTGAGTCCCCAGCGTTCTCCGGTTAAACCGGGAGCCGTTTGCTGGGCTCCATACACACACCACCTCTTCTTGCTTCTCCGCCCTCACTCCTCCCCTTATCTCCTCTGTGCACGTTCTCCCCGAGCTCCTGCATCACAGGCACAGCCCGAGTCCTGTCCTTCACACGTCCCAGCCCTACTTCCCTGTGAAGTCCAATGCACAGGCGCACTGCTGGGTGCTCGGCAGACACTTGTTACATTAACGAAGGAGGTCCTGCGAGGACAGTGAAACAGAGTGAGAATCAACCCGTGTGCGTGTTTTTACCCTCTTCTGGGTGAAAGGTATGAAACCCACTCTTTAAAAGACAGAAGATTAAAGGGTGTTTTCTGTTCACCTGTGTGACATTTGGACATAGTTACCTGCTGATACAGGAATGGGTGAGGCTGCAACAGGCCCCGACTTACCAGGAATCGCCGACAGGTCAAAGTGACTCGCCAGAGTCAAGAGTCCAAAGGTCAGGAGAGAAAAGGGGAAGCCATGGGCCTCAGTGTGACCAATAGAGCAGGGTTGGGACTCTGCCCCGTACTCTGTCCCGATCAAGGGCCGATCCTTACTAGAATGCCCGCCCTGAGGTCGCTCTGTTATGACCAAGGAGTCACAACAGTATGCTAGAGCCAGGCTGGTAAGGACGCAGGCTGGCCTCAGAGGCCAGCGAGCCCCAGCCTTGTGGGAAAGCACCTTGGGGGCCAGGTGCCCTGCCTTGGACTCACGGCAGGTTTATTTGGATTCCTGTTGTTGTTAAAGTCCCTTAAAGAAGCTTCAGTGAGGCTTTCTCAGGAAACTATGTGGGAGGAATTCACGGGAGGGGAGAGGGTCTTTCTCGTCTGAGTGGAGGAAAGGGATCTGCTGGGAGTACTCTGTGGCACGCAGCCCCTGGGCTGACCGTCCTTACCCCGTACGGTCCAGATCTTTAGGAAGACCCACATACTTAGAAGTAGGGAAGTGGAAAAACAAACAAACAAAAAAAACCCACAGAAAAAACACCCGAAAACCCTGGGTAGTTTAGACTCCTCTCTGCCCTTGATCAGCTGATGGTAGCACAGGTGATAAGCTCCCCCCTCCGGGGGCTTCAGAGGAAACCAACAAGGTGTGAGAAGCCGCCTTTCCTGTGGTGGCTGCATGGGAAGGGGGAGTTTGAGACGGGCGCTGTAAAGAGGGGACTCCCACCCCGACACGACAGAGGAGGAAGAGTGTCCCCATCAGAGAGTGGCCTTCGTAACGTTCGACTCCACGTACCCATGCTCACTAGTCAGTGGTCCTTCTCTTGGTTGGTGTCGGAGGTTATAAAGGCAAGCCCCTTAGCCCTGGCAGCCTCATTCCACCCCTCTCCTCTCAGAAAACCCCACCTTTGCTTTTCCCTTTTATATTTCCTAGTCCCTTTCTCCCCGGTCAGATCTGGTGCCAGCCCCTACAGAACGCACAGGGCTTACTTCATGGCTTGCCTCCGCCTCGAGGTCTGGTAGTCACACCTGCTCTGTCGCCGGGAGAGCCAGTCACATCTCTTTCTTCAGGAAAGTCCATTTAGACCTTTACCCCTCAGTGTCTGGTAAGTGTTTTTCAGACCACATGGTGTTTTGCTGGTTTTAGGCCATCACCTCAGCAGATTTCTGCCACTGTTCCTAACTGGAGTTGACCAGTTACTTCCTGTCACTCTGGGTAGCTGTGTAGACCTCGGTGCGTAGCCGTGGCCTGTGAGCACCTGGGAGGAGCGAAGTGCTGCCTCAGTCGCTGTCCGGTGGCTCGTGGCAGAGGCTGTTTATTTTGGGCTGCGGCAGAGACACCCCAGCGACCCTGTGCGTGCCGGGCAGCTGGCTGGCGGAAGGGCAGCCCTTTGCACACATCTAGGTCGCAGGCCCCTCTGTGCTGAGTGGCGGCCTTCCTCTCACATAACCCCCTTGGAAGACTTGTGTTCGCAGCTGAAAACCCTCCTATACCTTTCTCACTTGCAGCTTTGGTGTCTGTGATGCTTAAATAGCTCCATTGTTTGTAGTGCTCAGAGGTTAGTGAAGGAAACTATCTGTCTTGCCTTCCTCTCCCTCCAAATTCTCTAGAAAAATGTGGCCCCATTTGAGATCTGAGCCAAATCCTCCGGGCTCAAGTAAACTCACCAGTCCACATTCTTCTCCACACGGGATCACTGCAGCTTTTGTCCAGATACACCTCACCCCATGTTACACTTCTGCGCGTCTTGGGTTAGATTTTCTCAGTGGCATATGTAACCAGAAGGGGCTTTTTCTCTTTGTGCTCCGCTCTGCAAACTCTAATAGAAGGACAAGCCGGAGTTTGAATTTAGACTCTCAATACATAGTAGCCCTGTAACCTCAGGCCATTCCTAAATTTTTCAAAGCCTCTGTTTCTTCATCTGAGCAATTATAGCACCTTCCTCACAGGGCAGGAAAAGTAAATAGGATGGCAACTTTTAAGTGCTCAGTATAGCCTTGACTTATGTGGCTCAGTTGGTTGGGTGTCGCTCTGCAAAAGAAAAGATTGCCAGTTCTATTCCTGGTCAGGCCACACTCCTGGGTTACGGGTTCGGTCCCCAGTCGGGGCACATGAGGGAGGCAACTGATCAATGTTTCTCTCTCACGTTGATGTTTATCTCCCTTTCTTTCTCCCTTTCTTCCCCTCTCTCTAAAAATAAATAAATGAAATCTTAAAAAAAAATAAAAAATATATAAAGTACTCTGTGTAGTGCCTGGTAATAAATGTTAACTCTATTCCTCAATTTTACCCTGTTGAATATCAGACATCTTTAAATTTATTTTAAATTTAAATTTGTGTTTCTTGGAGGCCTACTGTGTGTTCTTGGCACTGGATTTGGCATTAGGAGTTAAAGTTAGATTGTGGAGCTGGAAGTGAAACCATAGCTGTGACTGAGAGTCCTAACCTGTTTTGAACTTCAAGGCAGACTCCTAAATTATCACTTGTTCACCCTTCTGAGGTTGAATAGTACCTTAAACAGATACCTAGAACCTTCTTCTTCCAGAGGACCAGCCTGCATCCTCTTGGATGTGGGAATTCTAAGGGGAAAAGCAAATGCAAGTGTAGCTTAGTTCCATGATAGGGTAAAGGAAGAGAAACCAGAAAGCAGCAGTAGCTGATGAGGAAGTAAATGAACGTCACTTGTTTTCTCTTAATCCTTTAACTAGCACTGTCAAGGGGGACATAGTAATGTTTGTTAATGCACATGGAACGGCCTGGCTCCCCAGCTCTGCCGTCACCCCAGCATCCTAGGAATGAGAGTGGGGGACAGCTGTGTGCTCTGCTCTGTAGATCACGGCACTGGGTGGGCGGCTGTAGACACTGAGTGACCCAGGCCTACCGTGGACAAATGAATGAAAGTGGTCCTCCTGCCCACCCTTCTTTTAGCGGTCATATAGTAGAGGGGCTGGGGGGGGTGCAGCCCTACCTGGAAGCCTGCTCCCCTGAGTTCCTGAGCTGCGAGAACACGCCGAGGTGGGAGGGTAACAGGCCATGTGGAAGTAAGCCGTTTGTCAGCCAAGAGCAGCCCAGTCTGTTCTGCTGAGAAGGGAAGTAAGGAAAGGAGCTGGCATGTTACTGAGCTGCAGCAAGGGGAGAGCAAAGCACGATTTCCCAGAGTGCTCATCCTGCTTTCTTCTCTGCTTCTTTCCTCTCCAGATACCCAGAAATTTCTGAAACAATCCTTTTTCTTTTCTTTGCCCTACCCCATTCCACAAACTAGAGGTAAGGGTTTAGTTTGTGCTGTGTGAAAATAAATGTACAAAAGCTGTCAGTGGTTGGTATGTGCCAGGCAAGATGCAGACACTTTCAAGGGCAGTTTTCTCTGTCCTTGCAGATGCCTCATAGGGGCAGGTGTGGGCTGTTGAAGAGTAAGGCTCGGAAGAGTTCAGGCAGTCGACAGGGTTGCAGAGTAGCCCCCTGGTCAAACCCAGACTCACCTGCCTGGCACCCAGGACCATGCTCTGACCCCCCCACCTCACCCCCACCCCACAGCCATGATCCTGGGGGTCTCTTTGCTGTCATCTGTTCTTGACACTTATCTCAAGTTAGAAACTATGTGACCCTTTACTGTTGGAAACAAGACAGTGCCTTGAAATGTGGGCAAAGTTTTGCAAGATAAGTAGTTTCCTACTAAGCATCTACTCTGTGTAGATTCTATGCCGTGAACTAGAGATACAGAAATGAGCGGAACAAATGCTTGCCCTGCGGGGTGGGTGGGTGGGTGTGTGGGGTGTAGAGGGGTAGGGGAGGGACTGACCTATGAGAAAGTAATTGCAGAGACAATGTGGCGGTAGTTCGCAGAGAGGAGTGAAGGAGACGCTACGAGGACACAGAGGGATAATAAAACTGCAGACCCAACACCAGGTGCTTTACCTGCACAGGTATGATTGATCTGCACAGCAGCCCTGTGCGGGAGACACCTTTCGTGTCTCCATTTTGCAGATGAGGGAACTGAGGAGTGGGAAGACCTACACAAGCCCACACTGTGGGTAACTGTCAGAGCAGAACACGCCTGGGCGCTCCCATTTTCGGCCCCTGCAGGTGAGCAGTACCTTGGGCCGCTTAATTCCCTCTGGCCATTCTTTTTGGGCTGGCTTGGGTTTCTTGGCGTACGACAGGGCTGAAGCTTGACAGATGGGTGTGGTTCCAGCTGACCGCCTGTGCTTTGAGGTCAGGGTTTCCAGGCTGCAGAGAGAAACAGCATTTCTTCTTTCAGAATGACTAAGGACTTTGGTGGCAGCTTCCGGGTGACAGGAGTTTTCCTGTTTGGGCCAGGGTCCAATAAAGAAAATGTTCCCTCTCGTTGGCTCTGAAGCTGCTGACTGGCGTTTCCCCCTCCTGTGAAGTGGAGGGACCTAAACTAAGGTGGATGGGCTCTGAGGCCAGACCCACCTGTGAGCTGCAGGGCTGGGCTGGGCCTGTCTCAGGCAAGGGATGGAGGCCGAGGAGGCTGCAGCAGGCAGCCTAAGCCAGGGCGGTTTCTCCCTCTGTCTTCCCACCCCTGCCTCAGGGCCACCCTCTGGGGAAGGCTGGCCCTCCCCCAGCAAGTGGGAAGTTCTCATGAGAGAAGGAATCCTGGCTGGACAATGAGCTTCCTGTCTGACTGCTGGGAAGTTGTGTTGTGGAGAAGAGGAAGGTTGCAAATGGCGTGAGAAATCGTCTCTTCCCTCTCACTGCGGCCGGTTTTACACTTTCGACTATTTGAGTGGGGCGGGCGCCAGGAAGGCAGACGGCCAGGGAGAGCCATGGACTGGAGAGCCCTTGGCTACCTGTTGAGAAATGGAGCTCCTCCTGCCTGTTTCCCTGTTCCCACCTGCCCTGACGGATGCAGCAGCTTCTGCACAGGCAAGATGTTCTGGTTAAGCCTCTCATTCTGTGCTCAATTCAGAAACCACAGTGGCTGTAGGACTCTTATCGATGGTGTGGTGGAGATACCGCCCCGCTTCAGACAGATTTGCAGAGGCCAGAAGAGATTGCCGAGGTCATCTGGTTCAGTGCCTTCATGTACTGAAACTGAGGCCCAGAGTGGCTAGTGTCCACAGGCTGTACCCAGACTGTCTGCCACTGGGCTCTCCTCCCAGATGTGGGACTGGGAGGAGAGGCTGTGCTCAGAAATTCTTTGTTCCAACCCACTGCTGCTATGACCCTGAACAAGTACCGCCCCCTGCTGAGCGACTGGGAGCAAGTTTCTTCACCTCTCAATTTGCTCACCTGTCTAATGTATATGCTTTTTACTGGGGTTTTGTGAAGCTCTAACGATGAGTTATATGTGGAAAGTGCTTAGGCTATTGCTTGGTGTGTGGTAGGTGGCTGATAAATATGTTATTACTGAGATTTAAAGGAGGCCTCAGAAGAAACCTTTTGACTAATCGGATGTGACTACATCCATCACCTTTCTATCCTCGACTCCTGTTTGCTTGTGTCTGGCATGCTCAGTTCAAACTTTCTTGACGAGAATCACCTCCCTGTTGAACCAGCCTCTTTGCAGTGTATAGCGTGACTTTCCCTTTCACACACACGGTGGCTAGATGTTACAAAAGCCACAGAGGGTGAGCCCCTCAGCGGAACCTGGAGCCACGTCCTGCCCAGCCAGCCCAGGTGAGCGAAGGGCTCAGGCCTGCAGCTCAGGAGCCCGAGTGCCTGTGGAATCCAGCCTCCTCATTTACAAATGTGTGGTGGGGGCAAATTGCTCAACTCAGCCGAGACTCCCTGTTCTTATTTGTAAAATGAAGAAAATACAGCACCTGCTTCATGTACAGAGAGAGTTCCTGGCCCATTAATGCACTGTTTATGGTCATTATCTTCCTTGCCTTAGGTCCTGTCCCTCCGCCAGCCCCTACACGTGCTCTCCTGAACACCTTTTTTCTCAGTTTGCATCTTGCTTTTCTTCTGACTCTCTCTGTTCCCAACACACCATTTAGGGCTAGAAGTAGAAATTGGACCTTCATATACCAAGAAAAGGTTTTGAGAGCAAGCACACAGCGGTGCTTTTTAAAACAACGAGAAGGGACCCTCAGCGCTCAGTGCCCTCTCTGTCCATCTCTGCTGTCGGGCTGGACGCTCCATGCCCTGGGTGTGGCTCCGAGTCCCTCCCCCGTTTTCGGGTCCTGGACACAGACCCGCCCTGCCCCGAGCACCTGTGCTGTCCAGCACAGTGGTCACTAGCCCCATGTGGCTTCTGAGAACCTGAAATGTGGTTACTCTGATTTGAGGTGTGCTGTAACTGTAAAGGCCTACTCAAAATGCATATAAATTATCTCATTAATAAATGTTTATGTCAATTGCATGTTGAGGTGTAACCAGTAATCTTTCATATATATTGGGTTAAATAAAATATATTATTAAAATAAATCTTACCTGTTTTCTTTTTACCTTTTTAATGTGGCTACTAGGAAATTTAAAATGACCTGTGTAGTCCCATTGTCTTTATGCTGGACAGCGCTGACTTAGATGTGTGGGGTTTGTCCGCCGCTTCCTGCCCTTGGGATTTTCCGCTCTGTTCCCTGTCTTTGTCCAGAGCGCTCCCCTTCCTCTGGGTGCAGGCAGGGCTCAGGTGAATGAGGTGTCTGCCCGGAAGGTCGCCCAGGCTGATAGGAAAGCTCATCTTTGAACATTTCCTTCTTTGACTGGCGTTGTAGTTTGTTGTGAGCGTGTCTGTGTCCTCCTGGGACCGCCAGCTTTTTGAGGGCATAGTCCTGTCACATTCCGTTCCATGGCCTTCCTCTGGCGTCTTGTGTGGGGAGGCCTGCTTTACTCCTTTGGTGGGATTGCAGCCAAATAGGGACACTTACAGTACTACCTCAGCTCTGCCCCTGATGATTGCAACTGCCATGTGGGTAGCTGGGCTTGGGGAACTTCTTTTTCTCCCCTAAATTCCCAGGAAATCTTTCTCCAGCCACACTTTTTCCAGCAACCTGTTTCTCCGTGCCCGGGCGAGTTCTACCGCACCGGTTTTGTCTAAAACGGCGTTATTTCAGACGGGTGAGTGCACACGGACACAGCCTCTCATGCTCGCCCTCAGTCACGTCGTGCAGGAGTTGCCGTGTGTTCTCCACACCTGTCGTCGGCCACACACCTCTTCGGCTGAGACCTTTTAAAAATGTGCTGGGTATTTAAACGTCTGCTTCCCTTCCTCAAGCTGAGCTTCACACGCCCTCCTCCCCACTCTGATTTTGAAGGGACTCGAGTTCAGTTTGTTAAACTGAACATGGTGACCCCCTGGTCTCTCCTGGAGCTTGTTTTGATAGGCTTTTTATGCAGTCTTATGAAGGTTTGTTCTGTTTTAATTTGCCTCCTCCTCCTAAAAAGCTGGTCTCCAAAACAACAAATGCAAAAAACATTTGAAGGGCAGATTGCAAGGGTTCTTGTTGGTTTCTACTGAGGGTTTGAGCCTGCGGTGACGACGCTCACTCAGGTGGAAGTGTCAGCTGCATTTTGCGTCTCCTCTGTCTGCACCCTCAACAGCTGGACGGACGGTCTGTCACTGCATGACTGCCGGGTGCCAGGCGTGCTGCCGGGTCCCTGAAGAGTTACGTCACTGCTTCCTGTGTGCGCCGGAGGCCTAAGTGGCTGTAAGAGATAATGGAAAACAGAGAAGGAAGCTGAGGAGAATTGATTTTTTTTTCCTGAAAATTTCTATCTTCTGGCTTTCTCCCTCTCTTAAAAGTCAGGCAGCTTTGCCAAATCAGATGAGTTCATTGTCTTCTTGGGGTTAAGAACAGAGCTTGAAACTCCCTCTGCGGACCTGGGGTTGTCAGACAATGAGCCTGATGCTCAGATTAAGTCAGCCTCTTGCCCAAAACAGTAGCTTCAGGAAGCCACTGGATAATTTATTTGCTATTCCTGATCTTCTCTTTCCTGTTAACCCCAGGCATCGCGGAGAGGGTCCTCGCCAACACCTGCCCTTTGCCAGGCCCCTCCCACTGTGCTCTTTGAGCAAGAGGGCCATTTTTTTTCTTGCGTTCTTGATGTCGTAAATGGCTTTTTTTTTTTCCCTTCTGAGTCCTCCTCATTTCTTTCATTGGAAAGAATGGGTGGGGGTGGGTGGCCTCTTCGTGATGCTGGAGCTCATATACTCTAGTTTGTTTCCTTTGTGTGACCTTCACAGGTCAACATACAAGATTTCTGTGCAGTTGACTTTACCATCTTAGGGTAGCCATACTGTTGACTCACTGTAAAGGCTCTCTCTCCCTCTGGCCATCGTCTGTCGGACTCAGCTGCCCTTCTCGAGATGCTGCAGAGGCTCCCCTTTATGCCGGGCTTCACCTTCGCTTTCCTGAGTCAGTGCATGTGCTTCAGACTGCTGCCCTCTCTCCTAAGGGGCTGAAGCCCCACTTGAAATGCTGCTTCTGCGGTGGGCCTTCCCTCGTCTCTCCCACACCGGATGCGATCTGCTTTGAGCTCCCTCTCTTGTGGCACCAGTTACATCCTTTGATGTGTCTTAGAATAAATCTGTGTCGGATATCTTTGGAAGAATACAGAAGCTGGTACAGGGTCTTTGGAGAGAGGAACCGAGTGACTAGGGACCAGGAGAAGGACTTCCTTTGGCCTGTACACTCATCTTGGCTTTTAAATCTTATTCCATGTGTATATGCTTCCTGTGGTTTTTTCCCTATAAAAGTATTATTATCTGTGTAACCGATCCAATCTATAAATATTGGAGAATGTTTTTGTAACTACAGAGTAGGGACGTGTCCTTAAGTAAGACACAAAATCAGGTGCCATGAAGAAAATAACTTTCAAAATGTAAGTGTGTGCTTATTTGTCATATCCCTGTTTGGCTACCAGTACCCGAAGTGTTTTTATCCTTTTTCAGAGTGTGGGGCAGTGACCCCTACACAGTAGTTAATGAATATTAGTTGAAATGAAATTGAATTGCCAGTCACTTCCTCGCAGGTTTCACTCGTGAGTGCCAGGTGACCTTCAGGGTCTCGCTCAAAGATTCTACGAGGATGCGGATGTTAAGGGCAGAAATTCCCAGTGAAGCAGGAGTGGCTTTAGATTCAGCAGCTCTTCCCCCGAGGGCATCTTACCCAGCACACTGGACCCGTGCATGGGTTCTGCCTGCTTTCTGCCTGCTTTCAGGAGCTGTCCTGGGGTGCTCGGCATTAATTATGCAGCGGAAATGAACCAATTAGACACAGTTGGAGGAGAGCGGGAGGGATTTGTGGCGGGCTTGTTGCCCGAACAAAAGAGGGCAAGTGCAGAGGGTGAGGCAGTTTGCTGAGGTTTCTTTGGAAATTCAGCTGGCCAGCTCTTTGAACCACTTGGCTGAAGTATAAAGAGGCACCAGAGGGAGCGTTTGCATCTGTCTCCCTCCTGTTCATGACTCTGGGCGAGGTGGGTGGCTTGGGAACAGCCTGGAGGAGGTTCACCCCGAGAGGGGACTGCGGAAACTCGTGTAGGCTCATCTGCGGGTTTCAGAGAAGCTGCCCAGCCGCCTGCTCCCCATCCCCGCAGCACCCACCCCAGCTTTGTTCTGTTAATAGCTCTTTAAAAACAGAGTTTGTCCTCATCTTAGTGATAAGCAGCTTGAGGACAGGGAGCTGCCTTCTCCTTTTAGACTTGGATCCACCCCCCAGCCTGGGCAGCAGCCGGCTTGCTTAGTGGCGGTTTGTAGGTGGAAGGGAAGAGGCGTGAGGTGAGGGGCTGCCGGGGCTCCTCTGAGTGCGAGTGGGGGGTGGGCCTCCGAGCGAGAGATGGCCTTGTCGGGGACGGACACAGACTCCAGATCCGTGAGAGGCTGCGGAGAAAGGCAACCCACAGTTCCTGCTCTCACACCGAGGTCCTTGTGGTATTCAGAGTGGGGGCAGGTCCTTGTCTGGACACATCTTTTATCTTTGGAAAGGTCAAGTTTGTGGATGCCTGGCCATCTTGCCAGCGGGTCTTTTCCCCCAGCTTAGTCTTTCAAACAGCGATCCGAGCGCCCACACTGTGCCCCTCCCGTTTTGGCTCAGTACACCTCTTCGTTCACTTCCTGGGGACTTCAGTTCTGCTGTATCCGTCCAGGGTCAGAAGGGTGGGCTGTGGAATCAGAGGCTGGCCTTCTCCTCACAAGGGCTGCTCAGACAGTCCGCCTTCTAGCTCCTTGGGCTGATCCTTGCTGCAGCTCATCCACCCTGGGGTTCCCACCCACCATGCCTAGGCACCGCTTGCCATCCCCCTAACTGACCTGTCTGAATGATGCACTCGACGCACTGTGTAAAGGCCTGCTCAGCTCATGGGGTGGAAGCAGTGTCTGCTGGGAAAAAGGGCACAGGTTTTAGAACCAGAAGACGTGACTCTGCCCCCAGGTCTGCCATTTAGTCTGCTATCTCCCTGGCTGGGAGTCGTTTAACTCTCATGGGCCTGTGTCCTCATTTTCAAAGGGGGTCATGACCCCTACTGCATGGAGCATCAGAGTGAATTAATAGGATAGGAGGTGATGGTGCTTTTATTTTTCTTTAAATATTTTTATTGAATTTATTGGGGTTGCATTAGTTAATTTATGTAAGACCCAAGTGTACAATTCTGTAATACATCATGTGTGTGTTGTATTGTGGAAAGTGCTTTTAAAACTAGGCAGTCCTACCTCAGTAAGCAGGTGGGACTTGCTGTGGGCTGGGACAAGGGGTGCAGTGACTGTGAGTCAGGGAGTGGGAGGTGCTCCCAGGAAAGCCGTCAGAAACCCCCTCTGCGACCGAGGAGGCTTGTTTTTGCCGCATGGTGGAGTCCTTCCTGGCATCGATACTGGAGACAAGGCTGACATTCCCCCGGGCAGGGTCGGAGTATTCTGTCCGCTTTCACTGACTTGTGTGTCTCCGTAGGGCTCCTAAAACTGTATTAGGTGCCAGATCTCTGTAAGTGCAGGACTTCGTCAGAGTCTGCCGTTCAGTCGCGGGTGCAGTTACGGAATAGTGAGGAGAGGCGGGGGAATTTGCCAGCAGCCGAATTTCCATTGTTGCCTGTGCCCATCCCTCTCTCGTGGCAGCCTGCACGCCCAGGCTCGGGCCTGCAGCCTCTCTGAGGGGCTGGCTCTGTGCTCCTCGCGTGTTTCTTGCTGAGGCCTTTAGAACTGAGTCCTGAGTCCCTGGGGGTCTCCCCCTGAAAACCTCATCACCGTGGCATCGCTCTCTCTTTGTCTTTGCAGTGTGTTCCCTGCCCCCGGAGCCAGAGAATGGTGGCTACGTCTGCCACCCCCGGCCCTGCAGAGACCCCCTCAACTCTGGCAGTGTCATCGAGTACCTGTGTGCCGAAGGCTACATGTTAAAGGGCGATTACAAGTACCTGACGTGTAAGAATGGCGAGTGGAAACCAGCCATGGAGATCAGCTGCCATCTTAATGAGGGTCAGTTGGGCCGATGGGAGAGGGGTTCTGTTTTCTTCTGACCCCAGGGGAGTGGCGCCCGCTTCCCCTGAACGTCCCCTGTGGTATGGGGCAGTACAGGCCCTTCGAGGCCCTGCAGCCTCCCTTCACCTGGGATTTCCTGTCCCCGTGAAGGGTGTTCCGGGTCGCTGGCGCGTGTGCCTTGTGGTTTGGCCGCGCCACCGAGGGGCTCCGTGGCTTTACCAAGGCATCTGTTCTGCTATATAAGGTCCCTTTGTTGCTCATGATTGCATGTTTGCCGAGCCACGTGCCGGTGACCTTTGACTGTGTTCTGCCAGCACAGGAGCACAATGCCGACACCGTCTGTAGCGTCTCCTTTATGTTATTTTTTCTTGAATGGTAACGGACTGTTTTGTCATGGAGCTACAGTCCAGCTGGACAGAAGGCCTGCCCCCTCCCACCTGCTGTCGTGCATGACAGGAAAATCCAGCTGCCTGCAGGAGAGAGTGTGTCACGCAGCCATCATTGTGCCTGCACCTGGGCTCTGAGGCTGTCACAGCCAGAGAAGGGTGGGGGCTGGCCTGAGCATTACCACTAAAGCTACAGGGTCTTAGAATGGGGGTTACTACAGCCCAGTTCTTACAGATTTTCCTGTCACGTGGAGAGAAGACGGGTGGGACTTAAAACGGTGGACCAGTGTGTCCACTGAACAGTCGGTGTCTACCAGCTGGCTCCTGGGGGGCATCACCAGAAGCGGCTCATGAAGTGAGGGGTCAGGCGGTTGTCACAGGCCCACGGTGAAGGGATGTTAGATTCTGGAGTGGGGCAGGGAGACAGCCCCTGCCCTTGTGTGTGTGTAAAGTGCTTTGTACTGTTACTCCTGCAAGGCCCCTGGCTGTGGCGTATCCTTGCATGGTAGGGGCCCTTGGTAAGATCAGCTGTGGGACTCATGTTGTGTGTGTCTGGCTGTAAACCTCTTCTGACAATGACTTGTTTCTGTAGAGAAAGACACCAAGACATCACTCGGGTCCCCCACGCTGTCCATAGTGGCTTCCACCGCCAGCTCCGTGGCACTCATTCTCCTGCTCGTGGTGCTGTTCGTGCTGTTGCAGCCAAAGCTGAAGTCTTTCCACCACAGCAGGTGAGCCCGGGGTGGCGGGCCTCCCCATGGGGACTGGCCTCTGACTGGCAGAGGGTTGCTGGTACGTCCGCCCGCCTCTGCTAGGCGGGTGCTGGCGAAGGGAGGGGCTCGTTCATGCCCGGAATGTGCCCGGCACCGTGCCGGTTGCTTCGCATACGTTGTCTTCATCCTCACGGGGATGCCGCAGACGAGAAAACTCAGAGCGGTTAAATCATTTACTCAAGGTCATCCCTCTTCAGGGGTGTCCAACCCGTGTGCGGCTCAGGATGGCTGTGAATGGGGACTAACACAGCATCGTACATTTACTTAAAACATTATGAGATATTTTTGTGATTACGTGTTGCAGTGTATTTAATGTGTGGCTCAAGACAACTCTTCTTCCGGTGTGGCCCCGAGATGCCAAAAGGTTGGGCACCCCTGCTCTAGATGACGACAGAGCTGAGTTTTGAACAACTATCTGTCCAACTCCAAAGTCATGTCCTTTTCCCTATGTCAGTGGTTCTCAGAGTGTGGCTCCAGCGGCATTGGTATCACCTGGGAACTTTTAAGAATGCACACTTTTAGGCCCCGTCCCAGACCCACTGAGTTGGAAACGCTGGGTGGAGGCCCGGTGATGGGTCCCGCAGTCCCTCCAGGTGGCTCCGAGGCAGGCGCGCAGTCCCAGGTCGCTGCCCCGTGTACCTGGTTTCCAGCCCTGGCCATGTGTGCAGAGGCTCCTGCTGGGGTTGCAGACAAGTTCCGGCACCGGGCCTCCATCCCTGGCTGTCCTGGTGTGTTGGGTTTGGAGTGAGGACCTGGCACTGGTGTTTTGTAAAGCTCTTGGGCTGACACTAGGTGCAGCCAGTGCACTGTACCGTGTACTGGAAACAGGGGACCAGTTTTCTTGCCCGACTTTTTTCTGGTTGAGTGCGTCAGGCACGGCTCACCCCAGACTGGGTGGGTGTGTTTGGTGAGGGGTTGGCACCTGGGGGGCGTGGCCCCAGTGGGTCCCTGAGGACGGGCCTCTCTCCCTGCTGCCACGGCCTCTGCGGTAACGCTCCCTCTCTCGGGGCCAGTTTCTGTGGACTCGGAGCCCGCCCTCCCTCATTGTGGTCACTCACTGCAGTCACTCCCAGGCCGGAGGGGGGGCGGAACAGGCCGCACCACGTTAAACAGAATGCTTCTAGTTTGGGATTTACAGACGAGGACCGGGCTCAGTTTAATCTCCGTGCACCGTGTGTGGTTTTTCTTTTCTTTTGTTGCAGGGGAAGGGCAGCAGCTACTTTGAGAGGTTGTTAAGCAATTAGTAGAATAAAGAGGATTTGGAAGGGGCCATTTACTTGAAGGAATCAGCTATTTCCACATAAAATCAAGCTGGTCAGTTTGGCATTTTATTCACATTAGGGAGTTTCCCCCCTTGTAGTTAACTAGTAAGTCTGTTGAAAGTAACTGGCTGATTTTGCCTGACTTGAGTGGAAGGGGGATTTGGTCTTCATATGAGACCTTATTTAAAGTTTGTACTGCATTTATGTATTACTTTTTAAACAAAAAATCATTTTGGACAGTGAAGGTTGAGTACCTGGCAGAACGCACACTGCTTTCTACGCCCCTGTGCCGTCAAAGTTCGCCCTCCTCCCAGAAGCCTCCGAGTACTTTTATGAGGGCCACTTCCCTCGTGCTCACCGCGTGTGCGCCGTCCGAACCGGGCGGCCGGGGCTTCGTCTCCAGGTGTGGAGGAGGGGGGAGAACTGGTGACAGTCCGGCAGCAGTGCAGTCCGCCGCAGACCGCGCGTCTCCCGCGAGGACAGGACGCACCATCCGTGTGGTGGCCCAGCACACACTGGCCTACGCCTCGTCCCAGAGGAGCGGTCAGACGAGTGCAGAATGCGGGACAGTGACAGTCCCGGAGACGGCGGGCCTGCAGCCCAGAGAAAATGTCGCCGCCAGGAAGGAAAAGCTGTGGGGACTGTGCTAGAGTAGCGGAAGTAAGAGCCAGGACGGCCAGGTGTGGTGCGGGCCCTTGATTGGTCCTGGGGGGAGACAGACAACAGCCCAGGTGGACATGTGGACACGCGTGCGGGTAGTCGGGGAAATCTGTGTGACAGTGTTGTACCGACGGTAAATTTCCAGGGTGGAATGATACCGTAGCTGTGTAGGAGACAAGGTTTGTGGGAGGTTTGCATTCAGTGTCTTCAACTTACTTTCAGAATGGTTCAGGTAGCAAAAAAGGGTGTGTGTATAACGAGGGGTCCCCAGAACGGTGTCAGCCTGAATAAATCCCGTAAGCACAGTGCTGAGGGAAAGAAACTGGACGCACACGCAAACACACACACGCAGACTTCCTGTGCACCCCGTTCACATGAAGAGCAGAAACGCAGAACCAGTTGCTGGTGTGGGAGGGTTCCGGGGCAGGCATTACAGCTGTTGAAGTGAGAGGCGAAGGAGCGCTTTACGCGGAAGTGAGGATGCTGGTCACTTACAGTAGGCAGCGGGAAGCGGGAATCGATCGGCCTGGTACGGGGGTGTTGGGACCTGGCAGTGTTCTCTTTCTTGACCTAGGTAGGGGTTATTCAATGTTACCCTGGGAATACACCAGGGAGTAGCACATTTTTCTATGTGTTCTTTTCTATATTTGTATTATAGTTCACATATAATAGTTCACAAAGTTAATAATAACAGGCAAGCAAAGTGGCTGAGTCAGAAGAACAAAATTCTTTTGAGTTCAAGTCTGTTGTCCCATCTCCAGACCATAGTGCTGCTTTTCCCTCTCCTTTTAAACAAGAGCTTCAGGGAGACTCACTGTGCAGATCACTCCGCGCGCTCACTGGAGTCCGCAGCAGTGGCTTCGGTGTATTCGCAGGCGTGTGCAGCCATCATGTGCTCACTTCCCGACCCGGCTGTGCCGAAGGAGCGGCTTTGGTCCCGGGTCCCTCGGTGCCTGGTTCTGCACAGGACCAGAGAGCGAGGCACCAGCCTGTCCAGAGGTTAGGAATACAGCTTCTGGGAGCAGGTGGGACTGGATTCGAATCCCAGCCTCCTCCCTTACCAGCTGTGTGACTATGAGCAGTCAGTTAACTTCTCTGAGCCTCATTTGCATTTTTGATGAATTTCTACCTGAAAGCGCTCAGGTGAGGATTCATTGTGATAAAGTATGTAAAGCACCTAGTGCTGTGTCTGACATATAGTAGTAAGTGCTCAAAAATGGTTGGTACTGTTAGTGTTATGGTATTTATTTGTCTCCGGTGCATTTTAATTCTCCCTTGTCTTTTTCTCCTCTTGATGCAGGCGTGACCAAGGGGTGTCTGGGGACCAGGTCTCCATTGTGGTGGATGGAGTTCAGGTGGCACTGCCGTCGTACGAGGAGGCTGTGTACGGCAGCTCCGGCCACTGCGTGCCGCCCGCCGACCCCAGAGTGCAGATTGTGCTGTCTGAAGGGTCTGGGCCTGGCGGGTGGACCGGGCCCAGGGAGCAGCAGCTGCAGGACCAGGGCGCCTGCTCCTCCGCGGGGGGAGAGGAGGAGGCCCCGGGGCAGTCCGGACTGTGCGAAGCCTGGGGCTCTCGGGGCTCAGAGACTGTGATGGTGCATCAGGCAACCACCTCCTCCTGGGTGGCCGGCTCAGGGAGCAGCCAGCTGGCACACAAAGAAGCCCCAGACTCAGAGAACAGTGACATACAGAGCCTTTTGTCGCTCACGTCGGAGGACTACACAGACGGTAGGTGCGCCGCACCGATCGCGGATTACCGAGGCTCCAGGGCCTTTCTGGGAGTAAGGAAGGATGTGAGCCCCTCTGATGATTGGAGTAATGGGGGCAAAGAAAGACGACACCTGGGTATTCTTCTGCACACCAGGCTTTCACCCTCAGCTCCAGGTAGCTCTTCGGGCTTTGCATAGGGAGGCTTGCACCGCGGTCTGTGAATTTTCATAGTTGGGAGTCTCCAAAAATGATGCCCACAGGGCGGTGCCTGATCAAAGGGGAGACAGCTGGGTGGAGGTGAGGGTCTGTCCTCTTGTAATGCTCATATTCCTAAAAGGACAGGAATGACGAGGAGTACGTGGGGGTCGCATTGAAGAGAAAACCGGCACTTGTTTCTTTTCCGTAGCATTCAGCTGCTTCCTCTTAAACAGGAGTGTGCCAGGGCCTGTGCTAGTTGGCTTTCTTACGCCACCTCAGTTAACACTCACAGTGATCCTAAGAGGTAGATATTGTTACTGTCCTCGTTTTACAGGGGAAACTGAGGCTCCGAGAGGGTAAGTCACTCGTCCGTTGGTAACTGGCGGAGCCGGGATATGAGGCCAGGTGGATCCGGTTCCGCAGCCTGTGTGTGTAACCCTTCGGTGCCACGCTGCCTCCCGGGAGACGCCAGGTCCTTTGTGGCACAGCAGCCTCGGGACGAGGTTGGCGCCTCCTGACACCTCTGCCTTTGCTGGGGCCTGGGGAGGTGAAAGTTGGGGTCGACTCTGTCACTTAAAGAAAAGTCTTCACAGAAGCCCCAGTGTGGTTCGGGGTGCAGAGAGAAGCCTAGAGGTTTCCCTTTCGACAGTGAGGACCTTGCACCTACAAACCTCCTCCCTGCCCGCCCCCCAGAGGACACCTCGTGCTTCTGGGAACCCCTGGGCACCGTGGGCATCTAAGGTTTAGCTTATCTGAAAGAAAAGAAATGGGAACTGGTTGAACGCAGCCCGTGTTGATGGAGTTTCCTGATGATCTGCAACATGTCTGCCTTTTCTCGGCAGCATGTGGGGCTGGGAAAGGCCACTGAACAGAGGGCCCGGGTTTAAGGGTGGAAGCCATCCACTTGTGGGCCCCCAGCCACACATACCATGTGTGCGAGTGCACACGTGTTGTGTATCCACACACACGGACAGGCGCCCAGGTGTGATCTCGGCCCTCACCCTTCCTACGGACTGAAGATGATGCCTGCTTTTTTCCTTCTCCCCTTTGCCACCTGGCTTTGTTCCATGTGCCCAGCGATCATTTTTGAGAGCCCGTCTTGTGCCCAGTGCCAGATTAGTTTTCAGGGGTAAACAGAGAAATATAAAACACTCTCTCTGCCCGCCTGGACTGTCGGTCAGTTGGGAAGATGGGGTGTATACTTGAGAAGCAGTGGAACCAGGAGTCACAGGGCCCCTGTCAGAGCGAGGGGTTCGGAAACCAAGCACGCAGGTCACGGAGCCCGCTGCAGGCCCCACCTTCGCTGTGTGAGACTGACAGCGCCGTAGGGAGCCAGGGCCCCGCCGGCTGGTCCGACCCTGCTGCCTGCGCCCCGCAGAGAGGGCGGAGGGTGTGTTCACTGTCACACAGCCTGAGGGTGGCATTAGGAGGAGGGGGGACGTAAGCAGGGCTCAGGACTCTCGTAGGGTGAGATTAATGACAGAAGGAGAGGCAACCAGACCAGCAGTTAGTTAAGGCAGAGGAAGCTTCAAGTTGGTAGGACCAGCAGGGATTTGAGTGTCAGACTGAACACTGATTTATCACATGGGCAGCGGGAGAGAGAAGCAAAAAGGGCCTAAAATCGAGGCAGAGCATTTAGACTCCCTAAAAGTGTATGAGTAGTGCATTTTATTTCTTAAAACTAGGGGCTGCGTGGGGACCCCTGCGGCGGGACCAGGCGTGGTAACCTCTGGGTGTCCTGCCTTCTCTTCCCGCAGATATCCCACTGTTGAAAGAAGCATGAGGTTCGCCGCCAGCCTCTCTCCTCTCTGCAATGGTCCGCTCTGCCCTCCCGCCCTCCCTGTGGGTTTGAGCACCCTGCACTCCAGCCGCCCCACCTGGACGTGTGTGCTGCCTCCTGCGCATCTGTGGATCTCTGAGGGCCTGCAGGCCCACTTCGTTGGAAACTCGAGGAGGATTCCCGCCGTCTGCCTGCTGGACAGCTGGAGGAGCTGGCTCTTTGCCTTCCCGTCTGTGCCGGGGACATAATTGAATGTGCTGGACTGAACCTTTCCTTCCCCTGAACCCTCTGGGTCCCCCTCCAGCCAGCTGTTTGGCGCAGCCTCCACCAGCCCACATGGGCCAGAGAGCCGCTGTGTTTACTTGTGCCTTCCCCCGCCCCATCCAGTGCCCCATCACGCAGGCCTATTGCTGTCCCACACGCCTCCGGGCTGCACTGCTGCCCTTGCCCCACAAAGGGCTGGGCCTCCGTCTGGCTTGTTTCCCCTGAGGGCCGGCAGGAGCAGATCCACGAGTGAGCACTGGGGAGACAAGAACGGCTCCAACCGGAGCGAGAGCGTGGGTCCCCGGCCCGGCCCTGGTCGGCACTGGTGGTGGCACGTTTCCTTGACCGGGAACGGAGGACCCACAGGGAGGGTGTGGGAGGTCCTGCCAAAGCTGTCCCGGTGCCGGCTGTCTAGCCCAGAGGTGCCGCCTCCTGGCCCTGCTGAATTGAGTTTCCAGGAATCACCCAGAATACCCCCAGGGAAGGCAGGAAGGCGGCCGATAATGATTGTCTTACTAATATGCAAGTTCTTGCCTCCTACTTAAGCATGGGCCTCCCTGGCCTCTGTGTTGTCTTTCCCTGGAGTGTAAGGGGAAGTTGCATGCTGCCTGCCGTGTTTTATCCTGGGCAGCTCCTGCTTCCCTGCTGCCCCCCGAGGCCTGAGGTGAACCATCCCTGGGGCGGGAGAGGCCGAGGGGCCGTGGGTCACCCACCCAGTCACTGGCAGGCAGGGCAGGCTGCCCCGTTCTGGGCTTGTGGTGACGGAGGGAAACCGGAGAGGCACAGACTAAGTCCCCAGACAGCTGCGGGCAGCTCAGCCCGGTCCTGAGGGTCCTCCTCACCGCAGTCACGTGCCTTAGTAACCATTCCCAGGAAGCATCCTGCTGCTTGCTGCACTGCTGCTCTTCCTACTTCTGCCACCCCTGCCCGTCCCCTCCTCCTGCGCACAGCTGGCAGCCGGCTCCTTGATCTTCTCTGGCACCTGGGGGAGAGGCTGAGAGACAGTGCTCACACACACCCTCACCTGGCTGGTGGCAGTGGGCGGAGGGGTGCCAAGCAGCCCGGCACCGGGCCCTGGTGTCGGAGGAGTGGGCTGGATGCCCCAGACGCTCCTGCCGGCTGTCTCTGCTCGGCCGCGTGCTCAGTGCTGACAAGGCCAGGGTGGCACAGCTCGGGCAGGCTGCTTCCATCTTCAGAAGATATGACTGAGTAAAGCTTCTTTTTGAAACATCGGGGCTAGGATATTTCAAAGTGGACTCTGCCCTGCACTTCTGCGCCTCCCCCGAGTGTCTCTGTTTTGTGGGGTAAGAGCAATAGAGAGTAATAAAGAGTATGTTTTCAATACCCAGAGAACTGGGGAGCCCCAGGAGTGGGTGGCCCGTGGCCCGGAGATTCGGGGCACAGCCTGCTCTCAGCCCCCCACCCCCACTCTCACGCTCGCACTTTACTGCCTCTTCTCTCCTGGCCTCTGGCTGCCCCTCCTCTTCCTTTCTCTCAGGGTAAGGGCAGCACCTGCTGGGCTCACGGCCACTCCCTCCTCTCCCTGCCCCCAGCCGAGGAGCCCAGAGTCCCGGTCAGTGTGGTTAGATGTGGAACAGGTTGTCGAAGATTCCGGAAGTTAGAAGGCAGAAGCCTTTGAGAGAGATGAAATGTACCAAGGAACTGTCCTTGGCCTCTTACGAGGCCGTTTCCAGAGAGTGCCTGCCAGCAGCTGCTGGCTCCGGCCCGTCTGGGCGGTGGGTCCCGGCCAGCCCAGCTACCGCTGGGCTCCTCCTCCCCACAGGGGTCCCCTGGCCCTCCGCCGGAAAGAAAGCAGAGCGACTGGTGTGGGGCCCCAGGTCTCACTGCGGAGCCTGCAGCTTTTATTTCCAACCGTCCAAACCCTGAATTCTAACCTAGAATCTTTTAATGAAAGATCTTGCCTCTTTTTAATATTACTCTGGGCTTTTTTCCTCCCTAAGAGATTGCACTTTTTGTTTTGGGTTTATTCAGCCACGTAGGTTACCACTTGGACCGTGGGAAGGTGAAAAGGTTTTCCGGAGCCTTCTTCCAACCAGCCACCGCTAACGCTGTCCCAGGGGTCAGAAACCCAGACTTGTTCGCCTGGTAGGAAAGGAAGAAGGGTGAACGGGCGCCCCTGGAGTCCTCCCTGCTGCCGACATGCATCCCAGATGGCTCTTAGTCCTCAAAGCAGTTTCCTAGCTTCACCCTGTGCTGCTGTTCAGGGGCTCCTGGGTTTTGTCCCTTGCTAGGGATTGGAGACTTTATAGCTGCCTTAAGGTGGGGCCTGGCCGAGAGAGGTGGCGGGGTTGAGTGGCAGGCTGTCAGCGGAGCCTGGAGCAGACAGGAGAGCTGTCCCAGGCCTGGCTGCTCCGGGCTCCCCTTGAGGGGAGTGCATGCAGCAGGGGGCTTGTCCCAGCGGATGGTCAGCACCAAAGGACTTTTTTTTAATGGTATTATTTTGCACATGTGAGCTGACTCAATGCAGGTTGTATATCCTGGCAACTTGAGGTTACATTCCAGTGACTTTCAAGGGCCAGTACATGGTGAAACCATTTAAAATCCCCATCCTCTCCAATGCCTTAGTTTCGCACGTAGGCTCTGTCTTCTGCCGTTTCTGAGTTTCGTATGCCGTGTTCCCCTTTCACCCGGTGTGAACTATGAAATGGGCTGAGTCCTGGCCACTCTGTGAGATCTTTTGTTTTTTTATAAGGCATTTCAGCACGTGTTCTACTAATCCATTTGCAAACAAAACTGGAACTAATGTTATCTTCCCCATTCGTCCTGTTCTCCCCCTCCCCCCAGAGTTCTGTGTGGAACTGAGTGGCAGCCAGACAGAGGTGCGCCCTTCCCGCCCCGGCGGCGGGGGCACAGGGATCGGCAGCACTCGGCCTTTGCCTCCCAGTCCCAGCCGAGCTCTCAGCCCACTTGCTTTGCACACAACAGCGTCGCTTCCATTCCCAGGTTACATCCTTAGGTCAGGAGTGGGATGTGCAGCAAAGGTTTCCACACCCTCGCCCTCTGTTCCTCCTTAAAGAGAATAAACCCAGAAGGGAAGTGGTATGCAGGCTTGCCAGCTGAGCTCCAGATGCGCTTGCTGGGCGTGTCCCTCGTGGGGCCTGCTGGGGCTCCCGGCTCTCAGCACGGGACAGTCATCATCGGCGCTCAGTGAAGGGCTCCGAGAGGGTTTTGCTTGGTGGGCTCAGCGTTGCTGGGAAACTCCTCCTAATTTCCAGTTGAAGACTTAGTAGAGTTATGAGTGAAAACCCCAAAGTTGAACCCTGCGCCAGGCAGCAGAGCTCTTTGGAGAGGGGCGGGGGCAAAGCACTTGGATTGCCACGCAGGGAGGAGAGAGGGGTGCAGGTCTCGGGGCCACCCACCACACCCTGCCCTGGCTTATCGCACCACTATGGACTTCTTTGCAGAATGGTACTCACGTAATGGTTTAAAGCAACACATGCATCATTGACTCTGTGCAGGATGTCACTCAATCAGTTTGGGTTTGCTTTATTTTATATATATATATATATATATTTTTTGGTATCCTGTACATGGCAGTGGGTGTGAAGATAGTATTTTAATATTTGTACAAAGTTTAATTTAATTTTAATTGTTCTATGTATATAACTGCATTTCTAAATAATAATTAAAAAAGGTTCTTATGAGTCAGTTGTGAGGTGTGATCCTTTCATGGTTTTTACGGAAACTGAGATGAAAAGAGCGAATGTGGGTTGGAGCTCATGAAGGGGCGGAGCCCATGCTCCGGGAGGGGGGCCCTGGCCACAGATGGAGGTGGGACAGGGAGGTGGCCCGTGCTGTAAGGAGGAGAGGCCACGAATGTGAGTGGAAATGTGTTTCTGTCTTTAAAAATGCCCTCAGTGGGCCCGCCACTGCTCTGAGGCTGGGGCTGAGCAGCGAGCAGGCCCATGGGAGCTGCGTGGCTGCTGCTGTGCGGGAAGGCGGACGGATGGCCGTGGCCGTGACGGCTGTGGTCAGGGAGTGTCGGAGTGGGCCGTCACAAGGCTCCTTGTGGACAAGGGCATTTAAGCAGAGAGAGGAAGGGCCGGCACAGCAGGCTGAGGCTGGGGCTGGGGGAGGAGGCAGGCGCCAGGTGCAAGGGGGCCTCACCTGCCAGGCAGGCAGGTCTCCCCCCAAGGGCTACGGGAGGTGCCTGAGCAGCTTTAAGTAGCTGATTGGCTTACTACGCTTTGCATTTGGGGGCGGTGGGGGAGCTCCCGCCATCTCTGAGGAAGAGAATTTAGGGGATAAAGCACACTGTGCCTGGGGACTGCGTAAGGACTGGCTGGCCCGGAGGGGAAGCAGACAGCTCCAGCTGCTGGAGAACAGCAGCCTCTGAGGCACAGAAGGGGGGCCAGTCTGGCGGGGCAGGGGGGACGATTGTCAGAGGTCTGAAGATGAAGAGGCAGAGGATGTGGAGCTGAAGAGGTCACTGCCAGGTTGGGGAGGTTGACAGGATGGGGCAGTCACAACAGGCTGTGCGGGTGTGAGCGGAGGGAGGGACAGGGTGCTTGGGACAGAAAATACCACCTGTGCTGCGACTGGCTCTGGGGGCAGTGGCCAGGATGTGTTTCTCTAACACACTATGTGGGGAGGGAAACCTTTTAGTTTTAACTTCAATACTGCCAGTGCACAGGAGGGTCCACACAGCCATGCGTTGCCATCAGTAAGTTGCAAGGAGGGTAAAGGAAGAGCGTTTCACCAACTCTTAAATGGTGATAATAGCTGATACTTCAAAGACACTGCAATGTACCCGGCAGGGCGAAAGCACTTAGTGTGGAATCCACACAGCAACCCTAGGAGCAGGGCCTGTTCCTTCGGCAGCCCCAGGCCACGCATAACAAGACTGAGGCGGAAGGCAGGCGCTAACTCGCTCAAGGTGGAGCAGATTGAACTCAAACCCCGGTAGTGCTGCTGAGACGACTACCCCCTCTGCCCCTTTCCTGCCCCACCAGGCCCCGCCTGCCTCCCAAGGCCCTCGCCACCTCCTTCCTGCCTTTTGGAGTCTCTCCAAGCAGCGAGCTTCGGGAGAAACGGGCAGAGACGCATCCCGCCAGTGAGGAATGCCGCGGAGGGGAGACGTGTCAACACGGGGTCAGCAGGGGCTGTCGCCTTGCTCTCGAGGCAGGTGGTGGGTGGGGACCAAAGATGACAAAGCCCACAAAACCTGCAGAGCTGCTGTGGGAAGGGCTGTCTCTGAAGTGGTTCCCCGGGGTTGGGAAAGGGGGATGGGAGGAGAGAGGAGCAATGTCCTGCCCTGCTGCTGAGCCCCCACCTCCCGGCTTGGGAAGTTGAGACCCCCTGGACAGCAACAGAAGTAGTAACCACCTCTCAGGGTCTTCCTCAGACTACTTAACAGTTCCTTTAAATGCGCCAAGGTAATTCATTTTTTTTTTAGATTTTATTTATTTATTTTAGAGAAAGGGGAAGGGAATGAGAAAGCGAGGGGAAGAAACATCAATGTGTGGTTGCCTCTCATGTGCCCCCTACTGGGGACTTGGCCCAAAACCCAGGCATGTGCCCTGCCTGGGAATCGAACCCATGACCCCTTGGTTCATAGGCCCACGTTCAATCCACTGAGCTACACCAGCCAGGGCATACATTTTTATCTCAATAGAAAGAAAATTCAAATCACCCGTAATAACAGCTCCTATTGGCAGTGCTGTTCTTGTTTGCTGTGACTATAAGTATTTTCTTCTTTACAAGGACCACTTTTTAATAGTGTTTTGGTTTTTAAACTTCTCAGTCTATTATAATCCCATGAAACATCACTGTAGTGGCTGCAAAATGTTCTATCACACTAGTTATTTGGACTCTCAGGTTGCCATTTTTTAAATCATCTTAAGACCAGTGGTTGGATAGCATTTAAGTTATTTTCTTAGGATCAATGACTGGAAATGAAATTGCTGGATCAAAAGAAACGCACATTTTCGGGCCTTTTGATATACCTCAAATTGCCCACAAGGAAACTTATTCCAAATTATATCCTCATTGGCAAAGTTCATGTTCCCACAACCTCACCAGCACTGGCAATTGTCAACTTAAAAAAATATACCATTGGGGCACTGGCGGGGAGGCTTGGTGGGTTGGAGCATTGCCCCTTGTACCAAAGGTTTGGGGGTCCGACCCCCGGTGGCAGCGCGGACCTGGGCGGGGGTCCGACCCCCGGTGGGGGTGTGTGCCGCAGGCAGCGGACCGCCATTTCCCTGTCAGGTCGCTGTTTCTCCCTCCCTCTCCAAAATCGGTAAATATATCCTCGGGTGAGGATTTAAACATAAATGCCAGTAGAAAGGAAAAGATACTGTTTTGATTCACAGTTGTCTTACTTTTAAAGTACATGTTTGCGGGCTCTTCATAACAGAGACGTGCTGGAAACCGCCAGGGCAGACAGCGGTGCGGGCTGTGGAAGGGGCAAGGCACGGGGCGCGCGGACAGCGACGTTTCTCGTTTTCGCTTTCCCGGGGCCGGCGGGGGGGCGGGAGGCGGGGGAGGCCTCGGTGCGGGAAACCGCAGCTGCGCGGGCACGAAGGGGCTGGCTCGGCTGCGAGTCTTCGCCGGTGGTTGGGGGGCTGCACAGCAGGGTCTCTCAGTGGGGGGCTGCGGTGGGTCTCGGTGTTATCTCTGGGTACACGCCTGCCAGTCAGTTCCTGGGGCCCCTGCGCCCTCGGGGTGCTCCCAGCAGTTTTCTAGTCCTGAGGATAAAGGCCCATAAAACAATGAGGGTCAGTCAAGCTGCACGGGAACGAGCTAGCTTTGGGGAAGAGGGCCTGAGAAAGCGGCCGTTGTCCTGTTAAAAACTGTCCAAGTTTGATGTCCAAGATGTCCCTGTTTGAGAGAAGTCAAAACTGTGCTTTCCCCTCTAAAACTGGAATCTAAAGTATATAAAATACACAGATTATTTTATTTAGAAGGGGAATCACAGTTTTGACTTCTCCATACACACGGAATTTCAACGAAAGCTCCTCAGGCAGGGAGTTAATCTGAACCTGGGGCAAGACGGGCAGTATTTCCCAGGACAGGCCTGGTGCCCCTCCCAGCTCCTGGCTGTGGTGGGGGGGGGGGGGCATCTCGGGTGTCACAGGGCTCGGGGACCGTCCCCTCCCACACCAAGAGGGGAACAGCTGTTTGACATTTCATATTTCCCATGACACCCAGCGTCCCTAGAAAAGGAAATTTCACAACACAGGAATGTCCTGAGCGGCCTGCCCGGGGCAGCTTGATCTGCAGCTTGATCTGTCGCTGAGACTGGGGTAGGAAATGATTCTCAACTTGGCAGGGCACGGCAGGAGGTTGGGCAAGCATGGACTTCCCCAGTGCAGCCTCGGGGGGAAGCAGGCAGCCCGGACCGCCTCCGGCAAACGCAGCCTGTTTGCAAGTTAAGCCTGTTGGCCATGGCTAAACATCTGTGTGTGTGTGTGTGTGTGTGTGTGTGTGTGTGTAGGAAGGCTCAACCCAGACACACCTAGCATGGGGGCTGCTGTGGCTTCTGGGTGACCCCTTGAGCCCCTCAGCATCTGGGCTCCGAAGAGATGCAGGAACTCTTGGTTCCATAGCCCTCCTGTGGGATGCCCACTGCCACCCCAGCTGCAATCATTTCCCCACGCATTCATTTGCTAATGCATTCAACAACCAGAATTGGTTTTTAAGCATTTACTTTACACAGAGGCTGTTACTAGGTCCGGGCACTGCAGTGTGTACGACTCAGTGTTTGCCCTGGAAGAGCTTGCAGGCAAGTGTGGGAGAGGGAGCGTTAACAACCGCCTGACACCGAAGGCAGAATTTAGAAAGACAGAGCTCTCGTGAAGCACCAGCATGAACTGGGAGGTGGGTGAGCAAGGAGCTGTGGGGTGGGAAGTGTGAAGAAGAGAACCTTTTCTAGGCTACAGAGAACTACAGAACGAAGGCACCAGCATCCTATGAAACTGATGCAGGTCAGTGAAAAAGATCACAGATGGGCAATGTCAACCTCACACACGATTGTTGTAAGATCTGCCAAAGTTAGAAGTGCCTTTCTTCTCTGGGTCGTCTGAACTTTAAGTATTTTAATCACAAGAGAGAAATTTCAGGAGACCCAAAGACGGGGGTCCAGGGATTTCCTGTCCCAGAGTCTGTTTCCTGAAAAAGCAGAGCACTGAGCACAGCCGGCCTTCTGGGCTGTGCCCACCAGCTCCTGTCCCCTGATGTGGGGGGCGTCTTCGAATCATGTACGTGGCTCGAGTCTCCCACACAGAAGCAGTTCCGCTGTTCTTTGGGACAGACGACAGAAGTGACGCCCATGGCTTGCAACCCAGTTTCTGCCGCAAGAGCCAGGCAGTGTTCCAGTGTGGACAGGTCTTTCACTCATTGTTCCTATTTTCCTTAGGGCAGAAAATAGGAGGGGTGGTAGTTAAATCCAGGGGCAACACTCTTTCCTTGTCAAGTTTCTTCTCTGTTTTTCATGAGAACCATTAAAGAGTAATAAAGCAATCTTACAATCATAGTAATACATGTTTCAACATCAGAAACAATGCTTTTCACTTATCACGTTGGCAAAAGAAAAAGCTTTAAAATATCTAGTGGGAGTGTAAACTGGTACGTTCTCTATGGAGGGCAATTTGGCAACAACCATCAAAGTGCAACGCAGTTCCTCTTCCCTTCCCTTGCTGAACAATTCCACTGTACAGCCCTGGAGTGGGGGCTGAGCCACAGACGCAGAAAGGGAAGCAAAACAAGCAGACAGACCCTGCAGGATCAGACTGGGAGTGCAGGGACTGGCGGGAACGCATGATTCCTAATCTACGTAAATGGATGTAGAGACGCACAGGCTCAGATAGTCCCGAGCTCTTCCCAGAGGGCGTGGGGGCAGTGACACTCCAATAGCAGTGAGCACACAGAGAGTTCAGATCTGGGCTTTTAAATACTTCTTTCCACTGAAAGGAAGCAGGACTCCTCGGAGAAATGGCTGACTTCTAGAGCCGAGGCAGGAAGATCCCAAGAGCAGCCGGGCATGTTTTCTTGTGTCAGAAAGCAAGAAAGTGCTCAAAGAATGATGGGTTCTTGCCCAAAGGACCCCCACTCGAGGGGGCTTTCCTGGCCAAATCAGGAACAATTTGAGCATGAAAACAGTGATGATAATGGGTTCTGATTCATTGAGCAAAATAAGAGACCATGAGTCCATATAGACAACATTTATAGTGGAGACGCCTGGTAGGCACTGTTTTAATCAAGAGGGACAAATCAGAATCATGTGCCACCTGATAAAATGCAATGAGAGAACCCGTCCTCACTTTCACGATATTCCCACCGAAATGCAAAGTAAGTCTAAACAAAAAAAAATGACAACACCTGGGAGCAGTGAAGGGTAAGGGGACTAAATGGTAATGGAAAAAATACAATAAAGATTATACATTAAAAAAATAAAACAAATACTGCAATAAAGTGAGTCTCAAAAATGTTTGGTTTCCCAGTGCATTTAAAAGTTGTATTTACACTATACAGTAGTCTATTAAGTGTGCAATAACATTATGACTAAAATAATGTGTATACCTTAATTTAAAATACTTTATTGATAAAAAATGCTGACTGTCATCTGAGCCTTCAGTGAGAGAACCTTTTCATGGTGGAAGGTCTTACCTTCAATTTGTAAAAAATGAAACATCTGCAAAGTGCAATAAAGTGAAGAGCAATCAAAAAGAAAAAAGAAGAAAATGATACAACCCAAACAGTACTATTTTACAAAAGAACTGGCCTGTAATCTTCAAAATGTCAAGGTCATGAAAGTCAAGCAAAGACTGAATTGTTTCAGACTGAAGATTAAAGAGACACAAGGGGAAATGCAAGGCAACATTCTGAACTGGATCCTTTTGTCATGAAAGATGTTATTTATTGCAACAATTGGCCAAACTTGAATGGTGTGTGAGGACGGGATGGCAGACATGTATCCCTCCCTGTTAATGCCTTGAGTTGTAGGTTACATTGTGGCCATGTGGGAGAACGTTCTTGTTTATACGAAATACTGTTCAAGTATTTGAAGGGGACTGGGCAACAAAGACTCAAAAGGTTCAGAAAAGTTTCTGCAACTTTGTGATTGTTCCTAAATAAAATTATTTACTTAAAAATACTACAATGCACCCATTGGCCTAGAAATTCTTTCAGGAACCTTCCCTACAGATGCCCTTGCATATATGAAATATCCTGTATATACAAGCCATTCAGTGTGATTGTCTAGTAGAGTCAGAATTTGAAAATAGCCTAAGTAATCATGGAGGAGTGAGGGACGGAGGGACCAGGACCCAGGGAAGGGCCATCACACTGGTTCGGTGGGGAGTTCCAGCGCCTGTTTCAGGGAGTTGCATCAGGGCGGAAAAGAGAGTGGCTGGTTGCCCACAGGCACATGTAGGGGAACTGGGAGGTCCAAAGCACAGCCAGCCTGTGAGGGCAGAACCTGCGGCGCTGCAATCTGCCTCCTCTGATTTCTTGCCCCAGAAACTCAAACTCTGAGGCTGCGAAGGGCTTTTAGGGATTGTTTGCAGGACAGTGTGCAGGGGAGTGGATCCGATTTCCTCACTCTGACAGAACAAAAGGCACTTCTCTGGGGAGAACGTAAAGAACTTGATGTCTGATCCTTGTCTTGGATTTGGGAGTTCAGCCCATGGGTGACTCCCCATTATCAGCTCCTTTTGCAGTCCCCGGAGCCCACGGAGCCGGGCGGATCAGCCCGCTGGCGCCATCTAGTGTCGGATGCGGGGAGGCTTTAGGCCAGGTGGATGGATGGGATGGACCGGAAACTTGAGATCCAGCCTGCAGTGGTTTCAGGGCAGCTTCTGCCTCCTGGGTTGGGCCATGGTAGAAACGCGACCCAGGAGTTGATGAGCATTGACTCTTGGACACTGAATTAGTTTCCTAGGGTTGCTGTAACAAAGTACCCCTAACTAGGTGTGGTTTAAAGCTGCAGAAATGTATCCTCTCACAGTTCTGGACTCTAGAAGCCCCAAATTAAGGTGTCGGTGGGTCTCCGAAGACTGTAGGGGAGAATCTTTCCTCGCCTCTCCCACCTTCCGGCGGCTGCCAGCAATCCTTGTCGTTTGTTGGCTTATTGGCATCTTCCAATCTCCGCCTCCCTCTTTACATGGCGGTCCTCCCTGTATGTCTGCGTCCAAGTTTCCCTCTCTTTTGAGGACACAGGTCACCAGATTAAGATCTGGCCAATCCAGGACGACCTCATCTTAACCTGATTACATCTGCAAAGACCTGATTGCAAATAAGGTCACATCCACAGGTGCTGGGGGGTTAGGTTAGGATTTGTCTTTTGCTGGGACGCCTTTCAACCCGCAGGACCTTCCTTTCATTACCGCAGAGGTCCGGGAGCGCCTGCAAAGTGCCCGGGCTGTGCCGGGGGCTGGGCCGGGGGAGCTGGATCCACGGACACTGCTCGGTCCCTCAGGTCCTCACGGTGAGGTTCTTCAATAGTTTCGTGTCTGCTGTGGCCTCTGCTTCACCCTTGGTTCCTCGGCACCCAGCAGGGCTGGCCCAGAGACTCAGTATTTCACGGAAGTGGGGAAGAAGGACGGGGGAAGGGCAGGGGAGAGGGAATAAAGGTGCAGGAATGATGAGGAGGGAGATGATAAACAGGGTTGGAGGTGCAGAACAGTTGGCTGGAGACTTTGCAGAGCAAGTGACATTTGAGCTGCGTCTCGCAGCAATGGGGGTTCGCCAGGCAGAAAGGGGAGGGCTTCTGGGCCGAGCTAAAAGTGTGAACAGTGGCCTAGAACCGTGAAAGGGGCCGTGATGGTGGTGGGGGGGTGTGGTTCAGTGTGGTTTGGCAAGGGTGTATGGGCAGGGGCGGGGCACACTGCCAAATGGCATGGGCCTGGAGACTCTGGCTCTGATAGATAAACGGCTCTGAGGGCCATCCTTATGGCTTTAAATGTTGTCCTTAGGTGGAGGGGTAACCTAGGAGGTTTTAACACGTGCTGAAGGTGTCACAGTGACCAGGGGTACAGACGGTGCAGCAGACGGAGGCCAAGGCCAGAAGACCTCCTAGAAAAAAGGAAACTATCCAATCACAGAACATCCCCCACTTTCTGGTGGCACTTAGAATATAGAACATGCTACCTTGGAACTTCCCCAAAATATTTAACACAAGCCTGACTTGTACCACAAGCCCCTGGTAGCATCTTTTCAGTGAGGTGTGTAACCTCTTGTGGCAACGAGTACCAAGGAACCCAATCTGCATCACCGTACATGGGCTCCTCATAGTCCTTGGCTGTGGGCATCAATGTGGTGGAGATACTGTCTTTTAATTCCTAGTTTGCTGAGTGTTGGTAACAATGAACCAGTGTTTGATTTTATCAAATACTTTTCTGCATCTCTCGAGATGCTAACATACTTTTCTTCAGCCTGTTCATGTGATGCATTGGACTGTTGAGTACTGATAGAATTTATTGCCATGGAACCATTCTTGTATCCTTGCTAAATTCTGCTTGGTCATAATAAAGCGTGCGGCCCCATTGCTTGTGTGTTTCGAAATCCACTGCTGCTTTTAACTTATGCGTTTATGTTAGTAAGAGAAAATGGTCTACAATTTTTTTTGTCCTTGTTTGCTATAAGAACTATGTGGACCCCATAAAACAAAACGCATAGATCCCCTCTTTAATTGTCTGAAAGAGTTTGTAGAGTCTAGAGTTTATTAGTTTTTTTACAGTTGGATAACCCTGTACAACCATGTGTGCCTGGTGTCCTTTGGTGGGAGAAACTTTTGATTTCCAGCGAAACTTCCTGAATGATGATTGCTTTAATTAGATTTTTCATTGTATGGAGATACTTTTGGTGATTTCCCATAAAGTTATCTGTTTTAATGTTCTAATTCACTTGTATAAAGCAGTTCAAAATATCCTGTCTTGATTTTTAAAATTTTATTATCTGTAACCATGTCCTCTTTTACTCTTCTTAACCTCACAAATCCTTTTCTTGTGTGACTTTCTCTTTTTGCTTGATCAGTCCCACCAGAAGTTTGTCTGTGTCATTAGTTTTATTTGCTTGGGTCAGGTTTATTAACATGTAGCTTATATGTAGTGAAACTCACCCTTTGTAGGTTTAGGGCTGACACACGCAATCGTGTAACCACCACCATGGTCAGCACACGGAACCGTCCCATCACCCCGGCCCCCAGTTCCTTTGGAGCCAGCCCTTCCCCAAACCAGCCCTGGGCAACCAAGGACCAGTTTTCTGTCTTTATATTGTAGTTTTGTTTTTTATAGAACATCATAAATACAGGGTACAGCAGAAGTAAGGCCTGCTTGAGTGTGGTTGGTAGGGTAATAATATGGGTGTGATAATTTATAGTTTTAATTTGAACATTTCACCTAAAATGTTATATGGTGTGCTTGAGTGTGATATTGTTATGTTAGAGAATTACATGTTTATGATTTTGTCATAAAAGACTGTGTAATAAAGAGGGGCATTATTTGTGCCTGACCCTGTAGAATCATACATTATGTAGCTTATGAGTCTGGCTTCTTTTATGTAGCATAATGCATTTGATTTTCATCCATGCAGTTCCATGTATTAGTAAGCCATTTTTTAATTGTTAAATAGAATCCATTGTGGGGATGTATCATTTTTTTAAAAGATTTTATTTTTAGAAAGAGGGGAAGGGAGGGGGATAAAGGAGAGAAACATCCATGTGAAAGAGAAACATCAATCAGTTGCCTCTCAAATGCACCCCAGCTGGGGATGGAACCTGCAACCCAGGCATTTGCCCTGACCAGGAATTGCACCTGTGATCTCTTGCTTTGCAGGATGGTGCCCAGTCAGCTGAGCCACACAGGTCAGGGAAGATGTACCACTTGTTTATTCATTCACCATTTGGAGGACATTCGGGCTATTTCCATGTTTGACTACTGATGTGGAGCATCTTTTCAGCTCCTTCTTTGTCATTCATTTGTCCTTTTTTGGTTTAAATGCCTGTTCAGATCTGTTGTGCATTTGGCCTTAGCCAGTTGGGAATCCAAAAGATGGTATTCCTGTTCTCCTAGGCCACCAAAGTCTTTCTGAAACTTTTGAGGTCATTTCTATCCTCCTAAATATTTCAAAGACCTTTGCTTATCCTGAGATTTTGTTTAAAACTCTACTTTTGTTATAAGTTTCCAATTTTATTGCTTTGGCATCAAAGAATGTAGTCTAAATGGTAAGGATCCTTTAACGTGTGTAGAGGTTTTCCTTATGGCTTATTATATTTTGAATGTTGCCTATCTCAAAAAGAATGTGGATTCCATTTTTCCCAGGTACAGAGTGTTATATACAGCTAATATCTCAGCCTTAGTAATGATATTGCTCTGGTCCTCAATGTCTCTGTTTAACCATAGAGGAGCGTAGTAATATTTTAAACTACAAGTGTTCACATAGGTAGTTCTCCCTGAATTTTTGGCCGTTGTTGCTTGCCCTGTGCTCGGACGCTCTCCCACACTATCAGAAACACGCACCACATTGACTTTGCAAATGCGTTCATCTCATTTTAACGCTAAGCTCTGTTCTCACTTGTTCTATTTGGATAGTTAGTTGTTTAGGCACATGGTCCTCTTTCAAAGTAAAATAAACACCCTGGTGAAGTTTAGAAATGGGTTTAGGTCCATCAAATGGTTGTCAGGCAATGAAAATGGATTTGGTAACGAGGGGCATCATCTGTTTCAGAACGTTTGAAGAACTTTCTGACATATAGGACCTTAAGTCATTTCCAGAGAGAGACTGCGTCTATGCAGCATGACCACCAGGTGGCGCGCTAAGCATGCAGTTGGGAGCTCATTTCCGCTGGAAGAAGAGGTCTCAGTAAAAAGACAATGTTAAGGAATAAGGGATTTTTCAATGAAAGACGAGAGGTCCATATCCAATAACTTGTGTGTTTATGTGTTCCAGGACCAGGAATTTATAATAAGAGGTGTAAGTCTGGACTAGATCCTCTGAATTTTTTTCCTTACAAAGGTAAATCCAGAGAAGTGAAATACATTGTTTGATCCACTTATTTTTTGTTCATTCATTCATTTGTTCATTCACTCATCTGATGTTTACTGGTTGTCACCACGGGCTTGCCAAGGTCATGTTGCTAGATAGCAGCAGAGCTTAACTGGAGATCCAGATCCCCTAGAGAGAGAACGTGAAAACTTAGAATACTCCCAGGTTCTTTCTGTGTGCTGTTAGAAAGTGATTTTCACATTCATTTAAGCATCAGTATGTCTACTGTTTTAGAAATTCACAGCAGCTAAAACAAGGAAGGCCCACTGTGGTGGATGTGCGGGGCTGGGGTAGTTGAGGGGGCAGCTGGAGGCCCTTGGACCCTGCTCCCTCTTCAAGGAAGCGGCTGACAGGTGGTGCCTGGAGAGATACAAACAATCAAATGTAAGGTGTGATGTTTGATTGGCTCCTGCGTTGGGAGGAAAGACAATTTGGGAAGCCATTTTTTAAAAAATTTTATTTTAATCATTGTTCAAATACAGTTTTTCTCCTTTTTACTCCCAATCCAGCCCCTCCTCCCACCCCTCCCCACTTCCCTCCCATTACCACCCTCCCCTTAGTTTATGACCATGTGTCCTTTAAGTTTGTTTCCGTGAACCCTTCCCACTGTCCCCTTGAATTCCCTCTACTCTCTTCTGTGGTCACTGTCAGCCTGACCTCTATTTCAGTGTCTTTGGTTATATTTTGCTTGTTTCTTTGTTTTGTTATTTAGGTTCCTGTTAAAGGTGAGATCGTATGGTATTTGTCTTTCACTGCCTGGCTTGTTTCACTTAGCATAATGTTTTCCAGCTCCATCCACGCTGTTGCATAGGGTAGGAGCTCCTTCTTTCTTTCTGCTGCATAGAATTCCATTGTGTAAATGTACCATAGTGTTTTGATCCATTCATTTACTGATGGGCATCTTGGTTGCTTCCAGCATCTAGCTATTGCAAATTGTGCTGCTATGAACATTGGGATGCATAGGTTCTTTTGAATTGGTGTTTTAGTATCCTTAGGATAGAGTCCCAGCAGTGGAATCGCAAGGTCAAAAGGCAGATCCATTTTTAGTTTTCTGAGGAAGTTCCATACTGCTTTCCATAGTGGTTGTACCAGTCTGCAGTCCCACCAGCAGTGCACTAGGGATCCCTTTTCTCCACAACCTCTCCAACACTTGTTGTTTGTTGCTTTGTTTATGATGGCCATTCTGTCTGGTGTGAAGTGGTATCTCATTGTGGTTTTAATTTGCATCTCTCTGATAGCTAGCGATATTGAGCATCGTTTTATGTGTCTTTGGATTTTCTGTATGTCCTCCTTGGAGAAGTGTCTGTTCAAGTCCTCTGCCCACTTTTTAATTGGATTCCTTGTCTTCTTAGAGTGCAGTCTTGTAAGTTCTTTATATATTTTGGAGATTAAACCCTTGTCTGAGGTATCATTGGCAAATATGTTTTCCCATACAGTTGGTTCTCTTTTAATTTTGATACTGTTTTCTTTAGCTGTGCAGAAGCTTTTAATTTTGATGAGGTCCCATTTGTTTATTCTTTCATTTATGTCCCTTGCTCTAGGGGACAAGTCAGTAAAAAAATTTCTTCGTGAAATATCTGAGATTTTCCTACCTATGTTCTCCTCTAGGACTTTAATGGTGTCATGTTTTATATTTAAGTCTTTTATCCACCTTGAATTTATTTTTGTATATGGTGTAAGTTGGTGCTCAAGTTTCATTTTTTTGCACGTGGCTGTCCAGTTCTCCCAACACCATTTATTGAAGAGGCTATTTTTATTCCATTTTATGTTGCTGCCTCCTTTGTCAAATATTAATTGACCATAGAGACTTGGGCTTATTTCTGGGCTCTCTGTTCTGTTCCATTGGTCCATGTGCCTGTTTTTATGCCAGTACCAGGCTGTTTTGATTACAGTGGCCTTGTAGTATAGTTTAGTGTCAGGTATTGTGATCCCTTCTACTTTACTCTTCTTTCTCAAAATTGCAGCAGCTATTCGGGGTCATTTATAATTCCATATAAATTTTTGAAGTGTTTGTTCTATGTCTATGAAATATGCCATTGGTACTTTAATAGGAATTGCATTGAATGTGTAAATTGCTTTGGGTAGCATGGACATTTTGATGCTGTTAATTCTTCCAATCCATGAACACGGTATATGTTTCCATTTGTTTGTGTCTTCCTTGATTTCTTTCTTCATTGTTGTGTAGTTTTCTGAATACAGGTCTTTTACCTCTTTGGTTAGGTTTATTCCTAGATATTTTATTTTTCTTTTTGCTATTTCAAATGGGATTTTCCCCTTGATCTCTGTTCCTGCCGTTTCATTGTGGGTGTACAGAAATGCCTTTGATTCTGGATATTGACTTTGTATCCCGCTGTTTTGCCAAATTCATTTATTAGGTCAAGCAGTTTTTTGCTAGAGTCTATAGGATTTTCTATGTATACTATCATGTCATCTGAAAACAGTGACAGTTTTGTTTCCTCCTTTCCGATTTGGATGCCTTTTATTTCTTTTTCTTGTCTGATTGCTGTGGCTAAAACTTCCAGTACTATATTGAATAGAAGTGGTGAAAGTGGACCGACTTGTCTTGTTCCTGATCTTAGTGGAAAAGATTTTAATTTTTGCCCATTGAGCATGATGTTGGCTGTAGGTCTCTCATATATGGCCTTTATTGTGTTGAGGAATGCTCCCTCTATTCCCACTTTGCTGAGTGTTTTTATCATAAATGGGTGCTGTGCCTTATCAAATGCTTTTTCTGCATCAATTGATATGATTATGTGGGTTTTGTCTTTGTTTTTATGTGATGTATTACATTTACTGACTTGCAAATATTGAACCATCCTTGCATCCCTGGAATGAATCCCACTTGGTCATGGTGTATGATCTTTTTAATGTATTGTTGGATGCGGTTTGCCAGTATTTTGTTGAGGATTTTAGCATCAATGTTCATCAGTGATATTGGCCTGAAGTTTTCTTTCTTTGTTGTGTCTTTATTTGGTTTTGGAATTAGGATGATGTTGGCCTCATAAAAAGAGTTTGAGAGACTCCCATCTTTTTGGATTTTTTGGAATAGTCTGTGATGGATAGGGGTTAGCTCTTCCTTAAATGCTTTGTAGAATTCTCCTGTGAAACCGTCTGGTCCCGGGCTTTTGTGTGTTGGGAGTTTTTTGATTACTGCTTCAATTTCTTTTGTTGTTATTGGTCTGTTCAGGCTTTCTGCTTCTTTTTCATTGAGTTTTGAAAGATTATATTTTTCTAGAAATTTGTCCATTTCATCTAGGTTTTCAAATTTTTGGGCATACAGTTCTTTGTAGTAATTTCTTACAATCCTTTGTATTTCTGTGGTATCTGTTGTAATCTCTCCTCTTTCATTTCTGATTGTGTTTATTTGGGTCTTCTCTTTTTTTTCTTGATGAGTCTGCTTAAAGGCTTGTCAATTTTCGTTTATCTTTTCAAAGAACCAGCTCTTGGATTCATTGATCCTTAGAATTGTGCTTTTAGTCTCTATGTCATTTAATTCTGCTCTGATCTTGGTTATTTCCTTCCTTCTGCTTGCTCTGGGCTGCCTTTGTTGTTGTTCCTCGAGTTCTTGTAGATGTAGGGTTAGGTTGTTTGTTTGGAATGTTTCTAACCTTTTTAGGTATGCCTGTATCGCTATGAACTTCCCTTTCAGGACTGCCTTGGCTGTGTCCCATAAGTTTTGGGTTGTTGTGAGTTCATTTTCATTTGTTTCCAGAAACCTTTTGATTTCTTCCCTAATATCATTCTTGACCCATTCCTTGTTTAATAGCATGCTATTTAATCTCCATGATTTTGAGTGTTTTGGGGTTTTTTCCTTGGGGTTGGTTTCTAGCTTCAGTCCTTTGTGGTCTGAGAAAATGCTTGGTATGATTTCAATTTTCCTGAAATTCTTGAGGCTTGTTTTGTGTCCTATCATGTGGTCTATCTTTGAAAATGTTCCGTGTACATTTGAAAAGAATGTATATTTAGCTTATTTTGGATGGAGGGCTCTGTATATATCAGTAAAGCCCATTTCATCAAGGGTATTGTTCAATGCCACAATATCTTTGTTGATATTTTGTTTGGAAGATCTGTCCATTTTTGATAGTGGGGTGTTAAAATCTCCCATTTTAATTGTGTTGCTGTCCATATCTTTCTTGAAGTCCTCTAAGATTTTCTTTATGTATTTGGGTGCTCCTATGTTGGGTGCATATATATTTACAATATTTATGTCTTCTTGATGGATTCTTCCCTTGAGTATTATGAAGTGACCTTCTGGGTCTCTCTTTATGGATCTTTTTTGGGAGTCTATTTTGTCTGATATGAGTATTGCTACCCCGGCTTTTTCTTCCTGTCCATTTGCTTGGAAGATTTGTTTCCAGCCCTTCACTTTCAGCCTGTGTAGGTCTTTTATCCTGAGGTGGGTCTCTTGTAGACAGCAGATATGTGGGTCATTTTTTCTTATCCATTCAGCTATTCTATGTCTTTTGATTGGAGCATTTAATCCATTTACGTTTAAGGTTATTATTGATAGGTACTTATTCATTGTCTTTTATGTACGTGTGTTTCTCTCTCTCTCTCTCTCTCTCTCTCTCTCTCTCTCTCTCTCTCTTCCTTCCCTTCCTTAAAGCAGTCCTTTTAGAATCTCTTGCAGAGCTGGTTTGGTCGAGGTGTATTGTTTTAGACTTCTTTTGTCTGGGAAGCTTCTTATTTGGCCTTCTTTCTTGATCGAGAGCCTTGCTGGATATAGTAGCCTTGGTTGCAGACCTCTGGTTCTCATTACCTGGAGTATTTCTTGCCATTCTCTTCTGGCTTGAAGTGTTTCCATTGAGAAGTCAGCTGTTAGCCTTACTGGGGCTCCCTTGTATGTTCCTTCCTGTTTCTCCCTTGCTGCCTTTAAGATTCTCTCTTTGTCTTGAAATTTTGCCATTTTAATTATGATGTGTCTTGAGGTGGGCCTCTTTGGGTTCCTCTTGATTGGGACTCTCTGTGTTTCCTGGATTTGTGTGACTGTTTCTCTCATCAAATTAGGGAAGTTCTCCTTCATTACTTGTTCAACTAGGTTTTCAATCCCTTGCTCTTCTTCTTCTCCTTCTGGTATCCCTATTATACGGATATTATTACGTTTCATATTGTCTTGCATTTCTCTTAATCCCTCTTCATTCTTTCTGAGCCTCTTTTCCTTTTCTTGCTCTTTCTGGGTGTTGTTTTCTACTTTGTCCTCCAGCTCGCTAATCCGATCTGCTTCATCGATCCTGCTTTTCATTCCTTCTACTGTGTTCTTCAGTTCAGAAATTGTATTCTTCATTTCCTCTTGACCTTTGTTGAGAGTTTTTATTTCCTTTTTCATGTTTATATAGTTTGCAGTGAGATTGATGTAGTTTCCCTCTAATTTCTGATAGCTCATTGTGAGTTCATTGAACTTCCTGATAATTATTGTTTTGAACTCATTATCTGATAGTTGAGTTGCCTCTATTTCATTTAGCATTTTTCCTGAGGCTTCCTCGTTTCCCTTCAATTGGGGGTTGTTTCTTTGTTTTCTCATTGTTCGTGGGTTTCTTCTTTTTTCTTCTTGTTTGTTAAATGGATCTGTTCTGATTCCCTGTAATTATGGTGTGAACTTCTGTGGTAGAATATTTGTGAGATTCAGTGGTGCAATCTCCTTCGTGTATCCTGGTGTTCACAGCTTCCCCCTACTCTTTTTTGTGATCATTTGGAGGAGTAAGGCAAAATGGTTTAAGACAGCAAGACAGTATACTATGATATTTACATTAGCAGCCAGTAGAGAAGAGATGGGTTATCCTTTGGCTCCTTATAGTGTTAACCGTGATCCTCCATCCCACTATCCACGTTTTAGAAAGGATGGAAAGAAGGTAAAACTCTTATTGGGGACGAGAGGATTGTTAGTTGGATCTAGAAAGCTGTGGGGCTGTGGGAGGTCAGATTCTAAGGTAGGGTTGGATTAAAGATTAGTATATAGGAGTAGTGTGTAAAAGAATAGAGACAACCCCCACAATAGTATAGTTCAGAAAATTGCAAAGTGGGCTGAGATCAGGTAGGGGTATTGAGTAGTATTTACAATTGTATAGACTAGGTCTTACTAACAGTAATAGTAAAGTGACAGTCTTGTGGCAGAATCGATGAGGTCTAGATAACAAGAATAAAGAGTATAGAACCTTGAGAGGTGTATTAATGGAACACAGATGAAGGATAGTAACTTATCAACACCTTGTGACTGAGATACCAGGGGGAACCTATCAAATGACAGTATAACCAGCCAAGCAAAGGAGATTATACAGAAAGAAAAAGAATACCAAAATATTATTAAAATAAAAAATGTCAGAAAAGTGAGAAAAAGATAATACAAATTTACAGTAACTTGCAAGATTAAAAAAAAGGAAAGAAAAGCAGAAGATGTAGGGCAGGAGAGATAAATTTGGAGTGGAAAGAATAATATTAGGATGAATGGAAGAGAAACATAAGGGATTGCGAGATAAAAATAATAAGAATTGAAAAATAAAATGTCACATAAAACACAAGATAAAATCAATCAACCAACAACAGCCACAAAAACCAAACCAAACCAAACCAAACCAAACAAAATAAAAAAACAAAAAAAACCTCTTGTTGGTTTCTAACTGGCCAGACCGGTTTTTCTGATCTTGCTGGCTTCAGCTGGCTGAGGGACCTTTGAAATGCTTCTCTCTCTCCCAGCCAGATCTCAGCAAGTCTGTCAGGTACCCTGGGCGCTCCCGAGCACACTGGCTCTCTGGATCTCACTTCCACATTCTTCCGGACTCCGGGGTCCTGCAGGGTTCCAGCTCTATGATCTCAGGAGGCACCCGTAATGTTTTGGGATTCACTGTGCCCTCCCTGGGAATCGTAAAAGGGTGCACCCCTCCCCCAAACTTTTGAGATTCGGGGTCTAGGATCGTCCTAAGTGCCTCGCCGCGACCCTTCCGGGTTCACAGCGTGCGCGAGTCAGTCTTCACGAAGGTGCGCGAGCCGAGCCCTTTCCGGCTCTGTGTCCCCCGCCGAACCGCACTCCAACTGGACTAGGGGCGCTGGCGCCTTTCCTGGCTCCCCCGGTCGGCTGGCTGGAAATCCCTGAGCCACGTACTGTAGGAACGCACCAAGCGCCACGTCCCTCCTGGGATCGGGATCGCAGCGCGCGATTCAGGCCTCCCTTTGGGGGCGAGCCGAGCACAGCCTGGCCCTGTACTCTCCACTGATCTGCACTTCCACCGGGCTAGGGGTGCGGGCACTCTTCCAGGCTGCCCCTGGTCCTGTCGGCTAGAGGCCCTCACTTCTCCCAGGTCTCTGGGCGGGTGTTCATATAGTCCCTGGGCGATTTTTTCCCAGTCCAACTGGCCAATCTGTTCCTTCTAGCAACACGTTCTCCCCTGGAGTTGCTCACCCCCCGTATTCAGGGGAGGGAGCAGTGACTCCCCTCTCCCAGGAGCCCTGAGGCAGACCCCGGAGCACCGGGCCTGGGGTCTGCACACCCCTAGACCCCGCGCTGATCCCTGGGCCCCTTTTGTCCTGAAGCAGTCTCCTTACCGTCTGGTTTTTCAGTGCTTGCAATAATTTTTGATGTCCTGCTTTCAAAAGTGATTCGGTAACCTAGTCCACTTGCTCTGTTTCTCCACCGATCTGCTAGTTTCCCTCCTCTTCACAGAAGCCGAGAAAAGCCGCCATCTTCTGTCCCCTGGGAAGCCATTTTTTTGATAATTGCGGACATTTGAATAAGGCCTGGGTTTGCGAAGCTGCTGTGACATGAACATGCAGGAAAAGGTTCATTTTCTTGTGTGTGACAATGGCACTGGGGTTACATCGAAGGATGTCTTTGTTTGGGAGATACACGGTAAAGTGTTTAGGGGTGAATATCATGATTATGCAACTTACTGCCAAGTGGTTAAGCCAAACGCGTGCGCACGAGCGCGCATGAGCGCGCACACACATCAGTCAGTTAATAAAACTAGTGTGGCAGACTGTCAACAATTGTTGACTCTGAGTAGAAGGAACATGGATGTTCTTTGTACTGTTCTTTCAACTCTTCAGGGGGTCTTTCCCTTCTAATAATTGACGCATACTAAGTTGAGCCTGGTTCGGCCGCAGGTGAGGTGGGTAGCCTGGGGTCAGGGATGGCACATTCTCCTGCTTGCTCTCTCACTGGGCTGCTGTATGACTTGGAGTCGGTCACTTCTCCTCACTGGTCCTTAATTTCTTTATCTGTAAAATGTGAGGATTAGGTTAGTTCAGCAATTTTCAAGACTCTAAAAGAAGAGTCTTTTTAAATTATTATATTATTTTGATATTATATTATATTTTGATATTATATTATTTTAGAGAGAGGGGAAGGGATGGGAAAGATAGGGCAAGAAACATCGATGTGAGAGAGAAACATGGATTGGTTGCCTTCTGTATATGCACCCCGACCGGGGAATGAACTCCCAACACAAGCATTCCTTGATCTGGATTCGAACCCATGACCTTTCGCTTTGGAGAATGATGCCCACCAGCTGAGCAGCACTGGCAGGGGTTGGTTGGTTTTTGATGCACTTCACTGTAGGATGCATCTTACACAGGGCTCTTGATGTGCTCTCTGATAGCCAGATTCTCCTCCTGTCTTCTGTTCTCCCCTCTTCTATTCTAGTTCATTAGAAATAAAGTGATTTCATGGCCCACAGTTTGGAGCCCTCTGGGCTAGAAGATCTGACATTCTGTGGGTCTGTCACCAAGGGTCCTGACTTCACATTCCCCCCAGCCAGGCCAGTGGGGTGCTGGGGGAGGGGGAGACTTGTTTGGCCCCCACAGCCAACAGGTCTGAAGACAGATCTCCAGATGCTTTTAAACAAGCCCTCAAATACAAACTTTTAGGCTTTGTTAGCAGTGATAACTTTGGTCTTATACCAAATATTAGCAGTTTATTATTCTGGTTTCTAAATACTATGCAAGTGAAAGATGAAAGAGAAAAACAAAACAAAACAAAACAAAACAAAGAACAAACAAAAAAAGTCTGCAGGGTGGAGGTTTTTGTTCTCTGTGTAAGCAAGTGATCAATCCTTTGTTTGTTTGTTTGTTTGACATCTGCAGGCCTGGGGGCCCCATTGCCAGCACAGGCTGCGGTTCTGTGCAGCTCTGGGGTCCTTTGTGGCCACACACTCACAGGGCAGGGGTAGGCAAAGGGTGCTGGAGGCAGGGGCAAGCCAAAAATGCTCCCTGGGGAAGCTTTCCCACCCCGTCTCCATCACCAAGCATCCTCCGGGCACCCAGGCACGGTCCTTGTCCGGTGGGCGCAGGGGCAGCCCCTCCTGGAGGGCCCACCTGCAAAGACAGGTAGTGTCACCTTCAGCCTGAGCCAGAGGCAGGGTGGGCAAGCATCTGGGCACCTGCGGCTCCCCTAGAAAGGGCCCAGGTGGCTGTGCACAACAGCTGGCTCCCTTTCCACATCCTCTGCCGCCTGCCCTGTTCACCTTACAGTAGCTTTTCTGGAGGGAAGGCAGGCCCCCTGCCCTAAATCTCCTGATTGGTCTTCTGCTCCAAGCTGGCTACTCATCTCCACTGAACTTGAGTATTCATTAATTCCCAACACTGGGGTGTGGTGGCAGAAAACTAAAGCTGGAGTGTAAGAGCACACTGGAACCTATTTGTAAAAATATGAGTAGGGAAGTCCTGGCCAGGTGGCTTAGTTGGTTAGCGTGTCGTCCCATACACCAAAAGGTTGTGGGTTCGATTCCTGGTCAGGGCACATACCTAGGTTGTGGGTTTGATTCCCAGTTGAGGCACATACAGGAGGCAACTGATCGATGTTTCCCTCTCACATTGATGTTTCTCTCCCTCTCCTTCTCAATCTCTAAAACTAATAAACATATCATTGGGTGAGGATTGAAGCAAAGAACTCTGTTCGGCTAAGACGTTGGGGTATGTTTTGCTAAGTGGGAAAATAAATTATAATATTGCCAACAGGGAGATCCTAATTTGGACCTTGACAGCGGAACCTGTGCACAGGAAGAAGGCCGGGAGAGATGATGACAACATGCTAGTGGATGCATGCAGGGTCTGCTTTGGTGACATTTGGTTTCTTCTCGCTTATCGCTTTGTTTACTTTTCCCTATGAGATGCAAATAGAGAAGTAAACAATTTGCTTAAGAGCAATCAAAGCACTTTAAAAATATACATTTTTATTTTATAAGCCCAGTATTGTTGCTTTGAAAACAGGAAGCACCGCTCAATGGGGCATACGGAGGCTGGGCGGTGCAGCTGGGAAAACCAGTCGGATGAAGGCAGGTCGGGGAGGGGTGGGGGTGGGGATGGAAGACACGCCCCTTCCTCAGGTGTGGAGGGGAGTGGCATCAGCGGAGTGCAGACGGGGTGTGGTGCAAAGGAAACAGGACACCCAGCAGCACCTGGGGAGCACTGTGTGTGTGTGTGTGTGTGTGTGTGTGTGGGTGTGGGTGTGGGTGTGTGCATGTAAGTGCTACCTTGGGCAGATAGCCCTGATCTAGAGCAGCAGGGTTGAAATAGCTGTTTGGACCTGGCCGGGTGGCTCAGTTGGTTGGAGCGTTGTCCTGAACACCAAAAGGTGCAGGTTCCACCCCCAGTCAGGGCACACACCTGGTCAGGGCACACAGCTAGGCTACGGGTTCAATCCCTGGCCGGAGCACGTTCAGGAGGCAGGCGATCGATGTTCCCCTCTAACAACGATGTTTCTGTCCTTTCTCCCTCTCCGTCCCCCTTCCTCTCTCTATAAAATCAGTAAAACATGTCTCTGGGTGAGGATTAAAAAAAAATAGGTGGTTGACTCGTGACGAAATTCGGCTCTTCTCCCCCAGAAGCCTTTAGGTAAACAGCACATGAAAAACCAAACCCAGGGCAGACGGCAGCCCTGGCGGAGCAGAGCCAGCGTTCGCAGTAGGGAAAGCAGCGGCGGTGGATGGAAAGGGGCCCTCCGGGACGCTGGGGCTCCTGGGCCCGGAGCTGGCGGGGCTTCCGCGAGGAGCGCTCTGCCGAGGGCTCAGTGTTAAAGTAAACACGGTCCAGCTTTTAACTGGCCGCACCCCCGAAGCAGAAGGAAAGGAACGGTGTTCCAGGAAACCTCGCTGAAGAACACGAACACCGAGACGAGTGCTCACTGATAATAAGAGCAGCTGCCAGGTATCGAGACCTTATTAAGCACCAGGCACTTGGCGTGTATTGCCTCGCTTCACACGCGTTATGCCTCGGAACCGTAAGACCTGCTGGGGCTATTCATCATCGACGACCGGGCTGAGAAACCCCGCGTCCCGCAATCAGTGGCTAGGAGGAACTCTGCTACTTGAACTCTTTTCCGTGAGAAGGGACCGGCCGTCCCATTTTTGCCTGAGGTTCTGAGTCACAAGGGTCACCAGAACCGAGCCACCTGAATCTCCCGACGGCGCAGAGCTTGGGAGGAGGGGCTCGGGGTGCAACATTCCACACGTGGCTTTTCCCTTCGGAGTAAGGGAACTACACCTCCTGTAGTCAGGGGTTCGCCTCCTGGCCCCGGCGGTAGCCGGACTGGAACTTCTAACAGAACCTCAAACAACGTGTCTAAGAGGCTTGGGGAAGGAAGGCCACACGCCTCACTCCTTTCGAATCCTTAGGACTCTCTGAGCCGCGCCTGCCTCGTGCCGCCTCCCCTGTGAACCAGGGTTCCCGAAAAACGCAGACTGTCCGTACTTTGTGACCACACCGACTAAGACAGGGATCTAGAGCGGCGGCTGGGTCCCTGGACATAGAACCATCATCACCCAGACATCCCCGAGAAAGCCTTGGTGTGTCCCCCAGGGCTCGCAGACCCCAGGCCCTCGCAGGCGGAGGAGCCGGAGGAGCGGCTGCTGCGGCTTCGGCCTGGACGGGAAGACGCCCGCGGCCCGGCTGGCGAGGAGGCGGCAGCCGCGGCAGCTTCTGGGCTGCTTTTCGAGACCCGTCTCGGCCCGTGCTGCCTGCCCGGCGCCGCGCCGCGCTGGCGGCCCTCTGGTGGGAGGCGGCCTCCCTGGGCTCGCCCTCCTGTTCCAGTGACACATTCTTCCCTTAAACCTCTCCGGGTACATCCCCAAGGTTTCCTTCCGCACCCATCTAGTATCGATTTCTTTATCAGGGTAGTAAAAGTTTGAGCTCTTTCGAGACAAACTGCCAGAGTTCAAACGCATGCTCGTCAGGTGCCCTTTGGAAATGACGGTCTAAGCCTCAGACTGCGCTGATGCCAACTCGTTTTGCTTCGAGGTCTCAGTGACGCGATGCGCGTGGCGTTCCGAGCGCAGGGCCAGGAGGAGTGAGTACTCAATAAACGTGAGCTGTTGTTGTCATTGGCCATTACCCCACATTCGGGTAACCTTTGAAACCTTCCCGGGACAGGCCGTGCCCATGACAACTGCTTTGAGACGCAGCAGACGAATCGCCGTACAGAATCTCGAGCCCTGTTGCTGCCATCTCGTTACTCTGCTCCTGGTCTGGTCAGCCCCCTTTTCCTGGGGTAGGTGGAGTCAGAACGGCGGTGTGCTGAGTTAGGGCTGCGGGCAGCCAGGGTCAGAGCTCAGACACTAGGCAGGATGCCCACAGGGTCTGACTCCCTCAGTTGAGCCTCAGTTTCACGTTCAGCACCCACTTTCCAAGGCACACGACTCAACTCTCTCCACGCCTCCATTCCACACAGGAATTGGCCTTGGCCATGGAAAGAGCATATGAGCTTTGAGCTCAGATAGGCTTGGGTTGGAATCCCTCACAGTCGCTAATAGTTATTGAACTTGGGAACTAGACCTTTGGAACATATTTTCTCTTCCATAAAAGAGGGTTCACAATAGCCATCTTATGGTTACCTGAGATAACCCTGTGAAATCCCTTGCGCAGTAGGTAATTATTAGGGTATCCTCCAATAAGTTGGACAGAATGAGGAAGACAGGCATGACTCAGGCAGAGAAGGTGGTTTCACAAGTCTTTGCCAAAACAGAGCCTCGTAGAGGAAGACAGAAGAGCCGGTTTGGCCTACTGTGGTAGGAAGGTGGTGGGTGGTTGTAAAGTGGATCTAGGGCACACTGGGCCGTTTTGAGGTTGAGCTGCCATTTGCTCAACATTTGGGGTGTCAGCATCATTTACAATGACACTCTTAAACTTCACCCTCACCTATGAGGCAGGTTCTCCAACATCCATGTTTGCACTGCGTCTCCTCATCTCTCTGGTTGGACCGAGACAGGCACCTCGCCCAGACTGGGCTAATCAGATTTTCCACGCCAGGGCATTTGGAATTCTAACAGACAGATTTCACTCTCATTCTGGGATCTCCTTTTGGATGGAGGAGATGTGAAAGCTCAGTGACTTGATGGGGACGTCGTCTTTGCTATGGATTGAGAGTCAGGGAAAGCCAGGCTACAGCAAGGGAGAGAGCCAAGGAAGTAAAAAACAAAAACAAAAACAAAAACAAAAACAAAGCAAGCAAACAAACAAAAAAAACAAAACAGGGAGGAGAAAGAGAGATCATATTCCTGAAACATTGTGAAGACCAAACCATTCAAGGGATTTCTGAGGAGAGAAGGAACTGGAAAAGGCCCATATCTAACCCAGAGTCACCCCCAATGCTGGTTGTCCTCTACACCTACCCCACCCCCCAAGCTGTCAGGGACGGGGACTGACCAATTACTGGGCTCTTTTCATCTCCAGTAGCAAGAGGGAAGCCTTGAAAGTCTGAACTCCCTGTACCAATTCGTAACAGAGTCAATGTGGTGGGGTACACCCCCCCCAGAGAGAGTTGCCCCCAGATCAGCCTCCCCTGATACAGTAACTAGGGTCAGGGCACACAGGACCAATCCAGTGAAGAACACTTGATTTCCTAGCTGCTAGTAGGTCAGAGTACCCACAGGCAGGTCAAGTTGAGTCCTGGAGAAATGGCTCACTCTCAGATAGACAGTTGTGGAAGGGAATGATGAGCTCCCTTCTTCCATGTGTTTCTTCCTGATCATTGTACCTCAAATAAATGTCAACAAAATCTTCTTTTTTAAGATCTTGGATATTGAGTATTTAATTCAAATGGCCCTGGCTTAGGTTAAGGAGAACTGGGGTAAGGTATTCTGCTGCTGCAGTTGGGTCGTCCTGTGGAGCTCTGTACGGCTCTGGTTGAATCCAGAGCCACAGAAACTTGGAGCCTGATGGGAGTTCAAAGACCAGAAAAGAAACTTCCATGTTCTTTAAGTCACTGTCTTGTTTCTCTTTGTCACAGCGATTTTTGTCCTTTCTGAGTGGGGAGACCAGCTACCTGTAGAACTCCTTATAGCTGAAACTGGTTCAGTGTCCCAGGCACTGGGTCAAACACATGACATGCGTTGCCTCACTTCAACCTCACAATGCCCTGTGTGTTAAGTACTGTTATTGACCCATTTCTCGCATGAGGAAACGGAGGCCTAGAAGGGCCCAGCACCATGCTGGACGTCACAGACTGACTGCTGACCACGGGCCCTGTTTCAGTCTCTGACTCCAGCTCCTGCTCGCTTAGCTGGCAGGTTCAGCTGCTTCCCCTGTGTGACCTGGCCTGTGGCTGTCACTTGTAACACCCTAGATGCTTCGGTTCTAACTAGTAATCGCTCATGCTGAATCCATTTTCACATTCTACCTCACACCTTTGTAACACAGAGACAAAAATGTAGCTGCAGTTTTCTACCTGTGATGGGAAATTTTCTCTCCTGGCTTAAAAAAAAGGCAATAATGGTTTTTGATTCCTCCTTTGGGTAACTCCTCTAACTTTGGAGAGAAAATCCTTTAGAAGCACAGAGTGAGAAAAGACATACTGGGTTCAGTGCAAGGTCCTACCACTTCCAGCTGTGGGACTTAGAGCTTTGATTTCAACATAATTTTTTAAAAGAGGAGAATATAGCCAGCCTTTAGCAAGTTGTATTAGGGCTGAATAGGTTAACTCATGCAAAGCCCCCAGCACTGTGCCTGGTGTGCAGTAAGAGAAAGATGAATGACAGCTTTTATTAAAGGGGGTGTGGATGGTACAGAGGCCACCAGATTTTGCTGCTGGGTTGATGATGAACGTTGAGAGCAGTTTCAGCAGAGAGGTGGGGTGGAAGGCTGGCAGAGATAAATGAGAGCTTGAGAAAGGGGCACCTCGGCGAGAGCAGTCTACCTGCTCTGTTAAGAAATGTGTTTTTTGGCTCAGGAAAGGTAAAATGGAGCCATTTGACAAGTGATGTCGGTTAAGAGGAGGTTTTTCTTTCTTTGAAAAGAGGGAAACGAAGGCTTGTTTGGCAGTTAAGGATTAAAAAGGTAGTGGAGAGAGTGGGACTCGAAATAGGTAAAGAAAAAGAGTTGATAGAGCAGGGTCTGGAATCTGGTGCATGAAGGACCAGAGCCTTGGAAAGAAATTGAACTCCTTTCTCCGAGGCAGACCAGAAAGAGAGGCTGTGTGAAGGTGCAGGGCACTATGAAGACGGAGGGCAGAGAGGCTGAGGTCATGGCGGCTGGATGACTTTTACCATCTAGTGGGGCAGGAGCACCGGGGACGTGGGCCTCGAAGGTGACTCTTTGGCGCCTCCTCCTCGTCCTCTCACAGCCTGTGTAGTTTTCTCCCACATTGTGCCAGGGTTGGACTGTGTGACCCAGAGCACACACAGAGGCTCCGGGCTGGATTATGTCCTCCTGAACTGCAGTCTGACCCCTTGGGGTGTGTCCCAGTGGAAACAGGGTCTTTACAGAGGCGATCAAGTTGAAAGGAGTTCATTAGAGTGGACCCTAATCCAGTATGACTGGTGTCCTTATAAGAAGGGGAAATTTGAACACACGTCCAAACAAAGAGAGACGTGCGCAGAGGGAAGATGGTGAAGACACTCAGAAGATGGCTGTGTGACTGCAGCGATGCAGCTACGAGCCAGGAAAACCGAGGATTGCTGGCAAACAGGAGACACTAGGAGGAGGCCCGCCTTCCCTCCCCACTCCCCACCAGGCTGTCAGAGGGAGCATGACCCTGCTGACACTTTGGTTTGGGACTCCCAGCTTCCAGAACTATAAATATAAATATAAAAATAAAAATATATACATATATATAATTATTATTTATAAAGAGGAGGGAAGGAAGAGAGAAAGAGAGGGAAACAAAAACATTGGTTGGTTGCCTCCTGTATGCGCCTGACCAGGGACCAGTCCCAAAATCTTGACATGTGCCTTGACCAGGAATCAAACCAGTGACCCTTTGCTTTGTGGGACAACAGCCAACCAAAACAGCCACACAGGTCAGGGCTATAACAAAACATGTTTCTGTTGTTTTAACTCATGTTGTGCTTGGCACTTGGTGATGGCAGCCCTAGGAAATGGCTACACCATGGTATGTAACTTCCAAGGTCAGGTAGCTTCCATCATGGGCTCATGCATGCTCTCTCTCCTCTCTCAGATCCCTCCCTCTTGGGACAGTCAGCTGCCCTTTTGTGGGGACATTCAGGCACTCTATCCAGAGACCCACTTGAAGAGCAACTGAACAGTCTCCAGCCAACAAGGAACTGAGGCCTGTCAATAGCCACCCCAGTGAACTTGAAGGAGACCCCTCAGTTGAGACTTTAGATGAGACTGCAGCCCCAGCCAATGGCTCGACTGCAGCTTTACGAGGGGTCTAAGCCAGAACCATCCAGTCAAGCCACTCCTGAATTCCTAACTCCCAGAAACTGTGGCATCATAAATGTTTGTGGTTTTAAGCCACCAAATTTGGGGGTACTTTGTCATACAGTAATAAGTAAGTGACACCTGCTAACAGTGACGGGGAAATGGTCACTTGAAAAGAAGAAGAATAGCGTGGGGCAGCTGCTGAGATCACGAGAAAGGGATGAGTGAGCCAGACAGGGCAGGTCGGGCTGCAAACCACAGTTGGGGCCTCCCGGATCAGTGCGCCAGTTAAATATTCAGACTGCCATGTCCCGGGTTCCTGCATCGGGCTCTCTGGGAAAACGGCACTGGGAACCTGTGTTTGGAGTAGTGCCCACGTGATTCTTTCAAAGAACCATTGAGTTAGAAGATAATTGGGGCTAGAAGTAAAAGTAAAACAGAAATAGCAGCTAAAGCTAGATTCAAATTGAGTGTTAATTAATAATACAACTGACATCAGATAAATACTATGCTATGAGCCTACAAAGAATTTTTAAGTTTTGTCAATAAATTCTGAGTTAGTGGGAATTCTTTTCTAACCTGACCTAAGAAAGTATTCTCAGAAGCCCTCATGCTAACCTTCGTTGCCCCTTCTCTCTGAAGAGATGCCCTCTGCATAGATGCTCTTTCTATTGTGTTTTCTTCCTTCACTCCAACCTTCTCTGGCTTTGGTGGTCAGAACTCTGCAATGCAGTCCTGGTGCTTCCTGTTGCCGGGGTTCCTGGAGCCAGTCTGATGCACAGACACGTGTCACATGAGGGTCATGCTGCAAACTTTTGTGAACAAGGCCATGGCAGGAGAATCAGAAGTGGGAAGTTCTGGGCAGCACAGATCATAAGATTCTCTAAGCCTCAGCTTCCTCATTTAAAAAGTTGTAACACCTACATGAAGGAGTTGGTCCGACTGAGATAGTGTGTGTAATGTCTGTAGCACAGTCCCTGACACATAACAGTGGCTCAGGAAATGGCAGCTGTCACCATTAAGAGGGATGGTAAGGGCGATATGGGTAGGCGCCCTCGATTTAAATCTATCCTGACGTTAGAATGATTTGTGTCGCAACTCTGCTTCCTTGTGACTACCCCAATAGGGCCCCAGCCACAGCCTGAGTGAGACGAGAGTGTTTGGAGGAGGGAGAACGGAGCCAGATGACAGATGGGTTTCACGGTGAACGAAGAAGTGAGTTCCTAGACCCCAGCCAGCACTCCTCTCATGCTCTTGGGCTGAGCACTACGATCGCCCGCAGCCCATACTAACACGCTAGGCCTCCACGCTGGGCCAGTTAAATCAGAATTTTTGCCAGTTGGGACCCAGGCAGCAGAATGTTATAAACGCTTCCTAGGTGATTTTAGTGTATAGCTGGTGTTGAGAAATATTGATCTAGGCACTCAGGGTACCTTAGTGGGTCCACAGGTATTGTAATTATTGTGCACTAAATTGAACAACAACCATAAAATCAGGATGTAGCAACAGAAAGAAGTCAGATAGGTATGTAGGGGTGAAACTGAGTCAAAACTGAACATTTTAGAAAAGATTTTATTTATTTTTAGAGAGAAGGGAAGGGAAGAAGGAGAGGGAGAGAAAGATTGATGTGTGAGAGAAACATCAGTTGTCTCTCACATGCCCCCAACTGGGGATCCCGCCGGCAACCCAGGCGGGTGCCCTGACCAGGACCTTTCGAATCGCAGGCCAGTGTTCAGTCCACTGAGCCACACCAGCCCAGGCAAAGCTGAACGTTTTTTAAAACACCTATACATTTCTAAGAGAGATTAAGGATACTTCTTCCTTCGAAAGATCTTTAGATTAGGTAGAATCAAGGAAGCAACATGTTTTTCTTAGTGTTGGGGGTTTTGTATAGAAATTTTTAAACATCTGGTGAGATTTAGGAGATTTTTGAAGAGCCAGAATAGCTTGGTCAGAATAAATATTTTCCCTTGGCATGTAGTTGTGGCATGTAAGTGGAAAAACAGATACAGATCTTAGTATGCATTTTTGGCCATAAATATATAAAAACAAAGAAACATGGAAAATGCCCTGATTAAATTTTGTGAATCAAAAAACTAAATTCTATATATGAGGATGGTTTATATTTTGAAAATATAACTGCACTTATAGAAAAACATAAAAGGACAATTATAAAAAAACCAAACATTTACCCTTCACTGTTGGGAATAAGGATGGCCTTTTACATGTTCAAATCTATGATTTTTAAAAAATGATGGTGTTTTTTTTTGAATTGGAAAAGAAAACATGTGAAACACTCAGAACAAAAACCATGAGAAGGAAATAGAGCAAAATATAATCAGAGCTGTATTTGGTGAGATGGGCTCATGAGTATTCTCTTCTTTTAATTACTTTTCCTGTTGAACATTTTGCTATATAAGGATATACTTCTTTTTATAATTGGAATAAAATAAACTCTATTTAGAAATAAAGATCAAATCCTGTCTCTTTGTCATGATTTCATTATCTGGCAAAGAGAGTTGGGTGGAGCATTCACACTTTAAAGTCCAGGAATCAATTAGTTTAGGGGCTGAGAAACTTGTTCCACAAAGGGCCCGATAGTGAATATTTTAGGTCTTGTGGGTCTACAGTCTCTATTGCCACCCTCAGCCCCGCCACCACAGAACGAAAGATGTGAGCAATAATTAAATGAATGAGAGTGGCTGTGTTAAAAAAATCCCTTTTTTATGGATAATAACCTTTGAATTTAATATACTTACCATGCATGTCACCAAATATTCTTCTTCCTTTGATAGCCCCAGCCCCCAACCACTTAAAAATGTATTGTAAAACCACCCTCAGCAATGAAGGAACTAGGGTGTACACAGAATACTGTAGGGCCACACAGGAGACAGAGTAACTGTGCTCATGGAACATCAGTTGATTGAGGACATTGTTAAGAAACCATCTGGTAGGGAGATGCATTAGAGAGCTGTCATGCAACAAATAAGCATTGCAGGAGACAAGCAGTTTAAAATACAGTAGCTTAAGTCCCTAGGTGATAGTAATGAGAAATTACCCTTGTGGGAATCACAAACTTTCTAAGAGTGAAGAACTCCAGAGAAAAGGCTTTATTAAAAAAAGTAGTGCTGAAGAAAACCACCACCACGGGCTGAAGGCAGCCACTTCTCCCATGGTGTACACCGGTGCTCCTGGTCTTCACCCCACGAAACCTCTCCTGGATTACTTTCTCTCATTGCAGTAAAAATGCTTGGTGAGTGAAATCACAAGCAGATGTTTCACAGTCAACATAAAATGTAGAAAATAACTGGAAGACCTGTTTTTAAATTATGCAGAAAGCAAACAAATTAATGAAATTAGTACTGCCTTGGGACAATTTGTGTATTATGAAATGCCAGTGTTTATCAGGCTAGCAGCTAAATATGTGTCTTCCTTTAACTTAATAGGTACATATTTTCTTTTAAATCCATCCTTAATTCCCCACACAGTAGATAACTAACTTCATAATTTTGCTGAGTACCCAGAGAGGCTCTTTTTAAAATAAACATGGAAATGCATGAATGGACGAGCCCATGCCATACAAACTATCCAAGTTCTAACCCAGAGTTCCTAAATGCCCTGGAGGTCAGAGGAGGTCAGAGTAAGGGCCAGAATTAAAGGCCAGGTGGCTCTGTTTCTTCTTGAATTACCTTATCTCTGTGTAATTCTAGTTACAAGCAGCAACCCTAGATTCTGGGTACCTCTCAAAAGTGGGGTGCCTTGGGTTCCACCTAAAAGCGTTAAAGAAAAGTAAGCTTTCACCATCTTTATGCCTAAATTTCTAAACCTGACAACCTTGCCGGGAAAATGCAGAGTTAAGGAAGTGGAGGGCTATTTTTCACACCCATTCTGAAAACACGGCATACTATTTTTGAAGAATGGCAGGTGTTCATGTGTTACATTACAGAAACCTGAACAGGGAGGGTTAATCAAATACCGTTTGGACTTAAAAGTAGCTTAAAACCTCTTCTAACCAGCTCAGTTTTAGTGTAGTTCAAATGCAGCAATCTGCATTCTGGACTCAATGCAAGATGGGCTTCTATGAATTTTGGGTATTAACTCCTTATCAGATGTATTGGCAAATATGCTCTCCCATTCTTAGTGTTGAGAGTTTTGTATAGAAATTTTTATTCTATACAAGTGGGCTTTTTATTTTGTTTCTGATTTCCTTTACTATGCAAAAACTTTTTAGTTTGATGTAGTCCCATTTGTTTATTCTTCTTTGTTTCTCTTGCCTGAAGAGCTATATCAGGTGAAATATTGCTACAAGCAATGTCTGAGATTTTACTGCCTATGTTTTCTACCAGGATTTTTATGGTTTTGGGTTTAAGTCTTTAATCCATTTTTGGTTCTTTCATTATGTGTACTGTAAGAAGGTGGTCTAGTTTCATTTTTTCTGCACATATCTGTCCAATTTTCCCAACGCCATTTACTGAATAAGCTATCTTTAGCCCACCGTATGTGCTTGCTTCCTCTGCTGAATATTGAGTATAAAGGTGTTGGTTTATTTCTGGGCTCTCTATTTGGTTCCATTGATCTATGTGTCTACTTTTAGGCCAGTTCCATGCTGTTCTGATTATTATGGCCTCATAGTATAGTTTGGTATTAGGTAGCATGATGTCATTTTGTTCTTTCTCAGGATCTCTATTGCTCTGCAGGGCCTTTTGTGGTTCCACAATGAAGTGTCACCTTATACTGTCAGGTTGGCTCTCATCAGTAAATCAACAAACAAGTGCTGGGAGGATGCGGAAAAAGAGGAACCCTTTTGCACTGTTGGTGGGAATGCAGACTGGAGCAGCCACTGCAGGAAGCAGCATGGAGATACCTCAAAAAAGGATCTGCCTTTTGACCCAGTGATCCCACTTCTGGGCATATACCCAAAGAAACCCCAAACACTAATTGGAAAGAACATAAGCACCCTTATGTTCATTGCAGCGTTACTTACAATCACCAAGATATGGAAGCAGCCCAAGTGTCTGTCCATTAGTAGATAAGTGGATAAAACAAGGATGAGACACTTACACAATGGAATACTACTCAGCCATAAAAAGAAGAAATTTTTACTCTTTTTGACTGTATGGATGGACCTGGAGAACATTATGCTAAGTGAAACAAGCCAGTCAGAGAAAGACAAATACCGTATGATTTCACTCACAGGGGAATCTAATGAACAAACTAAACAAGCAAAATAGAAACAGACTCATAGATGGAGAACAGGATGACAGCTAAGGGGGGGAAGGGGCTGTTAGTGGGCGGATGGATCCAGCAAAAAAGAAAAAGGACCCCTGGGCATGGACAACAGCGTGGTGACTAGAGGGGGTGGAGAGGGGTATGAGGGGGATTAAGTGGTACTGGAAAATATTCAATAAAGAATAAAATAATTAAAAAAAAATTGGCCTTCTAGCTGCAGTCCCAATTTCAGGACTTCATCACGCAAACACCTCCCATTTAAAAAAAATACTGCAGTTTTCCGGTCACGGCACATGCCTGAGTTGCTGCGGGCCAGGTTCCCTGGGGGGGGCGGGGATGTGAGAGACAGCCAATGTTTCCCTCTCTTCCCCTTTCTAAGAATAAATAAAAATTTATAAAAATACTGCAGTTTTGTAGTCTTAAACTACACGTCCGTGGTATGGTTAAAATATCGCTCCTAGAGGAGGGTCTTCCAACATGCAATCTAAAGTTAAGCAGCAAGGGGTCAGTCGGAGATGGCCAGTTTCGCAAAGCCTGAGTTTTTTAATCCAGTATTCTTCCGGTATCTTAAAAAAATTTCAGATAAAAAAGAAGCGTCATTTGTCTTAGGGCATTTTCACGCGAGAAAGAACGACGAACCGAACTCTTCCGGCAGAGGAAGCGCAAACGTCATCAACTGCCGCCCCACCAGCGCCGGTACGTGACAGCGCGCCCACGCCCGCGCCGGCCCCTTGGCCCCGCCCACCGCGGTGGAGGGCCGCTGGGACGGTCGCCGGACCGGGGCCTCTGGCCCCGTGAAAACTTCCGTCGTGGGACCCAAAGGGGAGGGCCATGGGCGGTCTCGGAAGTGACGCAGAGGCGCACCCTCCATTTTGTAGAACGCTAGAGCAGCTAAGTGCGTCAGTTGTGGAGAGACATAGACGAGTTGAGTCCTGGTCTGTGGGGAGGTAGACGGCTCCGTCGCAGACTACGGACCTCTCTTGGGTCTCTGCAGCCAAAGATCCTGTCCGGTAGGTGAGTGGCTCACTTTGAGGGAATGGCTTCTCGGATCGAGGCTTCTTCATGGCCACTCAGATCGCGAGTGGTCAAGGCTGCTCTCTTTGCGGAGGACGGCATCCAATGAGCGCAGTTTATCCGAGGTGGGCGCTGGGGCACGTCTCCCTTTGGGTATTGTTTGAGGGGAAGTGAAGGTGGAAGGGCGGTTTTGGTTGGTCCTTTTATGTGGACGGGTAGTGTGCCCTTCCCTGCCTCTTCACTAGCCGAAACCTTGGAGTGGTGGGCTTTCCCTGGGGTGTGGTTCGGGGTTTCTATGGGCGGGCACGGTGACTCCGAACATTGGAGTCGGGGGAGGGGGCGGGGGAGAACGGACCTTGGCATGGGCGGCCCTTCCCACCGCGGCTCTGCCGTCGCCATTTTGTGGCTGCCTAGCGTCCGCCTGCCGCCTCGTGCGCAGGCGCGGCCGTGGCGTCGCGAGATTCCGGCTTCCACCCGCTGTGACGCTCCCGAGAGGCGGCGACGAGTGCGAGGCCTGTCGCCATTGGGCTGGCTTTGCGGAGGGCGGGGCCCGCCCCGCCCGCACTTCTCGGCCTTTCCTAACTGCGGCAGATGGGAGGGGGCCAGAAGAGCCGGGGAGAGTGTGAGGCTGCGCAGTTCCAGAGGCGGCAGTGGGCGTTGCGGTTGCTGCGTTCTGGGCCCAGGGAAGGATCGTGTTGAGAGCCGAGTTTTAATTTTGTCTGCAAGGGACCTGGCCTAATAAGAGGCACTCTTGGCAGTCTTGTTTATAACATCATCCGGTAAACATTTTATTTTATGCCGTTCATGATTTTGACCCCTTGACCAGGTATTCCTTTGGCATTCACTTGTATTATCTCAATTGAACTATTTTTCTAACAGGAAATAATTAGCCGGGCATCATGAGTGGCTGTCGAGTATTCATCGGGAGGCTAAATCCGTCAGCCAGGGAAAAAGATGTGGAAAGATTCTTCAAGGGATATGGGCGAATAAGAGATATCGATCTGAAAAGAGGCTTTGGTTTTGTGGTAAGTATTTGAAACTGGTTGGATTATCTGTTGTTAATTTGATAAAGATTATTGATCTTAGAGTCCAGGTAGAGTATCTTTATGCAGCCTTAAGGCAGTGAATTTTCTTAAAAGAACTTCACTGCCGACTGCTGCGGTGCAGCTACTGCTGACTGGAGGGGAGCCACTCCTGGTCTCTTGTCAGTTAGGCTTCCTAATCTATGTGGCACTGTCATGAACATATTTTTCCCATCCGTGTTTTCAGTGCTCTTGACGTGTAGCATGCACTGTGCTAGACATATTTTCTTTATGCTTATGTTAGGAATTTGAGGATCCTAGGGATGCAGATGATGCTGTATATGAACTTGATGGAAAAGAACTATGCAGTGAAAGGTGAGAATCTTAGTTTCGTAATTAGCATTGTAAAAGAGAAGACTGGTTTGGTGGGATATTTCTTACATAGCATATGGAGGTAGTGAAGACTTTTCTCCCCTTTCTGTAGGGTTACTATTGAACATGCTCGGGCTCGATCTCGTGGTGGAAGGGGTCGAGGACGCTATTCTGACCGTTTTAGCAGTCGCAGACCTCGAAATGATAGACGGTATGTGTGGTGGGGGGCTGTTTTGAATAGTTTGTATTGTATGAGTATTTAGCAACAATGATTCTGGTATTTACCAAAAAGTCGGTGTTCTTCGTTCTGTGTCAGTCTGCTGTTTCTGTTAAGTCTGTATAATCATGAAATAATTAAGAAATAGTCGAAGTCATTTGACTGACTTGTTATAACTGATTGATTAAACTTGCTCATAGTTGAGCAAAATAAGTGCACATTGCTGTATTTCTTCCATTGTGAGTACCTGTTTTCTTCTTCAGAAATGCTCCACCTGTAAGAACAGAAAATCGGCTTATAGTTGAGAATTTATCTTCAAGAGTCAGCTGGCAGGTTTGTAGAAATTCAGTTTTGAGATAGTTTAATGTGGCTTTTTTTAAAAAACTAGTGGAATGGGTAGCTAATGTTTTATAAATATTTTATTAAAAGTAATTTTATATTTAACTAATGGACTTAATTGTAATTTTAAAATTTTAATTAAATGTAATTGGGGGATATTTCAAATTTTAATATTAGTGATCAAATGTAAATGTTTTGAGGATATTTTTTCTTGTTTTTAAAATCAATTTTAACCAAATATTAAACCCTTTATTTGCCAGCCTATCTGTGTCGTTGGCCTTATGACGAGGAGTGCCTGTGGGTTATCCTAATCGTTGTCTTGGTCACTCTTGGTTGGGCCTGGTTGACTTTGCCAGTCAGCTCCTACAGTGATCAGTTGGCCACCTCTAGATCTGTGTTTGCCGGTCTAGACGTAATCGGGGCACTTACTGAAGTGCCAGGTCGCAGCGATCCCAGAGCGCTGATAACGTGATCTGATTCCTAAGTTGAGAGCTGTCCACGTGTAACGCTTCCGAATAAGAGGTCCTGACCGAAAAAGAGTTGAAAGATACGAAATTAGTTGGTCGTTGGAATCCTGTTCGCATAAAGTGGTCCTTGGTAACTGCACAAGAGTAGAACCTGTCTGCATCCGCCAATAGTCTGCTAATAGGGAGGGATGTGCGATTAAAGGCTTCCATCGATTGGGTAGTATCCTTCGAGTGGGTGGCGAAGAGCCAGTCGGGCATATGTCATGGAGGTTTCTTCGACCGATTAACGGTTTGCTGCTTGACTAGCCTAGGGAAATAATAATAAAGGTAAAGTAAACTTTTTTAATGACATATGGGGCACAAAATAACGTGTCTTGTAAATATTCTGTTTTTAAATATAAAGTTCCTACTTTAGTCTTTACTTTTAAAATATGTACTGTTTCTTTTTGTTTGTTCTTTTTGTTTTGTTTTTTGTTTGTTTGTTTTCCTTTTGTATTGAGCTCAGTATAGACTAATACTACTTAATATTAAAATCTGAATTTCCTGTAGCATTTTGCTTAAAAGCAATATGCTCTTTGCTTATTTCGTGCCCTGACCTAGATTAATTTTTGAATTCTGATAGAATACAAGTGTGGTAAATGCCATGTTTGTACTTTATCTAACATCTTCCCTTTCAGTAGTCTTGTTTTTATGCTATGTTGTTTGTGTGTCCTGTTTCCACTTCTCTGCTTAACACAGTTGTCTTGCGTTAAGGATCTCAAAGATTTTATGAGACAAGCTGGAGAAGTAACCTTTGCAGATGCACATCGACCTAAATTAAATGAAGGGTGAGTATACACTTAAAGATTATAAGCCTTTAAAAATACCTTGGAAATTTTACTGTGAATGTTCCTGAGTACTTGAATTTGCACATGTTCTTGGTTCTCAGGTTAGTTTGCTCCCCCTGGGACATTAGGCAATCTGGCATGTGGACATAGTCTAGGGGTGTTGTGGGAAAGCCCCCCTGCCAAAGACTTGCGTAGCTTAAAATGTCAACAGTAATATGAGGATGAGAAATCTTGCTCTAATGCCATGTTATCCATCAAGAATTAAAGACTTGGCATAGCAATAGCAAAATGAACATAGAAAAGGTACTGAATCTAGGTTTTTATAGCACGTACTGTAGGATGTACATAACTTTAGAAATGTTTTTTTTTCTCCTCTGCATTGTAGGGTGGTTGAGTTTGCCTCTTACGGTGACTTAAAGAATGCTATTGAAAAGCTTTCTGGAAAGGAAATAAATGGGAGAAAAATCAAATTAATCGAAGGCAGCAAAAGGCATAGGTATTTCTCTTAATATTTTTCTGTCAAAAGTTTTACTTAATAAATTTGTAGGGCCTGCTGCTTATGTTGTATTCCCCCCCCAGTAGGTCACGAAGCAGGTCTCGTTCCCGGAGCAGGAGTTCCTCTAGGTCTCGTAGCCGGTCTCGTTCTCGGAGTCGCAAGTCTTACAGTCGCTCTAGGAGCAGGAGTCGGAGCCGGAGCCGGAGCAAGTCCCGTTCTGTTAGTAGGTCCCCCGCACCTGAGAAGAGCCAGAAACGTGGTTCTTCAAGTAGATCTAAGTCTCCAGCTTCTGTGGATCGCCAGAGGTCCCGGTCCCGATCCCGGTCCAGGTCCAGGTCCAGATCCAGATCCAGATCAGTTGACAGTGGCAATTAAACTGTAAATAACTTGCCCGGGGGCCTTTTTAAAAAAACAAAAACAAATTCCCAAAGCATACTTGCTAAAAATTCTGGTAAGTATGTGCTTTTCTGTGGGGGTGGGATTTGGAGGGGGGTTGGGTTGGGCTGGATATCTTTGTAGATGTGGACCACCAAGGGGCTGTTGAAAACTAATTGTATTAAATGTCTTTTGATAAGCCTTCTGCTCACATTTTTGTGAATGTCTGAAGTATATAGTTTGTGTATATTGACGGAGCTCTTTTATAATTAAAGCAAGTTTAATTTTTTTGTACTAGAAAAAATTTTGAACATTTTAGTTACTGGTTATTCAAATATGTTAATTCAGAATTAGTTTAATGTGTCGATTAAACTAATTAATAGCTTTGGACACTTAAAAGAGCTCTAAATTTGCTTGTACATAAAGGCTTAATTTGAGTTTTTCTTGTTAGGGTCAAGGGTGTCCTCTCACCCATCTCTTAACAGCTGCCCAGCAAGGACATTAAAGCAGCTGTTTGTTATTGATAATAAAAGATTATAAAACTGATTTTGTCTGTCTGAAGGATGTGTGCTATTTACTCCTCCATCCCCATCTACATTCACCACATTCAGAATTTCTTAGAGATTGCCTGGAGTCATTTGGTTAGGTTCTTCATTTTTAAAAATTGAAGTAGTACTACTGACATTTCTAGGCTACTCATAAGATGGGCAAAGGAAATCAGTGAACTGTTCAGTAACGTGTTGTTGTGTCCTGGACCTCTCATGCCGTTTCCCTTTATCACCACTGTTCTGTTGGCATCAGGGGACTTTGGTTCCTGTAGTCAAGGCAAGGGCAGTCCAGGCCCTCACCGGGTAGCTCAGCTGGTTCAGAGCATCGCCCTGTGACATGCCAGGGTTAGGTTTGATCCCTGGTGGGGCACGTAGAAGAATCAGCCAATGAATGCATAGGTGGGTGGCACAACAAATCGGTGTTTTGTCTTTGTCTAAAACCAATACATAAGAATTTGAAGAAGACCATTTAGAAAGCAAATTGGACAATCTGTTTTGTTTTATGCCTGACTTTAGAAGTTGTAATAAAATTGTGGTTAGAGATCTTCACATAAGGTTTTTTTGTTTTTTAGATCAATGCATGTAAATATTTTAAAAGGGGTTCATGTGCTTTTTCTTGTCCTGAGGCATAGATGTGACAATACCTGTTTAGGGGAAAATGAGTGAAAGCTGCTTAGGGTTCTCTATCCATCTTTATTTCAAGTCTTACAGCTTACTCTCTGTGGATAATGAGCTATTTCTTAACAGGAATCTCAGAGGCTAGATTGTTTTAGTCCTCTGAGGGCTAGGCTAACATATTTGGTAACTGAGTATCAACATTCACTGAGTCTTTAAAACTACTTACTGTGTACCACCCTTTTCATGGAGGAAATTCAGGGCCAAAGAGAAGAGCAAGTAAATAATGGCCTGGTATTGGAGCCCAGAAAGTCTAAATTGCAGCATTCCAAAACCACACTTTAGTGTTGACGGTGCCCCAGCCCTACAGGGATTTTGAGGAAAGCACTAGAAAGATGGCTTTTGGTTTCCCCAAAGAGTCAATAGTGGTAGTTGCTCCTTAGATTTGAAAGCTCTAAGGTATATGGGCGTGAAGGCCACTTGCCTCTGTATTGAAAACAAATTTGGGCCATAAAGTTGTGAAGGTGATTCTGGGGAGAGTATGTGGTATGCTTGAACTTTGAGGGCACTGACTTGAAATGGCAGAAGCTCTTTTTTCTTGATGTTCTGAAGGCTGTGTGAGTCAGCCATGCAGTTGCTGTCAAATGGGGAGGTTATTTTTTACCCCCACGAGCTTTTAAAATCGGTAACTAGGTATGGTGTATGTATTTTGACGTTTCACCCCTTTTTTTCCCTGCCCCTCTACTCCAAAATAGGTAAGTACAAGTGGATTGCTGTTGTGTTGGGTTGGCTAAAACTATTCCTTTTTCTGTATAATAAAAGACATTTTTCATTTTCACAAAAAACTTTATTGATTTGGATACTTGATGTATGCTGGCTGTCTTCCCTGTGGTATAACATTGATTGTCCTCAATTAACATCTCAATATGATCGTATCACCTTCAACTGGTCTACCTGACTGGAGCTTCGTCCAGTGGGAAAATGTCTAGCGTGAAACTTTGCAAACCACTTTTGACACATTTGATCATGATTGACACAGCACCCTCTCCATTCACTGCACAAATCTTGTTTGGGATTTCAGTTGTTACCTTCCTTGAAATATAACATGCTGAAATTGTTGCGTATTTTCTTCCATTTCCAATATTACAATGGCTACATAAACAGTTTGGTTTTTTTAAAAATGCACACTGATAGAGCTGTTACAATGTAATACAACAAAACTTTCAAATAAAGTTAAGTGCTACTATAGCCATCTTAAACCACATGAGCTTGGCTAACCTGATATTAGAAATAATTTGTTACCCAGTGAGGCAATAAAGTAAGCCTTAAAACAAATGGAAGAGAAGATGGTTTGAATTGGCAAGTTGGCCCAAATTCTCAGATCGCAGACCTGAGAAAGGAGTGTGGGTGTGAGCCTAAGCAGTTTGAGGACCCGTCTTTGACAGGGTGTAGTGCAACTTTTGTGTTATAAATATTCATCTAGTATTTGGGTAACATCTTTTTTGTCTGCAATGTATTTTAAAGTATAGTTAGTATACAATATAACTTTAGTTTCAGGTGTACAATATAGCAATTTGACATTTATATGCTTTACAATGTGGTGGTGCTCCCCTATATACCTTAAAACATGAGCACAGTAAGTCTAACGATGTCTCCTTGTGGACTCAACCATAATATTTCCATGTTTTTTCACCGAGGGTAATATATCTCAAGTCTAGCTTTCCCTTCCTCTAAAAGCTAAACTTGTTCTTCTATTTTGTTGTACTTAACCAAGTTTCCTAGCAAATGGTGTCTGTTAGATATCAGAATATTTAAATCGCTAGGTCAGTGTATAATATGTAAAAAAATAAGTGGCAGACCTTTCAGTGGCCCAAATTAGTGATTCTTCAGTTTGCTTCGGTATTGGGAATATTAGTAGTCTTGAACATTTGCCAGACATCCTGAAATTGTCATAGTTTCAGTTGTATCTAATCATTAAATGATAACAGAAATCACAAGTAGTTAGGCGTGGTAAGCAGTTTTCCAGTGTTCTTTCATCTTTGGCCTAGCGCTTGTTTGCACATGAGCAATATACAAACAAACATAATTTCATGGGAGAAAACTTGAATTTTAAGAATTCTAATTTGAGTATTTGAATTGAGAAACCACTCTTTGACAGTAGCTTCAACTCTGGATTTTGAGGGAGCATAATGTGGAAACCACTGATAACTAATGAACTGATGGGATAAGACTATATTAGATTAGCAAAACAATTCTGTTGATTTTTATATTTCTTGGTGCCTGGCTCTTGTTAAAGTGTTTCCCCTCTACTTCTGGGATTATATGCTTTTATTTCATTATGGCTGAGTGAGTTTGCCTTGTCTAATTGCTCTTGCATATATATTATCACATTGTTTTTGTATACTTGGTGGTGTGCTCATATTCTCAGGAGCTTTAATCCCAGTAGTGATGTCAAAAGGGAGGGAACGGTATCTGAATTTTTAAGGTTACTAGAAAAGACTTCTGAAGTCTACTAAATCTACAGCTTTCTGAGCCTAAAAAAACGAACTTGGAACAGGATTTGAATATTTGATTTTTAGGAAAGCATTTTTAACTAGTTTAGAAATCGAGCACCTTTTTATATGCCTGTTGGGCACTGTTCTAGAGATGCAGGGACAAAAGGCAGTTTGGTTCCTTTCATGGGGGTGTCATTGAACAAGTTTTTTTGTTTTTTTTTTTAAAACAAGTATCAAATCCTGAGCTGGAGGTAGGTGAGGCTTTTAGGGTGATGTCCCCCACCCTCTGTCCTCCAGGCAAAGCTCTTGATGGTCTTGAGACTTTCTGTGGGAAATGTTGGAGAAAGACTCAGACACTGCTGGTACGCTCATCATGCCGCTTTCTCCCTGCAGCTCGCCGTACCGGCTTTCCAAATCACCTGACCTGAGTCCAGGCCACCCGGGCAAGGGTAGGCTGTGGAAGAGCAGCACTCCTCTTTTGGAGTGCTACCATTTCCCAGAGCGGCTGGAGTGGTTTCTTCGGTTGCAGCAACTGTGTAGATCATTTTTGTTTTATCTGTGAAGTTGAAAAAGGGTTATAGGTGGGGAAGAATGAGAATCGTTAATACAAAGCTTATTCAATTTGAAAGGTAAAAGAATACCACCTTACCCCTAAGGTGGGCTCTGTTTTTTCTCATCTCTCTACCATCTCTCCTCTCATGATGTAACTCAGAGGAAAGATGTGCTTTCCCTCAATCTCCCTACTAGTAGTAGTAGTCATGAAGGTCTAGTGCGCAGGACATTGACTCTTCAGGACTCCAGCCCTGACTTCCTGTATGTGCAGTGCAGTAGGGAGTTGCATTTAGCGAGGTGGTTGACTGCATTTGGGGAACAAGGAGGGGTCATGGTGGAAGGAACCTTAGGGAAGTCTTCCAAGGTGTTTCCATGCCCTCCACTACCCCATTTTATTGTTTGGTCTGCTTTTCCTGGCTGTGTGTATGTGGCAGGGAGCTGTGAAGACAGGAGTCAGGGTCTACCTTTCCTGGTCTCCCAACTCTAGAAAGGTACAGGAGTCAAAATCACAAACCCTTGACAGGTTCTTCATCCTGAGCTGTTGCTTGGGCCCTTAGTCCACAAAGTGGAAATCTTGTCCACTCTCGCTTTTTAATTTTTTGTTAAAGAGGGTGGAGACTTCTATGGGCCATGGACTTCTTGAGTTGCTTTTAAATAAGCATCAGACTAGGTTTTCTACAATTCTGCTGTCGTTTTGAACCAACATCTACAAAATTATTCTGAGGTGTGTGCAGCTATTTATTGGTTTCTTTTTGGCTGCTTGATAACCAAGGTTAAATTTTCATTGTAAATTGGCATTTGCCTACTACAAGATAATTAATTTCACCAGGGGAAGTTGCATCTTTCTCCCAGGGTGTAAATCAGTCCCTGGTGTCTAGGAAAAAGGTCTCTAAGCAGCCCTCAGTTAAGTTCGTGGGAATAAGAGTTTAAGGATTTGAGTGATTAACAATATACTGAGACTTCCGGACAAGATGGAGGTGTGGGTAGACACACTGCCTCCTCGCACAACCAAAAGAAGGACAATTTAGAAACAAAAAACAATCAGTACTGACAGAAAATTAAACTGTATGGAAGTCCGACAACCAAGGAGTTAGACACCTTTATTCAGACCAGTAGGAGGGGCGGAGTCAGGCGGCCAGGCGGAGAGGGATCACAGCAAAGTGGTGGCTGCAGGGGTGGGCAAGGTGGCAGCGGGTGGACCCAGCAGACCCAGCAAGGAGGCAGATTGTGGAGGGGCGCAGCTCTTAAGGGGGCTGGCGGTCCGGGCGGTTCCACATATCGTGTGCAGATAAACCAGGTGGTGAAATTGGAGAGCAAGACAGACCACACAACCCAGGGTCCCAGAGCAGGGAAATAAAGCCTCAAAACACCAATTGAAAACACCTGTGGGGGTTGAGGCGCAAGAAGAGACTCCCAGCCTCACAGGAAAGTTCGTTTGAGAGACCCACAGGGTCCTAGGACATACACAAGCCCACCTGCCTGGGAATCAGCACGAGAGGGGCCCAGTTTGCTTGTGAGAAGCGGGGCAAGTGACTGAAATCTGGTAGAGGGTGGAGCAAGCACCATCGTTCCCTTGGGCCCCACCCCCCCATATAGCGTCACAACTCAGAGACTGGGTTGCCCCGCCCTGGTGAACACCTACAGCTCCACCCCTCACCACGCAACAGGCGCATCAAGACAAAAAAAATGGCTCAAACGAAAGAATAGATCAAAGCACCAGAAAAAATACAACTAAGCGACCAAGAGATATCCAACCTATCAGATGCACAGTTCAAAACACTGGTAATCAGGATGCTTACAGAATTGGTTGAATTTGGTCACAAATTAGATGAACAAATGAAGGGAAATAAAGGAAAATGTACAGGGAACCAATAGTGATGGGAAGGAAACTGGGACTCGAATCAATGGAGTGCACCAGAAGGAAGAAAGAAACATCCAATCAGAAAAGAATGAAGAAATAATTCAAAAAAATGAGAGGCTTAGGAACCTCCAGGACATCTTTAAACGTTCCAATATCTGAATTATAGGAGTACCAGAATGAGAAGAGGAAGAGCAACAAGTGGAAAAGTTTTTTGAACAAATAATAAAGGAGAACTTCCCCATTCTGGCAAAGGAAATAGACTTCCAGGAAGTCCAGGAAGCTCAGAGAGTCCCAAAGAAGTTGGACCCAAGGAGGAACACACCAAGGCACATCATAATTACATTACCCAAGATTAAAATGAAGGAGAAAATCTTAAAAGCAGCAAGACAAAAGGAGAGAGTTACCTACAAAGGAGTTCCCATCAGACTGTCAGCTGATTTCTCAAAAAAGACCTTGCAGGCAAGAAGGGGCTGGAAAGAGGTATTCCAAGTCATGAAAGGCAAGGACCTACATCCCAGATTGCTCTATCCAGCAAAGTTTTCATTTAGAATGGAAGGGCAGATAAAGTGCTTCTCAGATAAGGTCAAGTTAAAGGAATTCATCATCACCAAGCCCCTATTATACAAAATGTTAAAGGGACTTTCTAAGAAAAAGAAGATAAAAGACTATACAGTAAAATGACAGCAGACTCACAATCATTAACAACCACACCTCAAACAAAAACAAAAGTAAACTAAGCAAACAACTAGAACAGGAACAAACCACAGAAATGGAAATCCCATGGAGAGTTAGCAACAGGGGAGTGGGAGGAGGAGAGAGGGGGAAAAGGCACAAAGAATAAGTAGCATAGATGATAGGTAGAAATAGACAGGGGGAGGGTAAGAATTGTATGGGAAATGTAGAAGCTAAAGAACTTACAGGTATGACACATGGACATGAACTAAAGCGGGGGAATGTGGGTGGGAGAGGGTGTGCAGAGTGGAGGGGAGTGAAGGGGAAAATGGGACAGCTGTAATAGCATAATCAATAAAATATATTTAAAAAATAAAAACATATATACTGATGTTTGGAATATAAAATACTGAAATAATATTTCCAATAAGGTTGTTTACTGGTTTGGGGGGAAAAATGGTTAAAGTCCACTTTGAGGAAGGGACTCTGGGCTTTCTTGAGTTTTAATTATATTTCGAAGAGAATGAAATGATCTGAACCTCAGAAAATAGGTGCTAATTGGCTAGGAAGTTAGTAATCTAGTAGTAATCAGATTAAGGTATAAATCCGATCAAACTAGATTATTGTGATAGCTACTGTTCAATACACTTAAGTTACCGTGTAACAAGAATTAGAATTCTGTTTTTGGATGCAGGGCTATGGGGCTGCATCGCTTGAATGTTCTCCCTCGTGTGGGGGTGCCCGTGGTGCTCGGGCTCTCACCTGGTTCCCAGAAACACGAGAACCTGATCCTGAAGTACAGACTCCTGAACTCTGGCGAAAAGGGCCCTTTCACACAACTAATATCTCACCGCTATCTAATGGCCAAGAAAGTTCTGTCCTGCATTCTCCTCCTGAGCGCTATTTACGGTCTCCTCAGTTTAAGCAGCCCACATTCCTCAGTCTCATGAGGCCAGCTCCATCCAAAACAGAATGCAGTGAATGACGTAGCCTCGGCTCTTTGAGATCCCTTTGTGCTTCCTGATGCTTTCTGTTTCCTACTGACTTGATAAGAATGATAGCCCCATCCAAAAGGTCCTAGCCAGAAACTGGATTGCCTCCAATATGAGAGCAGATCTGCAAGGGGAATAATTCGGTACTCACCCTTGGAAGGTTTGATTTTCTCGTAGCACCGGAAGAGGGCAATGAGGAGAAGCCCTTCTCCAGTCTGGCAGATCATGTAGAGGAGAGGGAAGAAGAAAAGTGGTCCAATGACTTCCGGGGGGAAGGTCACATTGAGGATGGCAGCGCAGAGTTGCACATTTTGGCATCCAGTCTCCATGCTGACAGTGCGGCTGCATCTGTAGGTTAAAACAAACCAACCCCATAGGCCCTCACAAAAGAGGCATGAGTTGCAAACTCACTTCCTTATCTCTTCCTTCCCAGTTACTTTAAGACCCACTGAACACCCCAAGACAGGCAGACGATAGTGTGCCAGGGTACGGGGTGCATGGGGTTTCAAGAAAAGCAAAGTTGACCTGTCTCAAAATCACTAATCCAGGCTTGTGGAAGATGGTGCCTGGTTGGTTCATGTCGGGAGTTTTTATGAGGTCATTTTTTATTGTCTTGGAAATCTGCAATTTGTGCACTTTTGTAGGGTTAGCAAATTAAAATATGGAGCCATGTCCAGCTGGTGAAGGATGGAAGCAACGTGTTGAGTCAGTGCCCCTCACTGGCCGGTTACACTGGGCGCACAGACAGGACAATGGCAGCTTCAACGTCCAGTGGAAGATGGAAACACCTGGGGGCCTTGCTCTGCCCCCAGGGTTCTGGCTTGGATACCTTGAACTCCAGAACATGTGATGACTGGAAAAATAAAAAAAACTAGATTCAAAGATTTATTTGTCTTTGGAATACAATCTCTTGGTTTTGCTGTCCATTTTATGGATTAAGGAATGGGATGTTCACAATTAATGAAAATACACTGAATTCATTGAATTGTGATCAGTGTATTAAAATAGCTGTTACTCACTAGCACCCTGAGTGCTCTCTGGGCGCGCTGTGGGGAAGGCTGCTGCGAAGGTTTGGGTGCTTGGTGCCGGGGGCGCCGTGACCTGTACGAATCACTGCGACTTTGTGAAAGTCCACATCGAGTGGTCATGGAAGCCTTTCGACTCTACTTAATTGCCATGTGGTACACCCTGTGGTAATTTGTTCTTTGTTAGCATGTTTTCAGAATGGATGTTTTTTATTTAAAATTTTTTTTTTAATTTTACCTTTCACTTCCAGTTGACATTCAGTATTATTTTACATTAGTCTCAGGTGTAGCAGCATAGTGGTTAGACAATTATGTGATTTATGCAGTGACCCCCTGGCACCATAATTATTACAATATTATTGACTGTATTCCCTATGTTCTGCTTTATGTCCCTGAGACTATTCTGTAACTTCCAATTTGTACTTCTTAATCCCTTCACCTTTTTCACCCAGCCCCCCAACCCCTTCCTATCTCGCAACCTTCAATTCACTCTCTTTATGGATAATTATTTTTAAGCTATATATATTTTTAAAGATTTTATTTATTTAATTTTAGAGAGGGAAGGGAGGTAGAAAGAGAGAGAGAGAAACATCAATATGCGGTTGCTGGGGGCCGTGGACCGCAACCCAGGCATGTGCCCTGACTGGGAGTTGAACCTGCGACACTTTGGTTTGCAGCCTGTGCTCAATCCACTGAGCTACGCCAGCCAGGTATTTTTAAGCTATATTTTTAAAACACTTTTTTGTTTTTGTTGGGGGGAAGGCACTAGGGTGCTACTAATGTGTAGCCTCCTGCATAAGCATTCGCCTGCGCTTGAGGAGAGCACAGGTTCCTGGAATGTTCTCCTCTCTGTGGACGGGGCCTGATGTTCCCATACCGGGCTTGCCAAGCCATCTGTTCCCCGAAAGCAGCAGCTGTTTGCAGTTGGATTAGACGACAGCTGAGGTCCCAGCCACTGCAGCTCTGAGTGCCCCTTAGCAGAGCTGTCACTTGATGGTGTCCTTGTCCAGGCAAAAAAAGGAGGGAGATTGGAGAGGGAGAATATGATCAACCCTTGTCATGATGCCATGGAGATACCCTGGTGCCATTAGCTACCAGGAGTTTGGGCAGGAGTTGGGACCTGGGCTCTGGAGGGAGCACTTTGCCATGAGTTGTTGGTTTCTGGGTGATTAGAAAAGTGCCATTGTTCTCTGGATTAATGTTCTCGATGCATTTGGACATATTGCTAGGAAAATGCCTTCCCCCAGGCCTCAGATCTCCTCCTCCTTTTCCTGAGAGACCAAGACAAAGGTGCAGCCCATGGAACAGTGAGACCTAGAGGAATACTTACTGTCCGTTGAGGCGGAAGAGAGTGGAGAGAAGGAAGCCCAGCAGGAAGCCGATGAGGGGCATCAGGGAGGAGGTGGCCCACAAGTGGGGCGTCATGACAAACAGGATGCTCCTGCCCACATTGATGACAGAGAGCGCTGTGATGGCCACACTGAGCAAAAGCACGATGATCATTCCTGCCTGGGAAGGAGGACAAGGAGCAGAGGCAGTTAGCAGGGCAGTGGGGATGGGGAGGGGCCGAGGGGGCTGGTAAAAGCATGTGGGCATGGGAGGTGGGAAACATTTTAATTAAAAAAAAATGGTATTTGAAGTGGAAGTGACTACAAAAGACCTTTGTTTTCCATCTGTTGGAATTCTTGTCGGTAGTTAGGAAGCTTCCTGGAGGACAGAGACCTGATTAACACTTGGTACTAAAGACTAAGCCAAGTACAGTGTCAGCTTGACATCTCTGGAGAGCGGATTTTCAGATACGTGCTGTGAGCATGCAGGAACGAGACTATTCAGCCCCCCCTGCAAAGTGGTTGTAAATGCAAAGTTCTCTTGCAAAGACATCAACTCTAGAGCTTGTATACACAATCCAGCAATACTGCCCTTGCTCCAGATGTTTTGGAACTTACTCGATGTTGTTACTAGACCCTGTCATCCTTGTCTCAAGTAGGACTTCCATTATGGAAGGGACCTCATACATTTTAGGATGAATTTGACTTCTGGAAATTGCCAAGAGTCATTTGAAGTGAAGCTGGTAAACATACAAGTTGGGTGATCAAGTCAGGTAATGTGGTTTTAGATCCCAAATGATGTATGACTGTAAGGAGGCGAGTCTACTTTCTTGAGTGACCTGCAAATTGGATATGAAGGAAGTTCCCAGAAAGAGCTTCAGGGATATCTTGGGTCATGATGGCATCATCAAAAACAATACAGGTGTCCACCCTGTCCCAGGGGAGTTCTGTGGAAGCAACATTTATTGCTTTTAATAATAATTACAATTAAATTCATGTTAATATTTAATATGAAAGCCATCCTTTGTTTTAAAAATTCTAGTTGCTTCTTACCACTTTAATTTTCAAGGTAGATTTATAATATGCACTTTGGAGAATGTCACAGCCCAAACTGATAAATTATATGCATAAATTGAAGGCTCTTTGTCTCACTCATCTTTTAGGTAAAGATATATCAAACTCTTTTTTGAGCTTACCATGTTAGCTTGCAATGATTCTAGGTGTTGGTTCAGTTTTCAGTTCATTCACAGATGCAGCATTTGATACCCCTCGTGCCATTTAAAAAAAATTGTGGTAAAATATAACACAAAAGTTGCCATTTAAATGATTTTTTAGTGCACAATTCAGTGGCACTAATTACATCCACAAAGTTGTCCTGGTGACGTTTTAGCCTTTATTTTGCTCAGATTTTAGCTGCATAGTTTTGCATCTCTGTGTTTTGAATCCATGTTTAACAGCCAGCCGGGGGCCATATAAAACGTTGCCTGCCCCCCTTGTTCCCATCCCACAGCAGGAAGGAGTTTCGCAGGTCTCTTCAATAACCACGGGCCTCAAGTTTTACTGCAAGACTCGAAACTGATGCGGTGTTCAGTTTGCTCAGTCTGTTCCTGCATTTTGAGTTGATTTCTCCTTTTCGATTTTTTGCTGCCTTCCGACGAAGGACCAAAGAGTATCTGGCCCCCTCAAAAGAGTGGGATGGAAAATGGAGGGGGCACTAGGCTACAGGAGTTGTCTGGGAACCCAGAAACCCCTTTTCTCTGGGGGCATTCACTCGCATGCCCTGGTGCCCGTCCTCCTGCTCTCGGGGGCTGCCGAGTGGTCACGAGCGCAGACTTCGCTGTGACCCGGGTGTGGAAACTGGCTCAGCTGGCCTCCTGATGTGTAAACTGGGCGGAGTCACAGCCTCTCTGAGGTGGGCGACACAGGCCCTGCCATGTAAGGACCACCCACTAAACTGTAGTGCCTGTTGCTCGTAGGCGAAGGAGAGGAAACCAACACTGCAAAGTTTCCTGCACAGTCAGGCCTGCCCTGCGTGGAAATCTCGTGTCCACGCCCTCCTGCTGAGACGAGAGGCCACAGGTAGCGGTTTCTCCATTGGTCACCGCGTTTTTCTTTGGTGCCACTGGACTTTCCTACCCTGTCAGGTGATTGAAACTGTGATGAGTGCCCATTCATGGGGAGCCAGTTCCTTCATCTTGACCCAGGACGTGACCTGGCTCAAATTATTCCCACGAAGGTGGCCTACACAGGTTGGTGAGTGGCCCAAGTAGTCACATCCTCTCATTCTGGGAGTTTTCAGACTTGCAGGGAAGCAGGAGCAGATGCAAGCGCTAAAAGACAGAGGCCTGGGAGCCGCAGGAGCCACATGTCGGCAGAAGCCATGTGGCGGAGGAGAGCCAGGTCAGCTCGCCAGCAGCTGCAGGAGGGGAAAGCATGGGTAGAGTGGTTGGGTCAGTGTAATGGCTGGACCCCGACTAAGGAGTGGTGGCCGCCTTTTGGTAAAAGTAGCTCCTGTCCATTTTGTGCTCGGGTTCACCAACCACAAAGCCTTGAATGAACCCTTGCGGGGGAAGGTAAAGTGTTACGTGAACTGCTTTTCCAAACAGGCTTCCCGAGATCCTATCTTGGCGTATCTGAATATGACCTCTCACTAGGAAATGCAACTGGTCGAACAGTTTGAGAAGATACCTTGTGCCAGAGACTGTTTTAGGAGTTGGATTATTTTGAGATGAAAATCTCTAGGAGGGTTAAGTATGCAAAGAGGCTGGGGTGATCTTTGGCCCATTTTTCAGCTTGAAACTCACTGTATTTTATGGAGCAGGGAAATGAAGGATGAACCTAGACCTCCAAGAGCCATGAAAGCAAGGAAGCCTCAGCCTCGGCCTCATGACCACACGCTTGTCTCTGTATCCTCAGGGGTGGTTTCTGTCGGGGGGTATTAGATAGATGGAGCTGCTGACCTCTGGTTGTTTAACTCTGAGGGCGCGGCCATGGTAATTTGGATCTGGATGTACACTGTCCCTGTCTTTCTAGCCCGGGCATATCGTAGCCCTTTCACGTTCTCTGGGGTGAGTTTGACTCAATTTTTACTGTGGAATTGAGCAGTGGAAGTGCAGCACAACAGGAGCAGAAGACTGACTGATCACGTTGACTCTGCCAAGTAACTTTCTTGGACCTCAGTAATTCTACCTGTTAAATGGAAATAAGGCAGGAGACTGAACTTTGTCTTGAAGGACTTTGCAGCTTTAAAATATGAGATTCTTTTTGTGTCCTTGGAATACTTTTAATTAAAGTTATTCTCAGGTAAAAAGGAAGCATATGTTCTTATATCAATTGCACTTGGGGTTCTAGTTATTTGGTTTTCTTATCTGTAAAATGGGGGAGGGTAGCCCTGGCCAGTGTGGCTTCCCTGGTTGGAATGTGGACCCGTACACCAAAGGTACATGTACTTAGGTTGTGGGTTCAAACCCCGGCCAGGGTGTGTATGGGAGGCAACTGATTGATGTTTCTCTCTCACATCGGTGTTTCTCTGTCTCTTTCTAAAATAATAAACATATAAAAAAATAAAATGGGGGAGGGTAGAGTTGCATTGACTCATCAAGTTACTTCACATTTTCATATTCTGTGATTTTTTTTAATCCTCACTGGAGGACTCTTTTTTATTGCTTTTAGAGAGAGAAAGGCAGAGAGGAAAGAGAGAAACATCGATGTGAGAGAGAAGCATGTACTGGTTGCCTCCCGTACGTGCCCACACTGGGGATTGGACCCACAACGAGGGTATGAGCCCCGGTGGGGGATCAAAGCCCCAGCCTTTCAGATAGGAGATGACGCTCCAATCAGCCGAGCTGCACTGGCCAGGGCTGTTTGTGATTTTTTCTTTATTCCTACACCCCACACACTATCTTGAATAAATGAAATGGTGGACAATCGCATTTCTGGATTTCCCCCCAACTGTTAATGTGTGGGAGAGGCAGAACTTGTTCTTTTATTCCTTTATTTATTCTCATGCACTAGGGGCCCTGTTATAGGTACTGGGATTGGGTGTTAACATACAGCCTTAGGATCTTTCTTCGCGAGGAACTCGAGGTGAGTGGGGAATAAAACCAAACAGGTGTTTATAATACAGTGTGGTAAGTGCTGCCGGCATCAGTGTTGGGTGCTGCGGGAGTAACTGGGACCAGCATCCTAGCCAGGTTTGCGAGTTAAGGAAAACTGCCTGGGGAGATGCCATCTGTGCTGAACGTGAAGGGTGAGCATGAGTGAGCCCAGTGAAAGGTGGTGGATGAGGTGGAACTTGGAGAGGGGAGTGTCCCAGGTAGGGGAAAGGGCCTGTGCAAAGAAAATAGATTGGAGAGGTCCATTGAGACCGAATCAAGAAAGGCCTGAGGACCCACATTAATGAGTTTAAACTTTATCCTGAGGGGTAGTTTGTACTTTCCACCCTCAGGTTAAAACTGGGTCAGGGAGCCAGGTTAGAAGATTATTTCAGTTGTCTAGTGAGAGAACAGTGGCCTGAACAAAGACCGTGGACACAGGATGGGGAGGGGTGGATGGATTCCGGCAAAAGCAGAAGAACTGACAATCACTGATTAGTGTGAGTGGGGAGGGAGAGGGGACGGATGTTGAGAATAACTTTCCAGTTTCTGGCTCAGGCAGTTGGGCATGCTCAACTCCAGTCATCGAGATAATCAAGGGGGAAGAGGGGAGAAGCAGGCTTGGGGAGGAGCTGATTTTAATTTAAGTCATGCCAAGTTTTAATGCCTGAAGCATATTCATGTAGAAAGACTTGACAGCCAATAAATGGACTCCAGAGTCAGGAGAGAGTTGAGGGCTGAAGAGGCTGTTTTGCAAGTCATCTCAGCTCATAGATGTTTGCTGAGATGGGCCTTGCGGCGGGAAGACTCTGGGCTCAGGGAAGCCTGGCAAGAAAAGCAGAGAGCTCGAGCTGAATGCAGAGAACTGGTACCAGGGAGACTCATAAGGGAGTCTGAAAAGAAGCACCAGAGAGGTGGTGGGAAAAGCCGGAGCACCCAGGCTCCAACCGAGGCTGAGGGCGAAGCCTCTTGAGAAGGAGCCGCTGGTCCACCATAATCTGTTGGATTTGGTGAAGAAAATGGGGCAAGTGGTCATCAGGATGCTGAGTGGATGGGAGACCAAGGAGAGAAGAGAGGGACTCCCATTACTGAGGCTCGTTGTGGAGGGCTTGGTCCCTGGGGAGAGCAGCCCTGGTGGTGGTGTGCTGGGAGAAGAAGCCATGCGAGAGGGCGTGGTTGGGGGCAGAGGTGTTTCCCAAAGTGGGGTTAAGAAGGGATTAAAAAAAAAAAAAAGCAAAGCCCCCACTGGCGTGGCTCAGTTGTTTGGAGCATCGTTCCATAAACTGAAAGGTCGCAGGTTCAATTCCTGGTCAGGGCACATATCTAGGTTTCAGGTTCATCCCCCATCCAAACACAAATGAGAGGCAACCGAATGATGTTTCTCTCCTGCTCTCTCTCCCCTCCCTCCCCCGCTCTCTAAAATCAATGAGCATGTCCTCAGGTGAGGATTAAAAAAAAGGTAAGAGAGGTGTGGCTCCATATCAAGGCTGGTTGTGAACAGCTAATACAGAGATGTTCTAGAGATGAGCAAGGTTGGGGAGACTGTGGGGGCTCAGGCACACGATCAATAAAAGGCGGTCTCTGAGAAGCGAGGGTGGAGAGAACGGAGGATGCCATCCCAAGCGGAGTAAGGCGATCAGCACAGGCAGGAGGAGGAATGGTGTCCGTGTCTTTCAACAGGTGGGAAGGGGAGCTGTGGCCACAGAATTAGGACTGTGTAAAGCTACTCTGACAGTGGTAGTGTGAAAATCCAGTAACCCTGAAAACCTGAACTGCAGCTTTTTGTCTCAAGGCCTAAGCTTCTTCTGAGCCTTGACTTCCAGATAGCATGCTCTGTAGACAGGCCCTTGGGCATAGATCCAGGGGCAGGATGGAACACACCCTCAGTGTGTCAGGAGGCAGAGTGTTCCCTAGGGCAAGTGATGAGCAGTGAGCCAGAGTACACACTGACAGGGATGGAGCTCTAAGGTCACAAAAGTTGGCAGAGAGACCATGGTTGCACTCCAAGAGTCTGTGATTCTTCCAAGGGCAAGGTGGTGGCTTGATGCTCTGCCTGTGACCACAGTGCTCCCCCAACTCTCTGGGGTCCTACTCACTGCACTCTCTTCCCATCCCACTCCTGAAATGCTGGGAATGTACATACCACCTCTTCACCTGGGCTCCACCCCTCTGGCTTCTTGGCAAGTCAGCCAGGTTTATGCTAGCTCCCCCCATTCAGGCTTGTCCCCAGGCTTACCCAAATCCTATATTTGTTCATGTTTTGGCTTAAGACTGTCCACTCCAGGAGGCCTTTCTGTGCTACCTGGCCCTCACTAACTTCCTTGCATTTTGCGAATGCTTGATTGATTGCTGTGTTGGGTCTCGTTTCTTGTGTGTTATTTCACTTTCTGCAAACTGTCCATGAATCCTCAGAAGGTGTAGGATAAAAAATCTAGTAAGTGCATAATAAAAATTTAATTATTAAACTAATGATAATACCTTATAGTTGTGTAGGGTGTTTTATTTTTTTCCCTCTTAACTTTTTGAAAGTATTCTCAGGCACATTACAATCCCATTAAGTGGCTGTCCCAATAGTAGACCTTTGTTCTCTTTTCTTTCCTTTTCTTTTCTTTCCTTTTCTTTTCTTTTCTTTTCTTTTCTTTTCTTTTCTTTTCTTTTCTTTTCTTTTCTTTCTCCTCTCTTCTCCTCTCCTCTCCTCTTCTCCCCTCCTTTGCCCTCTCCTCCTGTCCCCTTCCTTTCTCTTCCCTTTCCTTTTCCTTTTTGTAAACAAGGAAAAAAACCAACACAGAAAAAAGCCCAAACAACTTGTGTCAAGCCGTATGCTGAGATGACAGTGGCAATCTTGCTCCCCACTCAAGCCCCCAGATTCTTACCTTGATGACGTAGCGTGCATATTGTGGCCTTTTGCTGTTGAGGAAGATCCCTAAGGTGCTAGGGGTGAGAACCAGTACCATTGATAACACAATGCCTCCATAGGGTACCTTGTTCCTCAGGTTCCCCTCATAGATTCCCCTGGAGTAAACATACAGGAGGAGGGGCATCATGCCCAGGGCAAAGAAGGTGGAACAGGTGGTCATCACGATGCTGTGTGGGAGACATAGGAAGAGTGCAGAAAGAAAGCCCATTAATATGGGTGATTTTCTCGGCTGCCAGCTGTGTGCCAGAGCACTAGGCTAAGCACTTTAGATATATTGCTTCATTTTCTTTTCCTGGTAGCCTTAGGAGGTAAGCATACAATCTCCCTTTGCTAATGAGGAAGCTAAGGACTAGAAGAGTTGTGACGTGTCCGGGATCCAGGTAGTGATGGCTGGAGGCAGGATTTGTACCCAGGTCTGTCCAACTGTGTCAATCCCTGTGTGCTTCCTTATGGAAGGAGTATTCTGATTCCCTCTTTAATAGAACTCTTTTTGCTCTGAGCACTTGCTATATGCACAGCCCATTCAGAAGAAAGCCCACTGTGTGACTTCATCATTCCGACTACCTTATCCTATTGGATCACAGAGCAGCACCTGGCCCACAGTGGTGTCTGTCTTAGAGCCTCAGGGATGGCTGGACATAGTGGTCACGTTCAACTGAGATAAGGTTTAACTGTATCAAGAACATTTTCTCTCTTGGAGATTTTGAATGTGAGACCCAATGACAGAACCTGTGGTCTTTAAGAGTGGGTGGCAAGGGTGGGGTGGCCAGGCAGTGGCCACAAACATGCAAAGGAAAAGTAAACAGAGACCATGGTCAGAGGGTCTGTAAAAATAGCAGCAACAGAATGTGCTGCAAAAGTGACCAGACAACCTGGTCATCAGACCTGCTTTGTACCTCAGTACGGTTCTAGTCACCAACACTGGTATTTCTCATATTCTTCACCTTCTGGTTTATCCTTACATTTGTTAAATAAACTGAGTGTGAGTCTCAGAGCCTGAATAACACACCATCCCAGCTCTAATTTGTATCCTAGTTGTCCTATTATTTCCATTCAGAATCTAATACATGTTTGTCCCAGGACCCTGTATGGGCACATGCCTTCCAGAAAGACCAGCTGAGAGGATGAAGCTGCTGGGGAACAGTCTAGGATGTGTGGACACTGACCTTACACTATGTGGCTCTGGCTTCCATCCTAGCAGGCCCTCAGGATGATCACCACAGTGTGCATCCCTCCTCCACACGCACAGCCCTATCCTCTATCTACACGTCTCCATGGTTTCCATCAAGGTGAACTGTGGCTTCAATGAACATCAAGTGCAGCCTAGTGCAAAGGGTCCAGAGTGTAGCCATCAAGAACAGCAACAGGGGGAAGATCACAGGGATAAGACACTGTCAGAGGTGAGGAGACACCCTCAAAGAATATTGTGTGCTGAAAATGGGGAAACCTTCCCTTGTGAATACTTGAAACACTTAAGTACATACTTGAGTGTGGAAGAAAGTAAGGGAGGTTTTCGGGGATCAGAAACAAAGAAAGCAAAGTAAAGTAAGTCTTCACCTTAGAGTTGCACATACTTCACTTACTGAAATATGTGAAAAGGCAGTTTGACCATGGGCTAACTGACACAAACAAGAGTTAAGTTCCTACAGCATTGCGTTGTTATAACACAATACTGTTGGAAGAAACGTTATTTGTTATTTGAGGACCTGCTGTAGTTAGTGGATAAACTCATGTTGAAGCTACACTACATGGAGGGGTAAGAAGTATAGTGTCAGTTTGGGGAATCTGGAGGCTGAGGTGTTAACGCCTAAGACAGGGACCAGATTTGAGATTTTAGGCTTCTGAAAAGAGGAGAGTTGAAACAGAGAGATCAATAATAAAAAACAATTTGGGAAAGTAAAATATCTTATTATCTCATGGGTCAAATATGAAATAATGAAAAGAAAATATTTGGAATAGAATATACTATAATACATATTTAATTCCTGGCTGGTGTAGCTCAGTGGATTGAGCTTGGGCTGTGAACCAAAGTGTCGCAGGTTTGATTCCCAGCCAGGGTACATGCCTGGGTTGCAGGCCATGACCCCCAGCAACCGCACATTGATGTTTCTCTCTCTCTCTGTCTCCCTCCCTTCCCTCTCTAAAAATAAATAAATAAAAATCTTAAAAAAAAAGAATATACTATAATACATATTTAAAAATACACAGGGAGTGCCAGCTGGTGTGACTCAGTAGATTGCCAGCCTGCAAACCAAAGGGTCGCTGGTTCAAATCCCAGTCAGGGCAGATGCCTGGGTTGCAGGCCAGGTCCCCAGTAGGGGGCATGCGAGAGGCAGCCACACATTGATGTTTTTCTCCCTCTTTCTCCCTCCCTTCCCCTCTCTTTAAAAATAAATAAATAAAATCTTTAAAATAAAAATAAAAACACATGGGGAGATGAACTTGGATTAAGCAATGTTTCTTAGAAATGATACCTAATGCATGAATGACCACATAAAAACATAAATTTGACCTCATCAAAATTAAAAACCTGTGTGCTCCAAAGAACACTATCAAAAAAGTCTCCTACATAATGGGAGAAATTGTTTGCAAAGCATATAAGGGCTTAGTATCCAGAATATGTAAAGAACTCTTACAATTTAACTTGAAAGCCCTAAATAACAGAATTTAAAAATGGGAAAAGACTTGAATGAACATTTCTCCAAAGAAGATATACAATTGGCCAATAAACATAAAAGAGAAATAAAAGTCAAAACCATAATAAGGTACCATTGCACACCAACTGGTATGGCTGCAGTAAAATTGCTGGCTAGGTCTTGGAGAGGGTGTGGAGAGATTTTAATTTTCATATGTTGTTGATGGGGATGTGAAATGGTACAGCCAGCGTGGAAAATAGTTGCTAGCTCCTCAAAAAGTTGTCATATGACTGAGCAAGGCATATGACATATCCATTTCCCAGGCATATATCCAAGAAAAATAAACATATTTCCACACACAAAAAATGGATACTAATGTGCATAGCAGGATTGTTCATAATAGCTAAAAGTGGAAAACAATAAAAAATCCATCAGCTGACAAATGGATAAGCAAAACAAGGTGTGTCCATACAACTGAATAGTATTTGGCTGTAAAAGCAATGGGAAGTACTGCTGCATGCTGCCACATGGGTGAACTTTGAAAACATTATGGTAAGTGAAAGAGGCAGAAACATTAAAGGCCCTATATGGTGTGATTCCATTTCTTTGTGATCTGTAGAGGCAAATAGCCAATTAGAGGGTTGCCAGGGGCTGGGGTAAGGGGAGTGAGTGCTGCTGGGTATAGGGTTTCTTTCTGGGGTAACTTAAAATGTTCTGGAATTAGGTAGTGGTGATTAGCTATCCAACCTTGAGAAGATACTAAAAACTACTGAATTATGCACTTTGCAAGGGTAAATTTTACGATGGTATGTGAATTATATCTCAAAAAATAAATTAATTTTAAAAAGCTGGGGAGCATCTAAATTAATTCTTAGAGAAAAATTGATAGATTTAATGTTGGGAACCGCCCTGCCTGGTATCAGAAGCTGTAACCCCCTCCTAGGCTAAGGCTAAGGCTAAGGCTAATGCTAAGGCTAAGGCTAAGGCTAAGGCTAAGGCTAAGGGAAAGCCCTTGGAACCATAAGCCAGGAAGGAGACAAGCTTATCTCCCTGACAGGAGCGCTGCTTCTGCTCCTTCATACCTCACCCTGCCTGGACCCCAATGCTTGGTCCGTTAGCCAATGACGGGTAAGATTCCCCAAGGGGGGAACGATCTAAGACAGGCATGATCATGTGGGAGGCCCCCAAAAGAAGGACTCTGGGGGCTACGGCAAAAGAGGGTGATGGACTCTTGCCCTTTGGCTTTGACAAAGCCCGAGTCCTCCTGATTTGCAAGAAAATCTCTTAATCTCTTGGCTGCCTTACTTTCCTTGCTCCACCAAAGCCTGAAACAATGACAGGGTAGTGCCACCCTGTGCTGGAAAGGGCGGATTCCCCGGGTGATCAGGCCTAAGAAAGAACATGTAAATTCCTGTGAAACCTTCTTTGTTTAGAATGCTCTCAGTTGAATGAGAAGGGTCCAAGGAGGAAGTTAGTTTGTTCCTTATTAGAGTCTTACAGCTCTTTGACCCTGACTCAAAATAGACCCTTAGAGTTCCTTGTTACCTATCCTTTGATCCTTATTTTCTTGCAATGAGTAATATGCTTTACCTGAATTCTTATGCCAAACGAACCCAATAAAAGCTGGTTTGGATGGTAAATCGGTGCGCTCCCCACTAGAGGGGGTGGCCATTCCGTTCCTACTTCTCCACAGAAACTGGTCTGTCTCTGTGCATGTTTTTTCTTGTGTTTTGATGAGCCATCGCAGTGTTCCATGATCACTGCTGGCCGGTGACCCACGCATCAACTTAAATGTTTATATAGGAAAATCAGAAAAACAAAAATCAATGAGCTAAGCATGCATTTCATTTCAGAAACAAAGTAAACCCAATGAAATTCGAAGAAAGAAAATATTAAAGATGAAAAAATAAACTTTAAAAATTATATAAATTGAGAGGACCAATTAAACAAAAAGCAGGGTTTTTTTTTGTTTTGTTTTTTGTTTTTTTTGCAAAGACCAATAAATAGACACTGCTGGCAAGACTAATCAGAGAAAAGGAGGGAAGGCACAATTGAAGATATTAGGAATGAAAATGGGAACATAATTCCATATACAATTTTATACTTTTATTTTTTAATTTAGATTGAATGGACAATTTCCTGGGAAATATAATCTACAAAAACAAATTCAAAATATAGCCAAAAATCTGATCAACTTAGAACCATAAGGACATTTAACAAGATTTCTGAGATTTATCATCCCAGCCCCGCATGGCTTTATAGCAGAGCTCTGCTAGATGTTCGAGGTGTAGATGGTCCCGATATTATACAGACAATATGAAAGGGAGAGCACACCCCCTTTTGTATACAAATAACATGATTTTAGAACCAAAGCTGGAGGAGAACAGTATGAGAAGGGGAAATTAGTAGCCATTCTCACTTATGAACATAGAGGCAAAAAATAATATAGAAAATATTAGCAAATGAATCTAGCAATATCTTTACAAAATAATACAGAGGACAAAATGGGTTAATCCCAGCAACATAAGAATGGTTTAACGCTAGATAATCTACTGATATATATCCCTATTATTGAGTTAAAAATGTTATGAGCATTTTATGGGCAGAAAAGTGTCATTCAACAAAGTTCAATGCACACGCATGCATGATAAAAATTAGCACACTAGTAACAGAATGAAAATTCCAGAGTAAAAAATCTATAGGAGACAGTAAACTTAATGGTGAAAAATTAGATGAATAAAGCTAGGATGCCATTTATTATCAATTTTGTTGTAAATTATATTACATATAGGTCATTGTTAGCACAGCAAAATGAGAAATAGAAAGGTAGAGATGAGAAAGGAAGAAACTAAATTTTCATTATATGCCAATGATAAGACTGTCCACACAGAAAGTCCAAGTGAATTTCAATTATAACTGGTAAGTAAGAGAATCCATGTGGTTCTGAATATATTAACAATATAAAAATCTATTGAGTCTTGATTAATAGGGAAAAAATTATCATATGATTTTAAAAAAAGGTACCATTTACAATAGTCACAAAACTATAAAATATTTTTTTTTTTAAGATTTTATTCATCCATTTTTTTTTAGGGAGGGAAGGGAGTGGGGCGGGGAGAGAGAGAGAGAGAGAGAGAGAGAGAGAGAGAGAGAGAGAGAGAAATCAATGTGTGGTTGCTGGGGGTTATGGCCTGCAACCCAGGAATGTACCCTGGCTGGGAATCGAACCTGGGACACTTTAGTTCCCAGCCCGTGCTCAATCCACTGAGCTACGCCAGCCAGGGAAAAATATTTAGAAATGAATCAAAAAGAGGTAAGCAAAATTTTTATGGAATGAATGACAAAACTTCATAAAAAGGTGTAAAATAAAGCCTAAGTAAAAGAAAAGCTATACATTTTCATGGATGGGAAGACTTGACATTATATAAAGATGGCCTCTAAATTTATCTATAAATTTAATGCAAATTTAACCAAAATGCCAGAAACATCTTTTGTAGACTTGAGAGCTAATCCCAAAATTCAACTGCAATAGTAAAAGGTCCAGAATAACTAGTGTAATTTTCAAGAACAAGGTAGGGGGGCTCACCTTTCAGATATCAAAGCTGATTATAAAGTTGTAATTAAGAAAGTGTGGTGTAGTGCCAGGAGAGCCACAGAGACCCATGGAAGGGAAGAGAGGTACCACACAGAAACCAGTGCATGCGTGTGAATCTGGTCTGTGGGGGTGAGGCATTACAAACGACTACAGAAAAAGTCACTCAGTGGTCCTGAGTATTTTTTCTATCATATAGAAAAGGTAAAACTAAATCACAGCATACGTAATAAGTTCTAGATCAGCTGAAGATCTCCATGTGAAAAGCATAACTTTAAAACTTTTCAAAGAAAATATAGGGGGATATCTTCATGACCTTGAAGGTAGTGGAGGACTTTTGAAAGGAACCCCCAAAACAAACTGTCAAGGAAAAATATTGGTAAATTTGGTTAAATCAAAATAAGTACTCTGTGAAATAAGACATTATTATCAAAGTGTGAAGACAAGCCCCAAACTGTCAATAGACTGTTGCAACATGGAAAAAAAACAATGCAAATGACAAATTAAGAAGAAAGAACACAACACTGGAAAAATAATAGACAAAGAACATCATTTCTAGTCGAGGACACCCCAGTGGCCAGTAAACATTTAAAAAGGCACTAGACCTCCCGTGAAATTAAATTCGCAGCCGCTGTGACCCAGGTTAGTATCACCAGATGGCACGAATGGAGAGTCTGACAGTCCCCCGTGTGGATGAAAATGGGGGGAAGCAGGACGACTGCTCTGGAGACCGTCTGCAGAAGGTGTGTGAACCGCACAACCCAGCCACCCTGCTTCTGTCATCCAGCCTCTCCCTTCCACGTGAGCGAGGGGCACGCGCACCAGGCCGGTCAAATGTGTCAGCCATGTGAATGTCTGACAACACGAGAATAGATAAATACAAGCAAACTATGCGCCAATCCTAATGCACAAAGGTGCTATTTTATTTATGTGCCTATATCTCAAAAAAAAAAAAAGCGCAAATTGTCAAATGACATGGGCACTATGATAGTGTGTATGAAATTTAAAAACGTGTCAATACTATTAACAGTGTATCTTGTTTATGAATTGGTACATCAGTAGAAATAGTATAAACTACACTATAAAGGTGCTAAATTCCGGGAGGTGCCCCCTGTGGGGTGGGAAGAGGGGGTTGAGACTGGGGAGGGGCACGTGGTGCGAGCTGTCGATCTCTTCTCAGGAGAAAGGCCACACACACAGGTGGGCTTGTTTTGATGTCCTTGAGCAGAGGAATCATGCTTACTTTGGCTTGGCACATCAGTTCTGGAATTTGCTCTGGGACTTGGTGTTCCTCGTGCCCGCCGGAGGGGGTGTGGGTGGAAGCCAGGTTGTAGGCATTCAGGGACCTCCTGCACATTCGTAAGTGCTGGGCCCTGGTCAGGGATGCCCACCACCTGACTTGCTGGACCCTGTGACTGAAGTGACCCTCAGCTCACCCTGAAGGGCTGGGATGGGAGGTGGCTTGTCCAGACTCTCGTTCCGAGGTTGGAACCCATTCCATAGTAGTAACACTGTGGATGTGGTTGCCTCTCAGGGCGCTGGGGGCCAGGAGAAAATTTGCTGTTCTACTCATTCTTCCTGCGTCAGTTCTCAGAGCACTGCGCACACCCTGCTCCTGGACCCCTGTGTGCTGTGTCTGAGGACGGGCTTTGAGTCCCGGTCCATAGAAGCAGAAGCGGAGGGAGCTGCGAGGGGACCTGTCAGGGTCTCTGTGGTGAAGTGGAAACTCTGGAAACCCAAATGGCTTCCATCTCCTCTGGGTTAGGTTTCCTTTGTCACGGTGGGTAGAGCTGTGGGAATCCTTGGGTTGTGTCCGAGTCTGTTGCTCCACAGCCAGTGGCCCTGGGGTCCCTGCTGTGAGCTGGCTCAGGGGGAGCAGATGAACTTGGACATCAAATGTATTCAAAGGGGCCCAGTTCCCTCTGTCACTCTCTGTCCCTGACAAGCTAAGCTTGCTTCCGCTCTGGGGATATTTTCTCTGGCCTGCGTCACCTGCATTTTTTGGAGCTTGTCTAAGTGGCATCCGTGAGGAAGGAGCTGCCATGCCCGGCTGCCGTTCGAGGTCCAGCTGGTGGCCCAGCCTCCCGGAATGTGCCTGGCGCCTGTGTGCGTGGCCGCCCCAGCTGCGAGGCAGCGTCACCGGGCAGAGAGAGCCCAGGCCTGGCTCCTGGCACCCTGTGCCCACAGATTCTGGGAAACCTCCGGCAAGTCCCTGGACTTCAGCTTTCTCGAGGGTCAGGTGGAATCGCTGTCGTGAAACACCCTCCTCTAAATGGGAATAGGATAGCGTTGTGCTGAGAGCAGTCCCGGGCTGGTAGCCTTTCTGTGACATCTGGCCCTCTGACATGTCCAGTGTAGCTTGCATGGTATCCTAACAACTTTTGAATAGTTGCCAATATTTAAGAATTTGGAGATTTCAGATAAACCGGGAGTTTCTACCTTCTCTGGAAAAGCAGGAAGCTGTGCTGCTGGTGGCTTCCCACCCGTCCCAGGAGAACACCCGCGGCGTCTGCCCTGAGTGGCGAGACAGGGCCATGCCCTCGAGGCTGGCGGCCGGCCTCCTGTCGTTTTGTTCATTTTTTGTGCGTGCCTGACCCTGAAGGTATTTGAGCAAAACACAGGCTTCGGAGCCCCGGATTCTGTTCCCTCACCTCTAAATGGGCCCTTACACAGCACCCCCTCACAGGATACTGTGTGAGGATGCTGGGTGGAGTGCTCGGTGCGGTGCTGGCTGGTCTTTATTGTCAGTATCATTTTCATAACTAGAATACACACAACAAATTGTCCTAGAAGAACTCAAATGGAATACACAGTCTGGTAACACGTGGTGGTTGATGACGAGATTTTCACTCTGCAGTGGGGTCTGCAAGGCTTAAGGTGCATGGGGGGTTTGTCTGAGGGCAGGGGTCCTCTGGTGGAAGGTGTTGTCCCTGCAGAGCATTGTCTCTTTTGGGTCTGGGTAGAAGGGACAGTCTCCAGGGCCCCAGGCACAGAGGCTGAGCAGGAGAGCATAAGGGGTCATAAGCCTGAGTCACTGGAGGCCTCGTGGGCAGAGGCCTCAGAAATGCAGACCTCATTAGTTAGTACCCACTGGCCAAAGAAGCTGGGACATCTGGTCACTGACCCTTCAGAACACCCCCATTGACCTTTACACTTTCCTACCCCACTCGGCTGTTTGTACAGATCCAAAAGCCCTCAGGGACCCCTTCCTGGACACCAAACTCCTGCATCCCTTCTAAACCAGAATCAAGGTATAGTCTGGGTTTCTCAGGACGCAGAGATTGCGATGAGCCTTGTCCAGGGGCCACACCGAGACCAAGGGTTTGCTTTGCAGCAAGACGGATTGAGATTAGACAGAGGGAAGAATTTCCTCACAGTGAGGTGGTTGGACATTGGATATGTTCCTGTGGGAGCCCGTACAAGTCAAGCCTCTTCTTCCCATCGACTACCTCAGTGAGGGTGAACCCTATGGGTGGAGACTCCAGAGCCGCTCAGATGGCAGGTCCTGGCAAGCCCCAAGTATCACTCTTATTTTTTTTTCATTTAAAAATCGGCCCTGGCCTCACTTGGCATCACCAGGAGGGGGTGCCTTCCTTGGTTATGTGGACTGTCTGAATCCCCTGCTTTACCTGGCATAGAAAAGAATTTCCACTGAGGACCCAACCGGAGGCACTGAGCTTGACTGAGGCTTAGATGAAGGCAGGAGCTCCTGCAGGTGAGTTTCCTCAGCCAGTGATGGGGATGCTGCTGGTCCCCATGCCCTGCCCAAGTGTGACTGAGGTAAGGCCCAGCATAACCTGGCCGGCACATGGATCTTGGATCTACACACGGAAATGTTCCCACATCTGATGGGAGGATGAGGGAAGTTAAGAGAAGACATCCCATCTGCCTGGAGAGCCAGGAGGAGGTTTGGAAATTCCTGCTTGCAATGCAAGAATTGGAGTTGCCCATTTGGTGCCAAGCCACCTTGATCTCCACGAAAGTGCCTGGAGCCAACCTGCACCCCCTTTCAGATCTCTGGCCTCAAAGTAGACAACTTGCCCCCCATTGTAGGCAGGTAAAGTTCTCCAGAGGTCCCTTTGGTTTAATTCAGTACTCCTTTAAGACAATCCTTATGTCCCACTGGGGATGCCTCTGGAAGTCGAGTGGTCTCCAGGATGTCCCTGGACCAGCTGGGTCTCTTAGGCTTGGTGTTTAAACCAAGACGTACCCCAGCTCCTGTCCCCAGCCCAGCATAAGCCCTTGACAATAATGCCTGCCACCTCCTGCCCTAGCATTTGCCTAGTCCCCACTCAGTCCCTCTTCTGTTTTTAGTCCAGATTTTCCCCTTGATTGTGACACCTCCAATGTGGTCCCTGTCCCCAAGCTGCTTCCTCCTCCTCCCCAGTCCTACCTGAGGTTCATGTCGCCTTTCACAGCCAGAGAGAAGAGGTTGGACAGGTGTCCCCCGGGGGAACAGCCACAGATCAGGATGGCCAGCGCCTCAATGTTGTTCAGCCGGAAGATCTTTCCCAGGGCAAAGGCAGTGAGGGGCATTATACCATACTGCGCCACCAGGGCGATGGCCAGCCCCTTAGGCTTCCAGAAGTGAGCCTTGATCTTGCTGAACTCCATGGTGCAGCCCAACGAGAACATCATGAGGATCAACATAAACACCAGGATGATGCTCAGCGCCAGGTCGGTGGGGCGCTTGCCGAAGTTGGGCGGCAGGGAGAAGTTGTACGGGGCAGATACATTGAGGGCCTCCATCCTCCCGCAAGGCCAAGAGACTGGCTCACCCTGGCTGCCTCCGCTGCTCAGCCCTCACCGGGCACCTTCCTCAATCACCTCCCAGGGCAGAGTTTCAGGACAAACAGAACTGGAGCGGGTCTGATATGGTCTACTCTGGCAGGCTGTCCGGGCCAGAATGCAAATAGAAGGATTATGCAACTGGCTGTGGCCCCAAAGGGGAGACAGTCCAGAGCTTTATCTGCTCGGCCTGTCCTGTCTCCTCCGAATTCCTAGACCTTTCTTGGTGCCAGTCACACTCCTTCACCACTTTGCTGCTTCTGAAACAAGCAGCTTATCTCTCTCCTTTGCCCCTCACCGAGCACTCCCAGATGTTCTGTTCCTGGGGCCTGGTCCAAAGCCTGCACCAGTCCAGGTCCAGCCCTTTTCGTCCTCTGCTCAGTCCTTGATGACTTAGGAGGGTGCCCTCCCCAAAGCCAGCAAGTCACCTCCGTTGTCTGCCCCCAAACCTGCAGGAGTGAAAAGAGTCAAGCATTACATCACCTTTCCTCCCTGGATGTAGATGGCATACCCCAAGGGGTCGTGGGACAGGGTGGGGGCCAGGTGTGTCACTGGCCTCTAGGATGGGACATGTCCACAACTCTTTTTCCTAGGAGATGAGGTACCTGTGTCCTTTTTGCCTGTGCTGAAGAAACCCTTGTCTTATTCCCAAACCTGGATGGTGGGAGTCTCAGGGGAGGAACACACCCCCCCCAGAGGGAAGAGCCTGCAGGGGTGGCTGGAGGGCTCTCAGGGAGGGCAGCTCTGAGGGGCGCCTGGCTGTAAAGCTTTGTGTCCAGACTCCCTGGCCAGCAGCCTGGGGAGCCCCATAGCTTGGGAAACTCTGAGCAAGAAGCAGAAATGCACAGGCATTTCTTTCTGGTTTCCTGACAGCTCTACTTTTGTTCTATGCCTGTGTACGTCAGGCTGGAAGCCGGGCTCCGGGCAAGCAGCAGCATCGGAGAGAGACGGACAGAGACGGACGGAGACCAGCGCGCAGGGTGGGAGTGGGGGTGGGGGTGCAGGCTGCAGTGCGCGTTCGTGTGCGTGGTGGGTGCGCGCCTGTGTGGCCCAACTGAACAGGGCAGTACCTTCAGAGGTGGGACAAGGGACCAATCCTCAGGAATACACTGGCCTCTTGGCGGGGTGGAGCCCACCAGGCCTGGGTGGGTCTCCTAGTTTCCTATTTGCTGAAGGAGGAGATGAAGCTTTTTGTGTGGGACTCCAGAGAGCAGGGTAGGGTAGGGACCAGGGTGTGAACCACTGCGGGGTGGGGGTGGGGCAGATTTTGGCTTGGTAGGAGGAAATACCTAAAGATGAGTACATTCCAACAAGACCCCAGGGACCTTTGGGATCCTGCATAGGTAAGGGTTGGGTGACAGGATCCCCGCCCCCCTTCCCTACTGTCACCCCAGGCCACACAGAGAATCAGGTGGGTAAGCAGGACTTGGAGGAAGCAGCCTGGGTTGGCTGAAGAAGGGCCGGCGAAGGCCTGGTGGGCTACCCTGGCCCACTCTGTAGGAGCCTCATGAAAATCACCAGCTCCTTCGATGAGTAATACACGTTAAATTAAATCCACTATAAAATAGAAGAGGAAAAGAGTAGCAAAAGTTTCCAACAATCAAAGAATATTCACCAGGAAAACATTGCCACAGAGCAGATAAAAAGTGTCCAAACATTATGCTATTGAGTTAAAAAAAAAAAAAGAAAAGAAAAACCCTGAACACAGTAATTATTTCTGTGAAGGAGGGCCACAAAACAGAAATATAATGCAAATAAAATTTTAAAAAATCACCATTTTGGAGCCCCGAATGTACTAGCTGATGCAGGTGAAGAGCATCGATAGATGCTAAATCCTTTAGGGAAAAAGTAACCGGGGAATGGGAGTTTCCTGTGACGATTAATTGGTCATTAGAGAGGGCAGATATATACTTTTACGTTGGCAGAACCTGGCAGTGACCCACCTACTCAAGTGATCAAACTTGGAATTCTTAACAGTAAGACAACCTGAAATCCTATGCCTCCTGATAGAATGCAGCAGAGTACATGCTGTCGATACAGCCGAAAAGGTTTCCCATGGATCTCACCAAGTCTTGAGGTCTAATTGGCAGCTTGTTGGAAGTATAAGTGTTAGAAAAACAAATGAAATATAAAGAACTAACCAGACAAATCTAGAATATGGGGCATTTTACAAAATAACGTGCATGTCCTCTTCAATGAGTAAGTGTAACAAAAGTTGGGGGTCTGCCCCGTGTTTAAAGAATAAAGAGACGTAGCCAAATGCAAAGCATAGTTGGATAATGGGTTGAGAAAAGACATTTAAAAACATGTTGGGGAGTAACTAGGGAACTCGAATATACACATGAGATGATTTTACGGAATTATTAAATTAGTACTGTGGTTATTTAGGACAGTGTTCTCCTTTTAGGAGATGCAGGCTGATGTCTTAATGCATGAAGTGTCTTGATGTCTGCAATTTATTTTAAAATGGTTTGGAGAAGTGTGTTCATGTATTGTGTGTGTGTACCGAGGGAGGGAAAGCAGATATGGCAAAATGATAATAGCTGGTGAAACTACGTGCAGGGCATATGGATACTCATTGTGTTACTTTTCCAATATGTTGGTCAGGTTGCAATTTTTCAAAACAGAAAGTTGAAGAGGAAAAGGATGCAGAGGAGAGATGTCCAGGTGACGGGGGAGAGGAAACACGGCTGGCAGGACTCAGGGGAAGCACAACATCAGCGCTACAGAGGAAATGGAAGGGGCACAAATAAAAGAAGATTAAGCAAATCATAGGAAGGGGCATGGGAGAGAGAGAGATGAGAAATACAAGCAAAATGAATGAAAATAAAGAATTAAAAAAAGGGAGAAAATGATAGATATAGAAAACAAGGAATGAAGATTCATTAGATACATAATTGGGGCCGTCATGGAAGAAAACCAAAACAATGGAACAGATCAAATATGAATACAATTTTCTGAAATAAAGAAGACTTTCATTTATACCATGTATCAGAAAAAATTAATCCAGAGCCGTCAACTGATAGACACATATTAGCAAAGTTTTTAGGCTTCACGGATGATCAATCAAGCAAAACAATCAAGTCACTTACAGGGGACAGAAACCAGGGTTCTCCACTGCCAAGTCTAGTGCCAGTAGCTGGTGGTGCAAACTTAAATGATGTTCCAGGGAAAAAGGTGTTACCCCGGGTTTTATGTCTAGCTAAACTACCATTCAACTATGAAGACCACAGATAGTCTCGAACATGAAAGCATTTAGAGAATGTTGCTTCTGTGAACCTTTTTTGAGGAAACTACCAGTGGACAAATGTTCCCCAGCTAAGAGATTATTGGAGAAATTATGAAACAAAATATTGGCTGCAAGGTTTGAATACATTTACTATGGACTAAAGCTAAAATTGGAGTGGCTGAGAGGGATATGAAAACCGTGTGACCTGATAGTATATAAACAATTTAAGTAGCAAGCACCGGTAGAGGAAAGTAGGTGAGAGGTAAACTTTACTGATGATTCCATTTATAATAACTAGGAGGCAAAAAAAAACCTATTTCTCAACAAGCCAAATAATAGCGTAAGCACTTTTGAAATACAAAGACTAATTCTAAGAAAGATATTGACCAGTTAGGGTAGAAGAGGAGAGGAAGGAAATCTGAGAGAAGAAGAGGAAATCTGCTTACGTTTTTACTGTTCAGAGTAAGGGACCAATAGACATTTGTTAAATAATAGAACACTAGAGGTATTATTTAAAGCTTTCATTATAAAAGTAACAACTAATGCAAAATAGAAACCTTTTGAAATTCGAGAGCTACAGCAACAAAGACAACATAATGAAAGCTTTTTAAAAATGCTAAAACAGAAAGTAATATAATATTACTATGACAGAACTAAGGCTGATATGTGATTTATCAATAAATGTTGAAATAGATTTAACTTGTCTATTAAAAGAAAAAAGATACTTAGATTCTTTCATAGGAAAAGCCAACCTTCATAGCATAATCAAGCAAATGATCTAAGACAAAGTATTTTCCGAAAGGTTGGAAAGAAAAGTATGTACAAAGGTATATGAAACAAAAGCAAAGAAAAGCAAGCTCAGGTCATAACGTTAACATCACACAAGGTGAGAATGGAGACAGGCTCTCTACAATGCTCACAGATGCAATTCACAATGAGAAAGAAAACCCATGTACCAAGCAAGAAAACACAGCAGTCATAAAGCTAACGTTACAGGAGATTCAGGGGAAAAACAGACAAGCCAACAAATAGTAGGACACTTTCACTTACCTCTTCCGGTCAGTTACAGGCCATCTGGAAAAAAGTAAAATGAATATAGAAAACCAAAATATCAGAGAAGCAGATACAGGTTTACAATTTCTTATTCAAAACTTTCCATAACTTTCCAGAGTTTGGAAAGGTGGTAGGGCACATGGCACTGGATGGCACCTGGCATTCCAGCTGGGGCCTGCGGCAGCACTGCAGGCAAACACAGCAACCTGTCTGTGGGGAATCGTCAGGTGAGTAAATCAAGGCAATAAATCAATCCTCTCACTGGTGGAGAACAGGGTTTGCTGTCCCAAGAATTACAAATCTTTTTAGATGTCTGAACACTTTGGGTTGGGGAGTTACTGAGTTGGGAATGTGAATCTGTATTTGATTCCACAACAGGGAAAACCTTGAACTTCTCACTGTTTAAAGAAAAGGAATGAAGTGCTTTGGAAGCACCTGTCACTGAGGCTGTGGTGGGTGGGGCAAATTCAAGCAGAGGTGGCTGTTTTTTCGGGACCTTGAGCACCCAGTGGGGAGCTAGACAAAGAGACGAGGGTGCTATTTCCTAACCTGGGATTGTAGGGTTGGGTTAGCCAGGGGAGGGGGTGTGCTAGCAGAGGGGGGAAGAACAAAGGGGTTCACACCATCCTGAGCACAGTCCCAGCCCAATGTTCCAACACGTGGTTGGGAAATGTGTGTGCAGGCTGCGAACTCAGCAAAGATAGCAAGCACACTCTTTAATTCATGCTCAGGGGACTGATACCATTCCAAAGCAAACACACAATGTGCTGAAAGGAGGGGTGCTGAAAGAACAGTTAACATGTTCTCCCTCTTCCTATGGCTGGAGACAGTGACGCCGCATCCTGGGTTCTTTGGAAGTCTTCCTGTGCCACGGAACACACCTGCGAAGGTCTGAATTTGATGCTGCACAGGTGGGGGTCTCAGCGGGTTTCCAGGTAGTCCCCGTGGTATCAACACTGGTGAATGTGGCCCATCTCTGCGAGCTGATAGGTCACGTGGGCATGGGTGAGAGGAGGCAGTGGTGGGTCCCTCGGGGACTGTGACCCTCTGACTTGACGACTATGGGCTGGAACTGGGGAATGGGAAAGGCAGCGCCCCGTGTCTCACAGTGTTGGCTGAGGTTCTTCCACATCCTCTTGGAATCATTCAGGCTGGGCTATTGCCACACTCCCGGGGTTCCTGCACCACTCGGCCTGCAAAATGGAGAGGTGGTGCAGTGAAGGTCAACTTCACCCCGAGGCACTTGTTACCAGCTCGTAAATGTGAGCAAATACTCTGTGGCCAGGAGAGGGCAAAGTGCATGGGCGACTAAAGGTCCTAGGTGGAGAGTGCAGGATTTGCAGGGTCAAGGGTCCTTTTTAACATTGATCACTTTAAGGCTTAAACAAAATTACACAAGTCGCAGGCGCCTATTTTGGAGCAGATGGAAAACACAGCTAAGCACGAAAAAGAAAACAAAAATCTCACCACCCAGAGATAAGCATGGTTAATATTTTAGTCCGGTGGTTCCCAACCCACTTCCTAGCAGATCCAGGATTTTGTGGAGGTGCTTCCGAGACTCTGTAAATGCTAGCTGGAATCTAATCAAAGAAGGCTAAGAGGTTTGGATCATGTCAAAACTGCAACAAGGAAACGCACAGGTGAGCTCATGAGCAATAACCTCATGGAGACCACCGACCTGGGAACACACATGTGCGTCTCTCTCTGCCAGCCTTGAACCCAGTGCCTCCTGCCATCCCTGGCGCTAACTTGCACTTGTCATAAATGTGGCCTGGTGGGCAGGCCGGAGCCCTGCAGCCCTGTAGGCCTACTGTGGGAAATCACACAGGAGCACACTCCAAGGCCCTATACCACGTGGTTCTGGATTACAGGCCACGGGAGCTCAGGGCCTTCCTTTCTTCCTTCCCCACAAATGTCCACGCCCTCCCCCGACCTGGGGCAGTCTGGGGGTGTGCAACAGGAAGTGAGTTTGTAACATGTCATGGTGTCATTACATTATATAATGGATCATTTTAGTACCAGTCTTTTTATTTTTATTACTGAGGGAGGTATATTGCAATAGAAATATATTTTTTGTTTTAGATTTTATTTATTTATTTTTTGGAGAGAGGGGAAGGGAGGAAGGAAGGCAGGGAGAGAAACATCAATGTGTGGTTGCCTCTCGTGTGCCCCCAACTGGGGGCCTGGCCCACAACCCAGGCATGTGCCCTGATTGGGAATCAAACTGGTGACCCTTTGGTTCTCAGTCCCCCACTCAATCCACTGAGCCACATGGGCCAGGGTGAAATATCTGTAAATATGGACACCCTTTAATAAGGGGCAGGATGCTAATGCTGCACATTACCCTTCCCCACCCCTAAGCCCACACTGCCTTGCACCCTGTGCCTGGCCAGCGAGTTCTCAGGTCTTCAGAGAAGGATTTCAGAAGTGCAGAGAGAAAGAAGCCTGTGAACACTTGGCGCTTTTTTTCTTTTAATTTTTTAAATTCTTGCCTGGGGACATGTTTCCATTGATTTGAGAGAGAGAGAGAGGAAAGGGGTGCGGAGGGAGGCAGAGATAGAGGGAGAGAGGGAGAGAGAAACATCTAGGTAAGAGACAAGCATTGCTTGGCTGTCTCCCACAGACACCCTGACAGGGATCGAATCCGCAGCCTGAGGTGTGTGACTCTCGGCTTTTTATTTGAAACTCAAAACAGAGAGGAGTCTAGAGGGCTTGTTTTCAAGACCAAGGTCTAAACAGGTTTCAGAAGATCTGGGAGCGGGGAAGGAGGAGAGTCAGAGAGGGAGCCAGAGAGAAACAAATCTGCTTGTGTCCTGTTCCCTCTGCCTGCTCAGGGTCACGACCCCAGGTTGGGCACCATCACAGGAACGAACCTGGGGTTCTTAGGGCGGAGATGACCTGTGCTTCCTGCCAGTGGAGCCTGGGGGGAATTGACTGAGGCCTAGATCCTCCTGCTGTAGCCAGCAGCCACTGCCGGGTGGAGAGGGCAGGCTGGCTCCTCCAGGTACAGAGGGCCCAGGCTGGCGGCCATCTCCTCTGAGTCCTGTGGCCCTAAGGGCATGCGCCTGGCTGGGTTTCAAGGGACTTCATGGTTGGAAGAAGGGAGTAGGCACGCCGACAGCAGGTGACTGGGCAAGCAGTGTCCTGGGCAGAGGGAACAGCGAGTGGAGGGGATCTGGGCTGGGGCTTGCTTGGCCAGTTGGAGGGGGGCACGGAGCAAGGCGGCTCGGGGAGTGAAGCAGCGGACAGGGGGAGCCAGGAGCCAGGAGCTGGTGTCGAGGGAGAGAGGGAGCCACAGCAGACCGTGCTGGTGCTTGTCAGACATGGAAAAGACTCTTCGGTTTGTTCTTGGACCGGCAGGAAACCACTGAACGTTTCAAAGAAGGAGGTGACCCTGTCAGATCTGGCTGCTTTGCGGAAAATGCCTTCAGCTGAGCAAGCGTGGAAGCAGGAAACTCTCGCGATAGACCGACGAGAGATGCAGGTTTCTCATTCTCTCCCGGGCGGGCTGTCCGGTGGAGGCCGCCAGCCACGGCCCGGCTACCGGCGCCTGAATGGGGCTAGTCTGAACTGAGATGTGCCCCAAGTGTAAAATACACACTAAATTTTGAATATTTATTACAAAAATAAGAAAACATCACATTGTCAACTTTTTTCATCTAAATTTTATTTATTTGAATTTCACATAGATAACTTTAAGCATATTGATTACACATTGAAATGATAATATTTTGACTACATTGGGTTAATAAAAATATATGACTAAAATTAATCTGACCTGCTTCATTTTACTTTTAAAAGCTGGCTTCTAGAAAACCCAAGCTTGCATGTGTGGCTCGCATTAGAGTTCTGGGAAGAATGCTGAACTAGCGTGTGAACTGGGGTAGGGGTGTGGGTGGCGGCAGGAAACGTTTGGATTCTACGTTGTTTCTGAAAGCAGAGCTGCTGAGAGCCTGCGAGGGGAGGAGCGAGGGCTGCATGGCTGGTTCACTGGTGGTGCCATTTACAGAGGTGAGGGACAACGAGGAAGGAACAAATTCAGGACCCCATTTTGGAAATGCTGAGTGAGAGGTCTCTTTCTCGTCCAGAGGGTTAAATATGGATCTGGAGTTCAGAGGGGCAGTCAGATACCATCGGTGTATGGACAGCAGCTACCGGTGCTGCTGGGACCGCAGGAAATGACAGTGGACACGGACAGTCGTAGGTCTGGGGTCAGAACTCTGAGGTCTCCCAGCATTTAGAGTTGCGGAAAAGGAGGAAGATCCAGCAAAGAAGACTGAGAAAGAATGACCAGTGAGGCAACAGAAACCCAGGAGAGGGTGTGCCCAAACTCCTTGGAAACTTCCGCTGGAGGTTCCGATTTGAATGCAGACTGCCCGCTGGGAGCTGGGTCCCTGAGAGGACGGGCAGGCAAAGGCTGACCTGCATTTCTCGGCTCCTGATGCCAAGCGTACTTCAGATTAGTCGCTGTGCATCCTCTGGGGAGAGCGAATGAGGGAATCCCACAAAGCAAAGGGGATGGAGATGGCCCCAAGCTTCCGGTTACCTTTCCTGAAATCCAAACAGCGGTCAACACTGAGTCAGCTCAATGCCACGCCCAGCAGGTGTCTTTGAGTTGAGTCTTACCATCAGCACAATCTTCCCAGAGCACGGCTCTGCTCAACATACCCTGCCCCCCCGACTTGGCAGCCCTCCACGTCCCACAGGACTCAACTCCAAACTCTTCAGGAAGACATACAAGATCTTCCATGACTCGATGCCATTGCAGAACCCTCCCCGTCCCGTTGGGGGCTCAGCTGCCCTTGGAGGGAAGTGTCTTCTTCCTGCTCATGTGTTTTCCACCTTGGTGTGTACTTGGCGGAGGCACTTGGTGAGTACCTGGCAACCTCACAGGACAATTTACAAATACTCTCCAGTTCTCTGCTGTTTGCCTGGGTGGCTCCTCTCCCAGGTTGCAATCTGGGGGATGGAGCAGAGACAGCGTGGGTATGCCAGCCGGGCAGCTCCGGGGCAGGCAACTGCAGTGGGCAGTTTCCAGGGTTTGGCCTCCCAGAAACCACCACCCTGCTTGCTGAGGGCACAGGACACAGGTTCAGAAAACTATGTTATTGTGGGTGAAGGCTGCCTTCACGGCAAAGGTAAGAATAACGGGGGGGATATTTAGGTAACGGGGGCAATTACTCTGAGTCGAGGGTGGCAGGCCCACGCCCAGCCCCACTGCCTCCTGCCTCTCTTAGTTCCACCTGACCCTCCAGCTTCCTGGGAGTCCTACGGGAAACCCTCTCTTCTTTCAACAGCATACCTTTTGAAGACCATCCAAGTTGGTTTCCGTGCTTTTCAGCCAGGCACTCCGACCAACACGAGATACAAAAACATTGGATTGGATTCCCCTCAGTGGGGGACAGGTACAGTAAGCAGCGTCTCAGAAGTCATTGCCAAGGTTCTCTTTTTTGATCTGGGTAATGTATACTTACCTGTAGGACTTATATGCATTATATAGATATAGGAATACTGTGTAATAGGTATAAACACTAAAAAAAAAATCATTGGAACAAATTGGAAATCCAGCATCAGTTAACTTAGATTTCTAAACGCAGCTCTTCACATGGGGAGAGTACACTGGTCACACTTTCATCGATACAGTGTTCTAGATCAGGACAGCCGCAAACTGAATCTGGTAAATGCTTTTGTGCCATGGGAATGCAGTCTGCTCAGTGCCACGCTGGGTCACACTTTCAGCCATGACTGCCCTCTGAAGTCAGCCAAGATTCTGCAATCAAGTAATCATGGCAAAAGCATTATCAACAAGTGGTGAGGTGTTGTCTCCATTAGAAATCCTTAAGTGTGCCTCTCAAAAAGTTGCCCAGTTAGGAAAATTGCAAAAGAAAACTAAGAAGAAAGATAAGAACATTGGAAACCTTTTGCCGACAAAGTCAGCACGAGAATTTTTAAGCATGTTTGGACACTTTTATTTTGATATGCTTGGAAAATTGTTATGTGTGAATTACATGTAGGAAATTCCTTACTTGAGCATAAGGAAATGCATAATTTCTGTTTTTATTAAAATAGAACCCCTATCACAACTAAATATATGTTAAAACAGGTTTGCAGGGACCCCAAGTTAGCATCAGCTTCCCAGGAACCCAGATGCCTTTGCCTGGTTCTGGGAAGAAGTGTAGTGTGGCCTTGCTTTAAGTTCCCCACAGACCCGAGCGAGGCGTTCAATAAATGAGTGCTACCATGGCACTCACGTCACAATAGATAAGTGTACAAAATCAGCATGTTGTTTACTGCAAATGTACACAGTGTTACGTATCAATTCTTTCCCCATAAAAGAAAAAAAATGATTGTTTGTTCCTGGTAGATCACAGTTTGTGTTAACCAGAAAAATCAAACCAATAGACAAAATCTAAGCTGCCCTTGCCAATTCTGCCGCCAGATGGCAGCAAGGCACCTCTTATGGGATTGCCTGGCACTAGGGACTGCTGAGGGTTTGGGAGATGGCAGGATGAACAGTGATGTGTGTAGAGGCTGAGATCCAGTATGCCTGAAACACTAGGTTAAGAACTCAGACATGAAAATTTCACTTAATACTTATATCTATGCAGTAGGTGTTAATATTGTCCCCATTTTGCAAAAACGGTGACTGCGGTTTAGAGAGGTGAGGTAACCCGGCTAAGGTCACATATGTGACCTTAAGCTGCAGAGTCAGGATCAGCTGACTCCAGAGCCCGAGGCCTCTGCCACCGTGTTTTACAGCTTCCTCAGGAACACGCGCACACACACAGAACGCGGTACAGTGAGCCTGTCCCAAGGAGTGTGTGTGCAGTTTGGGATCATGGGCAAATCACAGAGATCGCGCTTCCTGTTTTCCCTATTTGAAATGAATTACATGGTGAAACTGTCGAGTTCCTAAACACTTGAGATTTTGATTAATAATTGTATTTAGTTTATAAAACGCCGTGGGTAGATTTACCATTTACATGATATTTAGAATCCCTATCTAGGGTTGTGGCAAATCTTTCAATGTATATTCAAATTACTTCTGTCCTGCCCTTAAATTACGTGTGATCATTTTGAATGCCCAGACCTCACACATTTCCTGTTAAGTTTACTCCTAGGTATTTCACAGTTTTGGTTGCCATTTAAAATCGACTTTCCCTCCAGTTTCCATTTTTAACTGGATATCTCTGTTCTATGTCAAGGTAACTGATTCTTGAGTATTAATTTTTTTTATTTATCCACCATGTTAGATCATCTTATTTTCAAAATTGAGGTAACATTTATAACATAAAAATAACCATTTTACTTTTTTTAAAAAATAGAAATTAACCATTTTAAAGTAAACAAATTCCGTGACACTTAGCACATGCACAGCGTTGGGGACCAGCACCTCTGCCCAGCGCTGAAACATCCGTCACCCTGGACTATTGCCTCCTGCTGTTATTCCCCCTGAGCCATCCCATCTTTTTAAATTGATTTTTAGAAACTGGGGCTGTGAAACCCACGGGTATCACCTGGCCACATGGCATAGGTGGATGGTTGTGATATGATGTGACGAGGCAGCCTGTGGATGTCCTTGTCGCCCACAGTGTGGGAAACCCCACAGGTGTGGGCTTTTTCCGTGACAGAGGCTGACTCAGCTTCCGACCTTCCTTCCTTCCTTGCAGCCGGCCCTCCCCACTCCCGAGATAAAGCTGAGGGCTGCTGACTTGCCGCCTGGACTCCTTGCTTCTCCTGTTGTTAGGAACAACTCCTCAAACTTCCTGAAGTTGGCATGGGAAGCCCTGGGTGTGTATGGGCACGATCCAGGCAGGGGAATGAAAGGGGCCCAAGCTTTCTCCAAACCTTAGTCACATCTAGACCCCTACTGTCAGTCTGCCTGGAAAAAAAAAGTTCAAGATATTCACACCAGAATAACCCTCTGCTCTCCTTTGGCCAGTCACAAACCCGGGTCTGGCTGCCAAGGGTGACTGGTGCTTCCCGTGGCTGGAGCCCAGCTACCTGCCGCCAGGCTGCCAAGAAGCTCCAGGGCTTGGTGAAGGTGCTGGGGTGGGGTGAGGTCAAGCACGCCCCAGTCTTGGTTTGTGTTTGTTAGTGCTCAGAGGTTTTTACATAATATCTTCTTATCATTTGTATAAACTGAAATTAATCTAATTCCTTTTAAAATCACAGTAATTTTATTTTTTTAAATTTTAATTGTTGTTCAAGTACAGTTTTCCACCTTTTACTCCCATCCTAGCCCACCCCCCCAGCCCTCCCCACCTCCCTCCAGTTTCCACCCCACCTTTGTTTTTGTCCACGTGTCCTTTATACTTGTTCCTGCAAACCCTTCCCGTTTTCCCCTGAAATTCCCTCCCCTCTCCCCTCTGGTCATTGTCAGCCTGTTCTCTATTTCAGTGTCTTTGGTTATATTTTGCTTGTTTGTTTGTTTTGTTGATTAGGTTCCTGTTAAAGGTGAGATCATATGGTATTTGTCTTTCACCTACAGGCTTACTTCGCTTAGCATGACGATTTCCAGTTCCATCCATGCTGTCACAAAGGGAAGGAGCTCCTTTTAGTTTCTGCTGCATAGAATTCCATTGTGTAAATGTACCATAGTCTTTTGATCCACTCATTTTCTGATGGGCACTTAGGTTGCTTCCAACACTTGACTATTGTAAATTGTGCTGCTATGAACATTGGGGTGCATAGGTTCTTTTGTATTGGTGTTTCAGGATTCTTAGGATATAATCCTAGCAGTAGAATTGCTGGGTCAAAAGGCAGATCCATTTTTAGTTTTCTGAGGAAGTTCCATACTGTTTTCCATAGTGGTTGCACCAGTCTGCAGTCCCACCAACAGTGCACTAGGGTTCCCTTTTCTCCACAACCTCTCCAATATTTGCTGTTTGTTGCTTTGTTTATGATGGCCATTCTGACTGGTGTGAAGTGGTATTTCATTGTGGTTTTAATTTGTATCTCTCTGATAGCTAGCGATATTGAGCATCTTTTCATGTGTCCCTGCACCCTCTGTCCTCCTTGGAGAAGTGTCTGTTCAAATCCTTTGCCCATTTTTTTAATTGGGTTGCTTGTCTTCTTAGAGTGGAGTCGTATGAGTTCTTTAAATATTTTGGAGATTAAACCCTTGTCTGAGGTACCATTGGCAAATATGTTTTCCCATACAGTGGTTCTCTTTTTATTTTAATACTGTTTTCTTTAGCCATGCAGAAGATTTTTATTTTGATGAGGTCCCATTTGTTTATTCTTTCCTTTATGTCCCTTGCTCTAGAGGACGTATCAGTGAAAATGTTGCTGCGTGAAATATATGAGATTTTCCTGCCTATGTTCTCCTGTAGGACTTTAATGGTGTCATGGCTTATATTTAAATCTTTTCTCCACTTTGAACTTATTTTTGTGTATGGTGTCTTTCATTTTTTTTCATGTAGCTGTCCAGCTCTCCCAGCACCGTTTGTTGAAGAGGCTATTTTGACTCCATTTTATGTTGCTGCCCGCTTTGTCAAATATTAATTGACTGTAGAGACTTGGGTTTATTTCTGGGTTCTCTGTTCTGTTGCATTGGTCCATGTACCTGATTTTATGCCAGTACCAGGCTGTTTTGATTACAGGGGCCTTGTAATACAGTTTGGTATCAGGTATTGTGATCCCTCCTATTTTGCTCTTCTTTCTCAAAATTGTAGCAGCTATTCGGGGTTGTTTATGGTTCCATATAAATTTTTGAAGTGTTTGTTCTATGTCTGTGAAATATGTTATTGGTACTTTAATAGGTATTGCATTGAATCTGTAAATTGCTTTGAGTAGTATGGACATTTTGATGCTGTTAATTCTTCCAATCCATGAACATGGTATATGTTTCCATTTGTTTGTGTCTTCCTTGATTTCTTTCTTCAGTGTTCTGTAGTTTTCTGAGTACAGGTCTTTTACCTCCTTGGTTAGGTTTATTCCTAGGTATTTTATTTTCTTGTTGCTATATCAAATGGGATTTTTTAATTTCTGCTTCTGCTGTTTCATTGTTGGTATACAAAAATGCCTTTGATTTCTGGATATTGACTTTGTATCTCGCTGTTTTGCCAGATTAATTTATTAGGTCGAGCAGTTTTTTGGCGGAGTCTATAGGATTTTCTAGGTACATTATCATGTCATGTGGAAACAAGGACAGTTTTGTTTCTTCCTTTCTGATTTGGATGTCTGTTATTTCCTTTTCCTAAAACTTCCAATACTGTGTTGAATAGAAGTGGTGAAAGTGGACCAACTTGTCTTCTTCCTGATCTTAGTGGAAAAGATTTTAGTTTTTGCCCATTGAGTATTATGTTGCTATAGGTCTCTCATATATGGCCTTCATTATGTTGAAGAATGCTCCCTCTATTCCCACTTTGCTGAGTGTTTTTATCATGAATGGGTGCTGTACCTTATCAAATGCTTTTTCCGCATCAATTGATATGATCATGTGGTTTTTGTCTTTGCTTTTGTTTATGTGATGTATTACATTTATTGATTTGCGAATATTGAACCATCCTTGCATCCCTGGGATGAATCCCACTTGGTTATGGTGTATGATCTTTTTAATGTATTGTTGGATGCAGTTTGCAAATATTTCATTGAGGATTTTAGCGTCAATGTTCATCAGTGATACTGGCCTGAAGTTTTCTTTCTTTGTTGTGTCTTTATCTGGTTTTGGGATTAGGATGATGCTGGCCTCATAAAAAGAGTTTGGGAGACTCTTTCATCATTTTGGATTTCTAAAAATCTAATTCTTAAGTAAACTTCTTGATTAGCGATTAGCAGACATTTGGTCCTGCCCAGAACTCCTGTGGAGACATTTGACCCACGTTGAAGGTCCTTGAACTCTGGCCCTGCCCAAAGTGTCCATGCCTAAACGATGTCCCTGGGTTCCAGAGGCCCATGATGTTTGTTACTGTTTTTGTCTCACTGGATTAATGCATAAAGACCACTATCATGTCATATAGGTCTAATAACTGTGCTGTGGGTGTAGGGCCACAGTGACCCTTCTGGCCTTGGGAGCCTGGCTAGTCCTGGCACATGGAGTTAGGCAGATGTGTCAGGGATGAACCATGTAGAAAGGTGGGGTTTGTAATAACTACGGAGACGGAATGATATCTCTGTGGATGCTTTAGACAGGACCGCATGTCTAAAGCATGGAAACTTCACACATTCTTTCTTTAAGGGGGAAGGTCGCTGGAGAGTTTAATGTCACACTAGAAGACAGTACTGGTAAATATTTATGTAGTTTTGGAGTAGGAGAATATTCTAAATATAACATCAAATAGAGACACCATAAAGGGAAAGACTAATTCATCTAATTTAATGTTTAAAAATTTCTCTGCATTAAAAAATCATAAAGTTAAAAAAAACAAAGTAACGTACCTGTAGAAATGACACACTTGAAAGGCAGTAATTGATGTCTTTAAAATGTAAGGAACTTTTACAAATCAATAAGAAAAAGACAAACACCCCAGTGGGGATATTGGAAAAACACGTGAAGGAGACAAACAAGATGACTGAAAAACATGAAGAAATGCCAGTTCTCATAGTAATTAAAGGAAGGATCATTAAAATGACACAGAGATTACATTTTTTGAGCTTCCATACAAATAAAAATTTCAGAGTGAATCTAACATGTGGGGGGTGGATACCTGGGAGGCCAGCCTGGCTCCCCACCCCCACTGCCTGGGGCAGAGCCTTGGCAAGGCCTTTATGGAAGGTGATTGGGAATGATCCACAAAAGTCTTTAACAAACATTAAACATCCTTGTACCCAGTAGCTTCACTCCTGGTAATGTACCCTAAGGACATAATGCTGGATGTGCACCAAGATGTAGCTGCCGAGGGGTGTTGACAGTAGCCTTTTTATTTTTACTTTTTTAAATATATATTTTTAAATTTTCACTTATTGATTTTAGAGAAAGTGAGAGAGGAAGGGAAAGAGAGAGAGAGAAGCATTGATTTGTTGTTCTACTTATTTCTGCCTTCACTGGTTGATTCTTACATGTGCTCTGACTGAGGATTGAACCAACAACCTTGGCGTATCAGGATGATGCTCTAACCTACTGAGCTAGCTGGCCAGGGTGACAGTAGCTTTTAAAAGAATAGCATGATATAAAGGACACATGGACAAAACCGAGGAGGGGTGGAAGCAAGTGCAAGAGGTGGGTTTGGTTGGGGTGAGAGAGGAGTGGTGGGGGGTAAACGCAGACAACTGTAATTGAACAACAATAAAATAATTAAAAAATAAAAATAATAAAACAGCATGAAAAGGAAACAACCTAAATAGGTAAGTGACCAATTAAAATGATGAGAGATGTCTTTTTACTGACTTAGATGTCCATATTGTATTATTAGGTGAGAAAGGGAAATAGTATGTATAATATAATCCTTTTTATGGAAATAAAATTAATGTATGCATTACACACTTAAAAAATAGATTGGGCTTTGCAACAAAATACAGTGTTTGCCTCAAAGCAGGGAAGGAGGAAGAAGGATTATACGTGACCTTTTTCCTTTTGGCTGATTGGTATCTCCTTTTTATTTCAATGTTGAAATATCCATACTAGTCTTGCATTTGTCTTTGTTTTACTTTCTTAGGTTTTTAAAAAATTACAAGAGCCACAGAGGCCTGTAAGAAATTTGGACCAGACAGAAGTGTATAGATGCTTTCCCTCTCATGGCTCCATTCCCCAGAGAGGACCACTGGGGGCAGGCTGGTGTATGTCTTCCTAGACATTTGTATGCACATGTAAACGTGTGTGTGTATTTTAACACAACTGGGATCACGCTGTATACACCGTGCTGTAATTTGCTTTTTTCACTAAACAGCATGTCATGGACATCGTCACCTGTCCATACAGATAGATCAATCTTGTGCTTTAAAAAATGCTTGCCTTTCAACAGCTGCATGTTATTACCATGTGCAGATACATGCAAATCTGTTTTCTCTGATTGCTCTACAATGAGCACGTATTACTTGTGTAATGGAAATGAAATAAAATGTTTTCTTGAAAAAAAAATAAAGGAAGAAATGGAGGGAGGGAGGGTGGAAAGCAGACAATTTTGGGGTTCACTTTCCCTTTTATGTGGTTTTGGGGTCCCTTCTGCTTGGGAGATACCTTTGCTTCTGGAGAGCTGTGGGGGCTTGATGAGGTCCAGGAGGAAGACTCAGTCACTCTACCATTAAAGAAAAGAGGTCCATCCCTGGCTGATGTGGCTCAGTTGGTGGGAGTGTCATCCTATAACTGAAAGGTTGTTGCAGGTTCGATTTCTGGTCAGGGCACGTGCCTGGGTTGTGGGTTCAGTCTCTGGTCTGAGCTTGTGCAGGAGGCAACCAGTCGATGCTTCTCTCTTGCATTGATGTTTCTCTCTCTCCCTTCCTCTCTCTCTAAAAGTAAGGGAAAAAATGTCCTCAGGTGAGGATTTAAAAAAAAAAGGTCGAGGGACTTTGGGATTTTGGGTATTCCCACATTGTTTTAAAAAATTTGTATTTAATGACAGAAATAATACACGACAACCTCCCTGATATTTTACTCTTCTTGTAAATCTGTTTTCTGGTCCATTTTCCATGTCTGTCACTGGGCTGAGGGTTGCTGTGTGTGTGTGTGTGTGTGTGTGTGTGTGTGTGTGTGTTGTACATTGATCTGGGTACCAGGACCCATGCTAGGTGCTGAAGTCTTCCATGAACCCCACTGGGGAGGATTAGAAGTCCAGCTCCCTTGGCCCTCCACCTCTAGCCCATGTGGCTTCCCCTCTTGCTTTCTTCACATGCAGTCGTCGCTGGGGCTGTGGGACTGGATTAGTCACATCTAGCAGAGACGAGGTGTGTGGTGAAGTCAGGTACTCAGTGCAGAGTCAGCTCCCAGTGGGGCACAGTGGGGCCAGGAAGCTTGTGACTCCTAGTGACTGTGGAAGCCCTGCACTTGCTGAGCCCCTGCCCTGGGCTTTGGAATTTGTTATAGACTAAATGTTTGTGTCCCCCAGAATTCATATGTTGACCCCCCACCTCCCTACGTGATGGTATTACGAGATGGGCTTTTGGGAGGTGATTAGGATTAAATGAGGACATGAGGGTGGAGCCTGCAGGAATGAAACTAGTTTCCTTATAAGCCCTGAGAGAGACTGCTTCTGCTCTCTGCTCTCCGCCATGTGAGGGTAGAAGAACACAGTGGTCTCCACGTTGGAAGAGAACTCTCCCCAGAACCCGACTATGACCTGAGACTTCAGCTTCCAGAACTGTGAGAAATAAACTTCTGACATTTATAAGCCATCCAGTCTATGGTACTTCTGTTGTAGTCGCCCAAACGACTGAGGCCTTATCAAATGCTGGTGGTTCCAGCAGGGCCATGGACTTGCATCTAGGCAGCAGTGGGCTGGGGACCCTTCTGGTGGGGGGCAGGAGACTGATCCTGGAAGACATTCTAGGTTATTCCCAGGACCTCATCAAGCCCCAACAGCTCTCCAGAAGCAAAGAGATCTCCCAAGTAGGAGGGGCCCCACATCCACGTGCTCTCTCCCAAGCAACCTTGGAGTTCACGCTGATGGTCCGTCCCTCCAGGCTGCTGGTCTCACAGGTCCTACCTTACCTCTCCCACCCCTCACTTGCTGTCTTTTTCAATTATATATTTTCCTTATTGATAATCTAAATTAAAATTTCTGAAAGATTTAATGTGTTCATTAAATGAAACATTCAACAATTTTCCAAAGATCCTTCTGTACTGTGGGAATAAATATCAACAGCAATGCTTTTGGTCATAGAAAAATAGAGCGAAACAAGGGTTAGAGTGGAATAAACAGAGATTTGAAATTTTAAAAAATTTTAAAAATTAATTAATTAATTTTTGAGAGGGAAAGGGAGGGAGAGAGGGAGAGAAACATCAATGTGTGGTTGCCTCTTGTGCACTCCCTACTGGGGACCTGGCCTGCAATCTAGGCATGTGCCCTGACTGGGAATTGAACCAGTGGCCCTTTGGTTCACAGGCTGGCACTCAGTCCTCTGAGCCACACCAGCTAGGGCTAGGAATCAACACAGAGTTGCCATGTTGGCAAAATGGTCACCAGAGGTGAGGATTAGAACTCAGGACCCAGGTCATGAGATCTTAGTTTTACATGTTACCTCATCTTCATAGTTATCTCTAGAGCTCTACCTGCACAACAGAAAAAATTTTGGGAACATTGTCGATGATGATTTTAACTGGGATAGAGTAATGATTACCTCATGTTGTGGATGTGCGGCTGCTGGAGATCCTGGCAGATCGATGTTTGGTCCCTTCCCCATGCACCCCTGCCCTCCCGCAACCCCCAACAATTTGTCTTCCCTTTTAACTGAACACTTTAAAACATACACGAAGTATGAAAAATAGGTTATTGAACGTGTGTACCCATCACTCACCTTCAACAGTCACTGAGGACCAACCCTGTTTCATCTGTGCTTACCCTACGCCCCCTCTACTTTCATTTTCAAGCAAATCCAAGTCATTATATCATTTTTATCCATAAATATTTCATTTTGTAGCTCTAAAAGTTAGACTCTTAAAAATATAACCCCAATAGCACTTTTATACCTAAAGAAATTAACAGCTCCTTAATGATCATCAATGAGCAGTGCACACATTTTCTCGTGTGTCTTACAATTTTTATGAGTTTGTCTGAACCAGAGTTTAGACGGTTCATACGTTGTAACTGATTGATGTGGCTTTCATGTGTCTACTAGTTTGCAGTTCCCTTCTCCATCTCTACATTTTTTCTCACCATTTGGTTGTTTTTGTTGTTGAAGAAATACATTTTTTGCCCTGTAAATTTCCTACTTTTTGCTGATTTCATAACTGTGGTATTGTTTAACATGTTTTCTGTCCCTTGTGTTTTTAAAAATTGGATTTTGGAAGTTACATTTGAAGTTATGCCCATTTCAGGGATTTTTGTTTGTTTTTTTGTTCTTTGTTTTGTATGACTGTGTCATAGATGGTGGTATATGCCTCCATTGAGAGGTGAAGAATATCTGGTGATTTCTTTTTTTGTGGTTTTATCAACCATTGATGATCATTGCTTAGTGATTCATTCATTCATTAAGGGTTGTAAAAATGATAATATTCTAATGTTATCAACCTTTCTTTGTTGATTAGCTAGAGTAATCCTATAAAGATTTCTTTATTATTAAAAGGGTTTCTCTATTATTAGCATTTAAAAATACTATGGTATGTTCACTATAATTAGTGAACCAATATCAATATATTATTATTAGTTAAAGTTCATCTTTTATTCATATTTCCTCAGTTTTTACTTACTTTTTTTCCTGTTCTGGAATCCCATCTAGAATACTATATTGCCTTCAGTCATCATGTCTCTCTAGGGTCCTTTTGGCTGTGACAGTTCCTCAGACTTTCCTTGTTTTTGAGGAATGCTAGTCAGATGTTTTGTAGGATGTCCCTCAACTGGGATTTATCTGATGTTTTTTCTCATGATTTGACTGGGTTTATGGGCTTTTGAGAGGAAAACCAGAGAGGTCAAGTGCTGTTTTCTTTACATCAAGGTTATGTGCTACATCTGTTTCTTTGCTCATTTTGATTCCTCTGCCTAGCTCAGAGAAACCAAAACTTACCAAACTTGAAACAGATTCCAGACGTAGAAAGGTACATACCTGGAAATCAAACCCAAACTCAGCCTGTCTATCTTGGAGCCTGCATTCTTAACCACCCTGCCATGCTGGTTCTAGGAATTGATTAGTTAACTTAGCAAAGGCCCCCCACGACCCTCTTCTTTCCAGTTCCAGCACAGTCTCTGCTCCCCAGAGCCCCTCCCACCAAGAAGTCATGCATCCCCTTTGATCCTTGCTTTCAGTGGAAGACATCCACTCTTCCTCCCTGTTCCGGGCCAGGCCACTTCTCCTTGCCCACATCCCCCCATCAAACTGCAAAGAGGCCCTGTGATGAATGGGAAGGGAAAGCGGAAGGGGAGGGAGGGGGATGAGGGGGATGAGGAAAAGGAGGAGGAGGAGGCAGAGTGGGATGGAATGGGGGCCACAATGGCAGAGCCACAAACCTTTATTTAATGACAAGGCCCCATGCTCAATTTAACAGACACAAGGGCTCAGAATGGGGTCCCTGTGTGCCATTGGGGCAATCAGCCCACTGCAGTTGCTGGGAAAGCATTAACTGTGGATGACAATGTGTAAACAAACAGTGGGGATGAATGGAGTGTGCAGGTGTGACCGCTGGGGCCAGCCTGGGTTGTCTGTTTTCACAGGAGCTGCAGCTCGGCTCCTTCATTGCTGACCTGCTCCCCAGAACTGGATTAGTGGCAGCAGTTAGGAAACTGTTGAGGGTGTTGGAGTTTGGCACAGAGCAAGTGGCTGAGAGCAGAGAGAGAGTGGGGGAGGGGCTGAGGCCTGGGAGACTAACAGTGGTGTGTGTGTGCACGTGCGTGTGCGCACAGGCACTGCCTGAGTCTGGTCTAGTCCTCTGGCCAAGGCACCGGCTTTCTGGAAAGCAAGGCTGGAATTTGAATAACAACAGCTAAGGGTGTCAGGATCTGTGTAGCCCAGGGACCAACCCTGCATCTGCTGCCCATCTAGTCAAAGAAAGCCAGCTGTAGGGAAGCTGGAGACAGTACCCAAGGTCTTGACCTGTGTTGCGCGTGGGTCACCGGCCAGCAGTGACCACGGAACGCTGTGGATGGCTCGACGATAAACACGCGAGAAAAAACACCACATGCACAGAGACAAACTAGTTTCTGTGGGGAAGTAGGGACGGAATGGCCACCCCCCCAGTGGGGAGTGCGCCGATTTACAGTCCATACCTGCTTTTATTGGGCTCATTTTGCATAATAATTCAGGTAAAGTACAGTACTCATTAGGGGAAGTAAGGAACTACAGAAAACAAAGAACTCTGCTGGTCTATTGAGTTGGGGGTCAAAGAGCTGTAAGACTGAGGAACAAAATAACTTCCTCCTAAGACTCTTCTCATTCAACTGAGAGCATTCTAAACAAAGAAGGTTTCACAGTAATTTACATGTTCTTTCTTAGGCCTGATCACCCCGGAAATCCGCACTTCTCAGTACCGAGCTGCACCACCCTGTCATTGTTTCAGGCTTAGGTGGAGCAAGGGAACTAGGTAACCAAGAGATAAGGAGATTTTCTCCCAGACGATGAGAACTCAGACTTTGTCAAAGCCGAGGAGCGAGGGTCCATCACCCCCTTTTGCTGCAGCCCCCCAAGTCCTTCTTTTGGGGGGCCTCCCAAAGTGATTGTGCCTGGCTTAGGTCGTTCCCCCCATGGGGAATCTTACCCGTCTTTGGCTAACCGACCAAGCTTTTTGGGGTTCAGCAGCAGAAGCAGCATTCCTGCCAGGGAGATAAGCTTTTATCTCCTTGCCGGCTTACGGTTCCAAGGGCGTTCCCTTAGCCTTAGCTAGGCGGGGGTTTCAGCCTCTGATACCAGTCAGGGCGGTTCCCAACAGACCTGGAGTGCAGAGCTGCAGGGTGTTCTTTGGGAAGGCCAGGCAGTGGGCCAGGTAGTGCTGAAGCTTTGAGTGGCTGGGCCCTCCTGAACCAGCCCGGAGACACCCAGCTGGATCTGGGAGGGACAGAGGTGCTGGTTGTGCTGGACTAGAGAGTTGCTGAGAGACAAGTCCCGAAAAGACTTTCATCCAAAAGCCTCAAGGCTTCTCCCCAAGGCTGTTTCCACCCGGCAAATGTAAAAAGCGAGGCCCAGTGGGTTCTCTGCCTAAACCCAGCGGCTCTTGGCACATACTATGCAATAATAATGATAATGCGACTTATCACTACTGTTTCTCATTGCACTCTTACTATGCGCCAGGCACTCTGCTAAATGCTGTACTTACAAGAACCTCAGGTCGACTTCATGTGCAGCTTCCTATGTTTCTCTCATCTTCTCAGTTCTGTTGCGACTCTCTGGGACACAGGCAATTTCCCCCATTCATCTCGTCTCTCCCATGATTCCTAGAACTGAGCTGGGCCCTCAGGAATCCCAGTTCAGCCTTTGTCTTGTTGGGGGGTAGTGGTTCATGGACTGTTTTAGGTAGTTGGACAGTAGGTCACTGGGACAGTGACATCAGATTGTCAGACTGTGGAGGGATGAGTGGGAGGTAGAAGGGTTTGAAGAAGTTGTAATAAACCACGTGAGGGGTAGGGATAGATGACAACAGGTAAGCTGACAGGCGTGGAGGAGGTGAACTCCCCACACTTCAGGACTGGCTGGCTTTAGGGTGTGAAGGCCCAGGACTCTGATTTGAATGCCTGGCTCGATGGTGGCAGCAGCATCTGTGTTCCTGGCAGGGAACACAGATGGAGGGGCAGGTTCATAGTGAGATACGGTGAGTTGGATTTGAAATAACTTTCTTTCTGATGACTACTGTGGACTCAGGCTGGTAAGAGTGAGGAACAGAGAGCCAGAAAACACCCACAGGAATCTCCTGAAAGAGGGTCAGCAAGCTAGGTTCCCACATGTACTCTTAGCCAAGGGCCTAGGTCAGGCGGAGTCCCCAGCAGGGAGTGCTCCTGCCTGGGAAAGCCAGGCTCATTCTCAACACCTGCTGGGTGCTAGGCCCAGAGCTGGGAGCAGGCAGGGTGGATTGGTTGTGGAAACTGGTGAGAGGCTTACAAAAGGAAAAAGAAATCAAGTTAGCTATAAAATATGTCATGCATCAGCCCAGAAAAAACAACACACAGATGCAAACTGAGCATAGGACCACACAAATCTGTGTTTTCCACAGGTAGCCTGTTCAGCCCCTCCCCCCAGACTGTTTTTATTTCTTTAAGAAAGAGAGGGGGAGGGGGAGGGAGAGAGAGGGAGATGAAGGGAAGGAGAGATAGAGAGATTATTTTTTTCCTTTGCAAGGTCCAGGACCTCAAGGGTTAAAAACTGAAGTGACTTTCTGATGAAAGGAAGGTCAGTGGTAACCCAAGCTTGAAAAACTGGGGTTAAGAAGCTGGATATTGAATACTATCTGTATTTTGGGGTCACTTTCCTATTTCAGTTTTTAAAGAATGGTTCTGGAGCCAGAGCCTGGGATCAGATCCCATCTCTATTACTTGCCCATTGTGTGACTTTGGGCAAATTTACTGAAGCTCCCTGCCTCAGTGTTCCCACCTATAAAATGGGGATAATAATGCCTACTACATAGCACTGTTGTGAGGGTCATGACATTCATGCATGTACTGCTTAGGGGAGTGTCTGGCTCATTGGATGCAATATTGAATATTAGGACAACTGGGGCTTGCCCCACCTTTCCTGCTTCAGCTCAAGAAGGGGAGCCCTCTGGCTTTTCTGCTCCTTGCACAAGCGGTCACATCATTTTCTTGGGCCCTCAAGATGAGCCCTGCAGGCAGGTCAGGACTGTCTGGCAATTCATAGTTCCCACTTTTTCCATCTGAGATGCTTTAGCTCTGTGGGTCAGACTTGAACAGTGCTTCCTCCATGCTGGGATCTCTTGAATCAAATTTAAAAAAATAATTGAGGGATGAATATGGAGTAGTTAATTATTTTGACAAGTAGGGATATTAAAGAAAGGCTAGTCATCATTATTTCATGTAGCACCAAAAATGTTAAAGGGGGCATTGGACACCAATGAGTTTTAACCACCAGACATCTATTCATCTGCTTTAGGTAGTAGCCCCCAATTTTTTGGTGTCTCCATCCCTCCTCGACAGTCAGCCCCTGATTCGGAGTTGAAGCATGGGCCAGGGATAAACCAATTAGGGCTTCTATTTCCTCCAGCCCCAGTGATTGAGCCTGTGGGTCAACCCGATGCAGTGAGGCACAAAGAGCCATGTGGGACTCTGCGAAAGAAGCAGCTGAGAAGAGCTCTTGCTCCTTCTTAGCTTCTTGCTGAGCTGTAACCTGAGGGGAGACAGTGGTGGTCATGGGGCCGCCATATTGCCATCACGTGAGCCTCAAGCCTCACAGAAGTGGTCAGAGTAAAAAGACGAGGACCTTGGCAGAGCTCTGAGTCTAGGCACACCTAAAGCCTCTGGCTTTTAATTAATGTGAACTTTTTATTTTAGAATAGTTTTAGGGTTACAGGACAATTGTAAAAATAGTACGGAGAGTTCCCATAGACTGCATACCCAGTTAACATCTTCCATTAGTATGGCACACTTATGTCAATTAACGAGCTGATATGGGCACATTACTATTAACTAAAGTCCACAACTCATTCAGGTTTTCTTAGGTTCTCCCTAACCTCATCCTGGAGCCCATCCAGGGTACCTCATCACATGTGGGCTTCTCTTGGCTGTGACAGTCTATCAGATTTTCCTTGTTTTTGGTGACTGACACACTTGAGGAGTACAGGTAAGGTATTTTGCAAACTCCCCTCAACTGGGATTCATCTAATGTTTTTCTCATGATTAGACTGGGGTCATATGTGTTTGGAGGAAGACCACAGAAGCAAACTGCCATTCTCCTCACATCATATCAAGGGTACATGCTGTCAACATTACTGATCACTATTGACGTTGACCTTGATGACCTGGCTGAAGTCGAGTTTGTCATGTTTCTCCCATGGGAAGTTATTGCTCATCCCCCTTTCCAAACTGTAATTTTTAGAAGGAAGTCGGTCTGTGCAGCCTGTGCTTAAGGAGTGGGGATTTATGTCTCTTACCCCGGGAGTATCTACATAAATTATTCAGAATTTTTTTGCATGGGAGATTTGTCTCCTCTCCTCCTTTTATTTACTCAATCATTTATTTATATCAGTATGAACTTCGATGTGTTTATTTTACACTTTGAGATATAATCCAATACTACTTATTTGTTTTGTTGCTCACATCGTCCTGGCTTTGAGCACTGGGAGATTTCCGTTGACTCCTCTCCTTGTGGTCACCTGGGCTTCTCAGTGACCCGAGCTATCGATTAATTTCTTTTTAGTCTCAGTCAGTTTAGGTCCCGGTGTCTGTCACTTATAATCAAAAGATCTTTAATAAATCTTAAGAGAGAGCCTTTAGGTTGCATTACTTATTATAATTTTCATAATAGTTTTGTGTTAATGGAACTGAATGGCCATTTTACACTGGAAAGCACAGATTGTCTCTTGAGCTGCGGCCACCACTTTACTAAGCATGGTAATCATAGCAGGAGACTCAGGCCAGGAGACTGAGGCTGTGTGTGGCTCAACTTCTAGTCTTGCAATCTCAGACAAATCGTGTTACCTCTGAGTTAGAAAGGGGCACAGAGAGGAGAGGGGATTAAGTGACATCACATCATTGTGATGTGCTTTGGAGACCAAGTCTCGTGCATCTCATCTGCTGAACTGGCTGGCTTGCTGGGGAGTGTGAACGAAGCCCCTGAACTAGGGTTGCAAAACAATACAAGACAACTAGTTAACTTTGAATTCAAATATGTACAGATCTGAAGATCAGAGTTAACTGGGTGTCCTGTGTTCTCATTTGCTCAATCTGGCAATCCTAACCCAAGTGTCCTGCCACGTTAGGTGCTTCAGGACACATTCTCCAGGGAAGGTGACTCTGTAACTTCACCAATAAAAGAACCCGAGTTATGAAGTGTCCTGGGAAGAGCTGGACTTTGTGGTCAGATTCTCATGAATTCAAATCTCTGCTCCACCACTTCGGGAAATCGCTTAACCATTCTGAGCTCACTTCCCATACTTCATTGTGCAGTGGGTGCCATTATAAGACTTTACTTGGTTTCAGTATGGATTCAATGAGCTACAGGTCTGACATCTAGTGGGCACTCAGTCAGTGGTGGCCGCCACTGATGTTACTCTTAACTGGACAAATGAGCAGGGAGTCCTGAGAAGGCAAGAGAGGAGATTCAAGGTCATGGCAAGGAAGCCTCCTCACTCCCAATCTGTCCCCTTCTCTGGGCCAATGGGATTGCCAAGTCCCCAAGCAGAGGCTGGGGGTGTGGCTGGGGTGTGGGTGCTCTGTAGGGATCTTGCAGGGGACTGGGCTCTTTGCTGGAGCTCAGCATTTCATCGGGGTTCAGCTTTGAGCTGGGCCTGGGGTTGAAGGCAGGAGGAGCGCGTGCTGATAACGTCTTGGAAGGGGCTAGTTCTGGGAGACGAATGTCTAGTTTCTGGGGGAGCCAGACCTCACTGTTCACGAGCTAGCTGGTCAGGTACACAATAGTAACAGCTAAGTTTACCGAGCCCTTTAGTATATACCAGCCACTGTTCTATACACTTCCTACGTATTACTTTTTTAATCCTCACAACTCTCCATTTTATTCGTGGAGAAACTAAGGCACAGAAGGATTAGAAAACTTGCCCAAGGTCACACAGTAAATGGGGCAGCCAGGCGTCTGTGTTCTACTAACACGCTCTGCTCTGCGGGCCGAGTTTGAGAGCTCTGGGAAGGACCACTTCTCACGTCCTCTTTCCAGTGCCCACCGGCCGGGTGGGACCTGAAGTTCATTTGGGAATTCGGCCTCCATGAACCAGGAGGGTCTTCTAGGTGCCAGGCATCAGTTAGGCCAGTGGAGTATCTTATTTCATTTAGTTCTCACAGCAGCCCTCCGAGGTCTGTGTGATTGTGTTTTCATTATGTAACTGAGGACTCTGAAGTTTATACAACTTGCCCAAGGCCATAATTTACAGGGGCCTGTGATTCACACCAGAATTTTCAACTTGCAGGTGCCTGGAGGTGTCAGGGAGGGGAGGAGGAGGCCAGGGATGACCTTTCCCCTCCGTGCCAGCCCTGGGAAGAGGTGGAAGTGCCTGCCACATGCCTTTGATTTATAACGGGGCAGGGGGTTAGTCCCAGCTGTCAACTTGGGAAGCCACTTGAGGACTGTATTTTAAAAAATTGCCTTGAATGCATAATACTAAGGAAAAACAAAACAACAAATTCCAAGCAAACAGAAAAACAAGTTCAATGTCCAACAATGGGGGAACCAGTTAAATCACTTATGGTACAAGCTGTAATTTTGCAGCTGTTTAAAAATATTTTCAAATACTATTAACATAGGAAAGTGCTCCAGATGATATGAAAACATGATTATGTTTATACAACATGATCCCGATTAAACAATGATAATTTTGTATATGACTTATTCAACATAAAAAAAGGCTAGAAGAAAATACTCTGGAATGTTAATAGCAGTTATCTCCAGGCTGGGAAATTTTATGGCAATATAAAATTTATGAATTATACTATTATGTATTTGCCACATATTTTACAAATCATTTCGTTGACTCACAGACCACTGGAGTTGAAAGGCATAAGCTGGCACCCAACCAGGGCATTTTAAAGGTGGGGAAACTGAGGCTGGCAGGAAGTCGGGCATGAGCCTCCCCACACCCCAGCGCTGGGTCCCCATGGGTGGCCCTGGCCAGAGAGGGGGAAGCCCATGACCACGTGGAGCAGCAGGAGGGGCTCACCCCCCTCGCCCAGGGGCATATCTAGAACACAGATGAGGGGAGCAGGGAGGGGTGCAGGTGGGTGGGGGCTGGGTGGAAGCGAAGATTGGGGACCTTTCAAAAATGGAAACCAGATGAGCTGTTCAAAGGGGAGCACATTCTCCAGGCGGCTCCTTTGTTGGAGCTTGTGAGGCGGCGGTGGCGGCAGCTGCGCCCTCGCCCCCAGCCCAGGCCCGATGGGGCGGACACGGATAACTGCATTAGATGCACTCGGCTCTTTTCAATAAAACGCTCTTGGCGGCGGCACAATAGGGGGAGCAGGGCAGCCACCTCAGGCCGGGCCAGGGCCCCCTTCCCTCCCCCAGGAGCACCGAGAGCACACTCATTTTTCAGGACTCGGCTAATTGACGTTCGGCCACCGTGTGGTTCAAAAGAAGAGGCCGAACTCAAGTCCACTTCTACCGGAAATGAGGCCTCCCCTCCCCCGCCAGGGTCAGTCTCTGAGGGCCCAGCGCGGACCACAGTGCAGCTGGCCACAGGCGGCGAGGGGACACGCGCCCTGCAGAACCCTTTCCTGTGTTGCTTGGACTCAGAATATAAGGTGTCTTGAAGGTGTCTCTGCAAGGCCTTGGGCACCCAGCCTTCTAATTTCTGTGGGAGAAATTAACCCCGGGAAGGAAGCAGGTGGCAGCTGCAAGTGTGCACAACAGTTTCAGGGCTGGAGGACTTCAATAGCGATTACCAAATGGCACATTCTTTTAGTGAGTCTAATAAAGATAGCCCAGAACATTCTTTATAAGTTAACAAAAAAAAAAAAAAGGAAAATTGGGTATTTCTTGCCCCCTAATCAAGTTTTATCTAGGAGTGAGGTATTTACATCCCTGTTTTATGGGTGTGCAAACCAAAGTTTAGTGCGGTTGTTGGCGTGCTAACATCGCACGGCTAGGACAAGGCAGAGCTGGAGTTTGTACCCAGGTCTGTCCGGCTTTCATGCTGGCTCCCTCAGCCTGGGCATTATGTACATTTTGGCCTTGATAACTCTGTTACGGGACTGCCCTCTGCATCACAGGATGGATGACAGCATCCCTGGCCTTCACCCTCTAGAGGCCAATAGCAGCCCACACCCACCACCCCCCAGGTATGGCAACCAAACACTTCTGCAGACATTGCCAGATGTTCCCTGCGGGCAAAGTCATCCCCTGTTGATAACTACTATTTTAAAGCAGCCCTGGCATACTGCATGTGCTGGCAGGCTGGTTTTCGCTGGGCCCGGTAGTTCATCTTTGGGGGGAACCAATTTGACCAGCAATGTGGGACTCTCCTTATAAAGCGGGCTCTGTGGTTTGCAGAGGGTATGTTAGAAGAGCTGGTTGTATCAGCCAAGGCCGAACTGCTTGAACACCAGAGCTCAAAGCTACGGTGAGTTCTGGGGGTATTTCGAATTGGGTGTCTGTCTGTCTGTCTGTCTGTCTGTTTTTAGTGGCTCTGCCCATGTCTGCTCTCCCCATTTCTTTCTGCCAAGGCTATTATTCCACAGAGGGTGAGCCAGCCTCCCTCCTCCATTCACTCTGCCAAAGAACAAGAGTAGCCTTGGCCACTAGAAGAGCTAAAACAGCAGGAAACACAGCCAGTGAAGGCAGCGCGAGGGAAGGTGATGTCACTGGTGCAGAATGGGGCCGTGCCTCCCTGTGAAATGAGAAGACCGTGTGGCAGGCAGCCAGCCCCACCGTTGGTGCCCTGGGTGATGGCAGGGGGCTTGAGCCTGATTTTTCTAAGTCCTCACAACATGTTTGGCTGCTACTTGAATGTGACCCTTCCTCCACCTCCCTGCCCCGCGGTGGCCTGCTGCTGCTTTGGCTTACTGAATGCTCCACTCCCCAGTCCCCAACGCTGCTCAGGTCACTCAAAAGCCAGACCGAGGCTTTAGGGCCACACTGCACTAAGGCCTGGTTTTGTTCAGCTGCCCTTTTCTCACTTAGACTTGATTGATAACTGGCTCCATCATATTTGTTTTTCCACTTCTGACCTTCCTCCTACCCAAATGGCCGTATTGACTTTTTACTGGAAATGCTATTAACAGAAACCCATCTGGCCCATAGGGACGTCAGAGACATCAGGGCCTCAGTGTCCTCAGTATACCCCCAGGCTACATGTAGTTCGTGGGTGGGGGGTGGCTCAGAGACTTGGGCACGAGGCTAATATTTTTAAATTGAGCCCTGTTAAGACAGCATGGAGGACAAGGGCTTGAGAAGTTAAAAGAGAAGAACAGACATCTGGAAAGAAAGGACATGAGAAATTAGGATAGTGTGGAGCAATCAACATTTCAGATAACGAAGGGTTAGGACCTTTGATAATTGGAGTTTCTTTGGTATCTCGCTCTTCCTGTAATACGCCTATACACATTTGGGGCAAGTGTAATGGGTGTGCATAACACGTACACACTCTCAGTTAGCTTTAGCTTGGCATGAGATACCCATCTCTTCTCTTTCCTCTCACAGTCAATGATATGTGTTTGGTGGTCAGAATGTCTTTCTAAAAGGACCATGTTAAAAAGAGAAGACACAAAAACAAGTGTGTGCAAACATGTGTGTGTCTCCTCCATATGTAACTGCTCTCTTTTCTTCGCACGGCCCCTCCCCTGGGTGGCTCATGCTCACCCTCCTTGGGCTGAGATAATTTGCACTCTCCAACTTCATTAGTTGCAACCCCCTCCTGCCCTGGGACAAAAAATAGGGCCAAACTGTTCAAAAGAACACATGGAGACCCCATTAATGCTGGCCCTAATTGTGCCAATTCCAACCCCTCAATAACTCTAATTAAAACCTGTCTTGTGTGGGGCTCGGAGTGGCAACACAGCTGTCATTCCAAACAATTGCATAACAGAGCTATGGGGGGGAAGTCCCCCCCATATGCAATTTTTGGTGGTGGTGGTTACGGAAGGGGTCAATGGAGAGGATTAAGACAGCGGTGCAGTCAGAGTGGGGAACCTTGGAAAAGTCTTCTGTGTCAGGTCACGGTTTGAAATCCGAAGACCTTTAGCTTTTTCCCCCTGGGTCCCCCTCCTGCTCCTCCCCCGCAGGCAGGAACACCTGCACGCTGACTGGAAGGGGCCGTGACCAGCAGACACATGGGGACCACAAGTTGACTGAAACATCTGAAAGAAAAGGAAAGAAAAAAAAATCCAACCAAGAAAACTGCACACAAACACCGAGAAAGAGTTTTTTTCTCTGTGGCCACCCTTGTCTTTCAGAATCTAGCTGCACTTTGCTGGACACCATAAATAACTCTGCAATTACATTAATTGGTTGCATATTTGTTGACACTGGAGGAGAAGCCCTTGAGGTTGGGGGAGGTGGATTTCAGCTGCAATTTAACACTTTCCCCCTCTGCCGTCCCTCCGCGTCTTATTTCCAACCACCTTGTTTAGTGTTACTGGATGGAGGAAGCGGTGGGCTGACAGACCCGTTTCTGAATAAGCTTTGATGCCCCCAGTCAGACCCACATCTCATTTGTTGGCTGTTCTTGAATCCTTTGGTTGACCCACTGGGTTTAGAAGTTACATTCCTCTGTGGGAGAACTTCTATGACGGATGGGTTCCTGGCAACCCTCAACGGAATTTACTTCCCTTTGGAGGCAGGTGGTGTGGTGGGTTTATTGTCAGGTATATTGTTTGGATCAAATGAGAACTGGCCTGACCTTCATCTGAATCCCCAAACCTATCTTGGATTCTTCTAACAGCTTGGCCCACCCTACAGAATCTCTCAAATTGCATTCCTTGGGAAGTCACAAGATCCTAGTGACCTTGTTCACTCTACCTCTGTTGGTGGGCGAGAACTGGAGAGTTCAGCTTGAAAACCTGCTCTCTGGACTTCCTAGGGCAGAGTAGAAAGTGAGTGGGGTGGGTGATGGAGACTGAACCCTGGGTGTCATTTCCAAGTCAGCTGAGGACCTGAGATACAGGACTCATTTCCCCTGTGCCAGAGCTAGGATGAGAGGGATTCGTAAGGGCGGTGAGTGGGTGAGAGTGTGTGTCACACTGAGGACGTGTGTCTTGGGAGTGGTGGGAGCCATCCTTCAGAGGAGGGGCTGTGCCTGTCACGCTCATTGCTGTATCCTCACAGTACCCAGCATGAGCCCAAGAGGCTCTCAGCTAATGTCGGATGGATGAAGACCTGAGGTTCTGGTTTCCAGGTGCTCTGAGCTTGTGAGAAGGAAGAAATTAGATCCGTCTGAAGTCATGTGGTTCACTTCACATGGCATGGTGGAAAGGCCATAGGCTTTGGAGCCAGCAGACCATAACTTTACTACACTTACTTTTCAAAGCCCTTGTGAAGGTAAAGGCCCATGTAAGTAAATACAATAGAAGTTACCTGCTTTTCCTCTGTCCGTGACACCACTGAGGAGAAGAACTTTCTGAATCTATCCCTCTGATTTCCTCACAGTGAAATAGGAATGATGTGGTTCTGCCAATTAACAAAAGGGAAGGCCGGCTTGAGAACCCAAAAGGCGGGGCCAACCTGGTCCTCTGGCATGCTCTCACTATTGGTTCTTTCTATTTGTCATTCCCTCTGCCTGGAACGTGCTTCTTCCAGATCTCTGCAGGGCTCAACCCCTCATTCTTTCAGGTCTCTGCTCAAATGTCACCCATGCAGGGTGGTCTTTTTTAAGCACCCTATCCAAAATAGCAGCCAATCACTTTCTATCTTCCTTATGGTGCATGCTTATCACCCCCGACCCATTACATTTTAGTTGATTTGTTTATCTGTCTTCTCTTATTATACTTGGAGATTTCTGAGATTTCTGAGGAACTTGTTTTGCTCAGTGTATTATCCATAGCACTTAGAAAAATGCCGGACACTTAGAAGATGCTCAACTGATAATTATTGAAGAAGTGAGTGGGTGAGGGGTGGTGACACTCTCTGATCACCTAACAGGAAGAGAACGCCTGACCTTAAACATTTGTTGGGTCAAGTTACTTCATGGTAGCTGTGTTGTAAGAGGGCAGCCTTTCTCTGATTGGTTTGTACCCTGAGTTTCTAGAGTGGTGGTTAAGGTTGTGGCCTTTGGAGCCAATTAGATCTGGATTCAAATCTTGGCTCCACCCCTCAATAGAAATGTGAACTTGGAATAATTACCCAGCCAGCACCTCTAAGCCTTAGTTTCCTCATCTGAAGATAATCTCAGTTGCTGCCTTGAAGGACTGTGGGGTGAATTGAGATATGTTTGAAAAATATTTATGACAATTCTTGGCAGGAAGGTATGTGTATAACAAATGGTGTACCATTGTCATGGTGGTCATCTTCATCTTCATTATCTTGGTGCTGATAGAACCCTATAACTGAGAGTCTAAGGACTGGCACAGATCTAAGGACTGGCTACACCATGGGGGTAAAGTGAGGAAAGGGAGCACAGACTTTTATTTTGAAATACTCTTTTCCAACTAATTGCACTTAAGGAGGAAGGGTGAGCCAAGCCCTATTTTGCTGCTTCTATTCCTCTGCTCTCTTATTTTTAAAACTTGTACTTGATTGCCAAACACATAGTCACGTAGATGCAGAAGGACCACAAATTCCTTACTGAGTTTATTCCCTTGAGCTCGGACAGCTGGTGCAGAAGGGCCCCAAGTGCTATTCGGGTCATAATCACCTTGACAAGGAATCTGATTCCTCTCCAAACCAGAGCATATCTCTGTCCAAGGCCAGAGTAAAGGCCACTCCTTCAAAGAGGACAAACAGATGAGTCAGGAGCAGACGAATCTGCATCTTATTTTTCACTTTCCCTAGGGGGTTGTGAGTGGGCATGCCCGTATACTCTTATCGGTCCCCAGGAGCTGGTGTCAGGTGTGGGCTGCGTGGGCTGCGTAGACTGCCTGCTCCAGGGGCTCTCAACCTGTCAGTCCATGTTTGGACCTGTGGCTTTCCTGGGGCAGGTTGGCATTTCCACTCAAGTTATTCACCTAACCATTCACCCCATGATCTACTATATTGTATGACTACAGAGATATGTATGTGTATGTATACATATGGAAACACACGATACATATACAAACCCTAGTCATTTTCTGCTCTTGGAGTATTGGAAACAGTGTGGGTTTTGTAATTATCTAGACCTCAAGTTCACATTCTACTTTTGCCACGTAGTAGCTTCGTGACCCAGGTCAAGTTACTTATTCTCCCTAGAAGCATAACTGGGTAAAAGGTCCTAGGTGGAAAGTGTAGTCTAGTTCCACCTGTGTGAACACTTATGCACATCAAAAGTAGCTCTCCTTCTTTCTCCCAGCAGGAGAAGTGGGCTTAGCCAAGCAAGAACTGGCTTCCTGGGTAAGGCAAGGGGAGAGGGGAAGGGCTCACCTGCTCTGGAGAAGGGAAGGACTCTTCGGTGTAGACAGTGATTGTACAGGGGAAAGAGTAGTGGAGAACGACTCCTGGAGCCAGATCCCCACACAGTCTGGCCCAGCTCTGTCCAAGGGCGGTAGGTGCTACTCCCCGCAGACAGTTCAGCTCTTTGCGGTGTGTAGACCTCAGTGTTAGCTATTACCTTGGCTCATCTCACATGTGGGGAGTGCTGACAGCTGCAGGCAGGCTGAGGAGCTGAGAGAGATTTCACCTCTGAGACAGTGAAGAGTCAAAGAGCTTTTCTGACAAGGGGATGGTGGTGGTCACCAAAGGGCGGCCCAAGGATAGCTCTCTGGGTGGTGGGAAAAGAATAGTAGAACTTCTGTTACTATTTGTAGTCTGTCTAAAAACAAGAAATAAAAGTGCTTATTAATGTTCAATCACAGAGCGGCTCTTATCCCCTCACTCAGTTCATACGTCGCCCGGCATGCACCATGCTGGCTGTGTGAGCGGGGTCCCTGAGTCAGGAGGAAAGCCTTCATCCTTCCCTGTGACTGCCTGTTAAGAACAATTACAAACTGTATTGCTTGGTGGCAACAAACACCTCCCCTCACAAGCCTAAAAAGATTCCTGCCAAAAACTGAGTTTTAAAGATAGTAATACTATAATATTGTATAATATAATATTGTGTTGCAAGAAAAAACAATGACAATGGATGAGCTGACACTTCCTAATTTCTCTTAGGAGTTCTCTTTTTCAGCCACATTATGGGGTAAAAACCATGATCTGGCAAGAAATCAGTGACAAGAAACAGATGGAAATTATCTTGCTACTTGAAATATGGATTTATAGGAACACTCAATGGAGAATCTTGTCCTAAGTAAATATGTTGCCTTGAAATTAGCCAGTGATAAATTAAAGCCATCATGGTTAGTAAAACAAAAATGTAATTTATTTCATGTTTCCATTATCCCTTAAACTTTTTGATATGTCATGTATATTATCTATTGGTACAAATAGTATATTATATATGTGTACATTTATGTATATAATATAATATATATATAATATATAATATATATATTATATATATATATATCATGGGAGTGAATGCTCAAACTGCTTTATTGATAGGGGCATATGACAAAGACATTCTGGAGTTCACCTGCCTGGGCTGCTGCTCTGGTTGTACAGATGAAGTGACTGGGGCAGAAGAATAAAGCCACGTGCTCAAGGGCTCGCTGTGAGTGACTCGTGGGGCGCCATGTAGACACTGGGACTCAGCTATGCAGGATTTTGTTCTTGTCGTTAGGAATATAGCGCCTCCCAGCCACTTACAATACATCGCTGAAACAGCTTAGGGAAATTTTGTTTGTCTTCTCCCTCTGCAGTTTAGCCCTATCGGTAAAAATGCGAGGAGGTCGTGCCAGGGTCCAGGTTGTGTCCAGGACATGTTAGTAGTCACCACAAGAACGAGGGCCTTACCCGTAGTGATACTTACACCCTCATCACCAGTATACCCATTATATTTAATTCCTACCTGTCAAAGACTTTGAGTGCCATTATCCTATAACTCTCTTATTAGGTAGTGTATATTCTATAACCTAAGGAGATCAAATTTCTTTAGATACATGTAATTCACCAGGTGTTTAAAAATAGTCCATTCATCAAGGTTTTAAGCAATCAAACTTCTCTTCTATCAGTTGGAGAAGAAAGAAAATTTTACTGGAGTTTGAAAAGTGCTGGGCACGGAGAGGAAGAGGGTACAGGCAGAGCTGGAAGGAGGGTGAGGCAGGGAGCTGCGGATGGGACAGAGAGAAGGGGGCAAGGCAGTGAGTCTCAGAAGAGAGAGAAGCGCGGAGAAGGAGCAAGGGGCGGGGCGTGGTAGATGTTGGGGGGGTGGACCCCGGGGAGGAAGGGCCGTGGGCTCACTACACTCCCTGCTTCGATTAATCCAATTAAAGTGTTGAAAATCAGATCACATGGGAAGCTTTTAACATGAATTTTTCATTATGGCTTTGGGGTGGGAGTGCAGGGTGGGGAGGAGGGGAGGGAGGGAGAGACGAGCCGCGGGGAAAGAAGCCCCTCTAAGTTCTCTGCAGGACGCACTGGGCCTAGGCCTGTTTCTCTTCTGGGGCGCGCCAGAAACTCTGGCCTCCTTCCCCAGGTACCTTCCACCCCATTTTTATAGCCTTTAGCCCCAGACAACCCCATTCTGTTAGCAGGGCACTTGGCAGGTAGGTGGGCAGGAGGGGCCCATTAAAGCCTCCCGGCTGCGGCCTCAGAAAGGACACCCCTGGCATGTCCCTCTGGATCCCCTCAGCATTGCTGGGAGCAAGGAGTAAGATCCCAATGCCTGGAACTGTACACTTAACCCCCACTTGCTTCAGAACTTGGTGTGGAAAAAGTATCCAGGGACCCCAGGCACTTTGAAAGGTCCGCCTACCCCGACCCCGAGAGAACAGGTCCCAGGGAAGAGAAGAGGTATGCTCAGGCTGAGGGCGGCTCTCGTGCCTAGCTCCCCTCTTTCTTTTTTTTTTAATTTCTTTAAAATTTTATTTTAATTGTTGTTCAAGTACAGTTTTCTGTCCTTTACTCCCATCCCAGCCCACCCACCCATCCCCTTTTTCATCACACACCCTCCACACTTCATTCATTCCACTAACAAATACAGGGCTCTCACTCGATTGACGGCTGGCATCGCGCTGGCTCCCAGGTCTCCCGCACTGAGCTTCTGACGTTCTGTTCGGTGAGACTGACGATAGACGAAGTGAGCAAACAAACACGTTCCTTCAGATGGTCCTAAGAGGGACCCACAGCAGCCAGCCACACCTCTATTTGGTGTTCAGTCTCGGTTCGTAGTCCCCCCGACCGACCGGAGAGCAAGGCAGACAGCCGCAGTGAGGCACAGGGGCCCCAGCTTGCCCTGTGAACTGATGGAGGGAGCTGAGATGAAAACCCAAACCCTCTGCCCTGGGGGTTTACCCTCACATTAAGTTTGTTGTGTGGCAAACAAATTTGGCTGATTTAAAAAAAAAGTTGATGGAAAAGCAAGTTTGGCCACATTCAGTCCAGTGTTCTCATTGGTCCCACGGACATGCTTTTGACCGTCCCTGGTCTGATCGCAGGATGGACAAGGCTTGGCTGTGGGGAACGGGGTCCAGGTCAGCAGGGAAGGTTCTGTCCTCGAACTGCCCAGTCCGTCTGTGCTCAGCTCCCCGTCTGCATGGGAGGGGGGTGGGAGACCCTCCCCGGAGCCTGGGGTTTAATCTCCACCAGGCCTCTGCACCGCTGGGCCTGCCGTGTGTGGTCTTTCACAACGATGTGCCTCAGCAGCTGGAAAGAGTGAGGAGGGAAGGGGGGACCTGGAGCATAAACCCTGGCACTTCTCAAAACAAAACAAATGACTCCAGCTTGAGAATTGTGTTTGGTTTTACACAGACAAAGCGCACCCCCCCAACCTTCTTTAGGTCCCTGCTTTCAGAGAAATCCACTGTCCTCTACGCAAATAGCCTGGGCAGAAGGTGTTGGGACTCTTCTGAAGCTGGGGTCTGTGGGGAGGAGACCCAAGTGGTGACTCGGCCTCCATCGACCGGACCCCTCTGTCTGCATTGAGCCTCGGTGTGGCTTACTCCCCTTTCCTGACCGCAGAAGCCAAGAGAACCACAGCCTCTGGGAACTGGGGCTTGCATGGCCTTCAACTTTGATGAGTGTCTTCAAAGGTGGGGCTGCACATTTAAGTTCAAAAAATCAATTTTTATGCTAAGATGGTTTAAGGGAGCTTGCTAGTTCTAGGACCTCCACTGTGAAAGGATGTATTTGTAAAGCAAAGAACCCCATCCCATCCTTGGCTCCCCCACCACTGCCCTGTCCAGGCTTTCAGATACTGGGATATTCTAGGGTCTGCAAGCATCTTAACTGACTTGGTACAAAGCACTGGAGGGCGAGCCCTGCCTCTGGCCTAGAATGGCTCGACTTAACAAATAAAACACAGGACGCCCAGCTGAATCTGAATGTCAGATAAACAACAAATAAATTCTTAGTATAAGTATGTCTCCTCCAATAAAACAGGTTATGCCCTATTTGGGACATACTTATTACAAAAAAATTACTTGTTTATTTGACTTTCAAGTTGAACAGGGTGTCCTGTCTTTTCTGGCAGCCCTGCCGTGACCCCCTTTCACGCGGGGCAGATCTGTGCTCTCTGGGTCTTTCTACGGCGTCCTCTCTTCATCCTGGGGTGTTTTGGGGATTTAGGTCTCTCCACGGCCCTGTTGTCTTTTTACCCTTCTGTCTCATTTAGTCCCCTCATGTCTCAGTCTGGGGTCCTCTGCTCATCTGCCCTTCTGTGTTCAGTCTGACTGGTAGGCCCTGGGTCGGTCAAGATTCAGCCATTGGTTCTGAGCAGTAAAGCGAGTGATGGTGACATCTGTAGTTTAGCAACTCCCTACTGTGTGCTAAGCACTGTCAGCTGCTTTCCTGATGCTAATCCATTAGTAAGCCAAACTAGAGGAAGACACTTTTTTATTGTGGTAAAATATATATAAAATAAAATTTACCTTAAAAAAATTGAGGTGTAATCAACTGCCAACATTATGTTAGGTTCAAGTGCACAATGAAACGATTTGGTATTTGTGTATCTTGTGAAGCAGTCACCGTGGCAGGTTAACATCCGTCGTCGTTGCAGAGCAGCAGAGTTTCCTCTTTATCTGTGGTGAGAACTTTCCAGATCTATTCTCTTAGACACTTGCAAACAGACAGCACAGTATCATCCACCCTGGTCTTCATGCTGTACGTTACATCCCCAGGACTTAGTGAATTTGTGACGGGAAGTTTGTAGCTTTTGACCCTCTTCTCCCTTGTCACCCACCGCCTCCTGCCCCTGGCAGCCGCCAGTCTGTTCTCTGTGTCTAAGAGCTTGTTCTCGATTTTAGATTCCCCATATCAGTGTGATCATACGATATTGTCTTTCTCCCTAAGACTCACCTCACTCAGCATAATGCCCTCTGGGTCCATTCATGTCGTGACAACCAGCAAGACTTTCATTTTTTATGGCTGACTGATATTCCATTGTATATAAATTTACTGTTTTCATCATTTTTATATGTACTGTGCCATTAAGTATACTCACATTATTGTACAACCATCACTGTCACTTATCTCTAAAACTTTTTTATCTTCTCAAACTGAAGCTGTTAAACAATAACCTCTCACTACCCCCGCCCTCCAGCCCTTGGCAACCACCATTTTATTTTCTGTGTCTATGAATTTGACCACTCTAGGTGCCTCCGTAAGCGGAATTATACAATATTTGCCCTTTAGTGCACCTTATTTTACTTAGCATAATGTCTTCTAGGTTCATCTGTATTGTAGCATGGACCAGTACCTCATTCCTTGCTGTGGCCCAATAATATTCCACTGTGTGGCTCTACCATGTTCGTTTATCCATTCATCTGCTGATGGACTTCTGCTTTGCTTCCAACTTTTGACTCCTGTGAATAAGGCTGCTCTGAATGTGGGTGAACAGAGACTTGTTCAAGTCCCTGTTCTTAGTTCTTTGGGGTCTATGCACAGACATGGAGTTGCTGGGTCACGTGGTATTTCCATGTTTAACCTTTTAAGGAGCTACTGTACTCTTTTCCGCAGCAGTTGCATCATTTGACATTTCTACCAACAAAGAGTTCTGATCTCTCCATATTCCTGCCAACACTTATTATTTTCTGGCCTTTGCCGTTTAAAATAATGGCTGTCCTAATGGTATGAACAAGGAGGGCACTTTTAGTGACTATTTCACAAGTGAGAAAACCGAGGCTCAGGGAGGTGGAATGACCAGTTCATGGTCAACCAGCGTCACAGAGGTAGAATTTGAATCAAGGTCTAACTCTCAAATCGAAATTCTCAACCATTACATTTCCTACCTTTAACACATGTACCTAAATGCAAATATTTCTGTCTTTGCACAGATGTCTAATTGTGTGAGACATCTAGTAAAGGCACAAATGTAGGAATGAAATATATCTAAGGGGTTTTACAGGTTTTTATTGAGAATATACTTCTCACATGGGAAAACAGCAATAACAAATAATTTCTCCTTAATGGCATTTCATTCTAGTTAATTTTATTTTATTTATTTTTAAAAATTATTTATTTATTTATTTTTAGAGAGGGAAGGGAGGGAGAAACAGAGAGAGAGAGAAACATCAATGTGTGGTTGCTGGGGGCTGTGGCCTGCAACCCAGGCATGTGCCCTGAGTGGGAATTGAACCTGTGATGCTTTAGGTTCGCAGCCCGCACTCAATCCACTGAGCTACGCCAGCCAGGGCTCAGTCTAGTTAATTTTAAAGTAATTTATTCAATTTGGCCACTCCGTAGTCCTTTACCTCAATGTCATCTGGCCATTTAAATGGCCTACCAAAAAGTGTGATGAGCATGGATTTTGACCTCACAGGGCAAGGTAGAGAAGCCAGAAAACAGAAGATGGGGGCTCCAGCTGAAGGTGCTTATGGTTTAACTGGCCAGAGATGTGCATAGGCCCGGAGCGCAGGGAGCAGTGGCTGAGGCTGGTTGCAGGGACCCTGTGGCCTGCCGGTCAGGGAGTGTCCTGGCCAAGGGCAAGCTGCTCCTTGGCTAGGTGCAGAGCCGGGTGTGAGCCCATGCAGTGTACCCCAGAGAAGGAGGCTGCAGTTGGGGTTACCCCCTCTCAGACTCTAGATGCTTCCCAAGTGCTGCTTTATCCAGGGGCCATAGCCCTCTGATTACACCGGTAACTTTGAACTGAGGTCCCATGGAGACTGCCTGGCTCCTGCTTCTGGTGCCAGCCCAGCCTGCAGATTGTAGGAAAAGTTCCATCTCGTTGTCCAGTTCTTCCAGTACAGGCTAGTAGTGAAGAACATGGACTTTGGGGTCAAAAGAGTTCTTGCTTGAAAACCATGCTGCCCCTGAGGCCTGTGTAACCACAGAGAAATGTCTTAGCCCCTCTGAGTCTCAGTTTTCTTGCTCAAATACAGGAATAACAGGGATGATAGGGTTGTCATGAGGATGAAATGTTTGTAGAGTGCTCAGTGTATTGTAAATGTTCAGTAAATAGTAGCTATTAAAGTGCACCTATATGTACAGCTTGTGGGAAAAACCCACTAGATTTATATTTACTTCTCTTTGTTGGACAGTTTTGTCACTTTGGCTACATTATCATGGTTGATTTCCTGGAGGAGGAGGCCAGTTGACTTGTAGGGAAGATGGTCTAGAGAAGGATGGAGGCCGAATTCTGCAATGTGTGCGCCTTGCGCAGAGCGGGTGCTCACTAACTGTTTGATGAACGATATCTCAGCTGGGGGGCAAGTTTCTCATGAGAGACCATGAGAGCGAGGGACGTTTATGGTTTTGGTATGCGAAGAAGGTGGAGGAGACTGGATTTGACCTTTCCTTTTTATATTTTAAATAACACTTTCCCCTTATCACAAAAATACAGATAACTAAAGGTCCTTGAATAGGAGAATGGCGCAGTGGAAATAGTGTATGACAACTTGTTTTCAGGAAATGCGTTGGAAGCTGGGGAAAAACCCATGGCAGCGTGGAGGCCCACACCTGTGAGGGAAAGTGGGAGGGGTTTTGATGCTGGAGGACCAGGTGTCTGGAGGTGTGATGGGTGGTAGCCAGGGCACAGGGGCGAGATGGGACTTTTGGGGTGGCAAGGAGATCATGTACTCTGCTTATGGTGAGGCACATGGGCTGAAGGCATTAGTTTGAGAATCACCCAAGCACAAGTTGGTACCGAGGCCCTGACAGTGACGAACCATCAATGAAGGGATAGAGTATAGGGGAAGAGGAACAAAAGGCCTAGAGTTAGTGATGCTTTAGTTAAAGAAAAGGTGGGATGGAGGGGAAATGAGATGAAGGGGAACTTACTAGGTTCAATAATCCCCTCCCCACAAAGAAGCCCACATCTTAATCCCTGAAACCTGTTAATATGTTGTTTTATTTATATGGCAAACAAGACTTTGCGGATGCGATTAAATTCAATATTTTGTGACAGATTACTTTAGATGAGTTGACTGGGCTCACTGTAATCACAAGGGGTCTTATAGCTCTGCCAGGCAGAAAGATGAGGTGCTGGGAGTTTGAGAAGCTGCAAGGAAACTCGTGGGCTGAGGGATGTGGGTGGGGCAGCAATAGTGTCAGCTTCAGGTCATGCCAGTGGTGCCATTTTTCCCAAATCCGGTAACTCAGTTGCATTAATACCATCCAGGGCCATTGGGCCCAATTCCAATTGATTTTTTAAAATACCTGAAATTTTTGTGAAGCATTGATATTTCTTGACTTTTGTTTTAAGATATCTTCTAAAGCACAAAGGCAATATTTATTTATTTTTTTAATAAAACTCATTCTATCTTGCAGTTATGAGTATACTGAATCTTAGTGATCAAATTTTTCCTTATATTTTGAAATGGTTATTTTTGTCTTCCCAGGAATTATTTTATCATTACTCATCAATTATTTCCAACTATATTCAAAAAGACAAATACTAAGAAAACTGAAGAACAGTAGAATTACCAAGAAGGGTGAGGCAATAGTATAATAAATCATCAGTATTTTTTTTAAGATTTTATTTATTTATTTTTAGAGAGGGAAGGGAGGGAGATAGAGAGAGAGAGAGAGAGAAACATCAATGTGCGGTTGCTGGGGGTTATGGCCTGCAACCCAGGCATGTACCCTGGCTGGGAATCGAACCTGCGACACTTTGGTTCGCAGCCTGCGCTCAAGCCACTGAGCTATGCCAGCCAGGGCAAATCATCACTATTTTATCCTCTAGTTTTCTTAATTCATTACCTAAAGTATTATATTATTTTTCAAGAAGATAGAAAACTGGAGACACGACCTTTGTGGTCTGCTTTGAGTTTCATTTGATACAACTGAAAACTCTGAATTTTTCCTTTTCTATCTATAATGGCAAAAAGAGTTAGAGGAGGAGGTTTCATAATTATTATATAAAGCAGGAGATTAATGTAGCACTCTACACTGTAAGCAAATGATGATGGTGAAATTGGTTGTGTAAGAGAAACCTTAGCCAATGAATCTTTAGATAATGATATCCTACATGATTTTCAATAAATTAAGATGATGTTTTTAGGGAAAAAGAAGAAATATGGTATTTTCATTCAGTTAGTCAACCAGATGGACTTAATTATACAACATTTTATGACAAGAGTCTAAAATTTTCTGTTTTCCTAAAAAGACATATGGCAATATTCTTTAATCTTTTAGATGTTTTTATTTAATAAAGTTTTATTTTTCAAAATGTACAGCTGGTGGGACCTGTTGTTCATGCATCTTCACGGGCAGCTGGGTGGTTCCTCCCCCCAACCCTGCCCCTGACTTGGTGTTCCTGGTGCGAATTACTTGAGCTCTGTATTTGGAGCTAGTTTACTAAGGTCTTTTCTAAGGAGCTCCTGAAGGGCTGCCCTGGCCAAGGAGCTGCGGGTCTTCGGTCTCAGAGACAACAGCTGGGGTTACAATAAACCTATAGCTGGGAACTTCCTTACAGAGTTTGTCGTACGTCGCTTTGTCAAACGAGACTAGGTTGTTGAGCTTGTCCCGAACTTTGCCTTTGGACCACTTCTTCATCTTGGCCTGGCCCCCAGATTTGTTCACTGGGACTGTGTCTTTCTTGGCCGACTTTCCAGCATTTTTCTCCTTCTTGTTGTCCTTGGGTGCAGAGCGAAACTCTAAGATCAGATGCTACTGCTGCAGCCTTGCTGAAATGTTGGACAAAAGAAGTAATCTTTCAGATTTTTGTGCACCAAAATTTACTTGAGGTAGTTTGTAACTGGTCGAATGTTGAAGGCAGGTGTGCATACAAAGAGGAAATGGGTGATATGGAAATAAAAATATGAATTGGATTGAAATTTTAAATTATGTTGTTGATCCATCTGAAAATGAAAATGTTATGCAATTATGGAGCAAAGGAGATGGCCATAATCTCTTCAACAAAATCAGGAGCCACCAAACCCTGCAAAAGTATTATGCTTTTATGATGCAAATGCAAACAGAAGAACCATAAGGAATGATAAGTCAGACCAGTTAGAGATACGTTTGAAATCTGGAATCAGTATTTACATCATCAGTGTGTTCCAGGTTCATGACATCTGATGAACAGATGCTTTCAATCAAAGTTGATTGTCTATTTCAGGTATGTTACCTTTAAAACTAGAAAAATATAGAATATAATGTTGGGTTTATTATATTTATATTCTTATAAACATTTCTAACAAAGTTGTTTTTCACTGTGTGTGGTAGGCAGCCTCCTAGGTGCTCCCACCGATGCCTGCCTCCTGGTATTCATACCTGTGTGCACTCCCCTTCCACTTCATACCAGGGCTGGTCCTTGTAATCAGTGGAGTATGGCAGAAGTAATGGTAGGTCTCTCCTGAGATGAGCTTATATGAGACTATGGCTTTCATCCTGGGTTTTCTGGTTGATCATTGGCCCTGCGGGGAAGCCAGCTATCCTGTTGTGAGGACCCATATGGAGACGAACGGAGGTGTCTGGCCAACAGCCAGCAAGGAACTGAGGCCTGCCGACAGCCATGTGGCTGAGAATGGAAGTGGACCTTCCAGTCACAGACGATGGTAACCCTGGCTGATAGGCTGACTGCAACTAGAACTGGCTACATACTTACGGGGCCCAGTGCAAAACAAAAGTGAGGGTGGCTCCTTGTTCAAAAATTGTTAAAAACTTCAAGACAGCAGCAGCAGAGGATTAAGCCAAATGTGGGACTTTCTATGACTGCACAGGTTGCGTGCCTCTGAGCCTGGCCCTGACGGCAACCTCACAGGAGACCCTGAGCCAGAACCTCCCAGCTAAGCCATTTCCAGATTCCTCATCCATAGAAACTGTGATAGATGTTTGTTGTTTTAAGTTAAGTTTTTGGAGTAATTTGTTATGTGGCAATACATAACGAATATATTATTCCTTTATTCCTACTTCTGTAAAGTGACTTAAACATATAAAAACATAAGATGAGACCATCAGACCCAGATGGTAAATAGTGATAACTATTTTTTCTGGGCTACTGAGACTTAAAGGGATAAGAATGATCTAGTTTGTTGCAAATGTAGTTCCATGTTCTCTCCTGCCTCCGTGCCTTTGCACATGCTGTTTGCCATGCCCAACATGGCGTTCCCCTCGCTCTTTGTTCAGCTTAAACATCACATCCTCAGGAGAGCTGACCCTCTAGATTGAGTTACCCATCCTTTTAATAACTACCCTGTACATCTTTGTAGTAAGTACTGTGAACACTTGTAATTAGTGAATTATTAATAATTAGTTGCTTAATGTCTGTCTTCCCACTAAATTGCAAACTCTTGGAGGTCAGTCACCTTCTCCCTTTGTTATTGTGTACCCAGTGCCTAGTGCAATGCTGGGCACACAGGTGGGATGCAATGACATTTGTTCGATTGACTGGTTTGTCTCTGTGCCAATGGATTAGAACCAAATGGTGATAATTTGTAATGGAGTCTTAAATCCTACACTGAATTGTATCCTTGTAACAGTGCTTTCTCTGAAGTGCTCAACTATCATAGTTATGGGCCTGAAGACATGGAACAGGCTCCTTGCCTCGTGGGCACCAGTGTAACAACACAAACCAATGAAGCCCGCAAATGAAAATTAAAGCAGGTGAGCTGGGAAACTTCATATATATGGAAATAAGAGTTAACCTTCACTAATACACAAAATAACATGTGCAAAAATAGCACATGCTTCTGACTCCTAAAACGCATAGATTTAAGAGGATGCCAAAACTTTTGATGTGCAAGCAAAATTTAAGGACCGCCCTTGGTAAAGTTAACCTTTGTGGTTAAGCCTCAGTTCCTCATCTGCATAATGGGACTACTACTACTGACCAGATAGACTGGGCCTGAGGATATGAGATCACATAGGGAAAGTACTTATCAAAAAGTTCTGTTAGTAGCGTAAGGCAGATTGGGTTCAAGTTGTGAGTCTGCTACTTGTTTCTGGCTAGGTGAGTTACATAACCTCCCAAAGTCTCAGTTTCTTTCTTAGTAAAGTGGGGCAATAATGGCAGCTACCTCATAGAATAAATGCCAAAATGTGTGTTGAAGGTCTGTGTACTTGGCATTTGCAAAGTTGTCTTAGTTACTACTACTACTACTACTACTACTACTATTAATTTTAAAAAGGTTTTATTTATTTATTTTTAGAGAGAGGGGAAGGGAAGGAGAGTGAGATGGGGAGAGACACATTGATGTGTGGTTGCCTCTCATAGGCCCCGTACTGGGGATCTGGCCTGCAACCCAGGCATGTGCCCTGGCTGGGAATCAAACTGGTGACCTTTTGATTCACAGACCAGTACTCAATCCACTGAGCCATACCAGCCAGAGCCATTATTAATAATTTTGAAAGCAGGACATAGAAAAGTAACCAAGTGAAAAGAGAGATTCCCCTGTAGGTAGAAAAGGGAGGGGAAGAAATAGATGGGCAAGAATATTTTCACAAAGATGTGCATCATTCCAGGTGATCATGATCAACTGCTGGTCTCTTTAAGGGGCTCCTTTCTTGCCACCCTGACACCATGTGGCTTGAGTTTCATCCCAGTGTTTTCTTGGTTCCTCCCACTGAAGGTGTCTAAGAGGGAAATACCAGAAGCAAATTTTTGTGGCATCAATGGTTTGGGTAAAAATAGAACTATCATGTGATCTAGCAATTCTACTTCTGGTATTTTTCTGAAGAAAACCAAAACGCTAACTTTAAAAGATGTCTGTGCCCATGTTTATTGCAGCGTTATTTACAATAGTCAAGAAGTGGAAACTACCTAAGTGTCCACTGATGGGTGCATGGATAAAATAAATGTGGCATATATATACATGTGTATATATGATAAAATATTAGTCAGCAATGAAAAAGAAGGAGGTCTTGTCATTTGTAAGAACATGGATGGAACTTGGGAGCACTATGCTAAGTGAAGGAAGTCAGAGAGAGAGAGAGGGAGAGACAAACACAGTATGATCTTACTGATAATGTAGAATCTAAAAACAAAACAAAACAAACACAGAACAGACTGGCGATTGCTGGAAGTCGGGGGTGGAGATGGGCCAAGGGGTGAAGAAAATCAAAAGGTACAAACTTCCTAATAAGTCCTGGGATGTACTGTACAGTGTGGTGACCACACTTAATAATACCATTATTGCATATTTGGAAGATGCTAAGAGAGTAGATCTTAAAAGTTCTCATCACAAGAAAATAATTGTAAGTATGAGGTGACATGTTAACTAGACTTACTGTGGTAATTATTTCACAATATATACAAATATTAAATCATTATATTGTATACCTTGGGCTAATACATGTAATATGTCAATTATATCTAAAATAAAGAATCTGGATGTCTAGCCATTAATATTTTGCAGCATGAGGGAGCTGGACATGCAGAGCTAGAGGGAAGTCACAATTGAATCCTCTGGACTCCATTGCATTGTCCATGGTTCTTTCACAGCTCAAGCTGTCAAATGTTAAGAGCCCCTACTGCTAGTTGTCCACAGTATTTCATTTTTCCTTAGTTACATAAACCCTGATTTTTAGCTAGACACTTTGGCTATCTTGAGCTAAGACTGTATTTTTTTCAGCTATCTTTGTAGGTAGATGTGATGACATTCTAGCCAATAGATAAAATGAAATGAGACTTTTGGGAAGTGTCCTTAAGGATAGAGACATGCTCTTCTTTTCCCCTTTGTCCTCCCTGTTGATGGGAAAACAGGTGTGATGGCTAAAGCTTGAGCAGCCATCTTGGGCCATGAGGTCGTAACCACTTATTAAGTATGGCAGAGCGACACTAGAGGGGCCCTGGGTTAGAAGGAACTACCCTGTACTTCAAAGAGAGTTTGTGTACAAAAGAGAGACATAAGCTTCTAAATGGTTTAAGTCACTGTAATGATTTTTCTCATGTATATTTTGCATCTTTATTGAGGTGTAATTGTCAAATAAAATCATGAGATATTTAAAGTGTATGATGTGATGGTCTGATAAATGTATACATTGTGAAAGGGTTCCCTTCCTGAGTTAATGAACACAGCCATCACCTCACATATTTACCGTTGTGTGTGTGCATGTGTGTGAACTGGGATATATATTTAAAATTTAAGGACTGACTTGGCAAGGTTAACTTCTGTGGATCAAGCTCATCTGCCTAATTGGACTAATAATACCTGCTCCAGCCCAATGCTAAGTGTTGCTGCAAGTTTGTGGTAAGTCCAGCCATAGAACCCAGGATTGTTGGTGGCCCAGGCTTCTGAGCTCAGCAGTTTATTTTAAGAGTCCTGGACCTTAGGCAAAACTCACCTTTTCTGTTTGTAGTTGTTGTCACAAATAGAGCAAACGTAAATCAAACTACATTCATATTATAGAAACACTTTTCTCCAAGGCCCCATTTTGAATCTACCTTCTTCATGGGACCTTCCCTACCCATGAGGTCTATAGTGGGTCCCTGCTCCGAGTCCCTAAAATACAGCTCAGCCTTTGCTCTGAAATACAGTTTCCAAGTGTCTGTCTGCTTTGTATCTTAGATTGTAACCTCTCAGAGGGCAGGGTGTGCATCCAGAGATCCCTCATAATGATGAGCATGTGCTGGACACAGAAGGAGATGCATCAAAGTGCCTGTTTAAGTGAATGGAAAGCTTTTATGCTGAATATGAGTCCGAGCAAACTTCCTCTGGATTATACAGAAACACAGATTTATTTGAAATGGGCATTCCTGGCTAGTACTAAATATTTGAGGCCCCTAGGCCTCAATATAAGATATAGAGTATTATTTTTCTTCTACTGAAATATCCCCTTGCAAATAGAAGCCCCACAGGACTGGGAGTATGGCTGAAACTGGACAGACCACATGCCCGATAGCTAGGTTTATTTATAAGCCTCCTCTCCAGGGAAAGAAGGAACTTGTCAATTTCACTCTTTGCTTGGATCAGAAGATTGAGCCTGGCAGAGAGACACTGTTTGAGACTAATAGTTCCCTGGAATTTCTAACCTTTTCTGGACTTGGGAGGATTTGGGAGAAGAAATGCATCATTTGAATGATGGCCATGGTTATGACAGGCCCTGCATGCCAACCAGAGGGAAAGAAAATACTTGCTGAGCAAAGTAACTGGAAAGCAGTTGCTCATGTTTTAAACTAAGCTACATGGTTGAAATCCAGAATAATGTAGATTTTTGGACCAGTGACCACTTGGAAATAAGCTTTCTGGCTGGAAAGCAGCATGCGGTGTTATGGATGGAAAGGACTATTGCAATGCCTTTTCCCTGGGCATTTGGTGCTGCCAGATCCTGGGGGCCCATCTCAAACATATTTACTTACTCCAACAGATTTCTCAATAATTCCAGCAACAGAAAGAAGTTGACCAGCTGGATCGGGGCGCACGTAACCAGGTGGCAGAGTCAGGACAAACTTGTCAGGCTGCGGAGGCCAGTGGTGACATTTCCATCCTGTGGAGCCCTCGGTGGGTAAACACTTAGGTGGGCAGTGGGGATTGATGTGAGTGCTGCACGAGGCACGGTAGTACCGGGCAAGTGTCACAAGTCCAGCTGGGCAAATTCCCAGGATGCCAGATCACAAGGGCTGTTTCCAGGAAGGGCTGACCCTTGCTGTTTCCATGCTCTTTCCCTGGAGCTCAAGGAAGCTCAGAAGTCGCAGTTCCCGTGCAGGCCCCTGAAGAAATTCCCAAGGAGCACACAGGGAATGTCTAACCTTATGACATTGAAAATGGGACATCATGGTCATCACAGAATTAGACTCCGAAAACCTGGGCTTGAATCTCAAATGTCATTTACAAGCCAAACGAGGTCAGGCAAGTCACTGTCTCATGGAGTATCCGTTTGCTTCCTGTGAAGTTGAATGTATCTGCTACTTGCCAGATGGCAGTATTTCTAACTTAGCCATTCTAAGGGCTTTATATACTCCATCTTAAAAAAAAAATCTGACAGCAACTCATGAAGTGGATGATATTTTTATCCCCATTTTACAGAGGGGAAAATTGGAATCCAGACAAATAAAGTGACTTGTGCAAGGTTATACCACTAGGTGGCAGACCCAGGATTTGAACCCATCTTGTCTAGCTCCAGAGAGCTTGTCTGACCACTGCACAGTTTCCCAGCAGAGGAAGCCAGGCGGTTCTCTTGGAGGTGTGCTTTATTTTTGTTTGGAACACCTCAAGGACTTTGTTAGTGTTTCGGCATCTAGTCTGGGCTTTTTAATCTGAGGATGCTGGGAGACTTGACTCCTTTCAAGCAGCAAGTAAGTGGTGCGTTTAGGTTTGCTCTTTGGAAGAATGACTGGCTACAAGGTGGAAGTTGCCAGGGGTGGGCAAGGGGAGTGGGCAAAACTGAACACAGGAACTGGGTGGGAAGCTTGTTCATACAATCCAGGAGGTAAGTCGTTGGTGTGCAGGCGCGGACAAGGAGGAGAAGTTAAGCGCTGGTGCTGCTGCTAGGGTTGGTGAAAATAATTTTTCTGCATGAAGTGGGTGGCCCATGCCAACAAGAGTAAATTCTAAGGGTGGTGCCCCACACAGGAAGGGAAACCATGGCTCTCTTGGGTGCAAGCAGAGGAACACCTTGCTCTGGTTTGGGGCTGGTGCAACACTGTGGCTATTCCCAAGAGGGTCCTCTCAGGGCCACTCTGGTCAAAGCCTTCCAACATCCAACTGGACCCTTTGCTGCACTGTCCTATCCAAGTGGGGTGGGCACCCAGGAGAGGTCTCCCCTCACCCCTCTGACCCATCCCTGAGGCCTTTGTACCCACAGATGCCTTCTGCCCCATCAGGAGATGAGGGTCCCTTTGACCCCCTCTCCTAGGGCTTCTGGGCCACAGAAGGGTTGCCCCTTGGCCCTCCAGGTCAAGGCAAGGATCCAGACAGAATGCCTGGGTTGCAATCCCAGATCCACCACGGATCCACAAGTGGGTCACTACCTCACACCCTCTCCCCACAGGGACTTTCCCCAGGGGACCCATACCCAGCGGCGCTTCACCTCATCTCTTCAACACTTCTCCTGGGGCAACCGCTGTAGGACTTGGGTGTCACCCTCTGGAAGTTTCTTTAAAAGAAGTGAATGTGTCCTCTCCCTACTCCCAAGGCGGGTAACAGCCTGCTCTGTAGGGATCACACGGTGACTTTTGGGTTCTTGGTGTTGAAACAGTGGGTAAGCAGATTTCTCAGTGCCTCTGTGCCCCGGTACTGTCATCAGAAAAATGGGGCTAGGAGTATTTTCCGTCTTTTGGGCTCCTCAAGTACTCAAGTGCTCCTGCTGAAACCTGTACATGCTTAAGGCATTGTTTTTAGCTGGGTAGGCATGCTGCTAGGTGAAGGCTGCTGCAGCTCTCAGACTTCTTCAGCAGAAGGGTGGACAGAAAGTTCCTCTCGATCCCCATCTCCCCCTGAGCAACCGGGCGTCTCTCCTCTGTGGGCTTGACCACGAGCCGCCCCTCTTTTCTCTCTCCCATTGGCTTTCACCTGCTAGAGGGGCGGCTGCTACGGGCTTCTCGACCCGTCAATCAGGGCGGGCTCCGCCCCGCCCCTCGCATGGGTTTATAACGGGAATTCCCATGGCCCAGGCTCTGGCATCCAACCTGCTGCCGCCAGGACCTGGCCCAGCTGAGTGACTGCCGACCGCGCGCAGAGCACACGCTCGCTCGCACTCCAGCTCCCTCCTTCGCGGTTCATGACCGCGCGCTCTGCCGGTAGCCTCCGCCATCCCGCGCTGCACCTCCGCTGCCAGGGGCCCCGAGGGAAGGAAGGCAGCAAGGCAGGCGCAGTGGTGCGCCCGGCTGAGCCCACGACCCCGGCTCGCAGCCTGCTGGCACCATGCTGCCCACGCACTGCGTCCGCCTGCTCACACCCCACTTGCTGCTTGTGTTGGTGCAGCTGTCTCCGGCTGGCGGCCACCGCACCACGGGCCCCCGGGTAAGTGCGTCCCCAGCCGCGCGCCCACCTGCGGAGGGAGACGAAGGTCACTAGCCCTCACTCATCCTCGGGGAGGGGGTTGGGGGAAAGGGGAAAGGTTAAGGGAGGTGTCAGACCTTGTTCCCTTCCCACCCTGCCTGCCCCCCTACAACACACACATATTACCCAGTCTCCCGCGGGCTTCTTGGTGAAGTTACTGAAATAAAAATTTCTCCCATTGTCTGTCCCCCACCCCCAATCCTTTCTTGCAGCACGGACTCTGCTTAGCCCCCCAACCCCTGAACTGTCACTGGTGGATTTTCTTTCTCAGTCTCTTCTCCCAAGGCATTTTTCTCCGAGACCCTCAGAAGTGCCTCCTGCGTCCGAGAGGCTCGCTCTCCGCTCACGCAGAGCTGCCCTGTGGTCTCACACTGCACCCGCTCCCGAGCGCTGGCGTTCTTGGCAGGCGGCAGGGGGCCGCTCTGCCTCCAGAGTTTTAAGTTACCCGAGAGAGCCACACAAGGACCTTGTGTTGTTGTTGTTTTAAAAAGCGATCGCTGCTCGTAAAGCCCACAGCAGATAATTTTAATGCTCCCTCCTGCTGGGCACAGCCCTGGAGGAGGCTAGAGGTGGGGGGCTGTGGAGAGGTGGTGGAAAGGAGCCGCACAGCGTGCAAGGGTCTCTTCCCCTGGTTTCTGGGCTGGGAGCTTGGGCTACTTGTTGAACCTTGGTCTGATTGGAGTTCCTAAAAGATATGAAACATGCCAATTCTGTGCACAGGACAGGCGGCCCGTGGCATTGTAAACTCTCCTGGAACCGGCAACGTTGTGTTCATTGCTGGTCTAGATTATTGCCTCCCCCACGTTGGTCTAATGAAGAATTCCACTGCCTTAAAAAATGTACTATTAAACCACCTCGTTCATTTAATCAGACAATCTCTGACCAAGAATTAGCTTATGTCAGGGCAGTCGCCTCTCAGGGTGGCTGCTTGCCTCAACGGGCATCATGGGGCCCCTGAAATAGCTAGGATCTTTGTAAAAACAAGGTTGGCTCCTTAACCAAAGTGTGCGTTCCTGGGTATCCTTGGGCCTACCCTCATTCCCACCTGTTCAGATTGCAGGTTCTTTATTCATTGCTGTTATGAGAATCGCCTTTATGGTCTTTATAGCTGTCGTGTGGGGAGCAAAAGCCTTGCAAAGTTTGACGAGCTTTAATGACTGGCCAGATGCTGGCTGATTACATCCGAGCCCAGCTATCACTGTGAGATCAGATTTGCAGCCACTTAGGAAAGAAAAGTGTTTGTCCCCGTGTTGGGCCGGCCCTTGCTTTTATGACCAGATGTGCAACAGCAGCAGTTAAAGTGCCGCAGATTAGATCCAGGGCGTGTCATAAATCCTCGACAGCAGGCATTCCCAAAGCTGGGGCGAGTAAGGGCTCCGGGAGTGACTTTTATGGATGCAGTTGAGGATGCCTTTTAAATGAAGCTGCTTGGTTTGATATTAGGACTCGCAGCTCTTAAACTCTGAGGTCAGGAGAGCCATGGCGTTCCCTCCAATAATTAGGAACAGTCAAGACAGAGATGCAGACCAGAGCACCCCGGCTGAAATCTGGACGCCCGCCCACATGAGAGGCCCGGAGACAAATGGTGGGGGGCTCGTTTGCTGCTGGGCATGTCTAGCGTCTCAAGCCATATGGCTCTCCTTCCCTGACTCCTGAAACTGGAGGGAGCAACTTCTCGGGGAAAACTAGGGGCTTCAGGGGAAAGTAGGGGCATTGGTTAGACTTCCCTCCAGCTTCTTTAGTTTTTAAATTGGTAGAAGTGATAGAACATAAATAGGGAGTGCAAATAGGTTTGTGTGTGTCCCAGCTGCATTCCCCCTCACATGCACACACACACGTGTGTGGGTATGTGTTTAGAATGTACCCAGGGGAAGCTGCTGTCTTGAACATGTGGTTACCCGAGTGCATTTATAGGCAACAATAAGGCTACCATTTATGAACACTTGGGCTAGGTATCGATATTTCCAGGATCACTTATGCTTATGAGAACATTTTGCAAGTGAAACCCAGGGCGGCTAAATGGCTTGCTGGAAACACTCGTGGTGCATATGCAGCTCTGGGAGCCAAATCACAGTTTATATGGATTTACGGGTTGTGTACTTGCCACTCCACCGGGCAGCTGCAAGGAGGGCTTGTCGAACTAGGGATGCTGTTGCTTTAAAGGAAGAGATGGCTCAATAAGAAAATACTGAACCCAGATGCATGAGGCGAGTCTGTAAGAAAGCACTAATAATAATATTTTTGGATGTCTGTATGTCTAAAGGGTGATGTCTTTGAGTTTTCACATATTCCAAAAGACTATACAGTTCTCTTATGTGGCTTCTTGGTGGCCTCTGAAGTGTGGCAGTGTCATAGGAAGAGCAGAAACATCTGGCTTATTGCAGTATTCCCTTGGGCATCCCTGGGTCTCTTCTGTTAATCTTTTGAGTGACAGAGGCTTAAGGATTGGCATCTTTTCCAGCTGGCTTTCTAGGAAACCGAGAGCATGCCCTTTCAGTTTAACTTTATCTGGCTCACTAATTGAGCTCCCCCGAGGCCTAGACCCCTATCCTTGCCCCCTTATTTGCTTCCTGCCTTCATAAAATTCCTGACATTTGTTTGACTCTGGAAACCAGCAGTGATCAAGTATCAGATTGGAGGCTATTATGTAGGAAGCACCTGAGTTTTTGGTCTCTCAGCTCTGAGAAGCATGACTACCTGGGACACGGTCAGGATTCTTTTAATCCTGACCAAGGAGGCACCCATTTCTTTAATCCTGTACAATTCACTGAAAAGTTTTCAGGGGGAGAATGGGTTGGGGGAGGGCCTCTCCTGGGCCGATGGAGTCTGGCTGATGATCAGGCCAAACCTGTCTTTGTCTAATTCTCTGTCTGCCCTTGAAAGCCTGGAGCTGGGTGAGAGCAGGAACTGTGCCCATCGTGTCTGTCGGTGTATCCCCCGAGCTCAGCACAAGGGATTGACTTTGTAGGTGTTGGTGGAATAAACGCCAATCATGCATTTACAGTGATGCATGGGTACCACTTTCTAGGTGTTTTAGCAAGACTGGAGGCAGGAAATAGATGTAGGAAATTTGAGATATAGAGGAAAATGGGAAGGTCCAGAAGTTTGTGTTTTAGGTCTATTCTTTATTTGTCCTCTTTCTTGTCACTTATTTGGTTCATCCTGCAAAATCCAGCTCCAGCTTCCCTCTCTAGGAACTTTCCTATTGGTTAGAATTAGTCACACTCACCTTCCACCAACTTCTGTATCCGGTGCACTTGTGTTCTAACTTTCGCTAATCCTTCTACAGTGAGCATCTTGAAATCGGGCCAGCATCTGCATCTTTTTAGCACTAACTGGCCCCTGTGGCACTTCATGCATGATCCTGTCTTGTTAAATGAACAAGCTTGAAAACCCTCGAGGGCAGAATAGAGATCTTGTTGGTCACACTGCAAAGCATTCTGTAAATATTTATTGCAAGGAATTGGACTGTACAGTGATTTCCAAGCGGAACCCTCTGCTCTCATTTGAATCTGAAATTGGTACTTACCAGTGATTTCTTTTCTCATTTTAAGGTGTTTGTTCTTTGTTTAAAAATAAGTGTGTGTGGTGGTTATGGGAGGTTTAGGGGAGGAAAACAAGCAAACTTGGATGGGAAACAGGCTTAACTCCACCCTAAACGTTTTTTTTTTTCTTTTTACCTTGCATTCGCCAAATGTGAAGCAGCTTCTAGACAGTTCCCTTCCACTGGACTAGCCTGCCTTGAGTCAGTGCCAGGGTGGGTCCTTGTGTCTGCACAGATGCCTGTCTTGTTATCTGTGTGCCTGAAAACAAGCCTCCTTTTCCACATGGGGCATTTATCTGAGATGCTACTCGTGCGTTAGGTCAAGAACTTGCTTTAAACATTCTGATAGAACTGACATGTGAACTTTAAAGAAACAAAATTGAGGAGGACAGGGGGAGGAAACAATCATCTCAGAAACTCTGGGAAATGCAATCAAATGGAAAGCACTTTGATATTGTCTCATTATCTCCGAAAATTGAACATGCACATTTCTATGGCCCAGCAATTCTACTCCTAAGTACATATGCCCAAGAGAAACTCATGTCCCAAAGGAGACATGTGTAACTCTATCTATGATACCATGAGCCTGGAGAGAGTCCAAATGGCCATCCGTTGAAGGACAGATGAACAAACCTCGACGTACACACACAGTGGAGAATTAAACTAGTCACAACGAGTGAGCAACAGTGTCATGCAAACCTATGGAGGAACCTTGGCAATGTGACATTACCTGCAAGGACTGCACCAAAAGACACAGCACAGCAGCTTTTACAAATAGCTCAGGTTAAATAGAAAAAAGCTTTAGGAATGCATGCAGCTGCGATAAAACTGTATCAAAAGCAAAGCAAAGTAGTGATGGACAAAGGATTCAGGGGGAAGCTAGGGTGAGGCAGGGGGATTAATTGGGGGCAGGTGACCCGTGGGATAGTGTAGGCGAGTGTCGGTACTTTACCTCTTTTTCTGGGGGGAGACTGAGTTTGAAGGTATTTGTCCACGAGTGAAGATCCGATGGCTGATTAAATGAAAACAAAAGTGTGCCCTGCCTGTACCATTGCTTAGTGTGTCATGAACCAAAAATTATGATTAATATTTTTGCACTTCAGGTCAAACAAAAGTTCCCTAAGTAGGGATTCCTTTCTTGCCTCCTGCTCCCCCACCCCCTTTCCAGATGTGCATGTGGCCCTACCTAAAATACCACCTCGGGGAGTGATTATTGGCTCTGTTTCAATTCTTGGCCAGTTAGACCCAGAGCAGGCCCAGGCCCCGGCACAAATATCTACAGCAGCTGGCCAAAGGGCTCATGTAAAGCTGAGCTGGCAGCGGACAATCTTCCCTCTCCCTTGCTCAGGGGAATCAGCCCTGGACATCTGAGCGCCCAGCCCTGCAGAGTAGAAAAGTTCACTAGCTGAGGCCTGGGTCAGAAGCCTTATTTGCCAGTGGGGGTGGGGGAGGCGTATTTCTGGTTTGATGCTTGTCTTCATTCCGACCTCCTCCTCACCCCCCTTTGCTGAGGCTGGGGGAGGGCGCATGGCCCCGCTTAGCAGGTACAGGGCACCCTTTCTCTCCCGACCACATAGAGATCTATTGTTTAAGCAGCCAAGTTCCTGGCATTGCTGTTGGTGGAGGGGGATGTCCATGTGGAGGGCCCCTCCTTCAGCATTTGTCACTTCAGGGCTGTTCGGGAGAGGACAAGGGTTGAGTTGCGGATGAGAAATCGATCGGTCCTGCCTGTGAGGCCTGCCAAACAGGGTTAGCATTGTATATACGTGCTCTGCACGAATCCCGAGTTACCTGGGGGGTAAGAGGATTGGATCTCCATGAACACTTCCAACAGCCCCATGAAGACCCCAGAGCAACAATGGTCATTATCACAATTAAATGGATTTCCCTTTGCAACTGACATCATTCAGCTGAATGGCTAGATCACAATTAATCTTACCCTTGGCAGACAGCTAAACTTGATGGGTGAGGTGCTCTGTGTACTTCCCGGATGTTCCCTGGGTGGATTGCAGCCTCCTTTTATTGGAGCCAGTATGGGGCAGTCTCTACAAAGCAGAAAAGGCTGCTCTTGAGACCTGGCATCTTAGCCCCTCCCACCACCACGGAGGACCAGGAATGAACAAGGTTCCATGAGATAATGTGTCAGGGGTTTTGAAACCTGACAGATACTCTACAAATGTGAGTGACATGCCCTCCCCCCACAAAACTGTTTTACACTCCAGTGTCGATCTGATCTATGAGCTAAATGGTTTTTCTTTTTAAAAAAAAGATTGACAGAGGAGAAAAACTAGACCCACTTCTCAGAATGTTGTTTGTTTTTTTTTTTTTGAATTGATAAATATCTCTAAGACACTGCTGGGAGTTCTAAATATTTTTTTGTGTGTGGCTGTTTATTGTGTATCTATTTAAAAAATTCTGCAGAGCCCCTGGGGAGAGGGCACAGAAGTATATAGTAAGTGAGAAGGTGAGGCCGAGAGTGTTTTGAAAGGACACTCCTTCAGGTACCCAATGCCACTGAATAGACCTTTTGGCCAGGATGGAAATGGTCTACATCTGCAGTGTCCAAGATTAGACGCATGTGACTATTTGAAATTTAAATAAAGTTAGTACAACTGTGGAACAGAAGTTGTAATTTAATTTGATTTTAATTAATTTAAAATTAAATGTTAATAGCCACATGTGGTTAGAGGCGATCTCCTTGGACAGGATTGGGGGGTCTGACCAGCGTGCCCTGGTTTCTGCCCGCTGGGTACCCCCACATGCCCTGACTTGGGCGGCGCTGAACCATGTTGCATTTCTCTTCCCTTCCCATCTCCGTCAGTGGCCTGCCCCTCATTTGAGAGGCTCAAATGGCTCCACACAGCCCTCACTGCAGGCAGAGCTCATCCTCCTGTGCTGCTTACTCCTAGAGCAGCGTGCGTCCCCATCTGCCCTGTAATCCAGCTGACCAGAGGGAAGGGGTATTGGGGCAGCCTCGGCGTAGGCTTTGGAGGTACACAGACCCAAGGCGAGTCTGGCTCTGCCACTATGAGCCTGTAGTAATTTGGGCTCTTGGTTCTCCGATTTGGCCAATGAAGGACATAGCATTTATGTGCTGGGGGTGGGAAGAATGAGGTGGGATGTCTTAGCTTCCTATTCCCATTCCTGTTGTAACACATACCACAAACCTCGTGGCTCACACAACACACATTAAAGGAGAGTGTTCAATGAACAAGCCTCCATGGGTGAAATAATCAGTAGAGCTGAGTTCCTTTCCAGAAGCTCTAGGGATGGACCTGTTTTCTTGCCCTTTCCAGTTCCTAGAAACGGCCTGCATTCCTGGGCTCATAGCCCCTTTTCACCTTCAAGCCAGCAATAGCCGGTTCAGTCTTTCTCATGCTGCATCACAGTCCTAGCTCTTCTGCTTCTCTTGTCCCCATTTAAGGACCCATGTGACCGGGCCCACCGCATGGGTTTAGACTGGTCTCCTTATTTGAATCTGATTAGCAACTGTAATTCCACCAGCATCCTTAATTCCTCCTTGCCAGGTAACACGGCAGTATTAGGATTAGGACCTGGGCATCACTGGAGGGCCATTATTCTGCCCCTACCCACTCATTAAAGGTCTTATACAGTGCCTGGCTCATAGGTGGTGCTTGATAAACGGGGGGTCATTGTTATGACCTGTATCTATTAGTTTCTTTCCTTTTAGAGTGGGAGTCTCTTAATGGTAGAGTTGTTTAATTTCCTTTATAGACTCCATCCTGCCCATGAACAGGTGCTTAGTAAATGTTTATTGAATAATAGAATTTTCAATAAATGCAGATTGTTTCTTTTCTTGTAAAGAAATATTGAACAGTAAAAAGAAGTAAAATGCAAGCCAGAATATATGATCCCCTTTGTGCAAAAAAGAAAAGAAAAAAAAAGTTGGTGGTTGCACAGAAAAACCGGGTGGATGGTATGCCATGCTGTTAAGGTTGGTTATCACGGGGATGTTCCATTTCCATCAGACGTGTCTTAGTGATTATTCAAATATTTTTGTTTACAATGAGCATCATTTAACATTAGAGGAAAGTAACAAAGGTTAAAACATGCATGGTTTTGTTAAAAAGCTCCAAAGCCGTTTCAATCCAGCCTGATCCCCAAGTCACCCTTGAATTCTTGGTCTCCATCTGGTGCAGGTGGGCTGTGTTCACATTGGGCCGACGTTTAGGGTTAGTAACTGTTGGTACCAGGCCCCCTACTCATTTTCAGTGTGCTTTGAACTCAGTCTGCTTTAAAGGGGAGTTTTCAATTTACCTCAGCAGGGCATAGCTAGAAAAAAATGTATTTATTGCTGCTGGCGGGGATATAAATTAGTATGGTCACTTTGTGGAATTATAGTTGAAGTTGCACACGCTCTTTGACCTTATAACTCCTCTCTGGTATACACACTAGAAAAACACACTTAAATATAGACCAAGAGACATGTTTAAGGACCTTCACAGCAGCATTTTTGGCAGTAGTGAAAAACTGGAAACCAGCTAAGTGCCCATCACCAGGAGACTAGAAATCTAAATGATGGTATGTCCAAATAAGGGACCACCACTCAGCACTGAAAATAACTAACCTAAAGCTCTACTCATTATGAATCAATTTCATAATCAAAATATGAAATGAAAACAAATTATAGGATAAAATATACATTATGCTGCTATTTATATAAAGATTGAAAGCATGCAGAAACTCTATGTTGTTTAGGGGTACATATAAATGGAAAGATTTGTGAGAAAATTAAGGGCAGTGACAACTCTGAAGCTCAGAGTTATGCGGGCAGGAGGTAATGTTTTCTGTTTTTAAAGTGGGAGGTGAGTATATGGATTTGAAAATTCCTTTTTGTATGTATTGTATAATACATTGTAAAGTTTTCCATAAAGAATAAAAACACATTTGGACAGATCACAACAAGGTTTCAAAAGCAAAAAATAAAAGCCATGCTTCTGTAAGGGGCCCTCTGCTCCGCGCTGCCGATTGCTGTTTTCCTCCCCCTGAGGAACCTGCTTGGGGCGTTCAGCCACGCATGTGACCTTCACTGCAAGTGCTGGCCGCTACCCTCCTGCCCTTCTGAGGCCCTGAGGCCAGGCTCCCCTGACCAGCTCAAGGCCAGGTGCAGCTCAGGGCCAGGTGCAGCCCAAGGCCAGACTCGGGGGAGGTTGCCTTTCCCGCCTCCGCCTGTGGTGCCCGTGCTCCCCACTGCCGCCCTGGCTTCTTTCTGCTCTTCTCACTGCACTTGCATCATATCCCCGGATGAGGATGAGCGCTGAGGACGACGACTTCCTCAAATTCACTCGCTGTTAGTTAGGGTGGTCAGAGTTGGCAAATAAAAATCCTAACGTAGGCTTGCCTTAGTGATAAATTGGGTAAATTTGAACGTCACGAATAATGTAAATTTTGAATGATCTAATGTAAAACAGTGTAAATTGCATGAATTTGAATTTAGGTAAGCAAGAAGTAATGATTTGGTATAAGTATGGCCCAAATAAGAAATTATTTATTATTAGCTGAAAGTATTTGCTACTTATGTGAAATGTAAACTTAGTTGGGTATTCTGTATTATATCTGGCAATCCTACATTAGTTCCTTTTCTCTTGGGAATCATCTGGACAGATATTTTGCTAATTTTTAAAATAAGGGTAATAGTTTACGTTTCTTTTTGCTACCTTACTGCCTGACTTGGAAGAGTTTTATTTTTTTCTAAATTTTTAAATTATTTTTTAATCCTCACCCGGGGATATGTTTACTGATTTTTTAAAGAGAGAGGAAGGGAGAGAGAGAGAAACACTGATGTGAGAGAGAAACTTCAATCAGTTGTCTCCCACAGGCACCATGACCAGGGACCAAACCTGTAACCTTTTGGTGCACGGGATGGCATTCCAAACCACTGAGCCACCTGACCAGGGCCGATTTTTATTGTTTTTAATACTAAGGATAATAATTTCTTTTTCTGTCATGTTTGTCAAGTGCCTTTCATTATGAGAAGACAGTGGTTTTCACCTACTAAATTGTATACCTGTATGTAGTGAATCTACCTTTGGGGTCGGAATGAAAAAGGTCTTCCTCTTCTAAGATTATAGAAATCATAATAATTTGGATTCTCTTTCACCTTTGGGTCCTTTCATAAAAGATCCCCCTTTTCTTCACTATGAAAACTTTCAAATGTACCCAGAGTAGGAGAGAACAGTGTAACGAATCATGGAGCCCTCACCCAGTCTCAACAATAAACGGCTCCAGGCCAAACTCGTGTCTTCCATCCCCCCTAGTTTTCCACTTAGATTATTTTGAAACAAATCCAGACATTGTATTTTATCATCTGTAAATATTTTCATATACATACACCTAAAAGATAAAGCCTAGCAAAAACTCTAACCACAATACCATATCACAATGAAAGAATATCAACAATGATTCATTTCTTCATATAAATAATTCAATCAACATTCAAATTGCCCTGAGTATCTCCCAAATATGCTTTTCTGTTCATTTGAATCAAGACCCAAATAAGGTCCACATATTGACTCATCTGCATCTTAAACCTCTTTTAGTCTATGAGTCTCCCTCCACCTCCTTTTTACTTTGTGATCTATTTGTTGCATAAGCAGGTTGTGCGAGGGTTTTCCACACTAGATTTTGCTGATTGCCTTCCTTTTGTGTCACGTGACACATTCCCTTATAGTTCCTGTAAAATGATAGGTCCAGAGGCTTGATCAGATACGAATTTGATATATTTTTGCAAGTGTATTCCATGGGAGTTGATATGTACTTCCATCAAGAGGCACCTAGCATCAGTGGTATTAGCACCCAGTGGAGACAACTTTGGGACCTATTCATCTGTTAGGAGTTGTCACTGATTTTTAAACAAGTAGACTGAAAAAGGCACCCACATTGCCATCCTTCCAGTCTCTGGTGTTGCCGTGGGGGGGTACAGAGGAAGGGGATTAGGTGCCATCGTTGCCTCCTCGGCCTCTGGGTGGGGAAGCTGTGTGTGATGTAGAGCTGCGGGAGAGGAGCACTGCCTGAGATCTTGGTTGGTGGCTAAGGAAGGGGAGTCTCCTGGGTTTTGGGTGCAAGCAGTAAAAGCACAAGGGAGCTGGTTTTACTCCCTAGTACTAGTCAGGAGGCATTTATTTGTTTATTTATTTATTTATTTATTTATTTATTTATGTTTTTAGGAGGATTTTAAAGTGTAATTGTAGACCAGCTTTGTGTGATCTTCGGCAGGTATACATCATTTGGGAATGTATATGATAAGAAACAGATAAGAAATTTTTAACTGGCTTACCCATCGACTCAAGTAGAGTAGAAGATACAGATACAAAGTGGGTTTCAGGACTGGTTTGATTCAGTAGTTTAAGGATGCCATCGAAGCACTCAGTGAATGTGTGTCTCTCCCCTCTGCCTTTTGTGGTGTCTGTTTAATCAGAAGCCTAGGTTTTCAGGGTGGCCTAGGTTTTCAGGGTGGCGGAATTCCTGCAGTGGTTCCAAGCTTCATATCTAAACAACAAGTTCTAGAAGAAGGAAGAGACAATCGGCTTCTGGTAGCCCTTTCCCCACCTGCTCTCAGAAACTTTGGCTCCTAGCTTGATCTAAATTGGATCAAATGCCTATTCTTCTTTTTTTTAAATATACAGGATTGGTCACAAATAATAAAAAGATTTTATTACAAAATCATAAGCATATAATTCTGTAACATAACAACATCACACTCAAGCACACCATGTGACATTTTAGGTGAAATGTTCAAAATAAAACTATAAATTATTATACCTATATTATTACCCTACCAACCACACTTAAGCAGGCATTACTTCTGCTGGACCCTGTAAGTATTTTTAAGATTTTATTTATTTTTTTTTTAGAGAGAGGGGAAGGGAGGGAGGAAAGAGAGGGAGAAAAACATCGATGTGTGAGGGAAACATTAATCAGTTGACTCTTGCACACTCCAACTGGGGACCTGGCCTGTAACCCAGGCATGTGCCCTGACTGGGAATCGAACTGGTGACTTTTTGGTTTGCATGCCAGTGCTCAATCCCCTTACCCACACCAGTCAGGGTCAAATGCCCATTCTAATAACCAACCTTTTGGCCAGGAGAGTGCTGTGGGGTGAGAGACTTAGGTCTAGATTCCATAGACCATTCACTGTGGCAGGGAGGGTGATTGGGTACCCATTTCTGGATCTGGGGGTCAGGTGATTCCTCCTCCTTTATCTTGACTGCATGGCTGTACAAGGTAGGAGAATGGAATGGATGCTGAGGCAAAAAGCCCAGTGTCCACTTTGGGACTTGTAGCTTTGGGAGACCAGGAGAGTGGTGGGTGGGATGTGAGGGGAAAAATGCGTTGGATGTTGATGGTCAGAGCCCAGAAAAGGGGATCTGTGACTGTGTGATCAGTTCCTTCAGCTTTTTAAAAAAAAATTTTATTGTTATTCTATTACAGTTGTCCCAATGTTTCCCCCTTTGCCCTCCTCCACCCATCCCACCCCCACTCCCAGTCAATTCCCACACTGTTGTCCATGTCCATGGGTCATTCATACATGCTCTTTAACTAGTCCCTCCCCATTCTTTCTACCATTATCCCCCTCCCCCCACCCCCCTGGTCATTTTCAGTCTGTTTCATGTTTCCGTGCCTGTGGTTTTATTTTGTTTAGTAGTTTATTTTGTTCATTAGATTCCTCTTATAGGTGAGATCATATGGTATTTGTCTTTCACTTAATGCTAAGTGAAATAAGGCAGTTCCTTCATCTATTGAAGGAAGACTAACTAACCTCCACTGTGACTACCAGCATAGACATTCCAAGATCAGGAGCTGATAGGAAAAAGGGAATGTAGGAAGAATTTGGACACTTACAGAGTAGAATAAATAGGTCAGTGAAAATCATTCCAGTAGATACTCCCTCCCAACCAAATGAGGAGAGCATGATTATGTAGACCCACGGTTGGAAAAAATCTCAGGATGCCTTCCTTTTATAGATGAGGCAAGGATCGTTCAAGTCCACACAGCCAACAAGCCATTGTTTACAGCCAGAGCCAGAACCCAGATCTGCACCTCAGTTGCTCTGTCCATGACCTTTCTACTCACAGATGCCCTGGAGATCTTGGGGAAGTTGCACAAGTCTAGCCAAGGGGAAGAAATAGCTTAAATTTTTGTAAATGATTATCTTTCTGAGTTGCCTTTGGCTAATTAACCTATTTAAAGTGGTCGGAACCAAAACAAGTAGCCAGAGATACCATATGAAGAAGTGGGGGTGGATCTTAACATTAAGACTCCTAATGCTCATTAATAGCAATGCAACCAGCGCAGACACGCATAGAGACACATGGTGAAGGGTCTAGGACATAGGGGGCATGTCTCATGCTTGGCGCAATGTATTCCTGAGAGGCCTTTTAAAATCAATACCCCATTTGGTGGTTGAAGTGGAAGACTTTTGTATTTGTTGACGAGTGTCTGACGGGGTTCAGGGCCCCCCTTCTGTAGATACTTTCTCCCTGCATTTCTGGCAGTGACTCCAGAAAACCTTAGAGCAAATTCATAGCTGCACTGGCCCAGGCAGTCTGAAGTCAGGGGATGAACAGAGGACAAAGTGTATTACTACTGTATGACTTCCATCCTTCTCATTTTCACCTTGGCTTTGAGGGTCCCATACCCTCTCTAGGTTGTGTGTTATTATGCTTTCTTCTCCCATTAAGGTAGAGACTGAGAAAAATGACTAGGCCCACAACCTAGGCTCCATCTACTGTCGATTTCCAATTTTGTACCTTTTCTTAAAGCTGCATCTACCATGATTATGAAATGCACCTCCTTCTTCATTGCTGGGTGATGGAAGAACTTTGATTTGTTACCATTTGACTGCATGCTTGCTTTCTTGCCCATCCAGAAGGCAGTGTATTGAGTGGCTTGGGGTCAAAGAGATCTAGGATTAAGTCCAAGCTCTGCCACTCTCTAGCTATGTATTCTGGGACAAATTAACTGAAGTCTAAGCTTCCATTCTCTCATCTGTAAATTGAAGGTATCATTTACTTCATTGGGTCATTGTGGAGCTTAAATGAAATAATGGCAGGATGTTCAGTAAACACTCACTCTTTATAAAAATAGCCAGTGAGCCTTGGCTGGTGTGGCTCAGTGGATTGAGTGCTGTCCTGTGAACCGAAGGGCCACTGGTTTGATTCCCAGTCAGAGCACATGCCTGGGTTGCAGGCCAGGTCCCCAATTGGGGGGCATGTGAGAGGCAACCACTCACTGATGTTTCTCCCTCTCTCTTTCTCCTGCCTTCCCTTCTGTCTAAAAATAAGTAAATAAAATCTTTATTAAAAATAGCAGATAAAATAATAAAATATGGGAGATTCACATGAGAACCCCAGATTGTTTCATTTCACTTAGTTTTCCCCCATTATATGCAAGATTTCTAATCTGTGATTCTTTTTCTTTGGTGAAACAAATTTTTTGTGCAATAAATCAGATCCCTCCCATTTCCCAACCTGCTACAGGTCAGGGGGACCCCATAAATGGTATCAAGGGAGAAAAGATGTGCTTTGATGTGACTTCTCCTTATTCCATGCAGCTGTGTCTTCTGCAGGCACTATATACCCTCTCCTTCCTGAAATCTTCTTTCATTTTCTTTTTGCCTGGGATGGTAGGCTGTTTTCCTGAGCTGAGCATCTGAAGAAAACTCAAGCAAGCTAGATCACCTCTCCTTTTTTCCCTAAGAGTGTGAGAAGCAGTTTTGCCATCAGGAGGTAACCCAAAGGCCCTGCTGACATGTCTTCTTCAGAGCTTCTGAGTTCGGGGATCAGGTGGTGATTGCCCAGAATGTTCCCAGATCTGGTCCCCAGGCAATTCTCTGGAGCTGGAGCAGCAGTGCCTGGTTTTTGAATGCTCCTTTTCCTCTTACCCCATGGGGTTGCGTCTGGGGTTGCAAAGCCAGTCACAGCAGGGCCTGGGGCTGGGCCCACACATGAACCAAGCTGCTTTTAGAGCATTTCAGGAACAAAACCCTTTGTTGTTAACATGGCTTTCTAGAGGGATGTTTCCAGATGAGGTGGCTTGTGCCCACTGCATCCACTTTTTTCCCCTTCTAAATATTTTCAATTGGTGTATTAAGACAATTGACATTTAAGGCAATTGTATTAATTATGAAAAACCTGACAACCAGGTGTTCTCCAGTGCTGAAGAAAGTGAGCTGTGCATCACATACAGATTGCTTGTCCATCCCTGCTCTCATCATGGCTGATTGGGCTCATGAGCACATACCACGATGGCCTGGTCCAGCATGTGGAGTCTTTAGTCATGCCGCCTGTAACTGGATGTCATTATTGGCCTCAACTACAGCAAATTAGCTAGACACTAAAATTGGCCTGTTCTCTGAGGACCTGAGAACCAGCACTTAAGAATCTTGTTCATCCTGTGGACTTGTATTTATCAAGAGTGTATTTCCTAAAGCCCAGTCTATTGCTCACCTGGGATGCTACCTGGTCCAGGAATCTGCATTTCTAAAAAGCTCTGTAGGTGATTCTCATGCACACTGCAGTTTGAGACTTTCTGAGGCTGAAATTGTAGAGGGGAATAAAATTTTAGGCAAGGCCTGGAATCTATGACTTATGCAATCTGTCACTTAAAAGATCATAAGTGAATGCTAATTCCATTTGCTTTTGCCAGTAGCTGTTCACATATGTGAAGACAAGCTCTCTTGGAAGGAAGAGAGCCTCCTGATGTCTCTGGCCTCTGCTCTCCCAGATGCTATGTTCATGTTTGAGGGCGGTGGAGCATCTTGTTTTTGGGTTGGAACCATTCCTACACTGACATAAAATTAAGAATCTTAGCTGGGCAGCTGCAGTTGTAAAACAGTGATGTCTAATTCTGTGGAAGATCAAGTCTTAAGGGCCACCTGCAACTGCTATTCCATGAGATGAAACTGAAATGAAGATTTCTTTTCTCAGCCCCTTGCCCCATACTCTGGAGGTGTCTGGGAAGGTGAAAAGTGGTACAAAGTAAGTTAGTGCATTGGAGTCCAAGAGGTTCCAAAGAGATGGACTGGTTGGATTGCTTCAGTGACCACCTTTGCCTCCTGTACCTGGGACTTCGGGCCTGAGCACAAATGTAGTTCCTGAGGGACATTTTGATTCATTCCCTCATTCATTCATTTATTTATTTATGAGTTGGCCTTTAATAAGGCTGTGGGAGGCAAGGAAGAAATTGTGTTTGTGTCTGATCCAGAAAAACCACCAAGTTAAAAGACAAAGAGCATTCTGATTCTTATTAAAGAGGGGCATCTTTGGGACCAATGTGACAAATGTCCAAGAAAGGACATCTTTTGCCAGATGGAAGAATTGTGCAAATGCTGTTGCCAAAGGCTTTGTCCTGTGTCTTTGTTTTTCATATTCACAACAAGCTATTCAATGGCACAGATACCACCCCACTGGGAAACTGGGACTTGTCAGCTGGGGAAGTTGTATGGTGCATTGGGAGAGAGAATTTCAGTGCACTCTGGTGGCTGTTTGCCCTGTCATCATCTTGAGAAGCCTATTATGGTAACCATATGTTGCTTTGGTCTGCCTAGTACCCTTTCTCTCTTTTCTGGTAATAGAGTCTCTACATTCTTTTTTAAAAAAATATTTTATTGTTATTCTATTACAGTTGTCCCAATTTTTTTCTCTTTGCCCTCCTCCACCCAGCCCTCCCCACTGCTCTCACAGTCAACCCCTACCCTGTTGTCCATGTCTATGGGTAACTTATACATGTTCCTTGGCTAGTCCCTTCCCCAGAATCTCTACTTTCTTTTGGGGAAAACCCCTCCCTCATTCCTAGTCCCCATAACTTAAGTGGGCTGATTCCACCTCCCATTTGCAGAGTAAGTGTGTGACTAGGACTTGCTCAATCAGTGTGTGTTGTCTTCTGGTCAGGGATGGTCATGTGACCCACGCTGGGCCAATGAATTCAATTCTGGGAATTTTGTTGAAACTGTTGGGGAAGAGAAGTTCTGGGGTTGGGGCATTGTGAGGATGTAGGTCTATAGTGGTTGGTCACTCAGTCACTATGAATGCTTGCCTGAGAATAAAGCCAATATAGAGAAAGACAAACTGAAAGAAGTAATTCGAGACAGGTTTCTGATAATACATTGTGAGCCTTTGGATGCAGCTATGCTCAAAGCTCCCTTGTATCTCCCATTTCAACTTTCTGTGATACATTAAATATGGCCAGAGTTTCTTTGTGGCTCCTTCCATTAAGTGGTGGAGTCTATTTCCCCATCTTTTGAATCTGGGCTGGCTGGTGACTTGCTTTGATTCATAGACTGTGTTGGGAGCAACATTGTATGAATTTTGGAGACTGGGTCTCAAGGGGCCTTGCAGCTCCTGCCTTTACCCCTTAGACCTGTGCCCTGAGGTCATCATGTAAGAAAATCAGTCTGCTGAAGGATGAGAGGCCATGTGTGGGAGAACCGAAGTGCCCCAGCCAACTGCTAGCACCATTTGCTCAGCATGTCCGTGAGGCCATCTTGGGGACTGCCTTCCAGACTAATGCAGCTGCTTAATTAACCCCGGGTGAAACCAGTGGAGAAACCACTCAATCAACCTACAAAATCATGAATTATTATATTAAGTTACTAAATTTTGGAGTGGTTTGTTGTATTTCAATAAATAGCTGACACACTCCTTTTTGGCTTGCCAGTTTGACTTTCTTTTCTGTCATTTGCAACAGAGGCTGATTTGCAACAGTTCTGAGACACCTGTTTAATAAATTAAGCCTTACTAGAAATGTACCTTTGTGGAACTTCTGCCTACCTCTGCTGTCAACGCAGCGATATCAGCTGCCTCCATCTAGATTGTCACTTGTTAGGTTCGCATACATGAACCCACTTGTTGGCGGAATTCATTTCGTGTTCACGGTTGTGTAACTTATCTGCATGATAGTGCTACTGTCCCCCCAAAGTGTGGGTTTCTCCAGCACATGCACCCAAGGGGAGACCATTCAACAACTCTTCTCTGCTGATCACTTAGGCGATTTGACCCTTGATAGTCCTCTGCTTCATTGGGAGAAGTTCTATCCAAGATGACTTCTTAAATTTGGTAGTTCCTTTTAGTAGGCTCTCACACCTTTGAATTCTGGGGTCCCTGGTCTGTTTTTAAAATGGTATTAGTTATTTGAGATGAGATTAGGCAGTGTGGGCAATGAAATAGCACAGGCCCTGGAGTTGGGCGTATGGGTGGTCAAAGTCTGGCTGAGGGCCTGATTTCTGAATCATCATCACTTGGATGACTTCAGAAATTAGATGGTGTCACAAGTCACACTGGGAAGTACAGAAAATAAATCAGTCTCAATGAGGAGCAAGGAAGGACTGTTTTGGACTTGTTGAATTTGAAGCATCTCAAATCCAGGTGAAGTTTTTAGTACATATTCTAGAACAAATGTTGACTGAGGAACCACCAAAGTGTAGATGAGAGTTAAAGCCCAAAGTATGGCTAACATTGTCCTGGGAAAATGTGTTATCAAGCTTTGGAGAATTAATGCTATCATTAATTTGGGCATAGGAAAAAAGCCCTGGGAGAGGGTTGTAGCAGACTGCATTTTCCAAAGACAACTGCAACAACATCTTCCATCCCTCATGTTCTTCTTACTGTGTGACAGTGACATTCCTTCTTGGGGGCGGGGCAGGGGCCTATGTCTCTTTCCCATGATCTAGCAGGCTTGTGACTCCAGTGTAGGTGATGCTGTGTGACTTCCAAGGCTAGCTAATAAAAGAAGACGCAGCTTTTACTGGTTCCTTTGGGGCCCTGAGCTACCATGTAAGAATCTGAGGTTGCCATGATCTGAAGAACTCAGGCTGCAGGGAGAAGCCAAGGGTAGGGGTTCTGACCTGCAGCTCTCACTGCGGTCACAGCTGACAACCAGTATCAACTCCCAGAAGTGCCCCCTGCTGTAAATTCAGCCTATAGCCTTTGAGTCCTTCATGAAGCAGAGAAATGTTACCCACCATTTCTGAATTTCTTTTTTCTGAATTTCTGACCCATAGAATCTGCAAGTATGATAAAATTGTTGCTTTAAGTTGCTAAGTTTTATGGTTTTATGGACTGAATGTTTGGATTCCCCACCTTCATATGTTGAAATCCTAACCTACAATGTGATAGTATTAGGAGGTGGGGGGCCTTTGGGAGGTGTTTAAGTCACGAGGATGAAGCCCTCACCAATGGGATTAGTGCCCTTGTAAAAGAGACCCCAGTAAGCTTTCTCACCCCTCGTGCCATGTGAAGACATAGTGAGAAAACACTGTCTATGAACCAGGAAGTGTGTCCTCACCAGGCACCATATTTCTCAGTGCCTTGATCTTGGACTTGCCAGCCTCTGTATCTGTGAGAAATAGATGTTTGTTGTTAAAACCGCTCAGTCTATAGTGTTTTTGTTATAACAACCTGAACTGATGATGACTTGGGACAACTCGCTATGCTGTAATAGATCCATAGATAACCAGAACGAGGACAGCAGGGAAGTGTCAGAAGTGAGAAGCTAACCAAGCGAGAGGGAGGCCTCGGAGAGGTCCAGACAGCTAACAAACACCACGGGGTGTGCCGTGGGTTTGGGCCACTAGGAAACTGTTAGCATCTTCAGCAGGAGCACTTTCAGTGCATCACGAAGGCTGAAGTCAGACTGCTGTCAAGGAGGAAAGTGGAAATGACGTGCAGGCCACTGTTTCAATAAGCTTGGCTGTGAAACAGGGTGCAAAGAGGATGAGAATTAGATAGAGATACGGGGTCAAATAATTTTTTTAAAGGTGATAGGAAAAGATTTGAGAGTAGAAAGTGGCTGGGGATGCAGAGAGGACGAATTATTACTGAAGGGAGGTCTTGAAGGAAATAGGAGGGGTGTGATGAAAACAATGACAGTCATGAAGCAACCTCTAGTGAAGAGGGCAGGAGGTTCAACGGATGGTGGTGGGGAGAGTTTCTGAGGCTGGGAACCATAATCGCCTTTGCTTCTGGTGGCCACCACGGTGTTCTCTGCAGAGCAGACATTGCTTTAGATTTCAGGAATTGACAACCACAAGAAGTAGTACTACTCCATTTCCTTTTAATGTCTCATCCTTGAGGAACTGTGTCATTGTTTTGATAGCAAAACTTAGTTAACTTCACTATCTATTTATAGATGGTGAAATCTACCACAAGGAATCTTTAGATGTATGACTAAATTCTTTCTAAAACATCCTTACCAATGATCTATTTTCTTATTTAAGTATGTAAGGATTGCTTTTTTCCACTAAATGGAATTTCATCTTTCTGAGACTTCTATCCATTCATCCTAGTTCTCCCTACCTACGCAGAAGACATTCACCAACGGTAGAGAGAATAAAGATAAGGACACAGGATTTAAGGTGACTCTGATATTTTTTAGCTGTAAAGACAGTGTACCTCTAATTCAGTGACATTCAGTAAAAATGAGGGGAGGGGTGGGTAAGACAGAAACAGAAAAGAAGAATTAAGAAGAAACCTAAGTAGAATGTAGGTAAGTTATGGCACAGATCCACAGCACAATCTATAAAAGTGGGTCAATTCACAATGGAGTTAGTGGGGAAAAGGGAAGTTTAAACCTTAAGTGTTGTGTATTGTAGAGTCCCATTTTGTAAATGATAAATATGCACAGCAAAAAGAGTTCATGTTAAGACAGTAATTCTTTCCTCTGGGTGGTGGGATTCTGGAGATTTTTATTTTTTCTTGTTTAAAAGGAGTATGCATTTTTTGTGTATATAAATACAAGGAGTAAAAATGAAGCAACCATTGAATCTGTCTCTCTATTTCAAGTGTTAAAAGTTGACCAACAAGATTGCACTGTCTACCTACATGCAAGAAGGTAGATTGTGGCTGTCACCTTTCCTGACGTTTCACTCCCTTGGATGAGGCCATGTTGTACCTTCATGATGGCTGCCGCTCAGAGGGTGGTGCGACAAGACAGACTGACCACAGAACAGGCTATATTTAAATGCAGAAAAGAAAAGAACACAGCTAGACCCCTGGGAATCTGCTGGCCAGGACTGCAGGGCCTGGGCCTCAGCACCCCTTCTGCCCTCTTTCTCGTCTGGCCTCTGTCCTGTTTCTTTGAAAAATGTGTGTGTGTTGGGTGCTTCTCTAATTCTGACGATGCCATGGGTTCTGCCGGTACTGTGCTGGCCTTCCGGTGCCCTCTGATGTTCTTCCTGTTAGTGTTGGAGGTGGGAAGGAGAGACCATTCTAGTCTATTGTGGTAACCTTCCCAGGTAGGACTTGGGACAGGCTGGGCTTGAAACAGTGCAGGGGAGTTTTTCTGTTTCCTTTCTCTTTACTTCCCCTTTTCCTGTTAATGCTAAGCATTGGTGTGTGTGTGTGTGTGTGTGTGTGTGTGTGTGAGAGAGAGAGAGAGAGAGAGAGAGACTGAGAGAGAGAGATGTCTGTGTATTTATTTACTTATTTTTTTGTGAGATTTTTATTTGGGAGCCATCTACTCTCCAGATCATTTATTTGAAATGTCCCTCTCCTCTTGCTTTCTGTCTACTTACATCTGCTAAAGGGTAGATTGGTTTGTTCACTGTGTGTTTATCTTTTTTGTCCCATTAGACTATGGGCTCTGTGGGGGCAGAAATCCCATGTTATCAACTACATCAAAAGTGCATGGAAGACAGAGGCCTGTCTTCAATCTCTATATTACCAGCATGGTAATTCACAGGGCGCAACAGGTATCGGGTGTTGAATAATTATCTATTATGCGCCAACCCTCATAAATATGTGAGTTTCCTGTGTCTCCAAATCATAGTCCATACGTACTCTATAAGCAATGCAATTTTATTTTAACTAGTGTATAAATTATTGCCCTATGATCCAAATATGTAATAAACTACATCTGATAGCAGGGATTGGCTAGTGCTCTGCCCTGTCTATGGTAAACTTCGGAGGGCAAATACGTGCTCTCTGATGGACTTTGCTTTTTATAGACTGATACATTGGATGCTGACTTACCAAGCTCCCCCTGCAGGGTCTGGGCAGCAGAGAGTCAGCTTTTTGTTCAGAGGGTTGCACTGGGGAAACACGACTTCTGGCGAGGATTTATGTAAAAGTTTTTCAAAATTGTGGCTGTCGTTAATGAATGTTCAGTCTCTTATTTTTGTGAAGAGCTGTTTTCCACTGGAAAACAATCTTGGTTTTTAGGTTATACTGTGTAAAAAGTTTCCAGAAAATGTCAGGGCATTTTCCAAGAGCACCCTAGGAGGTGGGAGTAGTTAAAGCACTTTAAAAAAAGTTTGTATTCTGATGGACATTGGTAATTTAATTTGTTTTTCATTGATTCTTGGGCTAATAAAGAATCCTAACCAGGTGCGAATGAGGGTTGAGGGAGCGAGAGAGCAGAGGTTTATTGGTATAACCCTCCCCAGGAAGGTACCCCACTTGACCATTAGTCAAGGGGACACAACTGGAAACCCAGTTTCTTTTCTTTACTCATGTATCAGTCATTCCTTTGAACCCGGTCCTCTAACTTGGAGCAGATGACTCCTTCCTTCTCTCTCTGGTCATTTGCATCCGCTTTCCATATCAGCTTTGTTTTTAAGTGGGGGCAACTCCAGACAGAGGCAATCACCTAGGGGAGAGAAAGACTTAGATGTGATGAGCATGTTTTATGAATCCAGGCCCATGTTAGGTGTTTTGCATAGTTTCATTGATTTCCACTCACTGTTTTTGCGAAGGGGACCAGTTATTATCCCCATTTATAAATGAGCGAACCAAGGTACCGAGAATTTAAGGAAAGTGCTCAGGGCTCCTAGGAAGAGACTGGATTTGAATCCAAGTCTGTCTAGTTACAAAGTCCTTGTGTTTTCCAGTATGCTGTGCTGCATTTACAGCACATTAGAACAGGGCTCAGGTTACCCAGCGCAGGTGGGTGGAAAAAAATAGTTGGGAAGAAACCTTTCTGTGAAGGTTTTTACTATATTTCAAGCATCTAGGGTGGAGTTTATGATGGCCAGGCAGGAGGTTTGAAGCTGGCAACACTATTCTGGCACCTTCTTCCCACAAGACAGGCTCTGTTTATTTCATGCCAGCTAATGTGGAGGGTGCCTTAAATGATTTATGTTTGAGGGATTTTTTTTTTGGTCGACAAAAATACCCCTATTGCAATAAGCCTTGGATACTCAATATTTAATAAACCAGGCTTAGTAGCTCATACGGTCAAGAGAGACAGACTGTGCTTATGCTGAGGAGGTGTCAAAGCAAATGCGCCCTGGTCAGAATCCCTTGCGAGCAGATGGAATTTCCATGGCCTGACTCCCGGGGATTAACCCTGGGTGTTCAAAGCTTCCGGATACCATGTCCTCTGGGAGATGATCAGGAATCACTATCAGGAAGCCTGAAACTGGGGATTTTGGTGGCAGTGGGTCTGTTGTCTGTATTATTACCAAGGAGTTTCCAAGGACGGAGACTATTATGAACTATAGATTTAAGACTGACACATTGAACTGCATCCAGACTCCATGTTACCCTGGGCAGATCCTCAAGTCCTGGGAGCCGGGCAGCTGCGAAGGCCAGTCGCAGGGAGTCACCATGGAACTTGTTGCTAATGTTTATGCAGTGGCCTGTATGGCGCTGCACACAATATGGCTATTGTTCTGCATTTCAGGGGCGCCAGTTAGTGGCGGGTGTGAAAATGTGTCCAGGATTTGGATGGAGAATCCCCTCCGCCTACCACTGTATTAGGTCCTGGAAGAAAGTCCAGACAGTGTTGCAGGTGCGGGGCGGGGGCGGGGGGATGGAATCTACCGGGACAGACACTGAGACTGAGTCCAAGGTGGACACCCCAGGAAAGCCATATAGCCCACAGCTATTTTCCTGGAGACTACTCATTTCAACTTTTTAAAAATTTGTTTTCAATTCACATAGAGTAAATGACATACTCTTTTTGGTGCGCAGGTCTATGAGTTTTGGCAAATGCGCAGAGTTGTGTAACCACCACGATAAAGATACAGCGAGGTTCTGTCGCCCCCTGAATGCTTTCGTGTTGCTCTGTCTAATCAACCCACCCTCCCTGAACCCCTGACAACCGCTGATCTGTTTTTCATCCCTAGAGTTTTGCCTTTTCCAGAATGCCCTATAAATGAAATTGTGTAGTCTTCTGAGTCTGTCTTCTTTCACGCGTTATAGCGCATTTGAGATTCATCCATGTTATTGCATGAATCAATAGTTTTATTGCTGCGCATATATCACGGCTTGTTTATCCATTCACCAGCTGAAGGATATTTGGGCTATTTCCAGTTTTCAGTGCTTATGAATAAAGCTGCTAGAAACATCCATGTACAGGTTTCTGTATGAACTTAAATGTTCATTCCTAAGAGTGGGATTGCTGGGTCACAGGGTAAGTGTATGACTCACTTCATGAGATACTGCCCAGCTCTTGTCCAGAGTGGCTGTACCATTTCGTACGCCCATCGTCAGTACATGGGGGTTCTAGTTGTTCTGCCAGCACTTGATCCTCCCATTTTTTACTTACATTTATTTTTAGTCTAGGTATGTGGCATCTCATTGTGGTTTTAAATTGCATTTCTATTGAAATGTTTTGGGTATTGTTTCCAGATGAAGTTACATGTACAGTCACAATTTACAGGATTGAAAGAAGTAAATAGCACAATTATTTTTGTATGCAAAAACCCCATTCATCCATCAAGTGCATATATGGTTGACCCTTGAACAACATGGGTTTGAGCTGTGTAGGCCCACTTATATGTGGATTTTTTTCAATGAGTACTGTAAATGCATTTTACATGTTTTTTTTACCATTTTCTTAACATTTTCTTTTCTCTAGCTTACTTTATTGTAAGAATACAGTATATAATATATATATAACATACAAATACATGTTAATGCTATCGCTAAGGCTTTTGATCAATAGTAGGCTGTTAGTAGTTAAGTTTTGGGGAGCCAAAAGTTATATACAGATTTTGACTCATGGGAGTTGGTGTCCCTAACCTCCATGCCATCTGTTTAAAACAAAATAAATTTTTGTGTGTGTTTTTTTCTATTACCATTTAGTCCTCATGCGTCTTCCCCCCATAATAACCACATTACTGTCCATGTGTCCTTTTTCCTTTTTGTTCAGTCCCTCCACCCCAACCCTCCTGCTTAGCTGTCATCCTGCTCTCTGCCTGTGAATCTGTCTCTATTTGCTTGTTCGTTCTGTTCGTTCATTAGATTCCACATATGAGTGAAATCATATGGCATTTGTCTTTCTCTGACTGGCTTACTTCACTTAGCATCATGTTCTCCAGGTCCATCCATATTGTTGCAAAGGGTAAAATGTTCTTCTATACAGCCAAGTAATATTCCATCGTGTAAATATCCCATGGTCTCATAGTATATCAAAATATAAAGAAACACCAAAACAAGGTAACCAAAATTTAACACAATTTAACATAATTTTGGTAACCTTGTTTTGGAATTTCTTTGTATTTTGATATGCCCTGAGCCTGTAGCATTTAGGGATGGTGTCTGGCTGTATAACAGATATTTGCCTATAGTTTAGGCTTCATTGTATTTGGGTTTATTGTCTCACGTAAAGGAATTCCAGATGTAGACTGTTTGGAGCTGGTGTGGTTGTCCCACGAAACAAACCATCGGGGACCCAAGTTCTTCTCTCTTTTGTGCCACCATCCTTAGACCGTAGCATCCTTCCTCAAGGTCATAAGGTGGTTTCTGGAGCTCTAGCTATAATGTCATCTTCCAGGCAGCAGATAGCAAATGGGAAGAGGCTCTTTCAGCTTTCCCCCCTGTGGGCCAGGTGCATTTCTTTACCCTCCTGGTCTATGCCTGCTTGGGCTCAGGTTGGTCTTTTATTCTTCAGTGTGTGTGAGTGTTTGATGCACAGGAGAGATACCCAGGCTTTCACTTGGGGCCTGTTTGTTTTGAGTTTAAGCGTGATTGGAACAAATCTGTTACTTTAACTTCATTTGCAAATTGTAAGCATCAAATTAGAAAGTTGGAGGAGGGATAGCTAAAGGCTGACAATTGGAGACACTGACCACTGACAGTATGACAATGAAACTTCTTCGCAGATAAAAGATCGGAGGACGGCCCAAGGCCATCTAGTGCAGAGGTACATAGCCCCAGGTAATTTCAGTGCCTCTGGCATCTTGATTGTGTAATTCCACTTCCAGGACTAGCTTGCTGGTAATAAAATAATTTCTGTACCACTTTCTACTAGACTGCATTTTCCTGAGGGGAGGAGCACGGTGGATTTTCTACCTATATCCAATGTTCTAGGTACATATACATGTGAGCTTTCTAGGAAGACCAAATAAAGTGAAATGTAATTGGATTCTTTGGAGAACCTAAGAGTTGAGCCTGACAGATAAAATAAGGATGTCTGCCCTGACTGGTGTGGCTCAGTTGTTTGGGCGTCGTCCCCGCAAAGTGGAAGGTCACCAATCCAATTCCTGATCGGGGCACATGCCTAGGTTGCAGGTTTGGTCCCCTGTTGGGGCGTGTACGAGAGGCAACCAATTGATGTTTCTCTCTCACGTTGGTATTTTTCTTCTTCTCTTTCTCCCTCCCTTCCCTTCTCTCTAAAAATGAATAAATAAAATCTTTAAAAAATTAAGAATACCTATTTATTTTGCATTTCAAATAATGACTTTTTAAAAAGTATAAGTATATCCCAAATAGTGCATGGAATATACTTATACTAAAAACCTATTCACTGCTTATCTGAAATTCCTGATTAACTAGGCATTTTGTGTTTTTATTTGTTAAATCTGGCAACCCTAGTTGGATTGCATGTGTGTTGGAAGAAGGCCCTGATTACCTTTCAGTGTGGAGCAACTGGTGGGATCGAATCAATTTTAATGATTCAGTCTTGGTGCAAGGGTGCAAAATTTGGTGATCTAATTTTGCTCTGAGTGTGGGACATCTGATGCTGTTCTGAAGCAAGAGTAAATAAGTTTCCATTTTCAGAGCTGCTCATAAGACAATACAGTCAATATAGCAGCCCTTAGAGAATCCCTCGCTAGGGTTTCATGAGACTGAGGGGTGATGTGAGGCTTATGTTCCCTTATCTCCTTGGCTCATCATGTGCCTGTTTAGAGAATTTTTAAAAAGCCTCATGTTCCTTTAATACCTACATATGCATTTGAACCTAGAGTTATAATGGCAAAGTTCACGTTCACTACAGAATCATGAATAAAATCCTTATGATCTGAGCACAGCAGGCATATTCAGGGCTTCCCCTGAGCCAGTGGCTCTCCAAGTGCGGTCCCTGCACCAGCAGCATCGGTGCTGCCTGGGAAATTGTTAGAAATGTGAATCTGGGCCCCATTCCAGACCTGTTGAATCAAGATCCCTTAGTATTGGGCCCAGTAATCTGTTTTTAACAATCCTAGAGGTGGTTCTGATAACATGGTGAAGTTTGAGAACCACTGCTTGAAATCAGGGTGAGGCAACTTTTTTTTCTTTTTGTAAAGAAACAGAGTAAATATTTTAGGCTTGGGGGCCATAAATTCTCTAGGACTCAACTCTGCCATTGTAGTGGAGAGCAGACACAAACAATACATAAAAGCGTGGGTGTGGCTGTGCTATAAAGTAAATAAGGCTTTGTATTCACAAAAACCGGGCAGCTGGGCCAGATGTGTCCCTTCGGAGTGGTTTGTGACCCCTGCACAAACTAAGACTCCTTCAGGGTAGTCAGACTTGCTTGTCACTGGCCTCTTCTAGTTACTGATAGATGGGAAATGCTCCTCAGATGCCAAATAATCAGAAGTAGGTGAGGCCCCGAGGAAGAAAGAAAACAAAACAGCTGCCTGCGTTCATGCAGTAGCTGCTGTCATCAGAGAAGGCTCCGTCTCAAAGGGCCCAGTGACTAGCGTGATATTTGTCCATCTGCAAGGCCTCCCCTGTTTCCAACTGGAATGCTTAATAATGAGACCTTTTGGACTGTTCTTACTAGGAATTTGTTCCTGTTTATCTCATGTTAGCTGGCAGCTCTGTTTTATTTCTCTAGTGCATTCGCCCTCCCTTTGTTCTGGAAGATTAGGTCTCACATTCTCTTCTCAACCTCTAATGGCAACCTCCCTCCTCGCTCTCCGCTGGTGGCCTTGCCTCCTTTTTCACTGAGAAAATACAGGCAATCTCTGACCCTTGTGGCTCTGTTGGTTGGGCATCCTCCCATAAAAGGAAAGATCAGTGGTTTGATTCCCAGTCAGGGCACGTGCCTAGGTTGCTGGTTTGGTCCCTGGTTGGGGTGCATGGAAGAGGCAACCGTTGGATGTTTCTCTCTTACACTGATGTTTGTCTCCCTCTCCCTCTCTCTCCCTTCCTCTCTCTATTAGAAAAAATACAGGCAAGAGGAGAAAAGTTCCATAGACCATTATTACATCTCTACATCTACCAATTTCTGTCCCCAAATACTATAACCCGATAATGTCACATTACCTCCAATTGGTTAGGTCTATGGTCAATGTTTAGTTTTCATCTTACTAGGCTTTCAGCAGCACTTAACATACTTGTTCACTGCCTCCTTTAATTTCTGGGACATCACTGTCTTGGTTTGTGTCCTACCTGCCTAGATGCTCTGCCTCCACCTCATCTCCTGGTTCCTCCTATCTCCCACCTGTAAATGTTGGAGTTCTTCAGGACTCAGCCCTTGGAACTCTTTCTTCCCTATCTATTCCTTCGCTGTTCTCATCCAATTTTATGTTTTTTAAAAAGCACCTATATGCAGAGCTATCTCACACCTATATCTCTAGCCTGGATATATCATGTCAAATATCCAACCATCTATTCAACATCCCGACATGATTATCTCATAGGTATCTGAAACTAAAAAATACCCAAACCAAGCTCTAGATTATTTTCCCACCAACCTGCCACACCCATTTACCCTGGAGTTTCCCCCTGACTCAGTCAGTCACAATGCCATCTTCACAGTTGTAACAAAACCTTTAGAGACATTCCTGACCTTTCTCTCATGTTTGTGTGATTGATGGCTCTCAGTGATATTTGATTAATTTGAGTTTATCTAATTTTTACTTTGTTTTTGTTGCCTTTTGTAAAGTGTTGAGAAAGTCCTGATTTACTTTGCAATAGCAGAATGTGCTTGAGTTAAACTGACCCAGAAGTTTGAAGGAAGGATAGTAAGATAATTTTATTTCAAAGTTGAATTACTAGTAGTATTTAACAACTGTTCCTTCCTTCTCTCTTTCTCTGTCTGTCTGTCACACACACACACACACACACACACACACACACCAGTCTAGAAAGAAATATGCAGATATATAATAAGGTCTCAAACTGTCAATAATGGGCTGTTATTATGATGTGATAAGTTATACATTCATGGGTTTTTAATTGACCAAAACACCTTAATGGGACTACTCGCTGAGTGTATGTGCCTGAGCCTTTAACTGTAGTGCACATGTGCTATTGTGGTGAACTTTACTTGTGTAGAATTTCACATGAACAGACATGTGCAACCTCAATTAAAAAACAAACAAAGCAAAGCACATAGAGCTTATCAATCAGTGAATGGCACATTTAGAAAACACACAGAGATATGGCCCGGGAGAAGTTCTATTACTGAGTATTGTGCAAAAACCTTGGGACCACAAGACAACATGTTGGCAATGTTCGGTGTGTTAAAATTTGGATAGTAATACATCACTTGTTCATTTAAAAAATGCTTTTAAAAACAGTTAAACTGTTCTGACATTCTTTTTCTTAACCCTCTTTTTAAAGACAGCAGACGTGGTTTGTTTGGGTTCTATTATGAATAAAATCTACTGAGCAGTAGGCATCAGGCCAGGGAAGCCGGGTGTCTTTTCCAAAGGGCCGCTGGGATGATCCCAAAGATAGCCTCTAAGCGCGCAGCGGACACTCCGTGAATGAATGTTAGGTGTTAAATGGACACAGCGGAAGGCAGAAGGGGAGGCAGCGTGCAGTGTCCTCTTTAAACAAAATCTTGCTTCACCTTTCTTCCTGCCTGTATGATGTGGTTTTGACCATGAACCGTAGTGTCGGACTGGCTGGATTCCATGTGTGGCTCCATCAATAACCAGCTGGCGACCTCAACCAAGTAACAGAACTTCCTGTGCCTCAGTTTTATCTTTCAAGTCTGTGAAAAATACCTATCTGACAGGACTTCATTGAGGGTTAAATGAATTAACATGTTAAATACTTAGAACAGTGCCCGGCAATAAAAAAATTTGCCTATAACTGCTATGATTATTCTAAGAGGTGACCCTTCTCAGAGCAGTGCAACAGGCAAAGACCATAAGATGTTGAACTGCAAACAAAGCTGCTCAATCCCTTCTGAAATGCAGCATTTTGAGGGGCTCAGTAATTCTCGGGACATCAAACACACCCATACAAGCAATACAGGAATAAGGACACATCTTTCTGTTGATGTGTGTATCAGGGGCACCTCTGATTCCCACCTCTCTGGAGTTTAAGCCATCTATGCTGCCACCTCTTGGGCACACCCACTTGGGGTGGGCTGGAGAAGTGCTGACTTAGGGTTATTTTTTTTTGTAGAAGAGGGCAGAATCTTCTTTCTCATGGGATTGGATTCCCATGGGGAACCCCTGTTGCTGCCTTGTGCAGCCAGGTCAGGCTCGTGGTAAGAGCTGGACAAAGCAACCCTGTCCTATTCTGGGACAGAGAAGAGGCTGAGAAACCCAGGCGTTCCCTGTGGGGGTGGAGAACAACAGCCAGCCTTCCAGTGCAGCCCTCCCAGTCCCTGCCCCCAATTCAGACTCTACCTCCCCAGCTTTCTCTCTCCCTCATCTAGCTTGTGTTCCAGCCAATGAGGACATTACTCTGCTTCCCACAGGTACGCTAAAACTTTTTCCCCTTTTGTACTTTAAAAAATGGTGAGGATTATTATTTTAATCATTAGAGGCAGCAATTGTTACTACTAATATTTACAGAGACCTACAAGGTGCCAGGTACGTGTAATGTCATATTATTTTACTCGACTGTTTACGTTTTATGGACATGCAGAGCAAACTGGTGTATTAAACTTGACCTAAGCCTAAGGTCACTTGGCTTGTGAGTGTAAAACTAGGCGCCAGGCTCTGAGTATGACTTCAAATCTCATGCTCTTAACTCACAGCTGTCCAAGCTCCCACGAGGGCCCGAGACCTGTAGGGAATCCTACTTCATTCACTGTCTGGCTTTGACAAAATCAGTGGAAACCTACCAGAGGTAGATTTTTCTTTTTCTTTTTTTAATCCTCACTCAAGGACGTGCACATTGATTTTAGAGAGAAGAGAGGCCAGGGAGGAAGAGAGAGAGACATTGATGTGATAAACGTTGATTGGTTGCCTCTCACATGCACCCTGACCAGGGATGGAACCCTCAACCTAGCTATGTGCTCTGACCAGGAATTGAACCCACAATGTTTCATCTTATGGGATGATGCTCCAACCAACTGAGCCACACCAGCCAGGGCAGAGGTAGATTTTTCAAAAAGTATCTTTATTCTACAATTATTCACATAAATTTGGAGGATTATCCATTATAGAATTAACATAACCATCTGGACTAAATCATCCCATTAAAACAAATCTCTCTCTCTCTCTTTTCTGGAGAAGGGATTAAAGGCACACAATGCCAAGGTGGGTGCCACCATGCCTGTGGTCTCCTGGGAGCTGTGGGTGGGCTCTCTCTCCCTGGTGTTGCCAAGGCCGTTGCAGTAGAATGGATTCAGATGAAGGAATCTCATCAGAATGAGGCTCAGAGCCTGCAGCAGGGCCTGGGTCAGCAGGCAGAAGGACAGTGTCTGCCCCTGCAGCAGGGCTAGTGCCAGCAAGCATGACAGCCAGAGCCCTTATATCCTGTCGTGGGAAACTCTTTCCACGATTGGTTTCTTTAGGGCTTTGCTCTGATTGACTCTGTGAATGAATGAAGATATGTATGGTCAGTGCCCTAGATATGTATGGTCAGTACCCATGCTGGCTCTGTTCTTGCCACCCACCTGGCTGTCGGTTTGATGGATATGCAACTTAGGCAGGTGCAGATGGGGGCCCTCATTGGAAGCAGGCAGCCCCTGTGTTATTATTAATACAGGGCTGTTACAAAAGTGGGACTTAGAGTCGTGATTCATATGCTCATACATCACCACAGCTTCCTGTCATATGCAAACCATTTGCTCCACCCGAAATGCTACTTCTCTGTCCTCCCAACACTATTCGAACATTCACCCAGCACATTTGCATTGAGCTTCTGCTCTGTGCCAGACATAGTCCAGGTGAGGAGCCAATGATGAGGGCAAAACAGACACAGCTGCAGCCACCACGGAGTTGGCTTCTAATGGGGAAGGCAGTAACATTATCACACAACTAAAATACAGCTTCTACGTAGTGGGAACAGCAGAGAACTGCTTGACCCTGAGGCCTTGACTACATTTGGAAGGTTAGGGAGGGCCTTCCTGAGGGTGAGATGTTCCGGGTGAGGTCTGAAGAGGAGCAGGACTCCCTCAGTGAAGAGGGAGGGGAGGTGCCCTACGTAGAGGTCATTGTCTCTACCTAGGCAAGGTTAGGTGGAGGTGGCCTGTTGAAATGCTACCCATTCTTTAAGCTAGTTTATAGTCACTGTTCAGATGGGGATCCCTGCTCTGTGCTCCTTAGTCCTGGGTTTCTTAAGGTGTTTGACACACCCTGGTTCCTGAGAGACACTTACCTCCTTAGGGATGAAGGCCCAGCCTTGGGTGCCCAGAATGGGCCATGAACCACCCTCTCTCACACCACCTTCATGCTGCAGGGCTGGCCAGATGCTGCCTGAGCGCTGCTTCCCTACTGAGTCACAGGCTGGGGAGGGCAGGGCGGGGAGGGGAGCAAGCTTGACTCTGCAGCCCCCAGCTGTGCAGACTTCTGCCTGGGTTGTTACACCACGGACAAGACCTTACATCAAGCTGGTGGAGAGAAGGAGTGAGCCTCATGTCTCACACAGTGTGCCTGGACCTTCCCAGGACGTGCGGCTCACAGCCGCCTTGTTCTTCATTTCCACTGACTCACTGTGAAACTCAGAGTGATGATTTCTTCTCGGTTCTGGGCCAAGTTTCCCAGTGGAGCGGAGGAGACATCGTTTCATTCAACAAACATTTATTGTGCATCCCTGATGTGTCATGTTCCCAGTCCCTGGGCTCCATCCTGTATCCTTGGGGGCTCCCAGCCTGGTGACAAGGCCAGCTGTCTTTACCCTCTCTGGACTGGTCTGCGAGAGCAGTGAATGAAATCCTGTATCTGTGCAGGCCTCGTATTCTGGGGAGGGAGAGGGCTGACATAAACCCCAGGAGAATTTTATTAGTTTTCTGTTTCCAACCCAAGAACATTCCCAGGGGCTGGGCTGGTGCTCTAACTTGGGTGGTCTCACTGCATCCAGCTGGAGAACAAACTGATGCTTCTCATGTGTTTCTTTCCTTTTATAAAATGGCTCAGAGGGTCTTGAAGCCTCCAGTGCTTTGTGGTGGCAACCAGAAACAGCAGGATAGGCATCAAGACCGGGAGAGGGAGACCAAGGGAAGCAGGCTTCCCCCCACCCCAGGACCCCCGAGGTGCTCCGGGTGAATTGGGCTGGCTTCGGTCGTGGGATGCCCCTCCTGTGCACACTGCTCCCATCTTCCCTGACCTCCTTCCTCTCCTGGAATCTGTTGCAGTTAGCCAGTGCCCCCCCAGCTCAAAGCAGTGGGCTTCACATTCCATGAGCTCATTGAAGAGGCATCTCAGTTGTCAAGATGCAGGGACCAGGATTTAGAGTGAGACTGCCTGGGAAAGGGCTGTGATGCCCTGGGCTAGTAACATGATCTCTGGGGCTTTCTCGTTGGTAAGATATAGGTGCAAGCTGGACAGATAGACTGAAAAACACACTTAATGTCCTTTGTGCCATGCCTGATGTAAAGTCAGCGAGCTCAGTAAGCAGCTGTAGATATAGTTATCTGCTTCTTTTACTCTTCCCATCATGCTTTGGGGTGTCTGTGCATTATTATATGCTCAGGCCCAGGGTGTGCTGCTGCTTGAAATACTGGAATGTGGCCCAGGGTTAGCTGAACCCTTCCTGCTATAGGAACTGGCTTACCTGGGGAAAGTCATGGCTCAGGCTGACCTCCTGCTGTTGCCCTTGACCATTGCTTTTTGGTGTAATGTGTTCTCTACACATCGATGCTCAAACTGTGACCACTGCCCAGCATCACTGTCATCACCTAGAGACCTTAGCAGAAATGCAGCATCCCAGGCCCCCTCCAAATAGACTGAGTGAGAATCTGCAAGTTAACATGACCCACAGTGATTCGTATGCACCTTAAAGTTTGAGAAGCCTCCTTGGCATGTATCAGCTCATGAGGATAGAACCTTAACTGTACTTTTGGATGTGGTAGGGGGAGGGTACATAAGGGGAAGGGAAAGGAGGGGAGTAAGCAGAGGAGATAACTGAAAACCAGCAGAACTTGACCTCTGACTTTCTGCCTTTCATTGGTTGTCACACTGAACTTTGTATGACGGATAACTCTCTCCTCTCCTAGGTGGGCTCCTGGGGAAGGTTTGGGTCTTCTTTACCATCCACCCTCCATGCCAGCTTGTTGCCTGGCTCACAGAAGGACTCAATAAATGTTTGAGTAGATACAGTGAACCGTTTCCACATAAACATGAATTTCCTATCGTTTGTTCTGAAACCCAGGCACAGAGGAGGGCTGAGGTGGTGGAAGTATGTGGGGTGACTTGGTGTAGACTAGAAGGAGTGAGAGAGTTTCTGGCTCTTTTTTGATCTTACTGGATTTTTCTTCTCAGTCTCCTTGGCTGTGTCCTTCCATTTGCCTGCTCTCAGTGTGGTATTGTCCCAGATGATGTCTAGTCCCATGGCTTCACATTTACATTGCTCAGTCCTTACCTCTAGACTCCTATGACAGCTGCCTATTGGACAGCCTATTAGGTGTTTCCTTGGTTGGTCTCCCTGGTTGCAGACAGAGCCTGAGACAGGGATTCTGGCACATGGGTTTATTGAGGGCATGCTCCTTGGGCAAAGGGATCAAGGGGAGCAGGGCATGGTAGGAGAAGAGGCTAAACTAGGATGTGGCACCACTCCCTGACATGTGGAGTCTAAGAGAGTTGAACTCATCGAACCAGAGAGTAGAACAGTAGTTACCAGGGACCGGGACCAGGGACCAGGAAATAGGGAGAGGTTGGTCAAGGGTACACACTTCTGGTTATAAGAGGAATAAGTTTTGGGAATCTAATGTACAGTGTAATGACTATAGTTGATGTGTACTTGAAGTTGCTGAGAGAGTAGATCTTGTGGTCTTATTACACATTGAAGGTAACTGTGTGAGGTGATGGATATAATGTTTAGCTTGATTGTAGCGGTCATTTCACAATGTATACATGTACCAAAATATCATGTTGTACACCTTAGATATATGCAACTTTAATTTGTCAATCCTGCCTCTGTGAAGCTGGAAAACAAAAAAGATGTGGTTCCAGGTAATATCTGACCAGATCTACTGAGTGGGGTGGGGAGGGTGGATGCATAATCTCCCTGGTGTCCCCTGGAGGGGTGGCTGCCTTCATCAAGGCCATTCTGTGGAGAGGATGTGCAGTACTTTCAGTAATTGGTGGAGGGAGGCACCAGCCTGAATAGAGGATCTGGGAGGGGTGCCAAAAGCAGCCACTTGTGATGCTCAATAAGCATCTATAACTTAATAAGCCTCAGTCGCTCTTCCCTTGCAAACTTAGTCCTAGACAGACTTTCCTATATCAGTAAAGGGCACCACCACTCTCTCATTTCCTCAAGCCAAAGATCTAGAGATCATGTTTTTTTTTTTTTTCTCCCCAACACTCACATCTGGTCCATCAGCAAGTCTGGTTGAGTCTACCTCCAAACTGTATCCAATGTGCAGTGACTTATCTCTCTCACTTAAATCATCCTACTCTAAACTGCCTGGATAACCTCAGTAACCTGAATGTGTTGGTCTCCCTGCTTCTTTTCTTACCCCTTTTCACACAGCAGCTGGGGTAAACCTTTTTTAAAAAGAGCTATTTTTAAGAGTAGTTTTAGGTTTGCAGACAATTAAAAGGAAGGTATGGAGATTTCCCCTGTACCTCTGCCCCTACACATGCACAGCCCCCCCTCCCCCCACCGGAATGCCACCTTGGTTACAGCTGATGAACCTACGTAGTTCACCTCAGGGTTCACTCTTGGTGTCACACATTCTGTCGGTTTGGGCAAATGTATAATAACATTTATCTATCATTATGGTATCATATAGAGTGTTTTCATTGCCCTCAAATTTCTCTGTGCTCTGTGTGCTCATTTCCCACCCCACCCCACTGATCTTTTTACTATCTCCATAGTTTTGCTTTTTCCAGGATTTTATGTAGTTGGAATCGCACCATATATAGCCTTTTCAGATTGGGTTCTTTCACTTAGCAATGTGTATTTCAGGTTTCTCCATGTCTTTTCATGACTTGATAGCTCATATCTGCTTAGTACTGAATAATATTCCACTGTCTGGATGTACCACTGTTTATTTATCCATTCACCTACTGAAGGACACCTTGGTTGCTTCCAAAATTTGGTGATTATGAATAAAGTTGATACAAACATCTGTACATCGGTTTTTTTTTTTTAGTAAACATACATTTTCATCTCCTTTGGGCAAGTACCAAGGGGTGCAGTTGCCAGATGGTATGGTAAGAGCATGTCTCATTTTGTAAGAAACTGCCAAACTATCTTGCAGAGTGGCTGCACCATTTTGCACACACACCGACAACGGGTGAGCATTCCTGTGGCCTCACATCCTCGTCAACATTTGGAGTTGTCAATGTTGTGAGTTTTAGCCATTCTCATTGGTGTTTTCATTTGCATTTCCCTGAGGACGTAGGATGTGGAGCATCTTTTCACATGCTCATTTGACATCTGCATATTTTCTTCAGTGAGATGGCTGCTAAGGTCTTTGGCTCATTTTTAATGGGTTATTTGTTTCCTCATTAGGGGTGAACCTTAAAAAATGTGTATCAAATCACATCATCTCCTTGTGAAAACCCTTCAATGCCTTCTCATGGCACCTAGGATGACATTCAAGCTCTCACCCTGGCCTGTGTCAAGTCCTCCATAATCTGGCCTCTGCCTGCTCGCCCACCCTCTCCCACCTCCTGCATCAGGTGGGTTGAGGTAAGGTTGGCAAGGTAGGCCATGACTCTTGTGTCTGTGCATCTTTCTCCTCCACTTGATTGGGAGGCTCTTGAGGGGAGGAGCCATGATTTTCCCTTGATTTTGTGTTGGCAGCTCATTCTTGGCATTTAAGTTTATGCTCAAATGTCACCCCCCGATCTTTCCTTGACCACATGATCCAGTCATTTGCTGTGCCATCACCCTGTTTTGTTTTCTTCAGAACAAAAGTTACTATCTGAAATCATCTGTCCACTTATTTGTGTACTCATCTGGCCCAACCCACGAAGGGGTAAAGTTCAGGAGAGCAGAGCCACGTAACCCTTGCTCAGGGCTGTATCCCCAGCACTAAGAAAGTGCCGTGTACATAGTAGGCTCCAATACTGGTTGACTGAATGACTGCACACAGGGAGAAGTACATGAAGAGACATGAGGGCTGCCAGCTTTCTGGAATCTCAGGGGCCAGTTTAAGGCCAGGCAGCTCTAGCCAGAAAGTTCACTGTAGGTTAGAAGTTGTTCTTTTCCCAACTTTCTTCTTATCAAAATAAGCAGAGCAGGAAATGAGACCCAGTTTCCTGCTTATACCTCAGATCACCAGGAGAAAAAGACGAATCTGGAAAAACCTGAGCACAATCTGGAAAAACCTGAGCACACGCTAAAGTGGGGTCCCAGCTCTTCCCAGCTGAAGACGCACCTCCCCGGGGACTTGCTCAACTCCTCACGAGGGGCTCCTCTCAGGAACCCTCTGGCACCAGGGCCCGTGGGGCTGCTTAATATCACAGCCTGTTAAAATATTTTCCATCTCCTGACTTGGTGTTACCAAAACCCTGACGAAGTCTGGAAGTTGCATGTCCAGAGAACAAACACAAATGACCTGTGTTCTCTTGGATGACAACTTTGAAGGGCAAGAAGCAGGATTTTCCTGGTGGGAGAGTCTTAGCACAGTCATGATGCTAAGCCAGTCATGCCTTTGAATTGTGTTCTGAGGAGAAGTTTTGGAAGGAGAAACCTCAGTACTGGGGCCCATCGCCCTCCTAGAGACAGTCTGATCTTAGTGTCCGATTCTGTGCCAGGGGTCCAGGGGCTCAGGGAAGACTGAACCACCCTCCCCTGCAAGCTGCAGGTCAGGCCATGGGGCTGGGCAGACTGTCTGTCCTGGGAAATAAGAGCCCAGGGGAGGGAAAAACAGGGCTCAGGGGGCCAGACCATGGTGCAAGAGAGATACGGATTCTTTCTCTTATTGTGCCTCCCTCTCGTAGCCTCTGGTTTTGGAGTTTCTGCAAAGTATGAAGTGCAGTTTTCTTCAGAAGCCAGTACTTCTGACCAATCCTGTCTAACTGCTCCCAAACCAGTTCCCTCTCTCCACACTGCCTGCTCCTCCCAGGGACACAGATGGGGACCCTGCTCACCCTGCTCTCCGTTGCTGCCCTTTGAACAGAATGATACATTGGCACCAAATAACCATTCTTGAGTGCTGAATGGTGCGAAGTGTGTTGTAGTAGGAAGACCTCATGGAAAGCTGTGTTCCAGCACTTCCTTACATGGTGACATTCACGTCTTGGGACCTCTGTCAAGCTCTGCCCAAGATGGCTCACAGGTTGCTGTGAGAACCCAAACATGGTTACGATGATGACAACAATGGCTAATGTTCCCTGAGAACTCAGCCTGTGCCAGGAATGATGCTACATTCTTCACATGCCCTTCACTTGTCCTTCACTTTGTCTAAAACATCCATAGGTGATAGTTCTATTATCATGCCCATTTTACAGCTGTGGGAACTGAGGCACAGATCAGTTCAACAACATGTCCCAGGCCACAGTCAAAATAAAGAATCGAACCCGTGCACTAATTTCCCATGACCAATTGAGATAATATATGCAAAATGTGCTTTGTAAACTGCGGGCCAATCGCCAGCTGTTTCAGTATTACAGGAGGGAGGAGGCTTCAGAAAGTCCAGGCCTGGGGTTTGGTTTGGGAGGTCACCAACAGCTGAGCACTTGCTCTGTGTGCTGGGACTCACAAACCCCAAATGGGAAGGGCTTTGTGACTGCTTGAGAACGTGAGGGGACTGGCAGCATAGGGAGCTGGGCTTCATGAAATGGCAGTGGGGAGCCTCTCACCCTGGCCAGAAAACCTCAAAGGAGGTGCAGGGTTGCCTGGGGCAAGGCCACTCTCCAGGCATTCTCTGGTTTTCTGGAAGGAGGCTGGAAGGATCTGGTTCTTCTTCTCTGCTCACATTTGAACCAAGGACTTGGTAGAACTTTCGAGCCACCTCAGCTGGGGGTAATAGAGCAGATTTCCCCTCTGCGCAGTGAAGAGGGAGCCCTTGAGGAAGCTGGAAGGGGAATAACCAGGTGGGGGTCAGTGTGGAGAAGAAGAGGGTGACAGGGAACTGGGCAAGGAGGCCAAGGAGGACCTCTGGGCTTGATGCAGTGGGATTACTGCCAAAGGGAAGAGATGCCTTGAGTAAATCCAAGAAGCTCCAGACCTGAAGCCCAGATGGGAGAGCTTGCCCAAGGCCTGGAGGAGGCCATGTCTGTCTGCGGATGTTTGCAGCTGACACCCAGGCTGTGGGGTGGGAGGTTGGATCGACCCCTAGTTAGCCTCCTCCTCCAGGAAGCAGGCAGCCTTCCTCGGCTGTGCTTGTGTGCAGCTCTGATATAGTTCAAGATTTACCTCATCTGTATCAGAGACGGTTTTTCTTGGCAATTGCAGCTCTTTCAGAAAGCGAAAAATGCAATCTCCTCACAGCCTGGGTCAGCGTAATCCCCTGTTTGTTTATGCAGGCTCCAGTGTGTTGGAGGCCAGGGCCAGAGCCAGCCGGGGATGAGGGTCCAGGCCAGACAGCTTTGTAGCTGGATTTGCAGGCTCCAATGTGGCTCCAGCTCTGGACCCTTCTGATCCTTGGTGCATGTAGTGTATGTGTGTCTTGGATTTCCTGTGTGCCCTACTTTGGGGGTGCTCTTCCATGGGCCCTTTGCTGTTGCCCAGGAACTTTATTTCAGAGTGCAAGTGAAAAAAGAACCCACCTCATATAACAATATGGGAAAAAGTCTAGAGTAATCCATTTTGCCTAGTTAATGTGTTTACCTGGGTATAGTTACTAATATTACGTATCTTCAGAGTCCACAAAGTCATGCATATTTATGCTTCCTATGCTTATGTTTGTTCTCATTTTCCACCTTTATCCTAAAATCAGGTTTGGTTTGAAGGCTGTAGAATGGTCCTAATCAGCATAGCTGCCATTTGTCGAGTGCCAGGCATTGTGCTCAAGTGCTTGATAAGCATTGTCTCACTAGAACTCACAACAAATCCATGGAATGGGCATTATTCTTATTTTACAGATGAAGAAGCTGAGGTCCAAAGAGGTTAAGTGACCTGTTGAAGGTCACACAGCAAGTAAGTGGTGGAGATGGGATTTGAAAACCCAGTCTGTCTGATTCTAAAGGCCACATTCTTAAACATCATTCTACACCGGTCACAGCAATGCCTGAGAAACTGAGCGCTTTCCAGGACTTCGGGGTGCATGGTTTAAAGGCATGTTCTAGTAAGCCATTTGAGAGAATTAAGCCTGGACACAGGTGTTGAATCTTGGAAGCTTCTTAAAAAATCTCAGTCTCCAGAGATGGTGGGGGACATCTTGGGTCTCGATTAAACTTCTTAGTAATAATTGGGAGTTTGGCCATATCTCGTGGGGCTTGTTTCTCTGCGTGGACATGGAAGGAGACAGGCCCAAAGGTGTCGGGCTGGCAAAGGAGGTGAGAAGCTGTCCTACACTGAAACCTCTTCCTGGTGTCTGGGCCAGGCAGGGGACAGTCTCTCTTCTGGAGGTTCAGGTAAGGTCTAGTGCAGAGCTCAATGAGGGCCCACTCAGTTCCTCCCCTTATGAGGTAGGGCACTGGCCAGGGGGTGTCATAGCCCCTGAGAGAGCAGCCCGACCCTCAGGTCCACTTAGAGAGTGGGCTGTAGCATCCACAGTGGGATGGAGCAGCCCGCATCACACACACTGCTGCTGCTGCTGCTGCTGCCTTGCTTCTGGATCATCCCTGGCTCTGCTCCATCCCCTGCCTCCCCCCTCCCCTGGGCTTCTGGGGACTGACACTCCTGATAGGCCCCTGGCCATCTCTGTGCTTCTCCAGCTGGGCCAGAGTGGCCGCACACTGAGTCCCATGGGTCAGCGGCTGGGCCACCCCACTCGACAGCACAGATGGATATGCACTGGGGAGGAGGGTCGGGGGTACTGAGTCCTCTTTTTCGAAACATTAGTTTAAATCGCCTGAATCAAACTGTAGCTTTGGGGAAGGTGTCTTTTTTCCTTTGACAGCCGACAGGGTGCAGAGTAACACCACCCAGCCACTTCCAAACACTTCTGGGCAGGAGCCAACCCCCAGGTCCCTGGGCTGGAGTTTGGAGGGTCAGAGTTGTGAGGAGGGGCCTTGGGGTCACTAAGGAATGGGTCAGGGAGCCAGAGCTGCCGGCCTCTGGGTCTGGGCCTTGGAAAAGCTCCGTCTCCAGGGAGGACCTGGAGAGACTATCCCAAGAGGAGCCTGGCTGAAGCTCGCTCCCTGACAAGGACACTCAGCGCCTGAAGCAGCGCTTGGCCCCGAGCAGGGAATGCAGGAAGTGACCTAATTACATCACATTTACTGAACGAGGCTGGAGCCAGAAGATAGTGACAACCATGTCTGGAATCTTCCTCTAAGCCATCTCCAGTACTGATTCTGTCTTTCCATCTGTGCTGCCACTGGGTAGCCCCGGCCCCTGTCAGCACCTCAGGCCTCGATTCCTGCCAGTGCTCTTCACTGTCTATTTTGCATTTATTCTCTTTCTCCTTCAGTCCCCTCTGCCCACTGTGGCCAGAAAACCAGCTGAAAGCCACCAGTTTGGTGAAGTGACTTTTCTACCCCAACCTCCAAGAGTTCCTTCTGGCCAGAAGGACTCGGGGATCCCACCCCACCTTCACACAGACATTCTGCTTCAGTTGAATCGGACTCCTCTGTGCCCTATACTCACATGGCCACTCTGCCTACCCTCCTTCCCTCCTCCCAACTGGGAGCACAAATTGCATTTACCCTGCAAGGAGCAGCCCGCATCTCACACCCTCTGTATGGCCTCCTTAGCTGCTTCAACTCTTCCTTCTCCGAAAGCCTAGAGCCCCACTTGCGGTCACTACTTTTGATGACCGGGTGATGAGGCCGGCAGTGTATGGCTCCTTCTTTGTGGATCTTTTCTCTTCCACCAGAGCATCAGCTTCGAGAAGGAAGGAGCCATCAGGGCTCTAATGGGTACTCGAGAAATGATTGTTCAGTTGTTCGACAGGAAGTAAGCTTAAACTGTAGCCTGAGAGATTTAGAATAGATGTAAGGAAGGGTTTCTAGAGAGCAGTGTGATGTTTAGAAAGGACAACCAAGAAAGGTGGTAGCCATAGTAGGTCTTGTGATGTCCATGAAAAATCAGAGAAAATTGACCTGAGTGATGCTGTCAGGGTGTGCGGTGGTGGCAGCTGTGAGGTTTATGCAGAGAAAGGGGAGGAGAGACAGATGGCCAACCTCCAGCGTCAGCCTCCAGTCAGACTCCAGATTTTCAGCTGGAACCTGCCTTTGTACTTCTCATCTTGTCATGGTCTCAGTGCTTTCCCTGCTTTCCCTCCTGCCACCCAGTCATAGTCAGGCCATCACCGAAGTGGACCCAAGGGGTGGGGAGAGAAGGGAAGCAGGAGGCACCTGGGGAAGATGGGCGTACCAACGTTGTTCGGGCCGAAGTCACAGAGCCATTTGCCTGTTCTGGAAGTCCTGAGCCAAAGAGTGGCTTTGCCATTCTGTTACCTGAAACCCGAGCTGTTCACCAACCAGCAACCAGGTGCACAGTCAGTTGTATGGTGCCAGCATGCCCTAATGGATACGCCCTCGGTCACTGCTGTTCCCACGTTTCCCCAGACACAGTTGGCTAGTCAGAAGCGGCCATGTGCTTTGGTTTGCCAGGGATGTGTGGAACCATGGGCTCAGCTTCAAGACAGGCACGGCTTCCTGAAAGGCCCGTTCAGAGAGGAGGAAGGTATTGGTTTTATGGTAGACGTGGATGTCTGTTTTGCAGTAGAACACATGCCTGGGAAACTAGAACACATCTAAGACACAGGGAGTGACCTTCCTCTGCTGGTTTGGGTGCACTTCCATGCAAAGCACCCCCCAACCGCTGTAGTGTGGCCCTCAGCCCCTACACCTCCTTCTGCTTCCCTGGAGGTGCAGTGGGGGATGCTGCATGAAAGAAGTGGTGTGAATGAGGAACAAAGACAACTGCAACAGAGTCAGGGACAGGGGCAGTGGGAGTCATAGGAACCTATCAGTGCCCGTTTGGACTACAGGTATAGTAGCATCGTTCATACAAGTGCGGCCCTCTTCTCCCAGCCCCCATTCAAGGGTGCCTTTGTGGGCCTGGGGACTGGCCCTTGGGCTTTGGGAAACCCTGTGCCGAAAATGGAGAGGTGCTGGCTGGCAGGGCAGTGGTGGCTCTCTCCTAGGAGTCATAGGAGCTGTGATGGGAGGGTGGAAGCAGAGGCTGCCCTATCAGGCTTGGGAATTTTGGGGGGCTTGGGGACACTGGTCCTCCTTTGCGACCTTCTATCACCCCATGGCTAGCTCTGAGCAATTCAGAGATACCATGTGCAAGGCTAACCTAGGCCAGAACATCAGTTTACAGACTTCCTGAAGACATGGAACTCTTGTATTAAACCAAGCTATCATAATTTTAGTATGTATAGAGTGCACATGTTATATGTGTAAGGCAGAACTTTAACATTGATAGAGTTTTTTGAGTTTCACCCATAGAGTAGCACAGGCAAAAAGAGAGTATAGTTTTGTTGCAAAATAAATCTTTTTTTATTGTTGTTCTATTACGGTTGTCCCAATTTTCCCCTGTTGCTCTCCCCTATATTGCCCACCTCCCCACTCCCCAGTCAGTCCCTACCCTATTGTCTAGGTCCATGGGTCATTTATACCTGATCTTTAAATAGACCCTTTCCCTTTTCCCTTTTTCCTCCTCCCCCCTCCTCTGGTCACTGTCAGTCTGTTCCTTGTTTCTATGTGTCTGGTTCTATTTTTACTTGTTTGTTTTGTTGATTAGGTTCCATTTATAGGTGAGATTGTATGATATTTATCTTTCACCACCTGGCTTATTTCACTTAACGCAGTGCTCTCCAGTTCTATCCATGCTGTCGCAAAAGGTAGGAGTTCCTTCTTTCTTTCTGCTGTATAGTGTTCCATTGTGTAAATGTACCACAGGCTTTTTTTAAATCCACTCATTTACTGTTTGGAGCAGCAAAATAAATCTTTAAGATACAGTTTTATTTTACTCTTTTCCTTCATGCCAGTGACTCCTACTGGGAAGAATGAAGTCTAAAACAAAGTGTTTAAGGTGGGAGTGTTTACTTTTTTGGGAGACTCAGGTGGCAATCGTGGGGTCTTAGTAACATTATTCTCCCATTTAGAAAATTCAGCGTTGCTACTTTCATAAAATAAATGAAAGACGTTTTTGACTACAGGTAGTAAATTTAAAAGTGATACATTTTAAAAATGTACCATTTGAAAATTTATAACTTTTTAGAAATTAAGTATCTTCCACTACTTTTTGTCGCTGTTCTTGGTGATCCTGCTATGGATTGAAAATATGAAAAAATAATGTGAAATTGGAAATGTACTCACACAAAGGTAAAACAAAAAGAAAATGTGGCTGTTTCTCAAAATAGTCAAAGTTTAACTGTGTTTGCAAACCAGTCTGCAGGATCTTTAGTGACAAGAGATGAAACTACAGAATGCAGCTTGAAAAACCTTGATTTATTTCATAATAGAATAAATAATATGGTAATAGCTAAGATTTACTAAGAATGTTTAAAATGCCAACCTACCCTTTTATCCTCAGATCAACCTTTGATAGTAGAACTGCTATATTTCCTTGTCTTAACAGATGAGGAAACAGACTCAGAGGGAAGTATCTTGATTGAGGTCCACAGTCCAGGGACTGGGTCAGTGTATGCTTTTAACACCTGAGTTTTCTGCCTGATACAGTTCTTAAGACCTTCTCATACAACACCTTCTTGGCTGTGTCCTGTGAAAGGCTCAGATCCTTGAGCCTTTTCTGACGTGGTTTCTGTTAACAACGTCACTGCTGGCTGACAGTTGGGGTATTGAGTTAGGCTGGTATCCATCTTCCCCCCAAAGCATAAATGAGGACAGCCTCTTTCTCTCACATCAGAAATAGAATGGCATTGACTCTGAACTTTGTCCCTGATATTTGCACCTCACCATATTAGAAAGCAGCTCCCCAAGAGACAGACAGAATGACCCCCCCCCCCCACCTCCAATCCAGCCGGGGGAGCTGGGCAGATAGGTGGAGCTGGACCACTGGAGCAGAAGAGTTGGGCTCTGGGAAAATTGCTGCTAGCAACTGGGTGCTGTGGCCAATGAAATATCCAGAATCTTTGCGTAGTCCTGTTCTTCCCCACTGCTCTCCTGTCCTGTATTCTTCTTAAGGGAAAGGGCTGGGGCAGGTGAGAAAGTGGTGGTTGGGTATTAGAAGTCTGCATTTTCTTTACTCGATTGTGCAAGAACATAACCACATCAGGTTGAAATTTTTATTTTTTATTTTCAATTGAATTTATTGGGGTGAATTGATCAATAAAATCATATCGTTTTCAAGTGTACAATTCTATGACACATCATCTATATATTGTATTGTGTGTTCACCACCCAGAGTTTCCAAGGAGACTATTTTTTGGGTTGCCAAGCCTTTACATAGTCCAAGGCTACATTGGATATCTCTTGGGTCCTCACACAGTTCGTTGTTCCTTGTTGGCTGGGATATTATGGAGTCACAGATCTGGGTTGGGATTCTGACTGTGTGGCCTTGAGCAATTATTAACTTCTCTGAGACTCTGTTTTCTTATCTGCAAAATGGGATGCCAAATATTACCCCTTGAGTTGTTTTCAGGTCAGGATCAATTAAAATAATTTATGCAAAATGCCTTGCACTGTGCCTGGTGCATACAATAAATCAGTTATTTATTTTCATATAATAAATGAGAATGCCTCCCCCCAAATTTATTTCTGTCATGGCCTCTTCCCCCTAGCTCTCTCCTAGAGTGCTTTGGAATTTTAGCTATGCATTAAAGTGCTTTATAGTCTATGTTAGATTAAGATAGACTTTTTTTGGAACTTCCATACTAAAATACAGTGTTTGAGATCATTTTCGGGTGAATACCAAGACCCTAACAGGTTTAGATCTGGCATGAAGAATCTGTTTAAAGCAAAGAAGCTTCTACTTTAAGCATTTTCTTTGGAAATGCTTTCAAATACACCAGTACTTGGTAGGACTTTCCGACTTCCCTAGAAGGAATATGCAAGACCAAGTGCACCAGCACATTCCCCTTGGCCCTATCCTCTTGGAGGCCAGGCCGAGGCAGTTGCCTGGGGTCTTGACTCGGCGCGAGTCCTCTGATTAGCTCAGGCAACATCAGGAGGTAGGCCAGGGCCCTCAGTTTTCTGGCTTCTCTTTAGAGTTGATCTGTTTTTCTGGATCAGCTCAGAAATGGCATTTTCTTCTGTGGGGAGCACCTGTGTTGTGACTCAGGCCAAGATGAACCTCCCCCACAGAATTTGCAACATGTGGATGGCACATCCTGGCTTTGGTTTATTCCTACTTAGAGGTCTATGCCTGGGACCCAAGTCTATCTAGAAGGACATCATCTGTGTGTGAAATATGGACAACAGGATTGTAGACTCAACATAGCCCATGAGGGTGGGGACCATGTCACTGTGTCCCTCAGTCTGTGCCCAGTGCCCAAGCACTGTCCCTGGCCCACAGAGGAGTTGATAAATATTTATCCAGTGAATGGATGTGGCAGATTGTGCAGCCAAGATATAAAACTGCCTTGCAGATTTTGATTTATCTTGCAAGGAACAAAATACAAAGACATTTTCGTTCCAAAGGTATCTTTAGCCATGATGGGAATGGTCTTCTGCTTCCCTCCCATACCTCAAGTTAGAGCTGCTTGTCCTCCAAGGCCTTATTTTTAGCCACATGATTTCCACTTCTTCCCCATCGTCCCAGATGACCACATATTCACCCCCCATCCTCACCCTGTAGTCTGATGGCTGATGCAGGATACCTGTGTGCCTTTGAGAGCAAGGCTGCTGAATGCCACCGGCAAAGCCTGTCACAGCTCTGCATTGGACCAGAAAGTTAAAACTCATCCCAACTGGTGAGATTCAGAATTCCTTCCATAGAGAAGGCTGGAGACTTCCTGGCTGTGCCACCTGCACTGAAGAGGGAGACGACGTGGTGATGAGGCCGTTGCCTGGACAGATGCTGCAGAGTTATCATTAGGCCTCAGCATAGCACCCCATGGAAAGATGCTGAGTTGTGATGCAGAACAGGAAACTTGATCAGTATACGGGAGATAGAGAAGCCAAGAGGAAGACAGCCTTCCCCTCCCACTTCAAACTAGGGCAAACTTCTTCCAGTCCTGGGCTTTGTGTGGGCCATTGGCTCTCAGGCTTCGATGTTGCTGAGGTGACACCAGAGTCTGGGGTGCAACTTTGCCTAAGAAGCAGGTCTGGGTCACTCTATTTGGAGTTTTGTATGTGCTTCACCCTCAACCCCATTAAAACATGCATATGGTAGAAACCTTGGAAAATAAAGAAAAATGCAAAGGGAACACAAACCAGCCAACCCATGTGTATTCCTAGCGTTTAAAGTAGCCGCTGCTAACATTTTGGTGCATTTCCTTCTATCTTTGTCCTCTTTCTCTCCCCCTCCCCTTTCTTGCTCTTTGGAGGGGAAGATATACATGTATATATGTGTACCTACATGTATTGTGTGTGTGCATATATGTGCATGCCTCTCATCTTTCTGTCTGCACACATGCACATATATGTTTCATAGTCTGCTTTGGTTTTATTTAACTTTATATTGTGAGCATTCCATTGTCCAAGAAGAAGTCTTGAGAACCACTTTGGAGCCTTCTACTGCCAAGTTGTTGTACGCGCTGTCTCTGAGAAAGCCAGGGGCGCCCATTCCTTGGGCTCTCCTGGGCAGTCGGCCTACCCCCTGTGTCTCGCTGCTTCCCAGGTGGGAGCTGCTGCAAAGGTACCGGTAAGTGTCCTCTCAATCAGGTCCAGTGTTTCAGGGAAATCTGGACTGAAGGGTTATAAATGTCTGAGCCAGAAGAAAAAGATCCTCAAAAGTTAAATACAGGTTTCAATCCTGAAAAGAAAGGCTTTCTCTGTGTCCAGGAACTAAAAGGGTTGGAAAATGGGAGGACCATTCTTTCTCTGCCTCAGGAGTGGGCTTGCTTTGGTTTTCCGCTAATCGTCCATTCCCGCCTGTAGAATTTGACATGGTTCTATTTACTTTTCCTTGGCCCGGTTTGGGTCAACAGGGTTTCTCTCCTGCCCAGAACAGCCTCACATTTGTGCAAAGTAAGACGTGAGCCTGGGCTCTGGACAGCAGTAATTAATCCTTGTCTGAGCAACGCAGTGGGGATTTTCAGCCCGAGATGGTCTGACAGCACCAGGTTTTATGGCACATGGCAGTCCCACATGAGCCAAAATATTTCTTCTCTTTCAAGGCGTGTGTGCTCATGGGCATGAATATAAGTGCTTCTGTTTTGTGATCTGAAGCCCACCACCCGTAGAGCAGGATCTCAAGATGACAGTGAAAATCGCAATAAAAGGAAACACACAGTTTAAGCACACCCAGCCCAAACATCGTTTGACGACATAACAAGACTGGGATTTCCTCTTCTGTTTGTTTCAGTCTGTACTGGCTCAGCTCATCCCCAGGGCTTAGTGCTGTAAGGGAGTGGATTTCCTCAAGTGCTATGGATAAAGCATTTCATCCTCTATCTCCCTTGTCATTGTAAATTACTCTACTGCGTAAGTGGATGCAAATATGAGCCTGTGTGTGTGTTTTCACTGAGCCTTGCCCAAATGAAACAGGAATTAAAATGACATCTTCCTTTGCGATAATCCCATGACATTGAAAGTACACCAATTTCTCTGTTTAGTTATTATGGAGCCATGAGTTAATTCCCAGGGTCTGGGAGGCTGAATTACTCCAGCCTCTTCTTCCCACTCTGGTTAAACTTTGGAAGGTTTTCTTTTTTATCTTAGGTGGGCTATGGGAAGGCTGTTTGGGGCATCTTTGTGTTGATAAGGAAGCAGTAACTGCAAAGGCTGGGGGACTCACTGCAAAATATGTGAGTGGACAAGTCTCTTCTCAGGCCAAAGGACTAATAGCAGTAGCACTGAGGATCTGGAGTTGTGGACTCCCGAGGGCTAAAGGCAGTCCTTCTAGTCAGATAAGAAAAAAGACTTACCTGGCTGGCATGGTTCAGTGGATTGAGCACGGGCTGCAAACCAAAGTGTCGCAGGTTCAATTCCCAGTCAGGGTACATGCCTGGGTTGCAGGCCATGACCCCCAGCAACCGCACATTGATGTTTCTCTCTCTCTCTTTCTCCCTCCCTTCCCTCTCTAAAAATAAATAAATAAAATATTAAAAAAAGTGAAAATATTTAAAAAAAAAAGAAAAAGAAAAAAGACTTGACCAAGATGAGAGTCTGTCTTTCAGGTTAAGGAGCTCAGTCTCAAAGGGGGCTTGGGGGTCTTGCCATCACCCAGGATGCTGTGGGGCTGTTGGTGTGAGGGTGGGGGTAGGAAGCACGCTGGGCAGTGGGATTCACCTGGCACACTAGCCAGTTGTAGGAGGGACTAGGCGTGCATGATCGTGACGTCCCTGGGTGTTGCGAGGTTCACTAAGTGGGGTCTGCATGCACCTTGACTGGGGAACACCCTGTGGCGTCAAAGGACTTATATCTGACAGGGCGGAGCAAGTCCCCGAGGAGAGGACAACAAAGAGTTCAGGGCTATTTTTTTCCCAAGTAGCTTAGCTAGCAGCTGTCTCCTTCAATGTGTGTTCTTGAACAAGGGCTAGTGGATTTGCCCCCTAAAGACAATCCTGAGTGTGTGAGTATGCACGTGGATGTGCACACACTCATGCCTCTGCTCATGACCAGACTCAGTTGACTGGCCCTTTCTACTGGGGGACTGGCTAACTCCTGGCCCCCTCAGACTCTCCACCCTACTCTGGGCCAAGTGTGATTACCTTTATTTCAGCCACATTATGCGTTCCTGAGGTATTTTTGTTGACCTGTCTGGGAGCATAACAACCACATTGGAAAATTGATCTCTGGATCCTTGGTTGGCCTTTGCAAATTCTTCCCAAATTCAGTGCTGCTTGTTTTGCCTCCCACAGCCTGCTAAATGGACCTGCACTCGCATTAGCTTTTGTTCTAATAACTGGAATTTCCAAGCCTCTTCTGTCTGTGATTATAAAATGGCACCACATTTACCTTTACTCCCAAATTACAGTGACTCATCTGCTCAAACAGTGATCCCCCTCAGTTCCTACTTTGGGGTACTTTAAATATTTCCACAAACCAGTCACAATTTTTCCCCATGTCCAAAGGAACCTCATTGCTGGCAGTGCGCATCCTGCGAACACCCGACTTTGTGCCAGTGGAACTGTGTACAGCTGCTGCCAAAGCTGTTGATTCAGCTGCCAGGGCAGCGCTAGGTTTCATGCAGAGGTGGGGAAAGGGACCTGCCTTGTTTCTGTGTCTCTTTGTCACCTAGGCCCTGAAACAGCTCTCTGTGTGCCTAGAGTCTTTGAAAGCGATCTTGAATCTCTCAAGCACCTTTTTCAGATTCTGCACCTCCTCCTTTGCCCAGAATCTCACTAAGTCTCCTGTGAAAACAATTCTGTTTCAGGACCTGGTCCTTCCATCCAGGGGGCCTTAGTCGCTGCCCAGCACCCAGCTGGGATGAAGACCAATCTCAGTCACCCCACCCCCACCCCAGTCATTAGTCACAATCCTGACCGAGCTCCTTGCTCGTTCCCTTGGTTATAAAACACATGTCGCATATCACTGGTAATAAAATCTACTAGTGACGGTGGGACAGAGGATGGTGGGCAGGGCAGGGTGTGCAGCAGTAGTCTCTGGCCCCACTGCCACTAGCCAGGTTACTCAGTGACATGTTGAAGAGTTCCAAACTTAATAATAGTGAAAATGGGGAGCATGTCACTGGACTGAGCCTGTGGGAGAGTTCAGGATAACCTTGGAAGGAGCTACTAGCCGTAGTGGAATAAATTGCTCCTGCCAGGTGGAGAGATAGTGCTTGTTTAGCAAACGCTTCCTGCCAGATGTGTGTGTCATCAGGATGACACACAGTGATCGGGCCAGACACTGAGATCCAGACAAGGACTTAAGAACACCTTCCCTCTCCTCTTTGCTCAGAACCCTATCTGAGTTGTGTTTTGTAATCCATAATCCCTTGGATGCACCCCAAATACAAAACCGCTTTGCTGCTCCTTGTTAATACCATCAACTTAACCTTTGTTTGTTTCCAGTGCTAGTGGGCTGAGAGAATTGAAAAAATCTGGGTCCTGGGTCCTGGAGAGCACACTGTTTATTTGATTTGGAGGGAGAGGAGTTTTTATTTATGCTGGTGGCTGAGTTTGAGGGATGGGGCGGGGATGGGCAAGTGACTTTCTCCATGCCCTTGACTGTGAGTTCTGTTGCCTAGTGGTTGGCGATGGAGACTGTCAGTGGAAAACAAGAGGTAGTGCCTTCCACCGAGATGCCCTGTGAGTGACCACGGAATTCCGGCTAAAACCTGCATGCATGGTTTTTAAGCTGAAGGACTCCACTTATTCAAAGACATATATACTTTACATTGACATTTTAATTTTTCTCTTTCAATTTTATGTTGTATTGGTTTCAGGTATGTAGCTTAGTGGCCAATCATATACTTTACATAGTATTCCCTTTGATATTTCCAGTACCCGCCTGGCAGCGTACATAGTTATTTTCAAGTAGTACTTCCCCATGACTACTTGAAACTACCCATCTGTACTTCTTAGTCCCTTCGCCTCTCTCACTCAGTTCCCCAGACACCACCCCCCACGGCAGCCACCAGTTTGTTCTCTGTGTCTATGAGTCAGTTTCAGTTTTATTTGTTCGTTTATTTTGCTTCAAAGAAATGTTTTTATCTCCACTCGTCCTCCATTTCTTCTCTCTTGCCAGCACGCTTGAGGCATCTTGCCTCTCCCTGCGGAGCTGGGGGAGGTCCTGCAGGCCAGGGGTGTGGGCGCACAGACCCTCCCCCGCAGGCGGCCCTCCCGCTCCCTGCAGACAGCTGTTTGGTTCTTGGGGCTTTTATCTCATCCAGTTGTCTCCCCCAGCCACCTTCTGGGCCTGCAGGTCCCCCTTCTTCTCCCTTCCTCCTGCTGTTATATTCAGCTGTAATGACCTCCCAGTTGGTTTCTCTGTTGTCATTCATAGCCCTGCCGGAGATTTCTAAAGCTCAGGACTGATCTTGTCTTTTACTTCCCCCACTGGCTTCCAATTCTTTACAAAAAGGAAAAAAAAGGAAAAGACAACTGGGAATGTTCAAGATCCTCCATGATCTCACCCCCAGCCTGGTCTGGGAGCCTTATTTCTCCCACAAATGGTCATTTTTAAACTATCTTCTGAAATGAGTTTGCTTCTTTACTTCCGTGTACCTGCTGCTGTTGCTTAGGTTGCCCTTCAGACATCCCTTCCTGCCCCTGGAAGTCCTTTAAAGCCCAGTTTATGGCCCTCCAAGAAACCCTCCTAGGCCTGTGCAGTCTTAACCTCTCGCTTTGCCCCACAGAACGTGGGGTAAGCTGCTGTGTCCCCAGCACTTGGCACTGCCCTGGGGCATCAGTGGTTCTTTTTCGCTCCCCTTCCCTCCTCCCTTTCTCTGTTTTACAGAGTTAGCCACCTCACATCTTAGACTTCCTGGCATCCCGTTTTCAAATGTTCTCCCCTTTTGTCTGTCTGTGACTTAGGCTTTGCTTCCTGGTTGCTGGTTTCGAAAGTGTAGTCCCTGTGGAGTCAACTGTACACATGTCAGTCTTTGCCACGAGCGCAGCTTCTGGGGACAGATCCTTTGTTGTTTATTTTTATAACCCCCAGTGTACCTCCAACGATGCCTGGTGATTGAAGGGGGTGGGCAGAAAAATCTCCAGAAACCCCTTTGGGGGCCTATGGGAGGTCTCCTGTTCAAAACAAACATTCTTTGGAGTTATTTTTTTGTTAGTTTTATGCTTTTTCCTCTTTTTTGTTTATTGATATGTGATTTACATGCAGTACAAGTCACCCCTTTTAGGTGTACACTTTTATGAATGTTGACAAATTTGTGTAGTTTTATCCCAGCCCCATTCTATCATGCTCTGCCCCTACCTCCCATCCCTGGCAATCACTGATCTGATTTCTGTTCACACAGTTTTGCTTTCTTCAGACTGTCCCTTATAAATGGAATCATACCGTATGTAGCTTTTTGAGCCTGGCTCCTTTCACTTAGAATAATGCTTCCTATTTTGGAAGCTTAGTGACATTTTATCTGCACCCACCTTTCAGCAGACTGGCATGGGGCATTCATTGGGGTTGTGGATGGGGTCTGTGTGAGTTTCAGCCCAGGGTCCCAACTGACCACCATTCCCCTCACCCCCCATCCCCCACAATGGCACCTGGTATGAGACAGACTCCCACCCCCCACCCCTGGGTCCTGATCAGTCATCCCTGTGGTTGTAGGGGGCACCGTGGAGGAGGAAAGCTGGGTGGATGGGGTGGGGTGACCACTAAATTCCTCCCTTGAGGAGGGGCGGGTGGGGTGACGAAGGTCAGGCCTCTCCTGGCTAAAACAACAGAAGTGGTTCCAGCTGCCGAACAGCTGGAGGGGGATGTCTGCTTTCCCTCAGCAGCGTGAAAAGCCCTTTAATCGGGGCGTGCTGTTGTCAGGCCCGGCAGCGGAGGTGTGTGGAAGAAGAGCAGAGCTGTGTGGCGCAGATCGCCCCTTCCCTTTGACCTCCCTTATCTGCCCTCCTCCATCTTCAGGAGCCCACTCAGAGCGCCTGCTCGCGGCCCCCCTTTGCACCTGTGTAAATGCAGTGGCTGTGGGGTCAGGGAAGGGTGAGAGCAAGCTGGCAGAAACAGGGGTGTGGGTTCTCAGGGCAGATGATGGATGAGATAGTGGGTGGGTGGGTGAGTGATGTTTTAATGGGAAACCGCTCTTTGCCCCCAAAGGCTCGGGCCCCAGAGAAAAAGGCCACACTTGGGTTTTGCAGATGAGGAAGCAAGTGACAAGAGGCGGACAGTCCCTGGTTGGAGAGTGAGAGGCCCAGCTGTAGCTAGACGTCTGGAATGTGCTCGCTCCTTTCTGTTCCAGGCACCAGCTCCAGGAGTGGCTCTTTTCCCCTTTCAATAGCACATCTACCTCCCAGAAATGCTCTTCAGTGCCTGAGTTCTAAAAACTGGAGCTGGACTTTGATTTACAAACACGATGGGAAAAGTACCCCTCCCTTAGGAAAGCTCTCTTTGCTTGCAGAGCCCTTTTCTCCTGTCCGCAGGAGGGGCCGCCACCAGAGCTGACAAGAGTCCCCTCCGCTCCGTCAGCCTCTGGGGCTCCTCAGGGCTGCCTTCCCTGCATGGAAGGAGGCAGTGTGCCGCAGTGGAGAGAATCCGGGCTTTTAGAGTCAGACTGAAAGACATGCACCACCACTCGCTAGCTCAACCTGGCTGGCTGAACCTCAGTTTCCTCCTCCTTCTCTCAATCAATCAGCACTTGTGGAACACCCACTCTGGGCAAGGCCCTTGCTGGGCACTGGGGTTCCCACAGTGTGGCGCCCAGCAAATCTTGGTTCCTGCTTACAGGGAGCTTACAGCTTAGTGGGGAGGATAAGCAAGAAACATAATTGAACAGTTGGTCATTTAATTAACAGGTGTGACGAAGGCCACAGAAGGAAGGAGGGGGTGTACAGAGGCACATCACAGGGGTCCTGACCTACTTGGGAAGTAAATGCCCCAAGGAAGCTGCATTTGCTCTGAGATCAGAAGGATGAGCAGTCCAGGGAGAAGGACCAGCGTGTGCCAGGCCTGGGAGCAGGAAGGACAGGGCATGGGGCTGAGGAATTCCACCCAGCCAGGGGCCCAGGCATCAGGGGCCACCTGTTCCCTACTTGGGAGGCACACACGTCCCCCTCTCCATCCCTTCCCAGTAGGCATTTGTGGATGGAGCTGGAAACTCACTGTTATTTACAACCTTACTTCTGTGGAAAAAGTGATTCAGGGTGTGAAAAATCCGACTTGTAAGTGAATCCATTTTATTATCTGGCCGTTGTTCTTACTGGAGTGCATGCATGTGGTAGCTGTCAGAAAAACCAGAGTGCTAATCACATGGGCTGTTCAATTATACTCACTTCAGCGCAGCCACCCTGGGCATCTCAGATTACTGCCTGACTTATGGGTGACAGGAGTTATCTGCAGGGTGGTGGAAAGGTTTCCTGGGGGGCTGTGGGAGGTGCTTCTCAGGTGAAGGCCAGCCTCCTTGGGAACGGATTCCAGGGTGACTTAGTGATGATGTGCTGTGGTAGATGAGCACTGTCTCAGCCACTTCGGTACATTCTCTTCAATGACTTAGGGGTTTTTCCCCCCTTTCCTTTAACTCAAGGAAAAATATTGCTGTGTTTAATATATGGTTGTCCTTATGTAATAGATGTTTCCTAAAAAGGGGGGGAAAGGAACAACCCTGGCCAGTGTAGCTCGGTTGGAGTGTTGTGCTGTAAACTGAAAGGTTGAGGGTTCAGTTCCCAGTCAGGGCACATGCCTGGGTTGTGGGTTCAGTCCCTTGTTAGGGCATGTACTCTAGGCAACCAATCAACATTTCTCTCTCACATTGATGTTTCTCTCCCTCTCTGCATCTCTTCCCCCCTCTGGAAAATCAATAAGCATGTCCTTGGGTGAAGTTAAAAAAATTTTTTTAAAGAACTGCTTTCATTACTCTATGCTCAATTGAGAGCTTTAAGATTTTGGTGACATTTGGACAAAGAACCTCTCTTTTTATAGTAAATAATAGGAAAAGGAGTTCTTATCTAGGGTATATTATAGGCAAGGTTTGCTATTCACCCATTCATTCTTCAAATATGTATTGAACAACTGCTTTAGACCAGGCACTGCTGGGTCCTGTGTATATAAAGAGGAATAAGACAGTCTTTTCTGGATGTGTAAACACATACATGATAAAGCAGTACATCAAGGATTTTGATAGAAGTATGAATACAATGCAGCTGCAGATTCAAGGAAGCCAATGGTGGTGCTTAAAGCATGAAAGCATATGCTTTTTAAGGTGATAACCTTGGTGACTGTATGGAATTTGAACTTGAATAGGGAAGAAAAGCTGGGGGCAAAAAGTCAAACATCTAGGCAAGAGATAAAGGACTGAATAAAGTCATCATGAATAAGAGGAAAGCCAGCTGGAGAGAGAGGCCCTGCCAGCCCCCCGGCCATTTCAGCCACTCCAACTGGGACACCAGAGTGTGATGTCCTCGGGGATGTTTGGGCCCCAGCTGAGCTCTCAGCTGAATGCAGCCAGGTGTGTTACCTCAGCTGACACCACATGGAGCTGAAGAGGCTCCCTGCTGAGCCCAGCCAGCCCACAGAATGGAGAGAAATTATAAATCATTGTTTGAAGCCATCAAGTTTGGGAGCATTTTGTTTTGCAGCAATAGATAAGTGAAGCAAAAATGTTGAGAGTACCTGAAGCTGTGTTACATATACGTTTATTAACAAAACCCCCTCCAATTAGTTACACTTGGCCTGTAATTTTTGACTCTGATGTCGTAAAGGGGAAGGCAACTTGCTGTCCCAAATTGTGGCCGTCTCACTTCTTAACCCAGTGGACGGGACATTGTGCTGGTTGTTTAGTGTGGTTCCTACCCCTCTTCTACATCTGGGAAACGTGCAAAGGTAAAGCATGCTACCAGAAAGATACCTGGGTACACTGTTACACACAGGTGAAGTCAGCATGGTACAGGTGGAAGTTAAGACCGTGAAACCAGCTCCATATTGTAAAGAATCAAACACTTCCCTGATGGAATCTTAGGCTGCCTCTGTTGTTGCCTTCATTGTCATGGAAACTTGGCAGTCAGTCAAACCTAACACAGCTTGTGGTACTGAGTGGTCTCTCTGAGCAAAAGCTGCGGCAGGGTTTACGTTCTACTCTGCCAGAGACTGCAGGGCCAGGGTCAGCGTGCATGTGTTTCAGACAGAGGGATTGTTGGTCTAATGTTGATTCCCCCCCCCATCTCTTCTAGGTGAAGAACACCACCATTGGTAGCTTACTATTCCAGTAGGAAGGATGGATTGTTTATATGTATTTCAAGTGCTTGTCCTACTTTACAAATGTGAGCAGACCACAGAATGTCGTGTGTTTGCTTTGGAATCATGCACTCCCCAAGGAGAGAGGGCGGGAGAAGACTGCAAATGCACAATTGTCCCGGCCCCTTTTGTTTGGTTTCCTTATTACGTAATCATATTTAACATAATTATTTTGTTTTTGTTGTCTTTTGGTTAGGACGAAGGAAGGGAATGTATGTGAGGATTTTTATGAAAATACTATTTTTCCCCAGAGGGAAATGGTTCAGTGTTTGCCTCACTGGGGAGACAGTTTGCCTCTGCCCAACACCAAAAATTTCCGCTAACCGTGGTTGCTCTTGAGCCCACAGCAGACTTCTGTGGCTCTGAGGTTCAGGTCTCAGCAGGGTGACTCAGACCCTGAGTTTTGTCCGTGTGCTGAGAGAACTGACCCAGGCCACAGGCTGGTGCTGGAGACTTCCAGCCTGTGCCTCCTGTCACTGGCATAAGAGGGGAAAGAAATCTGCCTTTGTGACTTCCGGTGAACTGTGCTGAACTCCTGGGATTTCTGCTGCTGACCCATAAGTAATGAGCTGATTTCATGTCCAGTTTCAGAATGTAGAAATTATCCTCAGGATCTGCTTCTTTTCTCCTCCTGGGTCTAATCTATCTGAGCATGGCTCAACGAGGGAAATTCCAGGGAGGGTGAACCTCTCTCCCTTCCCCTCTCTAGCTGTGGTCTTGAATATAGTGACCACCAGCCACATCTGGCTATACAAATTTAAGTTAACCGAAATGAAATGCAACTAAAAATTTCGTTCCTCAGTTGCATTAGCTACATTTTAGTTCTTAATAGCCACATGTGGCTGGTGTCTGCCATATTGGTCAGCCCAGATGTAGAACATGCTCATCACTGCAGAGCGTTCTGCAGGACTGTGTGGCTTTGTGGCATTGCAGAGACCCTAGGGTTAAATCTTCTCCTGTCCTGCAGTGTCCTGCTCCCTTACAGTGCCATCTTACCTGTTCATCGACCCCGGGGTGCAAGCTGATTGAGGGAGGACCATGTCAGTTTTGTTCTGCTTCCCATGCCTCCTGCATGGGCTCATCACAGTGCTCACTTGTTGAGCACAAAAGTAGGTGAATGGGCAGCAGCCAAACGCGCAGTGTTTGTGGACCACAATGATCCCCTTGGGGCCCGGGAGGTTCAGGTGGCCCTATTAGAGCAAGTCATCCTATCAAAACTCCATTTTATAGAACTCATAGCCTTCTTATTTTGAAACAATCACAAACACACATGGTCCCTAAAACAGATGAAAATGAAACACCACAGATAATTGAAGATGGTCTTTAGCAAGGGCGCTGTGCTGTCTCAGAACTTTCTTACTTGGCCTCAGGGACGAGTAATTTTTAGACAGAAGCTTTGGGAGCTCTTCTGAAGCTGGAAGGCTTCCATGGGTTGGGGTAGGTGGGGCTTCTTCTGAAGCTCTTTAACCTGTCTGTTGTACACAGAGTGTTCCCGAAGTTAGTAAGCTGGCCTCTGGCACAGCCACTGTCGCATTTCTGTTGGCTCAGAGAAGGCCATTTCTAAACCAAATTAATGGCCTGCAGTTCAATGCTACAATGATGCCTGCAGCTGCCATCCTCTGTGAGCTGAGGAGGACACAGCTGGGTAACCTCCTTGTTAACAAGAAAATGTCTTTCTTGGTCCCTGTTGTGTGTGTGTGTGTGTGTGTGTGTGTGTGTGTGTGTGTGTGTGTACAAAGCCCCTATGAGGTGCTTTTCACAGTAGGCTTAAAGTGGGCAGGGCTATCTTATTTAGATCTTCAGCAGTTAGTATCGGGCACACAGTAGGCTCTTGGTGAAAAGTTTTTGACTTTGTGAATCAGTTTTGCTGTTGGGTGGGAGTTGATTGTTTTTGTAGTGTTACTCTAGTAACACTACAGACTAGCTCTGTAGTCTTACTCTGTAAGAATGAAAGCATCGTGGTTTAGTGTTAGGAGGGTGGCTCTGGGGCCAGGCCATGGGTAGAAGTGCCAGCATGGCCATGTACATGCTGTTTAATCTTAGAGAGGTTGCCTGACTCCTCCGGGCTTTAGTTTTTTCATCTGTAAAATTAAGATTGTAAAAGATCCTGCCTCATAGGGTTATTGTGAAGATTAATCTGTTAGCATATCGTAAGTGATATCTAATTATCACCTGCTATTATTCTTCTTCTTCAGACTTTAGGTCTGCTCTCAGATCCCTCTGTGACCAAGGATGAATTCCTTGTTTCTCCCAGGTGTTGGAAGGGAGATCTTTCCATTCTCGTGTGACCATGAAAACAGAGGGCATGCTGTTCCTTGGCTCCTGCTGATTCACATGGCAAAATAACCTAACAAATAGGTCTTAAAATTCAGGGTGTTACTCAATGTAAGTAGCCCTGAATTCCATGGACAAGGCGAGAATGGTGTGACGACAGCAGTACCTTAACCTGCCCTTGGCCAGCATCGGGCATGAGAACACTGATCCTACCATCTGGCCTGGCGTCTGCTGCTCACCAGGGAGAATCACAGAGCCAGGTCTGGCTGCATTTCTAGGTGGCAGCCAGATCAGGAATGGCTCTGAGGGAGTCACACTGAGGGACAAAGAGAGGATAGCTTTGCTGTTTGCAGCAACCCATGTCCTGTGCCCATCCAGGAACCTTTGGCCAAGGCTTGGCAAGCCTGCTGCATTTAGCTGGGCCTCTGGGTCCCAAACTTGCCCTGGTGCACTGTCAGTTGTAGGCTGGGAGGGCTGTGGTGGCAGAGGGGCTGGGGGTTGAGGGTGGAAGACATGTACCCCTCAGCCTCAAAGGTGGCTTAAATTCTGAAGTGGAGCTAGGGCAGGAAGCTGTAGACCCTTGCCATGCACCATGTAATTCAGAAGGGAGGGGAAAGCTCAGAGCAGGGGGTGGAGAAGAGGCCCAGGGATCTCTGGGGTGGCAGGAGCCTGGGAGACCAGGCCTGTCGCATCACGCCAGCTGGTTCTGAGGTGGTGCTGTGTGGGAAATGCCACAGCAGGGATGCTTTCCTTCACAGAGATATGCACTGCACTGGATGCTGGGGATACATTCACAGGCAGAATAGACATTTTTCTTGTCTTCACAGGGCCCTGAGTTGGGGCTTCCATTGTTAGACAAAGCCACAAATTAGTTCATCACCACAAACTGTTAAGAGCCACGAAGGAAAAGTGGGGTGTGAGAGACAAGGGGACCCGGCCTCACCTGGGGTAGTCAGGGAAAGCCTTCCAGAGATGACGGGAGCCAAAATCTGAAGTAGGGGTGGGAGAGGTAGGAGAAAGAGCAGTGTGTCCAAAGGCCTGGAGGTAGAACAAATGTGACTCCTCTGGGGAAAAAGCAAGTCGGAGTGCCTGACTGGCAGCAAGCAAGTGGTGGGAGACAGAGCAGGAAGTCCTGAGGCCAGAGACGGGGCCCTGGGGCCAGAACACACAAAGGCAGTGAGACACCACTCAAGGGCGACAGATTTGGTTCTCTCTCTCTCTCTCTCTCTTTTATTGTTGTTCAAGCATAGTTGTCTCCATTTTCCCCCTACTCCAGCATCCCCACATCCCACCCTCGATCCTACCCCCCTTTGGCTTTGTCCATGTGTCCTTTATACATGTTCCTTGACAACCCTTCCCCCTTATCCCCTATTACACCCTCACACCTCCCCTCTGGTTGCTGTCAGTTTGTTCTTCATTTCGATACCTCTGGTTATATTTTGCTTGCTTGTTTGTTTTGTTGATTAGATTCCACATACAGGTGAGGTCATATGATATTTGTCTTTCACCACCTGGCTTATTTAACTTAACATAATGCTCTCTAGATCCATCCATGCTATCATGAAGGGTAGGAGCTCCTTCTTTCTTTCTGCTGTGTAGTATTCCATTATGTAAATGTACCACAGTTTTTTGATCCAGTCATTTACTGATGAGCACTTAAATTGCTTCCAACACTTGGCTATTATAAATTGTGCTGCAGTGAACACTGGGGTGCACAGGTTCTTTTGGATTGGTATTTCAGGATTCTTAAGGTAGAATCCCAGCAGTGGAATTGCCAGGTAAAAAGGCAGTTCCATTTTTATTTTTCTGAGGAAATTCCATACTGTTTTCCACAGTGGCTGCACCAGTCTGCATTCTCATCAACAGTGCACTAAAGTTCCCTTTTCTCCACATCCTCGCCAGCACTTGTTGTTTGTTGATTTGTTTATGATGGCCATTCTGACCATTGTGAAGTGATATCTCTTTGTGGTTTTAATTTGCACCTCTCTGATGGCTAGTGATGCTGAGCATCCTTTCATATGTCTCTGGGCCCTCTGTGTGTTCTTGGAGAAGTGTCTGTTCATGTCCTTTGCCCATTTTTTAATTGTATTGTTTGTCTTCCTGGAGTAGAGTCATGTGATATAGGTTCTCAATATTACTTTCTAATACATAAAACTTTCCAAAGATGGAATTTAGAAATTGCCAGGGAGTTCCTAATTTGGGAAATGTTGAAAGAGATGACTCGTGATCATCTTCACGGGTGGAAAAGCAGAACAACTCCTTGGTAAAAGCTTTGATTTGACTTCTGACCAGTCTTGGTTCAAATTCATCACTTACAGAGATGTAACACCAGGCAAATTACCTCTCTCTAAGCTTCCTGCTTTTTAAATCTGCAAAATAGATGGTTTCTATTTCATAGGGTTGTTGGGAGGATTGATGAGATAGCTCCTGCATGTGAATCATTTAGCACAAGTGTCTTCTTTGGTTAGACTTTGTGGCTGCTCTGTTCCCTTCCACTTCTAGGATTTAATAACTTTGGCTTTATTCTGGGCTTGCTCAAGCAAACCAGTATGGTAAGTCATGGACTCACCCCTGATTTTCTCACAAGAGTAACCTCTATACCCTTTCACTTTTTTCAATCTAGTTTCTCATAAGTGACCGCGACCCTCAGTGCAACCTCCACTGCTCCAGGACTCAACCCAAACCCATCTGCGCCTCCGATGGCAGGTCCTATGAGTCCATGTGTGAGTACCAGCGAGCCAAGTGCAGAGACCCAGCCCTGGGTGTGGTACATCGAGGTCGATGCAAAGGTGAGTGTGTGCATCTCTGTCCCACCCAGGAGAGGTGCCTGAGCACTACAGCTTCCAACACAGTGCACTCCCTGTGGGGGCAGTTCAGAATGAGTCTATTTATTCAGTGTGTTATCCTATTTCCCCACCCTTTCTACCAGGGAATATGAGAAGAACTGGTCTACCTGAAGGTATGAGACTTTTCTGTCTTTAAAATACAGAGGCTCAGGCTTAGAGAGAGGCCCTGCTGCATGGCTAGTGCTATTTATTTCTGTTTTTATTTTCTAAATGGAGATGCTTCAAATGGCAAAACAGTGTTCCTGGCTTATGAATAGGGATTTCAAATTTTTGATTGAGAGATGTGTTTTATTTTCTGTCTGCTCACATGTTTAAAAATATTAAAAAACATTTGAGACATTTAAAAATTGGGAGATGGGCATCATAAAAATCTGGATGTTTGTTTTTCTCATAAAAAATTGGAAGCTTTGAGAATATTAGGTCTGTGTTTCCTCCCACAAGGCAACACATGGCTAGAGCTGAGTAGCAGCAACCTCCTTTAAAGGGAAACACATTCTCGAGTTTGTCACAGTCCTCAGCATTCCCTATGGTGTCTCCAAGCTGAATGACATCCTTGGCATACCCAGCTCACCTCTCTAATTTATGTCACTTTCCTATACCCTGTGGATATTTGAATTTGTGATTCTGGACTGCTTAAAGCCATGAAAGGAATTGTGAGAGGCTAAGCAGGCCACTCTAGAGTCTCTGATTTTCTAAAGAAAATGCTTGCCATTTTTGAACTATAAAACATCTTTGAGAACCCTTAGACTTGCATGTTTTTTAATAAACCCTGTGAATAACAATAGTAATGGAACAATTTTTCCTGAGCAGGGTGGGGGTACTTGGGAGAAGAAATAAGTAGAACATGGTATAAATACAACCCCCCACTCTCCTAAGAATAACACTGGGGAAGATGAGGCCAGTGGCCCTTGCTAGCCATTGCCCCTGTGTCGATAGAAAAGTCCCAGCCCTGTGGGCTCCCCCATGGGCCACGGGCGTGGGGTTTTCTCAGCACTCTTAGAACCAGGCAGCTGTTTTGTTTGGTGCCTCTGCTATGGAATCCAAGCGAAGTACAAAATATGCTCGCTCCTCTCCTCTTTTAGATGCCGGCCAGAGCAAGTGTCGCCTGGAGCGGGCTCAGGCCCTAGAGCAAGCCAAGAAGCCCCAGGAAGCAGTGTTTGTCCCAGAATGCAGCGAGGATGGCTCCTTTACCCAGGTGAGGCCCTGGCCGAGTCTCCCAGGCTGTTTCCTGGACTGAGGCCGAGGGGGTGGGGGGCTGCTGAGCATGGAAAGGCTCCTCCAAGCCTTGGCTTTCTGGGAAACAGCTGAGGCCTCTTTGACACCCTCTATGCTACCTTCTGGTGCCTACGTCCCCCCTCCTGGACCCTCCACACTTTCCCCTGCCAGCTGGCAGCGGGGTCTGAAAAAGCATATACAAGTCTGAGCCAGGAAACTGGCGTGGCATGGTCCTCGTCCTCCCCGCTGGCCCTCTTCATTTTTCTCTTCTGTCAAATGGAGGCTGATTATTTTTTCTTATCCTTGCCAGTTTCCATGGGCAACCCTGGTATTCCCTTCACTGTTTATTGCTACCCCTCTGTGCACCCCTTCTGCCTACCCCAAAGTCCTCAAATGAAGCAGGGATCCCTTTGAGTACAAAGTGAGCTGTGGTTCTTGGACTACATGTGGGATGTGTGTGTGGTGTGCAGTGTCTCTGTGTGTGCACACACGTGCATGCACACTAATGTGTATGCATGCATGTGCATACACTCATGTATATGCATGCACACAGATTTTAAAATTTCTTTTCAGGAAATCCTACCTCTCCTCCTGCCCTGGTTAGAACTTTGTGTAAAAGTAGCACTGGCTATGTAGGTCTTGGCACAGACTATTTCTAAAACAGGCAGAATGGGACAGTAGGGACAACAGACTGATCCTTCAGAAGCTTTTAGGCTGGAGGTGGGACACAGCCTGGCGGGCAGGAGGCAGCTGGATGAAGGCACTGTTGAATGGAACTAGGGAAGGTCACTGGACAAGGTTGAGCTGGTTACACGGTTGAGCATGGTCTGAGTCCTTGACTCCCTCTGTGCAAGAGAGCGGAGCTGGACAGAAGCAAAGGCTTCAGAGGTTTCAAAGCTTCCCTGTAACTCTGAATTAATGGGGCAAAGGGCGCAGGCTGGCCTCTGGTCCCATGGCTTTCAGGTTTCCTCTCCAGGCTGGGCCTGGGGGACTGCTGATTTCAGACTGACCCTTCAGCTTGGGAGGAAATGTGGAGAGGTGGTGGGGCAGTGATTGGGCTTCCTATTTTTAAAAGTTCCCAGCTGACTCAAATGTCCATCCGGGACTGAGGGCCACTGCATTGCACTGACTGTGGCTGCAATCCTGTGAGAGGTGCTTTTACTCATTTTCTCACTTAAGCCTTGCCCTGGGCCTATGAGGTAGGTACCATTATCCCCACTTACAGAGAATGCAACCACAGCAGGGTGCAGAATGGCAGACTGGGATGCAGACCCAGCATCCCCTCGCTCCAAAGGCCTCCGTATTCTGCTGTTCTCTGAACTGGCAGCTTTGAAGGAGGCTCTGAAGCGGGGACTGGCAGAAGGCAGTCTAGTGCTGCGGTTCGCGCACTGACCCTGGAGTCAGCCTGCCTGAGCGTGACTCTCAGCCCTGACCTTTCAAGCAAGTCATGGAACTTCTCCGGGTTATAGTATCCTTATGTGAAAAATGGAGATTACCTCCATCATTATACATAATAATGATTATTGTTATATTATATATATATATTATGCTACCATTATTTTGCTATCATTAATGAGTATTGCTATAGCTTACCTCGTAAGCTTGTGACAAGGGTTAAATGAGTTAAGGCCGGTAGTACACTTGGAGCACACAAATTGCTGTGTAAATATCTGTCGTTATTATCATCATTTCCCCCATCTCTACTCTGGTCCTGCCACTCACACCTTCCCCAGATTTTCTGGATGATGCCACTTAAGGAAATTAAAACATTTTGTTGAACCCAAATTTGAGAATTGATGAGCTCTCTCATCAATTTGTTTATTACGTGTTCTAGTGAAAAGAACACAGGTGATCTTTGTATACGGATTCGAGAATTCATGTGTCGGAGAGAAGAGCAGACCTCTCTCAGTTGAGTCTGGGGCCAAGATGGGGTAAAGGTCACAGGGAGGAGGAAAAATCTTTTTTCCCCCTTTCTCCAGGCTTGTGCAATCCTGAGTGTGTTGCTCATGAGAACGCGTGACCCCTGCCCTCCTGGGTTTGAAGTGTTTGCTGCCTCGTGACAGACAGCTGTGGGCCAGCTTTTGTTTTGGCGAGACCGGGCCGGGCCAGGTGGTGTTTGCTGGGGAGAGGAACTTCCAGATTAGTCAGGGCAGGATTGCTAAGTGAGAGGGCCCCTGAAGTTCAGCAAAGGTTGGATAGACAGTCAGGAACCCCCTCATTTGTTTGACATGCTAAGCACTGCCATGTGTCTGCAGGCTCAGGGAGGGTCACCCTGGTGGGCTGCTAGGCGGCCAGACAGCTGGCCAGTCCCCGTTCCAGTGATTGAAATGGATGTGCTTTTCCCTGTGATCAAAGACACTGCAGTAACTTCACAAAATGGGGTTGTCTCTTTGAGTGTGCGTCAGTCGCACTGACAGGCTGCCAAAAGGCTGTGGGACAGACTGCTTTTCTCCCTCTCCCAGCCTCCCCTATCACTTAGCTGGACTTTTTTTTTTTAAGACTAAAACCCAGAGATCAGGCATGTTGCTCTAACATTCTTTATAATATTGATATGCATGTATCTTGGTGTTAATAACATGTTAGCCCTGTGAATTATTATAGTAATCCAGTCTTGAGGCTTATGGAGGCAGTGAAGGGACCCGAAAGAGATGAAGTTTGTCTGGAGTAGGGCACGGCTTGGGATCACGTGACTGGGTTGGCTTTAATGGGGCTCCTGTGGGACGGAATGGTCTCTGTTTTCTTCTTTGTTTCCCCTTGTCCTCTTCCCTCCAGACCCTTCCACCCCAACTCATATAGCAGAGTGGTTGGTGCACGTTAGGTACATTTGATTTTTAAAAACCTTGATACCTACCGAGTCCACATCCCAGACCATTAAATCAGTTCTGGGAGTGGGACCCAGACATTGTATTGTTTCAAGCTCCCAGGTGATGCCAGAGTTTGGTCAAAGTTGCAAACAGCCCACTCTTGTCAGGGCTTCATCCCTCTTGGTCTCGATTGCATCACTGGAATGTGGAGTTAAGCCCTGTGGCGACCTGTTGAGTAACACTGCGGACTATGGTCTTTGTTCTTTGCTGTGGCCTTATCTGGTTTCTCTTCTGGATATCAGGAACGTGACTCCTGACATCTGTTCTACCAAGTTCTCTGTAAGCAGTTGTGTGATGCCCAAGCTGATTCACAGTCACAGCTGTAGTGGAAAGGTATTGGATCACCCCCACCAGGAAATGCTGGCTGGAGCTTCTCAAGCTTGTGCATCACCGAATGATAATGATGGCGACTTGGTGCTAGGCACTGAGTTTTACACCCATTAATCTCTTCTAGGACTTTTGGAGGTAATTGTTAATCCCTTATTTAGACTGGAAACCTGAGTTTCAGAGAGGTTGAATAACTGGTTCAAGGTCACTAAGCTAAAAAGGATTTGCACCCAGCTTGCCTAATTTCATGGCCTGTTCTCTTAACTGTTTTATGCTACAGAAGGGTCCTTGGTGTCAATGTAATTCATTGTCATCACAATTGTTATTCTAGAAATCTCCTCTTTGATGCCATGGACCAATCAGTCAAGGAGACATTAAAAAAAATTCTTTTGACTATGGAAATTTTCAAATATACAAAAAAGTAGAAATAAAAGTATAATGAATTCCATGTACTCATCGCCCAGCTTCAATGATGATGGACATGTGGCTGATTCTGTTTCATCTTATTCCATTTGCATCTTCCACTCCAAACTGGATTGCTTCAAAGCAAACCCCAGACACACTATTTTTTCATCTCACAATTTGGAGCTTTCCTATGTTCTAGGCTAAGTGCTGGTTAGGGTTAGGGAGCTTCCTACAGGAGCTTCCATGCAGAAAAGATATGGAAACATGATAAAGTAGCCAGCATATGAGATTATACATGTAAAACTTGTTATATTTCATGTGCCCATTTACAAATTGGTAATTTAGAATCCTGAGTGTGGTTTATTGTTAAAAAATGTAGAAATTAAATTTTTTCACATAAAAATCACCTTAAGCAAAACTAAAAGGTGAATGACACGTGTTAGCCTTAATGGCAAAAGACTAATATTATATAAAGGGCTCTCACAAACCAGAAAGAAAAAGATTCTAATAGAAACATGGACAAGAGATATCAACAAGCAGTTTACACAATAACAAATAGCCAATAAGTGAATGTGAATGAGGTTATTTTCCTTAGTAATTGAGGAAATACAAATGAAAATAATGACGTGCCATTTTGCTTACCAAATGGGTAAAAACTGAAATATCTGGGCTGGGTGAAAGGAAAAGGCTGCCCCCACACTGCAGTGGGGAAGATAAGTTGGCACTGACTTTGTGTGTGATGATTTTGCAATACGGATCAAAGGTGTTTAAGTGTGCCCACATCTCGAGCCTGAAGTTCTACTTCTAGGAATTTATTCTAAGTACATAGTTTAAAATAATGTGCAAGTATTTAGCCACAGGGATTTCCAAGTTGTGCTGATAGTAGCAAAAGTTTGGAAACAACCTAAATACCTAATGATAGAGAATTGCTTAAGCAAATTATGGCAGCCCCAGCATGCAGCTTGTAAAATGATGTGTTGCAGGTGTGTACATATGTGTATCTGCGTGTATGTTAGGACCTCATTAATCAAATAATTAAAGGGAGAACTACTTTCACTTTTTTCTAAATAGCAAAGTTACATACACTTTGTGAAAACAAATTCTGACAATACTGAAATACATAAGGTAGGAAGATAAAGCCAGGGATTTCATCTTCCTGAAATAGGAACAATGACATCTATAATCCTCTAGAGTTATTTTCTTTGTATGTACTTATTAGTTAGGAAAGAAATGGTATAATATCATATACCATTTTGTAACACTTTCTTAAGCTAATTATATTGTGGACTTATTTCCAGGTTAATCACGTGTACCTTTACCTCATTTTTTAAATGGCTGCCTTGTATTTCATTGTATGAATGTACCATGAATCCTGGAAATTTGGGCATTGTAACTTTTGGGCAGTGAATATTGGGTCAAAAGGACCTGCACTTTTTAAGGCATTTAATGCATGCTACCAAACTGCCTCCACAGTAGTGTTGAGCCACAATGTGGCTGATTAGTGGTGGTTATGAAATACATTCCAAGCATCTTAATTTTTTTGTGTAGATGGATTTTAGTTCTAATAACACTGTCGAATATAAAACACCATTTGTAATGTTACTTCGATGTGAAAAAATGTGTTACGTTTTCCATCTTTGAGCTCCGTGTTCTAGGAACAGTCTTTCCTGACACGGCTCTGTCTGGTACTAACACTTTTCCCATTTCTACTTGACGAATCACTGTTCCCCCACCAATGCACACACATATACACACTCTTTTATTTCTGGAAGCCACTTTCTTTTCTTTTCTTTTCTGTTCTTTTTTTCTTTTTCTTTCTTTTTTTGCATGTAGTGGCCTGGGGACTGTACTTTATCCTTTACGATGCTTTGTTCTGAAGTTGGGAGCACAAAGAAAATGTGCTGTGGCTTTTTGGCAAAGACAGTGGGCCCCCCTTGTCTACATTTCTGTAACTCTTACTGTCATATTTGCCAAAACCTAGGGAACTGCAACATATTTCCGATGTGCCTGAGCAGGCCTTGATGCTCATTTTTAGTTCCTCCTCCTCCCCGCCCCCACAGTACAGAACTGGTCTTCCTGAAGTCACCCCTGCAAGCTTGGGCCATGTGACTAGCTTGCCCTGGAAACAAACACCTGGCTTTACCACCTGGGCCTTCTTCTCCCAGATCCCCAGCTAGTATGGAGGGTATCAGTGATGTTAGGGACTGGGAGCCTTTGTTGGCTTCAGCTGATTAAGCATGGACAGGCTGGAGTGCTGCGCATCCTCATCGAGTGAAGAGATTTGTCCTATCTTTGATGAGTCTAGAGGTGCCCGAAGAGCCCAGAGACTCAGGACACTCCAGTACTAAGACCCTGGTTGCATCTATACACTGGAGTGTTTTTAGCTTCTCCAGCCCATTGGATTCCCCCAAACAAAACTAGTTCTGTTTGTTTCTCTTAGTATGACCTTCACTTCTTCCTTTATGTTATCGCTGTACTCAGTGAGTTCTTGGGTGTCCTGAATTCTGCACCTGACAGGTTGGCTATCTCCGTTTCGCTTAATTCTTTTTCTGGGGTTTTGTTTACTCTTTTATTTGGGCCATATTTCTTTGTCTCCTCAATTTGGCAGCCTCCCTGTGTTTGTTTTGGTGTATTAGGTAGAGCTGCTTTGACTCCCTGTAAAAGGCACCCATCCGGATGAATGTAGCTTCTTTAAATCCTTCATTGTTGAACTTTCATACAGTTTGATTTTCTGACAGTCTGGGTATTACTTGTTTTGAGATTTAGTTGTAGTTCCTTTTTGTGGTTGCACGAGGAGCCAAAATGTGTCTACCTACGCCTCCATCTTTACAGGAACCTCCCTAATGACTATTGACACTGATCATCTTTTCATGTGCTTTTTGGCTATTTGTTTATCTTCTTTGGAGAAATGTCTATTTAAAGCTTTTGTCTATTTTTAAATTCAGTTATTTGTCTTTATTATTGAGTTGTAAGAGTTCTTTACATTCCAGATACAAGGTCCTTATCAGACATGTAACTTACAGGTATTCTCCCCATCCTTGGGTTGATTTTTCATTTTCTTGATAATGTCTTTTAATGCACAAAAGTTTTAATTTTAATGAAACCAAATTTATCTACTTTTTAAAAGCATACCTAAGAAACTATTCCCTAATTCAAGGTAACAAAGATTTACTCCTGTGTTATAAGAGTTTTATGGTTTTCACATTTACATTTAGATTGGTGATCCATTTAAGTTCATTTTTGTACATGGTGTGAGGTGTCACACACACATGGCTAGTAATCCCAGCACTATTTGTTGAAAAGTCTGTTCCTTCCCCCCTTAAATTGTCATGGCACCCTTGTTGAAAATCAGGTGACCATAAATACAAGGGTTTCCTTCTGGACTTCCAGTTCTATTCCGTTGATCTACATGTCTATCCTTATGTCAGTGCCACACTCTCTTTATTACTATAGCTTTGCAGTAAGTTCTGAGTTTTCCTTTTCATTTTTTAAATGAATGTTGAAGTGAGTGTTTTTCTGCACCCATGTGTGGGGCCAATGCCAGCTGCCATCACCAGGAGAGTGAGGAGAGGGGAGCCCAGGAGCCTGGAGCCTGTGCTGTGGTTTTAAGTTTTGTGACAAGTATCAGTGCCCTTGGTTTGGTGTTTGCAAGGGAAGGGAAGGGTGGGGAGAAAAAGGTACAAGTGGGTAGTGGTTAGAAACTCTCTAGAATCACTAGAGAGCTCTCTAATTTTGGCAGGCTAGCATTTCTTCTTTGAATCTATGAGCAGGGAAGAGGTTTCTTTTTCAAATCAGAAACTGGGGGTTACAGCAAGTCTTGATGCCTTAGAGAAGTACTGCTGCCTGTGTGAGTCAGGCATTGGACTGGGCTTCCTCCTCTCCCTACAGTGACATAGCCTCTGTGGTCATTAAGGTTCTGAGCACATCAAGATCTGAAAAGATGTAGAAACAGGAGCCCTGGTGAGCACCAGCTAGCTGCCAGCTCCCCACGGGGACTCTACTTCTTGCCTTCCTGTGGTGGTCTACATGACATGTAATTTGCAGTGAATATACAACCTCAGTTATGTTGTTATCAAAGCAAACTTTAAATTTGTAAATGATGGCAGGGACAGGGCCTGATTCATCCCTGTGCAGAAAGGACTCGTCTAGCAAGCAACTCATCTAATCTCCTGCATATAGTGGGAGCCACCACTCTTGTCTTTTCAGTGAGAGAACTGGCATCCCCTGGGGTCACCCATCAGGTGCAGACATGTGCATTGAGATGCAGGTGGATGGAGCGTGCTTTGTGCCAAGGACACTGGATCCATTGTGTCTTGTCAGGACATGCCTACCCTGATCACTGCTCAGTCCTACTCTTCAATGGCTTTTCTCCTGCTGAATGGCTACTGAGCGTCCTTTCCCAGGTTGGCTGGCCTCATTTGCTTTGGAGCAAGCATGCAGGGTCTGAGTGCTCCCAGGGGGCATATACCCTGGTGAGGCTGTCCCCACAGTTGGTCTATTGTGGAAGTGAGAGAAGCAGGCTCCAGGAGGTGTGTGCAGCTGCTCTTCATCAAGGGGGTGTACTTGGGAGGGAAGGAAAGACAGAGGCCCGCTTCTTTGGCCTTCCTGCTGCCTGTGGGAATGGGAAGGCTCAGTGATGGGAGCTTCAATCACCATCTCTGTTGTTTTTTTTTTTTCAAATAACAACAACACTTACTTACATAGCACTTACTACATGCCAAGCTGTTTTATAAGTGCCTGACACATATTAACCTACTCAGTCCTCACTATGACCTGTGAGGTATTCAGTCCTCACTGTGACTTATGACACTATTATATGCCCATTTTATAGATGAAGAAATGGAACCCCAGAGAAGCTAACTAGCTTGCCCAGGGTCACACAGCTTGCAAGTAGTAGAGTTGGGGTCAAACCCAAGCATCTGGCTGCAGAGTTCTTGGCCCTCATCACTACTGTTTATGCCTCTCTAAAGGACATTGCATCTTTTAAAGTGGTGGTGGCTATAGCACAGCTGGGGGTGGTGACTCAGGTGAGTAAAGCTGGGAAATTATGTCCCATGGGGAATAGTCAAAGCAGCCAGAGACATTTGGTTTGGAAACCAGAAGAACCAAAGGATGGCGGGTATGACAGGGGGGCGGGGGGGAGATGACCAAAGGGATATAGGAGTGCCATCTTCAGATGTCTGTCTGCAGATGATAGTAGTTTTTTAATGAAGAGTCTCATAGAGCCATCCCAGGGTCACTGAGCAAAATGTATAATGACTCAGATTCTGACTCAAAATACACAAGAACGTTTTACAAGTAGAGCAATTCACAGATGGAGTGTCTGTGACGCAAAGAAGGCATAGCTCCCCATCCTGGGAGATGGGCAAACAGGGACCGAACGGCGTGAGCCCAGGGGATGTGGAGGTGGGGAGGCAGTGCTTCTGCACTAGGGAGGAGCCTAAACTGAAGACTCCTGGGAGGTACCTTGCACACTTTCTATGATTTTATGAGGTGGTAGCTAATGTTCAACCAGGTGGGCAGGCACACAGTAGGCCCACAGCAAACACTTACTCAGGAACCATCCAGGCACAGCCATTAATCTCACATTCAGGCCTATTGCCCCTGCACTGTGTGTGCATACACCATGTCAGGTGACCCTGCAGGTCAGTCTACTCAACTTTTTTGCAAAATTAAAGGGATCGGATTTTTTTTCCCATGTCAAAGTAGAGAGATGTATAGGAACACGAGAGGGAGGTATGAAGGCAGGAAAGCTGAATTAAATGTGAAATCAGATTCGGGAAGCCAGAAAGAGCTCCCGCCTCCTGCAGCCCACCCTTGTGCCAGCACCGGCCAGAGTTTCAGAGTTCCGAGCTAAACAAAGCTCCTGCACAAGAGGGAATCTTATTGGGCATTTTTTTAAAACGTAAAAACATATTTGATTCCCCTCCCTCACCCATGGAAATAAAAGAGAATGAATTAGGTATCGTATTTGCTGTTTACAAAACCTGGGCCATTCTAAGCACTAAACAGAGGATCAGGAGTCAAGAAAATAAAGCCCATGGAGTCCCTGAAGCCCTGATACCCAGATTTTAAAAATGTCTTAAGTGTGTGTTGGGTGGGGAGGATGGTGTTCACACTTTTTGGAAAATACAAAAAAAAAAAAAGTTCTTCATCATGTCCTTGGAAGTGTGGTAGCAACATTGACAATTAGGTAGTAGTTATAAATGTCCACCTTATTCCTAAGCAGCAAAAGTTCAATTTAGAGCAGGGTTGTAAAATCATAGAATTTGGGGTTAAAGGGGACCTCAGAAGTATCTGGTTCATCTTTTCCTTTCTTCCCCTACTCTGCCCCAATCCAGGGCTCAGGTTCCACTGACAGTTTCTCACCAATTGGTCATCTAACTTTTGCTTGATTGCCACCAGAGACAGGAAGCTTATTACCGCCAACAACAACATGCATAATTTATTTTGGGACAGTTTAGTTGGAAAGTTTTTCTCTACAATGACTTGAGAGCTGTCTTCCTGTAATTTCCATCAGATGACCCTGGCTCTAGCTGAGGGACTTTGTAGAATCCACAGAAATCCCACTCTCCACAGAAAAATTTGAAAACAGACACCATTATGTCCATGCACAATCCTGTCTTTTAGCCAACAAATATTTCTTTCTGCCCTGGCATAAATCCTTACTTCTATCACTCATTCCCATATCGTAGGGACTTCTGTCTCTCTTTCCTCCTGGCCTCTTTCTTCTGAATTCAATATGGACTGCCCTTTCCCAAACTGGAAACAAGATTTCAGGTGTGGTGGTGAACAGGTTGGGGAATAATGGGACTGTCTCTCGTTCTACCTACACTTCTCCTCTAATATGGTGTTGGCAGCCACATTATACCATCATCCATTAAAAAACATAATCAACAAAGGATCCCTTATTTGGGAGGGTTTGACATTGAAGAGTCATCCTGCTTCCCCGTCCCTCCTCCATTACATTCTGGAGGATGACATAGATACTGCAGGTAATGAAGGAAAGTCCCTCATTCCTTAGCAGGCAGACAGGCCTCCCTAGGCCTGGTGTGGAGCAGGGGACCGTGTTTACAGCCAGCAAGGACAGCTATGCTTTGAAGCTTCAGTTTCCCTCCTCCCTGCACAGGGGAAGGGGGAAAGGATGAGATCAGTGTATGCTGAGCGCCTATTCCACACCCACCACTGCTTTAGATGCTTTACCCAGCGTTGGGCAAAAGTAGGTGTACCATTGTGAGTATGCCAAATAGTTTATTGTTGTATTATTTATTAATATTGTATAATTTTCCATATGAACAACTCTAAGCCTACTTTTGCCCCCACTGTGTATATCTTACTTCATTCTGTCTTCTCAGTGACCTTCAAGGTGGACACCATTAGCCTTATTTCATAAATAAGCTCAGAGAGGTTAAATGACTTTACCAAAGTCACACAGCTTATGGGAGAGAGGGTATTTAAACGTAGGTCATTTTGGCTCCAAAGCTGTTTTTCCTCCTGCATCTTGTTGCTTCTGAGCCAAACCTGACTGAAGATGAGGAGAGCATTTGTGGGATAACCTTTCCCAAACTGAGGACAAAACACGCTCATGTACAGCAGATCAAAAGGATGACTCCATCCCTCGCTTCTGCCCACCCCTCCTCCACTGCCTTCCAGCTTTCTTCCATGGGTGAAATCACCCAGAAAAGTTAATGCTGCCATCACTAGATCCATGAATTAAAAGACCACATGTCATCAAAACAACTGGGCTATAAAAACTTTGGAAAGCAGTGTGGTCTCAAGGCTCCTTGTTCGCACAGTCCCACCTAGAAAATTTTGTACTTGTTTTTTGAATATTTCATTGTTTTTTGAATATTTCATGATAATTGCCAGAAAGGGTGGTATGAGAAGTTTCCTTTGAAACAGTGATTCTCAAAGGGTGGTCCCTGGACCAGCAACCATGGCGTCACCTGGGAACTCATTAGAAATGCAGATTCTTTGGCTGACCCCAGACCTAATGAATTCAGGAACTCCATGGGTGGGGCCCAGCCATCTGTTCTCATAAGCTCTGCAGGTAAATCTAACCACACCCAATAAGCCATGCTTGCCCACAGCTTCTGATGGAGACACATGTTCTGGGGGCCTGCAGACTCAGTCTTCCAGCAAGAGCCCCTGGCATCCCTGGGAAACACGGCTTCTTAGATTTCTCTAGGGAATGCCGACAAAGTGAAAATGGGTCTGCTCTGGAACAGAGTGTCAGCTAACTTTCATTGTGCATTGGTCTCATCTGAAGACTCTGCTAACCAATTTGGAGCAATTGGCCAATTAAAAATAAAAGGACCGCCTCATATTCCCACCGCCCAAAGAGACATAGCCACATGCCTTCGGCTTTTAGTCTAACTTTTTCCCACTAGGAAATGTTCAGGTACATGGTAGTAGTCACTTCATTTCAAGTTTGGTGGTTGCTGCCAAGGATGCTCAGTCAGACCTGTCTCTTTGCATATGGTTCACATTTTCTGTTTTACAAAAGAAGCACAAAGAAATGGGGCGGGGGGATAAAACCACAGGGTGCGAAGGGGCTGTGCCTTGGAGGGGATCCCATTTATCAGTGAGGGTCTGAGGCAGTTCAAGATAATTTTTTTCAAACAAATATAGAGCTTGAGAAAGTGTTATAAAAAAGGGAGTGGGAGCTTGCCGGAGGTAAATTATTTCAAGGATAATGAATGAAATGAGAGCCTGATACCCAGACTGTAAAAACGTAGGTCTGGGAGACGCAAAAAAATATGCCAAGGCCCTGAGCTTCATTATACTGCCTCTTTTTTTTTTAAGCAAATTTCTGAGAACACTAGTACCATGAAACGTGTCCCACACAAAGTTAAGGGAGGGTCCCACAGTTAAATAAGTTTAGGAATTACTGCAAATGATCGCATCCCCTCAGAACAGAGTCATGAATTGATTTAAGGCTCTGAGACGTTCCGCTGTCGAGACCTCATTTAATTGTAGTTAACCCAATTTTTCCAAAGTTTTTTGGCTAGAGAACCTCCACATCCTCAGTAAGTCCTAGTCACACCTCATAGGACACCAACTGCATTCATCACTGTATCAAAGTGGCGGAAGCAAAGGAGCTAGGAACAGAGTAGAAAAGTAGGCATGTGCAGGAGAGAGTGGTCTCCTAGGGAAGCACCCCTGCTCTTCACAGGAGGGAAAGCAAAAGTCCAACGACAGAGAAGGAGCTTTGGGATGTGAGGTCTGACCCCTGTCTGAGAACCACCCCCAAGAACAACCAAAGGAAAATAGGCCAGCCATTGGGTGCAGCAGAGGCCCCCATGTGGTCCCCCAAATAACTCCAGGAAATGCCTCACTGAAGCTGGAGCAAAAGCCTCTCTTCCAGCTGACTCCTTGGTCTGAATTATTTATCCCATAGCCTCCTCCTTCCCCCAAAAAAGTTCCATTTGCTGGAGATTACAGGCACGAAGAGGCAGTCAGTTCCCTCAGACACCCGCACACCTGCCACCTGCCACAGTGAGGTGCTGGTGATCAGGCTGCCTTCCCGCCTCTGGGCCTTGTTTTCCTCCTTTGTAAAATGTTTGGGTGTGGCTGGTGGTCATGAAAGTCTTCTCCAGCTCTGTCTATTCTGAAGTTTTTTGAGAGTTTGGAGATGGGGAATCTGAAAACTTACGTTGTTATGAACTAACTGTGTGACGCTTGAGCAAATAACCTCTGCTCCCTGTGCCTCTCCTATGGAAGACGCGCACCCAGGGTGGTGAGGCCCAAAGGAGAGAACGCATAGATGGCCGGTGGTGATTGAAGGCCCCTGGACAGTGCAGTAGAGGGTGGCGGTCTCTGTGAGGGGCATGGCACCCGTGGTTGTTGCTGTCCGGGTGCGTGTGTCTTCTTTGTTGTTTGTGGTGCTATCCTCCAGTTGCTCCGGACGTGCTCTGTCCCGGGAGTTGGCATTTCCTCCCTTCTCTCCTCGCCATTCACTCAACTACACCTGCCAGGTGTCCCGGAGCTGGGCTAATGTTGAGGCTTAGTAGGCTTAAAATAATTTCAGATTTTGTCTTAATTGGACAGAAGTTGATGTGTAGTATACCGCTGAGCTGTTTGTCCAAAGGACTTCAAGCCAAAAATCTCAAGTATATGAGTCAGAGATGAAATTTACTTACCTAAGAACACACTGTTTTAGAGTACCTCTAGGAACACCCGTTACATTCAACAGTATGGTTACATAGAGACTAACCTTGCTTAAGTTGATGAACAAACACAATTTGTTAAGGAAGGACCCGTCAATTGTCATGTCAGCCTTCCTGGGGTGTTCCAGAGTGGGATCTGTTCCTCTGGGGCCAGAACGGCGCTGAGTTTTGAGAAGCGTATGGTGGGATACTAGAAATGGCCAATTAATTACCTTGTTAATTCTTCTTGGCCTATGTTCTTCCTGTAGATTACCATATTTTGCTGTGTATAACACACTCTTTTTTGCTCAAATTTTTGAGGGAAAAATAAGGATGTGCATTTATACGTGGGCAGTACTAATTCTGTATCTGTATAAATGTTTTTAATTTTTTATTTATGCTTATGTGTTAAAAGTGTAACTCTAGAAAGCAATAATGATATCCATATGCAAAATAATACCCTGGAGTATGATAATCAGTTTTGTTTCTAAATATAAATAAATAAAAATGAAATTGAAAAATTAAAATGAAAGAATTTTTTCCTGAAAGTTTGAGCCAAGAATGTAGATGTGCATTATATACAGTAAAATACAGTAATCCAAAAGTTGATTAACTTGCGGCTGGGGGTAGGGGAGGTAGAACAAAGAATAAATAATCAATTTATTAATTCAAAAGAATAATTAAGTTTGCAAAGAAGGAGACTAACCTAGGTAGAATTTACACCGTGATATGTGTGTACACTACCAATTCTATAGAATTGATATCCTGATCATTTTTCCGCAGGAAGCCTTACTTCTCGCCTCTGAGTGCAATAAGACTGTTGCTACATGACCAACTTCCCCTTCCTGCACCGAAACTTTCTCAGACTCTTTGCTGATTTCAGACTGGCCCCTCCTCTGTGGCTGGTCAGAATAGGATGTTCTTCGGTTCCCATCAGAGAACTTGGCTGTGCCCTTTTTGAGTGCATAAATAGTTTGCTTGAAAATAACACAATAATACAATGTAGCTTAACTGGGTACTTAACTGTGTGAACTAAGTGCTTTATTTTCATGATCTAATTTAATTCTATCAATGATGGAGTGAGGTAGGTATTGTTATCTCCCCTTTTCAAGTAGACTGGGGCAGGCTGAGGCTCGGTTTGACTGAGAAGCTCTTCGAGGCTGCAGAGGGTTAGAGAGTTCAGGGGCTAGGTGACAGGAAGGTTTGCGAAGGATGGTGGGCTGCAGTCTGACTTTATGGCGGCTGCTTTCCGTCTTCATGTAACTTCTTTTGCTTCAAGAAGACATCTTGAAAACTCCCTGAGACAATTTACAAACACCCTTTTGATTGAAAACCATGGGTTCATTCACTTGGGGCTCTTTCAGCGAAGGGAAGTGACCTTGCTGGGCAACTCCTGCACCTCCTGCAGTCTGCTGCCCCTCCCCTGCGGCACACCTGCCCCAGGTGTGCCCAGTTCTGTGTGCTCCAGTCCTCCGAGGCAATGATTCCTCATTTGGTTCCAGTTTTCTAGGGCTTGGAAGCAGCTCCCAGCCTGAGGATTTTGTAATCTGGAGTCTATTCCTTGGAGCCTGGTCTGAGGAAAATGCTGAGGGCCCTAGGGAGAAAGGGCGGTGTTTGGGCCTGTGGGCCTGGCTGGGGGCTGGGAGGTAGTGTCTGGGTGTCCTCAGGGATACAATGGGCATACTCAGTGAGCACGTGGCCCTTGGGACCGCTATCAGATTGAAACAAAGCTTTGGGTTTAAGCTTTTAGTTGTGCACTTAGTTCTCCCCCACTAGCCTTGGAGGGGGCTCTGCACTCCTGGGAGGAGGGGGCTTTCCATCCAGTAGTTCTCTGCAGCCTACTTGACCACAGTGCCTGGCTGTATGTAACGGGCAGCACTGGGCCAAAGGCACTGGCTTGGGTGTGGGGCTTGGGCAGCACCATCCTCAAGGAGAGGGAGGCTGGCCTTGACCATGGGAGCCAAGGGTCCTGGGAATGAGTCAGTGTGGCTGCCCAGCCCCAGGGACAGGTTTCCCTTGAGGTGATTATTGGCCAAGGGGAAGAAAGCAGCCAGCCAGGCCCTATTAAAATTCTGTCCGTGGCAAGCAATCGTCTCTAGGAACTCTCCCCTGCAGGGTTGACAGAGTCTGAAGGGTAGAGTCCAAGATTCCAGCCGTGTTTCCCACCCAAGCTTCGGGAGGTTACTAGGGGAGCTCTGGCTCGGGAGCAGGCCGGCTTGCCAGGTGTTGCTGACACAGCGGAGAGCCATCATTGCCACAGCCACCCTGCATCGGGCCATCACCCCTGCCCGGCACTGGGCTCACACTGTTTGTTTTCCTCTTCAGAGCCTCCCAGGCTTGACCTTGTTATCCCCACTTTATAGACGGGGCTCGCAGAGCTAAGTCTGTAACTGGCGGGACCAGGATTCAAACTCAGGTCTGTCTGGGTTTCTTTCCACTCCACCATTGTGCCTCCTCAGAAGGTAGCGCTGACCTTGTGTGAGCATCTGGGGCAGTGACCCTGGCCAGGGCATCATCTCTAGGACACGAAGTGGGAGTGGAAGGTGGCACTGAGGTAAAAGGCATTGAGTATTGTTTCCTTGAATGGACAGGAGAGGTAAACGCCTCTTTTACACACAGAATCATCCTGGTAGGAACGGGATGACCCCCATCTTGTTCTCATCCTGATTTGGGGGTTAGGTCCACAGGGAAACAACTAGTCTCAGGGAAACTACGGCGTTTGGGACCCACACAAAAGCAGAAGCCTTCCTCACCGATAACTTCTGGGTCGCACCCAGACCCTCAGATCTTTCTTTTACCTCCGGCCCCTCGGAGACCTCGGCGTTCAGGTTGTTTGCTGTTACTGACTATCCTCCATCTCAACACGTCCTTGATCCCCACGGACACACTTCCCCGCACTTTAATGTCTGTGCAAATTGGCACACGTCTTGTCAATGAGGTCTACATTTGATGTGCTGGGCTGTTTAAATGGATGTTACAGTTGTAGAATTGATGGAGACCAAGATTGAGAAAATATGATAATTTATGCATTTATTCAACTCATCAAATGCTTACAGTAAAAGTCAGGCATTATGCTAGATGCTTAGAATACAGAAATAACCTGAATGTGGTCCCTTGCCTTTGGGAGATCACATTCTAGGGGGAAACAGACTAGATAGATGAGTGGCTCTAGCTCGTCGTAATAAGGGCTCTGAATTTGGGAAACCAGCATATGTGGGGCATGGGGTGGGGGGAGAGGAGTGGGGAGGCTGGGGCCACTTCACAGAGAGGGTGTGTCACCAAGAGGGTGGGAATCCAGAGGGATTAGGAAGCGCCCGGCAAGGGCGGTGGAGTGTTATTCCAGACAGATTGAATAGTTGGAGAAACAAACCGCAGGACCATGAGAAACTTGGACGTGCTTGCAAGCTTCAAAGGGTTCATCGTGGCTGGAATGGAGGGCGTGTGTGGAGACATGGTGTAAAATGAGGCTGCGGGAGCAGGAAGGGGGCAGATCAGGGAGGGCCGGGGTGCTGTGCAATGAGCAAATTTGCATGGTGCTCAAGGTCCTGCATGATCATAAGTTTAATCTCCATCCTGAGTCTAGCAAGTCAGCCAGGGTTTCAAGCAGGGAAGTGATGCCCTGATTTGTGTTTAGGAGCTCTGTAGGAAGCACTGGGAAGAAGATGGTGGGGTAGGAGGAGGTGGATAGAGTGGCAGCGATCGGCAGAGAAGGAAGAATTGCGCGGAGTGAAGCAAAGCCTCGTTTTCATTTCCTGTTCCCATACAGGGTGGATCTGGTCATGGAGGCTTGAGCAAGGTCACACAGTGGTGCAGAGGGACACCTAGAACCTGCAGGCACAAGTGACCTTGTTCTTACCTTAATCCCAACACATGTGCCTTTGTCTCAGGAGGACCACCTGAGCAATAGGCAGGCAGGTGATTGGATGCTGGGAAAGGCTGGAAAAAGAAGAAAAGCTTACCACTTGTCTCTGCTTGTTGAAGAAGGGTCATATCCACCTACACTGGTGGCATTCTAACTGGTACTTGCCCAGTTAGTTTACCAATCAGAATTTTTTGCATTTGGATGGGAGCATATGCCAGCGCTTGGGGGGACATGTGTCAGTATCGGTGAGAACTATCACAGGAAACACATATTGGACATATCTAAGTATAAGGTATTCAGAGTCAAAAGTCATAAGAAAAAAATAGATACATTTTTGTGGTTTCGCACGGGAGTCATCCAGAAAACATAACATACCAGGGATGCTTTCGAAGGGGTGGGAGCTGACTGCTGATATTGTGACCCAAGACTCACAGTCCTTTCCCTGCTTTGGCTTCCCCGTACAGGTGCAGTGCCACACTTACACAGGGTATTGCTGGTGTGTCACCCCGGATGGGAAGCCCATCAGCGGCTCTTCCGTGCAGAATAAAACTCCTGTATGTTCAGGTACCGTAAGAAGGGGCGGGAAAGAAGAAGAGGGTTGAAGAGAGACCCCTTGGCTGTCTCCTGCCTCTTGTGGAGGAATTTCTGAAAGATGGGTGGTGGACCTGAGCCATCCCCCTGGTGAGGGGGGGTCCCACTCAAACATGCACTTGCTCTGCAGTCAGCCGGGTGATAGGGGCAGTGCATGCCAGTGTGCATGTATTTATTAGTAAGTTTAGGTTTCTGGTTTAAGGCTCTTTTCCCCAAGTACCAGCTGTAACCCTTAGAGCATGGCATATACATTCTTAGCTTGAACACTCTGGTTGCTAGTGGCCCTGGGAGCACTGTACTGAGGTGGCTTTCACGGCTACATGGGAGGTCAACATCAAAGGCCGTGATGATCGATGAGTGATGTCTGTCACAAGCACGGGAGGGGAGAGTGGTGGCCTTTGTGCCATATACTTGCCACCCCTGAGTGGTGTACTGTGGAGTGATAGAAAATTTTCCTCACAGTGGCCCTCAACTCTGGCTGTCATCAGCAGTGCCCGGGGAATTCAAAAGAACCTGGGTGTTGACGCTCCCCCTTGTAGATTCTGATCCAGTAGGTCTGGGGTGAGACCTAGAGCCCGCATGTTCATAAGCTTCTCGGGTGCTTCTGATGATTGGACAGGTTAGGGAACCCCGCTCACAGTAACCCTCTAGGTCAGCCCATGGCAAAAATTAAGTCCTTTCTATGTCCAGCTTTGTAAGCACAGAGAAATTTTGCTCTTAGGTCAACTTCATGGCACTGTAAGCTGTGGATTTGCACAAGCCCCACACTTCCCACTTAAATTAAGATCGTCAGGGACTTGAGAGCCACTCCCTGAACCCACCCTGCGGTTCAGCCCTCACTAAAAACCCCCTATCCCACCGGCAGCCACTTCATATTTCTCTGTATCTGTGTGAGTGAGGTTTCATTTATGTACTTATTTTTAATTTTTAAGTGCAAGCAAAGTGTAAAACATTGTTCTAAAACCTATGGGAATTCCGAAGGCTAGTAGTCCTGCTATCCTAACATTTTTCCTTTTTCACAAAATGTATTCATTTTTCCACTGGCCCCGCTGTATTAAAGGGAGAAGGACGTGGGAAGGGCAGTGCCTATCTACATTAGGAAACCAAGATTTGCAGGCTAAAAAGGAAAGTTTACTTTATTTGTGGTTTACATGGAAACTGGAAACCTTAATTGGGGGTGTTGCAGGGAGGGGTGGGAATGGGCCCTCCTTGCAGATGACCTGGAAAGTTTCATTTAAAGCAAACAAATGCACTAGAAAGAAGTCATGCAGGGTAAGATAATTGAATTCTCACAAGATCAGCCTATGGCAAAGGGGTATGAAATGCACTGGGAAAAAAAATGGGTTCTTTCTTTTCTTCTGTCGGTGGGTCCTCCTGTAGACGAGCTGGCTGTGCCCTGCCTGCATGGGCTTCCTGGAGAGACAGGTGCCCCGGGGTCAGGCCTGCGGGATGGGCACACACGGCACCCTAGCACATGCAGGGCAAAGTGTTGGGCCAAACACACCTACTACCCCCTCCTTAAGGAACAGCCTGCTGCATCTAGAAAATTGTTTCCATGCCTCAGACTATTTTGGCCCATTCAAGACAATTGGGCCAACAATTTTCTACTTATTGCACATGGAAAATCGCCGATTTCCTGCCCTAACCAGCGAGGGATGTCAATCATTGCTTTTGCAGTAAGAGGGGGTTTCTTTTCGGTTGGCCCCACTGGGTGGATATGGCTCTGAACGTGAAGCTGGTGGGAGTGGGGGAGATGGGGAGTGGAGGCGAGGGACAGTTACTGGGACGTTCAGTCAGGGAGTTATATGGATGTGGAATTTTGTAGCAGTCTGATTAAGACTATTGCCAGGGAACATGGAAATTATGGTTCATCTCAACAGTGCTGTGATAGCAGTGACACTGATGTTAAACAAACCCCACTCGACACGTGTGTATGTACTAACTTTGTATATAATGTCCCTAGATGTGTATACTATACATATACATAACCATATGCTCATAACATCAGGCTTTGCCAACTCTATGAAGGGAACCAACCACGCTGCATTCTGAATGTCTGTGTTTTTGTTTTCCCTCTCACTCAAGGTTCAGTCACCGACAAGCCCTTGAGCCAGGGTAACTCAGGAAGGAAAGGTGAGTAGAGTTTCACGCTTTATCTGCATGTTTGCTTCTAAAGCCAGTCCAAGCAAGAATCCTTGGACAAGATGGAAGGAGCTGGGGTGAAAGCTCAAAGTGCCCTGCAGAGAAAATCTGTTCTTATTCTGTGTTTCCTCCCAGAAGCACCAAAGGTAAGTAAGGCTCATCAGTGGTGGGGACCAAACTCCCAGAATTTCCGAGGGAGGTGAGCGAGTGCAGGGCACAGAGCTGGCAGGGACCCTGAGAATCTTGGTTCCGAGGAAGTTCAGTCAGTCAGCTTACCAGTGCAGCCAGCATTAAACCAAGAAGGATGATGGAAGTAGGCATGCTCAAGTCTGCTTGAGGACACCTACAGACAAAGAGAAGAGGGTTAGCACCTATACTGATCCTCCAAAGCAGAAGGAAACTGAGCCCAAAATAAGACTCCCTTATTTTGGAAGCCTATCTGAGCATTCCCCCCCTCACGGCTTCTCCTTAATAATTACTCCAGCTCATCCAGATTCTCTTTGCTAAGACTAGGCTGGTGTCATGTGCTTGTGACCTGTGCAGTTGTAGTCAGGAAATTCTCAATTATTTTGTCTTGGAACCTGTTTTTTTAAGTACATGAAGTCGACAGGTCACTTCTTCTTTGTAGGCACGTGAGCAGAAGAAAGACATGCAATGCCCCTGCCTGCTGCTGACCTTGGCTCCCATGTACACACAGCTCTGGGGATGCGTGCTGCAGGGGTTTTCCTTTACCTAGAATAACATTAAATAGCAAATTCAAAACACTGCCACAAGTCAGGAGAGACACCATGGAAGAGAGGCTGAAACTTTATTTTTAGTGTCTTTAGTGACACTTTTCCCGGCTTTTTGAACAAAGCGCCTTTCATTTTCATGTCCTACGAGGCCCTACAAATTATATATACCCTGATTAAGGCATGTGTCTGAGCGCTCCTTCGTGGACCAGCAGCATGCTGACTGTAATTTCCCATGTGGCAGACACTAAGACTCACTACTACTCACCTCCAGGTGACATGCACGGAGAGAGCTATTGTTGCATAGAAAACAGCTACCAATTTAATTGCATAAGAAAGCAATCCAGGACCTCCATTTTGAGCACTCAGGTAAAACCCAGACAGGGGACCTTGGCGGAGTCTGAGGTTTCCCACCTGACGCTGGGCCTTGGGAACTCCATGCTTGTAAGAGCCCACGTGATAGTTGGGTCTGCAGGGGGTCAGAGTGAGGGGCACATGCTGTCACGGGGAGACCAAGGCGAGTCCCTGGACCCTGCTCCAGGGACTCACTGCATGGGGACAGGAAGAGGGGGCAAGGTCACCCTTCCTGAATGCAGGCGACAAGTGTCCAGAGAACCTGCTGCTCCCAAAGGCAGGTGGTCTAAGAAGATGTGGAAGCGGAGCATGGTAACACCACCACTCACTAGAAAAGGGGGGCCGACGGACCAGATGGGCTGCTCCCTCCCTTTCCTGCGAGCAGGAACGAGTAAGTGGGTGAGACGACACAAGTGCCTCTCCAGGTCTTTCCCAGGACAGAGGAGACAGCCGCGAGTGCTGATGGTTCCCTTTTAGGGAAAGAGGCGCATGGATGTTTCTTCCTGCAAAGACCTGAGGTCATCCATACTGTGAATGGCGTGTGTCTACAATTTATTGGGGTTGAAAAACAAAGCTGCCTTCCATTCTGCTTGTTGCAACTGGAGTCTTCAGAGCATGGCCTTTATTTCTGGGCACGAGGTCTTGGTGGTAGAAAAAATAAATTGGCAATCACGCAGAACTGACTGCCCAGATTTTCCCCATGGAAGGGAACTCAGAGCATGATGCTGAATAAAGCACCCATCCCAGGAAAGGCCACCCATGGGTTTGGGTTTGGGTTCTTCAACTGCACGGAGGAGTACTTTCCAGGTTGATGTGGCTTTGCACCCTGAGAATAGCAATAAGAGTCAGACACGTGTCACGGTGGGGCCTCGTGGATTCACCTGGAAGAGGGCAGGGGACCTGATTCCTCCAGGGATGGTGCAGGGAACAGGGGGGACAGTCTGAAGTCTCATCTCAGAGATAAGTTACCATCAATTTTTAGTTCTTTGCTCTCCTACTCAAGATAAATTCCTCCCTTCCAGATGGTTCTGCTGAGGCTTCCACTTTAGTGCAAAGGCCTTGGGAGGTGGGTGGGGGGGTTGGGTGGTGCAGAGAGGGATGCTAGGGCTCTCTCACCCCTGGAGAATTGACTTCTGTCAGTGGGCTCAGTTTCCTTCTGCTTTGGAGGATCAGTATAGGTGCTGACCCTCTTCTCTTTGTCTGACATGGGCAGTGCAGTGAAAAGCAGTTTCTGGCCACCTGGAGGAAGGGCCACCTGAAGCCACACCTGTCCAGGAAGCTGAGTTTTGAATGGGGACAGGGTGCGAGAGGGCATTCGTAATATCCTGTGTTGGCCCGCTGAGGTCCCTCTTTCAGCTGCCACTTAAGAATGGAATGTGCTCCAGAGGGCAGCAGGTGGGAAGACACAAAGGCCCCTTGTCTGAGCTCGTGCCCACATGTGGGGTCTCCTAGAAGGCATCTCCAGAGAGCTGGAGCTCGCGGCCCTGAGGCCGGCCACAGACAGATGCTAGGCCTGGCCCTCGAGCAGGGTAAGGGGTACAGCCAGAAAGGAGGTGAGGCTGGAGGGCTGGGTGTGTGAGCGCTGGTGGGGGGTGGTGGGGGAGGAGTGGACCCAGCCTATTCTTTCTCCACCCTCTTGCATTTGCTCCTCTGACAGGGCTGGAGGGATCGGTTCTCTCTGCCTGGAAGGAATGAAAAGGCGTATTGTGCAATGATGGAGAGTCTGGTTGCCAGCCAGGATTCAGTGCTGCAAAGGAGAGGAGAAAGGCAGAGCAAGAGGAGGCAGGGCAAGGAGGCCCGGAGAGATAGCGGGAGGAAGGGAGGAGGGAGAGAGGCCAGGCTGTAGCCGGTCACAGCCGGCTGGCTGGGACAGGGTGGCCTGGGTTGTTGAGGCTCCTGGGTCCACAGGTGTGGGGCCTGAGGGGAGAAGGGGGTTCAGAAGGGAGGGAGGCGCTGTTATCTTACCCAGATGCACGTGCTTCTGCAAGGGAGAGGGTCAGAACTTCAGACTATTTATTTAATCCCTTGGAATGTCCTTCCCTCGCTCTGATCTTTGGGCCCCTTGTGTTTCACGAACCCCTTTACAGGCACATGTGTGGTAATTAACACGTGCAGCGTGGGTCCTGGCCATGTGTTTGAGTTTCAAATATCCATTGATCTGGGGCGCTCCCATCCTGGCCACCCCTCCCCTTCTGCTCCATTGGTCCTCGCCCTTGAGGAGCGATGGAAGGGGCTTGTGTGTGTTTGGAGGGTGGGGGACACATGTGCATCCACATGTATTTTATTGAGGCTCCAGAGGAATGTCAGAGCAGGGGAACAGGCCCCCAGCAGCCCCCTAAGCTTTGATGATCTGCTGCTGCTAAACCAGTTGAAGGCTGCAGAAGTTGCAGTAGAGGTGAATTTTTGGTTACAACCGAAGGAGTCTGAAGAATGGCTGGGAAGCAAATGTCTTTAGAGATCATGAATGTATTCTGAGTAGCTTTTCCTAGCTGACCAGGACTTGTGGCTTTTCCTGTGGTGTCTTTTGGGGAGTCTTGATGACAATGAATGTGTGTGATTTTGGGAGCCTTCGGGAGAACTGAACACAGACAGGACTGGTCCTGGGCTTCATTGCTTGTAAGGTGTCAGAGGGAAGTTCTCAGCTTCCAGCAGGGTGATGGGGAGTGGAGGCGGTGGCTGGCGTGGTGGAAATGATTACATGAAAGAATAAGGGGAGAACATTTATAAAATGATCACTGGTAGTTGTCTGGGAGTTTTTTCCTTCTGAGTACCCAGGATTTTAGAGACTTTAGGGTGCTACTTCTCTAAATGGCAAGTGAAAGTTTTGGGGCCATCAGGAGTTTTCTGTGGGTTGCCCTTTTCCTATTTGTAAGAAGTTTGGGAGTTAGCCATTTAAGGAAAGTGAGGTGAAAAATTAAAAATGTGAGCAGACTTTGCATACATTTTTTGCACGGGCTTCTGTGTTTGTCAAGCCAGTCTTGGAAAGGGGCTGAATTTCCAAAACGTGACTCACCTTTACTTTGCAGAGACTGTGGTTTTAGGTTTGGTTTTTTTTTTTTTTTTTAAGTCCTTCCCTGGCTGCTCCATAGTACGTGCTCTAAATGAGTCACAGTCATTTCCCTCTCTTTGTCCCTATCTTTAGAGCTTCTCTTGGAGGCTGGTCTACAGATTGGTACCAGCTTGGAGTCTTGTCACTCAAGTGATGGACTGGGCTGCGCCCTCAGTGGTGCTGAGGGGTGTGCTTAGGGCAGGGGTGATGGATGGCAGGCACCCCAGAGGAAGGGAACTGTGTGGCTGCCAGCCTCAGCCCTCCCAGTTAGCACACCTGAAGGAGGCTCGCCTCATTGCCCTGAGCCTGGCTGAGTTGTGCAGGCTGGCTGTCTCAGGACACTGTACTTGTAAGTCTGATTACCCACCAGCAGGGGCTGGAGTTGCATGGAGATGGGCCGCTGATGGCTTCTATACACACTGAATTTCCCTGTGGAGATGCATTCTGATTCTGATACTGGGCCTGCTGAACAGAGAGGCCCGGCAGCTCCAAGCCCATGAGAGGCAGCTCTTTGCTCCCTGCACACATTTTGCTGCTGCTCTCTGGTGCTCTGAACCACCCTGACCAAGCCTGGCATATCTGTGTGCCAGCTTTGCAGAGATTAGTTGACGAAGAGGTTGGCACAAGTGTGCGTGAGCGCTCACGCATGCTCCCTCCTTCCCACTGTCAAGTACTCCCCCAGCTTGGCTCCACCTATTCAACCCCCTGCCCTTCATCGTGCACCCTATTCTGGGGTCCCCAAAAGGAAGCTTATGCATGGAAGATACAAAATTAAGAGTTTGAATCCCGGCCATATCCACATTTCCAAGAACTGGAGAAAACAAACGGAGTATAGCGATCTGGAAGAGCCTCCTAGTCATAGATTCTTATGCACCCCTGGTGTTATTGGTAACCAGTGATTTTTTTATTTGGTTCCTTTATTCTTTAATTCAGCAAATACTTATTGAGAACTTACTGAGTGCCAGGCTTGTTACTGTCACCAAGGATCCAGTGACAAGTAAACTGATAAGAGTCCCAGCCTCACCTTGTAGAGCTCACTTTCTAATAGTTCTTAGCCGCTTCTCTTTTTTTAAATATTTTATTTATTTATTTTTAGAGAGGGAAGGGAGGGAGAAAGAGAGAGAGAGAAATATCAATGTGCGGTTGCTGGGGGTTATGGCCTGCAACCCAGGCATGTACCCTGGCTGGGAATTGAACCTGTGATACTTTGGTTCATAGCCCGTGCTCAATCCACTGAGCTATGCCAGCCAGGGCCAGCCTCCTTTGATAGAAGTTACTTTCAGGTACAGGGAAAGCCTCCCAAGGGAGCACAGGCTTCTAGACACTAGGAAGCTGTTACCTCTGCAGGAGACAGAGGGCAGGTGGATCCTCCAAACAGCCCTCATTGGTAGCTCTCAGGGTCAGGGCCAGAGCCTCTAAGGCAAGACTCTTGGCAGAGGCTGCCTGCAGGGGTGAGCAAGGCCCAAGGGCAAGTTCTTGGTCCCTCTGCCTTGTACCTTTATGGGGCCCCTGCAGTCCGGGTGAGACAGTTCAGAGCTCGTTAGGCCACTTGCTCACTGTTCCTTGACTAGTGAGTTCAGTTCCGGGTGCGGCACGGGAGCCTGGAGGGAGGCAGGGATTGCAGCGTGTGGGGAAGGCCTCGGGAGCACGTCTGACGCCCTGTCTGCAGCTCCGAGCACCAGGCAGCTCCGGTGGTAAAGGCTGAGTTATCGCTCTTGGGCTCGATTGCCCCAGTTCTGGGCCTGATGAAAATAAGCTGTGAGATTCAAGGGCTGCTTGTTCTAAATTTTATATGGAAAAGTAACAGAACTAGAGCAGCTAGAACAAATATTAAAAAGAAAAATAAAGCAGGAGCTACCACTCTGTATGTGTTTTTAAAACAACATTATCTTTAACATTTTTTTCTTTTATGACACTTTACGAATTTCCAGTGAATGCTTCCCTTTGTCCTTCAGAACAAATACTGTGACCTTCCCCCTTTTAAATGTTTGTTTCATTTTCTTTTTCTTTTTTTTAAAAGGCTTATTTTTTAGAGCAGTTTTAGGGTCACAGCAAAATTAGGAGGAAGGCACATAGTTTCCCCTGTGCCTCTGGCCTCCCCACTAACATCTCGCCAGAGCGCTCGCTACCTTTGTTACAACCCGTGAACCTGCGTGGACACAGCATTGTCACCCCAAGCCCCCAGCTGACAGGGGGTGCACTCTTGGTGTTCATTCTGTGGGAATGAACAAATGCCTAATGACATGTATCTACCCTTACAGTATCATGCAAAGGGGTTTTGTTGTCCTAAAAATTCTGTGTTCCATCTGTTCATGCCTTCCCACTCTGTTATGTCCCAACCCCTGATCTTTTTCTTATCTCCATAATTGTGCCTGTTTCAGAGTGTCACAGAGTTTAAATCATAACACTCTGTTTGATTTCAAGATTACAATGCTGCAGTAACCAAGGCAGTGTGTTACTGGCCTAAGGACAGACATACAGATCAATGCAATAGAATAGAAAACCAGAAACAGGCCTACTAACTACATAAGTATGGGCAACTGTTTTTGGGCAAAGGTGCAAAAGCAATTCAGTGGAGGAAGAACACTCCTTTCAATAAATGGTGCTGCAGCAATTGGGCATCTATAGGCAAAAATAAAACCCCTCGGGCCCTCACACCTTGTACAAAAATTAATTCAAAATGAATCTTGGACTTCAATGTAAAGTGTAAAGCTATTGAAAGTTTTAGGGAAAAATAGGACAAAATCTTCAGAATCTGTAGCGAGGTGAACCTAGAGCTTTGTTGTCCTAGAAGACCAAACACGTGATCCAAAAAATTTAAGGGTTTGATTGATTGTTGGGCTTAATCAAAATGAAAAACTTGCTCTGTGAAAGATCCTGTTAAGAGAACAACAACAAAAAAACCCCCACCTCCAGACTGGGAGAAAATACTTACAAACCATATATCTGACATAGGACTTATATTTAGAACATACAGAGAATTCTCAAAAACTCAATAGTGGAAAAACAATTCAACTTAAAAATGGACAAAATACACGATTGGACATTTCACCAAAGTACATAAATAGAGGGCAAATAAACACATACAAAGATGTTCAACATTTTTAGCCATAAAGAAATGCAAATTAAGTCTATAATAAGGTATCACTACATGTCTATTAGAAGAGCTAAAATAAAAAAAAAATAGGGAAATACCAAATGCTGGTAAGGATGTGGACAAACTTGATCTTTCACACATTGTTGGTAAGGAATGTAAAATGATACAGCCACTCTGGAAAATACTTTGGAAGCTTCTTAAAAAAACCCAGAACATCTAAACATACACTTACCATATAATCTAGCAATTGCACTCCTGAGCACTTATTCCAGAAAAATGAAAACTCATGTCCACACGGAAGCCTGTATGTACGCAGCTGATCACAGCAACTTTATCTGTAAGGGCCAAAGACGGAAACAGCTCAAATGTCCTTCAAGGGGCGAAGCAAACTGTGTTGCATCCACACCACGGAAACTACTCAGCAGCAAAAAACGACAGACTGTTGACATGTGCAACAGCGTGGATGGATCTCAAGGGCATCATGCCAAGTGAGAAAGGGCCAGTCTCAAAAGATCCTATACTGCATGATCGCATTTATGTAACATGCTAGAAATGACAAAATTATAGCTACAGAGTTAGTGGTTGGCGGGAGGCGGGATCAAGGGGAGAAGGGGAAGTGGGATCTAAGGGGCAGCGCAGCAGAGACCCTTGTCATGGAGTAGTTCTGGATCTTGGTGGTGGTGGTGGTTCATGAATCTACACAGGAATAAAACTGCGTATAACTACACACACACACACACACACACTCGCAAATGAGTGCATGTAAAGCTGGTGGAATGTGAATAAGGTCTGTGAATTATACCAGTATCAATTTCCCGATTTTGCTATTGAACTATAATGATACTACCTATATCATTATAAGTTACCCATATAATCACCTTAATGATGAAAATGTTATCATTGGGGGAAACCAGGTGAAGGATACATGGGAACTCCCTGTGTTATTTTTGCAATTTCTGTGAATCTATAAGCATTTCAAAATAAAAAGTTAAAAAAAATTAGTCTTCTGTGTGAACCCATCTTCCTCTCTCTCCTCTTCCTCCTCCACCTTCTCCTCTTCTCTTTCTCCCTCTTCTTCCCTCCCACCTCTCGTCTACCCTTTTCATCAGCCTTATGTTTTTGCTCTTATTCAGGGAAATGTAAACCTTGAGGATATGGGCAACTGTTGGCAAAAAGACAGTTTGAAGCTTGTTTTCACTTTTGGGGGCAAGGGAGTGTGCGGGTGGGTAGACGGAATGTAAAACATTGGTCTTTTGCTCTGGAAGGCCCTGAAGGGCCCCGGTAGCGTCTGCTCTCAAGGCTCAGAGTCAGGATAGCTCGCAGTGCATTTCTGAGCCTCGCTGGTCACGGGACATGCATCTCAGGAAAGGCCAAGGTTGGCGAACATTCCACCGTTCTCCTCGTAGGATTCGGGCCAGATTTTTAAGGGACTTTTGCAAACAGGCACAGCTGTCTCTTTGTGATGCTCAGAATAAGTGATCTTGGCTCCCACAGTGGGTCCCAGAGTCGCATGCTGAGGGGGATGGTGGCTTTGGCATAAATGTGGCGCCTTCAAAAGCAAGAACCTACCACACTCCTACCAGGCTAAAGTTTATCTCCGTGTCTTTGGAGAAGATGGCCGATGGAGGCCTAAAAGAATGTAAGTGAGAGTGATCAGTGGTGGAAACGGTCTGGGCAGAGCCCAAAATTGAAGGGGACTTGAGATCATTGAGAGACCTTCCGAATCTCAGGATGGGGGTGGTGGTTTCCTTTTTCCCTCGTTCTTCAAGGCTCCTCAGTCTTGAGACCCCAAGAGATGCCATTAATAAGGATTCCTCCCCTGGCCCCTTTGACACATTTGCTTTTGAAGGACCTGGAAGAGAAAGCTCTTTGTATGTGGTCAGAATAAACTCATTGTACACCCAAACAATTAACTCCTCAATGGACTTGCCAGACCCTTGAAAGGCCCGGCCCTGCTTCCCTGGACCTCTTGGGCTCTATTCAGTCCCTAAAGCACACCAATGTTTTTGGGTTTTGTTTTGTTTTGTTTGTTATTCTGAAAAGTCTTTTTCCGAGAATAGTCAGAGCGGATCAACATTGTCCTCAGCCCAGCATTTATCTCCACTCGCCAGCTAACGTCAATCAGGAATCAAAAAGCCAAACAGAGGAGGCTTTGAACGGTGTCATCGGGGGTCGAAGTGACTTCCAGCTGTCTGTGCGTGGGCCAGGCCTTCTCGCAGGGCAAGGGGTTGTGCTGTCACACAAACCCGCTGTCTGTGCAGGCTCCCAGAGCCTGTGCGGGGGCTGCAGCATTCTGGGGCGGCACCTGCAGGGCGGCGAGTTGGGGGTGGGGAACGTGGGGAGGCCACACGCCATGGCTCTGGGCCTGGGCAGTTTCCAAGGCTGCTCACTGCCTCTGGGGCCTTGAGCCAATCACTTTCTTACTGAGGCTCCGTCTCTTTTTACCGGTTTGGTGACTTCCTCCGCCCTGCACGGTGGTGAGAATAGATGAGCAAAGCCACCTGCCAGAAACTTCGTTGCCGAATGTGGTAATATTATTGTTGTTGTTGATCTTGACATCGTCCTTCAGAAATTCTTTCAAGTGTGCCTTATTTATTTATGTTTCCAAATGTACTTTTTTCTCCCTGGAAGAAAAGTGTAAATTTTGAATTGGCTTTTTTCCAGTGTTTCATCCACTTCACCTCAGCCTAGACTAGAAGCGTGTTGTGGTGGGCATATGAAAGAGAAATAAAGTCATATTAGTTGAGGTCCAAAAGGATCGTCAAGAATGAATGCCAGGCATCAAATTATCATGTGCATGTATGCAAATGAGGTTCAGATGTATTTTTCTTTAAAATACACGAAGAGTCTCCCCCCAAATCAAGAATCGCTCAGATCGTCCAGCGGCTGCTGCCTGGTGGTTTCTCTGTGATGACTTTGACTCTCCTCCCCTTTTGTTTTGACAGCTTTGTGGAAGTATACTCACATACCACAAGTTTACCAGTACTCACCGTCAGTGTACAATTCAATGAGTTCAGTACATTTCTGGAGTTGTGCAGCCGCTACCAGAGAGCAATTCCATAACCCCCAAAAGAAATCTTGTACCCATTTAGAGGTAAACCGCACTCCCGCTCCCAGCCCCAGGCAACCACGGATCTGTGTTGTCTCTAGAGATTTATCTTTACTAGGCATTTCATGTACATGGACTCATACAATATATAGTAATTTGCCATGGTTGCTTTCATTTAGTATAATGTTTTTGAGTTCCATCTACATTGCCACATGTATTAATATTTCATCCCTCCCAACTACCGAATAATATTTCTTTATACAGAGATATCACAATCTGTTTATCTGTTAACCAGTCGACAAACACTTGTTACCAGTTTGAGCTGGAAATAACGCTGCTGTGAAGATTTGTAAACATGCCTTTAGGTGGACATGTTTTTAGTTTTTTTGGATAGATTTTCAGGAGTGGAATTTCTGGGTTGAGTGGTAAGTTTATGTTTAAGCTTTTAAAGTAATTGCCACTCTTTTCCAAGGTGGTTACCTTCCCATCAGCAATGAACATGGGTTTTAGTTTTTCCACATCCACACCAACACTCAGTATTGTCAACTGAAAAAATTTTAGCCATTCTAGTAGGTGTGTAGTGGTATCTCATTGTGGTTTTAATTTGCATTTTCCTAATAACTAATGACTTGGAGCATCTTTTCATGTATTATATTTAGTACCCTTCTTTGATGAAATGTCCGTTAAAATGTTTTTCCCATTTTAAAATCAGGTTGTTCGTCTTCTTATTGAGTTGTAAGATCACTTTATTTTTTAACTCAAAGACTTTGGTAGGATTTTAATTTTGCAAATTCAATTTTAACAGTAACCTGGAAGAAAAGATGTTTTAGTACTATTATACCTCCTTTGAAAGGCCTTTAAAGTCTTTTTCTCCTACACATTGTCCTGAGGCTGGGGGGACAGGCAACCTTCCTTTTTCTCCTCCCAGAGGAGAAAAGTGAGGGGATCGGGTTACCAACTTATTGCCTGGATCTGGAGTGTGACCCCATTGGAGACTGGGAGGCCAAAAGCACACGTGGAAGCTTTTCTCTCTCCCCAGTGCCCAGTGTGGGGCCTGGTGTTGCCCCAAGGCTTGCCAGGAGGCGGAACTGATGTGGACCTTGGACCCAGGCCTTGGACCTATTTGGTGGAAGGGAGTGCTTGTTTGCTGAGTTGGAAGCCAGGTGCCCAGGTGCCCGGAGATGATGGTCAGAGGGTCCTGTTGGCTTTGGCTTGGTTTCCCATCCTTTGGGCACACTGGATTTCACAGGTGGCTCTCCTGGCAGCAGGGCACCTTGTCTTTTCTCACTTCATAAAGATTTCCATCTAGGGCCTCCCTGCGGCAGCACAGCTGTATCTGTTCACCCTCAGTGACCCTGCCCTGCAGGAAGATTGGGTTCACTCCCCGCATGCGGCTTCATGTTCTGTGGGCTCTGGGCCTGCATCTGAGCAATCGAGGAGGTCCTCAACCTGCACACGCACAAAACTTCCCCAGCGGGTTGAAAGCTCTTCTTCCTCTCCCCCAGCAGCAGTCGGTATTTCTGACTGTTGGACCAGACGTGCAGTCCCAGGCGCTCATCTGGATGATGGGAGGACCAAACAGAATGTGTTCTGTTGTCCTGCTCTATAGAGAAACAGCTCTTGGAATATGGGAGGATCTTAACTGAGTATTAAAATCTTACATAAGCCATTTTCCACTTGGGTTCTCACCCAGGGTTGTCTCTCTGGCAATGCCTGATTTCTCACCTTCCCTTTGTTACCCTTAAGGCTCCCCTCCACCCTGTGCAGAGCGGCTGAGCACACTGTGCTGGGCTACTTAGCCCCCGAACTCTGCATCCAGCAGGAGCAACCAAATGTGTATTGCAGCTGCCAAAAGACTTCATTCAGTGGCTCCTTGAATTCAATGGAAAGAGGTCAGGGGAAGTGATGCTATTAGAAAATGACATTGTGTGGCTTTGCTCCGTGTTTATCCTCCCCCAGTGACTTCCAGACCAAATTTATCCAGTTTGGCATCAAAGGTGTCTATTCTGGACTCCAGTTTGAGGCAAATAAGGTATCCAGCACGGTTAGTTACTCTTCTCTTCCTGCTACATCTTATCCCTTGGGATGATTGTCCGGTAGTTCAGCATCGCCTTGGCCCCTATGGGAGTTTGGTCGTGGTGTCAGCGCAGGAGAACATTAGCAGGGTCAGGTGTCACACGACTGTCGGCGTGCTGGCCTCAGCCTCCAGCAAGGGGTAGCGTCTGCAGAGCTCTCCGATCTTAAGATCTCAAGCATCGGGTGTTGGTGTGTAAGAAAGGGATCAGGACGCTACGTTCTTTTTTGCTCTCTCAAGAAGACTCAGGGAAGTCAGCCAAAGGTTCTGGGAGTTCCAAGTGGTGCACGGTTGTTATTATTGATGATCTGACTGGCTTTGCAGAGAGTGTCTGAGAACTTGCATTCTCCATAAATAGCTGATACTTGGAGAATAAAGTGTTCAGTTCTAAAAGACTGCTGGGGGTCTTGGGAAGAGAGAGATGGTGGAATCCTAAAAATGCCTGAGACCACAGGGCCCTTCTTCTCTCCCCACATTGAAGGAAGAAACAGAATTCTCTAAACTGTGCCTTCTCCCTGAGGGCAGAGATACCTGCTCCCAGCTTTCACCAAGGAGGCAAACATTCGTTGTGGCGGGGGGGCGGAGCATGCTCTGTTTACATATAAAGCACAGGTATATACACAGTACACACAGTACACATAAAAGGTATCTGTTTTATTAGGAAAAAATGGAGATTAGGAGAAAAATGGAGATTAGGAGAAAAATGTCAAAAAATGCTTCTTAAGTAGGCAATAATGAAAAAAATGGAAAAAGACTGCTGTAAACTAAGGTTTTATTTTGATGAAAATAACTGAGTCCTGAAAGGTGAAGCGAGTCTGTGCTACTCCTGACCTGCAGAGGTTCTCGCGTTGCAGAGAGAGCTGCAGACACCGCAAGGACGAGGAGTGTTAGCGCTGTGTTAGGACCGCGAACTCCCTGCTTCTGTCGTCTGTGTTAGACGTTTGAAAGCAAACCCAGGGTGCAGTTTCCCAGGGCCTCTCGTGTTGTGTGCCCTCCCCTCTCACAGGGGACTGGTGTACATGCTGTGTCCCAGGGTTCCCGATCTCTTTGGTTTAGCATGCTGGAGAGAGAATGGCCCTTCCTGCCTTCTCTTCTTTTTAATTTAAAAATTTTATTTAATTACCCATTTTAATTTTTCCATTACAGTTGACACACAACATTATATCTGTTTTGGGTTTACAACATAGTGCACAGACGTTGCTGTAACTGGCAAAGTGGCTGCTCTGATCAGCCTAGTTCCCCCACCTGACACCATACACAACATTATGGACTGTCTTCCCCATGGAGGGGTAGCTGGAAGTCTGGGAGGGAACAGCACCACAGTCTCTTGTGTTCCTTAAGCTCTTTAATGAGGACGCCTGGAAGGTACTGGGCTGCTACCATTCAAAAGAGGTCAGGGAGAAACTGGGGACACCAGAATTTGATGCTACAGGGTATGACATCCTTATCACGTGTGGCCCAAATTCAGGGCTGCTGGGGAAGACAGTCGTCCCAGCTCTCTTGTGGGGAGGACCGAGGAACTCAGATCGGTGGGGTAGGGTCCTCCAAAGCCATCACAGCCTCGCTCCCCCAGCCCCTCCCTCGAGCGGGTGAGCACACACCTGGATTTGTCTTACTGTTGGTGTCTCTCTGTGGCTCTCTCTTCCTTCTCGTTCTTTTCTTCTTTCTCTTCTTCCTCCTTGGTCTCTTCATTGGGACTTGGCCGGGCCATGTACAAACCCAAACCATTCAACAGTGCTGGAGAGTAGATAGTATTTACCTCAATAATGGTAGTCTCTTTTCGCTTCTTTTTAACCCTCAACTCAGATGACGGGTCCAAGCCGACACCCACGATGGAGACGCAGCCGGTGTTCGACGGGGACGGTAAGCTCTGGTGTTACTTCCGACTCACACTCCCCCACCCGTGTTCAGATTTGGGAGAGGTAGGTCTTTCCTTCGGATGTTTGTTTAAGCTTTATTAGTATTATTTTCTCCTTTTAAATTTTAATTTCTTTCAGTTTAAGCTGGGTTGTTTTAACCTTTTAAAAAATGCAAACCCTCCCAGGAACTGGTACACTCTCCACTTCTGGAAAGGCCCTCTGTCCTTGCCAGGCTTCCTGCCGGGCTGCGGCCGTCCAGCAATAACACAGCCTGGGCTGAGGAGCCGCGGCCGGCCGAGAGAGACAGTCAGGCTGGCATCGTCCCTCTGGTGAACGAGCCAGCACGTAGACGCTGCTGCTCTGCGCCCGGCTTTGCGCTAGGCCTCTGGGCGGTGATGGAGAAATAGACAAGATAAAACCCTTACTCTAAAGACAGCAGCAACCCCTGGAGAGCTTTATGTGCTAAATTATATGGTCGCAATTGTTATTGTTGTAGAAATTGATGGAAGAAAGAGATCACCATGGTCTGGGGAAAGATTCCATGAGGAGGTGGGTGGGATTTGAGCCTAACCTTGAGAGTGGGGAGGGAGAATTAGGGCATTTCAAGCAGGGGGACTGGCACTGGTTGTGGGGGGCAGATATTGTGGGGATGGGCAGGGGTAGTAAGGAGAGTAGCAGGCAAGAGACAGGTTAGTGGAACTGGTTTGGTTAGGTCATAGGGACCTTGAGAGTTGAGTTAAGACATCTGGGAAAGGAGGCATTCTAGGTGAAGAGAAATAGTGGTGGCTGGTGGCAAAATAGAGACTGGATACCCCCAGGGGATCAGGAATGTTCAGGAAAAGTTAGGGGTACAGAGGCTGGCCTTGGTTTCAGTTTGAGGTGCTCAGGGCCTGTGTTCTTTAGGGTGCTTTGCTAAGTACTCCAGGCTCCCATGAGGAGGAGCAGGAAGCTTGGCACACAGCCAAGTCTGACAACCAGGTTCAGCTCTTGGTGCAATATACAGCACCCTTTCAGCAGCTTTTAGCCAAGGGTATCCAGGCTGATCATGAGACTGGACAATGACACAGAGGGATAAAAAGAAATCATGCCACTACTTAGTACTGTGGCTAGAGAGTCCCTAGCACAGTCTCAGCTGTATGTAGAGAAATTGAAATGTGAGCTATCCTTTGTAACTGACCATTTAGTGGGACATATGTGTGCTCATGCCTAGAAGTTTACCTGCTTCTATGATCCACAAAGGTCCTTCATCATTGGAAAGTCTGGGGCCCTGGATAGGGGAAGGAGTTGGGAGGGGAATGGAAACCACACCAGTTTGGGAGACTTCCCCAATACCCCCACTGAAGATCTCGTTACTCTACAGTATGTTTGGGGTTGTCCTGGATTCCCATACTACTTGTCCACTGGGTGACCCAAGCCCTGGGGGGCCAGGAGCACCCCAGTGCTCTCTGAGTGGAGGTCAGCCCCTGTTCAATGAGAAACCGTTGGAGAGGGCGTTGAAGCGCACAGCAGAGCCCTTACTCTCTTTCCCACATGCAGCAGAGTCTCAGCACCTAAAATCTGTTGTGGCCCAACCGTTTCCTCCAAAATGGTCTTTGTGGTTTCTTTGGCATTCATTTGTTGATTCATCCCCTTTAAATTCTTCCAGGGAAGCAGCTGAGAGAGACTTGGCTTGGCCCATGTTCCTCACCTCCTGGGATAATATTTTTATTCCTGGATGGAGTGGCTCAGCGCTTCTGGACTCTGACCACTCTCCCTCCCAGAATAAGAGACCCTGGTTGGCTCCTACAAACTGATAGGGAGAGGACCTTCCATTGTGAGGGAGGGAGAGGTTTGGGGGCAAAATGGAGGTGAGGTAGACAGTCAGGCCCTGATGCCTCAGGCTTTAAAAAAGCCATTAAAACGTCTGAGGGTTACACTCCAATGTCTATGCTCTCTGTGCTCAGACTTTATATTCTCTCTCTCTCTTTTTCCAGAAATCACAGCTCCCACTCTATGGATTAAGCACTTGGTAATCAAGGACTCCAAACTGAACAACACCAATGTAAGAAATTCAGGTAAGTAACCTGCCTTGGATTATGTACTTACCTGATCATGGTTGCCTATGGTTACCCTATGACTACCTACAGTGTGGGCTTATGCAAGTTTTTTAACTTGTCTGGGCCTTCAGTTTCTACAGCTGTAGAATGAGATTAAGTGAGTTAATCCCTTCCAATTTTAATTGTCTTGAATTATTATCTCAGGGATCATCTTTCATGAGTAGTTGACACTTTCAGCTAAAAAAAAACCCTTTTGGCTCTGTTTTAGTATTTTTAACTGACTTTCTATATTTGTAAGAAGAATGGTTGGGCATAGAGCAGTTGGTCTTCAAGCCTCAAGAGCCATGGTGGTGTGTGTTTTTAAGGCTCTAAATAGATGCTCAGTGTCACACCTTTTCTAGTCTGATCTTTTGAGGATCTTGTGAGTGGTCAGGTTTTAGTACTGGCTGAACCCCTTGTAGAAAGGTGATAATTTTTGAAGAATGGTTAGATTTGTAGGGTTCATTTACCATCAGTGAAGACCAAAGTCAATACAATTTATTTACCATCAATAAACACCATATGTTCACCAACAAAAAATGTATTAATAGACCCAACCTGTAGTTCTATTAGGGGGAAATCATTCTTCTTTCTGCCTGAGGCTTTGTTGTGAGAAATGCCACCAGGCATAATTCGCACCTAGTAGTTGAATTCAGACATATCATCTTTTCCTTGTAGACAGTAAGGATTAGAAAACAAAAGATACACCCCTTTCAAGTGGCAGACAGAGTTTTACATGGCCAGCAAGTCATGAGTGTGTTGTCCTTGGCCCTTTAGCTCTGTCCCAAAAGCGGTAGGTAGTGTGGGGATTAGCATGCCTGGAGTGAGTTAGACTACAAGGTGAACCCGTGAAGCATCGGTTGATACCTCTGTTACTTGGGTGGACCAGTACCTCAGCACGTGTCTGGTTCCCTGTTTGATAAAAGCCGGAGGAGCTGCGGGGTGGTGCATGGGAAGGAGACCATGTGAACTCCCCTGGGTCAAATTCTTTGATAAAACAGGGCTGTGGTTAAAGCCTAGGCTCTGGAATTAGTGAAATCTGGGTTCGCTTTTTGGCTCCAATGCTTAGTGAGTGACCCAGCCAAGTAAATAATCCCCCTGAGCCTCAGTTCTCATCTGGGATCATGATCCCTCTCTCACAGGACTGTGGTTAAAGGTTAACTGAGTTCATGTCTGTGTGATACTTAACTGATGCCTGACTAAGTGATAAATAGTAAGTGCATGATGAATTTTAAGTACATGTATTTGTTATTATCATCATTATTGGTAGGGAAAAAATGGGAAGATTAATGATGATGCTTGTAGTGAGAATTCTTCAATCAGGAGAGAATTTGTGATTGTCACCTGAGGTGAAAGCATCTATTAGGAAGCTGCTACAATACTTAGAATCTTCTTCACCTCCCCCTCATGGTCAGGCAAATATCGTAAGTCAAAGAGAAATGGTTCTGGTGCTTGTGGTGCCTGGAAGTGACATCTGCAAGTGGTGTCCCCAGGCCCTGAGCCTCCTGCAGATCTGCAAAGCCCAGTCAGCACACAGCTTGCTTCTGTGACTAAGTGGTTGATGTGAAGGTGGCTGTCTCTGAAATTATATACACCTCTTGCCTGGAACACTCGTTTGACATTTAGCAATTGCTTCCTGCTTCATTTTTATTCCCAAGTGGTGAATTTTTCTTCCTGGATTAGAAACTATGTGAGGACAAGGGCTTTACTGGCTGTCTGTCTACTCTAGAATCTAGCCCTCGGTGTTTGACTGCCCTGGGGAAAGATGGCGGAGGAGAAATTGTCCTCCTCGGTAAAATCAGGATCATAGCTGTCATCACAGCTTATCCAAGTCAGGTCCTGGAGAACTTCACATGTGCCACCTCCTTTGAGCTTTACCGTTGCCCTATGAAATGTGTTGTTATTGTCCCCATCTTACAGACAAAGAGTCAGTGGCACAGAGAGAGGAACTAACTTGTCCTGAGTCACAGCTATTAAATGGTGGGGCTGGAGAAAACCACTTGTGATCCTTGAGAACAGAGCGCTGGTCTTCTTGAGTTGTAGCCTCTGCATGTGGTGTAGTGGCAATGTCCAGTTAGCTGATGCTGTTGCTTCCACTCAGCTCTGCTTTCCGTTCCTACTCCTATACAGTTTCCAGTTGGATGAGTATGAGGTCACATTGAGAAATGATTTCCAGGCAGGTACAAGCACCTTCTTTTGTTAGAGTGGCCCAGCCATGTTTCATTGTCCCAGGTTGGCCCCAGCTCTGTCTGTGAGGGTAGTGGAAAGCACAGGGTGTTGGGGGAGATATCAAAGCTATAGCTACTCTTGATGAAGTATCTTTACCTATGGTGTTAACCACTTTTCAGATGATCGCCCTTGGTCTGAGGAGAAGTCAGACACACTTTAAGGATAGCTCGTGTCTGGGCAGCCGGCTCTGGCATGGACCAGAACTTCTGGGTCCAGCCCCTGAGACAGTTTCCCATTAGAGTGCCGAAAAATTCTGGGACTCGGAGCCGACTTGTTGAGAGCTCTTCTTCTCACTCTCTGTCTCAGAGGCAGAGAAGCCATCCCAGTTTCTTTTACGCCCCAAGCGTCCTTCTTTCACACTCAGACCCAGTGACGCCAGGTTTGTTTTCTGGCCTGGGGACTGTTGACGTTGGAGAGGTTCCACTGGGTAGCTGAAGTTTTGCAACAACACGACACGGATGCCTGCAGGCTGATCCTGTCTCCTTCGCTGCTCCTGGAAGTTTTGGTCCTTATTTTTAAGGCTTCGTCATGTGTTCACCATGGTCAGCGTCGCCTTTTGAGTACTTGGTAGGTTCAGCATTGACAAGTTCGCCTCACTGGACTTCTCCCTGATTCTTAGACCGGCAGTTCTTGCATTTAGGAAGCCCACACACCTGGTCAGCTAACACCTAGAACTCGAGAGTGGGCATCTTCCCACGCGTGAGTGTCGGCCAGAGACTCTGTTCTGCTTTTGAGACAGTATGAACTCTTGCTGAGTTTTTTGTTTTGGGGGTTTGCTACCAAGGAATTTCTTTTTTTTTTAAGTTTTATTTATTTTATTTTAAGAGAGGTTATACAGGAGGGAGAAAGAAAGGGAGGGAAACATCAGTATGTGATTGCCTCTCATGTGCTCCCTACTGGGGAACTGGCCCACAACCCAGGTATGTGCCCTGACTGGGAATCAAACCAGTGACCCTTTGGTTTGTAGGCCAGCACTCAACCCACTGAGCCACACCAGCCAGGGCAGAATTTCTTAATATAGCTAGAATTAAAACAATATTTAAAAGTCACTTACATTTTATAGAGGAGAGTGGAGAGATTAAAGAAATGACAAAAACTAGGCTTCACCTCATTCTTCATCCGATGTCCCACTGCTTCTAATTTTACTGTTCGTGGACTCTCGCCTTTGGCTGTGATTTATAAGAGTCTTTTCTTTCTTCTCCTTCTCCTTCTTCCTGTGTATGACAAAGTCTGTTCTCTCCTCTGGGAAAGGACTCTCTCCCTCAGGAAGCGCGGTCCTGCCAGCCGGCACCCTTCCCTCCAGCAGCACATTGATCCCCTCAAGGCACGGAGGCCTCTTCCCTTGGTCCCAGACCCAGCGGCTGAGGCCTGCAGCCTCAGGTGGTGTCATTTGCCTTCTCTTTCTCCATCTCGTTCTCTCCTTTATCTCCATCTTTTCTAGTTAACTTCTTTCATGATCTAATCTGGGACCTCAAGAAGGCCTGGGAAGCTAGCCCTCTGGTTGAATCGAAAGAGACCCTATCTTTCCTTCCTGCCTCTTTGCCCAGCAAACCTGTGCAGCAGCTTCTGGTGACTATTCCCAGACACAGCCATCAATGGGGACACAGGTAGAAATGCATTTCTTATAAGTTCTGCCTGAAAAATGGCTGCCCTCTCCTTTGTACGTGAGTGAGTTTGCCTAACTCCCCACCCATGGCACAGCACAGCTGTCTGCAGCATCCTGCCCTGATCTGCCCATATTAAGAGCACCGCTCCTCCAGGCCTGCTTTGGGCCCCTTTGACTGCATTTGGATCATTTCTCCTTCAGCCAGGAAGTGCCTGCCTGGAGAACCGCTGCTATGATTGGGCTTGGGGGTCACTGAGGCAACGACACCTCCTGGCTGATTCCCCTACCCCCAAACCAGCACTCTCAGCCTGCCCAGAAACCGCGGGGTGATGTAATGACCTGAGGCCTGGAAAAATAAACAGCTCTCAGGGAAACCAGAGGTAGCCGTCGTAAGCAAATACCCCACAGCCACCTGGAGCCTCACACATGACGTGACTGGGAGGAAGAATGAGTAATCCACTAACGTTAGTAGCCTCGGATGGGTCTGGACTTGTGTGCATTTACAATGTCTATATAAAAGCGGACCCTTGATGTTCTCTAACTGGCCTTTTGGAGTTCTGCCCACCTGTCTTATGCAGGTGTTTCGGTCAGAAACGGTCAGTAGAATAGAGCTGGGGATGGGCGATCATCCGTACCGCTTTCTCTGTGGCAACAAAGACCTTTCTCAAGTCTGCTCTTTGCAGAGAAAAGCCATAAACATGTTTGGAAGCCCCAGAGAGCCTAGCCCCCGGTCCCTTTTTACCTTATTTTAAAACTAGCTTTTTCTGGCTGCCTTGGGCCTTCAACTGCACGTTGTTTACTTGGAACACAGGGGCGCAGTGGTGCGGGCTGTGGGGGTACGGTCCGGCCCCAGGAATGTGCTCAGCCAGCGCAGGTTTTGTTTTTTTCTATAGGTGAGTTTGTTTGCTTTTTAGGGCTGATAGCAAAACCATGTGTCCCTGTGTTTTTCTTTTGGCCTCTGTTGATAAAAAATAGAAATCAAAGGTCCTGCCAAGGTATTGTAATTGATTCCTTCCAATTTGCTAGAAATCAATTCTGGTCTCTGCTTTGATCTGAGGGTCCTCATCCTATGTTTATTTGTAAAATGGCTTTGGAAGTAGGCAGGGCATAGATCTCATAAACACACTTGCACATGTGGCATTAGTGTTTTGGGGGATGAAGAGTGAAGTTATGGTACTTTATTTTGACAAATTTAAAAAAAATCTCTCTCCCATCTCCTCCCTTGGCCTGTGCCCCCTGCTTCCTTCTTGCCTGAATTTTTACTTACTAGCTCTTGTCCTTAAAGGACAGTTTTTCAGGTCAAGGTCAACGAGTTACTGAGAAAAACTAGAAAGAAGACAGCTTGCCACTTCTCATTGCAAAACCACTGTGAAGCATTTCTTTTTCTCTTTGGTGGAAGGGTCATCTGAGCTCACTTAATGGCATGAGTCAGTAGAGACAAAAATCTCTACTAAAATCTGAGGGGATGTGAGTCAGTGACGCTTTGGGGGAAAAGTTCTTTTTTAAGGTGTTTGTTGGCTATATTGAGACAATCCATCCTAGAAGAAATATCGTTGGTAGAATTTATATCTTGTTTTCTTTCACTCCTCACTTTCTGTCTGTGTGGGAAGGAGAGGTCACAGCGGTGCACCACGCATGGCCATTGGAGGTTCCTCAGAGAGAAATCCTTCATGCGGGCTGGTTGGGTTGCCATTTTCCCTTACCTCCTCCTCACCTGTAACGCTCGGCCCAGCCACGAGCCCGGTGGACAGAGCCCGCTGCAGAGGCCCTGGGAGAGGAGCTCTCAGCCGGCATCAGCATGTGGGACGGGCTGTGTTAATTTTGCCCTACAGATCGGACCACGGAACCATCGCAGGCCGGGTCTCCCAGCAGGAGCATGGAGGGCCGTCAGAGGAGCAAGGGAGGACCTGAAGGCCCCCAGGCCTTGCCCTGCAGTCAGGCCCTCCCTGATGCTTGGGGGCCCCTGCACGGTGGGGATCGCATCTGACACTGTCTGACTGGAAGACCGTGGGCCACGGGAGGGGTCTCATCTAGCACCACTGCCTCATTTTAAATAAGGAAAAGGAGCTCAGACTAATTAAGGCCCTTGTTCAGGGTCACAGGCCCATCAACAGCTATTATGTGTCACCTCCTCTACATGGTGCTAAGGGGCCCACGGAAAAAGGACAAGGCCCATCTCAGGAAGGCGCTGACCGTCGGGCAGTGGTGTGACTAAGGGAGGGCGCAGTCCCCCTGCTGTGGGGGAGTTATTTTACCACAGGTGTTGTTTTGAATTGCTGGCATGGTGATCATAAAAAGCGGACTGGTTCTCAGTTATATTATTTTTTGAGTTTACCTACAGTGTGTCCCTTTGTTGCCTGCCCCTGGAACAGGCTGTTCCCACTGCCTGCCTGTGGTCAGCCCCTGCAGTCCAGTTAGGGAGACTGGTCATTCACAGGGATGGGTCCGGAAATCTGGGTTTACTCCACATTTGCTGAGGACACTGCTCCTTAGACCAGCTAATAATCTACCATTTATCAACTTACTCTGGTGCCAGGTTAAGTGCTTTACACACACTATGGCATTTAATCCTCACAACGACCCAGTGAGGCGTGTGCTATTGTTACTCTGCTTATTCAGGTAAGAAGCCGGGGCTTAGAGAGCTAAGTAAACTGCCCAAGGTCACGGAGCTAACAAGTGGTAGAGACTGATTCATCTGACCCCAAAGCCCATGTCCCGGCCACCGAGCCGTGCTGCCTTTATTCCAGCTGTTGTTGCCTCAGCCTTCCATGGGCAGGCCCTGGGTGGCGTTTGCGGGACCAGGGGAATAGGCCCTTCCTCGTGCTTTCAGCCTTGCAAGGAAGCCAGATAACCCCACCTACCTCCATTCTCTTCCTGGAACCTCTTCCCTCTGCCTGCCCTGGGCTCCCTCTGGCATTTGGAAACAGCCTTCCCCCCTGAGCTTTCATACCACTCTCTCCTCTTTCGGGCTGGAGCTGAAGAAATCTCTTCTCTCAGCCAGTTAGTTCATCAGAATGTGGCCCTCCTCAAGGGAAGTGGCCCAAGATTCCGTCGTATGTTAAGATTGGGGGATGATGTTATCTTTTGCACTTCATTTGGCTGCCTACTTTATGGGGAAAAGGGCATTCAGAGTGAATGAGATTGGGGAAACTTGTTCCCATGGAAGAGGTAACTGTTTTAAGTGTGTACATACTCTGTTTCTACTCTCCCCGCCCCACCACTACCTGGCACGCACCTGAGCAGGATTTCAGGGGTTGACTTTGCTGTCTGTCAGCGCCTTTGCCCCTTTCCGGCCCTGGCAGGGCCTCTGCTGTGGGCCCCTACTCTTCTAGGCCTACATCTGCCCTTTCTTCCAAAGGGAGCCCTGGGCAGTGTTTCTATGCATTTCCCTCCTCTTTGTGGGCTTCTTGGAGTCCCTGGATGACTCTGAGGCTCAGGAACTGGCGATGGCTCGGTGCTGGATGTGGTGGAAAGCCCATGGTGGAAGGGCAGAACCAGCCCAGCAAGTGGTGCCTGGAAAATAGGTCCTCCGGGGCCACTTAGCCCCTCCTATGAAAAAGTGCAAAGTCCACAAGTAAGAAAAATAACTTCTTCACAGAGTTGGCTTGAAACCTGAAGTGCTAAAATGCTGTGTGGCTAAGTAAACAGAAAGCCCTGCTCAGGGATGTATCATAATCCCTCCCAAAGACTATGGTCTCCAGGAGCATCTGTTTCCCCGGAGACCACATCTGTAGGACCTGGGCGGGCCCTTCAAGAACAGGAGTCAGTGCCTTCAAACTGGTCCTACCCTCCTTCTGTGTCTGCTGTCCCTTCCTCCTCCCGCCCCTCCACACTACCCCAACAGCATGCCCACAAGCCAACCCGGGGAATCTGGGTTTTTACACCTCTGGAATTTCATGTTGTGATTTAAGGAAGGTGGTTTTTAACACACAATTTGTCATTTTGGGTTATCGTTCAGCATTTCATGCACTTTTGATGAGGCTAAGCGGGTGTGAGGTATTTGAAGGGGTTTCAGGGTAATTGTAGGCGAAACAATGCTAGTGTTTTTCTGAATATTCTTGGCCTAGAGGGACGATTCCTTTTGCAATGAAACATAAATAAGCTCTCTCATTTTTCAAGCGGGTAACCTTTTATTGATTTTTTCCCTTAAGAAAATTCAGAACTTGATAGTCTGAGAGTTGAGTATATTATTTCCCAGGATGAGTCAAAGGGACAGATAAATTCTGTTTGCAGCCTCTGTGGTCTCATCCCCACTGTTTGGCAGTTACCCAGCAGTGGGTGGTCCCATGTCTGAAGGGTCAGGCTAGCACGGAATTCTGTGGCTGGGCATGGCCTAGCAGGATCCAAGCAATGGAGGGGTTCTTGGACTAAATACTCTGTACAGATCCTTGAACCCCCCGAGTCCATTGTTCTCCTATGAATAAGGAGCTGGGGACCAAGGATGGGTGTGGTGAAGGATGGGCGAGGGTGTGACAGAGTCCTGCTCTCAGGGGCTTACTGCCTAGTCAAGTCACAGCACCAAGGGTAAGGCAGGCCCAAGGCGATAACCTCAGACTCAGTGCAGGAGAACTTTGCTTGGGGTTGGGGTGCTTAGGGATGGAGGGAGGCTGGAATGGGGGTAGGTTAAGATCCTTTGGCCAATTCTTTCTTCTTGCTACATTTGACACAATTTTTCTGACTCCTCCAGAGTCCTACATGGTGCCAGCACACACCCAGTACCAGCCTGTGTGAGGGCTGGGTCCACAGAGGCCCCTTACCTCCTTTGCATGCTCCCTGTGAGTCCTAATCTCTGTGTTTCTCAGGATCCCGGGTTAGGTCTGAGACTCAGGAACACCCTTCTCTCTGGAAAGACTGCATTGCTCACGGACACATCTTCCCAATATGTTTCTCTGGCCCGTGATTCTTCTCGGTCCTTCTGGGTATGGTTTTCTATCAGATTTGGCTTTTTTTCTCGCTCTCAGTTTCCATATGGACCTTGTGGCAGTCAGTGGTGTGTGTCAGCTTGGCTAGGCCACAGCACCCGGTTTGGTCAGACACGACTCAGACACAGGCGTGGCTGGGAAGGTATTTTGTAAATATGATCAACATTTGAAATCAGTTCAGTAAAGGAGATGACCCTCTGTAACGTGGGTCAGCCTCATCCAATCAGTTCAAGAGCAAAAACTGAAGTTTTCTGAAGAAGGACTTCTGTCTCCAGACTCTCAAATGGAAATCCTGCCTGAGCTTCCAGATTCCAGACTTGAGCCAATTCCTTAAAATCACCCAACCAACCAATCAATCAACCTCTTTGCATATATGTGATAAGTGCATGTATCTTTCACTAGTTCTGTTTCTCTAGAGAGCCTAACTGCTACTGACTTTCTCTGACTGCTGCCTTCTCTCTCCACTCCTCTCTCTTTTTTAAAAAATATATAATCTTTATTATATTTTTTTCTCCACTCATCTCTTCGCTGCCTCCGTCACCATGAGGTTCCCCTGCTAGGTCCAGAGTTCACTACGTGCCTGGCTTACCTGTGCCTGTTGACTCAGCCGTGGGGTTACTCAGCACCTCGGCTTTTCTATCTGCTCAGTCCCTCCCCAGCTCCTCATCTGGGGGACGGCAGCCGGAAAGAATGATAAGCCCAAGGACCTGAAACTAGAATCTTCTAACGTTTCTGTTTGTTGGCCATCTTGTTTTTAAAAAGTAAAGAAGAAACAAAGGAAGAGATGATAAAGGAGAAAAGGTTCCCAGAAGAAAAGGATCAACTCTGGGCTAAAATCAAGGTTGGGGATTAGCTGAGGATTTAGGCCCTCCACGCTCCCCTTGGCTCCTAATTACCATGAGTAACTGAGAGGTCTGGAGGCCCGGGCTTGCTGGAGCAGACAGTGCTGTTCTCCACGCTTATCCTGTCTTGGCTGGACACAGGAGAACCTGTGCCCTGGGCCTGTAGACGGGGTTTATGTTCGTGCAGTTCAGCCCAGTCTTTCTCTTTGCCGTCCCCCTCCCTGCCCACTCCCGCCCCACTCCCGCCCCACTCCCGCCCCACTCCTGCTTTGCCCTCTTGCTCCGTGTTGTTGCTGGTACAGAGAGAGGCATGTTTTCTGGTGGCTAGGGCTGGACTGTGTTCCCATTTCTCCCACAAGACGCTTTTCTGTTGTATTTCTTCCTTTAGGCAGCCAGAGACTTGTGAGTGAGATTTAGACTGCCCCTTGCCAGGTGGGAGTGACCATCCCGGGTTAGGATTATAGGGGCGAGTGTGTAGCAATGTGTGGTCAGGTGTTCCCATGCTCCCTAGACAGCCCTGATTGTCCTCTTTCCCCGGCTGTTTACGTCTTTCAAGTGTTTACAGCTAGTCCTGGCCCATTCTCTTGGTTATCAGGCCAGACCTTCTAATCTTGTCATTCTTCCTGGAACTTTCCTAAGCAGAGATCAAATATTTTAGAACCATATATGTTCACTTCAGAGGAGTGCCCTCTGTGACCCAACAGTCAAGAAGACACCCTTGAAATAGATTCCTTGCCTTGCATTCTGGAAGGTGATTTCTTGGTATCGAAAAAGCTGTCAGTTGGAAATTGTAAGATTCTTTGGGTGGGGACTCAGAAAGGTAGGGGGTGAAAATGGCTCCAAGGATGGGACTGGCTTCTGAGTCCTCAGATTCAGAATGAGCTTATGTTCCGTGTGTGTGTGTGTGTGTGTGTGTGTGTGTGTGTGTGTGTACGTGCCATTGAATCAGCTCTGACTCCTCGTGACCTTATGAATGAGATGTCTTGTCTTCACAGCCCTGCCCAGCTCCTGTGGACTCATGCCTAGGGATTATTTATGGAGTCAATATCTCATTTTGGTCTTCCTCTTTTCCTGCTGCCTTCTATTTTTCCCAGCATTGTTGTCTTTCCCAAGGAAAACTTTGCCATCACATGATGTGCCCGGAGAAGGACAACTTCAGTTTTGCCATTTTTCCTCCAGGGATGATTCAGTCTTAATTTATTCCAGGACCCACCTGTTTATCTTTCTGGTGGTCCAGTATATCCATGAAGCTAAGCATATTTCTAATGAATCCATTTTTTCCACCTATCAGCCTTCTTTTCTGTCCAACTTTCTCATCTGTGCATAGTAATTGGGAACACCAGGGTGTGGATGATCTTAGCCTTGGTCTCTAATGACTTGGTGGTCTTTCCGAATTCTTCCATTCGTCCTTGCTACACAGTGGAGAGTATTTGCATGACCTCTGGAGAAGCACTGCAGAAACAATCGACTGATTGCTCGATTGGCTGAAGGGTCTGAGAGGGCTACAAACATACGGGGTAAACTGATTAAGAGTTGAGCAAGTCTAGATATTTCAGTTATCTATTGCTATTTAATGAACCACTACAACACTTAATGGCTTAAAGAAAAAATGATGTATCTTGGTTCTACCTGAACTCACTCCTGGACTCATCCAGCAGGAGGGTCATCTGGGCTGGAATGTTCAAGAAGACCTCACTCACAGACCTGTCAATGGGTACTGGCTGTGGGCTGAGCCCGTTTGGTTCTCTTGTGTGTAGCTTTTCATCCGCCAATGGGCTAGACTGGCTTCCTTAGGGGGTGGTCTTGAGGTGGCTCCCAAGAAAGTGAAAGTGGAAGCTTCAAGGCCTCTTAAAGCTCAGGACTGAAGGTCACACACTGTCACCTCTGCCCCTTCCACTGGCCAAAGCAAATCAGAGTCAACAGACATGGGGGGGGGTCTACGCCAGGGTGTGGATACTAGGAAGTGCAATTCACTGGGACCATTTTGTAACGATCTGCTGCACCCAAGTCAAAGGAAAATAGAGGTTACAGTAGAAATCAAAGCAGTCTATCTATGGCGGTTAGAGACTGTAGTGCAGGGGTAAGGAGCACAGCCCAGACTGGGACCCCAGCTCTGCCACTTCCTAGTTGTGTGACGCTGAGAAAATTGCACAGCCAGGCTGTGCTCCTGGGTCCTCCTCTGCTCAGTGAGGATGATGATAACACCAGTCTTAGAGGCTTGTGATGAGCTGACAGTGAGTTACTACAAGTGAAGTACCAGCGCCAAGCTTGGCACACTGTAAACACTCAGATGTTAACTATTACTATTCATTTTACTCTTCTGTAATGGCAGAGGAGGGACAAATTTGGCTTTAAGTTTTTCAGGTCCGAGGCAAAGAGGAAAAAATACTCTGGTAGAAGCTTTGTAGTGTGCTTAAGCTGAAAAAAAAAATCATTTCAGAAGAAGCTGCTCTGTGTAGAATGAACAAGTATGTGTTTTGACACACTTCATTTTGAATGCAGCAATTTGAGATTGCAAAGCAACTGACCTGGAAAAGTGTCACACTATAAAAATAAATATATTTTTCCATGAGAGCAAATGATTACAGGCAGGACTATCTAGGGATTAGCAAGAGAGGAGTCTGGGCTGGAACCTCAGCCCTCCACTTTGCAGCCTGAGGGAACCTGGGGAAATTCATGGCTCTCTCCAACGCTCATCTCCCTTGTCCACCAAACAGGCATAACCACAGTGTCTACCTTACACAGATGAAGAGACCAGGCAAGTAAAGCCCTTGGTCTAATGCCTGACACATGCTACTCAATGAATATTTGCTTTGACTAATATTAGTTTAAAGATGGTTTTAAGGGAGATTTTTTTCTCTGCTAGAAGACACTCTCTGTGTACTCTTCATGAACTGCTAGTGCTATTATTGTAAGCCTTCCCCATCTCTCTCTTAGCGGGGCACCTGGACTTGTAGGAAATATCGTGAAGTGATTAGCGAGCAAGCAACCAAAGTAATCAAAGGGCAGTGAACCCTGCATTTGGCCTTCTCTCTAAATTCCATGCTAGCCCCCATTTTTCCCATTTAGCAAGATTTCTCAATTGTATGGTTTTTACCCTCAATTCAACTTGGTGCAGCCTCTATGGAAGCTGGCTATAGGCATTTCAGAAGAGCCTTCAGAGCCTTCCAGAAATATCTCGACAGCCCCCAAACCACGGCTCCCACCTCTTTTCAGATGGCTCCTGTCCACACTGCCGCAGTTTCAGGATCCCCAGTGGTGTGAAGCCAGGTTCATCATTCACTCTGCCCCTGGGGAAGCTCCTGCCCTGCCTCTTTGCGTCTGGCTTTCAGTCTGATTTATGGCTTTAGTATGTTGGATGGGGGAATCTTAATTTAAAGCCTCTGCCAGAGGTTGCTGCGCAAACATGGTGCCAGTCAAAAGCTGTTTTCCTTTGGTTTTGCTCCTCTGTCGCCTTTCCTGTGGCATGAAATATGAGGTAGGAAAATGAGGCTACCAGACTGGGGGCGGGGAGTTGTTGAAACACTCTTACGTGATCCCCTGGCAGGTGCCAGGGCTCCATCCCAGCCAGGGACTCAAGTGAAACCTGTGGGTCGTCAAGCCAGGTTCACCCATCGGTTTACGTCTCTTCCCTAAGCTGCTTCTTGAGGCTCTTCTGTGGGGTAGCACCAGTCGGGTTCAGAATCCCTAGTCTAATGCCTGTCAGCTGTTAAACACTCCTGTTCCTTTAGCCAAGGAGATTCTGCTTAGCTCTGCTGCGTTTGCACTATGAAAACAGCAGTAGGTTTTTCACTTTGCAAATTCAAAATTTTGTTTTGATAGTGAATGTGCTATGCATACCTGTCTCCCCAGACCCTCAGACATTCACACGCCCCTCAGGAAATGTTCCCCTCCTCCTGGGGTGAGAATCACTTCCCAGCAGTTTTCCTTGGAGTGAGATCATCCTTTCCCTGTTATCTGGCGTCTCTCTAGGTCAGGGTCGAGCTGTTTTGCCTCTCTGGGCACGACCAGTCTAAACATCTGTGCCGTTCACGTGTGGAACATTCCCAGAGCCATCATTTCAAAGGGGTTAGCTCCTTTAGGGTTGAGTTTCTGTTATTTTGACCATTTGTCCTGTGGGGCAGTGAGTAGTAGCATGAGTCTCCAGGTGGCTGATACCAAATTGCTGGCCCTAGGAATGGTATTTTTGTAAGACGCTCTAAGAATTTCACAGCATGCTCAAGACTGTACTCCTGCCATCTTCTCGAAGAGGAAAGTTCCAGGATAATGTTCATGAAAAAAGTAATAAGGTAAACAAACAGATAAATAAGTAGATTAAAAAGCAATTGTACAGGTGTATGACATGATCTCTTTTACTGTAAAAAAATAAGTGGGTGCATGTCCATGCATTCTCTTGTGTATATGCATAAGGAAAGATCTAGGAAGGTAGCATTTAACTAATGGGATTATGGGCTTTAAAAACTTTTTTATAACAAGAAAAGAAACCTGATGTTATTTATTTCTAATAATTACAAGACAAATCACAGCTGAACTGCAATAACAAGCAAACAAAAACAAGAAAGGGAAGTCAGGCAGGTTGACTGGTTGACTGAGTAGGATTTTTAGGTCAGCGGCTGTGGGTGGGGGTGGGATGGGAGGTCCCCTCATCCGGCCCTGCCTGGCACAGAGCTCCACACGCTGCCTCAGCCTGGGCCTGGCTCGGGGGAAACCACGTGTGGCTGTTCAGACGCGTCCACCTGTTTCCCGAGGCCACTGAGTGCAGACACCACCCCGTGGGCCTGTTTCTCTCTCCCATTGGCTGGAAGCAGCGTTATGTAATAGGATCAAGTCCGTCTATTCAGCTTACTTTGGCCAGCCTCGTTGGAGGCTGCGAAGTAGTGGGGTTGGGCCTTGTGTCTGCTCCTCTCGGGTGCTGAGCATGGCTCCCCCTGAGACTGGTGGCCCCTGGCTCCTTCCTGCTGTGTCTGGGCTTGGGAGAGTGTCCATACATGGGCATTCCTGCATCAGCTCGTCAGCTGATCATCTCCCAGGGCTTGCGGAATCAGGCTCTGGCACCCACCTCTCCCAGAGCCAGCAGACAGTGCATCAGCAGGAACCACTCTGTAAACAGTCAGGAAATCCACCCCCACCCCCAACCCGCTACACGGCTGCCCACGAAACGAGGGTCCCTGCTATCCCCAGCTAGAACCTACTGGGTGTGAATGCAATTGAGCCCTGGCAGCGGACAGGGCCACAGCGCCTCCTGTGGGCTGGTGTGGGAGACACAGCCAAGCCATCAGTTCCTCTGCACTAGGCGGGGCCTTTGCACTGAAGGCAGCGAAGATGTCACAGAAGTGATAGTCACCACAGGCTGTGTCTTCCTTTGCAGAGAAAGTCCACTCGTGTGACCAGGAGAGGCAGAGTGCCCTGGAAGAGGCCCGGCAGAATCCCCGAGAGGGCATTGTCATCCCAGAGTGCGCGCCCGGGGGGCTGTATAAGCCAGTGCAGTGCCACCAGTCCACTGGCTACTGCTGGTGCGTGCTGGTGGACACGGGGCGCCCACTGCCTGGGACCTCCACACGGTAAGTCCCCCAAGCCAGTCCCGCCGCTCAGGTGGATCCTGGGGTGAGAGCACCAGCTTGCTGTCAGGCTGGCCCCTGGCACCTCCCAGCTTCACTGTCCTGGATGGTGGGAGTCAAGACATTAGGAGAGCAGTGTTTCCATTCGTGGGCAGATAAGGTTCTGATAGAAAGATCCGCATCCTGGATGCTGGGTAACCTTGGGAAAGTAGGTAACCTCTCCGAGCCTCAGTTCACTGATGAGTAAGTTACCACCTTGCCTGAGTCACTAGGTTCTATGGATCAAAAACATCCCATGTGCAGACATAGGTGACATTACTATGCTTCAGTGATTGAAAGGACATGCTGCATGGCCCTGGCTGATGTGGCTTAGTTGGTTGGAGCATTGTCCTGTGGACTGAAAGGTCATGGGTTCGATTCCTGGTCAGGGCACATTCCTAGGTTGCAGGTTTGGTCCCTGGTGGGAGCGTGTATGAGAAGGCAGCTAATCAGCATTTCTCTCTTTCTCTCTCTCTCTCTCTCTCTCCCCCTCCCCTTTCCTTGCTCTCTAAAAGCAATGAAAAAATGTACCCAAGTGAGGATTAAAAAATCCCCAACAATTATAAAAAAAGGACATGCCTAAACATGTCTCAGTAGGAATGTTGATGCTGTGGTTGCCTTGTGGTTGCCTTGTAGCTGCTGGACAGTGCAGGAGGCATTGCGCCGCCAGCCCTGGGAGCCCTGGCCTTCATGACAACACGGATCATCGCTGGCTGTAGTGGCCGAGTCCCCTCCTCACCCACTATCTCTCTCTCTTCCCAGCTATGTGATGCCCAGCTGTGAGAGCGACGCCCGGGCCAAGAGTGCGGAGGTAGATGACCCCTTCAAGGACAGGGAGCTGCCAGGTGGGAGATGACACTGGCCCTTGCGGCACCTCACCTCTTCTGCCCCCCCCCACCCCCCCCCCCCGGCCCCTTGCACAAAGCTGCCCTCCTGAGGGCCTGTTTCCCCAAGTCTGTGAGGTGGAGCAGGAATCTGGGTGGGGCCTCCCAGGAACGAGGAGCCAGAGCTGTGGGCTCTGCACCCAGCCTGGGATGTATCCCTAATGAGTCCTGTGCCCTTGAGCACATTCCTCCTCCCCGCCTTAGCTTCTTATCTTTAAAGCATAGTTGTTGCAATTCTACAATTCTTTCTCTATCTTATGGTGATTGGGACAATGTTCTGGACACTGTGAACCCTTTTTCCCAGGGCTGCCAAAAAAGAGAGAGCTTACAGGGAGGGGCTGTCCCGGGGGCATGGGCAGGGTCTGTCACCTGCCCAGCCCAGTGCTTTTGCAATGATCCCTGGTGGCCCAGGAACGTCACTGGGCTGTGACATAAGATACACAGGCAGGAGGCCCAGGACCTCTAAGTGGCTTCTGTGCTGGGTTACCATTATATATAGTGTTCTCTTGCTAATGACTTGCCAGAAGATTAGCAAATATTGGTGGCTGGAAACACTCTAGGTTTAATTAACACACACTCGGACCAGGGCATGTGGGTGCTGGACCCACTTTCCCATTCCACATCAGGACTCCAAAGTGAGAGCTAAACACAGAGGGTCCTGAGAGCTGGTGGGTTTCCTAGTCAGGTGTGTAGAAATCACCGTTTCAACAACGGAGTCTGGAGGCCAGGGGGCCTCCTTCCAGCCATCTCCTCGGTGAGTGTGAATTGGGGTTCTGCGGTGTGCCAGGCACATAATCAAAATGGCATGAGGCTCACGTAGTGGAGGGGACAGAGGCTGTACACATAAAGGAATACAAACATATGTGGATAGTGGTGATGGGAACTCTGACGGGAAAGAGCAAGGTGCTGTGAGGAGGGCAGGGAGAGTCTACTTCAGTCAGAGTCTGAGCTTCTCTGAGAAGGCAGTGTTTGACCACAGCCCCCGGGATTTGCAGAGAGGAGAGAATGAAAGACTCGCTGCAGAGGAGGGCTGTGCAGGGAGTCTTGCGGGCCCATGGGGACCGGCAGTCATGAATTTACAGGGACACCCATCCGTCCAGTTGTGTGGTGGTGTGCACACCAGCCCTTCTGAGCTAGATGGGTGGCGACTTGGAAAGGGCATGTCTGTGAGAAGGTTCATCGTGCTCGGGGTCTGGCTGGAATAGTACAGTGGAGGAGAGAAGAACAAAGGATTTGAGAGCATGTATAAGGAAGATTTGATCATTACTATCTAAGTTGAATGAGAAGTGAAACAAAAGGAGGAGGATCTTAGCTAGATAAACTGGTAGGTCTACTTGAATCAACTCTGACCAAAGAGGGTTCTCTCTGTCCCTTGTGCCCCTTCAGCACCTGGTCCTTCCCTGCAGAGACCACTGGGTCATGCTATACCAGAAATAGCTTAAGTTCCCCCAGCAGACTGTGAACTTCATGAGGATAAGGACCCTACAACCCTGTTATGTCCCTAACATTTAGCATAGTGCCTGAGTTGACACACAGCAAAAATTGGTGGAATGAAAAGAAATTGGAAGCATTATTATCCCTGTGGTCTGACGGTCCTATGTGGGCAGCAGGTGGAGGAACTGTGGTTTAGGAGAGTCATCTCAGCAGTAAATGATTCCCAACGTGGACTGGCTGGACAAGAAGGACCTGGATAGGTTTGGGAAATGGTGTTTGCCAAGGAAACGGTTCACTGGATTATTTACCTGGCATTGGCCTTCAAATCTCACCTTATTTTTCAGGCTGTCCGGAAGGGAAGAAAATGGAATTTATCACAAGCCTCCTGGATGCCCTCACCACCGACATGGTGCAGGCCATTAACTCAGCGGCGCCTACTGGAGGTGGGAGGTGAGAATGTGAGCAGGACTTGGGCCCAGTGGGGAGTGTGGGGCCCCTGACTTTTCAGAGGCTGTGGAGGCTGGGGCAGGGGGCTGGGGAGGGGTTGGGCAGGGCCAAAGCTGCAAGTCAGTCTTTCTCCTGAGACCACCTTGTCCCACCTTCCACCAAGAATCCCCCTGCCCCTCTCCCCTCCCTTTGTTGTTTGACTCTAGCTCGTAGTTACCAGATTACAGGCAAGTCCAGGGATGTCTAGAGACTTCCACACTTCGGTCTCAGAGGTAGATACGTAGGAGCGGTAGTTTTCAGTGACAGGAAGAGGGATGGCATATGATGGGAACAGGAAGGGCAGGGAGGGAGTGCTCTTCTCTTCTGAGGAAGGAGATGTGTGAGAATTCCAGGTGGCTCTGGGCAGTGGGATTGGATACTCCCATAGTCAAAAGCAATTTAGTTTGGGAGCTGATATGCTGGCCGAGGCAGTCGGCTTGACATGAAGCTGCAATGCACGTGCTCCCCAGTGACCAGCATCTGCGGCGCTCACTAATTTGGGCCCATCAGGTTGGAGTTGGTTGGAGCATGCACGCATCCATCCATTTACTCAGCACCTATGGCACACGCACAGCATGCCAAGCACTGGGCTACGGACTGGGAATCCAGGGATATGAAGCACGTCCCTGCCTTCAAAGAACGCAGCCTAGTGGGGATAGTAGGCTCTAGACAGATGCTGACAGGCTGTGTGGTAGGTGCTAGAACAGAACAGAGAAGGTTTGCTAACTTAGTCTGGAGGAGTCAGAGAAGGCTTCCTCGAGGCAGTGATAGATGAGCCAAGTTTTGAAGGATAGGTAGGACTTAGCCAGAAAAAGAAGGAAAGCCATTTCAGGGAAAAGGAAAGACCGCTGTGACTCCAAGAAAGTGCGTGTCTATGTTCAGTACGGCTGGGCAGGGCGGGTGGGGTAAGAGGGAAGAGCAGGCGGTGAGAGTGGGAGTAGAGGAGGCAGAGGAGGCAGGCAGGAGCCAGGTCTGTAAAGGCCTGTGAGGGGTGCTTCCCCTTACGGAGGCGCAGCGGAAGGGGTGGGCCAGCACTCGGGTGCCTACAGCAGTGCAGTGGAGAAGTACCGTGTGCTTGGCAGGGATGGGCAGCCTGCCTCTGAGCCTACGTGGCTCACCAAGAAGCGAGGCTAGACCCCACACACCTGCTCAGAGGCAGAGCTGTCATCAACAAGGTAAGGAGTGCCACCATGATGACAGGCCCAGGCCTCCAGGCCCAGAGAAGCACCCAAGTGCAGCGATGTCAGTGATGACCAGCAGAACCGCAGGTGTGTGCCTCGGCAGGGGAAGGAGGATGCAGACACAGCTGTCAGTGGTTCTGTGTCTGGAGGAGGACGAAGGCAGCCGTCCTGAGAACCCAGTTTTGTGTCACATCAAGCCCAGTGGGTGCCTCGTGGGTTCTACTCTTGGAAATTGCTTGTCCAGGGGAGGGGTGGTTGCTCTCAGCAGGCCTCCAGACCTGTGAGCTCTGGGGCTGGTTTCTGGCCCGGCTCTGATTTGTCACCCCCTGTGGATGGGGCCAGGCCTCCCCAGCAGAGCACAGCACAAAGTCAGGGAAGATGGAGACAGGGGCGGACAGGTTGGCCGATGGGGGCATCCCCGGGTGCTCAGTGATGGGGCACCTCAAACAAAGAGGGCTGTGTCCAGATCTCCAAGAAGACTGGAGGGGGGTGATTCTTGAAAAGGTATATTCAGTATTATATACCTTTATGCTATTTTATGCTTAGAATATGAAAAAAATTCCATCTCCATTTCATGCAGAAATGGGCATGCGATAATATTGATGTTTATTAGAAGAGAGGGAGAAAAGGAAGGGGCATGGGTTTAAAGCTCCCATGTCTGTGTACTCCCCCCCAAACCCTGTGAGGGCTGCTGGCTGTGGTCAACCACTCGGGGAGCCGCTTGGCTCTTGAACTTCAGTGCTAAGGAAACAAGACTTTAAGCTTCATCCCGTTAGTTTCCTTGGGAGCTCTGACCCCGAGACCACGTGGTCTTGGTCCAGGCAGGCTGAGCATGCTGGGAAAGGGCGAGCCTGTGGGTCCTGGGCCAGCAGGTAAGGGGCTGGCAGGGGCCGAGAGCGCAAGGGGACCCTGTTGCCAGGGACAGTTATGAGTGATGTCTTACCCTCCAACTATGGGCTAAAGGAATGTTTAAAGAAACTAAAAACTAAGTTTATAAACACTTTTAATAGGAAAGGGATACTTTTCTTTCAAAAATCCCCTCTCTTTTAGGTGTCTTATAGGGTTGGGAGAAGTGTTTAGAAATATGTTTTCCTAACATGTTTTTAAAGGTTCTCATGCAGCTTGGCCGTGTTTGGTTTTGATGAGAATGAAAGCTTTGACCTGCATTTGGTAATTGTGTTACCTGGAGGCTGGACTTGTAATCAAATGACAGACAAGAGGAACCCAGAAATAGCTGAGAAATTGGGAAGGGGCTGGGGTAAGAGGGAAGAGAAAGAAGTGGTTAAATCGGGAGGCAGCTGGCCAGGGTGGCCAGGTTTACTGGGTGTAGAGCTTTTTAGATCATCCTCTTACGTTCAGGGGGAGCCCTAACTTGACCTGAACTTGCCCTGCAGGATGGTTTTGCTGGGCTCCTCTCATCCTCCTCTTGTCCCTACCTCACACTGCAGCCCTTGGCCCTCCTCAGTTCCTCGAGGCCAAGCTCATGCCTCCCCCAGGGCTTCCAGGTCCACTCTCCATCAGCCTGCAGCTACAGGACCCTGGTGACAAGTGCCATGATTTCCCCATCTTCCTGTGGTTGGCCCCTGCTTACGCATTTAAATGTCACCTTGTCAAACACCACCCAGTCTAAAGGAGCTGCTTGGTCACCCTCCATCACAACCCTTCTTTTGAAGTCTCAACCGAATACTTACCGAATACTCAACCGAATCTGATATTTTGCTGTATCGTTTACTTATTGTCTGTGTCACCCCGCCCGATGAAAATTTCAGTTCTGTGAGAGGAGCATTCTCTGCCTTCCTCCCTGCTGTATTCCCAGAATTCAGAATAGTGCCTGGCTCATAGTAGGTGCTCAATAGATATTCGTTAAATGAATAAACAGCTTGAAGGATGGGTAGATGGGTGGAAGGATCACTGTCTGATACAGAGAAATATGTCTTGATAAGCCCTGTTTATCTTGGCACACGTGAGAGCATCAAGGAGACCTCATCCAGTCCCTCCTGCATCCTCTTAGGTCCTGGCAGTTAAAGCTGGACATCAGCGAAGGACAGTGGGAAAGTCCTACTCAGGGACGGCGGGAAGAAGGACCAGGAAAGATGTTTGGGCAGTGCAGAAAAAATAGTCTTCCTTTCCAACCTACCACCTGGCAGGCATGGAGATTTAAGTCTTGCACCAACTCTTACATCTCTCCTCTCTCCTTACGTAAGCTCTGTGCTGGGTTCTGGGGACACTCGGGAACAAGGGTGTACTTTCTGGTCTGGAGGAGCTCCTGAAAGAAGAGATAGCTAATCACAAGATTTCATCATAAAGTCATTGTCATAATAGAGGCAGATAAAGTGCCTCAGGCCCTCGGGGGAGGGAGGACAGACATGGGAGAGAAATCTTTACACAGGAGGTGACATTTGAGCCACCTGTTCAGTTATGAATGGGAAAATGCCCCAACCTAGATGGACCAGGGGTAAGTGCATCCCAGCAGAGAGGCCCCAGGGGTAGTGAGGTATGAACAAGGTAGGGCCTGTGGAAGGAATTGTAAGAAGTATGGTTTACATTTGGGAGGCAGGCTGTGGACAGGCAGGAGATGAGGCTGGAGAGTTGGGCAGAACCCAGATCACGCTGGGCTTTGTGATTCATGCCAGAGAGGGCAGCAAGGGGCCACGTGATTTGATGGGCAGGAGGGAGCCAATCAGGGCAGGAAGGCTACAGCAATTGTTAGAGTGAAAGGTAAGGAAGGGTGGACTAAAGCTAGGGGACAAGGGATGATGTACTGAAGCTTTAGTAATGAAGTCAATAGGATTCAAAAATTTTTCAGAGGCAGGGGAAGGAAGAGAGGGAGATGTCTACTTCTTCTTCTGGCCTGCTAGCCTGATTTAGAGGGTAAAGCAGTGCCAGCCAAATCTAAAAGTAGACAAAGTAGAATGAGGTGTCCACGGAAACGTCTGTGGCTGGTGCATGTGAGGGGGTAGCCTGCTATCATTTCATAGCCACTCTTTGCAATGAAGGCTTGTTGCATTATCCTGTTGGTTCTTTCCACCAGAGCTCCACGAGGCAGAGCTCTCCCTTAGATCAGTCCTCTCATAGCACCCCATTAGCATTTATCACTTCCAAAGGAAGGGTTCTGAGACCCGAGCCGGAGGAATCTGCTTGAGCAGGGGAACCCACTCCAGGAGAAAGACAATTGTGAGGAGAGGCGGGATGGGCCACATGAACCTCCTGGCCCTTTGAGTGGCCCCCCAAGGAGGGACGGCTTTATTGTAGCTTCCTCCTTTCTCCCCACTGTGGTTACTTATTGATGGCATTGCAAGGAAGAGGCTGGAATGTGGCTGACTTGGCATTCCCCAGCCCCTTCCCCCTGCACAGCTGGCAGGGCCGGACCTGACTCCAGATGCAGCTCAGTTGGTCTGCTTGGTTTGGCTACTGCCTCCCAGCTGGCCCACCTCACCTTCTTTAAAACTGCTTAGGACAGCAGAACTGGGCCCAAGATCTTGGCTGAAGCAAGTTTCCTTGTGGTAAATGGGGCTGGCTCTCCGGCTGTGCATCGCAGCCAAGACCTGGCGAGGCTCAGGCTGCAGAAGCAAAACTGAAAGCACTGCAGAAGGGTGGCACCTGCCACCTTTCAATTTCGAAGAAGGCTCATGGAGGCCAGTCCAGGGGGGCCCTGGCTCTAGCGGGTTTCCTGATCCCGGGAGACAGAAGTCAACAGGACAGCCACTTAACCAGCCCAGAGGCACGGCATTTTACTGTGCCTTTCCCACCATATCCAAGGAAACGTGAATGCTCTACGTGCCCAATGAGCCCTTTTAGTAGAAGCGAAACTTTACTTGTAGCGAGGCCTTAGCATGGACCAGCAAATCAGTGTTCAGTGGTCTTAAGGAACCATTGCATCCTCTAATGTCAGGTCTCCAGCCCTTGCCTAACCGGCTTTGAATTCCAGCAGTCCTGATTTCCAGTGGGTGTTATGTGTGCACCTGTGAGAGAGAGGTTCGTAGCTTGATGCCCATATAAGCCTAGAGCTGGGGGGTGGGCTGCAAATTGCCAAAGTTTTTAAAGGATCCTTCAAGAAAACTACAAGAGTGGGAGATACCAGCAGAGTATAGCTCTGAGGTTGGGGTAAATTTGGGGAATCTAACTATGACGGAAAGGGCTCCAGTCAAGACTGTTTGAGAGATCCATGGAAACTCTGGGGGAGGCCCTCCTGCCCCACCTCATCCACACTCCCTTGGGAAAGCCTTAGCTTCTCCTTAGTTAACAGAGGCCTCATGTGTCTTCTTTCACACGTGCCCACTGTTGGTCTGGCTAAACCAGGACTCCCCGTGGATCTCAGAGTTAACTAGCTCTGGTATGAAGCTTTGTCGGTTTGGGACTTAAGGCTGTTATGAAGCCCAAAGAGCCTGATTTACATAGTTTTAAACCAGACGCCTTCTGTTATGTTTTGCTGGAAATATGTAAACTACCCCCAAGTCCTTCCATGTTACTGTCTTTTGTTTCACCCCATCCTCTTCCAGAAGGTTCATGCTTAAACATTCCTCCAGGTCATGGTGAGAGTCTCCTTCCCACTAAATCCCACTAAATCAAGGATTCTTTAGCTGAGTCTGTGACCTTGGATGAGGTTTAGGGAGTCCGTTAAACCCCTAAAATCTGCAAAGTTCTCTGTATGTGTGTGTGTGTGTGTGTGTTTCTAGCGAGAGGGACTATAGCTTATTTAGGTCCTCAGAAGGGTCATGATCTCCCAAAGCTAAGAAGTGCTTGCTTTAAATGCATTTGGAGCTTGGCTGGGATAAGGTGTTAGGTTCCAAAGTTGGACCTTAGTACTGCCAGCTTCACATGAAGAGCTGGGCTCTGTGTTTGTGAGTTTCTGGAGGTCAAAGAAGTTCAGAGCCAAGAGCCCTATACTAGCTGGGGAGGAGGGAGGGAAGAGGCAGGACCCTCAGGCTCCACAGGTCAGGCTGTGAGCTGTGTCAGTGTTAGGGAGGGAAACAGGCATTTCTGGGAGGCGCCTCAGAGGACCTCTTCTGGGCAAGTGTCCTTGGAGCCTCCAGGAGCTGGGTCAGGGGGCAAACAAGGGGAAGCCAGCAGTTGTACGTCATGGCAGCTCTGGGCTTGAGGTTCTGCTGGGAGTGAGGAGGGCAGAGCATGGTTCTCTGGACAAGGGAGATAGGGTAGCAGGGGAGAGGCAGAAGAAAGGGAGGGGAAAGGGAAGATGGGCCAAAGGACGGTAACTCTCGGCATGGGAAGAAACTCCTAGGGGTTGTAAAGGGAGGAGAAGAGAGGCTTCTTGCTGTAAACCTCCCCAAAAGTAGGTGCAGGGGGCCCCATCAGTGGAGGTGCTGAGAGCTGGGCAGGCGGGGGCCCCAGGAACACGTGTTGGAGGCAGCACGCCTCTCCTGGCAGGGTGTCCAGGCAGGGTGACCTCATTCCTTCCCGTCTCAGTGACTGAGGCTTTATTATTCCAGCCTCTAGGTAGACATTACGCTATGCTGAGCCTAAAGGTTAGCTGCCTTTGCCTGGGTCCCCTGGCCAGAGGGGCCACCCCCACTACACCAGCTTCCTTTAGAGAGCCTCTGGTGGGAATAACTGGAACGCGTCTCCTGGGGCACCCCCGCCCCCCGCCACAGCTGGGCCCCTCTCCCAGGTTTAGGGGCAGGCAGAGGCAGGCAGAGGGAGCTAGCCACCCTCCCTCCTGCACTACAAGCGTCCTCATAGAGAATTTTCTGCTGCCCACCTGGTATTCCCTGCAGGGGTTGGCTTGAAAAATGAATGTGGCAGGTAAAACAGAGAAAGCTTAAAGATACCCAAACACCATGTACTGGCAGAGACAAGAACCTGAGCTGTGCATTGAATACCTCCATGCCTGCCACAAAGACTTCCCGAGCCTGGCTTCCAGTTCAGACGAAGCCGATTGCCACTGAGCCCAAGGCAGCCCATCCTTCCATCTTCCCCAGGTCCTCCCTGCATTCAGCCCAGCACCATGAGGTCCTGCTGGCAGGTCCACTAATTACGCTTTCTTGGAATCTGTCCAGGGTGTCCGGGGGCGCTGCCCAAGACTGCAATCCACTTAACGAGGATTGGGTGTTTAGCAGGCTTTTTTTTTTTTTTTGTAGTGAAACCTCTTTTCCCCTAAATGTTGAGGTCACTAGGGTGTAGGAAGAGGAGGGAATTTGCTGGCTTGTTCATAGGGGAGGGGTAGGGATGGTCCCTTTCCTTCTGGAAAACTCAGCAAACCCTAGAGAAGAACCCCAAGACATTGGCAACTGTCTTGAATACTTTTCTTGATGAGTACAGCTACAGAATGTGCTGGCAGGCCCGGAACCCCTTAGCTGGGATCCCTTTGGGACACGGAGCCCCTTTCTGATGAAGAGCACGGCGCTGCCTGTCCCAGTGCCCTGTGGACTGAGTATCTGGATGCATGGAACTCCCAAGGTCATCTTATGCCCCCAGCAAGGGAAAGCTGCCGGGAACTTGATCGCAAAGGCCTGGACCCCTTTCACTTAAGGCCAGTTCTGGGCAGCAGGAGACATGGGACTCCTGTGGCTTTGTCCTTCTGGTCAGAGACCTCAGTCTCTCCTCTATAATAGACCCATCATTGGCTTTAAAAGTTTTAAGTGTCAGCTGGCACCTGAGTCCTGTTGGGGAGAAGATGAGGCATAAGTAAACAAAGTGGCGGGTCAGCTGTGAGCACAGTTGTACAGGCAGACACTGCCACTGAATGGTCACCAGTGCATGTGGACCGTTGGACATGGTCATTATGGTGCATCCAGACCCCTGGGAAGCTTTCTTGGCTGCTCTAGTCCAGTGCTTTCCAGAAGAATCCCCTGGGGGGGTTTCTGAAAAAAACATGTGGTGTCCTGAGTCCACCCTAGCCCTCCTGACTTAAAACCTCTCTCTGGAGAGACTCACCTGTAGCAGGTCTGGGACGTGCCAGTTTTAGAATCTCTCTCTGTGTCCATTCTAACTGCCTTCTTCTCTCAATTCCTGTTGTACTTGGTACCTGACAGCATGGACCATGGGAACATCACACTTCATACTGAACTGTCACTGTCTGGTTTCATGTTTTTGGCTCTGTGTCGTGAGACAGCGAGCAGCTTGAGGCAAGGGGCTCCGCCTCTCCCTTCGGAAGCCCTCCCAGGGCCTGTCCTAGTTCTGGGCTGTGGTGCACACCCAGGGCACACTTTCCCATAGTCACGTTCATTCGCAAGTGCATGTTCATGTGTGAAGAGCAGCTTGTCTGGCAGGGAACACTGAGCCAGGAGGAGGACAATTTAGACCCAATCTGTGGTTTTCTGAGGTGAGTTAAATCCAAACAATATGTCTTGAATGCCCATCTTGTACCGGGACGTTCCTGGCTGTGGTAGAAAGTGAATCAGAGTCATGACATAAGAGGTGAACTTACGTCATTTAGGCTTGAGACTCAGGGTGGAGGGGAGAGCTGGATTATGCTACGCCAAGCGGGCCTGGGAGGCCTTTGGCTGGAGGAGTCATTTCTACCCGGCTGCCCATCCGAGGGGCCTGGCACCTGACTGGGGGAGAGAGTCGTGGGGTGAAGGGTTTCTGCAGCATCCTGAGCTGTGTTCTCTGGGCGGGGGTGTCTGCCTGTGGCCCAGGTTCTCAGAGCCGGACCCCAGCCACACCTTGGAGGAGCGAGTGGTGCACTGGTACTTCAGCCAGCTGGACAGCAACAGCAGCAACGACATTAACAAGCGGGAGATGAAGCCCTTCAAGCGCTACGTGAAGAAGAAAGCCAAGCCCAAGAAATGTGCCCGGCGGTTCACTGACTACTGTGACCTGAACAAGGACAAGGTCATCTCGCTGCCCGAACTGAAGGGCTGCCTGGGTGTGAGCAAAGAAGGTGAGTGCTTGCCTTGGTGATTCTGACCTTCCAGTACTTGTCCCACCAGGCAGAGGGACCAAGGGCCCCCCAGTAGATGGAATCCCAGGGACTCATTTGTTTGGCTGTCTCCTGGGAGGATGTTATATTTCATGCTAGATGCCTGTACACTAGAGGAATTAAAGTGTTTACATGCATTGTGATAAGTGCTATGAGAGTGTATTAGGAGAGGCCAGAGGAAGACCCACACATGTAAGGGCTCAGCACAGTGGAAAGCTGTCTGCCTTGCCCACATAATAGTTCAGCCTGATTCCAGGTCATGGTGCATGTGTGTGTGAGTGTGTGTGTGGCGTGCAGGGAAAAGAAGGAGTACAGATTGCTCTGTACAGGCACTCTGAGATCCAAGCTAAGAATGACTCTGCCATCTCTATCATGTGGCTCCCAAGGTCACCGTGGGGGCCACCTACAGGCAGTCAGCCTGTAGTAAAGCCTGGAGCTGTGCATGGAAGGGGGGTTCATGGGCCAGCCTGAAAGCGACGCATGCTACCTCTTGTGTTTCACTGGCCAGAACTCATTCACTGGTCCACACCCTGCAGTAAGAGAGGCTGGGAGCCCAGGAGGAGGAGGAGAGGATGGATTCTGGCCAACATCTAGTTATCTCTGCCACGGGAAAACAAGTACTAGAGTATTGTAGGGACATATGTAAGGGCACCTACATCAGCATGGGGACAGATGGCCTTGGAGAATTTCTTGAAGTGACTGATGTGTAAACCAGGGGTCAGCAATCCCTGGCCATGAGCCCAGTCTAGTCCACGGCCTGTTTTTGTGTGGTCTGTGAGCAAAGATGACTTCTGCATTTTTGAAGGGATGTAATTTTTTCAAAAGATGAAGAAAAACCAGAGATAATACATGGTCCACAAAGCCTAAATTATTTGCTATCAAGTCCTTTACAGGTAAGGTTGCCAACCCCAGTGTAAACCAGCACCTGCGGAAGGAGTGGGCGTTGGCAAAGCAGGCAGGTCAGAGGAGGGAGATGAAAAGTGACGATGCTGCAGTGAGGAGACAGAGGAGACAGAGTTTGGGAGGAACTGAAAGATGTGAGTGTGACACAGGTGCACTGAGGTTGGCTGGAGAGGGGAGGCGGCAGGAAGCAAGTGAGTTTCGTCTTTGTAAGGTTGGTGGGAAGCTGTTCAAGGGGTTCAGTCTGAGAAACTAGAGATCAGTTTTGCTTAAAAAAATTATCCTGGTTACAGTGTGGGAAACCGAATGGAGGTGAGCAAGGGCATGGTGCCCAATGGGAGACTGTGGAGTCGTGCAGGCAGGAGGCGACGGTGGCCCGAGTCAAGAAGGACACTTGGGGATGCAGAGGAGTGGGGGGACTTGAGAGGGACAGGACTTGGTGACTGGGTGGAGCTGGGGATGGAGGCTGTTTGGGTGACGGGATGGGGGGTTTCTTCAATGAGATGGGCTGCATGGAGGAGGAGTGGAGTGGACGTGGAGGTGGGGGATAATGCGTATGGCGGGGACGTGTCAGGCAGGATGCACTCCAAGGATGAGTGGGTCTGTAGAGCTGGCAGAGGGGCTGGGCTGAAGATGCTGGTTTGGGTGCTGCTGACTCACTTGAAATGGAAGCTTTGGGAGGGCTGAGGTTGCCTAGGAGGAGACCTCAGGGCTTTCCCTAGTTCTAACCCTTGGTAGCCATGCGAGCCCAGGGGACAGCATGGGCAGCGGCTGGGTTACTGCAGGTACCCAGTCCCAGGAGCTGCCCCCTCCATCTCTGGGTTTCAGCCCAGGTTCCAGGGTGAGTGACTTTATCACTCTGGGCACTCTCATCTGATGAGGCAGCCACTCAATGTCCCCACAGTGCTTTGAGTCCCCAAGACACAGTGAAATGTCATGGTTCAGACCCTGCCTCTGCCACAGACTAGCTCCTTCACCATCCATGCACTACTCAACCATGTGGGCTTTGGTTTCTTTATCTGCAAAATGGGACTAAACATAGCATCTACCCCATAGGGCCATTGTGCTGATTCAGTGAGACCGTGAGTGGCAGCATTTACCATAGTGCCTGAGACATTGGAAAAACTCAATAGAATATCAATATTACTCCTCTTCTTCATAAGATTGTTGCCTCTATCAGCAGCACTTATCACACTGCATTGCACTTGACTTTTCTGTTTCCCCCTTGAAGCCACAGACTGTGCCTTTTGAACCCCACCCTCTAGCCCAGTGCTCAGCACCTAGCAGCCGTCCACTAGAACCTTGTCAGATGGGTGAATGAATGGGTGAGGGGTTGCCCCTTGCGGTGACATGACGCTTCAACACACTGGGAATCTGCACTGATTTCACAGAGCGCAGGCAGAGGCCAATGTTGGGGAGAGACCATCCAGTGTGATTATGGACCCCAGGCTACCCAGGAGCACTTCTGAGCTGAGCAGGGGTGGACTCCCAGAGGTCTGGAGTGACTCTGCCCTCAGTCCCCTGCCCATGCTGGTGGTTCTGGTGCCCCCAGCACACAGGCTTAGTGGGGCACAGCGCAGTGACCTCAGGTCTACGGAGCTCAGCGAAGCTTCCTACTTTGCACTGAAGCCTCCGTGGGCACCAGGTGCCTGCCAGTCCCTGCTGATGTCCAGGGCCCGAAGGCTTCCAGCTTTGCCTCTTACTATTTCTGCAATCTTTGGCAAGTTATCTAAACTCTGAGCCTCAGTTTCCTCATGTGCAAAATGGGGATGATGTTATCTACCTCATAGATTTGGTGAGAAGATTTGACAAGATGGTACATGTGAAGAACTTAGCCTAGTACCTGGTTCGTGGTGAATGGACACAAGCAAATTAGTAGCAATGGAGGAACACACCTAGGGGCTGGAAGCAGCTTCCCTCAGTCCCTCTGCTCTGGGGAGCTGCACAAAGCCACCTGGGTGGATGGCTGGAGGGAAAGGAGCACATGCCTTGGTCATCTGGTGTCATGTGGTGCCCTCTGGTGGTCCAAGAGGGGCTTGCATGCCAGATGAGGAGGTGGAGGGGGTGGGGGAAGGAGGGATGCAGTGTTGAGGGTGAATATAGCTTTGGGTCTGCAGGACTGAATTTTTTAGAAGTGACTCCTGAACACAGGTATTTTTAGCAACCAGACTCCTCACTGGGAGCTGAATTCTCTGTGGCATAAAAAGGCCAGACATTCTGAAAGCTGGGCCTCTTTCTTAACTGGTCCTTTATCGGGATTACTGTTCCGTCCTGTGAGACACGCAGGGTGGAGACGGGTTTCTCCATTTTTGAAAAATGGCGCCGTCCCCCTTGGATTGCCCGAGGACACCTCCTGCTCTGGGGTCAGGCCTGCTTTCCCTGCTGCCTTCCGCAGTGGCTAGGGCACGGTTTTGGAAGCAAACAACCACCTCTGAGTTTGCTTCACCACATAAAAGCTGTGCCAACTCCAAGCCTCATTCCGTCACCCTGGTGTGAGGCTAATTGGATTCTTTTATATAAATATCACGTAAACTTGCTGCAAGAAGTTCATTCCATGACTTAGGGGAAGGGGTCAGCGCAGCGAGCCCTCACAAGGGAGAGCTTCTCACTGCCGACTGCTCGTGTTCTTCCCACGCCTCAGTGTGGAGGGCAGGGCTGCGCAAGATTCCGGTTTACATGTGCAGGTCACTCTGCGCAGCACCAGGAGAGGCAGCTGCCACCAGAGCAGGCGAAAGACGGCTCTGCCACCTCCCACCTGCCTGTCTCTCCCAGTTTGTTTGCTTGTCCGTAAAATTGATGTACCTATGTCTTCCCCACGCCCCAGCCACCCCGTTCTCTCTCCTCTCTCATCAGGTCTTCAGGAAGGTTAGCGTAACTGGAGGCACAGGACCTGTGGGTTCACTGACCCGTGGGTGGGTGTGAATTCCACACCACTCCACACTCCGCAAAGCCCTTTCTCCACCTGCATGAATTCAGTCGCTCCTCAAGGCAGTTCTGGGAGAGAGGCAGATCAGGTGCAGCAGGGCTGTGGCCCCAAATCCATCTATAGACCGACCCAGAGGGTGATGGGCATGTACAGAGTCACATGGACCCTAAGGGTCACAGGAGCTGGTCCAGCTTTTGCTGTGCCTGCCTCCCAGCTCCCCACTCCCCCTGTAGGAGACCTGGGCCTTGCAGAAGCCTCCCTGTGGGGCAGAATGGGTGTTAGCAGAACACACCTTGGACCCTAGTTAAGTCACTCAACTGCTCCAAGCCTCGGTTTCCAGAGTTGTCAAGTAAAGGGGTTAGGCCAGATGACCACCAAGGTTCTTTCCCCCTCTGACATTCTGTGACTTGGAGAACCAGGGCCAAGGAGGGTATGCAAATGTCCACCAACACTCAAGCTCTTCTTAGCTCATGGTGGAGTGGATTCCAAACACGTACCCCAGGGGGTTCTGGCCTTATGGAAAGGAGACTTTGTTTAATGGTGTTGGCTGGCACTGGGTTCGCTCGGGCAGAGCTGGGCCACCAGCACCCACAGGGCAGTAAGCACAACCATGCCACCTCTGGCTCTTTCCCAAGTCCACTCTTCATTCCAGGGCTCAGAGGGGACAGGGACCTAGGTATAGAAGAAGCTCTACTTGAAGCTCTCAGGTCAAGGCCACTTGAGTGTTATATAGTCCTATTTGTTGCAAATGGTAGTCTTGGCAGCTTCCCCCAGGGAAGATGAACAGGCACAAACCCATTCAGTAAGTTGCCTTCTTTCTGGGGTCTGCTATATGGACCCCTCATGCAGCTTTGGTTGCTGCAGCAGGAGTAGAGAGATTGGCCAAGTAACCTAGCTTCCCATTTTTTTTATTATTATTATTATTATTATTATTATTATTATTATTAGTTGTTGTTGTTGTTGTTGTTGAGGATGCAAGAGAAAGATTGGTTAGTGCTGTGAGAATCCCACCATCCCAACCTGTAAACAAGGACCTGTCACTTCTTCCAGCCCCAGGTGGAAAGCCTGGCATCCAGGAAAAGAATGGTTTGTGCAGAGGGCACAAGCCCAGGGTCCTTACTGGGCAAAGCCTAGTTCTCTGGAACGCCAAATGTGTGCCCGTTGCCATGGTGATGCCTCCTGGTGGCAAAGGACGGGCTGGTAAAACATGGGCTTATCTGTAAGTCTAGGCCAGCTGTGTCCTGCCCAACCCCGCATGGAGCAGCAGATGGAAAAGGCTGCTCTTCTCTGGAAACTGATCGATGTGGTTGGATTTCTCATATGCCCAACTCTGATTTCTTCTTGTTCATACCGCCCCTTCTCAGCAGGACGCCTCGTCTAAGGAGCAGAAAACCGAGGGGCAGGTGGAGAGGCCTGGGAGGCAGGACGGGTCATCAGACGCCTGACCCTCGACGCTGCCGTGGCCCAGCCACATCCCATGTAACATGAGTGGTGCCCACCGTGTTTGCACTTTTAATAACTCTTATTTGTGTGTTCTCTTTTCGGTTTCATTTGTAAACACCAATATCTAATACCACAGTGGAAAAGGAAAGGGAAGAAAGACTGTTTATTCTCTCTCTTATTGTAAGATTTTGGATCTGCTACTGACAACTTTTAGGTTGGGAGGGGGGTGTTGTGGGACTGAGAAGAAAGAGATTTATATACTGTATATAAATATATATGTAAATTGTATAGTTCTTTTGTACAGGTGTTGGCATTACTGTTTGTTTGTTCCCCCTCTCTCCCTGATGTGGGTTTTTGGAGCTCTGGACACATGGCCGAGGTTTAGGCCTAATGCCCAGCCCAGCTGCATTTGGTGTGGAAACAGCCCCCCGTGTGCATGTGGACGGGAGCCCAGGATTATGCTGCAGGCTCCCTCAGTCTCCTTCCGGTGGGCAGAGGAGAGTGCACTGTGCCCTAGCTGTCGAGATTGGGGAGCCACTTTGTGGCTGGCCCTTTTGGGGTGGGGGGGGGGTTGTGGGGGGGATGGGAGCTGCCTCTGCGGGAGGGTGACATTTAGCTCAGATACAAGTTCTCCCTGTTGTCCAGACCCCCAGGTGGCTGGAGATCCGTAGGTAGACCAGGATCCTGGTGACCCACGGTACAGGTGTCCTTGGAGCATTTGCGTTAGGTCAATTGAAATATTTTCACCCACATTTAGTGCCTACTCTGTGTAAAACATGAGAGGGGAGGCAAAGAGGAAAAAGGCAGAGGGTGGGGCCTTTTATGTAGATGTTTAATATTTAGGCAGCAGAAGGAAGAGCACAGAAAGTGTCATTGGTTGAGTGCAGCACCCACCCAAAGGAAGTCTCCTCCCCTGCAGACCCACAGCCCAGGCCTCTGAGACCTACCCAGCCCCCTGCAAGGCCACTGGGTCAGACTGGGTTTTCACCTCCACTCCCCACCGCACACCCCCTTCCCCCGCCATCCCCAGTGGTCAGCACAAGCCTGAGGGAGGAGTGGGGTCCATCACCTTGGTGGTAACTGATTTATTTTTATTTTTTAACCCAATACTGAGGTTTTTTCTGTTTCCTCAAATGGTTTTAAGGGCTCCCAGGCATGAGGCCAATTCCAGAGCCTCCCAGAAGTGCAGGAACAATAACCCAGCTGGGGCAAGCACAGGCCTACCTGTTCCCAGACCTTTTACCAGGGTTCCTGTGGGAACTGCCCAGCCTTTGGGGCAGACATGCAGCTTCCTTTGCCCAGGTGACCATGCACATTCAGACAGAGAGCGCCACTTAGCACCACTTCCCATGAGCAGCCATGGCAGCAGCGAGGGAGGGCAGGTACCCCAGGACTGGTGCCCTTGTTGGATTGCTCTTGGGAATCTGGCCTCACCTTGTATCCCAGTCCAGCATTCCTATAAGTGCACCCACTTTGCAGGCTGTGTACCCCACCTTGGTTTGGAATGCTTTGGCATTGTAAGGCCTCCTCCCCCAAGGCCTTGGGGGAGGGCCCCCCAGGGGGAACATGGCCTCTTTGGGATATGATCTGAAGGTTCTGGCTGTCCAGGAGAAAGCCCTAGAGCTTGCCTCGGGGATGACTGGAGGCCCCATCCCAACACAGGAAGGGGGAAAGGGAGCTCTCGCCTGTCAGCCTGGCCCAGAAGACTTGGCGTGCTGGAGCTGGATGGACCGTCCAGTTGACCCATCCCCTTCTCTGGCCTGGAGGAAACATCAACACGGAGGAGGGTCCCCCTGTAGAAACCAGACTCTCTCCCAGGCTTCTTCTTTCTCACCTGTGTGTAGGCTGTTTGTGGTTTCCGTTGTGAGGGGGGAGGGACACTATTAGTAGCTTGTTTTATGAGAAATAAAAATGAGTAAACCTTGGTGGCTGTTGCCTCTTTCTTCAGGCGGCTTCCTCTGATGGCAGGCTTCATTTCCTAGAAGGTCTGGATGTTTTCTCTGGCCCGGGTGCCCTCCACTCTGATCCTAGGAAGTCCTGGCTGCTGGTGGCACTGCGCTTTGCTGTGAGGACATTGACTGGTCCTCTTGCCCTTGCCTACCATGTCTGTGTCCTCTTTGTAATTCTCCCTCTTACCTCCACCCACACAGCTGTTCCCTCTAATATAGGGAGTGTCGCTGGGAGGGCTTTGGGGGTGGCACTGGGGGGAAGCCCCTTCCATGGCTTCAGGCTGGTGGGAGTGGGCACATTGGCCACAACAATGCTCTAGACAGGGAACAGGCCCCCATTGTGGTTCATGCCAGCTGTGTCCTCGTGTCGTAGGGACATATTGAGACCGAGGCAGCTGGTCCGGGTCTCAGAGCCGGAGGACTTCAGGTGAGGCCTGGCAGCGAAGATGAGGCTCTAGATTCTCTCTGGGGCTCCTGGCAGCTTTTCCTCCTGCCCCCTCACTCTGCTCACAGCTGTCCCAGGAACAGCTTCCTCGCTGCGTTCTGAGAACCTCCTCCTCATTCCTGTTCCCTTTACCACACTCTGCATGCTTGTATTTGCTAGTGAGCAGGTGGTGTTTCCCCTTGAAAGTCTCTCCCAATCCTTTCTTCAGTTATGCTTTCTTGGGAAAGGATCTAAGCCTTTGAATGTGGTTACACAGGTCTCTCCTCCTCCAGTGTGACACTGTGTCTGCTGTGTCATAGGCCCTGTCATATTTATCACTCACCATAGCCCAGGGAGACAGGCTCCCCATTCACACAAGTGGATTCAGACTCTGGAGTTTAGTGACTTGCTGGGTGCACCCAGCTGTGAAAGGCAGACTTTTCTAAGTCGAGGCCCAGAGCTCAGCCCACACCCCCAGCTGCCTCCCTTGAGGGGCTAGAGCATCAACCTTCTTACCCCTGCCCAGCCCTGACCCCAGGTGCTTGCCTTCAGCTGTGAGTGCATTTTTTTCCCCTGAGCAGCTTAGTCTTCTTAAAAGCCACTGATTTGCAGAGGACTGTTGTAAACTTTAGGGATTTGGGGAAGAGAAATAAGGGAGGCATTTGCCTATGCAGGACCCCATTGGGAGACTCGGGGTTGACCTGGCCTCCTACAGAGAGACCAGCCTGGTGTGGGAAGGGGGCGGGTCTGAGCTCACACTTGACTGTGGGCCCCATTTAGCTTTCCACTGCTTTCTCAAAAAACAAAACAAAACAAACAAACAAACAAAACCTGGTTTCACCGCAGCAGGACCACGAGTCAAGGAAAAGTAAAAGGCCCATCCTGTTTCTTCCTTCACCAAGAGGCTCCAGCGCCATGCGCAGCCTCTGTGGGGAGGGGAAAAAGGGCATTGTCAGCTGGGGAGTCACAAGGTCACTGCTGCTGGACCAGGCATCTTGTCAGGGCCCCTGTGGTGCTGTCAGAGGAGAGGCCTCTAGGCTGGTACCCACCCTGGTTCCCTAGAGGATCAGGGTAGGATGGGAAGCTGGCAGCACCAACTCCTTTGTAGAAAAAAACAGAGACAGCCAGGCTGGTCATCTAGTCATTTCCTCCCAAGTTCCTGAATGATCCACCAGGCCACAAGTATGCCCATGGAGGAGGCTGGCTTTCCCAGGTGCCCTGATCCTCCACTCGGTGGCATTATTAGGCTTTTTCCCTGAGTATAAGTGAGGACAGGCAAAATATTCCCTTTTTCATCTAGTGCCACCAAATCAAGCCCTTAATTCTAGGGCTTGGGTCACTGCACCCCTTCGTGTGACTCACGAATTGGTAAGGCAAAGGGTTATGACCTTGGCTATATGCCTGCCTACTAAAAACCTGTGTGACCCAGGTATCGCTTGTGATTTCTTGTCAGCTCTAGGCAAGCACCCTGACACTAGCCAGCACCTCATCAGCACAGCCACAGGCCTCCCTTCTGCACCCTGCTTCTTCCTTTAATGCTGTGAAGTTTACTTTGCTTGGAGTCTTCCTAGCCAGAACCTTGACTACAGCTAATGGTCCACGGTCCTGCAGGTGGCACCCCGACCTGGGCAACCCTGATCGGTCACACACGATGGTGAAAGGGCACTGGGTACTTGGATGTGGTCTCCCCACAAGATGATGGGCACATTGCTAAAGGACTCATGAGAGCGAGTTGGGAGAGACCAGCATACACTGCAGTAACATACACTTCCCAGCCTCAGTGGCTTAAATCACTCCTGCTGCATAGCCATCACATGTCTGCAGGGGTCGCTGTTCTTCACTTCCTCACTCGGGGCTCCAAGCTGAGGGAGGCTCCATCCTCCATGATGGTGGAGGCAAAACAAAAAAACACCACTGTGGTAATTGCATCCTGGTTCTTAATCATTATGCAGCTTCCCAGATTACTGCTGGCATGTCCATTGGGTGGCCGGTACCCAAATGCTGGCTCAAATGGGACCCAGGGCAGATCCTATAGAGGGGCTGTCCCACTGCACAAGCCCTTTCTGTGGAAAGTCCACTCAAAGGTCACTGTCTTTGGTTGTGTACCTGTGAGATGGTTCATGCCTTGCTCCCTGCTGGGGTGTCCGCTCACCTGTGGGCAACTCATACTCCTTGTTCTACCTAATGGCGAGGTGCTGGATGATTCTCAGCACCTCCGATCTTGGCTCTGTGTCTTTCTCAGTTCTCTCCTCCCTGGCTTCACTAGGTAGAGGAGGCTGATCAGTAAGTCTGTGGCTTCACAGAGGTCCAACTGGGAAGTGAGGGGTCAGGCCTGCACCCATTCCCTGAGAACCTCCCGCTTTTTCAGTTTCAAGCAGGAGGAGAGGAAGCCATCCACTGATTCTTGCCTCTCTCTCCTCTCCACCCCCACCCTTCTCTATAGATTGGGACTGGGCCTTGGGGCTGGTTGCAGAGCTGTTTCAAGTATCATGCTATCGTTGGGGAAGGTGCCCGGCCATAACTATTGTTCTTTAGAATATGGGATACTTAGCATCTTTTCTTCTCAGTGTTGGGTCTTAACTATGGGGAAATAGAAAATGTTACCCATCAAAGTCCTGTTATGGTGGGTTTAGTGATAGGTGCAAAGGAAACTGATCCCAGAGAGAATCCCCCAAGAGTTCCAACCCCAGGCTCCGGGACCCCCAGGCTCCTACCATCAGAATCCTAATGGGCCTGCTGCCCCAGACAACTCTGTGCTCGGGACATCTACCCCAGGCCACACAGGACCCCTGGTGACCCACTCATCTCCACTCCTCACACAGACCTCTGTGTAAATACATCCTCTAAAGTCCTGCGAGTGGCCCATTTCACCTCCTGCAATCCTGGCACCATGGAAGGACTCAGGCCCTTTTAACGGGACTCCTTTTAGAGCTGTGGCAGGTAGCTGCAAATGGAAATCCCAATCTTTTCGATTCTCCCATCCTCCTCACCCACCAGCGTGGAGAAATTCTTCCCTACAGGCATAGCCCCTCCTGTTAAAGGCAGGACTCTGCTTTCCAAAGTGTCACTCTTGAGACCCAGGTAGAGGGCAGAGATGACTCCAGGAGGTTTTAGATGACCCCCTTGATTATAGGTCCCTTCAAAATCCTTGAGCGGCATGCAACAGACCTGGTAGGGACCAGGACCCTGCGCAGCAGTGTAGGAGGGTGCAGCCAGGGGGCCCTCAAAAGAAGGATTTGTAATGGGGTCCAGAACTCAAGGTGTCCAGGAAATATTAGAAAGATATATAGGATGTCCGCAACCTCCACCACAGGTGTGAGTTGGGGGAAGGGACACATGAAGCAGGGCCATTGAGAGCTGTTTTGCATAGCAACAGCTTTGCAGCCAACCTCTGGCGTGGTCATTTAACACATCTATAACCTTTAACTGGTTTCATAGATATGCTAAACAGCTGTGGCCATGCTCTGAGCCAGGGGGATGGAAGGAACTTCCCCCCAAGATGTAACTGGGAGGCAATTCCTCCTAGTTACAGCACCTGTATGAGAGCTTGGAGATGATTGGCTCCATGACATGGGGCCACCCCTGCTCAGACTCATGATGGCAGCCCAGTAAAGCTGGAAGGATATGGGAGTGCTGGCAAGTGTAGCCAATTGTGGGAGGAGTCAGAAATGGGGCTGCAGAGGAAGATTGGTGCAGGGATTTAAACCCAGACTCGGCAGCCATTGAAGAGAGGACCATGCGGCCATGGCAGTGAGGAGAACCACATGCTTTTGGCAGAGTGGGGACCCCCACCCACCACCACAGCTAAGGGAAGAATCACCATGTGGCTTTAGCAAAGAATCACCAGGCAGCTTTAGCAGAGAACCACCAGACGGCTTTAGCAGAGAACTACCACGTGGCTTCAGCTGGAGATCCCAGTGACACAGCTGATGGTGCTGGGAACCAAGGGAGGCCTCCCATCTGAGCACGGATTACTGAGAACTGGGGGCTGCCTGAGCCACAGGCTTCTATTTCTTTTCCTGAGGTAAGGTACCCCAGACTGGGCAAAGGGGGGAAGGAAGGACTGTGTGTGTTTGTGGGTGTTTTAAAGGACTTTGGGATTTTGATGAAGACATTAAGTCCTTACTCTTAAGTCTGTGTAATTTGAATAAATAATTCCATTCCTTTTCACCAATCTCTAACATGGAGAGCTATAATTCTCTGGCAAAGGGAAATGTGAACCTAGTACAGGGGGACCCCAGGAGAAGGGGGGGTCAATTCAGTAGCATTGTGGAACCCTCTTCCCTGGTGGCCAATCAGAGAAAACCATGGGAGGCCACATGTACAGTAGCTTTAAAGTAACACAACTACTTGTACATGAGCAGTAAAAGCCCACCAAAACTAGCCAGGAAGGATCTGCCCTTTAAGAATAGAGTCCCTCCAGCCCATGAGGTCAATCTCTGCTTGGAGTTGGCCTGCTCCCATGTTCTCTACTATAAATTCTGGGTGTTGAGTTCAATTCTTTGTCCTGATCACCAAGAACCTGGTTACCTGTGCCCACCTGTGACAGCAGGACTGCTGCCTAGAGCAGAAGGGCCAGGAAGGCTCTCCAGCATTCTCTTTGGGGAGGGTGGGAGGGGGTCAGTGGGAGATGATGAGGGACCCTTGGGGGTCAGCAAGAGCCCAGCTGAGATGAGAGAGCAGGTGAGGGAGTGTGGACCTAGCTGCCTGCTATTGTTCATTTCCCAGGTGTCTCAGAAAGAATCCTGGACTTGAGTCAGATCAGCTTTTCATTTTGGTTCACCTACTGAATTAACTTTAGCTTTTTTAAGTTTTACTCCCTTCATCTTTCACAGACCCAGATTCCTCCTGTCCAGGCTCTTTGCTCTACTGCGCACAGGTCAGCAGGTCTTGCATGGAAGGAGGTTTGTGTGTTTCGGGGGGAGGGGAGGCACACACAGAGACAAAACAGGTCCAGACAGGCTGAGGGTCCACAGAGTGAAGAGGGTCCTCTATGGAATTGGGCGGTGGGGGGGGGGGCGGGTACAGCAAATACACCTTTAGGAAATAGGACATATATGAGACAATCTTCTTGGAGGGGATCCACACGATGGGGCTGTGATTAGCAGTGAAGGGAGAAAGAAATGAGAAGATGAAATGTGTCTGCTTTAGAGAGGAAATAAGATGCAGACAAAGCAAGAGTAGAGAGACAGACATGCAGGGGAGGGAGAAGAAAAGCCGGAAGCAATCAGAGGAATGTCTGAGAGAGCCCTGTGGAAGGGTCACGTTTGATGGAGAAAGTCATGAGAAGCTGGCTCCAGGGGAGGAGGATATGGCCGGGGGAGGAGACAATGGGGAGAGGAATGAAAGTCCCGGAGAAGGGTGGGTAGAGGAAGAGGGGTCGGGAGGAATGAGACACAGCAAAGTTGAGAAGCCGACTGGGATCGGGCCGAGGTGTCTCTGGGAGGCAGTTGGTGTTGGGGTTTTTCATGTTGTGACTAGAATGATGTGCAGGCTAGCATATGGGCTCCTTTGGGTGCAGAACAGACACTCAGGAAAATCACGACTGCACCTGAAATCTGCCACTGTGATTGTTCCAGTCTCAGACTCCAGCCCAGGTCTCTGCAGAGCCCGGGCTCCTGGACCCTGCTGCTTGGATGTCCTACAGGCCCAGAAACACACTGTGCCTAAAGCCAGGCACATCATCTCCTTTCTCCTCCCCTCAGCGCTGGGTATACCAGCCAGCCACTCCCCCAAGCCAAGAACCCCAGAGCCCTCCTTGCCTCCTCTCTCCAATGTCCTTCCCTCCTTATGTTCCATACTGTGTCCTGTAAATTCCCCTCCTACTTCTCTTTCCCCTGTGCCCTCCTCTCCACACCCAGGGCCACAACATCATCTGCATCCTACAGAAGTCAGTAGTTGTAAATGGCCTGTGGTCTCCATTCCATTCATTACCCCTCAACCATGCATTGTCCTCAACAATGCAGACAGTTCAGGCTGAGTAACTAAAAGGCAAATCAGATCATACTGCTGCCCTGCTTAAAGTCCCTCAGGGGAGGACAGTGACTTGTGTCCCCTCCAATTCAGAGGTTGAAGCCCTAAATTCCAATGTAACCATATTGGAGATGGGCCCTTTAAGGAGGTTAAATGAGGTCATAAGGGTGGGGCCTTAATCCAATAGAATTGATGTCCTTATAAAAAGAGGAAGAGAGGCCAGAGATCTTTCCGTGAGTAATGGAGACAGATGGCCATCTGCAAGCCAGGAAGATGGGCCAAACCAAAAACCAACCCTGATGGCTCCTTGATCATGAACTTCTGGCTTCCAGAACTGTGAAAATATAACTTTTTATTGTTTAAACCACCCAGTCTATATTACTCTGTTATGGCAGCCTGAGCATACTAATACCATAGCTTGCAGTAAATACAATTGCCTTAGTTTAGCCCAAAATACTATACTTCTTGATCTGTTTCAGTTGGCTCATATGCTTCACTGGCTCCTTCCCATCACTTGGCTTTTGGGAAGGACCCTAGAACATACAATGTGCTCACTACCCTCCTCTTCTTACCTGAGTTGTTCAGACCAAGGGCGGACACATGACACAAAGCAACCCATCCACAGGTACCCCAACCACATGACACAGTTTTCTGCAAAGAATTGCACTTTCTGGGAATGGGCTTTTGGGGATGGGGAAGAGGCCACATTCTTGTCAATGAAAATTTGCACTCAGACTAAAAAGGGGATGTTGCAGTTAGTTTTGGGGAGATGGAGCTGCAAGGTCATGACATAGCATCAAGGCTGATGGCTGGGCTGGGCCATGTATGAGCAAGCAAAGCGGAGGGAGAAGAGAGGGACTGGCCCACAGGGAGAAGGAAGCAAGGAGGAGGAGATGATGTGCTTTGGGGGAAGTAGAATGGCCTGGGTTCCAATGGGTTTTCAGGGCCCTATGGCCGGCTGTGCCCCCTGCCCCCACCCAGGCCTTTGTAATATTGCCATTTCTTGAACTCGTTTAACAGGTTTCAGTTTCTCATAACCAGAAGAGCCTTGGTTAAAAGGTGTTTTACTTCCCCCTCTGGACTGTGAGCTTTTTGAGGTCTGTAACTTTATCTTACTCTTTGTGCATCATCAGAATGGAGCTCGATGCATAGAAATACACTTGTTAAATGAATGATGAGCAAACAAATGAATGAATACAACTGTTGATGATAAATTAAGGGCACTGTCAGCCTAGCTGGCACCCTGCCCCACCATGCCCTTCTCTTACAAAGATTTCTTTCCCCTTTATCACAGCTCCACCTCGGGTGTTCTCTAGTGCCTGAAGTCCAGATTTTGACAAGTGGAACTTCCCAGAAGTATTTTTGGCTTTAAAAATATTGTGTCCGGCACATTGGCATCTGAGGAGATGAAAGATACAAATAGGAGGTGACACCTTCACCTCAACCACATCTGCTCCAGAAGGAACCCAAGGTGGCTCCCTGGACCTTCTCCTGAAGAAACACAGGGAGAAGCAAGCTGTATTTAGAGAGATATAAGTAGAGCTTTTATTTTTTTTTAAACCAACCCAACATTTCCACTGGCAAGTGTCAACATAGCTTATGACATGAGCACGGTTTCTTTTTCGTTATTTCTTTTTCTTAAAAAATGTGTTTAAAATTAAACAGGTGTTTTTTAATTTCTTTTTTCCCCTTAAAAAATGTATTTATGTCAATGCAGAAAGCCTAAAGCTCTGTGAGCAGTTTTGTGGCCATCTCACATGGTGTGTGTGTGTGTGTGTGTGTGTGTGTGTGTGTGTGTGTGTTTTAAAGCCAGGTCTGTTCAAAATTAGTCGGGAGAAGGTCTGGAGGGCATAGCAATCTCTTTTTCTAGAAACCCAGGCTCCATGGGATTCTGGCAACTAAGATCCCACCTACTGGGGTGAGAAATAGCCTACAGGCTGGAAAAAGAGCTTCAGGGGGTTTAAAAATAAGAAGGAATGTGGGAGAGATGAGGAATTCCAATTCCTATCTTGTGAAATTGCTTTCAGACATAACCTAGGGATCCAGGAGAAGTGAAAGGAGCCCCTCATTGTCTTACAAACCTCTAAATTTTTACATTACCTCAAGAATATAGTCAGACCCCTTAGTGCGGTGCATCCGACAGCCAGGGGCGGTAAAAATGACCTTTCTCAGAGGTGCTGACATGTTAAATACCTTTCCCCCTTAAAGATCCTCACTAGTGGGACATGCCTGCTCTCCTGCCTCAGATTACAGAGCCAAAGATACTCAAGAAGGCAAAAATCACTTTTGTTTCTCCAGCTGCCCTCTGTCGTTACACACCATTCTTATTTTTGTCCCATATCTCCCATTTGGTGGGTCTTCCTGCAGAAGAAGCATATAGGCATTGACACCATGAGACAGAATTTGAAAGGCTTGGCAAGGAAGAGAACAATGACTTTGTCTTTGAAACTTGATTTTGACATAAGCCTATGAAGCTCCTCCTGCTCTAGCCACCACCCTCATTCTTTGGTGCCCTGCATGGGCGCACAAACTGACTTCCACCTAAACGTCATCAGTCCACCTAAAAATTCAGAGGCAAAAGGGAGATGGGGGACAAGACCTTGAGAGAGCCAAGAGGCACCTGCCACCCAGGGAGTGGGAGAGCGTGTGAAAATTCATGCCCCCGGCCTTCGGCTCAGACCTTCCTTCACAGCACCTTTGGCACTAATGTCAGAAAGAAAAGACAAAACAAACAAACGATGAGCAAAACCTGATGGAAAAACAAAAGCAACCACAATAATGATGACAATGAAAAGAGAGCCCAGAACCAGCCACATGGCTATGCCTCACTTTCACATCCCACCAGCTGAGTGAGAGAACAGGGGGGCATCGGACTGGACAGAAAGGAGGAGCCCCCTTGCCCTCAAGGAAAGTAGAAGCACAGGAATAATCAGAAGGTGAAACACAAGACAGTGAAAGGATCTGACCTTTGCTACAGGTCAGGGACATGGGTGGGATGATGGGTGGAGGTGGATTTGTTGCTGTTGTTGGTTTGTACTGAATTAAATACTCAGTACAGTGAATGTTTCCTCCATTCTGTTTGATGGATTAAGACTGCCCTTCCAGATCACCGCGAGGGCGCAGGTTGCGTGAAGTTCCTGGAGCTCGGGTCCTGAAGCTGCCTCTCCAGGGCTGCTCATCCCAGGGAGGTCCCTGGTGGGGAAGTGTCCTCGCAGGAGAAGTCCTAGGCCTGCCCAGCTCAAGGCCTCGTCTGTGGCTTAGAACCCCTTGATGTAGCAGTAGGCCTCCAGCGTGGCAAAGAGTATGTAGAGGAGCCACAGGCTCACAAAGAGGGAAGTCGTGGCAAGCTTGCAGCCACGAGGGCCACCTAGCTCTCCGCCTAGGTGGGGCCTCCGGCGGTACAAGAGCACGCTGATGCAGACAAATGCGAAGATGGTGAAGAGGGTGACGGAGAAGGCCAGCGTGCCTGCAGACACGTGGAACTCTTGTCCCTGCATGGCCCAGTAGATGGCGGCCACGGACCAGGCCAGGCCAATGCCCAGGAAGACATTGACAGCGTTGCTGCCTGTGACGTTGCCAATGGAGGCATCTGCATACACGTCCTGGATGGCGGCAGCTTTGCTGGCAAACGTATCTGGAGAAAGGCAGAGATAAATGGGAGTTGGAGGGAGGCTGAGATGAGGACGGCCTACCTTTACATCCAAAAGGCAGCTTGGGCTAGTGAACTGAACCCCGGAAGGAGAAGCAGCTCTGCCATTAACAACCTAAGTGGCCTTGGACAAGTCATGTCACGTCTCTGAGTTTCCCGTTCCTCATCTGCCAGAGGCTGAAAGATTCCTAAGGGCCTTCGTGGTCCTGATATTTACCAAGTGAGTTTATTGTTCTCCTTTGACTATTTTTTCAGTAAGGGAAGTTTGCTAACCCATAATACCTTCCCCTGGAGCCTTGAAATCCTGGGAAGTGCCTTAGAGTAGATACCTGATTGTAACTGTCACCTGGGGCATTTTATTTAGATACACAGTTCATTGCTCAAGACCCGTGGTAACAGCATTGTGCTAGATGCTGCTGGATTTAGCGGGTCAGAGGACACACTGGGAACCATGATGAGGATGTGCAAGGTGAGCTGTGTGGACTCACGGAAGAGGGGCTCTGCCTTTGCACTTAGTATGTGAGCACATGACCCTATAGGCTGTTTGACTTTAGATGTTGGCATGGATTGTAGGCACTATAGGGACTATTGGGACATCTAGTCACCTTTTTATTTTATAGGTAAGGGAAATAAGGGTCAGGGAATCTACCCAAGGTCAAATGGGAAGTTAGCAAGAGATTTGATCCCGAAACCTTCACAGAAGGGCCCATTGCATACCATCACCCTGTGTCCAAAGAGATTCAACCAAAGCCACCAAATTAGCAGAGTAGACCATAGCATCACCTCTTCAAGTGCCCACGGCTACCAGCTGTTCCCTGGACCAACTGCAAGAACTTGGAGGTGCCCCAAACTCTCCCTGCGATCCGGGCTTGCCTCCTCGTGGCCAGTTTTCTCATATCTCCCAGAGAAAACTTCTTGCCTTTTCTTGCTTTTTTTTTTCCTCTGATCCTCTGCAATTTCTTCCCACATCTGTCCTTTTTCCCCATCTGCTCCTTCCTCTCTGATAGTTCCAGTCCCTTGAGACCTCAAAAACAGAGATCACAGGGCACGTCCTCCACAGCCTACCCTGGATCACCCATCTAATTTTCTATGACCTGATGCATTTCCATAATAGCCAAACCTCTTGCATCACCAACATATAAATAATTCCACTCGTCTTTGCTGTGGTGTGGGGAGGATTTAGTTACTCTCCAGAGGGATTTATTTTCTTGGGCTAGGAAGGGTTTCCCTGGGTCGAGCCAGTGGAGTACTGTCTGATGAGATTCAGCCTAACCCTTGTGTAGGAAGATACTCTCTCCTCCTGTGGTGACTGGAAGGCTAGCAGGAATTCAGGCTTCAGGTAAGGAGCCTGAGCTAATGCAGACCCTGCTACCTGCTGACTGCTATTTGTCGCTCTAGCCCGGCTTACATATGTCCTCTTGGAAGCCAATCCCTGACCCAGCCTATCCCTGGTCCCCTGTTTTACACTTGTACAGAATCTGTACTTTTTCTTCATGGAACTTATTGAGATGATTTTAATTATGGCAGTTGAGTGTAATCTCTCACTAGATTGTAAACTCCATGTGGAGAGGGGATGCATGTGTGTCTCACCTCCCACTTTCACTCCCGCCACTAGCACAAGACTCTATCAGGCTTGGTAAATATTGGTCTACTGAATGAATAAATGCATGCTTGTTCATCTTCAGGTATTTGTAAAAAAATATGTAATTCATCATATGAGAGGACACGAGATCACTGAGCTTCCTTCTCCTGTCCCTGTGGAAAACACTCTGTGCTCACAGGTGTCCTTCTAAGTAGAAAAGGCCAGCAATGCTGTGGGCATTTATCTACTATGACATCTTCATGCAGGCTAAGCTGTAGCTTCTCAGGGCCTGCCAGAAGGAAATGGAAGGAGAACATCATCTACATTCTTTGAGTTACATTTTTGGTGGCCTATTCATAGAATATGAAGGTTAAAAAATTAAGCCACTTATTTGGGCAGGTAACTTAACCTCTGTGGGCTTCCGTTTTCTTATCTGTCAAGTGGGCCTAACAACTGTCCATATTGAATATGGTTTTGGTGAGTATTACAAGGATAAAACATGTAAATTGCTTAGTGCCCAACACATTCAACTGCTCAAGAAATGTTGGCTATCATTAGTAATGGTATCATTAATCACTTTGATTGACTTCTGTGCACCTTAGGGGCAGAGGGTCTGTTAAGCTCAGATCTGAGATATTAAGGAAGATAATTAGGCAGAGGGTTGGGGTCACTTAAACCCAGTAATACTCTCTTTGCAAACTCAAGCATCCCTTACTCTTACCTGGTACAGAGGTGCCAAATGCCACAAAAACAACAGCTGTGACAGAGTCCTTGAGGCCAATGGTGCAGCCAAAGTGGGAGGCCAGGTCCCCAATTATGGCCGTGAGCATGCCGATGATGAGGATGGAGACAACAAAGCAGGCCCAGCCATTGCAGTACTCTGTGGGGGGCACGCAGGCAAACAGCACCTTCCAGAAGACTGTCAGGAAGTGCATGACGTAGTCAAAGCAAGACGGCAGCCTCTCCTCACCTGACTCATCCTCATCTTCGTCCCCTGCTGGAGGTGAGATAAACAGGCCCAGGAAGGGGCAGAGACGTCAGATCCCCATTCTCAAGAAGATCGAGTCTAAGCCACATCACAGGTGTCAGCAGCTGCAGGGAGCCTCCAGCTCCCTCCTGGGCCATTGACACAGGCCAGGGCATGGGCACCAGCAAGCAGCTGAGAGATGGGAAATGAGCTGGAGTGCACCACTGGTCAAGTTGAATGGAAAGTGGCATAGAGAGGATGGGAGAATAAACAAGAGAGGACAGAGATTAAGAGCTAGCATGGAAGAACACCAGAGGGCCAAGGCAATGGAGGAAAGAGAGAGTGGGTAGAGTGGGCCACACTGGTTGCCTAGGTGAAGAAAAGTGAAATCAGCAGTGTGCCCACTCTTCACTGGATGCCAGTGGGGCTCCTCTCTAATTTCCCTGACATGACTGATGTAATAACCTCGTGGTTCTGGTCGTTATCCATTCCCAGAGGGACAACTGTCATTCCAGATCATGTGGGTTTACCAGAGAGCCATTGCCAGCTTCCAAAAATCCCATGGGACAGAGCAGAGTTAGGCTCTGTTTGTCCTTGGCAGGAAATGTGGGCAGACTTGCCCACTCAGCAGACCAAGAGGAGAGGATGTGCTGAGGCACACTGGCACCTCGTCAAGGGCAACCTCTGGAGTGTTTGGACACAACTAGTGGAAGCCAGGTTTTGAAAGAGCAAGAGGCAGGACACTTGGGTTCCAATTGCAACTTTTCCACGAAGAGAATCTATAACCTAGGTAAGTCACCTCTTGTTCCTGAACCTTAGTTCCTTCATTTGAAAAGGGAGGGGGTTAGGTTCTTTGGCCTACATTCCATTTATTGTCTCTTCAGGGGCAAAGGAAGGTCCTCAGAGGGGGAACTGGGAGTATCCAAAACTGGTGGTGTGAGAAGTGGGGTATCAGCAGCAGCAGCCCTCTGTCCTGGCCGTGCTTTGCAAGTGGCTCTGGCGCTTCAGGGATATGTGACCCCATGGGTTGCTATGACAACAAGGCCTCATGAAGAGAGACAAGGCAGTACAAGTTGGCCTCAGTGGTGCTGAGAGGCAATCTTGGTGGTGGTGATGAGACTTGGCATCTGCAGGCCTTGGGAATACTGGCTGTGTTGTGGGTTCCCACTGAGGGAGTCTGTCAGTGAATGCCGAGAGAAAGGTTTGGCATCATCCAGGGTGCAGAAATGTCAGCGAGTCAATGCAAAGATTATATGAACTCCAGACTCCACATCTCTAAATCAAAGTGGTTCCCCATTTTACAAAAGTGAAGGCCAAATTAATGAGAGGAGAGAATGATGGAAACCAGAATTTACTGGATTTGTGTTTGGTACCAGACTCTGTACCTTTCTACTTCCTGTTCTGAGAAAGGTAGTGATAGTTCCCATTTTGGATAAGGAAATGGAAGCCCAGATAGAATAACTTGTCCCAGTTCAGGCAGCAGAACCAGGACTTGAAACCAGAGCTAGTCATGCTCTTTTAGTTACCCCAGGAGACCTTTCCAAAGTGACCAGTGAAACAGACAAGCATCCAGGGCCAGGGCTGGGAGGACTGGACACTGAGGCCTTCCCAGAAATTCACAGGCTATTGGTGTGGCTGTTTAATTCCTTCTCTGGTGTTACCTGCTTCTCCCAGCAGGGCCTGTGCCCATCCCATGACCCTCTTACCTGCACTGACAGTGATGGCCTCCATGAATTGGTCCCTCCAGGAATGGGTCCCCACAACCAAGGCCAGATTTGTCTTCTTGATCAGTTTGTCCACTGTGCTCTGTCAGACAGACAGAAACTTGGAGCCATGAGGTTAGAATGCTCAGAACCATTGAGGAGCCTGGTGCCTCAAGGGAATGAAAGACTTCCTGCATCCCAGGGTGCTCCACATGCAATCTGCAAGCTACTCATGGAACAGTCTTGGAGGATTTCTTCTAGGACAATCCTTCTCTTTCCCTTTACTTTATTGTAACTGCTGACATTGGATATTTAGAGTAATATAACAGAGAATAACAGTAATGATATCAATGAACCTTGCCCTGGAGAAATACATTTTAGTATCTTTGTTTAAAAAATACAGTTAAACCATAGCAGTGAGACATCATAGCCCATTTATTCCATATGCTATGTTATATTTCCTCACAATATTCCCCGAATACAAAACAGCCAGCACTGCAATCACACAATCAGTGGTAATATGGGGACAGAGCTCAGGGTCATCTACCTCCCACCCCATGGTTCTATTATTCAATTAGATCTCACTTATAGCCTGACCTTGAACTCATAGGACTCTTCAATGATGACCTCTAGTTTGGGGTGTTCACCCAATACTGGCTTTCCCATTTCTGCTATCCTCTTGGCTTCCTCTTCCTCCACAGTCAGCTTCCTGTCTGTCACCTCTGTAACAAAACAAAATCAGACTAGCTTTAGCATGTTCTCCATTCCCTAAAAGTCAAAAGCTTAACTGTATTAGGCCTGGGAAGTGGGCATAAAGCAAATAGCTCTGGGAAATGGGGATTTTGTATACTTTTGGTGCCTATTTCTATAAAGTGCTGAATACTTTATGGCCATCTGACCATAAAAGGTTTCCCTGCAGACCTGGAATAGGCACCCCTCTTTCTGTTTTATACCTCAGTGGGCAACCTGACCCAAAGACCTTAGGTCCCCCAAGTTATTTGGTAAGATACTGGAGAGATGGGACCATATCTCTTGACCTTGAACTACCTTAAACTATTGTGCCTGACTGTTCAGCTACTTCATCTAAGAGTTCTTGGAGGTCAGAGGCACATTCAAACCAAGGGTAATGTCCACTGGTTTATATTAACATCTGCTTCCAACACTCTCAGCACTATCCCCTTTGTAAATGAGAAAGCAGGGATGTTTCCAGGAATATCTACATTTCATACAAATTAATATTATCCCCCCCCAAATTTCATCATTTTCCAATGAAAGGTCCCTAGGATTTCTATAGGAAGCTGGCACATTTCTTGTGGAACACAAATATTTGTTCTAAGGCATTCCTGTGTCCCTCAGCATCTTTGAGTCATTTACCAGTGGTCTCTTCTCATGTCGAATTATTAGAATTTTTTCCACTTCTGCTGTAGAGTCCATTTTAAGACCACTTCACCATGAAGACATGTTTTCTGGATTAGAGTGAAATAGAGATTGAATCTTTTTATTCCCCTTTGATTAGATAATTGCTCTTGGCAGCCTGTTTCTTTCAGAGCTTGTTTAAACACTTTTCCATCCAAGTCCACATTCTTGCATGCAATTAATTCTTTTATTCATCTCCTTAACTGCTTTCATTCCACACAGTAAATATCCAAGGGAGATCCTCTGGTCTTTGGATAATCTCAAGGAATGGGTCAGAGACCACAAAGATCTTCTTTTGTATCTTGAGAATTAGTACAACGTGGGGAGGGATGAGACTCGAGCTCTTTAAGTTCAAGGAAAAGATAAGCCAAGGATGTAAGTTACCAAGCAGAAGAGCCTATTTTATATGAGGATTTTCTTAGTTGGTCTGAATGAAGATGGTAAGGGCATGCAGAGAGGATCCCTGAACTGGCTGTTCCACTCCGTGCTTCTGGCACCAAACACAGAAGGCAATTGCAAAGTGTTTGGGAGCTGTCCGTGGTGCTGCTGTCCTGCTGTTAGTGTTGGTGATGGCTTTCAGAAACAAGTATTTCTCAAGGTTCTACTTTTAAGTCAACAGACACTCTCTAGCAGCCTGACTTCTTTTAATTCATTAATTTTGAGTCTCTTATTAGTTATTTCTAGGGTAAGTCTGGGTACCTCCAGAGTTCTGGCTATGAAGTCAGTGATCCTAGAAGCCAGACTTCAAGCCACTCTGAGAAAAAGCCTTTGGAAAAAGATATAGATTCCTCAAAAGCATGGGTACTCTTTTCCTCCACCTGTGGGGTTCAGACCCACACAGCAGTGACTATTCCAGCAGCGACAGTATTGTTCCACTCTCCCCTCCCCAATTCCCCCATGTTGTACTTTACATGTGCCACCAGAACTTTATACCAGCATAATGAGCTCTCCAGTGACATACAAATGTACCTGTGTAACCCCTTGTCTGGCAATCAATCTAGCACAATATCCATCTGGCAGGATATTGATCAACCTACTGACCTGTCCACCTCTGTGGTGACAGTTTTTCCATCTAGCTTTCCTGAAGAAATGTCTTTGACAAATAACCAATCCTCTGTCTTTGGATCTCCCTCAGCCCCATAGAAGTAATATACATATCTGATTCTATTCGAGTCAACTCTAATTTAGTGTTTTGGTTTGGTAGCAACTCCTCCCTTTTTTATTTTTGTAATAATGAAAATTGTTGTTTTTCTCACATTAATTTTATGTTGTTCACATTAATTTGTTGAGAGAGTACTAAGTCTCAGACCTAAAAAAACATTTTTATTCTGACCACTTGTTTATGTGAATCTTCAGAATTTCATGTAAAGAGAATACATGGCAGGTGATGTTGATATTCAGACTGACTAAATACACTCTCAAACCTAGAAAAAGGAGGAGGGGAGAAAGAGAGACAGAGAAGGAGAGGGAGACAAAGAATAAGATGAAAAGTTGAATGGATATTGGAAGAACAAAGAGCTTGCCAGGACAGAGAGGAATAAATTGCCATGAATGCTCTACAGACATCTGCAAAAAGAAGTAGGGTAAAACAGCCAGTGCTCTCACTTCCAGGCCCCTGAACTTGGTGCTGTAGCTCAGAATGAATGTATTTATTCTCCATCTTTCACCACCAGGCACTGTTAATTGCATTTGCCTGTCCTTCCAGGAAAATTCAAACAAAAATTTAAAATTTCCAGTAAATTTAAAGTCTAACCAAGGGCTCCTAAATTAAAGTTTCAGTAGGTTGAATTGAAAATATCTAGGAAATAATACCTTCTTTTCCTTTTTAAGCTTCTATTGGTATTTGTGCAAATATGCTTAAAGGATAAAGAAGCTTAAGTGAAATCACAGTCTTTGTTTTATATGGTTGGTGAGAGGTGGAGGCAAAAGTTTGAACAAAGAAGCCCAAATATCTTTTCAGGCAAGAGGATGAGTGGAGATGTGGTAGACAGCAATACCCTGGGAGACTAGTGCAAAATATGGGGTTGGAGGTAGTCCATATCCTATTGGTACAAAGGGAAAGCAAAAAGCTAAGGAAGCTGGGGTAACTTTTTTCAGAAAGGGAAAATGTAGGAATTTTCCTACATATTTTTTGTGTTTAAGGCACCAAGGACAAATGTGTACTATGTACATTTCCCCTTTTCAAACTTAGGGTGTAGCCTACAGGTGGCTTTGAACACCAATACATTCTATAAGATGCTTTGCCTCTTAAAGATCTTAAGTTTTTATATGTTCATAGAACTTATGAAATGCAAAATGTTCTTTCAATATATACTGAGATATCCTATATAGCTCACTCTGCCTGTACCATGAGCTGTAGTAGTGCTGGGTGTGATGGGCATGCTTTTGTATCTGCTCACAAAATTAGATGTTTATCATTGGATTCCATGATTCAAACATGCTCTCAAAGTGGGTGTATGTCCTGCAGAAGGTTTTAGGTTCTGCATGAGAATCTCTTTAAAGTAACATCTCTAAAATTTCTATTTCCAGACAGATAATTACCCCCTCCCCATTATACCCTAACTCTTCTTGTTCACGTCACATGTGACTTCAAGTATCCATGACAAATAAATCAAAGTTCTAGCAATTCAAACCTTAGCCGTGCTAAGATGGAAGATCTCCAGGGTCTGCAAAATTTCAGATTCTTTCAAAATTGCTTTTCATGTTCTCACAGCAGCTCCTGGATTATTTTTCCCTAGATCACTCAAGATCAAAGTATTTTCTTTCCAATTCCATCATGATCCTGTTAGGAGATTCAGCTCTGACTCTCATTCTCTCTTGCCTCAAAACATGAGATGACAGATAAATTAAGAACCACCGGCTCTTTGGTAAGTTTCAATTCCCTTTCTGGTCTCAGAGAGAACCAACCTATACCTTTACCCACAAACACTGACTGAAACGGTGTTCAAGGAATTGTCTATTTCCTTATGATTACTTCAAGTGAGGAAATCAATGTCCTAGTCTTTAGGAGAACTTGTTGCATTAACTTGAGCTTACAGCTCCTATTAAATAAATCAAAGGACATTGGTTTTAAACTAAGTAACAGCACTGGCAAGAAGTAGAAAAGACGGGGCAAGGCACCTCTTACCTGGAGACAACAGGAGCGCTGTTTGCAAATGGATACCAGACAAGGGGAAGAAAGAAAAGGAAAGAGCATTAAGGTCCCATCTTGAAAGTATCCCCAGGCTTTGTGGTTGCAGCAGCATAAGAAGCAGTGAGCTTACTTGGTGAGAGAGCTCTGCAGCCACATGCGAGAGGCAGCATTGGGAGCATGCGCAGCAGCAACAGCAGCAACAGCAAGAGGTGTGAGCCGCTGGAGAGACTGCTGAGCACCAGGGCCCTGCAGTTATGAGAGTTTCCCCCACACCTTCCTTGCAGCTCTGTGGGCCAGGGAGAGAGGAACAAGGATGGGGGAACCAGTGGGTGAAACAGAGAAAGGGCTGGTCATTTGTGATCTTCTAAGGAATCAGGCTATTACATCCATTTTGGAAAAGAGTGAGAATCCAGTTATCTTGAAAACTGTATACAGACTGCAACCCTATCAGAGTAACTGGCTTATCCATGGAGAATATGACTGTGGGGCTGGAATAGGAGCTCAGGGCACTGAATAATGGTGTATAAGAGTTTTGGTATCCATGTCCCATTCTGGATCTTCCATCCCTAACCTCATAATTAGATCATGCTCAGCTTCCCAGTGCTCATAACATTTTCATAGCCACTGATGGCTTCCTAGCTACCATGTTGGCCAAAACTTTGAGTTCCTCTGAAAGAAATACCAGTAGAACGTATTCCTTGAAAAAAAATTTTATGTATAGATATAGCCTGGAGTTCAAGGCTGTGTACTCCTACTATTTTGTATCACCTGTGCCTAGCAAAGTCATTGCAACTAGTTGTTATTTGCTGACTGTTTTGGTAATTGTATTTTTCATAAATTCATAGTGCTCCATCTCTAGATGGCGGCCTTTTTGTTCTGGAAAGGATAGGCTAAATTAGAGCCCAGATATTCTGGACCAGAGAGACTGTCATATTCATAAAAAGTTATTCATAAATGGGGGATGACAAATACAAGGTCTCTATATGGACTGAGAAGCTGAGTTAAAGGTGTATCCCACATAGGTTGTCCCTAGCCCCTCAATTTGTTCTTATGCTGAACTCTTTTAGATTTCAAGGTTGAAAAATAAAAAAAAAATTCTTGAGACATACATTTTCATCTTGATGGTGTCTTAACACAGCCCTTTAATTCCTGGCTCTTGTTCAGTGAAAGTCTGGGAATATCCTGCCACATACTCCTGTGTAACTGGTGACTGACAGAGATTGCTAAGGAGTGGAAGGGGGGTGTCTGTGAATTGTTTCTTCTAAAAATCTTTAAGAGTACATTCAGAACTGTGATCCATCATCCTGTATTCATAGTCCCTGAAGACAACTGTGGATCCAGAATGTTTATGGTATAAAAGCAAAGAGAACAGCAATTGACTTTTTCTGGTTTCTCCCATATGGAATTCCAAGGGAAAATGGATCCATGGATCTCTCTATTATCATGAGATAGATAGAGAGATAGATAACAAGAGGGGTTGTTCATTCTGCTCCTTCTATTGATCTGCATGGAGGAGCCCCTCTTGGCCCTACTTCCAGTAGAGACCAGAGACCCAAATACATCAGTGCACCCAGGTAGGCTAGACAAGGGGCAGCTCTTCCAAAAAGTCCTTATTACCCTATTTTTCACTTAGTCATAACTCCCAACACCAAGATCATCCCTAGCACAGCAAGATGGCTTGCAGTCTGCTGGAATTTCACCATTCTCTGGTCATTCTGATCTGGGACTTTCCACCTAGCAATTAAAGATGGGTCAGTGTATTCCATGTAGCCCAACTTTGAGTGACATGATATGTCCCAGGTATTTTCCAGCTGCTATTGCTGAGAGCAGCTGGAGCTGAACTTTCACCTGCATTGATTCTCAGGGTCAGGTGAGAACCACCTATCCATGCTCAGATGCCTCGGGGACAAGCAGGAAACAACACAGTTCGGTGAGTAACTGGAGGCATCAGGGCAGCTTGTCAGGGTGAACCCATGAATGCAGCAAGAGGAGGCAAAAATAGGCCCCATGCTTGGGGGAGAGGGCTCTCCCTTTCCACCTGAGATCAATGTCCATGCCCAGGACTGACAGCCTTGACTATTATACTCAATATTGCTCTCAGGAGTCCACTTCTACTCCACTCCAGGGCAACTGTTTCCTATCCATCCTCTCTTTCCTCCTCCCCCAGCTTGTCCAACACTTTTAACCATACCTCTGAAATGTGCTTTGTTTGCCAAGAATAGAATCTCCTATTTCAAATCCAGGCCTTTATTATTACTTTTTTTTTTTTTAGAATACCATTGTCATTTTCAGCGTGCAGAGACTGTGCTATTGTGAATACCTAAGACTCTCCCATGCAGCAGTCGTAATGAAAAGCAATTTCCACTGTACTGTTTCTCACTCCAAGAACAGCAGGGAATTCTAGAAATCAGGATGGGTTTTCATTGATTTTGAGTCTAGACAATCAAGCTTTATGACCTTTCACCTTATAGTCCGATACCAAAATATGGGAAGAACTGAAGAAACCAAAAATTAACCCAAAGGACAATACAGGACAGGATACCAGGAAATGAACACATTTCCTACTGTTCCCTTTCATCTTGGCATCCTGGTCACTGGAAAGAACTGGGGCATATCACATGGATGACCTAATGAAATCCCACCTTCTTACCCATGTTCTCCCCCAGAACTAGGCCCTAACAGAACTCTGCTGACATCTCCTTGGACACAGAATCTAGTGCAGCAAAAAGGGGTCCTTAAGAGGAGTGTATCCATAGATGTTTGCATTTGACCCAGCTTATCTTAGGTTTATTCTCTGTCCTGCTGCTGGTAGGGGTGGTTGGAGAGGCAGAAAAGAAGAGCCTCTTTATTGGTGGAATAAAGTTACAAACAGACTTCCAACCTATTCTTCCTGTCCAGAGTCACTGCCTTCTTTCCAGCTACCCTATATGATTCCTTTGCTGTTTTCATTTATATCTGAGTACTTGGGACTTGAAAGTTGATGAAGCTAGAGTACAATGATCTTACGTGTCTGCTGCATCCAACCCATGAGGGGGATGTGGAGAGAATGTACATGGGAGGTGGGAATGAGGTAGGGCAGGTGTTGAGATAATTTCTGAGAGTATTCTCAGTGACAGACATTGGAGGATTGCCAGGAATACAATCTAGGAAGCAATGAAACCAGATTTTTTTTTCTCTTTCTTCCAGCATTCTTTGACAGTCAGGCTCATGGCAGCATCTTATCGGGTGGCCAAGGAGAGAATGAGTAACAGAAGATGGAGAGGGCTTCTGCTTCTAGAACACCAGGAATGTCCAAACCAGTGTGGGCATAGAAGTGCTTAGGTCTGTAGAGCGAGTCCACAGAAGATATTGAGGGCTGATCAATCATATTGGTTTGAGGAGACCTGTCAATGGGCCTTTGAGAGTATAGCTGCCAAATCACTTAGATCTGTCCTTGGGTAAAAGGCTTTAGGATGCTCTTTGTCATGTGGATATGAAGTAATTGCAGAACAATCACCCCTTTTGACAAATGTGTCTGTTTGATCTTCCACAGGCTCCCAGCAGCATATGTCCCCTGAAGGGGAGTGTGAATGTCCTCCTCTTGGTATTTCCCACACCCTTACCCATTCCCACGAATATTTCTGCAACACTTTCAAAGTAGTGGCTTCCAACCATTTTCTTCAAGGCACGAAATCTTTCCTTACATCTCCCTTGGCTGCAGCATAATCAATCCCTTAGGAATGGAGCCCTGGCAGGTATTCCAAGATGCATGTCCAGAGGAAAGGAGATGAAGGCACTTCTTTGGTGTGGAATGAGGGTTATCTTGGGATCTGAGTGATATGCTCATTTGTAAATATGAAGCAAAGGCAGCCTTCTGTGAACCATTCAACATCTATTTCTGAAGATCACCACCAACTACACCATTTAGAGTCACTTCTCCAATTGGAAAAGTCAATACTTTGGGCCTGCCCAATATCAGTCTTCCTCCAGGGCCCTCTGGCTAAGGCGATTTCCAGACTTGGAACTACTTCCTTTCTTTTGCAGACTCTAAATTTTCTGCTTTAAAGATCTCACTATTCTAAAGTAGCCCAAATAGAGTACCCTACCTTGGACTATGAACAGAAGTAGAAGGCGATGGGGTAGGAGGCCAAGGGGAGGAGGAATAGCTCAGGATTGCACATAACATGATAATCTCAGAAGCCAGATCTCTCTCAAAGAGCTCTCAGAAGCTATAGCCTCTGACAAATGGCACACATTTTCAGGCCACGGTCTACCCAACTGTGAAATAGCCAGATAAAACACTTACCTTCATGAAGGGCAGAGGGGCCTATGGGGCACTCTGCAAGGGAATAACCTGCCAAGCACATGGCGGAGGGTGGGGAATGCAGCAGAAAACGGTCAAAGCATCATTGCAATATGGGCCCCAGCCCCCATCAGACCCTCCCCCATTCAATTCAGGCTTCAGGGGGAAGAAGGCAGGATAAGGGTACCAGCATGCAGCATATCACATTCCTTTCTTTTTCTTCTCCTCCCCACCCACCAAGGAGTTTCCACATTCACAGGTTATTGGGGGGGGGGGGTCCTGTGGGGGAGAGTGCAGGGGACAGTGGTAATCAGATCATCACTGGAGCACAAGGCGGAAGTAACTCATGAGGGTAATGAGGACTTGAGGCTGCAGCGCTGCCCAAACAGTGGGAAAGGAGGACTTGGAAATAAGCTAAGACTGAGAAGGCAGAGATGATACCGAAACAGGGTGAGAGCGCGAATACAGGAGGGAAAAGAATTAAAAAAAAATCAGTTGGTCAAAAGGAGGAAGGAGGAAAAGGGACAAAAAATGGGAGAAAAAATATGGTTGCTTTTTGTTGTTACTTTTCAGTTTAAATTTTTTTGTTGTTGTTGTTTGATTTTTTTCTTAAAGAATCTCACACCTGATATTCCACGTTCCATCCATTTCGGTTCACCAAGGGCAATGAAGAAATTCTCTTGCCTTTCGTATTCCTCCTCATCTACTATTTTAACCCTTATGGTTTTCCTGTAGGGACAACAAGAGAGAGAGTGTGTGTCGAGTGGGTCAGCAATTGGATGGTCACTTGGAGCACAGCCTATAAAATTATCCCCCATCATTCTTGGCGCATGCAGCCCAGTCCCGTCACGGTGGCTTTGACAGGACTATGGTGGATTGTAGTGTTCTTGTATTTAAAAAATGGTCTTAGCTTTTCTTGTCTCCTTGGTCATAGCTGTTCTTATGAGTGAGAGGGGAAGGGAGCCAGGAGGCAAAGAAAAGTGGGCAAAGGAAGGGATCCAAGAGGATGGCGAGGGAATGGGAAGGGAGAAGGGGCTGATGGTGGGGAGGAGTCATTTTAAATTCTGCTGATGGTTAGTAGGAAGTGAGCTAGGTAGCACATTCCACTGGGTGTCACATGGTAACAGTGGCATTTCTTTGGGTACCAGGTAAACTACTAGCCCGCTGGGAATGACCGAGGCCCCTTCTACAACAGGAAATGTGTCAATAGCATCTGGCTAGGGACTTCTTTCCCTTCCTTTTGTCTATACCTACTGCTTATGTGAGTCTCATAAAGAAAATTTTAAAAGGAAAGTATATATGAGGAAGGGAAATGAGAGAGAGAGAGAAAGCAAGGAAGGCAGAATTCTATTATCTCATAGGGCTTCCACAGTGGAAACAAAAATAAGTATGCTTTATCTACTACATGATATAGAGCTCCTTTCATATTTACAGCTAATGCACTCATGGAAAAGTGTGAAGAAAATGATGTAAATCATCAAATTTTAAGTCACTTTTGGACTTCTCTCATATCAGAGTAACATGTCCCAAGGCTGGCTTCCTTCAATGCTGATTATCAAGGGCCCAGGGACAAGGTGATGAAAGTTTCTGTTCATTTCTGAGTATCTTAAAAAAGCATTGTGTCTTTTAGAAACAAATCACCAGGGAATACAAGTTTTCTTGAAAATCACTCCCCTCCAAAGATTGGCATGAGGCTGGCTCAGACCTATTGCCACTGGAAAAGTTGCCATGTGGGCTTGGATCTCCCTGGGTCCTTCTCCTGGTCCTTCATGGAACCACAGTGGGGTTGACGGGTCCCCATAGTGAACCCTGATCTTTCTCTCTGGCCTGGAACCTAAATGCTTTCTAAAGATCAAAGAAGTGCTACCAAACAATAGCCTAAAATGTCTAATCAAAGCTTCTGATGGCCCTATGCCATTCTAAAGACAGGACCACCCTTGCTATCTATGAAGTGGTGGGCTGATCTGAATTGGTTTGTTAGGCTCAGGACTTGCTGGGGTGTATGTGTATGTGTGTGTGTGTGTTCTACAAGTACATTTTTTTGGTCATCTTCCTAGCACTTTTTTGGAAACCTTACTCAGTGTCCAAAAAAGACAAAGCTCACTGATTGTCAAAGAGCATTTTCTGATAATTTCTCTCCAGGCCCCAGACCCTGGGGCTGTCTACGAGGTATGAGCCTGGCCTGTTTTCACACAGCAGGGACTCTGCTGTGGGATGGGAACCAGCTGCTTGGCAACCATTTGCATGGCCTGGAGGGAAATGATCAACAGCTCTGCCAGGGAAGGACACAGATTCATCTATCCAGAAAAGGACTGTCTGACTTGCCTGTTAGAGAGTATATGGGGTATATGGTGTCACTTAAGTTGAAGACAAAAGCTCCCTCCACTCTGAGAAGTCCTGTGACTTCTTGAAGAAGCTTTCACTCAGTTCAGAATCTTCTTTCCCACTTTTGTAACCCCCTGCCTTCATATCTAGATGCTCCTCACAGGGAAAACAGAGTATTGGGTGTAGGTCTTTGACCTAGACCTGAAATTCAAACCTGTACTTTCAGCTCAATCAAGGTCAGGGAGAGAAACACCTTGATAGTACTGTTATGACAGATAAAGACAGTTTCCTAAGACTTGCTTTGGGGAATGGGATGAACCACACACAGAACCCAAATCTAAGTACATTGATTCTCAATGACCAGGGACTGAAAGCTTAGCCCTGAGAATAGCTGTCCCATGGAAATCTGTGCTGAGAGCCTGCAGTAGTCTACAAGGGCTGCTCTCCCGTTTGGCACTGTACTGTCTGTTCTTTTCCTTTCCTGTATGTTAAGCCATTCAGGAGAAGTAGAAAGACTCATATGTGAATCTCTCAGGGCTGTGGCGCTCTCTCTCTCTCTCTCTCTCTTTCTCTCTTTGTTTTTCCCCCAAATCCATTTCCCCATCTTACAAAATTTACCATTGGCTCTTGATCATCCCTCTTACAGATACCATGTGACAGGCTGGCAGATGTTAGGACACAGCTGAGAGCAAAGAGAGGAGAGGGAGAGAGGAAAAGAGATCACAAGAACAGAAACAAGGGAAAGTGAAGCAGAGAGGTAGAAGAAAGGGGAGGAGAAGGAGACAAACAAATTGGAGAAAGGAAGAAACAAAAGAGGAGAGAAGAATGTCAATGTTAGTGTGGAGGACAGGGTACTACACCTTTCTGAAAACTCATATCCACCATGCGGGGACCCATCATCTCAATGAAGTAATTCTTGTTTTTCTCATACGCCTCATCATCAATTACCTTGATGTGAATTGTTTTGCTGTGGATGGAAAAATAAGTATCATAAGCAGGAATAGAGTGGCAGGGGGGAGGGGGACAAGCCAGCCAGAAGAAACAGGAAGAGAAGGAAACAGTGAAAAGGTCCAGAAAGGTCATAGTTTGCCCCAACATCACAGAGGCATGGAGGAGAGGAGCTGCCCCAGTCCCCTTCCAGTCTCACTGGGTTCCTCCTGGACTTCGTGTGACTTCATGGCATGAACAACTTGAGGTCTGGAAAAAGCACAGGCTTTACAGAGGTTTTGGGTTCTGATCCTGGATTTGCTATGTGACCTTGGACACTTTAACTGGTACACACACAGGTTGAATAATGGTTACTCGATCCCAGGGCAGTTCCAGAGCAATGAAATAATATACATATAATGGCTCAGGCATTTAGGTCCCCCATGTTTGCTTGCATATCCTTCTTGCTTTTGGGACAAGGAAGAATTTTTAAAAATGTTATTTTTGACTTAAAAAATCAGCTAATGTTGATCTGAAAGCTTTATTTATAGGAAAAGGGGTGGGAGAGGGGAGTTGGCCTTTGGGAGTCTTGACTGAAAATAGTCAAACTTCTCCCTTTCATTGGGGCAGTGACTATCACAGGCAGGTCAGGAAGGCCATTGGCTTAAGTTGCATGTTCTGGTAATTCACAACAGGCCTCAAAACCTACCAAGGCTCTCTCCAAATGGGCACCTATGGTCACAGGGATGCACTGACCAGACCCCATTAGCTCCAGGGCATTAGCTCTGAATTGTGATTAGTTTATATATCCTACAGTGATATTGTGACTAGCACAATATTGTTTTTGTGCTATCTTGGTTTTTTATTAAAATGTTATTTTGTTCATTTAAACATTAAAAAATGTAAACCAATTTTAGTAACTCTGTTTTGTATTTCTTTTTTAAAAAAATATTACTAGGAACTTTAAAAACCAAGACAGATTTGGTCCAGCTCTGTCAACCTTTGTTTAATGATGGGGACATTTCAGGACTAGACCCCAGTCAAGGTGTTTAGGCCTGTCCCAAGGGGTGTGAAACATTGCTCAACAGGGGTAGGCACGGAGCTTAATCTCCCCAAGCAGTGGGAAAGAAGGGACCCACAAAGAAGCCCTGTTCCACTGTCCGTGGGCATGCTGCTTTCAGACTCAGAGACCTGGACTCAGAGACCTGGCCTTTTTTCAGGAGGCTAAAGCCTTCAGCTCCTCCCATTATTCTTTGTTCCAAAGTAGGAATATCTTTACTTTCTGACTTGGGATGACCTCTCTGCTCTGCTGAGCTCTTATAAATCACCATTAGAGCTGGGCATCTACAGAACTTCCTTTGTCCACACTGTCAATTCTGTAGAAGCAGATGTGGGTCCAGTATTCCTGAAGTGAATGTAATAGCAGTTACTAACACACCCTGGACTCTGGGGCCCAATGCTTCAGAAACAAAGACTCCATACCCTCATCACTGGCCACACCCACTCCAGTCACAGAAACACCATAGAAAGGTGAGTGTTCAACCTCCAAAGCCACAACACTTGGCCTTCCTTCCTCCAGAGCAGTGGCATTGGTAATGGAGACTGATGTCTGGGGTCCAATTGGCCCCCACCTCTCATTAACTGAGTGACCTTGGGCAACTTGCTAAAGCTCTCCAAGTCTCATTTGTGAAGTGGAATACTAGTACCTCTTCATAGTGTTCTTTAAAAAGATCATGCATGGGAAGTGCTTGACAGGGTGCGTGTTCCCTAGTAATTGTTTAATAAATAGCAACCATTGTTATTGAGAGTAGTATAACCTGGTTGGTGGCTGGAGAGTAATGTATAAGGGAATCATCCTTTCTAGTCATTCAGTCAAAAACTAAGGGGAAGTCAATAAATAATACTGGTGACCCAAGATATGGTATGGGCTAAAAATAGATAGCAGGTCAAGAAAGAATTGGATAAAACAGGATGCTAGATACCAAATGGGTTGAAGGGCTTAGAATAGGAAGGACAGAAGCATGGAGAACAAGTCTCATAATCTCTCTAAATTTGGCCTTGTGCCCTTAGGCAGCAACAAGTTTTGGGCTGGAAGGATCACTTGCCAGAAAACACAGGCTGACTTGTGCTTCATGTGATGTTTTGACCAGAGAAACAGAATAAGAGAAGCCACCATAGTTGAAGATAGGAAGATGAGAACAAACATTATGTAGTGACAAGAGGAATTTGGGTCAGCTAGCTGGAACCACTTGTTGAAGGGTGTCACGAGTGGAGGGGGCAGGTGTGGGACTCCCTCCCTGAGATCATTAATGGGGAAGGCATCACACCTGTTTGAACATAAGGCATCACCTTGCCTGGAGCCTAGAGAAGTCCCTCACAGCTCTTGAAAACTGAGAAAGTTCTCAGTTCTACTCAAGTCACAAATAAGGTCCAAGAACATTCAAATTTAGTCAGAGTCACCAGCCAGGTCTTGAGTTCTCTTTCTAAACTTACCCTTCCCATTTCAGTCAATGGCACCATCTGCTATTAAATTGCTCAAGTCCCACCCAGACCTGTGTGGTTCAGTTGGTTGGGCATTGCCCAAAAAGTGAAAGGTGGCCAATATGTTTCTCTTTCACATCAGTGTTTCTCTCCCTCTCTTTCCCCCTCCCTTCCCATCTCTAAAAATAAAATAAGTAAAATCTTTTACAAACAACTGCTCAAGCCCCAAACCTGGAATCACCCTTGATTCTTCCTTTTCCTTCATCCCTCCTCCTCCCCTGCTCTCACCTCCAACCCTAATCCATTTAATTTGCCACCATCTTTTCCTCCGCTATCAAGGCTTGGACCAAAACACCACTAATTCCCCCTGGGACTTTGCAATAGCCTCCTAAGAGATTTTCCTGCTCCTGCCTTTGCCCTTTACCTGCAAACCCTTCCCTGCATAATAATAACAAAGGCTACCTATTAAAAATGCAATCCAGGCCCAACCACACCCCCTATAATTAGATAAATACATTGGGTTGGCCAAAAAGTTCATTTGTTTTTTTCCATAAGATGGCTTTAGGAGCACTTAGTTGTCTTTTAGTTCATTCAAAACAATTTTGATAGATTGTATTGTGACAGCTGTCATATCAGTGTACATTAAAAAAACTTATTAAAATTGGCTTATTAAACTTATTAACATTTTATGTAGCCATTTTAATATTGAAGATCAGAGAAAATATGCAACACTTTCAGCATATTATGCTTTATTATTTCAAGAAAGATAAAAATGCAATTGAAACGCAAAAAAAAAAAAGATTTGTGCAGTGTATGGAGGAGGTGCTATGATATATAATTGCACGTGTCAAAAGTGGTTTATGAAGTTTCATGCTAGAGATTTCTTGCTGGACAGTAGTCCATGGTCAGGCAGACAAGTTGAAGTTCATAGTGATCAAATCAAGATATTAACTGAGAACAATCAACATTATACCATGTGGGAGATAGCCAATATACTCAAAATATCCAAACAAATAGTTACTGGTGAAAATGAAAAATGTATCTTATTTTACTGAAAAAACTAAACAGACTTTTTGGCCAGCCCAGTACAGTAAAATCCTTACATGGCCTGCAGGATTTTGTATGCTGCAGGTGCTGTTGACCTCACTGACTTCCTTCATAACATTCCCCGTCTTGGTCTTTCTCGTCCTCCAATCAAGTCCTTTCCCACTTAGGGCATCATCCTTGCTGTTCTCCATGTCCGGGTCTGTGCTTTGCCTCATCCTTTGAGTCTCCACATATATTGCACACCACCTCCTTGGAGAGGCCTTCCATGGCCACATGTCTCGTGGATCACTTTCTTCCCCACCATCCCCCCATCTCTCTGCCATGGGTCACTTTCTATCCTGTCCCTTCTGCTCATTCCCTTCAGGGCAGTAATCACAGACTGAAGTTAGCTGGTTAGTTTATTAACTTACTTGTTTATAGTCTGTCTGTCCACATTAGACTGTGAGCGCCATGTGGGCAGGAAACTTGTCTCTAATGTGCCCCTGTAGTCCTAGTGCCTGGTACAGAGGAGCCTCTCCCTCAATGATGACTTACTGAGTGACCAACTAATCATGAATTTCTAATACACTTGAGGCTTCATGAAATCAATCTACTTTGCCTTTTTGTAGTAAAAATATAACTCATTGGTGGCAAACAAAAAAGGACAAAAAATATTTTGAAGGCTATTTTGATGGAATGCCTAAGGATTCTTGGTGAGACAAAGAGACTAGAATCCCAATGTCATTGAACTATACACTCAGCTTATTAGCCTACTTTATTTGTTCAGTTTGCAGAAGAGCTCTCCAACAAGCTGGGATCTAACTCGTGGGTTTAGGCTAGGGTTTTTGAACCCTATATCTCTCCTATTCCCAATTCCTCCTTCTGTCCCAGTGGCACTTACTAAATGGTCATGGGGTCAGTTTATCCCAAGCAGCTGCTCCTTAAGCTACTAATGCTTTCTGAGGTTCCAGGGACTGCCCCTGCTTCTCCTCTGAGCCTCCTGCTGAGGGAGGTGTCAAAGCATGCAGCATTCCCAGCTAAGACCTGGCTGTGCTGCTTGGGAAAGATGCTCCCAGGAGATCTCCCACCCACAACCGGGAAGGGATTAGGAAATGCATTGCTGAGCTGCCTGGCTGGAACATTCCTTTGCACTGAACACAGTTAATTCCAAATCAGGCCTCTGGTGCTTGGGGTACTGCTAAGAGAAAAAGCTGCTCTTCAGCCACTGAGTTCCTCTAGGGTGAAAGGGGAGGAAGTGATATTGATTTATTGAATGGATGAGTGAATATTTATTGGAGGAGAACCCTGTGAATTTCCCTTTATGTGACGAGGAGATGTAAGATAATATATGCAGTTACATTATATTCAGCACCATGAGAACTTTATTTCATGCTTATTTAAACCGTGAAACATACCTATTATTACTTCCCCTTTAAAGATGAGACAACAGATGCTCAGAGAAGTTAAGTAACTTGCCCTGAGTCACACTGCCAGTAAACAGCAGAGCTGGGATGTTAGCATATGTCTCCTATTACTCCTATAGCTGACTTCATACAAGCAAATGGGCAAACTCTGGGTGTCATTCCCAAGCTGTGGCCACAGTGAGGAACAACAGAACCCTTCCATTTAAATTCAGGCAGCGCCGGAAGATTATAAGTGGATAAGCTTCTACACTGTGGTGTGAGTACGTAGCTTCCTAACCCTGTGGCCTTCTCTTGCTAGAAATAATCTCTAAATAATCTCTGACTTGGTAAGATTATTCTTCCTTCCTGATTCCTATAAAATAACTCTTCACCATTATCAAGAAGGGCTCCTTTTCATCATTTCTAAATTTTTCCTGGCTGCTCCTCGCTGACAGAGGCTTATAAAGCTTCCTTGACCTAGGGCTGAAGAACAGAGCTGGTAGCAGAGCTTTCAGCCTTTCCATGGGAGCCTTCAGTAGCCTCACATCTCTGTGTTGGGTTCTTTTTTTAGTCTTTATCTTCCCAGTTGGGCATCAGTGACTCCCATCTCTTCCCAATGCAGCTTCTTGGCTCTGAACCACTACAGAAAAGCCCCTCCCACTGCCAACCACATCCTGACAGCTGAACACTGATACTGTCCGGTCCCTACACCAATGTCCGGGGAAAGGCTCTTTGTCTCATGAGAATGCTTAGGATACTTCAATCAACTTATCTCGGAAATAGGGTCCCTGAAAACAGCAGTTCTCAAACTTTAGTATGTGTATGTATACCTTGGGGATCTTGTTAAAATGAAGATTCTGATTCAGCAGGTCTGGGGGTAGCCTTGGTAGAAATGAATTCTGCATTTCTACCAAGCTCCCAGAGTTTGCCCATGCTGCTGGTCCAGGGCCCAAGACTCCTTGGAGAAGTCTCTCTGACTCTATTAAAAACTTGGGGAAAAAGAGGCAGCTGCTCAAATGCTATTACCAGTTGGGGAAAGGGGGGCTGGAATCAACATGTAGCATTTCAACAATTAGGTCCATTCTGATACTACCTTTTCAGGGGGACACTGGAGTGCCCCAGAGTAGAGTGACTAGGATGATAAAGGGTCTAAAAACCAAGTTTTAAATGAATGTATTAATATTTATATAGTACTTGCTTTGTGTCAGGCACCATTCTATTCAGGCATTTTACTAACATTAATTTCATCTTCACAACAAACCTGTGAGGTGGGAACATGCCAGGCAAGGTGCTATTTTCTCTGCATGTATTATCTCATTAAATCTTCACTATAACCAGTGAGGTACATACTATTTTTCTCCCCACCTTATATGAGGAACCAGAGGCCCAGAGAAGTTAAGAGACTTGCCCAAGATCATAGCTAAATAGGTGGCAGTGCTGGGATTTAAATTCAGACAGTGTGGCTATAAAGATCGTGCTTTAAACTGGGATCTGATATGTGGATTGTGATAGGAAAGACTCTCCAGGGAGAGATGACACTCACTCCAAATGGCTCTGGGGCTGCCGCAAGTGCTGCTTCCAAAGCTCCGGGGCCATGGCAGGAAGGCTGGCTTCAACTCTACCACATTCCATTACATCAAGGAGGTGAATTGGCTAATAAGGAAGGGATTGCACCATTCCTGGTGGTAGTAAAATGTAAAATGATGACCATGCATGAAAACGGCCATAGAAAGGATTCTTGTATGCTCTATGAGATCAAGTAGACGAACTACAAAGGGCTACACCCAGTGGCCTGCTGGTAAACCAGCTGTCTAGGGGGCGGGAGGAGCAATACTGATTCAGGTTGTGTGCCTTCCATGGTGTGAATTATTCCCACTAGAGTCAATATTAAATTACTGATAGTTTTAACAACCAGCTTGCAAAATTCCTAAACATATAACAATCAGCTCTTGTGAACAGGTGGGAACCACTTCCAACATACCACTGACAATGTCAGATTCTACAGAAGTGTCTGAGAGAGGTTATGATGGGAAAAGGTAGTTCTGATTGATTTACAAATTATTTTACCACATGCTCGAGTTTGCTCAAAATGGGTAACCAATAAAGTAAAGTATTAATATGATTATTCAAGCAAGCCTTTGGGGGAGAAAAGGTTCAAATGTTTGGCTTTTAGAAGGAATATAGGCTGATGAGGAGGTTGTGTTAAACTGACTTTCTAGATTTCGGAATGTCTCACTGAAGGTGTTCTCTCCAACTCCCTGGAACATGTGACTATGAGGAGCTATCATTCCCATGTTATTTGATATGGTGCTATATGATGCAGCTGACCTTAAAATAGGGAGATTGTCCAGGTGGGCCTGGTCTATTCACATGGACCCTTAAAAGGAGAGCTTTCTCCAGCTGAAGAAGAAGGCAGAAGCTTGAGGGATTTGTGCATCAATCTCTTCAAAGCATGAGAAGGACACAACATGTTACTTCTGGTTTGAAGGCGAATGTGTCTTGTGAGCAAGAGCATAGGCAGCCTCTGGGAGCACAGTGGTCCCTGGATGACAGACAGCAAGGAACAGGGCCCCTGAGACCTACAGCCAACAGAGATAGGATCCTGCCAATAACCTTGATGGGTTCAGAATCAGACACTTCCTCAGAACTCCCAGATAAGAGAGCCTAGTTGGCTGACACCTGGTTTCCAGCAGAGAACCCTGCCACATCCTGCCTGGGCCTCTGAGCTACAGACTGGGAGATAATACATGGGTACTGTCCTCTGCCTCTAAGCATATGACAATTTGTAACACGGCAATAGCCAACTAAAATGGGGAGCTTATTTACTTTATGAAGTCAAGGACTCAGCCATAAGATCTCTTGGAACTGCTTACAGTAATGATCTTGCAATCAGAATTCTTTGTCCTGATGGCAGGGCCACTGCTAAGCCTAGTACAACACTGCTAAGCCTAGTACAACACCTCTGTGCTAGGTTGACAAAAGGTACAGCTCTGGATATATACCACTTGGTACCACTTGGTGTATGCCCACGGTGCCTTCCTCTGCCTTGCATAACAAGATGTTAAGCTACAGGGCTAGGCACAGAGAGTACTGGCTGAATTTTAGCCTCCACTCAGGGGCATTTATGCAGTACACAACTTGTACAACTGCAAGCAGCAGACCTGCTTAGCAGACTCTTTTGCCTGAGTCACTATCCACATACATGCCCGGACCAACAGGAATATGAGACAAGCTAAGGTAGAGAGATAAATTTCATTGAAGAACTTCCTGCAAAAGTCGGGAGGGGGATCAAGTGGGTGGGAGGATGAGCAGGCAGGGAGGTACAAAGTAGGAGGGAAGGGTATATGAGTATGTAGGAAAAATCATGGTTGTTGGTCCTTTGACATCTATTCTGGACTCTTTGGATGAGTCCTCTGCTGCTTGCAGCTTCTGCATACCTATGACTAGTTGGGCTGATCAAAGAAAGCCCATGAGGATGTGGCTCCCCATAGACAAATGTACAGAACATTTTGTCTCCACTAACAAATAAGATCTAAGTACCAGGCATGTCCAGGGACACACACCCATGTATCTGAGGGCTTGATGCTGATTCTATCCATTCTGGAAAGTCTGGGCTTATAATTGGGCACAGTAGCTCATCGTCTACTCTTTACTTTCCTAAATATCCCCTTTCCCAAAGCCTGGAGAGCTTCTTAGCTTTGGCTAAATGGAAAGGGGCATCTGAGATGACTGTGTGACTGTGTACCTAGACTTCACAATGTGGCTAGAGGCAAAGTGGTGTCAAAATCTCCAAAGGGGACACTCTGTTTCCCAAAGGTCAGGACAAAGTAAAGACATTTTCGATTTTTAAAAAAGACCATCTTCTAAAGCAGACACCCTTCCTTTTGAAGGCTGTCATACCTTGCAGGACAGCTCTACAGGGTAGAAAAGATTTTAAATCACAAGGGTTTATCCTCTCCACCCTTTCATAGAGGATAAAGACTAAATAAACCCTTCATCCTAGGAACTAGAAGCTCTCTGTAATGTCCATCATCCATCCATCCATCCATCCATCCTCCCATCCTCCCTCTTGTTTATCAGAAGCATGTTCCTGCTATCATGAAACTTCAATCTCATGATGTGAACATGTTTAGAAAGCATCACTTTTGACCCTCCCTTTAGTTTGCTTATATGGAATTTCCATGGGGTAGTGAGTAATATTAAGTGCTAGGAAATTCAGTATCTCCATGGAAGAATCAGCTTACTCATGCACATGGGAAAGTTGGTATGTTCATCCATTGTGTAAATACATTTTTCCTGCTAGTACAAGAGTGCTCTCAGCTCTTTAAGCCATAAAAAAGATTTCTCTTCCTCTTTGCTGCCCTATGGTTGGGAGTACTTCACACTCCTGATTAAATGTGTATGCATGTGAGTGGGGGTATGGTGGGGTGGGGTGAGGGTTGGGAGCATTCCACTACACGTTAGAGGGAAAATCTGGCCTTTATGCAGTAGGCTCTGTAGGAGACCTGCCTGTTATTTTCAAAGGGGAATTAAATTTCCAATCCCCACAGCAGTGGGCCTGTGCAGGTTTCAGCTCTATATGTGACTCAGTTAATTACAGTTCTATCTGAGCCCCAGGTTTGCCCTGCTCATCCCGACGCAGCTGGTGGGGGAAAGGGAGGGTGATTCAGGGCTCCAATTCTCTCCCTCTTCTAAGTCAAGGGGGGAAATTTAAAAAATCCATCAATGGCCTGGGAATAAACAGTTTCAGTGCATGAAGTTGATAAATCCCCTTCTTGGAAAGGCAGTGAGAATAATCTATAAAATCATTTTACTTAACAGTGTGTCTGCTCCCAGCACTGAAGAGAACAAATGGGCAGTTATCTGACTCAGCGTTGGAGATGTTGGGTCTCTCTGTCTTGCTTTCTCTCTCTGCTGGGGATCTCATTTTTTTTAAGGATGATTTTGATCCAAGCAGAAAGGAGAGAAGTTTGTACTGGATCAGCATGAAACTTCAGGTCAGAGAAAACGCTGGCTCCTAAGGACCTGGGTCAAACACAGTCAGGGCTCCTGCCTCCCACTTCAACTCCCTGTCCACTGGAGCAGTCATAAAACCCATATTTCTGGAGGATTCTTCCAGGGAATAGCCAGTCCAGGAAAGATTACTGTTCCTGGGCTGGGTGGAGAAACTCCTTCAAGTAGAGACTTAACAACGTGGAAGATTAGCTGATGCTACAGACATGTTTTTGACTGAATCGGTCAGGGACTACACCGAGCTGGAGCTGCAGCCCTGCACAAATGCAGTGGGCTCCGTTCACATACGAGTCAACAGGATGCTTCACAGGGGGAGTGCAGTGTGGTGGCCCTGGCTGAGAGGACAGCATATGAATTGCCTGTCAGCCATCATTGCCATTTGGGGTGTATTATTTTGTGGGTCCCAACAGGTTTGTCAAAAATTTCTGCCTATGAAACTTCTTGATGATCTGTTTCCTGGTTCAGAGTTCTTCCCTTCTTCTACCAGCCACATGGCAAGTTCTTGTTTTGCACTACCCAGAGACAAAATAGGGCCTGGGCTGTGAAGGGTTGGAGCCAGCCATGCAGAGCCCCAGTTCCCGCTCAGCTGCATGAGTGCTGAGGCTGTATCCTCCGCTCCAATGGGAGAGTCGGGCCCACTGCTGCTCCACAGAAGTTGGTGATTTCGGCAGGAACACAAGAGGCAAACTTCCTGGGGAATAGAGTCTAAAAACGGAAGCTCAGATTTTCGCAAAGGTGAGGGGGGTGGCAATTCTATTGGCTTTGTGTTTAAAGGTCTGAAGTTCTTCTGATGGTCAATAGGGCCAGGACCAAGGAGAGACAAGTGAGGCATATGTGCAAAATATAAGGGTACACTGGACACTGCAGTAACAGGGACAGATACTACTTCAATGCAATATTTTTAAAAACTGCACAAAATCCAGGATGAACGAGATGTCAAAATTTAAATAAAGACAGAGCCCAAGCCTACAGCTGCCTGACTCACCATGCCCTAACCCTAATCCACTGTAGGTTGTTCAGTGCTCGTACGAGCGAGCGGATGGGAGACTCAAAGGCAGCAGAACAGAGTCTGAGTTCTGTTGCTGCTTCTGTCCTGTTGCCTTCCCCACCCTCCATCCTCCCTGAGCCTGTACAAGGAGGACCAGAGGCCTTATTTCTTTCTTAGTATTTTTGTGAGCAGTGATATCAGCAAAAAAACAAAACCTTTATTTTTGGAAACTGCAGATCTTACTGAATTCTGTGTGTGTGTGTGTATATGTGTATATGTGAGTGTATGTATGTGTTTGTGTGCCTGCGTGTCTGTGTCTGTGTGTGCACATATCCCTGTGTGTGTACATGACTGTGAGTGTGAGAGAGAGTGATGTAAGAAGGGCAGCAAGACCTCTGGAGCAGACCTGGCAAGCCTTTCCAGAAGCTAGCCAACTCTCTCAGCCTTTCAGTCTGTCCCTTCATCACTACTCCTACCCCCACCAGAGGGGGCACCCTCCCTCTTGCAACAGGCAGATCTCTCTATTTTTAGACAATAGGGTGTAGATGGGGAGGGTGGAGTGTCTTCTCTGAGGACATTACTCTTGAACTGTGCTCTGGACAGACAGAGGTCAGTTCTCTGTGGCCCTAGCTTCTGCTTCTCTGGCATTGTCAGTCAGGTGTGATCCACCTCTCCTCTCTGCCACTCCACCCTGCTCTAACCACAGTCACCTCTGCCAGGACCCCTGCAATAGCCCCCTCTTCTGGCTCCCTGCTTCCATTCCTTTAGCCCTTTTACAATCCATTCCCCTCTTGACAGCTGGAGTGCTTTTAATTTTTTAAAGAAAATGAAAACGTACCAGTCCCCTACTTGAGCCCACAGTAGGTTCCCATTGCACTTAGAATAAAAGTTAAACAGTATAATCTAGCTCAGGAGTTCTTGAACTTCTGGTGACTCACTGTCATCAAGAGGGCTTCATAAAACACAGCATGCTGGGCCCCTCCCCAGAGTTTCTGATATCCAAGGAGGTCTGGGGTGGGGGGCAGTGGCGGGTGGAGGGTTTGCATTTCAAACAAGTTCTCTGGGGATACTGATGTTGCTGGTCTAGGCTCACTCTCAGAAACTGACCAAGCCTGCCAGGCTCAGCATGGCTTGCCCCCAGCACACCTTCTACCACTCTTCCTCCATTCCCACTGCCCCAGCTGTATCTGCCTTCTCTCTGTTTTCTCAAAGGCATCGACCTCAATCCTGTTTCAGGGCCTTTGCACTAACTGTCTCCTTCGTCTGGAACTTTCCTCCTCCAGATAGCCTTTTCTCCAGGTCTTTTGAAAATGTCTCAGCTTACATATTATACTCTTGTCCACCCAACCTGATTGGCTCTCTAGCTACTCTCCATCAATCACCGTGTTTGTTTTCACCTTGTATATCTTTTTATCTGTGTATGGTGACCAGAACACAGGCTTCCCCACAGTGGAAACCAGGGCTTCTCTTTTCCCAGCACGTGAACAGTCTCTGGCATATAGGCGGCTCCTAATAATGCATGTTTGTTCAATGAATGAATAAATGAATAAATGAGTGGCAAACCAGAATTTGACCCAGGCACTGCCTGCAGAACCTAACTTAACACTTAACGTGTGATTACACTGGTGGTGTGCTGTCCCTGTCAGACCCGGGGCTGGTCTCCCCCTCTCCCTTCTTACCCATACCCTTCAGAGCACTGTTATTGGGCCACTCTTGCAAAAAGACCACTTTAATTGCCCCCTTCTCCCTTCCCAAACAAATCTAAGCTCCTTCGGCCTTCACGACATGTGTGAAAGCAGTCACCTGGGCTAGAACCTGGCTCTGCCGTCACTTCAGCTATTCAGTCATGGCTCCAGGTAAGCTTATTCTCCATTGTTGTTTCCGGTGTCTGATGCCGTACAAGTAATTATCTGTCCTGTCATTTAGTGGTGACAAGCAGGGACCCTAGGGTTGGGGATATCTGGCTTTAGTACTTAAAGAGTTTTAGGACTTTTGGCAAATTAAAGTCTATGAACTTCAGTTTCCTTATCTAAAGATGGGTGCAAAAATTAAACCTACCTCACGGGGTTTTGAGAGGATTAAATGAGACAATGCAAGTAAAATTCATAGCACAGTAACTGGGATACAATAAGCAGTCATATGGAGAAAGACCAACACCATGTGGTCTCACCTATATGCAGAAAAAAAAAACACCTAACAGATACAAAGAACAGACTGAGGGTTGCCAGAGGCGAGGGGTAGGGAATGGGCAAAATGAGCAGAGGTCAAAAGGTCCAAACTTCCTAATAAGTCCTGGGATGTAAGGTACAGCATGGTGACCACAGTTAATAATATCGTTATTATGCTGTTGCATATTTGGAAGATGCTAAGCAGTAGATCTTAATAGTTCTCATCACAAGAAAAAAAATGTAACTATGTGTAATGATGGACTTTAACTAGACTTACTGTGCTGATGATTTCACAATATATACTTATATCAAGTCATTTTGTTATATAACTGAAATATGATACTAGTCAGTTATGTCTCAATTAAATATGTAAACATTAAAAAATAAGCAGTCATAAATGTCACTTACTTTGACAATAGTCTTTTGTTTAAGTTATAACTGGAGCAACCAATAAAAGTTGCTTTCCCTGGTTTCCAGGAAAGGGTCAGACGAGAGTGAGGTAGTTGGGAGTTTGACAAGTGCTGGTTTGGAACCAGGCAGGGAAATTTCTGAACTCCATGGTTAAGCCTGAGGAAGAATTACAGACAAAGGAGTATGCCTGGAGAGAAGGGCTTGCATTTCCTCAATAACATTTCCCATTTTCCTACTGCTGCACATTGACCTTGGCTTGCCTCTAGGAAGTCTGTTTAGAAATGGGGATTATCTTTCTCTTGCACCTGCTGCCCTAGTGTTAGCTGCATGCCTTTCAGAGGGTAACCTTCCCTACTATCCAACACTGCTCTTTGTTCTTTCCTAGGGTGGGAGTTCTGAAGGTGGGGGCAAAGGCAGTTTATTTGCATATTTTCATCCCATTGGTTAGAGAAAGGCCTTCAAGGGTTTGGACTGATCTCCTTGGGAGTTTCTGTGGAAGAACCAATGGTACCAATTTATCCTACCAAAGGTTCCTCAACCTTGGAGGAGGAGTTCCCCACCAGAGGTCAGGTAGGTAGGAGCAGCATTTGAATTTACTTCCTTTTATCCTGATTCTTGCTGTTCTTGTTGACAGATAACTCCCCATTCACACCCTTTTGTTCCTCCAGAGATAAAAGAATCTGATGTTGTAGTCTCAATCAGTGGTGATTTCTCAAATTCCCTCCCCACCCTGCCCTCACTTCAACCGCTTCTACTGAGCTACACTTCCTTACTTTGTTGGCCAGGCTGGGTGGAAAGAGTCTGTTTCCCTTACATAACACCCCATCTGCCCTTTCTCCAACTGCCACCTCTCAACCCTGTTCAGGGCCAAAAGGTTTGCAGTCAATATGCATTGCGAGTGAGACACTTGCATATGCTTGTCCTAGTGGCGGAAATAAAATGAGCTTGGGAAAGCCTGGGTTCAATGAGAAGCAATGGCCAGCTGGCAGGAGCCAGTCCAGAATGCCTCTGGACCCTCAGTTAAAAACATGTTTGTTTACAGCACATCTCTGGGCTGTTGCCTTTCTGATGGCATCAGGGCATGTGACAGTCAGGAAGAGTTGCTCACCTGAAATGGAAAGCAGTGACACTCCAGGATGATAAAAGAAAACATGACAGTGACAATAATATAATACCTTTAAAATTCTACATCTGCCTGGAGGGCCTTTAATCAAGGATTTCAAAGCATATCCCCCAGATCTTGCCCATTTATCTGTACCACCTCCCTGGGAAAGAGCTGGCAGGTAGGTAGCAGAGCACTATAAATAGAGTACTGTATCATTATCTTTGATGCGAACACTATGTATTTAGACAGCATTTCTCTGAAGAGCTAAAGGGCTCCACACACATTCTATTATCTAATTCTAGCTCATTCATCCAGCATCCCCTGGATTGTCTGCCTTGTAGGTAGTTTTGAAAAGCTTTGAGTCCACAGAAGTTCACAGTTCTAATGCCAACTCCTCCCCTCCCACTCCTGCTTAATTCATAGGTGTTTCCCAGTGCAACTCCTGCTAACCCTAAAGAGCCAATACCATAGCATGACTCACCTTGTCTACATACCACACGCTTGGTTTTATGGTGGTGACACCACGGACTATAGGAAAAAGCTATAAAACATTTCCTAACTGCCAGATTGCATTTGGGTTTGGTTTGTTTGGTTGCAAAATCTTTGTTTGTGTGGCTGTCAGATGGACTTCACGATTATGATGAAGATACAAGATAGGGAATTGGTTTGCGGGCTGCACTAACCACACTAAGCTATTAATACTGCTTCTCTGCTCATCTTGAAAAGGCACACTACCTTTAAAACTGACTGAGTGATTTTTTTATTTGTGAGAGCTTCTGTATTTCCCTTCCACTGATACCATCAGGGAGGTGATGTTCTTCTGTTTCGTACTTACAGTACATCTCACAGTTGTAAAGAGTCAATCAAGTGTGTAATTATTTCCTTATTTGTCTTCCTCACTGTACTAAACTCTACAAGGACTGAAGCTATATTTGTTTTCATTGTCTCCATATCTCCAGATTTAAGCATGCATCTGATGCTTACTAAAAGTATTTGTTGAATGAATAAATGAGAGAATGAGTGACGGTATGAATCACAGTGAGCATATTCTGGTTTCAAGTTTCTAATCACGCCATTTGAAGGCATCAGAAGGGCCTCTCGTCCCATTGCATATCCTCCTGCAGTCTCACCAATACCACTGTTCATTCTCCCAACACTTGGCCCTCACAGGGCACAGAGAGGTTTCTTAGGTGGAAGCCATATATTTGCCCTCTCCTCCCTGTCCACACACCACTAGGCCTAGTCTCATCCAATAATTTAGTGGAGATCTGGGCTCAGTTTATTTATTTGACCTTCTCAAAAACCCAGCATCCCCGCAAGCTCTCTCACCTGCACATGTATATGTGGTATGGTAGATAAAAACACAAACTCTTGGGTCCCAGAGATGTGAGTCAAAAGTCTGAGCTCATTGCTTACAGCTGTGTGACCTTGACCAAGTTTCTAGCTTCTCTGAGCTTCTGTGTCTTCAGCAGTAACATGGAGAAGACAGAGGGGCTGATTGAGAAGACACAGGCAGCAGGCTCAGGAGGTGACTGTTCCCTGTCCTTCTCTTCTATCCTCGACCCTTCCTTGACTCATCCTCCCTCCTGACTGCCACTCATCCTTTGGATGCTTCTAGCTGTCACCCTCTACATTCTAGTCTCCATGCTGGAAGTGTTGAGACTCAGACTATATTTAGATGCCTTAGCTCTTTTATTTTTTTATACCACTGTGTTGCTATGGTGATGGTGGGGAGGGAAGGGGGAAAGGCAGCCTGAAAGGAAGGATGGAGCTCAGCCATGAAGATCAGTGGATCTGGCTGGGGACTGTGCCTGGTGAGCTGGTGCTCTCTGAGGACCCTTGTCTGTGCATTCCATCAGGAGACGCCACCAGGAGATAGGAGGACGCTGCCTAGTAAAGGCTCTTAAGAAAAAAGGAGCTAAAGAGGCCTGACTGCTGAAAAGTGCTCACGCCTCTGGCCCCACAATACCCTTGGCTCCTGGAGCCTTCCTCAAATGATTTCTCTATCAATAGCATCAGGAGCAGCAAATGGGGTTGGGTGGAGGAATGACTTCGTAATGCTGGAGTTTGGAAGATGCTCATATCAGACTTCTTCCTGGGAAGAAAGCAGGGAAACTCTTGTCTCATTCAGCTCTGAAGGCTTGGAGGAAGAAACAACGGGGCCCAGTCGAGCCACATTATGGACCAACATCATCATGGATTCCATCCGTAGGGGAATCAAAGTTGCACCAGGGCAGAAAGGAAGAGAAGGCCTTTATTCATGTGCAAAACTCCATATGCTCACTGAATTTAAATGTGAGCATGGCAGACTCAAAGCTGATGATAACAACTTATACTGTAGAAATCTGGTGTTCCTAAAGCTGTTGCTCACACGTCATTTCATTGGATCCTCAAAAGGGCCTGGTAAAGTAGGATTATCTTTACATGAGGAAATGACACAAGAGAGGCTGCAAACTTCCCCAAGGTCACACAGCTGGTAAAAGGCAGAGCATGGATTTGAACCCAGACCACCTGGATTCCAAATCCAATGTTCTTTGCGGTATGCCAATGTCTATCCAAACCAATTTTCTGAAGCTGAAGAAAATGTGTATGAAGAAGGCAGCCTACAGAGAATTGTAGCCAAGCACAGCCAAGAAAAGCACTGGTACTGCGGTTGAAGTGGAAGATCCCCCTTGGTCAATGCCTCCTCCCAACTTCACCTTCAGGGAGAGAGAGTTCTAGGTAGCCCTTCTCAAAGTGTAGTGGTGGGAGAACCTGTACTAGAAACATCCGGAGTAAATGCATAAGGGCTGATCCCTAGGTCGTTGTCCCAAGTTCTGATTCAGTAGACCTGGGGTCGTCCCTAGGAAATGACATTAGACAAACATCTCAGGAGGTTCTGATAAATACTAATTTAACTAGAGGTAAATTTGCAACTCATGAGTCAGAAAGGCAAGAGATGGGAATTGGTTGTGTCACCTCTTTCTCTTTTCCTCTCTGATACCTCAAACTCATTTGTAGTAGGCCGAGGTCAGACACCCCAGAACAATCTGGCTGAACTGGTTTGTTGTGGTTTTGTTTGTTTGTTTTTGTTTTCTAATTGCCCTCTGGGCCTCAGCCAGTTGCCTAAGTCTGGGCTGTAGCCTACTAACTGGTCATCAGGGTCCAGGTGAAGGTGTGGCCATGTCTGACTTTAGTGGAGTCATCACAATGCCTAACAGAGCAGATGCCAATCCAAGGACCTGTGGGAGGGGGTGGGGAGGAAGGGTACCTTACTCAAGAGCACATAAGGGTTGCTTATCAGGTGAAAAGTCTCAAAGGAGCATGTGAGGTTTGGACTGAAAGTATATTCATTGGCCAAACACAAAGTCTAGAAAATATCTAAAGGCATGAATGCATGACTACTTACAGAAGGGTTGAGAAAACTATATGACAAAGGAAGGAGGTTCTGAGGCTGCTGTTGAAGGGGCAGTCAGAGCTGGACTAAGATTTTAGCTTCTCTAGGTCTTGCTCATAGGGGAGGGAGACCTTATGATGCTCCCCTCCCCTATAAGCAATAGATTCCTCTGGGCCAGACACTGTGCTTTAATTTTCACCAATAGTTCATTTAATTTTTCCAAGAACTATTAGCACCTCTATTTTGCATGTAAGGAAACAGAAGTGAAGTTAATTTTGCCCAAGGTTACCCAGCTAGTAAATGATAGAATAAAAATTTGATCCCAGTGGTCTGATTCCAAGGCTTATGTAAACTTTACCCCAAACTAACTTGTAAAATAAGTGTAAGAACTCTAACTCAGTTCCCATGATGAGATTTTTTTAAAGCTCAAGTTATTTAAATATTTTTCCGAAAAAATTTTTTGAGTGGGTGGATAACCCTATTTAGTTGTGTCTGGGTAATCCAGCACTGGGTAAGTGAGGAAATGTTTCCAAGAGGGTTATTTTCCCAATTTTCTTTTTGATACTTCCTGCTCTTTTAGGAGATTGCATTTTCAAAATTGTCTTTAAAAATTTTATTTACTGCAACCCAACAACAAAGGACCGCAACACATTTATTATATAAGTTCTGCCTGCAAGACAAAGCTGAAATCCTATCTTCTGTAGAAACCTTCCCCCGTGACTTGACCCACAGGGCTGCTCCCTCCTCCAGACCTGGTCCCATTTAGCAACCACAGAACCCACAAGCTCTCCCTTCTCTCATGCTTACTGTCCTGGGAGCCCCGTGGGGGCATGGCCATGTGGTTTGCCTCTCTGTTTCTCCAACTCTTGGGAGAGTAAGGTTAACTTGAGTCATCAGGCACTCATGCAGGTGCAGGAAGTTGAACCAAATGGAAACTGAAATTAAAGGAGGCCCAAAAATTGCGTGCTCAGAGGGAGTTGAGCATGAGCAGCCTGAATTCACCAGCCTCCTGTGCAATTTCAATGTAGATGGAAATGCTCTTAATTACCTTTCTTCCCTTTCCACTTGTATGGTTTCCTGGGATCATGATCTGCTCTACTTACCATTGGGCCTGGGATCCAGGAGGGAGTAGTAGGGAGAGCAAGGGGAGCAGGAGCAGGAAGTGGACAAGACCTAGCCACATAACTCATGATGCAAGCTCATGATCCAAAGGAAGTTGGCTGACTCTGGTTCTAAAGTTTTCATAAGTTCAGATTCAATGTGACTGGTTTCTATTGTTCCATTTGGAGACTGACCAGGCTCCTCTCCCCAGAATCTCCCTTAGATTCTGGCCACACATGTAATTGGTTTTCCAAGAATCCATCCCTCAACAAGGAACCCTCTGATTGTGATTTCTTCTCTCTGGATAGCCCTTTACCCTTTATGAAATGTTCTCTCATTCATGAGCATTCAAGAGTTTCCCAACTACCCTATGGGATGGGCAGGGCAGTTATCAGAGATCCCATTTTATTTATTGCTGAGAATGAAATCATGAGGTTAGTTTTGGGGCATCTTGGGTTATTTCCTTTCTCCTAAAGGGACACAAAACATATTAGAAAGATAGTTATGTCTTAAGTTTTGGGGAAAGAAGTGGAAGAGAAGGCCAAAATTGAACACAGTACCAGTTAGCAGACAGTTGACCAGGTTTCACATTCTTAGGTGCCTAGTAACCATTTCTAATACCTGAAGGGTAGGGAGCACCAATAGTCCTTTGCACTGGCACTAGGCACTTCTGTTTACAGTTATTTCATTTTATCCTCACAAAAGCCTACCAAGGTCCATGCAGTTACAATCACTCACATTTGAGGGGTGTGGCAATTGAGAAAAGGAGGAAGGAAGGAATGTGCCTGAGGTCACACAGCTGGTGAATGGTACTGCCTGGATTAGGCTGTGTCTTCACATAAGGAGGCCAAAGATCTTTAAAGTACTTTAATCTTCCTCCTTGCCTATGAGCTTTACCCAATCCATACCTAGGCATTCTGAAGGTAACAGAAGCAATGTACGACGATGGGCTGTTTCAATGGACCAAGTATATCACACTGTGAGAGAAGAGCAGAGATCTTGCTGTTAGCCTGACCTATGTTTGAGTCACAGCTCCGCTACTTATAGTCAGGTCACATTGGGAAATTACCTCATTAAGACTCGATTTTCTCATCTGTAAAAGGATGACGTGAGGATTAAGTGAGATATCCTCCTGCAAACTGCTTAGCACAAAATGCTCGATATATACTCACTGCTGTGTGATTGCTGACAAGAATACAGTCATTAATCACTGAATCTGTTTAAACTGAACAGTCCTGAATAAGATCGTATCATCTTCATTATTGTCCAAGGTGGAGATAGTGTCCTACAGGCTTAGGTATCTTCTCTGTTTCACAAGCTTCCCTCTCCTATTTCCTAAGAGGGGCTATATAGTTGCCTTTTTAGCATACCCTCTATTAAGAGTGGTGTGAATGCCTGTGTTGTCAACCTTCTTGGGTGTGAGGAAAGAAATCCCGTAGGTGGGTAGTTAACTTATCTTTTCACCCTGCTGGTCATTATTCAGCCCAGTTTAATGCATTTCTGCCCTTTCAATGTTTCCTCACACTCTGTCAAGTTTCTAGAGAAGTAAACCTGTCACTGAAGTGTTCAGACAGAACACTTAGCATTTTCCTCGCATGCACTCGCTTTCAAAGTACTTTTCCATCTCTCTAGTGTTTAGTCCCCAGAGAGAATGTGGTACCCAGGAGCGTGGCATTTAAAAGGGAACATGCAATATTTTCTAGAATTGCTATGTGCTTAGCGGGGACTCAGAAAAGAGTCACTGAGGACGAGGAGAAATGGAGCTGGGGAGAGAAATCAGGGAGCTGTCTCAGGTCAGACAACTGGATTGCAGGGTCTGAAGAATCTTAGGTCTACAAATTTCTGGAATTCTGTTGCCCAGATGGCATTTAAAGTTTTTGAGAGACAAAAAGCAGTGGAAGAAGAAGATGCTTGGGAAATGTTTACATGTTGTTTATAAAGTGGATGATGGAAGGGAAGATATGGCTGGACAAACTGTATAGTAGAGGAAAGAGAGGTGGGAAAAGTGAGTGCTTCTCGGACTTCAGAAATTCAACCACACCTATAAATTGTTATAGAGCGTCAGACAGGCATTAGGGGCTGAAGGAGTCACAAACTTGAATAAGATATTGTTTTCTATCCCAAGGAGCTTGGCATGCCACAGATAACGAATGGGGAGAATGAGTGACCCAGAAGCCAAATTCATAGCTTACAGATTCTTGTCTGTGGCATTTTCCCTTGAGCTCTAGTCTTAGAAAGGGGAGCAGATTGGCACCCCATTTTCCATGTACACCAACATGAACACACAAAACATATAGTACTACTACTAATAATATTAAGACACATGCAAGCACACATTAACTGTCCCTTTCCTTCCACACATCCTCCTTGGGCTCGTGTGTGTGTGTGTGTGTGTGTGTGTGTGTGTGTGTGTGTGTGTGTTGACACTGATTTCTCCTGATTTGACCTGATTTCTCCTGGATAACAATGTGTGTAGTTTGTGTTGGTGATTATTTGGTATGATGCCCCTGAGGCTCTTCTCTCATCTTTAACCTGCTCATGTCCCCACCTACATTGATCCACATTGACTGAACCCCTACCATATGCCCAGTACCATATTTGGCACCTGGTAAATGTCAGGCATTTATATGTCATACATGCCACAGCACAGTAAGATGCTATGCTACACAGAGATAAATAAAAACCATTTCCTTCCTCTTCAAGAATTCACAGTCCAATGGTGGAAGGCAAACATGCAAGCAGATATACTGAAAACTCAGCATGATTTATGAAACTGGGAAGGACCTCAAGCCTTTGAAGTTCTTATATGTCCTAAGGCACTCATTATTTTAAAGTAAAATAACAGCTAATACTTACATATCATTTAATGTATTTAGGCAGTGTTTCAAGTGCTTTACATGTATTAGCTCATCAAATCTCCATAACCCAATGGGGTAAAAACTATTATATTATTTATTATCCTCTTTTAGAGATAGTAAAACTGAGGCATTGGAGGGTTAAGTCACTTGCCTAAGATCACACAGCTAATAAATGGCAGAGATAGAACTTGAACTGAGGTAGTCTAGCTCCTCAGTCCATGGCCTTAACCACCATACATGCTGCCTTTCAAATGAAATAATTGAAACTGCTTTTAAGTGAGAGAGGAGGAGATGTTGACCTTTGTCATCCACTGTCACCTTTGATTTTCTCTGGCTTCTTTGTAACACTGGAGTAAGTGCTTTCAACACATCTCATTGAACCCTCATTACAGGTAGATGAGGCAGGTCCTAGCAGGACCACTGTTATGGACTGAATGGCTATGTGCCCCTCAAATTCTGGAGTTTCAAGAACAAGAAGATGAGTTGTTGGGTTTTTTTGTTTGTTTTTTTTTTGGTTTTTTTTGTTTGTTTGTTTTTCAGTTCCCTCAGCCTAAGACCAGCCATGCCAAGCCCTCTGCTCTGGGAATGAGTTTGTATCCACCTCTTGCTGAGTCTTAGTCAGGTTCCATAAACCAGACCCCTACTACTTGAAGCCAGTGCTGACTCAGCAGTGCTGGAGGGACGTGATGAGGGCATCAGCCAATGACCCCCTTGTAGTTCCACAGGCCCCAAATCACTGAAGCCTGGGGGCTGCTGCTGATGTCAGCTTCCACAGGTACCACTGCCCAAAGTGCAGGTTTCATCATCTTTGATGACAGTCCAAGAAAACAGAAATTCTTCAAGGATCTCTAGCCATCTAGCCATTTTCCTTGGGGTAATGATTTTACCCAAAGAAAAAAATAATTCAGGATTATCCTATCTTTAGATGTCCTGGCCAAAGTCCATACTAGAGTACTATTCTGATAACCATCATAAAAATGAAAAAAGGAAGACAGTTTGGCATGAAGAATACAGAAACAGGCAGATGGGCAGATGGCACTCTGTAGGAGTACTGCCTTCCTAGGAAGGCTCTTGGGTTGCCATGCAACTTCCATTCATCTCTTTAAACTCCCTGGAACATTGGCCACTGATACACATTATCCACTCATCAATGGCCCAGCAGCCATATAAACACTGTCCATCAATGGCCACAGGGGCTTATGTCCAACTGGTTCAGACACTTGCTACTTGACCTCATTTATCTTCACTTTTTTATTGCCTTGCTATTAGAAAAAATATTGAGTGCTACAATCTCCTCTTTTTTCCTGTCTTAAGCAGTAACTCTCTATCAAATACTCCATTTTCTGGATGTACAGAAAAATCACTTGAGTTGCCATTCACAATTTCAGCTGTTAGGCAAATCAAACAAATTCAAAACAATTTCTGCAAAAGGGAAAACAATTCGGCATCACCACTTATATACTTTTGCTTCATGGAATCTGAGCTCTATGTACTGTATGTCATTCCTATTTTGTAAAAGAAACACAGAGGCCAGAACTTTGCAGCTGCTCTAACTGCCAAGGAGGAAATTTCCTAACTGGAAATTCTGAATATTTGTGGTGCATTTACATATGTAGGGCAATGTGTTAGAAACTAACAAATTGTAAGTCTAATTGTCTGTCTGCCAAGAGAGTGCAAGATATATGTCTAATAGGTAGTATTTGATAGTTATAGAACAGGTGCTACAGGAAGTGTGCAGTCAGTGGAGACAATGATCACTTTGTAGGTATTCATCAAGAATATGTAAGATTCGGGTAGGGAAGGTGAAGAAGAGGGGAGAAGAAGGTTATAAGTAGTGCAGCACTGAAAGAAGAAAATACAAAGTACACTCAGCAGACAATGGGTAGACTGATGTAGCCAAGCAGGAGGGCTGAGGCAGCACTTAAGTAATGACCTATGTATCTGGTTGGTGATGTTCTGAGAAATAACAAAACCTCTTATCTAGATAGGAGTTCTTTAGGAATAGAATCCATCTCAGCAGGTTTTGGGGGGGAGCCAGTGCCTACCACCTCTGATAGATACTGCTGCTTCTTTCTTAAGGGTTGGCTGAGCAACACAATCTTCCCAGCTGCATCAGCCAGGGATGATTCTGTCCTCCGTTATCCTCAGGCAATGGTCTTTTCCCTGGTGGGCTATAAAACCCTCTCCTGCTGCTTCCTGCCACTGTCTGCTGACATCTCAGTCAGTTGCCTCAACATTGAAGCCTTTTATACCTGGCTCACAGTCTTCCCACCAGCATCCTGGGTGATGTTAGTGGCCTCAAGATGACTAATCCCATGTCCTTGCCCCTCAGTCCCTTGATCATCTCATCTTGAATGACCTTCACCACAGCTTCAGCCATCACTCTCAAGTCCACACCCGGAGCTTTATCATCACCCAAACTTCTCCACCTCTGACATAAAAATTCACACATCCCAAAGCTGAACTGAAAAACTTTATCAAAGCTATCTCTCCTACTTTTAATCCTGAGGTCAGTGGGTCATATCACCATCCATTCACCCCTGCGTCCTAGATCCCTCTCCTGCCCACCCCCACTTCCAATCAGGCACCAGATCCTGCTGATTCTACCTGTTTACACCTGTGAATGCAATTTCTTCTTTCCATAAAACTCCACTGGCTACTATCACCTCTGGCCCAGATTCCAGTAACTGTCTTCTAACTCATCTCCCTGACCTAATTAGTGCCCACTCACTCACTGTCATTCTCCTGACACAGCTGTAGCCATCTGTTCAAGTTGCAAATCTCATTTGGCCCCTCATTTTCCTTTTAATGGTTCTTCACTGTCCTTCAAACTGCCTAGCAGGGCGCAAAAGGCCATTGTCTGGAATGCTGTTACTTGTGTGCATTCCTGCCCAGTTCCTGCACATCCTCAGAACCTCACATGTCACCTTCTCTAAGGTCTTTCCCCAATCTCCCTTGGCTGGTTTGGTGAGTCTCTCAGGTCCTCCCCCAGTGCTCTGTGCTTGTCTCTGTGAGGACACTTGTCACACTCAACTGCAATTGTTTGTTTGCAAGACCATCTCAAACACCACACAGTTTCAAGAATATAGCAGGAGTTCATAAATGCTTGTGAAATGAACAAAAGAATGAATAAAAGAATGAATAGATGGATGGGTGAGAAAAATATTTTGAATGCAGAAAGAAGAGATAACACAAAGTAAAAGGCAAATTTAAGGTTTCACACTGGGTGAGGAAGGTGGGGTGATGGAGCAATGGGCAGAGATAGGGACTTGTAGAAGAAGAGGAGTTGGTTTTGGTGAATGAAAATGATGCTTTCAATTTGGGCATGCTGACTGGGAGGCTGTGGGTGGATATAAGGGGAGAGAGCCAAGGAGACACAGATTTGGGATATACACAAAAATGAAGCAATCTACATAAATGATGTCTTTGAAGCAATCTACATAAATGATGTCTTCACTATAGAATTCATAGAGAGAAGAGCAGAGGACAGAGGCTTCTTCAGGAAGGAAGTTTTACCAATTGTCCAGGTAATTCAGGTCTTTTTTCCCTTTCATTTTCTGAATAATTGTCTCCATTTTTAAAAGATTTTACTTACTTATTTTTAGAGAGAAGGGAAGGGAAGGAGAAAGAGAGGGAGAGAAACATCAATGTGAGAAATATCTATCTGCTGCCTCTCATATGTGCCCTGGCACCAAAACCCACAAACCAGGCATGTGCCCTGACTGGGAATTGAACCAGTGATCCCCTAGCTTTGCAGAACAATGCCCACCCAACTGAGCCACCCTGGTCAGGGCTCTTTTTTTTTTTTGAAGACCGGCTCTGTGTGTGTCTCCTCCTAACTACTCTTTCTCTCTTTTTTGAGCATAGTTTGCTAACTCCAGCTGTTAATACCTCATTAAAAAATCAGGCCATGGTGACTTCTGTTGGCTGTTTTTATGCAGTGTGACAACTATTTTTCAATTGGCTTTTACTAATTTCTCTCTAAAGATAATTTCCTTGACCAACATTGGCTGGCTATTGATCCATCCATGTTTTATCAAAAATATTCTTACTCTCCCCTTTGCATCCTCTTAGTTGATTTTCCATAAGAAATTCTATGTATTGAATTTCCTTCTCCTCTGTTTCAAGTGAATATTTGTGAGCCCTTAAACATATCACATAATGTGGGTACATCCTTATTATGTCTACTTATCAATCTCAACAACTCAGTCCTCTTGGTGGATGAAAGTACAGTGCATTGGCTTTTCATAAGGGCTACATTTTACTAGAAGCCAAAGTCAGCCAACATTTTCCAATTTGGAGTATAAAGGTTTTATTTAGCAAAATCACAATTATTTTTCAGGGTCAAAATATAAATACGAGAGCACTTCATAAAACTGATAATGTTCTTTCCTGGGAAGATTCCAAGGGAAGAATCTTTGGTCTTTTGAAAGAATTTGTATGTGGTGCTCCTTATTCTAAGTAAATGCAATATACCACATTTCTGATTCTTATAGAATTACTACAATATGTCCTTGATGAATCGGTACAGCTAAACATAGAGCTGCTGTTGAAGTATACAAGTGCATCCCAGTTGTGTGAGCTGCTCTGGTCCAATCTGGAAGTCTCTAAGTGTAGCAAAAATTCTGTTCTAGGGACAAAGCATTTTGAGGGGTCAGGAATGGCTTTGATAATTCAGGTACCTTTTACCAGAAAATCATACACACACTGTATGTAATTTAACAGATTCTATGAAAACCCAGTCATTGATCCCCTAAACTCATGGGCTCCAAGTTAATAACCCCTAGACTAAGAGTTAAAGATCAGTTGTTGGTGAGCGAGGGATTTCAGCAACCTCAGAATGTGCGGACAACAGCTTCAATGAAAATGTGAACTGCTGGGCAGTAGCTACAACTCCCAGAAGGGGAAGCATGGCTTGTGTGCAATCATGCCCAGCATGGCACTGAGTGGGCTGCCATCTTTCCTTCTGCAGGATACCAAGTTTTCTACCCATTCTATTAAGATATTTTTATGTCAGCAGAGCTCTGATGTTACGATGGAAGCCAGCACAAAATAGCTCCCTTTTCTAAACAAAAATTTGCCTTCAGCTAAAACAAACCCCCTTCTAGCAAGAGGGCAGGGAGGTGAGGAAGAGGCTCCTGTATTGAAAGAGCTGCTCTTTCTGCCTCTTTCTGCTTCTTTCCCACAAAGTCCTCACTCCTCACTCTCATATCTGACACTCCCTTGATTTCCACTCACTTTTAATAGATCCCATTTCATTTTCTTGAGGCTGGCACCTGAAAATCCTATGTCAGTTACAATCATTCAAATGTCTGGAATTTACCTCATTCCATGTGGCTTTGTGTATGTCTGATTTCTGGGTCTCACACCCTTCCCTTGAATAGTATGTGCAGCTTGGTGCTTTGAATCATTGGAGCCACCATCTCCTATGACCCTTTTTAACTTGAGACAACATACTCTCCCTCCATCAGTATTTTTTTTCAGACTTAACTGACCTTTAATTTTTCAAAATCATGTTTAAAAGTGCAACCTGAAAAATATGCCAACCACCGATTACAAACTATGCTGTGATCAGCTTTGCCTATCTCATGGTCATCCTCATAAATGCATTAACTAAGCTCATTAGTTACTCAGACAATTTGAGATTTTTCTCTCTTCTGAAGGAAAACCCTCTGGAACACCACAGTGCTACAGATGCAGTTTTCAAGCCAACATTTCTCACCATGTTACTCGTTATCCAATACCCACCCCACCCCAACCCCATATACTTTGTTCAGGTTTTTCTTTATTCTACTCTGAACAAGTCCTTTCAGGGTCCTTGAGATAATAACCCCACAAATATTTTTGAAGACCCTTTATTCTTGTATCCTTAACATCGAGCCTTACTGCCCTGTCTTTTGTACCTGGGCCTCCTACAATACTTAGCTACGTGCCTTTCCCAGGTTCTCACACTCTTTCGGATGTTTTCTAGTAGGGTTGTTTCTCTCTGCAAAGCTCTTCTTTCCTTGTAATGATGCCCCTCCACACCCCAATCCACATCCATATGGGTGCCCCTTCTCTGGCTCTCAAGGCTCCTGTGTCATAGAGCTTATGACACTGTCAGGTCAAGGACTGGGCATTAATTATCACCTAAAGAGTGAACCTCCTTCCTCTAACGCTCTGCTTTGGGGTATGTTCATTCCTCTAACCAAGTAGTTCAAATGGGAGCTGCCATCTTCTTATATGTCCCACTTCCCTGGAAGAGAGAATGGTCTAAGTGGTTTCTGACACAAGAAGGACAGTCTGTCTCCACTGTTTCTAAGCTAAAGATGTGAGCCTGATGACTGCTGGCAGCCATACCCCAGCCCAGTGGAGGGAACCAGTCTGGCAGAAGAAAGCTGGCATGAAAGGAGAAGACAGAAAGAATCCTGGAGATATCTGAGTTCCTGATTGTGGTCATCCCTAGGACTGCCTTTCCCATGCTTTGCTTATCGGAGCTAATGAATCCCCCTTTCTCCAGAGCAATGCACATGGGGAGCCCAATTTTGCAAAAGAGAGGCCAAGTAATATTGATCACTTTCTTCATGTCTCTACCTCTAGTTGCTGACTCCAGGTTTGGCATTCAAAAGGGGCTCCATAAACCTACCATTGTTAGCTCAAAGCCTGAAGTTCTGTTTGTTGTAATGTGGAATCAGTAACTGAGGTGACATGAACATGTCATACTATGACAGGAGTATGACAATCACACCTTAGAGCTGTATCATGAAATGGTGACTCTACACAGGTTCTGAGCATCTATTGGGTCTGAGTTTGTTCTTTTGGTATTTGATCAACCATCCTGCAGAAGTGTTGGCTAATTACTTCTTATCTAACCAAGAATAATGAGCTCTTCTAGGACATAGCCCTGGAAGACAAATGAGGGAGAGTGTAGCATGCATACTCAGTGATGGGCTATGTGGCTACCCAGTCAGCTTTCTATTTGCATGGTGCACAGATCATTGGATGTGGGAGAGAAGACAGCTGAGATGGACACTGTGTACCAGCTGTGTAGCTCTGGAAAGGCAACTTAACTTCTCTGGGTTGTGCTTCCCCCATTTGCCAAGTGCAGAGGCATGTCCCACAGCACTCACAGGACCATTGAGAGGATGAGACGAGAAAACACATATGGTGGCACTTTGTTGTTGTTGTCAAATCCCTTCTAGGGGAAATATAGTAGGCCCTTCTCTAAACATAGAGGCCACTGCAAGGCTGACAGGTCTGCTTTGATAAACATATGGCTTGAGGCAGTCAACTGTCTGATTAAGAGCTGGCCCAATGCACCTTCGTCAAGGGGCTGAGGTGAGCCTCCCCACATCCAACATCTGCTTTCTTTCCTCTGCTCCTGGCTCCAGTGCCAAACAAAGCTTCTGGACACCTCTCTCTCTGCCACTGCTCAGAACCCTCTCAGCTCAGCCTTCGGCCATGAAAACAGGTCCTCAGTCTTGAACCTACCTGTTCCACCTCTTAGAACATGCCCCTGGGCACTTGCCCTAGCTAACGAGTTGGGCTGAACCTCAGTGAAACCTGACAGGCTGTTCCTTCACAGGCACCCACCAGCTTGTGCAATATCCAGGATGCCTCTGTACAAGGCAGCCAGCCCTATCTAAGACCTGGTGATGACAGCTGGCCTGCCGGTGTGGGCCAGCATGGGCAAGGTGCCTGCAGGCTCCAGCCAGCTCTGACTGCTTCCTTCCTTGCTGACCTTTGCATAAATAGCTTCCAGCAGGTTCCCAGTCTGCTTGACTGAAAACAAACATCTCTGATACCCATTCCATGGCCTCCTCTCCAAAGGGGGGCAGTGGTAGAAAGACCAAGGCTTTAGAGACCTAAGTTCAAATACCAGCCCTGCCACCACCATAAGAACCAGCACATGGAACACAATCCGGATGTGTCATATTTCTAGCCTGTAAAATGGGGATAATAAAGCCTGTATTATGTTGCAAGGATACTAACAGTTCTGTAGCTGCCTGGTACTCAGGGGGTACTCAGGGAGTACTCAGTAATGACATTTCCTTTCCCATCCCTCAAACAGTCCCCCATCATTGGGATATCATATATCTCTGACAGAAACATGCATGCAGACCCAAATCCACAAATAAAAAATATTTCAAAAATAAATTTGGGGGTGAGGGGAATTCATCTTCTTATCTCCACAACCTGCTGAGACCCGAATTCTAGGTCCTGCATTCCCCCTCCCCAACAATGGAGGACACAGCATGAGCTCTGGTCTTTCTGGGCATGGGAAGGTGGTGGTGGTGGTGGAAGCGGGGCTCCCTCTATCAGCCTGGCTCAGGATGAAGACAGACTGTCCCCCCTGCTGTTGGCAGGGAGAAGCTCCATGCTGGGTACAGCTCAGCAAAGCCCTGCGGCTGGCCGTGTGTGACAGCAACAAAAATAATTCCTGTCTGCAGAGGCTGCTTATGTTTTCAGAGCACTTTATCTTCCTTGATCTGCCCTCCCCCCATTATCCATGTGACATGGGCATTATCGTTTCCATCTGACAGACGAGGAAATGAAGCAGAGAACAGAGTGTTGCGAGTGGTTGTTAGGAATCAGACAGAGCTATGTTCACATCCTGGCTCAGCTGTGTGACCTTGAACTAGCTGCTGACCCTCTGGCCCTAATTAGCTTGTCCATAATCTGGGCCTGAAAGTACTCAGTTCAAAGGATTGTTGAGAGGTTTATGAGAGTTTGTCACATGGGAGAAAGAATAGAGGCTCTGGAGACCTGTATTTAAACCCAAGGGCGGTAGGTATTAGTTCTGAAAGGGCAAAGACCTGGTCCCAGGACCCAGATGTCCTTATTTCAGAGCCAGTTCTTCTAGAACTTTGGTTTGGATGTTTTTCTCCTGGGGCTCTTGAACTGAGTCTCTGCTAAGAGGACCCCAGGACCCCCTGGCCACCCCGTGCTGTATGGATGGCTATGGGACAAAGTAGAAAAAAACCACATTTCCTGTTGGGATTACATACCAGGTCTGGTGTTCCTACTACTGACAGAAAGGCCAGAAATCTGAATCTCCACCCAGGCTCATTCTGTACCTCACTTTCTCCGCCTGTGAAAAGGACAGGATTTACTTCTGCCTTGGCCTTTCGAATTGTCACTTGAACCATGACAACAGCTTCCTGCCCAGGTTCCCTGTTGCCCATGGTCCCGGCAACTGTGTCTTTTTCTCTGTTTTCTTGCCTTTCAACTGGGTCCCTGACACATTTCCTAGAATGTGGAGTTTTAAGGAGGACACTATGGCTGCCTGAAGCCCTATGAGATGTGGGAGTGTTGTCACAGGTGTTTCCCGGTGTGTGAAGAATCAGTGAAAGACAGCCTGAAGAGATGGAGGGGAAGGAGGCAGAGATGCAGAGAGAAGCAGGTGAGAAACCACAGGGTTCCAGAGGAAGAGACGGGAGTCACTGGCAACATCCTCGTTCCTGTCAGCAGCCCCTCAGAAGGCCTGTTTGCCCTAACTTGAGTTCTGCAAGATACCTTCCTATCTTATGCATTCAACTTTTTTTTTCAAAGCTAGATTTGGTGGGTTCCTGCTTCTGATAACTAAAGAGAGTGGCAAGGCTGAGGTACCCTTCCTACCTTGCCCGTAGGTTGCTACCTTCCTGGTAAAATGACAATCATCTATTGTTCCTGGTGGGGTCCAATTGTCACGGCACCTGGGCAAGACCCTGGACTTTAGAGGTTATCACTGAACACAAGCCACTGACAATGAACAACCAGGCCACTGTAGTTCCAAGGATAGTTAGCCTCTGCTTTATTATGCAAGAAGATTGCAGCTGATCTATCTCAAACTTTTCCTTGGACATTCCCAAGTGGGAGGAAACACAGACTGGTGATTAAGGGCCCAAGTTCTAGAGCCAAACTGTCCAGTTTTACATCACAGTTCCAACCAGAAACTTACTGGCTGTGTGACCTTGAGGAAGTAACCCTATCTCTCCGTGTCTCAGTTTACTCATCTGTAAAATGGGGCTATTTATGGTACTTATTTCACAGGGATATTGGAAAGGTTGAGGGATATACTATAATCCATAAATCCTCAACATATGTCCCCTATGATTTTCATGTCCTAAACAGAACAGGGAAAGAATTTAGAGGAGAGGCTGTGGCAGGTGGGGCTGGGAGTGGAGTTTAGTTTCATTGCCCCCACTTTGATTTTATGAGGGATACAGAGGGAAGCTGGTAACTTTAAAGAACACCAAGGCTTTGAAGAAGGGCAGGCTGAAAAAGAAGTCATCAAAGATACTGGTGGGTAAAGAAGGAAGGAACTTGCCAAGCTCAAGCAAAGCCCTCAGAGCTACCTCGCAGGGGAGCGACTGGAGAAAAAAGTGGGAAGTGAAATGCTGTCCTGAGAGAGGAGAAGCTGGACCGTGAGGCTGCACAGGAGGGACAGCCCACTGCCTGAGAACATGAAGTGGGGGCACAGACGTACCAGCCGCTTTGGGGAGCCACGGGGGCTTGAGGGAGATGAGGCAACAAACACCAGCTGGTAATGTGAGAAGAATGGCAATGCAGGAGATTCAGAATGAAGCTCTCAAAAATCCTGACTGCGAAGACTTTTATGAATTTGGATACCGCCCTCAGAAAACCTTTGAAGAAGAAAAAAGCCCCACATCTTTGAGGATGAGTGAAATCCCCACAGCACATCTGCAGACTACTTTGAGCTCATCAATACCAAGTTACTATAAATGAGTCTGTGCACAGAAAGAGGCTGAAAATGTACGACAGGCCAATGATGTTCCTGATTTAGGACTGCAGACTCTCAAATCAGGTGGGTTGGCTGCAAAACCTGGCCCCGCCGCCAACTCATTCACTCCATGACCTTGAGTAATTCTCAACTCCTCTGTCCTCGGTTTCCTTGTCTATAGAATGGAGATAGTGAGGATCTAGCCCATCGAATGAGGGAAAAGAAAAGTGAATTAACATGTATCCAAAGCCCAAGATATCATGTGACCACAGTAAGGGCATTAGCTCTTACCTTTGCCTGTGGTTTTTGTTTCTTCATGTGGTATTTATTATACACGGGTGTGCACATGCACACACACACATTTCAACAACTCCAATTAAACAACCAACCCATTATCAAGAGCTCTCTCGAGTGCAGGGGCAGGGCGAGGGCACACTCTGGCTGAAGAGCAGAAGCAAAAGTTCTGAGAAGCCCAGCAGCCAAGGGATGAATTTAGTATAAAGTCCCAGCACCAGTCCCACTGTATGCCCTGTCTGACCCCCAACCCCGTCTTTGGGTATAAACCACTGATGTGTTAAAATGCACCCTCTCCCTTGCTGTCATTTGCTGCCTTTACATACTGAAGACCCCAGGGACACCAGCCCTCTGCTCTGCTGCTCTTCCTGCCCTGCCTCTTCTGCCCCCCCGGGCAGGGGGACCCCTGAGCAGCAGCCTCAGTCAGTCACACTCCCTGGTTCAAGTGACATCCTGGCTGGGGCCAACTGAGCTCATGGAAAGGGAGATCAGAGGCTCCCCTGACATGTGACCGGGACAGCTGTCATGGCAAGTGTCCACGGGCATCCAGTAGGATGGAGCCAGCCAGCAGCAGAGGTCCCAGCTGCCGAGGGGAGTGCTCCATCCTTCAACCCCTTTGGTGAAACCCTTTCTTCCTCTTTTTTAGAAGTCTAATCTCTGCCCCTACTGTCCCCTCTCCCTCTCCCAATCCCTATCTCATTGCACAACTGCATGGGCTAAAAATACTTCTGGCAGCCGTGATCAAACCCAAACTGAGCAAGATGCAGATTTAATGAGGCTTCCATGGAAACAGGTTCCTTTTGCCAGGCAGAACGTGTCTGCACCAGGGCAGGGGGGTGGGCAGGGGAGTGTATGGCAAGGAGTTGGAGATATTGGTTAGATGGGGGCAGTGGGGAGGCACAGCGAGCTAGTCAGCCCTGCAGCCTTCCTGGAACAGGTTCCAGTGGGGACTGCACTCACTGGAGCCAGCTGTCCGGGTCAGGTGCATTCTAAGAGCCACACTGTGTGAGCTCAGCAAAGGGACCTGCAGCTTCTTCCAGGCTTGAGATAAATATTTACCATGGGAGTCCTTTAAACAGTCAAACAATTGGCAGCTGAAAAAGAAATAAATTATAACATAAACATAAAAAGCTGCTTACTCTAGAGTTCCTGGTAATACTTCAATTATAACCAAGAGGATGAAGAGGAGAAAGGTTGAAGGGATCTGGAGATGTGAAGACAGCAGACGTTCATCCCTGCCCTGCAGGTTTCCTTCTCGTGATAAAGCATTTCCCTCCAGCCAGTGGTTCTCTGGGCTGCTGGAGGTATGAGGTGCCTGAAAGAACCTCAGAGTGAAAGTGGACCCACCCTTCCACGGCACAACTGCCAGGTGGTTAAATGACCCCTGGATTCATCTTGCCGTAGCACGTACTGTAACCCAGTTTCCTCTCCCAGGCCCGTTCCATTTTTCTGGCTACTTTCCACTGGAAACACTCAGTTTTGACATCCTGAGAAATAGTGTGTGTGTGTGTGCTGATTAAAAGCAGGGGTCAGCAACCTATAGCCCACGGGCCAAATCCAGACCAAATTTGTCCCATGACCTATTTTTGTGTGGCTTGTGATTTCAAAATGGCTTTTACTTTTTTAAAGGTTTGTGAAAGGAAGAAGAAAGAATGTGTAACAGAAACCACATATTGCCTGCCAAGACCACGATATCTACTATCTTCTCTTTACAGAGATACTTTGCCAAACCCTGATTAAGAGCAAAGGCTATGGAATCAGACAGACAGATTTAGGTTCAAATCTCAGTTCTCCCATGGATAAACTCAATTATTTTATGGAATTTACTTTATTTCTTTGCATCTGAGTTTTCCCAGCTGCAAAGTTACCCTCAGAGTACCTGTCTCATAGAGAATGAAGACACCAGACTAGCACAACGTTGGTTTCATAAATGCTCTATAAATGGTGCTCAGCACTACCACTGAGAAAGATGAGAAAGTATGTTTATAGTATGGAAGAAAAATGGCCCAGATTCTTCTCCATGATTACCCCAATTGCAAATATTCTGCCCTTTGGTTTGGACTAGATGTCAGATATGCATCCTCACAATTGGTTCAGGAACTAGAATTCTCAGAGTTTGGAGGTGTTCCAGGAGCACAGGGATTCAGGGCCAGGAGTCTGAAAATGGCTCTGATGACAAACACCTACATCCAGCATCTGCTCTTCACCCAAATCACTACCTTATAGCTTTGTGCCCTAAGTCTGATCCTCTTATACACAAAACCTTCTAAAGCCAACATCATCACGTTAAGAATGTCATCACATTAAGAACCTCATGTTGACTTCAGAGTTGGGGGACAGTGGAAAGCTGACAAAGAACATGTGGTGAGAAATCAGAGAATCTTTAATAGTTCAAAACTATGCTGGCCTACCTTTTTCTCATATTTACCAATTATAAAAGATCAATAGATACATGAGTTCAAAAGCCCCAAAGAGACACTAACACTGCGTTCATTCATCCTTTGGTATAAATAACCGAGCTACTGAGCTAAAGTGGTGCTGAGAAGATAGTGCTGATGAGGTCAAGGTTAAACCTGGATCAGCCATTCAGCTCTATGTGGTCAAGAATTCAGATGGTGTTCCCAGCATGTTGCCCTGTGAAAATCCATGCTAGATGGAGGATGTGAACTCAGCACCTTCTGTCTAGGGAAAGCAGCACACAAATGACCACAGGCTTTCTAGATTGATGGCTGGATTTTGGCACAATCTTTATTGGCTTAAAATTTTTTAAAAAAAGCATTCAAATTTTTGAGATATATTTTTGCAACAAGGAGGCCAGCAACTTTAAACTGTATCAGGATGGCAGGCCAAGAATGGAAATGAGGAAAGTGCTCCATGTGGGCACTGATAAGAGCAAATGATTGCAAACCTACACAGTGTTTCCTTTGTGCGCACTGCTTTCTTCAAGGGCCTAAAGAGCCAACAGGATTCCAACCTGAAAAATGCAAAACCTGCTTCAAAAAGAGGACTATACCTTGTACACATTTTTCCCTATGACGTCAGAAGAAACATAAGAGAATGGGAGACCAGTACAATATACCAAGGAAAAAGAAACCAAAGGCATAAAAGTAGAAAGGAGGTAAAACTATTTGTAGAGAATGTGATTGTTTATATAAAAATTCTAAGATACATACAAAACAACTATTAGTTACTAATAAGCAAATTTAGCAAGGTCACAGGACATGAGGTCAATGTATAAAACTCAGTTGTATTTTTATACACCTGCAGAAAACATCTGGAAAATAATGGTTTTTTCATTTAAAAAAATTTTTAACATAGCATCAAAAATACAAAAAAAATCTTTGAAATAAGTTTAAGAAAATATATGTAAGGCATCTACAGTAAGAACTATATAAAACATTCCTAAGAGAAATTAAACATCTAAACAAATGGAGAGATACATTATGTTCATGGATTAAAAGCCTCAATATTGTTAAGATTTCCATTCCCTCCAAATTGGCCTACACATTCAATATCACATTTCCCATCATAATCACAACCAGTTTTTTAAGTAAAAATTGGTAAGCTGATTCTAACATGTACATGGAGATGCAGGGGACCTACAGTAATCTCTGAACAAGAACAAAGTTGAGAAACTCCCGCTACTTACTAAAATGCCACAGTAATTAAACCACTGGGCACTGGCAAAAGGATAGCTAGATCAGTGTAACAGAATAGCGAATTTCCAGTTTCCACTCAGGATAAATTGATAGATAGGAGAGTACACCTAAAATTTTTCTAAGAAAAATAAGTTACCTGAAGTACAATAAGAAAACCTCTAAGGCACGTGAACAGTTGGTGCTCTGTGCAGTAACTGCAACTGGGGATTACAAAGAACACAAACACTGAAGAAGATGTGTCAGTGTTGTGGATATGACGGTGACCATCACCATTCCCACTCTTAATGCATGTGCATCTTATTTCATACGTGACTAGATAAAATTTATCTTGCAACTTCTTTGTATGAATAGCCTCACGTGCATTTTTAATTTTGTCTCATGAAATAAAGAAATACTCCTGAAAAATAGACTATAATTGATATCTGTAAATTGAATGATTTATTGTAGCAGGAAGTTTAGCATTTACAGAGGCCTTTAGAAAATGAAGAGTCATCTTTATGATACAAATAATCATTCCATACATTGTTGAATTGGAAAGTTCACAAATCGTTAATGCTGTCCTAGTACTTTTATAATCATGTGGTCAGGTTGCTGCTGATTGTAATGAGAATGGGTAATTATCTTTCTAGGAAGGAGGCTAATGCACCTGGAAGAGAGCCAGGATGGGACAGTGATATCACTAGAACAACTGGGAATTTTATAATGACGGAAAGGCTCAAGGTTGGGCCAACATTCAATAATATCTGCTTGTGTCTGTCCTACTACCAGATGGTGAAGATTTGAGGACACAGATGCTATGTTACTTGACTTTGTGTTCTCAATGCCAAGCACAGGACCTGACCTATGGGCACCCAAAAGAAAGAGGCTCCCCAGTGGGGCAGGAACAATTTTTAGATACATTGAGATTTCAGCTGGATCACAATGGATGAGACAAAACAACTCTGGTGATGAAGAGCATTCCTGGCTCAATGATCAGACTGAGCAAAGACAACAAGTTCAGGATCCCACAAGTAGTGTAGTTTGGAGGAGCAATAAAGAATGAACAGAGAACAGACAAAAGCTGAGGCTGGGGAGGTAGGTTAGTTCTAGCTGTTCTGACCTCAATAGACTATGATGGAATCTGATTGTTTTATATCTCTTTATTTGGTAAAAACCTTATTACTTGGACCCAAGACTAAAAGTGGTACAGAAATAGGAAATCAGTCACAGTGAAGCCAGATTCCTTATACATCTACTGTGGCTGACACATTTTGTAAGAAAGAGACTAGCATGTTTCACACTCACGTTGTAATAAATGTTGTTGGCAGCCACGGAGTGCTTGTAGACAAGCATCTGTACATCCGATCTTATCAGCAAGGGCACCCCGGGCATTTTCAGTCTCAGTATGGAGAGGCATTTGGCTTGCCCTGTGCACAAAGCCTTGGGACATTTCCAGTAAAAGTCAACCTCTTGATTTGTAGAGAGACTGCAGTAGGTTAATTCACGCCAACACTGTTCCGTAGGGTCCTAACATTATGCACAGCAGCCTTTGAGGGCCACAGCTCATCTTTTTATATAAGCTGATTTATACCACAGGAGTGAAAGATGGGTGAGTCTGCAAACTTGGGGCAGAAGTCTTCATTTCTGCACATTTGCTTATCCCAGAAATGACTCCAGAAGAAGCTTCCTGCAATCCTTTCAAATTTGGGGATGGGGTGGAAAAGGATTAGACAGAGATTGAGGTACCAGAACAGACAAATTTTGTCACCCTTGCCCTTCTTCTGTATTTCCCTTGCCCTTATTCTCTATTTTCTTTTCCCAAAACCTCCTTTCATCATCCAGGTCAGGTCTCACAACCTCTCTCTCACCTCTGACACATGTTTGGCATCATGGATATGTTTTCCCTTAGCCCTCTTCTCTCAACCACATTTACGACTTCCTGAAGGGTTCCTTTTAATGCCCTCAAGTCCACTGCTCTCTGATAGCAGGAGTTTTGTCTGTCTGATTCATCGTTACATCCCCAACGCCTGGTACAGCCTGGTACATAGTAGAGGTTCAGTAGAAATTCACTGAACATCTGGAAGAGCAGCCTGAGTTATTTCTAAGATTCTCTTCCGAAGGAGTAGAGGAGACAGGCTCCTCTGCATGACTCAGCTGAAGGTTGCAGTTTAGGGAAAAGGGCACAGGACTGCCTTTCCTCTTTTTATTCTTATGATATCCCTGTCACAACAAGTTGTTTTCCCTTGCTGTTTTATTTCCTCTGAGACTAGACACATCACTGGGTTCCTCCCAGAGCAAAATGCCCCCTTTATGAATCGGAGTTCTGTCTCATAGTGTTTGGCAGGAGGACCCACTCTGAATTAGAACAGCTGCCACTCATAGTTATGTAGTCCAAGCATACCAGAGTTTATTTAAGAAGCTGCCATCCCTAGATAAATTAGCTTTTAAAGAGCCATCCTATTATTTTAGAATGCAAAAGTACTGATCATTTCCTAGCACATTGAGAAGAAGAACATCTAAACTCCTTACTGTGGATTCTGTGGCTCTGTTTAGCTCTGCACCTTAACCACTGTCCTGCCCTACTGGCCTTCTTCATTTTCATTTCTTCTCCAGGCTCTTCCCCACCTCAAGGTCTTTGCATTTGCTCTCTTCTCTATCTGCCTGTTCAACTTCTGCACCTTAACTTTTGCTTTCATGGGGCCTTCTCAATATAACGTGCACATATGATTTTCACTTTATTGCCTTCTATTTTCTTTACAACAATAGCACCTTTCACAAATTGTAATTTATATATTTTTGGATCACTTAAACCAATCTTTTCCAGTGGGCTAAAAATTCCTCAGGAGGAGGGATTTTGTTTTTATTACTGCTGCACTCTCACCACCTAGCAGTTACTGATGCATAAATGATTTTTTAAAATATTGTATGACTTAATAAAGGAATAAATAAAGAATCTACCATACCTGGCCATCTCCCCTCCTTCTTCTCAATGCAGAAATAACCTCTGCAAATGCATAGCACAGAATATCTCCGACAGTTTCAGTGTCAGGCCCCAGAGAGTGGAATAAAGTCTTTTTTATGTCAAGTACACAATGCCTTTCTCTAAAGTCCACCAACCAGTTTTACTTTTACAATATGGGGACACATAAGTTAAGTCACCTCTTGCTCTTCCATGGGTCAGATTTTCAAATACTAGAATTTCTTTTTTTTTTTTTAACCCTCACCCAAGGATATGTTTATTGATCTGAGAGTGAGAGAGAGGGGGAGAGAGACATCAATATGAGAGGAAATATCAATTGGTTGCCTCCTGTATGTGCCACAACTGGGGATCAAACCTATAACCTAGGTACATGCCCTGACTGGGGATCAAACCCACAACCTTTTGGTGTACTAGGCGATACTCCAACCAACTGAGCCACCCAGCCAGGGCTTAAGTACCAGAATTACAAGCCACTATGACAATCCAAAATACTGCATTCATTCTATGTCTTATGTTCATTGTTAATGTCCTCAGTAGAGTCTGTTACTTGAAGCAAAATGACATATAACTAAACCAGTTTTACCATATTCTAATTGATATAAACAAGAGGGAAGTTCCTACAGCATCTCACCAACATTGTAATGAAACGATGTCGAATGAAATGACATTATTCAAGTACTGGCTATAATTCACAATATAGAATAAAAGATATGAGCAATGTAGAAATAACTATAATAGGAGGCAGAATATGAGGGGAGACAAGAGAAAAATTAAGAGGGGCCCAAAGACAGTGACATACTGACCAACAATTTACCTGTTGTGATTTGTTTCTACAATTTTTCAAAGGAATAATAAATATTTACCCTTCTCAGCTACTGAGTTTTTGTGAGGCTTGAGAAAAATGCATGTGAAAACATTTTGGAAACTGTGACATACCATTTAAACATAAAGTGACAGTGGTGACGATGGCCATGATGACTTGGGACAAATTTTAAAGCATGTCCTAGATTTTGCTGGGTAGTGCTACATGGCGTAGGAGTCAGGGGGCAGGGGAGGGAGTGTAGCACTCAGAGCCAAGACACAGAGACTGAAAAGCACCAGGAGCATCACGGAATCCTGGGCAAGACAGTAAGTACAGAAGAACAATGGGACATATAATAGTATCCTACAAAGGGGAGATTTGGAGGCCCACTTGAGTCTTCTGCCACAGAAGAACTTTTTCCTTTTTTTAAGTAGGATGGATCATGCTCCCTCCAATTCAGACCTCAAGCAGTACTTTGGATATTTTTCTGTTATTATCTAAGTTGGCATTGGCTCAGAAAGGGAGCTGAGTCATAAGGACTAAGTAGTAACCCTCTGCAGTGGTCCAGACAAAATGCAATGAAAGCCTCATTGATGGTATTAGGAATAAAAAACATTTTTTTTTTTTAGGAAGAGCATGGGGCTAGAATCCAGAGTATCCAACCACTGAGATAAGATGATAAGCTTAGAAATTACTTCAGAGTGACCAGGAAAAACAGCGCCACCTTAGACAGAAGCAACACACAGAAGGAGCAGGGCTGAGGTAGAAGAGGAAGGAGGGAGAGGCCTGAGGCAGCTCCCAGGTGTCTCAGGAGAGTGGCAGGGGTGGGTGGGAGGCATGCCCAGTGCAGAGAGAAAGAGCACAGAAAAGAAAGAGAATTTGAGGAAAGATCAAGTTCAACTTCAGGTAGGTTGAGAAGGAGGTGTCTGTTGGACATCAAGACAGAGCTACCTTGCAGGCAGTTGAAGAACAGTCTGAAGATCAGTGGCGAGGTCTGGACTGAGGATAAGAATTTGTGAGCCATCAGCATGCAACTGTTCATCGAAGTTGTAGGAGTGATGAGATTAGTCAGATAGTTTATAGAATGAGGAGAGACAGTAGCCAACAAAAGTGGGTGAAGGAAGAGGAGCCAGCAAAGATGTTGAGAAGGAAGAGTGGGAGAGGTAGGAGGAAACAAGGGTCCAAGCAGGTTGAGAGTTTCAAGAAGATTGAGTGGTCCACAGTGATAAGTAACCATGTTAATTGTGCGCACACACACACACACGTGTGTGTGCACGTGTGTGTGTGAAAGGCAAAGTTCAAAAACTTAAGAAAAAATTGTTTAAGTATCAGACTCTGTGTGATGCTTTAAAACTAGTGTTTGAGATGTCTTTAAAGTTAATAGAGAGAAGACAATGGGATTTGTTGTTTGGAAAAGTCCCTGGTGGCTTCATGTTAGGAGGTGAGGGTGATAGTCTACAAGAGTTTTCTGAGGTGGAAGGAGTGACTATTAACAACTCCATAAAGAAATCTGAAGGTCAAGGGGAAAGATCAATACTGTCTGAGGAGTGTGTTTGCTGGTTTCATTTCATTTTATTAAGAGGGACCTAAGACTTCTTGTAAAAAGACACCAAGAATGGGGAGGGAGGGAAGCACAGGAAGGGAAAGATTGAGACAGCAAGCAGCCAAGGAGAGAAGAGCTGATGGAGTAAGGTCCCTGAGGTTTCCAAAAGGGCTGGATTCAAGAGCACAGATGAAGAGAGTCTCTTTGACAAGCAAGAGGTGGGCACCTTCCCTCAGACACAGGATGCAGAGAGGGGTCTAGGTGAGGAGAGAAGCTAAAAGTGCACTCATCGATGTCCCCGAGTAAATCCTCAATTGAGCGTGAGGCAGGTGGATGGATTTGGAGGCTTGAGAAAAGTCTGGAATGTCATTAAGGGAAAGGCACAGCAGCCTGTGAGGAATAAAAGGTTTGCTACACAGCCATGGAGGTCTGGGTAGGATTAACAAGTGGGATTTACAGTGAGACCACCAGCAGGCTTAACAACTTCCTGTGTTCTCAACACCTGGAAGTAGGAATGAAGAAGACAGGCAGTGAATACCCCAAGGCTGGGGGTTTCTGGCTCTTCCAATTTGTTCTCATGTGGCTCCCAGACACCTTTCCATCCTGGTTGTACTAGTTCCCTAGGGCTGCTATAACAGAGGACCATAGAGTGGGTTGCTTGAAACAACAGAAATCTATTGCCTCACAGTTCTGGAGGCTAGAAGCTTGGAATTAAGTTGCCAGCAGGGCCATACTCTCCCTGAAGCCTCTCGGGAAGAGGCTCCTTCCTTGACTCTTCCTAATTTCTGATGGTTGCCAGCAATCCTTGGTGTTCCCTCGTTTACACAGGGTGGGGCAAAAGTAGGTTTACACTTGTTTGTGTGGAAAATAATATAATGATTAATAAATAGCAAAACAAGAATAAACTCTGTGTTGCTCCACCCTGTAGATTCACCACTCCATTCTCTGCCTCTATCACCACATGACCTTCTCCCCTGTCAGTCTGCGCGTCTCTGTCTCTTTTCTTACAAGCACATCAGCCATATTGGATTTAGGGCCCAAGCTACTCTGGTGTAATCTTATCATATTACATCTGCAAAGGCCCTATTTCTAAATAAGGTTACATTGTGAGGTGGACATAAACTTTTGAGGAACTCTATTCAACCAAGTACACTGGTCTTTGTGCCCAGTAGAGACTCAAGTGTGGGGATGGTCTTGAAATAATAGTGTCTAGACCTGAACTCATACTGTTATGACCAGGGGAGAAAGCATATGGCATCTGCCAACTTCAGTAGAGCTAAGAAGGCTTCCTACTCCTTCCTTTTATATTCCCTTATCTATAAAGTCATTTGTATTCAAGAAAGAGCTCTTATTTAGCTATTCTTACCTCAATGTTAATCCCTTAACACAGAGAAAATGATCCTGCTAAAGGGAAAGGGAGATTAAAAATGAGGCAAATTACTAAACTGTTAGCACTATAACCACAGGCCAAATCAACAGGCACAGACAGCACCAGGATGGCCTCAGATTGGTTCAGAAATCCACCTCTGTGCTAAGGGAAGCAACACATTTTATAGCATTTCATTAGTTCTCTTGTTTATCTTGTTCAATTATAACAAGTTCAAGGTCAAATCAGAATTGAGCAACCCAACCTGACTGTGGCAGAAGGGACATTGTTGTTGTTATTGCTTATACTGCTAGGTGTTGGTAACATTTTCTTCTGTGAAGATTTGCTAATAAGCCTCATGAACTCCACCCCCCAACACTACACCCTTCCTAGAGGGCATTCATAACCCAGAAAAATCTTTTGTCTTTTTCCCCAAGAAAGTTATCAAATAAAGCCCTAGGTTGTTTGTTTGTTTGAATTTTTGATTTTGCAATTAGAGTTGATATTCAATATTATACTGTGACTTGGATACTTAGGAAGGCAGGCCAGGTGGTATCAACAAAGGTGACTGAGAAGTCTTGGGTGGAGGAGAGTTTAAACAGGAAGGACCTAACACTTTGTGGACCACATGACATTTCACAATTCTAGGGCTTTAGCACTGCTGACGTCTGAGGATCATCTAGGATTTTAGAGTTAGAAGGGACATGAGGATCATTTCGTTCAACCTTCTCATTTTACAGATGAGGAAACTGATACGGGAAGCAACTAGCTCAAGGACACATGAAGGGCTTTTAGCGGAGCTGGGAATAGACTCAGGTCTCCTGAGTGTCGGCCCTGTCCTCTTTCCACCATAGGCAACAGCATCTGAAAGACAAATGTAGGTGCAGGAGAGTGAACCCAGCTCTCACACATATCACGTGTGATTTATTTGGCATTCTCCAATCCCCCTCCTGAAAAAAATCAGGTTCAGAAATGCAAGGGCCAAAATTTTGGGAGGTTTATGGGCTTAAAAAAGCATTCTCTAGACATCTCTTTTTCCTGCCTCCATCCCTACCATCCTTTGGCAACTCCATTAAAAACAGCTTTGACTTGACCTTGCTGGGTGGCTCAGTTGGTTGGAGCATCAGACTGTACACAAAAAGATGTTGGTTTGATCCTCGGTAGGGGAGTCTAAGGGTGACAGCTGATATTCTCTCTCCCTCTGTCTCTCTCTGTCTCTGCCTTTCTCTCTCATCAATAAACATATCTTCAGGTGAGGATTAAAAAGTAACTTTGACTTGAAATTGGCCTGGAGATCATTATCTACCCTGCAATTATACAAGCCTTCAGATGAAGGCACTACCATACCAAAGAAAACCTGAAAGGAAAACTGAATCCCTGCTGGGATCTGCATGTGCTGTTAGGAGAGCTCCTGTGTATTCCTACCTGAGGGGGTGTGTGGTGTGTGTGTGTGTGTGTGTGTGTGTGTGTGTGTGTGTGTGTGTTGGTAAAGGAATGGTCCAAAGAGTTGGAGAGGTGGAACCTCCTTATCCCAGCCTCTCCCTAGGTGGCATGACCAGGCAGGGCTGATATGAAATGGACTTTGCCTAACCTCTGAAGTGATAATATTAACAAATATAAAGGGAGGTGATTAAGTTTAAATGAGGACAGAAGTGTGGAGCATCCACACTGGCACTTACTGGTGCCTTTATAGGAAGAGGAAGAGACATCAGAGCTTTCTTTGTCTACTATGTGAGGATATAGTGAGAAGGTAGATGCCTGCAACTCAGAAAGCAAGCCCACTCCAGACACCAAATCTGCTGGCACCTTGATCTTGGACCTCCAGCCTCCAAAACTGTGAGTAATAATGCCTATTGTTTAAGCCACCCAGTCTATGTATTTCGTTGTAGTAGTCCAAGCTAAGACACTACAACTGATTAGTTCATCCCAAGAATCATATGATGTCCCAGTTGCCAATGACCTCAGATCTCATCCAGTTTAACCTTCTCACTTCATAGAAAATGAAACCAAGATGTAGAGGTTAAAAGTAAACTGCTGAAGGCCACTCCGGCTACTTAATGGCTGGTGCAGTTTCTCAGGCCAAAAGCTAAAAACTGGAATGTAGGAGACAGGAGCCTGGGCTCTGGAGTTATGGCTTGACTTTTGAATTTGCCACCAACCATTTATGCAATCTTATATTCAGAGTTATAACACAGACTTATGTTACCTTTCTACAATCAGTTTTTTCATCTGTACATTGAGGATGATGATAACATTATAGGGTTGGTGTAAAGATTACATGAAATTATAGTTAGCACATTTCCTGGCAAATAATAAATGCTGTATGAATGCTACCTGCTTGTGGTGGAGACCAGTCAAGATTCAACTCCCTTCCATGGTGTGCAGTTGCTGCTGGGATGTGGCTGACCAGCCAGGGACCACATTTCCCAGTTCCTTGTGCTCTAGGCAGGGCCACATGACTGAGTGACCACCAAAGGAGTGGAGGTAGGAGTAATGTGTGACACTGCTGGGCCAGGTGGTTAAGGGACAGGTACAAAATCTGCCCTCCTCTGTTGACTGAATTATGCAAGAGAAGCTCTGCAGCCCCAACACAATGGAGCAAGATGGAACCAGCCTGCATCCCTGAGTAATGGCTTGGAGGAAAACCAAGATATTAGCTTTTGCTTGAGTAAAAAGCAAACCTATGTAAGCCAATGAGCTTTGGAGGTTGTTACAGCAGCAAGTGTGAAGTCCCCTGGCTAATGTGTTATTGCTATTGTTATTAAAGCAGGACATGTTTTGAGAAAATGAAAGGGAAAAGTAGAGTGTTTAACCAGTGTGACTCTTGGCTACAGTTCCTGGGTCTGAAGGTGGGAAAAGTGTGCATGTGCAACACACATACTCCCACTAATCCTCACACTCAAAGGCCTACCTTCTGCTATTGAACAGCAGAGGGCAAAGATGCAGAGTCCAAGCCTCCCAAGGGGCGGACATAGCTTTCCTGATGAGTGGTGAGAAGATTCTAAATGACTGCAGCCCTGGTGGTACATTTCTGTGAAATCCCTTGCAAGAATGTTAAAAGAATTAGAAATGTTGCAGGAAGAGTAGCAGCAAGAGGGTTCAGACAGCCTGTAGTGTACTGTGTAACCTTGGCCAAACCACATAATGTCCTCAGCTTTAGTTTCCTCATCTATAAAATGAGGGACTAAAGGATCTCAAAGGATCCTTACTGCTCTACTGGTTTTTACAAGTTTATGCATTCAACAAACACTTTCTGAGCACTATTCTAGGTACTGCAGGTACAAAGATCTTTAAGAGAGGCTGGGTCTCTGGCCTCAAGATGCTCAGTGTCTAGAGAGGACTTGCCTGTTTTTGAGTAAGGCATGGTGGAGGTGGTCTTTGTGCAGCATTCTCTGCCTTTATGGCCACTTAGACACTTCATTTATCTTGACGTAAAACAGACGAGGAGGAGGATAAGGACTATTTACAAGACAAGGACCCTACGAAAGGTGTTCATTCTGGAAGAGACCCGGACCTGCAATATGGCAAGAATTCAGAAAAGTCACTTTTCCCCCTTAGCAACTCAAAAGTACTGACTTCATTTTTAGAGCCAAAAGGAGCCTATTATCTCATACTGCCTCATTTGCAAGTGAAACTTAGACCTGGAGAGATTAAATAACTCATCTGAGATCACTTACCTGAAGATAAGATCAAGTCCAGGCTCTCTGCACCAATCATCTTAAGTCATGACTTTGGAAAAGAAAGGGAATTTCAAAAAACATCCCCACTCTGCCCCTCGGAGGGGCCAGGGATTGTTTTCCATGGCAAACACCACCCAGCCTCCTTGCTTTGAGAACTTCTGGATTTATCTTTAGTGGATGCTGTTGAAGGAGCTGAGAAACTCTTGGTGCCCATCTTCCCTACACACCACACAGATTCTGATGAGTCCTTGCTCTGGTTGGGATTAACAACCACAGCCCTCGTATGTAGTTGCTGAGAAACCTCCAACCAGTTGCCTCCTTATGACTTTCAGCCTCAGTTTCCATATATTATACCTGTTTCAATGTTTAAAACTCCATTAATGTAAACAAAACTAGTCACACAGCCAAACAAGGGTATGGAACATGGAGAAGAGCCAACAGCCACCTTCTGGTTGAAAAGATTCAGCCCTCTGAGGAAAACAAAAAGCCCCTTCCTCTGTTGCCATGGGAACAGCTCAGCAATGCTCTGGATGCTCTGCAGGAGGCTGCCTTGGAGCTGGGGAGAGGGCTTTCTTTCTAAAAAAAGAAAGAAGGCTATTAGTGAAAAAGCAGTCTTGTCAGCTCTTCTGATTCCTGCAGAGACTGGGAGTTGTTCCCCAGCCTCTGGTCCTAGGGTATCTTTTTTTCACAGCATTGCCCAGCTGGCAAGAAAAGGGGCCATAGCCCAAGGCTCACTCCAAGTGGTTATGCAGTCAGATCTCTGTTTAAAGACTTAAACTCACTGAGGAGGAGAGGTGTCCTCTTCTCCATTGGTATAGCTGTATCTCTGTCCCATCAGGACAGGATGACTGGGCACCCCTTGTCTGAAGAAGCAAAGATAACCAGAAAGGGAGCCATAGCAAAGAAGATTTGGGGCAGGGCTGGGGAAGGCAGTGTGTGGATGGAGACAGGGAGCAGCCACAAGTCCCCTCTACGTGACTTTGGGATCCTTCACGGCCCCACTCCCACACCACACATTCACACAAAGATTGACGGTGATTATTGTCTCCTGACCCATTTTTCCCTTCGCTCTGTTTCACAGAAGCCTCATTTCTCAGCCCACTCCCAGCTGTTTCTGACTCAGACACGCCCCAAGGGCCACATTCTACACCCATCCTTTGTGTAGAGCTCCAGCTTTACTGGGTCAAGGACAGTAGGGAGGGCTCCGATGGCACACCCATTAAAAGCATGAGATCTGATGTCAGACAGTCTGGCCCTAGGACCTCAGTCAGATTTTGAAGCCTCTGAGTCTCAGTTTTCTCATCCATAAAATGGACAGTAAACCTATTTACTTCATAAGACTATTTATTAGGAGTATTACATGATATTTTGCACAAGTAGCATTTAGCCAAGGACCTGGAATAAAGCCAATTTAATGCATGTAGACTTGGCAAAAAAAATAAATAAGTTTAGACTAAATGACCTTGATAGCTTTCCCAATTGTAGGAGTCTGTGATTTCTATCCCTACTTGCTTTTAAAAAAAATGTATCCTGACCCTCTTCCATAGTTAGGATAATTTCAACTATTTTTTAAATGCCTTATTCATTCTCCTTTTCTTATTCTTCTTTATAAATAATTGTTTATGCTAGAAACATGGGAGAAAGAAATACAATAAAATGTAAACAGTATGTTTGGTGGCTGGAGACTATGTGGAATGTTTTTTTCTCTTTTATAATAGAAATAAATTTTTTTTTAAAGTGGTATTATTCAACATTGCATGTGATCTCTACTCTGTTTTTGACATCTATTTAAGTGATCTTAAACATTGCTTAACTTTAATTATCACTTCCACAGAGAATATTTTCAGGACTCCACCACTGGGACTGACTTCCTTCCCAGATTCTGGTCCCAACCGGGCCTGCATACATCCATGTGGATGAGCCAGAAGAATCCATAATCAGTCAATTGCTTGTGGTTTATTACTGTTTACAAAGCCCTGCCACACCTGTTTTTTAATCCTCAAAATAACCAACCCCGTGATATGCCTATTAATATCAACACCCCCATTTTACAGAAAAAACAACTGAGACAAATTAAAAGGCTTACCTACTCCATTTCTATTTCATTCAGTAGATAAATGATGGAACTGGAACTTCAACCCAGGTATGGGGATACATGGGTATAAAGTCTGGACACCCTAAGTTAATGATCTCTCCACTGAAGCTAGTGATCTCTCCATTTTCTCTCTTTCCGGTAACATGGCATCACCATTTCCTCATGCATCCAGTCCCCAAATCTCATTGTCATCGGAGTCCTCTCATTCTCTTCTCCATCATTGCACTCCATTAACCATGAAGACCTATCAATTCTTCTCTTTCAATGTCTCTCAAATCAGCCCTTTTTCTCAACTTCCACTGTGACTCCTCATGTTCAGGCCCTGGTTGCCTCCCATACATCCTGATGACTCAACTATGCAAGTGCTTCTCAATTGGGCTCACTAACTCCAATCTCTTTGTCCTTCACAGTAACCAGATTAATCTTATTTTATAGTCTCTTATCCAAAAACTTCAATCATTCTTTATTGCCTACAAAAGAAATTTTAAAATCACTGCCTGACAGACAAGATCCTTCTCTATCTTCTAACCCTATAATTCTTATATTAACTCTTATTTCCCTACTTAGTATTCAACTCTATCCATATATGTATGACCTGTCCAAGAACAGTAAATAGGTTTATTTCCAGGTGCCAAGAGATCAAAAGGTGATGCCAGCCTAGAGCCCTGGGTCGAAAAGGCTTATGGCACCATATTTGGGTCAGGGGAAAAAAGGTGCCAAAATCAATTAGTGATATATGCCATTGTCAAAACAGTGAGGAGAAGGGGTGGAAGAAGGTCACATTCTGTTCTTATCTCTTGTTTTTCCTATTGGTATGAAGTTCATCTAGGCCATGACCTTGCCTTTATTCCCCCCATCTAATTTCCCAGCAGCTACTTAACACAGTACCTTGCATACAGTAGAAAGAAAGTAAACATTTTAAAGTTGATTCACAAATTTTGCTAAACTCATTTGAAGTTACAATAAAGCAGAGGCCCCATAAGGTAGCGCAGTGGCTCTCAGCCCTGGGAAGCTTTAAAAAAAATACTGATGTCTGGGTCTCATCCTCGTGGGTTCCAATTTAATTAGTCTGGGAAAGATCCAGCACTAGTAGTTTTTAAAGCTCCCCAAGGTTGGGAACCATTGGCTGAAGAAAAGGGCAGTGGCTTCTGAAGTTCTGGTTTTACTGGATAACTGTATGATCATGAAGAAATCTCTGTACTTCAGCGGGTCTTCATTTCACCAGTTAGTGGTGAAAATAAAGTGGTTTTACTGCATTGTATTAAGTTGCATTCGAGTTCTAACAATTTTTTTCTTACATTTTAAAAAGAGTTTCTCTACCAGCAGAGTCTAGCTGTTATATTGGGGATCTAAAAACCTTCACCAAATGCTTTCAGAATTTTTAAAAAATGGAAAACCTAATGTATATTTTTCCTTACTCCCAATGGAAACACTGCTTTTTAAACCAATCGATAATCAATTAATGATGATAATGCTAATCTGGTAGTCATTAAGCTTCAGCTATTCTTAGATATGTATGATTGACATTTTGTCATATTTGTGAAATGTGATTTAAGAAAAGATCCTAACCTTCTCTCGCAATCTGTGTCAATTTTATGGAGCCTCCTGTTAGGAAATTTGAAGCTGCCTAAAATCAAGGACTTCAGGAATCTCTACTATTGTTTAAAACTATTCAAGGGGTTGTGTAGAGAACACAGTTTTCCCCCCTTGTGCCCAGGGGATACATTCCAAGATCCCCAGTGGATGCCTGCAACTGTGGGGAGTACTGAACTCTATATACCCATATGTACTATGTATTTTCCCATACATACATACTTATGATAAAGTAATTTATAAATTAGGCACAGTAAAGGGATTAACAGTAATAACTAATAAAATAGAACAATTTAAACAATATACTATAATAAAAGTTACAGGCATGCGGTTTCTCTCAGTGTGTCTCTCTGATAACCAATCTGATAACCAAGATGGCTACTAAGTGACTAACGGGCAGGGAGTGTGCACAGGGCAGATATGCTGGACAGGGGGATGAGTCATGCCCCAGGTGGGATGGCGAGATGGAGCGGTTCCTCAAGGGAGGGATCTAGACAGCGAGGGATTTCATCATGCAACTCAGAATGGAACACAATTTAAAACTTATGAATTGTTTATTTCTGACTTTCCATTCAGTAGTTTTGGACCAGGGCTGCTGCCCGAAACCACAGAAAGTGGTTAAGGATAGACTATTATACAAAGAAATACAGAATTTTGTCCTGAAGAACACAGACTATAACTGAGGAAAGAAAATGAACACAAAATTCAGAATGAAATAGAGTCCTGACAGTAAGAGTTTTCAGGTGGCACCCAGGAAAGGGAAAGACCCATGTTCTTCCTCCCATTCCCAGCTAGATCTCTTTGACCTTAAGAGTGCTGGTATCATCTTGAGCCTACTCTCCAGTTTAGTCACACCATGACTAATTCCTGGCCATAGAAAAGGGCTCCCAGGATGCTTCCTAATTGCTGAGCACAGCAGGAAGTAGCAAGAAATATCTTCCACCCTTCCCATCATCTCTGCCTTCTATTCCCCTAGTAATGGCTCCCAAATTCATTCCCAAGCAATTTACATGCAAATTAGACTAGAAGGAGGCAGAAAGGATTGGGGGTGTTTGGGGGGCAGCAGCAGAGAGAAAGTAAATTGAATCCCAGACACCTACAATTGAGAACCAAATGTTCTATTCCTTGAAAACAGAGTCTGGATGGTGCTGAGACTAGGTCTATAGAGACGTGGTGAATGTAGACTTGGTAAAGGTCAAACATCTGGGCACATTGTGTGCTGAGCAGGCAGACTCTCTGAACCTGCCTAGGCATCATAGTACTTGACTGACAGGTCTTGCAAACCAGTGTTCTTTGGCTATCTCTCAGGGGTTAACTCTCAACACTAGTTGTTTCTCTTTCTGTGAGTGTGATCAGTAATTGCTGAAGGCTGCTGACAGTCATGGCAATTGGGTTAAGCTGAGTCCTGCCTACCTGGGACCAGCACCAGGGCATTCTTTCCTGTCTTAGATACTTTTTGCTAAGTTCCCCCTCAGAATAACCTTCTCTGGTAGCAGCTGCTTTGCTATATTCTCTCCAAACATGGCTTCCCAGAGTGTGGACCATCCAGTCCACCCCTGATCTTACAGCTGAAGAAATCCATCCCTTCTGTTAGGGGTTGTCAGCATCATGATGCTCTCATGGTGTATGCTCAGGTCTGAAGGGTACCAGGAGGAGACAGGACACACAGTTAGCCTTTGGCCTGTTCTTTAGGTTCCAAACGAACCCCTCTGGTGATCTCATCTACCCCCATGTCTTCCATCTCACTTCCACTCTCTGACCCTCTCTCTGAACCTGTGTGGAAGGCCAGGTCCATATTTCCCTCTGTCTAAAACATTTTCCCATGGATGTCCCATTATTGCCTCAAAAACAATATGCCCCAAATGGACTCATCATTAAACCTCAAACGCCTCACTGACTTGCTCCCCACTTTTATATTTTCCATTTTTAAGGGCAAGCCTATCCGCTCTATCATGAGGGATTAAAACTGGGCAGTCAGTCATCTTTGACTCAACCCTCTTATCTTCCCCCCACAGTGCCCCTCAGTCTCCAAATCTGTTGGTTCCCATCATAAAATGCCTTATTACCCATCTATTACTATATATTTTAATAGACACAACACAGGCCCCCACCTTCCTTCACCTGCATTACTGTGATAATTCCTTAATTTGGTTCCTTAATCCTCTTTCTAGATTCTCTGCATTGACCCCTTATCCATCCTCCATAGTCTCCATACTGCTGCCAGACTAACCCTTCAAGAGCAAGGTCTGTCATGCCATTCTTTTACTCACAATGAGCTTTTGTGGTCACTTCATAGCCTATAATGTCCAAATCCTTCAGCCAGTTGTCAAGGCACTCTACAGTTTGGTCATACTCTGAAGTTCCTTCACTCTATACTCTGCCCCAGCCACACTGCACTACTCACTCCTTCCTCAGTAGGCTCCAGAATTTCTTCTCTTGACCAGAAATGTCCTTCCTTCATATCACCTTAACAAAACCCTGCTTCTTCTTTAAGACTCACTTCTTTAATAAGGTCATCTCCCCTTTCACACATTCTCCTAGAGTGGTGCTTTTAACATTTTAAAGTTTACTTGATGGCATGCTGGTTATTAAGGCTATGATAAAAAGATGTTAAAAGAAGCAGTACAAAAAGCAAAACCATAAAAAACCTAAAGAAGGTGGTCACAGGGTGGCCTCTTCTAACATGTTTTCTTTCTTCCAATCAATGGACCAGGCCTCAGGCTGTTAAAATCCTTCTACCCTGTAATTTTCCCTTTGCACTTCTAGTTTAGCTCTTGCCATCCGTCATTCATGATAGGTCATTCATGATTCATGGTATAAGAGTTTTCCTTTCCTACCACTTTAAAAGCTCATGCAGACAGCACCAAGGAAGTCTGAACATTAGGGTGCCTTGACGTTTGTCAATGTTATTGCCAGATTATTGGCCTCTGCTGTAGTTATGGGCACAATGGTTGTGGTGCTGATAATAGGAGGTGGCTGCATACATAAAGTGGGTCCCATTACTGGCTTGGGCTCTGAGCCTAAATACCCATGTATAACTCCTCCACACTAGGTCAGACAGACTTTGGGGAGGCACGTTTTCCTGTACAGGGTAGACCTAAATAAAATTTCCCTGTACACTCAAACCAATCTCAGATCACACCATTCTCAAGCCACTCTGTGGAAAGGCCACACTGAATGCTTGCGAGTAGAGGGCAAGAGTTCAGCAGAGCATGTGTAAACCCAAATAACCTTATTTATCCCCCTAGGGAAGCACCTACAAAAAACACGGTGCCCTGGGATCTGACCATTCCGATCTGGACTCCTGGATGGAAAGGAGGGGGAAATCGTGCTGAGAAAACTTTGCCCGGAGGTTACTGTTACACAGTGACTACTGTCACTGGGAGTCAGGTGCCTGTGCTAAGTAAGAGCTTGGCATACCTCATCTCGCTTAATCCTCCCAGCAATCTGATGTGGGTGTTAATATTATTACCATTATTTTAAGGAGATGCAAAAGTTTAGAGAAGTTTGCATTTGTGACTCATAAAACAGAGTGTTTAGCAAGTTTTATTAATGTTTTAATGTATTAATTGAGCATTTTACTACTATGCTAGACATTGTGGGAGAGGCTGGTCTGCTCCCTGACCCAAGAAGTTCACAGGCCAGTGGAGGAGACAGTTAAGTATTCAAGTAGACCAGATTTCGTTAGGGAGAGGGATAGGTTGGCATTGACTTAGTAGTCTTATTTAGAAAAAAAATTTGGACCACAGGCCTCCCAGGACAGGCCAGATTTAAAAGGCAGATATAGGAGGGCATGTGCTTTCTAGGAAACTAAACTGAACTCTTTGAGAGCAGAATCAAATCTTTAATGCATATTTCTATTCGAGAGATTTTTATCAAGTGTCTTCTATGTACCTGCCAGGGTAGTACATGTATGAAGACAGGGTGAGATAGACAGATAAATAAGATCAAGTCATTGCCTTCGGACCTCTGGGCAAACTTACTCCTTAGTCACTAGCAGTATTTTCTTCTCTGGTCACCCAAGGATCTTCTTTTCCTCCTTCCCTCCATGAATACTTGACTGACTTGCTTATTTGACTGTCCTCTGATTGGTCTGGGTCAGACATCCCTGAACAGCATCTGGGGCTGGAATTCTAAGACCTAAAAGACTACAAAAAAGAGCTTCACATCCTGAAACATTTAAAGGTCATTTTCTAAGCCTGTCTATGCACATACTTCAGAGGAGATTCAATGATACCAAGCTCGCCTGAAATTCACCTGCTAACCCACATGTCCCACCCTTCATGGAGGTGCAACAATGCTGATGCTTGGGAAGGAAGAGATGCTGGGTTCCCCACATTTGCTTTTGTCCTGTGTATGCACACATGTGTGCACATGTGAGCTTATGTGTGTATGTATACACACATGTGATACCACATGCAGGTACAAGTGATCCTTCTCAGGCTTACCACCCACACTGGAGGAACCCAGGTCTGGTTTCCTGCAGGCCTGCAAGGGTGATATCCATACCCAGGAAACCACCCCATGCCTGACTAATTGACCTGAATGGCAAGGCAAGCCTCTGGGAATTCCCAGGAGCTTGTCTGAAGAGAGCTATAAACAGTCCTAATAACAAAGGCAGAAAAAATAACAACAGTCCATCTTGGCGCCCTGGCTGTAAATGGCTCATTTACTCTGGCAAGAGGAATGGAGTTTTAATGACAAATTGTAATGCTGCACAGCAGGCTTGGTTGTGTGCTGTAAATTATTTTGAAGGAGGCACAATGCCTTAAAAAAAGGGGGGATTGTTCTCTGCTGTGGAGTCTGGACTCATTGTGAAGTGAGGACCACTGGGGTCTCCCCTCATCACTCCCAGTCCTCACTTCCACCCCCTTCTAATGTTTCCCTGCTCCATCTCCAGGTGTATTTGTTTCTGGCTCTTGGGCGATGAAGACATGACACTGCATTTCATAGGTGGGCTTCATAGCCATTGCATTTTGTCTCCTGGGAGTGCAAAGGAATAAAGCCGAATTTCACAAGATCCAGATCTAGAGGGCACAGGGTTCAAAAGGCATCTGCTAGCCCTGGCTGGTGTAGCTCAGTGGACTGAGCACGGGCTGTGAACCAAAGCATCGCAGGTTTGATTCTCAGTCAGGGCACATGCCTGGGTTGCAGGCCACGGCCCCCAGCAACCGCACATTGATGTTTCTCTCTCTCTCTCTTTCTCCCTCCCTTCCCTCTCTAAAAATAAATAAATAAAAAATCTTTTAAGAAAAAGGCATCTGCTAATTTTCCCTTTTGAAAACTTCCTGGTCTCTCTTCCATACAGGATTCACTGTCACCAAGGAAGAAAGAGTTCTGAGAATCATGTTGGAGGGATTCAGAGGCATGCCAAGAGACCTCCCCGCTTATATCTTCGACATCTTTTGACATCTCTGGGGCATAAGAGACAGATGCCACTGAAGCACTGTGTCAGAGCTAGTGCTCACTCAATATCCACACCCTCCACTAAACTTCCCAGACTCCCTGGTAGTTGGGTTGGGCCACGTGACTGGTTTTGGCCAGTGGATTACAATTGAAAGTGAAATGTGTCATTTCAAAGTCAAAACAGTTGAGATCCTACTTGGCTCCTCTCTCTCTACATCTCAATGGTAATCTTGGAATCTTGGAGCCCATTGGTTCCAGATGGAGTAGGCATGAGATAAAGAAGGGCAACATGTCTAATATTGAACTCGGAATTCTAATGAACAAGAAATAAAATGGTATTGTGTTAAGTCAGTGAGATTTCAGGGTTTCGTTGTTATTGTAGTACACTAAGGCCCAGCCTGACCAGTGTACCCATTATCTATAGGGCCCATACTGGAATTGCATTTCCTGGTAGTTGGTAGCTCATCTCCATACTGCTCCTGTGCATTAACCCTGTCTGCATTGAGGCCTGACTGTGGAGCAATGTCGATACAATCAGACAGACCTGCATTCCAGCCTGGCTCTGCCACTTAAACTAGGAGCACAGTTTACTTGGTGACCATGTGAAGAATGGATTTGGAAAGGAATAGGCTAAAGACACAGAGACCATTTAGGAAGCTACTGCAGTTTAATAAGACAGAGATGATGAAAGCCTGATATAAGGGTAGTGACAGACAGATGGAAAGAAGGTGATGAATTATTAGAGGCCATTCTGAGATGTATCTATGAGGAAAAGTCATTAGGAAAAAGGATGTGGGATATGATCGGATGCAGAACAAAGCAAGGGTGGCTTGAAAGAATCCCAGGTTACACCCTGACCAATGTGGCTCAGTTGGCTGGGTATCATCCTGCAAAGCGAAAGGTTGCTAATTTAATTCCTGATCAGGGCACATGCCTACGTTGTGGGTTCAGTCACTTGTCGGGATGCATACAAGAGGCAACCAATTGATGTGATGTTTCTCTCTCCAATTGATATCTCTCTCCCTCTCTTTTCCCTTCCTCTCTCTCTCTCTCAAAAAAAAAAAGAATCCAGTGACAAAGTATAAGTTGATGATATGATTCTATCAATTGAAGGAGAGGCAGTTCCATAAGGAACATAACAGTGAGGAATGCCTGTGAGACATTCAGGTAGCAATGTCTAGCAAGTAGTGAAATATATGACTAAAGATATAACTTTAGGTTTTGGCATTCCTCACTGTTATCTTCCTTATGGAACTGCCTCTCCTTCAATTGATAGAATCATATCATCAACTTATACTTTGTCACTGGATTCTTTTTTTTTTGTCCACCAACATTGTGGACAAAACCTGAGTGGATAAAATAGATTAAGAAGACTACACAGAAAGAAAGCAAAGGTGAGAATCTGAGGATCGCCAATATTAATGGAGTGCGATGGGAGAACAAGCTACCAGCGAGAGAGAGACTGAGAAAAGCCAGGAGAATGCTTAGTTCTGGAGTGCATGGGACTAAGGAGCTTCAGGGAGGCCAGTGGTCAACAGTGTCAAATATAGCAGTGAGGGCTTGGATGATCTCAGAAGTGGCAGAGGGCCAAGGAGTGAAGGGAAATGGGGGGCAGAGACACTGAGATGTTTGAGAAGTCTGGGTGGGGGTTGGAAGTGGGAGAAGGCAGGAGCTGAAATGATGTAGGGGAGGAGGCAGAGATTCTGCAATACTTTGGAGTCAAACACAGCTTAGACTCTTAGCTTCCATACAGTGGTGTGGACTGGAGTGCACAATTTAACCTCTAATCCTGTTTCTTCATCTGTAAGATGAACATAACAAAAGCTAGACCACAAGGTGTACAGTGGGTGCTCAATAAATGGAGCCAGAGGAGGACATGAGCATAGGAGGTGTTGCTAAAAGACCGAAGTAATAGGGACTGAGGACAAATTCAGATGTTGGCCCCAATAGCATCAAGTTGTGTAATTCGAATGCTACTAATTTCTCTTTCTGAAAGTGGAAGATATTGTGGATTTTTAGATCATTTCACTTGATGAACTGAGATGTGTTGGTTACAGAATGTGACAGAGTCGGCAATTGTTTAGAAAGGCACTGTGTATGAAAGTCAGGTTGAAGTTGAGGGATAACAGTAAAGATCATAGTGATAGTTCAGAAATGATAAGTACAGTGAGAAGACAAGTGACAAAATAGAAACAAGATGGCAGATGAAACAAGGTCATAGGGAAGGAAGAGAGGATGGGGTCAGGGCTGTCTTTGAACAGGAGGAGGGTCAGCCCTGGCATGTCCCCATTGGAAATTTTCCAAGTGAGCAAAATCTCACCTGTGGGAGGGGAGGGAGGGATAAGAGTGATTGGTGATCATCCAGGTTGCCCATTTTCCATGCAAAGGAAGAGCTAGAGTCCAGAAAGCTGAATTGCAGAAGTTACACACATGGCTGACGCAGAGCTGGGGCTAGACCCCAGATCCCTCACCTTTTCCTATGGCATCTGTTTGGTTGAAATGAATTAAAAATGAAAGAATTGGCTTGTCCTGTTTGGTGAGTTCCCCTTTTGGTGATCCCTTCTTGCTGGACTAGAATGGGAAAGAAGAAACCTAGTAAGAAATGAAAATCCTCCATCAGAGAAAGTGAATTGGGGAAATGTCATAGGTTTCACTGCAATATTTAGGGGCCCACACCCTTGCACTATATACTACCTTAGTTTATTAGTGAGACACCTAGTATGTTAGTGCTAAATAAAAATAATCAAAACTAGTTATGGAAGAGGCAACTCATTTTACAGATGAAGAAAGCACACAGGGAACCCACAGCCATGCTGAGATGGGAACTGAGGTGTTCAGACTTCCAGCCACAGGAACACCATTGTGTGTGTGTGGTGTGGGCAAGCGAATGGTGTTCTGGCTGCTTTGACTTGCTGCTCTAAGTAGCTCAGAAGGCAAATGTGGAGGAAACAGGAAGCCCTTTGTCCCATTCTCCAGTTGCATCTTAGGGCAGCCTTATGAGGCGATGATCCTGGCAATGTGGTGTTCAGGGAGGAGTATCTAGATTGACCAGATAAATTCAGCTCTTTGCTTTGCTGCTGAATACCTGGCCCTGTGGGCAAGTGTGTGTCGTTGGTCAGCCCCAGGGGAGGAGAGAGAATCTCTCCAGGGGAGCACAGGTAATTTCATCCTATCCTTGGGCATCTGGGGATTCACCACAGGACAGAATGAGACTACAAATCCCTTTCATGGGGCCAGCCAGTAACTCACCTGTCTCTGCTGCCTGCCCTTCACAACACCTTCGGCCTCTCTGCTTATCACTGACTGCTGTCTTTGGACTCTAATTTATTGCCAGGAATGACACTCCCTCCAGCTACAGCCCAGTCCTCCAATCTTCCAAACCAAATAGATGCCTTTTGAAGTTATCTAAGGGAGAGGGGAACTTCCTTCCCCATGAGTGTGGCAATAGCACTTAGCATTCACTTAGTGCTTTTAATGGAATGGCCTCTGCCATTTGTTCAAGCCAAAAATAATGAGGCCATGCAGGAAAAGGGAAAAGATACAATAAGATGTAAGTGATGCTTAAAACTCTTCTGTGCTCCCAGCTCAGGCAGAATCACCTCCACTCAACAGGCTGAACAAGTGGTCAGGATGACAGGCTGTGGCCCACAGGTGGTCTGTCCTAAGACGGTTGACCCTGCAGGCACCCATTCCTTTACTGTCACCCAGAAAAAGCTACAGGAGGGCTGGGGATCCTGTTCTGGTACAAATGCCCTAATATTTTCTTATGTGGTAATATCTTATTCAGAGTAGGGTGCATCAAGCTTGAAGAGGACCTGATACTCAGCATGTCTCCTGGTAAAGGCCATGCATGGGAGAGAGAACCCAGGATGAGGCAAGAGCACATCAAATCATGGGGACCAGTGAAGTCATGCTATGCTAGATACCAAAGCCAGGAGGATTCTCTTGGTGACGATCATCCCAAATGCCCAAGTCAGCTGATCTCACAGGAATTCAAACAAAAAGACAATAGAAATATAAGCTTAAGGGATGTTCTGATGAAAAAACCACACTGGCAGAAGCAAAATTCTGGGGTTTAGAAGAGTTGAGGTCATAGTAGAGTAGGATGGGCCCCAATCAATATGCCTACTATCCTTAAAAAGCACAGAGATAGCCCTGGCCAGGTGGCACAGTTAGTTGGAGCATCATCCCTTACACCAAAAGGTTCTGTGTTCCATCCTTGATCAGGGCACATACCTAGGTTGTGGGTTTGATCCTTGGGTGGGGCATGTATGGGAGGCAACCAATTGATGTTTCTCACACGGATGTCTCTCTCACTCTCTCCCTCTCTCTCTCCCTCCCTCTCTAAAATCAATAAACATCCGTGGGTGAGGATAAAAAAGTGCACACACACACACACACACACACACACACACACACAGGGAGAACACCATATATGACAAGGCAGGCTGGAGTGACACAGCTGCAAGTCAAGGGGTGCCAAAGACTTCCAGGAGCCTACCAGAAGCGAGGAAGAGGCAAAGGAGATTTCTCTACAGTGCAAGTATGGCTCTGTTGACTCCCTACTTTCAGGTTGTTTGAAGCCACCACTGTTTGTGGTACTTTGTTACAGGGGCCCTAGGAAGCTAAGACCCATGGCTTCTACAAACCTGTGATGAGTTTTCTGCCTACTTCACTGAACTCCCTTTATGCCCTCTCACCCTTGCTCTAGCCTCACTGTTTTTTTTCTTCAAGTTCAGGAACACAGTAGGGCCCATATCACTTTTAAGGCCTTTGTACATACTAGTCCTTTTTCATAAAACTTTGTTCTTCCCGTTCTTCATATAATGGGCATTTTCTTATCTGTTTGATTTTGCTTAAACTGTCACTATTTCAGAGGTGCCTTTCTAGACCATCCTGCTCCTTTCCTTCACAGCACCAATCTTGACCTAAAATTGCTTAATTTTTAAAAAATTATTTACCTTACTCTTCCACTGGAATATTAGCTGCATAAGGGCATTAATGTAGGCCTGCTATTCTAAGCTGAGCTCATGGTCGCTGTCTTGAAGGGGGTTGTTCACCAATACACCCTTGAGTTTTCACATAGTGCTTGGCACTTGGAATCTACTCAATGAATATTTTTTTTAATTTTTTAAAGATTTTATTTATTTATTTTTAGAGAGGGAAGGGAGGGAAAGAGAGAGAGAGAGAGAAACATCAATGTGCGGTTGCTGGGGCTAAGGCCTGCAACCCAGGCATGTACCCTGACTGGGAATCGAACCTGCAACACTTTGGTTCACAGCCCGCGCTCAATCCACTGAGCTATGCCAGTCAGGGCTTCAATGAATATTCTTTTAATAAATGAATGGCACTGGCCAGGTGACTCAGTTGGTTGGAGCATTGTCCCATATACCAAAAGGCTGCAGGTTTGATCCCTGATCAGGGCATATACCTAGGTTGTGGGTTCAATCCCAGCTGGGGCACATACAGGAAGCAACCAATCAATGTTTCTCTCTCACAGGGATGTTTCTCTCTGGCACACTGTCTTTCTCCCTCCACACCTCCCCCTTTCTCTAAAATCAATAAACATATCCTTGGGTGAGGATTGAAAAAAATAAAAATAGCCCCAGATAGTATGGCTCAGTTGGTTGGACATCATGCCACAAACTGAAAGGTCACCAGTTTGATTCCCGATCAGGGCACTTGGCTGGGTTGTGGATTCCGTACCAGGTCGGGGAGCATACAGAAGGCAACCAGTCAATGTTTCCCTCTCACACCGATGTTTTTCTCCCTCTCTTTCTCCCTCCCTTCCCCTGTCTCTAAAATCAAAATATTAAAAGTAAAATTAAAAAATATAAATGAATAAATAAATGAATGCTACACTGAAGGCACATCTAGTTATAGCTCCCTATATTAAAGGAAGGAGTACCCAGTGGGAAGCAAAGAAGGCTAATCAATATAGGTGATAGCATATTTGTGTTGGAATCAGAAATAGAATTAGAAACCAGATCGCTATGACTTGAAACTCATGCTTTTTCTACCAATGTATGCTGAGAATATCATGAAAATCTGTCTATATATCAAATTTTTATAAATCAAGTCATATTTTAAAAGTACAGAAGGAGCGTGCCACTTAAAAGGAGCCCTGAGGTAAACCAATTTATAAAATGAGCAACAATTTTCTAACTCATAATTTGTGAAAATTCAAGCTCTGTGACTATGGAGGGAGTAGGTATCTAGGAGCAACCGTGACCCCTGTTTCTGCAGACACAGTGATGCTTCTTTGTGCCCCTGGCTCAGAGGTGGATGCGTTTTCAATATAAACTCCTTGTTGTCACCCCCTTTTCCAGGACTGGATGGCAAATACAGTGATCTGTTCCAAAACACCAACCCATCTGCCTCTCTGATTTGAGAGTTGATGGTGACTTTTTTTTTTTTTTTTTTTTTTTGGCCAACTTGGAAACCTCCCAGCACCTTGTTAATCTGACTCTTTGGGGAAAATGGGATCTTCAATTCAACTCCATAGGGGAGAACAATGATGACTTAGTATGTCCTGTCCTGTAAGTCAGTCTCCTCGCTCCCAGTGCTAGGCCATGATCCACTTCCTCATGGTGCCTCAGTCTATATCACTCCTCTCCATCCTCTCATACACTTTTTCTGGTGCTCTGTGGGGAGGGACAATGGATGGTAGAGGTTCTCTGAGATCTTGCTTTCAGGAGAGGGGAGGCAACAGGGTAGGGGTGGCCCTGCTCACTGTCAGCGGCGAAGTCCCTGCCCTTGAGGGAGCAGGTGGCTGCAAGAGCTTCCTGATGGCCTGTGTGACTCTCAGAGCAATGGGTCCCAGGAGTGGAGAACGGCCTGTGGCTTCTCCAATAAAGAGAGTGGCTGCTGAGAGTGGGACTTTCAATGCACAGAAAGTGAGGTCCTTGGGGCAGGAGTTTCACCTGCTTTGTGTACTGCTGCATCTTCAGTACCTAGACTGGTAGAGACTCGGACATCATTGTTGACTAAAGGAGAGAAAGAATGGATGAAAGATCATCCTGGCTTCCCACCAGCCTTATAAAATAGCTTAGAAGTGACAGACCCTTCTTTGAACCAGTGGTTTCTTCCTGCTCTGAACTCATAGCTCTACCCACTGTACCACATACCTAGATCAAGCAGACTGAATCCTGGTTCAAACCTTTTCCATCACTGTACCAACCATATAAACCCCTAGAAGGTAGGGACTTGGAGCTCTGCTTACAACAACTTTTTGCTTGGTCTCTATACTTGAAATAATACAACCACGTGTCCTGACATGGAGTTCAGAAAAGGCGGTCTCTGAGGCCCAGGGCAGTGCTTTGCACAGAGTGGGTTCTAATAAACACTTGTGGAGTGAGAGTGTCTAGGCTATGTCTTCCAGGCTCCTGGGTGGGATAAGGACACAGGGCAGAGAGTGCCAGTCTCAGTGTTCTGTTTATCTTGCCATATGGTGACAAAGGGTCTTAGCTTCCTCAAAGGTTAAGCAAAGAGGAAAATCATACAGCAGGCCTCCTGTTGGCTACCACTTAAAAAACACCTGTCCGGTGCCAGGCCCTATGCTAATATGCATCACATATTTAACAGGACGTTGGATGGAACTTTTCCTGCGGCCCCAACACTGGCAGTTGGGAGTGCAGGGCTGAGGCAAAGAGGCCTTAAGTCTCCCCAGACTTAAAGAGAGCAGCTGAGGTCAGACACCTCCCTCAGGACTTTGCAAAAGGCAGCTGAACTGGCTCTAGACACCCCGCCTCCTAGCCTTCACTCCAGGCAGCCCCCTTCCAGGTCTATGAAACAGAACAGGAAAGAGGAGGGGTGCTGAGCTGCTGACTGGTGGAGAGATATTTGGCTTCTCCCTCTCTTCTCATGATGGAAAGAAGTGTTTTCTCTCACCCCTGCCAAGACAAGCAAAGAGGGCACCAAGAAAATTATTCAGAAATATGAGGGCTGCCACCAAGAAGGGGACACTGGTCTTTCCCTCCCAGATGGTATTCCACATGCCTTGTTTGGTACTGCCACTAAAATGAGCAGAGCAGAGATTTGAGAGAGTTCTTAAGAGAGCTAGGGTGACACCTGAGAGTTGGGGGTTGGCATATGAGATCTCAGGATTCATGCCTGCTGCTTCTTGCCCAGCAGGTGGCCGCCTGGACCCTGTGGAGCCACCAGGTAAAGCTGATAGTAGTATAGTGTCCTAATGTCCCTCCCCTTCATCCAGTGCCTGTGGGTCTCAGAAGGTATGAAAGAGGAACACAGAGGCTTTTGTGGCTCCACAAAGGCAGAATGTAGGGAGGAGCTGTGAGGCTGCTCAGGCAGCTTCTGGATCAATCAAGGTAATGGCCCCTTGCTCCCTCCAGGTGGGTTGGGAAAAGGGGCCTGGCCTAAGAAGAGTACAGCTGCCCCTGTCTTAGAGGGTCCACAGTGACTGCAGAACTGTGTAATCAATAGACAGTGGAAGCCAGAGTGGGTGACAACCAAAGACATTTCTCCTCTTCCCTCTCCCTGACCCAAAACATCATAGGAATTGGAACCTAGAAGGTGGCCAGGGTGGAGGTGTCCCAGGGACAGACCACGAATCCCCAGTGCTACTCCAAGGACCAGGGTGTGGGGAAGAATCAGCAGTGTATCATGCCTGAAGTCCCCGTTGAGTCGTGAGCCTGGCTAACACTGGAGGAGGGAACCTCAAATGAGATTTGAGACTGGTACTTTAAACTAGAGGGACAGAATAATTTTCACAGCAGAGGTTGCCAGGAAATCATGGATTCTGTCCAAGATGTCATTAAGGTATGAACTTAAGGTACATGCCCCAGAGAGGGAGGGCAATTCAACATAAGGCTTTTGGAGACAATGAATGGAGAAAGATAAGACTGTCCTGCATACCTTTTAGTTCAGTTTGCCTAATGAAATACTTACACATAGGTTATAATACTGCACATTGACAGCAGCCATATAAAGTATGATGTTCTATCCTCATTGAAGAGACAAAGAAACCGAGGGCCATGGAAGTAAATAACTTACCAAAAGCCACACAGCAGCAGGTATCAGTGCTCTTAACTTTTGCAGAACATTGATCCCCACTCCTCCCTGTGGACTGAGCTCCAAATGGGTTCAAAGGTACATGCTATGGAGGATTCAGAGCATGAATTAGGGGCAAGGCAGCAGGGGATTTGTCATTGCACCACTGTCTCACAACTTGGCATTGTGGGCAAATGACTTAATGAGTCTGAGCTTCACTTTCCTCTTCTATAAAATGGGCATGGTACCTACCATGGAGGTATTGTGAGGATTTGATTGCACTTTTGCATAGGGCCTAGTAGGTAATGCAGGTGCACATTAATACTGATCCTTCCAGCCCTTTTCTTGAGAGCCTCGCTTAAGGTACACTCTTCTCCTTTCTCTCCTATAGTATCAGTAAGATCTTGTAGCTGAATCCTTTATCTGCAACATCCAGCACCCCCCACAAATTTCTTTGCATATGTTTAGTTTCCTTTCCATCTGATTGCATCAACTCCTCCTGATTTAGACCATAAGCTCCTTGAGGGTGGAATTATATTCACACTTCTCTATGATCTAGAGCACCTGGCCCCAAACACATGCTTCTGCTGAGATACTTGTCTATGAAACAGCTGGGAAAACCTGAGGCTTATGGAAGAGAAAGAGCATGATGCTAATGATGCTGATCATAGCATTAACAACTAACTTACTGAGCAAATAATCTGTGTCAGGCATGGTGGTAGGTACTTCAAATGCATTCTCTCATGGACTCCTTCCATCAACCCTGGCTGAAAGGTTTTCTTTGCTGGTGGGTTAGTTGGTTGGCTTTAGCTAACATTTATCAAGAGCTTACCATACACACAGGCCCGTTGAAAGTATATTCAATGTGTATTATCCCATTTAGACCTTACTGCAAATCTATATGATAGACACTAGTATGCCCATTTTATAGGTAGAAAAATAGAGGTATGGATAGATTAAATAGATTGTTCAAAGTCATGTACCCAGAAAATGAAAGATCCAAGATTCAGATCCTTGAAATTTATCTGCAAAGCACAGTCTTAACTCCTGTGTACTAGTGATAAAGGGTTAAGTGATTTGACAAAAATCACTTGATAAATGACAATGTGGAGATTTGAACTCCCTGGCTCTAGAGTTCAGTCAAGTCCAATGTCTACTCATAGAAACAAGGCTGCAAAGCAGCAGTTTGAAAATGTACCATTTCTTTGTTTCAGTCTGTGGACCTCTTCCATAGGACAAAAAGAGTTCGGGGGGCCCCTTCTAACCACTTGTCAACAGGACAACCTCTCCTCAGACTCAGATGGGGGCAGTGGAGCAGATGATCCCTGGTTTATCTGAAAGATTCTTCATTTGACCACAGGGCTCCCTGAAATATGATTTAACTTCTGCACAAGTATTCATGAATTTATGTAAAATAAGGCATTTGGGTCATTCTTTGCTAGAGTTAGTTTAAGGGTCCATTCTTGGACCCAATCAATCTTGTATAGGCTGGCTGATTTCTCCCAAAGACAAACACAGGCATGACACTGAATTTTGTCTTGGGAATCACACTGAAATCCAGCCTTGCCTTCTGATAATTGGACTGGATAGAAATCTACTTATTTATGCACTGAACCTACTCTCCAGGAGACCTAACTCAAAAGCAGTTATTTGAATGTCAGTTTTTTTAATGGAAGATCCCCTTATTCTTTCTCTAAATGGCTTTTCTTCCATCAGCTCTACAGGGCAAGACTCTGTCTTCTACATTGACTTAGATTAAATATAATCTATCTTCTCCCTCAAAAAAAGTCACAGTTCTAGAATTTTTCCTCAATGAGTGGAAAATTAACTCCTTGCCTTTGCCTCACCAACAAAGTTTTGGTTTAGAAACTGTGCTCACTTGATTATTTAATCACTGACCACAAATATGAGCTTTGTTCTGTTCCCGCCTACCTCCAGGCAACCCTGTGGGGCACCTTCTTCCCTCTGCAGCTCACATGTCCCCCAAATGAGAGCAGCTGGAAACTGGTTTTTCCTTCTGAATGGTGGTCTCAGATTATTTACTCCGTGGCATCAAATTCCTAACATCAGACTGTTCCCTCTGGTTTAAAACATTAAGTGCTGAAGGCTTAGCCCATAGGACCTGTGTGAGTACTTATTCACAAGCTGGGAATTCCTCCATGTAAACCTCACAATGAGCTGATGAGGAGGTCCTACTGTTGTCCCCATTTTACAAAGTAAGGATTTGTTAAGTTTAGGTAGTTTGACTAACTTGACCAAGGTCACTACGTAGTGGCATGAAGACTTAAACCCAGGTGTGCTGGGACCAGGGCCTGGGAACACCTCAGGAGTGCAGGGTGATAATCTAGCACAGTTCTCAACCCTAGCTATGGCTTAGAATTGCCTGGGATGCTTTAAACTACACTGTTGCCCAGGCCCAGCTCAGCCCAATGAAGTCAGAATCTCTGGAGACAGAACCCCAGCATCGGTATTTATTATACTCCCTAGTAACTCTAAAGAGGAGCCAGGCTGAGAACCACTCACCCAGAGGCAAGAACTGAACTTGTGCCTAGGAGAGTGTTTGTATTCAAGGTTCCAGAGCTGATGAGAGCTCTAATGGCAACAATAATGTGCTGTTTCTGCACTGCTGTTCTAAAATCCCACAGCTAGTTCTGCCCCTCCGCATGCCCCAGGAGGCCAGTAGCTCCATCTCCTCTTATCTGGGCTTTAAACCGTAACTCGGCTGCTCGCTTGTAAATGTTTCACAACACCCAACTGCTTACTGATCCTCTGTGAAATGTGCCCCTGCACCCACGCGCCCTCAATGTCTCTCCTGCAGGGTTAGTCATTCCTTCTTGTGAGTTCCCACACACTGTGATCATCCACCTCAGAGAGTGCCTTAGAGAGTACTTATCTCATTGTACTGTCACCGTCTGTTTACAAGTGTGCCCTCCCCTCCCCCACCCGGCCCAGACTGTGAGCTGCACAGGGACAGGGCTGTGTCTGAAGAGTCCCCATGTTCCCACTGCGTGCCAGAGCCTTTAGCACAGAGGATGGACTCAAACAACATTGGTTGAAAGAATGTGTTCAGACATGAAGAGCTAGATCCTGACATCAGAAATATCTTTAGAGAAATCTATCTTATCTCCTTCTGTTGCTACAACCTCTCCTTCCCTTCTACTCTATTTGACACAAAGACTTTCCATAGGAAGCAAAAACCAAAAGTAATTCACCCTTCAAGATGTGGCTCGAAAGCTATCTCCAAAAAGATGATGTCTCTTGGGTTGTCCCCAGCTTGTAATGATCTCTCTTAGTGAATTTTTAGAGTCATTACAGTCTGGATAATTCAGCTGTCACTTGCATTCTTCTGTTACCATCTTCAATAGTTGGTTTTTGTGGGGGTTTTTTAATTCTCATAGGTTCATGTTTTCCCTTCCTAACAAGACTGTAAACCCCCTGAATTCTCTATCTAAGAGAGAGAACAATCTCTGAGGTGGTAGATTGTTCTGCTGGCTCACTTGTTTATCCCCTGACACTCCCTGACATTGCTCTTCACGGGTATCACCAGGCACAGTGCTGGCACAGGCTAGGAGCTCAGCGGGACTGTGTTAAATGGAGACATTTGATAACCCTCTTAGCCCAGTGCCCTGCACTTACTAGGCACCCACTAATCATATTTGCTGACTGGGTATGAAGTGAAAAAGCAGAGTTCTTATTATAAGATGTGGTTCTTATGACACACAGAAATTCTCAGGGTAAGCCTTATTTCGGTTTCTTTTTTGCTTTTTGTAAATGCTCATTTGGCTCTGAAGTCAAATAGAAGTCTCAGGGAAGAATCCCTCATCCTCTTCCAAATTCTTTCCCTATCAATTTGACACAAAGCCCCTAAACCTTCAGTTCAAATCACCCTGGATTTCATACATCTCCATGATTAAATTCAACAAGTCACTGCAGAGAAAAGACAGTGTGCCTGCACACCCACACTTGCTCCTAGGTAGGACTTCTAAATGTGAAACTGGGTCTGCTACTGAATTTCTGAATGAAGGAAATCAATGCCCCAGCCCTCTCAGTCGAGATGCCACTCTGCTGTACCAGCTGCAAAACACATGATTCTCCTCTGTGTTGCTCACTGATGATGCAGCAGGGTCCCCCATGGATGGCAGGCTTGGTACCCAAAGACAGCCACATGGCCAAACAGACCATTGTTTTCTGTTTTTCTCTGGTGCCGTAGAAGGGGGTAGAGCAGTGAGAGGGGGGCAAAAGAAACAAATGAGCTCACCTGCCCCAGAAAATCACTGCACCGCCCTGTCGCCCAGCCCCACATTCCAGGCCCCATATCTGGCCTCACAGCTGCTGTGTTCCGGCACACACAGCTGTTGCTACTGAGTTCTAATGAGTGGCAGTTAGCAGGGTCAGAAGAAGGGAAGGGCTCCGATGTCACTAATGAGGAGGCACGAAGACAGGTGCTCAGCAAAGCTGGTTTTAAAGCAGATGAGTAGAAGCAAGGCAAGCAGAGCCAGAAGACAGCGTGTCCCAATGTTGGAATTATGTGGAGGCTATGTATGAGGTGTCCTCTGGAACACTACAAGTGTGTCTCAAAGCCACCACCAGCCGGGGCAGGTTGCTATCCTTCACCACAGGCAGAAGAAAGAGGAAAAGGCATCTTGTTTGGCCAACTCACACCCAGCTCTAGCCACTTGGGCATCACCCTTTTAGCATTCTTTGAAATATAATGGCTGTTGTGGATGTCTCCCTACTACAGGCAGCAAAAGATCTGTAACATCCACAACGTCATCACTGGGGAGTTCAAGCCAAACTGTTTTTGGCAGGAATTGGGGTCAGCAACAGGCCAAGGGGTAGGGGGGCTGAATCCCCATCTGCTAAAAGCTCAAGTCTCCCCCAACACATTTTGCTTCTTAGTAAAAGAGTGATGTGCAAACAGATTTTAAAATTAGTGACTCAGTTTCCCTCTTTTAATGGTGCCTTAGAAGAATTGTGAAATATTGTTGAGGATAAATGCTCTCCAAAGAGGCCCAGCAAGAGAAAAGGGAGAAGGGCCCTGACTTCTGACCCTTGTCTAGCTCCTCAATACGGTAATTTTAAAAACGCTAGAAACAGATTTGAGAGGGGGAAATAACCTAGCTGTTTTCTATATACTGTATAAATTTGGGGTCACCTGACTATTTGTTCCCAGGGGATGTGGACCATGGTGATGCTCTGCCTTCTTGTTCCATCTCCAACTGTAAACAAGTGCCCTTTGCAGTCCATTTAGTGCCACGTTCTCCATATTTTCATGGGGGGCTTGTTGGTGGCAGTGGTTTTGCTGTTTAAAATGGCCCCCAAGCACAGAGCTCAAGTGCTGCCTACTGTTTGTGAGCACAAGAGGCCGTGATGTACCCTGCGGAGAAAATACGCGTGTTAAATGAGCTTTGTTCAGGCATGATATATGGTGCTGTTGCTATGAGTTTACTGTTAATTAGTCAACAGCATATATTAAATGAAGTGTCTTTCAACAGAAACACACTTAAAATGAGCTTTCATCAGTTAATGAAAATGTTGTAACCAGAGGCTCACGGAAGCCTAACTCCGTATTTCCCCCATGAGCAATGCTTCAGTATTTACTAATCCAGTGTTTTCAGTGACTTTATAAAACATAATTATTGCAAATCACAAGAACTGATGATACTTTTGGCATAATTCTGACTACTTAGAATGGTTGTCTATGGCATTTCAAAGCATAAAGTGCAGGATAGATGAACAACAAAAAGGAAGAGTAGGTAGGAAACTGTGGTATTGCATGGCATGAAGGTGAGGAATGTCAGCTGTGGAGGTGCATGGACCTGTATCTGAGCCCGACTCGGCCACTCTTTTGCTGTACTAGTTTTCTGCTGCTGTGTAACTACCACGGACAACACTGATTATTACCTCTCAGCTTCCATGAATCAAAAGCCTAGGCATAACTTAGCTGTAGTCAAGGTGTCAGGTGGGGCTGCTGTCTTCTCTGAGGCTCACGGTCCTTTTCCAAATTCCAGTGGCTGTTGGCAGAATGAATATCCTTGCCATTGTAGAACTTGGGGCTCACTTCTTCCAGGGCAGCAGGAGAGAGTTGCCTCTTTTAAAGGGCTTGCCCATGGAGAATGATTTCCATTAAAGTCAAGGCTTTAAAAGTCAACCAATTAGGAACCCTAATTATATCTGCAAAATCCCTTCACCTTTGCCTTGTAACATAATCATGGCAGATAACCATTACCACATTCACATTAGGTGACAGGAAGTGGCCTTGCTTACATAAGATGAAGGCAAGGGTGAGTCATCTCCAGATACAAGGATAAGAAAGGTACAAGGCTCTGATTGGGAAAACCAGAATGAGGCTGGAAAATAGTTCATTCTTTGGTCCCCAAACTTTCTCTTCTAGGTGGTGCAGGGGAAGGGACAGCACCTTGGACAGCACTATGGGACTGTTGCTTATCTTGCTCCAGGTCAAGGCCACCAAGAGCAGGATTCTCCATCTGGAGGAGCCAAGGCCCTACAGGCTTGTGGTTTTCATCATAGGAGCCCACAGATGGGACTCCACTGTGAAAGAGGCGTTGTTCTGTTTAAGCTTCCTGATCAGCAACAGGCTCTGGGGTAGCTGTTGTGCCCAGAGGTCTGGGAGTCGGGTTGAGTGAGAGAGGCCTCAACACTGCCTACCTGCTGCTCAGAAACATGCCCAGGAGCCCTTGGAAACCTGTGCTATCGTTACTGTAGTCGTCCCAGCCCCAGAGTCCCACTAGCAAGTGATTTCACCTGTACTTATCCTCGAGACAAGAAAAACTTTACCCATCTGCCTCCCAGCCCTTCTTCCTCCCTCTCCCCTTCCTCTCCTCTCTCTGTTCCTTCTTCTCTCCTCTCATTTCCCAAACAAGCCCAATAAAGTCCATATCAAGATGCAGGATGCAGAGGAATCAACCTCAAGGTCACCTTCTACCCAGGCCTGGGGCTGATCTCCCGAGAGCAGCCTGTCATGTTCCCTGACACCGTCAAAGAAAGCTAGGATAATATTTCCCTCCACCTTCCTCCAGACAAGACTCTTTGACTTTCTATCTTTAGATCAACAGTCTCTTCCTTAAAGCTCACCTTGGGCTCAGAGAGGACTGTAACTACTGATGGGGGAAACTGAGCAAAATGCTGGCCCACATAGGTCAGAACAGCTGTGATGGGGTCAAGATTCTATTAATTAACTACTTAACTAATAACTAGCACATGACACACCTGAGGAGTAATTTAGCCTCAACACCATGTTAAATGTTTTGTAGTTGTGTTCAACTCTTTCAATAACCCATGAGGTAGGTACTATTATTATTCACATTATACAGAGGAGTGAAGTAAAAAGTTAGGTAACTTTCCCTGGATCATATCACCAATCAGTAGCTAAGACTCCAAAGTGGTCTGTGTGACCCCCTAGTCCGAGCATTTAATCACCCTGCTGTATTACGCCACTGTGTGGATGTGGACTTCTACCCACATTGTTGCTCTCACACTTTCTTTGGTTATTGGCAATTTCACTGTGCAAACAACAAAACTCCCCAATACTCACTCAGTGCCCGCCCTCTCTGCTATCAGTGCTGCCAGCTATGGCTTGTTTGCCCTCAGTTGTGCTGTAGCCAGACTCTCCTGGCTTTGCAGAGGGAGCAGATAACATACCTGCATATCAGGACAAGCTGACGATACACCTGTGTCTCTGAACCAGATGCAAGGCACCAGCAAAGTCCAAAGGGAGAGACGATCTGAAGAATGGGACCCTGTGTTGCCTTCCCAGTCATGGGTTTAAAAACTCTTAACTATACAGTGAGGCATTGCTTTCAATGGTTCAGAGTTTAGCCATTGGAAGAATGGAAAACAAGGAATGAGCCTACAGTTTGTGGAGCATCAGCCAGAGCCTCTGGGAAGTTGGGAACTACCCATGGACCAGGACTCAGGAGACTGGAAGATAGAAGGCCTTTATACTACCTATAATAATGTAACTAAACTGATAGGGTATGTGGCCTAGAGAAAGGGATTATTTTGTTTATTTTTTGGTTGCTAATCTAACTTGCCAATGGGAATTGAAAGGTTTACTACCCCAGTCCACATGCAGCAAAGCTGTTAAATGTGCTCTGGCCTCCTCCTGCCTTGGGAGCTGTGGGTCAGCATCTTGAGGACAGGTGACCCCGGAGGAAGCACGTCTCTCTGCTGTCCTCTGACCACCTGACCACCGGTGTGAGGTCCCCCCTCACTGAAGCCTAGAGGGGGCATTATGCAGAGTTTGCATATTAGTTTCCTTCAGCTCCTGTAACAAATTACAGAAACTTGGTGGCTTAAAAACAACAGAAATGTATTCTGGAAGCTGAAGTCTGAAACCAAGGTGTCAATGGGGTTGATGCCCCCTCAGAGGTTCCGAGGAAGAGTCTATTCTATGCCTCTCCCCTAGCTTCTGGCGCCTGCCTGAAATCCCTGGTGTCCTTTGACTCGTAGCTGCACCACTCTGCACATTTGTCTTTGTCATCACATGGCCTTCTTATAAGGATGCCGGGCAGAGGATCTAGGGCCCATGCTGAGTGTAACCTCACCATAACTAACTATTCAATACATCTGCAAGACTCCATCTCCAAATAAGGTCGCATCCTGACATTCTAGGTGGACATGAATTTGGGAGGAGGACTCTATTCAACCCAGGGAAGTTTGTCAGCGGCCTTTTTAGTAGATGCCACATATCAGGAGGGAAAGGATTTGAGTTCTTCAAGAGGAGGGCTAGAGTAGACCTCTATACATGTGGGGAGGTAAGCGGAGAGACCACTCAGCAGTGTCCATGTAGACTGAGGCACTGCCCCAGCATCTAAAACAATTTATAAAAATTAAGCCCCAAGGAGCCAAGACAGACATACAGAGAACTGAGGCAACTTCCTTTATAGCTCAAAACAGAGCAGCCAACCTTCCCTCTGAAGTGCGCCATTTGAATTATCCAGGTAAAATGCCAGGTAACTCAAATCACCTCACTCCCTACTCCCGCCCCCAAGCTAACCTGAAAAATGGGAAAATGTCTTTAATCTCCTTTGATCTCCCTTCTAACCCCCAGGAGGGCTGGGGGACATCCAGGGGCTCCAGCCATGAAATCAGAATGGAGCTCTCTCAGCCTCCCCACTCAGCCACTCCTGAATAATCCCAGGCAAGAGAGCTTGTGGCAAAGAGTGGAGCAGGATGGAGTGAACCCTCACAGTCCCCCAAAGCGACCCTTTCTGTTAGTGGGGTCTCACTTCTGAGGCCTTTGGAGAAGGGCTGTGCAAAACTGCATCTAATCTGGACTAAGCAGATTAGTTTCCTCCCAGCAAAAGGTTCTGGGCAGCTGAGCAGGGCACAGTGGCAGGGGGCTGTCATTACAAGACCCAGATAGGGCATAATTAGATGCTCCCTGGAGGGAGCTCCTAATTGAATTACAGGGTGTCCCCTGAGCATCAAAGGCAGCTCAGGAACAGACCCTCTGAGGAGCTGGTGCAGAGCAGGGCTCAGGGACATCCAAGCCCACAGGGCTCCATGGATCTCCTGAAAGTGGGAGGGGAGAAGAGGAAGGCACAGAGAGAGGGGGATGGTGGGCACCCCTTGGTCCTCATGTTTGAGGGATTCATTCCAGTCCCATGTCCCCTGGGCTTGCTGCAACCTGAAGGTGGTACAGAACCAGAAGACATACCAGGAATTCACTTCATTCATTCATTCATTCATTCAGTGGACATTTTTTTGTGTTTCTTTGTAATGGGACACAGAGTGACACACTCTGATAGATGCAGGGAAGAGCCAGGTGCTGCTGTGGTCTGAGGGTATGATCTGCCTGGGGACCGTATATGCCTGAGACCAACTTCTACTTACAGCTCGTGTGTGCCCCACAAGCCAAAGCCCGTTATCCATTCTTAACAAGTCCTGAGTTGACTGGGGGGAGGGCGTGTTGCACAATGGCTCCAGTTCAAATTCAGTTTAATGACTCTAAACTGCATCCCAACAAAGAGGCAGGGGCTGTGCCTCTGTGTGGTCACAGCCCTCAGGGTTCCCTCCTTCTGTAACACCTCTCCCACACACTCCTCTTCTCCACCTTACCAGGAACTCCCTGAAGACAGGGACTGTGCCTTTTCTCACTGTGCTTAACCCACAACATGAGCTCAACACATGTCTGCTAATTGCATCTTTAATGACTGACACTTGCTTCCCTGCCTCTGCTCTCCTGTGGCTTCTGGCCTCATCGTCTTGGAGGGCACTCATGGGTTTTCCAGGGGCTGCAACTGAGAGCCTCCGGCTCTCTCCTCTCAATGACCCCTCTAACCTTGGATGCCTTCAGATACCATAGACAGCATCAGAGGAGGACCCATGCATCTCAACACATGGTCCTGAGGCAGCCTTGTTTTATTCCCCAGGCAGCAGGCCAAAGCATCACCTGTTGGTAGTTCCTGATGGTCAAGTGGCACAAACAAGAATCTTTTGTGTGTTGGCTTAGGCAAGGGTGGATCTCAGCCTTCAGCTGAGGGTGATGAATCCAGATTTCTGAACTGGGCATTAAGGAATTTATTTGGCCCTTGCCAAACTCACTGGGCCTAGTTGCCCCTGAATTAAGAAGAAAGAAGACAACTTTTGATGTTCAGGAAGAAATATGGGATGTGCTCTTAGCTTCTTCCATATGAGAAGAAGAAAGCCTTCTGCTTTCAGCTTCATGACCTTATTCTAGGCTAAAATATGTAGCACAGTGGAATGATCACGTGCTTTAGCATCAGAAGATCTAGGTTTTGTTTTACTTTTATCCTCATCCAAGGACATTTTTTCAGTGCTTGTAGAGAGAGAGGAAGAGAGAGAGAAATATCCATGCAAGACAGAAGTATTGATTGGTTGCCTCCTGCTTGCACCCAGACCAAGGATTGAACCTGCAACCTAGGTATGTACCTGACCAGGAATAAAATCTGCAACGTTTTAGCTACAGGGAGGTGCTCCAACCAACTGAGCCACACCAGCCAGGGGAGAAGATCTAGATTTTGATACTAGATGCTAAGAGATACTAGATCTCTTAAAGAGCTCTCTTAAGAGCTCTTAAAAGCTCTGTGTTCTAGGGTCAATTACTTAATATTTCATAGACTTTATTAACTAATCTGAAGGAAATGATAATAATCCTAAAGGTATAACAATATCCTTGTACTTTTCTATATTTTCACATAAATATTAGAAATTTTATAATATAAAGAAAATAATAATAGTAATATTTCCCCAATATCTGAACAATAGTAAAGCCTGGTAACCAAAGCTGTGCCCTATATTCTGATATATTCTTTATAGGGGTGTCCAACCCACAGCCTGCAGGCTGCATTTAGCCCAGGATGGCTATGAATGCAGCCCAACACAAAACTGTAAATTTACTTAAAACGTTTTTTTTTTGCTCATCAATTTTCATTAGCATTGCTGTATTTAATGTGTGGCCCAAGACAACTCTTCTTCTTCCAGTGTAGCCCAGAGACACCAAAAGGTTGCACACCCCTGAAAGTCTAGAGTATTATGATCCCCCATGGGGTCACTCTCATCAAAACAACTTTTAGCAATTAGAGCCTAGTGTTTTTAAAGCATTTTATACCAGTTAGTTCCTTTGAAAGTTGGCCCTTAGTTATGTTCTCGCTACTCCAATAGTCCATGCAGGTTAATTAAAATGTCATTTCGCTATGCTTTGGTTAGAATTATATTAACTGACTATAGTAACACTAGTTATCTTTCTCTATGTTTTATGAAAAAATGTAAATCCAACTAATTTTCAGCTAATAATCTTCTAAAACATGGGCTCCATGAGGAAGGGCAGATAATTAAAATGGCCTGCAGCAGGGATCTGGTTGGGAACCACTAGTCAGCTTACAAAACTCACTAGGTCAGTAGGGGTTCTAGAAGATTCTGGTCTAATAAGGACATTATTTGCTTTGTGTGTCCAATGGGAATTTATACCCTTGTGGGTTCACCCAGGGAATAGAAGAAGATTGTGTTATGCAGGATGAGGAAAAGTGTGATTCAATGAGTTTTTCCCATAAGGACTAGCCCAGTATTGGAGAGATAGTGGCAACTTCATGCTAATGAGGGAGAGTCCTAGTTTCTTTATCCCATGAAGTTCTTTCCATGTCTTGTCCCCAGGCTAGTGCTGACAGACATTTGGCCTTTTCTTTTCACATCCACAGTTGAGCCCAGATATAGTGTCAACCATCCTTTCCAAGACGGACCCCTAGATAGCCACTACTAACTGACTGCAGCTGACCTAGGAGGAGTCCTATTGTACACCCCAGCCCTGTGTCCTGGGACTTGGGCACCTGACAGTCACACACTGTGCCACCTGCAGATGAGAATGCTCTGGCTTCCGGGGAGTTCCTGGAAAGGCATCAAGTTACAGCCCCAAAGATAAAAATGGGGTGCCTGCTGGCTCCGTTGGAGTCCAGCTGACCAGCTGTCCAGCAGGGGAGGGGAGAGGCGGGAAAAGCTGTCATTCTATCCCCGGCCAGCATGAGTGGCAGGGAAGCTTTCTGCCTCTGTCTGGAACACAGGCTGCTCTGGAAACTCAAACCCAGGAAGAGGCTTTGAAAGTGACTCAGTACCCAAATAGTGCACCTGAAGATGACAGCAGATTATCTTCTGACGCTAGTATCTTGGAAAGGACAGAGCAGAGAAGGGTAAAAGGGGAGGAATGACCCTAGTAGCCTTGAGATTTGTGTCCCTGAGCATCAGGCTCTGAGAATGTTTTCTGCTGACCTGGGCAGAAGCCAGCTTAATCTTGGCTGCTGAATCAGTGGTCAGCTTGATGAATCTGATGAGGCTGGGGGCTTGAGAGGTGGCTATTTCTCCCATGCTCCAGCCTACTGCCTCAGCACAGACCCCTATAAAAACAATGCTCTCCCTGTGGGGAGCAAACCATATGTACTACGTCAGTTTTGAAATGATAGACTGTCTCACCTGGGACTTCCTTCTAAGTGACGTGCCCCCCACTTACTCAGTTGCTTAGGTAGCTTACCATGGAATCCCCCATAGCAACTCCATTTTTCCACCCCACCATCCAGTATGGCTGATTACTATTGGGGTAGGAGTGGGGATGGGGAGGAGCTTAGCTTGATATAGGGCATCCAACATTTATCTGGCCAGTGGCCTTCATGTGGCCAAGTTGCAGAAATAACGGTGGGGCAGGGGCAGGGATCGGATTCTCTCTCATGAAAATCTGAGCTGGAAGAATAGAAATATCTTTCCGGGCAGGAGTTGAAAGCATATATAGAGGGAAGAGCCATGAGATAGGACTGCTAGCCCAACAGGTATCACTGCAAGCTGGAAGCTATATGGAGAAGGCCACAGGGAGTAGCGAAGACACCAGGAGGCAGAGACCATGGGGCCTAGCAGAGCCCCCTCAGCCTCTGATGGTTCTCTGGTACCAGTTCCAGTCTATGCTGGATCCTCACAACTCATCCTTCTTGCCTTAACACCCAGTCAGGCAAACACTTTGTGGTGAAGGAGAAAAGAGCACGTGGTTTGTTTCTGGGGAGGCACCAGTCTTCTTGGTATTATTGTGATGCTAGTTCTTTCTGTGGAAACCACAGGCCTTCTTAAGGGATACGCAGCTCACTCTTGATCACTCAGGGAAAGCATCAGGATCAGACGGCAGACAGAAGGCAACCCAACTACAGATGCCAACAGTGTGAAGAAAGGGGACACAGGGACTAGGATAAGAATAAAGAAGGAGACAGTACTAATAGAAACATCGAGGGGAGGCAATGAGTGTGAGCAGGAGTAGAAGGCACAGCACCAATGTCCACAGCTCCTATAGCATGCACAGCAGAGAAACAAACAATGTAGCAGAAGATGTTCAGAAGAGAGAACAAGTGTAAGAGAAGGGTATACAAACAGAACGTAAAGTATTAGGAGGGAACTAGAAATTGGCAGATACGAAGATCTGCAGATGAGGATGCTCTGGTTAGCCCTAGTGACAGTGGTACAGTACACCCTATGGCACCACAGCTCAGCAAGAGAGGGTCAGGTGGTAGGGACTTCACAAGGAGAACTCATATGAATCACACAAGGAGAAAACCAAAAGGACAACAAATCAAGACCAGGAGCTCGGGAGAAAGATGGACCACTAAGGAGAAATGGCAGTATTGGTCATCCATAATCCATAAATTGTTCTGCTACCGTATGCTGAGTATTAAGTTACTGTCATGATGTCACTCATTCTGAAAGCACCAATGAATGAACACACAACAGAGTGTCATTTGTATCATAAATAACTGGTTTTATGAAACCCAACAACCAAGTGGTAAATGAGCTGGGCTCAGGTGGGGAAAGGTTAACCAGGTTGTATCTAGGTAGGTATGCTGACCCATAGCTAGAATGGGTCAGCATGATGCCACATCAATAGCTGCACTTAAATATAGACACACACCTATAGATGACTCAGTTTCATAAAGGCAAATTCTTCCCTAACAGGTAAGCTTCACTTTCAACTCTACTTTCTTCTACACATATCCAGGTAAGTTCCTATTTGGGTACCCAGTAGGTGGTAGGGGTGGGAATGTAATTCCTATGAATGATGACTGTCCTACCACCTGAGAATATTTATATCATATGCTTTCCTTCATGGTCACTTAGCAAAACTCTCAAAGCATTTGATTCCTCCAAAATGCTTTTGGACTGTACAGAATTTAAATATAGGAACTTGCTATATTTGCACATCAAGGAGTCCTCTCTCCCCAAATATCAAGTATTTACTACTGGCTCTCTGCCAGGGCTTCCTATTGGGTTCTGGAAGCACAATTTAGTTTCTCTTTTTAAAAATAACAAGAAAAACTACACCTTGAATAAACTGAAGCCCACGGCTCTCAGTTTCTACTACCTTCCTTATGGAGTTGACGGGGGCACAGCCACAAGGTGGAGAAGGAATGAGCGCTCATACACCACCCAAACACATCTGGGGAACTGATGAAAGCCTGTACAACACAGACTAGTCCTCCCCACTCACCTGCCTCACTTCACCCACATGTCCCTTTCTGTCACTCATGTCAGTGAATGAGGAAGTTTGAGCTTAAGAGCCAGAAGTCAAGACAAAATAAGCAAGGCTATGGCAGATCTCCATCGGTTCCCCTTTATTATTATTGCCTGAAGTCCCAGTGAGCACCTCTCCAAGCAGGGTGCAGGAGAGCCTGCTCTGAGGATCAGACTGTTTCATTTTCTGACTGGCCAGTCATGTGGTCATCTCCAACCACAATGCGCCTTTCTCTTGAAACCAACCTACATTGTCCCTTGTAGACTCTCCAACCCTGCAACATTGAGTTTTCTGGAGAATGAATTAATACGAGAAGACCAGGGGCGGGCCACACTGGATGCTCTGCTGCATATGGTCCCTGACCAAGTCAGGTAGAGGGGGTGGTGCCTGATCCAGTGTTGCCAGGGGATACTGCACCCTGGGGCCTAAAACAAATTAACTGGGAAGGCCCTGAACTTGTGCTTATTGTTGCAGACATATGAGGTTTAAGTAGATTTGGGGTGCTTTATGGACCCTGGAGTTGGAATATGTCCTTCTCAGATACAATCTTTGGCAATTTCAATAATTGAGAAGAAAACAAAAAAAAAATATCAGGGCGTGGGAACTTTATGGACACAACACCCAAAGCTCTGCTAAAAAGGCTACACAGCTTTCAGTCACTGCTTTGGGTCCAGAGGGGAAGAAATGTCTGTGAGCAGCCTACTTGAAATGTTCTACAGTGCTGTTACGTTCCCCCATTCAACAATGGGCTTGGCTACGGATTCCCTTCTTCAGGACAACTCTAGGCCAAGTACATAGTTCCACTGTGAAGCCATGGGTCCTGGTGACTGACTGTTTACCTAAAGCTGAGGAGAGATCTTGTTATGGGAACCCAGGCACTGCATGAAGGCAGAGGTGAGGAACAAGGGAGGGATGCCAGTCCATGGAGAATTATCACTACGTCCATCCAACCTCACCCTCACTAAGCTTGCTGTTTGGGACTCCAGAGGCAAATCATCTCCCTGAGTGGCAGGGAAGAAACTATCCTAACATTTGTCTGAGCCAAAGGAAAAGAAAAGAAAAGCCTACTGTGTTTTAGACAAATCAGAGAATGTTCAAATTGTGTCCTGGAGCAACTGCACATTTTTACAGCCTTTGATGGAAAGATTCCTAAGAGTTGAAACTTCAAGGAGAAAATACCCCTGGAAAAGGATGGCCTGCATCATTTTGGGGGGAAAAATTTCGTAATTTCATAGAACAAGGTCTTGTCTGCAGTTTCCCAGCACTGCCTGAAAGATGTCCCAGCTACACTTGCCACCTTTTCTCAGTAAAAGAGTGCCAAGAGAAACTTTTTATTTTTTAAAATTTCTACGGGCTCAACATTTTCCTTCTTGAACAGTCTCAAGGTGAACTGAGAGATTTAAAATAGTCTGTAATATATTCCTAGTGTTAGTTAACATATTAGTCACATAATATTCTTGGATTTATATTTTCAGAGTGTCTTCCACACAAGAATTTCCATATTCTTTCCAAAGTTAGCATTTTTCTGGTGGGTTAAAATAAAATAGAAAAGTCCAAAGAGGAGGGGAGATATTAAATTGGTAGCTTTCAAAAACTCCTTTCCAACACTAACTTCCTTTCACATATAACTGTATGATCTTGGACAAGTCACTTTCCCTCTCTGGATCTCAGTTTCATAATTTGTAAAAGAAAACAAAATCCATCAGATACCTTCCAGCTTGAACAGTCTAATTTTGTTGGAAAATCTGTGGCACAGCTACTGCTCCCTTCTTCTTCGAAAGTGGCCTATGCTATTTAATTACAGCAGACCTTGGCATCTGCATATTTGACATCTGTGGCTTTGACTATTCCCACAGACCCCGAAGGTCCATGAGCTGCAGTAATCTGTTATTTTGCAGAGACGGGCTGTGAGCTGGGGATACAGGAGCCAGTCACGTGTTTAGTGAGTGAGATTAACGTGCGGGCAGAACCCACACCTCCCTGAGGTTTTGCTCTGTCTGCAGTAGCCTCAAAGGCCACAGTTCTCATAATGTACTGTAGTGGTAGTCGAAAAGGTTGGGGATTCTTCCAGATCATGAAGACACAATAGTATCCCTCTCTCAAATGCCAAGAGTTTATTGTAACGTGGGTTTAAAGTAAAGTAATCATGTATCCACCCCCAGTCACCTACTTCACTACTACCTCCCGATGAAGGTGACTTAAAAGACTTTAGTGGTGTGATACACACAGCAGGGAGATTTTATTCCTCTTCTGTTGAACTTATCACTACCATACCACTTCTCCCACGTGTTCTGATTTGTCTGTATGCCTGTGTCCTCTCCACCGGAGAAGAAGATCCTTGAGAGCTGAGATTCCAGCTTGTCTTATATATTGATTATCCATATCTCCCAAATACCTAGTATGCAGCAGATATTTAGTGAATGTCTACTGAGTGACTGAGCACCTTCTATGAGCAGGCATTTTGTTAACAGTGCATTTTCTTCACATTTGTATGTAATACTTAATTACACCCCTGCGAGATAGATATTATTACTCCTATCATTCCAACAAAATATCTGGGACTCAGGTGAAATGACTTGCTCAAAATGATACAGCTGGTGAGTGATGGATTCACATCTGTCTGTCAGACTCCAAAGTTCATGTTCTTCCATCTTACCATCCTTGAAGGAGTAAAGTGTAAAACCAAATAAGTGAATTCACAGACCCAATATTATTGGTAGAGCACAGCCCTGGCTTCAACCTGGATAGATTTAGAGGAGTGTGGTGTGGTGAGGGCAAAACTGGCAATGCTGCCAGGCCCAGTAGCTACATAAAATGAAGCCACACGAAGAGAGAGGGATGAGAAAGTGGACTTGTTGCAGGTATCACACAGTTTCTCTCTAAGAACCTGAGGCTGTCCATTTCAGTCTGCAGACTGGTATTGCAATTAGCAGGGTCTCAGGTAAGAGCTGGGTTCTAGCTTAGCTGGGGTAGAATTGGACCTGGAGCTGGAAATTTCAGTAGGAAGTGGAAAGCAAGCACTCATGATTCAATTAAGCAAGTCATTTGAAAAGTCACATTCCTTCCTGAGGCTCACAGTTTGCTTGAGAGATTTGGAGCCTTTCAACTCTAAGGTGGGAACAGCAGTATTGCAAGCTTGTTAGAAATGCAGAACCTCCAGCCCTACTCTAGACATTTTGAAACATAATCTGCATTCTAGCAAGATCCCTGGGTGGTTCATCAGCACACTAAAATCTGAGAAACACCACTCTAAAGAGATTCTAAGGTCCTTGCTGGTTCTCTAATATTTTAATCTTTTATGAGTTTACACTGGGAATCTTCATGGTGGTCAAAAAACTAGCATGCTTATTAATGAGGGTCACATTGAAATCCAAGTAACATGATCACTTCAATGAAGTCTTCTGAAGATTATTGTTAATGCATTGACATCACTATTAATGGCCTCATTCACTGAGCACATACCATGTACAAGGAACATTGCATACAATATCTTGAATCATCATAACAGTCCTGCAAGGGAAACATTATCCCCATTTTACCAATGAGAAAATGATCCCATAAATTAATAAAATTTCCCCAAACTACATGGTTAAATCAATAGCAGAAACAGAACCCTAACCCAGAGAACTTAAAGTCCATGGTTTTTCTGCTACATTATACTGCCTCTAGTAAAATTACAATCTAAAATATCAAGCCCTGGCTGGTGTGGCTCAGTTGGTTGGGCACTGTCCCACAAGCAGAAAGGTTGGCAGTTCGATTCCTGGTCAGGGCACATATGTAGGTTGCAGGCTCGGTCCTCAGTCAGGGCATGTACAGAAGCCAGCCAATCAATGTTTCTCTCTCACATCAATGTTTCTCATACTCTCTTTCTCCCTTCCCTTCCCTCTCCCTAAAATTAAAAAAAAAAATTTAATTAAGTATCAAGCATAGGGTTGCAATGTGAGGAGAGATTAGCAGGTTTTGGACTCATTCTTCTGCCAAGAAGACCAAAGGGGCAATCTAAGTCTACTGAAGTCTAGAAAATAATGCAAAGGAATAAATGGGAACACAGACTTGTTCACTAAACCCTAGGATACCTGCACCAGAATCTCAAATCTGTTGATACACATTTAGAACCAATATCACTCAGAAGCTGATTTATATTTTCAAGCTGAAAACATAAATAGGAAAGTTTAACATATTCAGCTTGAAAACATAAACAGGAAGGTTTAACATATTCAGAGGTCCTAGGTGCACAACTGATTGTTAATGGGACAGAGAAATTGGAAGCCAAGCCTCTATCTCCCAAAAACTACCCCTCAGTGCCCTTGGTAGACAGGTACTGAATTGGAGAAACCACAAGACTATCAAATTATGGCCAATACTGTGGTCTTGATGTCATTTAATACCCGACAATAACCTCTTAGATACTGACATTACCATAAATGCATAAGAAATTTCAGAATGTCTTCCCAGGGAGGGCCTGTCCTTCATTCACATGTATAAACCCTCTCCCCCAAAGCACATATAAATGAGCAGTATTCTCTAGAAGGCACATGTTTTTATTTATGCTAACAAATGACTGTCTTTCCCAGTAAAGTGACTAAACAGAGCTCTAATAAATCAATTCATCAATGGCTATTTCCCTTCAGGAAACAACATTCCCTATCCCACCTTTGGCTAGTGCAAACATGACCTACAGTGAGCAGCCTCTGTCAGTGGTACAGAAAATCCTAGAGCTGGGAGGAACAGCAAAAAGATCTGACCCTGCCTCTAGGAATGCAAAGTGTTGTTATTCCCACTTTACAGATGAGACAGTTTACTTCTAGAGCTAAAAATAAACAACTTGCCCAAAGTCACATTATTAGGAAGAAACTGAGGAAGGCCAAGAACAGTATCCCAGGGATGACCCACTCAGCTCTGTTGCCAGCAGAACCCAACCCCTTCTGAGCTCTGTCCCAAGGCTGGACCTGGGAAGCGGCTCTTCTATGACATCTCTCCCTTGGTTCTAAGGACACCCTTCTCCATGAGTTCCTTCCTTTGCTCTTCTGGAAGCTGTATGTTTTCATTTCCCACAGAAAGTGTTTTCAGCAGGTTCTTGGAGCAGTTTGACATCCCCTCTTCCTATAGAGTCCTCTTTTGCTCTTTGCACCTTCTCCTGCTACTGCATATTGCTTGTGCACACAAGCAGGAATTCAGAGACAAGGTTCTCCTTTCTCATCCCCATCCTTCTTGGCCACCCTGGAAGGTCTACCCTCCCATAAGTGAAGGTCCTGGGGAAAGTCATTCTGCTTTCTTCTTCACAGCTCTCTGTCTGAAAAAGGACAGAACACGCAGCGCAAGGACTTTCCATGGGGAGAGTTACTGAGGCAATAGACGTGTGACACCCACAGCGTCAGGAGGACTAAATGGGGCAGTAACCTGAAAACTATTTCAGGAGAACTCCGGACTGTGAAAAGAGATGACCACACAGAAGATGTATTTCACCCCACAATTCTTAAGAGGCTTCTCCTTCACTGCTTAGCCAGATTTTTGGAGCTTAGGCCTGCGACTAAAGACAGGTAGCTACTGCCCTGGGGGCTCTGCTCCTCCAACACACATCCAGTACTCAAGCTGGCCTGACCCATCTCACCTAGACTGGGCAAGCTTCATAAGATAGGCCGTGGGCATTTAAACAAATTGCTGAGTTTCCATCAACTTTGCAATTTCCAAATTGAAAGAGAGGTACCTCAAATCTGGTTACACACTACAACTGCAATATGGCACGGAAAAAAAAAGGCAATGCCACTTGCTTTCTTGAGGATGTCCTGACTGGGCTACTGCTGTCTCAGAGTGCAAAGGATTTGCTTCAAGGCTCATCTAAGCCCTTGGCATGAGGAGAGAAGGAAGGAGAGACCCAAACAGTCTCCTAGCTCTTACTTAGTCATAAGAATTCTTCAAAATCTGATATCAAAACTCTGTCACCCCACACTCCACCAGCCATCATGTTGAGTTTCAGTGGACAAGAATCTATGTCCTTAGATCCTGCCATTGGATTCTTTGCCCAGAAACAATTTCAAGTGAGAAAACTGAAGGAGAGTTTGGGGGCAAAACTTCCAGTAGTGTCTGCTGATCCTGCATACCTGTGATGGAACCAAAGTTCAACATTAACACAAATACAAGGAACATTTTAAAGAGCAGTACAGAAGGACAGAAGGATATGGCAAAGGATGGGCAGGGGATAGAATATTGAAAGGTTACTTACACAGTTTCATCATTCTTGAACTCCAGCTCCCCATATGTGTCTTCAAAATCCTCACCACCACCCTTGGCCGTCCCTTCTACTGTCCTAAAGGGGACGATGACTGTGCCCCGGGCACCCGATGTCCGCAGAACCTTGACCTCCATGATACCAATACTCTCACTGACATGAATAGTGTCACATTCAAAAGTGAAGATGCCTGCATGGTCATCATCCAAGATAGTGACGGTGGCCACACAAGGAGACACCAGGACAGCCCGAGGCAAGGGAAGACTATTAAGTATAGGTGGAGACATCCCCTCCTCTGGCTGCTCCTCCTCTATGCGGACATTGCTCAATCTGACAAAGAAGTGTTCATCCTCCTCAAAAATGTCATCATCAATGATGCCCACAGAGAACTCCTTCTGGGTCTCTCCTGGCTTCAGAACCACAGTGCCCTCTGTGAATTCATAGTCAGCTCCTGCATTGGCAGAACCATCCTCTGTTTTGTAGTCCACATACATGGTCTTGGATGTGTCCCCCCCTTTCCTCACCACTGTCAGGAGGACAGCCCCACAGTTTTCCAGGCACTGGTAAGAGCACGGGTCAAAGAAGACCTTGGAGACAAAGTCCTCAGGCTCATCAGTGTGCACCTCAGTCATGCTGGAAGACTTTTTGGCTTGTTCTGCAGCATGTTTCTTCAGGATATTGCCTGCGCCAGTCATCATACGGGTGGCTTGAATCCGGTAGAAGGCGCGGCTCTTCTGTTGATGGGAGAGAGCATAGTAATTCGCCATCTCTACCAGCTGATCTAAGTCCTTCTCTGGGTGTTTTTGCTTTAGATCCTTAAGAATCCGGATCATCTCCCTGCGGGACTCATCCACTTCCTTCCCTTCCAGGGGCACCAGATTCCCATCTAGGAAGTGGGAATTCATCATTTTCCCATCCATCTCAATGCCCTTGGGGTGGTCACCCTCTGTCTCTATGATAATTCCTCGGTGTTTATCTGTGCGGTACTTTTTGTGCATGTATTTGTAGAAGAGCAGTCGCCTATCTGCCACCCAGGCCAGAAGGACACACACTGGAAAAAAGAAGAGAGTGAGGAGGCCTTCCCAAACCTGGACCACACCAGGAGAGAAGACTGCCAGGATCATATAGAGCCAGATGTAGGCAAAGATGCTCCAGGCAGCAGTGACGAAGAAAACTCGCAGGTGCTTGATCTTGCGAGTCTCTCCATCGGGGATCACATACACGCAGAGGCCAATGATGATGAACATATTGAAGGCTGCACTGCCTACAATGGTAGAAGGTCCTAGATCACCAGCAATGAACCCATGACCACACACCTCAATTAAAGAGAGGAGGATCTCAGGAGCAGAGGAACCCAGGGCCATAAGCGTCAGGTTGGAGACAGTTTCGTTCCACACCCGAATCGTTGTTGTGCTGGTCTCTCCATTGGGCTTTTTGATAGTCACCTCTCTCTCTTGAGAAGTGATGACTTCAATAGATGCCATGAAGCGGTCGGCAATGATGGACACTCCAAGGAACATGTATATCAGGGCCACAAAATAGACAATGACCCTGGCAATCTTATCCCCAAGGGAAGGGTTCTCGGGGTACCAGATTGGTAAGATAACACCCTCCTTGCAGTCTGAGGACCCTGAACAGGACTCATTGTTTTGCCCTGTGCTGGACACATCCCCTGAGCCACCAGCCTCTGCCCGAAGACCATTCAGGAAGAGCACAAAAGTAATCAGCCCAAAATGGAGGAAGGCAGAGGTGAGAGGCTGCAACCTTAACCACGCCATACACGAGACTTAGCCACTGGCTTCCACCGCAGCACCAATGGTCCTCCTGATGGGCCAGAGACCTAGAAAAAAACAGAGGCAGGAAAAGGGATGAGGAAAAGGGAGATGGCAAATGGCAGGTTCCCACCAATACAAACTGATATTTCACCTCAAATGACATATTGCACTAACATATGGGACAGTCTCTCACTTGGAAAAATACTTATCAGTGGGAGGCACAAATAGCTCCTCTGTCCTCAGGACCATCTGGTGGAGACTCAGTTGAAGAATGGCTTAAATTAGCCAGGAATGTTGGTAATGGAAACATAAGTGATGCCCGTCTTGTCTTGTCTCCCAACCCTACTGTTATCTGTGAGAGTTCTAAAGAATTGACTTAAAATAGGCCAAGAATGACCTAAATTTTTGTCCCCACTTATACTATTTCTAGGGTTTTCAGCCTTCTTTACCTCACAGTCATCATACTCACGAATCTTGTATAACATAGGTTTGCAAGAGCGTATATTAAATTGAACTTTTATCATGTGCTAACCTCCAACATAGAACACCTTGTCTGTGTGCAGTTGAGGCCACTTGGGAGAAACTCCTTCTCTCAGTGCAAAACTTCTGCAGGCAAGCTGTAATTCTGAGATTGCTGGGGAAATCAAAGGAGGTGATTCCGTGGTGAGTGCTACCTGCAGTGTAGCTAATCTGAGGGCCTGTAAACTGTGCCCAAGACCTTCAGCAAAACAGACTTATGAAACAGGTTCAGTATCCAGTTACAGGAAGATGAAGATCAGTTAACCACTCAAATTCCAAACCCAAACACTGAAAGAGGCAAGTAGTGGAAATCAGTGTTAATAAAACACGCAAGTGGCTCTCAAATAAGTTTATTTTTAAACAGTAGACAAGATTTTAGGGTGAAAATGCAACCTCATCTGCTGGTCTCAAGTCATTAAAAGGTGAGCATAAGTTCAGAAGAAATTCAACTGAAACTACAGACCCATCTTTCCGCTCATCGCCTCATTCAGAGAGCATAAAATGCAAATAACCATGCAATAGCTTTTTTAAAAAGCTACTTGCCAATTTTTCCACCTCTGCTACAACCATGTGGGGTACTTTTAGTAACAGGAATGCTGATTCACATATGTATGGTGCCTTAAGGATTCAAAATCTTTGTCTTCCATACCTGTTCCTCCCTTTCTGCTATTTTCCATCTCAGAAAATAGCACCTCCACCCGCATGGTTACTCATGCTAGAAAACAGAGGTAGTCTGCAAGCCTTCCTTCTCCTATGTGTCCCTTTTCCAATCCAGCACTAAATCCTATCAACTCTCCCTCACCACCATCACAGCCCAAGACACCATGACTCCTCACCTGAAGAATCTATGCAGAACCCACCAAACTGAGCTCCCTGCTCCAATTCTTGCTATTCTCTCATCCATTTCCTCACAAAACAAGTCATCTTTTTTAAAAACCCAAACCTACGCTATAATTTCCCTATTTGAAACTCTTAATCAGCTTCCTCTTGCTTTTAATATAAAGCCCACAGTCCTTCCTGTGACCTACAAAGCCTAGCCTGAGCTACCTTCTTCCTTCTTTCCACCCTTTATCTTTTGCCACTCTCCCTCTTATCACCTTTCAGCAACATTGGACTTTATACCGGGTTTTTTTTTTTTCACCTCAGGACCTTTGCACATGACATCATCCATGCATGCCTGAGGTGACAGTTTCTTCTTTGCATCCGCACTCTTACCAATCCTTTAGATCACAGCTTCAATGTCACTTTCTCAGAAAAACTTTCACTCACCCCCCAAAACGGTCAACTCCCCCTGTCATGTTCTCTCATCACACTCTTTACTTTTTCTTCATGGCATTTATAAAACTTTGAATATGGATGTCTTTTTGGTGAGATTACATGATTAATATCTCACCCATCCACTAAACTGTGAATGATATAAAGGCAGAGACTATGTCCATTCTGTTTATCATGGTATTCTAAGTAATTAGTTAGTAGCTGACCAGTAAATGTATGTTTTTGGAATATATATATTGTAGTCACTAAGGTAGTTTCCTCGGTGCTATGAACTTGAATTGCGTTCCCCTCCCCCGACCAAATCCATGTTTTGAAGCCCTAAGCTCATATGTGACTGTGCAGTGAGATGGGCTTTTCGGAGGTAATTAAGGTATGAGGTCAAAGGGCAAAGAGTAGGATCCTAACCTGATAAGATTGGTGACCTTACAAAAAGATAGACACAGAGAGAGAGCTCTCCACCATGTGAGGACATACAAGAAAGTGGCCATCTGTAAGTCAGAAGAGAGCTCTTACCAGAAACCAAATTGGCCAGCACCTTGATATTGGACATCCTAGCCTCCAGAACTGTGATAAAATTAATTTCTATTGTTTAAGCCACCCAGTCTATGGTATTTTGTTGTGGCAGCCTGAGTCAACTAATATACTCCAACATTAGCCTTCTTTAAAGACATTTTATGATCTGAATTATGGCCATTTACTTTAGGAATAGAATAGATAGGTCTCATGGACAAATCCTCACTTGATTTTAGAGGCTATTAAAACCTCTTTAAATTCCCAAGGCTTGTTGTACTCAAAGAGAAATTCCCTTCAGGACACAGTATGCCTTGGTGCACACTATAATCTTGAAGGCTTTACCCTCAAAAGGCTCTGTGGATTAACCTGGTTTCATATTCTCCAGAATGCCAGCCAAGTGCTGAGGCCCACATTCCCCATTAGTCCAGGTACTGGGGGGTCATCACAAAAGGTGCTTCGGGCTTTGACCTCACTCAGAAGAGAAAAGGTTACAAGACTGATTATGGAAGAGGAGGGTGAGAAAAGGTGTTCAGCATCCATATTCAAACATTGAAAAAGCGCGCATAATCTTTGATATATACAGAGACCTCATTCACAGGCTTGGTACTCACCCATTCAGGAGAAATATGGACAGAGAAGCATCTTGGCACCCTGCCTTGACCTCTGAACACCCCACACTTTGTGGATTCTGATGAGCCCCATGCAAGAGGAGACAGAAGGTGGGCACAGCTGGAGCAGCTCTTTGATCAAGAGCCAACGAGGTGACAGGAGGTGGCAGCTGCGCAGACCAGCCAACACCAAGAAGGTAGGCTGTCCACAGGTTAGGGAAGAGAGCTGGCCTTCCACAGGCAAAGGACATGGAACATTGAAGCAGTCATGTTATCCTGATCAATGGGGATAAGGACTCTCTTGCTCTCACCCACCAAGAAAATCAAGGAGGATCATGGTCTTTGCTCTCTTTGGTCTTTACGGACACCTGCAGCAACAGGCTTTAATGGGAAATAAGCTATCAGGTGGTCAGAATCAGAGGCTTGTTTAGAAAGACTCTTCCCTGTGGAAAAAAAAATGAACTGAAGGAAAGGATGAAAGAAAACAAGGCAAGAAGGAGTCTAGTTAGTAAAATGCCTGCACCAAGTTCTTGGATTTGAAGATAGAAAATGACTTGTGATTCCCAGTTGTTCTTTCCAGCCCTGCCGGAAAATGGTTTCTGCCTGAGATCTGAGAGGAAGTTGATCAAGCCCATGGTAATTTTTTTGTGCTTCAGACACTGGCTGGGACAGATCCCTACATCCTGGGGCTCCACCTTAGCCCCTTAGAGACCTAAATGGTTCCAGAAGGCTCTTAATCAGCCCTAACATACACTCGGGGATATGACTCAGCTTGAGACCCCCCCCCCTCGAACCACACCAAATAATGAAGATATTAATAGCAGTAACTAACACTTAAAACTGCTTATTGTGTGATAATGCTAAGTATCTCCTCAGTTAATCTTCATAACAATCCTATAAGATTAGTACTATTTTTATCCTTATTTGATGTTTTATGACACTGAGTCTTAGTTAAGTCATTTACTCAAAGTCTAAAGCACGGAAGTAGTCAAGCTGAAACACACACAGATGACATACAATTTGTGGTTTTAACCATTCCATTTTACTAAAATGTCCCATTTTGTTATAGAACATCCATGACCCCCAATCAGCTTCCAGTCCCCTGGGGACTTAGAAGCATTATGACTGCCCCACACACCATAACAGAAGAGACTAGCCATTTGGTGCACCTGCCTAGTTCCCAGGCTTACAGGGGGTTGGGGGGTTTGGTTGCCTAACACAGCCTCCCACCCAAATGTTCTCCTTCCATCAGTTAATTTTCACAAAAATCAATAAAAGCTGGTGATTTGCCAGGCATGGTGCTAGAAGCTGGTAGACAAAATGAAAAATAAGACTCGGGGTTTGCTCTCAAAGATACAATCTAGCAAGGATGGATAGCTGCACAAATAGGCACTATAGTAAGTTAAGGTAGGGGCAGAATGCTATGAGAATACAAGCAGTCCACTGAGTCAGTGTGGGCAGCCAGGGTAGCATTCTGAAGGAGGTGATCCCTGAAATGAGTCTTTAAGCATGAGTGAGCTCTAGTCAAAAATAAAAAAAGTGGGAAGGGCATTCAAGTCAAAGTGAACAGCCTAAGCAAAGACGTGAAGACATGGAAAAGTCTGCTGTATGCATGAGATTATACGGAATTCAGTGTGAAGTGGGAGGGGCAGAAGAGTGTACAGCAGACTGGACACAAGGGAGGACTGAATTTATGGTGTCTTCTATGCCAGGCTGAGAAAATGGTGTTGTATCCTGAGGGCAGTGACAAGCCAATGATAGGATTTTAAACAGGAGAATGACATGGTCTGATTTGTCATTCAGAAAAACCAATTCAGCTAAAGGGTTTAGGATGGTTTAAGATGGACAAGACTGGAGCAGGAAGATCAGTTAGAAAGCTATTGGAAACAGAACAGCTACAGATAAAGAGGGAGGGCCTAGGGTATATTCTGCAGATGATGACCCTGTGTCCCCATGTCACATTCCTCTTCCTTGGCTAAACGGATGCCCAGGCTCAGCCCACAGCCTCTCTCATCTCTTTCCTGGATTATTTTCCTAACACCCCTGGGGCCAGCTGCAAGGTGTCTGTGTCCTCAGCAGTGGCTCCTGACATCTTTTAATATCACTGGCAAATTTAATTAAAGTCACTGTTCCTCTGCTCTTCCAGATCATTAATAAAACAGAGCCACCAGGCCAGACTGAGCAAATTCTCCCTCTGCTACGCCCTCCACTTTCTCCAATGGGGACACCGCTCTGGGACTGTCACTGGCCTGTGTAGAGTCGTCCTGCTCTGCTTCTAAATCTGGGTCCCTGCACAGGCATCACAGCCAATTTACATTAAAATTTTAAGTGCAGCCAGACTGCACTGGATACAATGTGTCACTCAAGTCCAAAAGCACTACATCTTCTCCTGCACTTCCTCTGGCTACAGGGGATAAGAGTCAGTGCAGAGTCCTCTCTGTGGTAACACACACCCATGCCCACCCAGAAATACAGCAACTAAATATCCTGTACTTCCAAGAGTAGGAAATACGTGACCCCAGTTGCTTAGGTAGTTTGAGTGTCACAACTAGAGGAAAATATAACAAGGTTTTTTGTGCATCATCTCTTTGAATCTTCATAGTAAAGAAAGTACTATTATGATCATGCCTGTTTTACTGATAAGCAGATTTGAGCTCATAAAGATTAATTTGCCCAAGATCATAGTAAGTAAAAAAAAAAAAATAAGCATTTGAATCCTGGAAGCCTGACTCCAGAGTATATGGTGTCAACCACTGTGCTTGGTACGTACCCTGGATTTGGGGGCCCCTTTGAACAAGGGCCTAAGAAGGGCATGGTGAGTCTTTCTGGACATGGAGGTCTCACCACAAGCTTGGGGGCACTATGTACTTCATGAGGCACAGGGCAGTGGTAGACCCTGAAATTGGAAAGCAGGAGGAAAGAACTTTCTTCCCAGCTGTGCTTCAATAAGCTGTGAGACTCTGAAGAGTAAGTGAACCTCTCAGGGCATTAGTTTCCCCAACCAGAAAATTCATGTTGGGTTGGATGATCTCCATGGTTCCATTAAAACAAGGAAGCTTTGATTGCAGGCAGCCTGTCTTTCAAGAGGCAAAGAAGTGAAGGAGCATATTTGAGTTAAGTTGGACCCGAATAATATGAAAACCAGGCACAGACTTGAGTCTCGCAAACAGACCTTGGTAGATAAGAGAGTAAGGGAGGGTGGTAGGAAAAGGGAGGCCAAAAGAAAGTCAAGGAGAGCCAGCATTTTGGATTTACCAAAAGTACCTTAGATCAAATCCATTTTTTGAACTGTTCTTTGAATGCCCATTTTGGGCCAAGCACTGTGCTAGCGATTGGAAATATAGCCATGAACGAGCTATACCATATCCCCAACCTTAGAGAGTTTGCCTTCTGATGAGGGACAGAGACAAACAAGTAATTACGGGAAAAATGGATTACAGTGATGTCATGGGAAGTAATATCTGCTTCTCGTTCTTCTCTAAGCTCTCAGGTTGGTTGCTGCACAAAACCATGTAGGCAGTGGCTGCAATGCAGCATGGCTTTATAACACAGACAATCTTGCAGTAGTACATAATACAGTGTTTTACTGTTCTTGCTTCTCCAATCTCATGCAGTTGTCATATTTTGCCTTCCCTGAAGGCCTTCAAATCCTTAGTGGCATCCAAACCATATGATCATTTCATGGAACTCTGACATTTTCCCAGGCACTTCCACCCATGAAGAGGAAGTCCCCTGAATAGTCCAGGTGCCAGCAAGCCTCATTCTCCTCATGCTCTACGTGAACCAAGGACTTGAAAAATGACAGCAACGACAATCACATCAATGCATTCAGTACCTACTTTATGACTGGCACTGCAGTAGGCACTTTTCATAGCTGCTATTTAATACCTAAAGACCCCCAAATGAGACAGGTATTATTATATATCTTAGAAAATGAGAAAACTTGGGCTCAAAGACAAATAACCATTGGACAAATGGTCCAGTAGTTGAACAAGTGACACAGTTGGGCTATGAAACTTGGTATGTCAAATGCCAAAGTCTGTTTTTCAACCCCAGGTGGTAGAAGGGAAGGTAGGAGGGCAGGGCAAGAATCTAGAGCTCTTAGGTCAAGAACCTAGAGTTCTGTGAGTCCCCATTCTACCTGCTCTGAGAAGCCTTCCCAGACAATGCCCTCTTCCTCCCCTCTCCAGATGAGTCATTTACTCCTGTGTCCCTGTAGCACTTTGATCACCACTGAAGCACATGTCACACTGACCTGGACTTACCTGTTCACATGGCTATTGTCCACACTCATGTAAACTCCCTGAGGGATTTCAACTCAATATAGGGGCTTTATTTGAGAGGTGGGGGACAAAAAGTGGTCAGAGTCAGTAGAAATAGATTTCAAGTGGAAATCTATTGATAGGACTCAGCGGTAGGACCTGACTTCTGATATCCCTTCTGCCTCTAAAATTCTATGATTTAAAGCCTTGTTGATTCTATGATTCCAAGGTTTACTTTTGTCAGACGCTGTGGAAGCCAGAGGATTTTGCCTTCTGCAGTCCTTGATGGATCTAGGGAGTTATAAACAATGACTGGGTGGACCAGAGAGATAGGAAAAGGAAGGGAGCCTGAGAGAGAGAAAAAGGACAGGCTTTGCCCACTCAATTTAAGCTCTGCTGTTCCCATTGCTGGATCTACATCTACATTTAAGTCGTCCCCCAAGGTGGAGGCACTAGTGAAGTAGGACCACATGCTGGAGAGGGTTGTGCATTAGAATAACTTTAGAGCTCTAAAAAATACAGACATCTGTATGTATCCAGATGTCTACTCCAGACCTAAGTTCTGGACTTTCTGGGAGTGGAGAATCAATATTTAGGTTTTTAAAAAGTTCCTTAGTTGATTTTGAAGTACAGCCAAAGTGCAGAATGCTAGGAGAGAAGACAGGAACATAGCCTGACTATGCCATTTGCATCTCAGGGATTTCAACCATTAAGGCCTTTCCTTGGACCAGGAGAAGAACTCTTAATGCACCATGAGTTGACTCACAAATGGGTACTATAAAGCCTTTCTACACATTGAACAAACACCCCACCCTCTTGCACTTTCACTTACTTTCCTACCTTGCCAAGAACAGTTAGCGTCAACTCCCTACCCACATGAGTAGATTTTCTCTGTCTCTCCCTAAACACTTTTACTAAGGAAATGTGAAAGATCCAGAGGTCCCTTATCTTCATAGGAAAGTGATGCTACTCATCCATTTTCAGCAAGACATGTTTCTAGTTGTTTTTCCTCTCAGTGACAATAGCTTAAGTTGACTTTTCCACACTTTTTTCCAAGGCCCCTTTATTTGTTCATTTGTTTGTTCATTTATTTATTCATGCATGTATGCATTTGCATGAAACCCAGTCTACATGAAGCAGGTTGACTTTTACTAAAATTATGGTGAAAAAATTTACTCTGATTTTTGTCCAACTCATTTTTTTGCACCCTCAAAAAATTACAACAGAAGTTCCGGGGGTGGGGGTAGAAATGTTTATTTGTTTGGTATTTATGTATCCCCAGTGTCTATATCAGTGTCTGGCACATAGCAGGTGCTAACTGCATATTTATTAAGTAAATACATACATTGACTAAATCAGCAAAAATAGAAGGCATAGTACCCAGCAATTTCTACCACTCTTGGCAGTGTTTAGAGGGAACATCCCATCCATCAGGGAAGCTATGAGAAAGGTTTCTCAAATTTGAGTAATATGAGAAAACTATAGTCCCCCTTCAGGAACACATTTCACTGGAGAACAGTGACAGAAAAACCAAACAATTACAACTAAACAAGTACTAGGGTTGGAAGCACGTGTGATGGGTAAGGAGCATAGAGGAAGGAAGGTCTAATGCTGCCTGAAATCATCAGGGCCAGTTTCATGAGCCAGGCAACTTTAGATCTAGGATTTGTAGAATAAACAGGAGTTAACTGGGTAGAGGCCAGTGCATCTCAAACAAAAGTAAAAGAAAGCCAATCCTAAAGAGATGGCAGCCTGAACGAGCACGGTTTGTTTTTAAAAGGGTGAGCGATGTGACTGAAGGACAGGGCAGTTGAGAAAAAGCTGCAAAAATCAGTGAGGACTAGCTCATAAAAAAGGGCTTGTATGCCCAGCCAAGGAATTGGGACATTTTCTTGGAGGCAATAAGGAACCACTGAAAGTTTTTTAATCATAGGAGGGATAAGATCATTGGTTTTCCTTTGAATTGCACACCTAGAGTGATGACAGTGTGAAAGCTGGATAGGTGAACAAAAGCAGAGCAACACAAGGAGGTGGGAAGACTAGTTCGGAGTCTCTCGTGGCATTTGAGAGGAACATGATCAGAACCTAAGCAGAAGAAGAGAGAGTAGGCTTGCTGAGGAAGGTGTGGATTTAAGAGTGCTTTCAAAAGTAGAGTCAATACATGTTGGAGACCAACTGAAAACAGAGGATGATGGTGGAAGAGAAATGAAGAGGCACAGCAAGGGCCAAACCACTTCGGGTGCCTTCTTCATCCCACTGGCCCTGCAAAGTTCCTCCTGATTCCGGCATCTCCAGGCCCAAAGAGATGGAAGCTGAAGGAATCAACACAAAACCACTGAACTTATATACACATTTAGCTTCAGGAATGTCCTATGACTGTGAGACAAATGAGGCCACTGAGAGTGCTGGGATCTCCAGGAAGAGAGCAGGAAGGTCCTGGACTTCAACCGAGACACCAGAGTGCTCCTTGGTTTGGTCGACGTAATAACTATTTGCTGATTCAATAGTCCAGACGGTGATAAGCTCTGGAGATGCAGTGATGAAGCAGGTCTCGTCTCTGTGGTGGAGAAGTGCATACAAAAGTATACAAGATCAGTATCTAAATGTGAGCGAAGGGTTTTGGGAATTGTGAACACTGACTGAGAACATCATGGAGGTGGCAGATTAGATTTCTCATGTCTATTCCAAAGAAGAAGGCAGTTTCACATAGAAGGAAATGAAATCATGGGATGCACTGCCCCTGTGAAATACAACTACCTAAAAAAAATAAAAAGCATTTCTAAAAGCTCCAAAATATTGAGATGAACTCAAATCCCAGACTGACTACAGGAAAGTCTGATTCTGCTCACTGATTCATTTGCCAAGCCCTTGCTATGTGCCCATCGCAGTCGTGGGTTTACGAGGATCATTTCTGCCTAGCTGTGTTAACGTCACTAAGTTACTGGGTGCCAAATGTGTGTCACCCTCTGTTCTAGCTCCAGGAGATTCAACAGCATATCTCCCTTCCGGACCACTACAATAGCTGCCAATCTTGCCCCATCTCTGAAAGTCTACATTCCACAAAACAGCCAAAAATGTCTTTTTAAAATGTAAATCAGATAGATCATGGCATTCTTTGAAAACTTCTCTTCAGGTCGAAACTCCCACCCCCCATCTGACTCCTAACTCTCTGCCCTTAAATCCCACCACTTTGTTTTACTGGCTCCATACCCTACTCCAGCTAAGGTAGAGTTCCCAAAATTTCTAGAACACACTGAGCACGCATCTGCCCTAGGACCTTGGCACTTACTGTTCCCTCTGCTTGGAATGCCCTTATCCTAAAGATCCCAATGATCCCTTTTTAAGTTGCATTTGGGTCTCAGATGCCCCTTTCTCAGATCTTCCCCCACTCACCTTATCTAAAGGTGATCTTATCCCTGTTCCCCTGCATCAACACATCCCTTTTCACTTTCTTGATAGTGCATATCACTTGCTGAAATCATCAGTTTTATTTGTTCACTGGCCTATCACAGAATATAAACTCCATGATAGCAGGAAACTTGTCCCTTTTGTTTGCCACAGTATGACTGCAGCCTGGCAGAGTGCCTGTCGTGTTTGTTGAATGGATCAACCGTAAGGCAGCAGGATTAAATGGTGGACAGATGCACCTGTGAGGGGAGACGTCAAACTTGCTGGGAAGCCTTAGGGTAGAGAGGTAAATGGTTAAAGCCAGAACCTCAGACAGCAGGCAGCTGTGTTCACTCAGAAAAACCAACAGGACCACACAGTGTTTGGACAGCAATTATGAGGCTATTTCTTAGCACAATTCCTCCTCTCCACCACAGCCCTCCCACTGGTCCCGTCCTTTTTCTCTACAGTGTGTGGTGTCACGATAACCAACATTCATAGTGCATCATTTTTAAGCAACGCTATATGCCAACAGTTTATAAAAGCCTTCTCACTCACATGATTTTATTTAATCCTTCTTGTAAGGATATTTGTACAGATGAAGAAACCATAGCTCAGTTAATTGCCAGGTGTCTCCATGCCAATAAATAACAGAGCGAGAACCAAACTGTGCTCTCCTGGCTGCCAGAGGTCCCCTTCCACCAGGCCTGAAGGAGTGTCATGTCAGCGAGGACCAAGAGAAAACATCCCCTGCAGCTGGCAGGAAATCGGAGCTGGGTCAGCAGAGTGAGAAGCCCAGGGCAACCTGAGTGGGCACTGTTCTTGCCCCTTCCCATTCCCCAGAGAGAAGCACCTGGGTCCTATCTTTTGGGGTTACCCACCCATCAGGGGAAAGCTGGTGATGAGCCACCACTGTGTTCATTTCCCTCAGCTCATTCTCCAGGATCCTGCTTTATGTTAATGTCATTTAATTTCTCTTAATTGTTAAATGTTAAAATATGGAGTTAACTCATATCACTGCCTGAATGAAGGACAAATGGATTCTGGCAAGCAAAGTCGCCTCTCTGAGACATGGCTAGGGGATTTTTCTGGTACAATCAACTCTGGGGGTGCTCTGGGCCCCCCTTTCACAAGAGTGTGCTAGGAGCAGATGCCTAGGACTTGTAGTACATCTTGCTGCTGACTCTGCTACTGTGTTCTCTCCCTACTCCTCCCATGATTCCCCTCGCAATTGACTTCCAATTAATTCCTCAGGAGGGACTGGAAGGCACAGGTTCTAGGTGATTCTTCCAGCCTCACAAGAAAGGAAGTATGGTGGTATGTTAGGCAGTGGGCAGAGCCCCTGGAAAGTCACTGAACAGACTGATTCCACACTGACTCTTGACAGAGTCTACATGACTCTAAATGCATCCTTCCTGGATGGAAGGGGAATGGTAGAAGCTCAGGAGTTGAGATAGGACTGGCTGGAGCCTTTGGGGGCCTACAGGGCTACTAGTCACTCTGTGAGTGCCCTGGAGTGTTACAGTGGGAGGTGACTCCACACAGAAGTACCATCCTAGGGCCATCAGGGCATGCAACCAACTCAGGGTGCTTCACTGGCCAGACATCCAGATAGTTGACTTGGCTGGCCATGTTGACCACTGGAGACCCAATGCAATAACAGATACACTGGGGGGCTTCAAATTGCAGATAGAAGGTTCTGAAATAACAGTGCTGCCGGCACCAAAAGTATTCTTAGCAGCAGGTAATCTACAGGGTGTGGAACAAGACTCACAATGCAGAATTGTCCAGCCTGGGAGTAGCTGCAAAGTCAACACATCCAACATACCCTTTTTTTAAGGGTAAGAATGCAAAACCTAGAGAGCAGAAGTGGGTCTTGCCTGGGGTTGTCAGAAATGACAAAAAAAACAAAATATAATCTTCTTACCACCAATCAGTGCCGCTTCTGCTATACCTTGTTGCCTGGTCCTCGTTTGATTTTTGACTCCACTGCTGGCTTCTTTTATGACCAATGGCACAGACACCCTCTTTCTTGATCTTGTTTCACCTGCCTCCAAAGTGAGGCAGGTTACTCGTTTATTCACTCCTTTATTTCTCATTGAACACCATGTTTCAGGTATCATACAACAGGGAAGAGGAAAAAGAAAAAGCACTTGGTCCAGGAGGGGTAGTAAGCCACAACAACAAAACAAACAAATAAAAAAAAAACCCTTCCCCACATTTCAATAAATGTGAGGATCTCATGAAAAACAGATGCTGTGGTATTAAAATTCAGAGGAAAGAACTACTTATGCATGAGGGCTTCCCATCAGGAGCAGGCATTCGAATTGGACATTAAAGAACAGGTAGGATTCTCAGTGAAAGGTAAGCCATGAACAAAGGCACAGAAGAGAAAAGGACCAGTTCCCCTAGGTGCCCACGTGGAAGCTGTAAAACATGAGACTAGACATGGGGTGGTGCACCGACAGCTTTGGATACAAGGAGCTGGGACTGCTGCAGAGAACGGGAGCCTCGTCAAGGCTTTTTGTGGGTTTTTTTTTTGTAGGAAAATGACAAGCCTGGAAGGGTGTTTTAGGAGAGGAATCCTGTAACAGGTGTTAGAGTGAATTGGAGGGGGAGGTTGAAGTTGGGAAGATGTCAGAAAGCTATTTTTGTCATATAATAGTAACTACTTTATACAGGTGTGGGGAGGATTGAAAGGGAAAATCAGTGAGAAGCACTTTGGAACAGAGTAGCTAACAGCTGGTACAATGCTGGCTACTTGAATAATAATATGTCACTATTATCTTCATTATTATGTAAGAGGTTATCAAATCTGTACTTAGGTTGTAGTCATATGGTTAAAGAAGAAGGGAATGGAGTTAACAAACATGAGCAATACTCAGGGGACAATGGAGAGGAGTCAAAGACAGTACTTGAGGATTTTGAGCCACAGCGACTAGAAGTTGGCTACTGCCATCAATACAAAGTGTGAAGTCAGAAGGAGCAACTCCTTAAAACAAAGATGATGTCAGTTTAGCAAGAACTGGACTCCAGGAGCTGACCAGATAGCCTATTGGAGACATTGTACAAGTGGCTGGAAACAAGACATACTGGGCTTAGAAAGCTAGGGTCACGGACTCGGAACTATGCGCACTGGGGTAACAGCACAAACCAACGTGGGAGACTGCTGAGGGCTAAGGCAAAAGGGGAAACCTAGGAGGAAGGAGAGAATGTTGGAAAGGAAGTGGAAGAGGGACCACTTAGAGAATTAGTGGGACCTGAAGCGTTCAGTGTGATAGACACCAAGAGGGGAAAGTTTTAAGAGCTAATGGTCAATCTTATCTGATGTAGGTGGGAGAGACGGGGAGAGTAGATAGATAGATAGATAGATAGATAGATAGATAGATAGATAGATAGATAGATGAAAGAAAGAAAGAAAGAAAGAAAGAAAGAAAGAAAGAAAGAGAGAAAGAAAGAAAGAAAAAGAAAGAGATTAACAGGTAGATGATCAGGAATAAGTTATTGTATATTTGGGGGAATAAGAGGTCCTTGGTGGATGAGAGTTAGGCAGAGGTAAAGAAAAGAATAAGGGATGAAAAAAGAGAGACAAATGATTGCTCTAAAATTGCAAGACTTTGTTGAAAGCAAAATGGGAAGAGAGCATGATGGGGGTGGAATTGGACAAGTGATGTTCATTTTAAGATGGACTTTGTTGAGTATGCTTACAATCAGAGGGAGGAATTCAATGTTGAGGGAGAAAGGGCCAAGGGGGCAAGATGTTGATGGCAGGGCAGGGATGTGTCCTGGACACTATGCAGGACGGGAAGGGAAACTAGTGACATGGAAGGATGAGGAACAAAGTAGAGAGATCAGGGTGGAAAGAAAGAATATCAATCACACTCCCACTGTGGCCTCATTCTCTAGGACGAACACAGCAGTGCATGACTTTGAGGTCCTCTCCTCTCAAGTGACTTGAAAACTACCACATGAAAGCCAGGGCAGGATTATAGTTCCCAACCTCACTTCCGGATTCCCCACATGACCCAATGTTCTTGCACACAACCAGGAAAGCACTACTTGTCATTCCAAATATCAATGCAGTGCATGCCACGTGGCCCATTCCAAATCACACATATATCCAGAATGAAATAGAACTATTTTCTTAGTAGACCTGACTCTGTATACCATATCTCAATGTCCTTGATTCTGGAATTAGCCTTTATTCACTCTTTGTATTGTTGAAACATATACATGTACATACATAAGTGATTCTTGCTATCCCAATGTCTTGCTCAGTAGTCTCTGTGGATCTATATATGGATTTAACTACTTCTCTCCCTTCCAGGCTCCTTTCTTGGAACTTCCCCAGCCCTGAGAGATCTCATGTCTTTGGGGCTCTCCGTGCTCTGCAGCTCAGTAGGCCAGCAAGTGTGTTTTATCCCCGCAGGGGCCACTTGTTCTTTCCCCTGAGGTGCCCTGCCCAGTGCTGAGTTTAAAGTGCCCATTCAAAAACAATCAAATATAAACCCATCTCATCAGAAAAAAAAATAGTAGAACTTCTTCCTAGAAGGCCAGCTCTGATTATCGTGCTAAAGCAGAAAGAGGAACACCCTACCTTCCTTCACAGGCCGTCAGGACCACCGTACAACCATGGTTTCTACCGCACGCAGCCCGCTAACACCCTGCCTCCCTCTCTCTACCTACATCCCGGACTCCATCTCATACTGTCAAAAATGCAGATCTGCCCCTGTACTTCAGCAGTAAAACCTTCCTAATCTCCCTCAGGGAACTCAGTGGAAATCCTTAGCATGGAGCACAAGCCCTTCAAGGTTTGGCCCATAGAGCTTCTCCAAACTCATCTCCCCGAATTTCAGCCTCTGTCTTTAGTCATTTAGAAGAGCTCTTACCCACTTTAGGTCTTTGCATACTGACCCCTTCACTCATAACACTTTTCCCCCCACCCCACTCCTTCCCTGCTTTCACCAAAGCCAACTCCCACTCATCCTTTCTTTCTGAGGTTAGCTGTCCCTAGAAGTCCTCTTTAAGTCACTGTAGAGAAGTGACCTTCCTATACGCTTCCACTGCATCCAGGATTTACCCTCCAGTGAAAAGAATCACTCCGTATGGATGGTAACTTCCTGTTCACTAGTTGGTCATCCCCGCTGGAATGAATGTGTTTTTATGAGGAAAGGAACCTTTCTATTTTAGTTGCCTCTGTACCTTGCAAATGCCTGGCAGAGTAAGTTGTTGTTGAATATTTATGAAATAAACAGCTGATTGAATAAATAAATGAATGCTTTTTCTTTTGGAGTCCAACACATTTCTGAACCTCACCCAATATTTGAACCTCCTAGGCAAAGCAACCAGGCTTAAGTGAAAAGGGAGTTATCCTCTTCTTATCTGACCTTGGTAGCTTGAAGAGAAGCCAAAATGTGTGACATAGTCCCCCAAATCCAGATTGGGGGCAATTCAGACCGGGGAACAATGCCCACAATGATTATCCATGGACAATACCAGCAGCTATGCCCAGAGACTGTACAAGGGACCACTTTGTACAAGAACAGGGCAGGGCCAGGGCAAGAGAACACTGCCTCAGCCTTAGGATCCCAGACCAGGGAGGAGCCTAGCAGAAGCACGTGTTCTCACAGGGTCAGTCTGATTTCTCCCTTCTCTGACCAGAAGGCTGTGGAGGGCAGTACAAGAGATGCCAAAGTGGAGCTCAGAGGAGCATGAGGAAAGAGGAGCTGTAACTCGTCCCTTTGAGTCCATTTATTTAATAAAACATCTAGTGAGTGCCTGTTCTGTGCTAGGCACAGTGCAAGGCCCTGAGGATACAATGCAAATAGATTCGCCAGCTATCTTTCCTCCCTTCGTGCAGCTCACTATGCCAGGAGTGTAACTGGCATTATTCAATCACACTTATAAATTTAACGTGCATCTTCAAATTTTTTCAAAATAACGGATTCAGTTTATGGGTATATAAAATAAGGGGACTAACCTCGTCAGAGAAAGTATGGAAGGCTTCCTTGAGGAAGTAACCAATGGGATGAGAACTGAAGGGTGAATTGGAGGAGTACATTAGACACAGGTGGGGTGGGAGTTCCGGAGTGTTGGAAGAACAATAAAGTGCTCCAGGTAGAGGAAATTGCATGAACAGCCTTCTCACCTTCATTCAGTTCAAGAACCACTTCAACCAAGTTCAGCTCTTGTAGGTTCCACCTCCTTCTTCTCAACCCAATATCTATATTCTATTTCAATAGAAACGAGGCTATTGAGTCGACTTTTTTTGTGGGGACTGCCCATAGGAAATGTAGATTGCGTGAGGGGCAGGGTGAGCAGTCCCACCTCCCGTCACCCCAGCTCTGGTCATCAACCATCCTCATCTGAAGAACTGCAAGGCATGAAGGGGCAAGTTCCTCTCCAACCTGGACCCAGGGCAACAGGCAGAAGGGCCAGCTAGAGGCCAAGTGCCCATACCGAGTGCACTGATCCCCCTATTTCAGGAAGAGCGTGGCGCAGCTGCTATATTTGAAAATCGAGGTAAACAAGAGCTCAGCTCAAGTGGATGGGGCACAACAGCTGTGGAAGATTAATCACAAGCGGCTGCAAATCACCAGGTCGCCAGAGGCCCGAGGCGCGAGGCTTCCCCTTTGATGCGCAGCACAAGGCCGGAGGTGTCCCTGTAACCCACCCACAACTCCCTCCTCTTGGGGTGTTTCTTGACCACGCAGGAGCTCCGCGCCTTGCTCCCAGGTGCGGCCTGCGTTCCTGAAAAACTGTTACCAATTTCAATCTTTCTGCCCAGGAGACAGAACCACCAAACGTTCTGGGTTTGTTTTTTAATCGCCAGGATAGAGAAATCGCGGCGGGGGGTTGGGGGGGGGGGCGGGGGGTCGGGGGGCGGGTAGCGAACGGGTAAATTTATGGTACTGCATTAAAGGCGTTTGTTCTATTTAACCACACACACCCCCTCCTCCACAGTTAAAAATATAAAATACAGTGAATAAAGACGAAAAGCTTCTTTTTTTCCCCTGGATCAAATGGCTTTCTTTATCTTCTCCAGTGGCTTGGGTACTCAAGGCAGGTCAGGCGGGGTCTGCGGGAGCTCGAGGCTCTGAATGAGGGCCTGTGTGTGTGTGTGTGTGTGTGTGTGTGTGCGCGCGCGCGCGTGTGTGCGTGTGTGTGTGTGTGTGTGTGTGTGGTGTTGGAGGGGACCCGGGTGGGGGATAGTTACACACTTGGCTTCTCTCTACCTGGCCCGGGACCGCCCAGACCACCGCTGTCTGGAGACCAGAGAACCGGAGGAACCCCCTTCTCCCGGCCCCTTGGCCGCCGCGGGCAGGGGCGCCGGGGTTGCAGCTCCCGACCCACTGTGTCGGAGTCCGGACGCTGGGGTGCGCGCGTGCCTGTGTGCACGCGTGCGCGCGCCGCGTGAATTAACGCGCCCCCCTCCTAGCCCTCACAGCCGGTGGGCACTCACAGCCCCAGGAGCGCAACACGCCCTGGCACAGCCAGCACACACATGCACCCAGCACGCAGCACAGCGAGCCGTCCGCCTCCCCAGTGCGCACCGGCCACGGACCCGACTGCACACACATGCCCAGGCATTTCCTTCTGCGCCCCTCCACCGCCCTCTGCGAGACACTCACTCTGCCAGAACGCCCCCCCACCCAGCACCGCATACACAGCGTGCACTTCCCGGGGCACCCTCCCCCATCTCTTCAGGCGCTGAGCCCTCAGGAAGGCAGTTCGCAGGAATGATCTTGAGAAATAACTTAATTAACACCATCATTCACAAGCAGGAACCCTCTCGGGGACACCCCCAAACGCCCCAACCTCTACCTCCCCTGCTTCGGCCTCCCGCTAAGGGGGAAGGGCAAGAGGCTCTCCCCCATTACTCACCGTTTCCTCTGGGTCTCCCGAGCGGAGTGGGAAAATGAAGGGGTGAGGAAGATGTGCGATGCCCCTGCCGCCCAGCTCCTCACCGGCCGCCGAGGCTCATCGCCCCCGCGGGCTGCCCGCCGGCCGCAGCCGCGTCCGGGGCATGTCAGTCCGCCGCCGCCGCCCGCCGGCCGGGCTCGGGGGCGCTCGCAGCTTTCAGGGAGCCGCAGGGCAGCGCATCTGGAGCGCGAAGGCTGGGGCCGGGGCGTGGGGCGTAGGAAGGGGTCCTTAGGCGCCAATTTTAGGAGCAAGGAAAACCCGCCCAAAGACCCCCGGAAATCCCGGACCCGGGGCGCGGGCTCGGGACGAAGCCCGGGAGAGGCCCGGAGTCCCGGCCACCGGCAGCGGGGGGCGGCGTGGGGGATCCCTGCGGGGAGGGGCAGGAAGGCGAGCAGCCCGGCGAGTCCTGGTGGCTCCGAGGGACCCCAGCTAGCCGTCGCGTTGCCGGGGCTTTCCCGGGGCTGGGAGAGCGCCGGCTCTCCGCCTCGCACGCCGTGACCGCGGGCGACGTCTCGGCCTCGCCACGCGCGGAGGGAACGCGCGGAGGGGCTGGTTTCTGGGCGAGCCGAGAGCTTTGCCCACTAAGCTGCAGCAAGAAGCCAAATCAAAAAGCCAATCTCCAAGCCTCCAAACCGAACGTCACCCTATCAGCTGAGAGAGAGAGCGGCACGGAATGACAAGCCGCGCGTATTTATCCTCGCCCGCCGATGGGGGGAATTTTCAGAGAGCTTCCCGACCAGCCGCGAGGAAGTCAAGCCTCCGCCTCTTTGAGTCAAGAGAGCCCCAGGGACCGAAGGCAGGCGGGACCCCAGTACCCCGGCCACCCTCCCATCCGTTGGAACCTGGCGCCCGGCGCCTCCCGACCAGCGGCGCTTCCAAGTCAGCGGCGCGTCCTGACCTGGATTCCGCGGAGAACGGAGCTCTGGGCTGCAGGCGGGGAGGGCGGGCAGGCGGGCAGGCGCGCGGCACCGGCTTTCCCCTTGTCCTTAGGAGACGCCTGTCTGCAATTCCGAAATTGAGTCTCCACCAAGCACATCTGTGGTTTTTAAATATAGCAGGGGACGGTTACCCAGGCAGGGTCCACCCAGGCCTAGGGGAGGAGTTGAGGGGGTTGGAGGTTGGCAGTGGAGGGAAAATAAAACTCCTTTTTCTCCCCGCTTTTTTTCTTCTGTTCTTGGTGCAGAACTCAGTCTGTCATTTTCTCAACCCAAATCAAACAACAGCTTGTAAGGAACGCTTGGGTGAGCGCTGGTATGTTTTGGTTTTGGGTTTTTAAGGCTAAAAATAAGAGGGGGCTGTCTCCCAAATTGCTGCTTTCTCTGGGCCTGGAGCCTGGAGGAGAGATGGTTCTTTGATGCAGCAGCAGAACTAGGGTTTGGGGCTTGGCTCAGGCGAAGTGTACACATGTAGCCTCAAATCAGATGCCTGTAATTTCTGCTATATTTGTCAGGTTTGGTCCTGGAGGCATGAGGGGTGGGCAAACCTCTCCTAAGAATGGGGTTTCACATCCCTAGTTTGTCGATGGCATTAGACACCTAAAATGATCGTGGTGGCTGGCCTTTTGGGGACACCCATGCAGATTCTGGGACAATGTAAGAGTGGAAGTAGTGTCTCTCAGGCCTCCGCCTGCTGCCTAAAGCCAAGTATGAGGGGCCCAATAAATAATACTTAACAATTACCAGCATCTCCTTAGGGCCAAGTGCCTTGCTAATGAGTTTGTTCAAACACTGCTAAAGGCAGACTTGTGTGGGTTCTCAGTTCTGGGTAGACTGAAATAACAAAAGCCCACTCTACATTCTGAGCCTCTGTGTCCTCACCTGTAAAATGCAAGTAATAATAATACCCACTTCAGGGGGGTGTGAGGACTCTGTGAGATTACAGCTTCTTGTATAAAGTAATTCCCAGATGTTGTCTTTCTCCTCCCAACTCGGCTTCTCTCCCACTTTAAGTTCTACGACGGACTTCCTGCTTTGAACACTACACAGAGTCTCTTATTTTCCCCTCTCTACTCCATGCATGCAGGGTTGGAAAACACTAAATGTAAGGATACTCAGCCTTCAGTTTCTGCCATTGTCCATGCCTTCGTTTTTGGTTGTACTAGAACTCAAGGGGATTTTCACAGGAAAGCCAGCCAGCAAACTACAGGGTCTGGCAAAAGGAAGGCCTACTTGAGTGTGGTGGATAGGGTAATAATATGGGTGTAATCATTTATAATTTGAACATTTCACCTAAAATGTCATATGGTGTGCTTGAGTGTGATATTGTTATTTTACAGAATAACATGCTTATGATTTTGTAATAAAAGATTTTGTAAAAAAGGGGGGTGCTATTTGTGCTGGACCCTGTATTTTTCATCAGCATTAGGAGCAAGAGCCATAAACTTCGTCTTAAGCGAGAAAACTGATGCCCAAAGAAGGGCGGGGACTCAATCCAATCACAGAACTGAAGGGATGGCATCTGTTATGGGCTGAACTATGCCCATCCCTGACCCCGTGTCCTCTCCCCAACCCATACCCCACCCCTGCCCAAATGCATATGTAAAGTGGTTATCTTCAGTACCTCAGAATGTGACTGCAAAAGAGGTAATTAAGTTAAAGTGGAGTCATTATGGCGAGCCCTAATTTAAATCACTGGTGTCCTTCTGGAAAGAGTGGCTTGGGACACACCGAGGGAAGACCATGTGAAACCACAGCCAGAAGGCAGCCATCTTCAAGCTGAGAAGAGACTGTTCAGAAGAAACCAACCCTGCTGACTCCCTGATCTTGGATTTCTAGCCTCCAGAGCACCAGAAAATACATTTCTGTTGTTTAAGCCACCCAGTCAGCGGTGTTTGGCTATGGCAGCCCCAGCTAACTAATACAGAATCCAAGTATCTGACTGATTCTGAGTCCCTATTAGATTCCAACTTCAAAGAGTTACCTGGGGTTATTTGGAACCTTGACACATGCTGGATTTTATAATTTAGCCAAAAGCGAGCGAGGAAACCAGCTATTAGTGAATGCCTGCTAGGACACTGTGCTGTGTGAAAGGCTAGACAGTGGCGGTGGTGGGGTGTTTTAGCAGCAATTCAGATTGAATTCTCAGAGGTCCCTCGGAAGAAGTTAACATTTGAGCAGCAACTTCAGTGGAGGGAGTGAGCCGTGTGCGGATTTGGGGGCAGAGGAGCAGTGGCTCTGTGTTTGAGGAATGAGAAGCCATCTTGGCTAGTGCCTAGTGAACGGTAGGGGAGAGCGAAAGGAGACAATGAGGGAAAAGCTGCTGCTCTGGCTGCGGCTGAAGCCAGGCAGCCCGGAGTCCCTGAGGCTTTTTGGCTTGATTTCATCTTCTACGTAAGGTACCATTTAATTCATTCTGTTGGTGTACGTAGTCCTCTTCCTCATAAAGAGCTGTTTTCCTTGGGTGGGTGAAGTGGGGTAGATTCCATTGCCCACCAGCAAGCCACTTTGTCTAGTGCGTGTTTGTTTGCCTGTAGGTTAGAAGTTACCAAAGCTAAAAGTAACAAAGTCTCAGTGGAGCACCAAGGTTAATCTGCTCAATTCTGAGGAGAGCCAGGAACAGCAGGCAACCAGGTAGGAAAGGCCCCAAGCACCCCCAGCAGTCTCTTCCCTGAGAAGACATCACAGAACTTGTTCTCTTGATCCACTGATTATCCTTTCACCAGTGAGAAATGCACTCCTTGATGAAAAGAAAACAGCATTTGAAACGTTTGCTCCTTCTCAAGATGGTAAACAGTGCCAGCTGGTGTAACTGCATCTTCCTCTGTGATGCTGACTTTAAAAAGAGGGAAAAGAGGATATTTACCTAATTATGAAAGCAATACTTATTGTTGGGAAATTAGACACACAGAAAGGTATAAAGAAAAATCATCCAATTATCATCACCTAGAGATAACTATTTTAAGGTTCTGATTTTAAATAACTATTTCTTTAATATATATTTGGGTATACCTGAGGTCATTTTGCATCCTAATTTTAAATTAGTATTTAGTAATTACTTTCCCATTGACATTACCTTTTATTTTTCTTTCTAGTATGTAATGCTTTTTTATCGTTGTTCAAGTACAGTTGTATCCATTTTCCCCTCACCATGCCCCCCCACCCCACCCATCCCCACCGCCCACCATTGATCCTGCCCCCTTTGACATTACCTTTCAATTTCACACTGGGGAAAAAAAAAAAGGAACTGGGCTCTAGGCTCTAGTGGTACCAAGGGAGACAGTGCAAAGAAGTTAGGGTTGGCAAAGGCAAACTGATGTCCCATATGGTTGTTTTCTGAGGCAAACACCAGCATGCTACAACATCGGCAGCTTCTTGGCTCTCCTCTCCAGTTTACAAGAGGGTGTCATACGGAGAGGATAGGGGAGACTCAGAGACCTAAAAACTGTATTTTAGAGTAGATTATGTATTTGGTGTGTAGCTGTTGGTCAGACTTGTTTCAATGCATAACATGTTGCTGAAGTACATACACATACACACCCACACAAATGGTATTTAAATTTTTCTTGATTGCCCGTATCATTGCACACACATCCTGACTTTTGCATGAGTAAGTGGGCCTTTCTAACTATGGAAATTGGCTGATTCCTAGTCTTAAGAGATAAGGGGAGCTGTCTTCAGCAAAGATGCTATCAGGGATTATTCTCTGCCTGACTTGGAACTACAGCTTCCGTTGACTCCTAATTTTTGGCCCAGCTGAGCCTCTTCTTAATGGTATTTGTAATGAGTTTAGACTATGGAGGATCTTAATCGGCTTTTGTATTCCTACAGTTTTGGTGTCTTTGTTGTCTCATTCACCTTCTAGTGGCCAAGACTAAAGGAACCAAGCATAGACCAAACCCAGTACTTGACCAGCCCGTATGGGTAACTTTATTGTTCTTCCTTATCTATCGGAGCACAGAGCATCTGTCACATGACATACCCTGTCACATGAGCTGCTTGCCCAACAGTACTTTCTCCTTTTTTCAGCGTTGGTCACTGTGAAAATAAAGGATCAAAAAAAGCACTAAAAAGGTATTGTGACTGGCCTAAGCCAATCATGGGGATTTTAAACGCCTTCACTAGATACTTTTCAGCCTGTCTTGCAGTTAGTTAGACATGGCCATGTGATCCATTTCCCACTTAGAGGCACAGGAGAAAATCTGGAAAATAGTTCCTTCCTGATGAACAGGAAAGGTGTTTTCCCTCTGCCCCCCTTTTCTCATCTTTAAAAGTAGTGTGAAGACCTAATGCCTAGCCCTGGCCCAGTGGCTCAGTAGGTTGGAGGGCCATCCCATGCATCAAAAGGTTCTGGGTTCCTTCCCTGATCAGGGCACATACCTAGGTTGCAGGTTAGATCCCCGGTTAGGGTGTGTATGGGAGGCAACCAACTGATGTTTCTCTTTCATATTGATGTTTCTCTCTGTCTCCCTTCATCTCTCTTTCAACTCAGTAAACATATCCACGGGTGAGAATTTGGAAAAAAAAAAAAAAGGGGAGCCCTGGCTGGCGTAGCTCAGTGGATTGAGCATGGGCTGTGAACCAAAGCATCGCAGGTTCAATTCCCAGTCAGGGCACATGCCTGGGTTGCAGACCACGGCCCCCAGCAACTGCACATTGATGTTTCTCCCTCTCTCTCTCTCCCTCTCTTCTCTCTCTAAAAATAAATATTTTTTAAAAAGAATTAAAAAAAAATGACCTAATGCCTAGAGCCGTGGTAGCAACCTTGTTAACTGGATCGTTCATGACATGTTGAGTTGCCCATTGTCTCTGCAACTGCCCACTTTGAAAGAAGAAAATTTCTATGCTTCGAGGAACTCTTTCTTGCAGGTGAACCTGTCCTAACTGATGCATGCCAAGGGAGGCCAATGAGTGAGGGGTTCAACTTTCCTCAAGGGCGGCCTCAAAACTGTAGTAATGCGAAACAACAAACCAACAAGTTCAGTTTCAGCAGTTGACCAACAAGACAAACAAGGTGCATTTATCTTTCAATTGGTAGAAGCTGATCTTTCCAAAAGGTAGACAGATTAGATCAAAGGGTGGGCAGAAAGGAGCCAACCAGAATCGATGTTCCACAACCTTAAGAACAAGGAATGTGGCAAACTCTTCAAACATTTTCTGTTAAATCTAAAACATGCTGGCATTGGTACTTATGTTTTTGACAATGCCCAATGGAGAAAAGATCATCTATAAGGACAAAGAGTTAGATTCATGGAGACTTCTTAAGGAAGAGCATGGACCCATCCCAGAGCAGATGGTACACACTGTGTGTTTTGGGGATCAAAGGAAATTAGAAATGCCTCTTGATTTCAGCTACCTTATAACTAAACATTTTAATATCCAACTTTTAGTGGTTATTCATTTTGCAAATTCATTCACTGACAGTTTTAAATGATCACCTTCCTCACTGAATCTAAAATATTGTTGAATCAATAAGAAAATTGAATTCTGTTATCTCTTTTGGAATATGGTGTTAGAGAAAGTTCCTGAACTTTGAAGTCTGACCAAAAGGAATTCAGGTTTTCTGTTCTTAACTAGCTGTGACATTGGACATATTACTTTATTTCTTTGAGCTCTATTTCTTAAATGAGGATAATAACAGCACAAAAGGTTCTTGGGTGATTTAAGTAAAGAATGTAAAGTACAGGACACATAGTAGATATTGATAAGTAGTAGTTTCTGTGTCAATTAAGGTCTAAGTGGAAATAGATGGCACATTCAAATTAAGATATTTTAAAATTTTTTTCTTAGATGGATTATTTTCAAAGATGGACAAGACTTAGGGAAACCACATCTTTAAAAAAATCTCAAGTTTAATAAACAAATCTGCTCTTCAAATTTAATTTCAAGAATGTTTATCACATCATTATTGTCCTAGAAAGTCTCAGGAAACAATCCAGATGTCCAAGTATAGGGAATTGTTCCATTCATACATCTGAATACCATAAAACCAGTAAAAACAGTATTGTAAGTGTATCAACATCAAATCCGTTGGTAGAAAACTGCTAAGTGAAAAGAGCAGATTTTAAGACTGTGGAGAGTTCACTCTATTTTGATAAAATTGTATGTCCATTTTACTTATAATCTAAATGTATATCTAGATATAATTACTTGAAGCCAGACTTTAGGATTCTTTTGGAGTCTTTTATAAATTGCCAGCTTTTTTTGGTCCTGAAAGACATAGAGTTGATTTCACCTTTTGGGGGGAAAAGAGAGGGAAGAGTCACCCTTCACCTGATTCAGATAATTTAGATTGAGTGGCTAGCATTCTATTTGGTAATGAGCTTTCTCAAGTGTGTTTCATCAGAGATGTCTTTGAGACGCTGCAACTTTTTTGGAGTGAGGGTCAAGGTGAAGATGGGAAAATGCTGTTTGCCTGTGTGAGTTTAGAGAGCACTGCCTTGCCAAGTGTTGCTTTTTCCTTTTTGGTTAATTATGCAGGATATCCGGAGCTGGGGAAATGAAAACGGCAGGAAGGATGTGAGGCAGTATCTTCCCTTTAGAATACAGACTATTGAAAGTAGTTGAACTGGCCATGCTTTAGCTCAACATGGGCTGAATAACTGATGTTCATATGTAGAATTACTTAGGGCAAAATAACCCAGAAAGCACAGCTGCTCTATTATTATGATCTGATCTGATTGTCTGGCTAAAGCCATATCTTTGTCGGTGGAGAGATGGAATTTCGTCTACAGCAAGGGATGTAAATTGAGGTGCTTACATTGTGACAAGTAGTAATAATTACAATAGGAAACACCTGTACATGCCAATGAGCGTTCTAAGGGTTTACTTGAATTATTACTTTAAATCCCTCTAAAGAAGATACTATTATTAGCTCAATATTGTAAACTAAAGAAACCAATATACAGAGAGGTTAAGTAACTTGTTCAAGGTTATAGAGACAGTAAGTACCTAGGGGAAGAACTTGGAAAACAAAACTTCACTAGTGAGTGTTGGTAATTGGTGACTGCATTTGACCATTTCCTGAATTCAGAAAAGAATCTGCATCTTTGCAAACAGGAAGATAGTAGAAAATATTAAAATTCATGGACTTTCAGAGATCAAAAAGAAAACAACCTCACCACACCAAAATGTAAAAATCAAATGTAAGAGAATCTTTGTGCCCATTATAACTTTGTGAAAACCACTGGATGGATTAAGAACTTCAGGGCAAAAAGCCCATTAGGGTGTGGTATCCAAAAATTACTTATTTAGACAAAATAACGTATGAATCTTCCCCAGTGACATCTAATAGGCTCAAGTTACCTGATATTAAAATGGTGGGAATGTAGAAAAATGCATGTGTGTGAGAAAAGAGAATGTAATGCCCTAAGAAAGTACATCTTATAAAGAACTGTGGACACTGGCACATACAGCTGATGAAATCAAATAGATAGGAAGTCTATTGAATTCGGGGTAGTTGTATTGCCAGAGGAAGTAGGGCAGGAAAAGAACTGAGAAAACTGCATGACCCACAGGAGGTTCTGCTGCCCTCTATTTCAGATGTGGTCAAGAAGATAAGGGAAAAGGAAGAACTTTCCAGAAGGCAGAGTCAGGGCCACAGAGAACAATAGAGACCAATGGAACAGAATAGAGAGCCCAGAAATAAGCCCAAGTCTCAATGGTCAATTAATATTTGACAAAGGAGGCAGCAACATAAAATGGAGTAAAAATAGCCTCTTCAACAAATGGTGTTGGGAGAACTGGACAGCCACGTGCAAAAAAAATGAAACTTGAGCACCAACTTACACCATATACAAAAATAAATTCAAGGTGGATAAGAGACTTAAATATAAAACGTGACACCATTAAAGTCCTAGAGGAGAACGTAGGTAGGAAAATCTCAGATATTTCACGAAGAAACTTTTTTACTGACTTGTCCCCTAGAGCAAGAGACATAAAGCAAAGAATAAACAAATGGGACCTCATCAAAATTAAAAGCTTCTGCACAGCCAAAGAAAACAGTATCAAAATTAAAAGAGAACCAACAGTATGGGAAAACACATTTGCCAATGATACCTCAGACAAGGGTTTGATCTCCAAAATATATAAAGAACTTACAAGACTGTACTCTAAGAAGACAAACAACCCAATTAAAAAATGGGCAAAGGACTTGAACAGACACTTCTCCAAGGAGGACATACAGAAAATCCAAAGACACATTAAACGATGTTCAATATCGCTAGCTATCAGAGAGATGCAAATTAAAACCACAATGAGATACCACTTCACACCAGACAGAATGGCCATCATAAACAAAGCAACAAACAACAAGTGTTGGAGAGGTTGTGGAGAAAAGGGATCCTTAGTGCACTGCTGGTGGGACTGCAGACTGGTACAACCACTATGGAAAGCAGTATGGAACTTCCTCAGAAAACTAAAAATGGATCTGCCTTTTGACCCTGCGATTCCACTGCTGGGACTCTATCCTAAGGATACTAAAACACCAATTCAAAAGAACCTATGCATCCCAATGTTCACAGCAGCACAATTTACAATAGCTAGATGCTGGAAGCAACCAAGATGCCCATCAGTAAATGAATGGATCAAAAAACTATGGTACATTTACACAATGGAATTCTATGCAGCAGAAAGAAAGAAGGAGCTCCTACCCTATGCAACAGCATGGATGGAGCTGGAAAACATTATGCTAAGCGAAACAAGCCAGGCAGTGAAAGACAAATACCATATGATCTCACCTTTAACAAGAACCTAAATAACAAAACAAAGAAGCAAACAAAATGTAACCAAAGACAATGAAATAGAGGATGGGCTGACAGGGGAGAGTAGAGGGAATTTAAGGGGACAGTGGGAAGGGTTCACAGGAACAAACTTAAAGGACACATGGTCATAAACTAAGGGGAGGGTGGTAATGGGAGGGAAGTGGGGAGGGGTGGGAGGGGGGAATGGATTGGGAGTAAAAAGGAGAAAACTGTATTTGAACAATGATTAAAAATAAATAAATAAATAAATAAATAAATAAGAACAATAGAAAAAGAAGTCCCTCCACTCTCTGGAGAGCAGATTTAATCAAGGAACATTCCCCACCTCAAAGATGAGGGCCTTAATAGTGTTTGTCTACCAAAATTTCAAAATTACCATGGAGCAGTGACTGCTATGTATCAAGGACTTTTTCTTTTCCAAATGTGAGTACTTTTCTAGTCATGCTATGCCTGTTTCATCATTGGATATTGGAAGCATGCAATGAACATAATTGGTCTTTTTGAATCAGAGGGCTTGTATCAAGAGGAACCACATTAGGATCTTTTGTAGACTGTTATGCATCCATAACATAAAGGAGACTTGACTCTGAGCTAACCTTTCTAACTAGATGGGACTTTGGGGTTGTCTCCTGTGAGGTGAGAATAAGTGCAATCTACACGGGAGAGAGTGGTAAGCAGGAGGACAAACTGTTGTAGACATTACATTTCCTAACCAATATTTCAAGTTTTCCTCTCCTTCTACTCACACAGGAGAATTGCACTTTTCTGCTTCTAAGAATTTGGTTGTGATATGTGCTTTTATGAGAAGCGACCCAAGGCAGATGCATTTGAGCACCACTATAAACTATTCTTTCATCTTGCTACAACTCATGTTCCCAAATGGTAGATCCTGCATCAGCCAATATTGAGAGGGAGCGTGGAAATCCTTATCGTTCTAAGCCTCTGAGGATATGGAAGTGTTTATTCCCAGTGCATGACATAGTCTATCCTAATGGATACTTGTTATACAAGTTAAAATAAATAGGGAAATAACTTTAAAAATATAGACTGTAATTCTATACAGTCTATAGAAAGACTTTCTATAAAATGTTATAGAAAGAAAAGAAATGAAAAAACTTAAAAAACAATCAAGAAAGCATAATAGAAGAAAAAAGGTAAGAATGAGAGACAGAGAAATAGAGGAAAGCAAATAATAGGGTAGAAAAAATTAATCAGAAAATGCATTAATCAGATCTTGTAAGGCTATCCTGTATGAGTTAGTAATTATTAACGCAGGATAGGCTTACAGAACCTAAGATTTATTTCTCACTCACATATTCAATCTGGGACCTAGACCGAAGGAATACCTTCAGTCTGGAACATGATATTACTGTAGCAGAGAACAACTCAGAACAACATGGTGACTCTAAAAGTTTCTACTCAGAAGTAGCCCATTCAATTATACTCACTTTTAATTGATAAAATAAACAAAAACTAATCAGCCCCTGCCTGGTGTAGCTCAGTGGACTGAGCATGGGCTGCAAACCAAAGGGTCACCAGTTTGATTCCCAGGCAGGGCATGTGCCTGGGTTGCAGGCCAGGCCCCCAGTGGGGGCCACATAAGAGGCAACCACACATTGATGTTTCTCTCCCTCTCCTTCTCCCTCCCTTCCCCTCTCTAAAAATAAATTTTAAAATTAAAAAAAACTAATCAGTCACATGGTCAAGTTTGTTAATGGACTTAGATGTGAATGGGGCTAGAAGTATAACACTTTCACAGGGACAGGCCTAGAAGAGGGGAGTCTGGTGAGGAGGAGCTACTAGGAAGTATCAGTGAATATTTTGATGATGAAATAAAGACAATACCAAATAGAAAACTGATCTTAATAAGTGGAATTTATCTAAACTATACAATTAGAAGTCAAAGACTGTCAGACTGAATTAAAAATAGTCCAACTCTATGCTCTTTATAAGTGCCTCAACTAAAACATTCAAAGTCTAAAAGTCAAAACATGGGAAAAATAGACTAGGAAAATACTAATCAAAGACATCTGGTATAGCTATACAGTTATACAAAATATGAGATTTTAAAGCAAAATGCACTTCTAGGGATAAAGATCTACATATAGATCTTTACATAATTGTCACTACATAATAATAAGACTTCAATTCATCAGGAAAAGATAGTTCTAAACTTTACGCACTTAATAAGATAGTCTCATAATATATGAACAAATTCACCATCTTAGAAGATTTTAACTTCATTTCCTCATAGTAAATTAAACAGGTCAAAAAATAAGGATATAAAAAAATCTGAGTAACACAATTAACAAGCTTAATGAAAAAGGTAAGTATAGAATACTGCACTCACCAGCTGCAGAATATACATTCTTTTTGAGCACAAAATATTTATTATAGTTTGTAAAACAAGTCTCAATCAATCTGAACAAATTTATAGCATGTGCACACTTACTTGACAACTATAAAATTAAAAACCAGGAACAAAAGACAAATAAAAATAATACCATGTATTTGGAAATTTAAACTTTTATTTGGGGGTTAAAAAAGTCATAATGGACATCATAAATTCTTAGAACTGAATGATAAAGTCATATTCAAAACTTGTGAGATGCTGCTAAAATCTTATTTTGAGGAAAATGGATAATTATATATTCCTAAGTACAAAAGAGGCTCAACATTAATGAACTTAGCATTCAGTCTTTAGACATTAGGGAAAACATAGAATAAACTTTACAAAAGCAGAAAAGATACAACTGAGTTTTTCAAGGGGGGAATTTCATAATTATATGAGAAATCTTGGGCGCAACATAACCCTGAGCTGCCTGTTTTAGACCCATCAGCATATCAGCAGCATCTTTTAAGGTCCAGCCTCATAACTATACCAAACAAAAACAAAAACAAAAACAAAAACCTCATGGAAAAGGCCAAGGGAAGAAGCAAAGCAAAAGTGTGGTTTCAGCTCAGTGTAGCCTCGGCCCCTGAAATCACCCAGGGGCTCTGGCGTACACACCACACCACAGTCTTTGCCCCATTCCGACAAGGAAGTGAGGCTTCTGTACCTCCGTATCAGGCATTAGGCAGTCACTGTTTACTGGCTGTTAAAGGGATGAGTAGTGCATTACTTCCAGATGACTAGCTCCTGGTGTTGTTGCTCCAATCTACCAAGGGGAAGCCTCTAGAAAACGTCGCAGGTGTGAGCCATTAGCAGCATCACATTCAGCAGATGGAGAAGAATGGGTGCACTGAACCAATAAAATGAAAGCCAGGACATCCAGACAGAGCACCAACATTGTCTGCTACGCTCCACCCCTTGTACCTCTCAGGTCCATTTGCTTTGCACATTAGGTTCACTCCATTCTTTACACCTTCTCCAGGGTTCTGGTCGATCACAATTTCTAGGAAAACTTATAGAAAAGTTAGTGGGATGAAACTATAGCCTCCATTGCTGCAGTTCGCCCTATGGTCAGACTGATACTATTTCCTTTACCACCCACTTCTACATTCCCCTCAACCTGAGCCAGCATTCTGTTGGTTTAGGTGGCTTACCTGGTGGTGTCACCTGAAGGGTCTGAGATTTTGGTTACCATGCTGATGGCTGAGCAAATACTTGCCAAGTTACAGTGACAATACCAAGAGATACCCCAGTGGCTCACATGAATGCTAAATATATTCTTCCCTGCCACCATTATGTAGCAACAACCCTACCTCCTCATGATTGTCAGTCAATTACCCCTTTAAACATGGTAACTCTTTTCCTGCTGGGCTGCTGGCACTGTGAGCCTAGAATGGTCAAGGGCAGCAACAGCCTTAAGTTAAGCACAACTATCAACGTGTTCCCTAGTGGAAGTGTCCCCTTTCTAGAAACCAGGACATTTAGTTCTTCAACAGTCTAAAGCCTCAGAAACTAAAAGCGTAAGCTTCTCAAGTGGGTTTCTGGAAAGGGGCCATCGTCCTTCCCATTCCTTGGTTTCCAGTGGTAACACAGGGCCATAAGGTGACCAGGTGACCACTGGTTTAGGGCAAGAGCAACAAACTTTTTATGTAAAATGCTAGACAATAAATATTTAGGTTCTGTGGACCACACAATCTCTGACACAACTACTCAACTCCATCAATGTAGCATAAAAGAAGCTGTAGACAGTATGTAGATGATGAGTGTGGTTGTGGTCCAATAATTTTTTTTTGTAAAACAGCAGCCAGCCAGATTTGGCCTTTGAATGACCATTTGCCAACCTCTGCTTTAATATACATACTGTGTCTGGAAGGATAGTGCTCCATCTTTGTAGGATATCATCTCCAAGCTGTGTTTCTTAGAGGCCGTTCCATTGCTCTGTCAGGCTAACAGCTGATGAACGATGTGGAATGGAGCAGGACCAGTGAATCACACAGGCTCGTGCCCACTGCTGAACCTCTTTCTCATAAATTCATTCCCTTGATCTGAAGTGACAGACCCCATGTCAGTGAAATCAGATACTCTGTGAACCCAAGGTGCTGACCAAGTCAATGCAGGCAGGAAAGGTAAACTCACACTTAGAAAATATGTCAATTGTATTCAATTGCTGCTCTTTCCAGAGTGCAAGGGGTCTTACATAAATAAGTGCCACTAAGTGACTGGTTGTTCTCCTCAAAGATTCATGCACAGTATCAGTCTCTGTTGTTGACAGGTATGGTGACGGTGGTAGCAAGGTCAGCCTTGGTGAGGGATGCCATGCTCTTGTGCCCACGAGTAGCCTTTTTCTCTGCCATCACAGCACTCAGTTCATGAGCCCATTACACCAGCACTGTGGTAACCAATGATTGTGGCTGGCTGATATCTCTGTTGCAACTCTTCTGTTTTCTGGAGACCCTACACGGTGTCTCAACCACAGGTATTTCTAGGATCACTGTAGGGTATAACTTCTAAATAAGTACATTCTAGTGAAGCAATTTCAATCGAACAGGGGCAAGTCTCCGGAGAACCACGTGGGTGTGACTGGTATATGCTGTAGCAACACCACTGGCAGCAGCTGGGGGATGTGTACACCAAGCTAGTAGAAAGGACCGTAGGGGATCTGGGTGGGAAACCAACAGTGTCTGGCACACTGACCACATTGGGTTTCTCTAATGAATGGAGGGTTGAATTATTAGAAAAGTAATCTAAAATTAATCTGTGTAACCCACTGCATTAACATCTTAAAGGAGAAATATAATCACCTCAATAGATAGAGAAAAACGTCAATCATTCAACATCCACCACAATAACAGTGTTAACAAACTAGGATTGGAAGTAGGTGAAGGCAAACGCTATAATGACATGTGATATGCACACATAGAACAGGTTTTGTTTGATGGGAGGTGCTGGGGGGAAATGTGGAATATTTCAGCAAATCGAAGTCCAATTCCTCCTTTTTCTTGTAATGCAATGCAGAGATGAGCAGGCGCCAGAGCATTTTTGGTTGGAGGTGTGGTTCTGCCACAGGGGTCAGGAAGGTGTGTAATCTGTGGCCTGGCTACAAGGTTTATTATTATTTAACAGTAGGAGTGGCCTTTAGTGAAGGACATACAGTTACGACTTAGGTAGCAAACAACTGAGTAGCCAGCAGCCGTTCAGTGATTTGTTTGCCATAGTCACCTACTCTTTGCTATCCTAACTTCCACGTAAGCATCAGAGCAGCCATGGATGCAGACAATAATCAATGAGGACCTAGACACCGAGACAGCTCCATTTAGAAACCAATCAGATGATTACCATGAAACATCAGCTGCTTTTATTGACCTTTAAAAAAAGCTTCCTTGAAGTATAATTTCCATACCATAAAATCCACCTATTTTTTTAAAAGATTTTTAAAATTTATTTATTTATACAGGGAGGGGAAGGGAAGGAGAAAGAAAGGGAGAGAAACATCAATGTATGAGAAACACATCAACTGGTTGCCTCTCGCACACCAACTGGGGACCTGGCCCACAACCCAGGCATGTGCCCTGATTGGGAATCAAACCGGCAACTTTTTGGGTCACAGGCCAGCACCTAATCCACTGAGCCACACCAGCCATGGCAAAATCCACCTATTTTAAGTGTATCATTCAATTAATTTTATTTTATTTATAGTTGTACAACTATCCCCACAACCCAATTTTAGAACATTTCTATCACCCTAAAAAGAAAGCTTATGTTCATTTACAGCCATTTTCTGTTCCCATTCCCAGCCCTAGATAACACTAACTTATTTTCTATCTCTACAGATTATCCTTTTATGGACAATTGACATAAATAGAATCATACAATGTGTTCTTTAGTGACTGGCTTTTCTCACTGAGTATAATGGTTTTGTAGTCCATCCACACTGCAGCATGTATCAATACTTCATTTTTTTTATTGCCAAATGGTATTCCATCGTATGACTATAACACATTTTATTTATCCATTTACCAGTTAATGGACATTTAGGTTGTTTCCACTTTTTGGCCATTGCAAAAATGCTGCCATGAAAATTTGTGTTCAAGTCTTCTTGTGCTCATGTTTTCATTTTTACTGATGATCTTATGGTTATTGGATTTAGGCACCGTGAGGAAGGAGAGAATCTGGTCCCAGTGAAGTTAGGCTCACACTTGCCCCTCCGGCTGAACTGGGGAGAGGCAGTGTCCCTGGTCCCAACTGTTTCATTGTCAGGCAACCAAGGGCACTCCCAGGATCACCATCAGTCAATGTAGAGTATCCACAAAAAGTCTACAATTACTTAATGATAAAACGTTCTCTTTCACAATCAGAACAAGATATTTCTATGCAGCATTGTGTAGAAGGTTCTAGACAGTTAATGACAAGAAAAAGAGTTAAAAGACACAACAACTGGAAAGGGATAGAGATACAGAGAAAAATCAAAATAATCTATAGATAAATTATTGGAATGTGAGTTTTGTAAGGTTACTGGATTTAGAATCAAAACCAAGATACTCAAGTCAGTTTCTTTTATATAACCATTAAAACACTTTTTATTTTTTCTTTAAAAAAATTTTATTTTTTTTAATTTTAATTATTGTTCAAGTACAGTTTTCTGTCTTTTACTCCCATCCCAGCCCTCCTCACCTGCCTTCCGTTTCCACCCTCACCCCTAGTTTTTGTCCATGTGTCCTTTATACTTGTTCCTGCAAACCCTTCCCCTTTCCCCCTGAAATTCCCTCCCCTCTCCCCTCTGGTCACTGTCAGCCTGTTCTCTATTTCAGCTTCTTTGGTTATGTTTTGCTTGTTTGTTTTGTTGATTAGATTCCTGCTAGAGGTGAGATCATATGGTATTTGTCTTTCACTGCCTGGCTTATTTCACTTAGCATAATGCTTTCCAGTTCCATCCATGCTGTCGCAAAGGGTAGGAGCTCCTTCCTTCTTTCTGCTGCATGGAATTCCATTGTGTAAATGTAGCATTGTTTTTTGATCCATTCATTTACTGATGGGCACTTAGATCACTTCCAAAACTTGGCTATTGTAAATTGTGCTGCTATGAACATTGGGGTGCATAGGTTCTTTTGGACTGATGTTTCAGGATTCTTAGGATATAATCCTAGCAGTGGAATTGCTGGGTCAAAAGGCAAATCCATTTTTAGTTTTCTGAGAAAATTCCATACTGTTTTCCATAATGGTTGTATCAGTCTGCAATCCCACCAGCAGTGCACTAGGGTTCCCTTTTCTCCACAACCTCTCCAACACTTGTTGTTTGTTGCTTTGTTTATGATGGCCATTCTGTCTGGTGTGAAGTGGTATCTCACTATCATTTTAATTTGCATCTCTCTGATAGCTAGCAATATTGAGCATCTTTTCATGTGTCTCTGGATCCTCTGTATGTCCTCCTTGGAGAAGTGTCTGTTCAAGTCCTTTGCCCATTTTTTAATTTAAAATTTTTAATCAATGGAACAGAGCAGAGAGTCCAGAAATAAACCCAAGTCTCTATGGTTAATTAATATTCGAAAAGAGGCAGCAACAAAATGGAGTAAAAATAGCCTCTTCAACAAATGATGTTGGGAGAACTGGACAGTTACATGCAAAAAAAATGAAATTCGAGCACCAACTTACACCATACACAAAAATAAATTCAAGGTGGATAAAAGATTTAAATATAAGCCATGACACCATTAAAGTCCTAAAGGAGAACATAGGCAGGAAAATCTCAGATATTCCATGCAGCAATATTTTCACTGATATGTCCCCTAGAGCAAGGGACATAAAGGAAAGAATAAACAAATGGGATCTCATTAAAATAAAAAGCTTTTGCATGGCTAAAGAAAACAATATTAAAATAAAAAGAGAACCAACCATATGGGAAAACATATTTGCCAATGATATCTCAAAGGTTTAACCTCCAAAATATATAAAAACTCACATGACTCCACTCTAAGAAGACAAGCAACTCAATTAAAAACACAACTTTTTAAATGTAAAACCTAATCTACAAAAAGGTTACATTTATAGTAGCATGTAAAAATGAAGTAGCTAGAAATAAATCTAACCAAAAAGGTGCAAGCCCTTCTTGGAGGAAACTGTAATACTTTCTTAAGAACAGAAAAAGATGATTTCTATAAATTGGGAGTTATGTCCCAACTTTTTATATATATATATATATATATATATATTTATTTATTTATTTATTTATTTATTTATTTATTTATAGGTAGACTCAATATTGCAAATATGTGAATTCCCCTCAAATTGATATATAAATTCAATTAAATCCCAATAAAAAGTGTAACAAGTTTTGTTTGTGTTCTTTTTGTAAGGGTAACAAGTTTTGGATTGTTGTTTTGTTTTGTTTTGTTTTGGTTGGTGGCTCACTAAGCCACCAACCAAAATTTCTATGGAAGGACAAAGAATCAAGACTAAATATTTAGGAAACTCCTGAAGAAAAAGAATAAAGTAGGAGGTTTTTTCCCTATTAGATATCGAGGCTTTTAACTAAGCTATAGTCACAAGCCCAAATTGTACTTACACAGAAACAAACAAAAACAGACTAGTCATTGAGAACAGAGAACTCTCAAAGCAGAACACGTGCAGACAGTGTGACTTATAAGTTGTCTTTACAACGGTGCAAAGGCAATATGCATTCAGGAGAGACTGGTGAGGCATAAACTAAGATGTTTGGTAGGTTAGGTGTATTAAATGCATTTTCGACTTGTGATGATTTCAACGTACAACGGGCTTATTGGGACATAACTCCATGGTAAATCAAGGAACATCTGGATATGCAAACGACTTATGGCAGAGGTGATAATATGAATAATCAATGGATGTAGAACCTTTCAATAAATGGTGCTGGAAACTGTTTATCCAAACAGATATAAAATTGGAATGTAAATTTTTACAGCCACTTTGGAAGTCAATTTGTCACCATCAAATACAGTTAAAACTGTGGATATTGTATAATTCAGAAATTCCACTCCTGGTCAAACATGCTGGAGAAACTCTTGCACATTTTCATTATAGCTTATGTACAAAAATGTTCAAAGCAATATTATAATATTCCCTATCTTTTATATTACAATATTACAATATTACAATATTCCCTATCTTTTGTAAGATCAAAAGATAGGGGAAAAATCCAAATCACTACTGAAAGGAGAATCCCTAAGTTACTTGCAGTATAGTAATACAATGAACATACAACACTGTAGAGAAAATGAATGTATGCAGTTACATGATCAATGTGAATAAAACTTTCAAATATAGTATTGAGAAGTCCCCAAATAGTACGTATAGTATGACTGCATCTGTATTGTGTTAACATGTAAAACAAAACAATATACAATTTAGGAATACTTATACCTGTGATTAAAACATAAAAATAAAATAAGGGCAGTGACTATCAAAGAATCAAATATCAAGGGTAATTAATACCCTGACTAGCTGGGGCAAGGGACTGGTCTATGGAAGGTGTAGCACGAAATTAGGGAAGAACACTTCAAATACATTGGTAATATTCCACTTCTTAGGTTCAGTGATAGGTCTAAAACTTTTAAAAATTGCTACTTTTATACTTTAAACATAAAATATCCCTTTGTATGCATTAAATATTTAATAAAATTGTTGCAGACACACTGTAGGGTCAGGATGGACCCCTATTCAAGCTGAATAGTACAAAATCTGGTTTCAATGCATACAGATACACCCCCCCACCCCGCCAAGAAGGTACGAAAAGATGTATTCCCCATGTGAGAGCAGGGTGGCTCCCAAGCAGACTCAAAAATGGCTTGAGAGCACAAGAAAAGATTAGCTTGGGATTGTTATGGTGACTGGGAGGGTGACTAGAACAAAAATTCCTGTACATGGTTTAATCTTGCACAGGCACAAAGGAAAGATCACCTGGGCTTTTTTATCAGCTTGCCCCCATGTGGGACAAAGGGGGAAAAGGCAAAGGTGAGGCTTAAAAGATGTTAGTCAAACATCAAAAAACAGTCACACCCTTTATTACAAAAAAACATTTCAAACAAAAAAGCACAGGGAACAAAAGGGTATCTGTCATTTGGGGGAAAACATGTCTGCAGAGAAAAGCATGTCACCCATCCCTTTTAAAAACCACTTCTCCCATTCTTCTCTCCACTAGAGGAATATGGTCAAACTGTTAAATTTGGTAGAAAGTCAAATTATTTACTATTCCATAGAAGAAACTGAGTATCGAGGAGTTATTGCAGTAACATAATAAGCTGAATATCGAGTCCTGTGGGGTGAAAAAAGTAAGAGTTATTCATGGCTGAAACCAGTCATCCTGGGATGATGCAGTGGGATCAGCATCGTTTGGGCCTGTTACACAGCCGAGCCCAGAGGGAGCCACTGGCTTTACCGCCATGGGAGTGGAGGAAGGTCTGCAACTCTACACCTATTAACTGCACCCGGACACCAGGCCTAAAGCCTTCTCCCAGAAAAAAGTATTTCGCCCATACTGAAAAGAAACAGGCAGTGAATGACAAGTATACATCAATTTTTGAGCCACCCACTGGGTACTGCTGTGGATACAAAGATGAGTAAGATTCAGCCTCTGCTCTTCATGGGTTCACTGTCTCTTGTATTACCTTTGTAGCCTGAAGTGTGAAAATGTGGATTTACACAAAACCTATAGCCAGACTGATAGCTCAAATGATAAAAATAATTAATCGGGTTACTTTCAATACACTTCGGTATTAAAGAATTCATGAGAACAATTAGGAACCGTATCTACTGTGTGATATATGTTTACAGAAGGTGAAAAAACCCACGCTCTCCTAACCAACAGGTTGGGGTGGATGAAAAGACTGTAAAATCACAGGTCAGTAGAGCTAAAGGGGAAGAAACAGATTGCCAAAATACTCTGCATTAATGAAGACTGGAAATGTGGGATGAATGGAGAATGGGAAAAGAGTACGTTCAAACTGAAAACATTTGAGGAACTTTTAGGAAGAGAACTGTATGCCCTGAAATTCTAAGTTGTTGGTACAAATGAAATACAAATTCCTTTCTCTCTCCAATCTTTAGTACACACACACACCCCCCTTTTAAAGAGAGCTGTGTGGGGTTGGAAAGAGACTGAACTCAACATCCGGTCTGATGTAGATCAGGTCAACATAATTATAATGTTGTAAAAATACTTATTATGTGCCAAGTGGTATTCTGAGCTCTTTATATACACTAATATATTTACATGTTTTATAGCAATTAGTTCATTTAACTCAAGGCAAACCTATAAGGTAAGCAGTGATATTTTCATCATTTTGTAAATGAGGCATGAAAAACGCAGAGGTTAAGTAATTTGTCCAAGGTCACATGGAAGCTAAGAGGCAAAAGTGGATTTCATCTTGTGTGGGTTGGTAAAATGGGTATAGAAATGATCTGTAAACTGAATGCATTCAGTGGAGGTAGAAGTGTGGGTCAATGGTCCCTCCCCGCTCTCTCACACACACAAATTGTTCCAGTTCTGAGTTTATTGATTTTTCACCCCTCTGAGAATTAATAAGCAAATACAAAGAAAGTGTCTGCACTTCATAACCACTTCTACATTCTGCCTAGAGCCTTGCCTCTATCCATCTTCCTCTTGTTAGAAAGTCCTACTGATGCTGCTCCATTGGCTACACACTAATGCTTTTTGTTCAGTCTCTGCCACATAGGGGTCTCCTGCTGTCTGCCATAGATGTCAGCCTGCCTTTTAAAGGCTTCATTACTCCCACCACATGTGTCCACACGCAGAAAGCAACCTCGCAGATCAGGTCCAAAGTGAGACAGAGATCTCAAACAGATCAGCCCCAGGCTACAGGCATTCAACTTTCCCTGCCTGTCCTTCTCAGCAAGTTCTCCTATCCCAATCTCCCTTGCTTTCTCTCTCCTGGTTAAGAAGAGTGCAGGATCTTCCTGTAGGCAGCACTCATACTCTGAGGGTCCAGGAAGAGAAAACTACCGTATTTTTCAGACTATAAGTTGCACTCCCCCACCCCAAATTTGGGAGGAATAATGGTTGTTAATGCTGCTGTTGAGTTCTGTTGAGTTCTGAGGAATAATGGTTGTTAATGCTGCTGTTGAGTTCTGTACATTTACACTGGGGAAATATTATGTTATTTATGTTATTAAATATTTTACCACATTTTTTGCCTCGAATTTTTTTTTTCCTATTTTCCACCTCTAAAACCTAGGTGTGTCTTATGGTCTGAAAATGTGGTAAATGAAAGAAGAGAAAGGATCTCGGAACATTTTCACTTAAACTCCCAGTTTAACTTCTGTAAAGACCTTTCCACTGAAGTGGCTATGCATATATGTAAACATCTGATATGAAGCACACAAACCTCTTACTCACATGTACACACCTCTTATTTGGATCAGAGCTGAGAAGCCAGCTTAGGATAAGATGCATCATTTCTAAGAATTTTGACTATATTTACTGTTTTCACCCTCCCCAGTTAAGGAAAATGAGACCCAGAGTGGTTAAGCAACTTGCCCTAGGTGGCAGACTAGTGCCAAGTTAAAAGGGACTTCCCAACAAGGCTTCCTTAGCTGTCACTGAAGCAATGAGGATGCACAAGATGGTCCTGACACATTGTTGGCTTCACATGTGGTTCAAAGACCTATGGGAAATAACTTCATTAGGGTTTATACTTGCAGTGGGGAGATAGTAATATCTACCCAATGGTTGGGATAGCCAAGCCATCGGGAGGGAAAGCAGGTCCCCGTAAGTGATAAAGGCATCAGACATCCTGTGTTAGAGTTAACAGTGATGCCTGAGTGGAAATAGCAATGGGTCTGCCCTTGAGCACACTTTTATCCAACAGCCCTCACTGCTTTCAGCAGGCATCTGCACACCCAGGGGGAAGAGTGAACCGTGGGCAACATTAAAGTGCTATGCCACCGGAGCCTAAGCAACTCCCCTTCCAAAAGAACTGAATAGAAAAGGAAGTGTTTTCCTTATAAACAGAGCTGGCGCAGAGGTGAGCAGCTGTGGATGGCAGCAATATGAATAGCTGGTGCCCAAATCCTAACCAGACTCGGAGGACAGCAAGCCAGCACCACCATGCCGGAAACATCAGGAGACGTGGTTGACTGAGGGCTGTAGATGTGCAGAGGACAGAGAGCTGACAGACTCAAGGTGACCACAGAACAGAAGTGCAGAGCAGAGGCCCACGAGTCCAGCAGTCTGATGTCCTTCAGAGCAGGGGGCAAGTTCTGATAGTGTGTACCATGGCCCTGCCCTCTGGGGACGATCTAAGAAGACATTTATGAGGAAAGACTAAGGTCCTGTCATTTTGCCAGAAGGGGGCTGTTGAAGACCAAGAAGAAAACTGTTCAGATGCTCCTACCCAGGACCACTAATTGGGTATCTTCAGGTACATTTATGTCCTGGATGCCTGAATACATAAATTTATATGAGTACTTTTAACATTTCTTTTCACATAGATACATGCTTTAACAACTTCATTTCTTGGGTCTGTTTCCTCTTCTGTAAAATAAAATTACACTTACATTCCTTTCAGTTCCATAGTTTTGTCTCTAAGTAAATAATTTGGGCACTTGGCTGAAAATCTTGCAGCAAAGATCACTATTCTTCTATAATGGCCCTCCTTTCTGTTTTGTTAATTTCCATCCTGATGGCCACCACCCAAGTTCACATCCTTACCCCATTATTCCTGAACTATCTGCTCACTGGTCTCTCAACTTCACCTCCTTCATGTTATTACTACCACATTCCCCCTTCCAACCCCACACTTGCAATGAGTTTTCTGATTCTGAAATCTCCTGGGGTTCCCACTGCCAATGTGAAAAGGCTCTTGATCACATGACCTTAACAACCTGGTCTTCTCTCTCCAGTTACCACTCCACGTCTCTACCTCCCCTAACCGTAAACATTTCCCAGAAGTCTTCCGTTTTGGTTGTTTTCACTTCCTTATTTCCCATGCTGTCTTCGAGTCACTCCAATTCAACTGTATCCCTATTCCTCCTCTGAAGTGACTGTCATAAACCCAGATGACCTCTATGTTGCAAGCTCAATACTCAGCTCTTGATTCTCTTCTCACATAAAAGTCTAAAGCACTTGACACCAGTGGGCACACCTTGAAAAATGTTCTTCCCTTGATTCCCATGTATGATGTCTTCCATAATAAAAAATGTTGGTGTGGATTTTTTTTAGATCTGATTGTTACCTACGCACTCCTTTGGAATATACACTCATTTGTCTTAAATCTTTAGATTGTCACCCTCTTGAGAGTAGATACTGATTTTGCCTTATATGTCAACGTGGTCAGCTGCTTACAAACGCACCCAAGTAAGGGGCAGTACCTCAGACAGCTGCCTCCGACACCAAACTTTTTTTGGCTCTGTAGCTCAATTCACGCTGTTACCCTTCCTGAATACTTGTTCAACTGTCCTTCTGAATACAACACTATTCCTTTCCAAGACTGGATCCCAAGAGAATCAATCACTTCCTCCTCCATGCTCCCTACGCCAGGTGCTCCTCTCTCCAAGTCCCTGAACCCTCCATCTCACTCACTGGTTTATAACTCTGCCTTTACCTACAAGACTGAGAATTCCTAGTGGGCATAAAATATCTGACTTTTTTGTGGTTCCGATACCTGGTTCAGTGTCCACCACTTAGTAACTGTCCAAGTAATATGATGGGGGATGCCCCCCCAAAACAAAATTATCTTCTAAAGGGCAGGCCCCTTATAGTATAAGCTCCCCCCCACTAGGTTAGTGTTCTAGGAACCCATCTGTACGGTGTAACCATGCTGTGAGAGGCTGTGTTCGGCTTCAGTGAATTTTTTTGAAGACTCTTTCAGCGCCTTTGCCCATTTCATGATGGGTGATTTACAAGTGCACCTGCCCACACCACGCTGAGTGTTCAGCAGTTTTTGACAAAAGAGCCGCATGACCCGTGCCCCACCCTCCCTATTCACCTGATCTCACCCTCAGCAATGTTTTTTCTTTCCTCAAATGAAAAAAGTCCTCAAAAGGAAATGTCTTGCTGATGTAATAGAGGTAAAACAAAAATGGCAGAAGCACTAAAAGGCATCAAAATTGATGAGTTCAAAAACCGTTCTGAGCAGTAGAAAAAATGTCTTGACAGGTGTATTGCATCACGTGGAGAGTGCTTTGAAGGTGACGGAAGTTGAAACATGTAAGAATAAATACACAATTTTGTATACATAAATCTGGTTTTATTTAAGCCCCCCCCCCTCCCCCAAACATGGGAAGTACAAGAAAGAAGGCTTGAAGAAACCAGGCCCAGAGGGGCAGCAAGAGAAGCTGATGACGGCTGCTAAGGAAGCCAGCCATGGACTAAGAGAGCTGGCTAGTGGACACTGCCTGCCGGCCACCTCGCACCCCTGGCTTGGCTACAGTGAACACACGCTTGTCCCCTCATTTTCTGTCCAGTCTCAGACCGTTGCTAGTACCTCTGGGGTGGGAAAATGTGCTCCTCTGAGGCCTCACACGCTGTTCACATGCACATATTACCTCCCGGTGGCTGAAGAAAAAGCTCCGAGGTAAAGAGGCTTGAGTTGAGTCCCAGATTCACCATTAACTTACTCCAAGGACATTTCAGAGCCTCGACACCCTATCTGCCAAATGCAAATAATTGTCTGGACTCACCAGGGCTATTGTGAAGCTCAAATGAAGACTCAGCTGACTGTGCACTCTTACTCACATTTGAAGTTCAAGATCTTAGCAGAGTACCTAGGATACAGTTGGTGCTCAGTGATGTTTGTTACACGAACAAAATAAGATCAACCTGCTCTGTCTCTATTTCCCCTGTACTGGCACCAGCGCAACTCAGAACTCTTGGAAACTCGGTTTCTCCCTCTTCCTCACTGCCACATCTAATCTGCCACCATACTTGGTCAGTCGCATCTTCAAATCCTTCTTGATTCTCTCTTTTCTATTCTGCTGTCTCTGCTTGCTTCAGTTAGCATCCTCACCATTTCCCTCTCACCGGCTGTATTACTTTAGGCAGAAAGCCCAGGTGGGAACACTGCCTGAGAGAGGGTGGATGAGGAGAGGGTCCAGGTAACCAGGTCAATCCTGGAGGAGTGTTACCTAAGGTAGTTTTGCTGTTGAAAAGTATCAAGGTCACATTTGAGAAGTCAAGATCATGTGTTAAATCTGAGAAGCAAGGAAAACATTAGCAAATAAGTTACAATCCAAATTGAGCAAGACGTGACGGATATATTGTGATAAACAGTGTAGTACAGCAGCAGCGATCACAGTCATAGCAGAATGCACAACTGGCTTTTAAATGGCCTTGACACGTGCTGCAGGAGTAGGGGCCTTTTAAAACTGCATCTCGCTGAGGCACAATACATGGAACAGACTGACAGATCTCAGAGGGGAGGGGTGGGGGGACTGGCAGAGATTAGCCACAGAACACATACGCATATATGCATAGCCCACGGACACAGATAACAGTGTGGTGAAGGCCAAGGGGGGAGAGAAAGGGGAGGACTTATGGGGCACTTCTGTAATAGTGTCAACACTAATAACAAACAAACAAACAAACAAACACACTTCTTTCTGGGAAACACAACGGTCTTCTAGATGCTTCTCCCTCCTTCCAGACCTGTCCCCCTGCTATCTACCCTCTATACTGTGGCAAAAATCATCTTAATAAAATGAAAGCCTGGTTTTTCACATCTCTGCTTCATGCCTTTTAGTCAGCACCACCTCCACAAAGTCAATTCTAAACCTGTAAAATGACATACATACCCTATCACTTGTTAAGGTCCCAGTGGCCTCTTCAGCCTCATCTCCTAGCATTCTTCCCATGCCACCATACCGAACCACACCTGTTCTCCAAAATGTACTTTCCTCTCTCGCACCTCCTGCCGTCATCCATGTTGGTACCTATGCTGCTACTGTCCTTGCCCATTTCAGGCAACTGGGACAATCTTATTCAAGCATGCAGACTCAGCTTCACAACCACTTCCTCTGGGACTCCTTCTCATACTTTCCAGTAGTAAGAGGGCTGACCCCCTGCTGTGCTTCCACAGTGACTTGGAAATGTTGGTATTAGAACACTTACTACATTCCACTGCTTTTTAATTTTTTTAAAAAATGAGACATAAAAATACAAACAAAAAAGTGCATGTCAAAACCATGAAGCTCAATGAATGATCACAAAGCACTCATGTAATAACCATCACCCAGAGCAAAGGTTGGCAAACTTTTTCTGTAAAGGGTCAGATGTTACTGTTTTAGGCTTTCTAGACATATGAACTACTGCTTAATGCTGTTGTAGCAAAACCAGTAATAGACAACAGTACACAAAAGGATATGGATGTGTTCCAATAAAACCTTATTGACAAAAAGAGAAGGCAAGGCCAGATTCGGTCTGTGGGCTGTATAGTGCAGACGCCTGACCTGGACCAGTTCCAGTCCAACCCTTCATTAAAGACTATTTCTTACCTCTCCCAAAAGATAAGCACTATTGTGACATATATAGCAACTGCTATTTTTCTTCATAACTTTACCATTGAAGCATGAAGCCCAAAACAGTTTATTTTTGATATTCACATAAATGGAATTGTATACCATCTGTTCTTTTATATTTGACTTTTTTTCACTCCATATTACACTTGCGGAATTCATCCATGTTAGTGCATATAGCTATAGTTCTTTGATTTTCATTGGAGAGTATTCCATCATATAAATTTATTTCCGTATTCTGTGATATTTGGTTAATTTTAGTTTTTTACTGTTATGAATTATTATTATGCAGCCATGAAGAGTCTTACACATATATCTTGATGCACAGGCACCTAATTCAGTTTCTTTATGTTCTATCATCAGTGTGTGAAATTTCTAGTTGTCCCACATCCTTGCCAATTCCTGCTATTCTTCTGCTCCTTTTAAAGTGTCAGCCATTCTGTCAGATGTGCAGTGGTATCTCATTGTGATTTTAATCTGCATTTCCTTTTCTGATTAATGAGGTTGAACCCTTTTCACATTTGTATTGGCCATTTAGATATCCTCCTTTGTGAAGGCTCTGTCTTTTTACTTATTGATTTATAGGAAGCTCATTTTATTTTCTGGACACAAGCCATTTACTGATTGTATGTGTGGCAAATAACTTCTCCCAGTTTAAAATTTATCTTTTCTCTTTATTTATGTTATCTTTCAATGAGGATCAGTTCTTAATTTTAATAGTATACAACTATCAATATTTTCCTTTATAATGATTCTTATGTCCCATCTAAGAATTATTTTTCTGCTCTGAATAGATTATATCATCTAAAATTTTTTAAAGCTTTTACATGTGACATATAGTTAATGGAATATTGATTTTATGTGGTATAGAAGTCAAGATTCTATTTTTTCGCCTTGTGAATATTTGTCCCAACACTATATATTTAAAGGATCTTCCTTTACATAGTACGTTATAGTGTCTTAATTTTTCCCCCATAAATCAGGTATTGGCATAAATGGGTCTTTTTTTCCCCTGAAATCTCTATTATTTTTATTTTGTCTATTTGTCTATCCTTGTTCATATACCTTATTACTGCCTTAGGAAAATCTTGGCCCTTTGACTTTCCAATTAAAAAAATACAGATTAATGGACAGACCAAAGAAAACCATTAAGGAAAATGAGAAAGAGCTGCAAGCTAGAAGAAGGAAGAGGAAGAAGCACAGTGGGTTTGTATAAAATAAGGTTTTTTAAAAACAGAAAGGCAGTATTGGTAGCATACACAATAAAACAGTCAAGGTAAAGATGAGAAAGTGTTGGATTTAGAAAGTGGTGGGTCAGGTATCAGCCAGGAAACTTTAGGGAATAAGTAGGAAAGAAGTTCAAGCAGCAAATTCACTATTGGGTGGGGGGTAGAGGGGCAGAGGGTGCTAACAGAGAAGGGAAGAAAATTATTAGTGTATAACTGATACTGTCAAACTCTCTTCTGTAGGTTATGCCATTAAAGACTACTACTATTTATCAAAGGAAATAATCCACCTTGAAGATGTTACAGTAACTGTGGGATACATATAACAATAGGATGTTCTGTACATAACATTCCTACACGGGAAAGAGGATGTAGTACTTGAGTTCATTCCAGTAGTTTTGTTGTGCTTAAGAGCACTGAATCCAATATTTTTATCGCCCTGACTCCAATGTACCCATAAGCCATTTGACCCGCTACCAGAGACAAGGTTTATTAACTCTTTCCCAAAATGGACTATTCTAAATTTAAAATGAAGTGGCCTTGTCCTTGGCCTCATTAGTATAGTTGAACTAAATTCTGACCGAAAGGCCTACCTCCTGTTACAAAGCTTTATCAAAGTTATACTGTTTATGGACAAGACTGAGAACTGTAAAAGCAAATAACTTGCCCCAGATCACACAGTAAATAAAGTAAGGTGTCTGCTTTCCAACTTGGTTCCCACTGATTTCAGGACTCAGTCCTTCCACTGGTATACCGGTGTCAACCTGTGTTCCCTTGAGCAGTGGGAGTAATCCCCATTACCAAAGCATTCAGCGTAAATAGGGACACAAACACTTAAAGAACACCATGGAATATCATGAGGCAGTAATGTACTAAGGGTAGGTACAAAAGTGTTTTAGAAACACAAAAGAGAACAGCTACCACTTGGGGAGTCCCTACCACTTAGCAGGCATCGTGCTAAAAACCCTGTATGTACCCTTACAAATATGAAATGTGAAGAAAGCCCATTTCACAAACTTGAACTGGTGCGTGGAAATGCCCCAAATTGTACAACGGTCAAGTAACTGCGTTTGGCCCCAGTGATCCTGAGAAGCTGCACGCTGTATCAAGTAAAAAATGCAGACTTTGTAATCACTAGTCTGGGGCTAAAATCTGGCTCTGACGTACGCTAGTTTTGTTACCTCCTGCCAAATCTCTCAGCCTGGAGGCCGGTCTAGAGAAACTCTCAAAAGCAAACCTCGCCCGCGGATGCTAGAGTCCCAGTCTTCAGCCGGCCGCTAGACAGACAGAGCGCAATTAGATCCCTCAAGGCAGGAGGCACCGCCCCTTCCGGAATCCCGCCCCGAACGCTTTCTTCTTCAAGCCTCTAGGTTCTCACCTCTCCAACTCCGACACCAACAAGAAAACACTGCAGCGGAGGGTCTTGTTCTTGAGCAAAGCCCACGTCACTGCGTAGACAAACATGACTGAACTCTCCGATCCACCTGGACGCCCTGCCAAACAGGCCCAGCGCGCCCACCCCCAATCTCTGCGGCTCCAACTGCCTCCAGGACAAGAACACGCTCTTTCGCAGCCTCCGAGCTCGCAGTCCTCTTCCGGGAGACCTCCGTCAGGCAGGAGCAATCGATTCCTCGTAACGTACTCAAGCATCTCCCTCGGAAACTGCAGCGCGAACTGTTTGGTTCCGGTACGCCGGCGTGCAATTGGGTTTTAGAGATTTGAACTCTAAACGCCTGTCACGGTCCAGTTCTTGGCTAAAGTCTTACTAGGGCACTGAGCCGCTCGATAAAATCAGCCAAGGAAAATTATTGTAAAGGTAGTACTCTGGTCTCCGGCTATTTGTGGAATGGGGAGTTTATCGTCATAATATTTTTTCAAAACTTTTTAAGTGCTACTAAGTGTTAGGTTGATTGGTAGCAAACAGCGTACTGTCATGCGATCGTCGAACCTTTAATGCTAGTACTTTAACCTCCAGTTAGCCATTAATCTTCAAGCATCTATGAATCTGTGAATGCCGCTTTTTCATTCATTCAACTGCCACCCAGCACACCTTTTTTAAGGCTTGAGGAAGACAGAGATGAAAATATATCTATGACATGTTTGATTATATACTTGATATATTATGATTATATGATCCCTGCCCTAAAGAAGCCGGCAATCTAATGGGCACGCATGTGAAAGTGTGCCTAAGGTACAGCGGTAGCTTAGGAAATCGCCCCTACAGGGGCGGTTCTCCAGGGTGAGTCAGAGAAAACCTCCCCTAACAAGCATCATTTGAGATGACATTGTAGAGTGCAGGTGACATAGAATAAGATGCCCCATGGTATCCCTGAAATCTTTCCATCTGCCCTTGCCCCTTTATCACCACTGAAACATATCTGGTTTAATTTCTTATTATCTTTGCATCTATTAAAGGAGACCTTACATGGTCTCCAAAGGAGAAATTCCTAATCCCCAATAGCAGAATCTACAGGACTGTGGGGTCAACTATGGAAAGAAAAAAAAAAAAGGAAAGAAAACTTCATTGTAATGTTCAAGTTTTATCTTTGACACTGCTGGAAGTTACCTAGAAGATATAAATGATGATGAGATTCTCCTGCTTTTGCCTGCAGTCTGCATTCTGATTTTCTTAGCAAGGAATCTTGGGCCTTTTGTCCTATATCTTTGACCTGACTCCTGCTACTATCCCCTTTCACTCCCAACTCCATCCTAGAGTAGACACCATTCCCCGAGTATTCTGTGAACTTCCGTGACTTCAAATGCAGCTCCAGGGAAACCAGGTTCATGCAGGCAATGTAAGTTAATGCCTTCTCAGAATCTTTAACACACACACACACACACACATGAATGACAAAACACTTATTCTAATCTATTATTTTTAATTTATAAAGTCAGTGCCTTTGACTATACATAAGACTATATGCAACATGAAAAGAGAGCCTTGTTTGAATCCTCCGCATCTAGAAAAGTCCTGGTACAAGTGCTCAGCGTCCATTGAATGAATGATGATGTGGATGATTTTAATAAAATCATTGGTTTGATCGAGCACGTGCTGGGAAAGAGTTCTGAGGCATGTTTTGTCCGAAGACAGTTTCTTCCTTGCCTTAGAAAAAAGACAGCTGGAGTGAACCGAAAGTGGTAAGGCAACGTTTTAAGGCTTCTGGCTCTGTACTACCCACTATAGAGAAGCCTGAACTATGTCAAGTGAGGCTTATTTAACATCCTTGGACTTGCACACTTAGAGTAAACACACCCTCTAAGGCACAAAAGTGGACAGTCCCTGCAAAAGGCTTCCGAAGTGTTGAGAAATGTTTCAGCGCCGGATTCAAAACAACCCCCTTTATAGGTGACTCCTAGCTGCCTTTAACTTTATTTCTTGTGCTGCCTTGTGCCACATCCCCATAATTCACATGCTCATTTCTTCACTGAGATGTGAAATGCACATCTGAAGGAGGCCTTTAGCTCAAGTCGGAATCATGTCTGAACCCAGCACCAGAAAGATATTTGTAAGTCATGTCATTCTTCTGCTCAAAACTCTCCAATAGTGCATCATTCCTTTTGGAGAAAATCCAAAGGCCTTAAAATGACCACCAAAGCCTATGATCTCTCTCTGCCCTTCTCTCTTTGCCTCTCAATTCACCTCTCCTCTTATTCCCCCCGCCCCTGCATCACGTGGCTTCAGTTCTACTTGCCTCCTACATTTCCCTAACCACACTCCCACCTGAGGACCTTTGCACTGGCTGTCTCCTCTGCCTGGAGCCCAGTTACCCCAGATATGCACGTGGCTAACGTCCTTCCCTCCTTCAGATGTTTACGCAAATGTCATCTCGGTGAGGCCAACCCTGGGCACCCTATTTAAAATGATAGCCTGCTGTCCCCTCTCCTGCAGACTCTCAAACCCTGTCATCTTTACTTTTATCCCTATAATACTCATCAATTTCTAACATAGCAGAGAATTTACTCACATACTTATTATGTAATATTTATATCCGGCTACTAGAATATAAGGTCCACGAAGGTAGGGATTGCCTGGCTAGTATAGCTCAGTGGATTGAGTGCAGACTGTGAACCACAAGGCAGGGCATCTATTTCTGTTGTTAACATCACTGTTTTCCAAGTGGGAGACTGTTGCCTGGCTTATAGCAGTCCCTCAGTAAGTAGTTGTCACATTAATTAACCCTTGTCATCTTTTCTCTGCCAGACCTTGTCCACGTTGGAAACCCCCTGGTCTGCCTGACTAGTGAGTTTCTAACACTTTTTTCAGCCCAGGATCTGTGATGCTCTTGCTGCCAATAAGGCACTTTGTGCCTTTCCTTAGACTTCTCAGGTGATACAAAAAAAAAAAATGATCAGTAGTTGCTTTGCAAAATTCCCACATTTGGGGACTATACTTAAGTCATCCTCATTCTGAGTAGCCTCAGAGTATAAATGTTTCCATTCTTAGTTACTTTTTCTTCAAAGAACTTATTTTCCCACTGCAATCCTTGTATCAGGAACCTAATTCCTAGCACCCAGGTGTGTTTTTGTGCATCGCAACATACCATAAAACTGATTTGAACAAAGAGGCTGGAACCTGAATTTAAATCAGATATCCATTAGTTGATGAGATCAGAGAGAACTTAAATGAGCCCATTTCCTGCACAAAATTCAGGGCAAATCATGGTGTCTAACTTTTTAATTCATTGGTTTTTATTTTACAGATAGGAATTAGGCTTGTGTTCATTCTCATTTCCAGAGAAACATTGTACTTTGCTCAGCCATAGTAACATAACTGCTTGTGCTAGGGATCACAGACCAAGCTGGAGCAACCAAGCCTGCTCTGCTCCCAGATATGGAGGCAGGCAGCAGACTCCTCCCTGCGAACCCTCAGAGACGTACTTTCCTTTCACTGACTTGTCAAGAGCCAGGGACCTAGTCTCCAAAAGAGAAGAGTCCTTCTATGCTGGTACTCTTTTTCCAGCCCTCTCCCCTCTGCCTCGTTATTTACGAGATGCAGCAGCTCTAGGCTTTGAGAGAGACCTGTTCACAGAGGTGGTGGGTGGTCTGGGGATGGCGATGTGAAATGTAATTTAAGAAACCAACGAATTCCTTTGGAGTTTTTTTTGGGGGGAGAACATTTTCCATAACATAAGAGAAGAATAAATGGTTACAAGGCTTTGATTTCACTGAATATATACTGAGATATGAAATAAAATAAATGACCAGCTAGGTAGGTTCTGAACATTTAAATGAGTTATTTTGAGATTGTTTCACCACCTATAAGCAGTTCAAAAGTGAACCCTTCTCTTTTCCAAGTTATCATTCCTCATGAACAGAGGAGAGGAAGAAATGGGGCTTGGGATCTGTTGGAGGGTAAAGGGTGGGAATGCTGGTTTTCTACCCATAGCATGTTCCAGGAAGACCCACGCCCCTCCCCTACCACATACACACAGAGAGCACAGTGTCACAAAACAAGATGACCTTCCTATGAAATCCATTTCCTCCTTGGGACCTGTGGTCTGACATAGACCTGAGACAATCCCTAAGGCCTACTCTGGTTACTTAATGTCAAGGAAAGTACAGAAGTGGAGCCCAAAGAAGTTAAGTCTGATGGCGGGATCACAGACTGGACTCCCAGCACACCTGGTGCTTGCCGACATGCCTTACACAGGTGTGCTCCCCTCACCCAGGTTTCACACCCAGGGCACAAACTCACTCATGGACAGCTGTGTGTCGGTCTCATCTGCTTTCGGCTATGGCTCTTCTCCTTATCCCTGTTCACATCCATCCACCCATTCATCCAGTCCACATTTTTTTAAGCGTGTATTCACCTAGCACCTGCTCGCAGGGGCTTGTATTCTCGCCCTCACTCACAAATAGAGACAAGCAGAATTTATTACCTTTGGGGAAAAAAATAATGGTTCCCACCCAATCTTTTAAACGGTGAACAGAAGGACAGTCTTCGACTGGTAATTCAGGTGAGTGGATTGCAGTCCAGAATCTTCCACTACACCTGTGTGACCTTGGGCAAGGCGCCCTTCTTCTCTGGCCTCGCCTCCCCTCTGTGTGAAACGAGGGTCTTAGTCGAAGACAGGTGATCTTCAAGGTTCTCTCTCCTGTTCACACTCTCTAACTCTCCGACACTTTAATGAAATACAGGCCCCGTGCGCAGTATTTCTGGGGCCGCATCAGGAGCTGGCCTGAACCTGTGGAATGGTATAGCGCTTGGCCATCAGTAGAGGCCTCGCTGGTCTTCACACTCCAGAACTTCAGAGGCAGGTCCCGGTAAAAGTGACTCACACAGCATAGCAAAGGAAGCAGGAAAGGGCGGGGACAAGTGTGGTGGCTTCCTGTGCTCCCTGCTGGGGAGGAGGCTGAGGGGAGCAGGCTGCCTTCCGGACCTTCCCGGCAGTGCACAGTCCAAGGAACTGGTTAGGAGTGCGCGCCTTTACAGGGGCTTTCTTTCCTGTGTGCTACATAAAAAAGGGTCACAGTCCAATACAATCAGCCATACAAACCACCAGACGAGCCCCGACAACCTCACTGTTGGGCTTGTGCCGACAAAGTATTTGGATTTCTGAAAATCGGGCACCTTCCCCCAGTGTCCATTGTGGGGCTTGGAGTCTCCTCTCGTGTGCTCCCAATGCCCGAGGAAAACTTTGATTTGCCCGATAGACTCCTGGTCAAATCCACTCCCAAATCCCGAGACTCCTAGACATTGTCCCTTGTCCTTTGTCCCTCAGGACACAGGAGTAAATGTGTTCCCTGAGGACAAGATACAGACTGGCAACTTATGCTGAGCGCAGGCCTGTTACCTCCCCAGCGGCGGCTGCCGCCCTGGAGGGCCCCTCCCCCTCCCTCTCCCCCTCCCCCTCCCCCTCCGACTCTCAACGCGCAGGTGGGCAGTGGTTGGTGCGCCTGTGCCCGTGTGCACCTGTGTCGATGTGTTTGTGGAGCCGCGGGTTCAAGGCACCAGCAAGAGGACTTGATTTTCCCTCCTAGAGCCATCTGATGCAAAGTAGCTCCAGTTTCTTGTGGTTAATACATCTGGGCAAGGAAAAGGGAGCTGAGAAGGACCAGGAGGGTGCTGACCAAGAAGTACAAAAGCAGAAGGAAATAAGAGAGCAGAGCCCAGCTCAGACACAGGTGGTTGGCAGCTCCTCAAAACACCGCATGTGGGAGACTGCCCCCTCTGTGGTCGCCTAGGTTTCCTCTTTGTGGAGTCCACGACTGACGTGATTCTGCGGGGCAGCAGACACCAGCCTCTCCTTGTGGAGGTGGCCCTGCACAGAGGATGCAGTTGCTCAGGTAGCTGAGGCGACTCACGCAGCCTGGAGTCCCCTGGCCCCACAGTGTCTAAAGGGAAAATGCAGAGAGAGAACAAGTCAGGATTCAGGATTATGGGATCCCTGTGGAGAGTGCAGCCCTGCGCCAGAGCTGGGTCATGGAAGCGGCCAATAGCCCAAACTCAGCGTTGTGTGGTCTTCGCTCGCCCTCTGGTGGTGTGAGGCGGTGACTGCAAGGCTTTCCCACCCGGGGATGCTGGGAGCATCACAGACAGAAACGCCTCCTAACCTTTGGGTCCTCCAACTCTGGTCTCCACTCTATAGATCTAGAGGAAATCGAAAATCCCACTTCAGAAACCTTTGTCCACTTGCATTCTATCAGTCTGCAATGCTCCCAGCAGGTTAAAATAAACATTGTTTAAGGGACAAACGGCAGAAAACAAACCGGAGAAATTTGTTTCACTGAATTATGTGAAGCAATGACTTAAAACAGAATGCTTATCATCTGTAAACAGGTTATTTTCCATCTACTAGTCAGTAATAGTAATAACCACTACTTTATCACCTATCTTTTCTTTGCCTGATTGACACAGACAACTAACTACAAAACCCCGTGTCACAAATGCAGTGAGGGACACGCGAGAGGGTTATGTAGTGTGTGGCCGATTGCAGTTTGCGGCGGCACAGCGCCACAGAGCCCGACAGAGCCAAGGCTCCAGTCCGGGTCTGTCGCTTTCAGTTTCCCACTGCACTTCACTGTCTGCAGAAGGGACACATAAGGTCACTTAGATACATGTTTCCACACAGGATTAACTGCTATTTATAGATGGCTGGCAATGCTATTAAAATACTATTTTAGATGTGGCATTTTAATAAGAACTTGTATTGTCACTAATAATTCTTTCTTATTTAATAATAATACCTAACATCTGTTGATGGCTTTCTCTATACCAGTTATTGTTCTAAGAGCTTTACATAATCAAAGCACATTAATTCTACTGTTTTATCATCCCCATGTTCCACATAAGGAAACTGAGGCATGAAATAGCTAAAGAATTTCCCCAAGATAGTGCATATATATACTAAATTTATGTGGTATAAAGCTCCTCAGGATCACTCCTCACGACTTCCCTGTGCCAGAAACCAACTTTCTTGCAGAGGCTCTGGGGAGGACTGCAGTGCTGTGCAGGAGCTGGGGGAAGCTGACTTGCTGTGCATAGGAAAGCACTGAGTCTGGAAGAAAGCGGGGTGGAGAGCATGTGTTGGGAGGGCGTTGGTTGAGCAAGAGAAGATCCAGAAACACAAAAATCGGGATCCGTCAGGGTGGGACCCTACCCAGGGAAACGGCCTTGTGAGAAGAGGATAGGGTGCCCATGCTGGACTTCGTTTGAAAGAGAAATTTAGTTAAGTGGATTTCCGAAGTTACTCACTCATTGTATGGTGTGCAGTGCAAACCTTCTCTATGAAAACTTCAATAGATTTTACACTGATTACCAATACTCTGTGTCAGGAACCTGAGTCTTCTTTAGGTTGGGGTACTCAAAGACAATCATAGAACCTTACCAATCAACTGTGTTATAATCTGAAATGCTCCCACGGACTCTCAAAAGGAAAAAGTATTGATGTCTTAGATCAATAATATTAATTTGTTATCATGAGCTTGAAAGACCGGGAAAAAGACTTTTCTTACCAGGTCAGCTCAGAAACCACTGTCTCTGGTGTTGCAGTACAGAGAGATGAGATTGGGCAGGATTCTCAGCCCTTGAGGTTTATAATCCTACCAAATCCTAATGCCACCCTTATACGTGAATACTCTCGCAAGTGCCGATCTTGCTAGTTATAATAGTTTTCGGTGGATTTCTTAGAATGTTATATACACAGGACCATATCATCTACAAATAGAGATCATTTTACTTATTTCCAGTCTAGATGCCTTTAACTTCCAGGATTTCCCTTGATTCTTCAAACCTTCACTTCTCTTACATTACCCACCTGTTCTTGCACGATGCGTACTTCTTCCATTAGAGCTCTAAGAATTACTAAATTCTCAGTCCGATAATCCCAACATCCCTGCCGTATGTGAACCTGATTCTAATGCTTGTTTTGTCTTCCAGGCTGTGCAGCTTCTTTCAGTGTGCCCTGCAGTTCCTGTTGAACTGGACACGATACCCCACTGGATCGGGTAAAAGAAGCTCCAGCAAATACGCCCTTAATGGTGGGCACCAGAAATCTCCTATTTTGTTTTTTAAGAAACTGCCAAAACATTTTCCAGACTGGTTATATTGGGTTGGCCAAAATGCCCTTTTAGTTTTTTCTGTAAAATAAAACACACATTTTTCATTTCCACCAATAACTTCATTGATTTGGATATTTTGAGTATGTTGGCTATCTCCCCTGTGGTATAATGTTGCTTGTTCTCAATCTGATGGCTCTCAACTTCAACTGGTCTACCCGACCGTGGGCATCGTCCAGCAAGGAATCTCGAGCACGAAATTTCACGAACCACTTTTGACACATTCGATCAGCCACAGCACCTTCTCCACACACTGCACAAATCCTTTTTGTGTTTCAGTTGTGTTTTTCCCTTTCTTGAAATAATAAAGCATAATACACAGAGAATGTTGTGTATTTTCTTCCATCTTCAATATTAAAATGACCACACAAAAATTGACCAATTTTTATACTTTTTTAAATGCATATTGACATGACAGCTGTCACAATACAATCTAACAAAATCATTTTGAATGAAGTTAAAGACAGCTAAGCACTACTAGAGCCATTTTATGGAAAAAAACAAATGAACTTTTCAGCCAACCAAATATAAAAAAATGACTTTCCTCAATTCTATCCTTTTGCATAGCATTGAGGTCACAGCAAACACACAGTTAAAAAAACAGACTAGTCCGTGTGCATGCACGGCATACAGCACACCTGAAATCAGTGTTTCCCAAGCTGTACTCAGCAGTGGACTGATCACCTAAACAAGACTGTCGTACCTGTATATAACACATATATATACTTCATGACTTTTATGTACACCAGGAGCAATATAATTTTCTTAACACGTTTTAATAGCATCAATACAATCAGTAAGTGATGCTTCAGAAAGCGATTAGCATACCATGTGAGGTATCATAAATGAAAACAAGATTCTTATCACACTGTGGTCAATATCACTTCCGTAGGTAGCTTTGATGTAAAACCACTGCTTGGTGCTACTAAGAAAAGTTGGATCCAGACCTACTGTTCTCATTAGGAATCAGACTGAAGTATCAAAATGTTGCCCCAGTGGCTCTTGGAAAAGGAACACAGGTGCACATTTGAGAGTATAAAAAATGACAGCCGGTAAGCAGCAGTGCTCACACTTTTATTGAGTGTATAAAATATATGTGGTCGACACTGTTACATTCATTTGCAAATGGCGGGGTTGGGAAGCAAAAAACCTGTACTTGATTTTTTAATCAAGACTATCTGTTATCAAATTACTCACATCCAGGCTTTCTGCAGGTCTGACATTTTCTCTCCACCGGACAGGAGGATGTAGTGAGAATTCAGTTGGTAACATTTTATTTAAATTAAAAAATAAAGAATAAAAAAAGAACCAGCATGGTCAAGTGGTCTTCGTCTTCAGGATTTCTGGATTTCGTCCCTGGAGGAGGTCAGGATCTTCCCACGGCCTGGGTCCTCGAATATTCTTCCAGTCATCGAACGTGGAATCCTTTATTTTCTGCGGAGCCACAGACATTAAAGTGCGCATTAGTGCAGGGTCCTGTGGCTCTGATCAGGACATGGTTGGGTAACGAGTGGGAAGAATCCAACAGACCCTCCATTATGATTTGAGCAAACAAATCAACTGCATGTCAAGCGCGGTAACTGAAGAAATCACGTATTTCTTAGGATTTGGAATTTTTCTTGCTTGCTATTGATGTAAGTATGCCTATCTTTTCCCACATGAGAATAAAACTATTACACATTTTTAAAAGAGTCCAGATGCTTTGTTTCTGAGAGAACAAAGAAAGGAAAGAAGCTAGGAAAACAGAAGTCCGACTCGGAAGCCTGGTCCAGCACAACAACGACCAGCACGGGCTGGCGTGGGCGGTGATAGGGAACCAGAGGAGAGGAAAGGCGGAGACCTTACGACCTGCTAGAAGGAAGAAGACAGACCAAGATGATCTGTCCTGCACCTGGAAAGGGAGCCTGGGCTTAAGCATGAAAAGCCATTTCCTGTAGCTGCCACAAGCAGAGCCCTTGCAGGTAACATGCACTAGCTCAATACAGCTGGATCCCTGTGCCTCCAGTTAGTCTGAAGTGTCTGCCAAGCCCCAGAAGGAAGGGAGGACGAAGGGGAAGAATGTAAGTGTTTCTTCCCCCTTGTGACAGTAGCTGTCATTCATCTGCTTTGATTGTCCTGGGATATTGAGTGGACAAGACAGCAAGAGGCTCAGAGAACACAGGACAGGGAATAATGTAAGTTTACCTTGACACCTGGATACTAAGATCACCCTTTTGTTAATGAGCTGTATACCACTGAAGCCATCTGGGCACTACTTCCCTCATAAGTAATAACAATAAGCGGGACCAAATGGTCTACATGGTTTCTTCAGTTATCAAATTCCATCGTTTGTAAGAGAACTAAACAAACGCTTCACAGCATCACTACTGACACAGTGCTTATATATTGAGAAGTAGCAAGTTACAGATTTGACCACAATGATGGGGAAGTAGTGAATGAAACCATCCTCTAAATTTCACTTATAGTTTTACCAGGAGCTTGTATTAAATATATATGGATGAACAAAATTCTATTCATGTGCTAGAAGAAAGCAAATTATTTTCAAGTATAGTTATGAAATGACTGAAAGTTAAAAAATTTTTAAAGATTTTATTTATTAATTTTTAGAAAGAGGGGAAGGGAAGGAGAAAGAGAGGGAGAGAAACATCCATGTGTGGTTGCTTCCCACGTGGCCTCCACTGGGGACCTGGCCCGCAACCCAGGCATGTGCCCTGACTGGGAATCAAACCGGCGACTATTTTGTTCATAGGCCGGCACTGAATCTACTGAGCCACACCAGCTGAGGCTAAAATGGTTTTAAGAAGCAATAATGGCCTTCACTCAGATAATATAAGACACACATTCAGGAGAATTTAAGAATAATTCTTAGATAAGATGCAAAGTTGACAGAACAACTTCATGTAAAAGTGCTCCAGACTTCAGAGATCTTTGGTGAATAAAAGATTCCCTGTAGAATTCTGCAAAAAAATAAAAAATAAAAAAAGCAGTCCCTAATTCTGCACAGCATGCAGGGTCACTGAAGACTGACCGGGCTGTTCATGTGCTGGGCAAGACCACTGAAGGCTCACTAGTTAACAGCCGACGGCTACAGCATCGAGTGTGGGACAGAGTCAAGGAGTGCGGAGGACAAGCAGTATCGACATTGGATTTTCAGCCCTTGTCAGGGTGGACTTCATATGCAGCTGCTACCCTGACAGCCAGCTGAGACACCAAAAAGGCTGCTCGTTAGGAGTGAGAATCATGCCAAGGGGAAGACCTACTTTCAACTCACCCAACAAAGCTTAAAACTAAGCTCTGACAAGATTCTTTGGAGAGACCATTCAGAGAATGAGACCCACGAGGAGGGGCTTAGGAGACACTATCGCCTTTCCGAAGTTCCTCCCTTACAAAGCACAAAACCAAGTTCAAAATGAACAGACGATAATGGAACTGCCTGCCAAAAGTTCGATCTCTTCAATGTACTATTCATGATGTCTACCTTTCAATCAGAAATGACCAAACACAGCCCTGACCAGTGTGGCTCAGGTGACGGAGCATCGTCGCATAAGGAGGGGCACATGCCTGGGTTGGGGGTTCGGTCCCCAGTTGGGTGTTTCTCGCACATCAGTGCTTCTCCTCCTCTCTTTCTCCCTCCCTTCCCTCTCTCTCAAAATAAAAAATAAATAAAATCTATTTTAAAAAATGACCAAACACACAAAGAAATGAAAAAACAAAAGGATGGGGAAAAGTAGGTTTACATGATACTCACAAATAATACAACAGTAAATACATAAATAATGGAAGAATAACCTCTGTTTCGCATACTCACAACTGTGAGCCTGCTGGTCTTGCCCACCCTGGTATAATCCACAACAAAAGAAGCGGACAAAGGAAAAGAGATGGAGAACACGCCCCTTCACCACATTCTATGTAATATTCAACTCTTTGATTTTTGCTAAGTAATATTCCTATTGTAAGTTGAGTATCTCTTCACATGCTCAAGACATTTATTTCCCTTCCCCTGAACTCTTCATATGCTTTGCCCAAGTTCCTACTGACCAACTGAATTGCTAAACTTTTCCACACTGATTTGTAGATGTTCTTGATATTTAAGTAAATCAATCCATTATAATATGATAAAAAGTATTTTTAGGATTTCTCATTTAACTAGTGACTTTATACGCCTACATTACTTTTTCTGAAGGCTGAACTTCTGAATTCTCATGTAGAACTCATCATTCGTTACTTTCAAAGCTTCTGGGCTGCCCTGGCCGATGGCTCAGCTGGTTGGAGCGTCATCCCGTACGCCAAAAGGTTGTAGGTCTGCCCACCAGCTGAGATGCGCTCAGGAGGCAACTAACTGGTTTCTCTCTCTCTAAAAATCAGTAAACATAGCCTCAGGTGAAAATAAAAAAAAAAAAAGCTTCTGGGTTGGGTACTGTCTTTTAAATAGGCTTTTCTGACTTAAGACCACAGAAAAGAATGTTCTTTTTTTTCCTCCTAGCACTTTTAGTATTTTTTTTATTTAAAGATTTTATTACTTATTTTTAGAGAGAGAGAAAGGGAAGGAGAAAGACAGGGAGAAAAACATCAATGTGTGAGAGAAACACGGGTCTGCTGCCTCTCGCTCATCCCCAACCAGGGACCTGGCCGGCAACCCAGGCGTGTGCCCTGACTGGGAGTCATACCAGCCACCTTTCGGTTTGCAGGACCGTGCCCCAATCCACTGAGCCACACCAGTCAGGGCTAATTTTTAAATTCTTGATACACCTAGAATTTACTCATTTATAGTGTATGAAATATAGATCCATCTTTATTTTCTTTTCAAATGACTACACAGTTGTCCCAATACCATATGTTTAAGGTAAATATTTTTCTTTCCTTTTTTTACTATTTTATTGTTTACGCTATTACAGTAGTCCCACCTTTCCCCCCTTCACCTAGCCCACCCCCCATTTGTATAATCAGCCCCACATCGCTGTCCATGTCCATGGGTCCTTCATGTATGTTCTTTGACTAATCCCTTCATAAGGTAAATATTTTTCTGCACTGTTAATCATTTAGACTTACCTACCTCGAGGCAGACAGAACCATCACGGCTAAGGAAGACTTACAAAAGAGAGACTACGTTAACGTGCCATGTACCTCATACTCTGATTCCAGTGACACTTTATTCATTTTCAGTTTTTTTTCTAATTCAGGATCGATCTGTAAAAAAAAGAAAGGGGGGCCATATATTATTTAAGTCTGGTGGATTTAATTTTCAATGTAAAGTCATATAAGGGATGGCTACGATGGTGTAGATTACAAAACACAGCAAAATCGCCACCATCCATCCACTCAATCCCAGAAAAATGGCTGATGCAGCACTACCGCCACCACTACCACTAACAGCAGCTAACAGTTACTGAGTACTTGTTACGTGCCAGGCATTTGGACATATATTACCTCTGTTGATACCCACAAAAGCCTGTAAGTCTTATAATTATGATCACAACTGAGGATAACAGGACACAGGGAATTTGGATAATTTGTCGAAGAGGCAGAACTTGGCTCTGAACCATGGCCCTCTGCCTCCAGGGGGCCATGCTACTAACTACCACCCTCCATCATGTTATCACATAGAAATGTGCAAGTACCAATACATAGAATGCTGCTCTTGAAAAAAAAGAGAACATCTTCTATACTGGAAATAAGTATCTACGAAAATCAGACAGGATTCCATGGTGGTAAACAGAAGCTGATGCCACATTACCTTTGTGTGGCAAAGGTTTTAGGAAAGAAGAAAGTGATGGCTGAAATTGATAAACAAACAACAATAAAATCCAAATTAAATTAAGTGGGATAGCTGAAGAGTTACTGAACACAGCTGAAGACCAAATTAGTCCACTAGAAGTGCAACCTGAAAACCCACTAGAACGATGCACGAAGAGATGGGGTGAATGAAAGAAAAGGTGTACTATGAAAGCTAGATCCAAAAGTTCCAAAATACGTCTTATCACAGGTTTCGGAATTAGAGAGTAAAGAGAGTGAAATGAGGACAATAATTAAATAATTAATCACTAATTAAATGAATACCATATAGAAAAGAAAAAAGTCCTCAGACTGAAAGAGCATAATAAAAGAAACAATAATATCAAAACAAAAAAGCCCATTCTTAATCAAGTAATGATAAAGCTGTAGAATATATTAGGGACGAAAAGAAAATCTCAAAAGAAAAAAAAAAGAGTGAAAAGACAGCTTATCTACAAAAAGATGAGAATTAGAAAAAAAATGTTAATCAGCCACTTGAAATGCTAAACTAAAATGAAATTATTTTTCAACAATGATTACGCAGAGAGGATTACTTTGAATTTCAATTTTATTTTTACTATATTCTCATTTCTTCTTCTAGCACTAGTTACTAAAGATGCACAGCAATGTAATTTATAAAATTACTGGTATTAATATGAAATAGCTAATTTATAACTGAAGTAATAAAATGGGGTGAAATTGTTGCCCCATGTTCTTTAGTCCTTTCTAAATCCTAAAAGCAACTATACCAGAGCACATGTTGTGTCAGAATGCTAACAATATTGCAAATTTTTTAGTGAATGAAGAGAATGAGCCCTGGCTGGTGTGGCTCAGCGGTTAACAGTCTACAAATCAAAGGGTCATTGGTTCAATTCCCAGTCAGGGCACATGCCTGGGTTGCGGGCCAGGCACCCAGTAGGGGGACATGTGAGGGGCAACCACACATTAATGTTTCTCTCCCTCTCTTTCTCCTACCTTTCTCCTTTGTAAAAATTAAAGAAAAATAAAATCTTTTAAAAAAGAAAGAGAATGATTATTAAATTCTTTGTATTTTATGACTTATTTCCATGTGATCATTAATGTTATTATAAAAAATAAGAAAGACCCTAATCATCATGTATCAGTCTTGAACAGCTAAATAAAACTCAGGGACTGCTTAGTATACTGAGTATACAAACACCCTAAACCAGATCGTACACATACATAGACACATTACAAACTCGACTCATAGTTCTTACTTTAATCTTCACAGCATCATAACGGATTTGTGAAAACTCACGAAGACCAAAAGAACCTCCAACAATCAATAACTGAAACAAAGAAAGGAAACAATTAAAATAGAAGGGCAGAATTCAGTTTACCTACAGATTACTTACATAAATGTCAACAGTGACAGATTATACAAAATCCTGTAGATTATTTTTCCTGGTTAGTTACCACTCATCATTCAGAGTAGATGCTGTAAATATTGCCATCTGCCACTGGGAAACATTTTAGCACATTACCAAATACCAAAATCAGTACCCCATACCTGTATTTGACCTTATGGTTTAAACAATATCATCACAAGCATTATATTAGTTGATCCCTACAAAAGACCTATGAACTAAAGAAAATAATCCACTTAATAGACAAGGAAATAAAAGGAGAGCCAACTCACACAATGGATGGCGCCAGGAATACACTTCTGGCCTTGTTTCTTCAAGACCAGAATTCTGTCAATTTAAAGACTTTACAAAATAAGTCAACTGGAGAGATTTTTCTCCATTTCTTTACCAAGTGATACAAGAATGGCAATCTTAAAAGAATCCTCGAATTGTTGTTGCTGCTTTATCATCTATTCCAATAATTCAAAGGGCTTTAATTCTTCATCCCAAAGCTGCAAAAGCCTAGCAATTTGGAAAAACATTAAGTTTTATCTGTACCTTCCTTTTTATATCAATGTACTAATGATAGCGATTAAAGAATTACAAAAAGATATAAAACAACATGAAATATAAAAAGCTGGAATACCAACAAAACTTTGAGGCTATGAATTTCAAAACCCAATAAATCTGACCACATATCCATCCCAACACACAAAATTAAAACATAAAATCAAAAGACAACAAATCAGGCATCTGTTATACATAAACATCTAATACTTGCAATATCAATATGTAAGAATGCTTTGTAAAGTGAAATAATTTTTGTCTCAGTTTCAATGAAAAGACACACCCCGGTTTTCCTAACTTCTCAGCTGCCCTCTACTCATTCTTCACCTTTCCAGCCTTCACATCTCTCCCACCTCTTCACAACCAACAGAGTCCCTAAGGGATGTCTTCTAGTTTCATGGACTTAAATTTAGCCTCTATAACCTGACAACCTCCAAACGCACATTTTCGATGGGAAATATCCCTCTGCACTGAAGACCTCCCTTTCCTATTGGACATCTCCACCTGAAAGTCTAACAGGTACATACAAATGAACATTTTGTAAAAAGCCTCTTGATTTTTACCCCAACCTGCCCCTAGACAATCTTTCTCATCCTGCACGTCAACTACTTTCATCCAATTACTCAAGCCAATTTTTTTGGAATCATCTTTAGCTCCTCTCGTTCCTATCTCACATCCTATGCATCCCTGAGTTCTGTCACCTAGACTTCCAAAATATTTCTTGGCTCTGACAATTTCTGACTATATCCTCTTATAATGCTATAGTTCCAGGCCACTACCATTTCTTTTCTGGACTACTGCAATTACAGTACTCACATGTTACATGGGGGGGGGGGGGGGAAGGTCTGGTCTTTGTCCGGGGTCCTGGGAGGGAACTACTCACTTGGAATTTCCTGAATGCTTTACAAATATAAATAGTGACCTTTCGAGGCCTGCTACGATGTGGCAGGCACCGTGTAAACACTTAATTCAAATGGTTTTATTTAACTCAACAACAACCTTGGAAGAAATACACCAGTTCAAAAACTAGAGAAATGAAAAATGGAGACGCCCGAAACTGCACAGTTAAATTAAGTAACTACGTCTAGTTCCAATGATCCAGAGTATCAAGTTAGTTGGGGCTGGCGGGGGACGGGCTGGGGTGTTGTTCAGTAATCATTCAAATCTGGATTAAAATCTGGTTCTTATGTCGCTCTCTGGAGCACTAGGGAAAGTAAGAGGGGGACTAGAGATCCCACTAGCAGCCCGAGAAGAACAGAATAGGAATATAAGGTCTCAACCTAAGGCCAGCCGTTCCTAGCCCTCGTTACTGTCTTCTGCCTCTACTACAGATTCCCGCAGGTCTGCAAAGAGCCAAACTTGAGGTCCCACCCCTTCCGCAATCCTGCCCGCACACTTTTTCTTCGAGGCACTCACCAACATGGGGACCCCGTAGCGGAGGGTCTTGTTCTTGCGCAAGGCACGCGTTACCGCGTGTGTAAACATGCCTTAACTCTCAGATCCGCTGGGACACCCGACTGGCCAGGCAGGTCCAGCCCAAATCGCAGCGGCTGGAGTTGCCCCCTCCCCGCCCTAACCCAGGACGTCCTAGACGACTCACCTCCAGACTTTCCTTAGCCTTCCGCTATACGGTCCTCTCCCGTCAGGCTTCCGCCAGGCAAAAGCAATCGATTCGTCATAACGTACTCGCGCGTCCGGCCGGAAACTTGAGAGTGGGAGCTTTGGTTCCGGCACGCTAGCTTGCTTAGGGACTTAGGGATTTAAATCGTGTTTGTACTCGTCCAGTGCTACGGTAACCAGTACCTCACATGTTCTGGGCCTTGGCCAACATCTACCTGGGACATAGCTGCTCGATAAAATCAGCTAAGGAAAAAGAAGAGTGAAGTTGGAGATAGTTCCTATGGCTATTTGTGTCAGTTGTCTCCTGATCTTACTATATACCTCAAGTATTCCATTAATACACAATATTTAAAATAGGTAGGATAAAACTACCAATCCTTTTAGTCCCTATCTTCTATTTGCACCTGGAACGACTTTTCTTCCTAACTAGCAGCAAATAATTTTTCCATAAGTAAGCTTTCTTCTACATAAAATTATTTTCTTAAACTCAAAACAAAAGGTAAGGGCAATGTGATAGAGTATAAGGAGCACAGAAAAAGTTCTAGTTCTGGCTTCAAATCTTGAGTGTTAATACCCAATGCTATTTACTAAGGACAGTAACTGCACATCTCTAAGGTCTGTTTTTCCATTTTTTAAATGTGTTAGAAATGCTGAGAAAGAGAGGCGGAAGAACCGGGTGATCCGATCCAAGTGCCTTTATTTATTTGATGCTGCACCGAGAGGCTGAGTCGGGTCAACTTCAGCCCCAGGGGAAGGCAGGAGAGGGGGTTTTAAAAGAAAAGGCGTGGGGTTTGTGAGGGGAGGTTAGTCTGTTCTTCCAGGCTGATGCCTCAGGGTTCCAGAATGTGAACTGGCGCCAGGTGTCTATTGTGCTATTCAATTAAGCCTTGGGCTACCAAGCCAGTCAGGACGACTGAGTCATAGGCAGTCCAGAGGGTTGGAAACTGGCCTGACTGGGTCATTAGCAGTCTGGTGGCGGTGGGGGCCTGGCCTGACCCTTTCAAAATGGAGGGAAAATTTCAATCTCATAAGGTTATCTAAGCACTATGGGACTTCTACTACAAAATGCCTGGTGAGTACTTAATATCACTAGTATTTTTATGTGAATCCTTGAAATGTTCATGATGTCCTGGCCATGATGGGTGCCCAGTCAGGTCTGGCAATGGCCATCCTCCCAGTCATTTCCAAAATTACATCAGAAGAAATTTTTGTTGGACTTGCCTGGCTTCTCTTTCTTGGAGGATAAGAGATTTAAACACTCTCTCGCTCACTCCCAGGAAATGTGTCAATGCTCTTCAATCTGGAACTCAACAGGACCAACATTGAAGAGTTTCTCCTCTGGATTTTACTCCTAAAAGTCCATCGCAACCTGCAGTTGTCTTTGTTAGTGGTCCTCAAACTGCAGTCTGGCAAGGCCTGCTGTTTTTGTAAATAAAATTTTACTGGAACACAGCCACACATTTGCTTATACACAGTCTATGGTTACTATCACAGTAAAACTGCAAAAAACCAAGGCCCATAAGCCTAAAGTATTTACAATCTGGTCCTTCATGAAAGTTTGCAGACCCCTGGTCTTTGCTGTTCAAATTGTTTCCTTCCTTTGGCGGATTAAAAATGATTACAAATTATTTACACTACCTCCCATCAAGGGGTAGAGTTTAGGTGACCTCTCCAAGTGACTTCACACTTGACCATGGTTTGGTCTGGCCAACAGGACAGCAGCAAATGTGAACAATGCAAAGATTTGATTAGTGCTTTCCACATTGGGACTTGCCTTCTCAAAACACTTCTAAGATATCCCCACCTGGTGCCCACTATGAATATGAGAGGTGATGTGGAGAAGAACCAAGGCACACCAGCCAATAGCCAGCACTAACTCGCAGACAGGAAAGAGAGGCCATCAAGGACTACCTCGCCCTGTTCTGCCATCAGATGAATTCAGGTGCATGTAACCCCAGGTGCTCTCAGGAGAAAAACTAAGGCAACCCATAGAATCTTTTTAAAAAATTTACTCAAACGTGATTAAGTCACTAGGTTTTGCAGTGGCTTGTTATATATAATTGATAACTTATGTCACTATGACATTAGTTATACAAAAGGACAGCCCAGTGCAGTGCCTGGCACCATGGAGAGTAGGGACAGTGTAGTGCCATGGTTATGTATGTGGGTTCTAGCTGTGTAACTTGGGCAAATCACTTCATCTTCCTAAACCTCGGTTATCTCATCTGCAAAATAGGGCTAACAACAGCAGTTGTTGTGAGGTTTAAATGAACACATGCTTAGAACAGTAGCTGAAATATTGGAAAGAGCTGAATACTTGTTAGCCATTTATTAGTAGTACATAACAGTACCCTTATCCTTAGCTCCTTAGTCAAAGCTAAGCCCCAAATCGATCATTTAGATTCCTCTTTCTTCTTTCCATTGTTCTGTCAGAGGTGCTACTGTAAGAAGTTGGGAAAAAAATTATTCAACAATCTCCAAACTAATGTGAAAAAATTATAATGATTCACTTACAAATGCAACACATTTATTAAATGCCAACACTGAGCTAGGCACAGTTAGATACACCATTGTCTCTCTTGCTGTATCTGGTATCAAATAGCTGTGGAAGCAAAGGGGCCACATACTAATCTGACAAGCTCAGGTGAGGCCTGTGTGGCAGCCTTACAAACTCAGACCTAAAATCACCACAAAAGACGGCCTGAAGTTAGAACTTACTAACTAAAAGCAGTTCGTGGGGGGTAGTCACGTCCTAAGCCGGTTTCTTCCCCTAACAAAGGTCAATCTTTACCTTAACTGAGCCTGTTGTCTTTTTGCATCTGAGATAACATACCCTTGGACTGTCAACCTAATTCCCTTTTATCCAGACCCCTCAGAGCACACTCTCCCACCAGAGCAGACCTCTGGGGAGCCTCTCTTGTTATCTCGTTCCCCACACACCACCTCTACGTGCTGTGAATGTTCACTCTTAACTATGGTATACCCACCAATGTCAAAGAAGTATGTATCTCTCCATTTTACTTTGTACCCGATCTCAGAGATTCTTCTGCTTTGTTTTCTTCCAACCTCCCTAATCTATCACCAATGGATTTCATGTAACCCCCTTAGGTATCCTCCTTTAATTGTAATGTATAAAATAAGGTGCTAAACTTTCACTTTCTGGAGCATTATCTCAACTTGCTCCAGAGGTTTTGCTTCCCAGCTACTGCTGTCAGTTTGGCTCAAATAAACTCACCAAAAATTCTCTACAGGTTTGAATGTTTCTTACGGTGACAGAGCAAAGCTTAAGCCATTTTCATCTATTTTGATGGCCTCACTAACGTATTTAATCTGTAATGTTCCCTAGAAGATACAGTATTATGCCCAAGTGTCTTCCAAATTGGCTACAGGGCATTTATTTGCTATTTAAATTCAGGTATGCAATGTGACATTAAGATCAAAGTAGAAAGGAAGCAAAGTAAAATAAGGTTCATAAGGCAAATAATCTTGTAAGAAATAATATGGCCTGGGGGTAAAATGCACATATATCCAGTAATAAGAAATTCATATTCAAATAAGCTTTGCAGGTACAGAATTAAAATAGAATTCAATTTTGTGATTCCATTTACCAGTCTGCAAACTAAGAAGTATCATCTCATTTCCCCGGGATTGGTCAATAAATTTAATGATTACAGTAACTACAAAGTTCTTTTGTAAATGACTGTTAATGATCGACGTGCATTTGAAAACACACTCCGGCCCTCTCTCTTCCCTTTTCATGCTGCAAAAAAGAACATGAACAGTAAGGACAACATTTGGAAATAAGACCTAGAGTTTGCTATAACTTGATTCTTTAGACATGACAATGCTTTCTTAGAATATATGTTATTACATTATCATCCAGTATATCAGGTAAGTAGATCAAGTGCTTTGTAATCTACATATAAATATCAACCTCAGGCAAGAGTCTATGGCAGTTAAGAACCTGGTTCAGATGAGAACAGAATTCCCCAAAATACCGTCTCCCTTCTGATCACGGTTGCCCTTTTGAACGTAAGCGCTGCTCTCAAAGATTTGCAGATGAAAGAGAAAACAAGGGGCTGACCCCAAGATCGGAACCAGGTGTAACCTTGTAATAGCTGGGAGGTAGAGAGCTTCATAACTCAATCTTCTGCTTCTAGGTGATGTTAGTAAAATATTTTAACATCAAAATCACCAACAAATACACCACTTTTTAATCATGAAATTTCAGCTCAGAGTGACTATACCTTATTTTGTATCTTCAGCACCCGAATGAAGGGAAAACCCTCATCTGTCCAAAGATACATTTCCACTAAAGTTGACTAGAATAAAATCTTTATTGGCTCCACGTGAAAATACATCAACTCCACTCCTCCGCATACTTAAAAGCTTAATGTTCCTTATGTTACTTCATTTCTTCAAATATCTGAAGTTGCTTATTCACACAATAAAAACAATGTCTGATGTCAAAAAACATACATCTCTAGAACAATTGGAATTAGTCTCAGAAGAACTCATTTAATTGAATTTGACATTAGCTCTTTCTCAGATTATGTGGCATTTCCCAATTATGCATGAGGTTTGCAACACCCTTAAGCAGTCAGCCAGTTCTTGTCTTTATCGAAGACCCAGAAGAGAGAAGATGGAAGTAGATTGAAATAAACAGGGTAGTTGTGTATATGTTCATGTAGTGGATACATTCAAGATATAAAGATGAGACAAAAAGAGCACCTCTGCCACAAACCAAGTCTGTGATCTGGGTTAAGTTAGCTCACCTCTCTGAGCCTTGACTTCCTCATTTAGAAAAAGACTCTAGGATGAATCTTTCTAGTTCCTTTTGCTCCAACATTCTACAGTTGGTTCTAATTTAACAGAGGCATGGTCTGAAACACTAATACATTTTGCTGGAGATTGATCAGCCCTTAGCAAATCAGAAGCCAAAGAACGTTCCACTTCTTATTCCACATCCCTACTTGTGGCAGAAGCTCACAGAGTTGGCCTCTAAAAAGGCCCAAGTGAAATCCCCATTTTAGGCCAGAGCAATGCCATATGTAACTTAAATGGTGTCTAGGTAAAGTGCCATTGATCGTTCTTTGATGCCACTGCACACTAGTCACCTGATGAACTTTGTTTTATGGGGCCTGACCCCCACACACAGAGAGTCTATTGGCTGGGCCTCAGTGCAGCCCGGACATCAGGATTTTTACAAACTCTCCAGGTAATTCTAATCTGAGAAAATGGGGACAATTGTTGGCATAAAGAAGTGATTCTCAAACTATATCTGAATCAGTCACCTGGAGGGATTATTAAAACAGATTGCTGGGTGACCTGCTTAATTTCCGATTCAGTAGGTCTGGGATAAAGCACAAGCATCTGCGTTTTTTAGCAAGTTTCCGAGTGGTGTGGATGCTTTTAACCAGAGGCCTCACTTTAAGTACCACTGCCAGTGAAGAACTATCATTGATGCTAGCACCTGAAGTCCTCAGTTTAAATTCTGATTCTATTATTACCACTTACGCAATCTTAGAAAAGTAACTTTATACTTCTTTAGTGTCTTTATAACAATACTTAGATCTCAGAGCTGTGAGGCATGAACAAATAGTGTTATCAATCAGGGTTTTAGCACAGTACCTGGCACAGAATGCAATAACAAATATTAATTTCCCTTTTCCATTGTACATGGTTAGATGGTGTGATTGATTACACCAAGAGCACAGCTGAAAACCTGGCAGGAAAAGGAAATAGATGACTGAAGCTAACAATGTCTCAGTAGGATTATATGTATAATACAGGAAAATATAGAAGTATTTTAAGTACATAGTCTTAAAAATACATTCATTTTTTTAAAGCTTTGAACACAGTATTTTGGTGGTAGAAAAAATTAGATACAATCTAAAAAGTGGCAGGAATATTAGACTCAATTTATAAACAGCATGGATTTTTTTAATGACCCACGATGGACTCTATGATAAGAATCAGAAATAAAAATATAATAGCATACCTGCCTAAAACATTAATATATTGATCTTTAATTGCTATTTAAATCCAGAGAAACCCTAAATTTTTAAAGTGCATCAGAATCCCTATCATCAAAGCAAAACTTCTACCAATGGTGGGATAAGTGTTCTTTATTTACATATACCAACAAATAAAAAACTAAAACTAGCTTTCCTTCCTGCTTGCCATTTTGTTTCATTTTGTATGTATGTTTCAGGTCCTTCCAAGAGTTACTGTCCAAACCTTGAGTCCAGGCGGCAAGCAGGCCCACTGTGATGGCAGCTCATACCACCAGACACAGGGAGGGTCCTGGGGGCTGTGCCTCCACAGTGGGGCAGGTTGAGGTGACAACTGGAATACTGTCAGTGTTTCTCTGTGGAACATACAAGTGCAATTGTCTAAGTGAGTCTCAAAGGTAATGAACAGTTCAGGCAGGTTTAAAGGTGTAAGTTGTATCAGTATTGTCCAAAGCAAGTTTCTCCCTATAGGACTATTTGACCCAGAGGCAAAATCTTACTGGGATTTTTCTCTCAGTAAAATCCCAGTAAAAATCTCAGTAAAAAGGGATTTTTATCCCTTTTTGAAAGAGATCCCTTTCCACTCTGACCTCATGTCACTAGGTGACAACTTTCTAAGGTATTCTCCAAATACCTTAGAAAAATGTCATGACTGTCTGCAGATCTTTTTTTTTTTGCTGTATTGTGTTGTGAATAGAACCATTTATTTTAATATTGTTTTCAACTGCTACTTAACCTGATGATGTATACTTTTAAGTTCTCATCCACTTAAGAATTCTCATAACTAGACTGTGAGCTACTCAAGAATCCTTCACTTGTGCCCTTCCCCCAGGAAGTGTTTCTCAAGTGTTTCAATTCTCAGTAACTGCTCCCTTTAGGTGCCTGCAATATATATTTCACACCTACTTCCATTGCCCCACCTATGCAGCTAATTTCATTTTTATGTGTATAGGTGTTCTCTTCCCAACTGGAACCAAAAATCCCTTTAGAATGGAAGCTGTGTGTATTTACTTCTTTGTAGAGGTGTCTTAACAACGCTAATGTCCAATCAACATTTGTAAAACACTTGCTAGATCATCCGTGCTAAAAATTAGACACAACCGGTTGCCTAAGGGAAGGTCCTTGTACTCTTGTCAAGATTTTAAGGCCTATAGTCTAGCCGGCATATTTGGAAGATGGAAATGATTTTCTTAAAGCCAGGAAATTAGCCTTGGTTCAGCTTTCTTTAATACCCCCAAAACCTCCAATACCCCCAACCTCCAATACCCCCAAAACAGGACAGCTCCCACCTCATTATTAATCTTAGTATTTCCCAGCATCCATTCATCTGTATCCTTCCCTCAACAGTTCCCTGTGAAACTTCCCTCCTCCCTAAAACAAACAGACCTCTTTTCTTCCCCTTCCCTGGAAAATAGTTCATTCATTAAAAGCCGTAACTAGTGTTTGGAACCTTTAAAAAAAAAAAAAAACTAAATCTGAACCCTCTAAACTTAACTGAATCAGAAGCAAAGCTGACTTTATGCCCATCCTGCCCGGGAGCAGCTCCTGCTCCCAGACTTTGTCTGGTACTAGGAGCTGAGAGGCTGGTGATGGCCTGAGGGGATTCAGGTCACACCTTGGAGGCACTGTCTTTTCTCATGACAGAGCTTCTCCATGGGCTTGGTCTGGCCCCATCACTACAGCTGATCCTTTAGTAGGACTGTGAGGTATCAAAAAAGTCACTAGGGCAGACCAGAGATTGGTTAAGATTTACCTTTAAATCTCAAAGGTTTTGAACAGATTGACTTGCGCAAAGCTGGATTATGGCATTTTATCTCCTATCACCTTAACTATTATGAGAGGAAATGAGAATGCTAGGATTTTAAATTAGTTGTTACGGTTTCTCTCTCTCTCTCTCTCTCTCTCTCTCAATGATTCAGGTTTGGCATCCTGTACGGCTCACTCTCTCACTCCCTCAGTTAAGATCATCCTTACATCAGAAACCTAGAAACCAGGATAATAGCTTTCTGCCTCTTTAACTCTCTGGAAGGCATCACTGTTATACTATAATATAAGCATATGTGTATATGTGTGTATGTATATTTTTTTTAAGTAAAAATGCTCTCCCCATTATATTTTGTTTGATATAGGCACTCAAGTATGTAGTTAGAAGGTAAATAAAGGCCACAAAAACTTCTCAAGGAAGATCATTAAAAAGAAAAAAATCCCCTCTACCTCTTCTGTCAGAGAGCTGGTCTTTGAGGCATGCCCGCTAAGACAATAGGTATCACCAGTGGTGATGGGAAGACTAGACCCTCCCCTCTTTGGGCTGTAGCTGAACTTCTATTGGTGGCCCTCGTAAAATATAGAACTCCTCATTTGTTGTAAGCAAGTCTTTTCTTCAGCTTTCCTTCAAACAATGCCTTTACTCTGCCATGAGAACACTAAGACTTGCAGATTTTGAACAGCAAGGTTCTGGTTGGGAAGCAATCTCTTTAAATCACCTGTGAGCTATGCAGAGAGAGGGAAAGATATGGGAGAACGGCAGGGAAGGAGGATGAGAAGGAAGAAATGTTCTCTTCATTGGGAGCACTGGAAGAAAGCAAGGTTTTCAAAGTTGTTGCCGGTATCTCATGAAGGCCCAGGCTGCTACCATGCTGAGGGCAAAGAGTGGCACCAGCACCATAGCCACGGGAATGCCACTCGGATCCCCTTCTCCTCGATGTCCTATTGGCCCATTTTGCACCTGTAACTAGAAGGGAAAGAAAAACGTTAGCTTTAGTGACCAATGTCTGTTTACCTCACCTGAAACGTCCAGGTTAACATATTACCGGGGTCTAAAGTTTCCAGACTACCCAACTCTGCACACCCAAGCAGTACCTACCACAGGTGGGGTGGGGGTCCTCTCTGTTTGTCCTCACCCGATACATCAATGCCACCAATTCTTTGGAAACAAAACACATCTGATGGGAAGGTATTTAACTTTCTACGCTACTGATCAAAAGGGACCCCTGAAGTTGAGTCAGATGACATCTTTCTGCTTTTGTACTGCCTCTACCAAACTATATGTGCACCATACCAGAAAAATGAAGACACAAGATGAAGTCCATCGTATCCTATAGGGATTCTGGAAACTACTGGGCAGCAAAGGGGGGACATCCATCTTCCCAGAATGTTTACTTGGGAAGATTACCAGGCATTAGAGTGCAGTAAAAGGAGATCTGAGCAGTGTTATTTCAACTATCTGTTATCTAAGCATAAACTGCACACACGTGTAATGCCATGATTCAGAAATCCTTTGTGATTCTCAGAAGGTACCACTCCCTCCTAAGATGGGGTCATGTCCTTCCTCCCTTCTCATGTACTAGCAGACACAGACAAAGGTGAAACCTGTATGGCATGGAGGTAAACAGAATCAGAGGTAAATTGGTAAAAAGAAATCATATCCAAGCACTCATTTAAGAGAGAATAACTTTAAAGATACATTGAGCCTATGTTGCAGACGCCTCCCAAAATCCTTGCTATGGGAGGACTTTTGTCTACAGGCTTCTCTTCCCATCATTCAAATCATAAAGACCTAGGAAGTAAGAAGAGGATACAGGGATAGGTGCCGCCTTGACTGAATTCTGAATTTCACTTGTGTTTTCCTGGAGCTTTCCTCTGAGCATCAGAGCTTCGGTCAGAACAGTCACCACGTTGATAAATGTGAGGGCTCATGGCGATGACAGGGAAAAGCACATAATGAGTGGGTATGGGAAAGCCCACCACCATCTTTGTACTTAGAGTTTTATAAACAAGAATGCTCAATGGCAGACATACATTTTTCCTTCCCTATTAAAAAAATGACTGTGAGCCCTGGCTGGCATAGCTCAGTGGATTGAGCACGGGTTGTGAACCAAAGTGTCGCAGGTTCGATTCCCAGTCAGGGCACATGCCTGGGTTGCAGGCCACAGCCCCCAGCAACCGCACATTGATGTCTCTCTCTCTCTCTCTCTCTCTCTCCCTCCCTCTCTCTCTTTCTCCCTCCCTTCCCTCTCTAAAAATAAAAATAAATAAAATTAAAAAAAAATGACTGTGGTTGTATTTTTTCCCCCATTTATTTTAATTCGGTTGTCAAACTTTATCTGTAAGGCATGTTTCACTTGGGTTGCAAGAATGCCATTATGAATTTCCTTTAATGGTAAGCAGAGCTCCAGAAGACTCCTGCTAGACAAGCTCCTCAAAAGAGTGGGAGTGAGCCCTGACTGGTGTAGCTCAGTGGATTGAGCGCAGGCTGCGAACCAAAGCATTGTAGGTTCGATTCCCAGTCAGGGTACATGCCTGGGTTGCAGGCCACGGCACCCAGCAACCGCACATTGCTGTTTCTCTCTCTCTCTCTCTCTTTCTCCCTCCCTCCCTTCCCTCTCTAAAAATAAATAAATAAAATCTTTAAAAAAAAAAGAGTGGGAGTGAAAAGGAAAAGAGTCAAACACACCACTCAAGACCACACCACAGGGTTTATTCTCAAGGACGGCACGAAAGCCTGGAACCAGGCTGCTGACTGCAAAGGACAGGACACCTACCCTATGCTGCACCCTCAGGGACACGGCGTAGCCTGCGTTCCGGAAGAGATCTACAGCATCCTGGTGCAGCAGGTTCTTTAGGTCTTGACCATTTACCTGTCACAAACAGTAAGAAAAAGTAGTAAGAGGTAGAATGTAAACTCTCTGAAGTCAAAGATTTACTTTCATGGGACCAAACATTTAAAAAACTCCTACAGAGCAACTTCCAAGGGTTAGGAGAATGGGTAAAGTCACTTAGAACTCGGTGTAACGTTTTTCATTTTTAAAGCTATGTTTTTCTAGAACTGAGGTTCCACAGGCCATTTGAAGAGCACTTAAAAAAAAAAGCTAATCTCCCTTTCATCTTGGCTCCTACACATTGTCTCATTTGGCATTCTTACTATATTTGTGTGTCTTCCATGAACACCAGCCTGGCTTCCTATAGCTGCCAGGGTCTTTCAGGGTTCTTTCTCATCCCTGGCACTGCCGGCTTCAACTCTAGAAATGTAATTATATGAAACTCTCCCACAATTTATTTTGATGTGGTACAAATGTACTAGCCCATTCTATTGGTCTTGCTCTATAGTGAGCAATTTCCCTTGATTCCAATGATGCTCCTACCTTCCTCAAGTTTATTAAAGAACATGTTTCTGTGACAATACAAACAAACTCCTAAAATATGTTTCAGTGCACATCAGTCCTACCACTCAGAGGCAAGAGATGTGACAGACTACTGGTATTAATATTTTTTAGTGTCAGGACTGACAGCAGCCACAAGTGGTATCTATCCCATACTGCATTGAGTGACGCAGCATAGCCCACTTCACCAAGGTCTACGTAGCCTTCATGCATGTCAATGACATCAACAGCAACAGCAGCAAAAACATCTCATATATTTAATTGGTAGACTGTGCTATATACATTATGAATTATCTAATTTAATTCTCACAATAATCCTATGAGGTAGAAACTATTTTCTATCTTGTTTTCACATATAAAGAAACTAAAGCTTAGCAAGATTAGGTTTTTTACCCCAAGGTATAGTAAGTGTAGGAGCTAGAGTTTGGGTTTTTAAATACCAGAAGGAAGAGTAAAGTGCCTGTGTTTTACTGCTCCTTCTGCACTATTCCTCTCCTTTGACTCACCAACTGTTCTTTGCTCAGCTGAAGCTCAAATCTTATTCAACCCCCTCATCTTCATTGTCACCATGTTCCTTCTCCAAGAGGTTCATAATAGTCCTCCCACTCTACCTCCTGCCAGAATCCTCGGTGGATTCATGTACCAACTATTTGGCTTTCCCAAATTAAAGTTTCTAGCTCTATTCCATCTTAGTCACCAATTGGCATAAGCCTTGGACGTCGCCATCAGGCAGTGAACTCCAGCCACCAAACCCTAGCACCCCTTTTCAGTCTTCAGACCACCTCCTCTGTTTTGCAGTTCTCTCCTGTCTTAGTTATGAAGACTTAGCTCTTAGTTCTTGTATTCCTTTCCTAATTCCTTCTTTCTCCCTGCCTTCTTAAGGTACGTATTTCTCAATGTCAGTTGTCTTTTGTCCTCGTATCTTTTCTCCTATGTGATCTTTCACAACTTTAACCACAATCTGCAAGGCTCCTAAACCGCTATCCCTACTTCTACTCCTGGGTTTACCTATTTCCTGCCGGATGCCTATACCTGGATATTCTGCTAGTCCCCAACACTTCCAAGTCCTCTTTATTGCTTCTCACAAAACCAGACTACTCCAACCTCCTTCTAATTGGCACTATCAACCCTTCGGAATAAAATTTTGATACTATTTTTTTAGTTTTTTAAAAACTCTTTATTGATAATATTTTTAAACTCTCTCCACTCTGTCAATAGTTACATACAATATATTGCCAAATTGTGTAGCCTGACATAATGACATTCCTCACATGCTATTATTTTCTTTCTACTATCTCTCTCTTTAGGCTGTGGATACTTTTAGTTGAACTACTGCAATCACCTCTCTCTGCCTTACCTTCCTCTACATCCTCGCTCATTTTACCCTATTCAAATACTATGTCTCCAGATCAGTCTTTCTAAAGTACTAGTGTGTATATCACATTATGGCTCAAAAACAAAAACAGAAGGAGAGGAAAGAGTGCATGACTGATTTCTCATTCTGAGATGCAAAGTCCTCTGGAAATAGCTGGAACCTACAATACGTTCCCAATTTAATCTCTTATTACTCCCTTTTATATATCCTATGTTCTAGCTAAATCACATAACTCGTTGACCCTGGGACCAAAAAAAACCCATGTATTCTTACTTTCATACCTGTGCTTAAGCTATATCCACCATCTGAATACCCTTTCCTTTAAGAAAATTCTATTTACCTTCCGAGATTGATCTTAAGTAGGATTAGTCCTGGTGCCCATAGCATAGAAATGAACACAGGGTTTTCTAATTGATGAATTTTGATTTCATGCCACCAAGCCACATTCTGATTATTTTTTTTGGTGGGGGGAAGGTAGATATTTACTACAGGGAAGTAACTTTGAGATTTCTCAACTAAGTCATTCTCAATTTTTTAGTTAATTCCTGGGGGAGAGTATAGGCATGAGAGGCTGATCGTAGTGAGAATTCTCACTTAACCAACTTAACCCATGTGATAACTGTAATTCTCATTTAAAGAAACAAGTATTTATTTTCTCCCAGAGACATACAAATAAGTTAATAATGCCGTCATGTTAACATATAAAAAAGGTGCCATAGCTCAGTATCAGAACCAAGTTTCATAGTAATATGAATGCAAATGGGAGAACTGTATGACATTCAATGGCAGAAATACTGAGTTCAAAATCATCTTTGCCATAGTAGCCAGTGATGATTGCTAGGAATCACTGTGTATTTATTACCATCTCTGCAGCTGCCTATTCATTTGCATGTATTAACTTGTTCAGTCCTCACAATAACCCTGTAAGTTAGGAGCCCCCACTTCATTGATAAAATTAAGAGAGGCTATGCCACTTGTGCATGGGCATGTATAATGGAAGCAGCAAAGCCAGGATTCAAAGTCAAGCTGCTGGGCCCCAAACATTCACGTTAAAACACAAAACTACAGAAATTTATACTGCAAGCAAACAGTTTATTTCAGTAACATATCACCACCCATCACATTAATGTCATAAACTGAGTTTTTATTGATTTGCAGTTTCCTTTGTATCTAATATATAACACATTGAAAAATTTAGAGTTGTATGAAAATATGAAGTGTTTATATATTGATTTTTCCATTTAAAGTATTTTTAAAGTATTTTTTTACTGATTATGCTATTACAGGTTCCCCAATTTTTCCCCCCACAAGGGAGAAATATTGGGAAACCTCCACCCCTCCACCCTGCCCCTCCAACCCTCCACAAACCCCCATCCTTAGTTCATGTCCATGGGTTGTACATGTAAGATCTTTGAGTCCTCTGTTTCCTATATCATTTTTTATGCCCATCGATTTTATGCCTACTGATTATGCTTCTTCTTCCCTGTACCTTTTCCCCCTATTCCTCCCTTCCCACTCCCCACTGAAATCCCTCCATGTGATGTCCATTTCTCTGATTCTGTTCCTGTTCTAGTTGTTTGCTTAGTTTTTGTTTTTGTTGTTTTTCCTTTCTTTTAGGTTCATCTGTTGATAGTTGTAAGTTTGTTGTCATTTTACTGTTCATATTTTTTATCTTTTTTTCCTTAGATAAGTCACTTTAACATTTCATATAATAAGGGCTTAGTGATGATGAACTCCTTTAACTTGACCTTATCTGAGAAGCACTTTATTTGCCCTTCCATTCTAAATGAGAGCTTTGCTGAATAGAGTAATCTTGGATGTAGGTCCTTGCGTTTCATGACTTGGAATACTTCTTTCCAGCCCCTTCTTGCCTGTAAGGTCTCTTTTGAGAAATAGGCTGAGAGTCTTACGGGAACTCCTTTGTAGGTAACTATCTCCTTTTCTCTTGTTGCCTTTAAGAGTCTCTCCTTTTCTTTAATCTTGGGTAACGTAAAGATGATGTGCCTTGGTGTGTTCCTTTCTGAGTCCAACTTCTTTGGGACTCTCTGGGCTTCCTGGACTTCCTGGAAGTCTATTTCCTTCTCCAGATTGAGGAAGTTTTCCTTCATTATTTGTTCAAGTAAGTTTTCAATTTCTTGTCATTGTTCTTCTCCTTCTGGCACCCCTATAATTTGGATATTGGAATGTTTCAGGTTGTCCCAGAGGTAAGACTCTACATTTTTTTGAATTCTTGTTTCTTCATTCTGTTCCGGTTGCATGTTTATTTCTTCCTCTTGTTCCAAATTGCTTTGAGTCCTGGTTTCCTTCCTGTCACTGTTGGTTGCCTGAATATTTTGCTTTATTTCATTTTGGGTATCTTTCATTTGTTTTTTCATTTATCGACCAAGTTCAATCAGATCTTTAAGCATTTTAATCACCAGGTCTTTAAATTCTCCATCAGATAGGTTGGCGATCTCCTCCTCGCTTAGTTCTCTTCCTGAGGTTTTGCTCTGTTCTTTCATTTGGGCCATATTTCTTTGTCTTGGCATACCTGATAAGTTGTAAGGGGGCGGGGCCTTATTCACCAGGGCAGGGCAACCCTCTTTGCAGCTTGTTGGGGAGGGGCCAGAGAGGGGACAGTGGAGCTTGCCTGCTCATCCCTAGTGCACCTTCCAACAACTCTCGTGTCAGACTGGGAGTTTCTCCCACCTTGGCAACTGCAGTAGTCCACTGTCAACTGAGTCTCGGTTTCCCCTTAAGTCAGCTCCATCTGCCCGGTCCACCACCTCACCACAGTTTTTCTCAGCTGGCCGGTCCAGGTGGTCCACTGCCTTACCGGTCTGGTTGTTCTGATTTTTTCTTTAATTCTTTGGTTGTCGGAGTTCTATGCAGTTTGATTTCCTGGCACTTCTGGTTGTTTACTGATTTTAGCTTGGTTGTTATCCTCTTTTTGGTTGTGCAAGGAAGCAAAGGGTTTCTACCTACACCTCCATCTTGGCCAGAACTTGTTTATATATTGTTTTTATTTATTTGTACATGTTGAAGTAGCACTGACATTTTAGAAGCAATTTAGTTAATTGCCACTTCATTGACAAGCCCTTTCTAGATGTGACTGATTTATTTCTTTGATTGTCCATACTATGTAACCATCTTAAAGCTCAAACTAAAATCTGCCTTATATCCTATCATTTTACATTCTACTGTAAATAATTTGGAGAAGCTATATCTCAATTCATCATTATAACCCTTATAATACCTGAATTAGTGTGTTAAATAACCCTTAAGTATAAGTGTCACATGATTTCCCAAGGTTTGGTTGCAGAGTACACCCTGCAAAAGCCATAACTACACAAAGCCTGACCGACACATTGTCCGTATCACACCAAGCTGAAAGGCCTGTACTCTAGTAGCAGCTTTACCCACCAGTGACTTGGTGGGTATATAATCTTGGTCCTCTCCTGAGCCCCCTGCTGCTAATAGGGAAGAAAGATATTGGTGACATTGGGCAAAGGAAGGTGCTATATAGGGCAGGGGCTAATTATGCTAATTATGCCCCTCCTAGTTAAGCCTGAAGTTATTCTAATATAAAAGAACTTTCGCTCTAATTGCTTTAAAATAAGTAAATAAACAAAACCCCAAACAAGATGTCTTTTAGAAAAGCACAGGAAGTTTCTTGTTTTAAAGAACCATTTCTCATCCTTTGCCCAACATAAACCAGCCCCATAAAACAAATTATGACTCTTTCTCTTTTGACAGTGTCATCTCTACTCCATAAATATTTGCTTTCTAATATTTATCTCCTTTAAGCATTTTTACAGATTCCAGCTCATATTAACTACCAAGTTCTATAGGCTTTACCCCTAAATATATGTGACATCCACCTTCTTTATCAACATCCTTACTAATATAGATCAGAGGGTCTCGGTGTGGTCCCAGAACCAGCAGCATTAGCATTAACCTGGGAAATTGTTAAAAGTGAAAACTATCAGGCCCTATTCTAGTGTTCTATGCGTTAACAAGCCCTCCAGGTGATTCTAAAGTTTTAGTTAGCTCTAACCTAAGATGCCCGAAATAGTCTTCTAAATGGGTATGGTTTCCATACCTGGTCTACTCACCCTATTTAATACATATTCCATGAATCCACAGATTTCATCAGCGATTTCCATTTACTGGAGTAGTGATTTTTTAAAATATGTGTCTACTGACCCATTACAGAAGATAGTGAAGGCAATCCAGTGGGTCAAGATGAATAAATAATTTTTAAAAAGTGAAATTACATAAGAAAACACAACATATCAGAAAGCATCACATACAGAAGAAATAAGTATTATTTTGTTAAACTTTGCTTCAGTTATGTGTGTTTATTGGTGTGTGTAGAGGCACACATGTGTATTTCCTATTACAGGTCATAATTTAAAAGGCTTGAGCCCTAGCTGGTGTGGCTCAGTGGACTGAGTGCTAGAATGTGAACCAAAGGGTCACCATTCGGTTCCTGGTCATAGCACATGTGTTCTGATAAGAAAACATACAATTTTTGTCTTAAGTATGGTTGTTAGCAGTCTTTAAAAATGCCTTAGGAAATGAGTAAACTGAGTTAAATTAGATGTTAGAGTTAGAGTTAAAAACTGAGTTTTCTTTGATGACTAATAATTTTGAAATGCCTCAGGATAATCTAACATTATTTCAGGATAATGTTAGTTTCAGGAATTCTGTAGAATAATATAAATGTAGATGTTTAAGATGTAGAAAAACATAGGCTCAATTTAATAAGCACTGACCTCAGATAATACTCTGGATATTTTAATTTTTTTATCAAGATCCTGAAATGAGCTGCAGTTTGGGGGAGGGGGTATCTCTTTTTTCATCAAAGTTGAAGAAAAAAAATTATCCAGTTCCAATTAATCAGGCCCAACCAAAAAGTCAGTTATACTATAATTCATCCACGGAGCAACAAATTTACTAGATGCTTACTCTGTGCCAGCTACAGGCCTGAGTGCTAGGGACACAGAGATGAGAAGACAAAGACTCTTCCCTAGAGGTGCTTTTGTCTGAAGGGCTCTATATAATACAATGTCTGAGCAGCTGATTAGATAATGAGGATTTCTGGTGGGTCTTTCCTATTGATTTCTAAGCTAGGAGCAGAAACAAATCTTTCATTTTCTTTTAATTCTCCATAGAATCTGGCACATGCACTCTGCAGGCCATCAGGTACAATAGTTGATAAATGTTGATGACTACTCAACTCTTTCATTCACCAAATTAATCACTGTATTTGAAGAGAATATGAAATGCAGCTGACTAATGGCCCAATCTGTGCCATTTTTGTTATATAAGGGGTTTGGTCATAATGAAACATTCATCTGTGCAGTATAACAGGTATATCTTCCAGCACTTCATAAAAATATCTAGTTCACTGAGGACTGATTATTTTTGACTCCCCATCTCCCTTCCTAGGCAGACACATGGGGAAAATGAGAAACCTAGACAGTTTACTAATTTTTTTCACAAAAAGAAAATTTCCCCAGATTTCCTAATAACCTATGCAAATATTAAACCATCCTTACCATCACATACAAAAAATGAACTTAGGGTGAGGAATTTCCAGCCCCCATCTCAACTGCAGGACTGTTCACCTTTGATACCTGTTTTTGTTTCATGGCTGCCAGACATGACAGGGCTTTACGCATCATTTATAGTCATTAAAGACGTTTCTCTCTTTTTTGTTTAAACCATCCACAGTGAAAATTAAATTTCATTTTTGATGAGAAATGGAAAACTGCATAATAAATTTGCAGTTATTCACTTTTAGAACTTGAAATTAAGACAAGGTATGGCTATTTAGGGATAAATGCAAAGATTACATTAATAGTCAATAACTAACAAGAAACCTAGATCACTTAATGATACTTCTTGGACTTATCCAAGATGGATATGTATTAAGGAAAGGGCATTTTTATTTGATCATCTAGCAAAAGTTAAGAGTTTTTACAACACGGACCTGTGTGAGGAGAACAGGAAAGCCCATAAAGAATAAATGGGATAATAGGCTAATAATTTAACATCCTTTTTGAGAGACCCCAAAGCCAATCATAAATGAGTACTTCAGTACATCAAAGGGATAAAGTGAGCTAAAGCATAGATGTAACCGTTTAATGGCTAACAATTCACTTAAGGATAGAGAAGGAACAAGATGGTGAGTGAGACAACCGAGTCGCTGTTTCTTAAGGAATGAGATGTAGAAAGAAGAATTTTAGAGCAAACTCTTGGAAGGGATATTTGAGTCAAAGGATATAAACCTAGATAGAATGGAGAGGATATGCTGTCCTTTTCCACCTATATAAGCTCCATCTTTTTCTCTGTCTTCTTTATCTCTCTCCATATCTGCTTGCATTTCCCCTGTCTTCTTTCATATTTCTTTCCCTTAACTGAACAGAACATAAACTTGAATCATTCTTTGTAATGTTTAATATATATTTGTAATATTTAATATCGTATATAGATCTTTGTAATATTTCTTATATTTTGATAAAGTGAAATCCTCTTTCCTATAAATTGGCCAGGGCCCAGGAGAGGGTTTTTTTTTTAAATGTTTAAGAAAAAAAGGGTAGATTATTACTGTCTCTATCCGAACAGATTAATAAATAGGGTCTAGAAGCTTAATGAACTGAAAAGAGGCAAAATGGTCAGTGAGAAGGACTAAAATGGAATATTACCATTCATGATACTTTACATTCTGATCAGCCAGCCTTGCTGGATTTGCCTGAATTTACTAACTTGTTTCATTTGTTAAATACATATTGGACAATGTGCTAGAATGAAAAAGGTTAAAAAGAGATCTGGTCCCTGAATTGAGGAACTTCCAGAAAATAATGGAATTAATGGTTACCATTCAGTAAGGGTCTTACTAGAGACTTTAGCAGAGTGAAATGGAAGCACAGTGGACAGATATCCAAATCAGGTTGGATTCCAATGTTTTGTCTTAATAATGGGAGAAAAGGGCTCTGAGTCTAAAAAGAACACTTAATTCCTACTTCCTTTCTAGGAGTTTTGGCATAAAGGAAGATATATTAATGTTTAAATCTACAAAAAAGGAAGTGATAAAGTATAACAGAAAAACAAAAAAAAATTGTGGATTTTAAGTGCCTACCCCACCCACCAGTCCATCAGTCCTCCCCGTTTCATGTTTTTTTTGAACTTGGGTAAGCAACCTCATACTCTGGACTTACTTTAGCCTTGTCTATCAAGCAAGGTAATATAATCCATATTCTATGGTAGGGCTGAAAAAGATGACTGATCAAGGTCCCTCCCATTGACCTCTACAATTTGGACATTTCCTGATCCAAAAAGGCAGGAATCTTCCCCAGGAGTAGGAAGTGGGGTCTAGGGAACAAGGGACAGTGAAGGAGGCCAAAGCCAGTTCTCACCGAGAGGATCTTATCACCCTCCTGGAGCCGCCCATCCAGGGCCGCAGCCCCATTCTCTTTGATGCTGCTGACGTAGATGCCACTGTCGTTGGAGATGTACTGCTGATCTGTCCCACCGACGATGTTGAAGCCCAGCCCTAAGAAAATCATGGAGGAGTTGTGAAAGAGATAGAGGTGAATAAAAACAAAGGGATTAAGGAAGAAGAGAGCCCCGGCTGGTGTGGCTTAGTGGATTGAGCATCGGCTTGAGAACCAAAGGGTTGCTGGTTTGATTCCCAGTCAGGGCACACACCTGGGTTGTGGACCAGGTCCCCAGTGGGGGCATGTGAGAGGCAACCACATGTCGTTGTTTCTCTCTTTCTCCCTCCCTTCCCACCTGTTTAAAAATGAATAACATGTTTTCAAAAAATAAAATTAAAAATAAAGAAAAAGAAGAGAAAGAAAAAGGCCTAGTGGAGTAGGGAGGTTGATCAGTCAGAATATTATATAGCAGCCTGGCTGGCGTAGCTCAGTGGATTGAGTGCAGGCTGCGAACCAAAGTGTCGCAGGTTCGATTCCCAGCCAGGGTACATGCCTGGGCTGCAGGCCATAACCCCCAGCAACCACACATTGATGTTTCTCTCTCTCTCTCTCTCCCTCCCTCCCTTCCCTCTCTAAAAACAAATAAATAAAAATCTTTAAAAAAAAAAGAATACTATATAGCTAGTGAATACTCATGGGCAAAGTCATTGAATAGCATCATCAACAGAGGTCAAGAGTATCTAGAGCTGCCCACTCCGATCAGGTGGAACTAAAAATATAAACATGGTGATCAACATGGTTTGTCGAATATAAAAAAATCTATGCTGAGTGAAATGATGGTGATTCTTGTTAAGATGTGCTTCCATTCACATTTGATTCTGATCTATTGATGGCATTCAGTGGATCCAGTTCTTGACTTTCCTGTTATTAATGTAACAGGGTTAGCTGTGCTCATGAGAAGAAGCTATATTTTTAACTAATTAGAAAAAAAACTATTCCTAATTTAGTGGGAGAGAGATTCCTAACCAAACTTTCCCTTCCATACTTCTCCCAACCTTTAGGAGAGTTTGTGTATGGTGGTGTTTTGGAAGAAATGGTCTTGGGAGTTCCATTTATTTTTTTCTATTTTGAGTTAGGGGGCAGTAGTGTTAAGTATTGACAGGAAACCTGGGAAACAGAAAGGTACTGTATTTTTGGACTATAAGATACACCCCCCCAAAATTTGGGAGGAATAATGGTTGTTAATGCTGCTGTTGAGTTGTTTACATTTACATTGGTGAAATATTATGTTATTAAATATTTTACCACATTTTTAGCTTCAAATTTTTTTTCCTATTTTTTTCCTCTAAAACCTAGGTGCGTCTTATGGTCCAAAAAAATGTGGTAACTGATGCTTCATGGTAGAAGTAAACTGCCAAATTCACTCTTCTTTCCTTTTCTACCTCAAATACAAACAATCACATACTTGGGTAGAGTGACTTTTAAGTTTTATTTGCAGTAGAAAACTGACTACTCATGATTAGCAACTCCTCATTTCTCCTTCTTCCCCATCCCAGCAACCACCATCTCTTCTTTGCTTCCAGAAGTGACTACTTTAAATGGGTATAAAATTTCAGTTACACAAGATCAGTTAAGTTCTAGAAATCTGAAGTACAACGCTATACCCACACATAACAACAGTGTATTGTACCCTTAAAAATCTGTTAAGAGAGTAGATATCATTTAAGTGTTTTTAACTCACCAAAATAAAATAAAATAAAATAAAATAAAAAACAGAAAGAAAACTGACTACCAAAGCACTGTTTCCATGGACCAACCACTTAGTTGTGGGAAGGATTTCAGTTTACTAAAACCATTGTTATAAAGGGACTTTACCTATGCATAAAAAGAAAAAGAAGGAACTTCCCTAGGGTTTTCTTTATGTTAGGTACTGTAGAATTCAGAGCCAGGGTGCAAAGAGAAAGGAGACTGGAAAGAATTAATAAGCAAAAATGCGGTATCACAACTGAGAGGAACAGCCATTAGCCTACTACTAGTTTCAATAAAAAGCAGATACTTAAAGAGACATGTGTGGGCTTTCTAAAACTTTTATTCATTGGTGGGATGAGAGCTTACATGTAAAGTGCATAGTATTACTATAAGCACTAGAAAATTAATCTGTGATTTAAGGAACATGTGGCTGAAGAGAGAAACAGCAGGAAATATTTAATTTAAACATCATAAGCTGTGCACAGAATATCTGCAGCTGGAGGATGAAAAGGATTTAAGATACATGATAGAACTACTTCTGGAAGATGACTATTTCAACTACCTGGAAGTATGGGGCATGAAAAATTTAAGTTACTAAATGGTTTCTTTTAGAACACTCTTAATTTGTATTACAGTGTGGGGCAAGTACTAAAAAGGGGATGTTGGGTAGTTATTTGAGACAAAATGGAAAGGTAGGTGGAGCCTATCTTATGAAAGGCTTTGAAATGACCTCAAAACAGTGACAGGTTTGAGCAAGGTGGCTGAGGCCAACCAGCAGCCTCTCTCAATATGGGAACAAATTATTTGAAGAAAATCTTTCAATGAAATCCAACATCCTCACCAAACACTACAGCTGCCTCTGGAAATCTTGGGTAGGAAGCGTGTTAATAAGCAGGCAAATGCAATAGAGTACAATGGTAAGAAAGAGGAGGGACTTTACTACTGGGTCTTTAAACCTACGGAACAGTGTCTAAAAAAGAAGTATGGAAGAAATCTTACTCAATTTTTCCATAAACAAGCAAGTGCGGTCTACTCCCTCCAGAAATCACTTACACAGGCATGTTTATAACCTACTGCTACTTCAGTTGTAAATGAGTCACACCACTTAACATGAGAACCCCTGAACTGATGTGAAACCCCTTTCTTCAGCCAGAATATTTACAGAACAAAACTCACCTATAGTTCAAGGAACTGCTGCAATAAACAGAAGCCACCAAAGCACTGAGTAGCAGCAGCAGTACCAATTCAAATCTAAAAATGATCCCCAGTTCATTTGTTCATTAAAGATTATTGATGTTTTCCCATGTGTCAGGCACTGTGTTATGTTTTGAGAAAGACATAAAGCTAAACTAGACAGTCCCTGCTATAACCACAACCAGAAATTTACCCTTTTCCCTGACACTTTTAAATTTTGCACAAGCAAATTCTAATCAGAAGACCTGGTCACAAATTCAACTCCGTAACTTAACAGATATGTGGACTAAAACTAGTCAGTGTTCTTCTGATCCTCAGCTTCATTTTCTGTAACACGAGGTTTACAAATGCTGCCCACTCTATCTCAAAAGGTAATTGTTGGGGTCCAATAATCTTAACAAATCTGTAAAAAACCCTTCTAAACTAGATAGTTGCTGTACTGAGTACCTGCACTGAGAGTAGTTGTCAATAAACTAGCAGTACCTACTAAAGCCCCAAACCAGATAGCTTGATGAAAAAATGACAACCAATTATACAGTACAAATGTAAAAAGTCAAGGAAGACAGGGAGATTAAAAGGTTCATCTATCTACTAATAGGACAAGACTGAAATGGAACTCAAACTTTAAGTATGTCTATAACCTGTGACCCAGACATTTCCCCTCATGAGTAGTTTCTAGCAAAAGTAGTATTTAAAATAAGCAATAATTAGTCCAGCACATGCACCAACCAATTGCAATGGCCAGCTTGGAAACAGAAGGGGAAGAACTATCCCAGTACATATCTGCATATTATCAGCTGTATCCTAGAACAACCTTCCATAAACAGGGTGGACCACACATCCTGGTTTGTCTAGGAGTCCTGATATACACCTGCTATCAAAATATTCTCCTTCAGCCCTGGCTGGTGTGGCTCAGTGGGTTGAGTGCCAGACTGCGAAGAAAAGGGTCACCAGTTCAATTCCAAGTCAGGGCACATGCCTGGATTGTGGGCCAGGTCCCCCATAGGGGGAGCGCGCAAGAGACAACCACAGATTGCTGTTTCTCTCCCTCTTTTTCTCCTTCCCCCTCTCTCTACAAATAAATAAATAAAATCTAAAAAAATAAATTCCCCTTTAATTTCAAAAGCACCTAATTTTGGGCCAATGTGATCATCCTATCTATAAACAATGATGTACAAATATGTTAGTTGCAGTATGTTTTGTGATCATGTGAAAACTGCCAGCAATTTAGGTGTCCATCCTTTGGGGAAGAGATCACTAAAATATAGTTAAACGTTAGAAGCACTGAATAATCATATGCAAAGTAATGTAAGCTTAAATGTAATGTAATGTTGATATTAATAGCACAATATCTCCTTGTAAATGAAAAGCCCATGCACATAAAACAATTACCTATTTACAAAAATATATGCATATTAAAGGACACGTGGAGATACATTAGAGTAGGTAACTATTAGGGTAGGGTATATTCGGTAGGAGAGATAGTAAACCAAGGCAGAGAGGAGGAAGGAGACATCTTACCCACTAGCTCAGCAGTCCTGAATGTGGTCTGACAATATCGCCAGGTGTTCCAAACATCACATAAAAACACCACAATAGCACAGGAGGAGGGCAATCCTTGAAATTCTATGCATCATTTCCACTATCTGGGAAAGGAGGCCTTTGAGACTGTGTACTCATCTCAAGGTCCAGAAGGGGGGAAGAGAAAGGGATCCACAGTGCCTAAAGAAGCAGCCCATAAAACGACTTTGGTTAAATGCCTGCCTCTGGTCACTATCTATTTTACTAGGGAGTCCCTAGTGCTTATAGAAAGAGCCCATAAATAACTTCTTGAACTGCCTCAACTTTAATTAACTGCCTATGGTCACATACCTGCTTTATAACAAAATGAACAAATAGAGTCTGGAGCAAGATAAGGATTTGGGCTAACAGACTCCCCCACACACCTAAGTTTGGGTAGTCACATACCCTGTCAATCAATATGTAACTTCTTCACCCCCATCCCACCAATACATAAATTCTCAGAACAAAGGACCTGATGCTCTTGCTGCCCTTGTTTTCGTCACCCATGCTTTTGCCTTTCTCCCCAACCTCAGCTAGGCCTGTTGGACTTGACCTCTTTCTTATAGTTTTTGCCTCTGTTGTTGGCACAGTGGAAATAACCAAGCCTTGTTAACCCAGCCAGTAATCCTTCATTTGCATGAAAGAATTCCATTTTGTAATTTTTGCCTTTATGAATCCTTTCTTTGTTCTCCAAGCACAATTTACATTGCTACCTGAATCTGTGTATCCTGGGCTGCAGCTCCTTTTGCTCATATAAATGCTCTTTATTACAGTCTAAAATTAATTTTGGTTTATGTGGCAAGATTAAAATGGGTTGCTTAGTCTCAAATTTGGAAGTCTCTAAAGCAGAACAAATAAAGATGGCATAAAAATGACACCTCCTTCTCCAGAGGACTGGGAGAGAAAGAGTGTGCCTAGTTTAAGAGTTTTGGAAAGTTAAACAAAAAAATGCCTTCTATGGATTCTTCCTGTTTCCAGGTCTGGACCTTGAGCTTATTTATGAATAAGAGCAGTAATGATAGCAGCAACACCTAATATTTATTAGATATGTACCATGTAGTCTGACGTGCACTTTATATATGTTATCTTATTTAATCTTCTCAACAAATACGTGGAGTGATTACATTTTACAGATGAATTTATTTTTATTTATTTATTTTTGTAAGATTTTATTTATTTTATTTTTAGAGAGGGAAGGGAGAGAGAGAGAGAGAGAGAGAAACATCAATGTGCAGTTGCTGGAGGCCGTGGTCTACAACCCAGGCATGTGCCCTCACTGGGAATCGAACCTGCGATGCTTTGGTTCGCAGCCCGCGCTCAATCCACTGAGCTACGCCAGCCACCGCACATTTTACAGATGAAATTAAAATGCAAGACAAGAAATTAGGTAACTTCCCAAAAGGTCAGTTAGCTCTTCCGAAAGCCAAGCCACTAAGTTGGGATATTTGATTCCAAAGTGTGAGTTTTAAACCATTTTTGCTATACTGTATCTTTGTAGAAAATATAAGTAACTGCTTTAGAAAAGAAGTATTAGGGCTGGTTCTGAATAAGAAATGTGGGGATAACTGTCATAGAACAGTCTCCAAGGGTAATATATTCCAGAAGAAGAATTGGTCATTCTGGAGTTCTATTACCTTAGTCAGGGTCTCCCTATTGCCTACTTTCAGGCCAGAGAAGGAAAAACTCTTCATTTCATCCAGATTCTTATCTATTAAGTCTAAAAAGTTATAAGGTACAAGACCAGTGTTTAACAATGTTATTGTAGAAATAACTATTCTGAACATAATTAAAATGAAACAAAATATTTCAGTAACACCAATGATAACAACCGCTTGTTGAGTTATGAACACCAGATTGACAAACAACCTATTTCACCCCTACTTACCTGCTTTTTCTATCCCAGGATAACCTTATAATTTCTCCTAGACATCAACCCAACTCTACTGAACACACAAACCACTATTTATTTATTCATTTTGTGATTAAATAAACATACCATAAAATCAAAAACTATTGGACAAACTGCTCTTTGTTTAGTAGTAAAATATATGTAACGTAACATTTAACATTTTAAGCATTTTAAATTTTTTTTTATTTTAATCATTGTTCAAGTACAGTTCTTTCCCTTTTACTGCCATTCCAGCCCACCCACCCAACCCTCCCCACTTCCCTCCCATTACCACCCTCCCCCTAGTTTTTGTCCATGTGTCCTTTATACTTGTTCCTGTAAACCCTTCCCATTCTCCCCTGAAATTCCCCCTTCTCTCCCCTCTGGTCACTGTCAGACTGTTCGATATTTCAGTGTCTTTGGTTATGTTTTGCTTGTTTCTTTGTTTTGTTGTTTAGGTTCCTGTTAAAGGTGAGATCATATGGTATTTGTCTTTCACTGCCTGGCTTGTTTCGCTTAGCATAATGTTTTGCAGCTCCGTCCAAGCTGTTGCGAAGGGTAGGAGCTCCTTCTTTCTTTCTGCTGCATAGAATTCCGTTGTGTAAATGTACCATAGTTTTTTGATCCAGTCATTTACTGATGGGTATCTAGGTTGCTTCCAGCACTTAGCTATTGTAAATTGTGCTGCTATGAACAGTGGGGTGCATGGTTGTTTTGGATTGGTGTTTCAGGGTTCTTAGGATATAATCCCAGCAGTGGAATTACTGGGTCAAAAGGCAGATCCATTTTTAGTTTTCTGAGGAAGTTCCATACTACTTTCCATAGTGGCTGTACCACTCTGCTGTCCCACCAACAGTGCACTAGGGTCCCCTTTTCTCCACAACCTCTCCAACACTTGTTGTTTGTTGCATTGTTTATGATGGCCATTCTGACTAGTGTGAAGTGGTATCTCATTGTGGTTTTAATTTGCATCTCTCTGATAGCTAGCGATACTTAGCATCTTTTCATGTGTCTCTGGATCCTCTATATGTCCTCCTTGGAGAAGTGTCTGTTCAAGTCCTTTGCCCATTTTTTAATTGGGTTGTTTGTCTTCTTAGAGTGGAGTCATGTAAGTTCTTTATATATTTTGGAGATTAAACCCTTGTCTGAGGTACCATTGGCAAATGTGTTTTCCCATACAGTTGGGTCTCTTTTTATTTTGATACTGTTTTCTTTAGCTGTGCAAAAGATTTTTATTTTGATGAGGTCCCATTTGTTTATTCTTTCCTTTATGTCCCCTGCACTAGGGAACATGTCAGTACAAAAGTTTCTGCATGAAATATCTGAGATTTTCCTACCTACGTTCTCCTCTAGGACTTTAATGGTGTCACAGTTTATATTTAAGTCTTTTATCCACCTTCAATTTATTTTTGTATAAGGTGTAGGTTGGTGCTCAAGTTTCATTTTTCTGCACATACCTGTCCAGTTCTCACAACACCATTTGTTGAAGAGGCTATATTGACTCCATTTTATGTTGCTGCCTCCTTTGTCAAATATTAATTGGCCATAGAGACTTGGGTTTATTTCTGGGCTCTCTGTTCAGTTCCATTGGTCCATGTGCCTGTTTTTATGCCAGTACCACGCTGTTTTGATTACAGTGGCCTTGTGGTATAGTTTAGTGTTAGGTATTGCGATCCCTCCTCCTTCACTCTTCTTTCTTAAAATTGCAGCAGCTATTTGGGGTCGTTTATGGTTCCATATAAATTTTTGAAGTGTTTGTTCTATGTCTGTGAAATAAGCCATTGGTACTTTAATAGGTATTGCATTGAATGTGTAAATTGCTTTGGGTAGTATGGACATTTTGATGCTGTTAATTCTTCCAATCCATGAACATGGTATATGTTTCCATTTGTTAGTGTCTTCCTTGATTTCTTTCCTCAGTGCTGTGTAGTTTTCTGAATACAGGTCTTTTACCTCTTTGGTTAGGTTTATTCCTAGGTATTTTATTTTTCTTTTTGCTATTTCAAATGGAATTTTTTTCTTGATTTCTGCTTCTGCTGTTTCATTGTTGGTGTACAGAAATGCCTTTGGTTTCTGGATATTGACTTTGTATCCCGCTGTTTTGCCAAATTCATTTATTGGGTCAAGCAGGATTTGCTATGTACACTACCATGTCATCTGCAAACAGTGAGAGTTTTGTTTCTTCCTTTCCAATTTGGATGCCTTCTATTTCTTTTTCTTGTCTGATTGCTGTGGCTAAAACTTCCAGTACTATATTGAATAGAAGTGGTGAAAGTGGATAGCCTTGTCTTGTTCCTGATCTTAGTGGAAAAGATTTTAGTTTTTGCCCATTGAGTATGATGTTGGCTGTAGGTCTCTCATATATGGCCTTTACTATGTTGAGGAATGCTCCCTCTATTCCCACTTTGCTGAGTGTTTTTATCATAAATGGGTGCTGGATCTTATCAAATGCTTTTTCTGCATCTATTGATACGATCATGTGATTTTTGTCTTTGCTTTTGTTTATGTGATGTATTACATTTATTTATTTGCAAATATTGTACCATGCTTGCATCCCTGGGATGAATCCCACTTAGTCATGGTGTATGATCTTTGTAATCTATTGTTGGATGCGGTTTGCCAGTATTTTAGGGATATTGTTGAGGATTTTAGCGTCAATGTTCATCAGTGATATTGGCCTGAAGTTTTCTTTCTTTGTTGTGTCTTTATCTGGTTTTGGGATTAGGATGATGCTGGCCTCATAAAACAAGTTTGGGAGTCTTCCATCTTTTTGAATTTTTTGGAATAGTCTGTGAAGGATAGGGGTTAGCCCTTCCTTAAATGCTTTGTAGAATTCTCCTGTGAAACCATCTGGTCCAGGACTTTTGTGTGTTGGGAGTTTTTTTTGATTACTGCTTCAATTTCTTTTGCTGTTATTGGTCTGTTCAGGCTTTCCTGCTTCTTTTTCAACGAGTTTTGGAAGATTATATTTTTCTAGAAATTTGTCCATTTCACCTAGGTTTTCAAATTTCTTGGCATACAGTTCTTCATAGCAATTTCTTACAATCCTTTGTATTTCTGTGGTATGAGTTGTAATCTCTCCTCTTTCATTTCTGACTGTGTTTATTTGGGTCTTCTCTCTTTTTTTCTTGATGAGTCTGCTGAAAGGCTTGTTGATTTTGTTTATCTTTCCAAAGAACCAACTCTTGGATCATTGATCCTTAGAATTATGCTTTTAGTCTCTATGTCATTAATTCTGCTCTGATCTTGGTTATTCCCTTCCTTCTGCTTGCTCTGGGCTGTCTTTGTTGTTGTTCCTCGAGTTCTTGTAGACATAGGGTTGAGTTTTTTGTTTGAAATGTTTCTATATTTTTTAGGTATGCCTGTATCGCTATGAACTTCCCTGTCAGGACTGCCTTCACTGTGTCCCATAAGTTTTGGGTTGTTGTGAGTTCATTTTCATTTGTTTCCAGAAACTTTTTGGTTTCTTCCCTAATTTCATTCTTGACCCATTCATTGTTTAATAGCATGCTATTTAATCTCCATGATTTTGAGTGTTTTGGATTTTTTTCCTTGGGGTTGGTTTCTAGTTTCAGTCCCTTGTGATCCGAGAAAATGCTTGGTATGATTTCAATTTTCTTGAAATTGTTGAGGCTTCTTCTGTGTCCTATCATGTGGTCTATCTTTGAAAATGTTCCGTGTACATTTGAAAAGAATGTGTATTTAGCTTCTTTGGGATGGAGGGCTCTATATATATCAGTTAAGTCCATTTCCTCTAGGGCTTCGTTCAATGCCACAATATCTTTGTTGATATTTTGTTTGGAAGATCTGTCCATTTTTGACAGTGGGGTGTGTTAAAATCCCCCCTATAATTCTGTTGCTGTCAATATCTTTCTTGAAGTCCTCTAAGATTTTCTTATGTACTTGGGTGCTCCTATGTTGGGTGCATATATGTTTACAATGTTTATGTCTTCTTGGTGGATTCTTCCCTTGAGTATTATGAAGTGACCTTCTGGGTCTATCTTTATGGCCCTTTTCTGGAAGTCTGTTTTGTCTGATATGAGTATTGCTACCCTGGCTTTTTTTTACTGTCTGTCTGCTTGGAAAATTTGTTTCCAGCCCTTCACTTTCAGCCTGTGCAGGTCTTTTATCCTGAGGTGGGTCTCTTGTACATAGCATATGTGTGGGTCATGTTTTCTTATCCATTCAGCTATTCTATGTCTTTTGATTGGAGCATTTAATCCATTTACATTTAAGATTACTACTGATAGGTATTTATTCATTGTCTTTTATGTATGTGTGTTTTTCTCTCTCTTTTCCTTCCTTTCCTTAAAGCAGTCCCTTTAGCATCTCTTGCAGAGCTGGTTTGGTGGAGGTGTATTCTTTTAGACTTCTTTTGTCTGGGAAGCTTCCTATTTGGCCTTCTATCTTGATTGAGAGCCTTGCTGGGTAAAGTAGCCTTGGTTGCAAACCTCTGGTTCTCATTACTTGGAATATTTCTGGCCATTCTCTTCTGGCTTGGAGCATTTCCATTGAGAAGTCAGCTGCTAGCCTTGTTGGGGCTCCCTTGTATGTTACTTCCTGTTTTTCCCTTGCTGCCTTTAAGATTCTCTTTGTCTTGAAATTTTGCCATTTTAATTATGATGTGCCTTGAGGTGGGCCTCTTTGGGTTCCTCTTGATTGGGACTCTCCGTGTGCCCTGGATTTGTGTGACTTTTTCTCTCATCAAATTAGGGAAGTTTTCCATCATTACTTTTTCAAATAGGATTTCTATCCCTTGCTCTTCTTCTTCTCCTTCTGGTATCCCTATGATACGGATATTATTATGTTTCATATTGTCTTGCATTTCTCTTAATCCCTCTTCATTCTTTCTGAGCCTCTTTTCCTCTTCTTGCTCTGTCTGGGTGTTTTTTTTTTTCTACTTTGTCCTCCAGTTCGCTGATCCAATCTTCTGCTTCATCGATCCTGCTTTTCATTCCTTCTACTGTGTTCTTCAGTTCAGACATTGTATTCTGCATTTCCTCTTGACCCTTGTTGATAGTTTATTTCCTTTGTCATGTTGATATAGCTTGCAGTGAGTTTGTTGTAGTTTCCCTGTAATTTCTGGTAGCTCATTGTGAGCTTGTTGAGCTTCCTGAGAATCATTTCTTTGAACTCAGTAGCTGATAGTTGAGTTGCCTCTATTTCATTTAGCATTTTTTCTGAGGCTTCCTCCTTTCCCTTCATTTGGGGATTGTTTCTTTGTCTTCTCATTGTTCATGAGACTCTTTTTGTTAGCCTCTGTTTCTTAAATTGATTTGTTCTGGTTCCCTGTGATTATGGTGTGAACTTCTGTGGTAGAGTACCTGTGAGATTCAGTGGTGCAGTCTCTTTTGGGTATCCTGGTGTTCACAGCTTCCCCCTACTCTTTTTTGTGATCAGTTGGAGGAGTAAGGCAAAATGGTTTAAGACTGCAAGACAGTATTCTATGATATTTACATTAGCAGCCAGTAGAGAAGAGATGGGATATCCTTTGGCTATGCATAGTGTTAACCGTGATCTTCCAGCCCACTAGCCACGTTTTAGAAAGGATGGAAAGAAGATAAGACTCTTATTGGGGATGAAAAGATTGTTAGTTGGATCTAGAAAGCTGTGAGGGTATGGGAGGTCAGATTCTGAGGTAGGATAGGAATAAAGATTAGTAAATAGGAGTGGTGTGTAAAATATTAGAGACAATCCCCACAATAATATACTTCAGGAAATTGTGAAGTGGGCTGAGATCTGGGAGGGGTGTTGAGTAGTATTTACAATTGTATGAACTAGGTCTTATTTACAGTAATATTAAAGCAACAATCATGTGGCAGAATCTATGAGATCTGGATAACAAGAATAAGGAGTATAGAACCTTGGGAGGTGTACTAATGGAACACAAATCAAGGACAGTAAATTATCAACACACTGTGACTAACAGGGGGAACCTATCAAATGACAGTATAACAGGCCAAACAAAAAAGATTATACAGAAAGAAAAAGAATACCAAAATACTATTAAAATTAAAAATGTCAGAAAAGTGAGAAAAGATAATACAAATTTGCAGTAACTTACAGGCTCAAAAAAAAGTGGGGAAAAGCAGAAGATGGAATGCAGGAGAGATAAATTTGGAGTGGAAGGAATAATACTAGGATGAAAGGAAGAGAAACATAAGGAATTGAGAGATATAAAAATAATAAGAATTAAAAAATAAAGTCACTTAAAAAACAAGATAAAATCAAACAACCAAACAACAGCAAAAACAAAAACAAAAACAACAACAAAAAAACACCTCTTTGTTGGTTTCTAACGGACCGAACCAGTTTTTCTGGTCTTTCTGGCTTCAGCAGGCTGAGGGGCTTTGAAATGCTTTTCACTCTTCCCAGTCAAAACTCAGCCAGTCTCTCGGGTACTGTCCCCAGGGCCAGCAGGGCACTCTCCCCAGAGCCAATCCGTCATCCCTCTGCAGGACCCTGTATGTGGGTATGGGCGCTCCCAAGCACACTCCCCGGAGCTCACTGCCAGGGTCTCCTGGGCTCCGGGGCCCCACAGAGCTCCTGTGTCTTTTCCGGGTTCACAGTGCAAGCTCCGGGGATCGCAAGGAGATGCACTCCGCCCCCAAATTTCACCGCGGTGGGCTCTATGTTCTCACGAAGCACCCGCATCTTTTCTGGATTCAAGGTGCAAGCTCCGGGGATCGAGAAGGGGCGCGCACTTCTACCAATTTCCCCGCTGTGGGCTCCAGGAACCCCCAAAGGGCCAAGTCCCTTCCGGGTTAACATCACAAGAGTCGGAAATCCCAGAGGGGCGCATGTCCCCGAAGTTCACCACCACAGGCTCCAGAAACCCGCTAACACCCGCGCCCTTTCCTTGTTCAGGGCTTCAAGGTCTGGGTCTTCCACAGATCTACACTCCCACCACACTGGGGGCATGGGCGCATATCCAGGCCACCTCTGGTCGCGCAGGCTGGGGGCACTCACCACCCCCAGGGCTATGTGTGGGTGCCTGCAGCCCCTGCGCAACTGTCTCCCAGTCCAACTCCCCTCTCTCTACCTTCAAGGAACAAGGCCTCCCCTAGTGTTGCTCAACCCCTGTTGTCCAGGGAGGGAGCAGTGACTCCACTCTCCCAGGTGCCCTGAAGTGGACAGGGAGCACTGGGCCTGGGGGCTGCAACCCCCGTGGTCCCTGCGCTGATCCCTGGGTCCCTGTTGTCCTGAAGCAGTCTCCTTACCGTCTGGTTTTTCAATGTCCACTATAATTTTTGATGTCCTGTTTTCATAAATGTTGCGATAACCTAGGCCCCTTGCTTTGTTCCTCCGCCGATCCACGAGTTTCTCTCCCCTGCATAGAGGAAGGAGATCACGCTCCCTCCAACAAAGCCGCCATCTTAGGACCCCCCCATTTTAAGCATTTTTAACTGTGTAACATTAATTCAGTGGCACTAAGTACATTCACAATGTTGTGCAACCACCCCCAAAATACATCTCCAGAATTTTTTAAAAGATTTTATTTATTTATTTTTTAGAGAGGGGGAGGGGATAGAGAAAGAGAGGGAAAGAAACATCATTGTGTGGTTGCCTCTCACACACCCCCTACTGGGGGCTTGGCTTACAACCCAGTCATGTGCCCTGACTGGGAATTAAACTGGCGGCCCTTTGATTTGCAGGCCGGCACTCAACCACTGAGCTACACCAGCAGGGACTTTTTTTTTTTAAGATTTTATTTATTTAACATCTCCAGAATTTTTTATCATACCAAACAACAAAAATTATGTACCCATTGAAGAATAACTCCTCATTCTGCCTTCCTCCAGCCCCTGAGAACCTGTATTATATTTCCTGTTTCTATGAGTTTGCCTATTTTGTATACCTCATAAAGTGGAATCCTACAATATTTGTTCTTTGTGTTCTGCTTATTTCCCTTTGCACATCTTCCAGGTTCACCTTGTTGTAACATGTATCAGAATTATTTCATTCCTTTTAAAGGATGAATAATAATCCACTGCATGTACATACCATACTTTGATCATCCAGTCATCTGTCAATGTACATTTGACTGTTTCCACATTTTGGCTGTTATGAATAATGCTGCAGTAACACTGGTGTACAAAAATCTGCTTAAGTCTCTTCTTCCAATTCTTTTGGATAAACACCTCAGAGCTGAATTGCTGGATCACATGGTAATTCTACATTTAACATTTGAATGAACTACCCACACTCATGAGGAACTGTTTTCCACAGTGGCTGCAGCTTTTTACATTCCAAGAAGCAATGTCCAAGGTTCTACTTTCTCCACATCCTTGCCAACATTTGTTATTTTCATTGGTTTGTTTTTTGGATTTTTTTTATAATAGTTATTCTAATAGATGTGAAGTGGTATCTCATTGTTGTTTTGATTTACATTTCCCTAAGGCTAGTGATGTTGAATTTATCTTTTCATGAACTTATTGGCCATTTGTATACCTTATTTGAGGAAACTTCTTTCCTCCTTTGCTTATTTTGAAGTGGGTTTGTAGTTGTTGAGCTATAAGAGTTCTTTATATATTCTGGATATTAATCTATTATCAGATACATGTATACAAATATCTTCTCCCATTCTTAGGTTACCTATAACTTTATGTGTCTTTTAATACATGAAATTTTTAATTTTGCTAAAACCCAATTTAATTTTTTTCTTTTGTTGCCTGTGCATTTGGTGTCATATCCAAAAATCACAAAATACAATGTCATGAAAATGTTTCCCCTACCTTTTCTTCTAGGAGTTTTATAGTTTTAGCTCTTAAATTTAGGTGTTTGATAGACTTTTAGTTAATTTCTGTATGATATAGGGCAAGGATCCAACTTCACTCTTTTGCATGTGAATATCCAGTTTTCCCAACACCATTAGTTCAAAAGATATCCCCTCCCCTTGTCAAAAATCACTGGACCATATATGAAAGGGTTGATTTCTGGTGTCTATTCTATTCCATTGTTCTATATATCTGTCCTTATGTCAGCAACACACTGTTTTGAATACTGTAGCTCTGAAGTATGTTTTGAAACCAGGAAGTTGTGAGCCTTCCAAATTTGTTCTTCCTTTTCAAGATTGCTCTGGCTATTAGGAGGGCCTTTGAGATCTCATCTGAATTTTAGGATGGAGTTTTCTGTTTCTGCAAAAAGGATAACAATAATTTGGTAGAGGTTGCATTGAGTCTAGAGATTGCTTTGGATAGTACTGCTTCCTTAACATTATTAAGCCTCACAATCCATGAATGTGGGATGTATTTCTACTTATGTTTTTAATTTCTTTCAAATTTTATAGTTTTCAAAGTACAAGTTATGGTCTCCTTGGTTAATTTACTTGTATTTTATTCTTTTTGATGTTATTTTTAATGAAATTGTTTACTTAATTTCCTTTTTCAGATTATTTACTGTTAATGTGTAGAAACAACTGATTCTGGTTTTAATTTTGTATCCTGCAACTTTGCTGAATTTGTTGTTAATTTTAACGGGGTCTTTTCTTTGGGGGGTGTAGAATCTTTAGCATTTTCTCCATACAAGTACATTGTGTCTTATGTAAATAGAGACAATTTTACTACTTCCTTTCCAATTCGTATGCCTTTTATTTCTTTTTCTTGACAAAGTGTTCTGACTAGAACTTCTAGTACCATGTTAAATAGAAGTGATGAAACAGGCATTCATTTCTGTTCATTCCTGATTTTAAAGGAAAAGCTTTCATTACTATATCACTGAGTATGTAAGCTTTGGATTCTTCATATATGGCTTTTATTATGTCGAGGAAGTTTCCTTCTATTCTTAGTTTGTTGAGTGTTTTTAACATGAAATGGTGTTGAATTTCTTCAGATACTTATCCTGTATCTGTTGAGATAATCATGTGTTTTTTCTTCATTCTATGAATATGTTGTATTACATCGCTTGACTTTCTCAAATTTATTTGGATTCCTGGAACAAATCCCACTTTGTCATGGTATATAATTCTCTTAATATGCTGCTGAATTAAAACAATGTAGTTCTATGATCAGCCTAGCTTTCTGTATGGAAACAATTTCTGGATCACAACCACAGGAAGCAGAGCCTATATTTAATAGAGCCTAACAGCTTCACTGAGCTGATGAGAAAGGGATCAAAGTTTGGAGAGGCTGAGCCGTGGCAGGGTAGCTCAGTTGGTTAGAGCATCGTCCTGATATACCAAGGTTGTAGGTTTGATCTCTGCTAAGGGAACATACAAGAAGCAACCAATGAATGCATTAATAACGTAGAATGACAAATCAATGTCTCTCTCTTTCTCCCTTTCTCTCTCTCTAAAATCAATAAATAACTTTTTAAATAACTTAAAAAGTTTTTCTAAGTTTGCGGAGGTAGCAAGAAATTACAGGTAAAGTTTTCAAAAGAAGCTAGTCATATGCAAAAACAAAAAAAAGACCTCCAGGTAACTACATGTGTCTTTATCAAGTAGTAGGCCATATATATGTTGAATGAAAACCCACAAAGTTGGACAAACAAAAACTACAAGTTGTATGCTTAATAATTCTCAGAGCTCACACAAGGCGAGGAAGCTTCAAGTTCTGACTAGCCAGGATGAAAATCCTCAATGATTCACTTGGAAATTCAAGAGATCCTCTTGGAACATACCTCATGTACAGAACTCAACTGTCCCTGAAGTGAATGTGACTTTAGAACTACTCTAGAATAGCTTACAAAGGAGCCTTAAAGAGATCAAACTCATGTAAGTTACTAAACTGCTTGCCAAAACAAAGTGCAATGAAGTAATGTTAACAATGTTAATGTATGAAAACAAAATGCAGACACTCAACCATGTAATATTCACAACAACCACAATCTAATTAAAAATTATTAACATGCTGCCCAGCCCCGTGTGGCTCAGTTGGTTGGAGCATTATTATGTGTACCAAGATGTCAGGGGTTTGATTCCAGGTCAGGCAGGACACATACCCAAGTTGTGGATTTGGTCCCCAATTGGGGAGTGTGCGGAAGACAACCAGTTGATGTTTCTCTCACATCAATGTTTCTCTCTCTCCCTTCCTCTTTCTCTCTAGAATCAATAAATATATATATTAAAATTTTTTTAATTATTAGTATGCTAAAAGCAAGAAAGCATGACCCATAATCAAGAGAAAAACTCAAGAGAAACAAATAATAGAGGATGAAACTAGCAGATGAGGATGCTTAAAAGGCTATTATAACTAGGAGAAAATAACTGAAGTCAAACAAAATGAGAAAATGGAAGATTTTTTTCACGCCTCTAAACCATTTTGAGTTGATTTTGTGCATGTTGTATGACAGTAGTTCAGCTTCATTCTTTTGTATGTGGCTGTCCAGTTTTCCCACCACTTATTGAAGACACTGTATTCTTTCCCTGTTGTAGATTTTTAACTCCTCTGTCATAAATTGATTGACCATGTATACATGAGTTTATTTCTGGACTCTATTCTGCTATATTGATCTAAATATGAAAATGGAAGATTTTTTAAAAATAAAACATATATTTGAAAATTCCATCTGAAAGAAAAATACAGCAAATATGATTAACATCAGATTTAATACCACAGAAGAAAAGATCAATGAACTTTAAGAAACCATAACAGAAATGAATTCAGTAAAGTAGCAGGATACAAAATAAACATCCAGAAATCAGTTGCATTTTTATGTACCAATAATGAACTATCAGAAAAGGAAATTAAGAAAACAATCTTACTTACAATAGCATAAAAAAAACCCTAGGAATAAATTTCACCAAGGATGTAAAAGACTTGTGCTTGGAAAAATATAAGACACTGAAGAAAGTAACTGAAGAAGATATAAATAAGTGGAAACATATACCGTGTTCATGGATAGGAAGAATTAACATCATTAAAATGTCCATACTACCCAAAGCAATCTATAGATTTAATGCAATCCTATCAAGGTACCAATGGCATATTTCAAAGAACTAAAACAAATGTTTCAAAACTTTATATGGAAACACAAAAGACCCTGAATAGCCACAGCAATCTTGAGAAAAAAGAACAAAATTGGAGGAATTGCACTACCTGATATCAAACTATACTATAAGGCCACAGTAATCAAAACATCATGGTACTAGGATAAAAACAGACACGTAGATCAATGGAATAGAGAGCCCAGAAATAAACCAATGTGCATATGATCAATTAATATTTGACAAAGAGGGCAAAAACATGCAATGGGGTAAAGACAGTCCATTCAATGCATGACATTGGGAAAATTGGAGCTATACATGAAAAAAAAAAGAGGAACTAGACTAATTTCTTACACCATACAAAAGAATAAACTCAAAATAGATTAAAGGCTTAAATGTTAGAATCAAAACCTTAAGAATCCTAGAAGAAAACATATCCAATAATCTAGGACATTTCTCATAGCAGTGTTTTTTCTGATATATCTCCTTTGGCAAGGGAAACAAAAGAAAAAAATACACAAATAGGACTACATCAGACTAAAAAGTTTTGCACAGCAAAGGAAACCATCAACAAAATGAAAAGGCAACCCACTGAATGGGAGAACATATTCACCAATTACACATCTAATAAGGGGTTAATATCTAAAATTTATAAAGAACTTATAAAAGTCAACACCAAAAAGCACAAACAATCCAGTTAAAAAATTAGCAAAGGGCTTGAACAGAGGACATACAGATGGCCAATAGACACATGAAAAGATGTTCAACAACACTGATCATCAGAGAAATGCAAATTAAAACCACAATGAGATATCACTTCACACTTGTCAGAATGGCATTATCAATATATCAAAAATAAGTATAAGTGAGGATGTGGAGAAAAGGGAACCCTTATGCACTTTTGGGAATGCAGATTGGTGCAGCTACTGTGGAAAGCAGTATGGAGTTACTGCTAAAAATTAAAAATGGCTCTGGCCAGGTGGCTCAGCTATTTAGAACATCATCCCATACACTAAAATGTTGCAGGTTCAATTTCTGGTCAGGGCACATACCTAGGCTGTCATTTTATCCCTGGTCAGGGTGCATAAGGGAGACAACCAATTGATGTTTATCTCTTTCTCTCTCTCTTCTTCCCCCTCCTTCCCCTCTCTCTAAAAAATCAATAAACATACCCTTGGGAGCTTAGAAAGATTAAAAATGGAACTATCTTATGACCCAGCAATTCACTTCTGGTTATGCATTCAAAGCTGAGACACTAATTTGAAAGAATATATGCACCCCTATGTTCATTGTAGCATTATTATTTACAATAGCCAAGATATGGAAGCAGCCCAAGTGCCCATGAGGAGATGAGTAGATAAAAAAGCTGTAGTATATTTGCACAATGGAGTACTACTCAGTAGTAAAAAAAAGAAGAAAATCTTACCCTTTGGACAGCATGGATGTACCTGGACAGTATTATGCTAAGTGAAATAAGCTAGTACCATATGTGCTAAGTGAAAGACAAGTATGATATGATTTTATCCACATGTGGACTCTAAAGAACAGAGTAAACTAACGGAATAGAAATACACTCATAGATAAAGAACAGACTGACAGCTGTCAGAGGAGAGGGGAGAATAGTTGTGGGGCTGGGTGATAAAGATAAAGGGATTAAGCCCCCAAAAAACTCCACCAAAAAACAACCCTCACAGACACAGACAACAGTAATGGACAACAGTATGGTGATTACCAGAGGGAAAGTGGAGTAAGGGAAGGTAGAAGAAGGTATAAAGGGCAATAAATGGTGATGGAAGGACACTTGACTTGGGGTGGTGAACACACAATACAAAGTACAGATCACGTATTATAGAATTGTATACCTGAAACCTATATAATTTTATTAAACAATGTCACCCCAATAAATTCAACAAAAGTGTTTTTAAAAACCACAGAAACATATGAAACAATAGCAAGTGGTTTAATATATATGTTACTTGAGTTCCAGAAGGAGAAGAAAAAGGAAGACAATAAAAATATTTGAAGAAACAACTGGCTCACATTTGATGGAAAACATACACAAGTAAATCCCAGAAGCTCAACAAACTATGATCGGGACAAACACAAAAGAAAACAACAGCAAGGCATATCACAATTTTTCTCTTTATACAAAACCAGGTACAAAGAGAAAATCTTAAAAGTAATGAGGGGAAAAAAGGTGACATTACATACAAGAAGTAAAGATAAGAATGACAATAGACTTCTCAAAAAATATGTGAGCCATAAGTTAATGAAACATCATCTTTAAAATGCTAAAAGATAAACACACGCTTACTTAGAATTCCATATCCAATGAATACAGCCTTGAAATAGGCAAATAAATATTTTTTCAGAAAAACAAAACCATAGTTGCACTGCAGATCTGCATTATGATAAATGTTAAAGGACATTCTTCAGGCAAAAGAAAAAAATATATTGAATGGAAATTTGATCTATATAAAGAAATGAGGACTTTCGGGCAAGATGGAGGCATAGGTAGACACACTGTGCCTCCTTGCACAACCAAAATAAGGACAACAAAAATTTAGAAACAAAAAAAAACAACCAGTAGTGACAGAAAATTGAACTGTATGGAAGTCCAACAACCAAGGAGTTAAGCAAGAAACATTCATCTGGTAGGGGGGGTGAGGTCGGGTGGCTAGGTGGAAAGGACTCACAGCAAAGAGGCAGCTGGCAGACTCTGAGCGTGTAAGGTGGCAGTTGGTGGACCCAGAGAGGCAGCAGATTGTAGAGGGGTACGGGTGGCACAGCAGGCGGTCCCACATTCACGCACAGATAAACCAGGCAAAACTGAGTAGCGAGACAGACTGTGCAACCCAGAGTTCCAGCACAGGGAAATAAAGCCTCAAAACACTGATTAAAAACACCTGTGGGGGTTGAGGTTCCAGGAGAGACTCCCAGCCTCACAGGAGAGTTCGTTGGAGAGACCCACAGGGTCCTAGAACCTACACAAACCCACCCACCCAGGAATCAGCACCAGAGGGGCCCAGTTTGATTGAGGTGACTGAAATCCGGCAGAGAGTGGGGCAAGCGCTATTGTCCCCTCTCGGACCCCTCCCCCACATACTGCATCACAACCCAGTGATGTAATTGCCCCACCCTGGTGAACACCTAAGGCTCCACCCCTCACTATGTAACAGGCACATTAAGACAGGAAAAATGGCCCAAACAAAAGAACAGATGAAAGCTCCAGAAATAATACAACTAAGCGACGGAGAGCTAAGCAACCTATCATATGCACAGTTCAAAACACTGGTAATCAGGATGCTCACAGAATTGGTTGAATTCGGTCACATATTAGATGAACAAATGAAGGCTATGCTGAGTGAAATAAAAGAAAATGTACAGGGAACCAATAGTGATGGGAAGGAAACTGGGACTCAAATCAATGGAGTGGACCAGAAGGAAGTAAGAAACAACCAAACAGAAAAGAAGGAAGAAACAAGAATTCAAAAAAAATGAGAGGCTTAGGAACCTCCAGGACATCTTTAAACATTCCAACATCCAAATTATAGGGGTACCAGAAGGAGAAGAGGAAGAACAAGTGGAAAAGTTATTTGAACAAATAATAACGGAGAACTTCCCCAATCTGGTGAAGGAAACAGACTTCCAGGAAGTCCAGGAAGCTCAGAGAGTCCCAAAGAAGTTGGACCTAAGGAGGAACACACCAAGGCACATCATAATTACATTACCCAAGATTAAAATGAAGGAGAGAATCCTAGAAGCAGCAAGAGAAAAGGAGACAGTTACCTACAAAGGAGTTCCCATGAGACTGTCAGCTGATTTCTCAAAAGAGACCTTACAGGCAAGAAGAGCCTGGAAAGAAGTATTCTAAGTCATGAAAGGCAAGGACCTACATCCCAGATTGCTCTATCCAGCAAAGCTTTTATTTAGAATGGAAGGGCAGATCAAGTGCTTCCCAGATAAGGTCAAGTTAAAGGAGTTCACCATCTCCAAGCCCTTATTATATGAAATGTTAAAGGGATTTATCTAAGAAAAAGAAGATAAAAAACATGTATAGTAAAATGACAGCAAACTCACAATTATTAACAACCACACCTAAAACAAAAACAAAAGCAAACTGAGCAAACAACTAGAACAGGAACAGGACCACAGAAATGGAGATCACATGGAGGGTTACTAACAGGGAAGTGGGAAGGGGAGAGAGGGGGAAAATGTGCAGAGACTAAGTAGCGTAAATGGTAGGTAGAAAATAGATGGGGGAGGTTAAGAATAGTGTAGGAAATGTAGAAGCCAAAGAACTTACAAGTATGACACATGGGCATGAACTAAGGCGGGGGGGGGGGGATGTGGATGGGACAGGGTATACAGGGTAGAGAGGAATGAAGGGGGGGAAATGGGACAACTGTAATAACATAATCAAACTATATAAAAAAAGAAATGAAAACCACCAGGAATCATAAATAAATGGATAAATACAAGTTAAAAATAAAAGGATGGACACAGATATACCAAGCAGCTAGACTGGCCCTATTAACATCACAGAAAGTAGACTTCAGAATAAGGAATATTACAAGGGATGAAAATAGACAGTTGCTAATAAAAAAGGATTTAATTCACCAAGAAGACATTAAAAAACACTAAGTACGAATGAATTCAATAACAAAACCTGAATATCAATGAGGCAAACTAAAATGAGAAAAGGGCAAATCAAAAATGATAGTTGTAGACTTCAATACTTCTTTCTCAGTAATTGATAGAACAAGTAAACAAAAAAATCAGTAAAAATACAGAATGCTTGAACAACACTAAGAACCGACTTGACTTAATTACCTTTTACAGAACAATGCACTAAACAACTATAGAATACACATTCTTTTCCAGTGCACAGGTAATGTTCACAAAGATTGACTGCAGGCTGGTCCATACAGTAAGTCTCAATAAATTTCAAAAGATACAACAGAAGAGAAACCAGCAAAATTGAATATATTAGTCTTCCTGGGCTGCCATACCAAAATACCACAGACTGGGTAGTTTAAACAAGAGAAAATCTGTTCTGAAGCATTGGGAAGCCCAAAATCAAGGTAACAGAAAAGTAAGTTTCATTCTGAGCCCTCTTCTCTTGACTTGTAGGAGGCCACCATCTTGCTGTGTGCTCTTATGATTTCTTTGTGCATGTGGGTCTCTTGCTATAAGGTCAATGATTCTATAGGATCAGTCCCCCGATTTTATATAACTTCAATGAGCTTGAATTACTTTTGTTAAGTGTCCTATCTCCAAATACATATTAGAGGTTAGGACTTCAACATGTAAATTTGGGAAAGACAATTTAAAGTCCATAAATGTTTGGAAAACAAATAACCTATTAGTTAAAGATAAAATTATAAAGGAAAACAGAAAAGATGTTAGTTAAATGACAACAAAATCACAATATATTAAAAATTGTGGGATGCAGTCAAAGCAATGTTTAGAGGAAAATTTACAGCTGTAATAGAAAAGAAACAACAAGGTATAATAATTATCTAAATGTCTATCTTAAGAAGCAAAAGAAGAGTAAATTAAACCCAAGGGGAGTAGAAAGTATGAAACAGTAAACATAAGAATGGAATCAATGAATAGAAAAAAATTTAACAGAACCAAAAGATAGTTCTTGGAAAGAATTAATAAAGTTGATGAATTGTTAGCAACAATAATCCAGAAAAACAGAATTATAAATTACCAATACCAGGAATACAAAATGGATTTCTACTAGAATGGCTAAATAAACATCCTTTACCGAAATTAGTTCCAATTATGAATAAAGCGCCTATAAGCAGCCATGAACAAGTAGAAGTTTGTTCATTTTTAAATTTTTGTACTCCTGTGCCCATACAGTACAAGGGGGAACCCCCTCAAAAACTGTAACTTCTGGAGGGTGGGTCCCTTGCAGTACAGGCTTCTCCCACTAGGTGAGTGTTCTAGGAACCCATCTGTATCAGTGGACCAGCTGATGCTGTTGTGAGAGGTTGCGTTCAGCTGTGATTTTTTTCTGAAGACTCTTTCAACTCAGTTATCCATTTCGTGATGGGTGATTTACTAGTGTACCTACCCACACCTCACTGAGTGTTCAGCAGTTTTTGACCAAAAACAGCATGACCCCTGTGCCCCATCCTCCCTATTCACTGGATCTTGCCCTGAGCAACTCTTTTTTTGTTTGTTTCTCTAGATGAAAAAAGTCTTGAAAGGGAAATGGTTTGCTGATGTCAAAGAGGTGAAACGAAAAATTGCAGAAGTACTAAAGGCACTAAAATCAGTGAGTTCAAAACTTTTGAGCAGTGGAAAAAACATCTTGATAGGTGTATTGCATCAAATGAGAGTAGTTTTAAGGGAATGGAAGTTTAAACATGCAAGAATAAATACACAATTTTTTATAAATAAATGTTAGGATTTTTTGGGTCTCCCTCCCCCTCGTACCTAGTATATATACAAACGTCACTTGGTGTCAAGTGACTGTTAATGCCATTAAAAATAACACCTATGCCAAGAATTCCTAAAATTTCTATTTCTGTGGAAATCTAGCAAGGTTAAAGAAGTCTCTGTGAGACTCTAGCAGGCTTTTTCATAATCCAAAAAAGGGCATAAAAGGAGGGTGGGATATAGAAGAGGAAGCCCAAAGTCCTTAAAATTCCTATGACAAAGTTACTCACCTTTCCTAAATAATTCAACTCTTGCCCCACTAAAGTCTATTCTTTACACAGCAGCAGTAATGACAGGTACCATTTAAGCTCTGTAAATTAATTAAATTAATTACCTTTTGGTAAAATGCTTAGAACAGTGCCTGGTACAGAGGCAACACTATAAAAATATTTGCAACAAAAAACATTTAATTTTTCCAACTCTAAAAATAAGTTTTATTAATACTCTAATTTTTTTCAGCTAAAATTTTTTTTTAAAGTGAGTGAGGTAACATCTAACATCACAGACCTAGCAACTCAGGCATTCTGGCTCTTAATTATTATGCTCTGCTGCTCATTGCAATTGCATTAAAATTCAATTCTCTTTTGCATCCCTAGTGCTTAGCACAGAAACTTGCCCTATAGCCATTGCTCAATATAATAGAACCTCAATTCTCAAGATTAATTTGTTCCAGAAGGCTGGTCGAGAAGCAATTTGTTCAAAAACTGAGAGACACGTGACTAATCGTACAGTTACCAGTATGAAACCGTTGTCAGGTTGAAAACTGTAGTTTTGTTCCACAACCGAGACATTTTTTCTGTGAAAAACTTGGTCGAGAAACGAATTGGTTCAGGATGAGAGATGCTGGAGAACCGAGGTTTGACTATAAATATGTGCGGATTGCAATGAGTCAAATGAATGAGTCCAGAGGTTAAATGACTAGGCATCTTTTGATCCCAAACTATTATATATTCCCTGGAGAAACTCTCTAATCTCCAAAGGTGAAATATCACTTATCATTTTTCTTACCTCTCCCAAAAGACAGTAAAAAATATGCACTGACAAATTAAGACAGAAAGAGAAAAATTTTCACCTCAAAGTAATAGAAAGATGCTGAAACAATAAAAGAAATATATTATGAAACAGTCAGTCTCTCCCGAGTCCAGGGCTTCAACTGGTGGGGGCAAAGAATAAAGCCTAGCAAAGATGTTTCAGGCAGTACCTGCCAGGATGTACACCGGGGCCTCTTTTTATTTCTCCTGAACTTCTCTTTCAAAGATCTAGGTTGGCATTCTTATTCTATCATTCCAGACTAAGCCCTTGTTCAAGCTCTGAATGTAAATGCCTGGCCTCTACTATTATACATCATGTCTGTCATCTCCCTTACTTTTGAAACGTTTCAGTCTCTTCATTTTTGCCCATTACAACCTGTACCCTTGCCATGGCCCTCTTTTCAACTTTCTCTTACTCTACCTCTTCTTGCCCAACATATGGTAAACTATACAATGTATATTTCATTGTATGAGTATACCTTAGTTTTGTACAAGGGGAGAATAACATTATCTAATTTGTTTCTAAAATACTTCCTACAGGCATTTAATATTTTCTTGGGTCTTTTGCCTGAAATGGTTCATTGACTCTGACCCATCAAGGAATATAACATATCTGATTAAGATCCACAGGTCTTTCATTATTCTACCTCTTGAAGTTACTTGACACATGCCTATCATAATAATCCTCCTATTGAACTACAATATTCTTAAAAATAGGGATCATTTAAAAATTTTTTATTCTAGTATCCATGATTTCTAATCATAATATAGTAAACACTAAGTGCATATTTTCATAATCAGATTCCCTTCCTTTCAGAGACTCCTGAGACTAACAGCTTGTTCTGAATCATAATCTATAAATATCTTCCTTAATGTGCTTTTATTTTTTTAAAGATTTTATTTCTTTATTTTTAGATAGAGAGGAAGGGAGGGAAAAAGAGAAGAAGAGAAATATCCATGTGTGTGAGAAACACTGATCAGTTGCCTCTTGTATGCACCCTGACCGGGACTGAACCCACAACCCAGGCATGTGCTAGGAAAGGGAATCAATCCAGCAACCTTTCAGTTTGCAGGACCATGCCCAACCCACTGAGCCACACCAGTCATCGCAATAATACTGCTTTTCTTTAAATATAGCTACTTTGCTGCCTAGTTTCATGACTTTACAAAGTGTTTCTACAGTTGGGCATCTATCAGCTTGCTTTTCTATTACTTCTAAGTAATTCCTAGATATTTAACACTTTATAGTTATTCTTAAGGATGTTCTTGAAAAAAAATCTTAATAAGACTGATCCTTGAAGCAATCTTCTCTCTATGTAGTTTCCCATATATTCCAGCTCCTCATTTCTGGTATTAATTTCTTGTCCATTATAACACATTACATCTAAACTCATTCTTTCAGTCTTAAATTATTTATGGAGAATATTGTTTATGACTTGTTGAAAGCTGAAACAGACTATATTACTGGCTCAATTTACTTAACAACACTCCTAGTCATTTCATAAACATTTGCTGACCATTTTGTGTCATATTCCAGGCAAGGTGTTTTGAAAACAGGGGAATATATATCCTTTGAATGGGAAGAGCTCAGAGTAAAGTAGAGGATGGAGGAGACACAAGTAAGGAAGCAAATATAAAAATAAACACTAAGATAGGGATACGCACAGAGTCCTGTAGTAGCAAAAGGATAAAAGTAAAACTTTCTGTGATAGTTCAAAGCCTTGATTTTTAAGTCACACAGACCTGGATCCAGTTCTTAACGCTGTCACCTAAAGAGTTGTGGGACAACTTCCAGTCAAGATGGCGGCATAGGTAAACAGGGCTCACCCCCTTGCACAACCACATCAAAATTATAACTAAACTACAGAACAACCATTACTGAGAATCACCAAAAGCTGAGAGGAATAGAAGTCCTACAACTATTGAATTAAAGAAGAAACCACTTCAAGACTGGTAGGTGGGGCAGACTCGCAGGATGGGCTGGTCCCACACACATACATGTGTGGTTGACAAAAATCAGGAGAGAGATCTTGGAAGCAAGAGGTCCCAGCCCCACACCAGGCCCTCCAGCCCAGGATTCCAGTGCCAGAAAAGTAGTCCCCATAACTTTTGGCTGTAAAAACCAGCAGAGATTGAGGCCATGGAAAACAGAACTTCTGGAGTCCCAGGCAGTTCTTCTTAAAGGGCCCACACACAGATTTACTTGGATTCACTCCCTCTCAGCTCCAGCACGAGGCAGTAGCTTGAAAGGCACCAAAGGTATCAGGGGAGGAACTGAAGCATCTGACATCAGGGCAAGAGCTGGGGTGGGGATGGGGTGATGGTTGAATGTAGCTCTCTCCCAGAGAGAAGTCCTGGCAGAGGCCATAGCTCCTTTTCTGAGCCGTTGCCCCACAGAATTAACAGCTGGGCACCATATAAGAGACTCCATCAACCCAGCTCACACAGTTTGCCCCACTCTGGTGATTCCCTTAGGTTCCCATCCAAGCCAATTTTGGGCCTATCCAAGCTTTTTCCAGTGGCTGATCTTGGTTTATGCTTCATATTTTCCTAAATTCTCTCAAATAAGCACCATCTGGCCTCAGAGAGCCCCATACCTTTCGCTAAGCAGCCCCAGGCTGAGCCCTAGCAGCAGTCACCTGTAGATCACTTTGTAGCTTATGCCAGGTGGCCCCAGACAGAACACAGATGGTAGGTGACCTTGACCTGTACTTCCGGTAAGTCCCAGAGGCTGCACACTCAGTGGAAAACTAGAGACCACATCAGAGCACCACCACCCAACCACCTCCATAAGCAACACACTCAATGGGCAGACTCATCAGGTACCACAGCTCTGCTAAAGTCAGTCCTGCTCTGTGGAATGAGCCCCTGCACAGCTGATCCTCCACAGTGGTCACACCCAGTCCTTGCAGCTGATCAGCCTAGGAAAATCCCTCCCATTGATCTGCCAACAGCAATCAAGACTCATCTACAAGAGGAGGCTGTACACAGCCCACACACTGGGCACATCTGGAGACACCAGTTTAGATGATAGGGGAGGCTGTGCTACTGAAACCTACAGAACACCTACCACATTAAGCCACTGTAGCAAGCCAGGGAGTCATAGCAGCTCTACCTAATACATAGAAACAAACACAGGGAAGCTGCGAAAATGAAAAGACAAAGAAACATGACCTAAATAAAAGAACAGAACAAAACTCCAGAATAAGAACTAAACAAAATGGAGATAAGCAAACTACTAATGCAGAGTTCAACACACTTGTTATAAGGATGTTCAATGAATTTAGCGGAAAAGCAGATGAACTCAGGGAGAACTTCAACAGCATAAAAAAGGACATGGAAACCTTAAAAAAGAACCAGTCAGTAATGAAGAATACACTAATTGAGGTAAAAAGCAATTTACAGAAAATCCAAAGAAGAGTGGATAAAGCCAAGAATCAAATCAGCAATTTGGAATATAAGGAAATAAAAGACACCCAATCAGAACAGCAATAAGAATACAGAATCCAGGAAAATGAGGATAGTGTGCAAAGCCTCTGGGACAACTTCAAGTGTACCAATATTCTCATTATGGGGGTGCCAAAAGGAGAGAGAGCAAAACATTGAAAACCTATTTGAAAAAATAATGACAGAAAACTTCCCTAACTTGGTGAAGGGAACAGACATTCAAGTCCCAAACTAAATGAACCCAAAAAGGCCTACACCAAAACATACCATAATTAAAATCCTATAGGTTAAAGACAAAGGGAATCTTATAAGCAACAAGAGAAAAAGCCATTAGAGAGCTACAAGGGAGCCCCCATAAGACTGTCAGCTGAATTCTCAAAAGAAACTCTGCAGGCTAGAAGGTACTGGCAAGAACTATTCAAAGTGATGAAAAGCAAGGACCAAGACTACTCTACCCAGCAAAGCTATCACTTAGAATCAAAGGACAGATAAAGAGCTTCCCAGAGAAGAAAAAATAAAGTTTATCATCACCAGAACAATATTATATGAAATGTTAAAAAGGTTTTCTTTAAGAAGAAGATCAGCCATGGGCTGGTGTGACTCAGTGAACTGAGTGCAGGCCATTCAATGGTTGCTAGTTTGATTCCCATTCTAGGGCCCATGCCTGGGTTGCAGGCCAGGTCCCCAATAGGTGGCATGTGAGAGGCAACCACACATTGATGTTTCTCTCCCTCTCTTTCTCTCTCCCTTCCCTCTCTAAAAATAAAAAAAGAATTCCGGCCAAGATGGAGGCATAGGTAGATAGACTGGTAACAGGGGCAGAGACCAGCAGCTGGGATGGAGACAACATGTGGCAAGGCCACAGCAGGAGGACCAGGCAGGCTGGTGATCCTACATGTGTATGCGGATAAACCAGGAGGAACAACTAGGGATCAAGACAGACCATGCAATCAAGAGATCCAGTGCTGTAAAAGAAAGCCTCAAAACCTCTGGCTTTAAAAACCTGTGGGGGTGTGGCAGCAGGAGAAACTCACAGCCTCACAAGAGAGTTCGCTGGAGGGGCCCACACAGTCCTAGAACATACGCAAACCCACCCACCCAGGAATCAGCACCAGAAAGGCCCAATTTGCTTGTGGGTAATGGAGGAAGGGACTGAGAGCCAGCTAAGAGCCAAGCAAGCAACACTGTTCCCTCTCTGACCCCTCCCCCACATACAACACTGCAATGCAGAGAAGTGGGTTGCCTGCCCTGGTGAATACCTAAGGCTCCGCCCCTTACAACGTAACACATGTGCAGAGACAAAGTAATATGGCCCAAGTGAAAGAACAGATCAGACTTCCGGCCAAGATGGAGGCATAGATAGATACACTGTGCCTCCTTGCACAACCAAACGAAGAGCAACAACAAATTTAAAAACAAAAAACAACCAGAACTGCCAGAAAATCGAACCATATGGAAGTCCAACAACCAAGGAGTTAAAGAAGAAACATTCATCTAGACTGGTAGGAGGGCGGAGTCGGGTAGCCAAGGTGGAGAGGACTCTCCACAAGGCAGCGGCTGGAGGACTGGAGCGGATAGCAGCTGACAGAGCAGGCAGTCCCACATTTGTGTGCAGATAAACCGAGAGGAACAGCTGGGGAGTAAGACAGACCTTGCAACCCAGGGTTCCAGTGTGAAGAAATAAAGCCTCAAAACCTCTGACTAAAAAAAGCTGTGGCTGTTGTGGCAGTGGGAGAAACTCCCAGCCCCACAGGAGAGTTTGTTGGAGAAACTTACAGGGTCCTAGAATGTACACAAACCCACCCACCCAGGAGTCAGCACCTGTAGGGACCAATTTGCTTGTAGGTAGCAGGGGATGTGACTGAAAACAAGCTGAGAACTGAGCAAGTGGCATTGTTCCCTCTCAGACCCCTCCCCAATTTACAGCACCACAACACAGTGATGTGGGCTGCCCTGCCCTGGCAAATACTTAAGGCTCTGCCCCTTACTACATAACAGGCATGCAGAGACAAAATAAATGACCCAAATGAAAGAAGAGATCAAAGCTCCAGAAAAAAACACAACAAAGCAATGAAGAAATAGCCAACCTATCTGATGTCGAGTTAAAACACTGGTAATCCGGATGTTCACAGAAATGATTGAGTATGGTTGCAAAATAGAAGAAAAAGTGAAGGCTATGAAAAGTGAAATGAAGGAAAATGTACAGGGAACCAAGAGTGAAGAGAAGGAAACCAGGACTCAAATCAATGATTTGGAGCAGAAGGAAGAAATAAACATTCAACCAGAACAGAATGAAGAAACAAGAATTCAAAAAAATGAGGAGAGGCTTAGGAACCTCCAGGATATCTTTAAATGTTCCAACATCCAAATCATAGGAGTACCAGAACAAGAAGAGGAAGAGTAAGAAATTGAAAACTTATTTGAACAAATCATGAAGGAAAACTCCCCCAATCTGGCAAAGGAAATAGACTTCCAGGCAGTCCAGGAAGCTCAGAGAGTCCAAAAGAAGCTGGACCCAAGGAAGCACACACCAAGGCACATCATAATTACATTACCCAAGATTAAAAAAAGAAAGGGAGAGAATCTTAAAGGCAGCTAGAGAAAAGGAAACAGTTATCTACACAGGAGTGCAGATAAGACTGTCAGCTGATTTCTCAAAAGAGACCTTGCAGGCAGGAAGGGGCTGGAAAGAAGTATTCCAAGTCATGAAAGGCAAAGAACTACATCCAGGATTACTCTATCCAGAAGAGCTTTCATTTAGAATTGAAGGGCAGATAAAGTGCTTCCCAGATAAGGTCAAGTTAAAGGAGTTCATCATACTAAGCCCATATTATATGAAATGTTAAAGGGACTTATCTAAGAAAAAGAAAATCAAAACTATGAACAGTAAAATGACAACAAACTCACAATTATCGATAACTGAACCTAGAAACAAAAACAAACTAAGCAAACAATTAGAACAGGAACAGAATCACAGAAATGAGGATCACACAGAGGGTTATCATCGGGGAGAGCAAGGGGGGAGAATGGGGGAAAAGATACAGGGAACAAGAAGCATAAATGATAGATGCCAAATAGACAGGGGCAGGTTAAGAACAGTGTAGGAAATGGAGAAGCCAAAGAACTTAAATGTTTGACCCATGGACATGAACTAAGAGGGGAGGGAATGCTAGTGGGAGGAAGGTGCAGGACAGAGTGGGATAAAGGGGAGAAAAAAATGGGACAACTGTAATACCATAATCAATAAAATATACTTTAAAAAGATTAAAAATATAAACAATAAAATGGAAATACATATCTAGCAATAATTGAATCAAAAAATAAAATAAACAAATAAGCAAAACAAACAGAATTATAGATACAGAGAATGTTTTGATGGTTGCTAGATGGATGGGGGGAGTCGGGGGGTAGGTGAAAAAGGTGAAGGGATTAAGAAGCCAAATTGCTTGTTACAGAACAGTCATTCAGATGTAAAGGACAGCATAAGGAATATAGTAGTCAAAGAATATACATGCGTGACCAGTGGACATGAACAATGGTGTGTGGATTGCCTGAGGGAGTGGGGTGGTCTTGGTGGAGGGAGACAAAAGGGAAAAAACTGGGACAACTATAATATCATAAATAATAAAATACAATTTAAATTAAATACAAAAAAAATAAGGAGTTGTGTGACGTTGGGAGTCAAGGTTTTCTCATTTGCAAAATAGAATAATAACCATTTCTTCTGTTCCTTGTTGGGAGTAGATGAGACAAAATGCTTAATGTGGCAATACATGATAAGCACTCAAAAAGAGGTGTGTACTACTCAATAAGAGGATATATAGCCTGGGTTTGGAAGGCTTCCTGGAGGCAGTGACTCTTGAGTGCAGTGTTAACCACTGAATAGGAAGGGGAAGGAATCTAGAAAGAATCTTAAAGAAAGGTTAAGTTTCCACTGTAACACTGAGAATTTTTCATAATCCAGTCTCTACCTATCTCACCAATCTCATGTCTCTTTCAAATCCCCTCTTCCAGACTGGTTTACTCACAGAGTTCAGAATATGCTTAAACTTACTTTCTTGTCTCTATCACTGCTTAAGTGATACCCATCCCTGTTCCTCACACTAACCTAAAGCCTATTTATAAAATCAACATAAATTCTACCTTCTTGTAATTGATGAGTCTGGTACTTATCAATAGCTCCATTCTTTGACCTTTTCCATCACAGGGTCAGATGAACATATTCCCCTACATACTTCCTTTGCCCACCCGTTACATACACCTTTGCACTGAGATTTAACTTTTTACATGAGAATGCCATGTCTCTATTAAAATGTAATTTCCACGAGGGCCAGGTTTCATATAATCAAGAGAAAATAAGGCAAGGATATAGCATTTTAGTCTCAGATCTATTTGGTACTTGAAGGAATAGATCAGAAAACTGTTAGCAACAGCCTCAGGGTTAAACACAAAGCACATGACAGATCTGTAGCAGCTTAAATACTTAGACTTAATAAGGTTTACTGTTTTTAGGTCCTTGTCTTGACATGCCCTGACCTCTATCAACAGCAACCTATAAAAACTTTCTACTGTTGATTGTGTAAGTCATTCAAGATGTCTCAAATCCTTCTGGGAATAAGGCATGAAATAATAAAATAAAGGTCAGGAGACAGGCTGATAAACAACTCCTCAGACATGGCTACTATACTGGGAGGTAGCATATGAAACAGTAGAATCAACAAATCTTGGGTTAAATCCTGGCTCTTGAAACTCACTGGCTATAGAACTTGGAAATCCTTAATCTCTCTGAGAAACAATTTCCTCATCTAATACTGTGGATTAACCACTTACCACTCAGTTTCTGTGAAAATTAAATGAGTTAATACATATATAAAGTAGCACAGTGCCAGAAAGATAATACTTGCTTAATTATTCATTATTAAAACATTATACCAACCCATTTATCCTCTGCAACTCCTTTAAAGAAAGTAGTAAAAGAGTGATTTTCTTCCCTCTTAAAGATATACCAAGATCAACTTGCTGAAACCCATTGAGGCCACAGGCCTGAACAAGGAATCCTAACCCTAATATCCAATGTAAAGTAGGGTCATCTTTATAGCTAATCTCTACCTGCTACAGTGAGGGCGGGAAAAAAGCTAGATTAGATTCTTGTCATACTTCTTAGAGTAACTGAGTCCTTCCAACATTAAGAACATTCAATTTTTGATAAAGGAAAAAGTGGGAGGCTTAGAGACTATAATCAAGCTGAACTCCCACACAAAGAAAAAAGATAAATAGTGTTCCATAAAGCATAACAGGTGAACTCTTCACACCCCTGAAGGCATATGAGATTGTGACCACTGCCTCTGACAAATTCTTCCACCACCCATTGTTAGTCCAAGATGGCAGGAATTATAAAATAACAGGTGAAACGGGCCAAAGAATCCTGAACTCTTGGAAGTGGAAGAAACCTCCAAGGTCATCTGGCCTAAGCCTCTCCTTACACAGTTGAGGAAGTTGGTACAAAAAAGAAGCCAAAATGCATGCCAAACTTCTTTTTTGCTTCCCTAGATACTCACTTCATTTTTTTTCCTAAGATTTCATTATTTCCTACACAGTAAGCAAGATTAGACAGAACATTTCATTTGCCTTGCAAAATGAACCCAACCCCTGGAAATATCCAAGACTCTTGCCCCTAACTGGCACAAAAAAGCAAAGGTATATACATTTTTACAGTTACCTGATTGAACTATCAAGTCCCTGCATAGGAAGTTGTACAAAGACAAAGAGTAGCAATACAGCCCACAAACAGAAATGCATAATGAGACCTAGAGGCTCTTCATAGTTCTTTTATATAAAGAAAGATCTGTATGGGACTGGCAAAATCACTTGAAGTTTCTAGTGGTGATACCTGACTTCTTCCCTGTGTATCTTCATGACACAGTAAGAAAAGCTGAATTAGACTGTAACATTTCTTAGGAGTACCCCATACCAACTAACTCTGGGAGGTGATGAACAGAAACATAATACCCTTCCTTGTTAACCTAACCAACCAAACTTCAAGTGATTGTTTTAATCTAAATTCAATCCAAAATGTGTGGCTCTACTCTCCAATGCTATCAACTTGTATGAGAAAGACATAAACATACTTAGGAAAATTAAAGAACTTACCCAGTGAATAAATCCATTCACTTGGAATAAATGCACATACAATACAGAAATTAAACCACTTTTGGGTGAAATGTATTCACTAGATATAATTATTCTTCTCAAATAGTCCCTTGAAGTTGTCCTAACCCAATGATTAAAGCTAACTTTAGGAACTTTAGGTCTACAACACCAACACAAAATTTTAGTGAATGGTGAGCTAAACATTAAGCAACATTGTTAGGCAAATACCAAAAAAGGTAAAGAGATACTATACTGAACTTTAAAAATATTTAGTGACTACAACATGCAAGATAATATCAGCGTTTTGCTCTGCTCTAGTCAGGAGATCCTGGTAATACTTTTGGATGCCAAAGTCAACAGACTATGTCCAAGTATGTTAAATTCCTAAGAGACAAGAATCAAACCTCAAACCACATCACAAAAGAGCAAATGTAATAACTAGGGATATTTGGGCTATAGAAGAAAGAAACAAAACAGAAGCAGGACAACTAAATGCCTTTAAATATTTGCAGGGCAATCAGAAAAGGAGCTACCATTGTTTTAATGAGCCCTAGGAGAAAAACAAGTACCAAAAGACGAAAAACAGAAAAACAAGTTTTGGAATAATAATAACTTTCCATGTTAGCTTCAAATGTCAATAAAATCAACTTCCAATATTTTATAACAAGAAAGAAGGCAAAGTATGAATGATTCTGAAAGCCATATTTTATGGAGAATAATCTGTGAGTGGTGGCCAGGCTATTGCAAAATTCCAGGTAAGAAAAGACGATGGACTGTTTTAGGTAGTAGTAGTAATGGGAAAAGAAAGGAGTGGAAGGCTCACATAGAGCTCATGGTATTTGATGACTTCTTGGAGACTCTTGGAATAATAGTATTTAGTGGGACTTACTGTGTTAATCTAGCCATTCATCTACTCACAATAACAGCAATAGTAAATACATAGTGTTAGCAAGTGTCAAGAAATGTTCTAAATGTTTTACATAGTTGAACTCAGTTCATCCTCATAACCCTAGGAAATGTATTCTATCATCATGCACATTTTACCAACCAGAAACTAAGGCTTTCATCAGTAAAGTTGGTCAAAAAATAAATATTAAAGAGCTAGTAGGAAGTTAGATACCAGATTTGGACCTACATTATCCCAAAGCTAAAGCTCTGAATCCATACACTAGACAGGTGTAAAAGAAAGGCAACAAAATTGAAGGCGGGCAGCATGTAGTAATGGTAACAGTCCAGTGAGTGAAAGAGCATGAGGGTTAAGAGGACTGTAGGGGCAGGTAAGGATTTGGCAGTAGCAGAATCAGAGGACCACTATCCGTGTCAAGAAACAGAAAATAGATGGCAATATAGAAACATGATGCACTTTGTTTAAAGAGAGAGAGAGAGAGAGAGAGAGAGAGAGAGAGAACACGAGGAAAAAAACCCAGATAATAAAACACTTGCATTGAATCCACATTCCTAGAGATGGAACATAAAAATTAACTTTTTAGTTGTTGTTTTTAAGCAAAACCCTGGGTAATTCTGAGACAGAATTAGGTATGGGAACTTCTGTAACAGATCTCTTTCTGCTTTCAAATTCTAGTTGACACTAAATGAATTTCCCCGAAATGAAAGGAGGAAGGGACGCAGGGATACTAGCACGAAGAAAACTGCTGTGCATTTACAGGCTACACCGCTTATGTTCCCGTTTTTACTAAAGAGTCTCTCATAGGAATAGGTACAGACCAGACAGTGGAAGGAGGGATGTGTTGTTCATGGTGTGCTGGCTAAAAAGCAGGCTTTCCCCTGCGACTTTCTGGTACCATTAGCGGAAGGAAACGCGTCCTGACTATAATACACGTGGTAATCCAACTACAAAAAATGAGATTGGATTTCTCAGGCTATGGTGTGCCTGGCTAACGATGGATGACAATATACTCGTTTACGTGCTCAAAAGGGTTACAGAAAACCACTAGGTTGGGGCCTCCCTGCTCAGAGGCCAAAAGAATCTGGCTCACCCGAAGAGGTGTCTGCTCTGCAATTACACTTCAAGTACCCTACTCCCGGAGATGATCTGTGCCGCGCATACCTGAGGGTCCTCTGGTAAGATTGATCTCTTCCTCAGTGACCAAATAATCCACTCTTCCGTTCATGTTTTACTGCCTGTCTGGTTTCCCACCTGGTCGACTAACGCTAGCACAGGTGAAGGTGAATCAATCTCAGCGGAGAACCCAAAACACAACACTTTCGGTTGCAGCAGCTCCCCGACCGGAAGGGGAAGCCGAGAGCGCTGGAAGCGCCAGGAACTCTGGGAATTGTGGTTCTGGTAGCTGACACGTTGCGTTATCTCACCCGGCGCTCAAAGGAAAGTGTGAGGTGAGCTAGGAGCGAGTTACAGTTGGGAGTTGGGGGATGAAGGGATAGTAAAAGTAAGAGAAATAAGTAAATTCATAGTGTCAAGGAAAAATTAAAAATAAAGTATCCTGCCACTTCAGAAAGTCTCTATAAATGTAGAAGAGAGAGAGAGAGAGAGAGAGAGAGAGAGAGAGAAGGAGCTAGGAGAGCTCTATTATTCAATAAGTATTAACCAGACTGGGCTGGGCGTCTCAGGCAATCTGCTAAAGCGATTACAAAGACAAACGGAAACCTCACTCTTCTCTGGAACCAAGCACATACCATCCATGACAAGCGCGTGTTTTCATGTCAGAGGACTAAACACCCTTTGCTGTACATCCTTTGGTAAGTCACCCTTTGGGTAGCCATTTGTGTTAGTTACTTGCCATTGTCCAAAGTAAAAAAAAATAAAACTATTGTCTCTGTGACAAGCAGGTCCTTACAGCTTGGAGCATGGCGCCTATATACATATAAAAGGGACAGTGGAAGGATTTATGATTACAGGTTTGCTCAAGAAAATCCTTTAAGAAAAGTAGGGGGGGGTGGATAAATGATAATGGAAAGAAATTATTTTTTAATTTAAATTTAAAACAAGATAAAGTATCACCAGTTTTGAAGTTTAAAAAAAAAATAAAAGGGAAGAGGGGTAACGATCTCTTCCTTTTAGTAAAACGGAGAATTCAATCTTTAAAAAATAAAAATCCTTACGGTAAGACTAGTTAGTAGGTGAACTAACTATGACTTCAGCCCAGCCTTCCTAACTCTTGAGGCAGATTTCCAAAACAGTGCTTGAAGAAACCTTCAAGGGTCAAAAAACTCACAAGTCCTGTTACAGAAAAGACGACTTAGACGGCCCGGGAGTTTACGAAGTGGAGTTTATTCACGCATGCGGACCCAGAGGAGATAAAATTCCAAATTCTGGGCATCCAACTTAAGCTGGGGCTTGCTTATATGCTTGTTACACAGGCAGAAGGAGGAGGGGGAGGCAGCTGCTGAAAGCAAGCAGAAAGCGAAAGTCAGTCCACGACCTTGAGATAACTGCGTATCTGGGAAAGGCTGCTGGTCAGCTCCTAAGAATGGCTACTGTTCAGCTATGTCCTGTCACAACCCTAAGAACCAAGAAGGCAGCTTAAATGTAGAAAGCAACCTGGAGTGAGACCACAGGAATTGGGGGTGAGGACTGTAAAGGAAGCAGTCTGATTAAGTCATTCAAATTAAGATTAAATAATTAAAACAGAAGCTACTGTGTTTACCAAACAGAACAAGGAAGAGGTAGATGCCCCTGGAAGGCCTTTTATTTGCCAATCCTGAGAGAAGTTAATGTGGGATAGTGGACAGGAACTCAGGAGATGACGTCAGAAGGCTTGACGTCAAGTTTCGATTTTATCTTCCAGTTCTCTAGCTTTGACCAGGTAACATAATTATCTCCTGTGCCACCCATTTCTAAAAGGGTATAATAATAGATCTTTAAAAGGTTGTTGAAAGGATAAGATGAGATGAAATTTTAAAAATTACTTTTCAACCTCAAAATCAGATTCCCATCATCCTTCCTCCAACCCTCTTTAACATAAGGTGAGTGAATGAGTGAATAAAATGATCATAAAAGTGCCCTGGCTGGTGTGGCTCAGTGGGTTGAGTGCCAGCCTGCGAACCAAAGGGTCACCTATTCAATTCAATGTGTCAGGGCACATGCCTGGGTTGCCAGCGAGGTCCTCAGTTGGCAAGTGTGTGAGAGGCAAGAACACACTGACGTTTCTCTCCCTCTCTTTCTCCTTCCCTTCCCCTCTGACTATAAATAAATAAATAAATAAATAAGCAAAATCTTTTTAAAAAATGATCATAAAAGCAGCGTTTGTTAAGTGAAAAGCTAAGGTATAGGACGCATTTGAATATCAAGAGAAAAAAGATCAAATAGAAATTGGAAAAGAAAATCAAAGCTATCAATGAAGAAATTTGGAGAAAAAAGGTTTTTTGTGGACCACTTATGGGGAAGTCACTACTCTGTACCTGGGAAGATTGCCCTTTTCACTAGAGCACACAGCTTCAAGAGAAACACAAGTTGGTAAAAGGGAAAGTCACCAAATAAGTAGAAATGCTGGTAGTAAGTGGAGTGACAGATTAGACATGTAAATTATCTTTATATCTTAATGTAAGTTTTTTTAACAATGAGGAAACTTTAATATGTAGGAAGAAAGAAAACAGAGAATATAGGGATTTCTGCTCAGAGAAGACAATGAGAAAAATTAGGATTCAAGATAGTGATGGGGTATTTAGGGAATGACAAACACAACTGAGTCTGTGAGTGAAAAAAGCAGAATGAGTGGTAGGTGATGGCACTGAATGAGTAGGCTAGAAACAGATCATGGAGGAAAACTAGAGCAGAGATAGCACACTTAATTCTATATGCAACAGGCTTAGATGGAGATTTATTTATCTCATACTAGCACAGATACACACTTAATTCTATATGCAATAAATTTAGATGGAGGTTTGTTTATCTCATGTTAAATAACTCTAGAAATCAATAGTTTAGGCCTGCTATCAAGACTCCTCAGTCCCTGGGACCCAGGTTCCTTCCAGCTTTCTATCCTCCTCTCTCCAGTCCCCGCCCCAGAGTATGGGCTTTGCTTCATGGACCTGAATGGTTAAGATGGGTTTTAGAACTCCAACTATCATTTTCACACTCCAAGAAAGTAGTGAAAAAAAGGCAAAGAAAGGTTCACTTCATACCTTTACAGAGACCTCTTGGAAGTTTCATACACTTCTTATTTCTCATTATCGAGAAACCCTTTTTTACAATAAGGGATGCCTAAGATATGTTATATTTTAGTGGGATAGAGATGTGCCAAATAAAAAAAATCAGGATTACTATTATAATTTAAAAGATGAGAATGGATATTGGGAGGCCATAGGTAGTCTGACACAAGAAATGACACTTTCTGTCTGAGCTCGCCTTTCTGTTCAAGGCCTTATGACCTTAAGGTATATAAAAACTATGAATCTTGGTTATTTCAGCCTACTATTTATAAGATTAGTGAAAACTTTGTCTCACACCTTGAGGTTTTTACTCACAACTTGCTCTGTTTTTGCACATTTTATGTCATATATTCACTTTGTCTTCCCATTGGTCTCTTTGTTCCTACTTCTTCCTACTTCAGTATTTTACTCTATCAGCCTCTCTGATGACTAACTCATGGATATATTGCATTTAGGACTTAACCCCCTCTTCTTTGATACAGCATTTGTTCCAATTTTCTGCTGCATAATTGATCTCTTTGGTTTCAGACTTGCATATTTTATTTTTTATATGTTCCTTAAGTGACTAAACCTTTTTCTGATTGACATTTGTTTACCTGCTGTGTTATTACATTTTATCAAATTGTATTAGTTTGTTAGGGCTACCAAAACAAATCCCAAAGAGTGAGTGGCTTAAACAAAAAAAATTATTTTCTCATAGTTCTGGAGACTAGAAGTCAAAGATCAGGGTGTTGGTAGTATTGGTGTCTTCCCAGGCCTCTCTCCTTGGCTTGTAGATGTCTGTCTTCTTCCTCTGTGTATATATGATCTTCCTTCTATGTGTGCAAAATATATGTCCAAATTTCCTCTTCTTATAAGGACACCAGTCATATTGATTTAGGGCTCATCCTAAAGACCTCACTATAACTTACCTCAATAAAGACCTTATCTCCAAATACGGTTAACCTTCTGAGATACTGCAGGTTAGAGCTTCAACATATGAACTTTGGGAGGACACAGTTTATCCCATAACACAGATTACAGTGATGGCTTACAGATTTTAGAACTGTTGTATATCTTTAAAGTAGCACTGCATATCTGCTTTGGCCCATTACATGTTGGTTTTACAACTTAATCCTGATACAGGACTATTTCTTTAATTTCCAAATTCTTGGGGAAAGTTGCACTGCAGACCTCAACCACTGATAACAGCAAGTATTAGCAAGGCATTTACAGTGATCTCATCTTCCAGCAGCCTTTTTGGTTGGTACTCTCCATTCTTTTATATAAATACACTCTCTTCACAAGAAATTTAATTTAGTCTCCTGATTATGAATGCCATTAATATTCCAGTCTTCACCTCTTCACTTGGCATTAATCTTGTATCAGCTGTCTACAGGTCATCTCAAAATTTGGATACTTAATAGGCACCTTAAATTGCCATAATAAAAATAGAATTCCTAATACCTATGCTTCCAAACCTACAAGGTCTGTCCATAAAAAGTCCAACCATTGTTAATATAATGAGAGTGGTTTGTGTGACATTGATGTAACATGGCAGCCATGGAGAGTGGACTGGAATGCACATGCATGAACCATGGTAACCTCACTGTACTAGTCAATGAGGGCAGTAGATGTCATTGAGTGAGCATGTGTACTGTGTGGCTGTCGCATTCAAAGCTGCTGAGTGAGTAGGGCAATGAATCTGCATCAAACTTTGCATTAAGCATGAGTGTTCCTCCACGGAAACTATTCAGATGATTCAGAAGACCACAGCAATGGGTAACTGGTGACTGGCAGCTCCATCACAACAATGCACCCACTCATTGGCAAAACAGCAAATCATCCAGGTGACTGAGTTCCCCCTACAGCCCAGATTTGGTATCCTGCAACTTCTGGCTTTTCCCAAAACTAAAATCACCTTTGAAAGGGAAGAGATTTCAGACATTGATGAGATTCAGGAGCTTACAATAGGGCAGCTGATGGATATTGGGAGAACTGTGTGAGGTCCCAAGTTGCCTACTTTGAAGGAGACTAAGGTGTCATTGTCCTATGTACAATGTTCCTTGTTTCTTATATATTTTACAATAAATGTCTCTATTTTTTATCTTACATAGCTGGATACCTTCTGGACAAACCTTGTATACGTCCTTTAGTCTTTTCTCTTCCTTGGGTCACTTGATTTGCTCAGTTCAAATAAAAATCTTCACAAGCATTCTTGATCATATTCTTTCTCTCACATCCTACATACAACCCATCAGAAAGTCTAGTTGTCTCTACATACAAAAAATATATAGTCTGTATCTGACAATCTCTGTTACTACCATCTTTTCCAAATTACCAGTATTTATTGACTGGACTTCTGCTACTCTTCCTAACGGTTTGCCCTATTACTACTCCCACCCTCAATACATTCTTCCCGTAGAAGTTGGGGCAATCTTGCAAAAATGTAAATTAGATCATACCATACATCTGCTTAAAATCCTTCAATCAATTCCATGTGACTTAGAATAAATGTCAAAGTCCTTAATATTGCCCACAAGGTCCCACATTATCTGGCCTGTATCTAGCTTTCTCATTCACCTACCACCACAACCCCCTTCCCTCTCACTCACTACTTTGCATTTTCCCTGGCCTTTTTTCTATTCCTCAAACAAATACATTTATTTTTGCTTTAGATCTTTGCATTTGCTGTGTCATCTGCTCCCACTCCATGTTCAGTGCTTTATGTTTATTAGCTAGAAGAGTTAGTAGCAGGCTTTCAGTGAAAGAATGTGTTTCAGTGATAATGAACTTAAACTCAATCACTTGCAGAAGATAACACTGCACTTGTCATTTGTTGTCTCATTACTTACTGCTCCAACTGGTGTCCTAGCTCTACTACCTGTTTTCCTTTCAGTTATTACCATTAATATTGCTGATGTCCTTAAAATGAATCCAGAATGTTTCCTTCCAAAAGGCAGCCTATTTTTTTCAGACTGCCAAAAGAAAATCTTGTCCCATTGCTAACAACTGGTTAAAGTTTATATGCTGTATCTTCTAATGCAGCTTTTATGTACAGTGGCAACAGTCTCTTTAAGGTTTGCCCTGGCTGGTGTGGCTCAGTGGACTGAGTGCCGGCCTGTTAATCAAAGGGTCACTGGTTCGATTCCTAGTCTAGGTCACATGCCTGGGTTGGGGACCTGGGGCCAGGTCCCCAGTGGGGAGTGGGGTGCATGAGAGGCAACCATACATTGATGTTTCTCTTCCTCTCTTTCTCCCTTCCTTCCCCTCTCTCTAAAAATAAATAAAATCTTTTTAAAAAATAAAATCAGAATGGTCTCTACTGATACATTTCATGCTTTTATGGCAATTGGCTTTATCTGATGCTACCATTGGGGGATGAAAGCTTGTTATTCCAATATTAGATCCAGATGTATTATCTCTTGCTCTTAAGTATGTTGTTTTCTGCAATTTGTGACAACATGGGTGAAAGTGGAGGACATAATGCTAAGTGAAATAAGCCAGATAGAAAAATATAAATACTCAATGATCTCACTGTTTTATTTATAATTGAAATCTTAAAAAAAAAAGTCAAACTCACAAAATCCTACAGTAGAATGGTGGTTTCCATAGCTGGGATAAATGAAGAGATATTGGACAAAGGGTGCACTTTGAGGTACAGTATCAATAAGTTCTGGGGGTCTAATATATGGAATGGTGACTATAGTTAACAATACCATGTGGTATACTTGAAATTTTCTACCAGAGTAGATCTTAAGTGTTCTCACCATACATACACAAAGGTAACTGTGTGGGGTGATGGATATATTAATTAACTTGGTAATCAAATTAACTTTGATTGTGGTAATCAAATCAAATATATACATATATCAATCAGATTATCATGTTGTGTGCTTCATATATATGTATGTGTATGCATACACACACACATACAATTTTACTGGTCAATTATACCTCAATAAACCTGAAGGGAAAAGTGGTCCTTCTGTCCTAGTGCATAAGATGCCTTACAACTTCATCTTTTCCCCACCAGAGACCATATTTCAATTTTATGGTCCTCAAGGGAAGTTCAAGATAGAATACCTTGAGGAAGCTACCTTTTGGGCTCTTTGAATTCAATAGAGCATCATAACTCTGACTTTGTAAGAGGAAGACTTGCTGTGGCCCATTGATCTTTGATTGTCAAAGGTGTTGACTACAGCTTTGACAATCAAGATTATTTGCCACCCATGCTACCACTGTTGAAGTAAGCATTCAGGGTGGAGCAAAAGGAGGTTTACAGTTGTTCGTATGGAAAAATAATACCTTAATTAATAAATAATAATACAAGGATAAACTGTTTTGTGTAGTCACACTGTGAGTACATAAAAATCTACTTTTGCCCCACGCTGTATACCTCAATGTCATTTTGTAATAAACCTGTAAGACTCAGATAGTAGAGCATTAAGAGCAAAGTTAAGGTCCATTATTTACCAGCTATATAGCCCATAGAAAACCATTAACTTTTTGGTCAGTTTCTTCTTGTGTAAAATAGGAATAATAACAATATCTATGATCTAGGATTACACTGAAGATCAAATGAAATAATATTAAGCAGTTACTATTGTGACTAGAATACAGTAAGTGATCAGTGAATAGAAACTATTAATTTCACTGTTTTTTTACTACTGTTATTATTATACAATTATGGGTATACCCATTAATTGAAAACTAGTGAACAGATTCTCCATGAAAACAGTAATGAATTCCATCTAAAAGCCACTTGCTCTAAAATATTTTGTCAACTGTGCGATGGGGAAAGATAGCAGCAAGGTAGATGGGAGTGGAGCCCACTTCCCCCTGAGTTCAGATGGAATACCCATCTGATCTTCTGAGGAACAGAGTGAACAGCCAGTGGAATCCTAGCTTATATGAAGTTTGGAGGCCAAAAATTATAGAGGACACTGAAAAACAGATAGTAAGTAGATTGTGTTGGGATGGTAAAGTACCCAGGACCTGTGCGGGGACCAAGGCTGCTGTGGCCCCTGGCCCAGAGCCTGCCACAGAATCTTTGGAGGAGAGCCAGAGCACCAACTCCCTCCCCTTCTAGAGCAGGGAGGGCAGCACAGCACCAGGAAGAACCTGGAAGCTTGAACTTGCTGAGGGAAATAAAGATGAAGTGGGAGATGCACAGGGGTGGTGTTCACCCACTGGGACTGTGAATGCAGGCTAGGTCATTACCAGAGAAATTGGGGAGCTGGGTGACACCTGGAGAAGGGAGAAGAGTTGGGCCGTGTGGGACCCTGACCTGGATAGTCACTAGTCTGGTTAGAAAGTTGGGCTGTGTGAAAAGGCGGTGCTTGTTAAGATTGGTGGGCTTAAATAAGAGGATTTTACTCAAAAAAGACTCTCAGCTGCTGTTTAAGGAACTCTCACCCAGTGGCTGGCTTGCACCCCTCCCCTTGAGTGGCTGATTTGCATCACTCACCCACACTTGAGTCACACTGCTTGCCCAGCAGGTGATTTGTGCTACTGGCTCCTGGTGGCTGACTTGTGCCACTTGCCCAGCTGCGGGCTCTTGCTGTGGTGGGCTTGCAAAGAGGAAGGAGGAGGTGCACTGCACAGATCGCAGCACAACTGGTGGATTAAGGGCACCACCCTGGTATAGCTGGACAGTGGGGGCCCAGCAGCTCATGAAGGACCTGGTCTGGAGGCTGGGCAACTGTGAACATTGCAGCCCAGACCTGGCCCCATCCTCACAAAACCATAGGAAGGGAGAAAAGCAAAGCTCAGCCCTTCTCTGCCTGTGGCATCCAGGAAGACCAGCAGAACTCACTTGGGAGTTGAAAGTCAGCAGGAGCCTTTTCTCCCCCCTTTTTAAAATTTTTTCTTCTGTCCCTCTCTTCTCCACACCCCTGTCCACCGACCCCCAAGTGAGACAATAAGACCTGGAGCTGTGAAAGGTCCAGAGACAGATCTAAAGAGGGAGCACAAGGCTAACCCCAACAATAGAGAAACGGAGACAGATTTCACTTTGCTATCTTATAGAACTTCCATTTTATTCTTTTTTTGTATTATTATTATTATTTCATTGTTTACTTTTTTATTTTATTAGTATTTTTATTTATCTTCTTTCTGTTTAGTTTTCATCATTTTATTTCTTTATTTAATTGCATTGTTTGACAGGTTTTCCTTATTCTCTCTTTCATATTGTATTTTAATTTTCCTTTTCTCACTTCACTCATGTTCCAATAACACACTACTCTTGGCCATGTACTTTCTATTCTTGTTATTCAAATCATATATTTTTGTCATATTATTGTTGTTTCAGTATTATTGAAAATAATTGTTGTTCCATATAATTGTAAATACTACATAGCATTCCTCCCTGATCTTAGCCCATTTCGGTATCTCCCTGAACTTTATTACTGTTGTGGTCAACTCTGTTCTTTCGTACACTACGCCTACTTTCTATCCTTTACTCTCACTATATCTCATCATCTAAACTCATACAAGTGCTCTGTTTTCTGGATTCAGCTCACAGTCCTCCCCTCTAACAAGAGTCTTATCTCTTTTTCACCTTTTATAAAAAGTGGCTAGTTGGGTGAAATATCACAGTTAACGCTATACTTATCCAAAGGATCTCCTATCTCTTCCCTATTTGTTGGTACTTTAAATCCCATAGAATACTCTCCAGATGTCTTAATCCATTTTGCCTTCCCCTGACACTAATCACAAACAAAATTAGGTGGGAGCTGTGAAGAGCAATATACCTGCTAGAGAAGAGAACCCACCAACAAAGGAACCACCAACAGGTAAAAACCCAAGTACAACAAGAGAGCCCACACAAACAGAAGAAAGGGCAAACCTAGAGCACCCAGACAAGGAAATCAAAGAGACCACACCACTGAATCCCATAGAATTCCTACCATAGAAGTTCACCCTACAAAGACAGCTAGCAAAGTGGAACATCAGGAAGCACAGAAACAAAAAGAGTCACCTAAAATGAGGAGACAAAAAAAGAGCCAACAATCAAAAGGAATGGAAGACTCCCCACTAAAAGAGCTAAATGAAATGGAGGTATGCAAACTCTCAGATATAGAATTCAAAATAATGGTTATAAGGATGCTCAAAGAACTCACAGACAACTGCAAAAACTGAGTGACAACTACAACAGTATGAGAAAAAAACAGTATGAAATAGAAACTATAAACAAAAACCAGGAAAAATTTAAAAATACAATTTTGGATATAAAAAACAGTAGAAGGAATTACAAACAGGCTGGATGAAGCAGACGACAGAATTAGCAAGCTGGAAGACAAGGTGGAAAGAAACACCCAGGTAGAGCAGCTCACACAAAAAGACTAAAAAATATGAAGATAGCTTAAGGGAACTCCAAGATAACATGAAATACAACAACATATAAATCATAAGAATACCAGAAGGAGAAGAAAAGGAACAAAGGATAGAAACCCTGTTTGAAAAAAATGATGACAGAAAACTTTCTGAACCTGGAGAGGGAAAAAACCATGCAAGCTGAGGAAGCACAGAGAGTCTCAATCAAGATGAACCCAAAGAGGCCTACTCCAAGATATTTCATAATTAAATTGCTTAGTTTTAAAGACAAAGAGAGAATCTTAAAAGCAGCAAGGGAGAAACAAGAGTAACATACAAAGGGGTTCTAATAAGGCCAGCAGCTGCTTTCTCAACAGAAACATTCCAATCCAGGAGAGAATGGCAAGAGATATTCCAAGTAATGAAAAACAAAGGCCTGCAACCAAGACTACCCAGCAATGCTCTCGGTTAAAATGGAAGGTGAAATCAGGAATTTCCAAGACAAAAGAAGGCTGAAAGAAGACATCTGCACCAAACCAACACTACAAGATATGCTAAAGGGACTACTATAAAAAGAGAAAGGAAAAGTGTGTGAGAGAAACACAGGTACAAAGAGGTAGGGGGAAATGAATGAATATCTGTCAATAATAACCTTAAATGTTAATGGATTAAATGCTCCAATCAAAAAACATAGAGTAGCTGAATGGATAAGAAAACATGACCCACACATAATGCTGCCTACAAGAGACCCACCTCAGAACAAAAGACCTACACAGACTGAGAGTGAAGGGTTGGAAAAAAAAATATTGCAAGTAAATGGACAGGAAAGAAAAGCCAGGGTAGCAATACTCATATCAGACAAAACAGACTTCAAAACAAGGGCCATAAAAAGAGACCCAGGAGGACACTTCATAATACTCAAGGGAAGAATCCATCAAGAAGACATAAACATTAGGCACCTAGCATAGGAGCACCCAAATACATAAGGAAAATCTCAGAGGACTTCAAGAAAGATATTGATAGCAACACAATCATAGTAGGGGGTTTTAACACCACACTGTCAAAAATGAGTAGATCTTCCTAACAAAGTATTAACAAAGATTTTGTGACATTGAACAATGTCCTAGATCAAATGGACTTAACTGGTGTATATAGAACCTTTCATTCCAAAGAAGCAAAATACACATTCTTTTCAAATGCACTTGGAACATTTCCAAAGAAAAGAATACTTTGACTTATTCAAATAGACAAACATGTATTCTTAGACAGCATTTCCTGAGTCCATAAAGATGCCAGTTCTTTCAAAGATATTAATTCAGCATTATCTCAACAGAAAAACCAATAATTTTTTTAGAGTTAAATGATTTGATTATAAAGTCTATATAGCAAGTTAATATAAACCAGCTAGAAAATTGATGACAAAGATAATGAGGGGGAGGGTAGCTCTATTTGATAATAAGACATAGTGTATAGAAAGCATGTGCAACTCAGATAGCATGACATATAAATAATATGAAAGATGATCAATGAAGCAGTATAGAAAATTCAGAGATAGAATCAAGTTCATAAGGAAATGTTATGTATGATAATGGTGGTATCCCAAATCAGATCAATGCTTCATTCCCAGCCTCTTGTCTCTTATTTTACCAGTATATGCAGGCATCTAAGTGTGACTCTATCATTGAGAGCATTTTTGTTCAGGGGTTGGGGGATGTTGCTTTTTTTTTTTTTAAAATAACTCCAGAAGATTGTTCAGTGTTCATGAAAGGTCAGAAAGTGCTACGGAATCAGTTCTTCTAGCAGCAGCCTACAACCACTGAGAGGTAGGGGTTTGTGGATAAACCAGGTTCCTCCCTCTTAATATTGAACAATTCTGAGGCAGTTTTATAGCTTCACAGAGATCCACATCATGAATGAGACACAGATGCTCACAGCAGTAGCCTTCTCATTAATACACATTGTATTGGCTCTTTCCCTTCCCTTTTTTATTGTTCCACTCATATACCTGTATTTCCTGGAGGCGCCTCTTAAATGAACTACTTGAACTAAAGTCTTTTTCTCTGAGTTTGCACCAGGACAAAAGCTACCTAAGATAGTTGGTACCAGAAGTGATCCTAAGACATGGATTCTAAGAATGGAATTTTGACATTTGATCACTTGATAGCCATTTGACAATAAGGACCCTTTTATGGCAGGAAGTGGAGTAATGATAATACCTGTGCCATTGTATTAACTAAGTCCCTCACCTGTGGTGGATTCAGGTGGAAGGAGAGGCAATGGCTTAGGTAAGTGCTCTAGTTCTTGAAAGTCCTGGAACAATGATAAATATAATAATTGTGTAATTGATGCCTATTTTAATTGCTATAGAATTCCTGTATGGTGGCTCAGATCAGCCAGGTATCAAGTAGGAATATCTTATAAAACCCAGAAAGCTTCCATTTAAAGAGGCCCTCATCTCCTGCATCTGAAAGAAGGCAGATTGTGATGGAAATCAGGCTTAACACTGAGAGGCATGGGCATGTTAAAATGAATTTAGGGTGTAAGATTAGAACATCCACCAACTGGATATGTTGCCCAGGAGGGTCCTGAGGACAACTAAAATCTATAGGGAATGGGCTAGTGAAAGGGGCACTGTCACTTCTAAGCAGCTCAGTAGTGTCTATCTTCTGTAGCCTTGAGTTGATGCTGCTATAGAATTGGTCTTCCTAGGCCTCATTGGAGATGACAAGATTCCAGACTGGCAGAGACTATAGGATGACATTTAACCAATGAAGGCAAAATCTGTATAATTAATGTAATATTAATAAGGTTAGAATGTTACCCCAGTAATCTTTGATCCACAGGGGTCTATGATGTCTAATAGAACATGATATTCCTAGGACAGAGATAGATGGGGAGTCGATGAGGTTATAAAATGACTGATATGTGCAAAAAGATCTCAGGGATGATGTTAATAGCCACAGTGGGAAATCATGATCCTCACCCAATAGCCAGACTTGAGTTAGTTCTCAGACCCAGACCCATTGACTGAAGTGGGTCACCTCAAGGGAAAACTTTGAAGGAATGTATTTGTAAAACCCATTCTCCCATTCCTTCCTCAAATTATACTCAGATCTTGGAAATAGGTAGTTTTCAGCTCTTACTAGTATTGTCAAATACAGGGTCTGAGCTGACATTGATTACAAGCGGAAACAAAATGCTATCATAATCCTCGATTAATGTGGAGGGCAGAAGGTAAGAAACAGATTGCTGGCACAGATCTTTTTCATAATCTATGCAAAGGGTTGACAGATATGCCTGTTGTCTTTTCCTAGTCCTTCATTGAAAGATCAATGGACATACTTAGCAGCTTTCAGGATGCTCTCATTGGTTCCCTGATAAATGGAGTAAGGGTCATCGAAGCAGTAAAGGCCAAGAGAAAGTCCCTTAAACTGCCTCCTCTGCCAACAAAGAAGCAATAAATAACAAAACCAGTTGCAGAGATAATGTTTACCTCAAGGAGTTAAGAATGGTGGTCTGTATTATGTTCTCATTTAAGATCCTGTGTGACTAAAAAAAAAAAACTCTACTGGTTTCAGTGGTTACTTGTTCTGTAGGCCAGAGGTGCACTGCTCACATCATCCTTTAGGTGAATTCACTGTCCTGTAGCAGGACTGATCGTCAGCTTACATGTGTCAGACTTTTTTTCCTTTTTCAATTAGAGTTGACATACAATATTATATTAGTTTCAGGTGTACACCATAGTGGTTATACATTTATACAACCTACAAAGTGACCACCCAGATAAGTTTGTACCCACTTGACACCATACATAGTTATCATAATACTATTATCTATATTTCCTATGTTGTACTTTACATCCTAGTGGCTATTTATATATGCCAATTTTTACTTCTTAATCCCTTCACTTTTCCTTTTTTTGCATTTCAATTTTTAAAGTATATTTTATTGATTATGCTATTACTGTTATCCCATTTTCTTCTCCCCTTTATCCCCCTCTGCACTGTATCCTACCTCCTTCCAGCATTCCACCCCTTAGTTTATGTCTGTGGGTAGTACATATAAGTTCTTTGGCTTCTCCATTTCCCACACTATTCTTAACCTCCCTCTGTCTATTTTATGCCTACCAATTATGCTTCTTATTCTCTGTACCTTTCCCCCTATTCCCTCCCTCCTCTTCCCTGCTTATAACCTTCCATGGGATCTCCATTTCTGTGATTTTGTTACTGTTCTGGTTGTTCACTTAGTTTTTGTTTTTTAGGTTCAGTTGTTGATAGTTGTGTTTGTTGTCATTTTACTCTTTATAGTTTTGGTCTTCTTTTTCTTAGATAAGTGCCTTTAACATTTTATATAATAAGGGCTTGGTGATGATGAACTCCTTTAACTTGACCTTATCTGAGAAGCACTTTATCTGCCCTTCCATTCTAAATGAAAGCTTTGCTGGATAGAGTAATCTGGATGTAGGACCTTGCCTTTCATGACTTTGAATATTTATTCCCAGCCCCTTCTTGCCTGTAAGATTTCTTTTGAGAAATCACAGACAGTTTTATGGAAATTCCTTTATAGGTAACTCTCTCCTTTTCTCTTGCTGCTTTTAAGATTCTCTCCTTATCTTTAATCTTGGGTAATGTAATTATGATGTGCCTTGCTGTGTTCCTCCTTGGGTCCAACTTCTTTGGGACCCTCTGAGCTTCTTGTACTTGCATGTCTAGTTCCTTTGCCGCATTGGAGATGTTTTCCTTAATTATTTTTACAAATAAGTATTCAACTTTTTGCTCTTCCTCTTCTTCTGGCACCCATATGATTCAGATGTTGGAACATGTGAAGTTATCCCAGAGGTTCCTCAGCCTCTCCTCATTTTTTTGAATTCTTGTTTCTTCATTCTGTTCCAGTCGAATGTTTATTTCTTCCTTCCATTCCAAATCATTGATTTGAATCCCACTTTTCTTCCCTTCACTTTTGGTTCACTGAATATTTTCCTTTATGTCACTTTGTATAGCTCTCATTTCTTCCTTTATTTTGCAGCCATATGCAGTCATTTCTGTGAGCATCCTGATTACCTGTGTTTTGAACTCTGCATCTGATAGGTTGTCTATTTCCCTGTTGCTTAGTTCTTTTTCTGGAGTTTTGATATGTTCTTTCATTTGGACCATATTTCTTAGTCTCTGCACAACTGTTATGTTGTAAGCGGCGGAGCCTTAGGTATAAGCCAGGGCAGGACAGCCTGTTTGGCTACATTGTGACACTATATGTGGGGGAGGTGTGAGAGAGGAGACAATGCCCCTTGCTCATCTCTTATCTCACTTTCAGTCACTTACTATGCTAGCCACAAGTGAATTGTGCTGTTCTGGTGCCGATTCCCAGGTGGGTGGGTTTGTGTACATTCTTGGACCCCATGGGCCCCTCCAATGGATTCTCCTGTGATTCAAGGAATTTCTCCTGCCACCACAACCCCCACAGATATTTACAGCCAGAAGTTTTGAGGCTTTATTTGCCCACACTGGAACCCTGGGTTGCTTGTTCTGTCTCACTTACTAGTTGTTCTTCCCAGCCTATCTGCACACAAATGTGGAACTGCCTAGTCTGCCAGGCACCACCTCACCCACCCCATCTACCAGCGACCACCTTGCGATGTTCTCTCCGCCCTGGCTGCCAGTCTCTGCCCCTCCTACCAGACTGCGTGAAGGTTTCTTCTTTAACTTCTTGATTATCAGACTTCCATACAGTTCAATTTCCTGGCAGTTCTGGTTATTTTCTGTGTCTAAATTGATTGTTGTCTTTTTGGTTGTGTGAGGAAGTGGAGCATATCTACCTATGCCTCCATCTTGGCCAGAAGCCTCAATCCCTTCACTTTTCTTACCCATCTTCCATCCCCCTTCCCATCTGGTGACCATGAATTTGTTCTCTGTTAGTTTGTTTCTAGTTTTTTGCTCATTTTTTTTCAGATTCCACATATAGTGAAACCATATGGTATTTGTCTTTCTCTGACTTATTTCACCTACCATAATACAGTCTTAAGTCCATCCATGTTGTTGCAAATGGTAAGATTTCATTCCCTTTTATGGTTGAATAATATTCCATTGTATATTTATACCACATCTTCTTTATCCATCTGTTTATCAGTGGACACCTAGGTTGCTTCCATATCTTGGCTATTGTAAATAATGCTGCAATGAACATAGGGGTACATGTTGGGGACTACCCTGCCACTTGGAGCCTAATAACCTCAACTGTTCTTTTCTCCAGATTCATGAGCAGAGCAAAGGGGGGGAAGGTCATTCTAAGGATGGAACAAACTGCTTCTCAGGTCATTCCCAGGAAATAGGCCACTGTTTGACCCCTCAACTCCCCACTCAGGTTTAATTCTTAAGAGGAAAGAGATCTTTCTACTATCTTTCTGCCGTCTAACAGAGATGGGAACAGGGCTATCGAAGGGACAAGAAGTTTACTTTTGATTGCTCCAGCAGCTGCTCAAAGCAGCGGGCTGCCAGGTCAAGGACCAGCACTTAATCTATCTTTTACAAGAAGTTAAAATATTATTGCCCTTGGTTCCCAGGCAAGGGATCTTTGCATCTCCTGGTCTTAGAGAAGGTAGGGCAGGAACTAAAGTAGCACCAAGAGCTTGGAGCAGACATAGACTCTCGATGCCTCTTCACTTGGATCCTCATTCATACTGTTCTCTGCCTGTTGCACAACAGGCAGCCAAGGGTTAAGGGCTTGAAGCCGATAGAAGAGGAGGCCTCCAATTAACCTCGAAGAGGTGTCTCTCCCTGCTCACTTACAGGAGCTGAGCTAAGTCTTGTCAATCAAGCAATTCAAATTAGACAGTTAACCGCCAAATTTGAAATCATTGTATGGCTTTTCCTACCTCACCAACCACAAGAAACCTGTTGATTTACTAACTTAGGGAAGAGGGTATCTTTTGTGTTTCCTCTTCAGAAGAACCCTTGGAACTGCCGGCGAAAAGGGTGAGGCCATATCATAGAAAAAAACTACCCCGCTCCGTGACCCACCTCAATTCCATTGGACTCCCCCAATCCAGGAAGAAATAGTACAGATGATGAAGACACTCTTGTCACTCGCCAACAACTCACTTGTGATCCAAGCTTCTCTAAGCTGTGTGTCACTGCCCTGAAGTGGAACTCTAGTCAGCACTCATGGGAGGAGATCCAACATCACTAGTGAGGCACCTTTTCCTCCAGTCTCAAGGGACAAATTGATCAACTCTAGCTTGAGCTACATCAACAATTCCAGGACACTAAACAACTCACTGAGGAGGAGGTCTTTCAGACCCTGCATGACATTTTACAATAGCTCAATACAAAAACTTGGTTTTAAGGACTAAATCTGCATGTCTGGGTCATGTGGGTTATGAGATGCCTGCTAATCATTGTGGTCTTTTGTGCCTTGAAATGTATACACAAATTGTTTTGTAGGGATTGTATATGCAAAAAGCAAGTAGCAGGCTTCATTGGACTTACCACCATGTCTGCCATAACAAACAAAAAAGGGGGAGATGTTGGGGACTGCTCTGTGTGGTTTTGGAGACTGTAGCCCCTTGAGAGAAGGCCTTGAAAGAGGCCAATAAATCTCACTGGAAAGCCAGGAAATGCAGGTGGCAGACATGGCCTGACACTAACATTGAGGGTTGCTGTGGGAAATCAGGCCTGATAAATGCATTGTATCCTTTGAAACTTGTTTTGCTTTGGTATAGCCTTGTTGATATAAACCAGATGATTAAGCTGAAAGCATAAGGAGTAAACTCCTTGCATCATGAAACATGCCTTAACAACCATCTGGTGTCAGCATGTCTCACAGACCCTGAGGCAGATCTCCGTGTTCCTTCAATTGTTATCTATAGATATATTGTTGACATTGTTGATAAGCTATGCATGCATGCTGTATACTCCTGCAAATTCCAATCCTAATAAAAGCCATTTTGGAGAAGGACTCGGGGATTTCTCCACTACAGGGAATCGCCACTCCCTTTCTCACCAGAACAACAAATTGTGTCCAAGACAACTCCTTTCTTTTCATCTCAACCAGGAGAAACTCTGATGGCTGAGGATCCCCCACAGTACATATATATTTTTTTGATTTAGTGTTTTGGATTTCTCCAGATAAATACCCAGAAGTAAAATTGCTGGGTCATATGGTAATTCTATTTTAATTTTTTTAGGAAACTTCATGCTGTTTTCCATAGTGGCTGCTCCAATTTACAATCCCACCAACAGTTCATGAGGGTTCCCTTTTCTCTACATCCTCACTTTTTGAAATATTTTTATTGTTGTTCAAATACAGTTGTCTCCATTCCCCACCCCACTCTCCCTGGTCACACCAACCCCCATCTCCCTCCTTCAATCCTACCCCTCTTTGGCTTTGTCTATGGGTCCTTTATATATGTTCCTTGATGACCCTTCCCCTTCCTTCCCTCATTTTACCTCTCCCCTCTCCCCTCTGGCTACCGCCAGTTTGTTGTTTATTTCGAAGTCTCTGGTTATATTTTATTTGCTTGTTTGTTTTGTTGATTAGGTTCTATTTATAGGTGGGATCATATGGTATTTGTCTTTCATCACCTGGCTTATTTTATTTACCATAATGCTCTCCAGTTCCACCCATGCTGTCACAAAAGGTGAGAGCTCCTTCTTTCTTTCTGCAGTGTAGTGTTCCAAGGAGGATATACAGAGGGCCCAGAGACATATGAAAGGCTGTTCAGCATCACTAGCCATCAGAGAGATGCAAATTAATAGCACAGTGAAATACCACTTCACACCAGTCAGAATGGCCATCATAAACAAATCAACAAATAAGTGCTGATGAGGTTGTGGAGAAAACAACCCTAGTACAGTGTTGCTAGGAATGCAGACTGGTGTAGCCACTGTGGAAAACAGTAAGAAATTTCCTCAAAAAACTAAAAATGGAACTGCCTTTTCACCTGGCAATTCCACTGCTGGGATTATACCCTAAAAAACTCTGAAACACCAATTTGAAAGAACCTATGCATCCCAATGTTCATAGCAGCACAATTTACAATAGCCAAGTGATGGAAGCAACCTAAGTGCCCATCAGTAATTGAGTGGATCAAAAAATTATGGTACATTTATACAAACTCACTTTCAACTTCCATAGTTTCACCAATAATTCTTTCAAGACAGTCTAGCTTTTTTTTAAAGGACATGTCTGGAAACTCTTTTTGCTTCTACCTGTCACTCAATTCCAAAGCCATTTGCACATTTTTATGTATTTGCTGCAGCAACATCCCACTTCTGAGTACCAAAATCTTTGTTAGATTGTTCAGGCTGCTATAACAAAACACTATAAACTTGGTGGTTTGAACAATAGGAATTATTTTTCTTGCAGTTGTAGAGGTAAGAAGTCTAAGATCAAGATTTCTGCTGATTTTGTTTCTGATGAGAGCTCTCTTCCTCGCTTGGAGATGACTGCCTTGTCATTGTGTCCTTATATGACCTATCCTGGGTGAGTAAGTGTGCATGAGGAGTGGGTTAGTGGAGGTGGGGGAGAACAGGAGAGAGAAAAGAGGGGGGAAAGAGAGAGAGAATGAGAGTGAGCATCTTGACCTAGAATCCCCAGGACACAGGGTAGCTATTAGGTTCACTCGAGAAATTTTTACTATACATACTACTTTGTCTACTCATGACATCTACTGACACCTCTTTCCATCATGCAGTCCCAGCAAGATTTGATTTTTATGCAGTATGAGAGAATCTAATTTTCTCCTCAAATTTCTTCTAAGGAGAAGCTCCAATCTCCTGCCCATTCTCTATTTTAATCACATAATGATGTATTATGTCCTCTAGGTGTGAAAGAAAAGACCAGTAACTGTCTTAAAATTGCCACCAAGTCCATTCATTCTTTCCCTGTGTCTTTTCCAAGAGACCAGGGGCCCTTTCTCCCCAGGGTCCCCACATCACTGAGCACAGCCTGACCTAATCAATGCACCATTGTTATGTAATAGCATCCCCCTCACCCTCCACCCCTCTGGGCTTGCCAAACCACCAGCCTCTGCTCTCCTCCTGACTACACTTTTGGGAAAGTTGCTCTTTCTATTTTAGTCTTGCCCTCCTCCCACACCTCCGAACCCCCCCCCCACCCCCCTTCACTTCAGTTTCTTTGGTCACAAGCTCCCTCACTCATGGGGCCTGCCTGGGTCCAGCTTCACCTGACAGGTCTGCTCTGGCTACTCCTGTCCCAGGTCTGCTGCTCCCATGCCCTACCAGGATGGCGCTTCACTGCCTCTGAAGTTGTGATCCCCAGGAAGGTGTCCCACAAGGTGAGTGGGGCTGGGGCACAAGGCCAGCTCTCCTACAAGATTCACTTCAGGGGCCACAGACATGTCATTCACATGAAAGTCAAGAAGAACTTGCTGCCCAGACACTTTCCTGTTATCACAGATAATGACCAAGGTGCCATGCAGGAGGACTACCCCTTTGTGCCTCGAAACTGTTACTACTACAGCTACCTGGAAGGGGTTCCTGGGTCCATGGGCACGCTGGACACTTGCTATGGGGGGCTTGCGAGGCATGCTGCAGGTGGATGACTTCACTTACGAAATCAAACCACTGGATGCTTCTACCAAATTTGAGCATGTCGTTTCTCTGCTTGTGTCTGAAGAACAATCCTCAGAGACTGCGAGGTGTAAGATAGAGGGGGAAGATGCAAATCTACCATATGATGAGGCGATACTTGCTGAAACTCCTAGAGCTGGTCCAGTGTATTTATGGTGGCCACATAGGAAATATGTAAAACTGCACTACACAATTAGTAACTCTTTATTTCAACTGGACACCAATCAGACACGTATAATAGAGAATGTGGTGATCATAAACAACATAGTGCATTCCATATATCAACAGAGTCATTTCGATATTATGATACGTATGATGTGTATATGGAGTGGTAATGATAAGATAGGTTTAAACGAACACGATGCTGGAGATGCTACAGGAGATTTTGGTTTGTGGAAATATTATAATGTGTATCCTCATACTGATCATGATACTTCAGTGCTTCTTACAGGAAAGAAACTTGGAGGGTCCACCTATTTTACTTTTATTGGTTCAATGTGCAACCCAAACTGGGGAGCAGTATATGTATGTGTAGTAGAATATCACATATTTTTAGGCGCCACTATTTTAGCACACACACTCGGTCATCATTTAAACCTTCAACATGATAAACCTGGCTGTCACTGTTTTCGCAGAGAAAACTGTGTCATGGCACCTCAGCCTGGTCTTCTAGATATGATGAGCAATTGTTCTTATCAGGTTCTGCATCAATGGACTCATTCATGGGAAAAATGTTTGAGTAGAGTAAATATACCATACAATAATTTTCCTTATATAGCTCCTCGTTGTGGTGACAAGATCATAAATCAGAACGAAGAATGTGACTGTGGCTCGATTAAAGAATGTGTTAGTAACAAGTGTTGTGAGACACAATGTCTCCTCTCCCTTGGCAGTCAATGCAGTGAAGGACTTTGCTGCAAAGGATGTCAATATGCTCAACCTGGATGGATTTGCAGACAGGTGAGAGGCGTTTGTGATCTACCTGAATACTGTGACGGGAAAACACATATTTGTCCCAATGACTTCTATGTCCAGGATGGAACCCCGTGTTCACCATTAGCCGTTTGTAGGGTGGGAAACTGTACTGACCGTGACATGCAGTGTCAATCCCTTTTTGGCCTGCAAGCAAAAGATGGGTCGCCAGCATGCTATCAAAAATTGAATGTGAAAGGTGATCGATTTGGAAACTGTGGGCTGACGGTGCATCGAGGAGGAGGAGGGCCTTATCCATGTGAACCAGAAAATGTTTTCTGTGGTTTGTTGCACTGTAGTGGCATTGACGAAATTCCTGGTGGAGGTGAGCACACTACATTTCGTGATATAAAGGTACAGGGTGTTCAAAAGGAAAACTGCTTTGGATACGATGCACACTTTGGGACAGAAGTACCAAATTTTGGGCTTGTAGTGGATGGCGCATCATGTGGACCTGGAAAATACTGCCGCCGCCAGAACTGTACTTTTTACCAACAATTTAATTATGACTGCAACATCAGTAAATGCAATTTCAGAGGGGTGTGCAACAATGAGGGAGAATGCCACTGTCAGCGAGGATGGAAACCACCAAATTGCACTGAGATCGGAGCAGGTGCAAGTGTAAATAGTGGCCCTCCACCTGACAAAGATGTATTTGCTCGGGCCAGGATAAAACTTAGTATAAACAAGGCACTAGTACTCATGTTACTACGCTCCATTCTTTTGTTGCTTTCCTTGGTTGCTGGTGTCTGTACATACGTGAAAGACGTTATGGACACAGATTCAGAGGAAGACAGTTGAAGAAGAATAATCCCTTTGGCCCAACTGAATACTGAGTGGAATGTACAAATGGAGAAAATCACATTGGCACTTACTGGGAGAAATAAATGATCAAAAGTCATTCTGATAATACCATTGTCCTAAGGATATTCCAAGGCTGTCATCATGAAATAAAATGACTTGGCAGTGTAAAAAGGGTCTGTGTGTTCAAATTCATTTAACCTTGTATGTGTGTTTGTTCACATTCTCACCAATCTTAAGGAAGATAGTGGGAACTCTCACATTCACTAGCAAGAGGATCTGTACTTATTCACAATGATGTGGACTCTAATGTTTTATAGGTGGGCCGAGAGCAAATCTTCTTTGCACTGGTATGCACCAGTTTAACGGTTTATCGGACCTTCCCCCAAGTGGTTATGTTCTATATTTCTGGCATTTGTTCATTTCTTTGCCAGTGTTAAGGAAGCATTAAAAACAAAACCTTGACAGATACAGTATGCAGATAAAAAATTCTGGTTCTAGGCACCTGAATGTCAGCAGGAGTTCAACCACCTGCTAGGTATGTTATTGTAGACAAAGTCTTGGGCCTTCAGAGATTCAAGGTTACAGGTTACATATCAGAGTGAAAGATGAATTGTATTCTTCCAGGCTTTTGTGATGATCGAGAGAAAGCACCTCTAAAGGGCCTAAAACATATTTGGAACTTCGCACATGCTAACTCTGTCTATCTCGTTATTTTGTTGGGATATTTTAAAGGTGAGTTATTGCAAATCTAATGACTTTGACACTGCATATTTATTGTAAAACCATCACATATGGAGAGATTCATCACTGATGTATTACTTCCCAAGGTCTCTGGTGGTTAATATCATGGTATCTTTCTCCTGTATAAAATTTCAGGAGATGCCTAAGCAAGGCTTATCTATAAAGTGTCAGGTGGAACTCACTACTGACTGAAATGTGTAGAGAGACAAAAATTTAGAGAAAAGGAAACAGGAAGCAATCACCTCAGAAATAGAAATAGTGCAACACAACAGACTCTAATAAATGGTGCATTACATTCGTGCTATTCAGATCCCTCAGGTCTCAGATCAAATCTCTTCCTGAAAACACAGAGTCCAGATGACGGCAGCCACCAAGTGTTGGAGAAGGATGCAGCAGCAGAGAATCAAGAGGGTTGCCAGTCACTGACATGCTCATTTGTCCATCCTTTATACAGTGCTCACAGCCAGCACCTCTTGTCCAGGTGGCTTATCTGGTCAAGTGATCTGGATCTTCATCAATGACCGTTCTGAGCCCCTGTTTATTTGCCCCTGTCAAGCCTGTTATTGCATGTACACCTGGCACCACAATCTACTAAAATCAAGGTTGGATGGCCATCTGCTAAACAGTTTTTCTCGCTGATTCAAAGGCAAATGCTGAAACAAGACAGGGTCTTCCTAGCAGGGGAGTCATTTTCTTTCCATTTGAGCAGTGCACTTGCCAAAGCCTGATAACTGTAGGCCCTGAAACCTGATTCCTCTCTGACTCTCCAGTTTTCCAATATCTGCTATTGATCTCTTTGGCATTTGTGAGGGAACTTTTGTCTCCATCAAGCTGTTTAACTGGCAGTATCATAAGTTCCAGTGTGTGTGGTTTTGTCCTTGGTTATCATGCTCTCTCCAAAGTTGTGAAATAAGTGTTTCAACCTGAAGATGGGTGTGGTCTGCCAGTCCATTTCATGTTTCTAAACAGCACTGGTAATTGGGATTATTGGCCCTAACGTCTAGAAAGGTGGCGGTGTGGTGGTAAGTCCTAACATGTGTGATCCTTGAAAGTGGTTTCTAACTGGTGCCAGATAGTCAAGGCACATTCCCTACAACCCAGTCAAGACAGCTGCACTTTTTCCAGTTAGCATAAGATCAGAAATACTCAGGGTAATCTTCAAATGTTTCATTCCCATTTCTTGGGTTTTGGCATATGCAGAGAGGCTGAAGTACCAAGACAAACATGAGGGGGAGCTGCACAAGGTGAGGAAGAGGAACAGGAAGGGGCCAAAGGGAAGACAGTGATAAGGATAGCTGGGAGGTGAAAAAGGAGTAGGTTTATGAGACACAGGAACAGAGGTAAACACAATGATAAGGTCTTTGGGAGGGGAAGAAGTTTGAAGTTGTTTAAAAGAAGCCTCAGAAATCTTACAATAGGTTATCAATATTTCTTTCTTGCCTTCTTGGGATTGACTGAAGTAAGCCGCCCATGGTATAAAAACTATCCTGATACTCTTCCTTCTAACGTGCTACAATATACAAATGTGACACGCCCAAGAAACCAAAAGGCCACTACACTTCAAGACTGTACTTACTGAAAACTTGCCACTTTCAGAAGAAATTAACACAGTGAGGAACTTTGTGGCAGTCCACAGCTCTAGCACTAATCTGCTCGGGGGTTGGATAGATTACTAGCTTCCCCTAGTACAAGTAGACTTACACAGAAGAAGGCACTTGCCCTTCCTCAAGGCAAACCCAATTCCCTGCTCTCCCAAAGAACTCCAAGAAATGAAAGGAAAACACTGACATGAGTCTGATAAAGGTTGACCTACAGAAATATCACAGCCTGCAATCTCCACCCCATAAAAAGAACCAAGAACAGGAGGAGGACTTAGGGCCCCGCCCAAGGAAATAAGGTTGTTTGACAGGTGCTGTTCTCCACCCATTCATGCAGTGTTTGGGGTCTCCCCAACCTCTCTCAGGTAATGGCACCAAATAACGTTTTTAAAAAAAGAGAAACAAGATGTTTATGTGCCTGACACAGAGGTTAAAGGCTGCATTTGGTGAAGCCTATCAGAATGCCTGAAGACCAGGTGGGAACCTAGGGCAGGGTGTTTATAAGGTAGAAAGAATCTCAGTAACCATCCTGTGTTTTAAATTTAGTGGCTCTTTCACATTTAATCAAGACTTGTTCACGGCTGTTATTCCTCTTTTCCTGCTCCTTGTTTGGAGATCCAATAACCAATAGAATAGTATTTCTGAGAGCTGTTTTTGTAACCTTCATGGTATTTTTAGGTAGTCATGGAGTGTGGTAAGCATTAAGCCCAAAAGAAAGATAACGGTGCAGAGTAGAAGGAAGGTAAGGTGAAGTGAGAGGACTCTATGTATTATTTGTTGAAAATCTTTGCACCTTTTTCCTCAAGGAGTCTGAGGCCTTCTAGGTCAAGTTTGCCATACAAGTCCATTCACAGTTACCATTGCCCAAGGGACTCCCATGTGACTGCCAAGTCAATTACCTGGATTCCAGATAGAATCCCCCATAGCTATACTAAGATTCAGCAGCCTTTTCTTCCTCTGCTACTCAGAGTGAACTGGTTCTCATTCCAAACTGGTACTTCCCCTTCTCACCAGCTTGTCCTTGGACACAAGGTATATGAAGTGCCATGATGGCAACTGTGGCTTGTAGCTTAATAGGACTCATGCTGTGTCCCTGGCAAAAGTGCATTCCCTGTGAGCCAAGACCTATAACCCTGGAGAAGACACAGGTGCAGGGAGGGCAAGCAGAAAAACCACCAGTGGATCAGTGAGAGTAACGGCAACTGTGACCACCCAACTCCTCCTTCAATCCAGGTCCCGTCTGTTCTATGTAGCAGATACACAGTGCCATGGAGCAGTCTTTGAACTTACATATACACTGCACACTGAAGGACTGTGCTCTACCATTACAGAGCACTGCAACCGGGCTGGCATTTTGGCCATGTCTTCGGTAGGCCCTCCCATCCCACTATGAGTGTAGCTGCTGCCAAATACTTGTCATGGGTGTAAACTCTCTATTTGATTGGGTTGGGCCTATTCATATACCTCATTCCTGAAGAGTCCTCTGTTTACATGCCCAATCATGTGGGATTCTGTGTTTAAATATCACACATTCCATAAGTAAGCCTGTGATTCAGACTCCATCCCTCCGATTTCATCTTTGGGGATGTGTGTTGTGGATGCAGTACACAAATTGACATGGACTACCGAATCCTGTGGAGAAAAAGAGATGGCACGGCCACTTTCTCAAGGGGAGAACCCCCCCAACCTTGCCTATAGAAGCTCTTTTTACTTTCCAGTTACATTACATCAAGGAAGTTTCTCCTTATTTCCAGATTTAGTTAACTGATTATTTCTTACAGATACCAAAAAAAAAAAAAAAATAGAAAAAAGTTGCAAATGCAAGGGGACGATAAAAAATGATTGATTTGGTTACATTTTGTCCTTGGGACATCTTAGCACATACTTTAGGAAGTTGCTTCAGAGATACACATTAAACATCTCCAGTCTTAACTCAGGTTAAGGGAGTTTCAGCGAAAGCAAGTCCCATAGCAGCCTAGCTGCAACGCAGACCTGAGTCCCCATGGAAAGCCCATCTGCACACTTGGTTCCTGTGTGCTGCCTCACATTGATCAGTTTCAATACTGATCAGTACAGGGCTACATTTGCCACGGCCATGCTGATCAGTTTCGTATAAGTGCAAAACACTGGTGTTGGCTAAGGCTCTGTAGACAGAAAAGGCAATTTGTTAAAAGTGTTAGAGATACGTATTCTTGCCAGGACTAATGCACAGCCCTTCCAGGATGGAAGGGGCCCCAGGCAGTCAACTGCACAACAACTAGCTGCTAGGTTTCCTTCAGGAATGCTGACCCATCAGCAGCTTTCTTGATTTACTGCCTTAGCAACTGAGAGTCTGTGCTATTGAATCCAAGGGAACCGCCACCTCTGCTACCAAGGCTACTCTGTCCCTGTGCCCAAAGTGCCAGTTCCAGGGTGGGCAATGATGAAGTTTGTCTAATGGTGACTGGCCAACTCACTTCCCTGCTTGGCTTTTCAGGACCTCCTCTAGGATGGATGCCTCTTGGTAGGCATGGACCTGTGATAGGCAGATCTTCACACTTCCTGACTACAGCTATATGTACAGCATTGCATCTCTACCCTACAACACCCTTTCTTTGACTCTCCAGTCCTTTGATTTCCAGGCTGCTGACCAGCTGGTAAGGTCCTTGGCCACCTGAGTTGGTGTCATTAGAGGCCTGCCATGAGCCACCTGTGCTTTTACACAAGCTAAAAGACCAAGTGCATTATCCATAACTCTGCCTAATACAATGATTCTGTTCACCATGTACTCTCTATTCAATGTCATCCCTGAAGAGGACTGTAATGCAGTCATCTTCCATATTGGGTTTGAACCCACGTACCAACTCTAGCCATCCATATACCACACATGGGCATATTATTCCCCCTTCAGCTGCTTGAGGAAAACCCTCATGTGGGTTTATACACAAGCCAAGTGAAGTATCCTGGGGAAATCATGTTGAGAGATGTGGTGATGTCAACTGCCTGCTCAGACAGCTTACCAATGTTTATCCTTTTGCATGAGCTTGATGCTGGATATTGTATTTTGATCTTGCTGAGACTTGCTGTCACAGCCATCTGACTTTATGGCTTGGTAGAACCAAAAGAGCCCAGCTTCTACTGGATGATTCAGGGCTCATGCTCATTTGCAGCCACATGGCAATATACCTCATTTTTCCCAGGGCCCCTATACACCTACAGCTGTTTCTCCTGGGGCAGATGGCATGGTTTTCTTTGGAAACCCCAAGCCAATGCTGTGATTCTCTTTTGGAGGCCTGACACAGTCTTCACACCACATCTTTCCTATGACCAATACCCACACAGGGTAGGAGACATTGGGTGGCCACACATTGAAGCCCCAGTGAAGGGGTCTGTTTGCAAAAAGGCCAAAAACTACAGCAAACCTCTCTCCTGCCTTGGGTCCCACTCAAGATGGCCACCTTCATTATCCAGAATATGGGCCAGCATAGGACTCATATGATTGAAATGTTTGCTTCAAAAACATCAGGCACCATCTTCTTTGTGATAAGGAGTGCAAGAGGAAACAACTGGCCTTGATTCTGAGGGTGGTCTCTACATGACCTTAAGCACTGTACCCCTAAATATTCCAATAATGTGCTATGTCTCCCAAACTCTATAAGGCTATGCCTTGCACCCTTGGAATGTGAGTCTCCTAATAACACCTCCATGAACCAACCAACCAACTCATGTCTGCCTGGTTTTATTTGCTTGATACTCTTGAAGTTATGAACAAGTAGGATGTTTTCTGGATGTTCAGACAGTCTAGCTCTATGCAGATCATGTTATGCTAGAGGCAGGAGAGTAAACATAGCCCTGGAGGCTAGAGAAATAGTTGTCCATGCCACATGGATGCTAAGTTTTTTTTCTGACACACTTTTCTGAGCAGAATAGAAATGGGCTCATTTACTAAATCTATGGCTGCATGTCATGCACCCAAGGCCATGTTAATTTGCTCTAGCAATGACAGCAGCTGCAATAAGAGATTCTACTTGGGAGAACTTTTGGATCCCTACAATCATTCATTACAATTGACACATTTCCATACAGGCTAGACTGTGATTTAAAGGGGGATCTGAGAGGGACAAGCACTGCTGGGATTTTACTCTTTAATGGGGGCACATATGTCCCCCTTGTCACCCAGAGCACATTATTGTCTCTGACTTACTATGCTGGTGGGGTAGAGGAACAGTAAAGGCTCCTACCACATGTGTGCTGATGACAGCTCCCACTTCACATGGACTCAATGAGGATGTCATTCTAACTGCCAAAGATGTCAATCCCAATTATATTCCTGGGGACTTGGGAAACTGACCCCTGGGTCAGCCTGCAGACCACTAAATCCACTGGAATGTAGTCAGCTAGAACTGCACTATTGCTGGTGTCCAGAAGCTGCCCCAATAGCAGTATCAATGATGACACTTTGGAGCTCAGAGTATAAATGTCCATGCAGACTCTGGGTCCAAAACTCCTCTCAACTCCAGGTATTTCTGTATCATATACTCTCCAGAAAATGGGTGTAGGTTTCTAGGGGAAGGACTGGAAGAATCGTTACATGATATATTTTTCATGATGATGATCTGTCCTTTTGCCTAGGAACCCCCAACCAACAAGGTAGAAAAATTCCTTGGCAGGTGGAATGGGGAGACTTACCACACGTAGCTGAACACAATGAAAGAGCAATTTACAGCCAGGTGCAGATGGGTCACCAGGGTAGAGGGCCCCAGTGCCTAGCAGGGGGCAAAACTGGCAAAACAAGAGCCTCACCCCCAAGGTAACCTTTCTTCCCCTGGCCTTTCCTCCTTGGAGATCACATCTAGGCCTCAGTTGTATTTCAGCTCCAGACCCAGAAAAGCCGCAAAACCAGGTGGGCAGCTCCAGCACTCACTGCAGTGACTAAAGACTCCCTGCCCTGCCACTGACCAGTCAGAGGAAACCATGGCCGTAAAAGGGCACACATGGAGAATTGATGAAAATTCTGCTGAAACCCTCCCCTGAGACCTCCCGTAAGGTTCCTGCCTGCAAGAAAGAGAGAAACCCCTCAGGAAAAAGGACCCAGTGCTCACCTGTGTGCTCTCCCTCTGGGAAGCAGCCAGGACCATTCTGTTACTATTCTGCTCTTCGCCTGCACCACTCTTTTCTTCACAGGCACAAATCTCCTGAACTCTAAGGCAGTGGGCATCTGGTACCTTGTCCCAGGCATGTCCCCTCAAACCATCCCTAAGGCCCTGTTTCCTGACTTCCCAGTGAACTGAGGCAGTGCGGCTTATGCTCTCCTACTGTCCCTTCTATGCTAGTCCTGTCTTGCCACTGTTCACAGGCCCGTTCTACCCAATGAGCATGAACTAATAGAACTCTGACTCATCCATGATCACCTCAATGATCTGTATTTCATCACTGTGTGAGTGAGAAGAACCAAGCTCCAGTACCAGCCTGCTGGGGTTTGATTTGTAACCACAAACCTATCTTCATCTGTTTGGGTTGGCTTAAAACAATACCATCCAGACGTCCGGCCAAGATGGGGGCAGAGGTAGACACACTGTACCTCCTCACACAACCAAGATAGGGACAGCAGTTTGGAAAAAGAATAACAACCAGAACTGACAGAAAATTGAACTGTATGGAAGTCTGACAACCAAGGAGTTAAAATACACACGTTCATCCAGACCGGTAGGAGGGGCGGAGTTGGGCAGCTGGGCAGAGAGGGGTTGAAAACCAAGAACAATGGGATGGTGTAAAGCATCCCAGGCATGCAAAACTGGAGTGGGGGGACCCTGAGCGTGCAAGCAGTGGCTGGCAGACCCTGGCCGAGGGGTGGCAACTGGCAGACCCAGCGAGGTGCCGATTGTGAAGCAAGGCACTGCACGCACCCACGATCCCAGCGCTGGGAAATAGAACCTTGGGGCACTGATTGAAAACACCTGTGGGGGTTGAGGTGCAGGGAGAGACTCCCAGCCTCACAGGAGAGGTCATTGGAAAGACCCACGGGGTGCACAAGCCCACCCACACAGGAATTGGCACCAGAAAGGCCCACTTTGCTTGGGGGAAGTGGTGGAAGGGACTGAAGTCCAACTCAGACAGGAGCAAGTGCCATTGTTCCCTCTTGGACCCTGCCCCCACATACAGCATCACAACCCAGTGACGGGGTTGACCCTCCCTGGTGAACACCTAAGGCTCTGCCCCTCATATGTAACAGGCGCAACCAGACCAAAAAAAAAAAAAAAGAGAGAGAGATGGCTCAAACAGAAGAACAAATACAAATGAAAGCCTCAGAACTGATACTTTTAAGTGACTGAGAGATAGCCAACTTATCAGATGCACAGTTCAAAACACTGGTGATCAGGATGCTCACAGAATTGGTTGATTTTGGTCACAAATTAGATGAAAAAATGAAGGCTACAAGAAGTGAAATGAAGAAAAATGCACAGGGAACCAACAGTGATGGAAAGAAAGCTGGGTCTCACATCAATGGAGTGGACCAGAAGGAAGAAAACCACATACAATCAGAAAAGAATGAAGAAATAAGAACTCAAAAAAATGGGGAGAGGCTTAGGAACCTCCAGGACATCTTTAAACATTCCAACATCCAAATTGTAGGGGTACCAGAAGGAGAAGAGGAAGAGCAACAAGTGGAAAACTTACTTCAACAAATAATAAAGGAGAACTTCCGCAATCTGGCAAAGGAAATAGACTTCCAGCAAGTCCAGGAAGCTCAGAGAGTCCCAAAGAAGTTGGATCCAAGGAGGAACACACCAAGGCACATCATAATTACCTTAGCCAAGGTAAAAATGAAGGAGAGAATCCTGGAAGCAGCAAGAGACAAGGGGACAGTCACCTACAAAGGAGTTCCCATCAGACTGTCAGCTGATTTCTCAAAAGAGACCTTACAGGAAAGAAGGGGCTAGAAAGAAGTATTCCAAGTCATGAAAGGTAAAGGACCTACATCCCAGATTGCTCTATTCAGCAAAGCTTTCATTTAGAATGAAAGGGCAGATAAAGTGCTTCTCAGATAAGGTCAAGTTAAAGGAGCTCATCACCACCAAGCCCTTGTTTTATGAAATGTTAAAGGGACTTATGTAAGAAAGAAGATAAGAAAAAGAAGATAAAAAAACACGTATAGTAAAATGACAGCAAACCCACAATTATTAACAGCCACACCTAAAACACCTAAAAACAAGAACAAAATAAGCAAACAACTAGAACAGGAACAGAACCACAGAAATAGAGATCACATGGAGGGTTAGCAACAGGGGAGTGGGAGGAGGAGAGAGGGGGAAAAGGTACAGAGAATAAGTAGCATACATGATAGGTAGAAAATAGACAGAGGGAGGGCAAGAATAGTATGGGAAATGTAGAAGCTAAAGAACTTAAGACACATGGACAGGAACTAAAGCAGGGGAATGTGGGTGGGAGAGGGTGTGCAGGGTGGAGGGGAATGAAGGGGGAGAAATGGGACAACTGTAATACCATAATCAATACAATATATTAAAAATAATAAAAGGAACCATTCAAAGAAACAGGATGAAGGTTTATTTTTACTTTTCCTAATTAACTGCATACAATTAATAATCTGTTTATATTAATTATTTCTTTCAGATTTTCTTTTTATTATACCATGTTCTATGTGTTGGGATAAAACAGTGTGCAAAACAGATAAAAACAACCCTGTCCTGACAGAGAGTATATTCTGGTATTCAAAGAAAATACTCCAAGAGGATACCCAAACCACCAAATTATAACAAAGAATTAGAGTAGATAAACTTGACTAGAAAACACAGAGGGAACAGGGCAGGAATTTTTAATAAATAAACAATTTGTTTATGCCTTAACAAGAATTTCTCACTTTTGGTTACCAAATAAATCCAAGAGTTTGGGTGGGACAAGCAATATTATCATCCTTCTTTTCAGATTTTAGAGGAGAATGTTAGAAAGTTTAAGTAATTTCCCCAACTTTACTACATCTCTTTTGATAGCAGTAGGTGGTGTCACTACAGGGAACCCCATCCTGCACATATCCATCTTGTGGGCACTGATGGGATGCCCCATTGCACCACTCTGGACATTCATTGACCTGAGTTCATTGATGGTATGAACTTGCAGTCTTAACTTGTTCTAGGCTTATCATTGGGAAAATATCTCCATGATTTCAAATTCTAGTCCCAGTCAAAATCACATAAGCACCCAGCTGCTGATAAATGGTATCCACTAGAGGACAACAAGAAATGTATCCTTTGCACCTTTGAGAAATTACTTTGGGAATAAATGGAGAGGCAAGACTCACCCATGGGTCTTTACATGTCTGTCTCTTGGCTTTCCTGTGAATCATATATGCACTCAGGAGACACAAAGAGGACCAACTCAGAGTGAAACTGGAGCTTTATTGGCTGCTTACACAATAAACAGCTAGGAAAATGTTAGAAATTACCTTTTCTTGATGGCAATGTTTCTAATACTGACGAAAAGGAAGGTCTTCATTTTTCTGTAAACTATCAGAAATGTGCTCGTTTTCAGGCATGTAACATTTCTACCTCCAATAAACTAAAATGTTGTGATGCATAGGATATTAAATTAGAGGCACTTTCTTAATCTGAAGTGTGAGCCTTGATCTCCTTAGAACTACAGTGGTTTTGAAGGTATGTAAATAGAGTGGCCAACAGTAGAAGCAAAACAGACAAACTAAGAATCATAACTAGTGGAAAGAAAACTCCTTTTCTGGCAGCTGCTGGGCCACTGTCAACACTACCTCCATAGCCTCTATATAGGCAGTAGGGTGGGGACCACCCATAGCCACAGTGGCAGTGATGTTTGTTATTGCAGATTCCCTTCATGTTGCAAGTCTCAGGCAGGCAGACTTGTGACAGGAGAGAGAGACTGACACACTTCTTGTGTATGCAGATCTTTTTTGAACCACACACGGTGCCATCTTTCACTTCACCAACATCAGGTGTGCTCATCCCTAAACGATAACTTATACCCCAGCAGGTGACACCATTTACATGAGTGTGCTGCAAAGCAGAGTGATCTCTTAAATTGGGAATGTCTCCCACATTCTCACACTGAACCCTCCCACAAAAGATATCTGAGGTATTGCATTTTAGGTATGCCGTTCCATTTAGACCGCAGTGGCCAAAACGGTTTCCCTGGGAGTTGACTTCTTCATAGCAATTCTGAGATGCACTCTTTGCAACTTCACCAAAGATCTCTCTGCACTGTTTGTCATGGTTATTACATCTCTTTTGATAGCAGTAGGCATTGTCACTACAGGGAACCCCATCCTGTACATATCCATCTTCTGGGCACTGATGGGATGTCCCATTGCACCACTCTGGAAGGTCACATTCGTTGATCTGATGTCTGCAGACTTCCCCTGATGGCATGAATTTGCAGTCTTTGCAACAAAGCCCAAAAGCACAAGCAGCACCAGTCCTCAGAGTGCAGTTCAAGAGACAACAGGGATCTTGTTCACACTGCTTTATAGATCCACAGTCACACTCCTCTTCCCCTTCAACCACATTGTTCCCACAGCGCTTCAGCATAAGGACTTCCCCTGGACTTGGAGGATTGTGCAGACATGATCCCTGGTTTAAAGTGGTTTTTGTAAAATCTCCATAACTACAGTTGGTGAATCTCTCTGCTGGCACTCTGATAGCATTCATAATGCAACCACTTTGCCCACATAAACAGAATTCTTCATCATGCAGCATACCCAAAGTATGGCCTAACTCATGGGCCACAGTGAGTGCAAAAAGAGACCAGGGGTCTCCTTGGAAATTATTAACTCCACAGTCAATTGGAGGACGACATATTCCTGCAACATAGGCTATACCAAGTGCACTTATAAGTGAATTTTTAATGAAAATATGTGCAGCATCATACTGTAGCTGTGAAAGACTGATTTGCTTCCACTGAGCAAAATCCTCCAGAACCTGTTCTATGCTTATCATTGGGAAAATATTTTCATGATTCCAAATCTCAATCCCAATCAAAATCACATAAGTATCCAACTGCTGGTAAATGGAGTCCACTATGTTGATAACAAGAAATACATCTTCCTGCACCTTTGAGAAGTTACTTTGGGAGTAAATGAAGAAATTTTGATCTACCACCACGACCAGCTCCAAAAACCATGAATGGGCCCACCAATTATCAGTAGAAATTTGCTTCAGAGTTGTCGTCTCTGCCTCTTCAAATCCCAGGTGTTGGTGTATTTCCTTCTGTGTTAAGCCACATCTAATAGGTGGAGACTGAGTCTTATTAATGTTGATCTTATAAACCAGGTGTTCAAATGTGGTAGAGTGCCTGATGGGCTCGATTTCATAAGCAAGGTCATTTATCTGTAGCATTCCTCGAAAGCCTCCAGAACAGGTACTGAGGGCAACCAGGGACTCAGGGACCCCCTGCACATAACCATGATAGTAGCAGTCATTAGGAACAAAGGGCTGATCCTCCTGCAGGGCACTCTGGTCTGAGTAGGTGAACACCAGTAGGTGTCTGGAAACCAAGAGCTTCTTGACCCTCATGTGGACAATGTGTCTCCAGCCCCCAAACTCAATGCTATAGGAGAGCCAGCCTGGAGCCTTTGCACCTCTGCCCTTGCTGGTCAGCTTCAAGGGGACCACCACTTCTTGGGAGCTGGGGGGCCTAGCCTGGGACAGGCCAGGAGGGGATAGAGACACCCCAAGCCAGAGGAGCAGGAGAATTACTCTCATGGACACCCTGGTCTCAGCAGCCTCCGTTATGAAGTCATCTGTCCAGAGAAAAAGAAGGTGAGATACTGTTGGTCTGGCTTATCCCTCTGAGCTGGTCATTGTCTAGAGCTGCCCTTTAAGGATCTGAGTCCTAACAGAGCTGGCCACCAAAGCTGCAGTGCTGAAATTGAAAATAAAAAGGAGGGTGGGGAAGGTGATGGGATTGGGTAAGGAAAGTGGGAGGGAGAAAGAATTGAGTGGTGAAAAAGTGATTAATGAATCACAAAAATGCTTTGGATTTGCTTTCAATAAATGGGGGTGGGAAGTTTGGGGTTATAGAAGTTAGGGTATTGGTCATATGTTAATAATTGTTGAAGTTGGATGATAGATAGTCCAGTTTTCATTTAATCTGAGAAGACTTGCATAGGACATGGAAATGAAGATGCCTGAGCAATGATCTTCTGTGCTCTGAATTCATTTCTAGTCAATACTTCCTTTCCCCTGATTCAAATTACTCTGTATCATCTGTTTGTAAAGCTTCCCCTATGACTTTGGCTTTTTTTTTTGTTTTCAATGACGAAGAGAGAGAGAGAGAGAGCGAGAACCAGACTCAATCCTAACCCCCTTCACAGAGTTCCTTGTATCTACTTATCTTATTAAACTTGAGCTTCAACAGATTTTACTGCTTTCTCTAAAGCTCACCCTGGAGAAATCCAATTCTCAGAAGCCCTATGTACCTCATGGGCCAGAGCCTGGGTTCCTATTCTCCACAGCCTGCAAAGTCATTTGTAAACCATTCATCCTGCTATATTTGACATCCTGGACTACCGGTACTCAAGGAGGAGTACACCCTCCTCTTGTCATTGAGCCTTGACTGTTGTTGGGTGGTCAATGGGAGGGATTTATTCAGGCCAGTGAGCTGCGAGGATGGACTGGCTGTGACCGCTGGCCACCAACCTCTGCCCTCTATGTAGAATCAGCTTTTCAGGGGCAGGGTGGTGGTGCTCCAATGTGGTCTGTAGCTGTCTACTGGGTGCACAGGCTCTGGGGTTTCCTGAGTGGTGCAGGCCAAGATTATCCCACACCTGTGTTCTTCCTGAGGCCACTCTGCATGAGCTATAGAGCAATCTGCAGATGGCTGCTACTTGTGTTGGTTGTGGAGGTTCCCAGGCAAAGCCAAGCTGTGAACCTAGGCTGGCTGGTGCTAGTGCTGTGCTTAGGGTCACTTAGCAAGAGGTATAGGGGCTAGGGACTTACTGAGGCTGGTTGCTTGTTTGAGAGAAATTAGGAAATTGTGAGGCATGAGCCACAACCAGTTACTCATATGGAAAAGCCACTGTTAACAGCTTGGGTGGGTGGAGCCTCAGGGGATCTCCAGGGCAAGGCAAACATTGTTAGCCAGATTGATGGAGTCTCAGATATGGTCCCTGCCTGTCAGCTCTGTGACTCTGAGGGGAGGGCTCAGAAAAGGAACAGTGGCCTCTATCTGCCTTTCTGTTGGGAAGAAAGCTGTCTCCCAGCTCTTGCCTTGATGTCAGGCTGCCTGTCACTTCATTTCCTCACCATATGCCACTGGTGCCTTTCAAGCTGCTACCCCAGTGCTGGAGCTTAGAAGGAGTAAGTGTGAGTAAGTCCGTGTGTGAGTTCTTGAAGAGAAACTGCTCGGAACTCCAGAAGTTTCTTCCACCAACTTAATCCCCACTGGTTTTTGCAGCCAGAAGTTATGGGGTCTTACCTTGCTGGCACTGGAACCCTGGGATGGGGGCTTTGTTTGGGGCTGAGATTCCTTGCTCCTGAGATATCCCTCCTGAATTTTTATCCACCACACGTGGGTGTGGAACCAGCCCATTCAGCGTCACCATGTCTCTGCCCCTCCTACCAGTCTGGATGGATATGTTTTCTTTAATTCCATAGTTGTCAGACTTCCATTCAACTGGATTTCTGACTGTTCTGAGTGATGGTTGTTCATTAGTTTAGTTGTAATTTTTTTGTGGTTGTGCAAGAAGGTGAATCATGTTTACCTACACCTCTATGTTGACTGGAAGTCCAATTCCCTATCATTCTTGTATAAACTTTTGTTTTTGATACCTGACTGGTAGACTTATCTCCATCAAAATCCTACCTTCACCATAAACAACAATAGCAAGTATAGACAACTCATCTGAAAATCAGAAGGGTTTTTCAACATTTTTCAACCCCTCCAATTCAGTTTCAGTGTACTTCAGTTTACCAACCCACAGTCATAATCTATACCATGTCATCACCAAACAAAGCAAAACCAAACCATTACTTACATCCTAAGCAATTTATCAGTAATTTTAATCATTCCAGCTCTCCCTTACTCCTGGCTATACCTATTTGTCAGACTCAAAGAGAACCCAAATACTTTTGTCTTTCATCATCAGCTATTTCTCTCAGTCTTATACTTTATCTTTAGTTCTGTTCCATTTGAGCCTAGGTGACCAGTTCTATCACTTCAGCCACTTTATGCCCAAACCTTCAACTCTCTGAAGCTCTACAATAACACTAATTTGCAAAACAAACAAAACTGGTTTAGTTCTGCCATATACTTTTTCCACTCAATATGTTTGTGAAAATCTTAAAAGGGGAATGCATAATCAGAACTGGAAAGGTCAGTAATGGCTCCCCAGCCTAAGCGATGGAAACAAGAAGTCTGCTGATATTTCAAACCCTCCTATGCCATATTGCTCTTTTCTTTACTTGCTCTCCTGGACGTTACATTCACCTCCCCCCACCCCAATATGGAGCTCCTGATTTATGTATAGTGTCAGGAGTCAATACATTCTCATTACCTTTCAATCACAGAGTTAAATAGTTAACCAAGTAGACTTCATCTTTTTTTTTCTAACATACAGTATTTAAGTTTTAAATTTATCCTAGATTTGCAATGTGGATGCTGGTAGATCAGGAAGACTTGTTTCACTCTGAACAATATCCTTAATGTTAACCTGCCTAGAGAGCTTGGATCCATATGAGTACACTACATTGTGAAAGGATAGGCACTTTATTCCAGGGGGGTCAAGTAGCTCACAAGAAAAAAAGCAAAGTTCACACACAAGTTCAACTATATGCATATATATATAAATTTCCAAGGATAAAGATCTCTAAATTAGGTGATATTCTCTGTATCTCTCTTGATATGCTTGTTACTGATACAGAGTGGCAGTTGTGGATGGAAAGTTAGAAGGGCTGAGAAAAATACAGTGTTGTGAAGAAGGCTAATAAGCTATATTAACCATGTCATATTGTGTTTCTTAGCACTCATCTTGAGAGCAGGCAATAATAGGAAAATGCTTCACAGAATCTTTGAGTCACACTCTTTGCCCTCATTATATTATTCCTAAGACCCCAGAGACCTAACTTGTAAAGGAACATCAATCTACCATCAATAATGTAAAGTGGTGCCATTAAAAATCCATATGCTCTAAAGTTATTGAAATCTGAGAGTAGACAACAGCCCTCTTCCATATGTTTTATCAACTCTTCCTTTCTTCACAGCTGTTTCAAATTTCTCCTGACCTCTACCTCTCCATATCTTCTCTTGTTCTTTTTTTTTTTAAGGATTTCATTTATTTATTTTTAGAGAGGGAAGGGAGGGAGAAGGAGAGAGAGAGAGAAACATCAATGTGCGGTTGCTGGGGGTCATGGCCTGCAACCCAGGCATGTACCCTGACTGGGAATCGAACCTGTGACACTTTGGTTCACAGCCTGTGCTCAATCCACTGAGCTACACCAGCCAGGACATATCTCCTCTTATTCTTTCATGTTCAATTGTACTGTTTTTCCATCTGTCTGTCACTAATGTAGACTCATTAGCAGGTCATGAAATCAGTTTAATGGTCACAAGCTGCAGTTTTTTCTTTAAGGAAATTGAATAAAAATATCAGAGGACATTTCTAGGAATTCCTTAGCAAAGGAATGCCAAAATTTGTGGTGTGTCTGTGTGTGTGTAGCCACTGGGGCACAACAAAAAATGGATTTCTTACTCTGGAATACAGTAAAAAAATCGTATGTATATCTATGGTGAGGTCAAATTCAAAGACAAAATGGCTTCTAGGATTTTCACTAGTACAAACCAATGCAAATCTAGCCCATTTCTACTTCTCTTCTACTCCGCCCCACATCCCAGTCTCAGTGGAAAAGTGACCCTCTCCCAGATTCAAATAGTAGCCTCTCATCTTCTGTTCCAGGCTCATATCTTCTACATGCTTGAGGACTGATCCTGTCAATTTTTCCTATGTTCAACTCTTCTTTCTCCTATTTTACTCGTCTTTAACTGGCAGTTACGGTAAGCAATTCATTCTAGTTTGCCCTGGACAGTTTTGGTTCCTAGGTTAAAGAAACTGCAAGTCCTGTATCCCAGTACCCCTTCAGTCCTGGAACGGTTAGTCACCTTATGCACAACATCTTACCCAACCCATGTTCAAGTCTATCTCATTTTTTAAAAGAAAACAAAACAAAATTAAACTTCATATTCTCCATAATATTTTGGCTACCAGTTTGTACATGGAGCCAAACTTAATGAGTTACTTACTAGCAGAAGAAACAGTAGTTCCAACGGCCTTTTCTTTCCAGATGGTTTGTACTACACTTACCAATGAGCAAAGATTGGTAGTCCACATAACAAAAGGAAACATAAGCCCACCCCCTTTTGTTTCTCAGGTGACTAAGTTCTAGATTTAGCTGCTTAGCAACAAGGAACTTTCACTTCCCCAGAAACAACAACTGGCTCTCAAAGATATCTTGCTCTGGCTTCACCATTTCTATACAGATTTATGTCTTGACTTCAATATAATTGAACTTGGGTAGCCTCCTCAACTCCATCCTATGTCTTCCTACTGTGTAGATGCATTTCTGCTTCATAATATTGCTCATGATAATGTATTGGCCTAGACTGTTAATCACTTTTGATTGGGACTAAATTATAATAAACTTCTAGGTCAAGATCAGATCCTACATCCAGCATCCACTCTTTAAATAATCAAGACAACATTGATATCTGTAATTCCCTTTTTAATTACTGTATTCAATACATTTTTTAATGTTTTTTGTTTTGTTTTAAGATTTTATTTATTTCTAGAGAGGGAAGGGAGGGAGAAAGAGAGAGAGATAGAGAAACATCAATGTGCGGTTGCTGGGGGTCATGGCCTGCAACCTAGGCATGTACCCTGACTGGGAATCGAACCTGCAACACGTTGGTTCACAGCCTGTGCTCAATCCACTGAGCTATGCCATCCAGGGCTGTATTCAATACATTTTTAATTGTACAATTTATTACTTTGCTATTTCGTTTTATGTAAAAGTTTTTAAAATTGCATCTCCTATGAAACTACAATATTTTTGAGAAAAATATGATCAAAATGGTTTGGGAGACAATTTATGGTATAGTATTTGGCAAAATGTATCATCTATATGATTTCAATTACATAAATACCACATAGAATAAAAACTAATTTAATAAAATATTAACTCTAACTCTGGGTATATTCTGTTTTAAAGGGATATAAAATCAATGATCCTAGCACAGTTCCTGGAACAAAGCCAATTTTCAGATACAGATTCTGTTGACTAAAGAGATCAGTGGGTTCCTAGTAGGAAGGACATATCAACATTATGACAAATATGTAATGTGACTATTATCCCAGTCTTCCACCTAAGAAACTGACAGCCATTTTCTTGGGAGTCTGTATGCCAGAGAGATAAATATTTACTTGAGAGGATTGTTGGATGTGGTGTCTGCATTGACATGGATACCCAGTGCTCTAAAACATCATCATGGACACAGTTCTCATGGCAGCTTTTGGACATTGGTCAATAAGTGCAGTCCTACCTGACTTAGAGATTACAGTGGGTTCAGTAGTATTCAGCCAACCCAGGTATGTAATTGGGATTGACATCTTCAGCAGTTAGAATAATATCCTCATAGGGTCGTCGGTGTCATCATTACACTAGGGGTAGAAACTCTTAAAAGTCCGTCTACCCCTGGCCAGCACAGTAAATCAAAGACAATATTGAGTTCTGGGAAGAAACTGCCTTCATTAAAGACCAAAAGAGGTAGCAGTGGTTTTCTCTATCAGATAGAGAGATTTGAGTGGGATCTCTATCAAATCACCAATCTAACCTCTATAGAAAACATGAAGATCCTAAAGAATGACTGTAGATTGCATCAAGCATTACACAGTAGAATCTCATTTTGTAGCTGCTGAGTTGGGTATGCTGCCATTGCTACAGCAAATTAACATGGTCTCAAGTGCATTCACCTGTTAATTTAGTAAATGTGCTAATTTCTATTCTGCTCAGAAAATAGCATCATAAGGAACTAGGATACAAATGGCATAGATAAACATACTTATTCATAGTTTTGCCCCAAGGGTTATTATTCACTCATCTATCTTACCTTTGTCCTGTAACTCTAGGCTATAATGAATCTGCCTTGAATATCTGGCACCAGTTAGAAACCACTTTCAAGGATCACACATGTTAGGACTTACCACCACACCACCACTTTTCTAGATGTTATGGCTGATAATCCCAATTACCAGTGCTCTTTAGAAACATGAAATGGACTGGCAGACTACACCCATCTTCAGGTTGAAACATTTATTTCACAACTTTGGAGAGAGCATGATAACCAAGAACAAAACCACACACACTGGAACTTATGATACTGCCAGTTAAACAGCTTGATGGAGACAAAAGTTCCCTCACAAATGCCAAAGAGATCAATAGCAGATATTGGAAAACTGGAGAGTCAGAGAGGAATCAGGTTTCAGGGCCTACAGTTATCAGGCTTTGGCAAATGCACTGCTCAAATGGAAGGAAAATGACTCCCCTGCTAGGAAGACCCTGTCTTGTTTCAGCATTTGCCTTTGAATCAGCGAGAAAAACTGTTTAGCAGATGGCCATCCAACCTTGATTTTAGTAGATTGTGGTGCCAGGTGTACATGCAATAACAGGCTTGACAGGGGCAAATAAACAGGGGCTCAGAACGGTCATTGATGAAGATCCAGATCACTTGACCAGATAAGCCACCTGGACAAGAGGTGCTGGCTGTGAGCACTGTATAAAGGATGGACAAATGAGCATGTCAGTGACTGGCAACCCTCTTGATTCTCTGCTGCTGCATCCTTCTCCAACACTTGGTGGCTGCCGTCATCTGGACTCTGTGTTTTCAGGAAGAGATTTGATCTGAGACCTGAGGGATCTGAATAGCACGAATGTAATGCACCATTTATTAGAGTCTGTTGTGTTGCACTATTTCTATTTCTGAGGTGATTGCTTCCTGTTTCCTTTTCTCTAAATTTTTGTCTCTCTACACATTTCAGTCAGTAGTGAGTTCCACCTGACACTTTATAGATAAGCCTTGCTTAGGCATCTCCTGAAATTTTATACAGGAGAAAGATACCATGATATTAACCACCAGAGACCTTGGGAAGTAATACATCAGTGATGAATCTCTCCATATGTGATGGTTTTACAATAAATATGCAGTGTCAAAGTCATTAGATTTGCAATAACTCACCTTTAAAATATCCCAACAAAATAACGAGATAGACAGAGTTAGCATGTGCGAAGTTCCAAATATGTTTTAGGCCCTTTAGAGGTGCTTTCTCTCGATCATCACAAAAGCCTGGAAGAATACAATTCATCTTTCACTCTGATATGTAACCTGTAACCTTGAATCTCTGAAGGCCCAAGACTTTGTCTACAATAACATACCTAGCAGGTGGTTGAACTCCTGCTGACATTCAGGTGCCTAGAACCAGAATTTTTTATCTGCATACTGTATCTGTCAAGGTTTTGTTTATAATGCTTCCTTAACACTGGCAAAGAAATGAACAAATGCCAGAAATATAGAACATAACCACTTGGGGGAAGGTCCGATAAACCGTTAAACCGGTGCATACCAGTGCAAAGAAGATTTGCTCTCGGCCCACATATAAAACATTACAGTCCACCTCATTGTAAATAAGTACAGATCCTCTTGCTAGTGAATGTGAGAGTTCCCACTATCTTCCTTAAGATTGGTGAGAATGTGAACAAACACACATACAAGGTTAAATGAATTTGAACACACAGACCCTTTTTACACTGCCAAGTCATTTTATTTCATGATGACAGCCTTGGAATATCCTTAGGACAATGGTATTATCAGAGTGACTTTTGATCATTTATTTCTCCCAGTAAGTGCCAATGTGATTTTCTCCATTTGTACATTCCACTCAGTATTCAGTTGGGCCAAAGGAATAATTCTTCTTCAACTGTCTTCCTCTGAATCTGTGTCCATAACGTCTTTCACGTATGTACAGACACCAGCAACCAAGGAAAGCAACAAAAGAATGGAGCGTAGTAACATGAGTACTAGTGCCTTGTTTATACTAAATTTTATCCTGGCCCGAGCAAATACATCTTTGTCAGGTGGAGGGCCACTATTTACACTTGCACCTGCTCCGATCTCAGTGCAATTTGGTGGTTTCCATCCTCGCTGACAGTGGCATTCTCCCTCATTGTTACACACCCCTCTGAAATTGCATTTACTGATGTTGCAGTCATAATTAAATTGTTGGTAAAAAGTACAGTTCTGGCGGCGGCAGTATTTTCCAGGTCCACATGATGCGCCATCCACTACAAGCCCGAAATTTGGTACTTCTGTCCCAAAGTGTGCATCGTATCCAAAGCAGTTTTCCTTTTGAACACCCTGTACCTTTATATCACGAAATGTAGTGTGCTCACCTCCACCAGGAATTTCGTCAATGCCACTACAGTGCAACAAACCACAGAAAACATTTTCTGGTTCACATGGATAAGGCACTCCTCCTCCTCGACGCACTGTCAGCCCACAGGTTCCAAATCGATCACCTTTAACATTCAGTTTTTTATAGCATGCTGGCGACCCATCTTTTGCTTGCAGGCCAAAAAGGGATTGACACTGCATGTCACGGTCAGTACAGTTTCCCAGCCAACAAACGGCTAATGGTGAACACGGGGTTCCATCCTGGACATAGAAGTCATTGGGACAAATATGTGTTTTCCCGTCACAGTATTCAGGTAGATCACAAACGCCTCTCACCTGTCTGCAAATCCATCCAGGTTGAGCATATTGACATCCTCTGCAGCAAAGTCCTTCACTGCATTGACTGCCAAGGGAGAGGAGACATTGTGTCTCACAACACTTGTTACTAACACATTCTTTAATCGAGCCACAGTCACATTCTTCGTTCTGATTTATGATCTTGTCACCACAACGAGGAGCTATATAAGGAAAATTATTGTATGGTGTATATCTCGCACTCAAACAGTCATCCCATGAATGAGTCCATTGATGCAGAAGGTGATAAGAACAATTGCTCATCATATCTAGAAGACCAGGCTGAGGTGCCATGACACAGTTTTCTCTGCGAAAACAGTGACAGCCAGGTTTATCATGTTGAAGGTTTAAATGATGACCGAGTGCGTGTGCTAAAATAGTGGCAGCTAAAAATATGTGATATTCTACTACACATACATATACTGCTCCCCAGTTTGGGTTGCACATTGAACCAAAAAAAGTAAAATAGGTGGACCCTCCAAGTTTCTTTCCCGTAAGAAGCACTGAAGTATCATGAAGACTATGAGGAAACACATTGTAATATTTCCACAAACCAAATTCTCGTAGAGCAACTCCAACATCGTGTTCGTTTAAACCCATCTTATCATTACCACTCCATATACACATCATACGTATCATAATATCGAAATGACTCTGTTGATATATGGAATGCACTATGTTGTTTATGATCACCACATTCTCTATTATACGTGTCTGATTGGTGTCCAGTTGAAATAAAGAGTTACTAATTGTGTAGTGCAGTTTTACATATTTCCTATGTGGCCACCATAAATACACTGGACCAGCTCTAGGAGTTTCAGCAAGTATCGCCTCATCATATGGTAGATTTGCATCTTCCCCCTCTATCTTACACCTCGCAGTCTCTGAGGATTGTTCTTCAGACACAAGCAGAGAAACGACATGCTCAAATTTGGTAGAAGCATCCAGTGGTTTGATTTCGTAAGTGAAGTCATCCACCTGCAGCATGCCTCGCAAGCCCCCATAGCAAGTGTCCAGCGTGCCCATGGACCCAGGAACCCCTTCCAGGTAGCTGTAGTAGTAACAGTTTCGAGGCACAAAGGGGTAGTCCTCCTGCATGGCACCTTGGTCATTATCTGTGATAACAGGAAAGTGTCTGGGCAGCAAGTTCTTCTTGACTTTCATGTGAATGACATGTCTGTGGCCCCTGAAGTGAATCTTGTAGGAGAGCTGGCCTTGTGCCCCAGCCCCACTCACCTTGTGGGACACCTTCCTGGGGATCACAACTTCAGAGGCAGTGAAGCGCCATCCTGGTAGGGCATGGGAGCAGCAGACCTGGGACAGGAGTAGCCAGAGCAGACCTGTCAGGTGAAGCTGGACCCAGGCAGGCCCCATGAGTGAGGGAGCTTGTGACCAAAGAAACTGAAGTGGAGCAGGGGGAAGGAGGACAAGAGTAATGCAGAAAGAGCAACTTTCCCAAAAGTGTAGTCAGGAGGAGAGCAGAGGCTGGTGGTTTGGCAAGCCCAGAGGGGTGGAGGGTGAGGGGGATGCTATTACATAACAATGGTGCATTGATTAGGTCAGGCTGTGCTCAGTGATGTGGGGACCCTGGGGAGAAAGGGCCCCTGGTCTCTTGGAAAAGACACAGAGAAAGAATGAATGGATTTGGTGGCAATTTTAAGACAGTTACTGGTCTTTTCCTTCACGCCTAGAGGACATAATACATCATTATGAAATTAAAATAGAGAATGGTGAGGGGAGTGGAAGTTTCTCCTTAGAAGAAATTTGAGGAGAAAATTAGATTCTCTCATACTGCATAAAAATCAAATCTTGCTGGGACTGCATGATGGAAAGAGGTGTCAGTAGATATCATGAGTAGACAAAGTAGGATGTATAGTAAAAATTTCTCAAGTGAACCCAATAGCTACCCCGTGTTGGGAACTGCCCTGCCTGGTATCAGAAGCTGTAACCCCCACTAAGGCTGAGGGAGTGGCCTTCGACCATAAGCCAGCAAGGAGACAACAGCTTATCTCCCTGGCAGGAGCACTGCTTCTGCTGCTTCATTCATAACTGAACCCCAAAGCTTAGCCAATGACGGGTAAGATTCCCCAAGGGGGGGACGACCTCAGACAGGCACGATCACGTGGGAGGCCCCCAAGAAAGGACTTTGGGGGCTACAGCAAGAGGGGGTAATGGACCCTCGCTCCTAGGCTGGGATATGGCCTGAGTCCTTATCTTCTGGGAGAAAACCTCCTTATCCCTTGGCTGCCTTACTTGCCTTGCTCCACCTGTCATTGCCTGAAACAATGACAGGGTGGTGCAGCTCTGGGCTGAAAAGGGCGGGTTCCCCGGGTGATCAGGCCTAAGAAAGAATGTGTAAGATCCTGTGAAACCTGCTTTGTTTAGAATGCTCTCAGTTGAATGATAAGGGTCCAAGGAAGAAGTAAGTTTGTTCCTCACAGTTTTACAGCTCTTTGACCCTGACTCAAAATAGGCCCTCAGACCTCCTTGTTATCTATTGTTTGATCCTTACTTCCTAGCAATGAGTAATGAGCTTTGACCTGAATTCTTATTCAAAAGAAACCAATAAAAAGCCTCTCCAGAGGGGGGATGAGGCACTCTCCCCACCAGAGAGAGGGTGGCCGAAGCGCTCCCCACATGAGGAGTGGCCCTTCTGTTCCTATTCCCCCACAGGACCTGGTTGTCTCTGTGTACGTTTTTAGCATGTTTCAATGAGCATCCGCAACCGAGATGGATACTGCTGGCCGGTATCCATTACACCCTGTGTCCTGGCGATCCTAGTCCAAGGAAGTTACCCACAGAGACTTGTATATGGATGTTCATTTCATTTTTAAATTTATTGTTGTTCTGTTACAGCGTCCCACCTTTTTCCCCATTGCTGTCCCCTGCTCCATCTCCCCTGACTCCCACCGTCAATCCTCCTCCATTGTCCATGGGCATGAGTCCTCTATTCCTGTTCCTTTGCTTGCCCCTTTCCCTTCTTTCCCCTGTTATCCTCCTGCCCGCGGTCACTGTCAGTTTGTTCTTTATTTCCAAGTCTGGTTCTATTTTGCTCATTTGTTTGTTTTGTTGATTAGGTTCCACTTCCAGGTGAGATCACGTGGTACTTTTCTTTCACTGCCTGCATTATTTCACTCGGCATAACGCTCTCCTCTTCCCCCCATGCTGTCACAAAGGGTAGGAGATCTGTCTCTCTGCTGTGTAGTATTCCACTGTGTAATGTGAGGTTTTTGATCCACTCATTTACTGATGGGCACTTAGGCTGTTTCCAGCACTTGGCTATTGTCATGAATGCTGCTCTGAACATTGGGGTGCATAGGTTCTTTCGAAATGGCGATTCAGTATTATTATTAGGGTATACTCCCAGCAATGGGGTTGTTAGATTGAAAGGCAGTTTCATCTTACTTTCTTGAGGAAGACCCATACTATTTTCCACAGTGGCTGCTCCCATCTGCATTCCTACCAGCAGTGTACTAGTGCACTAGGCCTCCCTGTTCTCCACACCCTCCCCAGCTCTTGTTGTTTGTTGATTTAGTAATGATGGCCATTCTCATTGAGGTTTTAACTTTCATCTCTGTAATGACTAGTAATGTTGAACATTTCTTCACGTGTCTACTGGCCCTTTGTATGTCCTCCTTGCAGAGGCGTCTGTTCAGGTCCTTTGTCCATTTTTTAGTTGGATTGCTTGTCTTCCTGGTGTGGAGTCATGTGAGTTATTTATATGTTTTTGAGATTGAACCCTTGTCCAAGGCATCCTTTGCAAATATGTTTTCCCACAGGGTTAGTTCTCTTTCTGTTTTGTCGATGTTTTCTTTAGCTGTGCAGAAACTTTTAGTTTCATGCAGCCCCATTTGTTTATTCTTTCCTTTATATCCCTTGCCCTAGGAAACATATCGGCAAAAATATTGCTGCACGCGATATCTGAAAATTTCCTGCCTATTTTTCCTCTAGGACTTTTATGTGTCACGACTTACATTGAAGTCTTTTATCCATCTTGAGTTAATTTTGGTGTATGGTGTAACTTGGTGGTCTGGTTTCATATTTTGCATGTACTTGTTGAGATCAGCCCAGAGCATTTATTGAAGAGGCAATTTTTACTCCATTTTATGTTCCTGCCCCCTTTGTCAAATATTAACTGTCTGTATTGACATGGGTTTATTTCTGGCTCTCTCTTCTTTTTCGTTGATCTATGTGTCTGTTCTTAGCCAGTTGCAGGCTTTTTTGATTATAGTGGCTTGTGGCTTTTTTGATTATAGTGGCTATCAGTTTGATAGCAGGTCCTGTGACCCCTCCAACTTTGTTCTTCTTTTTTTTTTAATTGCTAAGGCCCTTCAGGGGCATTTATGTTTCCATATAAATTGTTGAAATATTTGTTGTCTATCTGAAAAATATGTCATTGGTGTTTTGATAGGGGTTGCGTTGTGTCCATAGTGTGCTTTGGGTACTATGGACATTTTAATGATCTTAATTCTTCCAAACCATGAACACAGTATATCCTTCCATTGATTTGTGTCTTGTTCTTGTGTCTTTCTTCGGTGATGTGTAGTTTTCTGAGTACAGGTCTTTTACCTCCTTGGTTAAGTTTATTCCTACATATTTCATTTTCTTTGTTGCCATAGGAAGTGAGATTGTTTTTTGTTGTTGCTGCTAATTTTTGTTTATATTATTTCATTGTTGGTGACCTTCTGATACTTGTAGGAACATGGATTTTCCCACAGAGATGACGATGGTGATGATGATGATGATGAAAAGAAATCCAACCAAAGGAACTCAATATATGGTTTAATTATTATGAAGTTCTAGAATGGCCCAAAATCAGTTGTAGAAATAGAATTTAAACAGGTAATTTAGTACCAGTAATGGAGGAATGGAGGGAAGTTTCTGGAGTGAAGGAAAAGTTGTGTATCTCGAGTGGGGTGTGCTATCAATTGAATATTTGTGTCCCTGCCAAATTTATAAGTTGAAATCCTAACACCCTAGGGGATGCTATTAGGAGGTGAGGCCTTTGGGAAGTGATTAGGTGAGGCGGACACAGCCCTCATGGATGGGATCAGTGCCTTTAGAAAAGAGGCCTTGGAGGGATCCCTCAGTCCTTCTGCCATGTGCAGTTACAGGAAGAGGGCGCCCTCTGTGAACCAGGAAGTGGTTTTCGCCAGACACTGAATCCAAGGTGCCTGGAACTTGGACTTCCAGTCTCTAGAACTGTGAGAAATAAAGTTCTCTTCTGTAGAAGCCACCTTATAGATGCTTTTAAAAAAATATATTTTATTGATTATGGTATTACAGTTGTCCCATTTCTCCCCCTTCATTCCCCTCCACCCTGCACACCCTCTCCCACCCACATTCCCCTGCTTTAGTTCCTGTCCATGTGTCTTAAGTTCTTTAGCTTCTACATTTCCCATACTATTCTTGCCCTCCCTCTGTCTATTTTCTACCTATCATGTATGCTACTTATTCTCTGTACCTTTTTCCCCCTCTCTCCTCCTCCCACTCCCCCTGTTGCTAACCCTCCATGTGATCTCTATTTCTGTGGTTCTGTTCCTGTTCTAGTTGTTTGCTTATTTTGTTCTTGTTTTTAGGTGTTTTAGGTGTGGCTGTTAATAATTGTGGGTTTGCTGTCATTTTACTATACGTGTTTTTTATCTTCTTTTTCTTATCTTCTTTCTTACATAAGTCCCTTTAACATTTCATAAAACAAGGGCTTGGTGGTGATGAGCTCCTTTAACTTGACCTTATCTGAGAAGCACTTTATCTGCCCTTTCATTCTAAATGAAAGCTTTGCTGAATAGAGCAATCTGGGATGTAGGTCCTTTACCTTTCATGACTTGGAATACTTCTTTCTAGCCCCTTCTTTCCTGTAAGGTCTCTTTTGAGAAATCAGCTGACAGTCTGATGGGAACTCCTTTGTAGGTGACTGTCCCCTTGTCTCTTGCTGCTTCCAGGATTCTCTCCTTCATTTTTACCTTGGCTAAGGTAATTATGATGTGCCTTGGTGTGTTCCTCCTTGGATCCAACTTCTTTGGGACTCTCTGAGCTTCCTGGACTTGCTGGAAGTCTATTTCCTTTGCCAGATTGCGGAAGTTCTCCTTTATTATTTGTTGAAGTAAGTTTTCCACTTGTTGCTCTTCCTCTTCTCCTTCTGGTACCCCTACAATTTGGATGTTGGAATGTTTAAAGATGTCCTGGAGGTTCCTAAGCCTCTCCCCATTTTTTTTTGAGTTCTTATTTCTTCATTCTTTTCTGATTGTATGTGGTTTTCTTCCTTCTGGTCCACTCCATTGATGTGAGACCCAGCTTTCTTTCCATCACTGTTGGTTCCCTGTGCATTTTTCTTCATTTCACTTCTTGTAGCCTTCATTTTTTCATCTAATTTGTGACCAAAATCAACCAATTCTGTGAGCATCCTGATCACCAGTGTTTTGAACTGTGCATCTGATAAGTTGGCTATCTCTCAGTCACTTAAAAGTATCAGTTCTGAGGCTTTCATTTGTATTTGTTCTTCTGTTTGAGCCATCTCTCTCTCTCTGGTCTGGTTGCGCCTGTTACATATGAGGGGCAGAGCCTTAGGTGTTCACCAGGGAGGGTCAACCCCGTCACTGGGTTGTGATGCTGTATGTGGGGGGCAGGGTCCAAGAGGGAACAATGGCACTTGCTCCTGTCTGAGTTGGACTTCAGTCCCTTCCACCACTTCCCCCAAGCAAAGTGGGCCTTTCTGGTGCCAATTCCTGTGTGGGTGGGCTTGTGCACCCCGTGGGTCTTTCCAATGACCTCTCCTGTGAGGCTGGGAGTCTCTCCCTGCACCTCAACCCCCACAGGTGTTTTCAATCAGTGCCCCAAGGTTCTATTTCCCAGCGCTGGGATCGTGGGTGCGTGCAGTGCCTTGCTTCACAATCGGCACCTCGCTGGGTCTGCCAGTTGCCACCCCTCGGCCAGGGTCTGCCAGCCACTGCTTGCACGCTCAGGGTCCCCCCACTCCAGTTTTGCATGCCTGGGATGCTTTACACCATCCCATTGTTCTTGGTTTTCAACCCCTCTCTGCCCAGCTGCCCAACTCCGCCCCTCCTACTGGTCTGGATGAACGTGTGTATTTTAACTCCTTGGTTGTCAGACTTCCATACAGTTCAATTTTCTGTCAGTTCTGGTTGTTATTCTGTTTCCAAATTGTTGTTGTCCCTATCTTGGTTGTGTGAGGAGGCACAGTGTGTCTACCTATGCCTCCATCTTGGTCGGAAGTCCTTCATCCTGTTTTTAAAACCACTAAAGCTGCTGCTCCAAATTGGACACTGAATGTTTGAAATAGTGTGTATTTATAGTATTCCTTTTGGTTCTTATCCTTCACCAGCCTCTTTGTCTTCTATCTGTCTTCTCCTCAGTCTACTCTGTGTTTTTGGAACTCCTCCCTCTCAAAAATATATATCTAATCAGATACCCTCTATATATGGTCCAGATAACTTCTAAATGACACTCCTTATAAATTGAGTCAAACAACCTTTTTTATATCATTATCCATTATGTTTTACACACTGTACATCCTCTATTATCTGTTTTGAAAACACTTGGGTGTGTCATGTCCACACATCTGTACATGTAATTCTCATTCCCAAAATGCTGCTTACCACCCTCTCCCCACCCCCATTCATGCCCTGAAAAACTCCAATTTTTCTCTCAATAAGGGTTAAACATCATACCTTTGGAAAGGGATTTTCTTGTGAAATGTTATGTGTTGTACTTGCGTGCTCCTGTCATTTTGTGGTCATCCCTTTGATATATTCAAGGAATACATGAGGGGAAAATCTAACAATGTACCAGCCAGGGATAGCAAGAAGGAAAGGACCACTAGTGGAGCCATAGAAACAGGGAAGCATGAGCCAAGAATACAATCTGATTACACTTGGAGAAAGATCCACATGTTTTAAGTGCATAGGTCAGTCTGGGGACAAAAAGCAGCTGTTCCAATCTACTGATTGTTTTTTGAACTTGTTTTTTTGTGAAAAGAAAAAAGTTAAATTTGATTACAGTCAAATTTATCAATCTAATATTCTTTTATATTTACTGGGTTTTATATTTTTATATTTATTATAATTTTGTAGAATTAACCTCCTATTACCAATTATCTTATTTGGGTTCTCCAAAAAGCAGATGCTAAGACCAGGATTTAGGTGGGGTTAATTTATTTGGAAGCACATAAAAGAGTATATTAATGAGCAAGTTTCCACTGTGGGCTACTGGGGCTCTCCCCTGTAGGTTCAATAAGAAGTCATGTGAAATACACCTTGGAATCTTCCTCCACAGTGCAGAAGAAAGCTGTCAGGAAAAGAAGTGAGATACAACACTTAACGTAGGAAACTGTCAGAGAATGGAAATTGTCTACTGGAGCTGCCACTGAACTCAGGTGGGACAAGGGGATGTAGGGTGGGCTATCAGCATCTACTGTATCCAGGTGCCTGAGAAAATGGATGCCAAGGCAAGGATTAAATGCAAATGCATCTTCTGTTGTACTGGTGACAATTCCTACATATACTAATACCTTTCTACTTTACAGGAGTGTGCTTGGCACATTCACAGAACAGGTTGGAAGAAAGAGAAAGTTAATATATTTGGAAGCAATTGCTCACCAATGAGAGATGTTTTGTGAATACATCTCCCCAGTTCTAATGGACAACTGTGAGGTATCTGACAGTGCCTCTCAGACAGGCCACGGTACAACTGTTTCCGGGTTGCTCACATGGTCCTCACCCATTAATGTATGCTTGAATTGCTTTTAACACTTTCCTGTCTCAGTTTCCCACTCCTTCACCATGCACTCACATCTTAGGGTTATATCCCAAATAAACTACTCACACTTAAATCCTTATCTCAGGGCCTCAGGGTCAGGGACAGTTGATACCAGAAGTGAGCCTTAAAAGGAAGAGCCACACGATATGAGATTCTAGGACTGTATTTGTCAGAAGGCCACTAGCACTCAGTTGCAGCCAGTGGATTTGTGACAACTGGTATGCTGCAACATCAGAAATTAAGACTCTCCCTTGTGGTTAAGATGAGGTACAAATAGAAGTGGTGGTCTGACATACCCTAGCTCTCATGCTTGAATTAGAATTATGAGAATTACGAAGTCAATTAACTGGTGAAGAAGCTACAAAGAAAGAAAATGACATACTTGGGTCAATTAACTCAGGCAAAGTCCTGAGAAAGTCCTAATACCTCTATAACAGTGTATGAAGAGAATCTCATCCTATAGACTGTGTTGAAAATAATACCCAAGATTTGCCATAAACATGCAGATTTATAAAGGTTACTAAATTTAGAACTCTGATATGTTTCCTATGTAAAAAATCAGAAATTCTATTAGGGAAGAAATGCTATCCTGAGATTTAGCATGAAGACATTTAAAGGGATGCCTTTGAAAATTTGAATCCCGAGATTCTCATGAATACCCTGCACCAGCAGAACTCACTCCTTACCCTTTGCTAGAAGAGAACAGCCTTTCACTGCCTGGAGGTCATGTTTCACCAAAGATTTTGCTTATCTTCCTAAATATCTGTTCTTAACTTTTGTTCATTGCATCTAGACCGATAGCTAGGGTCAGTACAATTCTTAGTATGAGAGGAACTGGATCACTGATCAAGTGAGCTTTGGGAGCTAGCTACTATATGCCATCAGGAGCCAGGGATATGTGGAATAGATCTTGAGGATACTGTTTTAGGAGAAACAGAATAGTATAAGATTATACAAGGAACAGCTTTTTGCAATGAGGGGAGCTCAGGATTTAACATTCTTGCAAAGACGCCCAGAGCTTATCCAAATGTGCCGCTAGAATTTCTGCATCTTTGAGTCTTCAAAATGTTGGTGGACTACAATACTTGAGGTGGACATGCTAGAACTACCTTGGCAGAGAAGTGAATTTGGGGGGGGTCAGAATATTCAGGGAAGAAGAGAGGATTTCTGCACAAGGCCAGAGAAATCACCACAGACCCTGTTTCTCTGCAGGTTCTAGAGGAATGTCTTCACTCAAGCAGTATAAAGCGCACCAGTCAGAGGAAAGCAGTTATCATTGGGACTGCAATGGTGTCTGTCTCTGTGGGCCAGGGTCAATGACAAGACAGGGTACTGTAGAACTGGGCTCCCTAGTGTCAGCAAAGGTGGTAAGATTCCAAAATACTAGCAAAAAGTGGTGACCCTTAACTATTAGAAACAAGGTAGGTATAATTACTGTCATGGGCAATAAGACTAGAATGACAAACTGCGCTCTGACCTAAGTAGATCTGAGGCCATGTCTAACAGATGTTGGTTCTCCTAGGAATGATATAGGAGGGCAGGCAATGAGGGGGTTTATTGCCTTATACAAACAACCACGAAAGATTAAAAGCCTGTGATTGGCAGACTGATGCTAACTTCTGCAATGAGCAACTATTGTCCATTTTCAAGTCCTGAGTCAGATCATGGACTTATTGCCATATTGAAGGAAAAACCAGGTACTTTTCAGGAAATACCCTGCAGTGTCACCACAAATATATGAGATATTCCCCTAATTTGTTTCCGAAACAGAACCTGTTTTCCCAAAGGGATTTTTTCCCCAAATGGCTACACATGTATCAGAGTAACTACACAATGGGAGAAGGGGAAATTCTTAGGTCTTCTGAAGACTATTAGATGCAAGGTCTGACCTGATAGAAATTCCACAGAATCCAAAATACTTCATGAAGGAGACCACATTAATTTAAAAAATCCAGATTCAAGGGCATCTCCCAGTGGGTCCAATAAGTCCATGAACCCACTCTGTGGTAATTTCCCCGGCTCCTGAGTAAATAAACTCAAAAAATGACTGGTTCCTCATAATGCTTCTTTGACCTGTGAAGTAAGAGTTATGGTAGCAAAGATCAAGTGAGAAGTCCTAAAAATGTCCCCCATGCCCACCTATCTCCATAGTAAAAAAGAAATACTAATACATAGTGAGTGAAACAGCAGAGATTATTGCCACCACGTAATGGTTGCAGAATGGTGATCCACATCATACTCCCATTTAATTCAATAGTATTTCTGCAGCAAAGATCAAATGGGTCTTTTTGAATGATGGTGAATTACCATAAACTTATGCAAGTAGAAGCCCTAGTCATGGATACTGTGCTGGGTGTAGTAACTACACTAGAAGAGATCATCAAGAAAACATAACAGGCCTGGCTGGTGTGGCTCAGTGGATTGAGCACCAGCCTGCAAAACAAAGGGTCACCAGTTCAACTCCTAGTCAGGACACATGCCTAAGTTGTGGGCCAGGTCCACAGTAGGGGGTGCGTGAGAGGCAATCACACATTGATGTTTCTCTCTGACTCTTTCTCTCTTCCTTTCCCTCTCTAAAAATAAATAAATCTTTAAAAAGAAATAAAGAAAGAAAACATAACAATCCTAGCTGTACAGGCACATAGGAATATAGAAAACTGATCAAGAACAAAATTGAGAAAACATAAATTGTTCGTATCAGGAAGGAATAAGGAAACACAATTAGAGTTTGTATAAATATAAAATGGAAAATGAAAACATATTATGAACAACTTCATACCAATAAATTTGAGAATAAGAGAAATGCCTTGAAAAACATAATTTACCAAAACTGACACAAGAAAAAAAACTGAATAGATTTTCCTCTACTAAAGAGATTAAGTATGAAATCATAAATTCATATATTTCTGAGAAAACAAAGTATTGGATTGTCAGGAAAGAGAGATCTTACCCTCATTAAACTTTATTTATAACTTCAAGGAAACAATCATGTGGGACAGGCAGTGTAAGCAAGGTCCAGAACCACCAACACCTACAATTCATATATAACAAGGGTATGAAGGCCCTGCCATTACAGCCCAAAGTGAGAAAAATCTGAAAGGTTTGTTCAGGCCTACAAAGTAATTCCGTTTCTCTGTCTACAAAACTGACTTCATCGCTGAATACTTGCTTTTCCAGGTGTTCATCCCTAATAAGTATCTTGCACCCTAAACTCCAATTTGGTGTCTGCTTCTGAAGAACTCAAACTATCACAATGAGGTAGTTACTGAAAACACCTAGCAGCCTAGGGCCAAGGGCCCAAAGAAAAGAAGTTGAGCTTATTAGAGTATAGATAATTAAAGGAGATCCTCTGTAGAGAAAGGACCAAACCCTTTAAGGAAGGCAAGTGACCAGCTACTGCTCATGCTTCATGAACTTAGAGGACCACCCTATAATCCCAGAGCTGCAATTCAGATCTCTCAGGGTGTCAGTAGTCGACTGGTTCTAGTACTTCTAAGGAAGAATGAGAGTGGTTCTCACAAAGCCAACAAAACTGGAATCCCAAATCAAACATGGCCACCAGAGTGAATGACCCCAGCCAAAATGATACTACATGTAACTTTGAGCACACAGGAAAGTCAACACCCTTCTCCTCCCATCCTTTATTCTGGGCTACTTCTACTGCCCCCTTTCAGCATAGCTACTTGGTAGAAATCTGGCAAAACAAAAATGGGGTATGTAGTAGCACATACCAGATATTACATCTTGCAATATAAGGTGGGAGGAGGTTTAGATTTGGTAGACATTGGTTTAAAGTGTGTCTTTGCAGCTCCTTTGCTCAGGGTATGTACAGAGAGCATTTGAGTTTTGCTCCCCAGCATGTTGTCAATTTAGCTCAAATAAATTCTTATAAAAATTCTCTTTAAAAATAAAAGAGATGACTTCCAGATAAAAATGAACTTTTAATATTGCTTGAAAGACCCAAGAGAAAGTAAGAACATGCTAAGACTTCTTTGATATAATATGATCTGGACATGAGAGATCCTTAAATTCTTCTTTAAACATTAGACATGTTTCTCTAATTAAAAACTAGAGACTTTTGAGGAGATCCAAGATGGTAAAGGAGTAAGTGGAAGCTACACTAACCTCCTCCAAGGACCAAACTTGAATTACAACTAAATTGTAGAGAAAATCATCCTTAATAACCAAATGAACACTAGCTGGAGAGAAGCCTTGCAACCATGGACAGACAGAAGAAACCACTTCACCACCACATGACTGGTAAGGAGTGTGGAGGAGACATGACAGGGCTGGCTGGGCTCCCATGGGTAGCAGCTGAAGTGCCAGAGGGAAATTTCAGTGGCCGGTGGGTTCCCCCTGAGAAGTGTGGGGTCTGAACCCCAACCTGGGCTCCCCAGCCTACAGCACCAGAACTGGAAAGGAACACAGATAACAGGCAGCTGTGAAAAGCAGCGAGGTTTCTGCCTGCCAGGGAGAGATGGCTAAAGATGGCTGGAGACACAGAAAGCCTCTTAAAGGGCCAACACACAAAATTTTGTTTGCAACTGCTTACGCTGGACTCTGGAAGGAGGGCAGAGTGGACTTAGAGATGCTTGAGGAGAGTCTGGGGTTGGTGGCTCTGGGGAGAAAACTGAAGGCACAGCCACTAGGATCCCTATGCTGAGCCATTCCCCATACCACAGGAGCCATCTCTCTCAGGCAGAGCACTCCTCTCTGAATGGCATCAGCACATAGCAATACCCCTGCTATCAGGAATTATTCTGCTTAAGGTTATAATGCTGATTAGCTTAATGAGTAATGCAGAAAATACAAACAAGCAGCCAAAAATGGGAAGAAGACAAAGAAACAGACCGCAAGTGAAAGAATAAGAGAATTCTCCAGAACTAGATAAACTGGAGTCAAGCAATTTATCAAACTTTAGAGCAATGATTATAACAATATTCTACATAGAAAACATAAATGAAAGATTAGTCAGAAATAAAGAGTGCAATATCTAAAATAAATAATACACTGGAAGGGATAAACAGTAGGTTAGATGAAGCAGAGGATTTGGAAGAGGATTTGGAAGATGAACCAGTGATTTGGAAGACAAGATAGGGGGAAAAAAAAAAACACTGAGACAGAGCAGCAAAAAGAAAAAGGAATTTGAAAAATATGAGGCTAGCTTAAGAAACATTATGGGCAACATGAAGCCTAACAACATCCACATCATGGGAACACGAGAAGGAGAAGAGAGTTAGCAAGGGATTGAGAATCTATTTGAAGAAATAATGACTGAAAACTTCCCTAATCTGGTGAAGCAAAAAGACACACAAGTCCAGGAAGCTCAGAGAGTCCCAAACAAGTTGGACCCAAGGAATCCTACACCAAGACACATCATAATTAAAATGACAAGGCTTAAAGACAAGGAGAGAACCCTAAAAGCTGTAAGAGAAAAGCAGGTAATTAACTACAAGGGAGCACAAATTAGTCTGGCATCTGATTACTCAACAGAAACGTCTCAGGCCAGAAGGACACGGTATGAAATATTCAAGTGATGAAAAGCAAGGACCTAAAACCAAGGCATTAGCCCAGCAAGGCTATCACTTAAAATGGAAGGAGAAATGTTGGGAACCACCCTGCCTGGTTTCAGGGTTCCAGGGTAACTAGGCCTAAGAAAAGAATGCATAAAATCCAGTGAAACCTGCTTTGCTAAGAATACTCTCAATTTAAATGATAAGGGTCCAAGCATAAAATGAGTTTGTTTCCCAAAGTTTTGTGGCCCTTTGGCTACCTGACCCTGACTCAGAATAAGCCCTCATAGTTCTTTGAGTGTTATCTATTGTTTGATCATTACTGCCTAACAATGACTGAGCTTTACGTATATATGCCCTGTATTCCTATGCAAATTAAACCCAATAAAAGCTCATTGAGGAACAGGCTCAAGACCCTTCTCTTTTGAGAGAATGGCCACCTTTCCTTCCCAAGTAGATCATGTCTTGGTAGAATTATTCTAATCCATGATGGGCAGGGGGCTCTGCTGGACAAAAATGGCCCACAGAGAAATAAGGAGTGTCCCTGACAAGAAAAAGCTAAAGGAATTCGTTAACACCAAACCAGTACTGCAACAAATGTTAAAGAGCTTGCTAGAAGAAAGAGGAGAAGGGGGAGGGGAAGGGGAGGAGGAGGAGAAGAAGGAGGAGGAGAAGGAGAAGGAGAAGAAAGAAGAAGAAGGAGGAGGAGGAGGAGAACAACAACAACAACAACAACAACAACAACAACAACGAGGAGAAGGAGAAAAAAGAGGAAAATAGTCTAACAATAAAATGGCACTAAATATGTATCTATCAATAATCACCTTAAATGTAAATGTATTAAATGCTCCAACCAAAAGACAGAGGGTAGCTGAATGGATAAGAAAACAAGACCCATATGTATGCTGTCTCCAAGAGACCCATATCAGGCTGAAAGATACATACAGACTAAAAGTAAAGGGATAGAAAAAGATATTTCATGCAAATGGAAAGGGAAAAAAAGCTGGGGTCGCAGTATTTATATCCAACAAAATAGACTTTAAAACCAAGACTATAGTAAGAGACAAAGAAGGACACTACATAATGATAAAGGGGACAATCCAACAAGAGGATATAACCCTAGCAAACATTTACTTACCCAACATAAGAGCACCTAAATATGTGAAGCAAATCTTGATGGTCATAAAAGAAGAGATTGACAAAAATGCAGTCATAGTTGGGGACTTTAATACTCATTGGCTTCAATGGATAAATCTTCCAGACAGAAAATCAACAAGGAGACAGTGGCCTTAAACCACACACTAGGTCTAATGGATTTAATTGATATCTTCAGAGCATTTCACCCCAAAGTAGTAGAATATACATACTTTACAAGTGCACATGGAATGTTTTCTAGGATAGACCACATGCTAGGACACAAAACAAGTCTCAATAAATTTAAGAAGATTGAAATCATATCAAGCATCTTCTTTGACCACAATGCTATGTAACTAGAAATCAATCACAAGAACGCTGAAAAATACAAAGACATAGAAGCTAAATAACATGTTATTGAACAATGAATGGGTCAACAACAAGATCAAGGAAAAAATCAAAAGATACCTTGAAACAAATGAAAATGAGACTACAACAATTGAAAATCTATGGGGCACTGGGAAAGCCATCCTATGAGGGAAATTACAAGCCTATCTAAAAAAAAATAGGAAGACAGAGCTCAAATAAATAGTCTAACTTCACACTTAAAGGAAGTTGTAAAAGAACAACAAACAAAGCCCAAAGTGAGTAGAAGGAAAGAAATAATAAAGATCAGAGCAGAAATAAATTAAATACAGCCTAAAAAAGTGATACAAAGATCAGTAAGTTCAAGAGTTTGTTCTTTGAAAAGATAAACAAGTTTAACAAACCTTTAACTAGATTCATCAAGGAAATAAAGGACCCAGATAAATAAAATCAGAAATGAAAAGAAAATAATTAACTGACACCAAAGAAATACAAGGGATTGTAAGGAAATATTATGAACAACTCCATACCAACAACCTGGACGACCTGGACTAAATGGATGAATACCAAGAAACATACAATCTTCCAAAACTAAATCAGGAAGAATCAGAGAATCTGAAAGACAGATTACACCTAGTGAAACTGAAGCAGAAATCAAAAAACTCCCAAATAATGAAATCCCGGAACCAGATGGCTTCCCAGGTGAATTCTACCAAACATTCCAAGAACTAACACTTCTCCTTCTCAAACTAGTTCATAAAATTCAACAGGAGGGATAGCTCCCCAACTCATTTTACGAGGTGAGCAATATCCTAATTCCAAAATCAGATAAAGACACTACAAAGAAAGAAAATTATAGGCTAATATCCCTGATGAACATAGATGCTGAAATCTTAACAAAATATTAGTAAACCCAACACAGCAATGCATAAAAAAGATCATACACCATGATCAAGTGGAATTTATTGTGGAAATGCAAGGTTGGTACAACATTTGCAAATCAATGAATGTGATTCATCATATAAACAAAGTGAAGGATAAAAACCATATGATTATATCAATAGATGCAGAAAAACCTTTTGATAAAATCCAGCACCCTTTTATGAATAAAACTCAGCAAACTGGGATTAGAGGAAACATACCTAAACATAATAAAAGCCATATATGATAAACCCACTGCCTTCATCACACTCAACAAGCAAAAAGTACAAATGTTCCCCTAGTGATCAGGAACAAGATAGGGACATCTGCTCTCACCTCTTTTTTTTTTAGTATATTTTATTGATTATGCTATTACATTTTTCCAAATTTTCCCCCTTTTAGCCTCCCTCTGTCTTGCACCCCCAACCCCCCAGCATTCCCCACTTAGTTCATGCCCATAGGTTGTACATATAAGTTCTTTGTCTTCTCCATTTCCTATGGCATTCCAACCTCTCCCCATCTATTTTATGCCTATCAATTATATTTATTCCCCGTACTTCCCCCACCCATTCTTCCCTTCCCCCTCCCCACTGAAAAATCTCCATGGTTGTCCATTTCTCTGATTCTGTTCCTAGTCTAGTTGTTTGCTTAGTACTTGTTTTCATTTTTTTCAGGTTCAGTTGTTGATAGTTGTGAGTTTGTTGTCATTTAACTGTTCATAGTTTTTTATCTTCTTCTATTCCTTAGATAAGGAAGTCCCTTTAACATTTCATTTGATTAAGGGCTTAGTGATGATGAACTTCTTTAACTTGACCTTCTCTGGGAAGCACTTCATCTGCCCTTCCTTTCTAAATGATAGCTTTGCTGGATAATTTTCTAGATGTAGGTCCTCACCTTTCATGACTTCAAATATTTCTTTCCAGCCCCTTCTTGCCTGCAAATTTTCTTTTGAGAAATCAGCTGAAAGCCTTATGGGCACTCCTTTGTAGGCAACTCTTCTCCTTTCTTCTTGCTGCTTTTAAGATTTTCTTCTTTCTTTAATCTTGGGTAACTAAATGATGATGTGCCTTGGTGTGTTCCTCTTTAGGTCCAACTAATCTTTGGGAGTCTCTGGGCTTCCTGGACTTTTGGGAAGTCTATTCCCTTTGCCAGATTGGGGAAGTTTTCCTTCATTATTTTTTCAAATAAGTTTTCTATTTCTTGCTCTTGTTCTTCCCCTTCTGGCACTCCTAATTAATTCAGATAGTGGAAGGTTTAAAGTTGTCCCAGAGGTTCCTAAGCCTCTCTTCATTTTTTTTTTTAATTCTTGTTTCTTCATTCTGTTCCAGTTGGGTGTTTATTTCTTCCTTTTGTTCCAAATCATTGATTTGAGTCCTGGTTTCCTTCCTGTCATTGTTAGTTCCCTGAATATTTTGCTTTATTTCACTTTGGGTAGCCTTCATTTGTTCTTTCATTTTGCAACCAAGCTCAATCAGTTCTGTGAGCATCCTGCTTACCAGTGTTTTGAATTCTGCATCAGACAGGTTGGCTATCTCCATATCACTTAGCTCTTTTTCTGGAGCTTTGATCTGTTCTTTCATTTGGGCAATATTTCTTTGTCTCGGTGCACCTGTTATGTTATAAGGGTTGGGGCCTTCCACCAGGGCAAGGCAACCCTCTTTGCTGCATTGTGGCACTGTCTGTGGGGGAGAGGTCAGAGAGGGAACAATGCAGCTGGCCTGCTCCACTCTAGCCCTACTGTCCAAGAACTCTCCCGTGTGAGACTGGGAGTTTCTCCCACTGTGGCAACCCATGCAGTAGTTTACAGCTAGCTTGAGTCTTTAGTTTCCCATTCAGTCAGTCTCACCTTGCCTGCAAAGTCCACCACCACCTTGCCACAAGTCCTCTCACTTTCACCTCTCTTATTTAATGTAGTACTGGGAGTCCTGGAGACAGCAATCAGACAAGAAGAAGAAATAAAAGGCATCCAAATTGGAAAGGAAGAAGTAAAACTGTCATTATTTGCAGATAACATGATACTGTACATAGAGAACCTCACAGATTCCACACAAAAAAATTGTTAGAGCTGATAAATGAATTCAGTGAAGTAGCAGGTTACAAAATTAATATCTGGGAATCAGCTGCATTTTTATATGCCAATAATGAACTAACAGAAAGAGAAACTAAGAAAACAATCCCATCCCTGGCTGGTGTGGCTCAGTGGATTGAGTGCTGGCCTGTGAACCAAATGGTTGCCACTTCGATTCCCAGTGAGGGCACTGCGGGCCAGGTCCCCAAATGGGGGCTCACAGGAGAAAACCACACATTGATGTTTCTCTCCTTCTCTTTCTCCCCCCTTCTCTAAAAATAAATACGTAAAATCTTAAAAAACAAAAAAGAAAACAATTCCATTCACAAAGCTACAAAAAGAATAAAATACCTAGGAATAAACCTAATGAATGACATAAAAGACCTGTACTCAGAATATTATAAGACACTGAGGAAGAAATTGAAAAGGATACAAATAAGTGGAAGCACATCATGTATTCATGGATAGGAACACTTAATATCATTAAAATATCCATACTACCCAAAGCAATCTATAGATTCAATGCAATTCCTATCAAGACTCTAATGACATATTTCACCAAACTAGAACAAACATTTAAAAAATTTGTATGGCACCATGAAAGGTCCCATATAGCAACAGCAATCCTGAGAAAGAAGAACAAACTTGGAGGAATCATGCTACCTAATATGAAACTATACTATAAGGCCATAGTAATCCAAACAGCATGGTGCTGGCATAAAAAGAAGCATATAGATCAATGGAACAGAATAGAGAATGCAGAAATAAACCCACACCTTTACAGCCAATTATTATGAAACAGAGGAAGCAAGCACGCGCAATGGGCTAAAGATAGTTTATTCAATACATGGTGTTGGGAAAATTGGACAGATATGTGCAGAAAAATGAAGCTAGACCACGTTTTTACACCACACACAAGAATAAATTAGAAATGGATCAAAGACTTAAATGTTAGACCCAAAACCATAAAACTCATAGAAGAAAACATAGGCCACAAAATCTCAAACATTGCCCATTGCAATATTTTATCAAATATATCTTCCCAGGTAAGGGAAACAAAAGAAAAAATCAACAAGTGGAACTACATGAAACTAAAAAGTTTTGCACAGCAAAGGAAATCATCAACAAAATAAAAAGACAATCCACAGAACAACAGAACATATTTGCTGACACATCTGGTAAGGGATTAATAACCAAAATGTATAAAGAACTTACAAAATTCAACACCATGAAAACACACAACCCAATTAAAAAATGGGCAAAGGACCTGAATAGACAGACAATTCTCCAAAGAGGACATACAAATGGCCAATAGACATGAAAATATGCTCAATATCACTAATCATCAGAGAAATTCAAACTAAAATAAAATAAAATGCAAATTAAAATAAAAACCACAAAGAGGTATCATCTCACACCTGTCAGAATGGCTGTCATCAATAAATCAACAAACAACAGGTGCTGGTGAGGATGTGGAGGAAGGGGAACCCTTTTGTACTCTTGGTGGGAATGCAGACTGGTGCAGCTACTGGTGCAGTATGTAGGTACCTCAAAAAACCAAAAATGGACCTGCTTTTTGACCCAGTGATCCCAATTCTGGGAACATATCCAAAAGAACCCAAAGTACTAATTTGAAAGAAAATAAGCACCCCTATGTTCATTGCAGCAGTATTTACAATTGCCAGGATATGGAAGCAGCCCAACTGTCCATCAGTAGTGAGTGGATAAAATGACTCTGGGATATTTGCATAATGGAATACTACTTGGCCATTAAAAAGATGAAAATTTTACCTTTTGTGACAGTATGGATGGACCTGGAGAACATTATGCTAAGTGTAATAAGCCAGTCAGAGAAAGACAAATACCATAGTATTGCACTCATATGTGTAATCTAATGAACAAACTGAATTAACAAGGAAAAAGGGGACAGACTCATACATAGATGGAGAGCAAGATGACAGCTAGTGGGAGTGGGAGGTTAGGTGGTGGAGGGATTGAATAAGAAGGAAAAAATGATTCAGATATGGACAACAGTGTGGTAACTGCTGGGAGGAGGAGAGTATAAGGGGACTAAATGGTAATGAAAAATAATACAATAAAGATTAAATTAAAAAATAAAACTAAAGATTTTTTAATGAAACAGGAGCCTTAGTGTTCCTCTTCTTCCTGAGTTAGCTCTTCCTTCTTTAGCTCTTCTTCCCTTTTTCTTTTATGCTTCTTATGAAGCACAAGGAAGCAATATAAAAATAAAACAATCAAAGGAATAAGCCACAATAAGGACAGGTAACCCAATTCTGCCCATGGTCTTTGGTTCTCAGGAGGTGGGCCTCTATCACTACTACCTCCATTGCCCTTGTGCTTGGCAAAGGGAGGTGCCCACCCATCGTGACAGTGGCAATGCTGTTTATTATTGCAGACCCCCTTCATATGGCAGGTCTCAAGCTGACAGTCTTGTGGCAGATAAACCAAACTGACACACTTCTAGTGGATGCATCTCTCTTCTGGACCACACATGGAGCCATCTTTCACTTGACCAAAATTAGGTATGGACATCCCTACATGATAATCAGTGCTCCAGCAAGCGGTATCATTGAACTGAAGCTGAAGTATTGTAGTATGTTATATCAGATTAGTAATTACTGACACATTCTCACACTGAACCCTCCCACAAAAGATATGTGAGGTGTTGCATTTTAGGTATGCCGTTCCATTTAGACCGCAGTGGCCAAAACGGTTTCCCTGGGAGTTGACTTCTTCATAGCAATTCTGAGATGCACTCTTTGCAACTTCACCAAAGATCTCTCTGCACTGTTCGTCATGGTTATTACATCTCTTTTGATAGCAGTAGGCGTTGTCACTACAGGGAACCCCATCCTGCACATATCCATCTTCTGGGCACTGATGGGATGCCCCATTGCACCACTCTGGAAGGTCACATTCGTTGATCTGATGTCTGCAGACTTCCCCTGATGGCATGAATTTGCAGTCTTTGCAACAAATTCCAAAAACACAAGCAGCTCCAGGCTTCAGAGTAAGTAAAGGTACTGAGACTGGTCCAAAGGCATTACCAGCTCAAGAAACTGCAAGTGAGTCTACCAGCCTACATAAGAACTTCACATCACAGTGGAATTACACAACTCTAGCATCCAGTTGGAGTGATGTTTCTCTTCTGTTAAGCCACATCTAATAGGTGGGGACTGTATATCATCACTCTAACTTATACACCAGGTGTTCAAATGTGGCAGAACACCAAAGGGGCTTGATTTCATAAGTGAGGTCATTTATCAGTAACATTCCTTAAAAGCCTCCAGAACAAGTACTGAGGGCAACCAGGGACTCAGGCACTCCCTGCACATAACCGTGATAGTAGCAGTCATCAGGAACAAAAGGCTGCTTTTAGAGAAGGGCATGCTGGTCCATGTAGGTGAACACCAGATGGTGTCTGAAAACTAAGAGTTTCTTGACCCTCGTGTGTACAGTATGTCTCTGGCCGCCAATCTGCAGGCTATAGAAGAGCCAGTCTGGGACCTTAGCATCTCTACCCATGCTGGTCACCTTCAAGGGATTCACGACTTTTCAGAAGTGCTTGGATAGCCTGGCCTGAGAGTGGCCAGAAATGGACAAAGAAACCCCAAAGCACAGCAGAAGAAGAGTGACCTTGATGTGCACCAGGCCTCACCCACTGCCAACATGAAGCCATCTGTGCAGGGCAGAAGAAGGCAGGGCATATGGCATTGCTGGTACAGTCCCTCCCTCTAAGTTGCTCAGGGCACAGGGCTGGCCTTTATAGATTTGTGTCTTTGAAGTATAGGACCATCAGGACTGTGGTGCTGAAACTGAAAATACAAAGAGCCAAAAATAGGGTGGGCAGGGTAGGGAGGGCGAGAGAGAGAAGAAAGTGAGCTAAAAACGATTCTTTGATTGGGAAGGCTTGAATCAATAAAATGCCTGAGACTGCTCTTACATATATGTAAGGGGAGGGATGGGGATAAGGGTAATTTTCCAGGAAAAAAGATGAAGATTCATCATAGGTGGATTACAGCTGAACCTGGATGTTGGGTACACAAGATTTCACAGCATACTATTCTCTAAATATATAAAATTTTCTCTATTAAAAGACTGACGTGTGCCCTGGCTGGTGTGGCTTAGTAGTCAAGTGCTGGCCTACAAATAAAAGGGTCACCGTTTGATTCCTGGTAGGGGTGCATGTGTGGGTTGTGGCCCAGGTCCCCCGTGGGGGGAGATGCTAGAAACAACCACACATTGATGTTTCTCTCCCTCTCTTTCTCTCTCCCTTCCCCTCTCCCTGAAAATAAATAAATAAAATCTTTAAAAAAATCCTAAACCAAATCTTAGCAAATTGACTTCAATAAAAAGACATCATGACAAAATAGGGTTTATTTCTGAAATATAAGACTGGTTAATGTTTGGGTGAAAAAGCCAGTGTAACTGATCACATTAGCAAAAGAGAAAAATATGGTTATCTCAATAGATTCAAAAAGTTTAAAACATGTTTGATAAAATTTAAAACTACTGGACGTCCATTTTCTGCAATGGTGGAGTTATGAGCACCAACTATGCCCTTACTTCATAAGAACTAGGAGAGTAGAACAAATTTATAAAACAACTATTTTCAAACTTTGATACAATGGGCAGTACAGAACTATAATCCCTGAGATTCACATGAAATCTCAAGGGATCCCAAATAGCCACAACAATCTTGAAAGAAAGGAACAAAATTGGAGGCCTCATACTTCCTGATTTCAAAACTTACGACAAAGCTACAGTAATCAAGAGTGTAGTATTGGCATAAACACAGACATATAGATCAATGGAAGAGTGCCCCCAAATAAACTTACACATACATAATTAAATGATTTTTGACAAGAGTGCCATGACCATTCAAAGGGGAAATGACTATCTTTTCAACAAATGGTGCTGGGAAAACTGTATACCCACATATATAAAAGAACGAAGTTGGACTCTTACCTAACATCATATTTAAAAAATTAACTCAAAATGGATCAAAGACCTAAACATTAGAGCCTAAACTGTAAAATACTTAGAAGAAAACATAAGGAAAACACTTAATAACATTAGATTTGGCAATGACTGCTTGGCTATGACACCAAAATCACTAGCAACAAAACAAACATCAAAATTAAAAATTCTGTACTTCCAAGGATACTTATTATTAACAGAACGAAAAGCAACCCAAAGGAAGCATTTATAAATTATATAGCTTATAAAAATTAATACCCAGAATATATAAAATACCCCAACTCAACAACAAAAAAATCCTAATTTAAAACTGTGCCACCCTGGCTGGCGTAGCTCAGTGGATTGAGTGTGGGCTGCGAACCGAAATGTCGCAGGTTCAATTCCCAGCCAGGGTACATTCCTGGGTTGCAGGCCATAACCCCCAGCAACCACACATTGATGTTTCTCTCTCTCTCTCTCTCTATCTCCCTCCCTTCTCTCTCTAAAAATAAATAAAATCTTAAAAAAAAAAAAAAAAAACTGTGCCAAGGGCCCTGTCTGGTGTAGCTCAGTGGATTGAGCGCAGGCTGCAAACCAAAGTGTCTCAGGTTCGATTCCCAGTCAGGGTACATGCCTGGGTTGCAGGCCATGACACCCAGCAACCGCACATTGATGTTTCTCTCTCTCTCTCTTTCTCCCTCCCTTCCCTCTCTAAAAATAAATAAATAAAATCTTTTAAAAAAATGTGCCAAGGACTTGGAATATTTCTCCAAAGACACATAAATCTTCCCTATCATTTTATTATTTTTAATAAGTAGTTTGTTTAAAAAGATATAAAGCCTTGACGTGTGTGGCTCAGTTAGTTGGGCATTGTCTTGTCTTGCAAAGCCAACTGTCACCGGTTTGATTCCTGGTCAGGCCACATGCCTGAGCTGTCAGTTTGGTCCCAGGTTGGGATGTGTATGAGAGGCAACTGATCAATGTTTCTCACATTGATGTTTCTCTCTCTTTTTCTCCCTCCATTCCCCTCTCTAAAAATTAATATAAATAAGAACTTTCAAAAATAAAAAAAATCGTTTTCAGTTTTTTGAGGAAATTCCATACTGTTTTCCACGGTGGCTGCACCAGTCTGCATTCCCACCAACACTGCACTAGGGTTCCCTTTTCTCCACCTTGTCAGCACTTGTTTGTTGCTTTGTTTATGATGGCCATTCTGATGGTGTGAAGTGGTAGTTCATTGTGGTTTTAATTTGCATCTCTCTGATAGCTAGTGATGCTGAGCATCCTTTCATATGTTTCTGGGCCCTCTGTATGTCCTCCTTGGAGAAGTATCTGTTCAGGTCCTTTGTCCATTTTTTAATTGGATTGTCTTCCTGGAGTGGAGTTGTGTGAGGTCTTTATATATTTTGGAGATCAAACCCTTGTCCGAGGTATCATTAGCAAATATATTTTCCCATATGGTTGGTTCCTTTTTCAGGCAATTCCACCACTGGGATTATACCCTAAGAATCCCAAAACACCAGTTCAAAAGAACCTATACACTCCAATGTTCATAGCAGCACAATTTACAATAGCCAAGTGCTGGAAGCAACCTAAGTGCCCATCAGTACATGAGTAGATCAAGAAATTATGGTACATTTACACAATGGAATTCTATGCAGCAGAAAGAAAGGAGCTCCTACCCTTTGCGACAGCATGGATGGAAGAGGAGAGCATTATGCTGAGTGAAATAAGCCAGGCAGTGAAAGACAAATACCATGTGATCTCACCTGTAGGTGGAACCTCATCAACAAAACAAAGCAAGCAAAATACAACCAGAGATATTAGAACAGACAGTAACCAGAGGGGAGGGAGGATAATGGGGGGAAGAAGAGAAAAGGCCATCAAAGAACATATATAAAGGACCCACGGACAAAGCCAAAGAGGGGTAGGATTAAGGATGAAAGGTGGGGGTGGGTAGGGTGGAGGAGGGTGGTGGTGGGGGAATGGAGACAACTGTACTTGAATAAAAATAATAAAATAATAAAATAAATAAATCACTGATTATGATGTGATGGGAGAAACCTGGTTCTTCTTGCCCATGCTGTAAAATATTACAGATCAACATGTCTATCAGCATGTAAGCAGGGCTTAGTAGTGATACATTCTCATGGAAGAGAACAGGCCTAGCTGAGGTTGGGAGAAAGGCAAGAGCATGGGTGACAAAAGCAAGGGCAGCAAGAGCATGAGGTCCTTTGTTCTGAGAATTTATATAGTTGGTAGAATGGGGGTGAAGAAGTTACGTACTGATTGACGGGGTATGTGACTACCCAAACGCAGGTATGTGTGAGGGACTGTTAGCCTGAATCCTTATCTTGCTCCAGACTCTATTTGTTCATCTTGTTGTAAAACAGACATGTGACAGGAAGCAGTTAATTAAAGTTGGGGCAGTTACTGGAAGTTATTTATGGGCTCTTTCTGTAAGCACTAGGGACTCCCTCCTAAAACAGATAGTGACCAGAGGCAGGCAATTAACCCAAGTTGTTGCATGGGCTTCTCCTTTAGGCACTGTGAACTCCCTCCCCTTCCCCTTATAGGCCTTGGAACGAATACAGTTTCAAGGCTTTCTTTACCAGATAGTGGAAAACAGTACATAGAATTTCAAGGACTGCCCTCCTCCCAGGCTATCATGGTGTTTCTTGGAATGGTGGGACACTTGCCATTATCATCGGACCACGTTCAGGTCTGCTGAGTTAGTGAATGAGACATGTCTCCTTTTCTCCCTGCCTCAGTTTACTACCTACCCCACCTAGCAATTAGGTGTGATACTGTGCCTTACAATATTGAAAGTAAATACATATTTGATCTTCAGCCCCTTCAAGGCACAGAGCTTTTTAAAAAACCCTTGGAATATCCTAAGGAGAGCCATAAAGTCATCCTTTGTGATGTTAATGATGTGACTAGGTCGCTTACTGATGGAGGCTGGTAACGAGGGGAACCAACTACATGATTAGAGGGTTGGAACTTTTAGTGCCACCCCCAGGGAGGGGAAAGGGCTGAAGGTATAATCACCAATAGTCAATGATTTAATTAGTCCTGTCTACAAAGAAGCCTCCATAAAAACCCAGAAAGGGTTCAGAGCTCGCAGGTTGAACACACATAGAACACCTGGAGACTGGGGCATGGCGCACCCAGGCAGGTCATGAGCGCTCTGCGCCCCTTCCCACTTACCTTGCCCTATACACCTCTCCCATCTGGCTGCCCTGGAGTTATAACCTTTTAAGATAAACCAGTAATCAAGTAAGTCAAATGTTTCTTGGAGTTCTGTGAGCCACTCTAGCACATTAATCGAACCGGAAGGAGTTTATAGGAACCTCTTGATTTATGGAATATGGTAGTCAAAGCCCAGGTTGATAAACCTGGATTTGCAATTTGCATCTGAGGTAGGGGGCAGTCTTGCAGACTGAGCCCCTAACACTGTGGGATCCGATGCTATCTCCAGGTAGCTGGTATCAGAAGTGAGTTGTAGGACACCCAGCAGGTGTCTCAGAGAATTGCTTGGTGGTGTAGAAAAAAATACATATTGGAAAACAGCACCAGAATTGTATTAGGTAAATGCAAATCAAAACCACAGTGAGATACCACTTTATACCCATTATGATGGCTATTAAAAAAAAAAAGTTCCTTGGTGGCCCTTCCCCTATTATCCCTCGCCCCCCTCCCCTCTGGGGGCAGGGTGGGGGGAGTGGTGGGGTGAAAATGGAGACAACTGTACTTGAACAACAGTTTTAAAAAAGATTTCAACCAAAACAATACAATTACATGACTATAGACATTCAGTAATCAGGTGTCCTTTGCTTGAAGGTAAAAATACTTATAGGGATACGGCAACCTACAACTAAATCTCAAAAAATTATTTCTGAAGATAACTTTACCAAGGACAAATAAGCTGTTGCTCTTTGGATCTGATTTTAGAAATGTTTTTTTAATCTTCAAATAACTACTTTAAACATTAAAAAAAACCAAAACTGCAAGTTTGATGAGGATGTGGACAAACTGGAGCCCTTGTGCACTGCTGATCGTAATGTAAAATGATGCAGCTGCCACGGAAACCAATACAGTGGTCCCTCAAAAAGCTTAAAAATAGAATTATCATTTCTGGGTACACACAGAGAAAGAACTGAAAGCAGGGATTTGAACAAGTATCTGTACATCAATGTTCATAGCAGCATTATTCACAATAGCCAAAAGGTGGACATAACTCAAATGTCCATTGATTGTGAATGAATAAACAAATGTGTATGTGTATATATTATTCACCTAAAAGTAAAAGGCCAAAGTAAAAGGCAGCGAGCATTAAAGCGGAAATAATAGCTACACCAAGGTTGTTGGTTTGATTATTGGTCAGGGCACATACGAGCATCAACCAATGAATGCATAAATGAATGGAACTACAAATCAATGTTTTTTTCTCTTTCTCTATAAAATTAATAAATTTTTTAAAAATTTTAATTGTTCAAGTACAGTTTTCTTTTACTCCATCCCAGCCCACCCCCCCCAGACCTCCCCACCTCCCTCCCATTTCCACCCCCGCCCCCCCGCCCTAGTTTTTGTCCATGTGTCCTTCATACTTGTTCCTGTAAACCCTTCCCCTTTTCCTCTGAAATTCCTCCCCTCTCCCCTCTGGTCAAAATTATTTTAAAGAAAGCTAGCTATCTGGTGCCCTAGCTAGTGTGGCTCAGTAGATTGAGTGCAGGCCTGCAAACCAAAGGGTTGCTGGCTTGATTCCCAGTCCGGGCACATGCCTGGGTTGCAGGCCAGGTCCCCTGAGGTGGGTGCATGAGAGGCAACCACACATTGATGTTTCTCTCCCTCTCTTTCTCCCTCCCTTACCCTCACTAAAAAATAATTTTTAAAAAAATAGCTTATTAGAGATGCACTGATTCAGCCAGAAACCCAAGTAATACTCTGATTAGGAGGCTAAGATAAGCGATTTATGAGAAAGGGAAGGGAACAATTACAAGGGAAGAATTTCTATAGGTCCAGATAAGCTAATATAGTGACACTAATTCTAAACAATGTTTTTAATTTTCAGCACACTATTTATCAACCCATTAGTCATATCTGCTTTCTTGTTTTCCTTGCAAACAGTTCCGTGGAACACAACATTGCCTTAGGTCCAGTCCAAAGGTTATTTTAACATTCCAAAGGTTTGAGACATAAAACGTGCAAAACAGTTCCTCCGGGATGTCAGCTGTGACTCCATTTTAAAGTGGCTCCATGTATATTATTTTTTTACAAAAACACTCTTAAAACTCAAACTTTGCTGAGAGAAATTAAATTAAACTTAAATGAATGAACATAGCATGTTTGTGTTTCTGAAGACTTGATCGTGCCGAAATGTCAGCTCTCTCCAATTAATCTACAGGTCAGTCCCAACCAAACTGGACTATCCTCCTAAATATGAAATGTAAAATAATGAAGCTTCTAGATAATGACATAGAACATCTTCATAACCTCATTGTAAAAAAATACCTCAGACAAGACACAAAAAGCATTAACAATAAAGGAAGCGAGTAGTAAAGTGAGCTATGTCAAAATTAAGCACTCTTCATTTTTAGGACACCATTCATATAGTAAAAAAGCAAGACAGAGTGGAGAAGATACATTTACACACAATACATGTTACTGACAAGGGAGTCCTATCCAAAACACAGGATGACTTCTCAGGACTCTAGAAGACAAAGGCAGATGAAAAAATTGTTAAATGTGCAAAAAAGGATGCTTAACAACATCCATCACCAGGAAATACAAATTTCAGCTTCGACAAGGTATCACTGTACACCCATCACAATTAGTGAACTGTTCTTTAACTGACAACATCAAGATTCAACAAAAGAGTGGAACACACGAACTCACACACTAATGGTAAAAGTATAACCTGGTACAATTACTTGCACACTTATACTGTTACTAGTTTCCTGGGGCTGCCATAACTAGTACCATAAACCAGTGGCTTCAAACAACAGATATTTATTGTCTCCAAGTTCTGAAGGCTGGAAGTCCAAAATCCAGGTGTCAGCAGGGCCACGCTGTCCCTGAAACCTACAGGGGAATCTTTCCTTGCTTCCTCCAGCTTCTTCTGGTGATTTGCTGGCAGTCTTTGGCGTTCCTAGGTTTGCAGATGCATCACTCCAATCCTCTATCTTCACATGACGTTCTCCATTTGTCTCTTCCCTTGGACTTGTTTTTATATGGATATGAGTCATAATGGATTAAAGGTCCAGCATACTCCAGCATGTCCTCATCGTAACTAAACACATTCGCAATGACCCTATTTCCAAATAAGGTCACATTCTCAAGTATAGGAGTTAGGACTTCAACGTATCTTGTTGGGGTTGGGGGTGGGGGGGCCACAACTCAGCCTATAATATACACAAAAAAGTATGTACAAGAATATTCATAAAAGCGCCCTGGCTGGCGTAGCTCAGTGGATTGAGCTCAGGCTGCGAATCAAAGTGTCGCAGGTTCGATTCCCAACCAGGGCACATGCCTGGGTTGCAGGCCACGGCCCCCAGCAACCACACATTGATGTTTCATTCTCTCTCTCTTTAAAAAAAAAAAAAAAGAATATTCATAAAAGCAAATTTTCATAATAGCCAAAAGGTACAAACAATCCAGATGTCCACCACCATTAGAATGGATTTTAAAAACTCATAATATATTTATATGATGGAATACGGCACAGCAATGAAAATAAACAAACTACAATAACAGGAAACAACTTTGATGATCCTCACAAACATAATATTGAACAAAAGAAGGCACATGTGAAAGTGATGAACCTCACAAACATAATATTGAACAAAAGAAGGCACATGTGAAACACACACTGAATCCACTTATATTAAAAATAAAAAATAGATGAATAAAGAAAATGTGAGATATGTACACACACACACATAATGGAACACTACACAGCAATAAAAAAAGAATGAAATCTTGCCATGTGAGACAACACGGACGTTCTCAAGGGTGTTAAGTCATTCAGGCAGAGAAAAACAAATACTGCATAGTTTCATTTATATGTGCAATCTACAAACAAAACAAACAAAACCAAACAGACTCATAGAAACAGAGACCAAAGGGACGATATCCAGCAGGGAGGGAGTGGGGTAAAGGGGGAAGGGGAATATAATCAATTAACATTGTGGTAAGTTTACACAGTGACACATGATTTACCGGAATTAGTGGGGTGATCACACTGTAAGATATAAACATGTCAAATCACTATATTGTATACCTGAAACTAATACAGCCAACATAAGATTGTATAGCAACTAAACTTAAATTTAAAAATAAGTTTAAAAAATTCAAAAGTATTTTAAAAAATAAAAAAAATTAATAACTGTATAATAAAAGATTTGGTAAAATTGAAAGCTAATATTCAAAGTCTGATAGAAATTCTTAGGCCTCCTCAGCAACTCCCTGGGCCCTCTTGCAAATAATCAGGAATGTAAAATTCTACAGTTTCCTGAGCCTGAGCCTGGAACCAAAGAAAAAAAAATGGTAAAGGAGAGCTCTTTAGTTGCACAAAAAGAAAAATAGGTTCCCTATTCTAAATCTAGCCACCCAACTGCAAGCAACCTTAAAAACTGTTTGCCAAGGACAAACAGAAGTCTTAAGTCTTTTTCACAAATAGTAAAAGCTTTAGTCACCTGAACAAGTTAACCTAATTGATCTCAACTATAATTTATAAACTAGTGAGTTTTGCATTGTTCTACATGTCTTATGGCTTAAATGCTAAAACAAAACTCTCCGGTCTTTGGTTGCAACTGTTTATATATGCATGTGTTCTGGATAAGTATTTGGTATTAAAGCTAATTTAAATTGTTGATTTAATTTATGTAAAAAAACCCTATCTTTAGAATTACGAACATTTTATGTGATACTTTGATTTTGCCCAATGTCTCATGAAGTTTTCATGGGTAATCTAAACATAATTGTTGAAAAAAAAGTTAAAAAAAAGAAAAAATAGGCAGTCAAAATACTCATTTATGGATGCATTGTTACACAGTAAAAATGTAAGAAAACAAGCAGATACCATAAAACTGAGAATAAGGATGACTTGTGATCACAAGGAAAAGCACTGTAAATAGAAAGAAACATAAAGCAGTTTCTGGGGTACAGGTAATGCTCAATTTCTTTCTCTTTCTTTCTTTCTTCCTTTTAGTTTTAAAATGTTTTATTTTTATTTATTTTTAGAGAGGGGAAGGGAAAAAGAAAGAGAAGGAGATAAACATCAATGTGTGGTTGCCTCTCACTTGCCCCCACCACTGGGGACCTGGCCTGCAACCCAGGCATGTGCCCTGACTGGAAATTGAACCGATGACCCTTTGGTTCCTAGCCCCTGCTCAATCCACTGAGCTACACCAGCCAAGTGTAATGCTCAATTTCTTTATCTGCATAGTGAGTTACACAGGTACAATGAGTTGTACTCTAATATTCTGCAGTAATGTAGGTGAAAGAAAAGAAGCTTTACTGGAAAATACTTGATGCAAGTATGACAAAGAAAGAGTTAATATCAATATGTCAAAAATTCATGCTTAAATGAATGGAAAATAAGCAAAGTGCAAAAGTTTATATAACATGTTGCCTTTTGGGCAAGAAGGGGAAATAAAATATCTACTCGTGTGCGCAATACATACAGTAAAGATACATGAGAAAGTAATTACGTTGGTTACTTTGAGAGGGTTGATAGGAATGAGGTGGAAAAGAGAGAAGACATGACTTAGGGCACAGGATGAAGGGGTGTGATACTTAGAATCTTTTTTGACAGTTCTGACATTTAGAACCAAGTTAGCACCTCATATACCAAAACAATACAAGAACAAAACAGAAATTAATAAGAAGTCAATAAAATGAAATTCAAAACAGAACCAAATGAACTGAATAATCTAACAAATGAGTAATGTGACTACACTAAAGAGGAAGAAAAATTAATGCAAGTAATTTTTAAACACAATATCTAAACTATATATCTTCAAGCTAAACATAAAAAGAAATAAGCAAATTCTGAACTCTAATTAGGAGATCTCTTTTTGGCAGAGGTATAGGTTAGCAATCCTAACACTACTTTGTTAACATAGGATTAAGCAAAGAAACAAAAATACTGTGAATAACAGGAACCAGAAAGCTCATTAATGTGGGAGAGAGTTACACATATAAAAGAGAACAGAGCGAACCCTTTGGTGAGGGACTGGGAATTTGTGGTATTAGTGTGAATTGATGGCCTTTAATAAACATAGATACATGTGTGGGAATGTGTGTGTATTCACTCATATGTAGGTATGTACCTAGTTCTTAACTCTGTCAGCTGCAAGGGCCTACAAGCAATGACACCCTGGTAGCAAACGAGCACTCCTAGCACAAAGACCTTGCATTCTCGCCACCAAAAGCAGGGACCTAAGAAACATGGCTGGTACCAGGGTTAAGAAGAACTGGAATAGCCCACTGTGCCAAAATGCAAAGCAGTGCTCAGTGAATGACAGGGTCATGCCAAAGGGCAGAGGAATCAGCTTGAAGGGGCTCCCACTGGCCCAATCTGGAACAATTTGAGCATCAATATAAACAAGAATAGTAAAGAAATACTAATTCATTTAATAAAATAAGAACCTAGAAGTCCAAAATGACATAAATAAATAAGGGGAGAGAAGAAAGCTCTCTTCTTTAGAGCAAAAGACAGCTAATAGACATAGAGGAATACTGGAATTAGAAAATCACCATTTGGCAACCATCATATTCAGGCAAGAATTACCAATGGATGTCAACTAGTGGGTAAAAATTTGAGGAGTAACACACTACTTACAGAACCTCTATCTGCCCCATAAGATATCTCTAAATGACAAAAGAAAAAATAGTAACTTTAAGTAGGGAAACCTGACAGACACAACCTTAACCAAGAAAGTTAACACCAGAAATGAGGCAACTAGCATGTACCTCCACAAACATCTTTTCTGTGTTATTCCTGACCAGAGTGCATGAGGTGAACTTAATCATGAAAATATCAATGTATCAGACAAACTGAAACTGAAAGACCCCAAACAAAAATAACTGGCCTAAACTCTTTAAATATCAAGTCATGAAAAACAAGGAGGAAATATTCCAGATTAAAGCAGACTAAAGAGATAGTACAACTAAATCCAGTGTGTAACTCAGGATATTCTGTTGCTGTGAATGACATTCTTGGCACCTCTCTGGCAAGATATGAATCAGATCTACAGATTAGGTAGTAGTATCATACCAGTTTAATTTTGATAACTACACTATTGCTACGTAAGAGAATGTTCTTTATTTTAGGAAATACACACAAAAGTACTTAGTGGAAAATGGGCATCATGTCTGCAACTGATTCTCAATGCAAAAGTAAAAGGTGTATATGCATATGTATTATAGAAATACACAGAGAGAAAAACAGCAATTGATAGCAAGAGTTTGAGGTGGAGGAAATGATAGAAAAAGATCAAAGAGTAAAACAAATATGGAAAAACGTTAACATATAGAGAATTTAGGCAAAAGGTGTGTGCGTGTGTGTGTGTGTATGAATTCTTTGTACTATTTTTACACTCTTCTGTAAGCCTGAAATTATGTCAAAATAAAAAGCTAAAAGAAAAATCTTATACAATATGGAAATCAGACATTTCATAAAAGCAAAAGTCAAAGATGAACAATTATCCAACTACTTAAAATGATAAAACCATTTTTTTGCTATTTAATTAGCAAAAAACAAGTGACAATAGTCAGTGGTAGTAAAATTCTGGGGGGAGGGGGGGAGGTATTTTCATACTTCACTGTTTGAGTGACAACTGGTCCAAACCTTTTGAGAAAAATAACTTGGCAATATGCAATAGGAGGAAAAAAAGGTACAAATTCTAATGATTTTACCACTGGGACTCTATCCTACTAAATACTGAAAAATCACAGACAAGTATAATCACAACAGCCTTGGGAACAACCAAAGTAAACCACAGAACGAGTTTAAGAAAATATATAATCATTCACAGGAATTATTCAGTCATTAAAATAAATAATCTATGAAAACTAAGTAAACATGGAGAAGTGCTTACAACAGACATAATACTATGATAACACAAAATTACACGAACAGAAAAATTACAAGCTTTGGTTTCTAAAATAGCTATGCATTGAAAAAGAAGACAAAAAATTCACAAAACTGTTATAGTATTTGTAGGGTGATGGTATAGATGTGTGAGGTTTTTTCCCCATTTCTTTATCATTCAGATTGTTAGTAATGTTAGTATTTTAATACTGAGAAATATGCAACTAAGAAAGAAAGTAGGCTTAGTTACTACGTTAACATTAATCCTTTGTATTTACAAAGTGCATCTAGAAATATTTCAGAGAGAAATAAGGGGGAAATGCCATGATTAAGTAATCTAGACAAATATCTTTATTTGGTTTTAAACACAAAAAAGCAGTCAGTACACATGTGAGTGAGGGAGACGATCAAGTGTCCTGTAGGGGAAAGGTTACAAAAGACACAAATACCCATCTTAAAAGCTTAAGGGTCCTTATATCCTTTTTTAAAGAACAAGCACATTCTATACAAATGAAAGGGTTGTGACAAAGAACTTTTAAGTCAAGAGCCTTTCACAGTAATGAGGTATAATAATGGACAATAAGTCTTGGAAGCTTCTCTCTTGTCCAATACTCACTGAAGTCTCATTCGTTTTTCAGGGGGGCCTTTGGTGCTCACAGTCTGTTGGATGTTCTTCGTGGTCTCCTTCTCCTCAGATTTTACAGTTTCTGGTGTAGGTTCTGCCTCTTTCTTTGTCTGATCCACTGCCCATGAAAAGCAGGTATTTGTTGGAGGGGGCAAAGAATGGATGGATGAGATCAATTTAGACAACAGTTAATGTGAATGGTTCAGACTCTTTCCAATTCATTTAGAATTCCTCACCTCAAGTTCTAAATTTAGCTGTTTCATCAGGCAGATGTGGAAGAATCTATTCACAAACCTAAAAACCTGATACCAAATAAATATGATACTAGACCAAAAACCCATGACTTTAAATGAGACATTATACATAAACAAGATACATAATTATTACATCCCAGTTCAATGGATGGTTCAATACCTCTTTTCAATGATGAACCAGAACTTTTTCCACATTGAAATTTGAACTCAAAACCCCAAATCAGCTTGGCTTTTCACACCTCCTCAATTCCTACTCTTCCCACTCTGATTCACCTTTTAGATACTATCACTACCACAAAAGCACCAACTTTTGGCAGTTCAGCAAGTCTCAAAGGTTAGGAGTAACAAACTACAATGAGAGAATCTAGGAGAACAAAGTGACAACAGCTCATCTCACAGCTATAGCTGTCACTGAGTTAAACAGGCTGTTTGATCTTGTTTCAATTTTAATAAGATTACCAGACAAACCATACCTGGGACAGGCTTTTCTCCAGACTTTTGCTATAATTCAAAAAAGAGAAAACAAAGGAGAGGGAGTGGGGAGAAGTAGAAAAAAAACAGAACAGGTTAGCAAAGTTTTCTTCCTGACTTCGTAATTCTTATTAAAATCATACCTTCATTCAAATTACATTGTAAATGATTTCATGAAGAGGAACTATGTACCATAAAAAGTAAATTTATTTTCTACTTCTTATTCACCTGTGTCAGAAAAGACAAATCTAAAACTAGAACGAAAGAGTCAAACATAAATAACCTTTCAACACCTATAAAGCCCTCTGCCTCCATATCCAGGTTACGCTGATTTACAAATACATATCAGCTAAGTAGAATCCAATGGAAGAGGAATAACAGAATGGAAAATAGAGCCTTTCAATTCTTGAGACTTACTTGCTTAGAAGTAAGAGCTATATAAAAAAAAGTAGAATAAAGTTTGGATGAACCCTCTGACTTTTAAAGTTGGCAGGTGTGGAAAATAGAGGTGAAAGGCACTTTTCTATGAACTTCTGATGAGTGTACTATTAAAAATCAAACTGCAGAAAAAAAATGATCGGGGTGCTAGGAGTCAGGAAAAGGTCAGATCTTTCAATCTGCACAGCAGTTCTTTTGCTTAATTGAATCCTGTCGCCTCCCTTTCCCTATTACTCAAGTGAAATGCTTTAAAACACTTTCCTCCTCTTCCTTCCTCTGCAAGGCTCACAACTTACCCCACACTCTCAGCTGATGACTCTACCTCTTACGTTAAAAGAAAAAACTCAATGCCCCAAGTTCCCTCCCATTTATCTTCCTTTGAACTTGTTACACCTTTGCATACATACACACACACACACACAAAACACCTTTATATACTTCTGCTATCTCAAGTCATCTCTGTCATTTCAAAGTTAATGTCTCCCTTTGTTTTCTGAATTTCTTTTTGATGCCCTCCTTTGGCTTTCTTATCTATTCCTATAACTAAAGACTACAAAATTTTCTGATATCACATGTGCCAGATTCATGCTTGCCAAGTGCCTACCAGCCCACACCAACTGCAAGTTCTGGGAACTGTTACACTTCATAAGACCAAAACTGAGCTCCGTATTACAACCCATTGTGCAGAAAGGTTAACACAGAAGGTCTGAGGCTGCTTTCCTTAGAAAGGCCAACCTGCAAGTCTGGTCCTTGGCTGGGGACTAGGAACTTGGATTTCTGGAGTATTCCCATCATTCCCTAACTGATAATGGTGGCTACTGCACCTAGATTGTTTGTACACATAATGCTGTTTATGCAGGGAATGTGGAATTTCAGTACCTGCTCTTAGATACAGCACATATATGACACCCTCTTCCCAGCCCTACCAAAAAAACACAGGCATCAAGTCTCTAATGGACTTCCTTAGAAAGAACTATCACATACATATTGCTGCATTGTCATTGTTGAAAGAAATAGACTCTGTGTGACCCCTGGTGGGAAGGAGAGAGTATAGGGAAGCCTCCACTTACATTGTTTCCCCTGTAACTGGCTGTATATCCTGACTATGTCACTGCAGTAAGTACTGTGAGACCTCTACACAAATCACCAAATATGGGGAGGTCACAGAAACCCCCAACACAGCCACCTTATCACATATCTTATGAACATCTTAGGCTTAAATACGTCAACAAATCTTTTTAAATTTAAAATAGGAAAGCAAATATTTGGCGTGCACTGAGGAAGTGAGAAACTGAGAGGAAGTATTCTTATACTGCTAGCACCTAACCATTTGAACTACATCTGGATATTGGAATAATGTCATTATCAACACAATGTGCACTGTCTAATCTTTCCTAGTGAATACTATCAAACTAGTAGGATGTGGCTTGAGATGACAAAGTAGAATGGCGGTGCCTTTCTGATAAAATTTAATCATGTAACCTTGGGAAAAACCTTGCTGAAGTAACAGTCTATAGTGTTCTAGTAGCTTCCTAAAACAGCACTGAAAAGACATTCATCATAAAAGGCTCTGCGGGCCTGAACTCCCATTGTATCACAGTTAGTGTGACGGTCAGTGGTAATAAGAATTAAAATATAGAAAAAGGAGCTTCAAAGCAGTCAGGGCTCCTCCAATACTCTCCTGAGCATCCCCCTAATGGGCAACATTCCTAGGATCTAGAAGCTTAACTGTTAAATACAATGGATAAAGAGGAGCAAGTTCTGAGCTACAAATAGTTCTTGGAAATACAAGAGGTAAACAGGAGTTCATAGGAGAGATTTCAAGTTGACCAAGAATCTATTTTCTTTTCTAGATCCAAGGAGAAACATTTTAGGTACAAGGAGCAAAGGAATTATTCTAGAGGAACCATTCTAGAGGAAGCCATCCTTTTTTCCTAGTTCTATGACAGAGCTGAACATGCTCTCTCTTTGGGAGTTGGCTTTTGGCCCTTGGATGGTTGAAAGACAGGTGGGGTTCTGGAAAATGACAACTTTATGTGTGTCTACAGCTAAACCTTTAAAAGGAAAAGGTAAAAAAAAACCTCACTGAAATGATATAGAGTCAGCAACCTGCTTCAAAACAACTGAGAGGAATGAAGGAAGAAGAGATAAAATTAAATTGGGTACGTTTGATAATTACTGAAGCAGAGTAATAGGTATATGGGGGTTCCATTAATTATTCTCTCTATTTTTCTACATTATCTTAAACTTCCATAACTTTCTGTAAGGTAAAATGTTCATGTTTTGTTTTGTTTTTTTAAGATTCAAGAGAACTCTGAGCTTTCAAAACTGTCCAGCTTAGCTCACCAGGACAGGACAGCACACACATGGGATGAAGCAGGGCCCCTGGCCATAAAAAAAGGAGAAGTCGCTCAGCTGGAATACCTCAGAATCCAGACACAGAGGTAGGCCTCCGAATGTTCTGGGGGTTAGTCAGTGAAAACAGAACCTCTAGGAACTAGATTTAAGCCAAAATCTGTCTCTTTTCCTACACATATTCTAAATTTTGGTTAATAATCCATATCAAATCTAATTCTTGGCCTGAAACCTCAGAATCATCCTTAATGACAATCTCTCCAAATTTAACCACCAAAATTAGGCAATCCTGAATCTGAAACATCTTTTGAATCTCCCTTCTCTTTCTCTGGCCACAGAATTAATTCAAACTTTCCATAATCTATCGTCCCTAACTCCAAACATCACATTTTCCTAATCATCCTCTACATTGTTATGGGTTATCTTCCAAAAAACACAAAACTAACTAAATTTCTCTCTTGTAATGGTCTTTAAACATTTATTGGGTCCCTACCACCATCATCAATAATTCTCAGTTAGTCAATGATTAGGGTCTAGAAGATGAAGGAGAGAATACTTTAGTATTTTGAATAAATACTTCATGTATTTATAAAAAAATTACTACTGCTTTGGTTTGCCCTTAATGATGATAGTTATTATTTTAATACTTCAAAGCACTTTTAATTCAGAAACCTGTTATGTTTATGGAAGTACTAATGGGTCATAGGTTTAAGGTAGCAAGCACTGGACTACAGTATTAACCACAAACTCCTTTAGAAAGCCTATACAATCAATCCTTCTTAACCTGACCTTAACCCATCTTTTATGTCTCATAGTCAGAGTACTTGCTGATTTTTTTTTACAGGTATATAGAAGTATAACTGATATACAAAAACTGCACATATTTCATGTATCCAATTTGATGAGTTTAGACATACATATATACCTATGATACCACCAGCACAATTAAGGTAATAAACATATTCATCACCTCCAAAAGATTCCTTATGTTCCTTTGGGATTTTTGTGTGTGCTAAGAACTCCACTCTATAAGACATCTACACTCGTACCAAGTTTTTAAGGATGACATCACAGTGTTAACTATAGGCATCATTTTGTATAGCAGACCTCCAGAACTTATTCATGTTGTCTAACTGTAACTTTATATCCAATTAACATTTCCCCCCTTCCTCCATCCTCCAGCAACCACCATAAAATTTTCTGCATGTATAAGTTTCACTATCTTAGATACTTCATGTAACTGAAATCATACAGCATCTATACATCCTTCTGTGACTGACTTATTTCAATTAGCATAATATAGTCCAGGTCCATCCAGGATGCTGCAAAAGGTATTCCTTCTTTTATAAAGGCTGAATTAATATCAACCATATATATACACCAGTTTCTTTCTACATTCACCTCTCTCTCTTTTTTTTTTTTTAATTCTTACCTGAGGATATTGAGAAAGAGAGACAGAGAGAAACATCGATTGTTACCTCCCATACATGCCCCGACCAGGGATCAAAACCACAACTTAGGTATGTGCCCTGACTGGGAATTGAACCTGTAACATTTTAGTGTATGGGATGATGCTCCAACCAACTGAGCCACCTAACCAGTGCTCTCCACTCATCTCTTAATGGACATTTGGGTTGTTTCCACACCTTGGCTATAGTGATTAATGTTGCAATACAGATAAGCATGTAGATATCTCAGGTTTCAAACTACATTACAAAGCTATAGTAACCAAAACAGCACAGTATTGGCATAAAAAGGCATATACCAATGGAACAGAACACAGAGCCCAGAAATAAAGTCACACATATAGAGTCAATTAATTTACAACAAAGGGCCAAGAGTATACAACGATGACAGGACAGTATCCTCAACAAATGATGCTATAAACACTGGACAGCCACATGCAAAACAGTGAAACTGAACCACTATTTAACACAATACACAAAAGTCAACTCAAAATGGATTAAATTCCTGACATAAGATCTAAATCTAAAACTTTCTTAGAAGAAAACATAGGTGGTAGTAAGTTCCTTAATATCAGTCTTAGGGATGATTTCTTGAATTTGACACCAAAAGTAAATGCTTCAAAGGCAAAAATAAAGTAGAGGGACTACATCAAACTAAAAATCTTCCACAGAGCAAAGGAAACCATCAACAAATTAAAGGCAACCTACCAAATTGGAGAAAATATTTGAGATAATCACATCACACCTGTTAGTACAGCTATCATAAAAAAGACAATATATAAGTGTTGGTGTATAAGTACTGGTGAGGATGCGGAGAAAAGAGAACCTTTGTGCATTGCTGGTAAGAATGTAAACTGTTACAACCATTAGGGAAAACAGTGTGAATGTTCCTAAAATAACTTAAAATAGAACTACCAATGAGCCAGCAATCCCCCTTCTGGATATATACTGAAAAGAAATGAAAACAGGATCTCAATGAGATATGTGCATTCCCATGTTTATTGCAGCATTATTCACAACAGCCAAGATAAAGCAGCAATCTACTTGTCCACCAACAAATTAATGGATAAAGAAGATGAAACATTTTTCAGCCATTAAAAGAAAATCTTCCCTTTGGGGAAAAAAGGGCTAACCTTGAAGGTATTAAGCTAAGTGAAATTAAGTCAGACAGCAAAAGACAAATACTATTAAAATGTCACTTATATGTGTAATCTAAAGAGACCAATCATACACACAGAGATAAAGTGGTGGGCACCAGTGGTGGGGGTGGGGGCAAGGGACATGGGGAGATGTTGGTCAAAGAGTACAAATTTGCAGTTACAAAATGAATTAAGTTCTGGGGATCTAATGTGTAACATGGTGATTATAGTTAATAATACTGTCTTACATACTTGAAAGTTGCTTAAAGTAAATCTTAAATGATTTCACCACAAAAAAGAAATGGTATTTATGTGACATGATGGTGTCCGCTAACACTGTGGTAGTAATCATTCTGCACACATAAGTGCACCAAATCAGTACACTGTACGCCCTAAACTTACACAGTGCTAGACGGCACGGCAACTGTATCAATAAAGCTGGAAACAAAGAGTTCAACCCTAAGGGGTTTTTTTTAATGTTATTGTAAACAGGATTGTTTTCTTAATATCCTTTTCAGACAGTGAACTGTTAGTACATAGAAATGCAACCTATTTCATATCCAGCAACTTTACTGGAATCATTGATTAGTTCTTACAGATTTTCAGTGAAGTCTTCAGGCTTTGCTATGTTTAAGATCATGTCATCTGCAATAAGAGACAATTTTACTTCTTTCCCAATTGGATACCTTTTATTTCTTTTTCTTGCCTAATTTCTCTGGCTAGGACTCCCAGTATGATGTTGAAAAGAAGTATGAAGGGTAAGTATGTCTCGTTCCTGATCTGAGAGAAAAAGTTTTGTTTTTCACCACTGAATGTAATAGCTGTGGGTCTCTCACATACAGCCTTTTTTATGTACAGGCACATTCCTTTAACACCCATTTTGTTGAGCATTTTTATAACAAAAGATTTTCAAATGTCTTTTCTGCATTTATTGAGATTGTCATGTGATTTTTATCCTTTACTCTGATAATGTGGTATATCATATTGATTTATTTTAGTGTATTAAACCATCCTTGCATCTCAGGGATAAATCCCACTTGATCATGTGCATGATCCTTTTAGTGTGTTGCTGGATTTAGTTTGCTAGTATTTCAGTAAGGATATTTACAACTATGTTCATGAGGGACACTGGACTGTAGTTTTCCTGTCATATCTTTGTCTCTGACATTAGAATAATGTTGGCCTCATAAAATGAACTTGAAAGTGTTCCTACCTCTTCAGTTTTTTTACTGAAGAGTCTGGAAGAATTGGCATTCTCTTTAAACATTTGGTAGAATTCACTTGTGAAGTCATCTGGTGCTAGACTTTCGTTTGTTGAGGTTATGATTACTGATATTCATTCTTGGTCTGTTCTGAGTTTTTATTTCCTCATGACTCAGTCTTGGTGGACTGCATGTTTCTAGGAATTTCTTCTAGGTTATTCAATTTGTTGGCATATAATTACTTATAGTAGTCTAATCTTTTATGATCTTTTTGTTTCTGTGACACCAGTTGTAATGTTTCCTCTTCCATTCCTAATTTTACTAATTTGAGTCTTCTTTTTTTGTCTAGCTGAAAATCTGTTAAGTTTGTTTCCTTTTAAAAAATACCAACTCTTAAAAAGAATTAAAAAAAAAACACCAATTCTCAGTTTCACTGATTTTTTCTATTGTTTTTCTAGTCTCTATTTCACTTATTTTTAATCTTTACTATGTCCTTCCTGCTACTAAATCATATGTGGAAATTAAACAACATACTCCTGAACCAATGGGCTAAAAAAGAAATCATAAGGGAAATAAGAAATTATCTGAAGAGAAATGAAAATGAAAACACAACATACCAAAATTTATGGAATGCAGCAAAAATAATACTAGGAGAGAAGCTGATAGTGCTAAGTGCCAATACTAAAAAGAAAAAGTTCTCAAATAATCTAACCTTACACCTCAAGGAACTAGGGAGAAAAAAACGAAGGACTTTGGTTTCTGTGTATTTATTTGTTCTCATTAACACTTATATTTCCAGTTTTACATGCTCTATTCCCATTTTCTAGATCAACATTATGTAAAAGAAATATAACATGAGCCACAATTACAAGTTACATATGTAATTTAAAATTTCCCAGTAGTCATATTTTCACAAACAGGTGAATTTTATATTTTACACCAAATATATCTGAAATATTATTTCAACATACAATCAATATTTTAAATTTTAATAAAGTATTTTACCTTTTTTTAAGTATCAAGCCTTTGATCCCAGTCTGTAGTTTACACATGTCACAACTCACGTGTAAAATGAGTTGTGGACTGGCTGCGTTTCAAGTGCTCATTGGTCACGTGTGCCTGACGGCTGCTGTACTGGGTAGGTCTAGGTGTTCTTCCCCTGGCCTTCCTGGTATATACTGAGTACTCACTGAGTGAATGGTCAACCATACCTAACCATTTACACTCTGTAGTGGTTACGCATCACCCTACACACAGCTGTAATTCATTTATTCATCAGACACTGTTTCATCTTCAAGTGTCATCATGAGATTTCTCTGTCCTTTCCTGGCTTGTGAAGGAAACTGGCTTTCCTGTCCTGATCCAGCTGTGTCCTGTTCCCTCCCCACCACATAACCATTCCAATAGCACATGTCTCTCCTAGGGTAAAGTCAGGAAAGGGAGCAGGGGGTGGGGGGTGTTCTGAAGTCATCTCGTGGTATCGGGGACCACTCTGCATGGTTTCAGGGATTGCAGCCTCACAACAGCAGGCTCAGAAAGGGGCTAGTAAGTCTCCCTAGAAAACCTGGTAAAGCAGGTGGCAGATGACTCAACTCTAACACCTACGGTTCCCATGGGAATCAGGCCTGAAATGTACATTGTATCCTTTGAAGTTTGCTCTGTCCAGCATAGCCCTGCCAATACAAACCATGTGTTTAAGTTCAAGGCATAAGGAGTAAACCCCTTATCTCATGAAACATGTCTTAAAGACCCTCTGGCATCAGAATGACTAACAGACCCTGACCTATGGCAGACAGATCTCTGTGTTCTTTCAATTGTTATCTATAGATAATACCTGTTTTTGTATGACTATAGCCTTTTGACATTGACTGATGAGCTATGCATGTATGCTGTGTACACCTACACATACCATTCCCAGTAAAAGCTGTTTGGGAGAAAGGTTTGGGGCATTCTCCAGTAGAGGGAATTGCCACCCGCTTCCTCGTGGGAACAAGGTTGTGTCCAGGACGATTTGTTCTTATCCACGGCAGCCGGGAGAGCTCCGAGGGACAGGGTATCTCCCATACATGATGTGAAAAATCTCATTTAATCTAAAATTACCCTCAAAATCTCTTAATTAGGTCCCCACACACACAAAAAACAGTATATATAACCTTGTGTACATATAGCCCTGTAAAGGCACCATAAGAACTGAGATTAACTATGAGAATGACATGTTCACATATTCCATCTCATAGCTACTTCACTTCAACAGCTCATTCAGTAGAATGGCAGGTGGGTTTGCTACTGCTGTTGAAACTCCCAAAATAACATGGAATTCCTATAACTTAAACACCAAGGTGATGTACCTCTTACAATTACTCCTGTCTCCTCCATTTATCATGCCTAACTTTATGCCTCAAATGTTCCTTTTTGTTTTGGGTTTTTGGGTTTTTTTTTTTTTTTGGTTACAAAAGTTTTAACTGTTCTCATTTAAGGACTTAAAATATCCACTATATCAGGCTGGAAATGAGTATACAGAGTAGAAACAGCATGAGTTTCAAATTCTATTTTTGCTACCATTTATGACACTTTTGGCAATCTTTTGAATGAGAATATTGTCTATATGTAGTCCTAATAGGTTGTTAAGATTCAGTGAGGAATTAAACTCGACAGCACAGAACAGTGAAATTAATGACATACAGAATTTCCCCTGGGAGGAGGGCATATTAATTCCATTCCCTTTACCCATTTTCCCCATTAAGTCCTTCAAAATCTCTCCTTTGATTCAGAGATCATTTTTTAACTAATGAGGAAAATCAGTATTTTTAGGTCACATCTGAAACAGTTCTCAATTGAGAATAAATATGCCAGGCCCTGGTCGGGTGGTTCAGTTGATTAGAGAGTCATCCCACTACACCAAGGTTGCAGATCTGATCTCCAGTCAGGGCACATACAAGAATCAACCAATAAATCCATAAATACGTGAAACTACAAACCAATATTTCTCTCTCTCTCTCTAAAAATCAATAAAACTTTAAAGTAAATAAAAATAAATACACCAAAAAACAATGTCAAATCAAAATAATCACATATGTCCTCATTACCTGCACAAATTTGGGTGGAAACTTTTGTCTCAGGTCTAGGAGTAAGGCATCCACACGTTGCCTCTGGAAAATAGAGCTTGGTTCTTCTTTCCTTTTGGTTTTAGGTTTGACTTTATCTATTAAAATATGAAGTCCAAATCAAAACACTGCCTATTTTGATGTTTTATATTTTATAAATCTTTGTCCAGCATAAATATACTCAAACTTCATTATTTTTAATGACTGCTAGTTCAAAAGTAATACTGCAATAAATTAAACAGAGAGTATACAAAGAAGTGTTCTAACTCTCCCTCTTACATGAAGTTAACATTCTAACATTTAAAAAGCTGATGTCTTTTCAAGATACTTTAGTTTTAACTTTGTAAAGTATATGACTGTCTAACCACTATGCTGTACTTCTAAAACTAATACAAAATAATATTGAATGTAAACTATAACTGAAAATACATTTTTTAAAAAAGATACTTTAGTTTTAGTATATAAGCATGGATAGACTTGGAAAGAATTTGAAGGGTAATGTTTTCAATAATTATCAAAATCACAATCCAAATTATTTGTCTGAAATTATCTTGTATATATTTTAAGTGTATTAAATGGTCTTTTCCCATGAAACCTTACAGGTGCAAATGGAAAATGCAACTTTCACAAATTCCCCAAGTTACCAACCTCAATTATGAAGATTATAATTCACTGAAAAAAAAAATAGGACAAACCAAACAACAGAAGATCCTCAAGACAAGAGGAAAAAAAAGAACTTACAAGAGAAATTCTTAAATTAATGATATGTGGAATTTCCCTGGGCGTAGGATGTACTGGGAGACTATCTTTAAATGAAGGGCTCCAGGTAAGTTTTACTCCAAACATTTCATTAAGCTAGGAGCAAAGAGCTCTTAGGAGAAGTTTATTTAACTGATGCAAACTTTCCTACATAATGTTCAGCCTGCAACTATTAAGAATAAATATAACTGTATCTGAGAGACCAACCATTCATATAAGTCTGCATTCTATTTAAAGGTTACTTTCCCATTAGTAATTTATTCTGAATTGCTATTTCTCAGAGAAGGAAATACAGACTATAGGTATACTGCTATACACACATTTCCAAAAGTATTGGTAAAATAAGGTGTAGAATAAATAGCAGATTAGCAGCTATGGAAACTAGGCGTTCTGGCATCACCACAGATAATAAAATGGCAAGATCAGAAAACAGACTGATCACCTGGGGATAAGTCTCTAAGAGTATCTCTCCTACTTTTAAAATGAGTGGCGGGGTAGGGGGGCAGATTCAGCCCTACCCACGTGGCTCAGTTGGTTGGAGCATCATGCACCAAAAAGTTGCTAATTTGACTCCCAGTCAGAGCACATGCCTAAATTGAGGGTTCGATCCCCAGTTGGAGCACCAACCGATGTACAGGAGGCAACCAATCGATGTTTCTCTAAAAATCAATGGAGCCTTGATTAGTGTGGCTCAGTGGATTGAGCACTGGCCTGCAAACCGAAGGGCCACCAGTTCAATTCCCAGTCAGGGCACATGCTGGGGTTGCAGGCTAGGTCCCCAGTTAGCAGGGCGTGCGAGAGGCAACCAATCAATGTATCTCTCACATATCAATGTTTCTCTCCTCTCTTTCACCCTCCCTTTCCCTCTCTCTGAAAATAAATAAAATCTTTAAAAAAGTAAAAATAAAAATCAGTGGAAATATGTCCTTGGGTGAGGATTAAAAAAAAGACTGGGGGGATTCAGGTTCCAAATTTCCAGATGACTCAACAGTTACATAAGCAAGAAATATCATCATTACTCATTCCTCATCACTGATTTTCTCTGCATGTTCCAAATATTTAAAAACCTCGAACCCACTTATCAAAGAATACCACTTACCTAACATTAAAATTTACATCTGTTCCTAGGAGAAAGCTATTATCACATCTATTTATATAAATTATAGCTGTGACAATATCATCATCCTATGAAGAATCTTCCTAGGGAGAAGTAAAACAGACCTAGAAATCATCAACAGCCATTTTCCTAACAAAACCAGCTTCATTCTTTTAGAGTACCAAAAAATGTTTTCGGAGGGTCCAGGTGTTCTACCTACCTTGCTCTTCATGATCTTTGAAGTGCCACCAATACCCTTTGGAAGGATGGTATCGACAGTATGACATAGCTTCATCGAAAGCTGACTGAATGCCGTGCACCGCAGTAAGCTTGTAAAAAAAAAAAAGTTTCTGAATTTCTCATTAGATTAACCAAAATTTCCAAAGTAAATTCAAAATATTACATTTGTAAAGACAGCAATTTTCCAGTTTTCAGAACCTGAATCTCTACATAGTGGGCTATGGTATATACTTTTAATACAGAATTGGCCCACAGTAACAACACTCAAAACATTCTAAAACTCAACACTTTATACCAACTTACACAAGGGAGAAGACCTCCTCTTTGTTCCTGAAAGCAAGGTAGCTTGAGTAAAAGTTTTCTTCAGTGTTTAAATGTGAAGATACTTACCACTCTAGAGTTTATAACTGATCCTAAGTCTGGTGCCTGATAGATCACTCCAGCAATGATATAGTAATCAGCCAGTGGGATAACTAAAGCGGTAGGAGAAAAAAATGTTTATGAATACAGCTATATACACCAGTTACTAAATAGATTTCCATTAAAAAAAAATGACTAAAATTTGACACGTTCCCATATTAAAACTTAAGGCAGGGCCTGGAAATTCCCATTTTTGTTACTAAATAGATTTCCATTAAAAAAAAAAAACGACTAAAATTTGGTATGTTCCCATATTAAAACTTAAGGCAAGGCCTGGCAATTCCCATTATAATCAAACAGCCACACCCACTCGTTATTATCTACAGCTGCTATGGCAGCAGTTAAGCAATTGTCACAGAGACCATGACGCCCACAAAGTCTAAAAAAATCTATTCTGTGGACCTTCAGAGAAAGAGTCTGCCAACTCGTGTCCTAGAGTCACTTGCATATCTTGTTAAAAATCACATTCTTACTCAGTAGGCACAGCACATCTTTAACAAGTTCCTATGTGATCCAATGCTGCTGTGGGTCGGTCACACTTTGAACTTGCCTCTGTGCCCCAGTTCTGGGTCCTAAGGAGAAAAACAGCTGCTACTGAGGCTGGTGCCACCTTGTATAGCTTCTATACCTTGAACCCTCTCATCATAGAAATCCTGTCTCTGGTCTTGCCTTTGTTCTAAGTTTCTCTTTTTCTCTAGGTAGAAACTCTAGATTTTTACAGTTAATTTCAATTCCTGACTCTGGAACCACAACTTCCTTAACAAGTCATTCTCTGGAATCAGATAATATCAGAGTTGTTACTAAATGTCTTCATGAGGGTACCTAATTAAGAGATGAAGATGGTCATTTCTGGAAATAGGTGAGTTTTTGATTTAAAATCAAATTTGGCCCTGGCTGGGGCTCAGTTGGTTGAAGTGTTGTCCTGTATATCAAAAGGTCATAGGTTCGATTCCCAGTCAGAGCAGCAACAGGAGGCAATCAACTGAAGTTTCTCTCTCTCTCTCAAATCAATAAACATACCTTTGGGTATAGATTAAAAAAAAAACCTTAAAAAAATCAAACCCAAATTCTATACTCTTCACTTTGATTTCCAGGGCCGGTTTGTTTTTGGAAATATAACCCTGGTAGGACTTTTGGTTGAATGTGTCAATGAAAATTTTCAACTGACCTTCTATGAATTTGGTACAATTGTACCTACCATGTATTCTGTAACAGAATTAAGATTCCATGACTATGAAAAGAAAGGTTACTTGGGATACTCGAGGGTCAGTTGGAAGCCCAATGACTGTGCTCACAGGAAAAGGTGGCTTCCAAACAGAGAGTTGCTCTGTAAGTGCTTGCAGAATTATCCTTGGGCATGCTGGAAGACCCGTGGTGTTCAAACATGTAACCAGTGAAACTTGGCTTTTGAAACATTTCCTAAGTGATAAAGCTATGCCAGGTGCACCAGTCTTCCTAGACAATTTGCACAAACAATATGATTATAGGGAAACCTGATTTCCTACTAAGGGTATGGAATTTTAGTAGGCAGAGGATGTCTACATGATTAGCCCTCAATAAAAACTCTGCACTTAAGAGTCTGAAACGGACCTCCCTGAGCAGACATATACATGTGGAGCTGCATTTCACTGCTGGCAGGTGTACGAGGTATAGCCCCCTCACAGGAGGGAAAGTATAAGAAGCTTACACATTGATTCCTACCAATCCCACTTGATAAAGGCTTTTTCCCTTACTGATCTGGCTGTGTATCCTGCCTGTGTGGCCATAACAAATCGTGCATGTGACTGACTATATGCTGAGTCTGCTGAGTCCTCCTAGTAAAGCACTGAACACGTATGTTCTCTTGGGGAACCCCAAAAGACAACCCAATAAAAAAAAAAACACAAAATAACCACATGGCTCAGAAAGTAAATAAGTCATGGTATTTTAAGAAGAAAACAATGCCTGAAGTTTACACATTTTACCTTGGGTAGGAGACTGCCGCTGTTGCTTCCGAATGATAAAAAGAATGGGCTCTTGAGCATGTAAAAGGATGTATTCTACTCCAACCATCTGACTGAATGAAAACAGAACACAGACATCCAGAGATCTATGAATGTTCTACAAACAATTCTGTAGAACATTCAGATTATTATATAAAAGAATAGCAACACTGTAAGTAGAATTAAAACTGCCTATGTTTGATATTAAAAACTAGCTGTTTAATAAATCTGGCTATTTTCTGAGGTAGTAAAATACAGATAACATAAGATTTGGTTCTTTTTTTTTATTTTTGTTTAAGATTTTATTTATTTATTTTTAGAGAGGGAAGGGAGGGGGGAGAGAGAGAGAGAGAGAAACATCAATGTGCAGTTGCTGGGGGTTATGGCCTGCAACCCAGGCATGTACCCTGGCTGGGAATCGAACCTGGGACACTTTGGTTCCCAGCCCGCGCTCAATCCACTGAGCTACACCAGCCAGGGGATTTGGTTCTTAAACAGCAAAATCTCTTTACAAAAATTCATGATGAACTTAAATTTTCATCATTAAAGTACAATGAAGAGCATTTTTCAAAAAAGGCAACCAAAATACCACGATGCTTTCTGACCTTAGATCTATAAATATATGTAAAATATAAAAGTATACATGAAGTCTCTTCATATCTTGACTATATATGTCAACTATATATTTTACCCCACCAGCAAACATCAAAAACCTCATCCCTGCCCCACTGCATTCTTGATCTGATAGATTATGTTTAAAAATAAGTAACAATAAGTTCTCTTAATAGTTATAAACATTTGTCTTGTAACAAAAGCTATTTAAAATACCATAGAAGTTTGCCCTGGCCAGGTGACTCAGTTGGTTGGAGCATCAACCCATACACCAAAAAGGCTGTGGGTTCATGCTGAGTAAGGAAACATACCTAGATTGTGGGTTTGATCCCTGGTTGGGACAGGTATGGGGAGGCAACTGATAAATGTTTCTCTCTCTCTCTCTCTCTCTCTCTCTAAAATCAATAAACATATCTTTGGGTAAGGATTTTTTAAAAAATTTTAAATACCACAGAAATTTAATTTTATGAATTTCCCCTGATGTTTAACTGACAGGTAAAAAAACACTTTATTACATGGTGGTTTCAGAAAGTTTTGTAACAGTAATAAATTCTTAACATTCTAAGTCTGAAGAATCTTGCTTTGCATTTGTTTGGATAAAATTGTATTTTCTCTATATAATTCTTTTTTTTAAATGTTATTTATTTTTAGAGGGAGAGGAAGGGAAGGAGAAAGAGGGAGAGAAACATCAATGTGTGGTTGCCCCTCCCATACCCTCTACTGAGGACCTGGCTGCAACCCGGGCATGTCCCCTGAATAGGAATCAAACCAGTGACCCTTTGGTTCACAGGCCCACGCTCAATCCACTGAGCCACACCAGCCAAGGCCAAAATTGTATTTGCTTTATTTGTCATACAAAGATAAATCTACTACAGACCTACTAAAAACATTAAATTAACTGTAGAGAAGACAGTTATTATAGATACTAGGTTGAGAATAACAGCTGCATTGCTAAAATCACTGATCACACCTACCTCTAAACCTCATAGCTATATTTTAATCGGACAGTAATATATGAAGTTACACACAGAAGACTTCCTAAGCAACAAATGACTACTACTAATTCCTTTGCACATCAAAAATTTTTACAAACCCAAACGGAACTCCAGTTCTTCCACAACTTCTACTCTGTACTTCATGATCCAGAGCTTGAAAGAAATGTTCACTGCAAAACCTCTAGTTGGCAAAGATGCTACCTTCTTATAATAACTTACTTTAAGTGTTCTAATGTTAGTCTCTGCATTTTGACCACTTCGTTATTACATGTTCTGTCATAAAAGGGATTACTTCTTTCTGAAAAGTAATCCAGGACATTTCCACTGTTCAGAGCAGGGATCCATGAACTGTCAACCCAAGAAATTCCCAGCAGATTATCTATAGGAAAGAAACAAAATAATAAAATATGAGAAAGGAGAAAAAAATCTAACCCTACAAATATTACAGATCTAATGTTGTAGGCACTATGAATGGAAGGAAAACATGTATCCTAACTTACATACTCTTACAGTCTAACAGAAGAGGTAACTATGCAAGAAGACAACAACTTGACATGATAAGTTCTACAATAAAAGCATGAATAAATGTGCTATGAGAGCACAGTGGAGGGTGCAGGACATCTTACCTGAGGACACTGGAATGACTTTTCATGGGGTGAGGGTCTTAGTACTATATGTTAAAGATTAAACAGAAGTTCATCCCAGAAAAAGAGAGGCAAAGTAACTCTAAGTAGAGAGAACACATATGAAAAGGTGGGAAGACATAAAAAAGTGTATTACGTTTAGAGAATAATTTGATTAGGTGGAGAAGTGATAGGATATGAAATCTAGAGAAGTCTTTCAAAAAAATGGAAATCCTAAGTTTTTATATATTGGCAACTAATTCAAAAGTTTTCAGACAACATGCATGCCAAAGAAAACACAATCAGTCTGAAACCTCCCAATCAAGGACAGAAAAATAAAGTAAGAAGCGATTATTATGGATGAAATAATAAAGATGCAAAAGTTAAAGGGCAAATGAGAAGCAGAATGCCTTCAATTACAGTCATACAATTTCACATTTTGGAATAGAATTAAATCTGAAATTTTCAAAATGCACAAAGAAAAAAAAGACACAATAACTAAGTACCTTTAATGAGCTTCTGTTAGCCACTTGCTGCAACAATGTTTCATACCACTGACTAGTAAATCCCACTAGGTGTCAGTCATGAATGCCTATATAGTACTGGTTGAAGAAAGAATTGAAACCTCAACCTCTCCTATTCCGCAACTGCTTCTGGTATGTTTGAAGAAGTCAGACCTAACCCAAGGTGACAAGCAGTTGTGAACAAAATGAATCAAGCAAGAAAAAGTAATTGTATAAATTAAAAACCAAGGAAACAAATAAAGTATGTTAATGACCAAATAATCAGTACAAACCATTAAGATGGTTCATCATAAATGAATCATACCATAACCAAATATATAACAAGCCAGCAAATAAAAAGACAGATTTTCTCATGAAAAACAACTAAGGATAATCATTATTCTCAGCTTTAAGCACTATAGCCCAGTTATTAAAGTAGTTTTGCCTGAAGCAACCTTGTTATACATTTCTGTACGAATGATTACATAAAAGCATTTGTAGAGGACAATTTTAGGTTTCTTTCTCACTCACATAGTGGGAACTATGTCTGTATGATGTCATAACAAGTTACTGGCAATAAACTGTTATAATATTACAGACCATTTCCACAGAGAGTAATCTGCAGACACAAATAAATGTTTAGTAAAGATCCTACCTACCAACAATTATGGACAGTCATTAGATATGGGCATCAGATGATGGGGACCCAGTGGAAGGCAATGGCAATGCATTGGAAGATCCGGAGCAAGTTACCAACTATCTTTCTGACCTCATTTCCTCCCCACCTCGGTTCTCACTGTTTCAGCTATATCTGCCCCCTTACAGCTCCTCTAACACACCAGGCATGCTCTCACCTCAGAGCCTTTGCAATGACCCTAAAAAATCTAAGAAGTAAAACATTATGAAAGCTAAATATCTGAAAATAATCTGAACTGAGGGTTTCTTTCTTTCTTTCTTTTTATGTAGTAGCAAGGGACTATGCTAACATAGCCCCAAAACACTTCTCCAACAATCAGCAAGTGATAAAATTAGACACTGGAAAACTAACTTATTACCCAGAAATGCTGAAGTTCACTGGACATTTTGAATAACTATAAAATGAGGATATATTTGTAATAAGTTTGCTAGACTCCACTCTGGTTGATATAGAAAAAGGAATCTTAAACACTTTCCTTTAAAACCCAAGGATATATAGCCCTGGCCAGGGAGCTCAGTTGATCAGAGTGTTGTCCCAATACACAGAGATTGCAGTTCCATGCCCAGTCAGGGCACGTACAAGAATCAACCAATGAATGCATCAACAAGTGAAACAAATAGATGTCTCTGCCTCTTCCTCTCTCCCCAAAATCAATGAAAAAAATCAAGTATATACAAACAAGACAATCCTACAAAGAATGATTAGGAGCATATTCTAGTTTGAGGAAACTATAATCTTTTGAGGAAAGCCCTTTTTCTTTAATCTGCTGGAGGTGAGGATTGAATCTCAGCTTGCACCTAGGTACAAAAATTCACACTTACTTTAAGAAAAGTACCACAATGTTTCAAATGGAAATAAATCTACGTTGAGAGTTTCACACAAGTGTAGAAAGTTTTGTGGGAGACATCACCACACAGTAAAAGATAAAGGTAATCTCCGATGCCCTCTGACACCACTTAATTTTTCCTGGGAAATTCCATAACCCTTCCTCCCAGGAGGAACCTGGTCTGTACTAGGTTCTCAGGGTTCAGCTATTTTTTAATCTCCCTTCCGTTCACTCTTTGGAATCCCAGAGCACAACTACTAGGCGTTTTCCCTCAAATTCACTGACACAGATGTGTGTACGCGAGCTGAGAAGAGAATGTATGACCTAAGGCTGAGATCAAGCAGGAGTGAAGGTAACGAGTCTCTATATATTTATTCACTGACTCAATAAATATTTGAGTACCTTTACAGTCCAGCTGTGAAAAAAAAACGACCCCTACCTTCGGTAATTGTTGGGTGTTCGATGGAAAGTATTGCAGAATCAAAAATAAAACAGAAGAAAATTTTAGGGATTCACGCTCAGGGACGAAAAGGGCGCGAGGTCTGAAATAAAGCAACCACGAAGACAAGTCCCAAAAGATTAACCAAATTCCGTCAGTTCATTGCCCCACCTTCCACTAGGCTCAAAGGCCATTCCTTCACCGGGAGATAACAGCGTCAATATTTACTGTGGAAATATATGTGTAAAACAATACTGCAGGTTTGAAGGCTCAAAGCCCAGAGCTTTTTCCAGTCCCTGCGTTTCGACACTTCTAACACACCCCAGAGAAACTGGGAAACACTAGGCAACTTTTCGCCAGACTAAAGCCCTGGGTGGTCCATAGAAAAAAAGCTTAGAGATATCACAAATGCCCCCGCGAATTATAAAGCCCCAAACCAGACCCCAGACAATCAAGAAACAAAGGCTAACAGCACAGGTTACCTCGGATATCCACCGCCGCCATAACTCCAAAAGTATTCGCGAGCTCCTTTTCCGGCGCAGAGAAAACGTAACAACTTTGGCGACGGAAGCAGCGGGTTGCTGATCTAAGGGAAGCGAGGCGGGGCTTGAAGGTGGAGCGAGGCGTGGGAAGGAGGGGCGAGGTGGCGATGGGCGGGGCTGGGAAAGTGGGGGCGGGGTGGGAAGAGAGGCGGGACTGTGAGGCGGAGAGAGGCGGGGCTGGAAGGTGGAGAGGGGCGGGGCTTAATGAGGAAATAAAAAAATTATTACCGAGATACTGATTTATAAAACTAAGTGCCATTAATCAGATTAGGAATAACAAGTAACAAGAGAGTAGGTAAAAATAAAAAGGTAATGATTTAGCTTTAAACATGTCCATGTTGTGCATGGTCTGTCTGCAGAACATTCTATACACTAGGGTTCCTCAGCCTTTCACTACTGATATTTTGGGCCAAATAATTATTTTGCTGGAGGTATGGGAAGCTGTCCTTTGCACTGTAAGATGTTTAGCAGCATACCTGACTTCTACCCACTAGATGCCAGAAGAGAGTATATATTCAGGAGTAAAGGGAAATGGCATTGGATGTAGATTGTGCTTTCAGGAAGCTTGACTGAGAGCAAGGGTTAGAGCTACAGCACTACCTGAGAACCATACAGAAATAATAATAGGGAAATGTGAATATGTTGATAGGCTAAGGTGAAACACCCAGCTGAGATGACCTTCAATTTATCTTTAATTATTTCGTTCCTTCCTTCAGTTGGTCATGAGTTGTTTCATACCTACTAAATGTTTTGCTTAGCTTAAGTTGAATGCAGAGGGAAAAGCAGTAAACAAACTGGACCTCTGGCCTCAAGCAGGCAACAGGTCTCATGAAAAAGACAGACAAGAAACAAGTAACAGAGGAGCAAGGCAGATTGTGAAAACAAAAATGGGGGGACAATGAGATAGGAAATAACTGGAGGAAGCGACTTTGGATAGGATGGTCAGGACTGACCTCTGCGGAGGTGATATTACTGAGCTGAGACCTGGAAGGCAAGAATGAACCAGCCATAGGAAGAGCTGGGGTACCAGTTTTTCAGGCAGAGGGAACTGCAGACCCTGCGGTGGGAGAATGTTTGGTCTGAGAACCAGAAAAAGTCCAGTACGAAGAAACTGGATCACATAAGTGAAGGAAGAATGGTGGGAAGAGACTGGGAATGTAGGCTGGGGCCAGATGATAGAGGGCTTTGTAAATAATTTATTGTTTTATTCAAAGAAAATGAGAAGCTATTAAAGATTTTAAGGAGTAGAATGCTATGAAGATATTAGTTCTAATCAGAAATTTGTTTATGAATGTCAAAAATATTTGCTGTTTATTGAACCACTTACTATGGCTCAAGAGGCACTGTGCTAAATAAGCACTTGGATGAATTAGCTAATTTTTCTCTCAGTTTCATGGGACAGAAGCTATTATTCCTATTTTGCAAATGAGACTGTGGCAGATGAGCTACCTGCCCTCAAACTTATCTACTTGACTGCACAGCTAATCTACATTTTCCACTCCCCTTACATCTAGATGCAGCTACATAGCTAGTTCTCATCAAAGGAATGTGAGTGGAAGTGATGAGTGTCTTTTCCAGGCCAAGATGGTTTAAAGTATTGGTGCCTTTTCCACTTTCTCTCTCTGCAGCCACCAGTCAAATGTCAGACCTTAAGGCCATAGATTAAAAATGGGTGTGAACGGTGGTCGTGGGGGCAGTCTCTGATTGGCTGCAGGTGCTGAGCCACCATGCTAACCTACACTGGCCCTTGATAAAAGCAGGAAATAAGGTTTTATTGTGATAAACAACACACACACATAGGTGTACACAAACAAAATTTTTCCTATGTATTATATCTTCTATAAAATCAGTAATGCAGCCCTAGCTGGTGTGGCTCAGTGGATTGAGTGCCAGACTGAGAACCAAAGGGTCACTGGTTCAATTCCCAGTCAGGGCACATTCCTGGGTTGCAGGCCAGGTCACCAGTGGACAGGACATGAGAGGCAACCACACACTGATATTTCTCTGCCTCTCTTTCCCTCTCTAATAATAAATAAATAAAATATTTTTTAAAAATCAGTAATGCAGGTTAATCTCCCCTTCTATGATGATATGCTAAAATTTTGTACCTGCATCTCTTACAAAGTCTCCAAAGTGTGCACTTTTGATGCTTTGTGGTTTGGGGACTTACATCATTTGATATGCAAGTGTGAGAATGTAAGTGAAAGAGAAAAATAAGAAGCACTTCAGTAAGAGGGTGGAAATGACTTCTGATTAGTTAAAGGAAATGATGCTCCTGGATGATTGATAATGTACTATCGTCACCCTACTGCATGCAGGCATCATCCAGATAAACACCTTTTCCTTGTACAGGCTTTTTTTGTAAGCACTGACACACTGTTCTTCATCACTATGTTTCAGTTTCTCAACATTGTGTCTAATATTCTAAATTTATACATGTCATATCATCCCACTTCTTTACATATAAAATATATGCCCTTCCTTGTAGGAATACCTATATGATTTTAGGGCCTCTGTTTAGACTCTTCTAAAAAGAAACTAGACTGTCAACTCCATGAGGACTTGGTCATGTATGTATTTGCTTGATGGCATTTACCTAGTTCTTGGCCAAGTGTCTTCCATATCATAGATGCTCAACAAATATTTGATGAGTGAACTAATCATGTATATATAAATGGATGATGTAGTGCTCCTTAAATCTATAATAAACCTCTGGAATTCAATAATAAAGGAGATGTAATGACATTGCTAAATGGAAATGACTCATGGACAGTTGTAAGAAAACTCCTAAAATCTCTCTTGATCTCATAATAATGCAGAACAAGCAATAACAACTTTATTTATGCTAATATTCTGGAAATCCACAGAATAAAAAGAAAAATACATGGTTGTGTTTTGTGTGGTACCCTACAAGAAAAGTGTTCTAGCAAATATTAAATTTGTGTAGGTTCTTTTTCTTTTCTCTCTTATTTAGTGAGGAAAAAGCCAGCTTCTTGATAATACAGACAAGGACACAAAATCACCTCAGAATGACCTAGGAAGTATCTCTGAAATTACACAGGAGGTACCTCTGAGGGTAGCCCTGATGGTCCAGAAAGAGATACACTACCAATATTTTGTATTTTAAAGGTTGTGAGAAAAGATTCACCACCTCTGCATAGTAAATGCCAAAACCCAATTTGGGGTAGTCCCTCTAAAGGCAATTGTTCACCTTAGGAAGTGACTGTAATAATAATAATAAAAAAAACACACAAAGAAATCTGATCACTATGAGTTCAACCCTAGAATCCTAAACATAGAGCACAGCTTAGCTTAGCCCCAAAGAAACAAAATCATCTGCCCTCCAAGAACCTCTCACTAAATTTTGTTCTTACTGCAGGACATTGGTCAGGTGGCCATGAGCTTGTGCAGTGCCATACCTCAAATAAGACTCCAAGAGGCATCAAAAAGCAACAGCAGAGGTGGACAAAATTGATCAGACTTCAGCATGGCATTTAATGATGGCTAGCTAACATTTCGTGCACTCTGGGTTGATTATGTCCAAGATGCTTGGCTAACTCTGGATTGAAGCTAGCAGAATATCCCAAGAAAGATTCTTGACTACTGATATGGCAATTTTGGTCCCAGAAGTGATGCTGACCATTAAATTCCTTTATTTAAAGTGACAATCCCAGCAACCTTGAAAAGAGGGGTGGCTGTGGCAATACCTGGAAATCTGCTGGTAAATCTTGCTTTACTGCAAGATTAGGGACTGCAAGTAGAGAGTTAGGTAGTTTCCTAAACAAGATCACAGATGGGAAAAGTAGTAATTCCTAGTCCGTATTAGTAATAAAATTATTCATAGTATTCACATATTATCTTTTAAATCTAGGCTATATCTGCACAATGCCCCTATTTTTAGTCATATTTTTCTTCTTTCTTTTTTCTATAATTAATGTAACCAAAGGTTTATCTAATTTCATAGTATTTTTTAAGAATAAAATTTAGGTTTACAAACTCTATGGTGTATTATTCCACTTTGCTTATTTCGGCTTATATTTTTATTATTTCCTTCCTTTTACTTTTTTGACTTTATTCTGTTGTTCTTTTCCTAATTTATTGAGATAAACACTTAGCTCATTAACTCTCAGCCTCTATTCATTTCATAAATATGCATACAAACCTATAAATTTTCCTTGGAGAAACATTTTCACTGTTCCTTGAGATTTGATCAAGTGTTTTGATAATAATTCATTCTAAGTATTCATTAAGTTTTAATTCCACTTCTTCTTTGACATTTAATTTATTTACAAGTATGTTTTTTAACATCCAAACATATGGAATTTTAAAATCTACTTTTCTATTAATAACCTCTCACTTAATTGCATTGTTCTCAGCGAACATAGTCTATGTAATACCTATTCTTTTATGTTTTTTAGATTTGCTTTAAGCCTTATATGATCTTAAGAAGGAAATGCATTCTTCAAGTGTTGAATAGAGACACTGCAACTTCTCAAAACTGTCTTTTCCTGGTCTACATGGCTGTACTGTCCTCTAGTATTTCTGCTGCCACTCAGACCATTCCTTTTAATTACCTCTTAGGCTGGCTTCTCTTCCTTCCTTTTATCCACAAATTCTCTATCCTTAGAAAACATCCATACTCCATCTTTTCTAACTTCTTGTATTTTACTTTCCTTTCTAAATGATGTAATTCACACTGTGGCTTCAGTTTCCACCTTTGTTATCATAGTTTACTATCCAGAATTCTCTCCTGAGTTCCAGGAACATATTTATCACTGTTTACTGTACACCTCTAACTCGCTGTTTTGTCTCACAAAGATTTTTCACTCCTGCGTGGATTCTTGATCTTAGCTAAAAAACCTTGCCCCCTCTCCACCTTACTGCCCACATCCAATGTAGCACCAAATCTTGTCCATCCTCCTCAGGCCCCTCCTCTGCATCTCTGCTGCTGCTCTTTGAATCCCCGTGCCTGTTCTGTCTTGCCTGATCATTGTCACTATGGAAAGTTTTCTTTAAATAGTGCTTTCTTGTTCTAAAATCTCTACTGACTCCCCATTTTTCACCCACAGGATGAAATGTAAGAAGTCCTCAACTTGCTTTTCAGCTTCATCTCCCAATCCCAAACCACTACTCCACGTACTGAAACCCTGCAATATTGAGCTTCTCATGAATTCCGGAACTGCACAGTGTGTTCATATCTTCGAACCCTTTGGTAACTTTGAACGTCCTTCTCAACCTTCTCTCACTCACATTCTCAGCCAATACATGGGAGGGCATATTTGTATGTGTGCACAATAGCACACACAAAATATACACATTTACACAAACACAAAAATCTGCTTATGTATAAGCTAGATTAGGATGGGGAGAAAAACCCTTTTTTTAGCTTATTACTGAATAGATGCTGCCAATTAGTGATTAATGTGATTTTACTTGGAAGGAAGTTGATTAGTAGGGAGAAGGCAGGAAATGGCTAACAGTGCCTGAATGGGCAAATAGTTCCCTTTCCTCTCCTCTCTGATGACTTGTTAAGAAATTTTCTTAAGCCTCTGTGAAATGATAACATGTTCACTTCTACTTCTTCTCATGCACTGTCCATGCATGACTGGATGATTGGATGACTCTCCCAATCCACTTTCATGTCACTATCTCTAGGGATTGGTTGCTTGCCCTGCTGGTAATTATGCTCTTCGTATTCTCCAATAATTATCTTCTGCTGAGTTTTCCTGAAGTTTACATTTTATTTATTTTTGGATATAAAATATGTGAATATAAAGAAATAATTTTATTTTCTTAGGGCCATGAATATAGTACATTTCTATAAGAACATTTACCAAATACTTGTCAGTAGGAAGAAAATTTCTCAGTTTTATGTTCCATTCCCTCCTAGACAAGGTGACCCTTTTCTTCATAGATCCCTGACCTCATGCATACAGCTTTCTGTGAACCTGGCATACATTGTGAGCATATATTCTTTACTTTCTTGTGAGTGTTGAAATGTAAGGTTCAAAGTCATTTCACAGACTCAGATTAAAAGAATATTTTTTCCAAACTTAAAAACAGCCAAATAAATCTAAAAACTGGGAAAAAAAGGTTTGAAATGAAAGATTGTGCAATACAGCATCTTTTCTCATGTCACCAGTCTGTGCCATAAGTTATTCCAAAGTTACATGCAAATGAACTCTATCACTGCATATATTATTTGGATATACAATGTACCCGTGGAAAATGTAAAACCACATTGTATATGTGCTAGCATTAAGGACTCTATTTTTTAATATGCTATATATAAACCTGAGAATATGTGTCTACTTCATGGAATATTACTCAAAGAAACAATTTGTCTTCTTAGTGTTCATTCATCTATTTATTTTTATTTATTTATTCAGCTATCAGTTGTGGGGAGGGACAGAAGGGCCATGTGAACCAATGTTGTAATATAAACTGAAAACTGATATAATAGAGGTTATAGGCTTATAGAAGACAAGTCAACAGTAAAGCTCTTGAGGAACTATGGAATAATGTGGGGAGACTTCTCTTCTTAACATGTTTAAATTTGTAACTTTATTTTTTTATTTTTGTAAAGTATATTTTCTTGATTATACTATTACACTTTTCCCAATTTTCTCCCCTTTAACCCCCTGCCCCTCCAAACCTCCAGCATCCCCCACCTTAGTTCATGCCCATGGGTTGTACACATAAGTTCTTTGACTTCTCCATTTCCTATATCATTCTTAACTTCTCCCCATCTATTTTATGCCTACCAATTATGCTTCTTATTCCTTGTACCTCCCCACCTATTTTTCCCCTCCCTTTCCCTGCTGAAAACCCTCCATGTGAACTCCATTTCTCTGATTCTGTTTCTGTTCTAGTTGTTTGCTTAGTATTTGTTTTCATTGCTTTTTTTTTAGGTTCAGTTGTTGATAGTTGTGAGTTTGTTGTCATTTAACTGTTCATATTTTTTTAAATGTTCTTCAATTTCTTAGATAAGTCCCTTTAACATTTCCTATAATAAGGGCTTGGTGATGATGAACTCCTTTAACTTGACCTTTTCTGGGAAGCACTTCTGCCCATCCATTCTAAATGATAGCTTTGCTGGATAGAGTAATCTTCTAGATGTAGGTCCTCGCCTTTCATGACTTCAAATACTTCTTTCCAGCCCCTTCTTGCCTGCAAGTTTTCTTCTGAGAAATCAGCTGAAAGCCTTATGGGCACTCCTTTGTAGGCAACTCTCTCCTTTCTTCTTGCGCTTTTACAATTTTCTCCTTTCTTTAATTGTGGGTAACTAAATGATGATGTGCTTTGGTGTGTTCCTCTTTAGGTCCAACTTCTTTGGGAGTCTCTGGGCTTCCTGGACTTCTGGGAAGTCTATTCCCTTTGCCAGATTGGGGAAGTTTTCCTTCATTGTTTTTTCAAATAAATTTTCTATTTCTTGCTCTTGTTCTTCCCCTTCTGGCACTCCTATAAATCAGATAGTGGAAGGTTTAAAGTTGTCCCAGAGGTTCCTAAGCCTCTCTTCATTTTCTTGAATTCTTGTTTCTTCATTCTGTTCCAGTTGGGTGTTTATTTCTTCCTTTTGTTCCAAATCATTGATTTGAGTCCTGGTTTCCTTCCTGTCACTGTTGGTTCCCTGAATATTTTGCTTTATTTCACTTTGGGTAGCCTTCATTTGTTCTTTCATTTTGCAACCAAGCTCAGTCAGTTCTGTGAGCATCTTGATTACCAGGATTTTGAACTCTCCATCAGATAGATTGGCTATCTCCTCATTGCTTAGCTGTTTTTCTGGAGTTTTGCTCTGTTCTTCATTTGGACCATATTTCTTTGTCTCGGTGCACCTGTTAAGCTGTAAGGGGGCAAGGCCTAAGGTATTTACCAGAGCAGGGCAACCTTCTTTGCTGTGCTGTGGGGCTGTCTTTGGGGGAGGGGCCAGAGGGGGTACAATGCAGCTTGCTTGCTGGACTCTAGCCCCACTTTCTAACAAACTCTTGTGTGAGACTGGGAGTTTCTCCCACCACGGCAACCCCTGACATACTCCACAGTCATCTCTGAGTCTCAGTTTCCCATTTAGACAGCCCTGCCCACACGGTTGCCCCCTTGCCGTAAGTTCTCTCAGCTATCCCCCACCTTACCTTGCAATCTGGTCTGCTGTCTTGCTGTGGGTCCTTTCAGCCAGCCCCACCCATGTGGTCCACCTTGCCTCGGGTTCTCTCCATCTGCCCATCTTCCCCAGGTCTTGCTCCTACCAGTCTGGTTGGTCTGGTTGACTGTTTCTTTAATTCCTTGGTTGCTGGAGTTCCATGCAATTTGATTTTCTGGCGCTTCTGATTGTTTATTGTTTTTAGGTTGGTTGTTACCCTCCTTTTGGTTGTGTGAGGAAGGGAAGGGTTTCTACCTATGCCTCCATCTTGGCCAGGGCTCCACATTTAGAACTTTAGAACAATCAACCACCAAATAAACCCTGTGCCCATTAGATATCACTTCCAGTCCCCCAGGCTTATTGTCCCAGGCCTAGACAATCACTAATTTACTTTTTATTTCTATATAGCTGCCTTCCTAGGCATTTCATATAAAAGGAACCATCTAATACAGAGTCCCTGTGATGTTTTAACAGCACAGTTATACTGTATACTTTTTATTATTTATTTTATTTTTAGACAGAAGGGTAGGGAGGGAGGCAGAGAAACATCGATGTGTGATTGCCTCTAGCATGCCCCCTATTGGGGACCTGGCTGCAACCCAGGCATGTGCCCTGACTGGGAATTGATCTGATGACTCTTTGGTTCACAGGCTGGTGCTCAATTCACTGAGCCACATGAGCCAGGGCTATTTTTTAATGTACTACATGTATATCTATACTTTATACATAAAGACATTTTTTACACCTCCCCCCAGAACCAATTTTCATTGCCCTTATTGAGAGCGCATTATCCAAGGTGACACATGGTTTCTCCACAGAATTTTCCTAACCAGATGCAGGGACCAAAATGGTGAGTCATTTGTTGGCAATACACAATGATCAAGGTGTTTGTATAACTGGCTATTATTACTACCGCTGCCCCCAGAAACTGGGCACAAGTAAATGAACTCCTCTTGAGCTTAAATAAAACTAAATGCAGTTTTCCTGACTAGGCCCAAATATGACTTTATAAATGGAAAAGACTGATCTTAAAATCTGGCTTCCTTTACCTGCATCTATCTTTGAATGGACCTATTGAGTAGCTTTGAGTATCCTGTTTGTCTCATTCAGGCCCATAGTTTTATGTTCGTAGACTGTAGACAGTAGTGTCTCTGGTCACAACTATCGGAATGGGCTTTCTAAAACAAAACTCTGACCTTTCATTACCCTAAGTAAAGAATTCTCCAGTGGTTCCCCCTTTGCTTACCAGGGGTGTCTAACGTTTTGGTGTTTCTGGGCCTCACTGGAAGAAGAACAGTTGTCTTGGGCCACACATTAAATTTGCAAACACTAATGAAAACAAATATATCTCATAATGTCTTAAGTAAACTTATGGTTTTGTGTTGGGCCACATTCATAGCCATCCTGGACCACATGGGACACCCCGGGGCTTTACAGGATAAAGCCACATTACTTATCACAGAATACAAGCCCTCCAGTTACAGGGCTTCAATTTGCCTCTTCGTATATCTTACACTCACTCATCTCAGTCTTCACCTTACCTCCAATATCCAAACATAGGGAAATGTTTGCAAAACTTTGAGCATGCTAGGATGCTTCATGTCTACATATTTCTGTTTCCCTTTCTTTTTCCTCCCTTCCCCTTTTTCTTCCCCCCTTCACACCCTATCTGGAAAAAAACTCATCTTTCATATCAGCTCCTATGTCATCTCCTATATAAATCTGTGAACCCTGAGGGGGGAAAGAAGACATCTACTAAGAAGATCTCCTGATGGCTAACTGGGCTCAAATTAAACAACAACAACAACATCAACAATAACAGTTTAGCAGCCATTTCTGCACAGAGGCTGCTCAGGCAAACTGCACTTCCTGGAGAAGCTGTGCTGAACTGCCTGCCTGTACTGTGTGTTCTGCCATCTGAGCCAGCCCTTATAAAGGAGGTCCTAATATCCTGGCATCCTATTTCAACAGAACTGAGGTCCCTTCCAATTGGAGCTATGCAGTTCTGGCCAATCAGAGTGGCTCTATGCTGACCAATTAGGCCTGTTCCTTTTGGACCAATCAAACTGTGAGGATTTGGAGCCCTCATTTGCATGAAGATGGGCCAATCAGGGACCAAGGCCAGAGACTCCTGGCTTCAGGGCTGCTGGACAGCGGTGCTGTTTTCACAGCCCTGCTGTATCACAATTGAGCTGTTTTGTGCTGAATAGTTTCCTTCTTCACCACACTCCAAAATAGGGATTCCTGTTGGCATTAAGTTGGCATCAATGACCATCCATTAACAAATCTTTTACTGAAAACTCAACCCCATTTTTCCCATTTTTTCCTGGGTGGAATTTCTTAATCGCTGGAGTGTAGTAACAGTATAATAATAATATTCATAATAATTATTGAATAAATGAAAAAATGAGTGTGTATTTTTTCCCTAGCTCATTAGTGGAGGAGTTTGTGGGTGGTTGTTATTTTTTTTAATATTACCTCGTTGTCTAGGACAGCTTGTTCATTCCCATGGGCTTCAATTACCAACTCTACACAACTAGCTTTCAAAGAAGCTCCAGTTCTGTGTCTCTTATTGCTTATCAGATATTCCAGTGGGAAAAATAAACCAGAGGCAAGGAAAGTAATCAGAAGTCTATCACAATAGCCTAAGTGAGAGGCAGTGAGAAAGGAAATTAGAGAACAAATTTAAGAGACTTCTGAGATAGGAGTTGCATCTGGGCCAGATGGGAAGACTCTTGCCAGTACTCTGAAATCCCACAATATGTGTTGATGCCCATTCCCCCTGTGGTGCAGGCTGACACAATCAGTGCTCACAGGGCTGAGGGAAGCCAAATCTTTTCAGAGTACCTCTCCTTTTCCCTTCCCTTCTCTTCTCAATGTCTGACATACAGATGGGTAGGGAATCAACAGAATTGGGCCACAAAAAGGAAAATTCCAGTTTCTCTTCTCCCTCTCCAGGCTCTAGATCTAATCTTTGGTCTTGGTTTCAAAGATATAAACTCAAGGTTGCCAACTATCTTTAGTGATTACATGACAGATCAAAAAATTTCCTCTATGTCCTCTATTCACAATATGGCTTTTGGCAGACTTCCATGCTGGATGCCTGAAACCACCTTCATTTATTAGTGGAGCTGGATTCTTCTGGATTTACAATGAGGAATGTGGCTCCAGAACAAAATCCTTGGTGTGATATGTCAAGTCTGACCATAAGCAAGCACAGGGCTTTGATTGTCAGGCCTCATGGCAGAAGCTGGCCTCTCTGTGCCAGAATTGGTGCATAGCCAGGGCACTGTAGTTACCTAGAGGGAATTGGATTCAAGAACTGAGGTTCCCTGAAACCAGCCATGCTCAAATGCATACAAGCATTCCCAAGCACTTCTATTTGGAGTTCTCTTTATCAGGGGTCGTCAAGCAAGACACGTTCCAAGCCCCTCCACCAAGACCTCACTATCAGAGGCCCTTGGCTGAGGCAGTTTTCTCCACTTTGACTCACTACATTTTGACACCTAGTTTTTCCCCTTCTCCTTTCCTGTGGTCCCATAGGTCCATAAAAAAGCAGGAACTTTTTGTTCAGGGCTCCTTGGCAGTGAGATGACATCCCAATTTGTGCTTCCATTTGATCCTTGCTTGGTGTTCTTCCATGAGGAAAAAATGGAATACTAGAGAGCCAGTGCCTTTCTCTTTCACCTCTTGCCTGCACTTGTCAAAGTGAAAAAAGTGGTTTGATTGTTACTTTCATTTGGGCTTGTTATCCTAATTGACCACCTCAACACCTGGCAGCTTGACACACATCTGCTTGGTTTCTCTATTTTTGAAATAGGTATAAGACTATTCTGTCTCAGTTCTCTTCTATTAAGGGCTTTGAGCTCTTGAAACAAGAGCTTTTTTTTTTTAATTATACATGCCATAGATTCTACTTTTTCTTTTCACTCTACCAATATTCTACTGTTTTAAGAAAAGGAGAATGGATAATTCAGATACATTAGACTACATTGGATAGAATATTGAAAACTTTAAGCAAAACAAATAGTTTTGCTTGGCATACAGAATAATGTAATTAATTTTGGCCAGATGGAGCATGATTATGAATTAGCCACATGTAGAATAGATTTGAAATACTAAACAATGACCCACTGCATAGCTTCCAATTATACAGATGAGGCTCTTTGCCCATGGTGGTTTAATTACTTTCTTGGAAGACATTATACTTCTTCATTCAGGAGCCTAATGAATTTTATAATTACCCTTTCCTCTGCAGTCCACAGTGATGATTCCCCATTTGAATTGGTAAAAAAGAACCCACAGCAGGAAACATTACTGATGTGTGAAAAACTCAGGACAGCACTCCCTTGCTGACATGACCATTTTTGCACATATGCAACAGCTGGTTAAGTGCTTGCACCTGTGAGCCTGAGAGGGGGAGAGCAAATTTTTTTAGCCCTTCATGGTCTATATTGCTATTAATTTGATAGCTCCCACCTTAGTTTACCACATCATCACCTCTTGTCTGGATTGCTAGAAACTATTGCTTAGTATAAATCCAATTCACCCATCAGGGTGTCCAACCCGTGGCCCGCAGGAGATATGCAGTCCAACGCAAAATTGTAAATTTACTTAAAACCTTTTTTTTTGCTCATCAGTTTTTGTTAGTGTTTGTGTATTTCATGTGTGGAGCAAAACAACTCTTCTTCTTCCAATGTGGCCCAGAGATGCCAAAAGGTTGGACACCCCTACCTGACATCTGAGTTCTCATTATCAAATGCAATTCCTCTATTGACTAGCTGATGACTTTAGAACCAAGTCAAACTCCTAAGCAAATAAGATTTGAAATAAATAGGGCTCAAGTGTCCCTTCCAGTCTCATCCTCCAGCATCATCATATTGTATGTTCACAGCACGATACACTTGCTCTTCTTTGAACAAAATTCCTTCCACTTCTGTGACTTTTCACCAGCTATTTCCAAAAAGCAAATTGCCCATCTTCTGTCCTCTTCTGGGAAAAATCATACTCATCTCTTGACACTTTCATATTTCAGTTGTTGTGTTGAGTATTGTAAAGGCGGAATAGCAAAATGAGAAAGAGTAAGGGTTCTGGGGGCTTGGCTCCACCATTGGTCACTGTCAGCTTGAGTACCTATTTAACTTCCCTAAGCTTGTGTTTCCTTGTGTGTAAGTTGGTGACATTTTCCCTCCAGCTTTATTGAAGTATAATTGACAACTAAAAATTGTCTATTTTAAAACATATTTATGTTGTAAAATGTGATGATTTAATATATCGATATGCATACATTGTGAAATGATGACCACAATCAAGTTAATTAACTTCCATTACTTCACAAAGTTACCATTGTGTGTGTGTGTGTGTGTGTGTGTGTTGAGGACACTTTAGATCTACTCTCTGAGCAAATTTCAAGAATATAAGACAGTATTATTAACTACAATTACTGTGCTGCACATTAGATCCCCAGAACTTATGCATCTTAAAACTGAAAGTTTATGTGCTTTGACCAACACTTTTCCACTTCCCTCAGCTCCTGACAACCACTGTTTTAGTCTCTGGTTCTGTGAATTGGAAATTTAATAGTAACTAGTACTTACAGAACAGTCATGGGGATGTAAAGTACAGCATAGGGAACACAGTCAATAATATAGCAATAACTATGTATGGAGCCAGGTGGGTACTAAAAATATTAAGGGAACACTTTGTAAAGTATTCAACATGTGATTGTTTAATCACTATGCTGTACATTTGAAACCTATACAAAAATAATAGTGAAAGCACACTGTAACTGAAAATTTTTAAAAAACTGAGGTTGTTAGTAGGATTAAATACAGCCATCTTTTTAAAGTGCTTGACACAGTGCCTGACATGTCTGAAGTAATCAATATGTAAATGTTCATCATTTCCATTTTTGCTGACATTTTCTCCAACGCTGTTATATTTTAACTTTGTTCTGTTTTAGTGCTTTTGCCTAGAGTTGTATTAGTTTGGGTGAGTTGAAAGACCAAGGTAACAGTCATTACCTACTCGGTTTATTTGTTCCCTAATGTTTACCACAGCTGTATCTCATGGAGTATGGTTAAATAAGTTAAGTTGAATGGCCATGTAGCAATGATTCTGTCAACAACTATTAATCCAGAATCAAGCTATTGCATTTTAAGGATTTCTGGAGTCCAGTCAGGTATTTTCAGTGCTTTACTTTAATAATAAACAAGATTAACATAAGATAATTTAAAGATTCTACTTTTATAAAGTATTTCTTCCTATGTTCAACATATCTAATGGAGAAGAATGTTTTTGTTAAATTTATACACACAAGTATAATTTTAATTACAATATTACACTTATTCTTATTTTAAATTTTACTTATTTCCATTTTAACTACACATCAAAGTCCAATTTATTTCCATTCCATATAAAAATGCCACAGAAATTATAGTGATTTCTAATCTAGCTTTTAAGATCTGAGAGTCTTATATGTAAAACAGCTTTCTGATCAGAGGGGTAACAGAATTTGCATTAAAAATTATGAATTACAAGCCCTGGCTGGCATAGCTCAGTGGATTGGGTGTGGGCTGCGAACGAAAGTGTCCCAGGTTCGATTCCCAGCCAGGGTACATGCCTGGGTTGCAGGCCATAACCCCCAGCAACCGCACATTGATGTGTGTGTGTCTCTCTCTCTTTCTCTCTCTCGCCCCCCCCCTCCCTTCCCTCTCTAAAAATAAATAAATAAAATCTTTAAAAAAATACTTAAAAATTATGAATTACTTGTTTCATCCTTGAGTGTATACATGTGTCTTATTCATCTAAAATTACAAATTTAGAGTTCCAGCCAAGATGGAGGCATAGGTAGAAACCCTTCCCTTCCTCGCACAACCAAAAAGAGGATAACAACCAATCTAAAAACAATAAACAACCAGAAGAGCCAGAAAATCAAACGGCATGGAACTCTGACAACCAGGAGTTAAAGAAACAGTCAGCCAGACCAACCAGACTGGTAGGAGCAAAAGAGGGCAGACAGGTGGATAGAGAGAACCCGAGGCAAGGTGGATTGCGTGGGTGTGGCGGGCTGATTGGGAAACTGAGACTCAGAGTTGACTATAGACTATGGCAGGGGTTGCCGTGGTGGGAGAAACTCCCAGTCTCACACAAGAGTTTGTTAGAAAGTGGGGCTAGAGTCCAGCAAGCAAGCTGCATTGTACCCCCTCTGGCCCCTCCCCCAAAGACAGCCCCACAGCACAGCAAAGAAGGTTGCCCTGCTCTGGTAAATACCTTAGGCCCTGCACCCTTACAACTTAACAGGTGCACTGAGACAAAGAAATATGGTCCAAATGAAGAACAGAGCAAAACTCCAGAAAAACAGCTAAGCAATGAGGAGATAGCCAATCTATCTGATGGAGAGTTCAAAATCCTGGTAATCAAGATGCTCACAGAACTGACTGAGCTTGGTTGCAAAATGAAAGAACAAATGAAGGCTACCCAAAGTGAAATAAAGCAAAATATTCAGGGAACCAACAGTGACAGGAAGGAAACCAGGACTCAAATCAATGATTTGGAACAAAAGGAAGAAATAAACACCCAACTGGAACAGAATGAAGAAACAAGAATTCAAGAAAATGAAGAGAGGCTTAGGAACCTCTGGGACAACTTTAAACCTTCCACTATCTGATTTATAGGAGTGCCAGAAGGGGAAGAACAAGAGCAAGAAATAGAAAATTTATTTGAAAAAACAATGAAGGAAAACTTCCCCAATCTGGCAAAGGGAATAGACTTCCCAGAAGTCCAGGAAGCCCAGAGACTCCCAAAGAAGTTGGACCTAAAGAGGAACACACCAAAGCACATCATCATTTAGTTACCCACAATTAAAGAAAGGAGAAAATTGTAAAAGCGCAAGAAGAAAGGAGAGAGTTGCCTACAAAGGAGTGCCCATAAGGCTTTCAGCTGATTTCTCAGAAGAAAACTTGCAGGCAAGAAGGGGCTGGAAAGAAGTATTTGAAGTCATGAAAGGCGAGGACCTACATCTAGAAGATTACTCTATCCAGCAAAGCTATCATTTAGAATGGATGGGCAGAAGTGCTTCCCAGAAAAGGTCAAGTTAAAGGAGTTCATCATCACCAAGCCCTTATTATAGGAAATGTTAAAGGGACTTATCTAAGAAATTGAAGAACATTTAAAAAAATATGAACAGTTAAATGACAACAAACTCACAACTATCAACAACTGAACCTAAAAAAAAGCAATGAAAACAAATACTAAGCAAACAACTAGAACAGAAACAGAATCAGAGAAATGGAGTTCACATGGAGGGTTTTCAGCAGGGAAAGGGAGGGGAAAAATAGGTGGGGAGGTACAAGGAATAAGAAGCATAATTGGTAGGCATAAAATAGATGGGGAGAGGTTAAGAATGATATAGGAAATGGAGAAGTCAAAGAACTTATGTGTACAACCCATGGACATGAACTAAGGTGGGGGATGCTGGAGGTTTGGAGGGGCAGGGGGTTAAAGGGGAGAAAATTGGGAAACGTGTAATAGCATAATCAAGAAAATATACTTCAAAATATAAGGTTCTAAATGTTCTTAAGTTGACTGTAGTAATGATTGCATAACTCTGTGAATATACTAAAAGCTATTAATTGGTACACCTTAAATGAGTGAATTGTATGGTATATGAATTATGTCTCATAAAGTTTTTTTTTTTTAAAAAAAACTCCCTGCCTTAAAAAAAATCATGGGAGTGATTAGGAAAAAATATCTAAAAAAAAAAAAGTCTCCTGAATGGGCCAATAATGAAAAAAAAATGAGAAACACTGCCTTGAATAAAAAAATTAATTTCATTGCTAATCCCAGTATTCCCAGCCAAAACATCTGCAATGACAGATCATTACCACTTACCCTAAACAATTCCTGGGTTGATTCTACCCAAGCCAGGGAGTATCCTATGGACTGTGTCTCTGTTGTAGGTTGGGTCTAGAATTAGTATTGCTGCCCAGGGCCTGGTCTCAGACCAGTTGGGCTGAGAAAAGGGACTGGGACAGGCACTCCTTACGGGAATCAGGAATCTTGGCTGCCTTGCAGGAGAAAACGATCTTCTGAAATCGGGTTGCTTAAGAGCACTAGCAGCTCCCTGAGCATATAACTGTCAAACTCAGTGTGCAGGGTAAGTTCTCAGGAAGACAGACTCCAGGGTAGTTAGCAAGCATAGTTTTAATTAGAGAGTGCTCTTAGAATCAACTCCTTGGGACAAGATGGAAAGAAAGCAGAAGTCAGCTGTGGGAGAGGTTGAACTGTGACCCAGGCCTTGACAATGGGCTTAGGCAGCTCCACAAGGTCTGGAGCTGAGAAAGCCCTTCAGAGTTGTCCCAAGAGCTGAACATAAGCCCTTTATTCCTGAAGGGGTATCTGGCTGGTGCATCACAGTATCCATCCCACTCGACATTCCCCAAGGGTCAGAACTGATTATTTAAGAACACCAACAGAAGCTCATGAAATGTCTTGGTGGCTATAACTACAGTAGACTAATGAAAGTGACCTCCCAGGTGAATTCATTCTCTCAGTCACAGAACCATAGAGAATGAATTTGTATAGCATCACAATGAATATTCAGCTAAAATTAGGTAATAATTCAAACTTAGGTTGATACTATGACAAAATAGAATGAACCAGCCATCATCAAAGGAGCCATATCCATCAATGTAAGACTATTTGGTAAATGCAGCCAATAATGTGCATTTCAGTGCCATGAGTCTATATATTTTGGTATCTGGCATGCAACATATCAGGTATGACACCCTATTTCTTTAACACAGATGGCCACATTATAATATAAAAAGCTATATAAATATGTTTGGTATCTTCACACATGTGTAAGAATGCATTCATTAAGAGTTCCCATGTTCTGTCAGATACAGCTTTAGGAAACCCTGTTCTTATCAAAAACCACTCCCATCCCCAAGCCTTCCATTCTGTAGTACTACTATATCTTCCTGGCTCCTTATGGCTCTCTTAATAGATAACCCTGCCCTTAGAAGGCATGAAGAATCCAGAATGTCTACAGATGGGCTTCAGGGAGACTGTGAACTTCCTGGAATTGAATGCAAAGTTTGTGCGTAATTGCCTAAGTCTATTTTCCTAGGACAAGAGTCTACAACATTCATCAGATTCTCAAAAAGGTGATTCCTTTGAGTTTATTAATTATTTCATCTTTCATGATGTTCTTTCTACTGTTTTCTGATGTTCACTTTGTATTTTTGTATTCCATCAAGTGTTGCGTACCAGATTTTTAAAAAATTTCCTAAATGGGTCCCTCTCGAACAGATACCTTTTGGCCGCAGACATACATTGATATTCACTCCCCAACAGTGGACATATCCCAACATCTTAGAAGCTTCTTACAGGGGTTGGTATGACCGTCCAAGATGGAAGCATGTTCAGGGAGTTTCTTTCCTTACCTCCATTTCCAGGTATGCTGCCTGTTTTCCTCTGAAGAGAAATACACAAGGCCTGATAAATTATGCTGTAAGAAAAGCCAAACAAATGTTGGCTTTGAATTTTTGTCTTTTAGATAGAGTTATTATTTATTGAGGGCTTGATCAAATATCAGGCACTGGGCTAAGTACAATACAAATAAGTTCATTTAACCCTCATAACAAGCCTGTAAGATGGATTTTATGATCATTCCCATTTGGCGGAATAGAAAACTGAGACTTAGCAAGGTTAGAGTGTCCAAAGTCACACAGCTGATAAGGCATATTTGATTTCAAAGCTAATTAACTCCAACTCTTAACCACTCTTAGCTCACACTCTTAACCACTAAGCTTGACTGCCTCTGAACCTTGGCAAGACTGGCTATTTAAGCTGTTTGTTGGGAGAGGGGTAATGAAAAAAAGTTACAAAACACATGAAGGAGATGGAGGAAGACCTCCTGGAGGAAGGGATGTTTGAGTGGAGACATGAAAGATGAGTAGGAGTTCACCCACTGAACAAAAAGGGTAAGAAAATACAAGGCAGAAAGGAGAGTATGAACCTAAGCCAAAAGGCAAGAGAGAACAAGAAAGTGAAAAATGTTTGGAATACTCGAATCCCAGAATACTCGTAATATAAGGAGATTGGAAGAGATAAGGCTAGAGGAGAAATCAGAGGTAAGGTCATTGTAAACTACATCAAGGATTCAAGATCAGTAGGATAATGAAGAAAGATTTTAAGGAAACAAGTGAGGAGGTCAGATTTGAATTTAGAAGTTTATTACCATAAGCTAAGCCTGAAACGATGATGACCTATACTGAAGGAGTGACAGTAAGAAATGAGCTAAAATGGTAGATACTTAAGAGGTGGAATTGATAGAAATTGGTGAAGAACCTGGGGTGAGGAGAAGAAGATTCAAGCTATCTAGCTTGGCAGTTGGGTGAATGATGTAGTGAGACAGGAAGCAGATGGAAGAGTAGTTTAGAAGAGGGGATAGAATAGTTGTGTTTTGTTTCAGTTGTGTTTTAAGTGCCAACAGACTAAACAAGTGAGGATGTCTACTAGGCAGGTAAAACTAAGGAAAATCCATGAATCTCATATGTAAACTTAGGAGCTCTAGCAGACACTGAGTATATAGTGGAACACTGGGGCTGTGTCAAAAATATTAAAAGAAAGAGGTTTAGTGGATATTTTTTATTGTCTTTGTTTTATCATGGGCCTGAGTTGATTTAACATTCTCTTCTGGCTTCCTGGACTTACTTGCTGAATAAGGACCTCTAAAAACCTGGTTTTTGTTACGAAGCAGATCTTACCTACTAAATTTTCCAGAGCCTTTTCATTCCAGACAGCTCTGTGTGCTACATATGACAGAAGTGACTCAATGAGGGTGGTAACAGAGGTCACACTGTTTATTGGAGACAACATAAACCATAACAACTAACATTTAAAAAAAAAGATTTTACTTATTTATTTTTAGAGAGAAGGGAAGGGAGGAAGAAAGAGAGGGGGAAAACATCAATGAGAGAAAGGAACACTGACTGGTTGGTTGCCTCTCACATGCACCCCAACCAGGACCGAACATGCAACCCAGGCCTGTGCCCTGACCAGGAATCCAACTGGAGACTCTTAGCTTTGTGGAACAACGCCCAATGGAGCCACACCAGTCAGGGCAACAACTGGCTTTTTTAAGTGTTTGGAACAGGGTGATGCTTAAAGACCTTTGGCTGCCACAGACACATAAGCAGTCTCACTAACTCTCTCCTCTAATTCTAATTCATCACTGCAAAAACTCAGCCATTCTCTCAAGGAAGGGGCCAGCCTCGACTGGAATGTCAATAGCCCTCACCTAAATGTAAGCTAAGTTGGCCTCTATGACTTAAAAAAGATACTAGACCTTTGAAATCACACTTAAATGACCTTCTTTCAACCATAAGCCCCTCTATGTCTCCCCCTTTTTTAAGACAATGCTGAAGTGTTTTCCTAGGTTGGCACTAAACCTCTCTATAGCTCGGTTTGACTGAGCAATAACCACTGCCATTGACCAGATATTGAGCTAAGTACAGACAACATTTTTTTTTCATGTAAACCTTACAATAACTCTGTGAGAAGATACTGGGGTTTAGAGAAGTCAAAGTAGCATTCCCAAGGTCACAGCACCCACATTCGTTAGCAACAATGCTTCATTGGCTTTCATTTTCTATGTATGATCTTAATCTTGATGGTGACAATTACTACAAAAATACTTAACATGTGTTGAGCATTGATCGTGCCCCAGAAACTCAGTGAAAACACTTGACATGGATATTGGCTTTTAATTCTCCCAGCAGTTTTATGAGGTATGTATTATACTATTGCCTCCATTTTTAAGATGGGGATTCTGAAGTCCAGAAAAGTTGTCACTTGCTGTAAGTGCCAAGGTCAGGATTGGAACACAAGAGCCTGACTCCAAAATTCTCACTGTGGCCCAATTTGTTTGGGGCAACCTCTGAGGTCCCTCTGCCACTACTCAACCCCCCACTACCCCGTGTTCAAAGATTCAGTGACTGATGCCTGGACTGTGGAGCTTTATCACATTTTATTTCACATAAGTTAACATCATTAAAATTATGGTTGTGAATGGTTGTGTTGAGTTATTCAGTTTAACAAATTTTTGTCTAGCCTTAGTATTGAAAGGCAGAGCAAATCACAGATTGGCCCAGGGCCAAGTTGAGGCAGAGAAATGTATTTTTCAACCCTGAAGATGCAGGAAAGGTCCTGAATTTCAAGATCAGATATTTTACACCCCCCACTATAAGATTATCTGATACATGTAAGAAAAATAAGTATAAATGATGCTATATGTTCATCTTAATTCTTTTTTTCTGCCCTACCCCTTTTATGTCCAAACACCTCCCTCCCAGGCTCACAACTCAATCCTGAATTTACTGACAAAGATTCTGCAGCCTGCGTGTGGGAGGGTTGGGGCAGAATGTAAGGAAAGGAAATAAATAATGGATGATAAACGTGGCTGGTGACAGATTGTTGCAACAGCAGCAGAATCTGCAGGTGTTTAGATGCAATTCTGCAGATCTGAAGAGATCTTGAGTACGGGAGAGGAAAAGAAAATCTGGCCATCTTTAGCAGCTCCATGATTATGAACCCATACTTCACTTACCACAGGGCAACCAGAGTGGTGCCACACATCTAAACATTTGTGGTGGTCAAGAGGGTGACTTGAGGTGCATGAAAACAGCCACCTGCTCAGAAAAGCGTCTCTCTCTCTCACTAGGTTTGAAATGTCCCATTCATTCACTAAAACTCGATAGTTTCCCAGTTCTAATATCATGACACGAGGGAACCATATCATACCAGTCAGGGACTCAAATTTGACTGATTGGAGTAGAAAAGGGATTGATTGAAAGGCTACGGGGGAGAAGTGATGTCAGCAAAATAATGGACTAAGAAGCTACAGGCCCTTCTTTCCGACAGAGATGCCAAGGTCACAAAATACCTCTGTGAGAAATCTAGAGAGCAGTCAAGAAGTACAGCACTCAGTCACTATAAAACAAAGAAGGGATTCTACCCTGGCTGGTGTGGCTCAGTGGACTGAGTGCTGGCAACAAAAGAGGTAAGAAAATTTGCGCCATTTGGCACACCCATCCTTGTTCTTCCCTTATGCAGTACAAGTGCTGAGCAACCAGGAGGAAATCCACCACATCAGGGCTCCCCCTCAGGAAGAAAACAAAAAAAAGTAGACCATGTGCCCAATATTCTAGCTTGTTTGGGGGCTACCTGAGGGCCTGGTTTCTACCTTGGCTGATGTGGACCACTGAGAGGACTGACACCAGAGTTGGGCAGCAAGTAGCATGTTAGAGCTGTAGAACCACAGGTGAACACCAGGGGGAGCAAAAGATCAGAAAAGATTTGAGATGTCCTGCAATCTGCCGTTGAGTTGACTGGTGAAGGTCTTCCCCAGAGCAAAGCCAATATATGAAGACTGGAACAGACGGTTGGTTTTTCAAATGCCCAAATCCCAGCAAAAGATTACAAGGCAAACAAACAAACAAAGAAACATGGACCAAAGGTTCAAAATAAAACTCCAGACACTGACTCTAAAGAAACACAGATCTATGTGTTGTCTGACAAAGAATTTAAAGTAACTGTCATAAACATGCTCCATGAGCTAAAAGAGAAGAATAAACAACTAAATGAAATCAGGAAAACAATGCATGAACAAAATGAGAATATCTACAAAGAGACATAAACTATAAAAATCAACCAAACAAACTCCAGAGCTTAAAAATACAATAACAATACTGAACTTTATTATGGGAATTCAACATAATACTTCATAAGGCAGGAAGGAAAGTAGTGATCTTAAAGAAAAGTCATTTGAAGTCATTGAGACACTGGAGTAAAAGGAAAAATGAAGAAAAGCAAAGAGAATATAATATACTTACGGGCTACTATCAAGGGGGCCAACATATATATTAGGGAGTCACAGGCAAAAGGAAAGAGAAAGAGATTGAGAGCTTACTTGAAGAAATAATGGCCCAGACTTCTAAAATCTGAGGAAAGAACTGGACACCCAGGTTAAAAAATTGCAGCTAGGATAAATCCAAAGAAAATCTCACTGAGACACATTACAATTAAACTGTCTAAAGTCAAAGATAAAGAATCTTGAAAGTAGGCCCTGGCTGGCGTAGCTCAGAGGATTGAGCGCGGGCTGCGAACCAAAGTGTCGCAGGTTCAATTCCCAGTCAGGGTACATGCCTGGGTTGCAGGCCATGACCCCCAGCAACTGCACATTGATGCTTCTCTCTCTCTTTCTCCTTCCCTTCCCTCTCTAAAAACAAATAAATAAAATCTTTAAAAAAATCTTGAAAGTAGCAACAGAAAAGTAATTTCTAATATGCAAGGAAGCTTCCATAATGTTATCAGTGGATTTCTCAGCAGATACTTTGCAGGACAGTTCAGACATGGCATGATATGCTAAAAGGGCTGAAAAAAACAGAACAAAACAAATCTGTCAACCAAGAATACTGTATTCAACAAAACTATCCTTCAAAAAACTAAGGAGAAATTAAGACTTTTCCAAATAAACAAGCTGAGGAAATTTATTACCACTAGACCTGCTCTACAAGAATTTTTTAAATGGGTCCTTCAAGTCACCATTGCAGGAAAGTGAAAGCATTCTATTTTAAACTGATAACAACTTAACTCCAATATGTTCACGTATTTACCTTTACTGGAGAATTTTATATTTTCACACATTTTCATGTTATAAATGGACATGAACAAATATAGTAACCTGCACTATTGTAGTTTTAGTACCTAGAATTTAAATACCAAAAACATTAAAATTAACTACAAATCTATGTTAACAGGTATACATATATAAAAACATAATTTGTGACATTGATGGATTAAAGTGGGAAGGGTAGAGCTGTAAAGGAGTTTTTATATGTGATTGAAGTTAAATTGTTATCAGGTTCAAATACAATGTTACCACTTTGAGGTGTTTTATGGATTGCAATGGTAACCACAAAGAAAATATTACATGAATCATCTAGTCAAATTTCTAAAAATCAAAAGTGGAATAGTAGGTAGCAGGGGCTGGGAGCACAGGGTGGTAGGCTGTATAATGGATATTGAGTTTCAGATTTGCAAGATGAGCTAGTTCTAGAGATCTGTTTCAATGATAATGTGAATATACTTAACATAACTAAACAATACACTTAAACACAATTTAAGAAAAGGCTGTGGGGGCGAGGTGAGATCCCATATTTAATGTGGACAGAGTGAGTTTTGCAAGATGAAGAGAATTTGGAAGGTGGATGGTGCTGATGGTTGCATGCTAATGTGCACGTACTTCGCACCACCAAAATGTACACCTAAAAATGGTTAAGATGGTAAACTTTATTTTATGTATATTTTACCATAATTGAAAAGAAACATTGAACCCAAAATAAGTGTGACCATGTCAATGAATTCACTTCAGTCTAAATGTTTCACTCTCCCTAGCATAGCACCTTCAGAATCCACTGCATAAATATTCCCAGAGATTTGCCAACATAAAAACACAAAATACTACCTCAAAAAATGTCATGGGATAGTTCACAGAATCGCCAGGGCTAGACTCAGGGCTACACAGGCAAGAACAGTGCCCTAAATCATGCCATTAAATAAATTCGCACTGCGAGTAGCATGCTGCCTCTCCCAGGCACTGGGTGCTGCAGCCTGCACCACCATCACCAGGTTCTGTCACTGGCAACACTTGTCAAAGCAGCTGACTATGTCCTGCAGAAGACCAAGAACTGATGGACCATGAGGTAGCAACCGCTAGAATAATCTCATGGAAATTTCCTACCAATGGAGTCACTCCAAAGCAATGTCTCAGAAGCCGATAATATTTTAACATCTTAAAAATGCATTGGTGATACTTTTAAATTTTAAAATTGGGAGGTTAAATTTACAGAAAAACAGAACAAAACAAAACTAAGGAAATTTGAGTTCTAAATTCTATTTATTTATTTATTTACTTATCTATTTATCTATTTTTAGAGGGAGGGGAAGGGAAGTAGAAAGAGAGGGAGAGAAACATCAATGTGTGGTTGCCTCTTGTATGCCCCATACTGGGGACCTGACCTGCAACCCAGGCATGTGCCCTGACTGGGAATCCAACCAGTGACCCTTTGGTTCACAGGGCAGCACTCAGCCCACTGAGCCACACCAGCCAGGGCTTAAATTCTTTTCAATGTCCTAAATTTCATCTGACCTTTGTAATAAAAATACAGGTTTTCATATATATTGTGATCCATGTTCAGCTTATTTCATTTTATTTTTCTTTTGACATTACACAAATGTCCCCTGATTCTCCAGCATGTTATTAAGTACAATAAAAACATAATACCTACTTCTCTCTTGAGGTAGCCAGTCTCCAAAATGTCCCCCCAGTAATCCCCACCTCCTGGTATTTATACCCTATGTCGCGGCCTACCACCTTGGACCAGGGTCAGTCTGTGTGACCAATAAATATGGCAGAAGTGATGGTATGCCACGTTCAAGATCAGGTTTTAAATAATGATGAACCTCTTAGCTCTCTTGCTCTGGCAGAAGTCAGGTACCGTGTCATGAGGACACTCAAGAAGCCTTTGGAGAGGCCTTTGGTGAGGAATGAAGATACCCAGCCAGCAGCCAGCAAGGAGTGAAGGCTCACCAGCACTGATGTGAGCAAGCTTGGCTCCAGCATCTCCTCCAGCAAAGATTTCAGACAACCTCAGGCCAGCCAACAGCTGGCCTGCGATTTCCTGAGAGACCTTGAGCCAGACCACCAAAACAACACACTGTCACAGAAACTGTGACATTGCTTAAAGCCAATAAATGATATTTTCAGCTGCTAAATTTGGGGATAATTTGTTATGCAACTGTAGATAACTAATACATCTCTTCAGAAATTCTACAGGAGCAAAAAGGATAGGGAGAGAGGGAGAGAGGGATAGAGAGAGAGAAGGGGAGGGAGGGAGAGAGAAGGCTGTTAATATATTAAATGCCTAGTGATGCAAACAAAATTATGAGAAAAGAAGTCCACACACAATCTCACATACCAATAGCAGAGTGAACCTCAGCACTTCACCAAATAGACCACTGCCAAGCAGGCAGAATTTGAGAGTTAAAAAGGTTCAGGTTAGCTCTAAACAGCTCACCCACTAACTGAAAATGTTCCATTAGTGATAAATTTCATTGAGTCTTTTAGCATGTGTTTAAACAACTCCTAGAAGAAATAGCATGTTAAAATATTATTTATAATAGGGTTGTGACAGGAAAAAACTCTAACTGTAATGGTTCATCCGAACAGACTCTTAATACAGAGACTATGTGCAAAAGTGTAGGCATGATGATAGGAACCAAAGAATACTGAAGCATCCAGAGACTAGCAAGGGAGGGAAGATATTTGGGTAAAAGGCAGAAATCATGTTACCAGGTAGACCCAGGGAGGAGTGGGCATCCAACCATAACTATCATAAAGACAGGACATAGCCACCCTGCAAACTATGGTGCCAAAGCGGGGAGGGAGTGGGAAAAATATACATTACTCCCCACCCCACCCCCATCCCCCAGTCTTCTGTTGATGCTTTCCTTGGAGCAGAGCTGACCAGCAGCAAGAGGGCAGAAGAGCCCAGTTGGTTCAGGGGTCAGTCTCCCAGGGCAAAAAGCCAGACAAAAAAAGGCAGAGAATAGATGGTGGGGAGCAGCACAGTGTTAGAATACTTCCACATTCTTAAAGAATCTTAAGGATCATCTAAGACAGTCCACCAGGTCATCTGTGTAAATCTTTATTTCATCCCTAGCACAAGTACCAAAACCTCCAATGGTGGCAAAAAGCATAGCTTTTGGAGTCAAGCAGGCCTGCTCCCTGCTTCCACACTGTGTGACCTTGGGCAATTTACCTCACCTCTGAACACCTCAGGTTTCCTCTTTGTAATGTGAGCATCATAATAACCTCATGGGTCTGTGGTGAAATTAAATATACACGCAGAGGTGGGGAGGTTGACCTCCTCCCCACGGGGAGGTGTAGACTCTGTTCAGCATGCAACAGATGCACGGTGCAGTCTGGCTTCGCAGGTCAGTTGAGTGGTTCATGAAACATCTTCATTACTACTTAAATATCTGTTCACTAAAGCCTGGTGAAATACATTGTTACATCCATGCAAATACCATGTGGCTATATTTTAAAAGGTGGTAGTTCTTTATATACAGAAATGTAATGATTCTCAAGATGTATGTATAATTGTAGACAGAAGACAGATAACCTTTGGAGTGATGCAAAGAAACAAGAAACAGTGGCTGCCATTAGGAAGGATTTGAAAGGACTGAGATTGGGGTTAGAAGGAAAAATTATTTTTATTGTACACTCTTTTATGGAGAACATTGTTTGAATCTTTCCTGTGTATAGCCACTATCTTTTAAAAAAACTTCCTTGACGCCAAAAGTCTTTCAAGTTTGTATCTTATATTCTTCTATTTTTTTCCACAATTATTACAAAATGCTTATCACTATAGTAGGTACTAGGGCTACAAAAAAGAATAAGACACAATCCTTGCTTTCAAGAAGCTGTAGTCTAATTTTAGAGACATAAAAACAGCAGATAACCATCATACAGCATAATAAGTGTGGCCTCCTTGATTTTCCTTATTTAAAATTCAAAGACACACACAGATATGCCCAATCCCCCTTATAGTCTCCATTTTTGTTACACTTACCACATTCTAAAATCCTATAGAATTTATTTATTTACAATATTTATGGTTAGTCCCCCTCCACTCTGCCAAGGTGATGATTTTTGCTTGTTTTGTTCATTGATAGATCTCCAATGCCTGAAATGGTGGGATTTGTCAATATATGTTTGATGAATGAATAAGTGCCATGCAATATGAAAGTAGGTGAAAGAAGGTACCAGAACACAGCAGAAGGAACACCAGCCTTGTGAATGGAGGTCAGTAAAGGGTCACAGCAGAGGTGACAGTTGCTCTAAACCTTGAAGCAAATCTGGGTGACTCTGCAGAAAGAGCTAGTATTCTAAGACCAAGCCAATGGGAAAGGCAGACAGAATGATGAAACACACAGGGAACCATGAGTCCAAAGGCACAGAGATCCAGGAGAGAATATAGCACATACAGGAAATTGAACATATGGCAATAATATTGACTGCTGTTCACTGTTTCTGCTGGCTGATGAGTTCTTAAAGATTTGTTATACTGTCCTTTCTTTTGTGCCTGTTTCAATTTTTCCATAACACAAAGCTAAGAATAAATTAATAAAATATTTTGAATGAGTATAAAAAAGATTTTAAAATGAATGTTTTCTAGGCAGGGAGACACGGCTATAGTTATCAGCCACGTGTGACATCAGCCAAACTGGCATGGCAGCAGGTAGAGGACAAAAAAGTAGATACCTGAGAATAATATATGTCAGTAGCTTTTCAATTATAAATGATAACTCAAACTACCTCATATATAAAAAGAAACTCATTAATTCACATGCTAGGAAGTCTGAAGATGTACCTGACATTAAAAACTGCTGGATCTGCCCTGGCTGGTGTGGCTCAGTGGATTGAGTGCTGACCTGTGAATCAAATGGTCTCCGGTTCGATTCCCAGTCAGGGCACATGCCTGGGTTGTGGGCCAGGCCCCCAGTAGGGGGCTTACAAGAGGCAATCACACATTCATATTTCTCTCCTCTTTCTCCCCCACCCCCCTCTCTAAAATAAATAAATAAAATGTTAAAAAGAAAACAACTGCTGGATCTAAGAACTTAATTGATACTACCAGAGCTCTGTCTCTCCCTCATATCTTTTCTTTTTGTTGTTCAATTTCATTTTTCAGATGGGCTCTCTCCAGGTGGTAAGTAACACAGCCATTGTTAGCGCTCACCTCCAATCCTTCCAACTTAAAGAAATTTCCTCTCCCAATGTCCATATATAAATCTCATGGAAATTTCTCATTGTCTCTACTTAGGTCATGTGGCCCCCTCTGAACAAATCACTGTGGGGTAAGGGACATGAAATAATATGACTGGCCAAGATTGGGATAATGCTGGGGGGCTCAGACACTATGATTGACAGCTCCACCAGGACCACGTGAATAGGGAAAGGAAGTATCCCTAGGGGGGGAATACCAGCAGATCCAAATAACTGACATCATGGCCCTCATGGAGGGCTACAGTTTATATTGGAGATGGGAAGGTTGCAGTGGGGGGGGGGGGGCGTGCAGAGTAGATTGAGCAGTAGGAGAGTAGGAATAGGCAGAGAGGCCTTATTTTTCTAAATAAGGCTAGACTGAACTAGATTCTGGACTTATAGAGAAATTTGTTGTTGGGGTAGGGGTGAGGGTTCAGATGGTGGGATGAATGGAAATATGAAGCTCACAGTAGACTTATGTGGTTAATGCTACATTTGGGCATGAAATAATTAAAAGTCTCCCACTTTTCCAAAGAAGAATAATTGAAAATTGGCCAGGGATAAAAACTGGTGATGAAAATTCTATCATTTTCTCAGGTAAATTGTGGAGATGAATGCAATTAGAAAAACATCCTCAAAATAGTTTTGTTTTGGTTGGCATGTGCCCAAATCCTGACAGCTTAGATTAATATTAAAGAGATTCAAATATATGTCTTTCATATAGAAAGTGAACTGAAGGAACTGAACTGAAGGAACAGAAAAAACAGCACATGCCATCTGTTTAGGAGGTATGCAAGCTCCAGAGTGATTTTGGAAAGGAAGGGGGCTTCAGTCTTTTAAGACCGGTAGGCAGTGAGAGAGGCAGAGACTCAGAGAGGCAGAAACAAGGTCAAAACTCAGGGCAGACACAGAGTCTGAGATCCACAAAGCCAGCAGGAGCACTGTGCCTTCTGCTGTGTACCACACCAAATTCATTCCATCAAAATAACTCCACATACATCTTCTCCAAGAACCTCCCAGCATATCTTGGCAGTAATGAGGTACTCTATTAATGGTATGATCACCCAGAAGATGGATTAATTGAGCTGTATCCTGTGCTTGCTCTTGATGAATGAAGGGTGAGGTTTTGGTGACATTGGGCCAAAGGACCACAAGTCCTAGAAACCTCCTCTGGCTCAATCATCTTTCTCCCCAGTGAGGTTCATAAGCAAACAATACAGTCAAAGCCCATCGGCAGATAAGAAATCAAAATACTCCTTTATTTTCACCTGAAAAGATGCCCAGTGTTTTAGTACAGAGTTCCCTTGTAAAAACAAGGTTGGGGCAAGCAGTCTACAGTAAAGACCCACACGAGCCTCCCCTCTCCCCCAGGTACCGAAATCTTCATACCCTCCATCCTGTCACATTTGAACCAGAAATGGAAGCAATAAAAAATATGCTTGGTGATGCATTTGAGGAAGAGAAAACAAGATGGCCAGCTCCCAAGAAGAGGCCTTGGCTTAGCATACCTATTCCTGCTGCGTGAAGTAGAAGAGAAAGCTGCCTGCAGGTTTATACCCCTGCCCTTTAAATGTGGATGGATTAATTTCCTGGAATCTGACCAATCTAAAGAACAAGTCCTCTGGGGAAAGACAATGACCAGGAGGGAAGAGGGCAGATGGAATTTCTCTTTCATCTAAATACTTGCTCTTCAAAAGGCGGACCGTGGACCAGCAGTGTCAGCATCACCTGGTAGTATGTGAGAAATGCACAATCTTGGGCCCTACCCTACATTAATGGAATCAGGGAATTGTGTGGTAATAAGATTGGGATTCATATGCCTGTTAAAGTTTGAGGAGCACTGAGTTTCTGAATCCTAAATCCATGCCCAAACTGTCTGTCAGTTGGATCTTTGTTCACTTCCAAAAATAGTACTCTGCATATGGTCAATAGTTAACAACAGGATATTTGAGAATTTCTCTTTGGCACCTACTTAATCACATTTGAAGGGAGGAAACAATTTCTGAGAAACCAGTACACATTTATCAACAAGTGGCTTAGACAGAGACAGAAACATACTAAAAACAAGCAAACACAACAGTACTAGACATACACTTACAGCTCTGCTGAGTGGGACAGATGGGCATAGTAAGTCTCCTCTCACTCCATCCCTCTGTCTATAATATTCCCTCCCTTCCTCACTCATGCTTTCCTTCATCCAAGCTAGTATTAAGCTCCCACATTGAGCTCTGTTTCACACACAGGAAAGTACCATGTGGATTACATGTCTCTTGCAGCCCTGTCCCCAAAACCAAAATCTAAGTCTGAGATACTGTACCATTAAGCCAGGATAGAGCAGGAAAATGAAAAGCAACTTGGCATGTCAGTATTTCTCATGTTTAAACAGGTGTGATTACCATGACCCAATTTGTGTCTTACTGCTGACAGTAGCCAAATCCCACGTCTGGATCTTCGTCCAATATTTATCTTTAGTAGCTCTGCCTGCCTGAGTAGCAAGTTAATGATAAAATCTCACAGCACCCAGTCCCCAGTGTCTTCTCTTTCCTCTACCTGACACAATACCTTAAAGCAAAAAAGAGAAAAAAGGCTAGGGGTTGGCAAATATGAATTAATAGTCTGCCATAACATGTTTATAGGATCCAATAATGACAGGATTTAATGAGTAATGATTAAACTTACCATCTGTTCAGCACTTACCATGTACTTCACAACACCTCTATGAAGTAAGTAGCATCCCCGTTTAATGAGGGAGGAAATTTGAAGTTTTCATAAGTTGAATGGCTTGCTTAGGAGGCAGCAAAGATAGAGTTCCAGCCCACACCTGTCTGAGCCCAGAGCCTCTTAACTGCTGGAGTAACGTCATGGCTCACGGCCAGAAACCACTGTGTGAACAGAAAAGTATTTTCTACCTCTGGGGCTAAAGTGAAGATGAAATGAGAGCAAAGATGTTCAAGCACCTAGGAAAAGAAGGTGCTGTAATGTATAAGGTATCATTTAGTACACTAAGATTGTGTCCAAATAAAGGCCCTCAGTACTCTATAAATGCCAACTTTACAAGTGAAAAATGTACTCTCCTATAATTAAAGAGATCCTAGTTCATTCCATATAGAGTTCTCATTTATTAGTTAGAAAATATTTTTTAAAGTTTAACCCTCAATGTTGGCAAGGATGTTGTGAAACTAGTCATTGCCAGTGGAAGCACACGTTAGTACGACCTTTCTGAAAAGCAAAGTGACAAAAAGTTTCAAGGCATTCTTAAAATCGACATCAGGACTTCTTGTAAGCAAAAATAATTAGGACAAAAATGAAGTCTAAATATAGTTAAGATGAAAAGCAGCATGGAATTTTCTCAGAAAACTAAAAATGGATCTGCCTTTTGACCCGGCAACTCCACTGCTGGGATTATACCCTAAGAACCCTGAAACACTAATCCAAAAGAACCTATGCACCCCAATGTTCATAGCAGCACAATTTATGATAGCCAAGTGCTGCAAGCAACTTAGGTGCCCATCAGTAAAGGAATGGATCAAAAAAACTATGGTACATTTACACAATGGAATTCTACACAGCAGAGAAAAAGAAGGAGCTCCTACCCTTTGCGACAACATGGATGGAGCTGGAAAACATTATGTTAAGCAAAATAAGCCAGGTGGTGAGAGACAAATACCATATGATCTCACCTTTAACAGGAACCTAATCAACAAAACAAACAAACAAAATATAACCAAAGACACTGAAATTGAGAACAAGCTGACAGTGATTAGAGGGGAGAGGGGAGGGAATTTCAGGGGAAAAGGGGAAGGGTTTGCAGGAACAAGTATAAAGGACACGTGGACAAAAACAAGGGGGTGTGGAAATGGGAGGGAGGTGGGGAAGGCTGGGGGAGGTGGGCTGGGATGGGGATAAAAGGCAGAAAACTGTACTTGAACAACAATTAAAATTCAATATATATAAATATATATATATATTTTTAAGAGTATAAATTCTGAAAGCAGATTGCTTGCAATTAAATCCCAGCTCCACTACTTATTAGCAATGTGAACTTGGGCAAGTCTCTGTTGAGCTGCTTTTGAAAATGGGGATAATAATAATACTATTTCACTGGGCTGTTATGACAGTTAAAAGAATTATTATATGTAAAGTGCTTGACCCAGTGCCAGTCACAAAGTAAGCACTAGATAGAAATGGTATCTATTATTTTTATTATCTCAGTACTTTGTATAATAGCAAATAATTGGAATTAATTTCACCATAGGAAAATGGTTCAGTACTCTATGATACAGACATAAAATGAATAGTATAAAGCCATTAAACATGAGGCTTTAAGAGACTAATCACATACAATGTAAAATAAAAAAGATGGGGAAATTGTATATATTGTCTCATACCACTCATACTTGTTAAAAGAGGCCTTGGTACCAACAGAGATGTGTAGAAAACAACCCATAGGGATGACATCAAAGCATTACCAAAGACTAGATCTGGGTGACAAGAGTGGGGTTGGGGGTTTTGTCCGCCGCTGCACTTTGCAAATCCTTTGAAGCAGTGCTTCTCACACTCAAATAGGCAAAGGAATCACCTGGTGACCTTTTTAGACTACAGATTGTGGGTCAGTAGGTCTGGGACTTTATAAATTCTGCTTCTCTAACAGGCTTTTGGATGGTGCTGATGCTTGGTCCAAGGCCTATACTTTATGAGTGAATAGCCAGGTTTTGGAGCACGGGTTCTCAGACTTGTGTGTGCATCTGAACCAACCAGAGGGTTTGTTCAAGGGTGCTGGAGCCCATCCCCAGAGTTTCTGATTTTAACAGAGCTGGAGCAGGGCCCTCAAATGCACATTTCAGACAGTTTTCCAGGTGATGCTGATCCTGCAGGTGTGGAAACCACCCTTTGAAGACCACTGCTTTAGAATGCCTGTGTGTTTTCCTTAGCATCATAAAAGAGTGGGGGAAGCACTAAGAAAAGGTCAGGCTTCTCTATTGCTTACAAAATAAAACACGCTCTTCATCCAAATGCCTCAATGATCTAACCCACTCATTTCCCACTGCCTCTGTTTAGGCCACAGACTCAAACCACTCTGCCCTAAACACACTGGAGATTTCAAACATCAGAACTTCTGCTCTATTTCCTCTGTCTGGCTGATATCAGTTCCTTCTACTTCCTCACGCCCAAATTCTACCACCCACCCTTCCAAGCCATTTCCTCCATAAAGCCTTCTGACCCACCCCTGAAAAAGCCACCTCTCTTTCCCCTCATCACAGCTTCACAGCACTTTGTGTTCCTCCCTGGTAATACCGAACTTTACCTGGCAGAGTGACTCTAAGGGTGGGTGATGTCTCTCTCCACCAGTACACTGGGAGTTACTTAAGTGACAGCAGGGCAGTCACATGCCTATTTTTGCCCTTTGGTCTCAGCAGATCCACGGCAGGCAGCTGTCGCTCAAGGCTGACCTAAGAATGAATGAAGCACCGTGGTTGGTGTGGCTCAGCAGACTGAGGGCCAGTAGGATTCCCAGTCTGGGCACTTGCCTGGGTTACCGGCCAGATCCCCAGTTGGGGGCGTGCGAGAGGCAACTGATGGACAGTATCTCTCGCAATCGGTTTCTCCCTCTCGTTCTCACTCCCATCCCCTCTCTCTAAAAATAAAATTCTTTAAAAAAAAATGAAGGAAGGAAGGAAGGAATGGCATCCTGGGGAAGGGCACGGAGCCCTCCTGTAAATGGAAACTAGAACGCCAAGCCTGATGACCGACAGTAACAGGTGTGCTGCCATCTCGGCTGTCTGTGACTCATTCTGCACAGCTGCCTGCACACCGCGGTGTCAGCACCCGGCGGCTGCTGGAGTACAGCGCCCCGCAGGCCGAAATGCACTGCGTTCTGGGCGCTCAGGCGGCCACACACCTCAGCAACCACCTGGATCCACAAAAAAGAGGCCCTGCCACCTTAAAAATATTAAAGCCTTATTGAAAAGAACAAGCAGCTATGGCTCGTGCCTACGCCCCTTGGTTCTCGCTGCACCTTTTCAGTTTCTAAGAAATCTGTTGAGGGTGAGTCTGCCTGCGTTCTGTCGCTGGCCTCCCCCCTCCCTAAACACACACACACACACACACACACACACACACACACACACCCCTTGGGTCTCCTTCGGACTACGCGCGTCTCCCTCCCAAGGCTGGGTTCAATGGGAAAGAACCGGGCCACCTTGGTCATTAATCCTCCCCTCTCTCAGGCGGGCCAAGCTTCTTCCGGGTCAGGCACCGTCCCCGCCACCCGAGTCAGGCCCGCGGTCCCCCACTCCGCTAGCCCCGGAGCGCGCAGGGCCACGTCCCCACCCCCGCAGGTTGCGGGAGGGAAGGAGGGCGAAGAGGAGGGCGGGCGGCGCGGGGAGTGGGGGAGGGAGGGAGGGAGAGAGGAGGGGAAGGCAACCCGAGGAGGAGGAGGAGGAGGAGGAGGAGGAGGAGGAGGAGGAGGAGGAGAGAGCAAGCAGCCTCCCGCGGCTGGCGAGGAGAATGGGCGTGCGGGGCGCCAGACCGCCGCGGGGTGTCACGGCCGCGGCCGAGCTCGCCAGACGCCGGGTAGGTGCCCGCCGCTTTTAAACCCGGGAGGGCGCGGCGGCGGCGGCGGCGGCGGGCGGATCGAGGCGTGCGCGGGGCGCCGGGCGGCAGCCGAATGGAGAGGAAGGGCACGGCGGCCGGGACCAAGGGGAACCCGAGCCTGCCGGTAGCTGGCGAGGGGCAGCGGCCGCCGCCGCCGCTGGGCGTCCCGGGCGGCGGCAGAGGGGCTCCAGCGCGGAGCCAGGCTGGGGCGGCGGCCGAGCCCGCCGAGTTCATCCGGCGCGCGCACGAGTTCAAGAGCCAAGGATCGCAGTGCTACAAGGACAAGAAATTCCGCGAAGCCATCGGGAAATACCACCGGGCGTTGCTGGAGCTGAAGGGGTTGCTGCCGGCCCCCGGGGAACGGGAGCGGGACTCGCGTGCGGCCTCTCCCGCCGGGGCCCCCAACCCTGGCCGCCTCTCGGAGGAGCAGAGCAAGACCGTGGAAGCCATCGAGATCGACTGCTACAACAGCCTGGCAGGTGAGCTGCGCGGTGCGGCGCGGCGCGGCGCGCCCGGCCCCTCCTCCCCGGCCCTCCCTGCTTCCCGCCCGGCGCGGGTCCCCATTCCGCGGCCCGGGCCTCTGGGTCACAGCTGACCCCCCGCGGCGCCCGCGAGGCACACCGCTCCACTGGGACCGAGTTGCCCAGGAAGAGAAGACCTGGGGGTGGGGGTGGGGGTGGGGCGCTTTGGGAAAAGTACGACTCTTAGCATTGCACCTTTCAAAACTCACTGTCATCCCGCGTCCATTCCCCCGCATCCATCATAAATCTCACCTATAAATTACTGGACAGAGACGGATGTTACCTACTATCGCTCCCCAGCGAACCTGGGTCCAATGCGGGAAGCAGCGCCCGGGCGGGCCACCCGCGCCCGCTGCATGCCCAGTGACCGCTCTCCGCGGGTACCACTGGGGCCAGAGCTGGCCCTCACCTTCCCCTGACTGACCGCATCCTTATGGGTGAGGTCCTTCCCCAAGTTCTCTTGGCCCCGGTAGCAAAGCGCAGTTTGCCAAAATGCCTTCAGCATCTTGGGCAAAATGGATTCCAAAATGCCACTTCCTTCTCTCCGAGCTCTGCTGGGGCCCGGTTGCCAGGTGAAGAGAGAGATCTCAAAGGGAACCTAGTTCATAGTTTGTCGTTCTCCTCCCTGCCTCCTTCTCGCTCCGCGCGGTGTTGGTCCTCACGCCAGCGGGCTGCTAGTGTGAGGAGAAAGGGAGCCCTTCCACTGGGGTGAGAAGGTGAGGTGTGCATCCCAGAGTTCACTTTGGGGGTTGAAGTCGACCATTTCTCAACATTTAACTTTGACACGGGAAATTTTTTAAAAATCTAAAGGAGGAAGAGTCCGGGTCTTCCCAGGGCCGTCCTGTGAGAAGGGGAGAGATGCTGACAGAGACAATGGACTCACATGTCAGAAGCATTCCCTCCTCTTCTTCTACCCCATTTGGTGGGATTTGGCATGCTCCAGCTCCCGCGACCAAACAAAAGGCCATTCATCACTCCTAGTCCCTAACTCTTGAAATCGCCTAAATTAGCTGTGGACAGCTGGAGCTGAGTGGGGTTGGGGAGCCTGACTGGGTGTGGCTGGGAGTGTGCCTGGGGCCCAGGCAGTTGAGGGATGAAAGAAAAATATCGATAATTCTGCTCTACTCCTAAGTGCGGATCTGTTCTGTTCCCTTTGAGGCTTCTAGTGCCAGCCTACCTCTGCTTTCCCATAATGCCATGTCCGGTATCATCTTTCATCAGGCAAAACCCAGGCACTTTAAAAACTGTAGTTTACAAACTTAAAAGTAGTAGTGGTAGCCGTTGTAGAAACGGTGGTGCTGATAGCAGTAGCAGTAATAACAGCGCAGATAAAGTAGTAGTGTAGCAAAGAGGGAACATTTCAACCCCTCATAAGGCACAGCATAATTTCCTTTCCTTCCTGTAAGTCTCTGGCATACTCATTACTGCCTGATGAATAGTTAAAGGGCAGAGTGGCTGTGGGAGGAGGAAGAGGCAGTTTGGATCACTAATGTGGTGATTTCAGAGTGGTAATGGAATCTTATATTTAGTATTATCCATGGACATTCTAGGGTTGCCCCTCACCCCATGCTTTTGGCTGCTGGCCTGTGGCTAGCACTGCCTATCGTCCACCCCAGAAGTGGTGGTTATATTTCCATGGTGAAACCAAAGATGTGCCCTTGGTGAGGCCAGCCGAGTCAGGGTAGCGTTAAGATCTGGACAGCTCCTCCACTTCCTCCCCTACCCACCCCACACTTTGGAAAGCTTGAGTGGGGAGAGATTTCCCCTCTGCTGCCTTCTCCAGTGCTCACCACTAATATTAATAATTTACTGTGTGCACTATGCTAGGCCTTTATACATTGTCTTTTTTAATCTCTAAAACAACTTGATAAAAGATACATGATTATCAGTTTTGCAGAGGAAAAAAAGTCCCTGCGGTTCTAGAGCCACTCAACTCTGAAATCAATGCTCTTATCATCACACCTTTGCTGCACAAAGCCAGCATCCTCTCGACTTCTGTCTCCTTGGAGGCAGTCCAGTCTCAGGTAGGCTCCAAAGGCCTCGCGCTTGGAAAATTCTGTTGGGAGCTCTTGGCCCTGGTTACCAAGAAAAAGAAATACAGTGCCTTGATTCAAGACTCTGATAGGGCTATTTCCAAATATTGTCAGGTATCACATAAAAGAGAAGAAGAGTAATCACAAGCTGAACAGCCTTGTCAAAGCTAAAATGGGTATCCTGTATAGAAAACACAGCTGAGAGAGAGGATCCACATAGAAGTCACCTAGAGAAGCAGAAGCCTGGTGTTGGTTTTCTTTTAGACAATGCATAAAATCAGTCACTACTATTGCAGAAAACCTAGGAAATAGAAAAGCATCCTTCCTTGCTGGATTATAAAAGTAATACACACCTGTAAAACTGTATTGTCTTTTAGAAAATACCATAAAGTTTAAGGAAGAAAATAGAAAATTACCTTTAACCCCACCACCTAAAGGGACCCATTGTGATATATTTTCTTCCTGTACTTTTTCTATATATAAATATAAACCGTTTATAAAACAAAGGACCTCTCTGGTATCCTGCTTTTAGTTCTATTTACCATTATGTCAGAAGTGTTTTACATTTCATTAAAAATCATTTTCTGAAGACTATTTTAAATGGCGACCTAAATGTTTAAGTGCGTATTGACAATGATTATTTAATGGGAAGGGAAGAGAAGATGATCACTGTTGTTGTGAGAGTCAGAACAGTGCACTGTGGCCCACAAGATATCCTTTCCCTCTCTTGTCTGCCAAAAGGAATCAGACAGCTACTGCAAATTCATTCTGGCAAAAAGGCAACCGACCTTCCCATTGGGGCTGCAGTGCCAGCTGAGCAGCCCAGCAGGATCCAGGCAGGAGCAGTCTGAAGATGTTCTCTCAAGGACCCGTCCTCCTCTACACAGCTGTGCATAGAGGGAGAGGTTTGGGGTTAGAAGGAATTTGGACGAACCCAGAAGTACCTGGAGGTATAGGCTGTGTTGCTAAGGGCATCTTAGCACTAACAAGGCTGTTGTGAGGCATCAGGTGGAAACCTAGGTTCGGTGGAAACCTAGGTTCAGTGGACCCTAGTACTCTGCATGGAAGGCTCCAAGGCAATAGCCAGGATGCAGCTAGAATATGCTAAGAGATGCTAGTCTAAAACATCCACTTAGAGGACTTCAGGGGACCACAGGAAGGGTGGACAGGCAATTTGCAAAGTGCGCATGGTTGTTGTAGTCTGTTCTGGATTGGGGTTTCTTCTGATTAGTAGGGATCTGGCCCGTGGTACAAGATGCCTGGACTTGACTTTGCATATTTTTTCCCCAAGAAAATCAAGAATAGAGATGCGAAGCCTCTTGTTCCTTAAGAATTTCTAATAACTTTGCTACAATGATTAGAAAGGGTATTTCTGACTTGCCTGGGGAGATACAAGAATCTAATCCTTACCAAGGCTGCAAAGGAAGCATATATTGGCCTGTTGATCAACTCCTCTTGACCTTGAACAAACCAAGACTCCCCTGGGGCCTTGGAATGTTCTGTGCAGAACCTCTTGAAGGGCAGAGCCTTATGCCTTACATCTGTTCCTGTGGGGCTGTGGTGGCCCCAGCTGGGGTGCGATCAAAAGGTTACAACACATAATGACTTTGTTGGCATTTTCAAATGATTTTTGAGACTCAAATGCCAGTGGAGGTGGGTGCAGACAGTCTGTGGCAATGGCTCTAAAGGCAAGATGAGAGTCAGCTTATGCCTCTATCCGTGGCATGCCCTGTGACTTTGGATAAGCCTTTTACCATGTCATTTTACCTCCATTTTCCCATCCACTTAGAGCTATGTTTAGGAGACTTTTTGTTTGTTTGTTTGTTCTACCAAAGGAGCAGCTAACAGCCAGGGGTCCTAATGGAGGCCCGGGTAGGGCCTAGAGAAGTCACACTGGGAAAAGGCCTGGGGTGGGAACCATTTTGTCAGTGCTTGTAGACATGACTTAAAGCCATGGGACCAGCGCCAGCGGCATCATTTGTGAGGCCCACAGCAGAACGCAGCTGTGGGGCTCCTTGTATCCAAAGCAGGGGAGAATGGTCATTACAGGTCTTGGAAGACAAAGCTTTCTTCTTTCTCTCATGTTCTCTCTCTCTCGACTTGATGTGGTGTTTTTATTTGCTATTTAATGCCACTATAAGAACATTAGCCCTGGCGTGTGGGGCTCAGTGGATTGAGTGCTGGCCTGTGAGCCAGAAGCTCACCAGTGTGATTCCTAGTCAGAGCACACGCCTGGGTTGTGGGCCAGATCCCCAGTTGGGGGCCTGCGAGAGGCAGCTGATCTATGTGTTTCTCACATATCGATGTTTCTCTCCCTCTCTTTCTCTTTCCCTTCCCTTCTCTCTAAAAATAAATAAATAAAATCTTTTTTTAAAAAAAGATAAATTGTGCCCAGATGAATGCCTGGGCTTAGCTGCTAAACCAACGAAAAACAACCCAAACATTAAAATTTTAAATTATTGGCATGAATTTTAATGTTCATCTTTATACAGTGCAATACCACTTTTAAATGAAAATATTCGAGCACTTGTATATGGAGTCATATAAATTATACAATTCACATTTTGTAGTTTATATATGCATATGTAGTTTTTTCTTGTTAGAACAGTGGAAATGCTGACAAAACAAACTCAGCTGTTTTTATTTCACTTCTTTATATGCATACTTTATGTACACACTTTCTACCAGGCTTGGCTTTCTGATGAGTAAGAAGAGGAAAAGGAACTGTAGGTTACCCTACTCTTCCTTTCTATGGCATTATTTTCCGCCAAAGTGGCTGGCTAGTGAGGGAAGTAACATTAGTAGGAAAGGATGCAATGGGGTCCCTCGATCATGTATGTTTCTTAGAACACTAATGCTTTCTTTCTTTGAAGCAATTTCTGGATTGAATGGAAAGCATAACCTCTTGGGGCTGTCAGCATGTCTACTTGCTTAAAGAGCTAACACTCTTACCTTGTACTTGAGTTGCATCTTGCTGAACTTTCATGCCTTATGGATCTACTGGAATTCTGTGCTCATGGGGCATCGTGATTGCTCTATGAGAGTGGGGCTGCAAATAATAGTGTGCCTATCTCCTCTGCTCACAGTCATGCTGCATTGTCCTGCCAGACTTCATTTATAAAACACAATTTCAGCCCTGGCTGGTGTGGCTCAGTGGATTGAGCACGATCCTGAGAACCAAAGGGTCACGGGTTCGATTCCCAGTCAGGGCACATGCCTTGGGTTGCGGGCCAGGTCCCCAGTACAGGGTGTGTGAAACACAACCACACATTGATGTTTCTCTCCCTCTCTTTCTCCCTCCCTTCCCTTCCCTAAAAATAAATTTTAAAAATATTTTTAAAAACCCACAGTTTTGCCCTGGCTGGCGTAGCTCAGTAGATTGAGCACGGGCTGCAAACCAAAGCATTGCAGGTTCGATTCCCAGTCAGGGCACATGCCTGGGTTGCAGGCCACAGCCCCCAGTAACCGCACATTGATGTTTCTCTCCCTCTCTCCCTCTCTCTCTCTCTCTCTCTCTCTCTCTCTCCCTCTCTCTCCCCCCCCTTTCTCCCTCCCTTCCCTCTCTAAAAATAAATAAATAAAAAATTTTTTAAAAACCCACAGTTTCAAAGATAAAGTTGTTAAGAATTTTAAGAAGATGACAGCACAGCATTAGGCCAAATACAGGGTCCTTCTGTACATAGATCCTATGTGACTGTGTAAGTCACCCATCCTTGAAGCCAGCCCTCAAGAGGACACTGGAAGATGACTGGATGAATACAACTAAGGTGGGCAAAATTAGATATAGACTCTGAGGCAGATTCTAAGGCAAAGTGTACTCAACAGAAACTGGTGTGGAACCAAAGAATCAAGCATAAAGAGAGATGAATTACAAATGCAAGAACTCATTGGTGAAAAAGGAGGTCAAGAGCTAGAGACAAATGATAACCTGATAGCCAGAAGATGGATTGTTGGGGTAAGAACTGGTCACAGTAAGAGGAAAGAAGAGGCACTCCATGCTGACATGCTTAGGAGATATCTGCCATCTGGATGGGAGAATTCGACACTGCCAAGCCACTGTTGATCTGAAGGCATTCCTTGGGCAGCATCTTGACCAATAACTCTTAGGCCTGTACATGTGGCTTCTATAAGACCATCTTCAAAAGAAAAGGATGTGAGAATGGAAACTTGTAAAATGCTTTCAAGGAAAGAACATTCTGAATGTAGATTTTGGGCAGAGTTTCTAAAGTAGATTTATGAAGTTCCTTAGTTCTTAGCTAGATACTCTTCAGGACATCTGAATTTCTGTAGCCAGATACAACCAAGTGCCCATCCAAGGCAAGGGGGTTCAGCTACAGCACAGACAGGAAAGCCAAGGTGTTTTCTCCTTCCATCTCTTCTCTTTCACTGCCAGGCTGTGCCTACTCCAAGCAGCTGGGATGAAAACCAAATATTTCAACAAACCAACCAGGTATTTCCTAATTAACATAGAGAAAGTGTGACTTGGTGAACAGGGACTTGAACTATAAGTTCTGTCTCCGATGTGCTGGGTGCCTTGGGTCAAGGAATTCGACCTCTTGGGCCATGGTTTTCTGATTTATAAAAACCAACGGTTGGATTCCAAGATCCCAATGGATCTTTCTGGCCCTTAAAAGAAAACTTCTCTCTAGATGCGAAGGCAATCTGGCAGTGACATCTGTCACCCCATTAATTGCCAGGATTGATTAAGCTGATCTGGCTGGCCAGGCAATATCCCCTTCGTCCCTCACTGCTCCTTGTGCACCCCTCCTGAAGCTGCCCACTGGAGGAAGACCTCCCCAGCTAAAGGAGGACCATTCTTCAGTCAAGCGTATTCAACTAGCCATGCTTCCCTGGTAGGGCCTCCAAACAAGCTCTCGAGGTCCATTTGCAGGGACACATAGGCTAGCCAAACTTCCAAGACTCCAGACACATCCAAATGAGGCTCTGTATGTGGCAGTCTGCCTTTCTTTATAAAAAAGAAAAGGAAAGGAAAGGAAAAACTCTCCACGCCCTTCTTTATGAATGCTGTGGTCCTTACATAGAATGGCGTAGTTCTGTATGTGCTGCTGTGGGCCAGTCTCCAAAATCTGTTATTACATGAAAAGGCAGAAATGCACAACAGTGTTTGATAGGATGCCCTTTGTGAAAAAAAAAAAACTATAAACTAGCATAAGTATGTATGATAGTACAGTGTTGCATTTGAGACGATCTGAGCAGTGCCACCAGTGGCAATCCCCTAGATCTGTCCCTGGCTTCAACGGTGTTCGGGTGGAAGGGACCCAGGGACGCCCCTTTTTCTAGCTCCAACCCCTTTCTAGCCTCTTTTCCAGTCACCACTTTCCAAACCACCTCAGCCGTCCTCAGCTTCCCAGAGCAGCCAACACCATTTTTTGAGCTTACCTCCTTATTGTCGAGCAACCACGAGCTCTCAGATTCCTCAAAATTATTCCACCGAGGCAGAGGCCACCTGGTTGACCTGCATCTGCCGGCCTCCTGCACCAACCTTTCCCGGGGCTTCTATTTCAACTGCAACAGTGTGGCTCTGGAGGGTGTGGGCCACTTCCGTGAGGGCCCCATGCATCTCTTAAAGATGCAAAACCAGCTCAGTTTTCTTCCTAAATGAGTGGGGTAAAACTCAGGGCACCAGGGAAGCCGCCATGGTCGTGGAGAAGAACCTGGACCAGGCCCTTTTGCATCTCCATGCCTGGGTCCTGCCTGCACAGACCCTCATCTCTGTGACTTCCTGGAAATCACTTCCTGGACGCGGAGGTGAAACTCATGGAGAGGATGGGAGACCGCCTGACTAAGCTCTATAGGCTGGTCACCCCTAGGCTGGGTGGGGCAAGCAGCTCCTGGAAAGGCTCACCCTCACTTGAGCCTTTGGAGCCCAGAGGCCTTTGAGGGCCCCCTCTGTCTTCCCCTGGTGTCCGGCTTCTGCCTGAGCCTCTCCCTGCAACTTTTTAAAAAATGTGATTTTAACCAACCTGGTGTTCTCTCCCATGCACTGAACCAGATGGAAACAATAAAACTTTTTGCAGCAAAAATAAATAAATAAATAAATATCTGAAATCATACAAGCAAAGCTATTAACTTCACTTGAAAAGGGAAGAAGAATTGAGGAGGGAGACCAACTTTTTTATTATTAAGATTCTATTGTTTCAGAGGATTTTAAGATTCACAACAAAATTGAGGAGAAGGTACAGATACTTCTTATTTTCTTCCTTTCCCCACACATGCATAGCCTCCTGCATTATCAACATTCCCCACCAGAGTGGTACCTTTTGTTACAATTGATGAGCCTACACTGACACATTGGGATCGTTCAAAGTGCATGGTTAACATTAGGGTTTACTTTTGCGTTCTACATTCTATGGGTTTAGACAAAACATGTGACACGTATCCATCACTGGGGTGCCACAGAGTATCTGCACTGCCCCAAGAACCCTGTGCCCTGTCTGTTCATCTCTCACTCCACACCCCATCCACTGGCAAACTCTGGCTTTTCTTTCCACCGTCTCCATTGTTTTGCCTTTTCCAGGATGTCATGTAGTTGGAATCACACTGTATGTAGTCTTTTAAGATTGGCTTCTTTCATTGAGTAATGTGCGTTTAAGGTTTTAACTTTTTATTTTAAATCTTTCACTAGTGTTTGACTTTTCTAAGCATATGCGGTATTGCTTTTATGTTTTAAGAAAAATGATGACAGAATTATCTGTGTAGAGAGATTATGGCTACTTTTGCTTTATTTTTATTTTCCTGAAGAAAGCCTACCTTATAAACATCATTTTTTAAAAGATGTTATTTATTTATTTTTAGAGAGAGTGGAAGGGAGGGAGAAAAAGAGGGAGAGAGACATCCATGTCTGGTTGCCTCTCATGTGTCCCCCACTGGGGACCTGGCCTGCAACCCAGGCATGTGCCCTGACTGGGAATTGAACCAGCGACCCTTTGCTTTGCAGTTCGGTGCTCAATCCACTGAGCTACACCAGCCAGGGCATAAACATAATTTTTAATGCCATTCTGGATATTACCTGTGCCTCATCTATCCTTGTGTGATAGTGACGCCAAAGATGTGGAGCAAATTATCCCCACCTTTCTCTTAACACCCCATAACAGAACTCACCCCCCTTTCTGCAGTGGCTACCACCCCAATCCACATACAGGGCTAGAACCTGACAGCGTGGTAATCCAAAGTAGGGGGATGCCCTTTTGGGCTCAGTAGCCTGTTAGTGACGGTTTGAATCTGCTGGCGGGTCAGGGAAGAGCGTTGGGTCAGAGCTTGCGATGTAACCTGGCCCTGCCCCCTGGTCACATGCCTCTGCTGTTAGTGAAGGGACAGGATGGGTGCTCAGCGTCCAGGACTCTTGTTGGCCCCTGAGCCTAGGGAATCCTGCCCATCGGTGGCCCAGACACAGCAGCCAGAGAGCATTAGAAGGGAACTCACTCATTCGTAGAATCTTTACTGGACGCTCGCCATGGCTCTTCACAGGCCAAATCTAAATCCTTTCTGTTCTCCTCAAAACGTGGCACGGGCAGTGGGACCAGGGTTCCAGCTCAGAGTCTGCTGCTAACCTGCTCTGTGACTCTGGACAAGTCCCATCGCTCTGAGCTTCCACTCCCCGTATGTACGCAGTGCGTGTTGGGTCAGACGCCCTGCAAGTCTCCCGTTAGAAGAGTTAAACTGTCTAGGTTTGGGAGGTTGTCCAGGCTCCTCCCCTCTGGTAGCAGCCAGATTTGGGAAGGAAACAGGACCCAGCTCCCAGGGTCTAGACTGTGTGTGGATCGGGGTGGTGGCCACTGCAGAAAGGGGGGTGAGTCCTATTATGGGATATTAAGAGAAACTTTGGGATAATTTTACTTGACATCTTTGGCATTACTATCAGACTAGGATAGACAAGGCATAGGTAATATCCAGAATGGCATTAAAATTATGTTTATTCCAGTTTACTGGTATGTGCCAACAAATAATCATTACAAGATCTCAACTAAAATTTCCAAGGCAACCCTTGCAAATTTGAAGGTAGACCAAAATAAGGTTTCCGCCTCCTAGGATGATAGAGTCAGACAGAGGGTCTCTGAGAGGTACCAGGACAGGGCTTGGGAGCCTATATACATCATCTGGGTCCCAGAATTTAGATTAATGGCATCAGTAACAAAATATTACCTATTGCTGCTATATCTTCCCAGATTATTCCAAAATTCAGTCAGAAGCCTGGTAATACTGGCTACATTAGACCAAGAAAGCTGGTAGCAGGAGAAAAAGGCTTTTAAGAAATGGACTGGCAGGACCAAGAGTTTCAGGGAACAGTTGCTGACTAAGTTATGGCATCTCAGAGAGTTGCCACCCTTGGCCCAAGGCTGGAGATGTCTGAGGATGAGCATTTTAGGGATGTGATTCTGGACCTATTGCTCAGGCTGAGTCAGAACTCAGCTCCTTTCTCAAATGGACCTGCACCCCCAGGTTATGGAGGCCACTCGGTCTTGGGAACTTGTGTGGACTCTCCCCTGATATCTATAAAAGGAGAAGGCTGTATTCCCACGTGGGCCAGTGAGGACAGGAGAGAAGAAAGAGGACACAGAGGAAGAGACAGGCAGCAGACCTAGACCCAGGAACCCTGTGGAGCAATGTGGCCTGATGGAAAAGAACTTTGCTTAGCATAAGAGGATCTGGGTTTGAATCCCGCCTTCCCATCGGCTCCTTCATCAACCCTGGACAGGTCCCAACCCCTGCAAGCATCTGTTTCCATTACGACATAGAAGTAATAACATGTATCACGCGGATTGTGATGGTGAGTGAAATTAGATCATGCGTACACACATGCCTAGCAGAGTGCCTGGCACATAACAGATGCTTAATAAATGATGGTTACATGTAAATGCGACTCCTACTGCAGTAGGTACCGAGGCAGGAAAGTGTGCGAAAGATGAGGAGAAAAGGACTTAGCAGAGGAAGCTAGGGGAGCATAAGGGAAGCAAGTGAGCACACAGAGGAGAGCAAAAGAGGACTCCAGGAAGCTTCAGTTCCCTGAGTGGCTACAGGATAGGGGTGGTGAACAAGGTGTGAACCAACAGCTTTCCGTGTGGGTATTTCCTACCTGGTCCATTCCCGGGCCCAAAAGGCTGAGTGAACAAGTGACCAACCCATCGGGCTTCCTCTGAAGGGCAGCTGAGCTCCCGCAGAACCAAAAGCTCTTGGCCCAGGGGTCTATGCCTACTTCCAGCTTCTCAGGATCCAGGTTGGTCCAGGAAACACTTAGAAACTGCTGGGTTCTAGGCAGGCACATGTCTGGCCTGAGATGGTGCAAGTGAATAAGCCTCAGCTAGACAGCATCCGCTTCTGCCACTTTCCCTACTCTGCCCCCAGGGCTGTCTGACCTTTTCTTTGAACTGAACGTGCAGCAGTGAAGAACCTCAGGCTCTCTCACAAGTCAGGCCAGTTCGGAGTCTGAGAGCAGGGGATAAGCAGTTGCCAGCAAGAGAAGATACATGCTGTGATCAATTGAGTTCCCTGGGGAGCTTAACCAGCAAGAGGCTCACAGGTGGGAAGGGGCAACGGAGGAAGTCAAGCCTCCATGAAAGGGAGACAGGGAGGGAGAGGCTGCCAGGCTGGCTCTGCCTGCCCTCCTGTGCCCATGCTGATGCCAGCTGACGGAGCTCCTTCTTGGTGTCGAATGAGGAAAGCCCTCGGCGGGACCAGAGATCCTGCACATGGAAGCACTGGCATGTCTGTCCCTAGGGTCCTGCTTCTAATGCCCCCTTCCAAGGGCTCCTCCTCCACGCTTCCCAGCTTGAGCCTGGGTTTCCCCAGGGCAGTGCCCAGTGAACAGGCTGTGCTTTCTGCTCAGGAAACCTTCAGAAGCCGTTTTCTCACCCCTCCTCCCTGCTCTCTTTGAAGACATAGTGGGCAGGGGTGATTTTTTAAAAATTGATTTTAGAGAGAGAAAGGAAGGGAGGGAGGAAAGGAGAGAGAGAGAGGATGAGAGAGAGAGAGAGAGAGAGACATCGACTTGCTGTTCCACGTATTCATGCATCTACTGGTTGATTCTCGCATGTGCTCTGATTGGGCATCCAACCCACACCCTTAGCGTATTGGGATGACGCTCTAACCAGCTGAGCTACCCGGCCAGGGTGGGCAGGGGTGATTTTTAAAAATACTTTTCTAATTACAGAAGTAAAACATTGTAATCGCAGAAGGTAATTGAAAATAAATGAAATTCAAAGAAGAAAATAAAACTCCACTTGTCATCCCCCATCCCAAGATGCCCACTCTTTCCTGTCGGGGGTTATTTCCTTCCCGTCTTCCTTGTATGTGTACGTAAACCGAACATCGGCTGGCCCACTTCAAGGTCTACATTTCTCCGGTTTATTTATAAGAGAAGAGGGCTTGTCTCACACGTGCTGGGAACCCCAGTCTCCTTTATGCCCCCTCTGCCCCCACAGGATGCTGCTTACTCGACCTGGGTGTCAACCAAGGGCTTAGTTCTGCTTCTCCCATTCCCCTTCCCTTTCACGACTCCTGGCACCACATCCTCCGGCTGTAGGTTGTGGAGTCGTACCAGACTGGACTGAAGGCTACAGGATACAGAAGGTGTTTACATCTCAAAAACCGAATATTCAAAGTTCTTCTTCCCAGAACTCCTTTGACCATCAGGCTAACAGGAATTTCTTATCGACTTCCCCCCTTGTTTGGCAGGTGGCAGCGACCTACCAACCTTCCATGCCTCTCAGGTGCTGCTCCTCCCAGATTCCTGGTGTCTCCCATGCAGGGCGCTTCGGCCACCTTTTCATCTACCCAGTTTTCCTCTGACTGATCTCAAAGCGGTTGATGAGGGCATTCTAAAAATAAGGTCATTTCTTCTCATAGGAGGAATTCTGATGCCTGCTGTTACAAATTCTTCACAGACACACACACATGCTCATATTTTCCACAAGATTCGGATTATACTGCACAAACTTTTACAAGCTTCATTTTTTCCACCAATATTTTCCACGGAAAGTATTTTACAGTGTTATTGTATACGTTTCTACAGCATGATTTTAATGTCTGTGTCGTGTTCCATTATACCAATGCCCTGTTATTTATTTAACCAGTTTCCTACTGATGGATATCCAGGTTATTTCCGACACTTTGCTCTTATGGGCAGTGCTGCCACAGAGAAGCCACAGAAGTCCTTTTTTTGCTGCCCACGTGCCTGTTAACTAACTTGTCCTCAAATACAGCTGGTGGCATGAAGGTTGCTCTGGTGTCACGGAGAGATGGTGGGAGAGGCCATACATGGGACCAGGAGAGATGTTGCTGGGGTCACAGAGAAGTGACGGGAGAGGCGACAAGAACAGGGGAGGCGTTCCGTAAAGTTCAAACAGGGAGCAGGATGGAATTTTGGCTCCTGAGGTTTTTCCCCCATCCTGGCTCAGAATTCCTGCCACTGGGCATTGCGTGTGTCCTTGGCCAGAGCCAACAAGGAAAAGGTTATATCAGGCATCGGATTTCTTCTGAATATTTCTGGCCATATACTCATTATTACATTCCAAATGGCCCAGCTGGCCCCTTTAGAGTCCCACTTCCAACACAAGATAGGGATGTTAATGAAGACTCAAACAAAAATAACCCTGTCCCACCTACCGACTACTCCTGTCTCTCTCTGCATGTACCGCATGAGATCAAGAGTGAGAGGGCTCCTGGGTGGGGTAACTTGGAAGGATGCTGCTGTAGCTCCAGGTCTGTGCCTTCCCCCATGAGCAGTGCCGCGTGACGGGCACCAAAACACTGACTTGACCTCAGGCTTTGGCATTACAACTGCCTTGAGCGTATTCCAATATTCCTTAATGGAATATCAACATAAGCTTTCAGCTTTTTAAGATTTTTTTATTAGCTCTTTTACCTGACACCTGGACAGCTACGTACTAGCCAACAAAGGGGAAATAAGAAGAATGGAAAGCCACTGAAGATATCAGCATCTATTGAATGCTTCCCATTTTCTTCCCAAAGCTCTGGGCATAGGCCTTGATGAATGAATCCTTATTGAATACATCTAGTAAGGGCCTCGGCCCAGGCCTGTGCGGGGATGGTGAGAGGGGTGCAGCAGGCCTTGTTCAAGCGGCCCTCGAACATGGGTGGCATCCAAGGGAAGAATTCAAAGGGTGGGAAAACAAAGAGCAACTCGGGAACAGTGAGGGAACAGTGAAAAGAAGAGGTCTCCAAGGACAGTGTTGCTAAAACAGAGAAAACAAAAGAAACACTTGTCAGTGTTTGCCTGAATCAAGTGCAAGGTGTGCTGGATCGGGAGAAATGGGTCAGAAGTGAAAGTGAATAATGGAATAGGAGGTGCTTCAGTCCACGAGATAAAGCCACGGCAGTAGATGAGAACAAAGACACTGTCATCCTTTTTTTGTCAGAGCTTCTCAGGTCCTTAGGCTGGGAAGAGACCTTCAGAGATCAGCGAGTCCAGGTTTCCACTCTGTCACCAGCTCTGCAGGAATGGAACCACCACGGGACTAGGGCTTAGACAATGCTGGCTCTTCTCCTAAAGGTCAAATGGCCTCAGCACATCACTTAACTTCCCCAGGCCTCTGGAAGCTTCTGGAAGCAGGGCTAATGATAACTATTTCCCAGAGTCACTGTGAGAGTCAAGTGAGTTGTAAAACGCCATGCAAATGTTAGGAATTGCTACTTTCTGAGCATACAGCATGTGCAAAGCGCTGTGATGTGGTTTTGCTGTGTGGGGATGTAAAGGTGCCCGACAGATGCGTGCCTGGAAGGGCAAAGCAGACGTGTTTCATTAATAGCTGCAATGATGGAAATCCCCTGATGCCAGCGTGTGGCTGTGGCAAATAATGTTATTCTTTGGAAAACCAAAGGGTCCGCTGGTTGATTGTACCTATAGATCTGACCTTGTTAGAAAAAGACTACCCAACATGGTCTGTGAAAGCTTTGCCACGGTGGGAATGTGCTAAAATCCATAAGTAACAGAAAAATAATAATTCCTCAGCAAGTTAGAAATAGAAGGAAAATATCTGATCTTGATAAAGAACATCTACCAAAAAAAAAATCACTAAAGCTAACATTGTACTTAATGATGAGACTGAATGCTTTCCCCTGTGACTCAGGAATTAGATTCTTGGGCATTTGTCCTAGAGAAATTAAAGCTGTCTGTGAATGTTCATAGAAGCTTTATTCATAATAACCCAAAACTGGAAAGAGACCAGACGTCTTTCGCCAGATGAATGGTCAAACTGTGGACAGCCATACCTTGGACCACTATTCAGCAGCTAAAAGGAATGAACTACTGATCCATGCAACAACTTGGATGATCTCAGGGCGATTATGCTGAGTGAGAAAAGCCGATTCCAAAAGACTTCACACCTAGAATGATTCCATTTCTATAGCACTTTGAAATGTCAAAATTTTAGAAATGGAGCACAGATGAGAGGTTGTCAGGGGTTAAAGAGGAAGTGAGATACAGGACGGACACAGACGTCATTATAAAAGGGCATCAGGAGGGTCCTTTGGTGACTGAACTTTCTGTACCTTAAGTTCGGAGGCAGAGGAACCTACCTATGTGGTAAAATCGTGTGTAACTAAACACACACTCGAGTTCATGGAAAGCTAGGTAAATCTGAATAAGATCTGGGGACTGTATCGGTGCCAATATATGTAATCCATATATGGTACTGTGGTTTTATAAAATGATACCACTGAGTGAGGACTGGGTGAAGGATGCAGGGGATCTCTGTATTATTTCTCACAACTGTATGTGAAGCTACAACTACCTCAGTAAAATTTTCAATTTAAAACAATATTGTGGGGGTTAGTTCGCAAGTATGGGTAAGATAGGAGCCGTTTCAGGAAGAAACCAGAGATGTGTCGTGTCAGCTGTATTGGGGTAACAGTAGTCTCTCAATGAAATTGGAGATCTTGGTGGTTTTAGAACTTCAGAAAAAAAAATGTTGGTGGAAACTCTGCACTTGGTTTCTCTTTGAATGCAGAGAAACAAGTAGGATAGAGGTTTCCAGAGTGTTCTGTAGGAACCTTCCAGATGAGAAGTATACGTACAAAGTGAGCATAGTCTGGCACCACCAGGTCTCACATGTAAGCCTCACAAAAATCTGAACTCAGGCCTCAAATCAACTGAATGAAGGAACTGAGTTAAAATTCACTACAAGAAGTTGAGCAGCCTAGGAGGGCAGTATGCATAATGCTTAAGAGCACGGCCTTAGGTGCCGGAGGCTTAGGTTCAAGTCCTAGCCCTGACTCTTATTAGCTTTGTGGCCTTGGGCAAATGAGACTGAATTTCATTGGGCCTCAGTTTTTTCATCTGGAGAATGGCCAACACACTAGACCCTCAGTGCCTGGCCCATTCATGCTTAGTAAAAGTGACCTGCTCTCACTCTTATTACCCTCTGGGAGGATGGATGAACGCTGCCTACAGGCGCCAGGCTAGATGCTCTGGAGCTCGTCCTGGAGCACCCCAGCCCTCTGCTTCCCCATTCCCGGGCCTGGGCTCCTCTTCTTCAGTGAGAAGTCTCCAGACTCCAAGAAGAAGACAGCCTGACATGTCACACAGTCACCGACTGAGAACAATTGTTTGTCTACATGTATAGATTTCCCAGCTCCAGAACTTGGCCATCTGGGACCTATTTGCCTGGTGGGTAATCCTGGAGCTCCCCATGGCTGTCCTGGGTTCTCACAGTTTAACCAACTGGATTATCCTTAAGAAGCATATATCCAAAATGCTAGAATGTACCAGCTCGGGAGGGAAGGGTGCCCAAATATAAGTGCCCATTGGGGACTTATTAAAAATGTGGCTTACTGGGCTTCCTCTTAACTCTCAGGAATCTAGAAATCTGCATTGCTGGGCATTGGGTATGGGAATCTCTATGTTAAATAAGCTTCCCCAGATGCTTTAATGAGAAACACTTTTCATGGGGTTCTCATCAGGTGTCAGGGTCTAGCACTTGGGAAGCACTGACTTTTCTCATGCTGCCAATAAGACTTCCAGGAGAAGGTAGATAGCGATCATAATTACCTTCATTTTCACCTACTTCAACACTGAGTCCCTGAGAGGAGAAGTGTTTTAACTCAGGGACACTTGAGTGAATGCCAGTGCTGGGGACATCATCCTGAGTCAACCAGCTCGGAGGTACCAAACCTGGCCAGCAACTTCTCCGCTAAAACATTTCCCTCTCCCCTCCTCTCCTGCCCTACAGACTCAGGAAACAGACCTATTGATTTTCCCACCACACTGGCTTTTAGAGCTCCTAGCTCTCCTGAATATTAGAGGAGATCGGGCGCGTCCAGGGAGATATGGTTGTAGACTCTCCTGAATATTTGGACTCCAGAGGAGCCCAGCAACTTTGGGTCCATGCACCCACCCCATCCATAAAGCTGTCAGCCAGATGCTGGCTGTGGGATCCACTCATCCACTTTTGGTGAGGGGAGCGAATTGGCTGAGAGCTGGGAGCAGACAGCACAAATGTTTGGGGTGTGGAGGGGTGGCGGCAGAACCAGCTATTGACTCAGATGCTGTCTAATCTATGAGAAGAATACAGGCCCAGAACTCCACCCCTTCTTTCCCTCCAGCTTCCTTTTCGGGCTGCAAAGCTGCTTCTGTAATGTTCTTTGCATGTCCCCGCCCATCCCTAACAGGGAAAACGCACCTTTGAAAAGAAAACTGGTTAAGTAAAGCCAGGCATCAAGCCTAGGTTTAAGGAAACATTTGTGGCAGTTGTGAGTGTAGGTACACGGTGTAATTCCTACACATGGAGTGTATGTCATGGTGTACAACCTACACCATGAAACAACAATGAGAAATCAAAAGAAGAGAGCTGTCTGCAGAACTCTGGAGACACAATCAGCGCCTCCCTGGAGAGGGGAGACAGAGTGGTCACTGTGGTCCTGGAGGCGGAGCCTCCTGAGTAAATGTTCCCGGCATCTCACCACACACTCTATTTTCCCATTGCTCTGCCGTGCAGAGGCCTCTCAAATCCCCCTCCGCAGTGTGTCCGACCTAGTCTTGACAGTTTTCTTTCAGTTAAGCTGTAGCTTCATGTGTATATCGTGCCTTGTGCGGAGGACTCGAAAGGGACGTGTTCTCTGACATGAAGGTACATGTTGCTGGAGAAGCCGTGTTTGACCAATGGCTTCCTGAAGAACTAGCATTGGTGAGAATCAGCTTGAGTGCCCAGCACCGTGTGAGACACATAACACATTAATTATCTCATCTTATCATCACAAGGGTTCCCACAAAGTAGGTATTATCTCCATGTAACACAGGAAAAGAATGAGACCCAGGGAGATTAAGTAACATGTCCAGGGGCCTGGGCTGGTGGGTGGCACAGCTCGGCTTCCAGCCCGGGACTGTGCCTCCAGACCCACCACTGATGTCCAGCCAGGACACCCCAGGGCGGGCACAGCACTCAGTGCCCGTGCGGTTTGGTTGCGGCCTGTACCAGCTGTTAAATACTCTGAGTTCCACCTCTGCCCCGTCCAAGCTTCTTCCGTGTTACTACTGTGCCATTGAAATACATTTGAAAACGAATCAGATAATGTGGTTAACTTCTGGGGAAACTTCCCCCAGCAATGTAACAGCCACTTCTTGGTCCCACCTCCCAAAGGAATGACGAGCGAGGTGTATTAGTTCCCTAAGGCTGCTGCGGCAAAGTACCACGGGCTGGTGGCTTCAAACAGCAGCAGTGTGTCGTCTGCCAGTTCTGGAGGCCAGGACTCCAGGGCCAAGGTGGTGATGGGGCGGTTTTCCCCGCCGCTGTGAGGGAGAATCTGTTCCTTGCTCCTCTCCTACCTTCTCGTAACCTCGGCTATTTCTTGGTGTGTAGATGGCTGTCTTCTCCCTGTGTCTTCTCACATCATCTCTCCTGCGTGTGTCTGTCTCTGTGTCCAAATGTCTCCCTTCTTATAAGGACACCAGCCGTTTTCAGTTAGGGTCCACCCTAACGACGTCATTTTGACTGATTACCTCTGTAAAGACCCTCTCACCAAACAGGTCCATATCCTGCAGACTCCAGCTTGTCTTTGGGAGGACACAGTCCAACCCATACCACTGAGGCAGCCTCGGAGAGTAGGTTCCTCCTCCTCCTGGCCCCAGGGGGGTCTCTCCTTCCCTCCCTTGTAGCCCATGCTTCCCTTCTGTTCAGCAGGGCAGGGCAAACTGCAGTGAATCAGCTGAAAACGGATGGCTACAAAACTGGTTCCTCCTCCTGTCATCCAATTTCCCTTCATCTCGTGCCAGCGAGTAGCACTTGGCCCTGGTAGTGACTGTGCCCTGTGTGCCCCAGGGGGGACAGAAAACAGGTGCCAGGGCCAGGAGAAGCTGACATGGTTTAGCCTGAGGTTTCAGTGTGGTTGCTTTGGGGAACATCGAACAATTTCCTCTGTGTGAGTGCGTGAGCGTGCGGCAGGGTTTCGGTTGCCGGTTCTCTAACTTTTCCTACCACAGACCCCTCAAGAAAGCCTGCCTGCCCTTGCCATAGAAACATACCCTCTCCACCCAAGATGGGCAGTGGAAGAGGAATCTCCCCATGGGAGGGGTGGTTGGAGATTTTCAGCCCTTATTCTTGTCCTCCAGAATTTTCCTTTCTCTTGTACGTTGCCCTGGCCACCACTGCTGCCACCCTATCAGACTCAGGGAAGGCTGTTTCTCTTCTAGCACTTCTGTCCAAGCATGAAGAGAAGCTTGCCTTAATTCTCCACAGCCTGGCTGATTCTAAGCTGCAACATTGATTCAATCTTGTGAAAAGGCCCAAAAACCAGAAGGTTGATGATGTTTCTTTCAAAAGAGTCTGTAGCTATGGTTGTCTGGGAGCCCAGGCCCCTCTTTACATGTCCCCTCCCTGCACCCCTTCTGTGGCTGAAGGACCACATCTTCAAATTCAAGTATATGCTTAGAGTCAAGGCCATAGACAGGAACAAGCTCCCTCTCCATCCAGCCTGAGACCTGTCTTCCCAAGTCCACAGCCTCCTCTGCTGGGACTGATTCACATGTGGTGCTTACTCCCTTCGGGGAAGATCCTGTAGATCCTCCCTCTGATTCCCCGTGACACACACACACACACACACACACACACACACACACACACAAATTTTAAAATCTCTACATAGCAGGAGAATTGTCTTACATTCAAAGCCCTTTGGATGACTGCTCTACCAGTTCTGACTCATTTCCAACAGAAGGGGCCTCCCCATAAGTAATAAATAGGGAGAACAGAATTCCTTTTGAAGGAAGGGCAGAAATTTAGTGAAGTACAGGCCCCTCGTTGTCTAGAAAGGAAACTGAGGCCCCGAAAGGAAACGCGATTTCCCTAATGTTGGCTAGGTGGCAAAGGTGGGGCTCTGGTCCCCAGCCCGTTCCTCTTCACAACACTGGTCGTGCTGTGCAGCAGAGGACTGAGACCGTCCTTTTATAAACGTGAACTCAAATAGGCAGCAGGTTCCAACAAGGGACGAACAGTCCTGGATCCCCAGTGAATCCCCAGTGACAATCCTGGATGAAGGGCTCTGCCCACATGACGTAACCGCAGAGGGAGACCTTGCAGGGGTTCCCCAGTGCTCGCCAGCCCCATCTCCCAAACGGCACTGCAGCTAATCCCTCTCTCCGGCCTCACTCCAGTCGACCCACTCACCACCATTTCATCACCCAAATCGACTCCTGCCCTAAGAATAAAGTCTCAGGTCTTCAGCAGGACCATAAGAGTCTGTGCCTTAGTTTTATCTTGCTTTTCCAACTGCTGGCTCTGCCTAGAAACCTTTCTCCCCTTCCACCTACACCAGTGGTTCTCAGACAGGGGTGATTTTACTCCTTAGGAAACATTCGGCACTGTCTGGAGACACCTCGTTGGTTGTCACACTGGCATCTAGCGGGCGGACGCCAGGGACATCGCTAAACAGCCTACAGTGCACAGGACATCCCCCATAACAAAAAGTATCCAGCCCTAAATGTTTATAGCTGAGGTTGAGAAACCATCTCTGGAACTCACTTGAAATACCACTTCTTCCAAGAAGCCCTCCCATGGCACTTTATACTGGTTGAGGGCTCTTCCCTCCACATATCCCTGCTCCTTCACAGCTCTTGGCACCGGGGAGTATCTACAATAATGATGTAACACTTGCCTTCCTCCCCCCGCCAGTCCATCAGCTCCGGGATGGAGTGTTTGGTTCATCGCCTCATCCCAGTGCCCTGTAAGGTGCCCAGTGCAGTTTGGCATCACTGTTTGCCTTGATGCCTGTGCAACACAGACAAAGGCAGTTTGTACAGGTGACCTGTCCTCTACCAGGGGCTGTGTGGGCTTCCAAAGGCTTCAAAGGCAGACCCGCAGGCACTCATGGTCTTGGGAGCCTGGCAGAAGTCGGTGGATATCATAGTTCTACCACCTCATAGCTGAGTAGCCTTTAGCAGGTTACTCAATTTCTATGGAACTGGGTTTCGTCATCCGTAAAACAAACAAACATAAAAATAGAACCTGTTTCATGGAACTCCCGTGAAGATTAAAAGACACAGTGCATGCAAGGTATCGAGGGCCACCTCTAACACAGGGTCAGGGAGTAAAGCTGAGAGGAGGGCACCGCAGTGGCACAGCCTGGCCTGCTCCAAGTGTCCACTGCAGCCCCCAGACCCTGAGTAATGGACACAAGGACAGGGAAGGAACGTCACAAAACGGCTGGTCAACCTTTCCTTCTTAACTGTCTCAGCTCTAAAGTGTCTCAGATCTTAAAAATACCCCAGCTTATGTATCTTGTGGGCTTGTTACATGGATCCCAGGTAGCTCCCCAGCCACACTACAGTGGCGCCTAAAATTGCCTGTATGTAGGGCTGAGGGTAGCTTTCCAGATTCTCTCTTACCCCCTCCACATCAGACCCTCTTAAGAGCTCTGGCCTGGCACCTCTGGCACCTCTGGCAGCCCCAGTTCCTTAGCTGGACGGCAGCCCATTTGGACCCCAGCGAACTCTGGATTTCTCTGTCTTCCCCGGCTCTGCCCCTGGTGCCAGCAGGGGCTCCACACCCTGGAACCTGCCTGGCCCCACCTCCCACCAGGTCTGAACCCTGGACCACAGCCAAGTATCACAGTTCCCACCAGATCTGTAGGGGAATTCGAGACATTTTCACCAGATGAGTCCCAGAAATTGATGGCTGTCTGTTCATTCTGGCCTGGGGGAGGAGGGATCTTTTCTGTTTCCAGGCTGCTTTGCTCCCCCAGCCCCCACAATTTTAGATGTCCAAAAACTGGTGTTTTTTTTTAAACGAAGGGCCGTATCCCAGACCGCTGAGGTCAGCAAACAGAAGTGTCTGTTTGTAGGTGGAGGGCTGGACGGGAAGAGGCTGAGATCATGTCAGGGGAGCAGGGGAAGCTACAGACAGGAAATCCTCCAGCGCTGGGAACGCTGTTGAAGCCCAGTCCCTCACAGGTAGCAGCCAGAGGTTCACACACAGGAACCTCACCCCTCCCAGCCTGCAGAGCTCTCTCAGCACCTGGGCAAACCGGTGTGGGGAGAGGGGTGTGGGGAGAGGGGGCAGGAGCGAGGGGGGCTGGCGGCAACCGCTCCGCAGGGATAGTCCCCTGGCGTGCCAGCAGATAGAGACGTCTGTGACTGCAGCCGCCCCGCCCAGGCCCCCGGGGGTCAGCAGCCAGTTGCTTCAGCTGCTTTGGTGGACCGTTTGGCTCTCTGCCCCGTGGGCAGTGAAACCTGACAGGTCAGTTTCTAGGCCTGGGCCCATTCTCTTCCACTTCCTGGTTCTCACACCTTCAGCTGGAAAAACTTTGGTTCACCTCCCCCTCACACTGAAAAAGGATGTGGTTTTGTTTTGTTTTGGTTTGGTTTGGTTTGGTTTGGTTTGGTTTGGTTTGGTTTGGTCCACAATGCCAAATGAAAGGCCTGGCTTCCTAATTAGCCATTTTGATCCCTGGGAAGTTACTTAAGGGATCAAAACAGCTGAAGTTAGACCCCTGAAGATGAAAATCAGCGCACAGGGAACCCCGGGCACAGAAGAGCAGCTCCAGCACTTCCCCCGCCCCACCCAGCCAGGTCTTGGCAGGAATGAACCGCTGTGCCTCCTAAATCTGTTTTTGTTCGCTTAGGAGAAGCCGACCTGTGCCTCCAACACAGTCCATGCTCTTAGTCCATGCCTCCTCGGTATCGGAGTGACTGAGTAGAGGTGGAGGTAGTAGGTCAGCAGCGCTGGGGTGAGGGTGAGGCAAGTGAGGATAGTAGGGCTCCACGTTTTGGGAGGCGCTCCCTCTCCAGGCTCATACAAGCTTCCTCACCCTGGTCCCTGTCCTGGGGCTGATCAGTGAGAGAAAGCTTCCAGGGCACATGGCTGACTGTGGAACAGAAAGCAGCGCCCCCACAGGTACCCACCAGCCTTCACTTCCTCCTGTCCACAGGGGCGCCTGTATGGGGCGGGGCAGTAGCCCCTCAGGAGGCCCCTGCTCCCAGGAACTGCAGAGACAGCTGTCCCTGCAGGGGTGCCGGGGCTGAAGGGAATCATAATTATATTAAATAACACTTTGGGTGCTTACTATGTGCCAAGCCCTGTGCTAAATACTTTATGACCATTATTTTATATAATCCTCTCAACAAGTCAATAAAGAACTTGGGCTCTGGAGTCCGACAGCAGGGATTTAAATCTCACTCTTGCCACTTTCCTGATGTGTGACCTTGGGCAATCAGTCAACCTCTCTGAGCCTCAGCTTCCTCATCTGACAAGTGGGAATAATAATAGGACCTGCATCATAGTGGTCCAAGGACTATATCAGGTAATGCAAGTAAAGTAGTAAGACAAGCATCTGGCACAGGGTAAGCACTAGACCAATATTAGGATTGTGATTGCCTCTTGTAGCTTATTCCTAGGGTCGCCACAACAAATGTCTCACAAATGGTGGCTTAAACAGTAGAAATTTATTGCCTCACACTTCTGGAAGCTAGGAGTCCAAGATCAAGGTGTTGGTAGGGCTGGCTCCCTTCCGTGAGCTGTAAGGGAGAATATATCCCATTCTTCTCTCCTAGTTCCTGGAGTTTGTTGGCTTGTAGATGTCTCCCTTTCCTCTGTGTGTCTGTCTCAGTGTCCAAACTGCCCCTTTGTCTTAGTCCATTTTTGGCTGCTGTAGCAGAAATCCCATAGACTGCGTGGCTCAGACAACAACCCCTTATTTATCACAGTTCTGGAGAAGTCTGAGATCAAAACACAGACAGCAGACTTGGTATCTGGTGAGGACCTGCTTCCTGGGTCTTAGATGGCTGTCTTCTCACCGTGTCCTCGCAAGGCAGAAGGGGTGAAGGAGCTCTCTGAGGTCTCTTTTGTAAGAGCACCAATCACAGCCATGAAAACCCCACCATCACACCTTAGTCACCTCCCAAAGGCTTCACCTCCAAGTTGGGAATTAGTTTTCAACATGATTTTGGGGGCGGGGACATAAACATTCAGCCTATAGCATCCTTTTCATAAGGACATCAGTAATGTTGCATTAGAACCCACTCTAATGGCCTCTTTAACTTGATCACTTTTGTAAATACCCTATTTCCAAACTCAGTCACATTTTGAGGTCCTGGGGGTTCAGAATCCAACACATCTTGTTGGGTGGGGAGGCACAATTCAACCCATAAGACTAAGTAACTTGTTCAGGTCATGCAGCTAGCAGCTGATGAAACTGGGTCCCAGAACCCAGGATTATTTGATGACATAGTTCATGGCATGAACCCCCATGTAAAGCCCCAACAGTCCTAACTCTTCTCTGGATGAGAAGAGGACCAAAGAGAGGCATCCAGCACCGACTGTTGTGTGTTGATGGCATTTTCCCTTCTTTCTGTCTTCTATAGCCTGCCTGCTCCAGGCTGAACTGGTAAACTATGAACGAGTCAAGGAGTATTGCCTCAAAGTCCTGAAGAAGGAAGGGGAGAACTTCAAAGCCCTTTATCGGTCTGGCGTGGCCTTCTACCACCTTGGGGACTATGACAAAGCACTCTACTACCTGAAAGAAGCGAGGACCCGACAGCCAACAGGTAAAGCAGAAATCGATGTTCTCTAGTTGTCAGCTCCCGCTGGCAGGTCCAGGAGCTTTCGTAATGAGATGGACAGCTTTCATGGTGCAGGGCCAGGCAGGTGCAGAAATGGCAAACTAGAGGTCAGGTGGGTGTGAGGACCTGGAAAGAGGAGAGCAAACAGTCTGTGTACTTGCCTGGGGCCTGGGTTCCAGGAGCTTGGGCACTGCTTTTCTTCAGATACAATATGGAAAAGGCAAAGGTGTCTCTTCCAACCCAGAATCTAGCTTTCTTCCCTTGTTCAGTAAATCCATATTGAATTATTACAATGTGCCAAAATTTGTGCCAGGCACCAGGGATGTGGATGAGAAAATGGTACTCATGCTTTTGAGGAGCTCACAGAGTTGGCAAGACATAATACAAAGGAATGATTTTGGTGCTAAGCCCAGTATCTTCCAGGAAGCATGCTCTGGCTTCCCTAATCAGATCCCATTCCTTAGAGCACCCATTAAGCAGTGCCATTTGCTTAAATTCCTATCCACTAGCTCGGCCATTCATTCACTCCACAGATACTTATTAAGCAGTTACGATGGCTCAGGAGCTACTCTAGGTGCTGGGTAGATATCAGTGAACAAAACAAAGTTGCTACTTTCAAGGAGTTTATGTTATAATGGAGAAAGATGGACAGTAAGCAAATGGACAAATAGATAATGTAATATTTAGTAGTGTTAAGTGCTATGAAGGAAATAAAGCAGAGTAAAAGGATCAAGAGTAAATGGGGTGATATTGTAGCCCTGGAGCTAAGAAAGAGCCTCTCTCAAGAGGCAACATTTCAACAATGACTTTGACTTAATGTTGCCATTGTTGTTCATGTGGCCGATTTCTTTTAATGTGCTTCTCCTTTAAGGACTTAGGATCAATTTGCAAATATCCAAACATATACTTTTTTCTTTACTTTTGTCAGAACACCAATAGCTTTACTTTTTAAAACATTTTATTTATTTATTTTTATGGGAGGAGGAGGGAGAAAGAGAAGGAGAGAAACACTGATGGTTGCCTCTCATGCACCTCCAAATGGGGACCCGGCCCACAACCCAGGCTTGTGCCCTGACTGGGAATTGAACTGGCAACCTTTCAGTTTGTAGGCTGGCACTCAACCCACTGAGCTATACCAGCCAGGCCTATTTTTATGTATTGATTAGTTCTCTATATATTGATTGTGTTCCCCCAACTGTACTGTAACTCACTAGAGGATTAAGATCTGGATTCATTCAACAGAATTTTCTTGAACACCTACTGCATATCAGCACCGTTCTGGATGCCACACCCCTGGCATTTTTCTCATATGCTATAGCATTCACTTCTACTTCGGGAAGTAAACGTCCCGGGCAGCCTGCTGCTCTTATGTGCTGGTATGTGCAGCGCTAGGCAGCTATTCTATGTGACACCCTGCTCCCCAGTTTAAGAACTGGGGTTGGGGGATAATTCCCTGGCTCAAGGTGAGGTGATCCACTCCTCTTATGAGGACAAAAAGAAGACAATGAGGCAAAGTCATTTTAAACAATTCTGTTTTAAAAAATTACATTCAATTAATATTCATTCGTCATTAGATTAAGCACTTTTAGATGAACCTATTTTGGTCCTCACAGCCATTTCATGAGAAAGGTGTCATGCCCCCCAGGAGAGGCAGGCTTTGGAGTCAGATGCACCATATACTGTGTGTCTCCTTGGGTGACTTCCTGAACCTCCCCAGGGCCCACTTTTCCCTTTCATCACAGTGAGGATGATGCCACATACCTTGTGGGATTATAATGAGGATTAAACGACATAATGAAGGTTAAAAACACAGCACATAGTAGGCATTCAAAAATGGAAGCTGTTTCTTGCAGACAAGACATGAGGCTCAGAGAAGCTGGTAACGTGCCTGGGGTTAAACTCCACACAGAGCCTCAACTTAACTGTGCTGACTCAGTACCACTGGCATATGCTGTTTCATAGAAATAGAGGGAGAAATCCCTCCTCTTCTCCTCTCCTTGCCATCTGTCCCTGGGTCAGGGTGACCCGTCCACACTTGCTGGGGGAGGCTGTGTCAGGAATGCCGACATCCTGGTTGCCCTCTCAGCCACCGTGGACCTTGGCCAAGTGAGTGTGGCCTGTGCATAATCTGCAGACACAGCTGTGGATGGGTTCTGTGTACACCCAAGGGTTCCCCTCACCGAGTGTCCCCTAAGGAGTGTTTCTCTCTTCACAGACACCAACGTGATTCGGTACATCCAGCTGACAGAGATGAAGCTCAGCAGATGCTCCCAGAGAGAGAAGGAAGCCATGTAACGGCAATACCTGTCTAGAGCTGCCCCTGCAGTGAACCTGGACTTCCCAGCATCCCCTGGTGGAGAGCCCCTCCCTGGCTCCTGGTCCTTTCTCCCCACTTCTCCCGTCAGACCCCCTCCCACCTCTTCCTCCTGTTGCCCCTCAACTCGCCGTCTACTCCCAGTGTGAAAAAAGGAGGTGCAAATTTGTAATCGAGTGGGTTGCCCTGACAATGGAGATACCCTCTTCTGTAGTAGGTCAGCCACTGAGAGGGACCTAATTTCTGCAGGGACAGCTGGGGAGGACTCTCACGGGCCAGGAATGCCTGTGCTTCTGACGGAGACAGAACCTGGCAGGTGTACCATTCCAAAGGCAGCAGGCAAGAAGCGCATAGCTGGACCCTCCACACACTTCTGACAGACCAGAGCATCTCAAGGCAACTGTGACAAATCCAGGGATGAGACAATCACCACAAGCATTAGCTAAGCCAGGCGAGAGGCTGTGAATGTGTACACTGGATTTCCCCACCCCTACCCACGGCAACCTCAGCCCCTGCCTCCCTCCTTCCCTTGGCTTGTGCTTTCTTCTCTCCCCCTAGGGGATCTGAGACTCTGCCAGGATTCACATGCCATTGAAGCCCACTCTCGGTGCCCTCTGGTGACTACACATACCATTCTCCCATCCCCCCACTCCAGCAGGCAGCCACGACAGCAGAAGGGCAGGGTAAAGTGGGCCAAGGGTTGACCACATAGGTGATGGGGGGGAGGGAGAGAGGACGTTTAAGGGAGAGAGCATTGTATAGACTGGGGGACTGAACTGTGGTCTAATTAAGTGTAAATAAAAATAAATTAACAGGCAGCAGTTCCTGTCATTTCTGTTGGAAGCAGCCCACTCCCCCATTTTCACTCCCTCCCCCAACTCACTCAGAGCTACTTACAGCCAGGCAGGATGGGGCTTCCCCCAAAGCAATGGACCGTTTGTCCAGCAGTATAGAATGCTGGCTGCCGCCTTTGTGCTTTCAGCGTAGGCTGGGGTTGGGGAGACTGCCCAGGGACTTGGCTTTGTGGGACTTCGTGGGACTTGTACAGCCTCCTTTTGATGACATGAGCTGGACTCAATATCTGGCACAGAGAATGTGTTCAACAAATATTTGTTGAATGAATAAGTGATGACTGCAGACTGGCTCTCCTGCCTTAAACTAATCTTATCCCAGCCTAGTCTCCTGATAGCTATGCTCTTTATGCCATGTTGCTTCAGTCAACTAAGAAACATTTCCTGAGGGCTTATCGATTGCCTGCCATTGTGCAGTGTGCTGGGGGACACAGGATATCGTCCCAGTCTTAAAGGAGACGGAGGAGTTGAGAAAGACTCATGTGAGATGATTACCAATGACACCTTTAATTTATATGATGCTTTAAATTTTTCAAAGCACTTTCATGTATTTTTTGTGTGATTAGTGAAAGAGACAGTATTGTACAATTAAAATATATACAGATGCAATAATGTTAATAGTTAGCGTTTATTAAATGCACTACCCTCAGATCTTTACATGTATAATCTCATTTCTTTCATGCAGTTCTCCTATGAGATAGCATTTCTATTTGATGGATAAGAAAACTGAAAACCAGAAAAATTAACTCTCCCAAGGTTGCATGGCCTTAAGCAGAATAGCTAGGGTTTGAACCAGGTCTGTCTGACTCCAGAGCTCTAGCTATGAACTAGACTATAGTTGCTGCTCTCCAAAGTATATTGAGCAGTTACAACCATTCAAGAGCAGAACCATGTATATTAAGTTGAAAAGCCTTGACTATGTCAATGGTGGTGCCTGAGCTGCCTCTTGTATTTAAAATGCCCAAGGCAAAAATCCCTAACACTAAACTCCCTAGTGGACAGGCCAGGAAAAGATAGCTGAGACCCAGCAGTTATTTCTGGGTATTGTTCATTCTACCTGCTGATGGGTAGAATCCAAACAATCCACCTAGCTTTCCACGCCCCATCCCCAGCACTGGGGAAGAGTCACAATTATAGGCAAAGATGGAAAGGAAACACAAAGTTAATTACGGGTTATTTGTTTAATCAGAGGCTCCACCACTGCAGGATCTAATCCCTGCTGAGGGGCCCAGAAGCGAGCAGCACAAGTTATATTCACATAGCTCCTCAAAGGCTTCCAATGGGGACTGTAAGAAAGTGCTAGAAATGTCCAAGGGCCCACAGCTGCTTGCCAATAGCTCAGCCTCTCGGGACGAAGCAAAGGAAAAAGCTGTTACAGCTGCCACATTCTGCCCCACCTCTATCATGTCCTTCTCTCTGCTCTCTTCCTCCAAAATGGTTTCACATGGCCCTAGTTCGAAACGACCCTGCAGGATACACAGCACAGGCAAACGGGCAAACTCCCCTGCTCTGTAGCCTCCAGCCCAGAAAGCCTGCAAGCTGGCGAACTGCTTGTGAGACCCTGAAGGGCAAGAGGAGGTCAGAGGTGGCCTGTTGAAGCAGCTCAGATTGGCAGGGTCTTCCTTTGGTCTCGCATTCAGGATGGACTGAGAGTAGCTATTCCCAGCATGGATCAGGAGAGAGGACTTGCCTCGAAGACTGAGTTGCGGCAGGGCTGGACAGATGGGGATAAGACTGTTGCCATCCTTCCGAAGAAAAAGGTTGAAAACCAGAAGAAGGTGAGGATAACCTCATGGGACCTGCTAGTACAAGTGTACAGGCTGTTTGCTTGTCTGGTGACTTAGACACACATGCTTCCTGGAACTGCACCCACTGTGACCTACAGTTAAATGATCTCAAAGGAAAAGGCTGTGTGGGGGTAGCAGTTAATGTTTGGGGTGAGTGGTGAATTTTCTGTTCATTTGTTCAGCAGAGACTGCAGAAAGCTGTTCAGCAAAATCAGGTGTGTTCACCTTCAGCTTCCTTCTCCCCACACCTCCCCAAGCCAGGGACCGGCATTTAATCACACGCTTCGTTTGCAGGTGTCACTGTTGAACTGTACCTGGTGCACGAACCTGGATCCGTCCTGCTCTGTCATCTCCTGCTTAGACTTTTGTGGTAGACTCTTTGGGGGAAAAATTACACTTTTCTTGTCATTATTTTGGAAGCCTCACATGTGTATTGTAGAATTTTAGGGGGGAGAAAAGACAGACTCCAACCCATAATCCTACCACCCAAGACAAACATTATAATCCTTTGGAAGTATAGTTTGGCTCTTTTTGGGTCAAATGTACACATACACAGTTTGCTTTTAATGAAAAGATCACACAGTATACCTATATATACTCTTGAATAACTTACTTTCCAAAATGTGTGTTTATATTTTAGAATATATAATACATACACAGACACAAAACTTTAAAAATACAAAAATCTCTATAGTAAGAAGTAAATCTCCCTCCCTCCCCATCTGCCAGCACCTGGTGTCCCTCCCATTACCCATGTACCCTTCCAGCGACACTGAAGCATTTTCAAACACATGTATATATTCTTTTGTTACGCACAAATGGTAGCGTGTGGACACGGTTTTTTGCGCCTTGTGCTACTTCACTTACTATACCATGAACGTAACCTTTTTTTGCATGCCTCTCCAACTTTTCCAACAGCTTCCCCATCACACAGATGGGTCCTCACTTGGTAACCAGTCTCTCATGGTGATTGTGTCCTTTGTTCCCAATCTTCATTGTAAATAAGATTGCAACAGACATTCTTGTTGCTACATTCTGCACATATCTATAACTAGTTCCTTAGGATAAAAAAAGAAATCCAAGGAAGAAATTGCTTGGCCTCCTTAAAGAATTTTGATATATGTTGCCAACTGCCCTCCAGAAAGTTCGAACCAAAGCACTCTCCTGTCTGCAGTCTCCAGAGCTCCCGGTTTTCTGCACCCTCACTAAGGATGGGGATTAGCGCCTGTCAGATCTTCTCCACGTTGACAGGAAAACAACAGGATGTCAATGTTATTTGAACTTGCATTTCTTTGATTATTACTGATTAACGTCTTCCCATGCTTGTCAATCATTTGTACTTCTTCCTTTGTGAATGTTCTATTTATTTGATTTTGTATGTTGACCTTTATTATCGACATGTAATTTTATGAAGAATATTATTTTTGTCAAGAAACACTACGAATAAGCTTTCCAAGTGCTTTGCTTCCTAATTTTGTTTATGGTGCTTTTTTGACATACATAAATTCGTAATTCCGCAATTAATTTGTTCCTCTGTTGCCAGCTTCTTCCGCCTACAGCTCCCTCCCCTGTTTCTGCCAGTGCCCCTTCTAAACCACCATCGATTATGTCGCTCCATGGCCTAAAAATCTGTAGTGGCTTCTCATCACTTTAAAAGCCAAACTCCTTAGCATAACATGCAAAGTCTTTCATGTGATTTTTCCCACTGACTCTCCCAGGCTCACCTGCTGGTCTTCTCTACTACCCTGCATTCCATTGCTGCACAGCTTCCTTTCACTCCCTGCGCCCACTGTTCTGGGTTTCTGGGCCTTCCCATGCTGTTCCCCCTGCCTAGCTGCCCATGCCTTACTCCTCCAACTCCCTCGTTGCCTTGTCAATTCCTTTAGAACTTTAAGCATCACAACTTGAAAGCCTTCCCTGACCCCTTAGTCTACACTTCTAACATGAGCCTACCTCTGGCTAGCATTTGCTACAGTGAAGTGCAATTTCCTATTTACGCTTGTCTCCCTCACTCTCTGGACATTCAAGGCTGCACTGTGGTTTACTCATTTTTGCAGCCAGAATGTCTAGCACAATGCCTGCACATAGCAAGTGCTGGATAAATGTTGAGCCCTGAGCCTGGAATGAATGAATAATGGTTTCAGTGGCAAATGTTACTTGAGGTAAATGCAGGGCTGGACTAGATCTGTGCTTCTGAGAACTGAAGAAATCCTAGGAGACTTGGGTTATAAGAGAAGCCATGTGCTCCACTGCTGTGCTTTGCAAAACATCAGAATCATTTAAAGTAGCTACTTAAAAATGCATAATCTCATGCTCTGATTTACACCCACTGAATCAGACTCACAGGGAATAATGCTCAAGATACTATAATTTGGTGTGTGTTTTTTTTGGTGGTTTGTTTTTTTTTTAAGTCCTGAAGTGTTGCTGATGACCAGCCAGGTTAAAAAGCTGCTGGTGAGCTAGACCAGCAGATAAATCAGAGCCCCCAGCTCCACTGTTTCAAACCATGTGGTCTTTGGAGTGGATGAAAGGAACTTTATTCGAATACCAGCTTTGACATTTACTGGCTGCATGACCTTGGAGCAGTTTTGACTTTTCAGATCCTCGTTAGCCTCACTTAAACATGAGGTCAATTTTATATTTCCCTTAAAAGGATGTCGGGTGGATTAAGAAATGCCTGCCTCCTAGCTCAGTGCCTAGCACAGAGTCAACATGAAATAAACCTCACTCCTCTTCCCCCATCCTTGGCCTCTGTTTCCTCATTTACACTGTGGCTACTGGTACCTGCCTGTTAGTCTCCCATAGTCCCACACTGAAATCTAGAAGGAGGAGAGCTTCCAGCAGGCCCTTGGACTGCTCTGATCAAACAGCACTGCTACTTGGGTGACATGGTGGGCAGAGGAAGCCCCTGTTCCACAGCGTGCTCTCTCCAAGCATATCGGGGTTTATAGCAATCAGGTGGAATAATTCTGATGCTTTTCAGAACCAGTTGTCTTTTAGCCACACCCCAAAATCAACACAGTTTTCCTCCTTGGGTTCTGCCCAGAGGCCAGTGGCTTTTGAGCTTCAAAGTGAAGGCGACTGTCAGAAAAGAGTACAGTCCTTACCTGCTCACCTTCTAATGCCTGGGGATCCTCATCCCACCATTCAGGGTTAGAAAGGCAAGACTGGATGTGAGGTCAAAACAGCTCATCTGCAGCCACTTTAATTAAGATGCTTTCCACTCCCAGTGTCTACATGCTCCCCCTCCCCAACTTCAGCCCCGGGCCAGCAGCAGAGACTGGGAAAATGCAGTCAGTCCCTCAGGCCTGACAGAGTTCAAATTACCAAGTCAGCATGAAAAGTCCCACTCTAAATGGACTGAAATTGGATTCTATTAAAAACCGCACTCACTGAGGCCCTTGGCTATTAATATTTGCTGAGACATGGAGGACAGGGAGGAGGCAGAGGCCCCTGCAAAATGTTGGAGATTGCAGCTGTTCTGTTGAATTGCTTTTCTGGAAGCGAGCCTACATTGAAAAGCTAGATTTGCCACTTTCAACAGTTCACAGACTATTAGGGCTGGAAGGAATCCTACAGCTCTCTGATCTTATAGATGAGGGCTGAAGTTCAGAGAAGGTAAGTGACTTATTCAAGGTCACATAGCTAGGAAATAACAAAGCCCAGAACTGGAACTCATATTGCTTTTCTGACAACAAACTTAATACTCCATCCACTGAACTAACACACACTTACAAAGCACTTGTCTCTCTTTTTTTAATATAATGCTGTAAAAATTATTCTCTTCCAAAGAAATGTTAACTAAAAATAAAGACCAAAGTAAGAAGCAACCACATTCATTTGAGATCAGAAAAGAATAGCTATTCAGGAAGCACTGATTCAGACAGAAACCCAAACTCAGATTTGGGCAGAAACCCAAATCCAAACTCCTTGGATTAGGAGACAAAGGCAAGGGTTATGCATGAGAAAGGGAAGATTACATCTGTTGAAGGAAGGCATTTTTATTGGTTCAGATAAGCTTACATAGTGATGTAAATTCAAAACAATGTTTTTAATTTTCAGTACAGTTGTCATCAGTCCAGGAGTCATATCTGCTTTCTTGTTTTCCTTGCAAACAGTTCTGTGGAACACAATGTTGCCTTAGGTCCAATCCAAAGGTTATTTTGCTGTTTTAACATGCCAAAGGTTTGAGACATGAGACATAAGTCATGCAAGACTGTTCCTCTAGAATGGCAGCTCCAAATCCCTTTTAAACTGGAGAGATATATAGATATAGATATAGATATAGATATAGATATAGATATAGATATATAGATATAGATAGATAGACAGATAGATAGATAGATATACATATATGAAAGAAGGAAGATGGTAGTCATTCATTCATTCCTTCACTAAATATTATCATTCCAATCCCTTCTGTATAGATGGGTCAATGGTTAACAAGATATTTTCTCTTCTTGACAAGCTTACAGTCTATGGGGAAGGAAGAAAAGTAAGCAGGAAACTCCAAATCTGTGTAACAAAAACACCAAGGGCACACATTGAGGTAGCATCAATACCAATTCTGGAGGACCAGGGGAGGTTTCCCTGAGAGGGTGCCAACTGGCAGAGCAGAAGTGGTGAGAGATGAGTCAGCTTGGGTCCAGGGTGGACAGCAATGCTCTGCTATTACTTTTCCTAGTTGTAATGTGTAAAGATTTGAGGTCTTGAGATCAAGAACTGTCTTTTCTTATCTTTTTTCTCCTGGTTTTTTCATGCCTGAGCTCAGGCAATGTCACTTTTACTACCCTGTAGACCCAAGGGCTGACAAGTCACCATGGACTCTGAAAGTCACATCTGATTAAATTCCCTCTGCGTAGAACAGGGATGAGTGGCAACACATGTCTCTGAGTGCCATCAGATGCTCTCCAAGACTTCTGATTTCCATAATAAGCAAAACTTCTAGACCAGGTTTCACAAACATGATGCCAGAGTCATAATCCCATGAGCATCCTGAACATCTCCCATTGTTCTATGTTCCTTGTTTTGTCTAATCTCAGTTTTGCTATTCTAGAACAGCACTGTCAAGTAGAAATATAATGTGAGCCACCTATGTAATTTAAAATTTTCTAGTAGCCACATTTAAAAGGTAAAAGTAAACAAAATTAGTTTAATAATATACTCTAAACAAAAAATAAAAGAGGAAAAACAATAAAAGAATAAAATATGGTGGAATAAATTTAGCAGAAGGGGAAAACTTATACTCTGAAGAATACGAAAACATTGTTGAAAGAAATTAAAGAAGACCTAAATTAATGGATAGCCAACATTCATGAAATGGAAGACAATATTGTAAAGATAGCAATACAGATGCAACACAGTCTCTATCAATATCCCAACTGATTTCCTTGAAGAAACTCACAAACTGATCTTAAACCTCCTGTGGAAATTCAAGGGACCCAGAGTAGCCAAAACAATCTTGAAAAAGAAGAGCAAAGTTGGAGGACTGACACTTCTTGATTTCAAAACTTAATACAAAGCTGCAATAATCAAGACAGTATGGTACTGACATGAAGATAAGCAATATATCAATGGAACAGAAATGTAATCCAGAAATAAACGCTTGGATTTATGGGAAATTGATTTTTGACAAAAATACTAAGAGAATTCAATGGGGGAATGAGTCTTTTCAACAAACTTGCTCAGACAACTGGATAGCCACATGAAAAAAATGAAGTTGGACCACCACTGCACACCATATACAAAAATTTACTCAAAACGGATTAAAGACTTAAAAAATAAGAGCTAAAACTATAAAACTCTTAGAACATGTAAATCTGTATGGTCTTGGTAGGTGGTGGACATCTGGATATGACGCCAAAAGCATAAGCAACAGAAGAAAATAGTAGATCATCTGGGTTTTTTTTCTTTAAATTTTAAAACTTTTGTTTTTCAAAGGACACTGACAAGAAAGCAAAATGACAGCTCACAGAATAGGGAAAAATTGTAGTCATATATCTAATCTTTGTGTCTAGAATATATAAAGAATAATTATAACTCACTAATAAAAGACAAATAAGCCACTTTAAAGATGGGCAGAGCCTGTGAATAAATATTTTTCCAAAGAAGATATGCAAATGATCACTAAATACATTAACAGAGGCTCAACATCCTTAGCCACTAAAGAAATGCAAATCAGAAACCAAAATGAGATACCACTTCTCACTCAGTAGAGTGGCTATCAACAAAAAGAGAGATAATGAACCCTGGCTGGCATAGCTCAGTGGATTGCATTCAGGCTGTGAACCAAAGTGTCAAAGGTTCAATTCCCAGTAAGGGCACATGCCTGGGTTGCATGCCACAGCCCCCAGCAACTGCAGATTGATGCTTCTCTCTCTCTTTCTCCCTTCCCTCTCTAAAAGTAAATAAATAAAATTTTTCTTTTTTTATTTAATCATTGTTCAAGTACAGTTTTCTCCCTTTTACTCCCATTCCAGCCCACCCACCCAATCCTCCCCACTTCCCTCCCATCACCACCCTCCCCCTTGTTTTTGTCCATGTGTCCTTTATATTTGTTCCTGTAAACCCTTCCCATTCTCCCCTGAAATTCCCTCCCCTCTCCCTTCTGGTCATTGTCAGCCTGTCCTCTACTTCAGTGTCTTTGACTATATTTTGCTTGTTTCTTTGTTTTGTTGTTTAGGTTCCTGTTAAAGGTGAGATCATACGGTATTTGTCTTTCACTGCCTGGCTTATTTCGCCTAGCATAATGCTTTCCAGTTTCATCCAAGCTGTTGCAAAGGGTAGGAGCTCCTTCTTTCTTTCTGCTGCATAGAATTCCATCATGTAAATGTACCATAGTTTTTGATCCATTCATTTACTGATGGGCATCTAGGTTGCTTCCAGCACCTAGCTATTGTAAATTGTGCTGCTATGAACATCGGGGTGCAAAGGTTCTTTTGTATTGGTGTTTTAGTGTTCTTAGGTCCAATAAAAACCAATAGGATATCCAATTGGATATAGTCCAATAAAATCTTTAAAAAAAAAGACAGATAACAAGTGTTGGTGAGGATGGAGAGAAATTGGACCCTTCATACACTCCTTATGCACTCTGGCAGTTTCTCAAATAGTTAAACACAGAATTACCTTATGACCCATGTGATTTAGAATTATGTACTATAAAATGCATGGATCTCAAGTGTCAATGGATAAATCCTAAAAATGAATATGCTCCTGCAACCAACACAACATCAGAACACAGAACATTGCCCTCACTCCAGAGTTTTCTCATGCCCCCTGTCCAGCCAATCTCCACCATGAAATCCTAGAGGTAACTACTATTCTGATTTCTAGCTCTGTAGAATAATTTTTCAAAAACAAAATTGTTTTTGAAACTCATATAAATGGAATAGCCTAGCACTGTAACATTATAAATATTTCTATCTTAATGCACAATTTTATTCCTATTAAATTTAATCATATTGATTTCCATCTTTCCTTACAGCTCATTGGGAGCATTTTCATCTTGATTCCATCACCCATATTTGCTAATTTCCCCAACTTCGTGCCGTCAACAGACTTAAGCATTCTTTCTGTATTTAATCCAACATAAAACAACAACAAAGATGGAGTCCAGCGGTACTTAGGTGGAACCCTCCCTTCCAAGCTTAGGAGATGAGAAGCATTGTGGAGGTGCTGGGCAAAAGAGGCGGGTGGGGGATGGAGGAAGAAAAATCTCCTCGATGGAGAGGACTGAGGTCCATCTGGATTGCATTGAAAGAGGAAGGTGGTGACAGGCAGTCCCAGAAGGGATGTGTGCTGGGGAGAGGCTAAGGGCTGCAGGGGAAAGTCTGAGAGTCACATGCATAGACATAAACACTGAGGGAGAAGGAGGTAGAGAGCTCCTAAGGGGAAGAACTAAGGACCAATTAGTCACCCAAACTTAGAAGGTCATAAAGGTTTCCAAAGTCATCACAGGAGTCCTGAGCTACAGTTACTGTTTGGTCTGGTTTTATGTTTTGTTTTGCTTGTTTTGGTAAGTTCTGAGTGGAGTCTGGCAGCTTACATGGAAAATTATTTTCTTAGATTTAGAACGTACTGAAATTGTTAAAATCATGGAGGGCTCTTAGTCTCTCCCCTCACTCCCCCAACCTCAAAGCAGCAAGCTTTTGGGGAGAGGCTGAGTGCAGGCTGAGGGGTGGGGGGTAGGGGGAGGATGTTTGCAACATGTTGGAGTCAGCTCTGGTAAGGTAAAGCTCACTTTATCAAAATGTTCCTTAAATTTTTACTTTTGGATTCAGTATTATAGGGCTTCTGTTTCTCTGACATGCATGTGGGCTTAGAAGTACAGATAAGCACACGACCTATGACTGAGGAAACCTGAACCACGATGTGCCGTCATTGTCTGTGGGACCCAGAACCTGTGGCAGATCTCATTGACCTTGTCCTCATCTAAACACGGGTGAGAGCGAGTCCAAAATCTGCCTGGGTGTCAGAGCCAGACAGTTGGTGGGCATCCGGAAACTGCATTTGTTTAGAAGCTAAATTTTGATACTGGTTCACAGACTGGTATTTAAAAATCACTAAACTACTGGTAAGGTCTCTTATAGTTCTAATTTTCTATAATATGTGGTAGAGTATCTTACTTGACTCCAAACAAATCTGGTCCTTTCTGGTCCAGGCATTGATTTCATTTATCTGCATGAATTCATATGCATACTGGTCAAACTGGAGAAAGTTTTGTTGTTGTTGGGTTTTATTTGTTTTGTTTTTGTTTTCTTACAGAGGAGCTTTAGAGAAGATGGAGGGATAGAAATAAAGACAATGGGGATGGAGTGTCTGACCATCTAGCATGGCTATGAGTTAATGGTAGACTGACTTTTAACGTCAACTTCTATGATAAGGAAATAAAAAGATTAAAAAGACATGCCAGTGCCCCAGTTGGCACACACTTCAGGGTAAGAAGGTACTGACACCTCATCCGCAGTGGATCAAACTATGTAACCTTAGAGCAGGAGGTCAACAGGGCTCTTAGGTGCCATTGGAGCTGTCACTGAGCTTGTAGAAAAGCCAAATTCTCCAGCTTCCTCCTTTCCCCATTTACTCCTTGCAACCAACAGCTGACAAATGCAGACACATTCCACATAGTCACCTTCCTTAGGCCTGTCTCTTCGGAGCTCCTTTCCCCACGTGGGCCCTTCTCACCTCAGGGATCCTCTCACCGAGTCTAGTGAACCTTATCTTGAATGAGAGCAATTGCTCACAAGTGACAGCACTTACTGTGTATCAGCCACTATGTCAAACACTCTCCGTAGAGTATTTTATTTATTCTTGTGAGGTAGGTAATAGGATTCCCATTTTCACATGGGCAAATTGAAGCTTAGGCATGCACTGGACACCTGATTGGGTGATTCCCCATTCTTGCCTCTTCTCTGAGAACCTGCCACCCTGCCACCAAAATGGGTTGCTACTGGCATGTTAGCACCAAGCACATACCACACTTCCTCAGGCCAGGGTAGGAGCTTAACCCCAGTGCAGTTTCCTTTTACCAGAAATGTACATTTGAATATAGAGGCATATGTCCTCACTGTTAGGCCCTCCGTAAAGATGGGGCTGTAACACCGGCCCCAGGTGTGTAGCCAGGTGTACCGTGAAGGCCGACTGAGAAAGGAGAAAGAATCAGGTGTGCTGGGTAAAAACAGGAGCAGAGAACTTTGTAACTGCAGAGAAGAGGAAGAAAGAGGCCACACCACGGTCCACTGAGACCCTCTCACCAGCTCTCAGGTTTCCTGAGAATCTCTCTTATTCTTCAAATCAAGTACTCTGTTTTGATTAAGATAAATAGAGTGGCTTTTCAATTATTGGTAACCAGAGGGACCTGACTCAGAGAAGTTAAGTAACTTACCTGATGCCACATAGCTCCAGAAGAACGAGACAGGAGCTACAAAGCCCACACAGGTTTGTAACTGACAAATTGCTCAGACGTTGTCTCCCTCCCAGAGGCTGGCAGGGCAGGCAGAGGGCATTCCCTGCCAGATCACACTGTGTCCTTGTCCCTTCTTTCACACCCAACACACTTTCCCAAGGAACCCCCAGCACAGCATCAAATGGGAAAACAAGTTGCTTAATGATGAGACTATCTAGGAAGAGAGAAGGGCAGCACCATTTTGGTGGGCAGGAGTGGGGCATCATGGGGCAAGTTCCTGTCTTTGCCAAGTCTCCTGTCTTTGCCAAGTCTCCGGTCTTTGCAGGGGCAAGTGGAGCCATCTCCTTTCCCTGTGAGACCCAGCTAAGCAGATGGCTAGGGCGAGAAGGGGTGGGGCAGGATGGAATGGGGACAGCTTAGCCTTTGGAATAGGGGCTTGGACCGTGAAGCCTCCAGGCCCACGTTCCTCAAGGGAACTGCACTCAGATTTGCCCCAAATGTGCAGTCAAGCCAGGTGAAGCCTGAAGAAAAGTGGGTCAAAGCTTCTCTGGGCAGAGCCATGAGAATTGTCTGCTCCCTCGGAGCCACTTGAAGTCTGCAGCTCCTGGAGCTCCGTTTATTGACTCTGTTTATTTATCTAATTTGTCAAGTACTGTCTGCAAGCTCGAGCTGGCCTCCTAAGTGCTCAGCTTCTATCCCGCCTTGCAGGCTTCACCAATTTGATTAGCATACTCTGCACTCCATCTTTGCAGTCATTAATGAAAACACTGATGAATACTGGGCATAAGTCAGATCCCTGGGAGGCCTCTCCTCCATTACCACCTCTTCTTGCCTGGCTAACAACCTAGCAGGGATGACTCTTCTTTTCAGACCATTTTTGCCCATTGTTCAAGAGTTTTTGTCCCCTCTTTTCATCCATGCATTTATTCAATGATTCATTAATTGTGATAGGGTGAGGGACTTGCCACAATTCCTGGCAAATGCAAATTCGTGGCAAATGCTTAACAACTGCAAGCTATTCCTACCATGAGGTGCTGTGGGGAAACAAAGATGCACAGGGAAGACTCCAGCCTTCAATGGCTAGAGTAGGAATAAGAATAGCAGCTTCCAACAGACCTGATACCTCTTTTGTGAAGAGGCAGCTAAAGAGACTCTGGCGCTCGCCATGGCCGATGAAAAGCCCAAGGAAGGAGTCAAGACTGAGATCACATTAGTTTGAAGGTGGTGGAGGAGGATGGTTGCGTGGTGCTGTTTCAGATTAAGAGGCACACGCCACGTAGTAAACTCATGAAAGCCTATTGTGAACAACAGGGTCTGTCGATGAGGCAGATCAGATTCCGAATTGATGGGCAGCCAATCAATGAAACAGACACACCTGCACAGTTGGAAATGGAGGATGAAGATACAATTGAGGTGTTCCAGCAGCCAACAGGGGGTCTACTAAAAAGGGAACCTGCTACTTCACTTCAGAACTCCATTCTTCCAGACCAAGAAGACATTCTCAGTTAGAAAACTGCAACTCGGTTCCATCACATCTTGAATACTACAATATAGTGTCCTCTATTTTTTCATTTTCCCTTTCCCTATTCCTTTATTGTATGTAAAGTAACTGATGTATGTGCACAAGCGTTTGCATTTTTTAACTAAATGGCCAATGGTATATTTTGATTGACATCACATGGAGATAGGATGGGGAAAATACTGGTTCTCTGAAGATACCCCCTTCTCCATCAGTGGCATGCTCATTCAGCTCTTATTTTTATATTCCAGTAAGTTATTTTGCTCTTGCTGTTTAAGAAAAAAGAGAACAACACAAAAAATTATTGCATACCTTGCTTGATTGGAGAATTTTGAGGTTTTTTATTTATCATTGTAAGACAAAGACAACTTTATAACTTTTTGTACATAGCTGTTACATGTAGAGCAATCTGTCTTTAAGTAGGGATAAATTACTCTAAAGAAATGAATCCGCCCTGGCTGGCATAGCTCAGTGGATTGAGCACGGGCTGCGAACCAAAGCATCACAGGTTCGATTCCCAGTCAGGACACATGCCTGGGCTGCAGGCCACAACCCCCAGCAACCACACATTGATGTTTCTCTCTCTCTCTCTCTCTCTCTCTCTCTCCCTCCCTTCCCTCTCTAAAAATAAAGTAAACAAAATCTTAAAAAAAAAAAAGAAATGAATCCTAGGTAGTATTCCCTTCAAGTCAAGCATCTGGTTGTTTAAACAAAGTTCTTGATTAAAATGAAAAAAAAAATAGCAGCTTCTACTTGCCTGTGCTGGGCTAAGTATTAAGCAGATACTGTCCAGCAGGTGCTGAAGATTATACACCGTAGGGAGGTAACTGTTGGTAATGATTAAGAGTAAGAATTCTGGGAGCTCCTGCCAGGATGGAGGTGTAGATATGCTTTACTTCCTCACACAACCCATAAGAAGGATAACAACCAATTTAAAAACAAAAACAACCAGAACTGCCAGAAAATCAAACTATATGGAAGTTTGACAACCAAGGAGTTAAAGAAGAAACATTCATGCAGACCAGTGAGCCAAAACAAAGAAATACGACCTAAATGAAAGAACAAATCAAACTCCAGAAAAAGAGCTAAGCAAGGAGATAGCCAACTTACTGGATGCAGAGTTCAAAACACTGATAATCAGGGTACTCACAGAAATGGGTGAGTCTGATCACAAAATAAGGAGGAAATGAAGGCTACCCAAAGTGAAATAAAGCAAAATATTCAGGGAACCAATAGTGAAGGGAAGGAAACTGGCATTCAAATCAACAACTTGGAACAAAAGGAAGAAATAAACATCCAACTGTAACAGAATGAAGAAACAAAAATTCAAAGAAATGAGGAGAGGCTGAGAAACCTCTGGGACAGCTTTAAATGTTTCAACATCCAAATCATAGGGGTGCCAGAAGGAGAAGAGGAAGAGCAAGAAACTGAAAACTTATTTGAAAAAGTAATGAAGGAAAACGTCCCTAATCTGGCAAAGGAACTAGACATGCAAGTCCAGGACACGCAGAGGGTCCCAAAGAAGTTGGGTCCAAGAAGAAACACAGCAAGGCACATCATAATTAAATTACCCAGGATTAAAGATAAGGAGAGAATCTTAAAAGCAGCAAGAAGAAAGGAGAGAATTATCTACAAAGGAGTGTCCATAAGACTTTCAGCTGATTTCTCAAAAAAAATCTTACAGGCAAGAAGGGGCTGGAAAGAAGTATTCAAGGTCAAGAAAGGCAGGGACCTACATCCAAGATTACTCTATCCAGCAAAGCTATCATTTAGAATGGAAGGGCAGATAAAGTGCTTCTCAGGTAAGGTCAAGTAAAAGGGGTTCATCATCACCAAGTCCTTATTATATGAAATGTTAAAGGGACTTATCTAAGGAAAAGAAGATCAAAACTATGAACAATAAAATGACAACAAACTCACATCTATCAACAACTGAACCTAAAAAATAAAAACTAAAACTAGGCAAACAACTAGAACAGGAATAGAATCACAGAAGTGGAGACCTCATGGAGATCGATGGGGAGGGGAAGGGGGAGAATGGGGGGAAAGTGTACAGGGAATAAGAAGCATAAAGGGTTGATACAAAATAGACAGGGGGAGGTTAAGAATAGTATGGGAAATGGAGGAGCCAAAGAACTTACATGTATGACCCATGGACATGAACTAAGGGTGGAGGGGAGTACTGGAGGGAGGGAGTGCAGGGCAGTGGGGAAAAAAGGGGAGAAAAAATGGGACAAATGTAATAGCATAATCAATAAAATATATTTTAAAAAGTAAGAATTCTGAAGTTTTTATGCTGGCTTTTCCACTTACTGGCTTAAACTTCTTTGCATTATAATCTCCCTTTGTAAACTTACCTTCTGGAGTTGTTATAAGGTTTTAATTTATTATGGTAAATAAGATGATAATAAAGAAGAGGTAGTTGGAGCATTGCTTAGCACATAATAGGCATTCAGTAAATGCAGTAGTATTCAGTAGCAGTAAATACTACTACTACTACTACTACTCTTCAGTAGCAGTAAATACTACCTATTACTATTACTTCATGCAACACAACATGACCTGAAGCATTATTATCTGTGTTTGTTTTATCAGCAAGAAAGCTGAGGTTTAACAGGACACGTCATTTGCCCAAAGTACTTCAGCCAATAATGGAACTAGAGTCCAAGCCCATGTCTGTTTGATGGCAAATCTCAGTTTTTATTATTATGACCTAGAAAGGAAAAAAAAGAACATGCATAAGTAACTATTTTACAAGATAGAAATGCAAATGAGACTGTAAAGTGCATACTATTTTCATGACAGAGTAGATTCTCAGTAAATACTACCAAATGATGATGATGGTGATGACAAAATTGTAGGCATCGTACTGAAGTTTTAGAAAAAAGCATTTTAGGGTATCAGAGGAAAGGGAGATCATTTCTGAATAGAGGAATAGTTGGAGACTTCCATGGAGAAGGTGCAGTTTGAGTAGGCCTTAGCAGCTGAGTGTGAGTTGGACTCAGTGAGAAGACTGTGAACCCTGAGAGGAAATACATCTGTCAAAGTGAACTTTTCGTAACAAACTGGGCCCAAATTTGTAACCAGGATCTAGTGGCCATTGCTGACAGAGGCTTCTCACACACTCTGCATTCCAGGAAAAGCCACAGACTGAGCTTTCAACCTCCTGTTGTATGCTCCTGCCATCTGAGCCAACCATTATAAGGCAGTTTCTGATTTGTCATTTGACCAGCAGACTGATACCTGCCCTGTCCGATCAGAAGTACACAATTTTATCCTTACTGCATCTAGACTGACCAGTCAGAACTGCTCTATAACGACTAGTTAGAACACACAATACTGACCAATCAGAACTGCACAATTCAGACCAATCTGAACTGTACAAATTTGGAAACCTCATTTGCATAAAATTGAACCAATCAGGAACCTGGGTGGAACTTTTGCTATAAAAGGTGGCCTCCCTGTTGTCTTGGTGAAATGCATTTTTTGTTGCCTTTGGAGACTGTGTTTCCCCAGTTTGCAAACTGCTCACCTGGATAAAGTTTCTCCTTTTTCCATATCGCTTTGGGAATTTTTGTCAACAAAAGAAGGCTCTCCTTATAGAGAAAATTGCATAAGCCAAGGCATGAAGATGTGAATGTTTAGCGTGTGTTTAAAATAAAAAAAACAAACAAAAAAAACAACAAGATACTCCATTTAGGTAATATGTAGTATATTGAAGGAAATAGTTGGGAAGGAACTAGAAAGTGTTGGTTCATGAGCTCTTGACCAAAACACTGACCAAAGTAGAAAGATTTCCCATGCTCCAAAAGTCTCCTAAACACACTGGGGAAAGAGCCATTATAAGGGTTTGGGGATGAGGAAGGGGATTTCCTTAATATTCAAGCAAGAATAATTTCCACAACTGTGCAACAGGGCTCAAGTTTGAGGTGGAAGGCAACACAGGGCTGACATTCAGCCAATACATGAGCGCAAACCTGAGCTGTTAAAATACTGACGTGTTTTGAACCTCAGGGACATGATGCTGAGTGAAACAAGCCAGTCACAAAAGGACAACAGTTGCATGCTTCCACTCACATAAAGTATCCAGAGTAGTCAAAATCGTAGACGCAAAAAGTAGGAAGGCTGTTGCCAGGGGCTGAGGGGAGAAAGAAGGGAAACTTAGTGTTTAGTGGGTACAGACTTTCAGTTTTGCAAGATGGAAAAGTTCTAGAGACCTGTTGCCCAACAGTGTAAATATACTTAACACTACTGAAACAAGCTCTTAAAAATGATTAAGGGGGTCAATTTAATGTTGTGTGTTTTTTACAATAAAGTAAAGAAAAAGTGAATCCCTGTTCCCCTCCAATATATTAAAGTGCTTTCCATCCACCTGGTCAATGGCTGTGCCCTGAGCCACCCAAGTCCCCTTGTTGTCAGGGCCCTGGACCTCCTTGGCATCCTGCTATAAAAGCATTAATGCCTGGCACTATTTTGAACATCACCCCTGGGGCTAAGGGACTTGCTGGAAGATGAGTTTGCACAGCATTTTTCTGAAGATGGAAAAACACAACAATTGTATGTGTCAATGAATGGGGGAGGCGGGCAGAGCGGCTGCTGAAGAATGTTGAAACAGCAAACAGACCCAACCACTGCACTCTGGCCTCAGCTATTTCTCAGGCAAGATCCTTCAGAGGAGACAACGCATTGCCTGGAACTCTCTTCCTGCTGAGTCACTGGGGGGCAGCCCTGCCCAGCCAGCAGCCTGTTAACGTGGGAACCTGGAGGTACAGACCTGGAGACGGTCCCTTTCTGAGCCCAGGGAGACCGTAAGAGTCCCTGTCAGGACACCGGGCACTGCCACCAGGCCAGGCACACACCTGACTGCCTACCCAGTGGACACCTGGTTTTCCCGTTGCTCCTAGCATCAGATACCCTGATCCCTCCATTAGCTTGGCAATGCTGTGGAAAGTGCCAGGAAAAAACAATCCTAATGGGGTGGCTCTTGGCAGCTTTGGCTCAGTCATTTCTCTTCCTAATGAACCAGCGGAGCGCTGGATCTATGGGTACCGGATCGCTCCTGCCCAGCTCCCAATTCATCATCTGTGAGACGGCACAGCTCCCTCCGCGGTGACAGGAGGGAACAGGAGGCAATGCTTGGGGCCTGCTGTCCCTGCGGCTGCAGCCTTCTCCTCCTGCCCCAAGGACTGGTCCTGCTCAGCCCTGCATTTCAATCTGATTACTCCCACTCCTCACAGTCACCTCCCTCCTACCTGCAGCCCTTCATAAAAGACAGCCAAGAATGGGGAGGAAGGGATCCTGAGGCAGGGTCCACGATTAGGCTGGTGAGGTCCACGGGCAACTGCAGAGGTCCAGTGTGAGCAGCGCTCTAGGAGGAACAGAGGCCCACGCTCCGTGTGCCAGGTGCTGCTCCTCACTTGGGAAGACAGGACAACCCTTGAGCCAGGGAGCAGTAGGAAGGAGGTGTCGGACTCTACCATCTGCCCTCTTGCTTGGTGAGATAGTGATTCTCTAATAAAAGTCAGGGCCTGCCGTCCCTCCCACGTGGGGAAAACTTAGAAGACATCTGAGAGACCTTAACTCTTTCACCCTCGGTGTGGCTGCTGGCAGAGGCTTTTCCAAGGGGTCTCTCCTGGGAAGGAAAAGGGACCCCATGAATGGCCCTGAGAGCCTGAAGAGGGGAGAAGGGGTGAAGGAAATGTGGGGGATGGGTTGTGACGATTTAAATGGCCTTGGTTGGCATGTCAGCCCTCCACATGCAGTGAGCGGGTCCCACCAACCCATCCTCAGTATGTTCCTAGGGACGCATACGTGTTGTTCATCTTGGCCGTCCAAACCTCCCCTGCAACAGCAAGTGCTCTCTGTCCTCCCACCTGCCCTGGCCTGATGCTCACCCAGGGTCCAGGGAGTGCAAGAGTGATGTCATCCCTTCTGCATGGAAACCACCTTCCATTCTCTGCCTCAACTCCTCCTCTCTACAGCGGCTCCTCCTCTCTGCAGCGGCTCCCAAGCCTCAAGCTGACTCGGGTTGATTTGGGAACTTGTTTTAGCCCTTCCTGGGCATCGCCAACATTGGCCTGGCCACCCTTGTAGCCTGGTCAGCCCATGATGGCTCTTCAGTCAGCTTGCCATGGCTGAAAGGGGCCCTGTCCTACATGCAGAGGAACTCTTAGCTACACTCCACCGATTCCTACTTCCATGGATAACAACACCTAATTTCTATAAAACTTCTCAAGTGTCAGGCACTGTCCAAAGTGTTTACACACATTAGTCATTTAATCCTCACAATTCCACGAGGTCTACACTATTGTCAGCCCCGGCTGACAGACTGAGGGAACTGGAGCATAAACAGCGGGTGACATACCCGAAGCTGCATGTAAGGAACAGAGCCCAGATTCCACCCCATGCTATTAACCTCCAGAGCGCAGGCCTTTCCCAGAACGTCATGCCATGGGGCCACCCGAGGGACACAGGACTGATACCCGGTCCTGTCCTCAGCACAGGCGGTGATGGGTGGGGAAGCGCACTTGGAGGGGGCAGGTACCTGAAAGATGGAGAGGAAAGAATGCAGAGAGGGGACTGGAGCCAAAGGCCACAGAGGACCTGGGACTCGCTCTCCCAGTTCTCCAGGAGCTGGTTCTCATGAAGTGTGCTGTGTGGGTGGGAGTGAGGAGGGGGGGGAACTAAGGAAGTGGAAAGAGAGTAAGTGAGCAGAGGGCACCTGGAGTCAAGGAATGCACGCGGCTGGGACCGAGAGAAGTGGTGAGGTAGATGCGCACATCAAGGAAGCACAATAGGAGGGGAGGAGGGTGGGGAAGCAGAACCCGGGGAGGTGGGGACCCCAGGTCCGGATGGCTGACTCAGGGCCCACCCAGGCAGTCGCCAGCTTTGATTCTAAGGCCTGAAAGCAATCATTTCATCACTGCTAGCTGCCTCTTGGCCAAGTTTTTCCAAAGGCATGAGATGCCGGTGGCCTCTCCACAGGGTGCCCCAGGTTCTGGGAAGAGGGGGCCAGGGAGGCCAAAAGGGAGACCAGGCACTACCTACTGCTTCTGCTGGCAGGGTCAGTCGGAGCATGCCCGGTGGTGCTGGCCCTGAAGCAGTCCACAGGCGGCCAGGATAGGCACAGGCCAGGGGCGAGGAGAGGGAGGGCCACCGCAGGGCCCTCAGGAGGCATTGTCAACAGGCCAGTGTCCTTTGGAATCACTCCAGATAAAACAGCAGCAGTGAGACAAAGGATTTCCTTCCTCCTCTGGCATGTCATAAATTCCCTCAGGGCACTCCCAGGAGCCATGGGTCTGTCTTTATGAAAATCCTAGTCCAAGTTTTTAATCCACCCTGCAAACAGGAAATGGAGAAGGAACCAAGTTGGAAAAGCTGTGTCAGAGTCTGTCACTGTTGCTGTGGTCTTCCAAGCAGGATGGACAATGTTACTGAGCAGAGCAGGGTCAAGGCCGTAGCCCTGTGAGGTCCTCCCACTGTCTGAGGGCCCATCGAGCTGGGAGAGACCTCAGCACTCATCACACCAGCAGCACGTGGGGCCCAGGGAGAGGAAGGGATTGCCCACGATCACACGGTAAGTGACTGGCAGAGGGGGTGTCAGAACTGAGGTCTCCCAGGGATTAAACCATCCATCTCACTGCTGGACACGCCACACTCACTCCTGAGGACAGGACACGCTTCCAAAATGCCAGGCTTCAGTGGGAGGGATGGGCTCCCACGAGAGAAGGGGCCAACAGACCACAAGGGCCTTGTGCTGTGTGACCCGGAGAGGCCCTGGCAGAGCTGTGGCTGCAGTCGCTGTGCGCTGCACTGTGGGGGTTCAGAGTGCCGGCTCTGGGCTCAGACAAATACAGGCTTGAATTTTGTGTGACCCCGGATGGGTGACTCAGCATCTCTAAGCCTCGGGTTCCTTTTCTGTAAAATGAAGATAAAAAGAATATCTCATAGGATTTGGGAGAGGATTTTAAAAAATAAAATCCAGGTAAGGCCCTTAGAACATTTGAGGACTGGCACTGAATAAGAACTTGATCTGTGTTGGCCCTCATTTTTATCTACAGCAGTTGTCTGCTCTAATTCCTTTTGAGAGAGGGAGGACAGAGGCTCAGAGAGGTGCGTTACTTGCTCAGATTCATGTATCCATTCAGATGCCTTGACCTCGTGCCCAGAGCCGGGCACACTGCTCTCGACGTGGGGACACCTCAGTGAGCAGAGACAACAACAGCCCCTGCCCTGGTGGCACCTACACTGCATTTGGGGAAGACAGGTAATGAACAAAATACATGAGTTGTATGACAATAGCTAGAGCAGCGATTTTCAACCTTGTCCACCTCATGGCTCACATAAATTTATTAGTAAAATATTGCGGCACTCCAAAAAATAGATTTTTTGCCAATCTGACAAAAAAAGTAGGTATTCTTTTAATTCATTCACACCGGGTGGCTGTTGTCATGTTGGCTGTTGTCATTGTGTTTATGTGACAGTCTGAGGAAGCAGAGGTCAGTGCCTCTGACTAAGTGGCCAGGTCACGCATGTTTTAAAAATCCTTGCAGCATCCCAGTTGAAAATCGCCGGGCTGGAGCGTGATGGGAGCTCCGGAGAAACAAAGCAAGGAAGAAGATGGTGCAAGGGTGAGGAGGACTGCGAAGTGGAGGGGGCCCTGGAAGGCTTGAAGAAGGAAGGGGTGCAGGCATGTGGGAGGAGAACATTCCAGAGGAAGGGAAGCACCGGTGCGAGGCCCTGGGCTGGGCTCCAGGTACGAGAGACGACCGGGATGCTGTAAATCATGGCAGTGCTGGAACGGGCATTTGAACACAGAACTGATTCCCAAACCCACACACACACACACACACACACACACACACACACACACACCCCCTTGCTGGGCCCCAGACACAGGTTCTCTAGATGATTGGCTGGTGTGATGGGCAGGGAGGGGCAGGGGTGTTAATTCCTTTCTTCCCACAGAGGGTTTTGTGAGGTTCAAAGCCAACTACCAGGAAAGGGGTGAAGAATGCCTTTTCTGAATAAATATCTCTGTCTTCAGAACCAAAACTCAGAATATGAATTTTAGTAAGCACCTGAACTTAAAAAGAGGGTAGGACAGGATACCTGAAATCAAGGCATCGCAGACATGCGGGACGCGGTCACCTGAAACAAGCGCATAGGCTTCCATCCTGAAGATTCACAGGCCCTTCACCTTCATCCGCCTGTGCAACTCCTTCACTGACCTGGGGGGAGGGGAAACTGGGACCCTAAAATCCTCTGTTTGCTGCAGCAGCAGCAAGGTCCCCAAGGGCACAGTGCAGGGTCCGGGGGCCCAGAAGCCTGGAGATCTGGTCCTGACTTCTGGTCATTCTCGGGAACCACTGAGGACCTTCATCTGCTTCCCAGCCCCATCTCCCCACCTCTGAGGGCACTGCCAGGAAGGATCAAAGAGAACCTCTTGAGAGGGCCTGCTCCCGTTCCAGATAATCGCCAGGTAAATACAGAGCGTCTCCATGATGTAATGGGCCTGTGCTGGCAGAGCAGAGGAAATTGCTCACTTTGGGGAGGGGCAGGAGCTCTTCCAGGCCATTAGGGTTCACTGAGGGAGTTGCCTCTGCCGAGGTGAAATGGTTCCCTCGTGACTTGAAAAGTGAACTATCCTCTACTATTTCATAAAGCACTCCAGTTACCTGGGCTATGACATTGCTCTTCTCCATCCATGAAACCTCTGCAGCAGAGTCCCCAGACTTCTGGCGAAGAGACTGGGAAAACGGCAGGTATTCCAGAGAGAATGGCAATTCATGTTGAAGGTGGGGTGGGCGGAGAAGAGACGGTTCCATAGCCACCTGGGGGCCTCCGGGTTATACCAGAGGGCACCTGGGGCCCAGGTTCCAGTCCTGGTCATTTCCTGACACCACCCACCAGCTGAGTGACCTTGAGCAACTCAGTTCATGACTTGGGCTCTCAGATTTCTCGTATATACAATGGAAAGGTTCTTGTAAAGTTTATATACAGCTCTAAAATTCTGTGATTTTAAGCAGAAGAGATTTGCTCTGGGGCATTTGGAAGGATTGGGATGGCTCACAATTGAGCTGAATGATCCACCCTTGTTTTAGGCCCAGAAGCCCCTTCCACTGGACACTGTTGCTGCAGGCCAGACTCAGGCCTGGATGGGGATTTTCACACAGGGAGCACCCCCCCCCCAAAAAAATTAAGGGGGGATGGCAGGGGCTGGTTATTTTCACTTGGAGCTTGGAGGCCCAGAAGAAAAACACACAAACAGGGTGAGGGACACACAAACACTCAGCCCCTGAATTTTAATATCAGAAGATCACTCTCATAAGCTGCATCAACAACTCGGTATCCCAGTTGGTGCCAACTAAGCCCTCCTAAGCCCTCTCGCTTAATTACATGCCTAGAGCACTGTAATTTAAAATCCTGGCAACCATGTTCTATGCAATTAAAAACAAACTAACAAACAGGCCTTCCTTGAGCCCCTAATATTTTATTAGAGTTGGGCCCTGCTGTTCTCCCACTCCCCTGGTAACACGTAATGCTCTTCGCCACACAGCCTCAGTCCCCTGTTCCCTAACGCCTGCTGATCCCTCTTCAACCCCAGTCAGGAGGCCCAAGGTCAGGTTCCAGTCAAACCAACAGTTTTACTCATCCCCGGCCTGATTTCCAGGTCACTGTGCTTCCATTTTGCCCAGCTGGGGACGCTGAGTGGATTTTGCTTCATTAGGGTCTTTGAAAATTAAGACTTTAGCATTGAGCCTCAATTAGCCTTCACTCGTTAATCAGCTCTGTATTTTCTGCCTTTCTAGGTTTATGAGCAGAAATTGGGGCCCAAGAGACACTGTCAGCCAGAATCCCCAGTTACTCATTTCTATACCTCATCTCAGACAAACATTAGCCCCAACACATGTTCTTCTGAGAGCTACGCTGGATGGCAGCTACGTGATGGGGCTTAAAGTTGACCCACGCCACCCCCTCCTCCCAGCAAATGCTACCCCTAGACCAGGGAGCAAAGGGGGCACCATCAGATATGCTTAGGGATGGAATCTCCACATCAAATCACTTAGCAAGACCTGGGTGTTCAAATTCAAACAAGGGTGACCATTTATCTCCTCTTCGCCCCAGTCCCGGCCAACATCACGTCCTGGGTGTCGGGCAGACGCCTGCCTCCTTTGACGGCGATGACTTTCTCTACGACTCCCGTCAAACCTTTCTCCTCTCCACAGCCGGAATGATCTTTTCAAAATTCAAAGTCAATCACGTCACCCATGATGAAAATCAATAATTTCTTTCAGTTTAGAAGATCCAAACTCCTTCCTGTGGCCTCAAGGACCCCCAGGGCAATTCTGTTCTCTCTGGCCATCCATCATCTCACCTTTCAGGACTCAGCCTAAATATGTGGTTCTCGACTGGGAGCAATTTTGGCCCCCAAGGGACATTTGACAATATCTGGAGATGTAGTTGGTTGTCATGGGGGGGAGGTGGAGGGTGCTACTTGCATCTAGGGGGCAGAGGCCAGGGATGCTGCTGGACATTGGACAGTGTGCAGAACAGTCCCCACAACAAAAGAATTGCCTGACCCAAAATGTCAATAGCGCCAAAGTTGACGAATCTTGGCTTAATTCGTTTCCTCAGAAACGTCTTCCCTGAGCATCTTTATCAAAAGTTGGTTCCCAGGTCCCTCATCCTTCACCTTGCTAACCAGTCTGTAAATGTGTTTTTGTTCTTTTTCACACACTTGCATGTTCCACCAGGTCGGAGACCAAGTATGTCTTCTTCAGCTTTGTTGCTTTAGCACCTGTCACTTAGTAGGTGATCAATACATATTCGTGGACCATGTGATCTCACTCATATGTGGAATCTAGTGAACAAACTGAACTAACAAGGAAAATGGGGCAGACTCATGGAGGGAGAGCAGTCTGACAGCCAGTGGGAGGGGCAGGTTAGGGGGTGGAGGGATTGAGCAAAAAAGAAAAAGGACTCATGGACATGGACAACAGTGTGGTGATTGCTGGGGGGAGGGAGGTATAAGGGGACTAAAAGGTAATGTAAAAAATATAATAAAAATGTTGTAATGAAAAATAAATAAATATTCATGGAAACAAGAAGAGCAGGAGGTAAGGGAAGTAGGGAAGGAGGAAGGGCCATCAAGGGCAAACGGCATCCCTGCCCACTCTTTTGAGCCTCTGGTGGTATCATTCCCACCTTCATCTTCATGTGGAAAATTTGCCCTTCAACTTGGCCAGTTGCACTGGTAGTGTTACTAGAGAATAAGCTCAGTGGACTCTGAAACAGTTTTGAAAGTCGATGGCAAGGGGGTGGCCTGAAGATGTCTAGGCTTCTTCAGCACAGACTGCTTTCCTCAAACAAGTCCCCCGAGGGTAGGCAGCAGGCCAACTTCAGTCCCCGGTGCAGACCCAGCACCCTGCACAGCGCCTAGCACACAGACAGCAGGCTCCAAAAACGTGTACAAGTCAGTGAATGAATGAATAAATATCAGAGGGGGACACAGGCAAGCTCCCAGCCTCATTACACCCACTTCTCTAGCACCTCCTAAACCCATTCAGAGAACCAGCTGCTTCACCCCCACCTTTTTAGGATCTAGCTCCTTTTATTGCTGGCCCTTCAAACAAGCATTGCCAATAAAAACTTCACTTCTGGAAAAGACTTCTCTCGTCAGTTTTGCAGAATGCCCTTGAAGAAAAAAATAAGCTTGGGCTTCCAGTGTTCCCAACGCCCACGTCTAGATCCTCACACAAAGCCCAGACATTGACACTGTTCTGTCATCCAGTAAGTAGCCACCTCTCTGGAAGGTAACCCCCTCCCCACCCCCATCCAACAACTCCGCCCCAGCTTCCTCCTCCCCCACTCGCGGCTTCCAGGGACCTGTGGGAGTAAGCTGCTGGCTGCGAGGTTTCTACAGTGCACTCCTTACCGGAATAAATCTGCCTAAATTTCACTCCTAAACCCCAGAGATTAATGTTATCTTATTAGCAACACAAAATGGAAAAGACTGGGCTCTTTCAGTGTAATCTGCTTAGTTGCCGCGGCTGCAGGGAGCTTCTCCAAGGAATGTGCTCGGCTTTTGTTAGAGGAAGAGGGGGAAGAAGTCCAACATTTTATTCGGCATAAATCTGCCTATCTAATTTAGATTGTGAAAACCCAATTGATTAAGCCCTGGGCCTATCATCTCTCTCCTATGGAGCCTGCAAATAGCATTGCTGTTAGGAAATCTCACACCATAAAACTCACTACTGCAAATTCTACTTTTATTATCTCTCTAGATACCACACCTCCTCAGGCGCTCTTTATTCTCACCAGCGCCATCTGGTGGTAATTCCAATCCTCTCCAAAGGAGTCTTCAATATTTTCTTCTCCCTTTTCTCCTTCACTTCTTTCAACTCCCTTCCTGCCCTTCTTTCTTCCACGAATATTTATTAATGATCTACCAAGTGGCAAGTGCTGAGGCAACAAAGCTGAACATGACAACAAGACGTACTTGGTCTCTAACCTGGTGGAACAGACAAGTGTATAAACAAAAACAAAAACACATTTGCAGACCTTGGAAGTGTGCATATTGTATCTATTGTATGTACCTATCATATTCAAAAATAAAACTCAGTAATTTAGAAAATTTATTGGTTCATCTAATGATAATAATAATAAGTCCATTAAATGTTTAACAAACATTTTAATGAAAAATAACTATATGTTCCAAAACAAAAAATATATGAAAAAAGTGTCATTATTTTACATTTTTGCACATCTCTCTAATGTCTGTTTTAATAAAAGACAGAGAAATTCTCATATCTGTTTCTGCACTCAATCCGTTTCAACATCTTGTTCTTAGTTGAAACATGTGAAGAAAATGTGGCCTCACACACTTATGTAATTGGGAGATGGAGGAGTATTTAATAGCCTTTTTGGATAATTGTGGGCTTTTCTCTTTCATACTATACCAAAACTCAACAAGCTACAGTTTCTTAAAGGTTAGTTGGAATGTGGAATCTGAAATCATAGTCATGAACTTTTTGTACTATGTGACATTAAAATTCATTGGCCTATGTGGGACTTTAAATGGATGGATTTTTGAACGTATGATTTTGTAACTTCATTTGCTGTCATATGGAAAATACTGGCTCACTGAATTATGCAAAATTTCCAAATGTTGTCACATTTCATTATACGACATCAAAAAATCGTTCATTAGTAACATTACCAATCTTATCGGAAAAACCAACCCAAAAAGTACTGAAAAGCTGTCAAGCTCCTGACAGACTCACATATTCCGAAATCCTAATTTTCACTTGGAAGCTCAAATTTCATCCTTGGGAACAAATACTGTCAGTTGATTTTCTTGAAGTAACAGTCTTACTTTATTTATTTTCAAGAAAACATCTGCCACACACACAAGCCTGAATAAGCACAGCTTGTTTGACAATCGTCGTCTCGAGTAAAAATGATGAGCTATGAAAAGCAGCAGCTAATTCAGCCAGGAACTCAGTCATATCTGTGCTTTTCCTCATGACAACCCTCATACTAACCTAAGCAGCAGAAGTGCCTTATGCGAACTTCACATCTCATCACACAGAATGTTGCAAAGTGAGCTCATGAGTCCGTGTGTTACTGCGAGTGCATGGTGGTGTTGAGTAACAAGGGCACTGTCCAGGTTGCTGTCACTGCTGTGACATGTGCTAAGGTGCCAGGAGTTTTACCCGCCGTTGCTTTCTCGTGCCCCTGGGGCAGATATCAACACAGTTAACAAGCAAACAACTAATTAATACTATTGGAAAAATAGAGTTTCAACCTCACAGAAGCCTAAGGGGTTTATGGACCACACTTTATCGCCCTACGGGGACAAACCTCCAAATGTGGCTGCAAAAGGAAGGTGGGAGGGACTGTTATATTGTCATTAATATCACTTGCTCAGAGGTGGGGGGTCAAAGAAAAAGATCCCCATACCCAGGGCCCATCTCCTAAACCTTCACCCGACAGGTTTGTTTCCATTGCTCATACCCTCTCCTGATTCCCCGTGGAAAGTCTCCTGACAGACACATTGCCTCTCTCAGCCCAGCACCCACGAAACAGCAGGGGTGGAACCCAGGCCGAAGCACCCGCTCCACCTCCCACCCAGGCTAAAATCCATCTTCTCTATTTCTCTCCCAGTTATCACCTGACCCTACCACTTCAGATAAAGAATAAGGCTTCAAGAACAAAGCATCCTGTGAGGCGAGGAATGCAAGATAAGCAATCTGGCAGAGGATAAAAATCCCCTTTATGTAGGCTGCTTGTAATGCTTGGAATCCCTACAACCATTAACACCCTGTGACTGTTTCTGTCTTCCTCATCTTTCAGGTCTCAACTTTGATGTCTTGTCTTTTCTTTTTTCTCTTTTCTTTTCTTTTTCTTTTCTTCTCTTCTCTTTTCTTTCTTTCTTTCTTTCTTTCTTTCTCTTTCTTTCTTTCTTTCTTTCTTTCTTTCTTTCTTTCTTTCTTCTCTCTCTCCCTCTCCCTCTCTCTCTCTCTCTCTCTCTCCCTCTCCCTCCCCCACTTTCCACCCATTTGTAGATACAGATGGTGCTGTAATGTGGGCAAGTCACCTGCAGGCTGTACATGTAGCTGCATAGATGCATACATATCGTCTCTGGTGCTGCAGTTGTCTGTTGCCTTACCTGATTCTCCCCACTAGATGGTAAACTTCAAAAAGGCAGTAGTCATTTTCTGTCTTGATCATTCTCAGGTGTTTTTAAATGGGCACGGGGGGGGGAAGTTATGCTTTACCACATTTTTATGCATTTTTTAAGCACCTACCTCTAGATGGGGCATGCCTCTCCATTCACCACTGTCTCCCACCACACCTCACTGTTGTAAGAAGGCATCACTCATGAGCCTGCCTGGCCATGAAGGAACTGGAATTTGCCTGAGATATTTACACACCCAGGACCCGAGCAGGCCCTCCAGAAGTATTTATCGGAGGGATGATTCTTTTCTTTTCAGGTTGGGTAAAGCATGACACGACAGGAGTCTGTGCTTCTCTGACCAGCCACCCTTCCCCAGGCTGTATTTATGGGAGTCCCTTTGTGCACGGTCAGCTGCTCCTGTGCCTTCCCGGGAGGTTCATCTCAGCAGAGCACCTGTGGCCTCCCCGAGGGCAGAACCCGAGTCTCTCTGCCTCTCTTCCCCTCTTTCTCCTGCTTACTTCTCCTTCGCCTCCTCCTACCCCAGTTCAACCAACCACTTAATGTGCCAACCCCTTAATCAGGTTACAGTCAGTTTAGACACCTGGGTAGGTAGCAGAGTGTCTGTTCATAAAAAAGAAATGCTCTCTCTAGCAGGAGGCCTCTGTTCTCGAAAGATCGAGTCTTCCAGGAAACCGGGAAGTAAGTGTGCAGTCTTATGGGAGGGAAGGGCAGGGAAATTGTGGCAGGAGCTGGGGAAGGGACCTGAGCACAATGGGCCCTCAAGGACAGGCTAAAGGAAGCAGATCTTTTCCTTTAGACACTGGGTGTAACAGGAACAGACCAGTGTTCCATGAAGGGCTAATCTTCGACCCCAACCCTCCTCTTTCCCCCTTATCACAAAGAAGTCTCCAGAGCCTGCCACTGAGCCTGCAGGAGCAGCCCTCCTGCTTGGGCGGCTGCAGTGTGACCAGTGTCTGAGACGGGCAGGGCAGAGCAGCAGAGGCCCACCCTTCGCCACCACCCCACTCCCGTGAGCCAAAACACATTCTCCAACCTGAGCTGGTCCGACTAGGTTGGGTGGGAACTGGAGGGCTCAGAGGATTAGCACAGCAGTCCCGGCCTGAATGGAGCACATTCCACAGTGGAGTAAACAGGGTGTGGCTGCAGAGTCCCAGCGCAGCTCAGAGGAGCGTGTGTGTGTGTGTGTGTGTGTGTGTGTGTGTGTGTTGCCCTCTAGGAGACCTCCTTGGTACTTCCTCTCTTAGAACTTCTCTGCTCCTGAGCCCTCACTAGTTTCTGCTTGCATTCTGCAGGTGACTCACCATTCCAACAGCATCTATCAGTGGGGAGGAAGAGATGAGGAGGGGGGAAGGGGAAGATTTCACTAGGACTGGAAGCGGGACCTGGACCGGGCCCCAATGCTACCTTCTATGAGCAGGGCTTCAGCAGTCTCTTGCTATATTGCTGGGGGGGGGGGGGCGCGGGGGGGCGCAGGCAGCCTTGAAGTCAGTGGCCTGGGCTCCTGGAACGTCTGCAGAGAAACCTGGTGTCATTGGGAAGTAACCCCAAAGTACTGCATTCACCTTTGTTTTGCCAAAGGTCAAAGTAACATGTTTATTCTTTATAAAGGCTTAAAAATTCCAAAAGCAAAAAATTTTTAGATCATCCATAATACTATTCTGTAATAATAATTACTGACTCTCTTTTTCTTTATGCCTGTCAAGTGTATTTACATATTTTTATTGATTTTGAGAGAGAAAGGGAGACAGAGAGGAAGAGAGAGAGAGAGCTATCAATTTGTTATTCTACTTATTTATGCATTCATTGCTCGACCCTTGTATGTGGCCTGACTGGGAATTGAACCCACAGCCTTGGTGCATCGGGATGATGTTCCAACCAACCGAAGTTATTCGGCCAGGGCAAATGTATATTTTTCAAAAGTTGGAAAGAAAAGGAAATATATTTTCTGTACATAATTAGAATAGCATTATTTTTGAAGTTTTTGTTATCCTGCCTTTTAACTTATGAACGTTTCCCTATTTCCATAATTATTCTTGAAAAGTCAGAAATAGGAACCTAGCACGAGGTATCACAGGTAGTCACTTCCAAAAGAGAGACAGAGCGTGCTGCTTGCTCTGAGGGCCTGTGCGCTCTCGGTCCCGTAGGACGCAGCCCAGGTGGTGTGGCCTCCAGGAAGCCTGTGAATCTCCAGCTCAGGCTACACCAGTCCACGGTGCTCGCCCGGCACCGCCATGGCACTGACCACATTACGTTAAACAGATGTCCTTATGTTTCCATCTCGCCCATCACACCACAGGGTCTCTGAGAACTGGGCTCCATCCGAACCAGCTGTGCCTCTCCAGGGTCCAGCTGGCGCCTGGCCCTGGAAGATAACACATGCCCTGCGAGGAAGCAGAGTGTAAGCAGCCTCCTGTTGCTAGGCATGTGGGCCAGCCATTCTCAACCTTTTTCATCTCACGGCCCACAGAAACTAACTACTAAAATGCTGCAGCACACCCAAAAATACACTTTTTGCTGATCTGACAGAAAAATAGGCATAATTTTGATTCATCCATGCTGGATGGCTATAGTTGTGTTGGCTGTTGTCATTTGATTTTAATTTGACAATCTCAGGGAAAAGACGTCAGTGCCCCTGACTAGATTGCCAGGTGCTGCATGTTTTAGAAATTCTCGCAGCACACCGTTGTGCCTCTTACCGCTGTACGGTGGCACACTGGTTGAAAATCACCGGTTTAGATGGTTTCTGACATGTAAAGAGCCTTCATGTGCTCAGTTGATTGGATTCTCTGTTGGGTGAGGAAGAGGGTGGAGGAAGCCCCCCAAAATCTTGTTTGGGTCATCTGTACACACTTGAACCCTCCTGTAAATAACGTTGGGATGATTGGTAAATGAGTCTGTCTGTATCCAACTCATTTAGATGATGCAAGTGCACATGCTGGAGTCAGACTAGTCCCAGCCCTGCGATGTGACAGCGTGGCCTTGGGCATGTCACCTGACTCTCATCCTCCTTTCCCTCAATAATGAAACGAGGATAATCACGACATCTACTCTTAGGGATGTTAAGATGTTGTAAATGGGATCATGTAGGTCGGGTCCTAGCACACTGTATCTGCTTTTTACTACTGAATGGAATTTCTGGGCCCATGTTATCAAGTTAATGCCACGTGACCATGCTGCTTCCCAGAAACGTGGAACAACTTACATACGGTACATGCGCACAGCACGGGGCACCTTCCGTCTTTCTCAGCAAGGAGTTTGGTCAATTTATCACCATCATCCAATCTACTTCACAAAGTGTATGTGGGCCCTGGACAAACCTACCTTGAAATTCAGCAGAATGTCATCTCTCTGCTCACAATCTAAGCATCCGGCAGAGAACCCCACCTCACTGTCACACTGCCCTGGGGTTGCAGAGGACAAGCATGGCGGGAAACGAAAGGTCACGGCATTAGGGCATGATGGTGTCAACATAGAACAAAAGCCGTTTTCCCACATGCACCTAAATGGTGAAATAGGGGACTAAAAAGGCAGAGAATGGCTCCAAGCCAGATTCTTCCCATTTGCTTATACCCTCATCCCCACCCAACACACAATCATTCAAAGTAAGGGCACAGCACTGTGTTATGATCAGCTTGCTGCAAAAGTGGCCCAGAGAGGTGAAGTGTCTTGCCCCAGGTCACACAGCTAACGAGTGCCATTAGGAGTGTCAAGACCGCAAGGAATCCGTGACTCACAGCCAACCAGCCTGGTCTACAAGTATGAACCTCCATTTGTGTTTGTGCTCTTACCCCCACCCGCAACGTCACCAGCGATGTCCTGGTGGATAATGACAGGGAGCGGAAGACAACACACGTTCGTTCACCAGGGGCTCTGGAGCCAAAACCCGTGACGTGTGCCCAAGTCAGCTGGGCGAAGACCAGGATCCTCCGCACAGGTGTCGTTCAGCACCACGCTTCAGAAGGCCGCGTGGTCCCGGTGAGGGTGCAAGGACCTTCGCGGGGGCTCCTCACCCACCTCTATCCTGCACCATATCCCTCTCTCTCTCCGGTTATTTTTTCCTACATAAAGAAATTCCCCCAGAAACAGCCAGGTCCTTGGACATCTAATTTAATTAAAAAGAAAAGAGGGGAAAGAACACGTTTATAAAGCACGGCGGCGGACCAGAAGTCATTGTTGTAACGGTTTTATTCAAGTTTGTGTGTGCTCTGGTGGCGAGACCAGGCTGAGATCAGCGTCCCACTGTAACACGATAAGAGGTTTAGCATTGAACCAAGCCTGCTTGGCACCCCCAGCCAACCGTTTACAGTACCTTGGAAAAAAAAAAAAAGCCAAAGAACCTGAAAAATTTCCTTCAGGACTTTTCTATTTTTAAATATTGTTGACAAATTACAATAACTTATATCCCAAAGCAAAGTGGGAACTCAAGGACACGTGGACAGGACACGGGAGCAGGGAAGACCTGGGGATGAAAAGTGGGAGCTAATTACAGAGGAGCAGAATGAACACATGCGCAAACCTTCTTCTTGCCGAGACTCAAAGGCTTGAACAGGGAGGAAAATCCCAAAGAAAACTTTTTCTGTGAACTAGATAAAACCCACCTCCAACCCCTTTTCTTTATCCTCTAGAAGACACCGATACAGTCTTAGACCAAATTTTTGCGTGAGCATGTGAGGATGGGTGATGAGGAGAAAGTTGGCAAGTTCATCAGCTCCCTTCTTTGCGACAACCGGGCACAGAGGGCGCATGGCTCCTCGACACAACAAAAAGGCAAAAGCCTGACTTCAACTTCCCAAGGAGCTGCAATAAGGCTTCCAAGCTCGAGAGACTGGGAGGGACGTGGGTGGCAGCTGAGGCAGAGAGCAGTAACGGGGCCGCTGGGGCTGGACACGGAGGACCAGGGCCCGTGGGCCTTCAGGGGAGCTGGGAGAGGAGCTGCGGAACCTACGTTCGATCCCTGTGTGGAACAAATCCCTGAACAGCTGTGGAAACGGTAGCAGAGAGAGCAGCCAGGAGCAGAGAGGACGTCGGCTGAACGCTGGAGTCGCAGGTCGTGCCGGCTGAATCCAGTGATGGAGGCAGGTGGGTTAGCCATGGGACACAATGCTTCTTGGACGAAGAGCCGTCCCCAAGCTTAGGTGGGCCCAGGCCAGGCTGAATTTATCCCGGGGCTTCTAAACAGTGGCCTACAATGTGCTCAGAGGAAAATGAGAGACAAGTTCGGGGCCAAGCAGAGCAGTAGTGTTGCCTCCTAGCTGTGTGACCTTGGGCATGTCTGATCATTATCCGAGCCTCGGGTCCCACATCCTCAGACGGGGGTCACACGTCCCCTCCCAGGATTATTGTTGAGTCGAAATAACAGTAATTAAGAACAATAATAAACCTCTAGGGCAGCACCTTCCACACAGAGGAAATGTAATGGTTTCTTACGATTTCTGGTTAGTCCACACACCCAGGCCCGGGTAAACCCATGCCTTGCGCTGACAGTGACGAAGAGCCACAGCCAGCATGGCCTCCGGGGCTGGAGGCAGAGATAAAGGACGAGTGGAACAAAGATGAGACGAGAGTGACGGCTGACAGCACGGAGACGCACAGGGCCAGGCACGGTGCTGGGGAACAGCCCCCACCCTCTCCAGCCCTATCTGCAACCTGGCGGGGAGAAGGAGCACAACGTTCCTGGAGTTCAAAGATGTCCCAAAGAAGCTTAAGATGAGAATCAGAAAGGTCCTCTCTAATATAATCACTTACTTCTCACCCTAAACCACACACACACACACACACACACACACACACACACACACACACACTCTCGCGCACGCCCCTCTAAGTGGCTTCGAGGAGGCTGAAAGGAAGCTAGAGAACTTCAAGGAAAAGTCACCCCAGTTACAGGTCCAAAGATGAAAACTGTCCTAAGGTGCTTCACTGTTGTAAGTTGACACATTCCCATTTAAATGCAGACACTCCCAGAAAACGACCCCCTCACTCGGGACTTGTGGGCAAGGGCAATCAGACAAAAACACTTACGATCTACTTCCCGATTCTGTCCGCGCACCACCCCACATCCAGGTGAGAGGCAGACAGGACCCACGCTAGGGTGAGGTGGGGGTGGAGGGCTCACCTCAGATGAAAAATTGAAGGGGGCACCCAAAAGACTCAGTCATCAAGAAGAATCGTATTTCAATGCAGTATTTTAAAAAATTAAAATTAATGAAAACATCCACATTGAACATCATATTAGAATTTGAAATAAAGTCAGGATCTGTCAATGCAGGTATCTGGGTGTGAAGTTCAGGAACGTGGGCAACACATTACTTCTGCAGTGCCAGTGCGGTCTTGCCCTTCGGTAAGTGCGGACAAGCAACACTGTAGCACCAACACTCCCCCCGGCTCCTGGGGAAACCCATCTGGCCTCTGGAATTGTTTCCAGTGTCCCGTCCTGAAACGCCTATCTAGTTGTCAGGTCCCCACCTGCCAATCGATCTAGTTAAAACTAGGTTGTGGCTGTTTGCAGGGAGGGTGGGTCAGACCAGTCAGGAGGGAAGACGGGTCAGCAGAAAGGCGGGTCTGTTTCCGAGAGAAACATCGAGAGGTGTGGAAAAACTCCTGGCTCTGGTAACCCACTGGGCCCTTCTCCATTTCTTTATCTCTGGCTGCAGCTGTGAGCCGAAGGCCCAAGGCAAGGCTGCGGCAGGGGTGCGCGGAACCGCAGACAGTAAGAATCAGGAAGGACCAGTCCTACTGCCTCCACATTAAGGAAGGGAGCCCAACCTCTCTTTGCAAGAGCAAATGCCAGGGCTCCCTAGAAGCCTAGCGAGGCCAGGGTGCTTCCAACACTGGACATGGATCATGGACGAAGGAGAGGGTGGGGACTGTCAGTATCCCATCAAGATGAGTGTAAAATACTCAGTCCAGTCTGAGAGGCCTAGGAGACGCTCACCTGGCCTGCACAGCCAACCAGAAGCCCAGGGCTGGGTCAGGTTAATTAGGCACCTAAGGTTAATTAGCCTTAATCAGCCAGGACTCCAGTTTCCACCTCCTGCCTTCCAACGCAGGCGCCTGAAGTGGGGAGTGCGCAGGCGGCCAGGCCAGGAAAAAGCAGGGACTGAGGACCACCCCCCCCAGAAGCAGCAGAGGGTTTTCCTTTCTGAGGCGGATCTTTATTCATCCGAATTCCTGATCTAAGGAAACGATGATTTGTCTGAAGGGAGAGGGGTGCATTTGGGAATGTGTTCCTACAAAACTGGCATAACAGGAAACTGTTCGCAGGCCTGAAGCCGAGGAGAGGCCCATGGTCTAGTAGGCTGAACCCCGTGAAATTGCTTTTCTCCCAGTGGTTTTTACCTACAACCCCTTGCCCTACCCCACACATACACACGATTTTTGTCCACAAAGAGAAGTGATCTAGCAAGATGAGGCTGGCCCAGGGGCTCCAGGACCATATGTTTTAAAGCCAGAAGGACCTCATGCTTCCAGTAGGGAAGGCAGCATCGTCCTCAGTTCACAGGTGGGCTGAGGTCCCCAGACAGGAAGAGACATTTGCGACGTTGCACAACTAGTAGGTGGGCAGCTCAGATCAGCACATTCCTGAGTCAAAGGCTTAATGAAAGGAAAAGGTCAGGTTCTGCATTCAGAGGGGCCTGCCACACGGACGCTTCACCCCTGACGCGCACCATTATTCACAGCCACCCAGCTTCAGTACCCACTGTTCTGGGCTTTGTTAAAAGCGAGCTTGAAGAGTTAGGAATGCTCAGGAGGTGTTCCCCTCCTTGTGGGGGGTGAGGGGCTGAGGTCCCAGCAAGGGGATTGCAGAGCAAGAAAGAGTGTTGACAAGGTCAGGCCCAACTGCCCTTGGGGGTGTCTCACCATGTCCCTGAGCATGCGTGGTCTGAGGGAAAAGGGTTTTGTGAGGACATCCATACCATGACCCATATCCCAAGGGCCAGCAGACCCCTTCCCAAAGATTCTTCCAGGAACTGGGTGGATTCCAGTCTCTAAAGAAACAAGACTCTAGGAATGCCTCCAAGAAGTCAGAGACCCCAAACTATCATTCTGATGCCGCTCCAACTACTGGCTGCTCTGTAAGACGGGCATGACTGCCTGATAAGTGGGGGGATTTGGAAGGCTGCTCGTAAACATCAGGTGCTACATACATGCAGAAGAGCACATGCCTGACCACAGTTCCCGTGGGTCATGCAAAGCCAACTGCCAATCACTCCTTTTCCGGAAGACAAAGGAAGACACATCAGGTGAGTCCTCTAGAAACAAAGGGGGTGAGAACCACACTGTCAACCTGGGGAGTTTGTCCTAGTCTCCCGCCAGAGCCGGAGCCACATGCCTCGGTAACCTGCTGACACTGACTCTCAGTGCCCTTGAGGGGGGAGCGGCTTTTTCAGGAAGGAAATCTGAGACAGGCGAAAAGACAAGCCCGAGGTCAGCCGGCAAAAGCAGAACAGGGGGCAGAGCCAGTTTGCTCAGGCCTCCGGGCCTGGTGCCCGACTTAGCCATCAGTCGGAGTGGCTTTTTAATTTCTCTTCACTTGGATCTTTGTTTTTAAGCATTTCCCCTTCTCTGTCAGCAAGGACACCAAATGTAGAAGGAAAACAATGTGATTTTGTAGAGGTCAGGAGGAAAGGATAGCGTTATTCCGAGTCATGCAAATGTAAGATATCATCACCGCCATATCGCCATCAGCATCACCACTACCAGACCCTGGGGATACTGAAGGATGGTGTGTTAAGAGCACCCATCAAAGCCTCTTAGAAATAACCCATGAGCTATCTGGGACATCTGCTCAGCCCTGGAAGTGATCTGGATGCCCGAGGCTGTAAACAAAGGACAGTCCTGTTCAGCATCAGAGAAGGGGCCCACAGATCCAAGGAGAAAGGGCTGGGGGCAAGATCTGTTTCCCATCCCCATCTTCCATCTAGAGAGCACCTGCCAAGAGTGAGGAAAAGTCTCAGAGGAAAGTGAGGAAGAGGGAAAAGGGGGGCCGCTATTGCCACTGCAGAGGCTTGAGCCCCAGGTTCAAGGCCCGATCCTGACCATGACCAAGGGGACCTGAGTGGACAGAAAGCAACTCAAACCTGTTACTATACAGGATCCTTCTCCCAGCCACGCCCTACAGGGAGAGTGTGGGAGGCAGGGGCTCATCAGAAAGAGATGGTAACTCCTCCATCTGCGTGGGAACTCACAGAAGCATTTTCAGAATAACTCTGCTTCTGCTCTGGCAGATCCAATTCTTCCCTTAGCAGAGACCCAGCCTTCCCGTCTCCCCCTGGATGGATGAGTAAGAACTGGGTTCAAGCTGTCACTCAATGGCAAGTAGCTGCCATTCGGTTTATGCTACATCAGTTACACTACCACTTCCAAGAAAGATGGCTACAACCTAACAAAATGACAAGAAGTAGAAAAGAAGCAAGGGAAAAACCCCTGCCTCATACCCCAGAGCACTGCCCGGAGCCAGCAGGGTTTGGATTAGGCTGTGAGCTGCACCCCACCGGGGGGCCGTTAAGTGGTTTACAGATGTGTTAGTGGCTCAGACTGGGGAGACAGACAGAGAGTCCAGGGGAGGCCACAGAACAGACCACCCGTGCCCCTCTCCCCACCGAGAATGAAGAAGGATCACTTGGCTGGCTGAACTGCTGACAGGATTCACATTGTATCCCTCCAACCTGAGGAGCGGGGAATCGGGGCCCACACGATGTCTTTCTTACCCGTGGGCCTCCCTGAACAAACAGAAGTAGAGGGTGAGATGCAACGGCGGACCCCAGGACCCAAAACCAACAGCGACTCTCCGCCGACGACGAGGTGGGCCCCGAACCAAAGTGCCCACTGGGCTCATAAAACAAGGAACAATTGGAAAACCAAGGTCACCCCTCACAGTCGCCAAGGCAGGATGTCTATCACAGTTGCAGAGAGAGAGAGAGAGAGAGAGAGCAGTGACTGTGTTTACCACCTGGACCAGCTTCCTGCTCTCCCCACTCTGGCACTCAGGCCTCGGGAGCAGGTTGGCCCCCAGTATCTGCAGAGGAATATGCCACGAGACAACAGTGGAGCAACATTTAGTCTTGAGGCGGGAGGAGCAGGACCTAAGGACTCTACTCCCAATCAAGTAGTTATTTTCCCACAAAGGCAACTGTTCACACTTGATACAGTTGATAGGAGCTCTCAGAGTGGGCGAAATAGTGAGGACACGCATGAGAAAGCTCCAGAAGCAGGGCAACATTCAAGTCAAGGAAACAAATTCCAGAAAAGTCAAGGTTGGCCACTGTTGTCCTTTCTACCCAGCTCGTGGTCCAGAGCCCAGCATTAGGGGCTACCTGGGCCCAGAGACTAGAGGCCGAGGTCGGGCTCCAGGTTGGGACTTGAAGGTTACTGTACGCTGGTGGCTCATGAAGCACCTTACAGACATCATCGCCTCACTACATCCATTTACAGGAGGTACCACTCACAGCTCCGTTTTATTTCAAGGAATTACAGAATGGACGGCCTGGCTGGGGAACATCCCCACCCAGTTCCAACCCCAGGGTCCAGGACCCCACCCCTGACAGAGATGTCTACCAACCAATCACATAACCCAAAGTCCACTATTTCCAGGGACTGGAGGAAAGATCAAGGGGAGGGAAGAACATAGGAAGAACAGACAACAAAAGGGACAGACAGAGGAACTTTGCCTCTGGCATCCCAAGAAACTTCATCATGGGATGAGCATATGTTTGTATCAGAACCGGTCTGACCGCATCGGGACCCCAGGTAGGAGATGGGTGCCGTCAACAGGTGCTGGATTCTTCCCTCCTTCGAGTTTTTCCAAAAGGAACAAGGACAGACAGACTCTGTTACCCTCTTGACTGCAACTCAACTGTATTTTCCCTAACTCCCTCCCCTCCCACCAGTTCTCACTGAGGCAGCCCCCCCTGCCCCTCGCTGGTAGGCCCAAATCAATAAGCGGGGCTGCTGGGAAGTGCAGGTAGGTCGTACCGGGCCCATCACCTCCCACACCCCGTGCTGGGGCACCTTGCCTTCACTCCTCCAGCTGGCACGTAAGGGCTTAGGGCACAGAAAAGCTCGTATCTCACATCAAACAAAATTCTGATTCACGGGTACGAGGGAAGAACATGGCAGAGGAACAAAATCAATCACAGAACATCCAATACTGGTGTGTTTGGGAAGGTTGAACTCAGGGCTAACTGAGGGACCCCGGGCCTGGCTCTGGGCGCACACAGGGGGCTGAGGGGAGGGAGCAGCAGACAGATTTGGCTGAGTGACGCTGCAGGGTCACCCTAAAGGCGAGGAAGACTGTGGAGGACGGGGGACGTGCATGCACCCCTCCCTCCCCTACACAGCCAGAGCTGAGAGCCACAGCCCCTCCAGTGGACATGGGTCTGCAGGGCCCGAGACCCTCTGAAGTGGCCCTGCCTCCATCCCTTCCATCTTCAAAGTGCATTTTCAGTGCAAGAAGTAGGACTGGATCCCAGGGGGTCCGACTCTGAGAAAGGGCTGTGCCAGCCAGCTCCCCTATCTCCCCCTGCATCCCCCAGCCCACCCCTGACGCTTTTCACGCTAAGACCAGAATTCTTGCTGGATCTCGTAAGAGGCAGGCCTGTGTGTGTTCAGTTCAGCGCGACACAGTGGCACAGTGCTGTCCTGACTCTGGCCCTCTGCGTCCAGGTCCAGGAGTGTCCGCTCGGCGGGGGGCAGCGGCCCCGCCTGGAACGGGAGCAAGGCTGGCAGCCCGGGCCGCTCCTCCACAGTGCTGCTGCTGCTGGCCAAGCAGGAGTCCAGGTTGCTGGGGGTCTCTGTGCTGGAGCTGTTAGCTGGGGAGGTGCTGCGGGCATGGCTGGGGGACACGAACCACCAAGGGTCCAGCCGCTGCCGGTTGGCAGAGGGCCGGGGCCGAGGCAGAAACTCCAGGGTCTTGGGTCTCTCCAAGGTCGAGTTCTGCTGTGTGTTCCAGCGCCTCGGGGTGGGGGGAAAGACGACATTGGGGTCAGGGAGACGGGGGAATTCACCGGGGTCTCGGCTGGGGCTGGGGGTTTTCAACATTCCTGGTCAAAGAGACAAGCAGAGAGGCATCAGATGAGGGCAGCTGGTTTCTGGGCCGGGCACACGCTTCTCCATCCCCACCCTGCCACAGCCCTGCCTACTAGGGACGACACGAACAACAGGTATTCCATGAGCACCTACTGTGTGTTGGGAGGCACTGGAGATACTACACAATAGTGAACTAGAAGGTCATGGTCACTATATCTGATAATGATAATGGGACACATGGGGGTTATGTCTGTAATCAAATTACTTAGCACAGATGTTGGCAAACTACAACTCACAGGCCACTCACCCGTGTTTGTGAATGCAGTTGACTGGCCCACAGCCACACCCACGGCCTCCTGTCCCACTGCAGCGGCAGCGTGGAGCAGTGACAACAGAAACCGTAGGACCCACAAAGCCTGAAGTATTTATTGCCTGGCCCTTTTCCAAAAACCTTCGCCCACCCACACTTAAGAAAATGTCTGTTCACTCACATCTCATCCCTTTACAAACATGCGATGGGAACAGAGCTAGGTATCAGAAATTTAAAATAGATGAGTGGTACAGAGGTCTCTGCCTTCAAAGAGGTCACATATTTGTGTTTAACAACAACAACAAAATCTAAAGAGGGGAAGGACAGCTGAATGGTCAAATACAATGATCATTTACAGGCAAATCTTGCTGGAAGGATATGGCCAACCCCTCTCCCACTAGATTAGAGGTGGTTTCCAAGTCAGACCCAGGTCTCCCAGGGAGGAAGGGACAGTGATGGGAAAAACCTAGGACGGGCGTATGCACGCCCAGGCATCACAGGCGTCACATGGAGATGGCAGGCCTATGTACAAGCACAGCAATTTACCGGGACATACTCCACTTCCGAACAGTCAGCCGTGAGTAAGGGGTGAGTGATGAAGGGCATGAGACATGGGCGGGCTTGTCTTACGGGTGTGCCCGCGCTAATGCTATAATGACAGGAAAGAGCACAGCTACGTGGCACAAAATACCCCTCCTAGGTGCAGGACAGGATTCCTTCCAGTCACTTCGGTCTCCTCTGCCAGGAACAAGCAGAGCTAGACCCCTGCCCCTCCTGTACCCTGACCGGCCCTCTGCGCCCGGGGCCAGAAGCACTGCACCGTGCGTTCCAAGACCTAGGGCCTGAACGTCCAGAGGAGTCCCGGCTCTGATCCTTCCTAACACCTGCCAGTCCCCTTCTGCTCCTCAGGGAAGACCCCCTGACACAGAGGACAGGCGGAAGTTGGCCGCTTCCTCCACCCCGGATCAGCCTGTTGTGCTCAGCTGAGTCAGAGGGGGAATGGAGCTCACTCCAACATCTCTCCTTCTGGGGGAGGCACAGAGGCCGGAGAGAGAACAGAGGAGGGGGCAGGACTCACCTGCTCCGGGGCTGGGGCTCAACCCGTTGCTAGAAGGGCTTCTGCTGGCTACGAGGGCCGCTGGCTTGAGGGCCCCATCAGAAGGAGTCCGCCGGTGACCACTGGGCTGCGTGGGGGCCGTAAGGGTGACGTGGGTGGGAGTCAGGGATTGGTTGGGGTCTCGTTTGAAGCGCTCCACTCGGACGTTGACCAAGGGGTTGTGGGTGCAGGGCGTCAGGGGTGGGGCCTCCACTGGGCTGACAGGCATCTCGTAGACCACGATCTCGTCGCTGTCCGAACGCAGCAGGGAGCGGGTGGAGTTGCACTCGGAGATGGAGGAGAGAGACAGCAGTGTGAGGGAGGCGGAGGGGTCTCCGAGCAACAGCATGGGCTCTTCCTTCTTGAAGAGCTTCCGGGATGGGGGGCTGGTGCTCCGACGAGGACGGCTGGCCCTCTGAAAAAGACCTTCACGCCTCTTCTTCTCCTCCCGGGCTGGTGGCTCAGGCTCCTCTGGGAGAGGCAGCTGGCACTTGCCAGCTTCCAGCAGGTCAAACCCTAGGCCTGTGGCTGCGAGAACAGCCCCACAGCCGAGCAGAGCCACCTCACAGCGGCGGTGGTGGGCGCCGCCCCGCTTGAGGCTGTTGGTTGGCGTCAGCTGAGGGGTACTAGTGGTTGAGTTGACAGGAGTGGGCTCCTCGTGGGCTCCGTCACTGGAGGGGCCATCCCCGTCTTCCCCACGAGGGAATGGGATACAGAGGTAGGACTGGTTGGATGAATGCTGTAGACGATTCTCCTCACTCCCTGGGCCTTCGCTATCCTCATCCTCTGTAAAGATGAGATGAGTGGGCAGGAAATGAAAAATGGGAATGTAGCAGCAAGAAGAAGATTCTGGTCCTTCTTCCCAGACCCAGGCCTCCTGGCTTAGTGTCAGGTACACTAAGTCTGATAGGTGGGACCAAGGACTGGGCACTGAACCAACAGGGCTTTACCCGCCAATATGCAACTGTGGCCAATGAGAAATCACCCTGCATTCCAGAGCCTGCTTCCCTATTTGCGGAAAGGGGGCTGCTGACTTGCTACTTCTTTCACAGGGACCCTTGACACAAGAAGCACAGTGAGTTTTTTAGAGCATTGGACAGAACAGAAACATCCCTGATTTCTCTGCACCTTGGAAGCACAAGGGACCTTGGACTTGTAGAATGACAGCCTAGACATTTATTTGTCTTAGGACTAGACTCCTGCAAAGGATTGGAATTCCCTACACGAGTGAAGGCCAATTTACTCCATAGACTGACCTACTCCGACCCTGGAAATCTACAGAGAGAAATAAGAGGACTATCTGAGAGTGAGCCTGGGGAAGACCTTACCCATTCAGTAATCAGGGGCAACCTTACAAAGTTTCCTTAAGAGGAAGACTGTAGCATCTTCTACCAGCATCTCTTGTTTTATGGACTCCCCACTAAAATTCCAGGAAACAGACCCAGAATAGGGAAATGCCTAATTCAAGGCCTCACCCTTCTGCATTGCCCTAAGGAGCCTATAACTGGCCCCTTGGGATAGAAAGTCAAGGGCAGGCTCCATGGCAACAGGAGTGCTTTGGGAAGATTCAATGAAATGGGAATGGGACAAACGAAAAGGAAGTAAGGTAGGGGGTGGAAATCTGAGTAAAAGAGGAGACGACCCCCATGAAGTTATATGAGGGCCTTAAACAGTCCTAGAAGCTTGGCCAACAGCTCTCTGAGAGAATGGGGACAGAGTCAAGACAAGGGCAATGCTTACCCATCTCCATAAGGCTGGTGAATCCCGGCAGAGCCGGGCTACTCCTCGGGCCCTTTCCCAGGTTGGGGGCACTGGATGACCACTGTTTGTATCCATCTACCAGGGACTTGAGGCTAAATAAGGGGAAATGAGAGAACTGTTAATATTGGCTACTTCCCTTACTCCACCCTCAGTTTTAGGAGTCTGTGAAAATGTGTCTACCTTAATTACATCAAAGCCCAAGAGTCCTGGGGTACAGGCAACAAACCTTCCTGAGCCCACCTGCTTCATTAACAAAAGTGCACATGCTGCAGAGAGACCGAAGCAGTGGCAGGACCCACCCCCTCGCATGCTGCTTGGGGCTGTGGAAGGATCTGATGGGCGGGCTGGAAAGAGGAGGGAAAGAGGAAGAGGCGCCCAGCACCTGCCAGGGTCTTGGCTGAGCCCATCGTGAGGGAGAGGCCATCAATACACAGACACCAAATACAGCACACTGGTGACATCAGAAACACTGCAATGCAGAAACTCGCAATGCAAGCCAAGCACCGGGTGGACGAGCCAGCAGAGATGCACCAGGTCACTCCATTCACATCATTTCTTGCTTTCTCCTTCCAAGCTTATAGCATGCTTAGGCAACTTTCAAAAACAAAAATCAGCCAACAAAGCTGCACCCACCCAGTGCACTTGGGGTCAGACCTATGTGGGGAGCAGGTAAGGCTGCATTTGAGCCCTCGGTTTGTCTGGGGCTGGAGGGCAAAAGGACAGGAGCTCACTTTCGAATCCCTGTAATCAGCTCACACTAGCAAGCCGGCAACTCCGGGACACAGACTGGGAAGCCCACTAACCCCCTTATAAACTGAAGGAATCAGGGGCCCGAAGCACTGGTCTTTTCCCTTGAGAACAACAAGAGGAAGGACAGGAATCTATGCTATGGCTGCCTTAGAGATACCAGGATCATAACCAGAGGTGGCTCTCATTTTAGGGCTGGAAAGAGCCATTCACCTAAAGTCCTCTCTTCCTAGCCTATCTTGAGGGCCAGAGAAGGACCAACTTTTTCCTGGACTTCAGATCTCTGTTTCAAGTGCTATCACAAATACCAAAGAATTAAAATACATTCCAAACTCCAGTGGTGTAAACCAAAATACACAGCCAGAGAGATAAGCATGCTGCTAAATCCCTGGCCTGGGACTTCTAACTGGTAATCTTATAACAGTGCCTCCAGCTCCGGATCCAAGGAAATCCAGATTAGCAAAGTCAGAGCCAGCGCTACAGACCAAAGGAGAAATAGCCCAGCACTATCTTCCTAAAACTAAGGATACCAGGAGAACCCCAACAATAGGAGGGGCCAGAGAAGTGAACAAGGTAAAGTCAGGCCAACACAGGAATTTTCCCAAGGTGCACAACGGTACTGCTGGAAAAAAAAAGGTTAGCACAGCCTGGCAATAACGAGGCTTGATGCTGCGGGGTGTGCTGTGAGAACAAGGAAATGGAAGGGCGCGTATTGCCAACACATCTGAAAGGGTGCAAATTCGACTCACCCCAAGTGGAAATGTGGAGATTCTGACGGGGTACTTAAACCATTAGCTTTCTCACGTCTCTGAGGGGATCTTCAATGAATAAAAAGGATCAGCAGTCGGCAGCAGCGGGGGCATCCAGCTCAGCCTCTCCCACACGAGACCCCTCAAGGCTGGACTCGAACTGCACGACCAGCTGCCCTCCCCCTGCCCGGTCAGCAAAGCTCACACCATGAAGGGATCGTTACCAGATGGCCCTGCTGGAGTTGCTACAGACCAGGCAGGGCCTCCCAGTCTCTGGGACAAAAGTCCCGGGGCAGCGACAGCATAATTCCAGGAAGGAGCCTTTGAACTCACAGATACCCGAGCTGTCTGCAGACAAGTGCATGTTTCCTACAAATGTGGACAATTTTTTTTTAAGTATGAAGAGCCAAATTCACTTAACATTACTACGTTCAACACAGCTTTATGTCATTACATATTTTATTTAGCCAATAGGGACTAAATTTAGAAATACTGTCACATAGAAGCGCTCAAAAACTCCTGACATTAAAGAGGTCTTTCAGCTGAGACTGGGTGGAATACATTTTATTTCTTCAAGAGGAAATTGAGAATCATGTCACATATTTTGAACTGCTTCAAAAGTTTTGAGGGCAAATCCATGTAAAAAGGAAGAAAATACCAAAGTTCATATTTTATAATGCAAAATAAACTTAAATTTATTAGCAAGACAAAAAAAAATCTTTAACTGAGGCTGAACCACAGAAACTATTGGGATCCACAGCCAACCTGCTAAGTCTCATCTGTAATCACACTAATGTCAGAAATACCACGGATTCAGGGCGACTGAGCTCCTTGTTGGCGCCAGCTCACCGCTACGGCAGCCTAGGGCTCCTGCAGAACTTAGCACAGCAGAGCAGCCTGCCGTCCCCAGAGGGCTCGACCAGTGGACCCTTACACAGCTTAGGTAGTTTGCCCTGCATAGCTAAATTTTCTATCCCACGGTCTCTAGCAATTTCCAAAGCCTGGCTTCAAACAGTCAATCCTTTAGGAAGCAAACAGTTATTCTCACCTTCGGCTCACATCAGACATAGGGAAACAGAATTGGACATGAAATCTTAGTGTTCAGAGGAATGCCAAGGACAACGATAGGTTCAGGGCACCTATAAGCCTAACATTCAACTTAGAAGCTCTTCGGAAAGCCACTAGAAAGAAGCAGGATGCTGCTTATATTCACACAAGGAAAAGTAAAAAAAAAAAAACCATGGTCCTAGATTCTAACACCAAGAGTAAGAAGTATAAATATTATGTTTGCTCTCCAGGTATGAAACTGAATTGCATTAGAAGCATGGAAGAAGCATAGCGAATACTTACACATGCTTACTATGAGCCAGCTAATCTTCTCTGGCACTTCACAAAGAAGAACTTATTTATTCCTCCAACTCCATGAGATGGGTATGGATATAATCTCCATTTATAAAAAAACATAAAGTCCCACCCTGGCTGGCGTAGCTCAGTGGATTGAGCGTGGGCTGCAAACCAAAGTGTCGCAGGCTCGATTCCCAGTCAGGGTACATGCCTGGGTTGCAGGACACGGCCCCCAGCAACCACACATTGCTGTTTCTCTCTCTCTCTTTCTCCCTCCCTTCCCTCTCTGAAAATAAATAAATAAAATCTTAAAAAAAAAAAAAAAAGAAAACATAGAGTCCCACAGCTAGTCATGGGGAGCCAGGATTCAAACCCAGGCAGGCCAGGGTCAGCATCCAAGTTCTTCACTGCTGTACCACAGTGACTGGCCTCTGAAGGTCAAACACCAGGAGAATTTGAGTCAGAGGCTACAAGGCCACAGAGATAACACAAAGCACATCTAAGGCACCTAGATTTGCTCTGTGCTTTGCCCAGAGGGGCGCTCACACCTGTCAGTGTGGCCATGGGGTGGGGTCTAGAAGAAGTTCCTGTGGTCCTGGAGTTCGAACTGCTTCACCAAGGCTGGATTATCCTACCTGCCCCAGCTTCAGCATGAGCTTCCAGTCAAGAGAGACCCATAATCCACTCTTACTTCTCTTTCCTCCAAGCAGACGTTTTAAGGGGGAGAGCCAGATATAAGTACGATACTCAGGCGGAACACGTCACATGTAGTTCATGCTTCAGGTACTTGCTGCTCTGAGAAGGACACCTCCAGGGGTCGGTAAACTCACCGTGGGCTAGATTCTGCCCACTACCTATTTTGCTTTTGCATCTCATCCACGGTCTGAGGCTGCTTCTGCATTGCCACCCTGAAGCTGAGTAGGCCCACAAAGCCTAAAATATTTATTTATTATCTGGCTCTTTATGGATAAAGTTTGCCAACCCCTGTCCTAGGAGGTTCCAGGGGAAAGGAGATGGGCAAACTCGGTTGTCAAGATCAAGAAACTTAGAATTTCTCAGAAAGAAGTCAAACACAACAGAGAACAAGGTATTTCACATCACAGTTTTAAAAGGGTGTCCCGTCTTTAAATGAGAACTTCCCATCCCCTGGCTCTTACCCTTCGTCTCCTGAGCCAAGCTCCTTCTGACCAAGCGTGCCTGGCCCCCACGTCCGTCCCTTCTTCTTGGAAGCCCTTTTCTCCTCCTCCTCCCCTTCCTCCTTTGGGATGACTGAGCTCCGGCCCCAGGTTTTGCTGCTTTCACCTGGTGTCACTGTGAATAAGAAAGGTTAGCTGGGATCTGGAAACAGACAGCACTCTGTCTGGCCCCCACCAACCCCCATTCCCACCCCCGCCCTCCCAAACCAGCCTCCACCCAACCAGACACACACATACACACACACTTGGAGCTCCTGGGAAGAAGTTAGGCTTCTTCAAAAACTCTGTGTCTAGGTGGAGCCTCTCAGCAAAGTAATGGATTCTCAGCCACCAACTATTGAGCATTCTCCAAGTACCAGACATGGAAACATTTCCTAGCTCCCCGTGAATCCAATATAAAGGTGGAGCTTGGGCCAGCCAGAGCTCAGACCTCCGAACAGACCTGATTTAAAGAATTTGTTTCGTTGGGTGGAACTGGATTGTGGGGTGGGTGGTAGAGAAAAAAGGTAAGAGGAAAAAAGGAAGATGTGGGAGTGCAGAAATTTTGGTAAGAAAAGTGTTGGAAAGGAAGAAAATGAGGGTTTCGAGACTGCAGGGAAGGAAGTCAGGAGTAGGAGGGCAGGGGGAAGGCACAGGCCTAGAGAAACATAACAGATAAGAGGGGAAGCACATTCTTCTGAAATTGGTACTTTAGAGCATGGGCTGAAACCCAAATGCTTCAGAGACTTGGCTTATACCATAAGTGAGTGAAGTGACTCAGCTACCAAAAAATAGGGAGTTGAAGGAACTGAGGCAAAATACAGAGCATATGTGTGCCCTGAGTTCCAGCCAACCATGGCCACACGCACAAGGGAATCCACTGATTTGATTTGATTTTCCAAGGAAAGCCAGAAACTCAGAATTTTTTGATGAAATCTCTCTATCTTTAAATCAGGGAAACTAACTCATTCATAAACACACACACACACATATGTACATGTGTGTGTTTGTGTATGTATAAGTTCTTTTTAGTAAATACCTCTGTAAAAGTAAAATTGGTCCAGATTTGACCTATGGCAAAATACTTGGCAAGTTTTCTTAGAACCTACACTTTGAAAACACCCTTCCCCGGGAAGCACGAACGAAAGAAAAACGACGATGCCCCAAATATGGCAGAGCATAAGAGGTGTCCAGGCTACAGCACCAAACTGTATCCACATCACACACCAGTTTCTAAACCGCTTTGTACCCACAATACCTACAGACCCCTTTGCTGGTATCTGGCTAGGAGCAGGAGGTAGAGGAGGCAGTAGTAAAGCTAATGAAGGGAGACAAGGGGGAGGGCTAAGGTTCGCGTACATATGTGCATGTATATATACGCATTGTCGAGGAGAGGTGGCAGAAGTTATGGATGGCGCAAGCCTGGACCAGTCGCTGGCTGGACAGAGTAGGGGACAGGTGCCCCTGGTGTGTTCTGGCCCCAACTAATCTGGGAAACAGTCTCACACTGGATGGCTCGAAGGCGAGGAATGATGGTGGGGCTTGCAGGAGGACTGGAGCGACTGTTGATGAGACTCTTCCTTTTATCCATGGTCGGGGAGGCCTGGACCGTGAACTTGTGCTGGAAATCTGCTTGGGGAAAGATGAAACATATGCATTTGCATTAGAATTTTCCCACAATCAAATTACTCCAAGAAAACTGACCCTTCCTGGCAGGCTGGAGGGACAGGCCCTCTTTTCCTGAGAAACTCCTTGCTCACCCAGGAAATGGTCTCTTTCAGAATCCTCATCTCTTTTCCCCAAAAGATGGCAGGAGGCAAGATGAACGTACAAAGAGAAGGAAAATTCCTTATCTGAGTGAAAGTCATTAGGCAGTTTCCATAAATGCGTACGTGTGTAGCGATTACATATTTAGAATAGTCTTTTTTAGATCATGAGAGTAGTTGATTGTTCTAGGAAATCTAACTTTAAATCCTCCTCTTTATATAACCTATTAGTGCACACCCCCTCTTCTCGGGAACCAAAGCAGGCAGACGAATGCTTCTCACTAAGTGTAGGCAGCAGGGTGAGTAGTAAGAACTAATCCTTGGTGGGAACCTAGGGAAGTAAGGGACATGGGGCTAATGGGCCAAATTCTGAGGCATTCCAGAGGCAGTTGTGGTGCGGCCCAAGCAATGTACAGCTTACAGCTCTGAATGTCTGAGTATCATTCTCCTCCCCCATCAGAGAGGTACAATAATTACAGCTGCATGTTGGCACCTAAGTTTCCCCCTAGACCAGGGGTGTCAAACTCATTTTCACCGGGGGCCACATCAGCCTCGCAGTTGCCTCCAAAGGGCCCAATGTAATTTTAGGACTGAATACATGTAACTAGTCCTTAACTAGGGGCAAGGAGCTTGGCATTGCAGCCAGGTAGAAACAAGGGACCAGGCCCGATTAAAACAAGGTGGAGGGCCCAATTCAGCCCGCGGGCCTTGTGTTTGCAACCTGTGCCCTAGACTGTGATCTCCCTGAGGATGGGAACTATCACTTTCCCGGCACACAGCAGTATGCTGGCACATGCCGGATGCTCAAGAGGTGTTTCGAGACTCTGTTTTCTGAAAAGAAAAATAAAAGTACGACAAGGGCACCAGTAAACGGGTCCCCTGAACACATTCACTGACTTCCACTAAATAATTCCCTTGTCTGTACTTAAGCCATTTTTTTTTAATTTTTAAAAATTGATTTGAGAGAGAGAGAGGAAAGGAGGGTGAGAGAAACATCGATTTGTTGTATCCACTGACTGATGCATACTTACTGGTTGATTCTTGTATGTGCCCTGACCAGGGATCAAACCTGCAACCTTGGCATATAGGGATGATGCTCTAACCAACTGAGCTCCCTGGCCAGGGTTGGTTCCTTAACTTCTATTAAGCTTGCTTCCTGGGGCCTTAAGGACTTCAATCTACATGCACACTTGAGCACCCATCTCCTTTCATGGCTACACTGTGCCCCACAAGATTCTAATTCACGGTTTCATATTTTTTTGCATTTTCCCAAGGGTGTGCCTATCACAAATGTACTTGTATTCAGTTGATGTGTTTCTGAAAAGGTATGTGTAAATCACATTCTTACACATTAATCCTTCTTGAGATGAATTATTTTGCAGAGACAAGAGTTCTCTTGCTTCACACGTCCATAGTCTGGAGTTTGTGTTGCCCCCAATCACTTGCTTCCTTCTCCTGGTGTGACTAGCCACCGACCATGCTTCTAGCAGCCTGGCCCATGCTTGCCTGTCAAGTCCATCACCAGTTTGTCTTCCCTTCATATTCTGCGTGTAGTCTCAAAAATTCCCCTGGAGTTGGGTAGCGTCCAGTAGGCCAGTCTCCTCACTGAATAGAATGGCCCTTTCCAAACTGGCTCCCTGTTGAATCGCAGGGTCCCTTTTTCCAAGCACAGCCCCGGGCTCCCAGCACCCCGCCACTCCAGCCCATGCCAGGCTCCCGCCTCCCTGCAGCCCCTGGGCACTCACCGGAAGGGAGGCTGATGCGGTTTCCATCCTTGAGCTTCAGCCGGTTCTTCCGGAACTTGCCCTTGCGTTTCTTCACCCGGGGCTTCTCTTGGCACAGCTGGTGGATGATGATGTTGAGCTCCCGTTCCAGGATGTCGATCTCCCGCTCCGCCAGCTCCTGCTCGCGGCGCCGCAGCAGCTCCTCCTGCGTCTTCTGCTGCAGTGCTGCCCGCGTCAGCTCCTCCTCCCAGGTGCGGAGCTCCTGCGGGGGCAGGACCATCTATCTGTCAGGGCCCGGGGGCCAGGGGCGAGGTCCAACCTGGAGAGGCTCCCACAGTGCCCACACATCAAGTGCCCCACGGAGAGGGCTGCACAATAGTTAGCTGGTAAATGGACCCCTGACCACCTGGCTGGTGGGAAAGTAAGGCTCAGAACAGCCACACTGAGGATACAGCTCGAGTAGCCGCAGGCCACGCCGGGACTGATAGTTCCCGGTTGCTCCTTGATTATTGATTAAACTCTCCTGTGACTTAGGGAAAAAATGGGGGTTTGGGTAGAAAATATAACATGTAGTTAAATTTTACAGACTTGGTTCTATTTTCATTTTTTCCATCAAATAAGAGAATTATTTTTAAACCAGAAGTAACTTAATGTGATCCAGCTTAAAATGTGCCCACTGTAAACAAATCACCCTCCAGACATCACCTAGCATTCAAATAAAAGTAAACAGACTTCCAGCGTGGCTGTTCAAATGGCACGTGCGGTGCACTGGGTGAGTGAATCCACCGAGGCATGTGCTGGGAGCTCTCAGCTTATCTTAAAGGAGAACCATCTGCCCTGGGAAGATGGTGAGAGCGCAGCAGAGAGAAAGGAGAACATTTCCTGACGTCTGTGCCAGGCACTTGCTCTCCGACCGCGCCACGTCAGGTGGGCAGAACCTCTTCCCTGCCTCCCCGCTACCCCTCTCTGTGAGGTCATCAACGAACCCAGCATGGACTCCTGGGAAGGGGTGGGAGCTATGGACTCGGAAAACAGGAGAGAAAACAGGAAACAGAGCAAAGCATGTGTATACAATTTTAAAATATGAACCCTAAACTGTTAACACTGGGTACTCTGGGCCTAGGACTAAAGTGGGGTGGGGAAAGGAGAAAATTTAAGAAGCTTTCATGTCAATAACCTGAAAGAATCATGTCTAAAAAAGTGGGAAGCTTCTTCAATAAAGAAACCAGAGCAACACTTCTGTGGTCAAAACTTAAAATTCTTAATGACATGCTGCACTAGAAGTCATTCTGGACTAAAACAAAATACTGTAGATAAGGAACCTAGAGCTATATTTTAAAAAAGTATGTGAACTCAGATTGGGGAAGCTGAGCAGCAGGTAGAGAGCAGAAGAGAGAACGGTGATGGGAATAAAATATTCTGCAGGTAGGAGCTTTTCATTTGGCTTGTCCTCCATTCTCAAGAGAGTATCAAAATAACCATAAAAGTAACAGAAAGAAGAGAAATGAGAAGAAGCTTTGCATCTAAAAGACTGTCTGGTACACGGGAAGTGCTCAGTAGTTGCCGAATAACTGTCGAGTCAATGAATGAATAAATGAGAAAGGAGGAGATAGAAGACACTTTTATAAATGCAACCCTTCTTTATGGAACATAGATTCATCCTAAGTATCTACAAGATAAGCTTGAACTTTTGAGCTTGAGGAACTAAGTAAGCTCCAAAGAGATTAACTGTGCACCTTCCAGATCCTTGGCTTCCCTGGTCCACTACTTTGTTTTCACTGTCAGGAAAACAAAACTGCATGGAAGATCCAGAAAAGTTATTGCTGATTGGTTGATTTTGCTGCTAACTGGGAAAACTGAACAGTTCAAGACAATATCAGCCTTGCTAAGTCTGTTCTCCTGCATGCTCCTGTCTAAGGGATGGTTTGAGTCTAAGCCCTTTCCTTTAAAGGAACTCAAACCCCAGTCCAGAGACCAATCCATGGTCACAGAACCTAGAAGCAGCAGGTTGAGTCAACCGAGGAATAACTTGAATCACACAGGAAACCAGGACATTTACAGAGTACTCGCCTATGGCACCACATACCTGGAAGACCCTCACACATGGTAAATCCCCTTCTTGTGAAACACCTATTTAGGGATCAACTTCACAGCATGCAATTCACATTTCCCACATACAATAACGTAAGAGGAATCCCTCCAGAGAGAGAGCTCATTATTCATCTTATCCTCACTTGCCCAACTATGAGCCTTGTATTGAGAGGCACCACAGCATGGTGGTTAAGAGCAAGAACTCCGGAACAGGCTGCCTGAATTGTGGCCTCGGGCAATTTAATACGGGCCTCATCTGTGATATGGAGTTAAGAGCGCCGACATCACAGGGTTGTATTACATAAGATAATTATTATCTTATTATGTAAGATTATGTAAGAATTCATATAAGTGACTTATAATAGGCCATGGCACATAGAACACGCTCTACAAATGTTAGCTCTTAGGGGAACGGGTTTGACTTTTCCTAGTAACTACTTATTGACAAAATCCAACTTTCATTTTTCTTACTGGCTGGTACCCTTATAATCTCATCAATCAAAAGAAATAACCAAGAGTCCGTGATTCCGCAATCTAAAAAAAGGCCAGCAACTCTGCGGGTCTTCTATTTCGAATAGCATTTGTACTAGGAACGGCCTGTTTCAATCATCCTGCTCACTGGCCACTGCAGGTCCACCCTCTCTCCCCCTGGATCCCTCAGCATGCGTCACAAGCTCACTCCATTCCCCTGCAGAAGGCTTGTTGACTTCTCAAACAGCACCAAGTTTAGGATTGCTATGTTGAATAAAGACTTCGTCTTTTTAAATCAGCTCCAGAAATTACGTTTAAGTCATTTGTTTAGGGAAACAATAACGAGGACATTATTGGACAGGACATTAACGAGGACATTAGGGAAAGAGGACAGTTTTGGAATCAGAAGACCCAGGCTGAAGATTCTGTTCCCCTACTTACTAGATGAGTCACTGACCCTCGGCTCTGAACAGAAAAAGACAACACCTACCCCACGTGCTGGTGGCAGGGGCCATAAGACTCCTGGATAAAACGCAAGAAAAAGTCTCATCAGACCTTTCAAGTGAAAGAACTGGGAAGTCACGAAGACATGTATAATTTTAGTTACTATTGTTATCATATCGCTTCCCGAATTCCCATGGTGGGGAGTGGAAAGGGAGAAAGAAATTAGCCAAGTCTGTGTATAGACATCCCTCTGCCCCGCGCCGCAGCCCTTTGATTTAGTCCTGCCTCTGCAGCGCAGCTGCTTTGATTCGCTGCACCTGGGTGGACACTCGCTGCGCCAAGGGCCCAGAGAGGGGCCCTTTAAGGAACGGCCACCAAACAAGAAGATGGATATCTACTTGGCTCCATCTCTGAACTCCCCGGTCGGTTTGGGCTTTCGGCCCTTTTCATAAAAAAACATGAAAAATGCCAAACATTTCCAAGCCCATGGTGTTTTTAGCCCACGTGCTAGTTCTGATTCTGATACCAAAAGACACTGGCAAGATGTTCTGATAAATGTTCTCAGTGTTGAAGTGTCCCTGTATCAGGTTAACCTCTAGAAGTCCCTTGCAAAACCAAGAAATGTTTCTAGAACCCTACCGTATTTTCAGCTGGGAAGGTGAGACACCACGCTGGTACTTGCCCAGTGGTGCTGTCCCTGCGGTTTGGACAATGAAGACATTATGCTCAAGGAGAGCTTTGACCAATGACTCCCCCTACTTATCCCTGCCACATCCCCAAAAGAAAGAAAAATTCTATACCACTTCCGGTCACACTTGAGGCCTGGAGAATTCTTTCCGCGCAGAGCCAGGAAGGAAAGAACTGCCCTGTTAGCACAAACCAAGCAGGAAGGTTGGTCGTGCCAGGCTCTGTCCAGAGGCCCCACTAGAGAAGGTTCACTGACTCAGTGCATGCCTTTATCTTTTTTCTTACCTTTTCTTTGGCCCTGAGTTGGTCAAACATCTCCTGAATCTCATGTTTCCAGTCATCCTGCAGGCAGTGGAAGGAGTCCTTGGGCATTTCAAAGAAACCAGACTCCTCTATGGTAGTCAGCTGGTCCAGGATATTTGTGAAGGGTGGTCGTGAATGGGGGTCGGGGTTCCAGCAATCTTCATGGAACACGTGAGCAGACAAAAAGCATAAACGGACAGAGGTGAACTTAAGATTAGGATACTGAGTGACATCATTTCCAAAAAAACTACCTCTCATTTTTTACCTTCAGGAAACAGAGACTGGGGTTTGGGTCCACAAACTGGACTTAGGAAGTAAAGCAAGGTGCTCCACATCATGATTGTCATGAGTGAATTTGAAAAGAAAATGCAGCACTTCTGTACCCATCCGACAGTTACTGTGGATTTGGCACAAGAAAAGCAAGTCCAAAATTCCCTTGGGTGAAGTTCATTACCACAATTTAACAAGTTACTCATGATTCCAGTCCTCACAATGGGTAACACCTTGGGCCTCAATTTCCCCAAGCACTGGAGCAGGAGTCGGGAAAAGTGAATTCTTTCTACTCTCAGCTCAGCCCTAACCAATGGACTTTAGTTGCCTATGCTATCCCCTTTGCCTCTCTCAACTTAGGGTTTCTCACTTGCAAAAGCATAGGATCTGACTACATGTCTTTTAGAGTTCCTTTCTTCTCAAGTGCTCTTTATTTCTATATGTAAGACACTCAGAGGTTCTATGGCAAAAACTGCTATATGTCCTTAATGTGTATTAAGTACTAATATAAAAAATATTACAGTGATTTTCAACCTTCTTCATCTCATGGCACATATACACTAGTTACTAAAATTCTGTGGCACATCAAAACATATTTTTTTGCCTATCTGACAAAATATATAGGTACAATTTTGATTAATTCACACTGGATGGCTATTGTGTTGGCTGTTGTCATTGTTTTATCTGACAATTTAAGGGAAAGGAGGTCAGTGCCCCTGACTAAGTAGCAGGTATTGCACGTTTTAAAAATTCTTGAGGCACACCGGTTGAAAGCACTTTAGTGCTGGATGGCAGGCTTTAGTTACTAAGTCGAGATCGACAGTCACTGGGGATGGGCAGAAGGGACATGACATCTAAGACATCAATGTTTCAGGGTGTGGACATCATCCTGGAGCAGCTCTTCCAACTGCCTACAGCATTCCTCCCCGAGTGACTGACACTTCATCTCCTCTTTCAGTGACGGATCCTGCAGATCTGGCCAGAATCCATCGAGCGCTAATGGGAAGGTGAACTGCTTCCAGTTTTGTTCCGGCCAGGGCTCACTTACCTTCCATGAGTTTGGCAAAAGGTTCTGGGCATGTAGAAGGGATGGGAAGGGCGAGCTTGTTCATGGCCACTCCATAAGCGACTGCTAAGCCATCGATTCCTCGGAAGGGCACCTCGCCGGTTAGGAGCTCCCAAAGCAGCACCCCATAGCTAAGGAGAGGAAGAAGACAGGAGCCCCGTAATCCCCACAGGTGCAACTTCTCTGAAATAGCTCAGGGGGCCTGGCTGAGCATCCCACATTCTCTCCGGCATGTAGGGAGACTAACAAAACAGACATACTCATGTGTTATAAAAGGGAGACCACACGGCGACCACACGGCCTACAGGCTGAAAGCAACACCTCTGGTGTCAGGCACACTGTTTCAAAGTCCGTTCCTCAGATTCCTCACCTGTAAAGGGCCAATGACACTGGTAGCCTCTCAAGACCGTCATGAAATTAAGTGAGCTACTCTAGTGTTTAAATCAGTGCTCAAGGGCCACAGCTAGTTTGTCGTTGTTATTATTAATGTAATGAACTGGGACAAGGGGGAGCCTGCCCAAAACACATTTTTTCTGTTTTAAAAAAACTTCAGCTTCAGTCTCAAATATACATTTTTTTAGCTTTAGAAAAGCAGAGTGCTGACCATGCCAAACAAACAGATTTTTTTTCTTGTGAAAAACTTCTTTACTGCTCACTGGGTTGAACAGATTCTTGCCCCCATCAGTGAGTCCTTTATCGACACCTCTGTCTAAGTCAAAGAGGACAGGGTCACCAAGGTGGCCTGCACTGGGACAGTGCAGATCGTTGGCTGTGAGCCTTCAGAGTCCCTTCCCGCCCCTGCAAATCCACAGGTCCTAGGAGTCACAGAATGAGGAGCACAAAGCTTAACGGAGTAATTACTTTTACCAATTCATAATCAGAACCAGACAAAATTACAGAGCTGTCAATCCTTCCAGGAATAAGTCAGGACAAGAAAATGTGAGACCGTGAACAATTGGAACAGTGTCTCTCCTTATATTTTTAACACAAGCCTCAGAAATTTGAATACTCATCAGTAGTTCACAACCAACAAAAAGTCATATTAATTAAAAAAAAAAACAAAACAGTATCTATTGTATCACGGTAACTTGCACATGCAGGGTGCTATGCCATTTACAAACATCATCCCGAAACCCTACAACAAACCTGCAAGATGTTTCATCACCATTTTGCAGATGAGAAAAGCGAGTTTCAGACAGGCTCAGCAGCACCGCATTAAGGGTATACGTGAAGTCAGTCATGGCGGACCCTGGATTAACTCTCAATTCTTTCTCTCTAGAATGCCCTTCCACCATTTCTCCGCCTGGTAATAGTCCTTCACTCTAATAGTCTAATAGCCTTTCAAGATTCAATTCAAATGTACCACCACTTATTCATTTATTTTAAACATCTACTAAATATATAGGCATCAAGCTCAATGCCAGGCACTGGGATACAGGATGGAACACAGAGATCAATCCATGAAGAGATTAGTGAGAGGAATAGAAAAAAACATCAGTTAGAATGCAGAGAATGAGTCACAACAGAGACACTATGAGGGCATTAAGGGGCAGGGTGGGGGGAGGTCATCCAAACCAGAAGAGGACAGGGCAGGAGATTGCTAAACCTTGACTGCCGAGTGGAGGAAAAGTCAGTGCTCCAGAGACAGGGATCAGCATGTACAAGGGCATGAACTCGCCTTTAAAGAAGCCCAAGTGGCCTGGCACGGCTCCAAAGAGCAGCAGTGTGCCAACCAATACACTGGACATGGGCATTCCCATACATGGGACCCTCCGTGTGACCTGGCCAGTATCCTTGGGCAATGGCTTTACCTCAGTGACCCCTCTCCAAATACTATTGTTTTCTTTATGTATCTTGACAGAATTAAAGCCTGGTAGACGGTTGCAAGTCTTGTCTTGTCCTGTCTAGACAAGGAGTCAGATTTTAGAGTGAGGCTGATGGAAACAATTGGACACTCGAGGAAGCCTTCCCTAACACCCCCGGGTGTTACTCAGACTTCATTTGGGCTGACATATTGTAGCTGTTTGTTCACCAACCTACGGGCTCCTAGAGGGCAGGGATAGTAGTTTTCAATCTGCATTCCCAGGGCCTTGCCCAGGCTCTGGTACCTAGTAGGCCCTCACACAGTGAGGGAGTTGGTGGATGGGTGTGGGAGTACGTGGTGAGATGGTCCTGCAGGGTGCACTGGGTGCCCCGGAGTAAGCCCAAATGCCACCAAGAATGGCACTATTATACTTCCTATCAAAGCTTTCTCGTGACCCACCCAGACAGTGGTCATGCTGGGCAGCTTCTACCAAATGACCTCTAAGAATTCTCAGCACTGCTGATTAGATACCTAGGTTAGAGGGATGTTCACAAAAACCCAAGTCCCAAAGAACCCCTTTCTCCCTTCCAAGCAAAGATGACTGGTGTCTGAAACCTAATCAGCTGGAAAGACAGTAGAGTGCTTCCAAGGTCCAAACATGCATCCTCTTCGTGTCCTCGCACAAAGAGGTTTTCAGTGATGGTTTTCACGTGGAGCCCCAGGTGACCCACAGAGACGCCTCGGGCCACCTGGGAAAGGAAGGAGCCAGGCCCCCACCCCTCCCAGCGTCAACAAGGGCAGCTCTGCTCATACCTGGCTTGCTTCTTTGCTCCTCAGCATTCCACTCCACTTGAAGGCCTCTACAACTAAGTGAAATAAGAGGACTGCCACTCAAGAAAGATTGAGACAGACTGGAGCAAAATGCCTGCTTTACCACTTGCCAGCAGTGTGACCTTGGGAAAGCAAGTTCACGTCTCCCAACCTCAGTTCCCTCGTCTGTACAACGAAGACAACCATCCCTACACCTCACGGAGAGCTGCAAAGGATATATAACAGCTTCCCCTCACCCAGAAGTGACCATCTATGGCTCACAAACACTGTGTCTCCCCTTGGCGAAGACTTGAAATGAGAAAGTATCTGGTGGGATTTGGGGAGAGCCCACCGTGTCTAGAGAGAGCCTTGTTGAAGGACACCGGCCTTCTGGGAACTAAACCAGTGAAGGTTTTCCTCTGCCAGTGTTCCTGTTCAATTCTGTAACAGAAGGCAGGCAATACAAATGCAGTCTTGGTATTCCTTTCACAGAAACAGAGTCCAAGAAGGACACTGGAGAAACACACATTAGCTGGGCCTGAGCCCCAGGGAGAAGTGGGCAGGAGCCCTCAGTTCTACCTCAGGCTTATCCAACTTTGTTGCTCTCCTGGGACTGAGAAAAGGTCACGAGGGCCTTTCAAGACCATTTACAAGCAGCCTGGAAGTACCAGCTAAAACACTGCCACAGAGCCTCTCCCCCACAGAGAACTGGCAGCTCCCATAGCCCCGCCAGTGATTTCCCAACAGTTCTCATGCCTAGCCCCAAGCCCTCGGGGAATTCACCGGGGTGTCATTCATTAGCCACCTCCAGAGGTACAGTAACCCTTTCCACTGTTTGGTATGGTCAAAGGTGGGGGAGGGATGATATATTTTTTTCAACTTGAAGCAGAAATGCATCAGACGCACAACAACTGTACACCTGAATTGGACCAGGACTATTTTCTTACGAACCTGTGTTATCTCTAAATTAGAAATAACCTGTTTATTAGAGATAACTGTCAACTCAGGGGTCCATGCTCTGAAAGGAGTGGTGCCCCTTGAATGGGCTGTTGCACTTAAGAATCAGCTGTGACCCCACATTCAGGAATCACACTGTTTCTCTTTGGAAAAGACAACTGAACTTTCCATATGTGAAAACACTGTAAACTGTAAAGTAAAGTAACCTACAATTCTTCTTGTTGTTAACTAGACCTCTTTCAAAATGATGATGTATTTAATAACACATATAAGTAATGCATATATTAATATTTCTGACAATAAATATTTATTGATATGCTCACATGATATTATATTCAAAAAGTATCTTAATAAACAGATCACATTTTAAAGGATGGGTGGATGAACATGTGATTAGGAATAAGCATACCAAAATATCAATATAGGTTACCTTTAGAAGTGGGTGATTTTCATTTGTTTATCTATATTTTCTAATTCTTTTCTATCATGAACACATTTTACCACTGTAGTTTTTTTTTAAGATTTTATTTATTTAAGTTTAGAGAGAGGGGAAGGGAGGGTGAAAGAGAAGGAGAGAAACATCAATGTGTGGTTGCCTCTCATGCGCCCCCTACTGGGGACATGGTCCACAACCCAGGTACGTGCCCTGACTGGGAATCGAACCGGTAACACTTTGGTTCTCAGCCCACACTCAATCCACTGAGCAATACCAGCCAGGGCTTACCACTGTAATTTTAAAAATTTATAATGATCAAAAAGAGTCCCCATTTCATCCCCCATGTAACAGGCAAATGAGATCAAACACACACAGCACTCAGCATAGAGCCTGGCCAGTAAGCATCTGCAGGCGGCAAACACTGTTACCAGTGTGTGTGCATTGTGAGAACAGCAACAGACACAGGTTTTCTTCTGGTAAAGATGCAAGGTCATTTGGAGCCACTTGGGTGAGTAGGCTTGAGGAGGGAGGGATAAAAGGCTCATTTAATGGGTTCAACAGATGGTGTCCTAGAAAGAGATACTGCAGCATGGAAGCTCAAAAAGCTGAAACAGAACAGGGTGAGTTATATTTTCAAACCATATTCATCAACCAATCTGAGTCAGGAAGCTTAAGTCCTGGGAATAATTCTAACCTAGAGACCAACCAGCAGAGCAGACTGCATGACAAATTCTAAGACATCTCATCCAAAGTCTTGTTGATTGAAATTTACCTCTAACCTACTCCCCCCTTCAGATAGTAGAATAACATTAGATCCTCTCACCCAAGGCCCCTCAAGCCTGCTTTCAGGATCTGTAATTTAAGGGCAAGACCGAGAGGTCCATCTTGGAACAAGGACACTTTGGGTAAAAGTTGAAAGGTCCTGCCTTGTCCCTCCACAATGGGCACAGCCCTGCAATGGCCTTGCCCTTCTTTGCCTGCCATTTCTCTCACTGTGAGAAGTCCTACATTAGGCATTTGAGTTTTCCCTTCCCACTAGGAATGTACCTGGATACCGGAGGCAATTCTGCTCAAATCACTTTAGTAGCAGAAAGCTTTGGAATGTATGACAAGAAAACTTGAATGAGTTCAAGGTCAGGCTGGGAGAAGAGGCTAGCAGGAACACAGAAAGTAGAAAACAATCACATTACTGAGAAGTTATGTTTTCCCATGAAGAAGAAAGGTAAGAGGAAGTCGAGTGTGGCAAGTGGTTGGCTGAGTGGTCCCCTGAATCCATTCTCTCCCTCTTCCACAGCAAGAGGTTTAGCTGGGCACACAGTGTCCAGCGGGAGCTGACACTCGTCTGCCTCCTGGGGGCCAGGTGTGCCCACATAACCCAGAGCAGGCAATGGGGGTGTGCACAGAGGAGATGTGCCCAACTTCTGGGTCATCTCCAAATTAAAGACAAACTGTTCGCCATGCATAAGCGCTCTTTCCTCTTTTTTGCAGACTATTATGTAGAAGTAACAGTAAAGCAGATGTAAACATTCAGATAAGGGCAATGCATGGAGGGACCTGAAAGATCCTGGGTTCCCGAATGATCTCAGGGTACGGCTGCCCCACCAGCCTGAACTAACTGGACTACTCCTTAAAGGGAATACACTTCTACCTTACTTAAGCCACCATGTCAGTAGGCTTTTTGTAATAGCAGCTTAGTTTAGTTAATATATTAACTACACATATCAGCCTATGGACAAGCAATGAAAAGTATTAGCTTGAAGCACATGATATTGCTGTTTTTTATAGGTCAAAAACAGTTGAGTGTCAGTATACAGATCAATCTAATGAGATCTGGTCAGAGGTTTTAAATAAAGGAAAACTCTTTTCTTCACAATGGCTACTTCACCCTGTATTTAATGTGTGTTGAAATAAGATTCAATATACAGAAGCTATAAAACATCATTGAAACAAATTAGAGGCCTAAATAAATGGACAGATATCCGTTGTTCACTGTTCAAAGACTTAACATTAAGACAGTAATACTCTCCAACTAGATAGCCATATGCAAGAAAATACAGTTGGACCCCTACCTCACACCACATACAAAATTAACTCAAAATGGAACAGAGACCTAAATTTAAGAGTTAAGATTATAAAGCCCTTAGAAGAAAATAGGCATAAGTCTTCATGACCTTGGCTTCGGCAATGGTTTCTTAGATATGACACCAAAAGCATAAGCAATCGAAGACAAAATAACTTGGACTTCATCAAAATTACAAATGTGTGTTTCAAAGGATACCATCAAGAAAGTGGAAAAAACCCTCACAGAATAGAAGAAAATACTGCAAATCATATATCTGATAAGGGACTTGTGTCCAGGATATATAAAAGTATTTCAGAAGTATTTCAACATAAAAATTTATGTATCCTAATTTCTTAAATGGCAAAAGATTTGAATAGACATATATCCAGAAAACATATAAAATGACCAGCAAGTACATGAAAAGATGTTCAACATCATTAGTTACTAGGGAAATACAAATCAAAACCATAACGAAGTATGACTTACTATGTACTAGGATGGCTATAATAAAAAAGACAGACCATAACTAGCGTGAAAAGAATGTGGAGAAACTGGAACTCTCATACATTGTTACTGGAAATGCAAAATGGTACGGCCAAAGTGAAAAACAGTTTGGCGGTTTCTCAAAAAGTTAAACATAGAACTACCACGTGACCCAGCAATTTCACTCCTCAGTATGTACTCAGGCGAACTGATAACATGTTCACACAAAAGCCTGTACACTAATGTCCACAGCCAAAAAGTGGGAACAACCCAAATGTCCATCAACTGATGAACAGTAGATAAACAAATTGTGGTATATCCATAAATAGAATATTACTCACCTATTAAAAGAATGACGTTCTGACACACGCTAAAACATGAATGGACCTTGAAAACATTACACTAAAAAACGAAACCAGTCAAAAAAGACCACATATGATATGAACCCATTTGTATGAAATGTCCAAAATGGCTGCACAGAGGCAGAAAGTAAGCTAGTGGTTGCCAGGACGGGCTAGGGAATGACTGCTAACAGGTGTCAGGTTTCTTTTTGGGGCAATACAAATACTCTGAAAATAGATATTGGTTATAGTAGGTTGAGTGGTGGCCCTAGAAAATTATGTCCATGTCTTAATACCCAGAGCCCTTATTTGGAACAGTCTCCTCTAGAGTGTCTGGCGGGAGTGTGGCCCTGCTGACACTCATTATAGACTTCTGGTCCCCAGACTATAAATTTCCATCGTTCTAAGCCACCGGGTTTGTAGTAGTTTATTGCAGCAGTCCTAGGAAACTAGTTACAATGGTGATTGGTATAAAACTTTGTAAATTCACTAAAAACCACTGACATACTTCTTAAAAGGGTAAACCTTATGGTACATGAATAATAGTATCAAGAATGCTATTTATAATACACACAAGTACCCAAGTTTACTTTACAACACAACAGGAAACAACAACTTCACAGACTGAAGTACAGTGATAACCTGTAGTCCTCTCTCTTGCACACCAAGGTGATGCCGCTGTCTCACAGCCACGACGATGCCTGCTCGCTCTGTAGATGCTCCTCCCATCACTAGGGACAAGAATTTTAGATCCATGTCCTTGTGACCTCTTGGGCTGACATTTACTAGGGGGATGGCTGGTCTGTGACTCTGCATTTCTAGGAGCATGCTTGAGACCTGTCTTTTCCCATTCTATATCCATATTCAACAAACAGACTAAAAAAGTTAACCAGCTAACTGAAAGTAATCATTTCCAGCCCACCAAGAAAAAAGAGACAGCACAAAGAACACTTATCGGCCCAGGAGCTACTTATCAATCCAGCAATAAGAGCTACTATTGCTAAGCAAGCCAGGGTGACCCTGGTGAAGGTCTCCAGGAGTGACTGAGTGCCCTCACCACCTTGCACTCAGAGATGGGAGTGCACTTTGCCCCCGGAATGTGTGCATCTTCCCTGGGAAACAATCACCAACAGAGAGGGTCCTGCATAGATATGTACTTGCCACAGCACTGGAGGGGATTTCTGAGAGATGAAGACTTTGGAAACTGCCCCCTGGCAACATGGAAATTAGTGTAGATTGCTCTGAAGGGGTCACTCAGACCTACTTGGGGTTCCTGGGAATCTATGCAACCTCAATTCTCCAAGTCCTGAGCGTGTGCACAGCCAAAACAGACCTGGGGGACACTGACCCTGCCCTTCTGGACCTTACCTCCACACATCGCTGCCTTTGGAAAACATGGAGGCACGAATGACTTCGGGTGCCATCCAAGCATATGTCCCTGCCGCGCTCATCTTGGTGGTTCGGTGCCATTCCCGAGCCAGGCCAAAATCAGTGATCTTCAGAATCTTGTTGCTCAGGTCTCCATTCTCCACCTTCTGGAGGATCAATACTAGGCAAGGAAAGGAATAACAGAAGAAACCAGAGAGTCTGCATTAATCACAGGGAAACCACAAAATACAGAGCCCTCCTGACATCCACATGTCCTCTCCTGCAGGCTCCACCGCGCAGCTACCATGGACTGACTGATGGTAGGAGCCACCACCTCTTACACACCTGCGACACATCCATTTTTATGCCAAGTTTTTGACAGGCATTATCTCCAACCCTCACAAGAGCCTTATGGGGTACATACAACTGCCATCTCTGTTTTACAGAGGAAACTGAACTATAGCACCATTCAATACATTTTCCAAGGCCACCAACTAATAAGCCAGGACTGAAGCTCAGGCAGCCTAACTCAAGAGCCTTCTCTCTTAACATTGAAACCATACGGCCCATTCATGCCCTAGGAAAGGAGCTGTGCGGTCACTGCTTACCCTCCTTACGGAGGGCTACTTGGGCTCCCTGTCTGCCAGGGCACCCATGGGCTATGACCACTCTCAGACCACAAGGAATGGAAGCGCATGTTAGATTTTCAAGGTTTCAGTGTCTGAACGGTTTCCATGAACTAGTCAAGTTTATTTAAACCCTTAAGGAAACACATTTGGGGACAAAGAGATTTCCCTTTAATCCAGGAACTTAACCTACCTGTCGAGAACTGGCTGACAGGGTCAGAGGGCACACACATGCTCACACCTACGATGTTCTCGGTGAACATGGCCCAGGAAGAAAGAACTGGTGCACTGGGCTGCGCTGTCTCCCAAGGAGTAACACCAAAGCACCGTGGTCCGGGAGCCATCTTGGCGTTCCTAGGAGAGCAGCCAAGGCAGCCACCTCACCCAGGACGGTTCCAGTGGCAAGTGTGTGTGGCCTTGTGGGAGCCAATCTCCCCCGAAAGGGCAAAAACACTAAATGACTACAGTGCTGTAAGCTACGCCAAGGAACTCTGCCTAAGGGGGCAGTTGTCAAACTCGCTGGATCTGTGGAAGATGAGCCTCTGTTTTCACAAGAGGGATGTAAGGCCTGGGATCAGTTCAATCTCTTGAATCTCACTGGGCCATGTGGGATTCAGAGTGCTGAACACAGGATTTCAGGGAAGAAAGGAAGATTCTCTTTGCCACTCAGAGAGGGTTAGGGGGGTCAGTTTTAGGGCAAGGGACTTAGGCAGGTCCCTCAAGTCACATAACTGTACTCTTCCTGCTGTGCCCACCGGCCCCCCACCCACCCCCAGCAAATGTCCACTGAATTGTTACCATACTGAAAGGACATTGGCCAAGGATCTCTAAATCCTGGGTGCTTCTCAGAAACCATCAGTACAGAGGGATTACAAGCAGCCAAGGAGCTGGAGGCACAAAAGGAAACAGTGCCAGCCACTCCCTAGATCTAATGGACTAAGACTCCCTCCTCCACACCCTCTCCTCCGACACACCCCTCCTGAGCTTCCATCATCCTGAAAGGGTCCAGCCTCTGAATGCTTGGGCAAATTATAAAAACAACAACAACAACAACAACAACAGAAAACAAGCCTTTCTCCATGTCATCTAACAAAAATCTTTTCAGATCTTTCTGTCTCTTTCCCCTTCTCCTCAAACAGAGATCACAGACAAATATGCACTCAGGTTGCTGACCCTAAAAGACAATGACACTAAAGAAGCCCACTGTTCCCTCTATAAAGGGGCCACCAGCTGCTGACCATTTCTCTCTGAGCCGACCTTGAACCAAAGGTTCAGAGGGAACCCTCCCCCTTCCATAATCCACCAAATCTCCAGGTGGGCTGGGATGGGGTGCAGTGGGGAGGAAGGTTAGAGTTTCAAGGTACATATGGAAGCATCTGAACTTCCTCATACTCTATGCTGGAGAGGGAAGCAGAGAAGTTTAGATTCTGTTACAGGAAATGGATTTTTAGCCACTGAATGGCATACTGAAGATGATTTTTTTTTAAATGGCAGAATGATGGAGATGGGGCAAGAATCAGTCTGGAGTAGTGGGTCCGAATGTAAAGGCCTATAATAGTGCAGGTCCAGCTCAGTTTCACCTAAGCCCCACCACTCCCTGCTGTCTTACACCCAGCCAACCTCAAACATTTATCCCAACAGGGTGGGCCCTTAAAGGCATCTGAGTTAGAAATCCCTGCCCTCAGCCAACAGGAGAAGCTGTAACCAGAAGCCAGCTAATTTTACAGATGACACGATACTGTATGATCGAGAACCCTAAAGATTCCACTGAAAAGCTACTAGAACTAATACATAATTTCAGTAAAGTAGCAGATTATAAAATAAATATCCAGACATTAGTTGCATTTTTATACAACTAATAATGACAAACAATAATGAACTATCAGAAAGGGAAACTAAGAAAACAATTCCATTTACAACTGCATCAAAAAAATATCTAGCAATAAATTTAACCAAGAATGTGAAAGGCCTGTATCAGAAAATTGAGATACTGAAGAAAGAAACTGAAAAGGATACAAGTGGAAGTATATACTATGTTCATGGATAGGAAGAACTAACATTAAAATGTCCATACTAGCCAAAGCAATCTATAGATTCAATGTAATTCCTATCAAGAGGCAAATGGTGTATTTCACAGAACTAGAACAAATATTCCAAAAATGTATATGGAACCACAAAAGACCCCAAATAGCAACAGCAATCTTGAGAAAGAAGAACAAAACTGGAGGAATCATGCTACCTGATAACAAACTATACTACAAGACCACAGTAATCAAAACAGCATGGTACTGGCATACAAACAGACATATAGACCAATGAAACAGAACAGAGAGCTCAGAAATCAGCCCATGCCTGTACGGTCAATTAATATTTGACAAAGGAGGCAGAAACATACAATGGGGTAAAGACAGTCTAGTCAATAAATGGTGTTAGGAAAATTAGAGATGTGCCCCCCAAAATGAAACTAGATACCTTCTTACATCACATACAAGAATAGACTCAAAACACATTAAAGACTTAACTGTTAGACTTGAAACCTTAAGAACCCTAGAAGAAAACACAGCCAGTAAAATCTCAGACATTTCTCATGGCAGTATTTTTCTAACATATCTCCTCAGGCACAGGAAACAAGCAAACAAACAAAATCAAACGAGTTAAGACTACATCAAACTAAAAAGCTTTTGCACAGCAAAAGAAACCATCAAAAAAATGAAAAGACAACCCACAGAATGGGAGAATATATTTGCCAATGGTATATCTGATAAGGGGTTAATTCCAAAATTTATAAAAACATAAAATTCAACACCAAAACAAACAAACAATCTAATTAAAAAAATGGGCAAAGGACCTGAATAGACACTTCTCCAAAGAGGACATACAGATGACCAACAGACATATGAAAAAATGCTCAATGTCACTAATCATCAGAGGAATGCAAATCAAAACCACAATGAGACATCATCTCACACCAGTCAGATGGCTGTTATCAATAAATCAAAAACAACAAGTGCTGGTGAGGATACAGAGAAAAGGGAACCTTTGTGTACTGTCGTTGGTGGAAATGCAGGCAGGTGAAGCCACTGTGGAAAACAGTATGGAATGTCCTCAAAGTAAAAATGGAACTGCCTTATGATCTAGCAATTCCACTTCTGAGAATATATCCACAGAAACCCAAAACACCAATTTGAAAGAATGTATGTACTGCTTTGTTCATTGCAGTGTTATTTACAATAGTAAAGATCAGAAAGTAGCCCAAGTGCCCATCAGTAGATGGGATAAAAAAAAAAACCTGTGGTACATTTACACAATGGAATGCTACTCCACCGTAAAAAAGGAAATCTTACCTTTTGCAACAGCATGGATAGACCTGGAGAGTATTATGCAAAGTGAAATAAGCCAGACAGAGAAAGATAAATACCATATGATCTCACTTATATGTGGAATCTAATGAACAAAATAAACTAACAAACAAAACAGACTCAATGACAGAGAACAGACTGACAGCTGTCCAAAGGAGGGGATTGGAGGGCTGGGTGAAAAAGGTGAAGAAATTAAGCAAAGAAAAAAAAAGAAGCCAGCTAGTAATCTTAGGAGATGGTTACAGCCAATGATTCTCAACAACAGTGTCTCAACATATTGGTATCAACCAAGCATCTATTACTAGTAATAATTATGGTTATAAAGTCTGTGAAAGCTTTATGTTTTCCAGAGTTTTTTTTTCCATTGAGATGAAATTCACGTAACATAAAAATTAACCATTTTTAAAGGGAACAATTCAGTGGTATTTAGTACCTTCACAATGTTGTACAACCACCACCTCTATCTGGTTTCAAAATACAGGGTCCAGCACAAATAACACCCCTTTTTATCACACAATCTTTTATTACAAAATCATTAGCATGTAATTCTGTAACATAACAATATCACACTCAAGTACACCATAGGCCATTTTAGGTGAAATGTGCAAATTAAAACTATAAATTATTACACCCATATTATTGCCCTACCAACCACACTCAAGCAGGCACTACATCTGCCAGACCCTGTATTTTCATCACCCTTACAAGAAAACCCCATACCCATTAAGCAACCATTCCCCATTCTCCCCTCCTCCAAGTTCCTGGCAACCACCAATCTGCTTTCTCTCTCTGTGGACTTACCTAGTCTGGATATTGCACATAAATGGAATCATAAAGTAAGTGACACACATGGCTACTGCACTGAGCATATTTTGAAGCTGCATCCATATAGTGGCTGTGTCAGTACTTTGTTCCCTTTTATGGGTGAATAATACTCTGTGGTGCGGCTACACCGCGGTATCTCTATCCATCTGTCCATTGATAGACACTGAGGTTGCTTCCATCTTTTAATTACTGTGAAGATTTTGATTATTGTGGATAGTGCCATGAACATGGCTGCACATGTACTTGTCTGAGCACCAGGGATGTGCACACCTAGGGGTGTATACCTAGGAGTAGAATTACTAGGTTACACGGTAATTCTGTTTAACTTTTTGAGGAATCACCCAACTGTTTTCCAAGGTAGTTGAACCAATTTACATTCCCAGCAGCAATGTATGAGGGGTCCAATTTCTCCACATCCTCACCACACTGATTTCTCTTTTTCTTTTCTTTTTCTTTTAATAGTCTCTCTAGTGGATGTGAAATGGTATCTCATCTTGGTTTGGGCTTTCATTTCCCTAATGATTAATGATGTTAAGCATCTTTTCACAAGCTTGTTGGTCATTTGCATATCTTCTTTGGAGAAATGTCTATCGTTTGCCTTTTTGTTTTGAGTTGTAAGAGTTGTTTATATTCTGGATACTGGACCCTTACCAAATATATAATTCACAAATACTCTTCCCTTTCTGTGGGCTGTCTTTTCACTTACATAATAATATCCTTGATGCATAAACTTTTTAAATTTGGATGAAGCCCACTTTACCTTCTGTTGCTCATGCTTTTAAAGATACTATCAAAGATAGTATCTTCATAAGATACTACTATCAAAGAATTCATTGCCAAATCCCAATTTGTGAAGAGTCACCTCAATGTTTTCTTCTAAGAGTTGTATAGTTTTAACTATTACACATAAGTCATTCACCTATCCTTAGTTAATTTTTGTACATTTTCTGAGATAGGGGTCCGACTTCATTTTTTTTGCTTGGTATATTCAACTGTCCCCATACCATTTGTTAAAGAGGAAAGCCTCACCTTTTAGAACAGAATGGAGCACAATTCTTTCCCAAGATGCTTTCCCAGGAGGGAAAGAAAGGCTACCTTCACAGCAGCTTATTCATCTGCACTGCTGGAGGAAGCCCACTGTAAGCTTCTACAACCGACAAACAGCTGCAGCAGTGACGAATTATTGTGCTGTACTTCACGGAAAATTTAAGAATGCCTTACTAAAATGTAGAAATTCCACAGAAGTCTATCGTGTAAACCTCACATCTCATGCGTGAGGCAGTGGAACAAATACTGAGAACAACCAACAGGCCAGGCCTAAGTCAGTGGGGACCTGGCCAGGGCAAGAGGAACAGAGAGGAAAGGATGCATTTGAACTAAAAACCTAGTGATAAACCAGATACAGGGACTCGATGGAGAAGGAAGAGGTCTCCCGTCTTTCAGACAAGGGTGACAAGTAGGAGGGTGGTGAGCCTGACTGGGAAGCTGAAACAAAGCTCATTTGAAGAAACCAAGTTCCATCTGGGACATAAGGGTTTTTACGTTGACAGAAACAAGAGTCAGTGCGCAACAGAAAAAAATAGCAGACAACTAAAATCTCAGGCTCAACACTCTCCATGCGACCCTGGACAAGTTTCATATACCGGGCCCCTCTGCTCCTGCCTCTACACAGTGGGGATAAAGAGTATAGGTAATATGAGATCAGTAGGGTGCCCAACACATGGACAGGCACTCAGGACACTGCAGCTGTCATCACTACTGTTAAGTGTCTTGCACATACTGAAAACCACAGGACTCTGCAGTCAAGGTGTTGAGGTGGGAAGCCTGCAGTCCCTGATACATAATAACCATGGAATAAATTCTTATCGCATCAATAAATGAAGTGGTTGATGAAATAATAATGACAGCTGCCCATTATGGGGCGCTTACTATGCAGCAACATGTTGCTCTTTACATGATGTATGGACAGAGGCTGACATATATCACCTTAGTTCATTATTAAACCAACCCCTTATGAAGCAGGCATCATTATTTTTCCCATACAACCCATGCTGAAACAGGCACAGACAGGTTAGTTATGTTAGTGAGGGATGGGAATGAAGTCCGAAGCCAGATCTCTCGCGGGCTGTGCCATCCGGAGGACTAAAAGAAATCCTAAGTATCTTTAAGGCCTGTTTCAATGTCTGCTTGATCCCTAAAACGATCATTGATTAACTAGTGTGCACTGCTCTCCCTTTTCCTGAATTACTCCTTCAGCACCCAAAACCAATACCACGTAACTTTACATCATGCACTCCTTCTCACCACGTCCACTGCTGCACGCGAGTGTCTCTTCATTTCCTCTGGAATGTGACGGAATGCCGCTCCTAGAAGGCAAAAACCCGGTTCTCTTTCTTCTGGAATGCACGCTGTCTCCACTCCAGGAACCAAGAGAACTGCCCCCTCGCTGGTCACTTATTCCACTGACAGAGGACCTGTGCATCATTCTCAGACTATCTACTGCCCAATCCTATTTTGCCGGGTGGTGTGGGCATCTTCCCAAAGTTACCAATCCCTGGGGAACTAAGGGGAGCCGAGTGCTCAGTGGGGAGGATAACGACCCTGGAGAAAGAGCAATACCTCGGCCAGGGTTCACTAGTGACTAACACATCCAGCTGGTGCAGGTGGTGGTGGGGGGCGGGGTGGTGGGGAGGGTGGAGGTGGTGGTACACGAGGAAGGGTAAGCTGGTGACTCTGCCACCAAGGACCTTCCAAAAGCTACCAAGAGGGTGTATCTTTCCAAAAGTGGAAAGATACATGACAAAACTGAATAGCAGGCCAGCACAAAGTGTGCGCTAATAAGGGCTCAAGTTTTGCTACAATCACTTAAGATAATCACAGTTTTCCAAACCTCAGTAACTCAAGGACATTATTCCCAATTATGTCCAGATCAGGGCACCACCTATATACCATTTACTTAGTATTTTTCTTTAAATTGACTTTTTAATAAACTCAAGAAGAAATTTTATATCATGACAAATGAAAAAAAATTATTCTAATAATAGGTACAGATAAATAAAATGAAAATAACTTATTAAGTCTCAGTAGATCCTGCTACTGGTTGAAGTTCTGAGCCTAAGGCTTACTTTCCTGGTTAGAAATAAAAGATTAGAAATGTTAGGAATAAAGGCAAGCTAGCACCAACATGAACCTGAGCCTCTATGAACACAGAGTGGTTGAATGACTTTCAATGGGATTCAATGGCATTTAAGACAGACCACCCAACAGGGCCTCAGGGCCATTCCCTGCCAGAGCATCAGAGGGAGAGAGGAGCCGAGAAGGATGGTCACAAGGGCTTCCTGCGTCTGACCCCATCTCAGTTAGCTGGAGGCCAGGCTCTCAGGACTCCCCCGGAAGTCCCAATGGTGAATGAGAGCTATCACTCTGAGATTTCTTGTTCCTTATTCCCCTCCATTAGCACAGGGGGCTCTGGGTTGTTAAATGCTCACCTGGGCATCAAGGCCTTCATTTGGTTCCAATGATTCAGCATCATCTCTCCCAGATGAAGCAATCGGTCTAACTCTTGTTTTGAGGATTATGTTTTGCTTGATTTAATCTTGTTTTTTTTTTAGTTTATTGTCAAATGTATATACACATAGAAGAGTATATATAAAACATGTAGTATGGCTCAAAGAAAATAAGACGAAAACCCACGTGACCCCATCTGGTCTCTTGGAAGCTCCACGTGACCCTTTCTGTCACATCCCCTGCCCCCTCCCCAGACATCACACAATCTTGACTTCTGTCATTCATTCCCTTACTTTTCTTTGTACTATTACCTCCTATGTCTACATCCCTAAATAAGATATTGTTTTGTTCTGAATAAGTGACTAGGACGAGCACAAATGCAGCTGTGTGTGCTAGTCTCCTGGGGCCACCATAAGAAATTAACACAAAGTTGGTGGCTGAAAGCAACAGAAAGTTATTCCCTCAGTTCTGGAGGCCAGAATGCTAGTCTGAAATCAAGGTGCAGGCAGAGCCATGCTATGCTCTCTCTAGAAGCTCCAGGGAAGATCCGCCCTTGCCTCTTGCAGCCTCTGGTAGCTGCCAGCAATTCTTGGCATTCCTTGCCTCAGGGCAGCGGAACTCCAGTCTCGTCATTGGGTCCTCTGCCCTCTGTGTGTGTCTGTCTGCGTCTTCACATGACGTTTTCATCTCTGTGTGTCTACATCCACACTACCCTCTTCGTATAAAGACACCAATCATTGGAGTAGGGTCACTCCTCACCCAGCATGACCTCATCTTCATTTGATCACATCTACAAAGATCCTATGTCCAATCAGTGTCACATTCACAGATTAGGCAATCAACATATCTTTTCTAGGGAAACACAATCTACCCACAAAGCAGCATAACAATAAAAATATTGCCTTTGCTAGAGGAAGCCTCCCAGAAAGGAATAAGCTAAACAGAGTGTTTGGTCATGGTTCCAGAGAACTGCCAAGAGCCCTTTCTGGGAAAGCCATAAGCAAGATCATAAACGAGTCTCCACGATATTGGTAGGTGGCCACAGTGGGGACATCTGGCGGTGGGGACGTGGGCCCAGGTGCAGACACTGGACATCCATCAGGAATATGGCTGAGGGAGCGAGTGCCTCTAATTTTCTATTTCTAAGTTCACTATGACCTGCCTCTGGTTCTCAGGGTGGGACGTTCCGTCTCTCCCGTCAGTGGATCTAGGAGCGGTGAGCAGGGGCTTCATCAGCACGTGAGCAAGACAGCCAAGTACAGATGAGAACCTGGAGCTGGCTCCCCAGTAGTCAGTCCTCAGGTTAAAGTGATGGAACACGGGCAGTAGGTGAGTAGTTGAGGACAGCCCGAGTCTCACTGCCCACCCTCTCTGTCTGGTGCACAGCCACTCTCCTGGGGTCTCCCTTCACAGTCCTCGGGGACCTCCCCGCACCTACTCCTGTGCCCTGTACCCCACTTTCCCTTTTGACTGGTTTCTTCTCCTGCTTTGGTGGTGTGTTCCCCAGTAGCTCCTTAGAAAGAAGGCATGGAATGAACATTTTTTTTCTGTTAGACAATTACATACTCCATCCCCATGATTGGACATGTTCCTTCATGAAGTCTGAAGGCATCATGCATTGTATTCCTAATTCCAACACCGTTGTTAAGAAGCCCCAGCCACTTTGCTTCCTGCTGCTCTGCATGTGAGACCTCTTTTTCTTTCGGGAAATGTCTAGGCTCTTCTTCATCCCCAGTGTTCTGAAATCTCAGCGGGTGGGAATTTAGCGACTACTTTCAAATCTGACAATTCATGTCCTTCAGTTACAGGGAATTTTCTTGAATTATTTTACTGTTAATTTCCTCCCCTGTATTTCTCTGTTTTCTCTTTCTCTAGAACCTCTCTTCAGATAATGGGCTTTTTAGAAAGGTCCTCCCATTTTCCTATCTTTTCTTTCCTACTTTTTCCAGCTTTTTTTCTTTTTGCTCTTCTTTCTGAGGCATTATCACTTTATCCTCTAACTCTTCTGTTGGGTTTGCCATTTCCCTATTATGGTTTTCATTTTAAGACCGCTCCATTTTATTTACTGAATTTTTTAAAAAATTGAGTGGCAAGCACCAACGTGGCCGTGTAACAGCTGTTTCTGTCACACAGGTGCAGTAGCTTTCCTTTCACCTGAGCGTGTCGCTGATGGGTCCTTTTTCTTTCTTTGTTTTCTCCCGCTGCTGTTTGTTCCAGCTCCTTTTTCTACTTGTGCTTGGGTCTTTAATGCACTTTTTCTCAAAGTTATAGTAATCCTGGGTTGTCTGTTCATGATTAAGAACCTGATTGTGCTTAGGTTTTAAAAAGGAAGTCTTTTAGGTTTTACAGGTACCTACTGAAATATTTACCAAAAAATATACAGGGTCCGGTACAAATAACACCCCTGTTTTATTACAAAATCATTTATTATGAAATCATAAGCATGTGATTCTGTAACATAACATCACACTCAAGCACACCATGTGACATTTTAGGCGAAATGTTCAAGTTAAAACTATAAATTGTTACACCCATGTTACCATACCAACCACACTCAAGCAGGCCTCACTTCTGCCGGACCCTGTGTATGATACTGCAGGTTTCCTTCAAAACAATCACGGGTGGAGAACAAGCGGGGTGACAGAAGATATAACATTACCCGTGAGCTAGCTGGTTGTTAACACTGTTTGAGTACCTGGGAGTTCATTATGTCATTCCCCTCACCTGTGTATATGTTTTCCATAATAACAAGGGGGCATCAAAAGCTGGGTAGAACCTCTAGGCACATAGGAGCAATCTGTCAGCTTCGAGCTTCACTGTGGGCAGATGCGGGTGAGCCTAGACAAGAATATCCATCTGGCCCTGGCTGGTATAGCTCAGTGGATTGAACGCCGTCTGCGAACCAAAGTGTCGCAGGTTCGATTCCCAGTCAGGGTACATGCTTGGGTTGCAGGCCATGGCCCCCAGCAACCGCACATTGATGTTTCTCTCTCTCTCTCTCTATCTCCCTCCCTTCCCTCTCTAAGAATAAATAAATAAAATATTTTTTTTAAAAAAGAATATCTATCTGAAGCCATTTCCCTTCAGCTGGTCAGCTCCCAGGGGGCAGTACTCTTCCAAACTGCCGGGAAAGTAAAGGTCTGGCTGCGGGAGTGCTGGGAATCAAGTCATGAGCGGGGCGAGGCGGTCCCAGAATATAGGCTTTAGGACAGAAGCCGTGACTTCATCTTCCCGTTGTTTAAAACAAAGTACCCACACTCTCCGTATGCCCAGTGTCCACCAGTCCAGAACTGTCCCGCCCCTGCCAGAAGGAAAGGCAGCCAGTGGCTGCCTGGAGTGGAGAAGGAAGCGGTCCAGGGGCCCAAATGCACTTCCTACAGCTGCTACCCAGTCGTTTTTAATTTAGCGCTCACTTCACCCCGCTTCCTGAGGTACCTGGGGCTGCCAGCTCCTAGACTTTTAATGAGCCTGTGATATAAACAGATTGATTCTTTGTTTCCTCACTATCAGCTTAAAAGTGTCTTTCCCAAATGTCCTAAGTCAGTCACCACTCATCCACCTGATTTCCAGCTTCCAACACTTTATTACTATGGTCTCCTCTCCTGTTTGCCTTTCAAGTTCCTGCAGTTTCAGTGGGGTTTCAAGAGAGCACAGCAGATGAGGTACCTGGAGGTATTCAGTCTCCCTTCTTAGCCTGGAAACCTGCCTTCGGTTTGTTTGTTTTCTTGAGTGGGAGAAGGAAACCAGTGTAGTCCGTCTCCAGAGGTGCCCTGCCAGAGCTTCCCCCTTCCCTTGGCTTGGTTCCTCCATCTCTCCCAACATGCAAAATCGGCTCCTGCTTGCCCCTGCCAAAGCTCAGATCAGCCACCACGTCTGTGCCACAGCATCCTCTCCCACCTTAATAAGGACAGTTTCTGAGCTTCAGCAAGGAAGAAAGAAAAGAGCACTAGATGAAGACCCAGAATGTCTGGTGGGGGCTCCTCACTGTGTGACCATCACCAGACGGTCCCCACCTCTGGCATTCCCTGTGATTCCCGGAAAGTCACGTCAGTCTTTCCTGGGCCCAGCCAAGTTCTGCCACCCCTCTGAGCTGAAGAACAGCTAAACCGAAGGGCAAAGAGAAGTTAGGCAAGAGGAGTCTACCCCAGGGAAAAGCTCCATAGGCAGAGCCAGGCTCCAGGTGCCTGAGTCAGCACGGGAGACAGTGCTTCCTGCAGCACATCGTCTCCAGTGGAAGAAGGAAGCGCTCAGGCTCCAGCCCCACAGGCCAGACTCCGGTTGTGCTGACTCAGCAAGAGCCACCTGGAGGAGCGTGACTCATGGGCCACTACAGCAAAGTGAGAACACGCCAGCATGCAACCCCCAGACTCTGTTGGCCGCAGCCCTCGGCCCACTCTGTCCCTCCAGGCAAGGCCAAGAGAGGCCAGACTTGCCTGCTGAGGCAAATGATTCACCACCTAGACTCCTGACTCTCTGGCTCAGCAGAGGTGTGGTGCTGCTGGAGACAGGAGGGAGATGCCAGCAGCAGCTAAGGCCCCGACCGAGTTCGGCAAGGTCAGCAGAGCTGCACCGAGTCCACTGGCACTATCAGCAAGGCTGAGCTTCCCAACAGACGTTCAGGACCCATTAGCTAGAAGTCACTGTCGGGAGAACTACAGGCAGGTAGAGAGAACTGGGTCTTTGGGGACTGAGGATCTGCCCCCTCTTGGTACAGAAAAGGAAACTACTGGAGGTATGCAATGTGCTTCTGGAAAGGCCAGCCAACTCCCAGCACAGTGCCCCTTTCTGTGACCGGGGGCGAGAACAAAGCTGAACTATAATGGCCTCCCTCTCTGTACCTGTAACCTGAAGAGGCACATAGTACCCAGCAAATATCTGTCTTGAGTGAATGAATGAATACAAACCACCCCAGGGGCTTCTGGCTGCTTCGGCTAAGGCAATGGTCCCCAAATATGTATCTGCCTGAGGGCTGGCAACATCAGAATCACCAAAGAAACTATAGCAGTGGCTCCTAACCTTTTAAAATGTGTCCTTTCAGCCTTAAAAAGAGTCATTGTGATGGTGAATGTACTTTTTAGAAAACCGTGGTTCAGTGGGCTGAATGCTGGCCTGAGGGCCAGGTCCCCAGTAGCAGAGGCGTGAAAGGCAACAACACACTAATGTTTCTCTCTCTCTCTTTCTTTTCTCCCTCACTTCCCCTCTGTCTAAAATAAATAAACAAAATCTTAAAAAAAAAAAGTGGGGGGGGGATCCCTGGCTGGCGTAGCTCAGCAGATTGAGCGCAGGCTGCGAACCAAAGTGTCGCAGGTTCAATTCCCAGTCAGGGTACATGCCTGGGTTGCAGGCCATGACCCCCAGCAATCACACATTAATGTTTCTCTCTCTCTCTCTATCTCCCTCCCTTCCCTCTTTAAAAACAAAAATAAATAAAATTAAATTAAATTAAAAAAAGAAAACAATACCCAGAACAAATGTTTGTGAGGGCCTTAACGTGTGCCACTGGACTAAGTTAATCACTGGACTAAGTGATTTGCCCGTACTTTTATTGAATTCTCTCCACAGTGCTGGAAGGCACTTTCAAACGTGGAGGCTGGGACTCGGAGAGGCTGTCCACAAGCAGGAAGACGCGTGCCAGGACACAAGCCAGGTCGGAAGGAAATGGCGTCAGGGCGCCAGACCGCTGGACCAAATTCACCACCCAAGAAGAAAAACGCTTGCAAGTGAATTCACATTTTATCAGCGCAGCAACACCCACACACATCTGAAAAACAGAAATATGGATACTTGCACTTTCTACAAACACATTTAAATTCAAAGACACCTTGCCGCAGTCCCCTCCCCAGGGGCCTACAGCCCATCACTGGGAACCGCTGCGCTCAAGGACTAGAAGCCCATGGTGCAGAAAGCAGCAGGACACCCCACCCAGGATAGCATCACCTGTCGGCCCTCAGCTCACATCCAAGCAGGTGTCTCAAAGCCTCGGATTCCAGAGGAGTGGATGGAAGAGAATCTCCAAGGGGTTAAAACAGAAGGACAGAGTCAGCAGGGTTGTGAGAAAGAGAAAACAAATTGAAAACACAGCAGAAATGAACTGCTACATGAGCAATCCTGGCAACATGTTGTGGAAGGACTAACAGGGATTAATGAGAGGAAAGAGCCTGAAATCTGTGACCCAGACTGCTAGTCGCCCTTCAGCGGTTCCTCTCCCCTCCTCCCACCGTAACAGAACCCGCAATTTCAAGATGGGCACCTGGCCACCTATAACATCCATTACATCCCCCAGCCTCCCTGTTCCTAGCTATAGCCAAGTGACTATGATGTCTCCTGTAGCTGCTTTCTGTAATTTGCCTTAAAAGATACCAGCTTGGGGCCTTTGGCCCCGCTTCTTCAACCCTTCCTACACTGCGCCTGGAACATGCGTGTGATAAGATCATGAGGATAAGATCGTGCCTAAAAGTTGGCACAGCTGTGAATGGAAAGTTCAGGGCTCGTAGAACAGAGATGCCATACCAGCCATGGACCGTTCTCACCAGACCTTAGGTCCCAGAGAAACAGACTTCTTATTTCAGCCCCTGATACTCTGAGTGTCCACTTCTCATAGCTAGCCCTAACCTAACTAATACCAAGTTCAATTCTACTACCACAAAAATCTCTTTACAGCAAAACAGAAAAAGACATACTAAAACTGAAAATCTAAACCCAAAGTAACATTTCAGCCAATAAAATCTCCTCCCAAGGTATGGTCAGGTGGCTCGGGTGGCTGGAGGGCTGTCCCCACTGACCAAGGTTGTGGGTGAGGTCTCCGGTCAGGGTGAATCATGAATTCAACCAATGATTACATGGATGGGTGGACCCACAAATCAATGTTTCTCCCTCCCTCCCTCTCTCTCTCTCAAATTTGATAGACTAAAAAAAAATTTTTTTTAATTTCTACCCAATATAGCCAAAGATTTGGATGGCTTCTCCAAGTTGCTATAAAATGAAATCAACGTGAAACACGTTTCAACTGCATATTTTTAAAGTTGTATGTCATGCTTTATAATAGGTGTTGACTTAAATATTTCAAAAACAGGAGTCCACATTAGTAGAGGACCTACGTGCTCTGTGCTAAGTACAGGGTGTTCGAGCTTAAATTAAACCAGTACCTCCCCTTCAGGAAAATCACTGGGAAAAAGATTCAGGGAGTGAGAAAGGATGGAGCAGGAGACTTTTGTCTGTTTTGTTATAAACCCTGTGCTGTAACTTGAAGCCTAGACTAAATGCTGTACACGTGTTACTTTAAAAATACGTGTCAAAAAGATATAGCAGGCAATTAATAATATATGTGACTATGTTAAAATAAAACACTAGTATACAAAAATACATAGTTTGATCATATTTCTTTTTGTTAAGAATATGCTGTCTGGCCCTGACCAGCGTAGCTCAGTGGGTTGAACATCATCCCACAGCACAAAAGGTTGCTGGTTCAATTCCCGGCCAGGCTCCTGGGTGGAGGCGTGGGAGAGGCAACCAATTAATGTTTCTCTTGCACATCAGTGTTTCTATCCCTCTCTTTCTCCTCCCTTCCCCTCTCTTGGAAAATAAATAAATAAATATATTTTTTAAAAAGGATGTGTTGTCTGCCCATTTATCTATCTATCACAGAGAAAACACCTGAATACTAACAGTAGTTCTGAGCACTGGGGTTTGAGGTGACAAATTTTTCTTTATACTCACCTACAGGTGAAATCATCTAAAACATGTATTTTTGTTAATATAACAGTAAGTCATTTAATAATAACAACAGTGACATTAATTACAGCAGCAGCTACCATGTCTTGTGTGCAGGCCCACTGTGTCCCAGGCATGACAGGAAGAACTTCACACCTGTTCCCTCGTTCATCCTCATGACCAGCCTGCATGGTGAGCAGTGGCAGGCTCATTCTACAGACGGCAAAGCTGGGGCTCAGTGGTAAAGTAACTTTGCCACATCTAAGAAGAGACAGAACCAAAGTTTGAACCCCTGCTCTGGCTTCTATGCCCAAGCTCCTTCCACTCACTATATCACGCTGGCCCCTGCACGTGTGGCTGCAAGTGTAGCAGTCACATCCCTACAAGACTGGTCTCTCCTACGCCACAGTGCATCCCACGCCTTCACTGTATTTGTTGTCTTGGGATGGGCTCATATCGTAAATTTCTTGGGCAGGCACCTCACCGGATCCTATGTCCTCTGTGGACAGAGCCGTCACTAAGAATGGTTTGCTCACAGCAATTCGACAATGGCTACTTCTCACTGGCCAGGACAAGGGGGCATGACTGTCTAGATCTAGAACAAAAGAGAACTGGCAGAGAAGCCACCAAAGCTCAGAGTAAGACCCAGTTCTACCTGAGCCCACTGTCCTTTCCACTGGAACTCGGGGGGCCTCTGAACCCAAACCACCACCGGAGGATTGCTCTGCATTTGTCTAGGGAAGGGAAACAGCCTTCTATATTTAAATAGGAGTGCTTTAGAGAAGTAAAGACTGTGAAGAGCTGGGAAGGTTGGACACCCACATAGGGCTGCCCTGGCAAAGTCTGATGGCAAAAGCTTGCAGGTGGGCAGCACCTCACCAGGCACAGTTTAGGGCAGATGTGCACTGTAAGCACCGTGGCTGAGACAGGACATGAGCTTGGGGGCAGGGCAGGCAACCCTCCTACACCAGCTCTGATGCCGTTTTAGAAGTTTACAGGGTCTCGTGCACACTGGACCCTGTAAACTCAATACCACTGATCATCTTCAAGGCACACACCTCCACGTGGTATATGGAAGCAAAACCACCCGTAAGGTCAGTGGGAAAGCTGAGAAGAGAAAACTTACATGTTCAAAACTGTGAGGATAAGAACTGATAAAGCAGGGGAATCCTAGGATCTGGAAGTTCTGATACCACCATTGGACCTGCATCCTCAAGACAAGTATGTACGTGGTGCTGAACAGCAGCAGGTAGGCCCCATACAGCAAAGCCCAAACGGAAATGTTCTCGATTCAGGATCTCCACTTTGGTTTGCAGAATCCTCTTCCACCGTCCCTTCAGTCACTAGGCGGAAAGGACTAGGACCCGCCCTTGATTGCCTGACCTCTAACTTTTTACCCATCCCTGGGGCCCTGTTGCTTGGCCCACTGCCTATCTCACTATCCCATTCTCAGCGGAATCTTCATTCCTGCCCCACCCACACCAAGCCACCATCCACATCTCTTTGTGCTTTCCCGTGCTGTGTGCCCTACCCCGGGATTCATCCCCAGGCCAGCAGAAAGGGCCTCCGGGGAGTGTTAAGAAAGGCAAAGAAAAAGTGTCAACTCTGAAACAGGAGGAACATTACTCACTGCTCATTCCCCGCAGGAAGAACCATCCTTCACATTCTAAAGTGGAGGGAAAGTTATTTTAGAGAGGGGTATTCACCTTGCTCCATCACAGGCCCTGGGTCAGAAGGTCTCCCCTACAAGACCAGGCCGGTGCTGTTAAAGGCAGTGAGAGTACACTGGGTGGAGTTCTTTCTGAAGCACAAGGGTCAGCCTCTCACCAGATGCTCCCTGCCCCAGCAAGTCACCTCTTGAGATGCCACCTTTGTCCTCGAACCACAAGACCCCACCCTGACAAACTGCAGCACCCACCCTACTCTCTGGGAAAGAGGCACCCCCATGGGTGGAAAGGGAGTTGGGGTTAGCAGAAGCCTCTAAAATACAACCAACATCCAGGATCAGAACTATAAACAAGAGAGAATCCAGGTTGTCATTCCAAGAGATCGGGTCCTCGTGGCTAACATTTCTACCTGAGAATCTACTGACTTTGGCCAATAAAAACTACCAATGGCTTTGGTGATTGGACAAGGTCAGCAGTCACCTACATAAGCAAAAGGGAGGGAAAGAGAGAGTGATAAAGAGTTGATCCTACAAAGAAAAATAGGATGGAACTTTCCTCATCCTCACATCTCCACTTCAATTCACTCTGGCCATAAGTCTACCCCTAAAACCACTATCATCATCACTGCAAGTGTTTACAGAGCACTTACTATGTGCCAGGCACTGTGCTCAGCACTTTACACGCATTATCTCATTTTAGAACCTCATGAGACTGGGTACCGTTTTAATTTCTGTTCACAGACGAAAATGCTGTGGCTGAGTGAAGTGAGGATCCTCCTCAAAGTTCCACAGCCGGGCAGCGGCCCAGCTGGGACAATGGGCTTCAGCTCCCAGGCTCTTAACAAGGACCTCCTTCCACCCCACCCACCCATCTTACTTGAACACCTACTGTGGAGAACTCTGAAAATAACAGATGCAGAGAGAAAGAGACGTCTCAGAAGGGGTCATAGGGCACAGCTGCTATTAGATTTGCAAAGAAGGGCTTGGGCCAGGGGACAGAATCAGGAGAAGGCCACTCTCAGTACGGGGAACAATGTGATTTCAGGCCAAAGGGAAATAAAAACCCTGACACATCTAGGAAAAAGTCCCTGGTAGCTGGAGCAGAGCCTTCATGAAGGGAAGAGGGAGAAGATGGAGCTGGAGCAAAGGGAGGGGCGGGGCTGGAAGAATACAGGCCACACGGAGGAGCCTGGCATCCACCCTGGGGTCCCAGGCAGTTTTTACGCAGGGAGGTGGTATGAGCAGATGTGTGTTTTAGCAAAACGGCACGGCTGCAGTGAGACAGACTGACAGCAAGTACAAACAGGCAGCGAGGACACAACAACCTATTGTAAGTATCCAGGGGAAGGTAGTAAAGAATAAACTAATAAACCCGGAGATGGGGATGATGGGACCAAGAGATGGAGTAATTAATTACGTGCACAGGGAGCAAGAGTGGCCAGCGAATCCTACGGAATCTCCTGGCTTCACATCACTCATTTTTTCTGGCTGGGTACCTGTATGTCACCACTCTTATGGAAAGGCATGGGGGTTCAGTGAGTACAGGGGCTTTTCGAGGTCCACTTCCCCCTGCCTTTGCACCAACACCCACCCACCCACTCTTCCCTTCCAACAGTGACTGGGGCTTCCCATCCCTCTCCACCTGCTCCACAACCACCTTAGGAACATGGTTCCTCTGTTTCCAGTTGGAACCACCAATGCGAGCATTACTAACTGCCCCCATCTGGACCACATGCAGTTCCCTGATGTTCTGAGACCAGACACTACTTGCCAAAGCAGCTCAGTCCTGCATTCATCTGGAATAATGGACTGAGCTTCACATTGCCAGCTGAGGGCATGCAATAGAGAGCTCAGGGAATGGCACAACGAAGAATGAGGCCAGAGGGGACAGGACTGATAAGGGAGCCAGTTCTCAGACGGGCACCTGGGCCTTAAGCACAGTGTTCAGGTAGGCTAGTCAGTTAATAAGGCTGTGCAACTGGGGTCTCAATTCAAACCCAGAGAATACCCAGGGTTCTAGGCCACTCCCAGCTCTGGCCAGCGGGACAAGGGAATAAACACCATAGGAACAAGGGAAAATCAGATGCATTCGAATGGACCAACCTTCATAATGTGCCCACATCTGTGCTTGCCACATGATTCGACGGCATGAGGGGTGGGTGTCTGCTGCCATGTTGGGCTGTAGCATAGTAGTGGACGTGATCGGGAAGTACAATATTTCTAGACTGGTAATGGCTGGTCTCTAGCAGGCACAGCACAATTCACCAGCCTTTCTCATGCTATTTTTCAATGACCCTTTTAAGTAGCCCCAGCTTTCCATGTGAACTTCACTTTCATCTCCTCCCTGGATGCTGTATCCCCTTCCCACCTTCCTCATGCTGCTGCCTTAAGGTTCTCCTGTGGTTAAAACAGAAAAGCCAGCACCGTCTGCCCAGCCAAACCTCCCAGCATGTGTCTGCAGGATGCCTCGCTCTCTCCAACATCCTAAAATAGGGCTATTTCAAAAGATGTCAACTGGGGTCCCTGCAGCTACTGCCATCTTGTGCAAATTAAGCCCAGATTACACAGCTGGTACTCTAGCCCTGTGCTCGTTCAGCCACAGATGCCACCGGCAGGAAACAGAAAGGCAGAGGCAAAGCTTCTGTGCAGCCAGTTTCCTCATGAAAGAACACCTCCCCAAACACCTGTCTGCCCTGAATATTGCCCCCGGCCAGCTCAGCTGGGTGGAGTGGGGCTGCCAGATCCGTGTTGTGCCTTGGACACACGCAGCTACCAAGTGGATAAAAATAATCAAAAAAGAGGTGGCACATCACACCTTTGATGATGCTGTCAATAAAAAGTCGTGCTTCTTTCCTGGCATGTGGGCGAGGGGTGCTGCTGAGGCACAGGCTCTCAGGACCTGTATCCCCAAGACTAGCCACTGGACTCCCTCGGCAGGCATGGCAGGTGACATTTTCCAAATGGCACAACCTCTCCTGTCTTGTATGCTTTTCTCCCATGTGCCTGGACACTCCTCCCACTGAGAGGGGGGTCTCTGCCCCCTCTGCTTGAGTCTGAGTGGGCCGCAGACTCACTTTGGCTACTACAGTGCAGTAGAAGTGACACTGTGTGGCTTCCAAGCCAGACCAGGAAAGATGATGCAGCTTCTACCATATTCACTTATGCCTGAAGCCTTGAGCCACCCTGTGAGAAAGCCAAGAGCCCTGAGTCAGCCACACTTGTGGAGGCGATAGAGGTGGGCACCTCATTGGCACCCCTAACCTTCAAGTCTTCCCAACCCAGGTGTCAGACATGTGTGTGAACAAGCCTTTCTGGCGATTCCTGCCTCCATCTCTGACCTCACCCTGAACCTTCGAATCTTCCCAGCTGAGGCCCCAGACACTGAGGAGCAGGAACCGGCCATTCCTACCACGCCCCTGCCAAAGTCTCCGTGAGCACAATGAACGGGTTCTCATCCGGGGTGGCTTGTTCTGAGCCGCAGTAATGGAACAGTTGGTGACACACTTATCAGTGTGTTCTCCTGCCTGCTGCTACCAAAGCAGCAAATACGGTCACACTTCAGTACTTGTCCGCTTCAGAACTCGTCAAACCCTGTACTCATCGCATTTTGACAAGAAAAAAAAATGTTTCAGCACTCGGCGCTTGCTTAGGACTCGCCGCACTTGCTAAAACTTGTAGGAGGCACACTCTTCACGTTCAGGTTCAGTACTCGTCAGTTTCGGCTCTCATCATGAGTTCTAAAACAAATTAACGACAAGCACCGAGATGCCACCATAGTATTTTTTAAGAAGAAAAGGCTCATTATAGAATTGTACATTTGAAACCTATATAATTTTATTAACCAATGTCAACTCCATTAAATTCAACTAAAATAAATAAAAAACAAACAAATAAGTAAAACAAAAGGCTCCCTTTTATTGAGCATTTACTTTGTGCCAGGTGTTATGCTAAGGGGTATACACACAGTTTCATTTAACACTCATCACAATGCTATAATGAAATACTAAGGTTACCCCCATTTTACAAAGTGGAAATGGCCTCAGAGGTGGAGGACCTTGCGCAGATCTGCCTGACTCGGGGCCCACACTCTGCTCTGCAGCCACTTGCAGGCCAGAGCTATCTCCATATGGAAGACTCAACTAGCAGGGAGCATACACCTGAGTTTCCAGGGAGAGGCCAGTCTATCTGTTCCCTTCTTCCCTGCTACCTGGGAAGGCAGGCATCATGAGCACACCAGGAACTGCTGGGAAAATATTCCATTGTCTTACTTCCTGCCCTTGGGAAAGTCCCTGTAAAGAATGGTCTGAGAATATCTCTTTTTTCCTCAACAGAGACACTCTTACTCTTTCTGGAAGGTCATTATCAGTGACCTTGCCATTCCCAGCCTCTCCTCCAATATACTACATACCAAATCAAGCACCAGGAAGCTTAGAGGAGCCTAAGATTGGCCAGATTCATGGTCCATGCCACCTGGAGCCATGCATATAAAGCCAGGCTCACGGTTACAATCACAGGGCAAGATGTAGCCAGTGGGGGACCTAGTGGGAGGAGTGGGCAGCATCCTAAAGGAAATCAAAATTAGTTGGTCTGTTTCCTTATTTCGTCAGGCATCAGAGGGTTCATAAGGCCCACAGCCACACTTCTTCAAATGCCCTTTTCTCCCACTCATTGCCCTTACACAGAGAGGCTCATAAATTTTCTGCTTAAAATTCCTTTTTATTTATATTTTAAATTCCTTTTTAAGAAGTGTTTCTGCCCTGGCTGGCGTAGCTCAGTGGATTGAGCGTGGGCTGCGAACCAAAGTGTCACAGGTTTGATTCTCAGTCAGGGTACATGCCTGGGTTGCAGGCCATGACCCCCAGCAATCGTGCATTGATGTTTCTTTCTCTCTCTCTTTCTCCTCCCTTTCCTCTCTAAAAATAAATAAATAAAATCTTAAAAAAAAAAAAAAAGAAGTGTTTCTGCCAGGCTGAATTGGAGGCTTCTAGTCCTTGTCCCCCTTCCTCCCACCCATCTCAAAAGCTCAAAAGTACTCGTAGCAAAAAAGTCAAATCTCTGCAGCGACATGGGGGAAGGGAACAGTGGAGAAGCTTTACTGATAATAGTTTGGGGGCTGTTCCACCAGCGATCAATCCAAGTTAAAGCGTTAAAGAATGAATGGTGAAAAATCAACTTTCAACTTTCTCTTTGATAATATTCACCTGAAACTGTAAGGAGGCACCACAGAGCATGCCTAGCTCTCCTCCAAGGGAATGGAATCGCTACGCTGGTCCAACATGGTTCTTCTGGTTGCAAATACCCAGGGGCCTGCTCACCTCCTAGAGGAAAGGGAGCTAAAAGCCACGGGATCTGAACAACCACATGGGGCTCTGCCACTAACAGATGTGTCCGAACGTTTTTGAATGTTCACATTACTCTTCTGGTTAAGAATTTTTAAATGCCATTAAGGAGCATCTATGACTTTAAAATCTATACATACTTCCCTTTTTAAAAAAAAAACAAAACAAAAAAAAAAACCACAACACAAACACAAATGAAAACACGAGTCCAATAAAAGGGAAACTTCTGTATGGCCCAACTTCTGGACGGCTGTGTGTAAGCACCACGGTGGTTCAGGGCCAACATGAACAGAGCAGAGCTGAGGCTACGGGAGGAAAGCTAAGGTTCATGTGGTGCTTTGGGAGGGTCTCTGGGGAAGGAGAAAATGAGAAACTGGCCCTCAGCTCCTGTGCATTTTAGGACCATCGGGTCCAGAGGTGTTAGAGGCCCTGGCTGGAGCAGTGAACGCTATGCCCCCTGCAGTTCCATGCAGGGATGATCTGCCCCACAAAGGCCCCAAGACCAGGTTTAAAGTCAGGGAGTAGCTCATCACACCCAGGCTCTGGTGAGTCTCAGGGGCCACCCCACAGGGCAAGCTGCTGGAAGAGAATCTCCTACCACAGCTTGTTGCCAAGGAACAGAGCAGAAAGAACAGCACACAAGCACTCGACAGCCTGGGATTCAAGTTCCGGCTCCACCATTCTCTAGCTACAGGTTCCTGGGCAAGGCACTAAACCTCTCTGAGCCTTGGTTTCCTCTAATGTAAAATGGGGCTAGCATCACCTCTGCCTGGAATACATTAGACAGATATTGTTTCAAATAAATTCTATAGTACCAAAACCAAAATGTGATTATTCTTTGTCCCATCTCTAGAAATATGGCATAGGGGGTGGGGAGGGATGAAGGCTCATTTCTTGCTGTCACCGTGCGTAACAGGCTAAGGGAAAAAAAAAAACAGATAATGTCACAATACACGACTAATCTTAAATCATCTGAAAAAAGCTTGTGGGAAAAATTTAAGATGGTTTCCCACTGCCATCCATGGGCCTTGATGGTGCCTCTTTCCTTGTCACCAGCTGCTACACACTTGGGATAGAAGAGCTCATTTTATTATTAATTTAATCCAAATAATTAGAATGGGTAGCTCTCTATGGAGGGGAAAAGAGAAATACCAATGGCAGAGAGATTGTTCCTGATCCACCCCGGAATTCCTATCCCTAAGAACAGGTACCAGGACTTGACTACTTAAGAAATAAAAATGTTTTTCAATCCTACTTAAAAAATGGGCAGAAGACCAAAATAAACATTTTTCTAAAGGAGATACACAAAGTGTCAACAGGTATGTGAAAAGATGCTCAACATCACTAATCATCCGGGAGATGCAATTAAGACCACAATGCGCAATCACCTCACACCTGTCAGAGTGGCTATTGTCAACAAAGTCAAGCAATAACAAGGTTGTCCAGGATGGGGAGAAAAAGAAAACCCTTGCATGCTGTTGATGGGAATGTGAATCAGTGCGATAGCCCTGGAAAACAAAGAGAACTAGCACATGACCCAGCAGTTCCACTTCTGAGTACACGCCCAGAGGAAATAAAATCACTATCTGGAAGCAGTATCTGCACCCCCATGTTCACTGCAGCATCATTCGCATAGTTCAGATAAAGCAACAATCTAAGCGTTATCTACAGAGGAATGGATAAAGAAGATGTGGTATGTAAACATATACCGTGCAGTATTAGTCAGCCACGAAAAGAAAACCCTGCCATTTGCCACAACAGGGAGAACCCTGAGGGCATGATGCAGAAGAGACAAGACCTGTATGATATCACGTATATGTGGGAGCTAAAAATGCCAAGCTCACGGAGACAGAGAATGGAGTGGTGGTGGCCAAGGGCCGCGGGTGGGGGAGTGGGGAGACATTGGTCAGAGGGAACAGATGTCCAGTTGTACAGTGAGTGAGTTCCGGGGGCCAAGGTACAGCATGGGGACTATAGTTACCAATACTGCACCACGTATTGGAAAGTTGCTAAGAGAACAGACCTTGCACATTCTCACCACACAAGAAAGGTAATTATGAGGCAATGGAGGGGTTGGCCCTATTGTGGCGATCATTTTGCAATACATATGTCTGTCAAATCATCACCTGGTATACCTTATATTTGTACAATGTTATGTGTTGATTACATCTCCATACAGCTGGGGGGGGAAAAATTAAATGCTTTTACTGGGTTTTTTTCTTCCTGAAAATTAACCCACCTAGAAGAGCATAGGACACTCTTATTCTTCTGCCTAACACAGAGAAGAAAATGACCGAACTCCTGTTGGTGAGCAGGAAAGAGGCAGACTTCACTCCCAAGCTTTGACCCCGGGGCCTTTTACACAGGCCATCCCCATTCCTCGGACGCTGTACACGTCCTCATTCCACCATCGTCCACAGTATGTGCTGGACGTGGCTGGAAAGCCTGGCAGAGTCACAGGCCCCACAGTCAGGGGCTGGGGGTGGCTGGGAGAAAGAACACTGCCCTGAGACTCAGAATTGTCAACGGCACGGCTTTAGGCAAGTCACATAGCTCTCTCAGGTCACCACTCCAAGGCTTCTTTAAGCTCTAACCTTATCGATAAACACAAAAGAAAGTTAAGAATGACTGGAAATTGAAGACTATCACTATTTCCCCCAGCCACCGAGCTTTTCTCCTTCCACTTGGATTTTGAAGGTTAACAGGATGCAGAAACAAAATCATATAATGTGTCCAGACAGCATGTACATTATGACTAAAATGGCAGATGATGAGGAATATAGACAAGAATAGGCAAATCATACATAACAATAAAAATGGTCACATTTGCACAGTGAAATCTGGGATGATTTTTCTCATTTTTCAATGCCAATTTTTCCTGTTACATTGCCTCATAAGGTACATCAGGTTGCAAAGAGTCACAAGAAATTGCAGGGAAAGGTCTTAGATACAACATCCATCACTGCCAGGACCCCACAGCTGCACAGGTATAGAGACAGCCCTGACCTCTACCCCTACCCGACCCCAACGCACTCCCAGAGATGGGAAGCAAGAGCCTTTACAGGTAGGCAACTCCAGAGACAAAGATTAGGCTTTTAATTCTCTGAGCAATTCCAAGGAACACCTTCCTTCAGGGTCCCAACCTTCTGCAAAGTTTATGAAATGGTGAGGTCTGTCCAGAAAAAGTCCAGCCATTGTTAATATACTGAGAATGGCTAGTGCCATATTGATATAACCTGGCAGCAAAGGCGAGTGGACTGGAATGCACGTGTGTGAACAATGACGACTTCACTGTACTAGTCAGTGGGGGCGGTAGACGCCGTTGAGTAAGTATGTGTACTGTGTGGCCATCACATTCAAAATGGCTGAGTGAAGAAAACAATAAATCTGCATCAAATTTTGTGTTAAGCTTGAACATTCCTCCATGGAAATTATTCAGATGATTCAGAAGGCTTTTAGGGACAATGCAGTGCAAAAAAAAGTGTGATACAAAGACTTTGAAGGTGGTCGAGAATCTATTGAAAGTGACCCACGTTCTACAAGGGCTGCAACAAGCAGAACACCTGAGAATGTTGAACGTGTATGGGCTGCAATCAACAAGGATCAGTGACTGGCAGTGCAAGAACTAGAAGCTGACCTGGGGATTCCAAAAACTACTATGTCTGAGATTTTGACGCAGGATCTTGGCATGAAACGTGCCATGGCAAAATTCACTCTGCACCTTCTGCTACAGAGTGAATGTTCCTTCTGCAGAAGGAACACTGTGCTGCAGTTGCTAATGACTTGATTCAAACCGCTACAAATGAACCAAATTCCCTCAACAAGGTCATCACCAGAGATGAATCATGGGTCTATGGCTATGAGTATGATTCGGAAACAAAGACCCAGTCATCCCAATGGAAGTCGCCTGGTTCTCCACCTGAAGAAGGTGCAGCAAAGTCACAGCAAGATCAAGACCATATTAACTGTGTTTTTTGACTAGGAAGGGGTTGTCCATCCTGAGAATGCCTCTCTGAGCCAAACAAATAATAAGGAGTACTACCTCTATGTTTTTCATCAGGTGAAAGATGCAATATGACAAAAAACAGCTGCAGCTATGGGCGACTGGTGATTGGCAGTTTCATCACAACAATGCACCCACTCATGCATCAAGTCTTGTGCAGAGTTTCTGGCAAAACATCGATTACCCAGGTGACTCAGCCCCCTTATGGCCCAGATTTGGTGCCCTGTGATTTCTGGCTTTTCCCAAAAGGGGAAAAGATTTCAGACCTTCAATGAGATTCAGGAAAATACAATGGGACAGCCAATGGCATTCCAGCAAAGGATTTTGCAGAGTGTTCTGAACAGTGGAAGAGATGTCAGGAGAACTGTGTGAGGTCCCAAGGTGCCTACTTTGAAGGGGACTGAGGCATCATTGTCCTACACACAATGTTTCTTGTATCTGGTATCTTCTTTAGTAAATGTCTCTATTTTTCATAGTGCATAGCTGGATACCTTCTGAACAGACCTCATAAAAGCAAGGACTTGACAGAAGCAAACGCAGCTCACTCAATAAAGGATTTTGAGTCGATCCAAAAAAGGACTAGGCACAGGAAAAGCAAGATTTCATAGCAAAATTGGAATTGGGGCTAAGCATCTGGACTGCCATATGCAAAGTCCTACATTAGGCATGATTCAAGGCAGGGGGAGACAGGGAGCAGGGGAAGATGGAAGAAGAAAACACAGTACGTCTGCTGTCAAGAATCCTATTGGGATTCCTGTTTTCATAGAAAAAAACCACCAAAGGAGACCCAACTCCATTTGCTTCTAAGAACCTTAACTCCATTTGCTTCTAAGAAGTAAACTCCGGGGTAGGAAGAAGACTGACTTTTCTTTGTATTTCAATTTTGCTCTATTTTTGACCATGTACATGTATTAATTACATTTTGAATTTTAAAAATCCATAGTGCAATTGGAAAGAATATGTATGACTCAAACACTGAAAATGCAGGTACAAGACACAGTGTACTCAAAAGTACAAGATCACAAATTGTGGATCTAAATACTGAGGGAAGAAATGTAGGCGCTGGACTTACAATAACAATGATCAATATATGGAGTTTTTACCACATGCCAGGCACAGCTAAGAGCTTCACCTAGATTATTTTATGTAATCCTCACTTTACCCTGTAAAATGAGATAGACGGGATTATAATTATTCCCATTTCACATCTGCAGGAGCTAAGGCACAGAGTTTATCATTTGTTCAAGGTCCCAGCTAACAAGGAGCAGAGCCAGGGCTCAAACCCAGTCTTACCCAGAGCTCACGTGGGCTCCTCTCCAATGGGTAGGGGGTTCACATACTAAAGGAGGGGGATCTGAAGGAGGGGGGTTCTGGCATTGTTTGCAGAATGTCTTGAGGGGCATAGTTAATATATGGGAGAAGGCGCAGCACTGGAACCTGTGATGATTAAAACCAAAAACCTTTCTTGAGGGCGCACTAGGCACTGGACACAACCAGATTTGGAATAGCAGTAGGAAGTAAAGAGTTGCTATACAGAGACAAAAAGGGGGTAATCACACGCCATTTTCCTTCCAGAAGAAGACCCTGATTCTCCAAATCTCTTCTACCCTCCCTGAATATTCCAGGCTTAAAAGAGACTGCAACAAGAATGCTAACTTGATTTGGGAAGGCCAGGATGGTTTGAAAAATGACATTCCCTTTGACCTCGGCAGCAGAGAAGGGGGAAAGAGGGAGAGGGAGGGAGAGAGAGGGAGAGAGAGAGAGAGAGAGAGAGAGAGAGAAATATATGGCCTTTCTCCTGAGGCAAAAGCATTTTAATTATCAGCTGAGAGGCCAGCAGAGCCATAAAATTGGCCAGCTGTCCCATTCAATCAGGCCAGAGGCCATAACAAGAGGAGACAGCATTTCTCAGGGGGCCAACCACCACGAGTTAAGCTGGGTCCACAAGAGGCCCAGGCACAGTTGGAAGGGGCTGGTGGGATCAGTACCTTTCTGTGGCTTCAGCGAAAATAAATCTGCCTATTTCAGTGGAAGTGGTAAAACTACACCTGGCTGACTTGAAAGACAGCAGTTTGGGGCTACCTAAAATCCTCATGCAGCTTTAAAAAGGAAAACCCATTATGTCCTGCATATACCTAAAACAACAGGGCATAGAAAGAAGTTTCTACTGCTCCATGGAAAGAGGAAAAAAGTGCACACAGCCCCACTGCTGACTGTGGTTCCTGGGGGACGCACCGTCTTGAAACAGCCCTGCTCTTTTCTGCACTGTCCACATTTTACAGATGAGAGTCCTAGCCACATGCCCAATGCCAGGGGCTCAAGAAATAGCTTAAATTCATGTCTCTCTGACACCCAAGGCAGTGTCCCTTCCATTAGAGCACACTGGTTCCAAAAATCAAGCTTAAGGGGGAAATGCTTTCTTCTGAAATCAAAACCTTCAAATTCCTGCAGAGAATGAAAAGCCCCCAGGAAGGTAGGAAGGAAAGGGATGTGCAATCCACAGCTTTAGTATTTCTCATGTCTGTATCTCACTGTCACAGCCCAAAGGCCTGCAGAGCAAAGTCTCCCTACAAGTGTACTGGTGAGAGAGCAGAGAGGTACATAATACCTAAAGGGTCTTGCGACCCATCTGAAAAAGCCTTATGTCCATTCAGAAAAGTGGGTGGGAGGCCAGGAAGCAAAGCCCTGAGACACGAGGATGCCCATCGCTCAGCGCCAAGGACAGTGGAGGTGTCTGACTACGTCCTGATTGCAGATGCAGGCTGCCCTTGGTTTATTCTGAATCCCCATTAAGATTCATGTGACCGGAGCATCTTCTCTCAGCAAGGCCATCTGTCGTGCCCTGGGCAGCAAAGGGGAAAGGGAGCACCTGTGGGCTCCTGTCAACTGTTTTCTCACTAGGCAAAGATTCCCCACCAGGAGCTTTGCTCCTGCAACAAGAAGCTACGAAATGGGGGAGCCTGGGCACACAGATTCAGAAAGGCCAGGTGGTCGTCACCTACTCCCAAAACACACACATTCACACTTCAGTCACATAATGTCAGTCCTGGGAGGGACAGAGACCATCCCATCCAAACCTCTCATTTCACAAATGAGGAACCTGAGGCCCAGAGAAAGCACAAGATATGCCTGGGGCCACCCAGCCAGTCAGTGCCAAGGGCAGCCCCAGGCCTCTGTCCCTTCCACCGCAGCAACCCTCCTACCTAGGTGCTCAGTTAAAGACCCTTCTAACAGTGTTGGTTCGTAACTTTATCTGAGTCTTGGACTGGTAAAGGCTCTAACCCTATCCCCCCAAATGAACCAACACACATTTTGTCTAGATTCCAGCGGACTCCAGGTTAACGACCCTTCCTTAATAAAAAGAACAATGGTGATTCTCCAAGAAGCTGGTGGGAGTACTGAAGGGGAGTCCAATATAAAGAGACAAGCAATCTGGGGGAAGAGCTACATTTTTCTCTTGTCTCAACCAGACTGCTGACGTCACCACTTTATGTCTCAGGCTCCCTGTCCACAGTGATCCTGTGCCACCTCTCGGAAACGAGGTAAAGCGCCAAGTCAGGAGAGACAGGCAGGTTCCTGTCTTGTCTCCTTAGCAATCATAAAGCACAGATCTTGTCCGTGAGCAATGGCAGCGCCACAGGCCACCTGTGAAAGGTGGAGGTCACTACCTAGCTATTACCAGGTTTGCTTGGAAAGAGAGCCAAGGAAGGGAAGACATAATAGTTTATTTGATTCTCAAGGCAACAATGGCTCGAATCAGTAGAATCAGAGGTCAAGGAGATGAGACTAAAGAAATAGAGGGTGGGGCAAAATTAGGCTTACCGTTGTAAGTACATGAAACAGAGTTTATTCTTGTATTATTATTGTTTGTTAACTACTATATTATTTTCCATATGAACAATTATAAACCTACATTTGCCCCACCCCATATTTAGAAATCAGAGCCCACACTGCTCACTCTGAGCCGACCTGAGCCTTCACTGAGCCTATTTCCCCCAAGCTAATGGCTCAGTCATAGTCCAGGAATATCTACTAAGATTCTCCACACAACACAGTGTTCTGCTCCAACTCTGACACAGGCTTTACAAGTGCCTAAACGTAGCCCAGGGCCCCATGCCACCCCTGCCCCACTGAGTGAGCTACATACAGAGTTAGCAAAGAGGAAGGGAAAGCGGGTGGCACTCCCAAGCAAACTTGGGGAAAATAAAGAAAAACATCCCGCAAAGAGATCAATTTCCCTAATGAAGCCCCTCCAACCACAGGAAAGGATTGAGGCAGGAGACTCCACAGGGAATGGAGTCCCCGGGGACCAAGCTCCTCGCCCCACCTACCGTCAACACTCTGTCTCATTAACTCCTTCTGTCCGGTTCAGGTCCCCTCTCAGCAAAGCCCCCAGCAGGCCCCTCTATTAGTCATTCTCATGGCACCAACATCTTCCCTCCACTGCACGCACCAGCCTCACGACTGTGTCTGGTGTAGCTCACTGTTATATTCCAAACCCACGCGCTCAAACGGACACACAGACGAGGACCACCATTGTGCAGAAGATCGTCACACCCAAGGGAAAAGGGAAAAGCAAGGTTCCCGGACAAAGGTAAAGAACTGAAGACACACTGTGACCTGCAGGCCAGACCTCTTGGCCCCTTCTGTTGAATTATGTCACTTGGCTGGCTGCTTGCTTCATTTTAGCTTTATTCACTTACACATTTCTTTTCACTTGCAGAACATGTCTCTGTATTCACGGAAAATGCTACCCGTCAGTTGAACACAATCCTCTGGGACAGGGCTGGTGGCTGCTAGCTGACGGTTAAGTATAGTCTCCTGCAACTGAACGAGAAATCCAATTCGTTGAGCATTTGTATGCTTTCATCAGGAAAAGTCCTCAAAAACACATCTGTCATCCTCAAACTCTCTGTAAGAGGGAACTTGTAGCAAAGAACCTCAAGGCCAGAAATGGAAAGAATAACAGAGAGAAAATTCAGAAATACCAGAGCCAGGAACTGTTGGAAGTATCTCATTTGGGGATGTGTTCATGGGGCATAGAAAGTCATTTTATGAATCTCTCAAAAAGACAAAGAATTGGGTTCTCTAGCTGATACCTGACTGCCCCCCACCCCCACCATCCACACTGGGAATATTCTATGGTTTTATTTTGTTTTTAAGATTTTATTTATTTATTTTTAGAAGGAAGAAGGGAGGGAGGAAGAGAGGGAGAGAAAAATTGATGTGCGAAAGATACATCAATCAGCTGCCTTTCACATGCCCCCAACTGGGGACCTGGCCCGCAACCCAGGCATGTGCCCTGACTGGGAATCGAACTGGTGACCTTTTGGTTCACAGGCCCATGCTCAACCCACTGAGACACACCAGCCAGGGCTATGGTTTCTATAGGAAGGCTACTATTATGGCTACTCCTCACCGTTTTCTAGGCAAGTCTGTGCCACATTGCTGCTGGCCAGGATGCCTGTGCCTCAGTGGCTTCATCCCTGAGTCAGAAATGTACTCTACCTCAGAAGCAATGTGTGCAAAAACAAGGACATAGAAAGTGGAATCCAGTGAGTGGGTCATGGGTTCCACGAGCCTTGCAGCCAGCAAGCTCGCAGAGTGAAGAAATCCTACACAGGCCTCAGGCGGGGGCTAAAGCCAGTTTCCAAACCAGATGCACACTAGGGATAGAACATTACAGCCGACCAGAGGCCAAGGGCAAGCTGGAACCTCCTCACACAGCGAGAAAGCAGGTCTTCCTCTTCCTTGCCTTGTGGGCACCGAGAGAAGGTCTGAGATGGGCACAAAGCACTTGTGAGCAAAGAACTACGAGGCAGGGGATGCCTTGTAGGCCTCCAGTTGCAAGAGGACCTGCCAATCAAACGACTCAACAAAACTGGACCGGGCACTGTGAGGAACATGACAGGGAAGTCACAAGTTGGAAACAAAAGGAATGCTGAGGTTGGACAAGACAGGCTGGCAGCGGATCCAGGCAGTGCAGAACAGTGGCCTGTTCCAGCAGTGCCTGGCAGGCTGCAACTGGCTGCAGCAGAGACATCGGCCAGTGAGAGTTACTCAGGGCTAGCACCTGGGAGGCGCACACAGAAAGAAGAGGGCAAAGCATTGGAGGTTGGTAACGAATATGCTATAAAAATGCCACACATGACACCCAGAACAGGCTGATGAACTCAGATGTCAGTGAGGATCAAGGACCTTGAGATTATAACGAGGATAAAAAGCAAATTCCATGCAAGTGAGGCATGAGGAACCTTCTCCAACAAGAGAAGGGGAATTTTTACATTTTGAGATCCTGCAAATAGGCCAGTTGAAGTGATACTTCATTCATTCACCCATTCATTCAAGTGCCTGGGACCTAAAGACACAAAATCTATTTAGAGACATAGGGGGTGCTCCTGAGGTCAGATCCACCAAAAACAGGAGGCCAGGGATGCAGTTTGGCAGCCAGCTAGCTGCAGGCCGGCACAGTGTTTTGCTTTGTTTTGCAACGGCCTGTGTTGGGTGGAGCAGACACTCACTTCACCATCACTCCCACCAAGCCCTACATCTTCACACCAGCTGCTTCACAAATTTACTGATCTTGACTGGAAGGCATCTGAGCTTCCAACCACTGGACTAGCAGCTCCAGTCCCCTGTCACCTTAATGTTCTTCTACAGCTGTCAGGTAATATGTGTTTAGCACCAAACAACTACTTAGCATTGACGATAGTGTTGGGCTGTCAGGAAGAAGCAGCAGCCAGTTTTGAGCTGAGCACAAAAAAATGGGTAGGGCTTAAAAAGGCAGAGAGATGAGGTGAAGGCATCCTGAAAGCATGGCTATTCCCACAGCAGGGGTCAGAGTGATAAGAGCCTAGTGGCTGGAAAGTATAGGAGATACACTTTCCAGGGAAAAGGGGAACCAGCCTGGCTTAAGGTGAAAGTACCTTTGAGGAAAAGAGGGAAATAAGGCAACAAAAACCTCATGACAAGACTAAGCTGACGTCCAAAAACAGGAAGGCAGGTGTGGCTGGTCCCAAACCAAATACAGTTCACGGCTCACCTCTGTTCTTTCAACCATGAAATTAAGGACACAGCAATCATACAGTAATGAAATGTGGGTGTTTGGCTCTATGAGCAGAGTAATATCACCTCTAAGTATGTAAAACTGAAGTACTGAAGGGCCGCATGGGATAACGCAGTGGAACACCCCAGCTGCCCAAGAGCAGTGTGCCCACAACGGCGTGGTGATTAGGAACACGAGCGGAGGAGTCAGACTTGGGCTCAAAGTCTGGTGGTAGGACTGGCAGTGACAGCCTAGAGAAATGGCTGACCTCTTCTCAGCCTCACTTTCCTCATCTGTAAAGACACTCACAGTCTTTACTCTGTACGTTTGCTGTGAGAATTAAACGAGAATCCACATAAAATGCTCAGACAGTGCCTGACCCAGAGAGGGCACTCAATATGCATTAGCTGTTGTTGTTAATATTATTATTATTATATAGGGATTTAACTTTGTTGATACAAAATACTGTATCTAAATAGTGGAATACTGGGCAACCTGTAAATGTGAAAGATTATTTACTTATATAAGAAAGTGGCGACAATACACTGACAAGTGGGAGAGGGGAAAGCATGCTATGAGCAATGTTTACTAAGACTTCCTATGCAGGCCCTGAGTGGCGTGGCTGTTGGTTGGGTGTTGTCCGGCAAGCCGGAAGGTCTCCGTTCGATTCCCAGTTGAATGGAGGACATGCCTAAGTTGTGGGTTTGGTCCACAGTCGGGCGCATACTAGAGGCAACAGATCCATGTTTCTCTCCCTCTCTTTCTCCCTCCCTTCCCCTCACTCTAAAAATAAATAAATAAAATCTTTTAAACAAGCTTTCTGGTGCATGATTTGGGAGTGAAAACAAATATGCACAAATGCAAAAACTGAAAAAAACACACTCTTTCACCTCTATGTTTTTTTGTTTCCTAAGAGGAGGAAAAAAGTTATTTAATGATAAAATAAAAGTATAACACTACTTTCACTTTGGGCAGGCCTTTCCATTTTCCAAAGCTTTTTCATATGATCTCGTTTTTACACTAATGTAACTTTTAATGGCCACTCTTCAACTGCTCTTCTGCCAAATGTCTGTAAGTCAAAACCCTGAAATCCATCCACCTACCCCCATAAAGGAAGTCTTTCCTCTAAGAGACTATCTTTCACTAATACTGTTGCTAACAACCAAGCAGCTGGTTTTCCCCAGTCTGATGGAGCAAGGACACATAAATCCATTTTTATAGCCAGCGCTTTAACAGGTCATTTCAAGAAGTGATGTTTAAGTTAATGATGCAACGTGGTAAAGCGGTATAAACCATTAGCTAGATCACCGGTCTGAGCCACACATCCCGGGGCCTGGCTCACCTTGTTTGGCTGTCTGAGGCGAAGTATCCAACACAACGGTTCTTCCCAATGCGTGCCCTGCACTGAGGTTCCATGGTACGCTGCTTCCCCACCAGCCACTCTCTCCCCCTTTCTTGGTAACAGACCTGATTATCAGCTGCACCCACTGCCCCCAGAACAAAATCCCCATCTCCCAGGCCTCTTCTGCACTAGCTACAGCTATGTGATCAATTACATTCGGACCAATCGATGTAGGCAGCTGTGCTGTGCTGAACTTCTGGGAAGTTAGTGGGAGAGAACTCGGCTACAGGAGCACCTCTGAGGTCTGCTCGCCTCTTCCTCCAGGCCCGTGACTTAGACCAAAGAATAGCATCTTGGACTGTAAGGTGACCCCCAAGGATACGAGCAATGGATTGGGATGACAAAGTGCAAAATAGGGACCTGGGTCCCTGACAACACTGTGGAGATGCCCCGAAACCTCCAGACTTCTTTTCAAAGACAAATGAACATGTACCTTGTTTTCACTAGTGTTATTTTGGGGTTTTTTTTAGGTTATGTACAGTCAAACCTAAACACTGCAGATTATATATCAACATAGGATGCCATATGCTATACAGATTTCACTGCCACTAAACAACATATAACTTTTTTAAAGTAGGTGACCAGGATGATAAAATATTTTAATAAATTGCTTTTTTACTGCCCTGGCTGGTGTAGCTCAGTGGATTGAGTGCAGGCTGCGAACCAAAGCATCACAGGTTCAATTCCCAGTCAGGGCACATGCCTGGGTTGCAAGCCATGGCCCCCAGCAACTGCACATTGATGTCTCTCTCTTTCTCCCTCCTTTCCCTCTCTAAAAATAAATAAATAAAATCTTTTAAAATATTGCTTTTTTATTGAACCTTTTGTAACTGCTAGATGTTTATCACTGACTACTTTTTTTCCAACAAAGTCATCCCCCATATATACATACTCTTTTCTTGGGGTTCAAAATCGGCTAATACATGTAATTCACAGAATTCTGCCCTCACATGATACTGACCAAAATCCAACTCCCTGGAGCCCCCTAACAAAACTGAGGGAGACAGGACCGTATCCCCAGGTCTGCAAAGCACAACGAAGTTATGACTCTCCAACTGGAGGCAACAAAGAGCCATAACATCTTTGAAATGACTTCTAAGCCATGTACATGCAGCCATGAAATAAGCATAACAGCGCCATCCAGGCTCACACTGGCCGTGCTGTATACAATCCCAGGCGAACAGCCACCCACAGACAACTGCCAAGGAGGCCCCCACCCCCCCGGGGTGAGACTCACAGCTGGCATCACCAGCAACACTGACCATGCTGCCCAGTGGCTCCAACACGCTGCTGGACATCAATGATCTTGATGAGGTCCTTTAAAATACCGCTCTATGTGTAAGTCCAACACCCGCCACAAGGCACACCTGAAGCTTCCCCCTTGGCAATCCTGAAACTCACTTAAGGATGCGGAAAGGATCAGGGCTTTGTTTCCTGGGTGACAAAATGACGTTCAGATTTCTTGCCATCTCCTGCTGACAGCAGAACCTTGACAAGTTAGCGTTTCCTTCAGAGGAGCTTAGGCTTTCAAACACAAATCTCATAAAAGGGAAAACCTTGTATTCATAGCTTGAAATTACACCTAAATTTAAAACTTCATGGAGGAAATTATTAAGTTTCCTCCATGACAATTCCATCATCCTAGCCCAAGTCTCTAGGGGCTCGATATACAAGGTTAAAGCACTTGACTCAGTTCTCCCAGCATGATAAGGATGTAAGACAAAAGAAAATAAAGACAATTCAGCTTCCATATCATTTTTGTAACAATACATCTTATTATTACCCCATCATCCAAAGCAATCTCTAGGTAGAAATTACTTTGAAAAGGGGTCACCAAAGTTTTAATCTACCTAATACATTTAACCATGTGAGAGTAATCCTAGGGTAAAGAGAATAACGATGGAAGGAAAAGAGAAACCAGGTTTTATTTTATGGAACTTAAATCCTTCACATGCATTACATCTAAAATACACACCTAACGTTCCGTATTCTCTCAAGAATGAATTAAAGGGGAAGAGGGTGCAGGTGGAAGAGGCAAGGGTAACAAAAGCCACTTAAACTAAATTGGAAAGTATATCTATATACCTAAAAACCATATATGCTCTAAAAATGCCAAATGTAAATTGTACTCTCTGAGGGAAAACCTTCCAGGTTATTTTTCTTTCCTTTCTGTTCATCTACACTTTCTAATTTTCGTACAACAAAAACACTTACTACTTACATAATTTTAAACTCATTTCCTTAAACAGATTCACATTAGCATCAGCAGAAAAGTAAGACTTTAGCCTGGAATAGCCCAGAATAAAACGAAGCCTGAAGGATTTCTGGGTTCAAAGCTGAAGGGGTACAGACAGTGAAGTTCCCGGGCCCACGCAACCCCCACAGTCCTAACACCCCCCTAACACCCCCGCACAGGGTGCTCTCAGTATATACCATTTACCACACAGCATAATGAGGAGAAAACACAAATGGCTGCACGAAAGAAGCCTATTTCCAGTTCCTGCTGATTCAGCCAAGGAAAGAGACGGAAGTGTCTACCAACTCACCACTTAATTATGTCTAACACTCGCTTTACAACCCATTTGATGGATTATGGATGTTTAATAAACAGTTCCTTCTCCGTGCCCTGCTATTAAACTCTGGGTAATTATGACAATTAATTAATACTACCCCTAGGCTATCAGGAAGTCTGTAATACTACCAGCCAGGTCATGCTCTCCAAGTCAGACACTGCCACCTGACTCGGCCTTGCAGCTTAAACTACACGCCTCCTCTTCCCTAGTGCCCCTTCTCTGGTGGGCACCTCGGGTTGGGTGTTTGGACAGAAACGCAAACAGGTGGCACAGGTGTGCTTCACCTGATGTTCCATGAAAGAGGAAAACCCCTTTTGTGATTACAGACACACCTCCCTGAAGGGGAAAAATAAAGCTATGCTGTCGTGCGGTGTTTTTGCACACCACATCAGAAGTACACACTGCCGAACCTGCCTGCTAATGTGAGCTCAGAATTACCCCAACCCCTCAGGCGTCTGGTTCTTCTCTCCCTAAACCAATTTTCCCGGCACTCACTCCAGCCCCACATCTCAGCTCAAGGATGGATTGGTTTTAAGCAAGGAGTTTCACTGTCCACTAAGATTCCTTTAGGAATCCACTCCAGCTGAAACCACAGCCTGAGTCGGAATGTGCCCTGAAGCCCCCCAGCCCCCTCCCTCCATACTCACTGTTGCTGGACTTAAGGTCGCGGTGGATGATGGGGACAATCGCCTCATCATGTAAGTAGTTCATGCCTCTGGCAATCTGCACAGCCCAGTTCACCAGGATGTCTGGGGGGATCCTCTTCCCAGATAACACTCTATTCAAAGGTCCTCCACGAGCAAACTCCATGACCAAGCAGAGGTTGGGTTCCTTCAGACACACCCCCCTAAGAGCAATGATGTTGGGGTGCTTCAGCATGGCGAAGAGCTTGGCCTCCTGGCGAACGTTCTCTATGGTCTGGCTGATGTCCTCGTCGGGGTCGTGGCGAGCTGCTTTCACGGCGACCTCGTCCCCTACCCAGAAAGCACGATAGACTTTCCCAAAGCCCCCGATGCCAATAATCTCTTCCAGGGTTAGCTCCGCAAAATCAATCTCTAACACTGAGAAAGAGAAGAAGAAAAAAAAAAAGCAAATCAAAAACATTCTGAAAACACCGTCTAATCACCAATTTACCCAGACAAGTAAACATGGCAAGTGGTCTGTTCCTGTGGCTTTTCTGTCTTCCCACTACAAGGTAAACTCCTGTGGGCAGGAAGTGAGATAAACTTACTCTCTGTGGCGTTATCCGCAGTAACTAGCACATAAACCTTGGGCTACATATGGTGCTGCCATGTGAGCAAAGTGTGATTGTATGTTTTTCTCATGAAAACCCTGTTTTCTGTCTTCTTAGTCTCACTCTCTTTACCCGACTGACTCATGCGCATCTCTCAGGTCTCAGCTTCAATGTCCATTTCCCTAGAGGACCTTTTCCTAACCCCCAACTACATGAGATCAGGCCCCATCAAACACTTCTATAGCAGTCTCTATTTGGCAACACTCAACACAGTTACAATTACTTGTTCAATGCCCGCTGTGCCGCTAGATTGCGAGATCCACAAGGGTGGATTCTGTCTGCCTTATTCACCCCCATACTCATCATGCTGAATATTCAGCAGGTAAAGTAAAATGGATGTTGGGGAGGCAGGGTTATATGCCTCAGTAGGAAATAAACCAAACTTAGATCTGAAAGAAAAAATTAAACTGGACCTCCTAAAACAAGTACAGAGAATAGTATGTACTTTGGCAACACACACACATACATACAAAACAAAGCAAAAAAAAAAAAAAAAAACCTTTCTAAAAAACTGAGAAAACAAAAACATGTTTCTGAACTTTAGGCGAGACCAAAAGAGGAACTGCTCACTGCTTCTTTCCACAGCCAGCCGCATGATGATTCCATTCTCCACTTGGCAGCTGGTGGTGCCCCAAACTACGTTCTTGCTTAATTACAGTGCTTCTGTCCTATCGAGGGTTGACATTCATTTGTATTTTGTAATGCGACTGGCAGTCTGTACGAAGAAAACTCTTAGGAAAAGTTAGTTGGACTGTCTTCCGGTATATAAAAAGTATAGCCCATCCTGACTCCAAAAGTTCTAAGTGTTCAAGCATATCACCCCATCCAGCACTTTTCCTAAGGATATACGGGTATGGCAGGTCCTGCAGACTAGCAATCAGCAGCCTTTTGAAAATGCTTCTGGCATGCCTTTCAGGACTACAAATGCCAGAAAGCGGAAAACTACATTTCCCAGACTCCCTGACAGCTGGAGTTCTTTCTGGATGCAGATTAGGTTCTGCCAATTAGATGCAGAAGATTATAAGGCAGAACTGAGATGGAGACCATCTTCTTGCTGCTTCTCCTGGCAAGCATGGCTGTGGGGAAGTGGGGTTTTTCCGCAGCAGCACGCCCGTGCCCAGTCATTAGCTCTGTCGATGTGGAGAGGCACGCTGCAAGGCCAAGCGGTTGCCTCATCTTGGACGGCAACAACAGCCGAGTGTTCTTGAAGTCAACAGCTTTAATGGCAACTCCTGATCTGTACCTTCCCAATGAGAGAAGTAGAAGCTTGCCCGGTGAGCCAGGTCTGCAAGGTTCTGGGAGTTTTACCCACCTGATCCTCCCTTCTTCCTACCCTTCCAATAATTCTGTAAACTCCTAATTTCCTGAGCTCCAGCACTTTCTGCTAAAAGAGCTTGAGTGTTTCTAGGTCCTAAAATGAAATCCGACACTACTGATATTTGCCTTATTGCAACTATATGAATGAGAAAAAACTATGCCTATACTAAAGAGAGATTAGAAACCCTCTTGAAGAAATATACATTACATTAGGAGTCTCTTAGGTCATGGAGGGAAGGAATATTCATTTTTTCTAAAAATTTTTATACATCTTATTTCTTTAACTAAGTATCTGAATTCTTCTTAAGGGAATGAACTGTTGTATTTTCTCTCATGCCCTGCCTTCTTCCCTTTGGTCTCAAGCATAGTTGTGAACACACAGGAGGTATTAAATATTTATTTATATGTATAAGGATTTCAAAGATGGGATTCTGAACTAGGGTGCTGAAAGGACAGCTCCTCTGGCGGCATTTTGCAGAAGATGGAAAACGTCTGTGGGGAAGGCGAAGCAATAGTCTTGCTCTGGGTAGAACATAAATGCTCAGGTTTTTGCTATTTAGTTAAGAAAATATTATGACCAGACTTCAAGAAAAGTGTGCAACACAGCTTACAAGCAGATAGAACACAGAACAGAGGGGGATGTGGGCAAGGAAGGTCGGCTCTTTCTTTTCCCTTCCCTGCTAAGAAGTCCCTTGGAGTGCAAACTAGACCTTCAGCTGCACCTGACAGGATGTGGGGCCCTCCTTCCCTTCCCTGCTCCAGTCAAGACCTGGTTTTCAGTAAGAATCAGGTCAAGTTGCATTCATCAGATTTCTCAGTTTCTATGGAAGGACATTTCCAGGAATATCCGGAACAAAATCTTATTTCTTTCATTTTCGGAGTCAGGATGTTATTCCCTCTCAATAGTATCCTTGGAAATGTATAGGCATATTCTGGTGGGTTTTAGCAAGTGGTACATATCTTATTCATTTAAAAATCTTAAGTACATCTGAAAACGCACCCTTATATTTCTAGTGGGTGCAAGAAAAAAAGTAAATTTGTGTTAACCTTAACACATGCTCTGCTTGAAAATAGATACAACTCTCCTACAGGAGAAACTTTTAAAACTATGCATGTATCTCCCAAGATGATAAATTTGGAATTATATTTTTTATCTTTTTCTAAAATAAGGAAGATGAGGGAGCTCCTAGGCTATTTTTAAAAATGATTTTATTTATTTCTAGAGAGAGAGGAAGGGAAGGAGGAGAGAAACATCAATATGTGAGAGAAACACCCATCAGTTGCCTCTTGCTCACCCCCAGTCAGGGTCCTGGCCCACAACCCAGACATGTGTCCTGACAGGGAATCGAACCAGCAGCCTTTTGGTTTGCAGGATGACGCCTAACAACTGAACCCCATGAGCCAGGGCACCTCGTGGGCTATTTTTATTTGCCAGCTTCATGGAGAGCTATACTCTAATACCTACTTTGGAGGGGATAAAAGCATAATATTAATGTCAGCTGATTTATAATATCACTATTGTTCTTTGTCATAAGATTTAATCATTTCCTCCTCTTCCGTTTTGAATAAAGTGTGAAACAAAATTTTCACTTTGAAAGCAGTATTTAAAACTAAAACAGAACATTATTACTCAATGTTTTCTGTTCACAATCTAAGATCACTATTCACGCCCCAGAGGGGAAGTTCAAAAGGGTAACTGGGGAAAAGCTACCAGTGGCTCATTTTCATTCCAAATCTTTGGAGAAAGGTTGTCGATCACCTTTAATTTCTCGGTGACACTAACCGAACTGGCGGACACAGCACACAGATCAGAAACACACCAGTCAGCAACTTCCAGCGTTCATCTTTATCAAAGCGCTGCACTGAAAGTATATATTCACACCACCAACCTCCCTCATGTGTAACTTATAACCACCTCCGTACCTTTTCATTTCTTTATCCCTGGGTAATTAACAGTCTCCACTTTTCACTAGGCCCTCTGATTGGTTTTTGACTGGAACTACATTTTCTGAATTATCAAGAATTCATTCCAGTCAAGATCAGAGCTCCTGGTGACGCTAAATAACTTCTCAGAACCTTCAAAAGCCGTATGTTCATCAAGTCAGTTCTTTCAATAAGCACAAGGTACTTCCTACTTTCTCACCATCTCTGTTCTAGGTATAGGAATCTACAAAAGGTAACTTTTGTTCCTGGGCACAAAGATTAAGTCCTGGGCACCTAAAGGAGGAGGAGCGTCTAATGTAGCACACTGGACGTGTCTGGCTTTCTGTGGCTGGGTTCTTGCAGCCTACATGGTATTCACTCCTGACTGCTCTGACAGCAGGGAGCCCCAGACAGGAAGGGAACTGATGCCTGCTCATGAGCCTCACACAGCCTTCTGCTCTGACATTAGCTGTTCCTGAAAAACAAAAAGAAATCACAAACTTTGCTCACAAAGCGCCTGAAAATCAGACTTGTGTTTAAAACTACACTGTTTTCTAACACACCAGGCCATCCTTCCAGCATTTCTTCCAATGGGTGACCAAGTTCATCTTCAACACTATTTCAGACATTATGCTGGGACCCTTGGTCTTCATCTTCCCGGTACTAGTGCCGAAAGGATATAACGCCCAGAAACAACTTAAAGTGATCTGTTGCCTCCACGCACTACCAAATGTAGAAACAAAGTTTTTAACTGGATGAGAGGGAGAGAGAAAAGAAAAGAATTAAAAATTTGAACATCAATTTGACAGTCAAAATGCTGATAAAAAAAGAGTAGAAAAACAGGGTAAGCGATTAGGAATTTGATATTAAGTGATAGTACTTAATAAATACTGTAAGATAATAACACGATTGTTCAGGTGAAAATAAGTTACAAGGCCAGAAGGTTAACTGTCAGAAATGAAATTTTAAAACTAAATGTTTGAAGCTGGACATTGGTGATGGTTTCTTAATCAACTGAGATGTAAAATGTACAGAATATGGAATAAAGATAAATATGTATTAACAATACTTTTTTAACAGAAATTACAGAAACCCTCAAATACAAAATAGTACAAACTGTACCACGAGATGTCTACATCCTTCTGCTAAAACCACTTAGCATCACTGGTTAAGGGACTTTAATAGCAACTTAACTCCTTTGAAAAAAAACAAAGGAAATTTCATTACAGGGTGTGGAACGGGGGACTCCTGGGAAATCCGTGAAAACCAGGACACTGCAAGAAAGGCCCTGGAAGGGACCTCTGGGCATGGGTCCCCCGGGATTTAGCAAATACCAAATATAGGCAAGGATCTAGGGTGAGAAGAAAAAGGGAAATGTGTTGTCTTAACATGCTGGGTGCCAAGGGACTAGGATTTAGCCACTGTATCCTGACCTCCAGATCTCTCGTGGGAGAATGACACAGTTTTCCCTCTCTAATCATTTCTCCTCCCATCACCTGCCCCTCCACACAACACACACCCTTTTTAGCACATTATTCAGTGAGACTCCTGAAGGTACAACTTCTGAGTTACAAGATTAGGATCCAAGAAATCCACACGACATTTCAAAGACACTTCGGCCCTGAGTTCACACAGGCTTCCGGGACTTGTGAGCCAACCCAGCCCAGCGGGAGACAACCCCCATCTCCTTCAAAGCAAATGCCTTTAAGAGGCGGGGACAGCCGACAGAAGAGGCCGGGAGGTCCCAGACTTGGGGACTAAGGTTACAACAGAAACTACCAGCTAGCCTGAAATCCTTCCAGATTTTTTTCGGGGCCGGGGTGGGGAGGGGGGGTGGGCGGGGGGATGCGAAATGGGGAGATTCTCATGCTGGAGCTTCAGGAAGTGGAATCAGCAGTTGCTGCCGAGGTGGTCATATCAAGGTTAAGAAGCCCAAGGGCTTGAGGTTGCAGGCGAGGCCTGCGGCGCCTCTGTTACCCATAGCACCCACCAAAGCCCCTGTGGCCCCAGCGCACGCGCTCACATACCTACCCCCCAGGTGAACCATTCTCCACTCTCAACCTAACCCTTGAGGAAGGCTCCCATCTCTTTGCGCCCACCCCCAGGCCTCAATCATTCCCTCCTCCCCGCCGGGGTCCCGGGCCCCGCCTTCGCCTTACACTGAATGGGCGGGTAGCAACTGGGGTCCTCGCCGCCGGGCTGGCAGCGGCTGGAGAAGGCGCTGCGCGGGGTCACATAGTTGCTGGGGAAGATGCCCACCCGCTGGTTCAGCTGCCCCGTCCACCAGCCTTCGTCGCCGGACACCTGCGAGTCCTTGGACAGCACCTCCACCACGTCGCCCAACCGCAGGGTCAGTTCGTCCTCGCCCGCCGCCTCGTACTCGAACACGGCGGTCCAGTAGGGCAGCGGCGCGTCGGAGCCCAGCTCCCGGGGGGCCACCGTAGCTTCCTCCTCCTCTTCCTCCTCCTCCTCGGCCCCGGCCCCCGCTCCATCCTCCCCCGGCGGGGCGGCAGCGGCGGCGCTTGCCAGGCAGCCGAGAAGCGCTCTGGAGGGCTCCATGGAGCGGCCGATCCATAGGGTGCGGGGCTGCCGCCGCCCGCAGGAGCCGCCGCCGCCTATTGTTCATGCGGCTCCGCAGAGCTGGGGGGACCCCCTCCCCCGACGGCGGCCGCAGGTAGGGCCCGGGATGGCTGCTCGGAGAGAGTGGGCTGCCTGGGGCTAGCGCGGCAAGTGCAACCAGCGCGTGTGCTCACCGCAGCATCGGGGAGCAGCGGGTCGGAGCCCCGGCCTGCGCGCTCACCCGCTGGGGGCCACCTGCCCACCTCCGCGTAGACTACCTGCTCCCGCAGCTGGTGCCCGCCGCCTGCCAGCGGCCGCTCCCCTCTCCGCGCCGCGCCCCGCCCCCAGAGCCGGCCACCCGCCCAGGACCACCTGACGCGGGCCTGGCTCCGCCTCAGCCCTGCGGAACCCAAGGGCGGAGCTTCCCAGAACCCGGACCCGCCCCTGCTCCAACCCGCCTTCCCGTTGGCCGCCCGCCGACCAGTCCGAAGGTTCCCCCCCCCGCCCCTCCCGCGGTGGTTGGAGCACGCACTCTAGCCACCCGGCCCACCCTTCTCCACCCCCTGCGCCTACGTAGGCCGCCCCCCTCGTTCCGCCCTCTTTTGCGGGCCCCCTCATTCTCAAATCCCAGGGCATGCAGTTCTCTCTCCCATTGGACAGCTGCAGCTCCAACCATTGGCCCGATGTACCTGTCCATTTCCTGGGAGAGTTCAACACCTCGCTGGAAGAGGCTGCAGCCTCATTGGGTGCATGGGAGGGATGGGTGGATCCTAAAAGGTAAAGCCAAGACTTCATTCATTCCAAAAAGGCTGAAGAATCTTCTTCCCTTTGTTTGCGGTGGACAGATACGGGCTGTTAGGCGGCACCGGTGTTTTTCATCCTACATTGAGTTTTTGAACGTGAGCAAAAGAGAAGGGAGCTGAGCTGCACCCCATGGGAGAGCTTGTTTTCCACCTCCCTCTCTTGCAGTTGGATTCTTCCCTCTTGGATCTGTCTTTGCCCTAGTCCACCCAGGTGAATCAGCTTCAGCTCCCACCGGACTGAGTTACATCCTTCCACCCCATCTCCTTAACCTTTCATTTCCTAGTTTAAGGCCCATTGGAATGTTCTTTAGAAGCTCTTAAAACCACAGTTCTCGCCTTTATGAAGAGGGCACACAGCCCTCCCTTTCCTGGGTGCCTGTAAGAAGAGATTCCAATACAATGATTTTTAGAATTCAGAAAGACGAGACACCACCTTACAGGGACTTCAAACTGAGGCCGGAAAAACGATGGCGAAATCGCCTTGATCTCTCTGAAGAGACAACTATTTTACAGTCGTGGGTTTCTTTCACCTGGGTAAACTGCACCTCCGGTCATGGTGACCTATATAGAAATCAGGTTAAGAACCAAAGTAGACAAAAAAGAAGAAGGAGGTGAAGGAGAAGAACCAAAGTAGAACATACATACAAGATGATACTGCTGTTCAAGACAATGCTGCGGTTCGTGAGCGAGGGCTGACCATTTTCTCCATCCTCTTGTGACCCTCCGTTTCTCAAACATTAAGAAAGAATGAGATAGGTGGTCCCTACTATTTCTTCCGCGCTTTAGTCCCATCATAACCATGAAGGTTTCCAATGAGAAGGCTTTTCTGGCATTTCAAAACAACTCAGTGCTGCAGGATCTAGCCCAATCTCTGCCAAACTGCCCTACCCTTTCCCCTTTAGTGGTAAGAATAGATACAATTTATTTAGCAAGATTTAGTGCTTCACCGAGTATTTTTTTGTTTAATGTTATCAATAGTTTGGGTTAATTCTTGGACAAACTGTGGAGACAGTGGGGTGATTTGAAAAGATAGAGATAGCAGGGCTGGCGTCTTTGGCTCCTCTGTCAGCAGCAGCATGATCTTGGGGAAGTACTAAGGTTACAGTGCAGTGTGCTCATCCACAGAGCGAGTGAGTGAGTGAGTGGATTGGAAGGTCTGCTGCGTCCTTGTAGGCCTGACATTCTGCAGTTTGCACATGAGTATGGCTGCACTGTATATCCACACATGTGAGGTCTTGAAGAAGAGAGGTTTGAGTGCTGTCCTGAAACGTGTCCAGAGTAGGTCTTGAGAAAGGACCTCGGAGTAGATGCCCTAAAACAATGTTTAAATTTTTCTTGCTCATAGGTTTGGTGAACTGAAAGATATGGATGAGTCTTTGAATCAATTCTCTAGGTTTTGTTTAAGACAAACTCTTCTACCCCCAGAAGAACAGAAGAAGATAATGGAGATAGAGGTCTTTTGTGCTTTTAAAAAGACCATAAGGAAAAGTACTTCTTAATAAAAATTTATTTTGGAGGTAAAAGGAATTTTACAAAATGGTGTAGACATACACAGAGAGAAACAAAAAGAACCACTAGAAAGATATAGAGAAAAATTTTCAGTGGTAGATCTCTTTTAAGTAGTAGGATTAAGAGTAATTGGGCAATTTTTATTGTCATCTTGTTTATCTGTAATTTTGTATGTGTTACTATATAGTTTTGTGGCTCTTCATTTCTCCCTCACCCAGAGGAGAATGGAAAAAATGTCTTGATCCCTCTAAATAGGGAAAGTCTAAGTCCCCTTATCATTTAAATCTTTAATGCCGTAGCACGTGTTTAGGGCGTAGTGAGGAGTCATTCATCAAACATTTCAAGAAGTCTTTCAGTAAATACTTGTACAATGGATAAGTGATAGGAATTCAAATGAGGGAAGATTCTTCAGGCTATGTTTGTCTGGCAGGGTTTCACGGAAGAGGCAGGACCAAAACTGGTCCTGGAGGGGTGCGGGATGGAGCCAGGAAAGGAGGGAAGATGCGGGCACAGCCAGAGGCGAGAAAGCCCATCTGGATGGAATAAAAGGATGAAAAGTAACTCGGAAAATATAGGTTGAACCAGATTGCAGAGGGCCTTGTAATCACTTGATTCGCACTAATAATTATTTATTGTATTTTGCCGTGTGTGATGAACACTATTCTGCCCAAATTTTTGAAGGAATAATAAGGATGTACATTACACATAAGTAATACTTGAAATACCTTGTATCTGTTCTTGTGTTTTGTAATTCTTTGTTACGTAAAATGTCTTATACCATAATATGTTCAAAAATAAATGCTGAAATACCTTTATAATACAATAAACAAGTGTCTAAATATAAATACATAAATAATTGAATTGAAAAATTAAAACAAAAGATTTTTTTTTCCTGAAAGTTTGGGCCAAAAATGTGGGTGCGCATCATATGTGGCAAAATATGGGCAATTGGTTGTTTGTAATGATTTAATGTCCAGTTTGTTTACCATAAGGGCAGGGACCCATCTGTCTGGCTGTCTATAGTTCTCCCAGTACCTAGAGAGGGCCTACCATGTAAATAACTCTCGGTATGTATTTGTGAATGAATGGCTGGCTTGAGTACCCAGTTAAGAAGCCTGTATTTTGTTCAGCAATAGAGGTTATTACTGAAAGCTTTTGAGCAGGGCTGTGGGGTGATCAAGTGTTACTGTCACTGTGCCTAGAATAGATGAGAAATGCAGAACAATGAAGGTGCTTAAGTTGGGCACTGATGGATGTATACAACTTGATTAGTGGAGAACAGAAAGTGCAAAGCTGAAAATTAATGTAATGTATAGCAATAATAGAAATACTAGTCTGGGAAGAGGAGAAAGTACAGAAACGGAGTGATGGGAAATAAAATTGACTAAGTAAAAGAAGGGCAGATTGCAAAGACTTGAAGACCAGGTAGAATTATCAAGATTTTACCACAAGTAAGTTCGTCAGCAGGGCCCTAACTGGCATGGCTCTGTGGGTTGGGCATCCTCTTGCGAAGTGAAAGGTCACCAGTTTGATTATTGGCTGGGGTATGTGCCTGGATTGCGTGCCAGGCCCCAGTTGGGGGCCTGCAAGAGGCAACTGATCGATGTTTCTCTCCCTCTCTCCCCCTCTTTCCCTCTCTCTGAAAAAAAAAAAATTTTAAAAAACAAGCAAATAAAAAGTTCTCGGGCAAGGATTGACAAATGTCACCCCCCAAAAAGAACTGTTTCCTCCACCTCATTCAAAAGCATAGCATAATACACATTATAGCACTTATCCATTCAACAAATATTTATTGAATGGCTTTTTGAAATGTTTGATGAATGACTGCTCATGAGGTCCTAAATACATGCTATAGTGTTAAAGATGTAAATCATATGGGAGTTTGACTTTTCCTACGGAGAGGGATCAAGAAGTTTGTATAGTAGTAGTACAGCTTGGCACCACTAGACCTACATCAGAAGATCATGATTTATCGTGGTTCTTTTCATTAAAAACCATGTGACTTTGGGCAAGGTATCTGTTTGGACCTCAGTTTCCTCACTTTTAAATAGGTATAAAATAGAAACTGCTGCTTCTAGAGGCTTATAGGATTAAATGAAACAAAAGTTCTTAGCATGCTGCTTAGCATCTATTAACAACTTGACATATTTACTTCCTTCTTTCCTCTGCCCATCGCTTTCAGAAACATCTTTACTTGCATCCTAGAAAACTGCAAAAGCTTCTTGACTAGAAATTGAACTAGGGATTTTCTCTTTAAAAAGGGAGGGTGGTGGAAAAGGAAAAAAAAAAGAGAGAAGGAAGGAAGGAAGAAAGGGAGGGAGGACCAAACAACAATTTTTAAAAAGGGAGGGAGGGAGGGTGATGGGATTAGGAGTTATTTTTTTTTGTTCTTTGACCCAGAGTATTCAATATTTTCTATCAATAAAATGTACTGATTTTCTCATCAGAAAGTATATTATTGTTAATGATGATCATGAAAATTTTTAATGAGCCCTGACCAGTGTGACTCAGATGGGCACCATCCCACAAAGCGAAAGGTCATTGGTTCTCTTCCCTGTCAGGACACATGCCTGGGTTGCAGGTTCAGTCCCCGGTTGGGGGATGTAGGAGAGGCAACCCACTCAAGGTTCCTCTCCCTCTCTTTCTCCCTCTCTTCCTCTCTCCCTAAAAATAAATAAATGAATATTAAAAAATGATATGGAAATGTGCATAATATAACGATTAATGAAAAAGTAGTGAAAAAAACCCTTTATACACTGACCACAAATGTGTGTGATTATGTGTTTGTGTAGTATCAGAAACTTTTTATTTTATTAGTTATTTCTGAACTGAGTGGCGGAATATGGATAATTTGGATTGCCTTCATCTTCATTTTACTTTTGAGCATTTTCCCATATAGCTAAAATAACCATGTGATACTTTTATTTTTTTATTTTTTAAAGATTTTATTTATTTTTTTTTAGAGAGAGGGAAGGGAGGGAGATAGAGAGAGAGAGAGAGAAACATCAATGTGCGCCATGGCCTGCAACCCAGGCATGTGCCCTTACTGGGAATCGAACCTACAACACTTTGGTTCGCAGCCTGTACTCAGTCCACTGAGCTACACCAGCCAGGGACCATGTGATACTTTTATAATTAGAAGAAACATCCACAAATCATTTTTATGAAATAAGTTTCAAGCAGAAAGCCTTATTGTTTGTTGGGGAGATGGTAGAAGAGGGGGTAAAACTAGAACCGGAGGATGACAATAATAATAATATTAATGACAATAATGATAATGGCTACTATGAATTGAAAGCTTACTGGATGTCATGCACTGTTCACAATGTTTTCTATTTTTATTTATTGATTTTTTAGAGAAAGAAGTGGGGAGAGAAAGAGAGAAATATCACTCACATTCGTTGGTTGATTCTTGTATGTGCCCTGACTGGGGATCAAACCTGCAACCTTGGTGTATTTGGACTGCTCCAACCAAACTAGCTACTTGGATGGGACCTGTTTACAATACTTTCTATTTATCAGAGTCTTCAACAGTTCTTCCAAGCAAACAAAAATGTCCTGGAATATAAATAGTTCAGTCTTCCCTTTCATTCCTACTTCCTAGATGGAACATTCTTGGTTATGTGCAAACAGACATGTGACTACATACTTTAGGACTAGTTTAATGTAGCTGTGACCTCACTCACCTAACACTAGCATAAACTTGTCTTAATGCTTCAGCTTTTCAAAGCTTGATCTTTTAACCACGTTGGTGACAAAGATTCAGTTGAAACTTCAGCTCACTGTTTTGCTTTTGAGATTTATGACTTCTATTTGAAAAAAATTCAATTTAAAGATTTTTATCAGTTTTTATTTAAACAAACCAGTAATATCTGATGCTCATGCAACTCACTGTTGAAAATATTTCACTTGAGCCCAAGCTGTTTAGTTAAGGGCCTGGCAGAGATCCTTAGAGACAATGATAGACAACTACGCCACCCTGTGGTATTATGGAGGTATGGCGGCCAGTTTTGGGTGTTTTGTTTGTTTGGGGTTTGTTTGGGGGTTTTAAGGGATTTTTAGTTTTCCACTTCTAGCCCTGAAAGTAACCAGAGTGGTCTCTGGGAGGAGCTCTTTCAATTTGTTGTTGTGGAAACCAAGCCCCAGATAAGTGGAATCACTAGACCTTGAACCCAGATCTTCAGATGGGCCCTTTTCAGACTGTCTTGCCACACAGCACTTCCAGTTCTTCAAGTTAATTTAGGGATATCTGCCTGTCAGCTACAAGGAGCCCGAGAACTGCCTAGTGCAAAAAGTTGGTTTTGCATCCAAGGATACCGAAGCCTGGAGAGGATACATGACTTGCTAAGTGTCCACAGCTCATTTTGAGTCCCTTGGTTTTTTCCTGCATTTACTCGTTTACTCACTAACTATTCATCCATGTGTCTGCTGTGTGTCAGGGGCTGTCCAAGGCACTGATGACACAATAGTAGACAAACAAGACAAACTAGACAAAAGTTCCTTTATAAATCTCATTTTCTAATATGGGAGACAGACCAATAAGATAAGCAAGTAAAATACATCATATAATATAATATTAAAGAGATAAGTGGCCCTGGCTGGCATAGCTCAGTGGATTGAGCGCGGGCTGCGAACCAAAGTGTCACAGGTTCGATTCCCAGTCAGGGCACATGCCTGGGTTGCAGGCCATGACCCCCAGCAACTGCACATTGATGTTTCTCTCTCTCTCTCCCTTCCCTCTCTAAAAACAAAATGAATAAAATCTTAAAAAAAAAAGAGAGATAAGTGCTGAAGAGGAAAAAGGGGGAGGGGAGGGACATGAATGTTCTACGTGTTTACATTTCAGGGTGGCCAGAAAAGTCCTCCTAGCAAGGTGACTTTTGAAATAAAGATCTGAAGGAATTGAGGGAACCAGCCACACAGATACCAGGGAAGCGTACACAGGCAGAGGAAACACCAGTGCAAAGGCCCTGGAGCAGGGTAGTGCCTGTGTATTCAACAAAACAGCAAGGAGGCCAACCTGGCAGGAATGAGAGTTCCGGGGTAGTAAGAAGTAGGGAGAGGTAAGGTTGGGAGAAGGGGGCCGATCATGTGGGACTTTCAGGTCAAACGAGGACTTTGGCTTTTACTCTGAAGGAGATGGGAGCCATGTAAGAGTTTGAAGCGAGGGGGTGGTGTGGTCTGACTGACTTTATAACGCTCAGGCTGTTAGGTTCTCAGTGGGCTGCAGAAAGCAAGGGCAGGCACATGAGACGAGGATACTCGTCAATAATCCTGGAAAGAGATAACAGCAGGTTAAGCCAGGGAGGCCATAGTGGGTATGGCAAAAGGTGGTAAGAATTTAAAACATTTTGAGGATAGCGCAACTGGCTTTGCTGATGTGTCTGAAGGGGTATGAAGGAGAAAGAGGGTCAAGGATGACACCCAGGCTTTTGGACTGAGCCATGGGAAGCGTAGCATTGCCATTAAAAGAGACTGGGGAACATCTCAGCAGCTTACTGTCAGACACACGAAGTGTGAGATCACTGCTCCACACCCAAGTGGAGATGCCAAGAAGGCAGGTGATTATGTAGGTCTGGAGTTCGGCCAAGAGCTGTTAAGTCCTAACAGCCCAGTCAGCGAAAGCATTAACTCCATAAAGTGTCTAAGGGCATCGTGATGATTAGTAAACATTCGGGGCCAAATGGTAAAATAATTCCTGTTTTAGCACTTGACTTTCCAGATTTCTACCCAAAGAAACCTTTTCAAGTGGCTCTGCCCCGCATATGTGAAGACTGAAACTTTTGCCCATGGACACGAGACACAAGTCTCTTGATGAGGTTAGATCTTTAGGACAATGTGTGTGTGTGTTCTCTGGGTTAACAGAGGGACCCCTGCGCGAGGCCAGCGGGAGCCCAGAGGGGAGCCTGTCTAGTCAGTGGAACTCCAGGGAAACTGTTTTGTGCTTCCTGTTCTACTAAAGGGGGAGAAGAACCCAGTTTGGGGACTTTCCCTGGATGCTCAGGTCAAGTACAATTTCATGCAGCTGTGTGATCTGTCTCTATTATTTTATTACCTACTTTACCTACTCATGCTCCTTCACCCCTCACCCTCTTCCCCATGTAGCTCCGTATGTGATGGGATTTGACATTCTTTCTTTTGCATCATGTTCTCTGTTGGGGACAAGGACCAGGGATGGCACAGCTTACCCAAGTACCTTGAGCAGGTTAGGAGCTGATCCACATGCACTCATTCAGTATGCAAAGACAATGCCACCTAGCCCACCAACTGTGTCACCCATTATAACAACAACCAACATCTAACCAGAGTGTGGCAGTTCCAAAAACACTCTTATATAGAGGCACTGGTGCACTGCTTAAGAGTATAGACTCTGGAACTAGACCGCTTGGGTCTGATTCCCAGTTCTGCTGTGCTTTGTTGTGCGGTCTAGGACAATTTACTTCTCTAGTAAGCCTCAGTTTCTTCAGTTGCCAAATAGGGGTAAAACAATGATACCTACCTCCTAAAGTGTTTTTCTTTAATAACTTTAGTGAGGTATAACTGACTACAAAGAGCCACACATGTTTAATGGGTACAATCTGATGAGCTCAGACAAATGCGAACACCTGTGATCGAAAGTGGTCTTAAGAATTAGTGAGGTAGGATATGAAGGATGGTGCCTGCAACACAGTGAGGGCAGAAGTGATTACACTACCTCTTTGGGCCCTCAGAAAGTCCCGCAAGGTAGGTGTTCTTATTAACCACATTCACTAATGAGGAAACCGAGGCTTGGAGAGGCTAGTCAGCAGAATAACACAGGGAAACATAGCACCAGCACTAGCCCCAGCCTTCGGTTCCCAGGCTTTTCCCACTTGGAACCCACTTCCTACAAGAGTGCTGACTTGGTGTTAAACATACCAAACTTTCTCACCAGGTCTCCTCGTGTCCGCTGGCTTTGTCTTAGTGAAATGACGCACTGGGATTGCAGGGGAGTGACAGCCAAAATAAACAATCTTTCTGGGGCACAGCAGGCTGTCAGGCCTGGGCTCAGCACCTCAGGTGCTGCTCTCGCTTCATTATCACCGAAACCCTAGGTGCTGGGTGCTTTCAATAAGCCCTTTGTGCAAAACCTGGGGCCCAGAGCCATGAAGTTACAAGGGTGGTGTAAGTTAGCACACAATCCAATGTCTGCCCCATTTATATGCAGAAAGACTTCCAGCCTCCAGCAGTTACCTCTGTGCAAAACTCACCACACTCTCACTGTGGCGGCTCCCTTTCAGGACTTCATTAGGATTGGGGGAGACACACTGCCTCGCACCCCGAGATCATAATCCCAGCCCCGGCAGCTGCCAAACAGTGACACCTGGGGCAGCCCCACCCTGGGTTCAACCCCCTCCCTTTCCTCCTAAATTCAGAGGCTGCTCAAGCTGCCAGCCCTCTGAACCCAGTGCCCACTCCAGAGGCAGTGCAGCCTCCAGCTCAGAGAATCCCTAGTCTGGAGCTTCTCTCCCAGGTGGAGGACGGACTGAGGATGTCTGTTTGGGCCAGAGGAGAGTGCAGAGGAAATCTGAGTTTTGGACTAAGTTCCACGCCCACTTCATGGTCCCTGACCGAGAACTTGCATCCCTCCAAACCACCCTCCTGCAGCAGGTTGGGAGCCTGCCTTGATTCCTTCCCTGCTTCTTGATGTTTAGATTCCCCAGCTCCACTTCTGGGCCTCCAGCATGTCCTAAGTAGATTTCCTCTCAGGGTTTAATGGGCACAATTTCCCCTTTCAGACTTGAGACCTCACCCCTCATGGGAGTGAGATAGGTTTTGGTTAGAAAACCTCTGAGGGGCTTGGCCTGAGCTGAGCATCCTGCTGTCTCTCTCTCTTTTTCACTCTCTACCACCCTCATCCCTCCCTCCCTTCCTTCCTTCCTTCCTTCCTTCCTTCCTTCCTTCCTTCCTTCCTCAAAGAGAATGCTGCCCCCAGGGGCAAAATGCAGCAAACACTTGAGCAAGCTCCGAAGATCTCCTCTGAACCCAGGCAGCCTGCACACTAACTCCCACTAGCTGGGTGAGCTGGGTTCGTACATGCTTCAGGTGTCTTTGTTATCGGGCATGGATTTGGCTAGGTGACTGTTCTGCCCCTAATTTAAGCCACCGGTTGTAAATATGTCTTAGTGCCTATTAATAGCCCACAGTCAGCACACTTGTCCCCTGTCACTCTAATTACTCCAACAGTGACCCCTCTCTCCGCTGCCCTCCTCTCCACAGCTCCGCATGCACTGGCAGAGCCATCCGTGGGCCTTCTGAGCTGCCCCTGGGTCTGCACATGCTTTACAGCTCCTCTCCCTGGCTCCCCACCCAGATCCCCCACCCCCACCTTGCCAGCCCTTTGCTCCCCGTGGTTACTCTCTTCAGTGGCCATGACATTAATAGGGGTAGGTGAAAACGGACTGAAAAAATTTCAGTAGCAATTTATTCTGATAAACCCTCAAACCCTTTACATTATATGTCTCGGTTCCTTCTGGCCTTTGGCCATGAAAATAGTGGTTCTGGTCTCAGAGCGTCCATGGTCAGTGGTTTGGGTGAAGAGCCTTTCCACTGGCAGGATCGCTGTGGATGTCAAACCCACTAACAGACAAGGAAGTTGATCGTCGTGTCCATGAAGCCTTCAGCCTCCGCAGCCTGTTTGCTTCCTCCCTGTCCCAACTTCTTACAACCTTCCAAGAGAAGACTTGATGCTGGGAGTGTAAATAAACAATACCTCAAGTATTACCCAAAGTGGGGATTTGCTACTTAAAAGGGACCAATGAAAAGGAGCATCTTGGTAGAAGCGAATAAGAATTCGAGGAGAAGTCGTCCTGGGTTCTCTGTCCCCCGGTTAATGATGGGGTTCTCCCCCACAGTTGTCTCATTTATGAAATGGGGATACACCTCCACACCTACCTTGGTGGAGAGGGTGGCACCAGATTGTTTCTCAAGATCCCTTCAAGCTCTGAAGACACAGAGTTGAACAGAGGAATGGGTGCCTCCAGCAAGTCCGGGAGAAGGAATCTTAAGAGCCTGTGATATCAGAGAGACTTCTTGTTTGGCCCCCCAAAATCAGACGGCCAAGTGCGGCCTAACCAGCGTAAACATGAAGACTCTGACAATATCCAACAGGAGTAATGGCACCCTCAGGCCCCACGGTAATTCCATCCCTTTGGCATTACCCTGTTATAACTCCACCACTTCCCACAAACAGAGCTTCCTCTGCCCAGTGAGTTCCTCCCCATCCTGTATGACCTCGCTTTCTGGGGCGGTTCTTCATTCTGGGAACCCTTTCCTGAAGATCCTAAAGGCTTTCTCTGCAGGGCACACAGGGCTGACCCACACTTAGAGCCCTCACCACTTTATACTGCCATCTGTTCCCCTCCCTTGACCATCAGATCTCTGAAGAAAGGGATTTGGCCTTCTTCATCTATGCCCGGCACAATTTCCTGCTGGTCCCACTTTGAATGGAGAGAGGTAATATTACTTGTATAATGTCTGTAAAGCTTTCTTCCCCACACTTTCTCGCTCAGCCCCCACACAGCCCTGGGAGGGTGGATACAAAGAGAAGTGACTTGCCCAGGTCAATTGGTAAGTGACAGAACTGGAAGATTGAGTCCAGTTTAGAGACCACAGACCCCAGCTTGCAGGTGTCCCTGACTGCCAGCCACTGCAGTAAAATTTCTCCAAAGGCAGAGTCCTTCTCCGATTTCTTCTTCCTCTTTCCCATCAAGTTCAAAGGTCAGGCAGCCAAGCTAACTGTGTCAACTCCCAAGGAAATGGAAGTTTTAATAATCTGCCTTCTTGCTCATTGTCAACAAAAGGACGTCCAGCCTAAGGGAAGTCTTGTGAGAAGTTATGTGAGTGAAACTGACAATTGCCAGGGAGCAAAATCTCAAAAGATTGAAAAAATGCTCCTGCGAATGGCGGTTTTGCAGCGTATTTTATACATTAGAATCAATGAAGGAGATGTAAGGAGGGTTACGTGTGATCCCTTCGTGGCAGACTAGGGAGATCAGGGGAAGGAAAGCAGTAAAATTCCTGGGACTGGATAAAAAGTAAAACAGAGAGACGCATACAATTTTTACATTGGTGGGGCCAGGATAGTGAATGAGGAACACATACAGCACACAGAGGTGGTATGCGGGCAACGAGATAATGGTGAGGATTCTTGGTCTCTTGTTCTGATGGGAGGTTGTGCCCTGAGGGGTCTGGAAAAGGGGATTACTCTGACATTCCAAGGGTGTGTTATCGCAGATGCAAAAAGGCAACAGCCAGGCTCAGTTAAGATAAAGACTGACTTTTGTCAAGGAAGTTACTGGCTTAGGACGTGACTATCTGCCATGACTCACTTTTAGTTAGGAATCTCTATGTTCAGACCGTCGTATGCGGTCCCTTTCAGTCTCTGAGTGTGTAAGGCCACCACACAGGCCTCCCCTGCGCTTGTCAGGTTCAGTATGTGGCCCCTTTTGTCCACATAGTCTGTGTCCTCTGGCAAATACCCCTGGCAAGCTGAGACTGTCCTCCAGGAGGCCACTAGACCTCAGGCTTCTGACATTCTCTGTGTCCTGAAGCAAGCCGTTCAATACTCTCGATGTCAGCTTTCTCATCTGTAAAGCAGAAATTCAGTGTTATAAATATCCATTAGAATGCCACCTCCTACAAGCCCCAGAGCTAGGTATGTGGGGTAGGGATGCAGAAATAAATAGGACCTAGTCTCTGCCCTCGATAAAGGTAAAGTCAAACAGGAGAGACAAGAATGAAAGAGACACCAATACTCTAGACCTCACGGCAGAGTAATAAAGCAGATATGGAAGAAAGACTATTAATACCTGATTTGCTTATCTCGTGGGCTTTTGCCAAGAACCAAATGAGGTCATAAATATCAAGTGTTCTTAAAGCACTATGCAAATATAAGCAAACATTGTTATTTGGGTTCTGTAGGAGACACCAATTTGGCCATTGGCTTGAATCTCCCTTCTTCTCCAAGAACAACTCCCATAGCCACACCCACATGGTAACAGAGGTGCCCCCTTTCCAAGCACCTGTTGGCCATTTTGGTGGATTGAGCCAAATGCAGACCCCTGGCCCAAGCTGGCCCAAGCTGGCCCACGTAGAGTCCCTGCTCTGGGTTTGGAGTGGGAATGAGGGAAACTCAGTCCCACCCACCCCAGGCTCTTCTGTAGATGAGACACAGATCCTGGGGGCATGATTTTCCAACAAGGTGGACTGAAAATTAAAGAATGACAAGCTGCCATATTTGAATAGAAGAGTTGAGCAGCAGTTCAAAGAGGAAGAAAAACAAGAGGCACAGGTCTTAGCTGAAGTCTGTCCCCACTTGCAGGGAATGACTTCCCAGCAAGGACCATATTTTGCTAAATATAGCATGGGTAAGCTTCGGTCACTTCCAGCTAAAAGACTCATAATTAAACAGTTTCTAAACAAATTCAACTCAGGCTATTGTAGAACAGAAGTCCTTTCTTAGCCCATGTAAGAGCTGTGTCATTCATGCATTCATTCACTCACTCAGTCAGTCAGTCAATGAATGCTGTTGAATGTCAAATATTTACAAGACTCATTAGACCAAAAAAAAGCTGACTGCTCCGTCTATGATACAAACCAGCCACTGGGTGTCAGCCTTCTAGCTGGCTGGCCCCGAAAGCTCCTGAAACCACCTAGTTGCGCTGTGGGAGCACATTGTTAATACGTGAACTTGCTGTCTCCTGTAGTTATCCCTGAGCAGTTCTGGAGCCTTGAACATTATGACATTTATCTGCCCATCACCTCTGCCCCTTCTGGTGGCTTAAACTAGACCCCTTTCCTACCACACACACACACACTTTGGGGGGCTGCCCCACCCTATTCCTGCTCCTCTGATGAGGCTGTTAACCACAGGCCCCTTCCCCTGACCACATGGTGGACATAAAACCTCAGCTGGACAGTCAGAATGTCCTTCTAGAGAATCTGAATTCTGAGCTGAGATAAAAATATAGAAGGTCATCTCACAGCAGTAGCACATACAGAAGATCCCCGGGTGCTCTGATGAAGTTGCACTGTGTACCCTACCCAAGCCTATAGTCGAAGCCTAGATCCTATTTTTAAGACACTTTAATGAATCTATATTTACCATGAGGGTTTTTTTTTTTATCTGCACAAGTCATTTGACTGAAGGCTAAAGCTTATTTCAGGAAAGCAAGTCTGTCATTGTTCCAAAGCCCCGGTTAGCTCCTTCCACACCTGTTCTCTCTTCTGCCAAACCACCTATGGCTCATTTTCAAAGAAAAAAGGATCAGGACCCAGATTCCAAAGTAGGACATAAGTGGTACTTAAGGAAGCAGGCCTGTAATTTTTGTCATAAATTTTCTTGATGGACATTATGTATTCTTTTTAGTCAACACAGATTTCTCATGAAAATGCATTCCTAATCTCATAAAGATTGCCTCCCAAAGTAACACTCCCAGAATCCCAAGTGATGGACCATTAACCCAACCCCTCATTTTACACACCAGGAAACTAAGGTGCAGAGAAAGGAAATAGCACACTAACACCCAGTAACTCCTTAATAATACTCAATCAGCAGTAGCAGCCCTAGGACCAAAACTCAGGCCTTCTTAATACTGGGTTAGAGTTCTTTCCACTGTTTTATGCCTCCTGGGTGTGATCGTGGTCTGGTCTTACAACACCTCTAATGGCCTGGGCTTTTAAAGTTTCATCCATGTGTTGCTTGCATTCACACAGTTGCGTCCAAAGCTCACTCAAAGTGCTTGGCAACTAGGTCAGGAAGGGTGTCCAGCCTTAGGCAAGTAGGCATATACCAGCCTCTCCAATAGCACAATTGCAGGGCTGGTATGGAGTCCAAATTGCCATTGCAGGCTTCCCTCACTGTTAATTTAAGCTGACCTCTGGGGAACCTTGGTGCCCCTTCCTGCCTGCTGACCTCAGCTGGGACCATCTCAGGCATCAGAGATGTACAATAAGGTTAACCCTAAGACAGAATTAGTTTGAGCATTAGATCCCTTTCATTCAGGTATAGTCCTTGGCCCCCAAAGCCACCTATGGCTTTGGTATTTCTTCAACCTCTCCCCTACAGTCAACCACACACCTGGGATTAGACCAAGCTTTAGCCAGGAAACTCACCTTATTAGCTTCCTTCCCTCAGGACAATGGACCACCATTGGGTTTATTTTTGCATAACCAAAGAGCCTACTCAGACAAGTCTTGCAAAACAGAATCTTCCCGAAGGCACTTTGTTGCACCCAACCCAGGATTCATCAGGTACCTCTTTTAGAGGTCAGCTACTCTCTTCAATGAAATTTTAATTAATTTTTACCTTCCTTAAGTCCTTCTATCCAAGCATTGGGAGTTTAATAGTATCATCATTAAACGTATAATGAGCACCTTTTACATGCGGGTCCCTGTGCCAGGAGCAAGAGATGTAGAAATAAGATACAGGCTTTCCTAAATGAAACAGATAAAAGGTATACAAAGCTGCAGCATCCATCCCAGGGCTCCTGCCCTGAAGATGACAGAAAGGGCAAGGGGAGGGGACAGAAGAAGGGGGGTGGGAGTAGACAAGAAGGAAGAGGCAGTAATCGGTCTGAAGACCATTTGCTAGTAAAACCAGGACAGCCTGACATTAAGTCTATTTAAGGACAGTCTCGAGAGAGAAATCTTATTAGCCAAAACTACCCAGATAAATCCACTTTCTAAATATGTAGCTAAAGCTTTCACTCCTGCACAACTGCATATAGAAAAATCCTACAAGAATAATTTTTTTTCAACACACCCTCTGAAATATGGGATGCTGTCTCCATTTGACAAGCAAAATAATCGAGGTGGAGATGATAAATGACTTGCCTGCTGTTATGCCATAAGACGCTGAGCACACAAGACACTGGTCCTGAGGAGCTCACTGGCCTTATGTTTCACACGTGGCTGATGGTTCGGTGAGCATTGCAGATATCCATCACTGTGTAATAAGCCACCCCAAACTGTAGTCACTCAACAACAATAACCATCTGTTGGTGTGTGGTTCTGCAGTTGGGACTGTTCTTCAGATCTCACTGGGGTCACTCATGAGCCTGCAACCTTCTGATGGGTTGACTGGAGCAGGCTAATATTAATGACCTCACTTGCAAGACTGGGGCCTTGATGCTCGCTGTCAGCTTCTCTCCAGCTGACGTCATGCAGTAGTCTAGCACAGGCTTCTCTGGCTGCAGGAGTGTGCCAAGAACGCCACCGGGGAGATGCAGGTGCTCTTAGGCCTTGGTTCTGGAACTTGCACAATGTCACTTTTGCCACATCCCATTGGTCAGAACAAGTTGCAAGGCCAGCTCAAATTCAAGAAGTGGGGAAGTAGATTCCACCTCCTGATAGCAGGAGATGCAAAATATTGTGACCATGCTTCTCACAGTGAGAAGTAGCTCTTTTTTACCAGTCCACACGCAAGGGCTATTATTGTCACAGCCAGGAATCAGCCAGTATCTACTAGCCCCTGCTGCCTAGGGGGATGGTGGCAAGAAACATCTACACTGGAGCGTGGAGGCTTGGAGACTTAGCCTAGCCCCCAGATGATACCCAGACTCCTGGGATATTTTCCCCAATACATGCTGAAACTATAATTGCAGTTGCAGACCATTAACCATTGTGTAGATGCATTAGGTGATTAGATGCATTGCTGCCTGTGCATCCATGCACAGGTGCACAGGTCAGACATCATACATTCATGGGCAATGACTTCTCAGGTGATACGCTGGCATCTCCAGGCTCACATATCATTTCTCCAAAGACAGTTACTATAGAGTAATAAGTAAAGCCGCATATATGAATTTAGAAATTTTCTTCAGATTTCAAAGTGTGTTTTAAAAGAAAATACTTTTTGCCCCAGCTGGTATGGCTCAGTGGATTGAGTGCTGGCCTTCGAACCAAAGGGTTGCTGGTTCAGTTCCCAGTTGGGGTGCATGCCTGGGTTGTGGACCAGGTTCCCTAGTGTGGGGTGTGCAAGAGGTAACCAAACATTGATGTTTCCCTCCCTCTCTTTCTCTATCCCTTCCCCTCTGTCCAAAAATAAATAAATAAAATATTTAAAATAAAATAAATTAAATGCTTTTCTAGCCTTGATTGTTGTTTGTCTTTATAGGCAGACCTCTCGTTATTTGGCAGAACAACAACAAAAATTGGCTCCGACAAGGAGGCCAACACGTGAGGAAAGAGCCAGAAGTGGCTCAGTACAAGATAACTGAGAGAAGTCAACGTTGCTAAAAATGAATTCATCCTGTCTAGGTGAGCGCTAATTGAATGCAAATTATTTTACAGCTTTATTGAGGCACAGGTGACGCAACAAGCTGTGCATATTTACCGTAGATAATATGATGATGCAGCTATTACCTATGAAAGCATCAATACAATCAAGATAATGAATACATACACCAGCCCCATAAGTATTCTTGTGCCACTTTGTAATCCCTCCCTCCTGACCTTCTCCCCTTTCTCCATCTCCAGGCCATTGCTAATCTGCTTTCTTGTTGCTACCAATTCTAAGATTTTATATAAATGGGATTACCTAGTGTGTATTCTTTTTTTGTCTGGTTTCTTTCACTCTCTAGATTGAGTTTTACCCATAGTGTTGAGTACAGCAAGTTTATTCCTTTTAATTGCTGAGCAGCATACTGCTGTACCAATATATCAGAAATATCTATTTTCCTATTGATGGACATTGGGGTCATGCTGTGTACTAATGTTCCCCCCCCCCCATGAAAATTCATGTGTTGAAGCCCTTACCCCCAGTGTGACTACATTTGGGAAGAGAGTCTTTAGGAGGTAATTAATATAAAGTGGCCTTGACCAGTGTGGCTTGGTTGGTTGGGCATTATCCCACAAAGTGAAAGGTCGCTGGTTCGATTCTTGGTCAGGGCACGTGCTGGGCTGTGGGCCAGGTCCCCGGACTGGGGCAGGAATGAGAGGCAACCAATAGATGTCTTTCTCTCACATCAATGTTTCTCTTCCTCCCTTTCTCCCTCTCTTCCTCTCTTTCTAAAAATCAATAAATAAAACCCTTAAAAAAGATGAAATGAAATCATAAGGTGGGTCCCTAATCAGATAGAAGTAGCGTCCTTATAAAAGAAACACCACAGAACTCTTGCACTCACTCAAGTGCCCTCTCCCCACCCCCACTCCCACGCCCAGCACAGAGGAAAGGCCTGTGAAGACACAGCAGCCATCTGCAAGCCGGGAAGAGAGCCCTTACCAGAAGCTGAACACCGCTAGAAACTTGATCTCAGGCCTCTCCAAAAATTGTGAGAAAATGAACTTCTGTTGTTTCCGACATGTAGTCTACGGTATTTTGTTATGGCAACCTGAGTAGACTAATACAGGTTATGTATACTTTGGGGCTATTACAAATGAAGCTCCTAGGAACCTTTGTGTACAAGTCTTTGTGTGGACAAAAGCTTTTGTTTCTCCTCGGTAAATATCTAGAAGTGGAATGGCCAGGTCCTGTGATATGTGTACACATATTCGTTACCTTTATTTCTTTTTAACATCAAATGGGTAATGTGCCGATGTCATAATAAGGTTTGAGGGAGACACATCACACACAAGAGCATGAACACCCAATCATCACACTTATGAACTACGGAAGGATCTGTACATTACCTTCTTTAAAAGATTGTTATTCAAGCACAGTTGTCTCCATGTACATTACCTTTTTAGAAACTGTCAACACTGTTTTCCAAAGTGGCTGTAACGTTTTTCATCCCCTCCAGCAGTGTATAGGACTTCCAATCGCTTTACATTCTCACCAATACTTAGCACAATCTTTTTTATTTTAAATAATTTAAACAGCAATTTAATTCACCATTCTGGTAAATGTGTCATAGTATCTCATTGTGGGTTTAGTCTGCATATCCCTAGTGGCCAATACTATTGGTTGTTTCTTCATATACTTATTTGCCATCTCTCTATCTTCTTCAGTGAAGGATCTGTTCACTAGATCTTTCAATTCTTTTGCCCTTTTTTTAAAATTGACTGTGAGATAACAATGTAAATTCAAGTAAACATAAGCATAAAAAATTAGATCCAAAATCTCGCTGGCTGTCCAGGTTGGGATGGTCCTGTGAAGGGAGGCCCGACATCCAGGCAGAGTATGTGGATGTTGAAAACTTGGAAAAGGGTAATGAGGGCTGAAAGGAGAGTGGTAGGTCCGAAGGCACATTTTGCCAGCTTCACAATTTTGTCTAAGTGTGGCGTGTCCCCCTTAACAGTTTTCTCACCATTAATACCTAATTCCAGCCCCTAGATTTTTTGAGAACCTCAATTTCATGATATGCTTTATGGGGTTTCTTGTTCAGGAATGCACCATATGTCACTCTTGCCTGAAGTGGTTTGCCAAGAGCCCTGGCTGGTGTGGCTCTGTGGACTGAGCACTGGCCTGTGAACTGAAAGGTCACCAGTGTGATTCCCAGTCAGGGCACATGCCTGGTTTTCTGGTTGGGTCCCCAGTTGGGGGTGTGCAAGAGACGACCAATCAATGTTTCTCTCCCTCTCTTTCTCCCTCCCTTCTCCTCTCTCTAAAGAAAAATAAATAAAATCTTTTGAAAAAGAAAAAGACGTTTGCCAAGAGTATAGACAAAGACAGAGACATGCACAAGAAGTACCTAGGTAACATTTGGTCCAGAGTCTAGTCTGGAGGCAGAGTTGAGAACAACATGGCATCTGAAACACCTTCCGCTAAAGTGAAGACTTCGGGAAGGAGAAATTAAGAGAAAGGACTGAGGGAAGATAGTAGCAAGGACATTTAGTAACAGTGGGTGCTGTGACCAAGGACACTGTGTTCAGCCATAGATAACTCCATGCCAGAAAGAGATAAGTGGGAGAGAATTCAGGAGAGAGCAGGATAAATGATTAAGGCACAGAGAAGCTGATTTATGAAGCAGACTTAATAGAGTTCTCTGAAGCTAGTTCATTTAACAAAACGTAACTGGAGCTAATTTTCCATCAGAGACCGAAAGGCAATGGAAATGCAGATAGCAAAGATTAGGAAAATAGCAAATGTCAGAGTCGACTTGTCTAGCAAACCCATTAAGTAAAATGAAAGTAACTTCTGCATTAAGCAGACCAGTTCTTGATCTAAACCTGTCCTCTGTGTGTCCTGACAAGCAGCTCATTGACATTCTCCCATTGTCTTCCACCTTCCTCCTCACTCCTTCCCTCTTTCTTTTTGTCTGATGAATGTCACAACTATACACAAAACCCTTAGGGAGCTCTTAGTTCTCTACCTTTTAGGGGAATCTTCCTGGTTGGCTCCCATCCATGGGTCCACCCATCCAATCTGTGTTCCTTTGGCTCTGCCCACTCGTCCTAGGCTGAGGTCTGTCCTCATCCCTTATCTCCTATCCCAACTCCTTTTTGAATTGGGACTTTCCTCAAGCCAGGAGCTCAGGAAAAGGTAATAAAGGATCCTTAATTCCACCATCCTAACACAATCACCCATAGCTTTTGGAGAACTTCCTTGTAACCATTATTCTACTGCATTGGAACCACTCAGGTAAAATTACACCATCTCATTGTATACTATATGCTATATACTAGTACACACTAGTATATAGTATATAATACTATATAGGAAAAAATAGTTTTCACATCATTAACTATCACTAGTGATGTAGCTAACACTCAAAATTCTAACAACATGATCATAGGCTTCCTGAATTAAGAATCCAACCTGGGAGATTTTAAATTTATTGAAATTATGATATGCTTAGGTAGGAAATTTTTCAAGCAAATGAGGCAACAGTTTTTGCAAGCATCCTCAATGGTACAAAAAGCCATTGGTAAGAAAGAACATACATATATATTTTAAGCCTCTTTGAATCCTATGAATTAAAATTTTTAATTAAAATGTATTTTAGTGTCAACATAGTCATGAACAAAATTGGCCTTTTCCCATTTAATACCCTCTCTGCCACAACTAAAAGATCTGTTAGCAGGTCCTTTGCAAAATAGAAAGAGAGCCTGGTACCAATTCCATGTGGATCTAACAACTTTAGTAAACAGAAACTTTATAAAACGATGGAGTAATCTCATCATCAAATGCTTCATTGTCTTTTTACATGTGGTATTAGATAGGTGTTATACAATGACCTTTTCTTAATAGTTTATAATATAAACAATCGCATACTAATAACTAGTAATCATCATTTGTTGAGTGCCTAGCATGCACCATACTATTTAAAATGCATTAATCTCATATCAGATATGTTAGGTAGTCATATATGATAAAGAATTTGACTGGACTTTGTCCCTGATTCCTGGGAGGGAGATTCTAACTCCTTGGGATTTCTTGAGTGCTGGTGTTTTTGTTACTCACAATAGGCCTTAGGAGTACACCTGAGTTTATGCTAAGAAGGGGCTTTTTAAATCAGAAAGACCAGTTGTGTGATTAGAGGGCTGTGGCTTTGAACCTTGTGCTATCAGCCTGACCTCCTGGAAAGGGGAGGGAGGAATCTGAAGACTGAGTTCAATCCCATGGCAAATGATTCAGTCAACCAGGCCAAAGTCTTCTCTGAACTGTTAAGTCTAGTAGCATATATACTAGACAACAGGGAAACCATCTCTGCCCTCTTGAGCCCGCTGTGATTTACCCAAATCAGGCGAGCTGTAACAGTGGGTGGAGGGGTGATCTGGGAATTTAGAGCTCTACCCCTGGCTCTGACTGGCTCTTTAACTGTCTAAGCCATGTTACTTTTTTTTTAATGATTTGAGAAAGAGAAAGAAACATCTACTTTGTTGCTCCACCCGCTGACGCATTTGTCAGTTGATTCTTGTCTGTGCCCTGACCGGGAATGGAGTCTGCCCTCTTGGTGTATGGGGACAACGCTGTAACCAACTGAGCTACCTGGCCAGGATAGCCGTGTTACTTCTTAAGACTCAGTTTCTTCATTGAAGAAATTTAAGGATGACATCAGAAGATTTCATCAACCTAACTGTTAGTTTCCTGCTGTAACAATGCACCACAAACTGGGCGGCTTAAACAACGGAATTTTTTTCTCACAGTTCTGGAGACGGGAAATGGGAAACCCAGGTTTTGGCAGGGGTGGGGCTGTGAGGGGGAATCTTGCTGGTCTCTCTTCTAGTTTTTGGTAGCCTCGGGTGTTCCTTGGCTTGTAGGTGGTAGCCTTCTCCCTACATCGTCACACTGTCTTTCCTTTATGCATGTCTGTCTCTGTGTCCAAATTTGCCCTTTTTATAAGGATGCAGTCTTATTGGATTAGTGCCTATCCTGATGACCTCATCTTGATTTGATCATCTGCAAAGACTCTATTTTTTTAAAGATTTTATTTATTAATTTTTAGAGAGGGAAGGGAGGGAGAAAGAGAGAGAGAGAGAGAAACATCAATGTGCAGTTGCTGGGGGCTGTGGCCTGCAACCCAAGCATGTGCCCTGACTGGGAATTGAACCTGCAACACTTTGGTTTGCAGCCCACGCTCAATCCACTGAGCTACACCAGCCAGGGCTCTATTTTCAAATAATGCTACATTCATAGCTACTGGGGGCTAACATTTTAGTATCTCTGTAGGAGGATACAATTCAATTGCTAGCACTAACTTTGTAAAAAAGAAGGAGGAATGTACGTGCACCTACAAGTAAACTGAAATATCTACCAAGAGAAGCTGGAATGAATATTGGGTAGGTGACTACAGCTGTCCACCTCGCCTGATCTTGGTCTAATTGCAGACTGTTCTACGGGCCCCTTCCATAGAGATCACAGGATCTACGGCAGGAATAGTAACCAAGGAGGAAAAGAGTTTCAGAAGCTTCTTCAAGTAGCACCAATAATACATACATATAAGTACAAAGGCACAGATGGATTTATTTGTGTGCCTCTAAAGCCAGCAATACTCAAGCACATAAATCAAGATTTTTCCCCCTTGGAGAGAAGCCAAACTGAGTCTCCTACATAAATATCATTTGAAAATCTTCCCCTGGACTGTTTACACTAATTCATTTATCAACTGGAGCCACCTGCTTCTATAAACCCAGTCTTTACTTTGTCTGCTGGGTGAAAATGGAAATCTCATTGACTTACCCAGTCCTCAGGCTCTTAGAAATAAATGGTGAACCATTCATGAGCCACACCTCCAGGCCAGAGCCCACAGAATGGTTTGTGCCCAGGGAAAGGTCAGTTGTTTTTTGCCTTTGCCTTCTTTGCTCCTTTCGTATGTGACTTTCCCGTGCTTCTCCCCACACTCACTCTCTGTGAAGAGGTGCATAATCTCTGCAACAATGAGAAAATTCCTCCCCAGATGACTTAGGACAGACTGGAGCCAAACCATTTCCTTCAGGCCCCGAGCACATTGTTTCCCTCCAGTGGCTTCTGCAATCCAGAAACAGCTGCAAATGCCAGTAAAACCACGTTAGGATCCAATCCCCGAAGCCATCCTTACCCTTTTGTTTTTCTCTCTGGAGGGAGGAAGAGAAAAGTCCTTGAAAAGCTGCCACGGGTGCATTATTTCCAAGCATCTGTTGATGGAGGCGTGAGCCAGGCAGCCCCCCTTTTTGAAATTGGGGTTTTGTTTTTTCTGGAGAGAGGAAGGGGGTGGGGGAGAGAGAGAGAAACATCAGTTTGTTGTTTCACTTATTTATGCACTTATTGGTTGATTATTTTTTAAATTTAATCTTTATTGTATTTTTCCCCATTACCATTTAGTCTCCTTATACCCCTCTCCCCCCAGAAATTACCACACTGTTGTTTGATTCTTGTATGTACCCTGACCAGGGATCAAACCTGCAACCTTGGTGTATTGGAACAATGCTCTAGCCAACTGAGCACCTGGCCAAGGCCCCAAGCAGCCTTTTTTTACTAGAGGAAAGGAGAAAGCAAAAATGGAAAAAAGGAAGACACAAAATATGGTGGAGAGAAATCTGAGTGAGTGAAGTAAAATTCCACTTTGAGAAAAAAATTGAGCAAAAGCATTGGTTATGCCAAGCATTTGGAATGCGTTCTTCAGAAGGCTTAAGCCCACCTTGCTTTTTCACTTTGGGTGGGCCAGGAAGCCAGTGTATTTTAATATTTAATTAGGATTGTTTTTACTTGAAGCTAACCTAATAAGTGGACCTCAGGATATATAAAAATGATACTGTGAACTGAAAGTGCTTAAAGAAGATATTTATTTCATAAAATAATTTACAGTCACACACTTATAATTAGCAACTGCTACAGTACATTAAAATGGTGTGCCTGTGTATAGAATTATCTTTCATTTGCCTTTTTCCATTCACTGCCTTCCCCTATTCACTCCTTGCTGTGCCTGGACCAATGACCTTATGAAGTCAGTGCTTGGCCTCTAGTTTCTCGTGGAGTGGGGTTGGCTTCCGGGCAGCATCACCAGGAGGAGACTGAAGAGAAACAAGAGTGAGGTTGAGATACTTGTTGCTGTGGTCCCCACCCTGATGGGTGACCACACCTTGGCTGCTTCTCTCTGTTGAAGGTCACAGCTCCTAGGAGAGGGGAGTGTCCCTTCCTCTTTAAGCAGCTGTGCTCTGCTGCTTCCTCTTGCCCCTGCACGCTTCGGACCTGGGTGACCTGGGTAAGAGAATCCCGCTGTTGCTCACCCTGGGGTGCCGCATTTTCCTTCACAATTCCCTGAACCTCGCCCACACCTTTATTGCTCACCTCCTTAATTGTACAGTTTGAGTGTGCTCTCTGTTTCCAGGAGGTGCCCTGACTATTAAAGGTATAATTTTTCTCTTCAGCTAGACTGTCTCTTGGGTGCAGTCTTATAGAGTGCCTTGTATGTCCTTCAAAACTTCTAGCATGGTCCTATGCACAGAGTGAACTTGGTCATTAATGCTGTGCATCATCTCAAGAAAGTCCTTCGCCCTGGCTGGCATAGCTCAGTGGATTGAGCACGGGCTGGGAACCAAAGTGTCCCAGGTTCGATTCCCAGCCAGGGTACATTCCTGGGTTGCAGGCCATAACCCCCCAGCAACCGCACATTGATGTTTCTCTCTCTCTCTCTCTCCCTTCCCTCCCTAAAAATAAAATAAATAAATAAAATCTTTAAAAAAAAAAAAAAAAGAAAGTCCTTCACTTACGTTGGTTCCTCTTTCCAACATCATATAACAGGGTGCAGAGCTGGGGGTCCTTTGAAAATAGGAGAAAATCCCCCAACCAAAGGTTGGGGGGGAGTGGATGACATGGCATTTAAGATACTTTTCATTAAAATGGCAAGTTAATAGCTGTGCCTTTCTAGAACCAGAGAGGGCTGCCACCCAGAGTGGAAGGTGTGTGTGACTTTACGAGCATATAGTGACTTGTGACACAGTCAGGGGTGGCGGATGCCCACCCCGGATGTCTGTGTGTCATGGGGAACTCTGGTCCTGACTAAAGATGGTAGCCAAAAGATGGTAAAAGATATGAGGGAACTGGCAAAAGTGACACATCACAGGAGGGGCCAGATATGAGGTCACGTAGGAAATTCTGGGCTGAGCTTTTTAAAATGAGGGTGGGCTGAGAGAGAAGGATGAAGCCATGTGGGCGGGGAGAGAGGAAGCAGCCACTCGGAATAGAGGGTGTAGTACGGGGTCCTGTCAGCCATGAGGTCTGGTGTGTAAGGGGTGGCGCGCAGTTTAGAGTAAGAGCATGCCATGGGGTCTGGAGTAAGAAAGAGGAGGCCCACTGGGAAGTGGCCTGGGGAAGACAGTGGCACACCTGATGCAGCTGTGTGGGGACCTGCCTGGTCCCCACCTGGGTTCGTGAGAGATGCTGGGAGCCAAACTGTGACTGGGCATGCTGATCTGCAGACTTCTGCTTTTCTGAAGGAGGGTGCCTCTCACTGGCGTATTCTGAAACTGCCCTGGTTTGGCAAAGGGAAGTGGGACCATGTGTTTTGGGGTATTTCAAAGGGAATGGGACTTAATCGCAGAAATCCACCATTACTCAAAATCTGTATAACCTTTTAGTAAACAACCTCTTTCCTTTTCCCCCAGACTCTTGCATTGGGAGTCAAGCTTCTTGGTGGCGGGCAATTGAACCCTACCGCTTATTCCAGAACAGCATGGGCGGGTTCTGTAAACAATCACATTAGCAGACCCATTTAGTGAATCATACATGATTCTACCTATTCACACAAAGCCTGCCTATCATTGCCCAATACCTGCATTTAATGGGATTTTGCTGCTTATGGTAAGCAGTGTGGTATAATGGAAACAGTAGGGGTTTGGGAGCTATACCCACCAAGGTTCAACACCCCGGCACTGCTACTTACTAGTTGGGTAAGATGGAAAGAGCTGCTTAAAGTCCCAAGAACCACAATCATCATCTATAAATGTGAGATACAGAATCACCACATCTCTGCCTCCTCCCCCTTGCGTCTTCCCCATCTTCACCACTGTGACCATGGAGGGTTCTTTGTCCCCAGATCGAACATGATGTCCGGTGGTAGGGCAAAGCTGGGCTCCTAAGGAACAGGGGATAGAAGAGAAAGGAAGGAAAACTGCTAAAAGGTTTAGCTAGATTGGCAACATAGATCAGGCTTATGATCAATATCAAATATGTTTGAGGGAGATGTAGAAGAGACTGTGATACCTAAAGAAGCTAAGAGAAAATACACAAAGAGGTGTAAACCCTGAACAAGAAGGAATGTTCCCATGGTGCTGGTCGGCAGTGATGGTGGCGTATCAGTAGTCCTGTCCCTGGCAGCGGCTGGAAGCAAAGAATTGATTCAGTGTAGAAAATAGGGCGCTAAGTAGAGAACATGTTCCAAAGATTTCCAAACACCACTGCAAGGCTGACTTGGTGTGGACTGAAAGACACATAGCCCAAGAGAAAAGGACAGAAATATTTGTATCTCGCCCTGAGCTCAGGGTGTCTTCAGCACTGGTTATAGCTAAGTGCGCTCCTTCAGACAGTGGGCGGAGCCTGAGGGCGCTGCCAGGCTGTTGTGAAGACTCACAGCAGGGTCCCAGGAATTACCAAACCTTCTTCAAAGGGTTGCTATGAGGCAGTTCAGTGAGATGATATACATAAAGAACTTAGTATCCAGTGCACAGCGGGCACTCCACACATGCTCTTTATTATTTTCTGTAGAGATTTAGAGCCTGTAGACAATTTAGATACAAGCCTTTTTTTTCTTTAATTTGGAAAATCATTACAGTTGACATTCTCCTAGTTGGTCACGCCAGCTACTGCAGTGCCTCCAAAGGGTAATTTTTTACCTCCTCTCCTCCCGTCCCCATGATAAACAGTAAAGAACACTCAACAACGCTGAGGATCAAAGAGCACAATGGAGTTACATACATACATATTTAGGTTGCTTGAAGTCAACTATGCGTTCAACAAAAGGAAATGATACGGGTGAATATACACATATATGTGTAATTTCCCCCCCCCCGACAATATGGCCCTTCAATTCAAGCCAACTTCTTCATCTGGTGCTCCACCAAGGAAACAGCCGTGGCCATCTGTTCCAGCTCTGGGGAAAAACTGGCTGTGCTGAACTTACGAGGGATGGCACAGAGCGCGTGAAACCATGTAATCTGTACTGTACAAGTGACTGAAGAGCGTCTTAGGGAAATGATCTGTCCATGTGTGATTTCTGCTCTTCATGTTTGACTTCAGAACCCAAACTCCAAGCACAGTGCACCGCCACCACCACACAATATTGGGTGTCATTTCAAGTTGCCAGACCCTAAGCACACAGGAAGAGTGACCCCTAATGATACCCAGCTTGACTCTGACGTTAATCTGGAGACGGCTTACGCAGCTTCATGGCTGTGAAGACATCTGCATCGCCATACTGCCTCCAAAAAAATCCCTTCTGTCAATACTGACATTATTTATTTTAGTTTAGTTTTACATTACAGTTGGCATTCACTATTTTTTTTTTTGTATTAGTTTCACGTATACAGCATGGTGGTTAGACAATCATATACTTTACCAAGCAATCCCCCCCCCATATTTCAAGTACCCACCCCACACCGTACATAGTTATTACAATATTATTGACTATATTCCCTATGCTGTACTCTACATCCTGGTGACTATTTTGTAACTACCAATTTGTACTTCTTACTGCCTTCACCTTTTTCACCTAGCCCCCCAACCCAATACTGGCATTACTGACATTTTTAATTAGTTATTTTAAAAATACTTACTGAGTATCTACTACCTGCTAGGAAATGACTTGATTGGCTATAGCTGAAGCAGTTGTTTTATTTGGGAAAGGCTCATTGGCTATTTGTGATTAGTTGTTCTTAAGTGTCACTGTCTTGGATTGGAGTGCACCGTCTGTGGCTTCGGTTTTGGTTTGCTTACAGGGGCTAGCAAGGCATTAGAGCCACGTCTTGTTTAATTACTCTCACACCTGGAACACCCGGGAAACACTCTCCTGTAGTCATGGACCAGGCTGGAGGATATAAGAGACTCCACCTGGGAGGCGGTTCTGGAGGGAGGGACAGGAATCCAGGGCCTAGGAATGTCAAGCCTAGTGTCAGGTGTCTCATTGCTCAGGCCCAGCCAACACGCCTATGAGCACTGAGATTAGGAACCCCCTGGAGAGAACCATGTGAACCAACAGGAAGTAGATGAGTGCTGTATGTTTCCAGGGACCAGATAGGTGAGCACCTGAGCAGAGAAGACAGGACACAGAGGTGGTGCACACCTGGGAAGGACAGGAGAAAAGCAATTCAGGAGCTGATTGGAGAGTAGCATCAAAGGCCCAAGTACAGAGTCTAGGCCAGGAGTCAGGACCACGGCTATGTGGCAGAGACAAAATAAAGAGAGCACGGACCTTAGAGTCGAGCAGACCCAGGTTTGAATCCAAGGGCAATGATTTATCTGCTGTGTAAACTTGGGCAAGCCACTTAACCTCTCTGAACCTCCTTTCCCTTGACTAAAAATGAACATAACAATGTCTCCCTCAAAGGGTTGTTATCAGGTGCATAAATAATTCATGAAAACTACTTGGCACTCTCGGAGCACTCAGCAAATGAGAGCTCTCTTTATTAACATCATACTCATTATTTATATCGAACCACAGAAATTTCTTCGGCTCAGCTGAGAAGATAAAGCAAGTGAGAGGAACATTCGCCAAGAACAGAGGAACCAGGAGGGAGAGCTGGGCCTCCCCAGAACTGATCACAAATGACTTCTCTCACTTACGTCTGGCCATTTGTAATTGTCAGTATGCTCATTTGTTCTTATTCCTGGGGCAACTATCACCATTGTCATCATTGCCATTATTCCTTCCAACAAAAATAAAAGGAACCTTAGATTTCTGTTAAACCAGCCACACTGCTTATGCTCTGTCCCTGGCATATCCATTTATCTTTGCTGTGGGGTAAGCTGTCATCGATATCCAGGGACACCACCTGCTTGGGGTTTCCGACACTGTCTCTATGGTTTCTGGCCAGATCCAATTAGCTAAGTGAGGTGGAGGTTAATAGGTTAATGCTGGCAGGGGAGAGGGGGCCTGTGGGGCGGTGGGGATCCCAGGGGAGAAAAGGGATACACAGGTGGTTACGAGAGATGGTGCTCATGATGGGAGGGCACGACCAACCCAGCCTGGTGTCAGAGGGTACTCACTGGGGTAGAAAATCAAGGTCATGACCTTCAGTAGCCTCCGAGGAATCTGTGACAATATATTTCATCAGACAAAGACATTGACCGAAGTTATCCTGCAGGTTTCCAGCTGATGTGGTTTGCCCACTTTGCATTTGAATCACCTAGCTCTTAGTGCCCCATCCAAGAACAACTAACACTTATTAAGCCCTTACTGCATGCTAGACACTTGGCTAAAGCATTTTATATCTTGTCCCATTTAAGCTTCACCACAACACTATGAGGTTGGTACTCTTGTTTGCTCTGTTTTATAGATTAATAGAGGCTCAGAGAGGTTAAGCAACTTGTCCAAGACCACACAGCTAGGAACACTGTTGAACCAGGATGGGAATCCAGATTTTATTGATTCCAGACCTCCAGATCTCATTTAGAATGCTAACCAGTGCTTCTCACACTTTCATGTGCATATGAGTCACCAGCAGATTTGTTAAAGCGAAGATTTTGATTGAGAAGATCTGGATGAGGGTTGAGATGCTGCATTTCTACCAGCTCCCAGGCTCTTGTCTACCATTGGTCCGTATTTTCAGCAGCAAGGAGCCTGCCTGATGGATTTGGTTTACAATAGTTGGTAGTATTCTCTTCAGAGGAGGTTGGATTTTCATGTTGAATAAAAAGCTTTTAAACCACTTATGTAGTATGTATTCATTTTCTATGTTGAGTAGCAAATTACTACAAAGTTAGCATCTGAAAACAATGCCTGTTTATGATATCACAGTTTTTGTGGCTGAGGCCCCTGGGAACAGCATGACTCTGTGCTCAGGTTCTCAGAAGTCTGAGTCAAGGTGTCTACTGGGCTCAGCTCTCATTTGGAGCTCAGGGCTCTTGTCCAAGTTCATTCAAGTTGACACAGAATTCAGTTTCTTTAGCTAGTGGACTAATGTCCCTGTTTCCTGGCTGCCTGTGAACTGGGCCCACTCTCAGTTCCTAGAGATGCAATTCTTGCCACCTGGCCCTTCCACTTTCAAAGCCAGCAATGGAGAATCTCCCTTTTGTTGACTCCTCATACTTCAAATCTCTTGGGCTCCTTCTGTTTCTGACCTCCAGATTCAGATTTAAAGGGCCATGTGATTAGGCCATGACTACTCAGACAATCCCCCTACCTGATTTGGGACCTAAATTACATCTGCAAAATTTCTTCACAGCAGGATGTAGGTTAGTGTTTGAATAACCAAGAGAAGGCTTTGAGTATACCAGGAGCTAGAAATCGGGGGCTTTCTGAGAATTCTGCCTATAACAAAGTGTTTCCATTCTCTTGAGTGAGCCGAGCTGTTGACTGACCAGTGTTTTTAGAGTCATAGAAATTGAGACTGGCTTCCAGTCAAGATGAAGGCATAGGTAGACATGCTTCACCTTGTACAACCATAAGAAAGATTACAGCTAATTTCAAATGAAAACCACCCAGAACCGGCAGAAAATTGAACTGTACGGAAGTCCAACAACCAAGGATTTAAAGAAGCTATTCTCATCCAGATGGGTAGGAGGGGTGGAGCTAGGGAGCCAGGGCAGAGAGGATGCAGTATGGCAGCAGCGAGCCAGTGGAGGCAGTGGCTGGTGTAATGGGCAGTTCTACATTCACGTGTCGTAGATAAAAATCAGAGGATACCTTGTGAGAAAGTGATCCTAGCCCCAGGCTAGACTGCACAGCCCAGGGTTCCAGCACTGGAAAAAATAAAGCCTCATAACTTCTGGCTGTAAAAACCAGTGGGGGTTGGTATGGTAGAATAAACTGCCAGTTTCTCAGGAGGCCCTGGAGCATATGCAAACCCACCCACTCTGGGAACCACAACCAGGGAAGCAGCTGGAGGGGCACCAGTTGCACATGGGAAGTGGGTGAAATAATTGGAAATGGGGCGAGTGCGAGGCTAGTCCCCAGAAGTCATCCAGTGGTGCCATTGTCCCCTCGTCCACCCTTCCCACACACACAGAGCCACAAAGTAGTGAAGCAGGCTGCCCGTCCTGGGGAATACCTAAGGCTCCAACTTAACAGGTGCACTATAAGATAGGGAGTCAAAGTGGCTCTACCTGTTATACACACAGGGAGGCTGCCAAATTGAGGGGACAAAGAAATATGGCCCAAATGAAGGAACAGAACAGAACCCCAGAAAAAGAACTAAGCAATGTGGTGATAGCCAATCTTGCAGACATGAGAGTTCAAAATACTGTTGATCATAATGTTCAGAGAGCTCATTGAATACAGCAAAAGCATAAGGGAAGAAATGAAGGCTACGCTAAGTGAAATAAAGAAAGATCCACAGGAAACCAACACTGAAGGGAAGGAAGCTGGGATTCAAATCAACTATTTGGAACATAAGGAAGAAATAAACATTCAACCAGAACAAAATAAAGAAACAAGAATTCAGAAAAACTAGGAGAGTTTAAGAAGACTCTTGGACACCTGCAAAAGGGCCAACATCTGAATCATAGGAATGACAGAAGAAGACAAGGAAGAGCAAGAAACTGAAAAGTTATTTGAAAAAATAATGAAAGAAAACTTCCCCAATATGGCAAAGGAACTAGACATGCAAGTCCAGGAAGCACAGAGAGTCCCAAGCAAGTTGGACCCAAAGAGGAACACACCAAGAATCATCACTATTAAAATGCTAAAGTTGAAAGATAAGGAGAGACTCTTAAAAGCAGCAGGAGAAAAGCACAGAGTTACAGCCAAAGGAGTTCGCATAAGACTCTCAGCTGGTTTCTCAAAAGAAACCTTGCAGGCAAGAAGTATGTAAAGTGATGAAAAGCAAGGACCTACAACCTAGATTACTCTCTCCAGCAAAGCTATCATTTAAAATGGAAAGGCAGATAAAGTGCTTCCTAGACAAGGTAAAACTAAAGGAGTTCATCACCAACAAGCCCTTATTATATGAAATGTTAAAGGGACTTATTTAGGAAAAAGAAGATCAAAACTATGAACATTAAAATGACAACAAACTCAGAACTATCAACAACTGGATCTAAAAAACAAAAAAACAAAAACAAACTAAGCAAACAACTGGAACAGGAACAGAATCACAGAAATGGAGATCATTTGGAGAGTTATCAGCTGGGAGGGTGAAGGGGGAGACTGGGGGTAAAGGGATAGGGATTTAGAAGCATAATTGGGTAGGTAAAAAATAGACAGGGGGTGTTAAGAACAGTATAGGAAATGGAGAAGCCAAAGAACATATATGCACAACCCATGGACATGAACTAAGCCGGGGATTGCTGGAGGGAAGGGGGTTACCGGGCAGAGTGGGGCAAAGAGGGAAAATTGGGATGACTGTAATAGCATAATCAATAAAATATACTTAAAAATATAAAAAAATTAAAAAGAGAATGGTAGATGTGACCAAAAAAAAAAAAAAGAAAAAAGAAAAAGAAATTGAGACTATATAAATTGCCTCATTTCTGCTTTCATTTCTATTCCTTTGTTATAAGCCTCTCCATCAGTATTAAAATTTACTGGCAGTGGTTTCAAAATAAAAATGAACTGTCCTGGGGAAGATTACAGCACATTGAGGTAAGCCCCTTTTCCTGTTTGTTGTGCAAACTAAAAGCGTAAAATAGCAACTGAGGCATAGGTCATTTGGGGTTTTTTAACTGGCTCATAACCAATGTCCAGGAGTAAGTCTCCAGGCGCAGTAGTGCACACATGAAGGCAGCAGCTTCTACTCAAGGAACTCTAAATGCTCTCTAGGTGACATGAGCTAATACATATTAGTGCCTGCATTTTTAAGAAATAGAGTTTGTAATACTTTGAAGTCAAAGATCTGTCTCAAGTCCCAGAACTTAACTCCCTTCTTTTCTGAGTTCCATCCTATTTTCCTCCCAATGACACTGTCCTGTAGTTACATGGCTCATAAAATGCTAACCCAGCATGGTTTTTCTTACTTGGGTCTACAGAGAAGACAAGTCAAAGTAAGAAGTGGAAAACAAGTTGCTAGAAACCCTCAGGGGCGGGAATTCCCAGGGGTTTTCTAGAGTGGGGAGACTACCCTCTCTAGCAAATCAGAGAGAGAAGCAACCTGGAGCTTCTGGGTTTGGAGAGTGTTGCCCAAAGACAGCCTGCCATTAAGAGGTGGGGCTTGGCAGGACATAATCCTGGCAATACTGTTTGCACTGCAAGTCTCCTTAGTACTTTCAAAGCAATAGCAAGATCACCACATAAGGAATACCACAATTTCCTTAGCCTGCTCACCGCATAGAGCACAGTGGGGGCATGGCTGTGGGAAAATTCAAGTGCCCATTGCAACCTCAGGGCAGGAAGGCAAAATTGGTAGCGGTGTTTCTTCCTCCAAAGCTTGAAAGGCACAGATGAGGTGACTGCTCTTAACTATACTTTTGCCCACCCAGAACAAACTCCGCTTTGCATTGTGGGTCTCATGGCATCATTTCTGAAGTATGAATCATGAAAGCAGTGCATTTCTGTTGTGCCTGCTGAGACTTGCTTTATCGCTCTCCTCTTTCAGCGTCAATAAAACAGTGCTGTCATTCCAGCCCGGAGGCTTTTTGGCTGTTCCAGACAGAAAGTGATCACATCAGGAATGTGAGTGTGAGTGAGTGGTATGTGCTTCTGTGGTGTACATGTTTCCTTTCTGAGACAGAGAAGGAAATTATCTCGTCCTAGCAATGTATAGATGCATTTTGATGGTAACTGATTACTAAGTGGAGACCTTCTATAACATCTTCTAGCACCATGGCAACTTAGTAATGGACAAAGAAAATTCCTTGTTAAAGTGATCATTAACAAAAAGCCTATGCCTCTTGCTTCTAAATAGAAGCATAAACATAGGGTTGTGTAAAATAGAGACCAGGAGTCAAATGAGAGGGTTAGAGTCAGTGAGCTCTAAGCACCCCCTTGATTTAAAGAAAATTCCAACTTGGACAATGGAAGGCTTAGAAGTGATGATAAATTCATACTCTCCCTTTTGAGGGAGAGGTAGTGGAAATCTCAACTAATGAATGAATTTGTGCGGTTGGGTGTGTATGTGTGTGTCTTTTTGTCTCCAATATGGAGGTAAATATAAACATATATATTTAACTTCACAATGATGGCTCTGTTGATGGCAGACTGGAAAAGACTCAGAGACAATCCAGAAGCCCTGGAGCAAGGCAGGCACTCCGTCGTCTTGGCAAAAAGAGTGAGACTGAGAAGTGGACTGGCTGGGCAGCGCCAGGGAGGGTGAGACATGCACTGCCAGTGGGTAGAGAGGTCTGAGTAGTCTGAACTCCCAATGAGCTGCTCCAGGCAGTGGGTACCAGGCACTGTGCCTTGACAATATGGTTCCGAGGTGGGGGGCTGGGTCTTTAGGAGGATTGACAGGAGGGAGAGCATAGCACCCAATCCAAAACAAATGGGATACAGCAAGGGTCACCGAAAAGGGACCCGGATGCAGGCTGTTGTTACAACCAGGAGGAATATTTGTGTAGTCCCGAAAGCAAGGCTGATTTGATTCTATTCTCTTGAGGGAACCAGCTTAGGGCTCCTTCAATTCTCCATACCATAGAGATACTGTAGGGCCTCAGCTGGGCTAACTCCCAAATCATAGAATCAGGCATGTGATTTCAAGAGGTTTAAGATGAGGTTCCCGTTCTTAGGGTTCTCATAACCTATTTAGGTCAGCACACATGAGACAGAGAAAAACATGTCTCCGTGTTCATGAACTGTGCTAGGTATAACTTGTGGGTGTTAAGAAAAAAAATTCATATGCAAGAGGTCAAGGAAGTTTTCATGGAAGTGAGCTTTGGGGGATGGCTTGAATTTTTCTTAGGCAAAGAAGAGCAGATTTTGGGCATTAGGAGTGGGAAATGTTCATGGGGGTGGAGAGAAGAGGATCAGATAGCCTGAGATATCTTCCTCATCCTGTTCCTCCCCAAGCAGGAATAGTTGAGCTTCTCATTCTCTCAGGGGAAGCCACTAGTAGAACTGCTCGTGAGCACTGAGAAGGTGGGGAATAAAGAAAGGAAGTGGAGTTTGCTTGATAAGAGAGCACGATCAGAAAGGCTGTGGAGGTAGCTCCCAGCCTCTGCTTCTGTGGCTGAGCCTGTTTCAGCATCCTTGCTAATTTAGTCTTGACTTGCACAAGTGCCAATTGCAAGCCTGCTGGGCATTTTCCTCTGTGCTTCCTTGCCTCTGCTCCCCACCCATATCACTCCAACTCCTTGTTTCCTTTCCATTTGTTTAATGACTACTATTGAATCACATTTTCCTATTAATTTAAACCCCTGAGATCTGGAGTCCTAGTCAACATTTCCCCCCCTTGGATGACATAATGGTACGCATTGTGTTCCAGCCTTTCTGGATCCCACTACTGACAGAATAGGTCACCTGTTTAGCATCATCAAGATGAGTGTCACCAGCAGGATGACTACTCTAAATTGAGGGGTATGAGTCAACTCAGCATACTCATCTATCTTCGTGACTTTGACTGTAAAAAAAAAAAGAGTTTTAACATGTTTCTGTAGCATTGGCAGTTGCCTTCTCAGCCTACTGCTGCTGAAGAAATTCCTAATGGTTAGTGTCAGGTCCCAGGATATTGGCCTATAATGCTGAGGAAGGAACTGGTGTTGGGGAATCTTGGCTCTCAGCTGCTCTTTTACTCTGCAGGAGCAGCAAGAAATAGGAGCTGAGCTAATCCTTTTCCTTGAGCAGTTGCTTAAGCAGACCTGACATTTGGGTTGGAAAAGTGTATCAGCTCACCCCAATTAGAGGAATTATTTTTTCACCTTAAGAAAATAACATAGGTACCACACTGCCGAGGAGGTTTTTCTGTGGGCTTGGAGCAGGAAAAAGCCAGACACGTACTACAGGGCTGTCTTATGGACATAGTGATCTGGGCAGGGTCCTGGTGGTGGTAGGAGGGAATGACAATGATTGACACCAGTTTGGCAATTTCTAGAAGGTTGTTTTAAATCTTGTTGAATCCTCTCAACTAGCCTGAGATAAAGGGGTGACTTTATTGTTATTTTAGTACCTACAGAGGAAGAAATAGGCTCACTTTCTTAAGCAACAGTCCATCCGTTGCAATTTAGAAATGAATGCAGTCTGAGTCCCAGTTTTGCATCCTTCACAATAAACCAGATGCTCTAAATCACTGCATGGTGATCGGTTGTGAGATATGTTACAGAATAATGTCATTAACAGAAACATTAGATCTGATGGTGATATATTTTAGAACCATAAATCAAAGGAGATGATATCTCTCTCGTTTTCTTGTATTCAAATGTGCTTTTAGAGCAAAGAGAATGGGTCAAATGGCAGCCAGCTAGTTGGGAAACCACACATATCAGATTCATCTATGCAATAGCAAAGAAAGACCATGCCTGGGAGAGACAATAAGGGTTGACGTGGTTATAAATTACTGTACTTGCTTTACATCCCTGCAAAGAACTGCGTTTCACCAGTTTGATTCTGGGTTCTGCTACAAGAGTGCTGTGCCTATGTGAATGTCATCTGTCTTGAATTTCTCCAAAAGACAAAAGTGGTGAATCACTGTGGCTCGTCATCAGCCTTCCCAACAGATCTGATGTGTAGGGCACAGTTCACTGCCTTTGAGCCACTGCTCTATGTCCAGGCTGCGTACTGAACCCTAGCCTACTAATCTAATGGACTTCTGCTTATAGGGAAAATGGGTATAACCAACTCCATTCTTATTTGTACATAATGTTAGAACTATAGTGCTCTTTCTATTAATGGTAGAATTATTACTATGTCTGTAATACAGGCTATAGAAAATGATACATGCTATTATTATGCAAATATAATGTAAGCATTCTTAAAGTGCTTAGTAAACTTAGTAGACTTAATGGGACTTAGTAGAAACACTTGAAATACATTGGGGAGCTATTTTTATACAAAATAGTGCGGTTGTGATTTTTGTCCCCCCAGGGAACACTTGGCAATGTCTGGAGACATTTCTTTTTTATTGTGGGGGACTGGTATGCCACTGCTATTAGCATCTGGAGATGCTGCTTTACAAAAATGATTGTATTTTTTTTTTTAGAGATAAGGGAGGGGAGGGAGAGAGAGAGAGAAACATCAGTGTGTGAGAGATACATCAATAGGTTGCCTCTTACATGCTCCCAACTGGGAACCTAGCCCACAACCCAGGCATGTGCTCTGACTGGGAATCAAACCAGCGACCTTGTGGTTCGCAGACCAGTGCTCAACCTGATGAGCCATACCAGCCAGGGCTACAGATGCTGCTGAGCATCTTACAATGCACAAGACAACCCCTCACAACAAAGAACTGTTCACTCCCAAATGTCAACAGGGTTGAGGTTAAGGAACCCTGGTCTACACTGACACTACAATGATAAGCATATTGGTAGAAATATATATCTAATGCAGCTGATTCAATCATAGAAGAGGAGAAAATGTGTTTACTATCCCCCAGCCATCCCTCTGTCCTTCAGCTTTTGGTAATCAGTTTTGCTCAAGTCCCCAATCCTCATTGGAAAGTGACTCCTGGTATTTCCTGTAGGTTTCCAGGTGTCTTTTGTTTTAAGGGTGGGCTGTTGATACTATTTGCTTTTTCGCTGCTACTGCCAGCTCCAAACTGTTGCTTTCAGCTCAGGCACCTGCTACCCTGTGCCCAGGACCACTTGGCTCCAGGGTGGGTATCATTCCTCTTTCTCCCTCACTGCAGATCCTGGCCAAACACCTCTTACGCATGCTTGTGCTTATAGTGGGCTGCAAATTATTGCAACTATTGCACTGTTGTTCAGGGTTATTTGTGAATTCCTTGTCTTACTCACTAGAAGAAATTTCTCACTAGCCATGATCTTGCTTTGGGTTTAGCTGTCCCACCCAATTGCCGGAGTTCCTCACTCCTTCACATCTCACCCCTGCTGTCCCTTAGGCTGTCACCTGACTGGCCTGCTGAAAACCCACATATTCCTATTTCTTTCTTATATAAAACAACTTGGCCTTCTTTGTTTCACTCTCTTCTTCCCCTGGCCTGAGTGAAGAGTGAAAATGGGATTCCTCGAACAGGAACATCAAAGTTTCTATCTTAAACAAACAACAGTGATCACCAAACAACAATGACAATCCCATGTCCCCTGGGATATATCAAGACACTGTTCTGGAAGGCAAAATTTTAAGTTCTTGTTTTACATTGAATTTTTTTCTTCCCAACAGGCTGGGGAGCAACAAGAATGTGATGTAGCTGTTAAGAGCAGTGGGCACTGGAGTTAGACTGTCTAGGATGTGAATCTTAACTCTGCCATCTATTATCTGTGTGGCTTTGGGCAAGTGACTCAACCTCTCTGTTCGTTAGTTTTCTCACTATCACAATGGGGGAAACTAGAGTATGTGCCTCATAGAGCTGTTGTGAGAAGCGTAAAAGGTAATGCATGGGAAGCACTTTGTACTTCAGTGGCTGACACTTGGAAGCTCTTCAACAACTGGTGAGTGTTGAAGAGTGGGATATACAAGGAGACTACCCAGGTAAGACAAAAAGCACGCAATAGGCACACTCCCATAGTGTGGGGTCCGTGTACTACACTATCACCGTTCAGAGAAGACAAAGAGCCTCTGCGCTTAAAGGACAACCAGTCCCCTGGGAAAGACGGAGAAGCAAACAAATAACCATAATGCAATTTGACAGTGTGCCAGCAGAAGTCTGTTTGTTCTTGTCAAAGGATTTTTACTCAGCAGTGACCATGACACCCTTTTGCTGTGGGTAGACGTTAGTTTCTATCTTACTAGACAATCAACATTCTTACCAGACAAATGACATTCTCCTTGCAGCGAAAGAGAGCTGAGTAGAGTGTCCCTGGGTATCTGGATTTGGCCAGTCCAACCACCCAAATCCACAGCTTAAGGAACCAGTATCTGTCTTTGCTGCTGAGCTCCCTCTTCCATGGGAAGCCCTGGAGGGGGCTTCGTACTCCATGGTGGGCTGCCTCTTAGGATTCCGGGGGCGCAGCAGCCCCTTACAGTGCAACACAGGAGCCAGAATGCTGCAGGATATTCATCATGCCATATCTGAAAAGAGCCTAATAGAATAATTAGAACATCAAACATGGCAGTTTTAAATATTTAAATCACTTAAGCTATATTTTATTGTTTTTAATTGCTTTTATTGTGAGTACCTGTCCTGAATATGCGCATTTCCAAATAGCAATGATGATGAAATGCAACAAACATTATTCCTTGTCTGATTTCAAGGTTTTTTACTTCATCATCTCCCCAGTTTCCGAAATAGATCATGGCCTGGGGTAAGTTCAGAAACGTTGTGAGTTATTGATTTGCTAGTTAAAGCCAATGAAAACTTAGATTTTTAGTCATTTATGGAGAATATTGGCAATACCTTGAGTGTCGCAAAACAAGAAGGGGCATCCCCATGAAACAGCACAAAATTAAAGTCAATCAAATGGGAAAAAAAATCAAAGTTAAATTTATTTCTGACACCCAACCAGGATAAATTCCAAATAGATGTAATAATAAAATGTGTAAAATGCAAGCGTTTTCTCTTTTAGAGGAAACTAAAAGAGGGTTAGTCACCTCAGAGAGGGGAAGGCGTTTCCAGTTATGACATTAAACCCAGAACCATAAAAGAAAAGATGAACACATTCAATCTTATAATATTAAAATTTTTTGCATGGAAAAGACCATAAGCAAAGTTGAAAAACAAATGACAAACTGGATGGAAATGTACGCAGCTCTAGTACAGACCACAGACTAATTTCCCTTCACATAGGAGCTCCTGCAAACCGGAAAGGAACAGGCCGGCAGAGCAATAGAGATATGGGCAAAGAATGTGGTCAGGCAAGGCCTAGAAGAAGAGATTCCAATGGCTCCCGGGCACACAAAAGCGGCTCAGCCCTACTCACAAAAGAAAACAATTCAAATTAAAATTACACTGAAACATTAATTTTTGATGATCAAATTAGCAAAGACCCAAAAGTCTCGTAACAGGCTGTTGATGAGGGTGTTCTGAAACAGGCACGTCCATACCCTGCCAGCGGGAGCACAGGCTGGTGCAACAGCTAGAAGGAGCAATCTGGCATTAAATCCTCTTTGAGAAATGTACGCTTTAGATCGGGGTGTCAAGCCCAGTTTCACCAGGGGCCACATGAGACTCACAGTTGCCTTCAAAGGGTTGAATGTAATGTCAGCTCCTTAACAGTTAAGGAGTAGTTACACGTATACAGTCCTAAAATTATTTCGGGGCCTTGAAGGCAACTGTGAGGCTGCGGCGGCCCCCGGTGAAAATGAGTTCCACACTCCTGGTTTAGATATTCCCCCAATATACATTATAAACTATATACAATATTATCCAGTACGGTGGTGTTTTTAGAGCAAAACAGTATTAGCCACCTACATGCCCACCCACAGGCATTAAATAAATTGTGGCATACCCATACAGTGCCAAAAAAGAATGATCACACTCTTTATGTACTGATATAATAATCACTGATATATATTGTCAAGTGAACAGTAAGGTGCATATCAGTGTGACAGCATGCTCTACTTGGTGTACAAAAAGAGAGTGTGTTTGCATATGTGTACAATTTGTTCAGCTCGGGCCAGCCATGGAAAGAATATTTCACTGTATACCCTTTTTTGGTTCTTTAAATACTGAACTGTATGAACGTATCACCTATTAAAACTTTTAAAAATGTCATAAACATATCCCCAGCTGGTGTGGCTCAGTGGATTGAGTGTTGGCTTATGAACCAAAAGGTCACCAGTTTGATACCGATTCAGGGCATATGCCTGGGTTGTGGGCCAGGTCCCCAGTGGGGGGCATGTGAGAGGCAACTGATCTGTGTTTCCCTCTCTTTCTCCCTTCCTTCTCTCCCCTCTCTCTAAAATTAAGCTAAACAAAAAATTTAAAAATGTAATAAAAATAAGTCAAAAGTATAAATAAATAAATTAATTTAATTTAATGGCCAAGTTTCTAAATTCATGCATGACTGTGTATTTAATCTATTCTTCCTCTATGTCTCTTAATATAACTCTGTTTTATTCAGGCATCTGCCCCTCCCCACAGAGCCCCTGTGTGTCAGTCCGCCTCTGGACTGCCCAGTCTAAGGGTAATTCCATTCCCCTGACCAATCCTTGTTTCAGGAACCCAGACCAGAATCACTGTGTGGCATTGACCTGAGAGCAGGGGTTGACTCAAGAATAGGCACGTGACCAAAAATGTGCTAGAGGTTCCTAGGAAAGACGTTTCCTTGCTCTTAGGCGAACATCACCTAAAGTAATGGCATCTCCATGTGAAACCAGTGACTGCTGCAGCCACTTTGCCCCCATGAAGAAAGAAGGCCAAGGTCAAAGCCAACACCTAGAGGAGGCCATCTCAGGGCATTACAAAGAAATAGATCCAGAGCCACTAAATTAAACAGTACCAGAAGCCTGCCCTGTTTCATGGCCTTGCCGTTATATGAAGCAATACTTTTCCTTATTGTTGATGTGCGTTTAAATGGAATTTTCTGTTATTTGAAGCTGTAGGCTAATGCCCATGTTGCACAGAGGAATATGTGTCCAAGAATCTAAGTGAAACACATGGGTAAGTCAGAAGGAAAAAATGCCTCCTGAAGTTTCTCAGACTAAGCAAACTGCCAAGGCACATGGCATGTGTTGACACAAAAACTTTCCAAATCAGGCTCTGAACTTCAATTAGAATATGGTACAGATGTAGTTGGGGGGAAGGGCTGGGGGCACTGAGAAGATATCAAACGTTTATAGTGGTTGTGATTGAGTAGGGGGCTTACTGGTTTCTTCTCTATATTTTCTCAGATTAAAAAAATGTGAATGTAATACTTTTATGATGAAAAACTAAATACCAGCCAAAAAGGCCACTTGGAAGCAGAATGGTACAGAGCCTGGGCCAAGCAAACCACCCATAAGTTAATGTCGGGTTTTCAAAATACAAGCCCAAAGGCTAAACAAATAAATGCTTAAAACAAAGCTCTTCATAAATTAGAGATCAGGAACTTTAAGAAATTCCCATTAAGCTAATACAAGTGGGGGATTTAAGACAAACAAAGAAAAGCCAAAAAGCAACATTAGGTTACAGCTATAATATCTAAAGCAGAGCTTATTTTTCTGTTTTTGAGACAGTGATTTTGACAAATACTTTTGAGGTGTCCTATTTCTAATCAGCCCTCACATGAAGTTTTTTTTCATTTTCTGGTAACCCCCGCAAACTGAGGGGCACTACAGGATTCAGGTTAGCATCTTCTGAACTTGGAAGTGCATGGTAGAGATTTTTCTCCCTTTATTAATCCTCTGATAACCTTTAAGGAGGAGAAGGAAGACGAGGACTCCATAAAGGAATCTTGAGTCTGGGATGATCAGGGACATAAGAGGAAACCTTGGGATGATCAGGGACACAAGAGGAAACCAGGAGTGGGAGCAATAAGCCAGAAGCAAAAAGATTAAATAAGACAGGGACTGAAAAGTGCCGGTTGGACTTGGCAACTAGGAAGTCACTGGTGACTGAGGCAAGAGCAGTGATGTGAGTTAAGTTCAAGGAGCATCCTTGAACTCTTAAGAAACCTGGCTGTGAAGGAGAGGAGAAAGAGGGTGGAAGCTAGAGGAGACAGAAAGCTTAGGGGTTAGCATGCCTGTTTACAGGTGTAAGGAAAGTGCCAGGAGGGGAAAAAAAGAAAAGCCTGCAGTGTCTATGGGACCAAGGCTAATAAACTGAGTATGATTTAGAGACAGCCGGAGATGGGATCCACCTACTCCACGAGGAGAAGAAAAGGAAAGGAAAGGAAAGGAAAGGACAGATGGATGCGCGTGTAGATAAATTTAGAAGTAGGAGGGCAGGAAGTTGAGAGCTGATAGTCTGATATCCTCTATTTACTTTGTGCTCTGGGAATGAGAGTGGTGTAGATGCCTGAGAACATTGGTGAGATTTTAAGTCATTAAGAGGGATGCTCCACGTGCTGAGTGGGAGCCCAAGAACGGTCAGGAAGAATCCAAGCAGTAGCTGAGTTTAGAACCTGGAAGGTTAGCCTGTCTGCTGGGGGAAGAAAAAGATCCTCCTGGAGTTATGGTTTTGGCTGATGGCAGAGGTGAGAGGTGAGGGAGTGAAAAGGCACTAGCCACTAAGTCACTAAATTGCAAAACCATGTGACCCGAACGAGAGAAGGACATGAAAAAAGTGGAATGACAGAGAGGTTTTACTTTACATCATGGTTGCCACTGATTTTTTTTGAGAGATTTTATCCTGAATATATATCACCCCACTAGACCAGTACACAAAATATACTATTCGTCCATGATTAGAAAATCGTTATGTGCATTAACAGCTGCTGAATCCCAGTGACTATAGGCAAAGCCAAACCAAAAATAAAAATCAAAACCAACCTAACCAAACTAATCAGACAAACAAAACTAGTAAGAACTACATTCCCATGTGCCGTCAAGGTTTCCATAAAGAAAGCTGTGAAAATCTCCAAGGGAAAGGCTTTTTATTAGATCATTAGAATGTTCATTTTTTCCATGAGAAAAAAAGCTCTAGCAATACAGTGAGTCTGCAGCATTGAATTCCCTGGGATTCTTCAACTCTGCTTGGATTTCTTGACTTGGGGCTAGGACTGATTTAGAAAGTGACAGAGAACAAACTGACAGCTGTCAGAGTGGAAGGGGAGGGGGGACTGGGTGAAAAAGGTGGAAAGATTAAGCAAAACTAAAAACAAACAAAAAAAACAAAACATAAAACACTTCCCAGGCAGACAACTGTATGGTCATTACCAGAGGGCAATGGGGGTGGGAGGAAGCAAGGCAGAGTAAAGGGGGATCGATGGTGATGGAAGGAGACTTGACTTGGGGTGGTGAACACACAGTACAATATATAGATGATGTATTATAGAATTGTACACCTGAAACCCATACAATTTTATTAACCAGTGTCACCCCACTACATTCAACAAAAATAAGTAAATAAATTAAAAAAGAAAGTAACAGACTATAGATCGAAACATGGGTTTATCTGATTCCACGCACCATGATCTTTCCACTACCAAACACTCCTCCCCACTATGGATGTTCCTGATGCTCCTTGCTGGAGGAGCCAGGCACCCATCCTCCTCAGGGGACAACTGCCTAATCCTGCTTAACTCCAGGCAGGCCCTCCAGATGACACTGGTAACAATTGGGGGAGCTCTTCTGAGAACCACCCAGCTGCATCAGTTGGCCTCTGTAGATTTTGTGGGAATTACACGGCGCTGGCTGAAACAGACCAGCTCTTTAATACAGTCTAGCTAAACACACCAGATACCTAACTGACATAAGAGAACAGTTTAAGGTGAAAAGATGGGAAATAACGCGTCTATATATTGTTTCTAATTCAGGATCCCCCCAGTTTGGGGAGTTTTGCAATGTCCTATATAGTTCCTCTTTCCTTTTATCACCCCGCCTCAAAGTACTGTGTGTGAGTTCAAGAAAAGTGAATTGAGATAAAACAAATGACACAAAACCATAGTGAGAATTACTGAATTAGTTAGTGTTGATTAAAGCATGTTCTAAAGTACTCACCATATGGAACTGAGATTTTTTAAAAAACAGAATGGGTTGAATTGAGATTTCCAAGAAGGATGAGTTGCTTTTGTTTTAGTTATTCAGCTCCACATCCAGATATTGCTATTTTGTAATTATGTTACGTAAGATTTGGAAAGCCCCCCTCTCTCCCTCTGACGTTATTTTTCCTGATGTGATGTAAAATAGTACAGAGCGAATGACTAAAAAGAGAAGCTTGAAAGAATTTTAGGGCCTTTCCCTTCTCTTCCAAATCTCTTCACCTTTATTCTGTAGTTTTCTCCTATCTTGAATTGATCTTGTAGGCTGGTGAAATGCTTTAGAATGTTGAAGAATTACCAAGTGAAAGCTAAAATGGATTAAAATCTTTAACTGAAAACTCACCACTTTCTGTATTGCTTTATTTTTTCCACTTACATTGATCGTCAGTTGATCTGCACAGCTTTCTGCTAGGCATTGTCCTACAGGCCGGAGTGCCTTGCCCTCAAGAAACGGACAGTTTCGTTGGGGGCTATCAAATAGTACACACTGCAGGGCTATAAATGCAACACGTGAGTGCTCCAGGCTATTTAAAAACTAGATGAATGTTCTTGGAGTAGTCATGGTGTATTTTAGAGGCAGTTGGAGGAGCAAGGTTTTCTAGATACGGCACATGGCACAGGAGCATAGAGGCAGAATGCAATACGCGGACGGGTTGGTAAATAAAACTGGATACACGGGAAGGCTGATATTCACCAGTAAAAAGGGAGGGCACGGTGAGGAGTAACCTGAGCTAAGTCAGAGAAGATGGTGAGTTAGGTTGTGGGGACTGTGAATGCCTGGCTCAGAAGTACACTTTTAGTACCAATGGCAACAGAAGAGAATTGAAACCTTTTGAGAAAAGAAGGGGCACAAGAAAAGTGGATTAGGGAGATTAATTTGTTGGTGGAATGTAGCCTGGTTTTGAAGCGAGATTGGAGGCAAGAGGAAGCTATTTGGTTTGAGTTGATGAGGGCATCCAGGAGGATGGTTGCTCTGGCAACGTGAAGGAAGGATTGAACAGGAAAAAGACTGCAGCAAACCAAACAATGGGGGAGGGTATATGAGGTTTCAAGTCTGAGCAGGTTGGAAAATGTGGATTTCACTGAGAGAAATAAATAAGAAGGGTTTGTCTGGGGTGATACGGGGGAGACGTGGAAACCTGTTGCATTTAGGTTGTTGGCCGGATACGTGGACTATGATGTCTAAAGTACAGTGGACAACTTCTGCCATATAAACCGGCCAGAGGTACAGTTTGTACATCTCTGCTCCAAGGTGGGTTTGGGGGGCAGTTATTAAAAGGTTTTGTACACTCAGCTTTGTCCCTTTTAGGCAGGAGAGAGCATCTGCTGTCGGAGCATTCCCAGTCCTCAAGGGGCTTATAAACTGTCAGGGAGTATAATTTTAATAGAATTAGCTGCAAGATGAGCAAATGTCAGGTGGTGGTTTGGAAGTGTGTCATGGCTGCTAATTTTGACATGCTAAGTGTAACATTATTAATGGCTTTTATGCATGGCTAAGAGGGCTAACACTTAGCAAATTAGATTCCAAAACTTTTGTCCTGCTCTTATAATTTATGGGTATGATAGAGTATGTTACTTTGGGCAAAACATTTAACCCCTCCGTGCTTCGACTTCCTGTTTATAAAATAGGAAGCTTGTAGTGCCAGCATTCATAAACATTTTGAAAGCTACAGATAAAAAGCACTGTAGGATTCTCTCTCCTCCCACCTCCACTCCAACTACTGACTCAGTCTCTCGGAAAGGTCATCCATTTCACTGAATCCTTTCAATTGCTAACTCCTAAGTCAGTTAATTAGCATTTTTCTAAAATGCTTTCACCACTCCTGAGCTGAAAAATATAGTCTGTGACTGCCTGTTTGACCTTCTGGGCCTGCCCATCTCACTGACCCCTTTTTATTCAGTGGCTGGTGCCACATGATTCCCAACTCAAGTTCTTGGATGAATTCCAGCTATACTGGAGGGGCGTTAGAGTTCTATACTAACGCTCTGGGACCTCCACATAAGGCAACCACGATCAGTGTGAAATTTGGTCCCAGTTTTAGGCATTAAGCTCTTGCTTTGTTGCTAACTCTCACTCTGTCTACCAGGTCTGGCCTTTGGACACTTGTCTTACTGCCCTGAGCCCAAGTCCTTGCCCCCCAGACTTGCCCAGTACATAATCTCAGGGAGCTGCATTCTATTTGTTTTCATCATTTCCTCATTGGAAGAGGAATCCAGACCTGGAATCCAACACTGAGGCTGGGGCCTTGCTATAGGCAACTCATTTTCTTACTGCCTGCCATGATTTCCCAATTTTTGTCTGTTCCTGGATTTCCCAAGATTGTGTTCCAGCTGCCAGCTTACAACACTCATTCTCTGCGTTGAACCAGCCTGATGCTGGCTGCCGTCCTGGCTGCTGCCTGTTCCACATCCTCTAGATACTGTCTTTTGGCTGCAAGCTTGTCCCACCAGGGGGGTCTGCGTCCAATTCCATGGATGTATCTACCAGTCCACCTCACTCCTTTTACAGTTAATCCTTCTATATTAAACTACAGCAGATATTTACTGGTGTGGAAACTGATGTGGTACTGGAATTTTATCCTTGTTTACATCTTTCTTTGTGTTGGAAAGCTTGGGATCAGTTCCAAAATCTGGTCAGAGAGCTTTCCTGTCTCCTTGGAAGAAACAAATGAACATTTGACAATACTTTGTATCCATGACCAAGCCTCAAGGCAACTATTTTCACTGTAAAACTTGTATTATTTAACCTTAACTTTGCTTTTAAACATACTAATATATTTAAAAGTTAATTTTGGCCAATAGTTGTTCACATCTCTCAATTTCAAGGTATCTTATTGGAACTTGTTGGTAGTTCTATAGTGGCAGTTTCAAACTTCAAGGCACACCAGAATCTTCCAGAGGGCTTGTTAAAATAGATTGCTGGGTCCGAAGACCAGAGTTTCCCTGGAGTAGTGCCTGAGCATTTGCATCTCTAACAAGCTCTCAGGTGATGTTGATACAGCTGGTTCTGGGACTACTTTGAGAACAACTGGTCATACATTTAAGCCGGCCACAGGTAAGCAGAAGCTGCTGAGCAGTTATTCATCAGTTCAAACCCTTAGTTGAATGGTTAAGGTAGCCAGTACTGAGAAGCAGACTACCCAAGTTCAGTTCATGCTGTTAGGATGACTGCTGGTGTCAGAGGTCTTCACAACAACCTATTACTTACAGAATGTGGACAATCAGTGTCTTTGAGCTTTGGTTTTCTCATCCATAAAATAAGGGTAGCCTCTGTGCTGCCCTCACTGGAGTGTTGTGAAGGCGAATGAAATGGGTGTGAAAATGTTTGAACTGTAAAGTGGAATGGCACTAGGAGGTACTGCAATGGTTTTTCAATACGCTTAAAATGTCACCAGCTTCTTTTGGCTCTCTTTCTTTCCTCATTAATTACAGCAACTTTAATCCAGGAATATAAAAGGGTACTTATATTGCTATTGCTATCAAAACTCAAACTTCAAACGCTACAAAAATTTCATTCAATGAGATCAGACGTGCCTTATAAACATTATACAGAGCCAAGAATGAGTCTCCGTTTTTACAGCTATTAAAAAGTACAAGATCCTATTGTGACTTGCGGTGCAATCACAGTTAATGTTTCATCCCTGTTTAGATCGGCCCATTAATAACAATGGTTACAAGTTACAGCCCGTTAAACAATAAAATCACCGCGCACGTGATAAACCTGTCCACTCCACACTTTTACATCTCTGGTAACTTCTATTAATTTATCTCTCTACGGAAGTGGTAAGTCCTCCCAACACTGGACAAAGCTGTTTTTCTCACCCTAGGACTCCCAGGCCACTCCAACCACCAACACAGTTCCTATTCAAACTGGGTGCATTTGTGACTTTTCAACAGTGTCATCGCTGTACCTAATTCTTCCAGGCCTTCAGTGAATATCTGTGTTAGCCTCATTGTTCTTAGGACTTTATTAAATATCATAAAACGTCAGCCAGGGTGCTGCTGACAAGGTTCTGAAGACAAGGTTTTGGAGACTGAAAGTCCAGATTCAGGGACTGATCAGTGAACTTGACAGATTTGCTGCCAGGAGAGGAATGGGGTTTCCCAGAGCCCCTGCGGCGCGTCACCCGCAGCCCAGCCCCACGCCCTCCGGGCCCGCGTCGGCGCGCGCTTCTCCGGGGCGCCGGTAGGAGGCGCCCGCAGCGACCCCGGCGCTGCGCGCACCCGCGCGAGCGGGAGGGGGGGTGGGAGGGGGGAGAGGAGAGAAGAGGAGGAGCTGAAGGGGGCGCGGCTTGCTGCCCGTCCCTCCCGGGCGCAGGCCCTTCTTCTCTGCCCGGCCCGGGGCAGGCGGCCGGCGGGGGGTCGCGGCGGCAGCGGCGGCGACGCTGGCGGGCCGCGCGCGGCGGGGCCTGGCTCCGGCTCTGGGTGTCAGGGGACAAGATGGCGGCGGCGCTCCGGAGGCCGGTCTCCTCCTCTTCTTCGCTCTCCTCCGCCCCACCGCTCGCCGCCTCCTCCTCCTCGCTCGCTGCCTCCTCCTCCCGCTGCAGCAGCCCTAGCGACCGCCGAGGTGCCGGCCCGCTGTCCCGGAGCTCCGGAGGAGGATAGACGGGGCAGCCGCGGGCTCCGGTGACCGAGGCAGAGCTGGGGCCGGGGCGGGGGCGGCGGAGGCGGCGGCGGCGGCGCCGGGGAGGGATGGGGTCGCAGACGCTGCAGATCCTCCGGCAGGGGGTGTGGGCCGCGCTCAGCGGGGGCTGGTACTACGACCCGCACCAGGCCACCTTCGTGAACGCGCTGCACCTCTACCTGTGGCTCTTTCTGCTCGGCCTGCCCTTCACCCTCTACATGGTGAGTGTGGGGGCGGGGAGGAGGTGGCTCCTTCCCCTTTCTGGCTGGCTGGGGAGCGCCAGCTTTCCAGAATACGGCGGGCAGTCGCGCCTCCCTGGCCCGGGGCCGTGGTTGCGCCCTCTTTCCCTTCCCGGGGCTGCACCCCACCCTCCGTCCCTCGGAGCCCGCAGCCCCACTCGCTGTCACGCTTCCCTCCCCCACCCACACTCTCCGCTGTGGTTTCTTTAGGGTTTCCTCTATCTCAGAGATGATACTAGAAACGAAACAGCAGCGGCCCCCACCTCCCGCCCCCGTGCGCCCAACCGGTGAACTGGGAACTGGTAGCTTTCTAGGCCCCTTCGTGGAAGGGTGGGGTGGGGGGGATCCCGCACCCCTAGCCTCTCCAGCTTTTCTCCCGGGGTGGGCAAAGCCCTAGTGGGGCTCCCCGCCCTCAGCGTTTTGTGCTAGGCGCTGAGCCTGCCTCGCCGGAGGGGACGCCGCATTCCACCCCGCCACGCGCGCCCGTTCGCGCTCCCTTCCTCGGGCACCCCCGGGCACTCCCATCCCCCTGGGCGGCTCTGCGCCTCCTCTCCCGGGAGAGCCCTCGCTCCACCTCGCCCTGATCCGCACGCGGAGCCCTCGGAGCGAGGAGGACTGCGGGCCGCTCTGTTGGGAACGTACTGCGGGTCGCCGACTTTTAACTCGTTAAGAGCTGGTGGTTGAAAACCTGCCTCTTAACCTTCTTGCCTCTGAAAATCATTGTTTTTTTTTTTTGTTTTTTTTTTTTTTGCTTACCACGGGCTCTTTTCGGTTCGGCTCCGTGGTCGGTGGCTGTTGTGTTGTTTCCCAGCCAGCTCGGGGGTTAGGGCGCGGGGGCGATACGGGGAATCTGGCTGGCATTTCGGCAGATTTGTTTGGGTTGGTTCAAGGCCTTTCACTGATTGGCAGAAGGCAAGTACTGCCTGTTGCTGAGTTCAGTATGATCAGCTTCTCCGAATGATCTAGGTTTTCAAGCTATATTTTCACTAAAAGTTGTAAGCGCATTTTTTTTTTTAACACTTAAGGTTAGGGTGGGGCATTAGGGGAAATAATGTGGAGGAGGAATGGTACTTCAGCTTGAATTAAAATTTTTCAGATAACGGGAGGGGAGGAAAAGATGGTAACTTTATTTTAGGAGAGTTGCTTGGAATATATTTCGGCTAACTTTGTGGTTCTTCATGGAGCTAAACGAGGGTGCTGGGTTAGAAAATCTGACACCTCGACTGTAAGAAGTGCCGAAGGTCAGGACACCCAACTTTTCCTTAAGCGAAGCTTATTTTTACTAATTGGCAAGAAAAGCACTTGCATGGGGGAAGATGTGCTGAATCTCACTTTTCTCAAGCAGATTTTAATTTTTCATTGAAATTGTTTTGAAGGGACTTATTGCTTGAGGCAAAGAGACCATTTCAAAAATGCTGATGACTGATGGCTTATTTTTTTAGGGGACTTGTACAGTCTTGTTCCATTCTGAAAACTTATCACAAAGTATAATAATTTTCAATTAATTCTGGCCTAGGGAGTCCTCTTTGTGCTTCTGTACCTTCCAGGAATATGACATCATTAATGAACAGGTTAATTACTTTGGGTGTAAGAATGCTCAGGCTGTCACAGAGCTTTCTTTCGTAGGGGATTTCTGTTATATCCAGGAGGATTGTGAACTTAAAACTGAAACAGGTCTTTGAGATGTAAGGATGAGGTGCTGTGTCCCAGTGTAAGGTTTCCATGTTAGCATGTGAACTGTGCTGGTGGCTAAGTCTTTGGGTGTTTAACAAACATTACTAAAGAAAACAGAGCAAGTAGAAAGCAATACACTGAGTTTAGTGCTTCATTTGGGGAGTTTATTCAGTTAAATTTAATTCACAAGTAATATCTGAGTGTCTACCATGTACTGGGCAGTTTGCTGGGTTCTGGGAAAATTGTTTCTCTGACTTGTCTCAGTTAATGGGAACTCTTATTAAATCTTAAAAGCTCTCCTTGATTATTCTTCTCTCGTCACATCCAGTTTATGAACACATCTTGTGAATTCTGCCTTCAAAACCTAACTAGAATCCAGCAAATCGTCATCACTTCCTGGGTTCAGCCACCGCTGTCTCTTCTAGATTATTTCAGTGTTCTAATCAGGCTCACTGCTTCCATTCTTTATTCTCTATTCTCCATACAGAAGTCTGAGTGATTCTTTAAACTCTTCTGCTTGCAGAGCCTGCCCTCCCTTGGGTCTGTCACTCCCCCCACCCCATATACATTTACCTTCTTAAAATTTATTCCACACAACTGTTTCTGCCTCATGGCCTTTGCACATTCTCCTTGCCCTCTGTCTGGACGACTCCTTTCCTCCAGGTGTCTGTGTGACGTGCTCCACTTATTTCAGCTTTCACTTATATGTGAGGCTTTCCCTAATAACCTGTGTAAAATACCAACTTCCCAGCTCCTACAGTACTTCCTAGCCCCAACCCTTCTTTGTTTGATGGCACTTACCACTAATTGGCATACATTTATTTACTTCATGTCTCTCTTGTCTCATTAGATTATAAGCTCTAAGAGGGCAGAGACTAATGTGTTAAAAAAAAACGCGCTTTCAACTTTTGGTGAAAATAGAGCTTAAAAACTTAGATCATTTGGAGGAGCTGATTGTACCAGATTCAGCAACAGGCAGGAAAAGGCTGAGAACCAACCCAAACAAATCTGCTGAAAGTTCACCGAGTTATTGTCAGGACCAGTGTCAATGCCAAGCACAGAGTCAGTGCTGAGATATTAAATAAAGGATTGGAAATGAACAAGACATAGCTGTTGCCATCAAGGAACCTAAAGTCAAGCTTGGGGAGAGTGAACAGTTATAAGCATTAGGACTGTCGTGACCCTGAGCTTATAGTCAGGGGATGATCTTAGTTTCGGGGCAGCCAGCAAAGAGGATTTGTTAACATTTTAGGAAGCATACTGGTACTTCAGTATTAAGGTGGGTAGTTTGAAATACACACTTGAAGGAAAATCCCAGACAGTTATAGATTATTACTCTTTGTTCTTCCAATAATAATTATAGATGATGATAACTATTTATTATGCTCTTTATCCCCAACTGTCACGAGCATATGTTTGTGATACAGTCTTTCTTATAAGTCAGCCGGGCAACTGCTCGGCTAGCTGTCTGCTCACAAGGAATAGACAAGAGTCGCACACAGTAACTATGTTGCTCACTTAGCTGTTATTGAATGCAGTTCACTCACAGTAGAACATCAACATACATGAATATCCTACTCACACAGCAATTAATGGGGGATAACGAACCCGAACCCCAGGGTTTCAGTCTGCAAGTTCAGGAGACAGCATGGTGGGCAAGGGAGTTGTCAGCGTCTTGCAGGGAAGGACTTCAGGAGCCAGGTGGGCAGCAGGGCAGACGTGGTCCTCAGTCCAGCAGGGCAGAACCTCTGGTGGCCGATGCCACGGGAAATGAGCATGGCGTGGAGCAGCACTCTGGTGTGTGGAGCTCGGCTGTCTCAGCAGTGGTCTGGATCCTGCCTCAGTTATACCTTGAAAGTGGTGAGTGCCACCCCTCTGGGTCTTTTCGATAAATGTCTTGGCACCCCTGCTGCCAAATGGGGAATTTGCTCAGGAGCCTATGGGTGGTTCATGGCTGTGCTTGACACCCCTGCTGGCAAGTGTGGAATTTTCCCTGGAACCTGTCTATGGATGGTCTCACTCTGCAGACACGGCTGCTCTGACCACATGGGCAGATGTGTCTCCTTGCCAGATGTGTTTGTTCTGCTTAGGTAATTTTCCTCTTGAACCAAAGTGTCATGGCTGACTGACAGCCATTTTAGTTGACATAAGTGACTCCACTTTATTTTATATACTTGTTGCTATCGTAGTCGGACCAATGCCACTTTATTGGTCCTGTTCTCCACACAAACCCTGTGTCCTCACTTTATTGATGAAGATACCTAAGGTTCAGCCATCAGTGACTTGTTTTGTGACTTGAGGCAGATGTGAGCTGGGATTTGATTTACATAGAACTCTCAAAGCCGTCTTACTGGCAGCTTTTACTTAGAGTCAGAGTCTGCAGAAGTCGTACCTTGAGTTAGGAAGATTCTTAGGACTTTTGTTGTTTTTGGTTTGCAGGCCGGCGCTCAGTCCACTGAGCCACACTAGCCAGGGCGGGCTTTTGTTTTTAATATCTGTCTGTTTTGGTAAATGTAGTCAGTGCTTTTCTGTTTTTGTTGTAGTTAAAATTTTTTTATTGAGCAAATTTCACATAAAATATTGTATAAATGGAAGGTGTACAACTTTTATTCTTATACTCACCTGAGGACATGCTTATTTATTATAGAGAGAGGGGGAATGGAAGGAGAAAGAGAGGGAGAGAAATACCAGTCGGTTGCCTCTTGTACATGCAAGTACGTTGCCTTTTGTATGTTCAGTCCCCTGACTGGGGACTGAACTTGCAAACTAGGCATATGCCTAGGAATCGAACTGGGAGTCGAACCTGTGACCTTTCAGTTTACAGGATGATGCTCCAACCAACTGAGCCACACTGGTCAGGGCCCAACTTGTTATTTTAACACTTCTATACATTATAATGTGATTGCTGTTGTAGTGAGATTTATCACATTACATAACAATAGCATAATATTTTATACATATACACACCAGTTCTCTGTGTTTTATTTACTACTGGTCCCAAGTTTGTACCCTTTAAAAAAATGGGTTTGACTGTTTTAAGTTCCATATATTAAGTGATCGTGTTACAGAACAAATGGTGGGGTGTATGATATACTATTACCAAAAGGACTCCCCCTTTTTCCCCAGGGGTTCCCCACCATACTAGGTTCACTTTGCCCACTGCCAGAGGAAAGGCGTCTCTCAATGCCAGAGATTGGTGAAAAGGAATTTATTTAAAAGTTATACAGACTTAGAGTAATGACTTAACGTCTTCGTTAAAATACTAACGTCCTTTAGAATACCCACAAATGCACACAGTCCTTCCTTCTCCCTCTGCCCAGTCTGGGGTACTGTATCTCAGGAAAAGAAGTCCTTGATTCAGGCTCCCGGCACCATCAGCTGTGTCTCTGCCACAATCTCCAGTTAATCCAAAACCATGCGGCATCTTCTCATGGCCCATCAGCAAGAGTCATTTCACCCCTTTTCTTCCCAGCAAAGTCTCTCCTGCTTCCTAAGCAGCGTGGCAAAAAGGAGCACCCCAAAGCCATGTGGTCCTAACTTTAGCCCAAGCCAAGGGGTCCCAACCTACTCCACTAAAGCCTCATGGTGCTCTCTTGGCATGGCTGCTGCTCTTGGGTTTAAATCCCAGCACCAGTCTTCCTCTGTAGCCCCATTTTCGACTCTTCCTACAATCAGTTACACCTGCCAGCATTCCTGTATTCTTCCAGCTTTACTGGGCTGCTGTAGTGAGTCTGGGCAGGTGTGGCCCCATGGCATGGAGCCAGTCATCTCCAAGCTCTCATGCAGGCGCTGTAACCAGGGGGAGTTGCCTTCCAGTTATGCCTTGGATGGAAGTCACTTCCATCCCCCTGACTCAAAGCATGGCCACAGCTATTTAACATATCTATGAAACCGGTTAAAGGTTATAGATATTTTAAATGACCATGCCAGAGGTTAGCTGCAAAGCGGTTGCTATACAAAACAGCTCTGAATGGCCCTGCTCCATGTGTCCCATCCCTCAGCTCAGACTGGTGGGGGTGAGGACATCATATATATATTTTTCTAATATTTCCTGGACACCTTGAGTTCTGGACCCTATTACAAATCCCTATTTGGGGCCCCTCTCTTGGCTGCACCCTGTTACAATCATACAGTACTTGTATTTGTCTGACTTACCTTGCTTAGCACAATAAGGTCTTAGGACTTTCTGTATAGGATTCAAACACTTGCTGTTAGTAGCTTTTATGGATATTTTAAAGGTAGAATTTATAGTTTCTGCAGTTGTAATACTTTTAAGTTGTGAAAGTCAACAAGTTTTTTCTTCTTGCTGTCACTGTTTTGTTTCCCTTAAGACATTCACCCCATTTTATCTTGTTATGATTAATTTTGCACATGACATGTCACAGATGGTGAGCTTTGTGGGTGTGAACTTCGTGGCATTTCTGTGTGCTGGAAAGCAGACTGGGATTGGTGTTATCTTGATTTGTGTGTCTTGGGTCTGCTATTGAATGTCCTTCGGGCAAGACTCTCCACTTTTCTGAACCTTGATTTACTCGTTTGTGAGAAATTACGTGGGCATTGTGTAAGAAAATACTTACGAAATAGAAGAAATCATTCACCTTCTGAGTGGCCTTCGGTGAAAGTCCTTTGAAGAATGGCTTATTAAAACAGCGTTTCCTCTATAATGTTCTATGACTTCAGGAGATTAGATAGGAAGTAAAACCCTTGTCTTAACATATTGCTTCACGTATTGTTTTCTTCTATAAAGAGTTATACCCCAGGTGATGAACTATAACACTGAAATCTCTTTAGTGTATCTCAGACTCCAGCTGACATCAGAATCACTTGAACATGTTTAAAACGTGCACTTGTGCACGTCCATTCTGATGCAGAAGATGTGGAGTGTTGCCCATTAATTTGTGTTTTATAAACATCCAGGTCAGTTTAAAGAACTTGATCAATATGTCCACAATTCCCAACCCCTGACTTAAATCCAGTGGCCTACTCAGCGTCTTCTCTTGATTGTCTTACAGGCATCTCAGACCTCCTTCCGCTTTCTCGGCCACACTAACTTTTTGTCTGCATTGCTACCTTAGCTTCTGTTCTTCCTACAACTCTTTCTCCACAAAGCAAAAGACATCAATCTGTTTGTGTCACCCCCTCGTTCCCCATTAATATCATTCAATGATATTTTAGAATCGTTTGCATTTAGAATAGAGTCTAGTATCTTTACTACAACCCCCACCCCCCAATTCTGCCTTTGTCTGCAGTATGTGCAGTTTTCTCTCTGTGCTATAGTTGCACTGGCCCCCTTTCTGTTACTTCAACCCACTGAACTCGTTCCTCCTCCTGCCTGGTCTCTGCATGTGCTACCTTCTGAAGGGATACCTACTCTTCCTTTTTGCTCCTTGCAGGGCTGGCTGCTGCTTGGTCTTGTATCTGTAATTGTCAACACACTACAACCTTTTTTATTCAAATATGTATATGCCAACTCAGAAATTATAGAAGAGTAGAAAGAGGAAAATAAAAAACCACCTGCAGTCCCATTCACTCAGGCTGTTGAACAATGTAGCAATCAAAATGTATTTGGAGCTTATAAATAAATATATATTATACTTTTTCCTTTCAAAAATGGGCTCATAAAATTTGTGCTGTTCTGAAGCCTCCTATTTCACTTGACTGATGATTGTGAATGTTTCCGTGTGGGGAAAAAAAGTGCAGTTTTAATAGCTCTCTAGGAGACCACAGTAGGGGTGTGTCTAATCATTTGGTTATTGGTTATGTAGGTTGTAGTTTTTAGCTATTTAGAAAACACTTGGGTAAATATTCTTGGAATCTAATTCTTTGTACTAGTCTTTTGTATAAATTCCTAGAAGTAAACTTGTTCAATTAAAGGATATGCATATTTTTATTTGATAAGTAATTCATTTTACAAGCATTGAGTAAATCTTTATAACAAGAAAGAATATGAATGAGAAACTCATAACATGAGGTTCCTGCAAAGGCAAACTAGGTGTGTGGCCCAGGAAGCACAGGGAGTAAATGCTCATTGTCCGGAGGGAGGGAGAAAGGAAGGGAAGGATGAATGCTGATGCAGGAAGGGATAAGAATGTGGTGGTGAAAGTTGAGATAGATCTTTTCTGATTTATGTAATCTCCTTGAAGTTCAGAGAGTATTTTTTTTGTTGAGTGAAGGGGGAAGTAAGGACGATACTCAAGGTTTGCAGTGGATTTCCAGTAGGTGAAATGTGATTCTTATTTTTGGAGAGTGGAAAGTGAACTGACTAGCAGGAGATGGGAGGTTGCCAGGCAGTATTGAGGGTGCCTTTGAGGTTGGAGAACAAGAGTTCAGAGTGTTGAAGGAAATGTTAAGGAGAGAAATTTGGGGTAAAACTTACTTGGAAGTTATCAGCATGATAGAGGATAATCCAAGTTACAGAGTAGATAAGATCTAGGGAAAAGTATAATTCTTTAAAAAGAAAATGGTTCAGCAAAGGAGACAAGAAAGTAAGAGGAAGGTGAAGGAAGGAACCCATTACAGAAGCCAAGGCAGGAGAGTATTTTGAGGAGAAGAAAATTATCGATCCCTGGCTAGTGTGGCTCAGTGGATTGAGTGCTGACCTGCAAACCAAAAGGTCACTGGTTCAATTCTCTGTCAGGGCACAGGCCTGGGTTGTGGGCCATGTCCCCAGTTGGGGGCATACGAGGGGCAGCTGGTCTATGGTTCTCTCACACATGGGTGTTTCTCTCCCTCTCTGTCTTTCTTCCTCCTGTCCCCTCTCCCTAAACATAAGTAAATGCAGTCTTTTTTTAAATTTTATTTTAATCTTTGTTCAAGTACAGTTTTCTCCCTTTTACTCCCATTCCAGCCCACCCACCCATCCCTCCCCACTTCCCTCCCATTACCACCCTCCCCCTAGTTTTTGTCCATGTGTCCTTTAAATTTGTCCCTGTAAACCCTTCCCATTCTCCCCTGAAATTCCCTCTTCTCTCTCCAATACAATCTTAATAAAAAAAGAAAATGGTTGAAAATGCCAAATTGCCCTCCTTAAAGGTAGTGCTAACTTAAATTTTTATCAACAGTATTAAGAGTACTTGTCTTCCCACCTTTACTGAACACTTTCCAAAACAGGGTCTTAGTTTTATAAATTTCTTATTCAGTGGAACGTTGAATAAAATTATTTTAGTAATAGTCTGTTTTTGATAACAGGCAGATAAAGTACCCTTAAAGTACTTTTCTAATTCAGTCTTTTCTTAGTCTGAATTAAGGATGTTTATTGCACTAGCATATGTCATATGACTTTTATCTGATCTTTCCTATATTCTGTACTCAGATAATTTTCACAGCAGGCAACTGATAAACAAGCAGAAATGTTTCTTTGGGAGATCGATTGCATCTTTCTGTTATTTAATCTTAGTTAAATCAGTTGGTTTTCCTGTCTCTGTGTGTAGCTAGGGTAGGCAGAGCATTATTTTGTACCTAGGACACCCAGGAATAGTAACACTAAAATAGTGTAGACTGGTGTGGAAAAGGGCAGATTATAACAGACATTCTGTAGATTTTATGCTGTTTTAGCATGTAGATGAATTTTACCGATTTCCAGTGAAATAAGTAGTTAGTATTTCGATTCCTCCGGTTCCTCTGCCTGTCCCCCAAGGAGTTGGTTAAATGCTTTCTTTGGTGGAATTGTAAAAACAGTTCAGACTTGCATTCTCTTCCTTTGTCTTTAGAATCCGACGGGTTGGATCTTTTATAACTTGCACTGCTGGTGCTAGTCTCTTTTGCTTTGTGTTATGATAAGAAGGAAAAGAAAACCTAAGGAAAAGCAAGCCATTTCCTTTTGAGGTTTTAAGGGGGAAAAAAAAGTCCTATTCTGTACTACTTTGTGCAAACCACGTAGAACCCTGAGTGCCAGCTGCCCTAAGAATAGGCAGGAAGATTAGTCACAAGTTTGAGAAGCTTGAATCACGTATCTGGCCACTTACTTTTACTGTTCCTCCTCACTCCCTGAATGTTGTCTAGACATAAACTAAACAGATTCATACACCACAGTTAATGTCTTTAAAACTTTATATTTTGAAGTAATTTTAGGTTTACAGAAAAGTTGCAAAGATAGTGTAGAGTTCTTCTGTACCCTTTGCCTGGCTTCCTCTGATATTAAAATCTCACATAACCATGGTACATTTATCAAAATTAAGAAATTAACATTGTATAAGTACTATTAGCAAACTATTGGGATTTCACCACTTTTTCCACTAATGTTCCTTTTCTCCTTCAGGATCCAATTCAGGATAAAATATTGCATTTAGTATCATCACTTTTAATATTGTTTTCTTACTCTTTTTCCTACCATGCCAAGATGTTATTCTTTAAAGGATTTTACAGTTTATAAAAATTTATCAAATTGCATCATAAGAAAAATTAGTAAAAGATTTCATGTTTGTGATAGATACATTTTAGATGGACAAAAGAGGAGAGTATTCAGAATGATTTTTAAATCATGCATTGACCCTTAACATGTGTTAGGCTATTTTAAAATTGATATATTTTACATATGAATAATAATATTAAATGAAATAATTCTAAAAATGAGAAAGACTTTAGACCTCATTCACATAGAATGGACACCAGTGTCTTAGCTTTCTGTATAATGCTGCTTTTTCCTAATTTGTAAGTTGGAGGCAATGAGACAATAACCGTATTACAAGGTAGAATATGACTAATTCCTTATGTGTCACGAAGTGCTCAGGAATGGGAAGGAACATCCAGTTATTTCCTAGACGGATTGATGTGGAGGACCTTCATGAGATTTGTTATTAGTCCTAAAGCAGCATTCCCCATAATCTTCCCACCAGGCAAATGCATCTTTGTTCTGGAGAAAAGATAGTTTATTAAAAGAATTTATGTTCTTGGGTGTAGTGGTTTGCTTTGCTATCAGTATTATAGTATTATAATACATCTAACATGATAAGGCTTTCTTAGTGAATTATTTTTTAACTCTCAGAATATAATTTATGTTTATAATATTACTATTCCTGGTCAGTATCTAGAATAGTTAAAAGAAAGGATGTAAAAACAAAGAATTAAGAAAACCCCAATAAACCACTTTTCACTGTTGATTATGATATTAGCTGTGGGCTTGTCATATATGATCTTTATTATGTTGAGGTACATTCTCTCTATACTCACTTTGTTGAGAGTTTTTATCAGAAAGGGATGTTGAATTTTGTCAGATGCTTTTTTTTTTTTGCATCTATTGAGGTAATCATGATTTTTGTTTTTCATTTTGTTAATGTGGTATATCACATTGATTGATGTTAAACCATCTTTGCTTTGCTAGAATAGATCCCATTTGATCATGTCATGTGATCCTTTTAATGTATTATTTATTTGGATTGCTAACACTTTGTTGAGGATTTTTGCATGGATGCTCATCAGGGATATTGATCTGTAATTTCATTTTTTGTGGCATCCTTGTCTGGTTTTGTTATCAGGGTGATGCTGGCCTCATAAAATGAATTTGGAAATGTTACTCTGTATTTCATCTTTTTTAAGAGTTTGAGAGTGGTATTAATTCTTACTTAAATATTTGGTAGAATTCACCAGTGCAGCTGTCTGGTCCAGGACTTTCTTTTGTTGGGTTCATTTTTTTTTTTTAGATTTTATTTATTTATTTTTAGAGAGGCGAAGGGAGGGAGAGGGGGACCAAAACATCAGTGTATGGTTGCCTCTTGAGTGCCTCCTCCCGGGGACCTGGCCTGCAACCCAGACATGTGCTCTCACTGGGAATCAAACCAGTGACCCTTTGGTTTGCAGGCTGGCACTCAATCCACTGAGCCACATGAGCCAGGGCCTTTTTTTTTTTAAAAAAAAAAGATTTAATTTATTTACTTCCTTTTAGAGAGAGGGGATTGGAGGGAGAAAAACATGGAAACATCTATATAAGAGAGAAATGTTGACAATCGGTTGCTTCTCACATGTGCCCTGACCAGGAACCAGGCATGTGCCCTGGCTGGGAATCCAACAGGTGACCTTTTGGTTTGCAGGATGATGCCCAACCAACTTAGCCACGCCGGTCAGGGTGGTTCCTTTTTTTAAAAATAGTTGCATAGTATTCCGTTGCCTGGATATGTATTATTTAACATGTTTTCTGCTGATAGGCATTTAATTTGTTTGCAGTCTTTTGCTAACACAAACCATGCTGTGATTTTATTTTTTTAAGATTTTTTTTTTTTGTTTTTAGAGAGAGGGGAAAGGAAGGAGAAAGAAAGGGAAAGAAACATCAATGTGTGGCTGCCTCTCATGTGCCCCGTACTGGGGACCTGGCCCACAACCCAGGCATGTGCCCTAGACTGGGAATCAAACTGGCAACCCTTTGGTTCACAGGCCCACTCTCAATCCACTGAACTGCACCAGCCAGGGCCCATGCTGTAATTTTTACAAATATCATCTTACGGGTGTCCAGATACAGTATTAAGATAAATTCTTAGAAATAAGATTGCTTGGTTAAAGAGTACATGCTTTTGAAATTTTGAAAGGTACTGCCAAATTGCCTCTCAGAAGGGCTGTATCACTCATTCTGCATGCCTGCGAGCCACGTATGAGAGTTTGTGCTCTTGTGTGCCACAGCCTCATACAGTTTTGCTGTTTTCATTGGCAAGGAATAGTATTTTAGAGTGTTTTCAATTTGCATCTTTCCTATTTTGAGAGGGATTGAGCAGCTTTTCATAAGCTTAGCGTCTTTTTTGGGGGTAGGGGAACCAGTTCATGTGCTTTATGCATTTTTTAAATCTATTTTCTGCTTGGTTATTTCTTATTATCTGAGACCGTTTGTATATTAAGGAGATTAGTCCTTTGTAATGCATATGCAGATATCTAATAGTTGTATAGTTTAGCCCATTGGAATTTATTTTGCTATAAACAGTATGTGAGCACCTAGTAAAAACAATTTTTTTTTTGGATAGGCAATTGTCCCAATCAACCTGATTAAAGAGTTCCATCTTTTTATTAGTGGTTTAAATGTCGCCCTTTTAATATGAGTTCCCACTGTGGTATTTGCATTTTCTGTTTTACCAATTTGTCTGTCCTTATATGAATATCATATTTTTTAGTAATCCTAGTTTGATATACTTATATATTTTTCTTTTATAGTGGTAATCTTTGTTATTCTTCCTTGCCATTGTTCCCTCCTCCTCCTTCTTCCTTGCTATTCTTGTATGTTTATTCTTCCATTTTCTTAAGTCTCCCAGGGATTCCATTGAATTTTTGATTGAAAGAGGTTGAATTTGTAGATTACTTTATGCAGGAAGTTTGACATCTTTATTGAGTTAAGGTGATCTCTTCATTTCTTTTATGTGCCTCAGTAGATTTTATTTTATTTTTTTAAAAGATTTTAAAATTTATTTTTACAGAGGAAAGGATGGGGAGAGGAAGAGAAACATCAATGTCTGGTTGCCTCTTGCATGCCCACTACTGGAGACCTGGCCTGCAACCCAGGCGTGTGTTCCGACTGGGAGTCGAGCTGGTGACCTTTTGGTTCACAGTCCCACACTCAATCCATTGAGCTACACCAGCCAGGGCAGTAGATTTTATTTTTTTAATTTTCTGTTTACCTTGCATATTTTCCCTTAGGATTATTATTTTTTAGATAGTAAGATTTTAGTTTCTAACATGAGGGTAAATGGAACCACTTCTTTTTTAAATTTTTATTGATTACAGAGAGAGACAGAGAGACAGACAAAGATCAGTTTGTTGTTCCCCCCATCCGTATATTCTTGTGTGCGCCTCCAACCTGGGATCAAACTCACAACCCTGGCATATTGGGACAATGCTCCAATCAGCTGAGTTACCTGGCCAGAGCAGAACCATTTCTATCACTATGTTTCTAATGGGTTATTGCTTGTAGGCAAGAAAACTATTGATTTTTAAAATACAAACTTATTTTAGAAGTTTTATTGAACAGACACTTCTCCAAGGAGGACATACAAAGGACCCAGACACATGTGAAAAGATGCTCAGCATCACAAGCCATCAAGGATATGCAAATTAAAACCACAGTGGGATACCACTTCACAACAGTTAGAATGACCATCATAAACAAAGCAACAAACAAGTGTTGGAGAGGTTGTGGAGAAAAGGGAACCCTAGTGCACTGTTGGTGGGATTGCAGACTGGTGCAGCCCCTATAGAAAACAGAATGGAATTTCCTCAGAAAAGTAAAAATGGAACTGCTTTTTGACCTGGCAATTCCACTGCTGGGATTATATTCTAAGAACCCTGAAACACCAATACAAAAGAACCTACGCACCCCAATGTTCATAGCAGCACAATTTACAATAGCCAAGTGTTGGAAGCAACCTAAGTGCCCATCAGAAAATGAGTGGATCAAAAAAGGATGGTACATTTACACAATGGAATTCTGTGCAGCAGAAAGAAAGAAGGAGCTTATACCCTTTGTGACAGCATGGATGGAACTGCAGAGCATTTTGCTAAGTGAAATAAGCCAGGGGGTGAAAGACAAATACCATATGATCTCACCTTTAACTGGACTTAATCAACAAAATGAACAAGCAAGCAAAATATAACCAAAGACATTGAAATAGAGAACAGGCTGACAGTGACCAGAGGGGAGAGGTGAGGGGATAATGGGGGAGAAGGGTGAAGGGTTTACAGGAACAATTATTAAGGACACATGGACAGTAACAAGGAGGGGGCGGTTGGAAACAGGGGAAGGAGGTGGAGAGGGCTTGCGGGGAAAGGCAGAAAAAAGAAAAGAAGAAGTTTGAGATACATAGAAAAGTTGATAGTAAAGAGAACTCCCATCCATATACCCTGCGCCCAGTTTCCCCTGTCGTTAGCCTTTCACATTACCGTGGTGCATTTGTGCAGCCAGTGACCAGTACTGCCACATCATCATTAACTTGCAGCCCATACTGTATTCAGGTTCCTTCAGTTTTTACTTGTGTCTTTTTTCTGTTCCAGGATGCCATCCAAAACTATTGATTTTAATTTATTAATTTTGCAACCAGAAACTTTATGGGATTAGCTTATACTTTCTAGTACTTTTAGTTTAAAAGGCTTTTTCAGGTATGCAATTATATTTGTAAATAAAAATTTTAACTTCTTTCCACTATTTATATTTTTTCTCATGTAATTACTTTGCATGATACTTTATACATCTGTATTAAATAATGCTAAAAATATGTATAGCCTTGCCGTGTTCCCTACTTTAATGGGAATTTTAGTGTTTTACTGTTAAACACACAGTTTGTTTATTTGTTTATCATATTATGGAAGTGTTTGTATGTTTTTCAGTGACTTCTTGTCATTCATTACAGTCTGGTATTTACCTTCACGTGTTCTGAGGTCTCACAAGTCTTAACCTACCTCCTTTCCTTGTAGCTCATCTTTGGTGCCTCTGAACCGTTTCTACTCAGAGATCTTTTGTTTACTTATCTTGGTTTTGTCACTACATTGTTTAAATATTATTAAACTGTCACATAGTTACTGTGCTGTATATGGCCATGTACGATCTACTTTAAAGTTCTCTGACTTTATCCTCATCATACGAGGATATGAGCCCTGTGAAATGAAGATAGCTGTTATTATCCTCATCTTACAGATGAGGAAACAGAAGCTCCTACAAGTTAAATCACTGGCTCAGGGTTCTGCAGGTTGCCTCTGCCATTTCTTCCCTTTGACCTCAGGACCACCACCAGTCACTGTCCACCATCCTCCTGTACACAGTCCTAAAAGATGCTTTTCTGATTAATCTGGTCCTGAAAGCCTACCTGTGATTGAATTGAGATGAACTAAGTGTCCCTTCTTTTCAATATGTATTCTGAATCTAGAATTTTCAGAGCTGCCCTTTCCATCACCATCTAATTATAGCCCTATTTTGGTCCCCCCTTTTATTAAAAAAAGATTTATTTATTCATTTTCAGAGAGAGGGGAAGGAAACAGAGAAAGAGGGAGAGAAAGAAACATTGATGTGTGAGAGAAACATCGATCCTCCAGCACTCTCCCAAGCAAGGACCAGCCTCAACCCGGGCTTGTTCCGGTTGGGGAATTGAACCCAGGAATCAAACCAGCTACACTCCAAACCCCTTTCATCAGGGCTGGTTCACCTTTTTGACTAGCATATTCTCTGAATACAGTGGAAGCCCATTACAAAGCGCAGTGTTCTCCCAGGGATTCATTATGGTTCTCGCATAGGCTTAAAGTGGGACAATTTGTCTCACTCATCATTTTGGAGGGGGTGGGGGTTAGTTATTCTGTTCTATGGCATGCATTATAAATGGATTTTATTAAAGTTTAATTACCCTTTCACTTATTGTCCTAATGTGGGGTTCTTTTCCTGCTGTGTTTATGTAAAAGACTGTTTCCTTCTTGATTTGCCACTGCTGTTGCATGTACCCTTTCCCTCCAACTACAGAGATGGCAGCATTTGCTGTTGGCTTATATTCTGTTCATTCCAGTTTTTTATGAACAAACCTGTAACTTTAGTCCTTATGAGTATGTAAATAACAGCAAGAATGCAGTTGTTGCTAATGAGCTGTATGTTTTGAGAGCTGGTAACTTTCGACCAATTTTAACTTTGAGGCACAGCAGTGCTGTTGGTTTCAGGTAGGTGCTGTCCGTGTTTCAGCATAAACATCCGGTAATGCGTTGGACAGCCCCCCTTCAACATAGGTTTATTTGGCTAAAAATGTCAGCAGTGCTGAAGCTGAGAAACTTTGCTCTAGAGCATGCTTTCTCAGTGGGTATGATGTCACCCTGAAGAGGGTGAAAATTAGTTCTTGGGGGTGTGAAGAAAACATCTTTTAATGTATAAAGTACAGATAGACAGACGGTACATACAGAAATATAGCGTATCAGTGGTGGTAAAATTTCATGAGGGGAAGGGTGGTTAGAAAACCAACACTTCAGTGTGATTTTCTTTTATTCATACTGCTACCACACGTATAACACTTCTGACACCTCTGACACCAGATGTGTGGTTCCCCACCCTCCTACCCCACCAAGCAGTTTTCTGAGACACCAGCTGGGTGCCCTCCGATTTGATTCGTGTCTGACATCTTCTACCTGGTCGTAGTGTATGGGCTCAGTCCCACGAGACTCTCCTTCTTTCCCCCCTGCATTCCAATGCCAATCCCAAGTGCAGGTTATCTACCTGTGCTTCTGACCAATTGGCTATAAATTGGAGGTTTCCATGACCCCATCCTCGGGTTTGTTTAATTTCCTAGAGCAGCCCAACGGAATTCAGGAAAACAGTTTACTTGCTGTTTACCGGTTTATAATAAAAGGATATGGTAAAGGATACAGAGGAATATCCAGCTGGGACAGACTGTATAGGGCAAGGTGTATGGGAAGGGGTGCAGAATGTTCTTTGTCAGTCTGCGGGTGCCAGCTCTCTAGCACCTCTAGGAATTCAACAGCCTGGAAGCTCCCCAAACCCCTCCTTTGGGGTTTTATGGAGTCTTCATCACGTAGACATGATCAGTTATTAACTCCTTTTCTAGCCCCTCTTCCCTCTGGAGAATGAGGAGTGAGGCTGAAAATTCCAGGCTCCTAATATTTCTTGGTCCTTCAGGTGACCAGCCCCGCTCCAGGAGCCCACCCAGAGTCACTTATTTGGAACAAGAGACATTCTTATCACTTTAGAAATTTAGGTGTCAGGAACCAGAGTCAAAGACCAAATATTAGAACAAAAGATGTGCTCACTGCTCTTAGCACTTAGGAAATTCTGAGAGTTTTAGGAGTTCTGTTCTGGGGACCAGGTGCAGAAACCAGTGTGTACACACACTCACACACTTTCTGTTATTTCTCAGGGAGTGATTAGGGAAAACAATGTCTGTTTAAAAAGGCAGTAATGAGAAAAAGTTGAAAAACACTGCCTTGCAAGGAGACTGTCAAATGCAGTGGTTAAAACTTAGGTTCTTAGTCACTGAAGTCAGACTGGATAGAAATCCTGTTTCTACCACTTACCAGCTGCCAGCAAATGACTTCATAGTCTCAATTTTCTTTTCTGTAAAATGGAGATGATGATAGTGCTTTCTTTAAAAGGCTGTTATAAGATACCCATTTAAAGCAACTGCTGCTTAGTAAAACACTAAATTAGTCATTTTTAAGAAGATAGGGAGGGAAAGGGTCTTGTTTATGGCAGTATTGCCATTCCTCAGAAGACTATCTGGGACTTAAAAGGTGTTCAGTAAGTATATGTTGAATGAATGAACAAAGCTCTTACATATTGTCAAAGTTGCCTTTAGGAAAAGGAGGAAGTGGTAGTAGTAAGACATGTTGTATACCTTCCTTCATTTTTGTTTTGTTAGGTATCTTTCATATTTACCTCACGTTAATTCTTGTGTGTGATACATTACCTAATTTTAGTGTTTAATTTTAAAGATAGGAATGGATTATATAAGCATACAATACCATTACTATGTTTCAAACAAACTGAGTGAGTTCAGGGCAAAATGATGTATGGGTTCTATTAATACTCTTGAGAGTTAATATACTTCAAATTTATAAATTTTACTGATTTACCTTCTTGTGTTAGGGTCTCAGCTTGTAATTTCTGTGAATTTTAGTGAAACATAAAAGACCATAATTAACTCCTGAAGACCTAGTTTTTTGTGTATGATGATTTTATCTCAAAATATTTATTCTTATTTGATCCTTATAGTCTTATCTTTCCTTTGGCTTTATACTTTTGTTACTGAATTGAATTATTTTGACTTTTAAGCATGAAATTTGAGCTATTTACTTTGTACATGTATGGTATATTACATCAATAGCAGCATAGTTAGTCCTGCCTGGTGTGGCTCAGTGGATTGAGTGCTGGCCTGTGAACCAAACGGTTGTTGGTTCAATTCCCAGTTAGCACATGCCTGGGTTGTGGGCTAGGTCCTCAATAGGGGGTACTCGACAGGTACCCACACATTGATCTTTCTTTCCCTCTCTTTCTCCCTCCCTTCCCCTCTGTCTAAAAGTAAATAAATAAAATCTTTAAAAAATGTCAGCATAGTTCATAAGTGTAAGAGGAATCCCCTTGTTTTACATGTATTGGCCCATAAAGTAATCCCATTGAATATATCCTGAACTAGTATTTTGTGAAATATAGTAAGAAGATAACCTGGATGCTATTCTTAAGAATTGCAAAGTAGTGTTGATAGTCCTTGTTAATGAGTTCTTAAAATTGTTTCAATAGAATATATCAGAAACAAATGGAATAAAGAAATGTCAGGTTATTTAAGTTGGAGTTTATGAGGCAGCTTCTGGTCCTTGTATTTACCATTTAGATGAATTGTTTTTATGAATTTACTGATTTTTTTTTATCAAATTACTTGGATTTACTTAGACTGATTAAACTGGTAAAAGAGTGATTCATACACCAAAATGTCAAGTTACTAAGTTATAAAAGGGTGTATGAATCAAGATAGTTCTACTAAGAACTATTATAGGATTATAGTTGGAATTACAAAAATGATCATACTAGAATTATCACAGTTGTGAAGTAACCTCTTTATCTTACATTTCATTTCAGAACTCAAGTGACTAATTCTCCCCTATAGCTTAGCTTACTGCACAGTAAGAAGGTGACATGTAATACAATGCTCATTTCCTTAGGCAGCAATGTAAAGACATATGCTCATTGTTTATGCTTTGTTGGATTTATAATTTTCACTATTTTCTACACTACAAAATCTCTGACTGGCTTATTTCTTAGCATAATACTCTCCAGATCCATCTATGTTGTCACAAAAGGTAAGATTTCCTTCTTTTTTAGAGCTGAGTAGTGTTCCACTATGTAAATGTACCACAGCTTTTTTATTCTACTCATCAACTGATGGGTACTTGGGCTGTTTCCAAATCTTGTTTATTGTATGTAGTGCTGGAATGAACATAGGGGTGCATATATTCTTTTGAATCAGTGTTTTGGGTTTCTGTAGATATATTCCTTGAAGTAGAATGGCTGGGTCATGAAGCACTTCAATTTTTAGTATTTTGAGGAACCTCCATACTGTTTTTGATAGTGGTTGTACCAGTCTGCATTCCCACCAACAGTGCATGAGGGTTCCCTTTTCATCACATCCTTGCCAGTACTTATTGTTTGTTAATTTATTGATGATAACCATTCTGACATGCGTGATGTGATATTATGAATGTGGTTTTAATTTGCATTTCTTTGATGATTAGTGATGTTTGAGCATCTTTTCATATATCTGTTGGCCATCTGTGTGTTCTCTTTGGAGAAGTATCTATTCAGGTCCTCTGCCCATTTTCTACTTGGATTGTTTGTTTTTCTGGTGTTATGAATTCTTTATACATTTTGGATATTAACCCCTTATTGGGTGTATCATTGGTGAATATCTTTTTCTTTTAAAGATGTTATTTATTTTTTGAGAGGGGAAAGGGACAAAGAGAGGGAGAGAAACATCAATGTGTGGTTGCCTCTCAAGCACCCCATAGTGGGGGCCTGGCCTGCAACACAGGCATGTACCCTGAGAGGGAATCGAACCAGTGACCCGTTTGTTTGCAGTCTGACACTCAGTTCACTAAGCCACACTAGCCAAGGCATGCAAATATCTTTTTCAGTTCAGTTGGTTGTCTATTCATTTTGTTGGTGACTTCCTTTGCTGTACAAAAACTTTTAGTTCAATTTAGTCTCATTTGTTTCCCTTGCCTGAGGAAAATATATGAAAAAAATATTGCTAAGAGAAATGTCCGAGATTTTATTGCTTCTGTTTTCTTCTAGGAGTTTTATGGTTTTGAGTCTAACAATTAGGTCTTTAATCTATTTTGAATTAATTCTTGTATTTGTGTAAGAAGTTGGTCTGGTTGTTTTGGGTTTTTTTTTTTTTTGCATGTATCTGTCCAATTTTCCCAGCACAATTTATTGAATACATTGTGTTTACCCATTGTGTGTTCTTGCCTTCTTTGTGATATGTTAATTGACCATATAGGTGTGGATTTATTTCTGGGCTCTCTGTTTTGTTCATTTTCAGATCATGGATTTCTTACTGAACTGGTCCAAATGCCTGAGTATGATTACATGATAAGGAAATCTCAGAAATCAAGAAGTTAACTAATTATAGCATAATTGAATCGAAAAAACCTCAGCCTGTCTGTTTTAATATTTCAACCTTTTGCTGTGAGGATAGATTGTTAAGACGTGCAGCAAGAGTACTCAAGTCTGTGATGACTGCAAGTCTTTATTTTGAGCTTGCAGTCCTGTGACCTTTCTAGTTACTTAATGAGGGCCTTGTGTTTCCACCAGTGTTGCACCACCTGCTGCACCACCTTCATTCTCTGCTCTTCACTGTTTGTGGTATCCTAGGGAAGAAGTAAAACCAGCCTTTCTATATAAGCAATTTGTAACAATAGACAGACATTTGTGTGAAGATAAGATAGATTGATTTTATTATCCGAGGGCAGCCAGTGTGCTTGATTGCACCAGCACTAACTTAAAGATGACATATACAATAAAATAATACAACCTAAGACAAAAGATGTCCTTTACAAAACACTAGTACTCTTTCTTGTTAGGGAACATAATTAACCTTAAGTCAATAAACACCTGCCAAAACAATTTCAAAATAGATGTTTTAATTTAGAATTGGGTTGTTGAATGGGATATAAGAATTGTATTTTTAACAGCAACATAGCAATTTTATCTTGTTAAAAATTTTTTCTTCAGGAAAAAGAATTTGCTTTTCCATGAGATGCTGTTTGTTGGTAAATGGAATTCTGAACATCTTTCTTTGAAAACACAGTATTGATATCTCCAATTTAACAAAATGTAAAAGCAAATAGTAAATACTACTAGGTTTGCTCTCTGGTATATAACCTGTAAAACTAAAAAATAGGTGACCTAGTTTCAATTTTTTTTTGGTGTTTGATTTTTACTGAGACTGTAAATGCAGACTTTTTTTTTCTTTAAAGATTTTCTTTATTTTCAGAGAGAGGGTAAGGGAGGGAAAAAGAGGGGGAGAGAAACATCAGTTGGTGGCCTCTCACTTACCCCCAACTGGGGCGACCTGGCTTGCAACCCTGGCATGTGCCCTGATAGGGAATCAAACCGGCAACCTTTTGGTTTGTAGGCTGGTGCTCAATCCACTGAGCCACACTAACTTGGGCTTTTAAAAAAATGTATTTTATTTATTTATTAAATGCAGACATCTTGTAAATGGTGAAGCACAGTTACAGGGGAGGTTTATGATTTATTTATGACTTGATAATAACATTGTCAGTTGTGCTGGGATCAGCTGAGAGCCCAGTGAAGTAACGCAAGCAGAGCAGAGAACAAGCAGAGGACAGAGTCACACGACAGCCCTATGTGTCTGTGCACTTCACCTGTTTCGGGAGAAGTGGAACGTGGAGCACAGCTGTCCTCTGCACCTAGGAACCTCTAGGGCAACCTCTGACAGGGCTTAAGGATTTGAATCACACGGTATAAAATGAATGGGTACCGTTTGTAGTTAGAGTAGAAAATATAAATGTTAATCATCTGATACTGGTTTCCAGTGTGAAATGGTCACTTACAATTTTGTTTCCAGTCTTTTCGATATTCAACATTAAAAAGTTAAGGAATTCTGTACTTACTATATAGATCCTACATATTTAAGTGTGTTTCTTGACACTCACTTATCTACTGCTTTTGACAAAAAAGCAGGGAGAGTTTACTTAGGTCTGTTTTAAGTATTCCTAATCTTTAACTCTTTCGTAGAGGCAAATATGATAGACCATTCAATATTAAGTAGCCTCTTTTATCTTTTCTGTATGGAAAGGCCATTAACATTTCCACTGAATTTGCCACTCTGAAGAGTAATGGTGAGGTGCTCTCCTATCCACTTAATAATGTAATCAATCATTTTAATCTTAATTTGGACTACTGGTGAGTAATGATGGAACCTTGACTCCTATTTTCATTGGCACTTTACATTTGAAAATGGAATTGGTATTGTGGTATATAATGAAACATGCAGCGGCGTAGGTGTTAGAAACCTGGCTTAATTTTGTTGTTCAGATGTTATTAAGGTGGTGATCTTGGCTAAGTCATCCAAAGCTAGTAGGTCTTCAGTTTTCTGTGTGGAAACGAGGGTTTTGAACTAAATGATCTCCAAGAATTCTAGTTCTTATGTGAACATATCATATGTAGACCAGCATTATGCAGATATTCGATAAATACTATGAGCAATATATATATGTGTTCATATTTGTGTTTGCTTTGAAATTTTTGTGAATTTGAATGAGTGTGTATGTGTAGTATGTGTATTTCCTGCTAGATAAAGGTTATTCAGGGCACTTTAGTTTTATAGCGTATGTTAGATTTATTAATGCTACAAATTAAACTACTTAAAATTTTAAACTCTTTATAGATTGAAAATATTTTAACAATTTTTTTAGAAGTTTGGTTTTTGAAATACAGCTTAAGGCCCTTTTAATTTAAACGGCATTTATAAATTTAGTATTCATTTTAAGTACTTAAGTTATATGACAAATATTTCTAAGTACTTAACTCTTTTAAACCTGATATTTATGGATTTTGTAAAATTTTAAATACATTTTTCATTTTACGATTATAAGCTGAAATCAGTTATTCTATGACATTTTAAATTGGAATTACAGTTTTATTTTTTAGATATACTGATATAAATGACTTCTTAATCTAAGTATTTAAAATAGCAAATATGTACCTGTTATGCTCATATCCAACCCAAAACTCTTAAACTGTAAGCCTGAGTTACTTTTTTACTCATCCCCAGTTTTAACCCACACACTTTCTTTCTCCCTCCCAAATCACTAAAGAAAGAAAGAAAGAAACAAACAAACAAAAAGCCCTTTTATTATACCTATAATCTGAATCTCCCTGGATCGTCAGGATCTTTTTGGTTTCACCACCTGAAGCAATTTGAGGTTACCTTTCCAAGCAAATTTAGAGTCATATTTCAGATAATTGAAGTTGAATCTTACAAAAACATTTGGAATCTAGAGTTGTAGATATCCTGGAGTTTTTTCACATGAAAGTGGACATAAGTTGAGCCCAGTTTTATAGTCTCTGCCGACAGTGACTCTGGGGCAGCCGTGCCTTCTGAGTCAGGTGGTCTCCCAGCCTGCCGCCGGGACCCGAGGCCACAGCACTGAATCCCCAAGTATGATGAGCCTGTAATCCCTGTGCCCAGGATGCTTCTGGCCTATTTCAGTTGTGTTTATTACTTGCTTCTGTTCTGTATTATTTTATTTGGCGATCTACAATTTCTAAGTGTCTTGAGTATATTTTAAAATAAAACAACTTGGATTATGCGTGGCTCCCATGTCTTACCCGGGTTTACAGTTACAGTTCTAAGGATTCTCATGACAGTTTTAACTTGCAATTTTCTGGACACAAAGAATGTTTATACTTTAAACTTACAAAGAGCAACGTGAACAGAGATTATATGTATTTGGATCACAACCCTGTCTTATTCATATCATGTAATATGATACATTAACTCTCCAATTGTATATTACAAGTGTTTTGGCATGGAGTTTATGCCAGTACTGTCCAGTGGAAATGTAATGTGAACCATATATGTAATTAAAATTTTTCTAGTAGCCACAGTAAAATTCAGTAAGAATAAATGGATCAAATTAACTTTTAATATTTTATTTAACAGTATAGTAAATGTTATTTCAACATGTACTCAATATAAAAATTATTGATGATATTTAGCATTCTTTTATTTTTCATAACAAGTCTTCAAATTCTTGTGTTATTCTTTTAAAAGATTTTATTTATTTTTAGAGAGAGGGGAAGGGAAGGAGAAAGAGAAGAGAAGCATCAATGTGTGATTGCCTTCCACACATCCCCCACTGGGGACCTGGCCTGCAACCCAGGCATGTGCCCTTACTAGGAATTGAACTGGGGACCCTTTGGTTCACAGGCCAGCACTCAATCCACTGAGCCACACCATCCAGGGCAAAACCCTGTGTTTTTTCTTTACCGTGCACAACTCAGGTCAGACTAACCACATTTCAGGTGCTCAATAGCCCCAGGTATCTAGTGGCTACTGCACTGGGCAGTACTGTCTTATACTTTGCAGCTTAGTGCTGGTAACATAATTGTTGCTTTCTGTGTGACTGTGTATGTTTATTATAGTTACAGATTTCTTCAATTGAATCAAGTATAAGATATTTAAAAATGCATATTTTTTTTCTCTTAAAGGCCCTTCCTTCTTCCATGATTATAGTTGCAGTTTATTGTCCTGTGATAGCTGCTGTTTTCATTGTTCTGAAGATGGTCAACTATCGACTCCACAGAGCACTTGATGCTGGAGAAGTTGTAGATAGGAACGCAAATGAGTTCCCAGATCAGCGAGCCAAAGCTGAGCAAGGCAACTGTTCAACTAGGAGAAAGGACAGCAATGGCCCAAGGTAAGGGAAGCCATGTCACTCTGTAATGATGTAGATCTTGCCTGTGTACAGTGATGTGATACTGTGTTGTGCCTGTTCTGTCCGTGTGGTTTTAAGGCAGTGATAGGTCGTACCACTATGGATGCCGTGACAAGTACAGATTGTCACATTACATCACAGCAAAGCTAACTGGCATAGCTGGGGGATTAAATCAATGTCCTTAGCCTTACTGCTAAGTAACATGTTGTAATCAATAGTTATAATTGTATAATAATTATTCACACCAAAGACGAAAGTCAGTGAAAAACACCTAAAGTAATAATAAAGCATGACTTATAAATCTTCGTACTTATATATTATTTATGCTTATAAATAAAATTATAAATCTAGTAAATTTGAATATTTTACTTCATATTTATCATTGAATTTTTCACTTAATCTCTTGTGAGTATTTTTCAATTCTTTATTTTCACCCTAGAAACCTAACTGCTCTATCCCTAGATCTTTACGTAACTGACTTCTTGGAGTTCAAATCTGTGTAAATGTCACCTCTTCCTGGAGGCTTCCTTTTCTGTCCCAGCTCAAGTATTCTCCCTGGGGGTCAGTCACGTGCTATTGCATTATCTTGGCCCCTCCCACTCTCTCTTTTTGATCGAGGGACTTTGTCCATAGTCAAAAGTTCATTGTGACTTTATTACCACCAGTGTGACTTAAAAAACAATTTTTACGTGAACAGTTGACATCCATAAGCTCATTCAGTCTTGAAAACAATTCTGAGGCACACACTGTGATTATCCCCGACTTGCAGATGTGGAACCTAAGGTGAGAGAGATCCAGAGTCAGATCTGGAGCCCGTGCCTTTAACCACTATGCGATGTTTCCGCTCAGTAAGATAAGAAGTATTTCAGGTATCAAGATAGAAATGCTGTAAGACAGGTAATGTTTCTGTATGTTTTCCAGTGCAGTGAAAGTCATTTATCCTTTTTCAAATATATGAGGGGGACCTCAGAAAACCCCAGGAATTATCTTCTGGAGCATGGGCCCCTCGTAGTATAGGCTTCCCCTGCTAGGTGGGTGTTCTAGGGACCCATCTGTATCAGTGGACCAGCCGACTGTGTGAGAGGCTGCATTGGCTTCAGTGAGTTTTTCTGAAGACTCTTTCAGCAGTTCGCCCGTTTCATGCTGGGTGACTTACTAGCACTCCTGCCTGTACCACGCTGAGTGTTCAGCAGTTTTTGACCAAAAGCGGCTTGACCCCTGTGCCCTATCCTCCCTATTTACCTGATTTTGCCCCTGTCGACTTTTTTGGTTACCCTGGATGAAAAAGTCATAAGAGGGAAACATTTTGCCAATGTGGAGGAGGTGAAACAAAAAATGGCAGAAGCATTAAAAGGCTTCAAAATTGACAAAATCAAAACTGTTTTGAGCACTGGAAAAAAATGTCTTGATAGGTGTATTGCATCAAATGGAGAGTACTTTGCAGGTGACTAAAGTTTAAATATGTAAGAATAAATACACAATTTTTTAAAAGTAAATTCTGTTTTTTTGGGATTACCCCTCGTGTTTTCTCCATCTCTAACATGATTACCCTCTTTGTGCATTGGATACATAATTTATGCTTGTCATAATTATGTTCATAGCATTAATCACTATCTGAAATTATCTTACTTAGTCATTTATTAGTACAATATTTCCAAGTTTCTTGAAGGCAGAGGCCTTTTTTTCTCTATAAACTATTATATTCCCAGCTCTAAAATAGCATCTGACACTGAGAGGTACTCATGAAATATTTGAAACAGTGAAACCATTTCTTTTTCTGTGATATTATTTTTGACTTAACAGTTTTCCATTTTGTGGGTATACCATATTTAATATCATGTTTTTAGTTTTCAGTTATTTTCAAATTCAAACATTGATCATTATGGTATTTAAATTTTAAATGAGTAAATTTAGTCATACTTTAGAATTACTAGGAAGCTATATCCATTTTTAAGATTTTCAGTATATATTGCCAAATTCTAAAGATTTCACCTTGTAATTATGATGACCACCAGTTTGAGGGCTTTTTGTTTTTTTGTACTTTTGATAACATTGAGTGTTTAGTGTTTTGACAGAACTGTGACAGAGATGTGTTTAGTTTTTCAGTGTTTGGATTACTAGTGAAATGGAGGTATTTTTCTTGTGTTATTGGTCAGTTGTCTTTCTGATGGTGGTTAGTTTTTTTGCTATTGATTTGGAGAAGATATTTATGAAGGATATTAATTATCTTATGTCAAATACTTCAGTTTGTGGCATTTTACTTATATGCTACTGTTTTTCTTTTTTAAACAATATTTTATTTATTTATTTCTAAAGAGAAGAGAAGGGAGGGAGAAAGAGAGGGAGAGAAACATTAGTGTGTGGTTGCCTTTTTGATGCCCACTATTGGGGACCTGGTCTGTAACCCAGGCATGTGCCCTGACTGGGAATCGAACCGGTGACTCTTTGGTTTGCAGGCCAGCACTCAATCTACTGAGACATACTAGCCAGGGCTACTTTCTGTATTTACAGTGACTGATTTGTCTTTGCTTGTAGGAAGCAAAAGAAATAACTTCTTTGCTATAGTGTGCATATGGCCCATATCATAAAATATGTGCCATATTTAGTATACTGTAATTCTAATTAAGGTCAGTTTCTAATGCTGAATTGAGTGTAGACAGTTTGGGAGAGTTTTAAAAAATATTTTCAAGTAGTGATGTGATTATAAAATAGTTCAAATTATCAGACTTATAAATGAAGAGTGTTCATTTTTTTTGTCATTTGCTCTACTAAAAATCAGAACTTCTTTACTTTGAAAAAAAATAACAAAAAGGAAACCATCAGTGATGGAATAATGGCAGTTTCTCTTACTTGTTTTTTTCAACAGCGATCCTGGTGGAGGGATTGAAATGTCTGAGTTCATTCGAGAGGCCACACCACCAGTGGGTTGCAGTTCAAGAAATTCTTATGCTGGCCTGGATCCAAGTAACCAGGTAGAAACCTGTATGATATTATTTTGCCTTTTCCTTTCCTCTTGATAGAGGTCTTGGGAATTCTCCTGTCTGCAATAGTCATTTGGTGTTTGGGTTTATCTTGCTTATTAATAATTTTTACTGTTTATTAATACCTTTTGTTAATATTCTATTTTTAACTGAGTTTTCACATTAAGTATAATTTTTTCCTTTGCATAGAGCTTAAAAACAGTTTAAAATATTGCAAAGCTCATTTTTATTGCCTATATCAAAAATTTATTGGTATTTTTAACATGTTTGTGTGCTTATTTTTACTGCCATGTAAATTTGATAGAGCATTGTATACATACCTTAAGTGTACAGCTCAGTGGATTTTTACACACACACATACTATATACATAAACACACACCAATTTAATTGCCATCCAGATCAAGAATATCGGCCATGTCCTTTCCAGTTCAATATTTACTTATATTTTGAGCAAGTTTCTTATTGTGTATTTTCCACTGAATCAGTGAAAGGCTAGATTTACTAAAATATAAAATAACATTGGAAAGTTTTAAATTTTATTTTAAGATGTTAAATTTGCATGAGCGTTTTCTTCTTGACACCCTTGAAAACAGATTATAGAAAGATTTACTAAGACTTAGTCACTATCATGTTGTTATATTGTTTCCTGAAGTTGTGGAATTTGTGGTATTTGTTTATATAATTGTTTTAAAATACTTTATTTACTTCTTTGTTTTTTTAGAGAGAGGGGAAGGGAGGGAGAGAAACATCAATGTGTGGTTGCCAGTCATGCATGCCCTACTGGGGACCTGGCCTGCAACCCAGGCGTGTGCCCTGACTGGGAATCAGACTGGCAACCCTTGGTTCTCAGGCCCGCTCTCAATCCACTGAGCTACACCAGCCGGGGCTGCTTATATAATTTTTATAGTAGTATAATAAATGATGGCTGTGCAATTTTAGGGAAGTGTTATACCATCTTTAGTATAAGCACTAAAAGTTCAGTAGATTTTAGTTTTCTGTTTCGTTTTCTAGTAAATGAGTTTTTAATTCATTTTTCACAGATGCCTTAGTTTTTCATTCTTTCTAAACATGTTATAGCAGTTTGCAGTAGTAGTTACTTTTTTGTCTGCACCTGAGGAAATTGCATATTGATTCGTTCACAATTTGACAGTTGAAGATTTAGGTTTCTTTTTGTTGCATATATTGTTTTGTCCTCAGAACGTTCCCTTTATATCTCCTGACAAGTCTAAATTTATTTCAGATAGACTCAACACCTGATTTGGCTTTTGTTTATAACATGAACATGTCATGGTGAAGCATGAAAAGTGGTAATAATAGTGTAAAATAAATTGTTCAAGGTGGGAGGCACCCTCCCTGGGGGCTGCAGGAGTCCTGAGCACGTAGATGGACTCAGGGACTCCGTGTCCTGGCACATCTGTGATGTAGACACAGTGTGTGCCCTGGCAGGCAGGTCTGTAGCTCTGCTGTAAAAATGCCTGAGTGGCACCTTTTCCTCCTGATAAAAGTGACTGATACTATGCTTTGATAACATCATAATTGCATTTGACTATCTTGCTAGTGTACATTGGTAATGACAGAGCTAGCACTTTAATTAGTTTTTCTTGTTTCATGTCATGTTTTCAGATTGGATCTGGCTCCTCTCGTCTTGGAACAGCAGCAACTATTAAAGGTAGATGTGATCTAACTTGAAAGTCGTCTCTGACTTTCCATTTCATTTTTAGGTGTAATAAATATAGATAACTGAGCATTTTATATTCACATGTAATGAAAAATTGTTCTTGAAATTATTTTGTAGATAAAATTATGTATCTTATATTAAAGGCTACTTCATTTATATTGTTTCCTTTTCATCACCCAAATTTCACAAAAGTATTTGACCATTTTCATTGGATTGCATGGATTGTACATTTTGATCTATAAAGAAACTTCCCTGCCTCGAGGGAAAATACTTTTTTTTGTGAGTTTTAGTGAGGTTCAGGGAAAACTGAGTCATTTAATGTGGAATCTTTAAATTAGCTGCAAATGAAATACTAAAAAGAGGTAAATGTTTTTCTATACATTTGATATATGCCTTTTATTTTGTGCACTTACTTCAGATAAATTATGTCATTTTTTCCCTATAGTTTTTTAGCTAACTAATATTACCTGGGAAAGAAATTTATGTTGATTCAAGTTATTACATGATCTTTGGTTACATGATCAGAGGTTTATTAGCTAACACTGTGACGCTTTCTGTATTATTTTGCTTACAGTGCTGTCAGGATAGTTGTGTGGCCTGATAGTCTGCTGCTTTAGTAGATACAGTACACTAATATGGTGTGTAGCAAACTGAGACAGTAGATATTCGCTATACTCCTTGATGCCCTTCCTTGTTATGACATACTGTAGAGTCGTTACTTCTAATACAGTGTTTTCACACGTTTGTCTTTGCTTTGTAGGAGATACAGACACTGCTAAGACTTCTGACGATATCAGTTTAAGTCTGGGCCAGAGCTCTAGTCTTTGTAAGGAAGGAAGTGAAGAACAAGGTAAGAACATTATGCCTCACAGTGACATTACATACAGAGTGAGGTGACCAGGAGTATGCTGCTCACATTTTGGCAGACGATTTAATAATTTAATATGTGTTTTTAAAAAAGATTAAAATAAAATTATTTACTAGTAATACAGTGCTATAAGTACTTTTAGCTGTCCAGAATTCAGTTGGACATGTGCTGCAAACTAAGCATGAAGAGAGAAATTTTATGAGCGTGTGCCCTAGGGTGAGCATGAGATGGGAGATAAGAGCCTGCTGTTCCTGTAGCTGGTCAAAGCATCTTGCTTATGTGAACCTGTTTTTTCCATTCAGTAAGATCTCTAAATGCCAACTGCTTCATATCTTATCTAACACTATGTTTTATGAGAAATAACTTGCCGTTGGAATTTCTGAGAAACTCTACGTTTGCCCCCAGTGTGGTGCCTGTCTCCTGTAAGTAGATTTTTGATAGAAATTTTGGATTTAAGTGATTTTCCCCCCTCCTTATTCAACTCCATTATAAATGAGCATTTTTGGATTTTCTTGGAGTTAGTTTTTTAAAGGACTGCCACATATTCATGTTTGATCTTTACTCAGACATGAAAGGATGCATATGTCATTCTGATTTTCAAGTGGAGACTGTCCCAGGTTATTATCAGGGAGACAGGAAATCGTCTCCCTAGTCCCAGCCTGTTGTTGTTATCAGCCTGTCTGCGATGTTTGGTGGGCAGGCAGGCTGATACATTTCCTGTAAATAATTACGAAACTTATTTATGGAGTTACAAGTAGATCACTAAATTGTGACATTTTCCCACTAATACCGGTTCAGTTCTAACAACTGTATTTTGTTTCTGATAGTTGGAATTTTATCACTGTAACCCTGCTTTGTTAGATTTGTAGTACCCCATTGTTGATTCGCTTTTGTGGACTACCCCTGCCAACCTGTTCCCCCACCCAATACTCTTAAACATACTGTATGTTATGAGAACTATCTGTTTTCTCATGTAAAGATAAATTCATTGGTTTGAGAATTACATTTTCCTTTCTCTAATGTTTAAGTATCAAAATGTCTGAAAAACTAGTCATTGATCTCAGAGGGCCTCGTCCATTTAGGGGTCATATATCTTTTTACTTTATATCTAGAAAGCACCATGCACAAGTGAGAATTTTGTAGTGTGGCAGGTTAAGAATTAATACACACAGACCTACCCTTGCAGATACTTATTGACATAGATAATGATGTCTAACATTTACTGAGTGCATACTGTTATCTAGGTTAGGGGTCAATAAACTTTTTCTATAAACAGACAGCCTTTTAGGCTGAAAGGTCTCTTGCAACTACTCAGCTCTGTGTTGTAGAGTGAAAGGGGCCACAAGTAACACATAAATGAGGGGGCATGGCTGTGTTACGTGGTTTCTACAGGCCTTAGTTTTTAACCCCTGGTGTAGGTCTTCTTTTCAGCTTTTATGTGCACTCACCCAGTTAATCTTTACTGTAAGCATTTAATGTTAATACTGTTATTATTCTCACTTTACAGATGAACATATCATGGCTTAGAGCACAGGCGGCAAACACAAGGCCCGAGGGCCAAATCCAGCCCTCCACCTTGTTTTATCTGGCCTGGCACCTTGTTTCTACCTGGCGGCGGTGCTGAGCTCTCGCTTAACTGTGAAGGAGTAGTTACATTTACACAGTCCTACAATTACATTCAGCCCTTTGAAGGCAACCTCGAGGCTGATGTGGTCCCCGGTGAAAATGAGTTTGACACCCCTGGCCTAGAGAGAACTTAAAAGAAACTTGACCAAAGTCATACAGCTAAAGAATGGCAGTCCTATAACTGAAATCTAGTTTTGAGTTATACTTTTAATGCTGTACTATTCTCCTTTCATGTAGGTTTATAACTTGTTTTTACTAGATAACGTTTTCTCACATAGTTAACATGTAACATTATCTAGTACTCATTACATGTTGAATACCACTCTGAGTACTGGAAATAAATCAGCGAGCAAAAGATAAAAATTTCTACCCTCATGTAACTTCCATACTATTTGTGTGGAACTATGCTAGAATATGTATAATTATATACAGTAATAGAGACAGAGGACGGGGAGGTGCTGGGGCTGGGGAATTGAAAGTTTCCATAGAGTGGTTGAGGGAAAGCCTCACTGAGACCAAAGACACCAAGGAGGTGAAGAGTGAGTTATCAAGATATTTGAGGGGAAGGGGGCTCCCTCCGAAAGTCCTTAAGTAGGAACAGGCCTGTCAGCCTTGAGAAATAGTGTGGTTGGTGTGGAGTGAGTGAGGGGACAATTTGTAGTCTTGTAAGCCATTTTAAAGATTTTGGTTTTAGTTTCCAGTGAGATCAGGAACTGCTAAAAGTTTTGCACAGATGAGTGTCATGCATGATCTGTTATATTTTAACAGGGTCACCTGACTCCTATGTTGAGAATATATTAAGGGGCAAAGGCTGAAGCAGGTAGTTCAGTTAGTGGATTATTGCAATAATTCAGGACACGGATTAGGGTATTGAGAAGTAAGTCTGACTGTAGAAGATACTAATGAGAGGATATGTCGATGCGGATGGATTTGGATATGTTGTGAGAGAAATTGTAGTCATGGATGACTCTGAGGTTTGGGGGTAAGCACTGAGGAGGGTGGAGTTCCTGTTGACTGAAAGGGGGAAGACTGAGAAGGAGCAGATTTAGGGGTAGGGAGAGCAGGGAGGGGGAGATAGGGAGTTCAGTTCGGGGCAATCAGGTATGAGATGCTGATAGACCTCTAAGTAGCAATAATTAGATAATTATCTAGATCTGGGTTTCAGTTAAGAAGCCCGGGTTCAGATTTTAAAATGAGGAATTTTCAGTATGTAAATATTATAAAGTTCAGTCATGTCAGTTGTAGGGTTGTGTTATCATGACGTTCATGAACTAACAGGGCAAGCCTGCGTGGTTAGCCAGTTTGGACACGAGATAGCCTGGCTCAGTCTTGGCTGTAGTTTGGCACCACCTAGTGGCAATTGTCCATTCTGGCTTAAATATCCATTGGGGTTCTGTTTCTCCTGGTGGTTTGGATTTACAGGAGGTTGATCTTTAGTTAGTTGGCTAGCTGATTACCTGGCACTTGTTTTATCAGCATGAGTGAGGATAATTGGGAGAAAACTGAGCAGGTGGAGATGTGTACTCTTCTTTTTCACTTCTAGGAAGAGATTGTCTGCCATTTACATCTCCAGATTCATCCATGATTTCTCAACTCAAGATCAGAACTTTGGCCCATCCCCATATGAATAGGGGGCTGGGTGGAAGATGTAGGAACTAGTTATAAGTATTTCTGAATTTTAGTCATGGGGCCAGAAAAATGAGTTTTCTACAGAAAGGAGAGACTAAAGTTAGAAAAGGGAAAAGTTTCAAGGATTGCACCCTGAACCACTCCAGCTGAGTAAGTCCAGGGGGCCGAGCAGAACAATTTGTGAGGCAGAAGGAAAGCTGGGGGTGTTGTAGCCAGTGTTCCAGGAGAGGGATCATGGCCACCTCTCACATGTTTCCGATCGGGCGAGTGTCAGCAGACCGAGACTCCACCATTGGGTTTAACATGCAGAGGGTTGTTGAGACTTTGACAAGCATCTTAATGGAGTGGGGTTAGAATGTATGTAAGAGAGAATTAGAGGGAAATTATTGAAAACCGTGAGCGCAGACTTCTCTTCTGTTGTACTTATGTAGATGAGTCAGAAATATAAGGTGATAGGAAGGGAAGTGATGATAAAGGGGAGATTTGGATTTTGGAAGAACATGAAGGAGAAGTAACAGCTCTTTTTTAGATACATAATTGATGGGGATGATCCAGAAGAGGGGAAGAAAGTGTGATTTTTATTTATAAAAGTAGTATATGCTAATTCTAGAAAATACAGTTGTGTATCAAAATAATTTATACTACTGCCGCTGACATAACTACTGTTAATACTTTTTTGGTGTGTCACTTTTTCTTATTTTTTATTGTGATGTAGTTCACATACCATAAAATTCACGCTTCTGAAGTGTAAAATTCAGTAGTTTTTAGTATATTCTCAAGGTTGTATACGTATCACCACTATCCAACTCCAAAATCTTTTTATTATCCCCAAAAGAAGCCATCACACTCCACATTTCTTTCTTCAGCCAGCCCGTGGCAGCCGCTGGTCTGTTTTCTGTCTCTGCGTTCGCCCATTCTGGACATTTCATCTAAATGAAATTGTCTCGTGTGTGGCTTTTTGTGTCTTTTTCTTTTGGTTGGCATGTTGTAGCATGTATTAGGACTTTATCCCTTTTTATGGCTAAATATGGTATATTACTTTTAATATTCCTACAAACATGTATACATCCCCTTAGTATTCTTTTTAACTCTTATACAGATTGGAATAATATTGTAATATAGTGCCATCTTTTTCACTTAAGTATTTTCTCAGATTATTACATAATTTCTGAAAAAAAAATTTAGTGCATATTAGTGCATGATATTATTAATAGATACCATAATTTATTCAACCTTTTTTTTGGGAGATTTTTATATTTTGTGTGTGTTTTAAGAAGTTTAATAAGAACATGAGAGGAATAATTTTTTGCTAAAGTGTATATACATATTTGGTTTTATCCTTTAGCAACAATGCCTGGAAATAGATTACCGATCATGGATGAGTATGTTTGGCCATATTGCCTGATTGCCTTCCAGAAGGTTACACCAGTTAGTACCGCTGTGAGCAGTATGTGAGCGTGTCCTACCCTGAAGTCCACTAGTGGCAGTCATGGAGAGAAGTTTAATTATGTGGAAAATAGTATCTCTCTGCATTGATTTGAGCCTGTCTTTGAGTATATTACTACCAGAAAGAAAAATATCTAAGAAAGCATGTTGGCTAAAAAGTTTCCTGAAACCACCTAATGTTAAGGTTTTTATGCTATATTTATTTTGCAGTGTTGAAAAGAGTACATATACTAAAGTGTACATATACTTTGTTAAAATGAAGAACTTAAATTTCTGCTTTATTAATGTCTTGGGAGTTGATTTTGATTGTTAGCATAAAAAAGTCTTTTGTTGTATACTAGAATTGGTGATCTTTAGCCACTTGTTCAGTTCAGTTTTGTTCTATAAAATTCATAACCTTGAAATGTATCACACCATATTGTAGTTGCTTATTAGAAATATAGAGTTTATAGCAATAACTTTATAATTTCATACTGCAACAAGTAAATAGAGTGCTAACTTGCAAATTTGGTGTTTAGAGAATACAGGACCCCAGGCACAGTGACAGTTGTTTCCAATAGATGACAAATAACCCAGATTTTACTTACCCTAAGGACTTTAAAACATTAGAGAAAGCCTAACAGTTCATTTGTGAATCACAATTTCTGTGATATATGCTAGAGACTGTCTCTTAAGTTTTTAATTATTTAGATCTAATCTAGATTAGATTTTTTAAAAGGTATACATTTCTAATAATTTATTCTTATTTTATATTAATCTCAGGGGAACTCTGCATTTATTGTGGAAATTCTACTGGGAAGAGTCCTCCTTGCAACAGAATCTATTGTATTTTTTTTCTAAGGAGTTATGACAAATAAGAATAATTTTTCTTTTTATTGAACTCACAGCAGATTCAACCACCTTGTTTCTCAAAAGTGTATTAAAAATAAGCTGTTGTGGCAATTTGGTTGTCAAGCTATGTTTCAAGAAAAATTACAGTGTAAGTAGGTAGGTAGGTGGATTTATTTATACTTATATCTGTATACACAGGATATGTGGTAACTCTAGTCACTAATCCACTGCCCTAAATGGAGGGTTAAATGAATAGATTTATAGGTATAAGGGGATATATATCTCTTTCATGAGGCATTTTGTAATTGTTCCATCAACGGTGAAATGAGAAAGTGTAATATTTTGCCACATAATTATTGTTTTAATCTTTTAGTCATTATGAATATCAAAATATAATATCTTGTTTGGGTATTGGTCAGCCTTTTGATTTTTTTTCTGTTTCTGATGATCCTAGGTTTTTGTTGATTTGTGAAATAATCATTAGTTTTTAAAAAAGATTTTTGTGTTATGTTAGATAAAATAATGATAGCTACCATTAACTGTGTCAGGCACCGTGCTAGGCAATGTAGGTTATATCTCAGTTATCCCATGGTCCTGCTCAGTGAGGTTGATGCTGCACTTTGTAGATGAGAAAGCAGAGGCTTAGAAAGGTGATCCAGGGCTACCCAGGTAGTGAGATAGAGACAGAGCTCACATAAAAATCTGGGTCCATCTAAAATACAGTCCTTTGTTGCCTCTTATTGTTGATCATCTGTAGAACCTTTTCTGAGGCCATTAGTTCATTCCATCAGTAGACTGCTTTCTTGTGCAGCTGTGAAATAGAAACCAGCTCTTTGGAATGACTGGCCAATTGTTAGTGAATGGCTTGGGAAATTGTTTATACTTGATTTACTGTATGTTCTGAATTCTTTCCATTGTTAAACAGTAGAAAAGGAGATCATGGATTTGGGTTAACATTTCCAAATATGTGTTTGAAACAGATTTGGCAGCTGATCGGAAGCTCTTCCGTCTGGTCTCCAATGATTCCTTCATCTCCATTCAGCCTTCCTTATCCTCTTGTGGCCAGGACTTGCCAAGAGACTGTAGCGACAAAGTGAGCCTGCCAAGTCACAGCCACCACCACCACCATGTTGATCAGTCTCTGTCCAGTGCCTGTGACACAGAAGTAGCTTCTCTTGTCCCTTTACATTCACACTCGTACAGGAAAGATCACCGGCCGCGAGGTGTGCCACGGACCTCTAGCTCTGCTGTGGCTTTTCCAGATACTTCACTGAATGACTTCCCTCTGTATCAGCAAAGACGTGGGCTAGATCCGGTTAGTGAGTTAGAATCTTCCAAACCTCATTCTGGATCCAAAGAATCCTTGGTGGAACATTCTCGTTTATCTGGGGAATTTCAGCTTGTTGGTGAGCTGAAAAACAGTACTTCTCAGCCACCTACCAAAAGCGGGAAGAGCAAACCTTTGAAAGCAGACAAAAGCATGGACAGCTTGAGGAGCCTGAGCACACGGAGCAGTGGGTCAACAGAGAGCTACTGCAGCGGAACGGACCGGGACACCAACAGCACTGTCAGCAGCTATAAAAGTGAGCAGACCAGCTCCACGCACATAGAGAGCATCTTGTCGGAGCACGAGGAGTCTCCTAAAGTAGGAAAGAAAAGTGGTAGGAAAAAAGAGTGCTGTGCCGACCCAGAGGACCAGAGTAGCGGTACCAGTGACAAGAGGACTAGTAGTGAAAAGACTGTCTTGGAAGTGAGTACAAATAGTGGGGTTCAAGAGGCCAAGGAGTCTAATACTTCTGATGATATGCACAATCAGAGAGGCCTCAGCACCTCTGCATCTGAAGAAGCCAATAAAAACCCCCATGCAAATGAATTTACTTCGCTGGGGGACAAACCACTTGGGAAAGCTGCTGAAAGCAAAGAGGAGCAGAGTAATAAGTCCGCTGGTTCAGTGGACTCAAAAGTTGGGAAAGATGGTGGAAAGCAAAAGGAAGGAGATGTACGACCTAAATCCTCTAGCCTAATCCACCGGACAGCCTCTGCCCATAAGCCAGGCAGGAGACGGACAGGAAAAAAACGAGCCAGCAGTTTTGATTCAAGTCGGCATAGGGACTATGTTTCCTTTCGAGGTGTTTCTGGTACCAAGCCCCACAGTGCTATATTCTGTCACGATGAGGACTCCAGTGACCAAAGTGACTTGAGCAGAGCATCCAGTGTTCAGTCTGCTCACCAGTTCAGCAGTGATAGCTCTTCTAGCACCACCTCTCATTCGTGCCAGTCTCCCGAGGGCAGGTACACTGCTCTGAAGACCAAACACGTCCCTAAAGAAAAGGGCAGTGACTCTGAGCACACACACAAAGCTCATTTGGGTCCTGAAGGAACTGGCAAAAAGCGGACGACACGTCGGACTTCCAGCACAAATAGTGCCAAGACCCGGGCCCGAGTGCTGAGCCTGGACAGTGGCACAGTGGCATGTTTGAATGACTCCACTAGGCTAATGGCACCTGAAAGTATAAAACCCTTAACCACTTCAAAATCAGACCTCGAGGCCAAAGAGGGAGAGGTGCTAGATGAGCTATCTTTGTTGGGAAGGGCTTCCCAGTTAGAGACAGTCACTCGATCTAGGAATAGCTTGCCAAGCCAGGTTGCATTTCCTGAAGGTGAAGAGCAAGATGCAGTCAGTGGAGGTAAGTAAATTACAGGAAGAGATTTCCCCGAGTCACTACAATTATTGCTGCTACTTACTGAAATATGCTTTGTGTTGCTATTACTCCCCTTCCACTCTGTTATTGAAATAGACTTTCTTCCATGAAGAAGGAAATGATTATCTTAGATAAAGTTTTGGTATGAACACCAAGAAAATATTTCTTCAGTTGCATTCTTTGAATATATCAATTTATTCCTGATGGCATTCACCTTTTTCTAAGCCAGTTGCCACCTGTTAATATTTTATTAGGAATAATAAAAATTGGTCTTTTTCCTTCTTTGTACAATAGCAACAACAAAATGGACAATTTCATTGGGGCGCCAAACCATTTTTAGTTATCTCTTTCATGCAGTGAAAGTGCATGCAGCAAACTTCCAGGATTAGATCACCTGACCTATTATAAAGATCTCCCCCAAATACTGTAGTACTGTAGCTCCATGTACTTTGAAAACTTGAGGTGCTTTTATGTCTGTGTCTTGGTTTTATTTTTTCTTACTTAGGTTTTAGGCATTAAGAATATTTATTTTTCTGTAACTTTATACTTTTCCTAAAGTTTATTAAGTCAATATTTGTAGTTTTTATTGGCCTTTAGTATCTATTAATGGATATGTGGTGCTCTCTGTGATAACAGTGACAGTATTTTGGTTAAAGTAATAGCTTATTTCAGATTTATGGGAAATTGTATAAATTTGATAGCTGATTTTATATTATCAGTATGCTTTGGCCATTTCATTTATTTCAGAGTTGTTTCTTGGGGTTTCCTTCTGTCTGTAATAGCTTGTTTATTCTGTCCTGGTTATTTTTGAATCTGGTCCTTGACTAGGATGAGAAGAATGAAACTTGTTGCTAGCACTGTAGCTTCTTTATCCTCCGTCCCCATTCCTTTTTTTTCAAGCTTATATCTTTAGTTTTAAAGCTTACATAGTCTGTTGGTGTGATAACATTCAATATTAAAAATTATGCTGAATTTTTTGTTTGTACAAACATTCTGAAATACAAAGACATGCTTTTTTTTCTTAAAGGATTCTAATTTTGCCCAGAGTATTTTAAAAGTCCATATTGTGATAAACACTCTATTGTTTCTTTGGGTATAGTAGCTTGTAACAAAGATTAATTTCTAATGAGAATGTAAAAACATGATCTTTTGAAACTAAGAAAGAAAATAGTCTATCAATAGTCTAAGTATTGAGAACTAATTATATTTGAAGTGACTGTAACCACCCCTTGCATCTTTGACGTGGACATCGTCGTTTTCTTCATCAAAGGCCTGGTTCGCTTTCAGTGATTTCTCACGCAAATCATATCATGTACATTCACGACGTGCAAGAAACCACTGAGTTTTCAGATGCAGCATAATTTTTAAAGTTGTCATGAAAATAAATTTTATAGTGAATGTGCTATGAAAGAAAAATATTGCCGTTCAAAATATTGTGGAAATGTAAATAATAAAAAATAGGTACAAGAGCTATAGTAAGTTTTTATGTCTTTGTATTTAAAGTGTCATTTTCTTTTCACAGGGATTGTAAGGTGGATTTGTCTTTTAGGAAAAGTTATTTGAAAGATCTGAATGGCTTCTCAGTGCAGATCTTTGACTAATGGGAGCCCTCATTTTTTCAGATTCCAACTTTTTTGTTTTATTTGTGTTCTTTTTGTTTTAAGTAAAATTCTTTTTTTTAAAGATTTATTTATTTATTTTTAGAGAGGGAAGGGAGAGATAGGGAGAGAGACAGACAGACAGACAGACAGACAGACACAGACATCAATGTGTGGTTGCTGGGGGCCATGGCCTGTAACCCAGGCATGTGCCCTGGCTGGGAATTGAACCTGCAATGTTTTGGTTTGCAGCCCACGCTCAATCCACTGAGCTATGCCAGTCAGGTATTTGTGTTCTTATTTTTTAAAAACAAACAAATAGACCATGACTGTTAGTAAGAAACAAACACTGAACTGAAAATTTCCATGCAGTTTGATGGAATAAATATAATAGTCTGTGGGCTGTTAAAAAACATTTTTTTGCCAAAGGAAGGCATTGTAGGGGCTATTTTTATTTGAGCCTTACTGTGTTTAGATTAAACATGAGAGCATAACTAAACTGCCTTAAATGTATTGAGGATTTACATTTAGGTGATTTTCATCACATTTTATTGTTTAGGGTTTTTGGAAACTTGGAGGTAGCGGGAAGGGATGTTTTGGTTCTCATTATTTAAGATTTATATAGCATCTAAAATACCTGGTAAAAAATTGTTTTACATTAATTGTTAACAATCCTTTCTCACAATTTAGGAGCAATTTTTCTGGGCTATCTATTCTGCTTTACATTCTGTACTTCTGAAGTGTGTCAACAAAACAGAGAATACTGCTTACCATTCGTGTACTTATACATAAACCACACATAGATTTTATCACAATAAATTGGGAGGTATTGATGAATTCTTCACCAACTTCTTTTTTCCCCCAGCAGAATGGTGTTAGTGATGGAATTTAGGAAATGTACTTTAAAGTACTATAATAAAATACTCTAAAATAGGAGTTCATCTCACACAGTGACGTGGAGTCATACTGGTTAGTAGATGGGCTCCACTGTAGGCCTGGCTCCAGGGAAGCTGCTTGCTTTCTTTAAGCCTCAGCTTCCTGATGGTTCATCGTGTTGATAGTAATATCCGTTGTGCCTCATAGGGTTGTGGTGAGGAGTCAAGGAGTTACTACATGTGAAATGCTCAGCACAATGCCTGGCATGCAGTAAATGCTTAACAGCTGCTGTTTCCATTATATAGACCAGTTTATTATGCTATGCAAATGTATCTTGTCCTTAGTGTAGAAGAAAATGATTAAATACAGAAATGCATTAGAGATATTCTAATTGTGCCCTTGTGAAACTCGACAGTAGTAAAAATAATAATACTTGAATTCTAATTTTTTAACATAACACCAAGAGAAAAACATTTTTATAACATCTAGTCTGGTAATACGGATTTTAATCTTATTTTGGCAGCAATATGTCATGTAACTTATCTTTTGATATTTAGTCACATGACAAGTAATTGTTTTCCTAGGACTATTCACCATTAATTAAGTACTTTGGTTAAAATTACATTTCATCAATAATGTTCTGTGATTACTTAGGCAGGAAAAATGTCTTAGATTCCAATGAAGGCATTTCTTCTGTTGCTCTCAATATGCATAATTTTATAGTTGTAAAACATATTATAATTTCACTAATACTTTAAAATACAGACAAGTTACGTATGATAGAAAAGTATTGTTTTTCTTGCCTCTGTTACTTTTAAAAAAGCATTTTCTTTTGGGTCACTTAAACTTATTTCTTGCATGAGTCAACAGATTACAAAAAACAAGCAGAATGCAAAGGTTGGTACTCACTCTGTTCTTTTTTGTACTTTTTTCCCTGAATTTCTTAACCTATTTTTTTTGTTTGAGAAAATGATTTCCAGTGTAATATTTGGGTCATCATTCTGTAAACACAAAAAAGGATCCTATTATAATATTTTTGTGTTTGGGAACCAAAGATAATCTTCTGTTAAGGGAATATTACTTTATCCAAAGAAAGTCAAATCTTTTTGATAAATAGTTTTTGAGGGTGTGTGCCGTATATGTAAATTGAAGGTTGGATCTTTTGAATCCAAATATCATTGGACATTAGAAAAGACAAAGACTACCTCACAGACAAGAACATAGAAATTAAAGCTTTGTACCTTACTAAATAGAGGAACTCTAGATTTCGGTTAATTAATTTTTGATCTTCTGGTCCATGTGGCAAGTTAGAAGGAAATTAGTAGAAGGGGTGGGGCCCTTGTAGAAACAAAAGTAATGACAGCAGAGGAAATACTCTGTTAGCACTAAAGGAGGAGCTGGAATAACCATACAAACCAAAGCAAAGCACTACAATGGTGTGAGGTCATTAAATGCAGGAACAAATTGTCTTTTTAATTTTAATAGTGGTCAGTGACATCATAGTATCGTAACTTAATGCTGTATTGTAATATAATCCAAGAATAAATGCATATGGTTGTTATGGAAAAAATATAATAATTAATAAATAGTAACACAGGAATAAACACTTTTATGCATTCACAACTATGAACCTATTTTTGGCCACCCGTATGTGACTGACCCCAATTCATTAAGGAAAGATTTTATTAGTCTATACTGAGAAGAAAGCTTAGACATGTAAAACCACATAGAGAATGTTCATTAGATGCAGTAAATAGGTTTGGATGTGTCAGTTACTTGGAAAAATTATCCTAAAAGTATTAAAAAATGATATTTATCGATGAGGCAAAGAAGTGTTTATATGTAGAATTCTGAAAACCAGCCCATGCCTGATTCTGTGTGGCAGGGGTAGAAATAATAGTATTTTCTTTCTACAAGCAGTGAAATTCTGGATAAGGAGTTGAATGGTTACATTTTAATACTACCTCTGATTACTAACTGGATATTCTGGTAAGCCTCAGATTACTCAATTGTAAAACAGAAATAACTGTCTAGACTTGTCTCACAATTAACTATGAGACTCTAATAAGCTTAAGTATATGAAAGTGCTTTGTAAGTTATAGATTTACTATGGAAATGAAGACACTGATGCCTTTTAATCATTTGTAAGGAAGTTTTCTTTTTTGAATATGTCATGGCAAATACTCTTCATTAATGTCCCCTTGTTAGGTGAATCTCCTGAAAATATATGCAAAATTGTTTTTGAGTGCAGCTTTCTGGGAGAGGGTCAATGTCTTTCATCCTATTCCCAAAGGATTTAAAAAGATTAGGAACTACTTATGAAAGTAATTCTTAAACTGTATCATTTAGGAATTGTTCTGTGTGAATTATGACTCCAGAGTTACTTAATTTCCTAAAAGCATTTCTTCTACCCAACTATTTTGTTTGGCTGTCTAGGATTGTGGAAGATTATCAGTATAAGGATATGCAAATTTTCTTCAACTTGAGTCACAGCTAATAATTTTGTTGTTTGCTGTTGTTTGTTGATTTACTTGTCAAAAGGAAGAGTAGTCTTACCCTGGCCAGGTGGCTTAGTTAATTGGAACATTGTCTTGTACACCAAAAGGTTGTGGGTTTGATCCCCAGTCTGGGTGCAAACCAGCTGATGTTTCTCTCTCTGTCCTTTCCTCTCTCTAAAATCAATAAAATATATCCTTGGGTGAAGATGAAAAAAAAAATAGTAGAGTAGTCCTTTACAGTGTTTTTACAGGTGAAAATTATTTTAATTCAGAATGAGAAGTTGTTCAGTAGATTCTTGTTCTTTGGCTTCCCAGAAAATGGCGCTTATAAAAAAATATGTTTCTGTATTAGAACAAATCTTTGCACGCTGGTGTTAGCAGCATCCTTAGTTGACATGGGAAGTTAAGACAGGGAAAAGATGTTTAGATAAAATGGATTTCATGGCTACACTAAAGTATTTCTTTTAAGTTTTTTGTAAAATCATTTAAATGTTGGCTCTGGTGGGCTAGCTCAGTTGGTTAGAGTGTTGTCCTGATATGCCAAAGTTGCAGATTCCATCCCTGGTCAGGGCCCATGCAAGAAGCAACCAATGAATGCATAAATAAGTGGAACAACAAATTGATGTTTTTCTCTCTCTAAAATGAATATATTAAAAAATTTATTTGAAATTTGTTTTTAAAAATTCTATTTATTTATTTTTAGAGAGAGGGGAAGGGAGGGAGAAAGAGAGGGCAAGAAACATCCATGGGTGGTTGCCTGTTGCACACCCCCAGCTAGGGGCCTGTCCTACAACCCAGGCATGTTCCTTGACTGGAAATCAAACCAGCAACACTTTGGTTCGCAGGCTGGCAGTCAAAAAATAAGCTAAGACTCTTCTAATTAAAAAAATACATTTAAAAACCACATCATCTAAATACATGTCCTTGAAAGTATTTCATAAGTCTTGTCATTCATGGTTTTTGAATCATTTGAATATTTGTCAGTTTTCCTACTTTGCCTACACATGCATAAAATTTAGTTGTACCTAGAGTTCTAAATCTCTACTATTTGCATTTTATGCTGTTACTATTTTACTAGTTAATTTCATTTTTTTTTTGCTAGGAGATAGAGTTTTAAGCAATATAAAAATATCATCTTCAAAACCTGGTTTTAAAGTGTTTTCTCTCTGCTGTTTATTTTCCCAGCTTAAAGACTTTGTTGTTTTTCTTTTATAAAATTAAAGGGTTCAAAAAGAGTTTATTGCAGTTGGATTGTGGAAGTGAATTTTCATTAAGCTTGGCTATAATTTATTTGACTGTGCTTATGGCATATTATTTTAAGTGTTTTAAAGACACTTTTCTTGACTCTAATAGAACTGACTCCCTCTCAACCCTATGCTGAGTAGAAATGTTCTGTATAAGTAGCACTTTCCCAAGGGCATTGTTTAGTCTTATTTGTTGTGCCCATAAATAATGTAGTGTTTTCAGTTGAATGTGTGATCCTAGACACTGTTAAGGTAATTGCTATATTAAACTTTGAAAATTCTTTTAGCATTAGATATTTATGTACTGAATATTATAGAGGACAATTTATACAATAACTATAACTCCATTTTAATACATTGTTCAATGGATGCCTAAACTTCTTGATATGTTTACAAAACTATTAAGTAAGAAGTGTTAATATGTGTTAAGTGATTTTGTAGATGACAAAATATAAATGGTGTGTAAATAGCAAAAAGAAATGGTCTTTTCTGAAGCTAAAGAGCATTTTGACTCGATGTAGACACTTTATTTTGGCTTTCCATCCCACACTGTGGAATAGGTAGCTCTTACTTGAAATAAACTCTGTGAAGTCTTCGGTAGGAGGAAGACAGTAAAGAAAACTGTTTTCCTATTTCCCACTCTCGGTGTTCAGTGATGACTTACTGCTCCCCCCCCCCCACCAGTTCTGAATAATTTCAGTGCACAGTATGGATTAAGCTATTCTCCATAAATTGTATCTGTATACATTTTATTCCTCTATTTTGGTTAAAAGAAAGTATCTAAAATTAGAATGTTTGAAAGTTTCTCAGTGAAGTGACTGGACCTGTAAATTGACCAACAGTTTGTTACAGTAGAATAGAAATCTTCAATGTAAGTTCACGAAATATTAAATTGATTTTAAAAGAGTGATTTTAAATTCCACAACCCGAGGTCACCTTGCCGATGTCTAAGAGCCGTGAACAGTTACAGCAGTCTCTCACCTGGGATTCCCGTCCTCCGAGTGACTCGTTCCCTTTGCTCTGTTTCCCTCGTCCAGCGACCGCCTTGCCAATGTGTTTTCCCCGAGACAGTGCTGGTTATGGTTTTCTTTGGTTGAGTTCATGGTTGTCAGAAACAGGCAAAGCACACACTATGCTTTGTAGATCGTGGTACCAGAAAGGTGCTCTTGAGTTTCTAAGTCAGCACTGCTATACAACTTCCTATGTTGATGGAAATGTTCTATATTTGTACTGTGCAATAATGGTAGCCACTAGCCATAGGTAGCTGCTGAGCATTTGAAATGTGGTTCACAAATCTGATAAACTGAATTTAAAATTTTATTTAATTTTAGTTAAGTTTAACCACACTGGCTAATGGCTGCTATGTTGGACAGCATGGTCTAGATGACCAGATTTGATCAGCATCATTTGTTCTCACAGGTCTTATATATTATAACTTTGCATGCATGAGCTTATATATCACGTCTTTCTCACAACAAAATTTTCATTGTATCAGTAAAACTGGAGGAAAAAGAAAAATATTAGCTCAAAGAATCAGTTGTGGTTTGGATCTAAAGCTTAATTCTTATTTAGCTGCCCAACTTCAGAATGTCATGTAGTGTGTGAGCTAAAAAAGAAATAAATAAGTGTATATAAGTAAGTAATTATAAGTAATATAAGCATCCTGTAATTTGTGACTTACACTTCGTATTGGCAGAAGCTTGCCAAATGTGTAAACTCATTCTGTGCTTGTCATTCCTTCAAGAATAAAAACAGTACCTAAAGACAAAGAAGTCGGCCCTAGCTGGTGTAGCTCAGTGGATTGAGTGCAGACTGTGAACCAAAGGGTTGCCAGTTTGATTCCCAGTCAGGGCACATGCCTGGGTTGCAGGCCAGGTCCCCAGTGGGGACCACATGAGAGGCAACCACACACACATTGATGTTTCTCTCCCTCTCTTTCTCCCTCCCTTCCCTTTTCTAAAAATAAAATAAATAAAATCTTAAAAGTATTAAAAAAAAGACAAAGAAGTCATTGTCTTCTGGAGGTAATATATCACCAATCATGATGGATTAACTACACAAAGAATATTTACTGGTACAGCCTGAGGAGGCGATGAAATGTAAACATTTAAAAGAATACTTTATTAATTGGCGTTGGAATTGATGGAAATGGCTGTTGCTAAGCAGGGTAGTGATTTAAGAATTAGTAATGTTTTAAAATGTGAAGAAGGTTTGCAATAGAACTGAAATCTAAATATAATATTCTTGATTTTATAATCCATTTCATACTTACTAAAAAAGGGAGTTTTCATGTATTTGGAAACAATGCTTCTATACTAAGTTGTTTTGTCTTTAGTCATATTTCGTTTCAAAATATCCTGTCTATAAATTAAAGTGATTCTTAAATTATTTAGATCACTAGCAAACAATTGTTTTAAATTCAAATGTATAAACATCATTTTGCATATTGTCTTAGAAACTCAAGTCGATTGGTATGGTTTTGTAAAATTTTATGTAGTAATTCTGTTAAGCCATTGCTGTGATTTTTCTCATTGTGTATTGTTTTTAGTTTGTACTTCATTGCTTTTGGATTAAGTTAGGAGTTTCCATACTTGTCTTTTTGCTGATATTTGCTTCCTAATGCTGAGGGGACAGTGCTGGGGGCATAGAGTTCAATCGAGTTTGATGGCAGCAAACTACTTCACAGTTAGTAGGTAGTATTAGGTATTAGGTATTCTTGCTGCCTTTCAAAGGCTAGTTGTGCATCCTAGCAGTCAGTGGTTTCATTACTGCTGCCAAAGTTGTGGCACAGGGTAGGATGAGGCACACTTAGGGCCTTGTTCCTCGGCATCAGAAATGAAGTAATGTCGTTGCTGCTTTTTCTGTCCTCACGAGAGTAAGAAACTAAGGCCCCATGCTGTTAGTAGGAACTAACAAATAGTTATAAAGGCTGACTTAATTAAAGGGGGAAAGAGGAATATGGGGCTAAATAAATAAGACTTTTTGAAAAACGTTTAAAACATAGATCTTAAAACAGGAAATTGAGGCTGAAGAGATGATGGCGAGGCCAAATAATAGGTCAATGACAGACGATACTTTTAAAGGAACAATTATCCTTAAAGAAGCGACTGATATGTTTTGTGTATTCCTTACTATGATGGATTAACAGTGTGTGTAAGAAAACCATTTAGCGCAGTTAAACAAGTTCCCTTTACCTTTGAGGGTGGGAAGCCAGGGAGAGAGACAGGCTCAGCTGCTAGTTAAATGTCCGACCGAGGCTCCTATTTGACCGAAGTCTGTCTTAATGCAGCAGCACAGGCCAGCGAGGAGGCGGTGGCATTTCGCCGTGAACGCAGCACTTTTAGGCGCCAGGCAGTACGGCGCCGGCACAATGCAGGGAGTAACCCTACCCCTCCTACCTTGCTCATCGGATCGCCCCTAAGGTACGGTATCTTAAAGTTCCACCAAGCTTAGCATGCATGTCACAGACGTTCTAACGTGTTCTGTCAGTCCCAGGAAAGCATTGAAACAGCTTTGTTTTCCTTGTTCCAGTTTCTCTCATATACTTTTATGCTCTTTAGGTTTTCTCTGCATGTGACCATGGACCTATTGCATTATGCATGCCTTATGTTGCACTTCTTAAACAAAATGATCAGATTGGTGTAGCCAGTTTTATTTTGAAAAAAATCATGTTAAGGTAGTTTTAGAAATGTAAATAGAGGCCTTAAGACAGCTCTTCATTTTTTCTACTCCAAATTAATAATAATACAGCATCTTGACTTTGTTTAATACAATCAAATATAGACTGAGTATTCCTCAACAAATATAAACTTGTTGAATAATAACACATAACTGACCTCAACTTGAAACCAGCTAGGTTATTTCACTAAAATATATATTTTATTTTATATTGCTGAAAAATTGGTGTTTTTATTTCATAATCACCAGGACCTAGTAAATGACATGAAACTAAAATATTTAATTTATGATAAAGTATGGCCAGTTGGATATACATACATATTTTTGAATGCACATTTATGTTGAGTTTCTCACCTTCTATAGTGTACTGAACAAAAACAGTTTTATTTTTTTCCAGTATCCTAATTAAGAAAATGTCTATTTTTAATATTGGGAACAATATTGCATTAAAATTTTGGTGTTATATTTTCAATTTTGTCAAATCTAATGAGACTATGTCTTGTGTTAGAAATATAAAAGTCTGTTCAAAAGATTTGTGCTTTAAGAATACAAATATAAACAAAAATACTGTGCATGTGCTTGCTTAAGCAGTGCATATATTATACCACATACTTCTGTTAATCTTTGTGTTCAAAAGCACCATTATCGAAATTATTTTCCTTGTATTTCCCTTTGAGATTTGAAGGGCATTTGATAAAATGACAGCTGGTGAATGCATGGGAGGTTGGAAGAGATAAACCCACCTCCCTTGTTAAAGTGTTGTTCTTAAGAGTAGCAGAATCCTTATTTCTTTACTTTATATTCCTTTGGAATTTATGACTTGGTTATTTTACATTATAATCAGGAACATTATCTTTCATAGGTCATGTTCCTAATTAATCCTACAGTTATACATAATTCTGTAAAAGTATGATATATTAGTTCAATCCATATTTAAAATATAAAAATGGGAAGGCACCAATTAAAAGAAATATTTGATCTAGAAACCTTTTCTGAGCACCTTTGCTTTTTAAGCCCTCCTCTTCTGTTTCCTTCCCAGCTCTCTCCCTGTGCTTCCTGCTTTTCTGTCTGCTGGTGGATTTGGGGTCTAGTCCCAAACTGCAGAAAGAGCTTAGCGTTTTATTTTACTTTTTCTGTTTTGTGTTTTCTAACCTCTTCTTCTTGTCCCTTGAATAATACTTGCCATAGAGTTCTTCTTTGCTTTCCTGTTCACTCCATGTTGCTATTTCTTAATCCTTTTTAAAACCTTCTCTTTAGTTTTTAAAAATCCTTTCATTCTTTGCCACAAACAAGTCTGCTGGATCCCACTCATCAAATGTATACAGATTAGTTTTTCCTCTCCCTGGTGGAATAGTAAAGAACTGCGTTCTAACTCCAGCCAGTCACGCAGGAGTTCTCCATGTTTTTGTAGAATTTTAAATATTTTACCATTCAAATGAAGATATGATATGAAACTTATTTATAAAGGGCTCACATTAGAATTTTTTAAAAGTCATCTTCCAGTAGTCGGTATGCAGACTTTGTCAGGTTCCAGGATATTTCCGGTACAGAGGTTGTACGTATCTTAAATAGGGTGACTTCTCCCTGGATGAAGTGATATAAAATTTAGCTGCGAGGAATTAGGAGCAACACCAGTTTAATAAAATAATCTTTTTTAATTGCAAAAATATTCAGGAAAAGTATATTGGTGTTAATTCTCAGTGTGAGTTACATCATAACAATTTCATCTTAAAGTAAATACAGGATAGCATGGTCATGCAAAATTTGAAAAATGTATCAAAAAGAAATGGAATAAGTATGATAATACTTTAATTATAATGATAAATACTAGTCAAATCTACTAACATTTTAAACTTTAGTGAACAGTTTAAATGATCGACAGTCTAAAAAGCAACTGGGTAAGATATGTCTTCAAGGATTGGAAGTGAATCAATTTCCTCATAAAGAAAATTTGCAAGAATTTTTAGTGCTTATTTGAATGTCCTGTTTCAGTACTAATTTTAAAAGTATTTTTTTTGTTGTTAAGTTAGCATCATAGGGTAGGTTTTGTAGGCCCTAACTAGTTCTTTTGGTTACTAGAGATAAAGGCGAAGACAAAGATCTAAAAATTTGGTAACATTAAGTCTATATTTACGTCTGTAGTTATTAACTTAAATGTGATATTTTTTAGAACTCTGTGTAATAGGGTGGAATGAAAAGAAATTATCAGTGCATTTGGGGAAGGGAAAAAAGCTTTAGTGTATCCTTAGATTTATTTTTTAAGATATCATAGGATTGAAAGATCTGTAACCACATAAGGCCACTGCAATAACAGAGTCCGAGATTAGGAATTCAGAGACGATTTTGTGAGTTCAGGAATGGATCCACCACATATTTGTTGTCTGTGTACTGTGTTCAAGGCCCTCTTCTGAGTGTCTTGATAATGTGATCATCCTCTCCGAGTTTGCTTTTTAGTTGGAGAGACGCACGCAAAGAGACCTAACAGTATACGTCAGAATATGCCAAGTACTAAATAAGTGGTACAGAGGAAGGAAAGGCCGCCTGTATTTTTCTGTCATTCCAGTTGGAAATGTTGATTAGTGAGAATGCACGTCAGCGATGCGACGGGTAGCTGACAGAGACAGACCTAAATTTCTACCTTTCCTTTGCTTCGTTGTAAAATAGTTGCTATCTTTCCTCAAACTGGTTGTTTTGATATGCAATTGTACTGTAAAAAGGATTGATTATGGTCAGTTATTAGCTTAAGGTGAAGTACAACCCTTGAGGAACAGTTTTCCTAGTAATTTCTGCAAAAATGACAGGCTTTTAGTTGCCGAGGATTTTGGAAATAGGAATTCAAGGGAAATGAACATTTTATGACTGGCTTTTGATGTTCAGAAACGACATTTACAAAACTTTCTGGAGTTTTCAAACATCACTTGATGTTTTGAAAACCTTTTTGTGTATTTGGATGTGTTGAAGATTAGTGTATTCTCATGTGTTCGCATTAAAATACACCTAACTGCCATATAGCACCTTCGTTTATGACTTTAAGTGAAAAAATTGACGGTAAAGTTTGTTGAGTATATATTCTGTAAAATTCTCTTCTGAATCTGAAGGGACATAGTACTTGAACTACCTAAATGTTTTTTTCCTCAGAATTCTCTCCCTTGTGAAATTTAGTCATTTTGGTAAGGTTTATGGATAAGTTTAGATAGTTCTGAGGAAGAGGAACAGATACTATGTATGTGTAGAAGATACTAAAATATTTGGTTATATTAGTTCTCAGGCTTATTTCCTGATTTATGTCTATTGTACAAAAGTTCTACTCTAAAAAAGTTATTAAATGAATACAGTTACAGCTTAAAAAATGCCTGTAAGCATTGACAAGTCAGCATTTTGTAGACTTGGTTTTTCTGTATGTTGCGTACGTTCCTGTGCTCGACTTACGAGTGCATATTTTTCATTGACTGCAAACGAAGACTGGAATATGAATGTTCCAGGTAGTGGTGATTACTAGAACTTTCTGTGGTGGTGCGACTATTCTATAATCTACACTGACCAGTATGGTAGATTCTAACTACTGGCTTCTACCTACTCTGGTGGCTTTTAGCTATGGGAGCCACTAGCCACTTTAAGTGGCTGTTAAGTACTTGGTATGGTTAGTGAAACTGTGGAAATAAACTTTTAGTTACTTTAGATTATCATATGTGGCTGCTGAGTCAGACAGTGCAGTCCCAGAGCGTATTCTGTTGCTGTAACCATAGACTTCAGCATATATGCAGCATTTTCTACTTAGTTTTTTATTTCATGGTTACTTCAAATGATAGCTCTCTTCACAGTCCACAGCAGATGAGTTTGTTTTATAGGCATCAGAGAAACCGGTGCACTGAATTCACAGGATTAGAGAGAAGTTGATAATCATGAAGATAATAGAGTAACTAACTATATAGAGGAGGACATCTGAAGGAGCATTCTTCTGTTTCCTAAAAGGTCTAGTGACTTTAGTAAAGAATGCAGTATTGCATTGAACATAATGTAGAGAATGACATATAATAATTATACTCAAAATGTTTTCATGAATTTAATCAGTTTAAATTGAGTATTGTACTAAGAATATTAAAATTTGCAGTGTTTTAAAATAAGTATAAAAATCTAAAATGAGTTAAGAATTAGTATACTTTCTTAATTTTAGATAATTTTAAGATAACATAATTTTTATAAAAATGTTTAATAAATTTATAAGCACAAAATACTAAGTGTTTTTAGAACTTTATAAAATTTAGGAAAGACTGTAATTCCCCTGGTTTTCAGATTATTCCTAGGATTTTCTAAAATGAGTTCTTGTTAATGATACTGTAATAATGGATTGGAAAGGTACTAATGGAATTTAAAGGGACATAATTATTGTTAACTGACATCTTCTATATAAGACCTATGACCTTATTTCAGAAATATATAGGCTTTTAATAGAAAAAACCCTTTATGTACTAATTATACTTCTTCCAGTGTCCCAGCGGTCATTAACTTACTTGGTTAAGTTGGTGTTTGTTATATAAATTCTCTTGCACTAGTTTGTGATTTTCTTTTGACTCAAAATTATTATCTTGGTTGAATTTCATAAAGATTCTTTGGTTTTCAGGTGCATAGAAATTCTGTTTTATTGTGAATTTGAGAGGTCAGAATATTTGAAAGTGCAACTCTAGAATTAGTATTTTAAATAAAAGTGCATATTTAACTGAAAAATAGGATTTATTTATTGGGGACCAGCTACAACCCACATATATTTTATGTACTTGTGATTCTTCTTTGCTGCTTTCTCTTTCCTTATACTAGAACTTTTTTGGCTTGAGGTGGAAAAAAGGCACAGATTGATTAACTTACATATACCTTAAATGTTTCCTGCGCTAATCACTATGAATCAGGTTTCTAAGGACCAAAAGATAAGATGGCAGTATAACCTGTATATTTTACAAAGTTTGTTGATTCTTATGTTACATTGAGAAAGTTTTGAGTTTTTTCAGATCCGTTTTTTCTATATTGACTTCATTCTAGCTATTGTTTTCTCTTTTCTTCCCTGTAATGTCTCCCCAATCCATGTTTTTTCCTAGCCTTCAAGATGGGCAGCAAGGCCAGCAGTCCACAGCCCAGGTCAAAGTCCAGTCCCGTCCCCCTTCCCAGGCTGCAGTGCTCAGTGCTAGTGCCTCCTTGCTGGTGAGAAATGGGAGTGTCCACTTAGAAGCATCACATGACAATGCATCTGCTGTAGGCGGCAGCAGTTTGCACGATGAACTTGGTATGCAGGCCTTATGTAATCTTGGTGATACCACTGTAATGCAGCAGTTAATGGGCAACAGTGATTGCAATTCTTTCCTGAGGTAGCTTTATTTTGGAACTATGTGTAAAGGCACTTTTTATAGGATTTGTTCTGTGCGTAAGGAACATTTGAAGTTCGTTTTTCCCTTCTCTGTTCCAACTGTTACTCTGCATTTTCTTTTGAGCATGTTTATTATTAATAGGTAGTTAAAAGTATTAACAAATATTCATACTTTGGTGTCTCTTACAATGGTTTGGACAGCTCTGTTATTCCTTGGTATTTGTACCATGTGGGGAAATGATTAAAAAAATTATTTTGATTAATCATTAATTTCTTTGAATTCTCTGAATGTGCCACAGGAAAGGCAAAAACGCTTTCTACTGCTCCGTGTCTATAGAGTCTTCCTTTCAGGTGTGCCGCGTTTCACTCCCACATTCGTCACCTGGAGTAGGACTTACTGTCACTCTGGAGACGGCACTCTCAAGACGCTACTGCTCTATACTCATCAAATAATGTCATTGATTTTTTCTTTTTGTCTTAATACATCTATAAATATGTTATTAAGTAGTTAATTCTCAGAGAGGTGGTGTAGTTTAAAATCTTAATAATGCATATCTCCTGAAATACAGGTACCAGTTTCATGCCTTCATGATAGCCTTTTTTCCCCAAAGATTTCATTGATTTATTTTTTGAGAGGGGAAGGGAGGGAGAAAGAGAGGGAGAGAAACATCGGTGTGTGGTTACCTCTCGCATGCCCCCCACTGGGTACCTGACCTGCAACCTAGGCATGTGCCCTGAGTAGGAATCAAACCAGCAGCTGTGCTTCACAGGCTGGCACTCAGTCCACTGAGCCACACCAGCGAGGACCTTCTTAACAGTCTTTTATACCACTTTGGTTTCTACTTCTCTGTACAGTTTCATTTTCTTGTGCTCAGAATGACAATGAATAACAATTTAAATAAATGTAATTAAGAAAATCTTGTTATTAAAAAGTACACATTTGAAGGGATTCCATTTGTTCACTATGATTTTGTTGACCCATTTATAACATTCATTTATAAAGATGATAACCCAGTCGATGCTTTGCTAGAAAGCTATGTGGTGTAAGGTGTCCAAATTAGGCAAAATAAAAATTCAAATACCATTTATTTTTCTCTTCCCATTTTGTGATACTTAGTTACAGAGAGATATTAAAAATATTAGATATGCATGTTGATGAAAATCATCTTTAGAAAATCTATAGAAACTTGAAAATGGTCACCTAAGATATTCATAACATTAGAATGTGCGGTGATTTCTAAATACAATGAAAAGGCAACAAAACATCTCATTTTAGAACTCTTGCTTTTGAACTTATAGTTGAAAGAAACAAGGGAATCCATGAGGAGGCTGTGTGAGAGAATAAGGTAGACTTCAGTTGAGTTACTTGCTTTGATTTATAGCAGTGATCCTTTTTTAGTTACAAATATACTCAGTTAATAATATCTTTTTATTGATGCTTCTCTTGGGTTAACCCCAAGTTCCTGTGAGCAGAGGTCTTGTCAGTTTGCGGCTGTAAAACCAAGTCACCGTCACCATTGCCACTGGGTTTATGGTGGTTGATTGTCTAAAGTAGAAAGGCTCAGTTTTTATTCGTTTGGATTTTTAGACTTTTTGTCAACTCATGCATAAAATGAAACAGTAAATGATTTTCTTTTGTAAAACTTACATTGCTCAAAAAACTTGCCTAGCAAGTTTTAATTGTAAAGTCCCATTCTAAATGCACAAGCAGATTACTGCATTTTTTGGACCATAAGACGCATCTAGGTTTTAGAGGAGGAAAATGGGAAAAAAAATTGAAGCAAAAAATGTGGTAAAATATTTAATAACATAAATAACATATATTTCACCAATGTAAATGTAAACAGAACTCAACAGCAGCATTAACAACCATTATTCCTCCCAAATGGGGGGGGGGGGCGTGTCATATAGTCTGAAAAAATATTGTTGAAAATGTGTATATATGAACTATCTCGGCAGTTCTGAAGATCCAGAAGCTCTTCTGATTGGAAGTGACTTAAGCATCTACTGGTGAATATTCAGAATATTTTCTTGAAAATCGAGTTTTATCTTTTATATTAGCCGCCTCCTGATAGCTAGGTGTGGTCCTGTGGTAGCTGAGTGGTGCCACGTCGAATGCATAGTAACAATGAACACGAAACAAGGGATCAAAGGACAGTGTGTGCCTGTTCACAGCACGTGATGGCCCAGTGAGATTCCGGAAATGAACTGCGGATGAGCTGATGGAATTGTAGAGGCACTGATTTCTATAATATAGTCTAGTAGAATATTTTTGTTTTCTACATTATTTAATTTGACAATAGTAAGTTAATTTTGTGTGAATTGATTTGGTATTATATAATCAAATATGTTAAAGTTAGCTACAGCATTCCCTAAAAGTACAGACTGTTTATCAAGATAGCTTTCTTCCAAATTTTGCTTCTTTAATTGAAAAATTTTAAATGTACAGTACTTGTGTTTGAAAATGTATACAGCCTGTCCAAAAGGTATCCAGCCATGTAATATGAAAAATAAGAGACTTTTGTTGAAGAAGACACAAGGAACATTGTATATAGGACAATGACGCCTCAGTTCCCTTCAAAGTAGGCACTTTGAGACCTCACACAGTTCTTCCAGTTGCCATCATCAGCCCTGTTGTATTTTTTGAATCTCAGCTGGTGGTCTGAAACCTCTTCTCTTTCAAAGGTGATTTTAGTTTTGGGAAAAGCCAGAAGTCTCAGGGTGCCAAATCTGGGCTGTAGTGGGGTTGAGTCACCTGGGTGATTTGATGTTTTACCAAAAAACTGTGCAGGAAACGTGATGCATGAACATTGTTGTGTTGAAGCTGCCAATCAGCAGTTGCCCAAGCTGCAGTCTTCAGGATCATCTGAATGGTTTCTGTGGAGGAATGTTCAAGCTTAATGTAAAATCTAATGCAGATTCGTTGCTCTCCTTGCTCAGTTATTTTGAATGTGATGGCCACACAGTACACATGCTCACTCAGTGACCTCTACCGCCCCCACCCACTGGTATAGTGAATTCATCATTGTTCACACATGTGCATTACAGTCCACTCTCCTTTGGCTGCCAGGTTACATCGAAGTTGCACAAATCGGTCTGGTTATATTAACAATGGTTGGACTTTCTCTATACAGACCTCACATGTATACATAATACATTTATATGAAATGCTCATACACATATACATACCAAACTTACATATATACACACATATGTATGTTTGAGCACATATAAATGTCTGTGTACATATATGTGATTGGTTCCTTTTTTAAAAAAAAATTTTTGGCCTCTCACTGTTCTGTGTTTGCTTTTAACCTGAGGAATAACCCTTTTGAATGAAAAGAAACTTGCAGTCAGACATTATTTAATTAAAGGCCTGGGTAGTTTTACTTAACTGTTTTCTATATGTTTACTCTGTGGTGTCATAGTAGATAACCATCTCTTATAGTGAGAATCCTTATTTCTATTTTGCATTTTGAGTAGCATCTCAAGGTTGGGTAAAACGGAATTATAAGTGTATAATTTAAAACCTGGTTGGAAAAATTTTGATGATTTTCTTTATTTCCATGCAAACTTATCTTTAAAAAGGTTCAAATGATATAAGTGATGGATAAGTTTTAAAGTTAGCATCTTTCGAAAAGGAAATTACTATCAAAGATTTTCTCCAATTCTTCAGAGTTGCTCTTTTTAAAAAACCACATTTTAAAGGTTAATTTCTTTTCCATCAGTCTTTTATTGGACTTAACTATATTCTGAAATAAATTGCAGTTTTACTAAATAAAACAAAACCGTGGTTAGTGCCAGATAAGTCACACAGGAGACTCTGAACTCAGGTAGCTTTGAAATTCTGTTTTGTATCTGTTAAGCTTTTTCTATAAAATTTAGCAATTGCTTCTCAGTTGTTAAGCGAATCCCAATTTCTATTTTGAATTAAGACTAATAAATTGGTGAAATGATGGAACATTCTATTACAGTTGATAGTTAAACTCAATATGTAACATCTCAGAGGAAATGCACCAGCTAAAATCAGGTAAAGTAGGAAAATTTACATGTGTTTTTTTTCTGTGTATGAAATTAGTGGTAGTCATTGCTTTGAAAAAGCATATACAAAATTACTTTATTTTCATGTAAAATATTGTTATGTTAAAGTAAGAAGAGTGGACAATGATTTTATGTTTATCAGAACATAAATATAAAATAATAAATACCATAGATAGTGTTCCTCGGATGATTGAAAACTTTTCCTAATTTCATTAATGTATTAGAGGTGTAAAAAGTGATGAATGAATTGGTTTTTCTAAGGTATTCTTTTGTTTCCTTACCATAACAAGGGTTGACAAAAAGAAAGTATTCTTTGAGATAATCCACTTTACTGTAGAATTCATTAACTTGAATGTGTAGTCAGCTCTAGAAAAAGGCCTAAAGGAAATTTGGCAGGACCCTACTGCCCCTTTTATTAAGCAGTTTACCCCAGCTGTGTACTAAACAGTAATATGATTTCAAGGCTTTAAAAATTTTCACTTTAAAAAGTAGAGACTCAAGCCCTGGCTGGTGTAGCTCAGTGGATTGAGCGCGGGCTGCAAACCAGGCATCGCAGGTTCGATTCCCAGTCAGGGCACATGCCTAGGTTGCAGGCCATGGCCCCCAGCAACTGCACATTGATGTTTCTCTCTCTTTCTCCTTTCCCTCTCTAAAAATAAATAAATAAAATCTTTGGAAAAAAAAAAGTAGAGACTCAGATGATCTATACTTTTAGTGATTTTTATTAGAGTTTTTCTGGTTTTTAAAAAGATTGTGCTATGTACTACTATGTAGCATTTGGGGCTACATTGTAAGTACTTTTCCTTTCCTTATTACTGTAAACACAGATGTCAGAGGGCTGTACGGGTCCTTGGAGTCTTTCCTTCAGTCCCCTATGTTATGGTAGACCCATTTTTATTTATCTAAACAAAATGTTACATTCTTTTTGCAGCAACCTTGATCTTATCCTTTATTTTTTTTAATTCAAAAACTACTAAATTCTATTTCTTGTTCCCTTTTGTGGGGAAGAGCAACATAAAGTGTATATAAATGAAAGTAAAATGTTTCTACTGAATGATTTGGGAGGGCATTTAAACTATAGACCAAATTTTGATTCACAAAGTTTATAAACCTGCCAAGATAGATGTGCATGGATACTCATTGTAATGTTGAAAACTTTAAACAACCCAAGTATCTGTTACTAGAGAACGCTGAAAGAAATGATAGTACATCAACATAGTGCAATATTTGGAACTTGATATATCAGTATTATTGACATGAAAAACTAAGCTGTTTAGTAAGCAGAAGAAGTAAATTTTAGGAAGCGTGTGGGGAGCGATTCATTTGTCTTTGGACAAAAGGTGTATTAAAGTTGTTCAGAGGAACACAGAAACTGCTCTTTGCAGTGGCTGTCTCTGAGGAGAGTGGAACTTTCTTCATTTTATATACTACTTTAGAACCTTCCAATGCATAGTATTTTTAAAATAAACACAAACATTCAATCTCCAGAAATCTTGATTGTTATCCTGTGGGAATCTCCCTGACCTCATGCTGCCTTACACTCATTTACGTTGGTTCTTACTCTTTTTCCCCTTTTGGTTTTAAATCAATTTTATTGATATATTATTTAGATATGGTGAATTGTATATGTTTAATGTAAAATTTGATGAGTTTTAACAAATGTGCATCCCTGTGAAATACCATAATCAAGATGTACAACATTTCCATCATCAAGAAATTCTGTGTCCCTGTTGCCGCCCATCCCTCCTCCACCTCTGCCCTCAGGCAGCCACTGTGTGCTTTATGTCATTGTGGTTTTCTGTCTCCAAGAAGTTTATCTAAATACAGTTGCACAATTTGTGGCGTTTGTATTTAGTTTCGGCTTCACTTGGTGCTTTAGAGATGTGTTGTGATTTGCACGTGTTCATAGTTTCGTGTTCCTGGGTGTTATTCTAGTGTGTGGGCACACTGTATGTTGTGTCCATTCATCTGTTAATGAGTGTTTGCGTCGTTTCCAGTTGGGCTGTGGGAATAAAGCTTCCAAACAGTTTTCAAAGGTGGTTTTACTACCTACCAGCAATGTATGCGAATTCCAGTTGTTCCTATTCTTGATGACATTTGCTGTTGTCGCCTTTTAAGTTTTAGCTGGAATGGATATAGCATGGTATCTCATTGTGGTTTGAGTTTACATTTCTCTTATGACTAAGGATGAGAATTTTTTGATGTGATTATGGGCTATACATACATCTTCTTCTGTGAAGTGTGTTTAAATCTTTTACTCTCAAAATTGGGTGACTTGTCTCATTACTGAGATGTACAAGTTCTTTTAATATTTTAGATAGAACTGATTTGTTAGATACAAATTATATTTTCTCCCATTCTGTGGCTTGCCTTTTTGTTTCCTTGATCAGTCATGATGCCATCAATATCAGTGTTACCAATTATTTAACCAAGATAAGAAAGAAAATGTGAGTGGATGATGAAATCATAGCAGAATATGAACTTGTACATTCACTTTTGGAAAGGTCACCTGATCTGGGGATTAGATGGTGGGAGTAAAGACCTCATGAAATGAGGCGTGTCCTGTTAAATCATGTCAGTAAATTAGTATTACTTAGTATTACTAAGTAAATCTCTTTTACTGTTGCCAGATTATAGACTTATCTGTCTTTCCTTACCAGTCCTGAAAAGCACTCTTCCAAACCAACCTCTTGGTTCTTGTACCTGCCCTTTGCTTAGTGTTATCCTGTTTTAAAAACAGCACAGTGTTGCACATTAAACCTTTCGATTAAAAATAGCATAGTGACCTGATTTCCATTGTGGTACTAGTTAAAGTGGTTTTAGAAGCCTGAGACTTTTAGTCTAGACCAGGGGTTGGCAAACTACAGCCCTATGGCAAAGTCCAGCTTGATGCTTGATTTTGTGAATAAAATATATAAAGTAAATATGCATTTATATTATGTGTTTGCTGTGGCTGCTTTCATACTGCAGTGGCAGACTTCAGGTGTTCCAGCAGATACCATTTGGCCCACACGCCTAAGATATTTATCTGGTCTTTTACAGAAAGTTTCCTGACTTCTCGTCCAAGGAGAAGCAAGTCCATTAACCTACAAGCAGCAATAAATGAGTCATTTCTGTCTGCATGAAAACTCATGTTTCCTCAGAGACTCATAGTCACTACTCATTATAATAAGGGGATGCTATCCAAGAAATTGGAACTAATCTTAAACGCCCTTTCTCAAAAGTATAATAATGTATTAATCCTTACCACCATCAGAAGTGAGCATTTTTTGTAGAGTACTTAAGTTAGTCATATAGATAGATATATGTGGTCCTTTAACAGCCTTCTAAAAAAAAACTTTATAAAGTTGCCTCCCTTGTATATTTGTCTTTGCTCTTCCAGTCCTGTCTGCTCTAAGAGTGATACTAGAAAAGTGAAGTCAATTAAGACATGTCAGGATTAGGCCTTGAGGATGCAGATTTTGACCAGGATGATTTTCGAAAAAGGAAATCATCCAGGAAACTTAGGAGGCCTCCTTTGTTGTTGGTACTGGATGATTAGAACACCTTGCAGAAGATTTATCTTTCTAGGACCTGTCTCCTTCCAAGATGCACAGGTAAAATCAGACTGGCATCTCAAGCCAAATTGTTGGGGTAAGGTGAGCACCAGCCTTACAAGTCTTTATGCATTTGACTTTGTGTTCCTTGTTGAGGATTTTAATTGATAGGACAAGTTAGAGAATCCTATTCATTTCTTACATCTTATATCAGTTTTTTTGCCAGTGATTATGTAAATTGCTGCACCATTTATGCCTTCAGGCACATGCTTCCAATGTCCATGTTTCTTAAATCAGTATCCAGTTTTACTTGTCTTCCTGTTGATGGTCATTGATAAATTGGCCTGTGGTAGAAATTCTACCTCAAGAAAATAGTTTTGTGTAATTAAATTAAATTTTTATTTTTTTAATTTAATTTTTATAGAAATTAGTAGTTACTGAATTCAAGACTGAGAAATACTAGATACCTTTTTTTTTTTATCTTTGGAGATGCTGTGTCATAGCCAGTATCATTATTAAGTTTGAAATTCCACCCTCCATATTGTTTATTTTTTCAGAAATAGATTTTTCTCTTTAAAAATTGTGATAGAGCCATTCTATTAAATACAGTTATGATCTGGGAGTGTAATTATGATGAGATGACTTAGTTTATAATCATAACTCCTGTGAAGAGGACATGCTACATTCATGTTCTACTTTCTTCCCAATTCCTGATCATTAGAAATAATTAAATTGAAGTACATTTCTTAATACAGAATAATGTTAAGGTAGGGTTATTAGTAAGGGCATGTTTTACTTTGGATCCAAAGGTTAGTAACTGTGATCATGGTTTTAATGATCAAGGCATCATTATATGCCTTGAACAAGGCATATAGGGTTCGGCAGAAGTAACACCTGCTTGAGTGTTTGGTTGGTAGGGTAATAATTTATAGTTTTAATTTGAACATTTCACCTAAAATGTCCTATGGTGTGCTTGGGTGTGATATTGTTATGTTACAGAATTACATGCTTGTGATTTTGTAATAAAAGGTTTTGTAATAAAAGGGGTGTTATTTGTTCTGGACACCATATATAAAATTGTTACTCATGCTAAGAGGATTTGGACAAACTTAAGATATTCTTCATCTTAATAAACCAAAGAAATATGTACTCCTGTTGTGGATATTTTTGAAGATACCTTTAAATTATCATATTAATATATGAAAATCTTACTAAGTTTTTCACTGAAGCCATAAATAAGCTACATATTTTTTAGTGTAATTTTTTTTCTGAGGGACTTATCCTCTGAATAAAATCTGTCACTTCTGAAGTGCTGTCAGTTACCAAGCCCAAGGACATGAGGGGCCATCGAATCTGTCCTTCCGATGGAGTAAGTTGGGGAATGCACCATGAAGCCTTACTAGGATGTTAGTTTCTTCTGACGTGTGCCGTGTATATTTTTAGGAACCTGAACATTTCCTTAAAGTTAGCAGATAGGCAAAAGCTTCTTAGGGAAAAATAAAAAGTACTGTTGAAGTCTGAACATTTGTTAAAATTATAGCTGCTCTTTTCTTAGACATGCTTTAGGCTAAGTTTTATTCTAAGATTTATTACTTGTTATTGGTTTGTGTAAATGCATTCAGAATTATAGATTTATGTAATAATAAAACTCAATTTTTCAGCTTGCTTTCTGTCTAAAAAGCTTTAGGGGGAATATGCCTTATTTGTATGCTTGTATTTATTTAAAATCCAATTATTTTTATAAAAGTTTCATATTAGATATCTGTACATAAAAGACATAGTTGTATAGTGACAATGTTCTTTTACTTTTCCATTGGAAAATTACAAAGAGTCATATCTAATTGATTTCAGTTGCATATAAATATTTATTCAGTATCCTAAGAACAGGAATGCTTAAATACTCAGAATATACTTTAATAATTTAACTGCTGTTGAATACAGAATGAACTTATTTCTAAAGTACACACAAATTATGTGATATAGACACATGTATGCTTCCATTATTCTGAATTTCATACATAGTCACCAAGCCCTCCAGGTCTTTGTTACTCTGTGATTTAGCTACTAACACAGGTTTATAATTCTTCTGTGTTTATGCAATCTGTGATTTTGATCACGTTTTTTTCTATTACTGTAAGTTAATTATAGTAGCATAGCCAATTTTTGATTATCCATAATGACTGAGGAAAGAATAGAGCATAAAAAATTGCAATTTAAAAATAATTTTTAAATCTTAGTCAAGCCAGTATTTTTTATTTTTTTCTTCATTAACAATCTGCAACCCGCCCTACCACTTCAAAAAAATTGTAATACATGTGAGAAGTAGCCAAATTGACAGCTTGTATCATTTAATTTTAGTTTATTAATCTGGTTTCTGTTAGTGGTACTAAGAGTTAATGACTCATAACTGACAGCAGTTTCAGATGAACCACATGCTGAATAATCCTCCCGTGAAAAACAGCACAGGAACTGAGCCTTTCCCAGAATGCCTTGTTTCTTACTTATTGCAAGAGTATATTATTTTGACAAAAAAAAATTGCTACTACAAAAAAACACCATTATAAAGTAAAATATTTGCATATTCTGTCTGATCCATAGAAAATGCTCAAATAAAAGTACTGTTTTTCTGATTCTAGTCCTTTTAAGTAATGAAGTAATTGTTGGAGTTGCTCTGTACATCCTTATTAGTACAAGAACCTTTTATTGTCATTTTTCAACGTTTTCACTTAAGTAAAAATCCTTATGCTGTTTTCATTGTAGTCACGGAAGGGAAATCTCTTAGCCCTGCCACGAAGGTGAAATTGCCCTTTAAGATTCTTCGTGTTCATAACCTCAGTAATTCCAGCCAGTAAAACAAAAACCTCATGAATACTCAAAAAGCAGCCTAAACTAGACCCACTTGGTTATAGGGATAGGTACCTTTTCTCATTGCCTTACTGGAAATTTACATTAATTTATCTATGCTCCCTAACTCACAATTCATATGTCTGCCATAGATTGTCAGGGGAGGGAATGAATTTCCGACAGTGTCCAGAACTTTTAAATTCCACTATCAGAAATAAGTTGTCTTATAGAGATCATTTTAAGAGAGTGTTTTTTAACCTATATTTCTTTGCAGCCAACATAATTACTAAACTTTTTTATCAGTTTAGTAGTGCTACTTGGCTACAGCAGATGATGGTCCTAAAATTTTTCAAGTTCTTGTGTAATCATACAATTAGTAACGTTTGTTAGGTACTGTGGTTTAATTACCGACATTATTTTTTTTTTTAAGATTTTATTTATTTTTAGAGAGGGAAGGGAGGGAGGGAGGGAGATAGAGAGAGAGAGAGAGAGAGAGAGAGACATCAATGTGCGGTTGCTGGGGGTTCTGGCCTGCAACCCAGGAATGTACCCTGGCTGGGAGTCGAACCTGGGACACTTTGGTTCCCAGCCTGCGCTCAATCCACTGAGCTACGCCAGCCAGGGCTTAATTACCGACATTATTATACTTTATCTTTATATCCATCTTTACAGTCTTCATTTTTTTCTAAAAACAAAAACAAAACTCTGAAGATAATCACACAAATTTGTTGTCTGCAGTTTGAGCTGTCTTAAAATTTGAGCAGCTTTCCAAAAGGCCACTCACCACTTGCAAGTAGTGGTCAGGTGACTTTTAAAGAACATTCAGGTTATTTATATGACTACTTGAGAACATGCTGGGAGGAGAAAAGAGGAGACCAGTATTGCAAAGCTGACTTCAGTCCTTTACTTTTAATACTTGATTATGTATGCTGATATTTTGTCCCACTGTTTAGCATTCCTTTTCAGTTCACATGCTGAATTATGTACCGATCATTTCTTTTAAAATATTTTGGAAAAAGGAGGTTATAGTACATTTTCTTAAATTGTAACAAGTTTAAAATTTACGAGGGGGGCCCAAATAAACCTGGAATTTACTTATAAAAAATTGTCTATTCTTAGATGTTTAAACTTCAGTCACCTTCAAAATACTCTCCATCTGATGCAATAAATACACCTATGGAGACTTTTTTTCCACTACTCGGAAGTTTTTGGAATTGTCGATTTTGTTGCCTTTTAGTGCTTCTACCATTTTTTTTGTTTCATCTCTTCCACATCAGCAAAACTCTCCCTGTGAGGACTTTTTCTCATCCTGGGAAACAAAAAAGAGTCACTTGGGGTGAATAGGGATGATGGGGCATGAGGGTCATGCCATTTTTGGTCAAAAACTGCTGAACACTCAGTGCATTGGGGGCAGGTGCACTCGTAAATCACCCATCGTGAAATGGGCAAGTGCACTGAAAGAGTCTTCAAAAAAACCCACCGAAGGCGAACACAGCCTCTCACAACAATGCCAGCTGGTATACTGATGCAGATGGGCTCCTAGAACACTCATGTAACAGGGGAAACCTGTATGTACTACAAGGGGCCTGCCCTCCTGATAATTTCAGGTTTTTTTGGGTCTCTTCTCATAGAAGTTTTTCTTGAAGGAAAAATTCTGAGTATTCTAATGACTTTTTTAAAAAATAATTTATTTACTAGGTAAGTTCTCTTCTACGCTTTATGAGACTGGTGGTTGTGATATGTCACTTGTGAATTTTGAACCAGCAGCAAGAAGAGCATCCAATATCTGGTATGTGCGAAATTATTTTAGGAGAGTGTGTGTACTTGCATATATATGCTGTGTTTAAAGTTTGTAAGCCTTTGTATGTAAATGTTGTTTTGAAAACAGTTTTTAATTTTATTTATTTATTTTAGAGAGAGGGGAAAAGAGAGAAAAAGAGAGGGAGAGAAACATTAATGTGTGGTTGCCTCTCACCCCCCCCCCAAGCTGGGGATCTTGCCCACAACCCCCAGGCATGTGCCTTGACTGGGAATGGAACTGGCAACCCCTTGGTTTGCAGGCTGGCACTCAATCCACTGAGCCACACCAGCCAGGCTGAAAATATTTTTTATATTGGCTTAAATAATTTGTCATAGTGCATTTATCTCTAAAGAGGTAAAGTAGAATGTTGCTATGGAAAAAAGAAAGTATTATTAAAACAAAAGCTACTCTGTTTTTAAAAATTAAGTAAAAATTTCCTGTTGATCTTATAGTGGGACAGTGGTTTGCGGTTGCAAAGTTAACTATAGATTTTATGACAAATACGTGATGTAAAAAAAGCTTTTAGGAAAATATTTACACAACTAATTTCATAACCATCTGTTCTCTTTTTCTTGTTTGTACTGTAAATCTTCCTTGTAAGGGTTTGGTTAAGTATCTTAAATGATGAGCTTTCATTTTGTTTTAAAATTTGTTTACCCCTTATGAAAAGAAGGAATTCTGTCATGTTCCATTTAGTTTCTTTTTTCACGTTCCCTTAGGAAGGAATTATATAACAGGGAAATTAGAAAAACAAGTAAGAAATTAGAAATCTTTCATATGACATAATTAGTTTAGAATGTGTTAATTTTTTTTAAATAAAATTTTAATCTTATTCATCAGCGCAAGTTGCTGCTTTGAAATTTATTATTGATTAATTAGCTCACTGTTTTCACTAGGGCCATTTGATTCCTATTTTAGGATTTCCATTCAATAATGGACACACCTATTTAAATGTTACACATCTGTGAACAATTCATTTAGGTTTTTTAAGTTTTGAGGTGTTATTTAAAGCAATAGGATCTTGTAGTCACATAGATGAAAAGTTACTTACCTGCTGAATAGCTAGAACATTTAGAGAACTATACCCTTTAAGCTCTTTTAGTCCAGTTTCAGAATTTGTGTCAAAAATGGTTAAATTGTCATATTACGTATTTTGTAACAATAGAAACAATAGGAGATGGAGCAGTGAAAACAACTTTGTTTAATTTAATTCAAGACAAAAACAATTGTTTACACCATGGTGGTAAGGTCTCAAGTTTAGAAATCTAAACTTGACTGAACTGTGGAAACTGAATTGTCATGTTCTAAATTATTATAGCTAAATTTATTGTGGTTCCAGACAATGTGTTCATTGCTTTCTTAAACTTTTTTCATTAGAACCTTGCAATAAAGGTACTAATATCCTATGTCACCGATAGGAAAACTGAAGTATAAAAAGGTTGATAACGTGTCCAAGATCTCACCGAGATGATGAAGAGATTCGAATGTGGATACTCTGACCCACAGGCTATGTTTCTAATCAGAGCTCTAGGAAAATGCTGTTTTGCATTTTGAAGTTGACATAGAAAAGTGAAGACACTATAAACATCATCCAGTTGTTAAAGGATTCATTTTTTTTCTACTACTTGGCAAGCTGTTTATTCCATGAAATCTTTTCTATTTTATTTTAGTGACACGGATTCTCATGTATCCAGTTCTACCTCAGTTCGATTTTATCCACATGATGTGGTAGGTTTTCCTTTATTTTTATAAAACGATGTATTTTCAGATTAAGTTGCTACACAAATCAGAAAAATAGGAATTATGGTGAAAAATACGGCAAAATACTTTTGCTATCCCATAGTGGATCTCTTCTTAGTAGTCCTTTGTTAAACATAGACTACCGTAAAGCTTCATTAGCTATATGGGAATCAGTTATTACACTTTGGAGGGTATGGAAAGGTTCCTTTACTCACCAGCATCATAATCGGGTTGTGCTATTTTTAATTGTTTCATTTTAAAACTTTTCTTTGACTATTATGACTTTGGTGCAGTTACTTACTGGTTAACTATTAGTTATTTATATACCGGTGTATATGTTTTGGAAGCCTAGTGATGACTCATTGTATAAAAAATATGCCACATAAAATACAGTGGGGTATTTTAAAAAGATAACACTGCTTTTGCCATCAGGATGTATATGTTGAAGGTGGAAAAGACTAAATGGAGGAAACCCTTATAAGTAACACATAAGAGATATAGGTAAATAAATATAGTGCCAAAGGGGTTAATTATTAGCAGCTTCCTGAAGATAAAGAGTAATGAACAGGGTTTTAAGACCATAGATGAAAGTTGGTCATAGAGCAAAGGTTTTTAACAAGTGGGCATTTGGCAAAGTCTGGAAACATTTTTGCTTGTCACAGCAAAGGGAACTTGACTGGTAGCCAGTGGGCAGAGGCCAGAGATGCTGTTAAACATCCTGCAGGGGAGAGCACAACCCCCACAACGTAGAATTGTCTGGCTGACAATTCCTGTAGCGTCAAGGTCGAGAAACCCTGGCACAGAGCATATGGAAAGTGTTTGGGGAAGTCTTTGTGAATGCTTATGGGTAGTGGCTGTGTTATATAGAGAGAGCATGTTTTTTTGACTATACTCAATATGTGTTTGAAAAATGAAGACTATCTTTTCTTTTTGCTGTAGTGAATTCTTGCAGGACCATAGGGAAGTAAAATATGGGGAAATGGTTATGGTTTTCTGATGTTAAATGTATGGGAGCCTTGAGTTAGCTAACTGCTGGCTAGTGCCCTGCTAGATTCAGTAAACTTTTGATTCTTTCAGAAGAAGGGGAAACTTGTGAACTGGTGAATGGATGAGTTACATACAGCTAAAAGAAATGTAACGTGGTAATTTCCTATAAAATTAGGAAATGAGCAGATGAGCAGCATGCCAAAACAAAAATGGGGGGGTGCGTGGGGTATATAGGAGGGGTTTACAAACAGTGATAACAGTGGTAAGAGACTGTGGTAGGTGAGAGCTGAAGGCATTGAATCCAATGCAGAGGAGTTCAGATTTAACATGGTCATGAGGTTCATAGCTTAGTAAGAAAAGACCGTAAATGTGACAGGCAGTAGGGAAGCCATTAACAATTCACTGTAAGTGATTTTAATGGATTTACTAGTTAAGCAGTCATAAAATGGTAAGATTTCAAACACTTTTCTAATAAAGCCTTTCCAAAAAGACCTATTGATTAATCCGTTTTATTTTAGTTCAGTTCCTGTTGTCACCTTCTGTAGGTTCTAATGCTGTAAAATATCCGTGAGGAGTGGACTGGTATAAAGTTAAGGGAGCTGAAATAATCTGGAAGCTAATCGAGTAGCCCTTGAATTGTGACTTGATGAAAGATATTTTACCCCTTTCAACACTGACTTTCTTTTAGCTCTCTCTCCCACAGATTCGGTTAAACAGACTATTGACCATCGATACAGATTTATTGGAGCAACAGGACATTGATCTAAGCCCAGACCTGGCAGCTACTTACGGCCCAACAGAAGAAGCTGCCCAGAAGGTTAAACACTACTATCGTTTTTGGATCCTGCCCCAGCTGTGGATCGGCATCAACTTCGACAGACTCACACTTTTGGCCCTGTTTGACAGGTAAGAACATAGTGTGATATTAAAGATGTGTGCAGATTTTATTTTTGATATGAAATGTTCCTCATAACTAATTAATGTTTGTGCTTGCTTTACCATGTTGGAAAATATTTTCTATTTTGGTCCTTTTGAGATAAAATCTAAATTAATAGGGTTCTCAAACATTGACTCTCTTGAATTCATTGAAAGCCTTTTTTGTGGCATTTTTAATGGGTGTTCACAAAAAAATTCTTTTTATCCTCAGTAAGAATCATGCCATTGTACTTAAAACTCAGAGACAATGATGTGTTAATGATTATCAGGTTATAGGTAACATGACCCCAAATATAAAAAGATATAATGGGAAACTTCTCTTTTCCTATTTCTTACCACGAATCTTAACATTGCTTATTATAGCAATATTAGCCCATTATAAACTTGGTGACTAAATGCTGCTTCTAGTCAACATGGTAATAAGGACTGGCTTTATCCTCTTACCTGAGGCAATGAACACTTGACACAATGTACAAAACAATGGTTTTCAAGACACTGGAAATGAGACGACAAAGGGTAGTGATCCCTGACAGACAAATTGTATGAGAGCCATACAGTTGCCCCAGCTTGCTACCTTAAGAGAGTCCCCAGGCTGTGACACAGGGTGGAGGTACTAAGGTAGAGTCTAGCAGACTTCCTGTGTTGGAGATGGAGCAACGAGCCCATGGGACAGAATACCAGAGGAAAGATTACTGCTCAGAGAGAGAATCTCAGATCTGCAGTGGGTCTCCTCGACTGTTCAGCAGAGGGTTGATAAGCGAATACATGTGAGCAAACTACCTGAGGCCAGGGAAGGAACCGGGTGAAAGAAATAGAGGAGCGGTGCCGAGCACTCACCCAGGGCCAGGGAGAGTACCTGTGCCCCCAGCCACATGGAAGAAACCCATCATTCATAGTTTGTGGTGCACTGTGTAGCACACTTAGGAAAGTCTTGCCTTTGAAGTGGGGAATACTTAGTTCTGGCATAAACACTGCTCCGCACCCACCTAACAAGTCATAAAGTAAAACCTGAAAGGATCAAACTGTTTCCGAGTAGCATAGCAAAGCTCAAGAGGATTTGTAGAAAGCCAGAAATTCTCATACCCAGTAAGTTAAGATTCACTATGTCTGGCATCCAAAGATTACCCACCATGCAACTGCAACGAAGGGGTGAAACATGGTATGTGAGGGAAGCAGTGAGTCAGTTGAAACCAACCTGTAACTGTCACAGATATTAGAAGTAGCAGTAAAGACATTAAAACTCTTCTAACTGTACTTCATAATGTTTAAAAAGTTAAGCAGAAACCCAAATCAAACTTACAGAGATGAAAACTAAAATGTCTGAGATAGAAAATACAATGGATCTGAAACTATTCGATTTCTATATGCAGAAGAACTTGTCTCTTTACCTTGCATCATGTTACAGGCGTTAATTCAAAGTGGATCATAGGCCTAAATGTAAAATCTAAAACAATAAAATTTCTGAAAAAAATACATAGGAGAAAATAATTGTGGCATTGAGTTAGGAAAAATTCCTTAGATGTAACACTAAAAGTAAGATTAGTGAAAGAACAAATTGATAAATTTGATTTATCAAAATTAAAAACTGAAGAAAACCTAAAGAGACCTCAAATTCGTGGCTAACAGTGTAGACAGCATGTAGTGTAGCAGGATTGACGGGGAACGTTGGTTTTGGCAATTTTGGAATTCTACAACCGCCACAGAAGATCACTGAAAATAGCAGCGTTTATTGTTTTAAACATACTCCAGCATTTGTTTTAACCTGGTAGAGCTAACAGATGAAATGGTACAGAGACATTTGTGGATTTTGGTTTTAGGTCAGTTGATGACTATAGATATGGCATTGATAACAAATGAATAAAAACATTTTTATGATTATAAGAGTAATTTTTTACTCATTATAGAAAAATATAAAGAAAGATTTGAAGACAGAAAGAGATCATCCATAATCTTTCCACTCAGAGAGAGCTATTATTAGTAGTATCATTTTGATATATTGTCTTTTTTAACCCGTATCTGTGTGTTTTTAAACAACAGGACTTACATCCTCCTATACACAAGGTTTTGTGTCCTGCTTCTTTGTATAGCAGATGGGGTGAGCATGTTCTCATGCCAGTGTCTAGTCTTTAAAAATAAGACTTTTAGTAAGTATTTAACATTTTATGAATAAAATTTCCCCAAGAAGTAATGAGATCACCTCTTATTTTTTGGTGTGACATAAAAATCATCTTCATCACTCTGTATAGTATCGTGGGTATCATACTGATTCTTATGCACAGACGGTATTGGTGGTCTTCATCACAGCCTTCATCCTCAGCAGAACTAAGAGCCTGGGTTTATGTTAATTGTAGTAAGTTACTTTTCAGGTTATTTCAGATGATTTAGAGATGGGGAAAGTGAAACCACTTGGTATCAAAATTGGACTACAAACTTTGTCATATAAAAATAACTATTTAATTTTCTAGAAACTACTTTTGAGATTTTTTTAAACTTGTTTCGTTATATAGCTCCTTAATTTGACATCCAAGCTGGTTAATTATTTTTGCAACAAATTTGACAGATAGAAAAAGATGTTAAGAGTAAAGTTTTTAAAATAGAAGTTAAAACTATATTATGCATTAAAATGAAAACTTCATAATCTATTATCATATGCATTATTTATTTTAATGTTTCACACAAACTAGTTTCTTTTTCAATGTGACCCAAAATCTTACTCAAACCTAGTACTAGAAAAAAAAAACTCAATAAGCATAATGTGAGCTTCATATTGGTGCCTTCCCTTATTTCACTCTGATAAATTTCTCATGTTGATGATGTACTTACTAATAAACTTTCATGTCTACAGAAACCGTGAGATCCTGGAAAATGTGTTAGCTGTCATCCTGGCTATTCTAGTGGCATTTTTGGGATCTGTTCTTCTCATACAAGGCTTCTTCAGAGATATCTGGGTCTTCCAGTTCTGCTTGGTGATAGCCAGCTGTCAATACTCACTGCTCAAGGTACCAGCATCCCTCTCCTTTACAGGCTGTGGAATAATATTTGTGTTAAAAGGCAGAAGGTTTCATATCATTCACTGAATTATAAAAGGATATTTTTTAAATTATTCTCATTGGATATTTAATCAAAAGGGACATATCAACTTAAGAAATACAGTGATATAAATGAAGCTTCCTTAAAACTATTTTTGGTATTAAAAGAAAATATTTGGGGAGTTCCGACCAAGGTGGAGGTGGAGGTAGAATGCTTTGCTTCCTCACACAACCAAAAGAAGGATACCAACCAATTTAAAAACAAACAACCAGAGCTGCCAAAAAGTCAAACTTCATGGAACTCCGACAACCAAGGAGTTAAACATTCACCCAGACCGGCAGGAGGGGTGGAGATGGGCAGCCGGCCAACAGAGAGGACCCGCAGCAAGGTCCACGTGGGCGAGGAGGGGCTGGCTGTGACCAGGAAGCTAAAGACTCAACACCTGTAGCTGTAAAACACTGTGGGGGTTGTGAAGGTGGAAGAAACTCGAAGTCTCACAGGGACAGTTCATTGGAAAGTGGGGCTAGAGCTGAGTGAGTGGCATTGTCCCCTCTCTGACCCCTTTCTCACAGACAGCGCCACAACACAGCAAAGAGGGTTGCCCTGCCCTGGTGAATATCCCCCTTACAACATAGGTGCTCCAAGACAAAGAAATATGGTCCAAATGAAAGAACAGATCAAAACTCCAGAGAAAGAGCTAAGTGGTGAGGAGACAGACAACCTATCTGATGGAGAGTTCAAAACCCTGGTAATCAGGATGCTCACATAATTTATTGAGTTTGGTCACAAATGAAGAAAGAAATGAAGGCTACCCAAAGTGAAATAAAGCAAAATATACAGGAAACAAACAGTGAAGGGACGGAAACTAGGACTCAAATCAGTGATTTGGAACAAAAGGAAGAAATAAACTTCCAACTGCAACAGATTGAAAAAACAAGAATTCAAAAAAGTGAGAGGCTGAGGAACCTCTGGGACAACTTTAAATGTTCCAGCATCCAAATCATAGGGGTGCCAGAAGGAGAAGAGGAAGAGCAAGAAATTAAAAACTCATTTGCACAAATAAGGAAGGAAAACTTCCCCAGTCTGGCAAAGAAAATAGATGTCCCGGAAATCCAGGAAGCCCAGAGTCCCAAAGAAAATGGACCCAAGGAGGAACACACCAAGGCACATCATAATTACATTAGCCAAGATTAAAGATAAGGAGAGAATCTTAAAAGCAGCAAGAGAAAAGGAGAGTTATCTACAAAGCAGTTCCCATAAGGCTCTCAGCTGATTTCTCAAAAGAAACTTTACAGGCAAGAAGGGGCTGGAAAGAAGTATTTGAAGTCATGCAAGGCAAGGACCTATATCCAAGATTGCTCTATCCAGCAAAGCTATCCTTTAGAATGGAAGGGCTGATAAAAGTGCTTCCCAGATTAAGGTCAAGTCAAAGGAGTTTATCATTATCAAGCCCTTATTATATGAAATGTTAAAGGTACTTAGAAAAAGAAGAAGATCAAAACTATGAACAATAAAATGATGACAAACTCACAACTATCAACAACTTAACCTAAAAAACCAAAAAACTAAAACTAAGCAAACAACTAGAACAGGAACAGAATCGGAAATGGAGATCACATGGGAGGGAATGTGAGGAATATGGTAGAAAAAGGTACAGGGAATAAGAAGCATAATTGATAGGTACAAAATAGACAGGGGGAGGTTAAGAATAGTGTAGGAAATGGAGAAGCCAAAGTGCTTATATGTACAATCCATGGACATGAACTAAGAGCTGAGGTAAATGCAGGACTGTTGTGGGGGTGTGCTGGGCAGAGGGGGGAATAAAGGTGAGAAAAAATTGGGACAACTATAATAGCATAACCAATAAAATGTACTTAAAATAAAAATAAATTTGAATTAAAAAGTTTAAAGAAAGAATATTTGGGTATTACAAATAAGAATTTGCATATTTGAAATTTATTTCTTTAAATTTATCAACATTAACTCTCCTACTTCTATATTTTAAGTCTTTTCTGTAGGTGAAATTTATTAAAACCCACCATAGATACAGTAATGTCAGAATGAGTATATATGTTCCTTTGGGACATTGAAAACAGAAGATTGATATCTCATAACTATTGTTTTAATACTGACTCTAAAATACCAAAATTTATCAATTTTAAGCTTTCTAAAAATGGGAGAATCAGATAACAAATTTTTCTCCTGTGCAAAATCTGTGGACTGTCAGCATGGACCATTTCTTTTCCTTCCTTTCTTAATCAGTAAACAATACTCTTGCTGGTATTGTTCATCTGCCTGATACACGCTATCATGAAGAACAGTCTCCCGTCCTGAAAACTGTTGGTTTCATTGTGTTTATACCATCAGCTGGCCAGGTGTCCAGAGTGAGGCATCTGGAATAAGCCTCTTATGTCAGTGCTTCATTTCTTCAGGACCCATCCATGCTTTTCCCTCATTGCAGCACTGAATTACAGTCTCTGTGGTTGTTACTAATCTCCAATTGCCAAATCTGTGTCCTTTTCTTAGGCTTCATTCTCTGTGAGTATTCACCTAATACCTGCGAATACTGTCTTCTCTTTTTTATATTCTCATTGTTGTCTGTGACTTTATACCACCATGAAAATTATCCTGCTTTTCAGATAACTTTATTTTCCTTTGTTGATGCCTCTTTGTTCTGTTGACCACTTGTTAATTTATGAGAATTCTCAAGTGTTTTATTTGGCCCTATTCTCAATTTGCAATTCCTTGCCAGTGAAGTCATCATGTTTTATTACTTTATTTGTTGTGCCGTAAATGAATTAGGTCCAGATTTATATCTCAAAGTCTTGGCCTTTTTCTCACAAGCTTGAGCTCTATATATTTAACAGGCACATTTAAAAAAATTAGCACAGCGTCATCTTCTGATAAATATTTTCCTTTCCCTGTTGCTTTGCTTTTGACAGTAATACACTGTTCACAATCTTAGCGCCTCTACTCCTTCCAGGTTTCTTTAAGTGTGGTGATCCTTACATACAATTTCTGGCCTTTGTTCTTGCTTTCCATTTCAACCACCTTAATTCATTCCTTTATTGCCTTAAACCAGTTAAATGCATTCCTTGGTTCCATTCTTCCCTGTCTGATTAATTTTGTCCACTGCTTTTAGGTTAATGTGGTTGGCTTTGGAAAAGGTAAAATATGACTGAGATTTCTGAAACTAGTTAACTAGAAGAATGGTAATGTCATAAACAGAAATAAGAAAGGCCTGAACAGATAGATGTTGGCATTGAAAGAATTTAAAGATTACCTTGTCTCCTCTCCAGCCTAGGGACACGTGCCAAACTCAGTAAGCTTGGCCCGGTCTAGAATTGTAGGATGATGATAGACCGTCCTAGAGGAATTGTGGGGTATGCTTTTGGGGATGAACTGGGACTTGGGAGAACAAGTCATGATTTGGGAAGTAACACCTTTTGAACATTTTTATGGAAAGTTGATAAAGTCTCTTACAAAGATGTAGCCTAACTGATTGGATGATTTTGATGTGAAAATGCAGGTAATATATTTGATGTAAATAACATTGAACTGTGTAGTAAACTTGGAATTTGTGGGCAGAACTAGAATTCTTCTTCTAAGCTAACCCGTGTTTTGTGCATTTCTTGAATGGAGTGATGCTGCATTAGAGAGCATTCTACCTAAAGTGCATGATTAACCACTGTGCCGTACATCTGACACTACTTAGCTTTATTGAATGTAAACTGTAATCGAAAAATAAGATTAAAAGAAAAGAAAGCATTCTGCCTTAGCATACTTACTCATAGTAATGAGCCAGGCATTAAAATGAATCTTTCTACCATTTGCCATTTCCAAAATGTTAAGCTAGATGCAAATGATTAATTAACCACAATAAGTAAGAGTCAGGAAAGATTTGAGATGTTTTTTAATGCCCCAGTGACATGACTATCTGGAGATGATATTTTGTCTTTTGCTGATTTTTCAGCAGAATTGATGTAGGTCATTTCTTAGCTGTGGAATATTTACTTGAAATTATTTCAGGCATTTGAAAGTTGCTTGTAAAATTACCAGGACTTCAGTAGTATGATCTCTCTTTCTGTTTTATTTTTAGAGTGTTCAACCAGATTCTTCTTCCCCCAGACATGTAAGTCACTCTAATAACTCTTTAACATTCATCAAAAACTTTTTTAGGTCATATGTCAGATTGAATTAAGATTTATGTTATTATATTCTCATCTAAGTTTTGACACACTACTAGAAATACAGGTGATTTATTAACATGAAATAAAATGGCGGTGTAATTGTGGACTCGAAATCTTGGTTGGAAATGAGCATAATTCATTTCTGACAGCCTGTTTCAGATGGAGGTCTTTAGTTAGGTAGACATGATTCATATAAACTCATGGTTATTTGATGACTTGCATTAAATAAATTTTGAACAATAAATCATGAGTAAGTTTTGAAAAATAGAATGTTGAAGTAGGAGAAACTTTACATTATTTCACTTAAGTAATCATTAAGAGCCAGAATAAAGAAGTAATGAATTGATTTGATGTTTAGACCTGTGGACACTGAGAAGATTAAAAATCTTGTTACTCACTTTGGGACTTTAGATAGAAGTATTAGTTGCCAACACTATTTATTGTAAAGCATGATTTGGTTTTAGACCTCACCCTAGAATATTTACTTAATAGAAAGACCAAAGGGCATTCTCTTCAAAGTAGTTCAGAACGAGACTCCAAAAGCAGTTTATAGTGATGCCTTCTCCTCGAATAGAGTGAGTATTTCTGCCCATGCACTGGGACACTTACTGTGAGCAGATGGGCAAAATAGAACAAGGAAGCACGTGATCTTCTTTCAATTGCTTGTTTATTATTTTGTAAAAATGTTTTTGAAGTATAATGATGTGTGGAATTACTGGCTTTAACTTTTTGTTTTGATGTAATTTCAGGCTTAGGGAAAATTTGCAAGGATTGTACTAAGAATTCCTGATGCCATTTGCCCAGACCCCTGTGTAAACATTTCACCATATTGGCTTGCCCCCTTTCTAGTTCTCTTCTCTCTCTCCCTCTCCCTCCACACACTCTTTCTAAACTGTTTGAGACTGAATTGTAGACACAATGCCCCTATGCCTTTGAATACCTGTCTGTTTCCTAACAACAAAGGCATTTATTTACATTAATTCAATATAATTATCAGAATCAGGACATTAACATTGATATACTATTTTCTAAGCTACAGTTCTTACTCAGGTGTTTCCTATTTTCTTAATTGGCAATAAAACATCCCTGATTATGCATTTGGTGTATTTAGCCTGCTTTAATTGGGAGCAGTTCGTTGGCATTTTTGGTGGATACCGGCCAGGTGTTTTGTAGACCATCCTTCAGTTTGAATTCGTCTATTTCTTCTTGATTGGGTACAGGCCATGCATTTTCAGCTGGAACACTACAAGAGTGGTTTGTTCTCAGTGCATCACTTCAGGAAGCACATGGCACTGATTTATCGTTTTGTTGCTGACGTTAACTTTCAGTTTTTGGCTAAGGGTAGTGTCTGCAGGGTATTTTTTCTCTACAATATTAACATTTTGGGCTTGATAGTCTTGTAGATTAGGGTGCTGCCCTGTAGGGTATCGGGTATTATAGGTATTTAGCTTTATCTCTGGTCTCTGCCCACTAGATGTCAGCACCCGCACCCCAACTGTGACAACCAGCCTGTCTCCAGACCTTGCCAAGTGTCCCCTGGGGGTCTAAATCCCCTCCCACTCTCTCAAGAGCCACTGCTCTACTGTAATGTTACTATTTTTCTCTTGTAGTTAAATGTCTTATAGGGAGATACTTGAGATAATATATATGTTCATTTGCCCCTCAGACTTCCACCCACTTGTTTTTAATATTTATTGATGTTTCTTGCCTGAACCATCATTTGATGGCTGCCAAATAGTGATTTTCTAATTACATCATTCCCTCTACATGTATTTGTTGACTTTTCACTGTAAGGAATAACTTCCCCTTCTGTCTTTATTTTTAATATTGGTATAGATTCATGAGTTCTTGTTTTACCCAGTCAACTATATATGATGTTACCATCATTTATTTTAATGCTCAAATTGTTTCTGATTTGGCCATTGGGAGTCTATCAAGCTGCCTTCTGTGTCTTTCTGACATATCCTTATCATTCTTTAAGTACGTCCTTTGGTTCCAGGGTGGGGGAGGCGTGCAGCAGTGTGTTCTAAGCTCATTGTATGCTTTCCCTACCCTAGCGTGAAACCAGCCTTTCTCTGTGGAGCCCTGGTTGGTTGGTTGGTTTTTAGTGAGTAAGGGTATGTGTAAACTAAGATCTGGATAGTAGTAATCTATGTTCCTAGAATGTCATTGCTTCCAGGTCTTCTCATTGGATAAAGCTAGGAAATGTATGTATGTAGGTATATACGAATGTACAGACATACACATATCCATAGATAGATACAAGAATAGATGTGTGTGTGTACAGTTGACCCTTGAACAACACGGTTTTGAACTGTATCTGTCCATGTATGCACAGATTTTTTAAAATAAATACTGTAAATGTATTTTCTCTTTCTAATGATTTTCTTAATGACATTTTCTTTTTCTCTAGCTTTTATTGTAAGAATACAGTGTATGATACGTATAACATATGCAATATGTGTCAGTCAGCTATTTATGTTACTGGTAAGGCTTCCGGTCAACAGTAGGCCATTAGTAGTTAAGTTTTTGGGGAGTCAAAAATTATATGCAGATTTTCGGCTGTGGAGGGAATGTCGGTGCCTCTAACTCTCTTTTGGGGAGTCAGAAGTTATGCAGACTCTTGACATTTGGGTGGTGATGGTGGTGACAGCGGCGGCTGAGGTGGATTAATGCCCCTAACCCTGAATTGTCCAAGGATCAACTTTACACATACACACATCTATTCTTATTCTATTTATATAGATATTAATAATAATGAGCTCATACTGATACCTCTAATTCAATCCAGTATCGCAGGGTTCATTCAATTCTTCCTCCTTGCCATATTTGTAATTCCCTTTTGCCACAGTCAGAAACCAGGCTTCCATGTAGAAACTTTTTGAATCCTTAGAATATAAGCCATCAAAGGTCTCAGTAGCTAGTTGCGACTCTTAAAATGAACTTAACTGACTTTTTAAATATCATTTTCAGGGTCATAATCGTATCATTGCCTACAGTAGACCAGTTTATTTCTGTTTATGTTGTGGTCTTATTTGGCTCTTGGATTATGGAAGCAGAAACCTCACTACAACCAAGTTCAAATTATATGGAGTCACTTTCACTAACCCACTGGTGCTTGTATCAGCCAGAGATTTAGTTATAGGTGAGTCATCTTTAAAGTGTTTCATGTCCTAACATTAATTTATTTGTATACAGATAGTTTACTGATAAATATATGGATATAAATAGTTTTAATAGGTTTACTTTGTTATTTATTGTAAGCCTCACTGTGAGAAACAGAACAATAGGACTACTATGAATGAAGAAAAGCTAATGAACACATTTTAATAATTCTGTTTTTGAAGAGAATGATGAAAGGTTTCCTTTGGATTCTATAGCTCAGGTTTCTGTTACGTGAAAACATTTTAAAAGCTTTCATAGTTGAAAAGATTCTTTAGTACCCAAGCAATTACATAGAGAGAAATAATATAAAATCTCTTTTAAAAATTGCTTTGTAGTTTGTTAGTTTTTGAATTTTTTATCATTTTATGATCTTAAATGAACAAAACGATGGTTGAGGCATATACTATTTTTAAATATGCTTTTCTTTCCTTTTATAGTGTTTACACTCTGTTTTCCAATAGTATTTTTCGTTGGTCTCCTGCCTCAGGTGAATACATTTGTCATGTACCTTTGTGAACAATTGGATATTCATATCTTTGGTGGTAATGGTGAGTACCTCCTCGTAAAAATTACAGTTGACAGTATTACTTGTACAAATCATTAAGTAATAAACTGAAAATTAAAAATTTAATTTTTAGATTTAAATTTTTAAATTTTCATTTTAGAATTGAAATTAGAAAGAAACATATACTTATTTATTAATTAAAGACCGATTAGGAATTAATTTGTAGATATGAACAAGCAGTCAAGTCTGCTACTTCCGTGAAAGGTACAGGAATAATGCAGTTGACTCATAAGAAATGATAAGATACTATTGGCTAAAACTTAAAGTTATAGTGAGTTTACATGGAACCTGTATAGACTTAGAGAATATTTATAAAAGGTCATCTGTTCCAAATTGAGCTCTGATACATGGTATTATCGTTGGATTTTGAATTGGTGTATGCATTTAGTGTGCCTGTGTATTTGGTTTTGGTGCTTTCTTGTGCCTTTAAAAGGGGAACACCAAAACCAGAAAGCTTTTAGTAAAAGCATTTTCCTAAATTTGCTTTTTAGAAGTACCTCTGTTTTTAGAGTAGAATGTTGGGTTATGAATTGATATACTTAGAAATTATTTCCCTATTATATGTGTATTTCATTTTCAAAATAAGTAAGACCAGTATTACACTGGAATGAATAGACATGGTTTGCATAATTTGAAATTAATTCTATGGGCAACCACCATGGTTAAAATATGCTCTTACTTGGTCTAACCATTTAAAAATTTACTGAAAGATGTATATACTAGAGAAATAATACAAAAGGGTACGAAATTACTTTAACTTTACCATCCATTTCTCTTTATACTTCACATTTGCTGTCCTCATTTATCTTCCACATACATGCATTAAAATGATCTCTGCTTATGTGACTTAAATTTTAAATAGAAACTATGCTTTTTCTAATTGCTGTGTATGTGCAGCATTTTTGACATTTTGAAACATTTTCTAAAGGAATGCGAATTTAAGACTGGGCTGGTTGGCCTTCAGCATAGCTTCATGAGTAGAAGACAGTTTCAGTATCTAGGGACCATTACAGGCGCTGTGTTACCTTAGATACTATGGAGAGGATTTAGTGTAGGTAATGCGTAGCAGTGGGCTTTGTCATATGACTGACAGACTTGTGCAAGTCTCATTTTGAAAACAGACTTGTGTGCTGTTTTTTTAATATCTTCTAAGGAAAAAAGTTTCCTGTAGATATCTTTGTTGTTAACCATATAACAACACTGTTAAAGAAAGTCTGTAATCCATATTTTAAAGATAAAGATTAGCTATCTTAGCCATCCTCTATCCTTTAATATTAATAATTCCATTGGATCTATTTTGTTGTTGTTATTGTTAGTAATTAGTCAGATCTCTTCTTTTTTGTGAGAATTAACAAACACAGGGGAGTACAGTTTACTTCTGTGGGTAACACAGGTTCTGTTTACATAGACTAATATCTTTCAGTGAATGCTTGGTACATCTCCAGTCCTTTCTGGCCTTGGCAAGCTTCATTTCCCCATACTTTCGTAAAGCATAACATTTTTGAAGCATAATATAGCCGTGAGTTTTTTTGCTGTGTGTAAGTGTTCATTACTTTCAAAGTGAATATATTTTATCGTGTATCAAAAGTTGTGAATAGTAAGTCTTTGTTATTTCAGAATTCTTTGAGAGCACAGGATAAAGTGACTGAATTTTTAAAAAATCAAATGAAAAGATTTAATTATAGTCATTACACAATTTTAAATACTCTTCAGTGCCCTTTTAAGATACTTTTTTCCCCATAAGTGTTTATAACGTGTTATCTTCCCCCTCCCCTGACCAGCCACGACGAGCCTGCTCGCGGCACTCTACAGTTTCGTGTGCAGCGTGGTGGCGGTGGCCTTGCTGTATGGGCTGTGTTATGGCGCTTTGAAGGTAGGCGGTGTGTGGTGGTGTGGTCTGTCTTCAAGGCTGTTTTTCTGCATGGAGTGTGTTTTAAATTGAGTAATAATGATTTTTTTTTTCCTGCCACTTCAGCATGAATTTCCATGATCTTCATGTGTTGAACATTTTCCTCATTTTCTTTGAATTTGCAAGCAATTTCATAGTTAACCATTATGAAAATAAAATCCTTTTCCATGCAGTGATCAGGTTAATATTAGAAACAGATTATCAGAACTTAGGCTAGTCTGGAATAGAGGTGGGCATGGTATTAACAACACAAAATTAATTTTAGATTTCTGGTTAAGAATATATGTAACTACTGTTCATATCAAGACTTCGTAAAACTTATGAAAACAAGTTCAAAGATTGTGATTTAAGATGCATTCTAGTAAAAAGTAATGTGCTGAAATTCAATGGCATTATTGGTTTAGAAAGATCTGGATGAGCCTTATTAGCTCCATTTTTAAAAGATCATTACCAAATTGGAAATATAAAAGTTTTAAATTTCTCATAAAGAACCCTCAATCCCTATTACTAATTTTTTTTATGATTAGTATAAGACAATCAGAATAATAGGATTGAAAGATTTATGAAAAGTGACTCAGACACTTTCAAGAGAGGGTGATGAAGGCTATGAAAACAGTCTTATGGGTGTACTAATTATTACCTTATTCAGCCTAAAGGAATTAAAGATAATTTTAAGGGTGGCTTTTTAATCAAAATTTGAAGGACAAATGGGAATCAAAATGTGGGAGGAAGAGTCATGGAGTTGTAAAGAAAGTGTGCGTGTATAGGAAATGACAAGGCATTTGGAATTGCTGGAGGTCTGGGCGCGTGAGGAAAGCTGGGCTTCAGTCAGTTTGGGAAGGTGAGCCACAGCTGGCTTGTGCAATCCTTTCCACCCTGAACCTGTTGGGTTGGGGATGCAAGACCATCAAAATAGGGGAAGTATGGCAAGGAAGTGATTGACATTGCACTATGGAAAGATCACTTGGTCCCTAGTGATCTGATGTAAATGTAAGCAGGATCAGAAGCAGGGGACTCTAGTTTTGCAATCTTGAAATTATGAGGGACTTATTCAAAGTAAGATTCAGTGAATTTATTTGGGGACTCTGAATAAAGAGAGAAGAACCAGAATAAGCTCCAAATGACCTTTGGGTATGATCTGAACTACATAATAATACCAATGCACAGAATTGGAAACCTTGGCATTTAGTGAGGAAAGCGGTTGTTTAAAGTTGGGCATGTTTATTTGTTGACATTTAAGGGATATCCAGAGATACATAGTAGAAAGTTATATGTAGAAAGGTTTGAGGTTTCAAATTAATAGATTTGAAATTCGTCAACAAAATTAAATCAAGAGTAAGAAAGAGACTGCTAATGTGGATTGATAAGAGAAAATAGGTGAGGATAGAACCCTAGGAAATGCCAATATTTAAGCATTGGAGGGAACAGAAAGGAGACTTCAGAGGCAATAGACTCTGAAAAAGGTTTTTTTTTGAACTTACCAGTAAATAGGATCCTGATGACTGTAATAAAAGCAGCAGCTTCGGTGTTTTGGCTAAAGAAGCTAGATTAAATTGTTGTTTGAATGGATATTAAGGAAACGTATTCTACTCTTTCTAGACTGTAGTGGGAAAACTTATGCACATGCTGGGGGTTGTTTTCTGGTTTTTTATTTTTAAAAAGCTCTGAAACTTTATTGCATTTAAAGGAGAAGGGGAACAGCCTAGTAGAGAGGGAGGTATTTGATGGTGCTAAGCCCAAGAAGGAACCGGAGACAATGCGGTCCCAATCCAGGCTTCTCCCACCTGCACCACCGGTAAAGCCTCCTCAAATAAAGGTTTTAGATCAGTGTTTTGAGTCATGTTTTGTTAAGTGAGTCATTATTTGGAAGTTGCAGTTATAGAATTGAACAGTGTGGTTAATTTTTTAATGCCTAGTTTACAAAGGCCTGTTTAATTATGTAGCAGAAGAGCAGCAATTGTAAAATTTCCAACGAAGGACACTGTCTTGAGGTAGGTGAAAGGATAAGTTTTTTCCTTCTTCCTTAGTCATGGCATTTGCATTAGACTATTTTAGTTTTAGATGTCACCTATTATAACAAATCTGCAGGTTTAGTTGTGTATGTGAGCAAAGATTATGTGCAAGGATTTCATTATAGCAGTGTTTATAATAGCAAAAAGTTGGAAATAACTAATATTTGTCATTTGTGAAAGGTTTATTTTATATAGCCACACAATAGAATACTATACAGCCACAAAAATAAAACATTTGTGTGTGTGTGTGTGTGTGTGTGTGCGCGTGCATGCTAATGTGTAATGATTTCTAAGAGGTACTGTTTGTTTTCAAGCTTTATTGAAGTACAGTTGATAAAATTGTAAGGTATTTAAAGTGTACAATATGATAATTCAATCTATGTATACATTGTGGACAGATCCCCCCACTGAGTTAACACATCCATCACCTCATGCATATTTACCTTTTTTTTTTTGTAAGAACATTTAAGTTCTGTTGTCTTAGTAAATTTCTGTTATATAAAACAGTGTTATCAGCTGTAGGTACCACCTCATGTACTAGATCCTCAGACCTTACTCATCTTATGACTGAAAGTTTGTGTACTTTCACCAACCTCTCCCTGTTTCCCCCGCCTCCTAGCTCCTGGTAGCCACTTTTCTGTTCTCCTTCTATGAGTTCTTCTTTTTTTTTTTAATGATTCCACTTATAAGTGATACCATTCAGTAGTGTTTATCTTTCTCTCTCTGGCTTATTTCACTTAGCATAATGCCCTCCAGTTTCATCCATGTTGTTGCAAATGACAGGGTTTCCTTGTTTAAGGCTGAATAATATTCCATGATATATATATATAATATTCCATGATATATATATATCATGTTATATATATACATAACCACATTATATACACACACCCACATTTTTTCTCTCTCTTTTTTTTTAAGATTTTATTTATTTATTTTTAGAGAGGGAAGTGGGGTGGGGGGAGAGAGAGAGAGAGAGAGAGAGAGAGAGAGAGAGAGAGAGAGAGAGAGAGAGAGAGAGAGAGAGAGAGAAACATCAATGTGTGGTTGCTGGGGGTTATGGCCTGCAACCCAGGAATGTACCCTAGCTGGGAATCGAACCTGGGACACTTTGGTTCCCAGCCCACGCTCAATCCACTGAGCTACGCCAGCCAGGTCTTTTTTTTTTTTTTTTTGGTAAGATAGGCAGTATGCCAAAAAAGGAAGTTTCCTTTGTGCTTTTTTTCTTTTTTAAACCACACAGTGGCTTGTGTATACATAGCACAGTGATGGATGAGTACACAGGATGTTCACGACAGTATTAACTTGGGACAGTTAAAGTCGTTGGGTGATATGATCGCATACCATTAGGAGTGATGTAATTTTTCTTCTGATCTACTCACTAATGTAGACTTTTACATCCATTATTTCATGGTATCTGCTTTCCTTGTGTTTACTCTTTTATTTTTCCTTGAACATTTCATTCTTTAAAAGCTAAACTTTTTCTTTAAGACTACTTTGCATATATACTTTGCATATGTTTTCATACCTTTAAGAGATTGCTAGAATTTGGGCCATTACATAATAAAGCAGAAACTTCCACACCGCTGTGGTGGGCAGAACAAACCCATCTTTTCATCTTTTGAATGAGGTCACCTTCCCTGAGCAGTTTTGTCATAGTTTCTGTTGTTTCTCCTGCTCCCGAATCAATGAGTTTGATAGAAACACAGAGGTGGCTTACTCAGTAAGGTGATACTTGCTATCTTTTTATATATAGTCATGGGTTACTTTGAATGTGTGATGACTCTAAATCCTTAATCTTAATGAACTAAGTCATTTTGAGGTCAATTAAGAGTACTTTGCTTTTATCTGAGAACAATAAAAAAGTAGTGTAAAGTATTTGTCAAATAATGGCAGTCATCTTTTGTGTTTTTTCAAATACTTGTTTTAATTTAGGCAAAATTTACATACAGTGAAAGGCATATATCTTAAGTGCACAATTTGGTAAGGCTGACAAGTGCATACACCTCTGTAGTACACATGCCTATCAAGACATAAAAGACTCCCATCAGCACCAGAAAGTTCCCTGCCTTAACCACTTTTTACTGGAGATTTGGTTTGCAGTTCTTGAATGTCACGTAAAGGGAATTGTGCTATATTTACTCTTTTGTGTTTAACTTATTTTGTTGAATACAGTATTTTTGAGATTCATCTACATTGTGTGTATCTGTAGTCTGTTCCTTTTTATTGCAGAGAGGAATCCCATTTAGTTTTAAATGCCCCTTACTCCCGTTGCATGACTGTGTCCCAGTGTGTCTGCTGTCAGCCGAAGTCGTGCACGCATGTATTTCGGAGTCAGATATTCCGAGACTTGCCCCAGGAACAGCAGTCCCCTGCCCCTTGATCTCTTCCTCCCAGTCAGTCATCACTTTCTGTTCTTTGAGCTGCTTTTTTTTTTTTTTTTTTGTATTTACTTTCATATCTCTTAGAAACTAACTTGTATTTCTATTTCTTGTATTTTCTTAAGCTTTAGGCATTATCCTTTGACTGTGCTTTATGGAAGTTGTGGGCTTAACTTGTTTGCATCCTCCACCCCACGCCAGGTCTCCACCTCAGCAGTCTTGTCCCCTTCATACCCTGATATGTTCGCCTTATCGCCACCGTGCCAGTGCTAGTCCTGCACACACTTGTTTTCTTATGTATTTGTCTTTCCTTCTCAAACTCTTTGCAGATTGTTTAACTTTCTTCTCAGTAAATTCAAACACCAGGTAGTTCAGCTCCTGGCTCCACCACTTAACTGGACACATTATTTAAACCCTCTGTGCCTTGCTTTCCTCATCTATAGATTGGGGAGTAATAGTACATATCTCCAAGGATCATTGTAATAGTTATTTAGGAAATACAAAGATCTAAGAATGGGGCTTGATACACAGTGTTCAATTTGATGATAAGACTTTGATTTAGCCATTATAAAATAAAAGATGTCTGTGATGCAATGTGAAGCAATTTCTAAGGCTATTATTAAATGGGGTGGAAAAGCAAGCTGTATAATAAACTATTATTTGGTTCCTCACTTCTACCACTTTGCTTTCCTGAATCCCCAGAGAAAGAGGAAAGGTGTTAATTAGTATTATCTGGTCTATGCCAGGTACCATGCTAGTAGAATCCAGAGATTGCAGTGAGCAGAGTAGACATATACCGTGTTCACACGTTTGGTTGGCCTTAGACGTGAGCCTTTGTGTGGTTAATAATACAGTTTATTTGTTCAGGAGACACCGAATACCTGCTCAGTACTCTGGAAGATGACATGGAATATTACATGAGCAAAGGCATCAAGAAAGCTGCAAATGTTAACATTTTCTTTTGACTGATGTGATGTCATGTGTTTTTTCCTTCTCTATTATTATAGTCAAAAGTTTACCACACCAAGTTATTTTCTTCTTCAAAATGGAGAACGTAGTTTACTGTAAGCTTAGTATTACTTTAAATCTGAAAGGGATCGACAGCAGCACGCATAGGAGCAAATGCACCATTTGTAGTGTACAAATAGAGCTTTTGTACCACAGCAAATCTGAACATAGTCTAGCAGCTACATTCCAGCTCATCAGGAAGTTATAAAATGCAACTAATAATATGGTTTAAAAGTTTTAGACCTACAGGATTATATGACAGACCATAAATTAGAAACATATTATCTATCACATTTTTTCCTCAACAGGATTCTTGGGATGGCCAGCATATTCCAGTACTTTTCTCCGTTTTTTGTGGTTTGTTAGTGGCAGTATCCTATCATCTCAGCCGACAAAGCAGTGATCCATCTGTACTTTTGTAAGTTAAATCAGTTGTTATTGAATTAAAGAAACTTAAATAAGTTGGCATTTCTGATTATTTATGGCATCTTAAATGTTTTTAGAACATATCATTTGCTAATGACTAAGTATACTTGGATCACTTGGTTTTTATCATGACCTGTATTTGCCACTGGAAGTACTGGTTTTTCAGGTTATATGTATATTTTTATATTAATTATTTTCTCTCTTTTTTAAAAATATAAAGCTCTTTGATGCAATCTAAGATTTTTCCAAAAACAGAAGAGAAAAATCCAGAAGACCCTCTGTCTGAAGTAAAAGACCCACTACCTGAAAAACTTAGAAATTCTGTTGTAAGTTTAACCTTTTTAAAATCACTTAAAAGATTTAAATTTGAGACAGTTCATCATGTTATGTAATGAACACTTTCTGAAGGCCTTTAATAATTGGGAGAACATGTATAGCTATAGACTGTAACTACATATAGTTACATATTAGATATACATTGCCTTTATTTAAAATTTTAACATGTAAGAAATGCTCATTCCTCAAATTGGTTTCTATAAAGAACAGTGTGCTAAGTATTTATTTTTAGATTAGGTAAAATTAAGTCATTTCATGTTTTATAGAAGTCTTAATTCTATTTCACTTAAACTGGGATTTGAAAGAAGAATATTAACATAAATTAGAGTTTGTTGTTACTGATCTTACTGCTAAAAACTATGTCCTTGTAAGTGACCTGCTAGATGGTTAGTGTGTTTTTTTTCTCAAGGACAGTCGAAAAAGTACGTCTTGTGTGTGTTTATTTTCCTGGTTGAAGGAGAGAACAATAACCTGGACTAATTTAATATACTCAAGTAAATATAGTAATTTAAAATTTTTTCTGATTTAGTGAATTTTAATGTTGCCTGCATTCTTTTAGTGATTACTTGAAAAATGAATTCTGTAAATTTATATCTGTTTTATGGAACAAAACATAAAATTCTTTTTTTAAGTTACTATTTTAGATTTTTTTTTTCTTTTTTTTAAGAGAGGGGAAGGGAGGGAGAAAGAGAGGGAGAGGAACATCAGTGTGTGGTTGCTGAGGGTCATGGCTTGCAACCCAGGCATGTGCCCTGACTGGGAATCAAACCAGCGACCCTTTGGTTCTCAGGCTGGCACTCAATCCACGGAGCCACACCAGGCAGGGCAGAGTTTTTTCATTTGTGAAAGACTGACCTTATTATATAGGTCTTGAATTAGACACAGTATTTACTGTCAGTGAACAGGAGCTGTTCACACTTCTTTAAAGATTTTATTCATTTATGTTTAGAGAGAGGAAAAGGGAGGGAAAAGAGAGGAACATGGATCAGTTGCCTCTCACAGGCGCCCCGACTGGGGAACGAGCCTGAAACCCAGGCGTGTGCCCTGACTAGGGATTGAACTGCAGCCTTTTGCTTTGCAGGATGATGCCCACCAGCTGAGCCACACTGCTCCGGGCTGTTCACATAGTCTTCAGAAAACTTTAGAAATACAAAACCGCTTCAGGATATATTTTTTCTGACTTTAGTTTTCATGTTAGCAAAGGGTATTCAATGTTACATGTAGTGTAGACTGCTTCTGAATCCTGTTTCAAAGTGTAAATCTGTGAGTCAGTAAATAATGAGAGATATCTAGAGGTTTCTGGTTTTTACCATAACCACTAAAAGAACCAATAGTCCAGTAAGTAAAATAGGATATATGCATGCAGGTTCAGCATTTTAATAGATTAATGAAAATATAACTGGTATCCAAAAGGATATGCCCTATGGATGACATAGTAACTTAAGTACCTCATTTCCTTTTTCCATAAAACTTGCAGACCATTAGGGGGAAAAATATACAGTTTCATTATAAAAGACATTGTAATGATATGTTACACAGTGTGTGGAACTAGTTGAGTAAATTTAATTTCCTTCGTATTAAAGTGTCAAACCAAAGTAATGAGGGAATTAGGGAGGAATATAATAAGGCTTATAGTTAAGAAATACCTAGAAGTGCTAAAAAAAATAGGATCAGTGAAAAATTGTTTCTTATACAATTTACCAGTTGGGAATGAAGGAAATGTTTTTTTAAATTTTTGTGTAATTGTCCGCTAACTCTGCTTTGTTTCAGAGTGAACGTTTGCAGTCTGACCTAGTAGTGTGCGTTGTGATCGGTGTGCTGTACTTTGCTGTCCATGTGAGCACCGTGTTCACAGTGCTGCAGGTGAGGAGAAACAACTTGTTGGCCTCATTTCTGATTTGATTGTAATGTTTGTTCATTCTGCTGAAATATATGGACTCCCCAAAGTCTGTTCCAGCACACCTGGAAGTCTAGAACCTTGTCATCTCATCTCGGGTCTGGGGCAGGGCGGGGCCACTCAGGTGTCGCTCCCCCGGGCAGTGCTGCTCATGCAGGGCTGCTCCTCCGCAGGCCGCCCAACTCCCCTTCCCCGCACCCCTGGCTCCCTCCCTCGCGCAGGGCCCGGTGTCCCCTGCTGTCAGTTTGCGCAGCTTCTCGTGGTTTCCTTCTTGCTTCTGTGCTGGAGCTACATCGACTCTCTCGTCTAGTTGTCATCAAATTTGAAAAGTTATGGCCTTAAATTTTTTTCTGCCCTTCTCTTTCTGCTCTGCTCCCTAACCCTCTCTCAACCCCACCTCTTGTGCTTCACTTACCTGCATCTTAGGCCTTTTGAAGCTGTCACATAGTTCACTGACGCTCTGTTCATTTTAATTCTTTTTGGGTGTGTATTTAATTTTGAGTATTTTCCATTACTATGTTGTCAACTTAATTAATCTTTCTGTATTATCTGCCATTAATCCCATCCAGTGTATTTTTCATCTCATAATTTATAATTTTCATTTTAAGTTTTGTCTTTTTTTTTAATTCTCCCATGCCTCTTACTTAACTTTCTGAACATTCCGTTCTTACTCTCTTCTAATTCTAACTTCTGTCACTTGCGGGTTGGTTTTGATTAATTGATTTTTTTCCCCACTCATGGGCCATACTTTTCTGATTGTTTGCACGTTTGGTAATTTTTGATTGGATGCTGAGCTTTCTAAATTTTACCTTGTTGGGTATTGGATATTTTTATAGTTCTAGAAATAGTCTTGAATTTTGTTTTTCAATATTGCTAGTTACTTGTTAACAGTTTGATGCTTTCAGCCCCTGCTTTTAGGATTTAAGTGACACCAGGGCTGTTTTTAGTGTAGGGCCCATATTCCTCCTAGTGAGGCAACACCGTTTTGAGTACTCTAGGCAGCAGCCTGGCTCCAGGAACAGGCACTATTCCTACCCAGCCCTGTGTGTGCTGGATACTGTTCTCTCTCATCCTTTCTTGTGCTTCTTTCTCTGATCTCATGGTGTTTCCTTACACACTTGTACTAATTCCCCTGAATATGCCAGGGGGACCTTCTGCAGATCTTCACAATTTTCTCTTTTGTGTGCTGTCTGTTCTGGTGAACTCTAGCCGCCTTAGTCTCTCCATGCTCGCAATGTCATCCTGCTGACTCTGGGTGCAGGGCTTTGTGTGGGTTCCCCTCCCTGCACTGCAGCCTGGAAACTCCCTTGAGGCAGTAACGGGGGCAGTGCTGACCCTGACCTCTTAACACTGACCTCACCGGTTTCCTTTCTCTCGGGGTTCACTGTTTATTCCCTTAGGCCTAGTGTATTGCAGACCATTTGGTTCATAGATTTTATTCTGTTTTGGTTGTTTCATGTGGGGGAGTGAATCCCTAATATTCCATTTGGCCAGAAGCAAAAAATGTTAATGTTCTTTAACATTTCTGCCTGTTCTTGTACTCTTCTAACTTGACCGATTAATTCTCGAGCACTTGCAAACTGAGTCAGGTCTGGTGGTTTTCAGGGCTCAGAGAGAGGCCTCTGCATGTCCAAGAGGTTCCAGAGTTTCTGAATATGTGACTTTTAATTTGAATATTTGAAGCAATGGCACTTGATTTCCTCATTTGTGAATTTGTATATACATTAGAACTCTATTTTAATGATATACAATGTGAAGGCACAAAAAGAAAGAATTCTTTTTTTTCCATACTTGTCTGCTCTTCAGTCAGATTTACAGTTTTATTTAGCACATGTCCTTTGTCTGTACTAGTTAAGACAATTCAATACATTGCTCTACAAGTCACATAGAACATTCTTAGAGTCGCAAGCAATACACTTCAGGCCTCGTTCTCATTATACAATAGTGTGAGACTCCAAAGAAAGTAGTAAATACATTTTACAGTACTTGTAATACATGAGCAGTCACTAAGTTTGATAGCCAACTTAGAAGAACCACATAGTAAAGAAACTGTAGACAAATGTTTAATTCTTAGATTCTAAAATTGACTTTGCTCTTCTCCAGTATCAAGTGGAAAGTTGAACTGACAAATCAGAAGTTCCGTTGAAATCAAAATCACGTCTAATTTTCTCAACTGTGTTCTTCTTTCAGCCTGCTCTCAAGTATGTGTTGTATACACTGGTTGGCTTCGTAGGTTTTGTCACCCACTATTTGCTGCCGCAAGTCAGGAAACAGCTGCCATGGCACTGTTTCTCCCACCCCCTGCTGAAGACAGTGGAGTATAGTCAGTACGAAGTTCGGAGTAAGTATTTCATTAGTGCCCTTCTTCTGTTGAATACTGTGGGTTTTCTCTGTTGTGCTGTCAAATGACAGTTAAATAAGTATCAAGTAGCACATACTTTGGCTGTGTTTCTTTTACTTAGGTTTGAAGCTGTAACGAGTCAAACTTTGCAGGATGCTTTAATTTTAGTTGAAGCATAACTGTCAGTGCTACAGTGCAACTTTCCACAGAATGAAACTTCCTTCTTCCTTCTCTAGATTGTTCTTCACAGACCTCACTGATGCATCCTTCTGTGTATGTCTGTGACTTCTCTTTCCAGTCCCTACTCTTCGATTTAATTTCCTTGCCATATGCAGGCAACACAGTCCTCTCTAAGGCTTCTTTATTCGAAATATTTTAACTCAAAGCTTAGGAGGAATAGAAAGGTCTCTGTTCCTATTTCCACCAGAGATGCTGGGTCCTACCATAGAGGGGTTTAAAAGAGTTGAAGGGGTAAAAAGAAGTTAAAACATTTGTAATTGCTGTTATTTGTTTTCAGACTTGGGATAAAGTATATAAAATGACTCAAAAAGAGGTAGAAGTCCAGTCCACTTGGCAAGCTTCATGCTTGCTCATCTATACCCTGACTTTTCTGTCCTGTTAAGAACTCAGTCCTGTTGGCCCATGACCTGTAATACTCCTCATTCTAGAGAAATAATAAAAGTTCATACCTATGTCATAATTTAGTACATACTAGTGACTAAATAAGGCAATGTTTTTTTCTCAAACTTTTTTCAGTTAGTAAACTACTATAGAGAGGGAATCCCTTTATTGTTTGGAGATACAATATCTCCTTTAGCGAACTTGGATGTTTTAGAAAGCTTTCTATACTGATCTCAACTTTGCATTCTCAGAGCAGATTCCCTAGGCCTTTAGCAGAGTTGCTTATGGCATCGTGCTACTGGAATCCTGGTCACCAGACTGATCCAGGAGAGAGAACTGAGTAACACCCAATGTGCAGGCTGCAGTAATAGCGCTGTGCAGACCTTTATAACATATGTGCTTTTTAAATAAGGGAAAATAGCATAAAACTGTGTAAGAATCTGTACTGGGCCATTCTCACCATCAAGAAAATACCTCAGAATGATGTTTTTTGATGATAAACTATCAGTATTGCTATCATATATAAATGAAAACAAGCGTATCTTGTTTGTTTTAAACAGCATTTTTCATTAGAGTAAATCATTGATCATATTGTTTCTTTATTTTTGATCTTAGCAAAACATGTAATTTAAATTTTTACAAATTTTGAATCACCATAACATGTCTGACTTGTTGGAAGTACTAGGTATTGCAATGTTGATCCCCGCTCCTTCTACTGATTTTAGTGGTCGAAAGGGAAATAGCTCTTTAGAGGACCTCCCAAAGCCTGGCGACACTGTTTTCATACAGCCAGACAGCCTCGTTCCAGATCTCCCAGCTTATCGTGGGCACTTTCCCCAGTGAAATAACATTAAAGTATTGGGAAGATATTGTTGGTAGTGAAGACAACTCTTAAGAAGTGTGTGAATCAAAAACATCTCTTCTGAGATGTATGTCTTATAAGGCATGTGGGTGTGTGTCTTAGGATTTTAAATTCAAAGGGGCTATCTAGTACAGTAAACTTTTCCCCAGAAGTTATTGGCATAAGTGAGAAAAAGTTATGCTTAGAAACTGTGGTTTAAGAATTAAAATAAATTTCATCTAAGTTTAAACCACATTTAAGTTGCAAAGTTGGATGTGTCTCAGAAGTCATAGAAGTTGACAGTTGATTAAAGTACTGGATTTTTTATGTAATTTATAGTAGAGCTGAATTTGGGTTGTAGGATTTTCCTTTGTCATCACATTGCCAAACTACTTTGTACATAAGATGATGTCGTCCTTTTGACTTATATTCCTTTGTTAGATGCAGCCACTGTGATGTGGTTTGAGAAACTTCATGTGTGGCTTCTTTTTATGGAGAAGAATATCATCTATCCATTGATTGTTCTCAATGAGCTTAGTAGCAGTGCAGAGACAATTGCTAGTCCAAAAAAGCTGGATACAGAGTAAGTATAATATTCCTTTGATTTCAGTTAGACTACTGAGGACAGTCATAAGCGATGTCTTAAAGTTACTCGTTAAGTAACAAATAATAATTGAATGTCTTGGTGCAAGGTACTGTGACATAAAAAAAGTCCAGGTGAAGTTTTGTCTTCGCCTTCCCTTTCTGAACATGTGTCTCTCTGCTCCTGGCATTTCACTGCTCCAGATGTCTCGTTGTCAGTCGATATCTTATGAGAGGACTTTATTAAATAAGGTTAGTCTTCAATAGTAGATGGTCTCTACTTCCCAATAGTTTGGGAAATGGTTACGTTTATATACTGTGTAAATCAATCCATGCACAGGGTGGGGCAAGGGTAGTTAGTATGAGAAGAAAGTTTATTCTTCTGGTATTATTTAGTAATTGTAGCATTTTCCATGAAAAATCTACTTTGCCCCACCCTGTAGGGTTATCATATAGTCCTACCCACTAGACTAAGCACATGTTGTTGGGTGTTGATATGTTTTTTATGTGCTAAATGTTATTAATGTTAAAGCAATAGAGGTACTGAGAAACTGGAGAACCAAATGTCAGAATTGTAATACTGTTAACTTATTTTTAAACTGATTTATATAAAGGATAAAAATTATAATATATATCATTAAAAGGGAATGTTATGATAGTTCGTTATCAGATGTGATTCGCTTAGCTATATAAATCATTTCTAGAAGTCTAAATGTTTGTGTGTGTGATGTGTGTATGGGAAAATTTATATAAGTATCTATGCACGCGCGCGCGCCTGTTCGGAAAGCATCCAGCCATGTGCTATGAAAAACAGAGACATTCGTTGAAGAAGATATAGGATACAAGAAATAGTGTGCACAGCACAGTGATGTCTCAGTCCCCTTCATAGTAGGCACCTTGTGACCTCACACAGTTTTCTCAGTCACCATAAACTCCCCCATTGTATTTTTCTGAATCTCATTGATGTTCTGAAATCTCTTCCCTTTCAAAGGTAATTTTAGTTTTGGGAAAAGCCAGAAGTTGCAGGGTGCCAAATCTGGGCCGTAGAGGGGCTATAGGGGGGATGAATCACCTGGATGATTTGATGTTTTGCCAAAAAAATCTCTGCATGAGAGGTGATGTATGAGCAGGCACATTGTCATGATGAAGCTGCCAACCAACCAGTTGCCCATAGCTGTGGTCTTCTGAATCATTCAAATAGTTGCCGTGGAGGAGTGTTCAAGCTTAATGCAAAATTTGTTGCAGATTCGTTGCTCTACTCAAGTCATTTTGAATGCAGTGACCACAGAATGCACATGCTCACTCAGTGGCACCTACCGCCCCCACTGACTAGTACAGTGAAGTCGTCACTGTTCACACATGTGCATTCCAGTCCACTCTCCTTGGCTGCCGGGTTACACTGAGGTTGCTTAAACCATTCTTGTTATATTAACAATGGCTGGGCTTTTTCTGGATAGACTATATATGTGTGTGTGTGTGTGTGTGTGTGTGTGTGTGTGTGTGTGTGTGTATATATATATATATATATATAAAAATATATATATATATAATCAGCTTAGTAAATGAAATGGTGATTTTTCTGAAGGTGGTAGATATTCTCAAGTTTTCAGTCATTGGTTGATGAGTTGTGCTTTCTTTTTTTTTTCATAGATTAGGCGCTTTAATGATAACCATTGCTGGTCTGAAGTTGCTGCGCTCCTCTTTTAGCAGCCCTACGTATCAGTATGTCACAGTCATCTTTACTGTGCTCTTTTTCAAAATTGACTATGAAGCGTTTTCAGAGACCATGCTATTGGATCTCTTCTTCATGTCCATACTCTTCAACAAGGTAAGTCATCACTGAAAGGAATATCCCTCTCTGTAAAAAGCATCTCCCTAGGTAATACACTAGTAAGGATTATCCTTGCATTTCATTAATATCATTGTCTTTTAAGTACTATTTTTCTTCATTTATCCAGTTATTTAGGAGTCTATTAGAATCCCTAAGTAGCGCTAGTAACTGTGATGCATAACACACAGTTCCTGCAATAGCTAGGAAGATAAGATTAAGTTACGTGGAAACATTAGAGAGACACTAGATATATATTTTTAAATATGGAGGATCTTCCAAAAGGGGGTGTGGTTTTTGGATAATTTCAGAAATAGAAAGAGTAGCAGTTGAACTGGGCTGTGGACTGCTGGATAGATGGCGAGAACACATAACCTGACAGCTGATTGAAGATGGTAGATACCTGGGGCAGGAGGCCATGTGGGAACCACCAGACATTAGTTTGATGGGGACGTTTGCACAATGTTCTGAAGTTTACAGAATGCTTCTAAAATTTGATGTCCACCTATGAGGTGGACATCATATGAAAGGTGCTTTCAGTCCTTTTATAAATTAGATGGTAAAATCTGGGTCTGCTGCCTACCGTTCCAAAACCCTTTTTGCTGAACCACAGTGCCTTTCTAAATGATGTCGATTGTGCAGTCAGGTTATTGGTCAATTCAATGGAACTTAGATTTCATGTTAACACTGACCACATACAAAGGACTTTGACATATATTATCCCATTTGATAGGTAACAGAGCTGAAGCATATGAGCAACAAAACACAATGAAAAGTCCAATTTTAGGAAAGTTAGCCTGGTCAGCCACATTTGGGATGAATTGGGGAAGAGAGAACCTAAAGGTACGGAGAACAGCTTAAGAGATTGTGACAGTAATTTAGATGTGATAGAGATCTGACCTAGGGTGGGAACAGTACAAACTGAAAACCATTCATCTGAACAAGGTTTTGGTGATGATCAGTTTCAAAATATTATGCTAAATATTATAAATACCTTCAAAATTTTGTATATTGTATTTAATACTAATTTGTATGCATTTTTATCATTTATTTCCTCTTCTAGTGAGAATGGTTGACCAAAGAAGGAAGCCAGAGAGTTAATCAGAGACTTGTTTGTATAAAGAAGCATGTGGTGTCTCACAATTTAAATACTTAGATTGGAAATTGTGTTGCATCTTATTATACTGGTTGGGGGGAAAAGAGAAAGTTGCAGTAAAATATAAACTTAACAATCCTTGAAATGGAGTCACTCCACTTAACTTGTATTAAGTTGGATTTTCTTAATGCTTTCATTTGTTAAGCAAATTGGTTTTGAGAGCATATCATGTTCCAGACTGTTGTAGATGCTTTGGCTACATCAGTGAACAAATCAGAGAAAGCTCTGCCCTATAGGAGTTTGCGGTTTATATGGTTACTTGATAAAACTTAATAGTGGTAATAAGTAATAGTGAAGGGATCTCTTGAGATAGATTTTGTAAGATACCATTGTAAGATGCAGTACTGACTTGAGAACTTTTCAAGAAAAATTACTCTGAATGTATACAAAAATATTTTTACCCACTAACTACTTACCCATGTAATTGCATATTATTTTTTCTTTAATATTACAGTCAAAATTTGAGTACATTTCACATTTAGCATCTGGAGGGTTTCTGGACCACTGCTTTTAAGCAAGTTAAGGAGCCTTGATAATATGCGTCCCACTTGTACTTCCTGTCATCCCGATCACATTAGTGCCGAGGGTTGCCAGCATAATTTGGGTCATGGCGAAGAATGCAGGGGTTCATCTGCATTTACTAATTGGTTGAAGTTAATGGCTCTTTTTAAAATTGGAAGTTAGAGAGGTTCATTGTAAATTAGCTAACTGGTTTAAGTATGAGGTGTTTGGTGTGTGAATCCTGGCACTAAATGATAACTTCTGGCTTTTACGATTCTGTGACGTAGTGGGAGAATTGGGCCTTGCACTGCTGGGCGTGCAGAGACACTCTTAGGCATTTTTACTACTTTCGTTTCAGTGTTAAAGACATGTTAACAACAAAACAGATCCTAATTTAAATAGGATTTAAAAGTGTATTATGTTTCCATTGACAATGACATTTGAGGTCATATCCAGATGCCCAGTATACACTACTAGATTCTTAGGCAAACAGGCAGGGACAACTGTATTACAACTTTATCCCCTTCCTGGGGCATAAAAAGAATGCTTTCACATTATTTTGACATTGTATTTAAAAATGTACTCAGTTTCCAGAGCGCTGAAATTTGAGGAAAATGTCTTAGAATCAAAATATATATATTACTTAAGCTTTACAGATATTTACGATTGTTTTGCTTGTTGTAGTAGAAATAAGAGGGCATAGGGTAGAGCCAGTAGAGAGCATTAAATTCTTTAAACAGATGAAACACGATGCATGAGTCACCTAGCTGTCTTTACCTAAAAATACACAGTGGTTTGGCAGTTGATGTATCTTTTCCTCTTACACAAATAGCAAATAATGTCAAAACCGTTTCCCTATTAGGTAGAGAAAACATTCTAGAGGTGTTTCATTTTCTTTTCAAATGTCTGATAAGTTCTTGACTGATTGTTTTTGTTTTTCTCCCACAGCTTTGGGAACTCCTGTATAAGTTGCAGTTTGTGTACACTTACATTGCCCCATGGCAAATCACGTGGGGTTCAGCCTTCCACGCTTTTGCTCAGCCCTTTGCAGTGCCCCGTATCCTTCTAATAACAGTTTTGTGAGAATGGACAGTCATATCCTTGATGGGAACCTTGGTTTGTACACAAAACCTTTCACAGGCATAGAATATAGGTTACTTGATGATAAATGATCAAAAATTCACAATACTTTAGTTCACACCTGTACTGATCTTGACTGTTCAAGTTGTAATAACATCTGTGGCCCACAGATCATCTGAACATGAGAAAAGTATTAAGGTTTTATAATTAAGCAATGCTGATTTAAAATTTATGTTTATATATATGAGTATTAAAGTCTGGGAATTTTCTTTTTTTATAAATCATTTTTTATTTTTCAATTACAGTTGAAATACAATATTATATTAGTTCCAGGTGTGCACCCCAGTGATTAGACTTACTCTTAGATCATCCCCAATGTACCAGGAATTTTTAATAAATGCAAAATGTGTAGAGAGATTTTAAAACGAATGAACATACAAAACATTTTTAATACTCATTTTAATGAATATGATTGTAATTGAACTTTATGTCCAAAATCCTCTATTGTCACCATTTCTTAGAAGTATTTTCTTAATAAAAGTAAAGATTAGTTTTATCTTATGGAAAATGAAATCCAAGCCTCTCTACCCAGAAGTGGTATGTGGGCTTTTATCAAATACATGTTAGCAAATACTTATTTAGCTCCCTTCGGAGCATCACGCCAGACTGTATTTTCTAGCTGTGTTTTTCTACTGCTCCCCTATACAGTCCAGTGGCATCATTTAAGGGCACTTTTTTCTGTCCTCTCATGAACGTTATTTTTCTAATTACTGTAATGACAACGTGTTTATGAGACGTATTTGTGTATTTGTGTGTGTTCACATGGATGTTAAGGTCCTTAACCAGTTTCCCATAGATTCAGCCATGTTGTTTGTTCAGGCTGCTGTGTCGGCCTTCTTTTCTACCCCCCTGAACCCCTTCCTGGGAAGTGCAATATTCATCACTTCGTATGTTCGGCCTGTGAAATTCTGGGAGAGAGACTACAAGTGAGTAAAATAAAACGTGTGAAAGCCAATTTTATCTTTTGATTAGGAAACACTATCAATAGCATTAATATCAGTAATCGAGGGCTGTATTTTTTTGTGTTAAAATATTTTGATAAAATTTTATATATACTTGTAAAGTTTCAAAACCATATAAAATTAGAAGAGTTGAATGATTACTCTTAATTTCTCTAGGTTTTTTAAAAAAGATTTTATTTATTTATTTTTGGAGAGAGGGGAAGGGAGGGAGAGAGGAGGGAGAGGAACATCAGTGTGGGAAAGGATTGTAAAATTGATTGGCTGCCTCTCTCAGGCCCCCAACCAGGGACCTGGAACACAACCCAGGCACGTGCCCTGAGCAACACGGAATTGAATGGGTGACCTTTCAGTCTGGTCTGCTGGATGACGCCCAGTGTACTGAGCCACACCAGTCAGGGCTAGTTATGAAATTTTTAGAACATAGTTCTGGTTGAATATACTTATTTTTCTGTCTTCTTTTAATATTATTTCTTAGAATTGTTCCACTTTAGTAATACTCTGAAATTTAATGCCATACAGTGTTACATCATTATGATACTCATAATTAGTTATCTCACATTTTTCTTAGAAATAACTATTTCTAGAGCTAAATTTTTTTATAGGATAAGTTTTTAGATAAAGATTTTATTTACTCATTTTTAGAGAGAGGGGAAGGGAAGGAAGGAGAGAGGGAGAGAAACATCAGTGTGTGGTTATCTCTCACATGCCCTCTACTGGGGACCTGGCCCGCAACCCAGGACATGTGCCCCGACTGGGCACCCAGTCTGCACCCCTTTGGTTTGCAGGCCGGCACGCAGTCCACTGAGCCACACCAGCCAGGGCTCACGCAGATAAGTTTTCAGTGACCATTTTGTTTGTACATGAAGTTTTATCCATTTAGGCTTCTTTCTTCAGGCTGTTTAATCTGATGCCTAATAATTATCCTTATATATAATCTATCCAAATTTCTTTATTTAATTGAAGAAAGAATATCTAAAAGGAAACTTACTGAGTTGTAGAGCTTAAACATTTTAAAGGCTTTTAATATGCATTAACCTTGATTCAGAATATGTACTAATGTATAATTCTGGCCAGCTCCACGTGTGCACTTTCCTGCACTTTCTCATGTTGACACGTGTATAATATGAAACATTACAATATGAAATACAGTGGAAAATAGTAGTCTCACCTTTTAAACAATGAGCTAGCTTGTGGATTTGACATTTTGCCCTGGTCTCTTATCGAAAACCTTGCCCTGGTCTCTTATCAAAAACCACACATGGTGTTTTTCCCTTTTGTTAAATTTTAATGTTATTTATTTTCTGTTCTTCTGGGCCAACTTAAATGTAGCCCAAAATCACGTCTATGGCAGTACCTCTTAACCTATTTGGTCTCAGAACCGTTTTAGATTCTTAAAAGTTACCAGAAATCTCCAAAGAGTTTTTGTTGATATGAGTTTCATCTATCATGTTAACCATAGTAGAAAACTTTAAAAATTTAAATGTTTAATAATTTTAGAATAACAATAATAAATCCATTACATGTAAACAAAAATAACATTTTTGAAATACATAGAACTATATTTCCCATCCCACCAAAAAAAAATCAGTGAGAAGTGTCATTGCTTTGTAAATCTCTTTTATGTCTAGCTTAATAAAAGACAGCTGAATTCACACATCTGCTTCTGCATTCAATCTGTTGTTGCAATATGTTGTTTTAGTTGAAGTATATGAAGAAAATCTGGGCTCACAGACATAGTTACTGAAAAAGAGAGAAGTATTTTAATAGCTTTTTTAGACAATTGTGGATATTCTTTGATCATTTACTAAAAGTCAACAAACGGTTTGTTTCCTAAAGATTATTTACAATGTGGAATCTAAAACCGTATCCATAAATTTCTGGAACTGTGTTACATCAAAATCCACTGATACGCCTTAGACTTTGGATGGATCTTTTTTACCCATGTATGAGCTTACAACATCATTTATCGATCATTTAGAAAATACTGGTTTGCTGAGTAATGTAGACCTTCCAAATTTTGACACATTCCATTCGATAATATTTTAAAAAATGTGTTCGTTCATATCACCACCAGTCCCAGAAGAAAACTGTATGAGTGTCAAGAAAATGGTATCAAGCTCACGGTGGTAGATATAAATAAGTTTTCCAAAATTCTAATTTTTTGCTTGAAAATTGTAATTTTTTGTTATTGGCAGAAGATACCATTGTTACTTGTTTTTCTTAAAAGGGCAGGCTCACTTTCTTCATTTTTTAGAAATGTTTATCAAATACCCATCTGTATAATCATGGTTTACCCATCAGTCATTCGAGTAAAAATGGTCTTCCGAGAAGAAAAGTGACCTGTGCAGCTCACACGTCAAGCCGTTGCACAAATGCTTTCCCTTGAGACACGTCCTCCTTCAGGATGCAGCAGGCGTGCTTTATGAGTGTTGAGCCACACGCAGTGTAAAGCAGATCTGTTCTGAGGGCTTGTCATTTAATAACGTTAGTATTTTTCATTGCTTCATTAAGAACATTTTAAAGTGAGACTTGAATTTTTATACATTGTTTTGCCTTGTGCCTGTGTGGCAGTGTCAGCCAGCACGGTTGGGTGCCCTGCCTTGATTCATGTTAAAGGGCAATGGTCGTCCCGCCATTGCCTTTGCCCCAGCAGTGCAATGGTCTGCACAGTGAAAGAAAGCAGGCAGCAGCCCAGTGCTATTATGAAGGCATTTTGATATGGGAAACTCCCTGGAGAAGGGTCTTGAGTCCCCTCCTCTGGGTTTTGTGGAACACATTTTGGGAACCATTGTACCACTGGGCGCTAATAGATGTACCTTCCCCTTGCAAAGAGTGTTTCATGCACTGTGTATTTTGGAATGGATTTTCTCATCCTCATTTTTTTTGCATTAAACTCATTAATGTCTCTTGACACATTGTTCAGTGTCATACCAGTTAGGAAATGACTGCTCTGTTTATGTACGATGGGTGTGGGAGAGTAAAAAAGGAAAGCCTTTCCCCTAATACTGTGCTGCTGCAGAGCTTTGTCAGTATGCCGATCGTAGCTTTCTTTCAGGGATACTCATAGGCAACAGTGTTTCTTTCACTTTTCCCCATTTTAAATTAGGCATTTTTAAATATAAAGAGTTTACTAAAAATGTTTATTTTGCCATCTTCAGCACAAAACGAGTGGATCATTCAAATACCAGATTGGCTTCCCAGCTTGATAGAAATCCAGGTAATAGCTTTATTTGTGAATCAAGAAGCATGTCTAATGAATCTGTTATGTATATCTATATTTCACTCCCAACTTGTTGGTGATCTTGTGTTGGTTCCAAATGGTCATTTTTTTTTAAAGATTTTATTTATTTTTATTTTTAGAGAGGGAAGGGAGGGAGACAGAGAGAGAGAGAAACATCAATGTGCGGTTGCTGGGGTTCATGGCCTGCAACCCAGGCATGTGCCCTGACTGGGAATTGAACCTTGGTTCGACACTTTGGTTCACAGCCCATGCTCAATCCACTGAGCTATGCCAGCCAGGGCAAATGGTCATTTTTTAGAAACCAAATATCCTTTGCTTTATTTTGTTTTACTTTAGCAAAATATACATGAGTTAGATTATCTACAATTTATACACACTTATCTTATAAAGTGCATTTTAAGAACAGTGATAAGGATAAAAAATGCCATTCAAAGACTATTATTACATCGTTAAAAAGTAGAACACAGTGAAAAGTAAAATGGTTAGGGGTCTTGAATACTATGCAATCTGATCACTGTGTTTTATTAATATGTTTGTTTTTCCCTTCCCTGAATGTTTAGGTAAATATTAATTTAGTTTATTGTGTATAGAGATGTCACATTGGGTGGCCAAATAGCCACTCAGCATAGGGCTTCAGTGGGCGGCACTTCGGTGGTGTTACCATGATCTACATCTGATTCTCAGTTTTGTCATTTGGGAAGCATCCTTTTGTTGGCCCACCCATTAGTAATTTGATACAGAGAGTGTGAATCTCGTTTCTTCAGCCATAGAGATGAACATATCAACCAGAAATCCAAGGTATTAATTTACTAAAAGAAATACTCCTCTCCAAATAGATAGGAATATTGGTATTCATTTGACTCACAGACTTCTTCAAATGCTATCTACTTAAGAAACTAAATTATAGTGATCAGATTAAATCATAATTATAAAATTGAATTAAGGAGAACTAATTAATCGATATTAATGACTATTGTTATCACATTCTGGTAGATAAACCCACCTCAGCTCTAGTATGTTCTGGTAAGGGGCTTAGAAGTCTCAAGATACTGATGATGCTAACCTGCATGTCAAAGACCATGTCCTGAATAACACTCTTGTGGTGGGCAGACAGTGCATTGTACAGGACCATCCTACTGAAGTGAGAGTTGGAGTGCCCTTTCATTATTTTATTATTTAGTTAGGCTGAGTTTAAAGTAATTATTAAGCTTCGTATATTTCACCATTCTTCAGTATGATACTTTAGGCACTCATTTACAGGTTATTACTTTTCATGGGTTACTTCTAAAGATGCCATTTCCTTTTTTTCCCCTAAGATTTTATTTATGTATTTTTAGAGAGAGGGGAAGGGAAGGAAAAAGAGAGGGAGAGAAACACTGATGTGTGAGGCGTACAGCAATAGGTTGCGTCTTGCACACCCCCAACAGGGGGCCTAGCCTGTAACCCTGGCATGTGTCCTGACTAGAATCGAACCTGCGACCTGTTCGGTTTGTTGGCCAGAGCTCAACCCACTGAGCTACACCAGGGCTGAAGATGGTCATTTCCTTTATTGGGTGATGTTTTATCCTATTTTTTTAAAAGGATGACTCTAATACATTTTGTAGGTTCTTTGCCACTGTTTCTGTATGTACAGTTTATTAGATTTAGCTATCTCAATATACAGGTTATTTTGACGGACCATTCCTTTTTGTTTTGAACTATATTATTTGTTAAAATCTTGTATTACTTTACTCACTGGTATTCTTTTGTTCTAGTTCTGATTTTTTTCTTCTATTTCATTTCTCTTGAATGGCTTTAATAAGGCATAGTTCATTCAACAATGGTAGAAGGGATCATGGACTCTTAAAAAGGTGGAAAAGACCTTAGATTTTACCTACTGCACTTCCTGCATTTTATGGATGGGAAGCATTCAGAGAGATTATGTGACTTCTAACTCTAAATTCTGAAACTTTCCCTATTACTCTCTATGTCATTTTTATATAGAATTTGTAAGAGTATGACAATTCTTTTCCCTGTCAAAAGTATAGATACAACCCTAACTAGAAATTAGTTTTAATATTTTTACAATCGTGTATGTTGATATAAAGGGGACTTAGGGTAAAATTTAATATTTTTTTAAAATCCCTTCTTGTAGGATCAGATGACAACAACCTGAATTCCATCTTCTATGAACATTTAACCAGATCCCTACAACACAGTCTCTGTGGTGATTTGCTCCTAGGACGGTGGGGAAACTACAGTACAGGGGACTGTTTCATTCTTGCCTCTGACTACCTCAATGCGTTGGTGCACCTTATAGAGATCGGCAATGGGCTGGTCACTTTCCAGCTGCGGGGGCTCGAGTTCAGAGGTAGGACGTTCACCTTCTGTTTCCATAATGCACTCCTGTGATATCTGTGTTTTGTGTGTTTACATCACAAGTCAAAAGCTATCATAGAATTTGATCCCCAATCTTTGGAATTGTAGAATAAGAAAAGTTATTAGAGAGTAGTTACTAGATTTTTCCTCAAAATTACACTTTCAGGGAAGAACCGTTTTCACGGTGGGCTGCATATGTTAAGGTAGTAACGTGAGAGTATAATTGACTTGTTTTCCTGATGATGTCGGATTTCTGTTGTCCATGCTTGCTCACTTGCCAGTATCTCTGTGGCCAGTGCGTGTTGTTTGTTAGATGGCTGGTGGAGTGGGTGTGGTGTTTTTGTGTGAGGCAGAGAGTAGCTAATTGATTTACTTTCGTATAGACACCAAGCCTTTGTCCTCAATAGCCTTTTTTTTTAAAAAAAATTGAGTGAAATTCACATTACATCAAATTATCAATTTTAAAGTGGACAAATCTGGGGCATTTAGTACTTGCACAGTTCTGATACCAGATAAAAGAACACTAACTTCAAAGAATTGTGCAGAGTAATCAGACTTTATTCATACATAATGGAAACTATCAGCAAACTTCAAATGCCAGTTATCATTGGAATTGACAGCAGACAGAAGTTTCAATCGTGTACTTAATATTAAATTACAATGAACTGTGACAAGTTACACAGCCGAATAGGCAGGATGTATACGGTATGTTGGCCCGCAGCCCAGGTATGGTGCTGACGGAGCTCAGATTCTTCCGGGTCCTGCGTGTCTGCCATGTCGGGTGCCCCGGGATGATTCATTCTCGTTCTACTCCTCCTTTTCAGAATTAACTCCATCCCTCAGGAGAGGTACCGTTACTTAGTTGGTCTTCATTCAGTAGGAATGTACATGCAAATTTGAAAGGTTTGAGAATATGTGAATAAAAATTGAGGAGGTTACTTTATAAATTCTCAGAACCTCGAATGTGCTAATGCATATTGTCATTCTGCAGGAGACAAATACACAGTATCCCTGCTTTCAGGAACTTGCTGCAGTTTGTGAATGGACATTCTAAGACAAATCAATCACATACTTTCATTTGTTATAAAATGTCTTTTCTCTAAACTTCTTGGTCTTTAAAACATTCATTTTCCCAGTTTATGATTTTGTCCCCCTTTTTAAGGTACTTACTGCCAGCAGAGGGAAGTGGAGGCTATAACTGAAGGTGTCGAAGAAGACGAAGGGTTTTGCTGTTGTGAACCTGGCCACATTCCTCACGTGCTTTCCTTTAATGCTGCGTTTAGCCAGCGCTGGCTAGCTTGGGAAGTCATAGTCACCAAGTATATTCTGGAGGGGTACAGCATCACCGACAACAGTGCCGCTTCTATGCTTCAAGTCTTTGATCTTCGGAAAGTACTCACCACTTACTATGTCAAGGTAAGAGTGTGTGCCTGCTTCCGTCTTCTAACAGCTGAAGGCTCTTCATGGGTAAGATGTGTGTATACATATAGATAGATAATTTTTTAATATATATAGATATTTATCTCTCTCTCTCTCTCTCTCTGTGCTTTGCCTCTATGTAGTGATTTAAATTCTCTAGTATTCAGTATAGCCAATAATTTGTACCTATGATGGTCTCGCTGTTTTTTTCCTTCAGTTAAACTTATTTATTGTTCACTAATATTAATAGCTACAACTTGCAGCTCAGATGTTCTAGGTACTGTGCTGAGGAACATACACATACGCCTATACATGCACATACGTGTGTCTTACCTCATTCTCTAAAGTAATGTCCCAGTTTTAAAAATAAACAAGAATTAGATGTTTATTTGCCCAAGTCCTCCAACTAGCCGGTAAAGTTAGGGATTTAAAACCCAGGCTTGTCTGACTCCTGAGCCCTTGCTGTTAACCACTGCTTTGCACTGTTTTCAACAAGCTGAATAAAAGTACTACAAGACTGGGGAGGTTACCAAGACCACCCTCACTTGTGACAGCCAACTGCAATTTCAGGGTCCCCAAGACGACCCTCAGGTTCGATAATTTGCTACACAAGGACTCACAGAACTCAGCAAAGCCATTATACTCACAGTTAGCATTTACTGAGGCGGAAAGATACAGAATAAAATCAGCCAAGGGAGAGGCACATGGGGAGGTCCCGAGATGCCATGGGGTGAGCTTCCAGGTGCCCTCTCCCAGTGCAGTTGTGCAGATGATGCCAGTTTCTCCCAGCAACAGAGGGTGGCAGTACTCACAGGGTGATGTCAGTCAGGGAGCCTCACCCGAGCCACAGGGCAGAGGGTTTTTATTGGAGCGGAATCACTTAGGCTTGGTTGGCCACCCACTTGGTTAGCCTGAGTCTCCAGCTCCTCTGGAGGTCACAGCTCTAGGCCTCCAGGTGAACAAAAACCCTATTGGAGGTTACCTCCCAGGAACCCAGAGCAAAGCCCAAACCTCTATTTGGGCAAAGTTAGTTCTTTACTGCACTGGTATTTTACTTTTGCTAAAGACTTCACAGAAATATAGCATGGCTGTGATTTGGGGCCTTCCAGACAAAGCTGATATTTTTTAAGATGAAAATGTGTGCTAAATTTTAATGGCCCATATGTGAAATTTCTATGTCTTATGTTGTTATCTACATATACCCCCTTATTTGTACTGACTGGGGTAAACCTTGAATCTTCTATTTAATATTTGATTAAACACAACCTCAGGAAGATAAGGAGATTGATTTTACAACATATTTCCTACGTGTGTTTGTGTGCATGGCATTTTGTCTCTGAATACGTATATTTCCATTGCTTTATAGAAATATGTGAGATATATTTCTGTAACTTGAGCTATGGTCACAGTATGATTTAATAGCTTTCTGAAAAATTTTTTCAAAATAAATGCACCACAATAAATGCTTTCCACCTCTCTTAAAAGATCCTAAATTCAAAAGCTCTAAAACCAATAGACTAGAATTATTATTTTTTAAATGAATTATTTTTGAAGTTGTCTTGCTGAATTTATGGTTGTGATTTTAAAAGTACTACATGTTTTCCATCCACGAAGTCCTGAATATTATTATTATAGCATTCTTAAAATGTACCTATTTTTCGGACCATAAGACGCACCTAGGTTTTAGAGGAGGAAAAAAGGAAAAAAATTTTGAAGCAAAAAATGTGGTAAAATATTTAATAACATAAGTAATGTAATATTTCACCAATGTAAATGTAAACAGAACTCAACAGTATTAATAACCATTATTCAAAAAAATACACAGAACACAGCATTTAATAAAGGGAACTGACTTTGGAAAAAAAACACATTATTCCTCCCAAATTGGGGAGGTACATCTTATAGTCCGAAAAATACTGTATATTTATACTGTTGAGCCAGAATAATATATTTTTGAGTTGTACTGTCATAATAAATACTTGGAGTGTACTTGCTGAGGATTGAAGTTAATTGAAATTGTGATTTAGCTTGAATTTTTTAAAAACTCTCTTCCTTGTCAGGGCATCATTTACTATGTCACAACCTCTTCAAAGCTGGAGGAGTGGCTGGCTAATGAGACAATGCAGGAGGGACTGCGCTTGTGCGCTGACCGAAATTACGTGGACGTGGACCCGACATTCAACCCGAACATTGACGAAGACTATGACCACCGGCTAGCAGGCATATCCAGAGAGAGTTTCTGTGTGATTTACCTCAACTGGATAGAGTACTGCTCTTCCCGAAGGGCAAAGGTAGAGTTTATTTCATTTATACCTCTTTGAACCTGTTTTTCTAAAGATGGAAAGGGTATCTCTGTTTGTTATTTTGAGGTCACTTTTTCCCAGCCTTTTTCTTTCTGACCTTCCTGGTTCCTGACGGCTGGGCCAGACCAGCCACCTCAGCCCGGTCAAGTTACAGGCAGTCGGCTGCCTTGTGCTTAAAACTGCGGTTCACGCTCTCGCCCTCCAATCAGCCCGCCCTCCCCCTGTGCATGCACGCACACACACGCACACAGATGGGGGCTACAGATTACATGGAGCACCTTCTTAAAGACTGCACTTTGGAGCACCCCCTACCCACACCACCACATGCCACATTTAAGGACAATTTCGTATCTTTGTCTCAAATTCGAAGTCTAAACCAGCGCAGTTTAATAGAATTTTCTGCAGTGATGGGAGGGTTCTCTGCTGATCCAGTATGGCAGTTACTAACCCACCACATGCGGCCATTATTAAATGCCAGAAATGTGGCCAGTATGACTAAAGAACTCAATTTTAAATTTTATTTAATTTAATTGACTTAAGTTTAGGACTAGTGGCTACTATATTGGACAGAGTTCATCTAGACTCCTTTCAGGTGTGAACATGGGTAAAATGAGCTAGGAACGTGTACAAATGCAGATTCTTAGGCCTCACCTGAGATTCTAATTCTGTGGGTCTAGGCTGGGGGTCCAGAATCTGTATCACCTTGGTGACTGTAATTCAGCTAATTTCCAATCCACGCTTCAGGATAACTTGTTGTATCCTATAACTAAAGCGAGTTATAGACCTTATCAACTACTGCTTTCCTTCTAGGTCTTGTGGCTCCCGTGGCTGTGTTATTACTCCCCTCCTTAGGCTCCATGTAACACACCACCCCACCAAGGCCTGTAGTTCCCAAAGCTGATTCCTACCACTGCTGCTGCTTTCCAAGCAGAAGTCTGGTGTGGTTGAGCCACCAGCACTGTAGGTACAGGACGACTCTGTGTCCCAGAGCATCGTGGGCCACCTTGACAACCAGCACCGTTCTCTCGGTCTGGGAAGTGCACACTGGCCGTCTTCACACGTAGCACCTGGTGTACAGGTTTCATCGGATTTGGACATTTTTCAGCCATAATTTTTTCCCAGTGCTTTTTTCTGTCTTCTCCCCTCTTTTGTGGACTCCAGTTGCATTTGCATTAGGCTTCCTGATGTCCTACAGCTCACCAGTGGTTTTTCAGTCTTTTCTGTCTCTGTTTTTAATTTTGCGTAGTCTCTATTGCTGTATTTTTAGATCATTATTTTTCTTCTACATTGTTTACTATGTCATTAATCTCATCCAGTGTATTTTTTAAATCTCAGACATTGTATTTTTTTGTATCTCTTGAAGTTCAACTTGTTTTTTTATAAATCTTTTATGTCTCTACTTAGCATGATGTCATTTTTCTATCTTTTGAACAGTTATCATAACTTTTTTAATGTTCTTTTTGACTAATCCTGACATTTGTGTCAATTCTGGGTCAGTTTTGATTGAGTGAGCAATTAATTGATTATTCTTTTATGGGTTATATTTTCCTGCTACTGTATATGCCTGGCAATTTTTGATTGTGTGCTGGACTTTATGAATTTTACTTTGATAGGTGCTGGATATTTTTGTATGCCTATAAATATTCTTGACTTTTGCTCTGTGACACAGCTAAATTCCTTGGGGACAGTTTGATCGTTTCAGAGCTTGCTTTTAAGCCTTCTTAGGAGGGACCAGTCTTTAGTTTAGAGCTGATTTTTCCCCATTACTAAGACAGTACTGTTCTGAGTTGTTAGGAGAGTAGATCTTTAAAGTTCTCATCATGAGGAAGAAAAATTTTGTAACTGTATGGCAATGGAATTTCTTTTGTAGAGTATTAGGATCTTAGCTAAACATCTCAAAGCACTTACACCTAGGGTTTTATTTTAGCATATCCAATCATTATGAAGTATTAGATTTTATTTAAAGATTCCAAAGAACCTCCTCATATACATCAATACTTCATTTAGTGTTTTATTGTTTCTTTTCATTGAAACTTTTATTTGAGGAGGTAGAAACTAGTTGAGTTCCTTAACCTTTCTGATTTGTTAAATAGATATATTCTGATTTGAGAAGTACTTATATGGCTTTCTAATCATTAATGTTCTTTGTTTTTCTTTTTTTAAGGTGTAATTGATATTCAACATTATTTCAGGTGTACATCATAATGATTGATATATGTATATATTGAGAAACGGTCACCACAATAAATCTAATTAACTACCATCATCATACCAGTTACAAAGTTTTTTTCCTTGTGATTAGCACTTTTTAAAAAAGATTTTATTTATTTATTTTTAGAGAGAGGGGAAGGGAGGAAGAAAGAGAGGGAGAGAAACATCAGTGTGTGGTTGCCTCTCATGTGCCACCCACTGGGGACCTGGCCCACAACCCAGGCTTGTGCCCTGACTGGGAATTGAGCGACCTTTCAGGTCGCAGGCTGGCACTCAGTCCACTGAGCCACACCAGCCAGGGCATGATGAGAACTTTAAGATCTACCCTCAACAACTTTTGAATGTGCAATGTGATATTACTGACTATAGTTACTACATTAAATTCCCATGACTGACTTGTTTTACAACTGGAATTTGTCACCTTTTGATCTCCTTCACCCTATTCTTTGTTTCTGTTGTTGTTGTTTGTTTTTTGAAGCCACTGGATGTGGACAAAGATTCTTCCCTGGTGACTCTGTGTTACGGACTGTGTGTCCTGGGACGAAGGGCCTTGGGGACGGCCTCGCACCATATGTCCAGGTAAAGGCATTTCTGTTGCCGGGAAGGGCTTGTGGGAAGCCGTGTGATCCAACTCGGAAGAATGTGGAATCGTTTCTCATGGAAGCATTTTATGCTAATTTATTGCAAAAATCTCTTCAGATGTGGTATTGTATAGATCTTTTTGCTGAACATAGTTGCGTTCTGTTAAGCAGTTAACAAAACTGGCTTTTAAAACTGACATATGTGGGCAACTACTGATAGTAAGAATCTAACAGATTTGAGGCATTTTAAAAAATAATCAGCCCATAACATTTGATTGGTCTCCTCTCAGTCTACACCTATTTTTCTAACAACTCACCTCTTTTTAAATTTTTCTGCATTTCCTTTTTGCCCAGAGAATTTACACTTTTATTGTAGTTGGGCATTTGATTTTGGAACTCTAAATATAAACTAGATTTCTGAATATACTCATCCAAAAGAATTAGAATTAAAAATACCACATCTTTTCTCTTGGGCCCTCAGTTTTGTGAACCTATGTCCTCTATCTGTTGTTATTTTCATGGACTCAGTGTTTCATAGCCATGGGTCCCAGGTCAGGAGGCCCCATCCCTTGTAATCCTGGTTTCAGGTGCTGACGTTAGTTCGTGGGTCTGTGCTCTTAAAATGCCACTCTCGTGATTGTGATGCACTGCCAGGTGTAAGAGTCGGTGTAATGAAAGACCCTTGTCAAAATATGTAAACTTCTATCTCCACTCTTAACAGTAATTTAGAGTCCTTCCTCTATGGATTGCATGCCCTGTTCAAGGGCGATTTTCGTATTTCTTCAATTCGAGATGAGTGGATCTTTGCCGACATGGAGTTACTGAGAAAAGTGGTGGTCCCTGGGATCCGGATGTCCATCAAACTTCATCAGGTAAGGAGAGGAAATTTCTCATTTATTGCTGTTATTTAATGGTGCTTCTTCACTTGACTTCCAAATTATATTAGAAAACTTTTGAGAAATATTCTGATTTGAAACAAAGGAAACATGATTCATGGCAAGATGCAGCACCTTAGAATCCTGAACCTGGGTCTCTGACAGTGAATTTGGATACTAATATTAGGGTGTGATCTGGGCATGAGCCTAAGCAGAAATTTACCCCAGCCCCGTAATGCTTGCTTTGACTGTATGTGACTGTAAGTCACACCTCTGCCATGAGCGAGTGTTAGATGCCGCTCGGTGTAGTGTGGCAGCGTCTCAGGAGTCCTGGAAGTGCTGCTGTTACTGAACTGTGAGTTTTGTTTAGCGTGTTACGTTGAGAAGTAGACGGTTGGGACAGAATTAATCTTAGTTTAATCCCTGTAGGGTTGAAAAATTAAAATGAGGCCCCAAAATGCATATTGCTCTTAATCTTTTTTAAAAAGATTTTATTTATTCATTTTTAGGAGAGGGGAAGGGAGAGAGAAAGAGAGAGAAACATGAGTGTGTGAGAGAAATAAAGACCGGTTGCCTCTCACATGCACCCCAAACGGGGACTAGACCCACAACCAGGAATCAAACTGATGACCTTTTGCTTTGCGGGATGATGTTCCACCATCTGAGCTTTACCAGTCAGGGTGCCGTGTATCATTTTTTTCCCAAAGGTTTTATTTATTTATTTTTAGAGAGAGGGGAAGGGAGGAAGAAAGAGAGGGAGAGAAACATCAATGTGTGGTTGCCTCCCATGCAGCCCCAGTGGGGTTGTGGCCCCCAACCCAGGCATGTGCCCTGACTGGAAATTGAACCAGTGATGCTTTGGTTCACAGCCCACACTCAGTCCACTGAGCTACACCAGCCAGGGCTGTATCATTTTAAGAATATATTTTTAAGTTAAGTAAAATAAGACCTCACTTAATGTTGTCAGTAGGTTCTGGAAACTGCAGCTTTAAACGAAACGCCATCTGATGAAACCAGTTTTTCTATAGGCTAATTATTATAAACACCTGTTAAGTTCCTACAGCCTATGTCTGGTCACAGAAACAGCCAGACTTCTAAATAAAGATCCAAAATACTTCTAAAGTTAAACATTGAAATAAATTTGAACTATACATGTGTTTAAGATAGATAAATAAAAACAAGTAAGGTAGTTATTTTCCAGCCCGATTATTCCAGCTCAGGGTTTCAGGTGCCCGGAGCTTTTCCCAGCAGCTCAGGGGTAAGGTGGGCACCCACCGGGGATGGGATGCCATTAAATCACAGCACCCACACCCACTCAGACTGGGACCATGTGGACATGCCAGTTGACCTCACATGCACAGCTTTGGGACATGGGAGGAAATGTCATGTCCCAAAACACGCAGACATGGGGAGAGCGTGCAGACTCTACACAGACTGTGGCCCTGGCCAGGAATTGACTTTTTTTGTGTTTTTTTCTCATCAACGTTACAACAAAACGACATCATTATTCGAGGACTTGCCGTACTGGCACTTGCTGCTCTAATAACTCCACCCAGCAGCAGTTACTGGGTCTGATGATGGAGACCACATGATAGGACTCACTAAAATGCAGCTGCTGTGCTCAAATCTGATTGAATCTGTTTTTCCCCAAATAAGAGGTGAATCGCTCTTCAAGTGATCTAAAATGTTAGAATGAAGTTAATGTCCCGTGTTGTCTAGGAGCATTTTTAATAAGGGATCTATTGAAGATTTCTGAAAGAATAGAATACCGTTTGGAGGATGATGGTGGAAATACTTACTTGGGATCAAACAATTGTTTGTCATCAGAGCAGCTTTACAGTTTCAAGACAAAACTCAGTAGATTTAAAATTTGTTTTCTTATATTGTTATTCTTTGTCTGGTAGCTCTCCTTTTGTTTTGTTATGTCCTAAGAAACATCTAAGCCTGTAAGGAAGTTTTAGGAGATTCTATTAGAGCCAAACTGATGGCAATGCTGGGAAGCAAGATTTCAAATGCTCCCTAAATGTTTTTGAAACTTCAGGCTTCTCGAAAGGTGCCGATGAAATATCTGCTGTGTAAGAAGTCATCTGTGGTACATGGCTGATTAACAGTTCCTGACAGACATCTTCGGTTAACCCTTAACATTATGGTAGATACATCATCTCCATCTGGCTGAGAGGAAGCTGGGGCACAAGGTCCAGAGCCTCTGATACCTTAGGTCTTCACCTCTAGTCTCCCTCTGGAAGTTCTCCTGCCTGTGGCTGCAGGTCCACTTCCTTCTGTGTGCCTTTGGCTGCGGCATCATTGCCTGTGACAGTGCAGTGCTCCTCTACCTTGTAGTCAGGCCCAGCCCGCCTGGTGCAGCATACTCTCACCATTAGCCATGACTGACACAACAGTGACAGACAGGAGCGTAAGGAGGTGGGATTGGGAACCTGGGAGCCATGGAGGGCTGGGGAGGGTCAGAAGGAGCAAGAGAGAATTCAGGTGCAACCTGGACAAGCTTTGTAATTCTGATAGGCCTTTGAGGAAGGAAGAGATTGACCTACAAAGTAACAAGCAACAGCCATTTATTGACCATCGCTTGGAGCCAGAAGTTAGAGTGTCCATGAGGGGACTCTTGAGCCAGGAAAAGATAAATGTGTGCATCAGAACTGCTCATCTACAAAAGTGAATGATAGGCTTAGGTATTAAAAGAAAGGGTTAGCACATACTTGTTATGTGACCCGGCGCTTTCACTCCTAGACATTACCCGAGAGAACGAAAGTGCATGTTCGTGCAAAGACTTAAACCCAAGTGTGCACAGCAGTTTTACTCATGTAGCCCCAAACTGAAAACAACTCAGATGCCCGTCAGTGGACGGACAGACAACTGACGGGATAGCCACACGGTGGAATGGTGCTCAGCACTGAAAAGGAACAAGCTACTGTTGGATGCCACAGCATGCATGATCTCAAACATTATGCAGGCAAGAGAAGTCAGACACATGAAGGGTGCATTGTATGATTTTATTTTGATAAAAGTGAAAATAGGCAAAGTTAATCTATGGAGACAGAGCAGATCAGTGGTTGCTTGGGATGTAGACACTGAATGCCAGAAGGCAGCAAGGAACTTTCGGGTGATGACAATGTTCTGTACCTCGACTGCAGCAGTGGTTACAGGGGTGTGCGTAGATGTCAAAGAGCACTTGACTACTCGTAGAGTGGCTGTCCTTTGTTGTATATACATTATACTTCAAACTTGACTTTCAAAAATGATTCTGTTCCTGGAGAGCTTAAAATATAGCTCATTACTGCTATACTACTTTTGTAAATTCCTCAGTCCAACCCTGTCCTCTAACCTTTACCGAAACAAATATGATTTCCAGTTTTATACATTTTCTTTGTTTTCCTCACTCAAGTTGGTTTTTCATATCTTTATATAGTCTTTTTTTCTGTTAAAGGGTATTTCTCTGTTATTAGTTATGGAAGGCTAAAACTATATAAGTGGTCTCTAAGACTGTGTTTTTTATTAACCAGGCACTTTCCTCATAAAGCCACATCTCTAGAATGATGCTAATAGACTGTGTTACCCTGCCTCTCATCTAGTTGAGGTATGGCTCAAAGCCATGAGCTTTGCAGACAGAGTAAGGGTCCTAGTCGTAGACAAGCTGGTGGAATCTTCCATGAAAAACCTCTTGGTTTTCATAACTGCTCATTAATTTAATAAATGGGTATTTAATATCTGTCTACCATATGCAAGATTCTGTGGCAGACAGCATAGTTGAAACAGAGGAGTATATGAAATGTATCTTCCATTCAGAAACCTGTAAATTAACAGAAGATTCGGGACATGTACCCAGCTAACCCTAACACAAATCTGAATTTCTGAAATGGTGTGTTACTAAGGAAACACAAATATTGCTTTGGCTGCCTTCATATTTACAATTGAGAGGTTGATAAATTTTCATATCCAGGTAAAGTAACGGACTTGTACTCAAGCCAGCTGAGGAGGAGTGTGCTCTCTATGAAGGGGAGCTGAGAGGGAGCAGGAAGGCAGCGTCCCCAAGGACGTACACCCAAGTCTGGAGGTGGGGCTACATGAGAATAATAAAAGTATTCACTGTGCACGTGAATAGTGTTTAATGGTAACATAAAGAATTCTCCAAGACACTATTTCATGTAATTCTTGAAACAACCTTGTCAAGTAGGTTAAGCAGATGTTACTGGCACTCACAAATATCAAAATGGAAGCTCAAAGAGTCTTAGCTACTTCCTAGATTTAGACGGTAATACCAGGACTTAAACACATTTTACAGTATTTTTCACATAGTTTACATCTAATAATAACATGCTTATTTGAAAGTTTCATTTAGTAACTGATTTAGTCATTATAGAAGTTTTTATCATCCTGGAAGTCATTCTTTGTTTCCTAAAAAAGATAAATTTTTTATTTCTGTGTACAGGATCATTTCACTTCTCCAGATGAGTACGATGACCCTACTGTGCTCTATGAAGCCATTGTGTCTCATGAAAAAAACCTCGTGATAGCTCATGAAGGGGACCCAGCATGGCGGAGCGCAGTGCTGGCCAACTCTCCCTCTCTGCTCGCCCTGCGGCATGTCATGGATGACGGCACCAATGAGTATAAGATCATCATGCTCAACAGACGCTACCTGAGCTTCAGGGTCATTAAAGTAAGTTTGTGAGGCATTAATTGGCAACTTATAATTTTATCCAGCCTTTTAAAAAGTAGTTGAAACTCTTATAGAAAAAAAGATAAGCATATACTACATTAGCATTTATTATTTATAAGCACTTAATTTTATTTGTCAGTAATTTAGCCTGTCCCCTGAAGTTTTCTAATATGCCATAAAGCCTTAACATTTCTGCTTATTTCTATTCTGGCAGTTTTTTAAATCTGTTTTATGTACTATTTGGGCAAATCTCAAACATCAGCTCTCTATTGCTAATATGATGCAATTCCTAAGTTGCAAAATTATACCATAGGTTGTACTGAATAGTGATTAGTAAATGATTCACATTAACATTTCCTTGGATTTTGTTTGTTTGTTTAGATAAACCTCTTAGGACTTTAATAGGCTTAATCCCTAAAATTTTGTTTTGATAGTTTATAGTGGTTATTTTTTCTCTCAACTTCATTTAATCAAGCCCCAAAGTCACAAACATTTCAACTCTAAATATTTGTTATCTCTAGTTTCTATGAAAAATATCTGTTACGAAATTCAATGCTTCACTAATTTGGAAAACTAAATGAACTACATTTTACTTGATATTTTTCCAAGACACAGCAGAAGAAATACTCCGTAGGTGCTTATTTTTAATAGCCTGCTAATGGCAGTAGAAAATTGGCTAACCTGTTCAAATGTGACCTATTTCTACTTGTTTCCTGTGTTTCACAGTTGATTGTCATAACGTCTTTTGTATCTCTCCCCTTTCTGTGTTTATGTGAATTTCATTCCTGCCCCCTTAACCTCATTCCGGTGTGCTCTGGTTTTCAGGTGAATAAGGAGTGTGTCCGTGGCCTTTGGGCAGGGCAGCAGCAGGAGCTGGTATTTCTGCGGAACCGCAACCCCGAGAGAGGCAGCATCCAGAATGCGAAGCAGGCTCTGAGAAACATGATAAACTCGTCTTGTGATCAGCCTATCGGCTACCCAATCTTTGTCTCACCACTGACGACTTCTTACTCTGACAGCCATGAACAGCTTAAAGAAATTCTTGGGGGACCTATCAGTTTGGGAAATATCAGAAACTTCATAGTGTCAACCTGGCACAGGTGAGCCATGGGTTTGCACATTTCAGCGGTGGTGTATCCTGACCCTCGAGCTAGGCCTTCTGTGTTAGCGTCACCTGGAAAGTTTTCAGAAAAAATACACATTCCATGGCACAAGATCAATCTATTGTATCTGAACTTTAGGAAGTAGAGTCTGAGCATTTTTATCTTCAAATTTTTATTAGATAAACCTAATGTACTACTCTGGTTAAGAGCCCCTGCTTTAGCATTTAATACAGTCTTGACTAACCCCTTTTGTTTAATTTTATTTGCAGCCTATTGCTGCTGTTAGAATGCATGGTCAGCAAACAAGACAAATTAGAAAAAAACATAAGAAACTTGTGCAGATTAATTACTTCTGTTTTATTCCATTCTGGCAGTAGGGGGAGTGCTCCACCCACATAGCAAATCCAGTTGTGCAGCGCAGAGGCTGCTGCCATTTTCACGGTCGAGTCATTGCTCAAACCTCAGATCTGTAGTGTGTCTTCGGGAATGGGCATCAGTCTTGCTCTGCATTTAGTCTAGTGAATTATGGTGTGTGGTGTAGGAACATCCTGATTTGGAGATAGGTGATCAAAAAATCGCAGCGTATTCTCGTCAGTTCCTTAAGAGTTGGTCAGATCCTTAAATCAGAGCTTAAGAAAAACAGGGATCTGAGATTAGAGCAATGAACTCTCAAATACGTGTTTTTAAATTCTGCTGGGAATACTCAGTATTCAAGAGTAAGGCTTCACCGTCTTAATGTCAGTCCCCACTCAGACAGGAGGAAGGACACAAAGCAGGGTAGTGTTCACAGAAGTTCTTTAGAAAACAGGCATTGCCGTGGAATTGCCTTGTTTGCCCAGGACTGAGGGCCAAATGAAGGACGCTGGATTTTCAGTGCAGAAACCAAGACAGTCGTGGGAGATGGGACAGTCAGTCCCCTCCCACATAAAAAAATAAATAAATGAAAGGAGGAGGCGTCACTGCAGCAGCTCCCTTCAGATGCACTGCGGCATAAATTAGTTTTAGTTTAAATAAATTGGGTTTTTGGGTGTTTCATACTTCAGAGGCGCTGAGTAGACACCAGCAAGAATTCTATTTCCAGCTGTGACCTTAATGGTACGACTGTGTCACGTGCAGTTCTTGATTAAGGTGCAGGAAAGGTGACAGATGGAGGGTGTAAAAGTGAAATGGAGGGGGAGTGTCGAGGCAGTGAGTGTAAGGGGAGGGCAGGAAAACACAACAGACTTTGTGTTCCTAACGCTGATGGCACCAGAGAGACTTTCCACGGTGAACATTAATACCACTAAGCATTCGGGACAGCTAAAAATGAATAAAATACCTTAATTTGAAGTGTTCTTGGGATAATGCTTCCTGCTCTGGTATTTGTTCCTAGGTTACGGAAAGGTTGTGGAGCTGGGTGTAACAGTGGTGGCAATATTGAAGATTCTGATACTGGAGGCGGAACTTCTTGCACCAGTAACAATGCAACAGTTGCCAATGATCCTCACAGCACAGTGTCCCCAGGTAGCACAGGAAACTCAGGCCAGGGGCCTGGAGCAGGACTCCACCCGCCCGTCACATCTTACCCTCCAGCACTCGGTAATGTGGAACAGAATTGTGCAAATACCTCTTGGTCATGAGGCTCAGGGTATGTGTGCAGAGGATGGCATGTTACCTGCTTGGAAGTAATATAAATTGAGTATTTTGTTTGATTCACAGTTGGAGATGATCATATATTTATATCAATCATTTTACACAAATAAATATATATATTATTCAAAATATTTATTTCAAAGTATCCATTTTAAAGGCTAATAATTAATATAATTATTTAACTTCTCTCCAACCCTTTTGACAAAGGACACAGAAAAACCTATTCAGTATCTGATAATTTATACGTAACCCCTTAATGTATATGAAAACTACACTGCAGTGTCACCATCTGTAGCTTGTCATTGGGATAGGTCGTAAGGATAATAATACTATAGTTTGAGAAATAGTCTTAGAAAGTTCTAGAATCTGTTAAAAAAAATACCCATGTTTGGATCATCCCACTTAGAATGGGTGCTGTGTTTCCGGTTCCCCAGGCACCAGCCACAGCTCCCACTCTGTGCAGTCAAGCCTGGTCAGACAGTCCCCGGCTCGGGCCTCAGTCGCCAGCCAGTCGTCTTACTGCTACAGCAGCCGGCACTCCTCCCTCCGGATGTCCACCACGGGGTTCGTGCCCTGTCGGCGCTCTTCCACCAGTCAGATATCGCTTCGAAACTTGCCGTCCTCCATCCAGTCCCGCCTGTCCATGGTGAACCAGATGGAGCCCTCCGGCCAGGGTGGCACAGCCTGCCTGCAGCACGGCCTGCCTTCCTCCAGCAGCTCCAGCCAAAGCATCCCAGCCTGCAAACACCACACCCTTGTGGGCTTTCTTGGGACAGACGGGGGTCAGAGCAGCACCTCCGATGCACCGCCAGGCAACACGTTAAGTCCTGCCAATAATTCACACGCCAAAAAGGGGGAGGTGATTTACAGAGTCCAAGTGAGTAAGCCCAGGCTGCTTCTTGCACTTTCCTACACATTTATTTTTATTTCTTTGTTGTGTAAAGGACTCTTGTGAAAACTCATATTACTTACTCTGAACACTAGAACATTTTTGAACGTTAAAAAAAAGCTTCTGCCGTGGATGAACGGAAACCAAGCAGTTTTGGTGCTGGTGTCTGGCCCCTGCTCTGCCGCTGTCCCGTGGCCGTTGCAGTGCGGTCTGCTCAGCAGGCGGAAGGGATTCGGGGGTGGGTCTTGAGGTTGTTTTTTATTCCATTATAGACAATGGAGAACTTGAGAGGCACAGAGTCCTGTGAAATTTGTTGGGGATGATATAATTTTTCATCTTCAAGAGAAAAATGAATTGGAAATGACCTAAATTTATTTACAATTTAGATTGTGGATCCCACTCAAATCCTGGATGGGATCAACCTGTCCAAAAGAAAAGAGCTGCAGTGGCCTGACGAGGGCATCCGGTTGAAAGCCGGGAGGAACAGCTGGAAGGACTGGAGTCCGCAGGAGGGAATGGAAGGCCATGTAAGTTGTCCTGTGACGTGCGTGGGGCACTGACGTTTTGTAGCTGATGGACTCGTATCCATGTTTTCAATGGCTTTATGTCCTCATGTATAATTACCTGATAGAACTGCTGCCTCTGATCTTAAGTAAAGGACAAGAGCTTGTTGAGTGTGTTCAAGGTCTCTGCCACTAACTCCTCGTTTTACTCTGAATCATTAGGTGATTCACCGATGGGTGCCTTGCAGCAGGGATCCGGGCACTAGATCCCACATCGACAAGACAGTGCTCCTGGTCCAGATCGACGATAAATACGTGACTGTGATTGAAACTGGGGTCCTAGAGCTTGGGGCCGAAGTGTGAGCCCATGCTTTATAACTACATTTCTTGTCCCTCTCAATTCCAAGACTTTGGAAAGAGAGGAGAGCGCAGAAGATGCTTGCAGGGGTCATTGAGATCCTGCGAAGGAGAGACTGGAACGCAGACTGGGCCCGGTCACGCACCTCTCCTTTGCCCTTCGCCCTGGCTCCTGTCACTGTCTTCGTCCCCAAATAAAGCTGAAATATTTTTTTTAAGTTAGCTGCCGAGAAAACATTTTGCATGAAGGATAAAGTTCTGTTAAAATACATCCTTTAAAAAAGTTTTTTCTTATGCATTGCCTATGCTTTAAATCAACAAACTTGATTTCTAACTATGATCTCATATTTTTCTAATTTCTTTGCCAAAAATAATTGCCATGTTTTGTCATAGAACACAAAATCCATTTACCTTGATTTTTAAAAACAGACCAGTGTAGAAACCTTCTGTTTGACATACAGCAGTTTGAAAGTTTAATGTACAGTGAAAGAGACTATGAACAGATTATCTTATTCCTTGAGCGCTAAAAATTTTAATGAAAAAAAACTGCACTAATTTTTTACAACAATGCACTAAAGTCTGAGAGTTCTCAGAACATTTATTTATATATAAAAATAAAATACCATTATTTAAATTGCCTTTGGGATTAGCCCCTTCCCTTTCCTCCTAAACACACACCACAGGAGCCACGCTGCCCGTTTCCGTCAGTGGTCCGCACTTCATGCCAGCATGGTGGATGCTTTCTTTACGATGGGCACTGAGTCTCGAGAGAGACGTAGCTTCATCATGGGTGTTTCCCGGAGCCGGCACCTGTGAGCCAGTCCCGTGGACACCGCCGCCAGGTCTGGTGTCCGCACCACAGTCGGGCTCTCGTGCGGTGAGCGCCCGGGCCCTCTGCCGCCCTCCACACGGGGCCAGCTCTGTGGGGGTTGGTCCTGGGAAGAAAATACCTGTGCTTTTCAAAGAAGAAGACGAACGTCCAGGAATTTATTTAAAGAAAGGATTGCTTGCCTTTTATTTTAAGAGTTCTTAGCTCTTGAAGTTACTCACGTGCAGTTCGGTTAATCAAGTAAAATTTTTTCAAACAAAATTATCCAAATGGTGCAGTTCTTACTGTTATATCCCTCTTTCATAGCTTTGTCTTTTATTTTTCTCTCCTTTTTCTATTACTTGAATTTTATTTCTTGTAATTTATAGCATTTACCTGTAATTTGAAATATTTATAACTGAAATTGACTTAATTCATATGTTGTCTCATAACTTAAATTTTATTTTTTTAATGCATGTATTCAGGGAAATATATAACCCAGATTTACAATTGGGCTAGGTGGGAACTGCAATTTATATTTGTCAACTGTTGGCATTTTTAAAATCCTTCAGAAAATTTGACCTTGTTAAGTGAAAAAGAACACTGTATGTTTCCTCCGAGCGTTTAGGAGCAGCCATCTCTCTACCTCCTGAATGACAATGGAGGCGAAATTGATCTTCGTCAAACATTTTGTTTCATCTGATAGATCCCACGTGTTACTGTATCGGCATGTGACACTAGCCATATTCCAAGTACTCACTAGCCACACATGCCCAGTGGCTTCTGTACTGGACAGCGTGGGTTTAAAGGATCTTTTTGATGAGGTGACAGAAGAGAGAAGCTGTTTTTCTGCTGTGGTGCACGTCGTACGGTGCAGCATAACACTCCAGTGGAAGGAATGAAACGGTTAACGTAGAGCATCTTACTGCATTTCCACCCGAAACCTATTTATCTTTCCTTGTTCTAATTTAAAACTGCGGCGGTTCCTCAGAGCCCAGTGTGCCTTGTGCTGACGTTTCCAGACTTCATGCTCTGCAAGATTCACTGTTCAAACACATGTCAGATGGTTTTCTGAAACTTCTCTCAGAGGTGCCCTTTCTAAATTGACCAGTCCAAGTGTGTTTTCCTGATAGTATCATTCTATTGTGTATTGGCCTCTTTTTGGCAAATCTGTAGTATGCCATTGAGATTCAGGCTTTTTCTTTTGTCTTCTGAAACGGAATATATGATTATCTATCTGTATAGATATATATTTATTTAAAATCTTCTCAAAGGAGTTGCGCTCCCTGCTGCTGGTTCCCTCAGAAACAAATGTGATCCCTCTGTGGTCATTGCCTCAGCGAGAGGGTAAGCGGAGCCTTTTTCAGTCTTAAGTGGAAATTAATTCATTTTCCTGTATAGGACAAAAATCTGAATTTCAGATGATTCCATCAGAAGGGCTAGAGTTATTTTTATTCCTAGCCCTCCACCTCCTACACCCAATTGTTAAACATATCACACACTCCAAAAGTCAGATTTCAAATGCCAAACTAGATTTTATATGGAATATACATGTATTGGGGCAGCAACTGGTGGACATTTTTCTAAAAACAAATTGAATTTTGTTAACTGGTAGCCCTGTAGTGAGTGTTCATGAAATAATAATCCTAAGAAGAACCCTGTTCTTATTTTTTAAGCCTAAAACTGATAGTCTTTTAAAAATGATAATACTTTTCTAATAATAACATCAAGGGAAATAGGGATAATTAAAGAAAAATTTGTGTCAACAATAATTTGACCTAAATTATTCCATGGAAATACACATACTTAAATTGATCATACGTGTCTCAACTCTGCGGACCCGCAGAAGAGTGAGCTACCTGCTCCGGCGCCCGGCCTCACTTTCCGTTCACGTGAGAGACGCCGGCACACACACGGGCATTGGGCTCTTCCGTGCACCGTCGCCGACGCTCTCGGAGTTGCGTGAATTCAAAGTGAGAATAGGTCATTGAAACACTACCATTTTATTCATTTCTTTTAAATGAGCTTCATTAATATCTGGCCTTTTTTGTTACTTTTTTTCCTTTGAGGGAGAGTCCTGTAATGTGTATAAATTGTTAGCGTCTCTTCTTGTTTCTTCTCATTCAGTGGCAAAAATAATTTTATAACTCAAAATTAAGCTTTTGGTTAATCTCCCTGCTTACTTGATAAAACTTTAAGTGGTCACTCTTTTTTTTTCTCTAAAGAACTCTTAATTTTGTTAAGGGCCTAGATTAATCGTTGATATTTAAGGGTCTTGGGAGAAGAGGTGGTGAGGGTTTTTTTTATGGGAAGAGGAGATTAGTTACCTTTCAGGAAATCAGTGAACCAATTTCATTAGCATTCTGCCTTCTTTGGGTTTCCATTGCTGGAAGATTAACTTTTGTTTGGAGTATTTTTAAAAATAGTTCAAGTATACCTGAAAAACTACTACTAATTTTTGAAACAGAAGGAAACAGTGAGTGAGATACTCTGAGGAAAATTACTCTGTACTAAATGTCAGGCAATGAAAATACTGTACAGCCCTGGCTGGTGTGGCTCAGTGGATTGAGCGCTAGCCTGAGAACCAAAGGGTCGCTGGTTTGATTCCCAGTCAGGGCACATGCCTGGGTTGTAGGCCAGGTCCCTGGTGTTGGGGACGTGTGAGAGGCAACCAGTCGATGAGTCTCTCACACATTGATGTTTCTCTCCCTTACTGTCTCTCTAAAAATAAGTAAAATCTGTACAGAAACAAGAAAATACTGTACAAATTTTTATATAGGAAACTACATCTCACTAAGAAGATGTTATCTTTCTTCCTGGGTTGGTTTATTTTCACATTTCATTTTGAAATATAAAAAACAGCCTCAAGTCTAAGCAAGTGTAGCTTAGCCGTAACAAATTCTACTTTGCTTCTGAGCAGCATCCTTCTGCCTCTCTCAGAGATTTTTCATTAGTGGATCGCTGCATTGAGTCATTCATCCAGAGCTGGGTCTTTTAAATTTAGGCTTTTCTGAGTCTAAAATCATCTTGTGCTTTTAGTTGACTTTCAAAAATCCTTCCTCCTAAATATGTGACTTGAGAAAAAGATGACCTAGTGATTTTGAGTGAGAATTCTTTGAATTTGTATGTATTAAACTATAAATTGCAGCCCAGGTTGGCGATTGCTTTTGTGTTTGTTTTCATTACTTTTTCGTGAGTGTGGGCAAAGTCCTCCCCCTTTTTTTTTAAGTCTTCAGTATTCATTCATAGTCGTTTTTTTAACAGTGTAATGTGATATCATAAAATTATTTTGCCTGGACACAGACCCAGTCAGATATTTTTTTGATAGGATACATTGTTCAAATGAGATATAAAACATCCATTTTTTATTTAGAGGCTTCTCCTTTAATTCCAAGGAGAAGGGAGAAAAGAGCATCAGTTAAGGCCGAGATGATACTTGGAACCTGTTAATGAACTTTGAGCTTTCTGTTTCAGTCACATGTAGAATCGAGTTTTATTGATCTGGAGAAAGAGGAAAATTAGTATTACCGTGTATTGGTGCAGCATAAATTTTAATATGTTGGGTATGTATAGTGGACTTTTTTCAAATATTAGAAAACCAGCCCTTCTTTCTTTCTTTTTAAAAGAACAATCTAGCTGATAAACATCTAGATCTTCTCATTTTTATCTTATTCAATATTCAGGCAAGAACTGTGATTGAAAGGAATTTATTATACAGATAGATCTGGCAGGTATGTGACTGGAGTATGATTTTTGCTTAAAACAGGCATTTATCTTCTGCTTTGAATCACCTCATCAGAACATCTGTAAAGCACCGTATGTGATCAGAATTTCTTTTCATTGCTTATCAGCCACATATTCTTTCTGGAGTAGAGTAAATAAGTTCTGTTGGCGAGCCGGACTTCCTCATCTGCCACTTGGTGAGAGCAGCATGGCCCTCAGGGGAGCCAGAGCTGGCTGTCGTTGCAGGGCAGCGTGACAGCTCTGTTCTAGGACTTAGGCCTGTTTCACGGGGTTGTGCTCTTTGTCTCGTGCCTCAGCCCCATACCTGACAGTGTGTGATTCCATGAAGCCACGCTAGGTGAGGAACACAGGGCGTCGGCCGAGATGAGGACAGCTGTCCCGGTGTTGCCAGCACAGACGGGGCGATGACCTGGAGTTCACAGCGGAGAGGCGGGGGAGAACGAGGCAGCTGCCCCCGGGGACTCCTGGGTTCAGTGTACTTGTGTTAAATGAGATTCTCTACATTACAAAGCTTGATTCTATACCCAAATAATAGAAATGGGGGCAAAATCATGTCTGCTTATGCTTCTTCAAAGCTTGTAGTTTAAATAAAAGTAAAATTGTAAGAGCTGATACACAAGTCTGGCAACGAGCTGTATGTGAGGAGACGGAAGGGGGGGCGTCGGTGAGGGTTCTAGGAAGGTGGGCGTGAGGGCAGACAGCGGCTCTCTTCTCCGACCATGGTTCCGACAGGCTCGCCGCCTCTGCCAGCGTTCGGCAGAAACCAGAGCAGAGGGGGTATGTACTTGCGTGTGTCTGCGAGTGTGTATGTGTCTTGAGTGTTTGTTATTCTCAAGTTTGTAAATACCGTAGTTGTTTAAAATGAAAAAAGCTGAGATTGTTTTTTTCCTTGCAAATATATTGCATCAAAAATACAGCATTGACAGATAAAACACTGAAGAAATAAAATTTTTTTCATTTTGCCTTCTGTCCACTTTTGTCAAATTAAGAAAAATGAGAGTATGCCATATTAAGCTCTGCATAGCATATTTTAAAAATATGTACTTGATTCTGAAATAATCATTTGAAATAAGCTTTGGCCTGTAAACATGCAATTCATCTTACCATAGAAATGTATATATTTCATATTAAAAGGATATCTTTTTACGGTAGAAAGGTGATCGTTTGCATCTATGAAATTTATCTGAATGTGTCATAATAATGATAACATATTAGATGGAGCATGTAGGATGATAAAAGTGTATATACGAGGTCTGTCCAGAAGGTATCCACCCATGTAATATGAAAAATAGAGACGTTTATTGAAGAAGACATAAGAAACACTGTACACAGGACAATGACACCTCAGTCCCCGTCAAAGTAGGCACCTTGGGCCCTCACACAGTTCTCCCAATCACCATTAGCTGCCCCATCATATTTTTTTGAATCTCATTGATGGTTTGAAGTCACTGCCTTTCAAAGGGTGATTTTAGTTTTGGGAAAAGCCAGAAGTTGCAAAACTGGGCTCTAGGGGGACTGAGTCACTGGGTGATTTGAGGTTACACAAAAAAACTGCACGAGATGTGATATATGAGCACTGTCGTGTTGAAGCTGCCAGTCACTTGTTGCCCATAGCTGCGACCTTCTGAATCAACTGGATAGATGCTGTGAAGGAATATGCAAGATTAACACAAAATTTGATGCAGATTTGTTGCTCTACTCGCTCAGTCATTTTGAATGCAACAGCCACACCGCACACATGCTCACTCAATGACTTCTACCGCCCCCACTGACTAGTACAGTGAAGTCATTGTTCACGCATGTGCATTCAAGTCCATTCTTGGCTGCCAGGTTACATTGATGTTACATATACTGTTCTCATATATTAACAATGGCCAGGCTTTTCCCAGACAGGCCTCATGTTCACAAGATTACACCAAATTACAGTGCGCACACACAAAAATTTAGATTATGGTCATCAAAGTCAGGCAGATGCTAACGGGTGTGTACTAACCCACTGATTTGATGTATAATACAGGAAATGCAAGCCAACTTAAAAAGAGTAGATACACTCTTGATTAGATCACGTATTAAGCCTTTAGTGAGTCGTTTTAACTGTTAGTTATAACCCCGAGTCCTAGACAGTTCACTCTCTTCCTGCCCAGGACCACAGTGGCACAACTGGAGGTGGAGTGGTATTTAGTCTCAAATGACAGTATTTTTTTCCAGTGACAGGAAATACTTTGGTTAAACGAAACACATCTTCAAAAGAAGGAATTCTCCGTGTTTGTAAGCCACATTAATCTTAGACCCAGAGATTTAAAGGGAGGTTGACATGAAATTCGGGTCCCTTAAAACCTCTTCGTTATTCTTTAAGGAAAGTTTACTTCAGATTTTTCCTCCTGAAGGCTCCAAAAATGTTCTGCTAACCTGTAGCCAATGAATCTCACCACATAGAAGCGTTCTCTGGGAAAAGGAACACACCTTGTAAAGTAAGAGCCATGACCAGATGCTCTTTTTCTCCCCTTCATACGTGCTTATTAAAGGAAACTATATGTAACTAAACTTCATATTTGGGGAAATGTAATTTGGTACAAGAGGGTCCCTAGATTGCTTTGTAATTTCTCAGGATATACATTAACAAATGGCGAGAGAGGAATCCATCTTGTCTGGAAGCCTTTTAAGAAACCCTTCAGTGTTAGTTGCCCAGTAAATTGTCCCAAAAAGGAAACGTCATTCTTAAGGCCAGGGTTCCTTCTTGCTTCCGAGAACACTGTATGAATACAGAGTAACTGGCCCACACCAGAGTGCGCTGGTCTCCAGACCCAACCCGGAGCATGCGCGCTCTCCACCTGCCTCTCGGATAAAGCTAACATCCCGGGACAGCACTAGATGTGAGCAGAACACAGGAGTGCCCCTGTGTGTGTAACACAGTCGGCCCTTGAGCAAAACAGGTAAGAACTGTGCAGATTTTTCAATAAACACACAGCTCTCCATGTCCCTGGTTTTACATCTGCAGATTCAACCAACAGTGGGTTGAAAATAGTACTTTGGATCTCCGGTTGGGGGTCGGTGGATGCAGAGGGCTGACTACGCGTGTTCTCCATTCTTTTACACAAGGAACTTCAGCGTCCACAAGTCCTGGCACCAATTCCCTGCAGATGGCAAGGGACGACTGAAGTTTGGGGGAGTCAGAAGTGACACGTGGATTTTCCACTGCGTGGGAGTTGGCGCCCCTCACCACCACATTATTCAGCGGTCAGCTGTACCGTTGTTAGTGGGTTTGCTCTCCCCAGCCGCCATTTCGCAGCAGGCGATGCAGTGTGCCACGAATGTCCCAATGGGAATCCACAGCGTAGCACGAATGTCAACAGTCAGGGGCATCTTTCTTTAGACAAAACGAAGATTTGTCTAGCTTATAAATTTGGGAGTGGCTCTTTGTAAAAACCAATAGAAACGGTATTTTTAAAAATAGTTCTGAATGTTAATTTACTTGGGAGGCTTATAGTTACAAGAAAGAGAGAACCCAGTTCGACAGAAATTGGCTCAGAGGCAGGTTTCTCGGGATTGGCTTATTCGTGTTACTCCAGGTCTGTACGACAGTAATTTTTTCAACTCCACCCTCCTGTGTCTGCTGCCTTTCTCTTCGGGCTGCACCCGGGCGTCTGTTTCCAGACCTTAGGACATACACATCATCATTCAGGAAAAAAATGCTTCCTGTTCCCTGTCTTGAGTGTTAAAATTTTCCAGAAGCCTCAGCATGTTATTCCTTGCATTTCATTAATACAAGATTTGACATATGCAAGATCCTTAACTTGCCCCAAAGTCCTGATTTTCTAAACTAGTCACTGACAGGAGAAACAAAACCACCGTGATTGGCTTGGAAATCAGAGCCTCGCTAGGAACCTGGAGTCCGTTCCCCAAACTGTGGTTGCCTGCAAGGGGTTGAACAAGTCGACAACCGATCTCTATGTAGATTTCCAAAACTTGAGTATTGTTTTCAAGAAACAGGCTTGGACCACCTAAGGAATACGGCATTTCATTTGGAATTCATGTAGCAGGCCCACCAGCAAGGTCCCCTGAATCTGGAATGATCTTTAGGAGGCTTTTAAATATGGGTTCGGTTTCAAAGGGCTATCCAGGTATTCTACTCTTTTTTTAGTTGGTTTTGGTAAATTGAGTTTCTCTAGGATTGCAGTTCTCAAACATTTTGGTTTTTGAATGCTTTTACATAGACAATTATTGAGGCCCCTCAATAATTTATGTGGCTTGCATTGATATTTATTGCATTAGAAATTAAAACCATGTGTCGAAGATACTATTTCTAAGTGAACTAATAACTCATTACATGTTAAAATTTTATTTAAAATGCTTCCAAGTGAAAAATTTTATGTCATCTGAGTATTCTGTGTCTACATACAATATGTTGCATTATGTTATTTTGGTTGAAACACATGAAGAAAACAGCCTCATACATGTATACAGTTGTAAAAGAGGGAAGTATTTTAATAGACTTTTCAGATAATTATTGATATTCTTGCTTTGCTACATTGTGCTTTCATAAAATTTGACAAGTGGTTGTTTCTTAAAGGTTAGTTGCATTGTAGAATCCCATTTGTACTGGATTACATTAAAATCCGTTGGTTTATCTTACTTGAAATGGATCTTTCACCTGTTTGTGATTTTATAAGATCATTTATTGATTACTTAGACAGGAATCATTTCCTGAGTTATGCAGGTCTTCCAAATGTTGACAAATTTTATATTACAATATAAAAAACACATTTATTCATATCAACTTTGGCTTAATCAGCTATACTTTTATCTGCAAGCTATAAAGCTCACAGGGGCAGATTCTAATTTTAGGTCAAAAGCTCTCATTTTATCATCGGTAACAAATACTGTCAGTTGTTTTCCTCGAAGCAACAGGCTCACTTCATTTTTGAGAAAATGTCAAATGCTGAAGTCTGAATAGCTACAGTTTGTCCCTTGGCCATTCTCTCAGGGAAAAATGGCATTCCATGAAAACAAGTGACCAGCTCAGCTCATAACTCCACCACCAAAGGGCTGTTCTCTGAAAAAGACTCTGCTTCGATGTGCTGAAGAAGTGCTTTGTGCATACTTCCCATTTTGCCACACAGAATATTAAAACTATGTCTTGGAGGAACAAGATTTAATGAAAACGTGTTTTACTGTTTCATCAAGGACACTGATTTTTCCCTATGGTGGTAAAGGATACAGTGGCCACTAGAACAGTTTTGCACTGTGGCCTTGATTCCTGCTAAATAAAAAAGGCATCTGCCGGTTCCTCACCACTTCTTTTGCAAATCGTTGGAAAGGTTAATGCAGCAAAAAAGGCAGACAATGAGTTAGTGTTAAGAAAATAATTTTGATCGCATGGATTCCTCGAGAGGGTTTGGGGCACTCCTGAGCATCTGCAAACCACACTGTGAGAGTCGCTATTACAGGAACATGTCCAGCACATTTTCTGATTTATGGGCGTAAGGTGACTCCTAACATCCTTTCACCTTTGTGGTGTCTGTCATGTCTGTAAGGATGTCCCTGCTTTCATTCCTTGTGCTGATTCTGTTGCCTTCTCTTTCTTGGTTAGGCTTAAGAAAAAATTACCTTTTCAAAGGCTCGACTTTGGCTTTGTTCATCCTTTGTTTTCTGTTAGTTTAATTTTATTTATTTTTACATTTGTATTTATTTCTTCATTTTCTGGTTTAGTTTGCTATTTTTCTAACTTCTTTTTTTTAAGATATTTATTTTTAGAGAGGAGAAAAGAGGGAGGAAAAGAGAGAGAGAGAACATCAGTATGTGGTTGTCTCTTGTGAATCTCCTACTGGGGACCTGGCCCGCAGCCCAGGCACGTGCCCTGACTGGGAATTGAACCAGTGGCCCTTTGGTTCGCAGGCCAGTGGTCAATCCACTGAGCCACCCCAGCCAGGGCTCTTTTTCTAACTTCTTGAGATGAACAGTCAGCTCCTTGGCTTTTAGCCCTTGTAGTTTTCATATTCATTCTAAGGCTACACATTTCTCTTCCACCACTGCATCAAACAAGCATTGCTATGTCGTATTTTCATTCCCAACCATTATCAGTTTTCATTATGATTTCTAATTACCTAATTTCATTATGACTTCTTCTTTGACCCATGGTTTAATTAGACCCATATTGACTAATTTTCAAATACTTGGTGATTTTCTAGTTATTGCTTAATAACTATGGCCAGAGAAACTCTATGATAGAATCCTTTGAAGTTTGTTTAGCCTTGCTTTCTGGCTCAGTATTTTGTCAATCTGATAAATGTTCCAATGGGCATTTGGGAAAATGATGTGTATTCTGCCGTATGAAAGTATTCCATACCAAATATATCAACTAAGTCTGTTTTGTTCTGTTATTCAGATGCTGTATATTCTTACTGATTTTTTAATCTATATAGATTGATTTCCTCTTTTACTTATATCAAATTTTGAATTATATATTTTGAGTCTACATTATTAGGTGCATATAAATTTGAAAGATTTCTTTTGTCAGTTGACACCGTTCAGCATTGTGAAGTGCCCTCTTCATTTCTGGTAATACTTGCCCTAAACCTTGCTTTATCTGATGTTGCTATATAGCTTAACAGGTTTGTGTAGTATAACTTTATGCATTCTTACCTTCAAATTTTCTTCAAAGTTATATACACCCTGTTATATCCAGGGTGTACTCTTATAAACCACCATATAGTTAGGATTTTTTATTTTGACATTGTTTTTATTTATCTTTTATATTTTATTGATTATGCTATTACAGTTGTCCCATTTTCTCTCCCCTTTATTCCCCCCCTCCCACCCTGCACCCCCTCACCAGCACCACCACCCCCAACTTAGTTCATGTCCATGGGTCATACATATCAGTTCTTTGGCTTCTCTATTTCCTGTACTCTTCTTAACCTCCCTGTCTATTTTGTACCTACCATTTATGCTTATTTCCTGTAACTTCCCCCCCATTCTCCCTCCTCCTCCTCCTCACTAGTAATCCTCCACGTGATCTCCATTTCTGTGAGTCTGTTCCTGTTCTAGTTGTTTGCTTAGTGTTTTTTTTTTTTAGGTTCAGTTGTTGATAGTTGTGAGTTTGTTGTCATTTTACTGTTCATATTTGTGATCATCTTTTTCCTAGGTAAATCTCTTTAACATTTCATATGATAAGGGCTTGATGATGATGAACTCCTTGAACTTGACCTTATCTGGGAAGCACTTTATCTGCCCTTCCATTCTAAATAATAGCTTTGCTGGATAGAACAATCTTGAGTGTAGGTCCTTGCTTTTCATGACTTTGAATACTTCTTTCCAGCCCCTTTTTGCCTGCAGGGTTTCTTTTGATAAATTAGCTGCTAGTCTTATGGGAACTCCTTTGTCGGTAACTATCTCCTATTGCCGCTTTTAAGATCCTCTCCTCTTTAATCTTGGGTAGTGTAATTATGATGTGCCTGGTGTGTGCTTCCTTGGGTTAAACTTCCTTGGGACTCTGTGAGCTTCCTGGACTTCCTGGAAATCTATTTCCTTTGCCAGATTGGGGAAGTTCTCTTTCGTTATGTTTTCAAATTAGTTTTCAATTTCTTATTCTTCATCTTCTCCTTCTGGAATCCCTATGATTCAGATGTTGGAACATTTAAAGATGTCCCAGAGATTCCTCAGTCTCTCCTCACCTTTTTGAATTCTTGTTTCTTCATTCTGTTCTGGTTAAATGTTTATTTCTTCCTTCTGCTCCAAATCCTTGATCTGAGTCCTGGTTTCCTTCCTATCACTGTTGGTTCCCTGTACATTTTCCTTTATTTCACTTTGCATAGCTTTTACTTTTTCCTCTATTTTGTGACCATACTCAACCATTTCTGTGAGCATCCTGATTACCAGTGTTTTAAACTGTGCATCTCATAGGTAGGCTATCTCTTTGTTGCTTAGTTTTATTTTTTCTGGAGCTTTGATCTGTTCTTTCATTTGAACCATTTTTTTTTGTCTCGGGGCACCTGTTACATAGTAAGGGATGGAGCCTTAGGTGTTCACTGGGTGGTGGTGCTGTATGTGGGGCAGGGGTCTGAGAGGGAGCAATGCAGCTTGCTCCACTCTCCACCTACTTTCAGTCACCTCCCCGCTACTCACAAACAAATTGGGCCCTTCTGGTGCTGGTTCCCAGGTGAGTGGCTTTGTGTATGTTCTAGGACCCTGTGTTTCTCTCCAATGAACTCTTCTGTGAGGGTGAGTTCTCCTGCTGCTGCAACCCCCACAGGTTTTTATAGCCAGAGGTTTGGAAGCTTTATTTCCCCACGCTGGAACCCTGGGTTGTGGGGTCTGTCTCACTCCTCAGGTTTTCCTCCTGGTTTATCTGCATGCAAATGTGGGATCACCTGCTCTGCCAGCTGCCACCTTGCTGTGAGTCCTCTCCACCCTGGCTGCCCATCTCCACCGGTCTGGATGAATGTTTCTTCTTTAACTCCTTGGTTGTTGGATTTCCACACAGTTTGATTTTCTGGCAGTTGTGGTTATTGTTTTGTTTTTAGATTTGTTGTCCTTCTTTCATTTGTGGGAGGAGGCAACGTGTATCTACCTATGCCTCCATCTTTATTTTTGACATTGTTTTTTAAATGGAGTATTTAGTCTATTTACATTTAAGATAATAATGGGTATTATTGGTTAAAATTTACCATTTTACTGTTTGTTTTCTTTTTGTCCCATCTCTTCTATGTATCATTTCTTTCTTGCCACACTTTTTAAATGTGTTCTTGCCACATTTGCATTATTATGCCCTTCCCTTTGTTTATTACATATACATCTTTTCAAAAAATTGCATTTATTGGGGAGACTTTGGTTAATAACATTATATTAGTTTCAGGTGTACCACTTCATAACACAACATCTGTATATTCCATTGTGTGCTCACCACTCAGGGTCTAGTCTCCTTCTGTTGCCATAAATTTGATCCCTGTACCCACTTCATTCTCCCCACACCCTCCTTCCAGCCACCATTCTGTTTTCTGAATCGGTGAGTGTGTTTTGTGTGTTCATTTGTTGTTTAGTTTTATATCCCACTTTGAGTGAAATCATGTGGTCTTTGTCCCTTTCCTTCTGACTTATCTCACTTAGCGTGTTACTCTTAAGACCCATCCATGTTTTTGTAAATGGTATACATTTTTTATTACAACCTTTTAGTGGTTCTTGAAATTACAACGTGTCTACCCCGTACCTTACTACCTCCTGGACTAGTTCCAGTACTACTTATTTTTTGTATTATTTTGTCATGCATTTTCAACTCTATGTTTAAACTTCAAAGACATTAGTATCATTTAGTAAGACATGCATTAATTTACTTTTACTGTATATTTACTCATTCCATTGTTCTTGATTCCCTTCTATATCTTTATAGTTTTATGTTTTCATTTAGGGTCATATTTCTTCTATCCAAAAAGTTCCCTTTACTATTTCTTGGTCTGTAGGTAATAAAATACCTGAGTTTTTATTTTTCTTAATGTGAAATGTCCTTTTTTAAAAGTTTTTTTTGGGTGCAATATAGAGTTCTGAATTGGCGACTTTTTTTTTTTTTTTTTTGCACTTCAGAAGTATGATTTTATTGTCTTCTGGCTTCCAGGGTTTCCTTTTAGTCCTACTGCTCTTTTAAAAGGCAGTGGCTTTTGCCCTGGCTGGGTGGCTCAGTTGGTGGAGCATCATCCAGCACCCAAAAGGTTGCATGTTTGATTCCTGGCCGGGGCATATATGGGAGACAGCCCATCAATGCTTCTCTGTCACATCAATGTCTTTGTCTCTGTCTCTCTCTTCCCCCTTACCTCTTGCTACAATCAATAAGAAAAACAAAATCAATAATAAAAATATCCTCAGTTGATGATGAAAAAAAGGCAATGGCTTTTTATTCAGCTGGTTATTTTTAAGATTTCATTTTTGTCTTTGATTTTTAGTGGTTTTTCATATTTAGCTTATGTGTATTTCTTGGTATTTGTCTTTCCGAATTTATTATCTCTTGAATGTTGACCATTATGTCCTCAGGAATTCCTTCTGCCACATTGTCCTTCTGTCCCCTTCACACTGCAGTTACAGATACCGTAACCCTTTGCCCATGTCCTTTGTCTCTGGTGTTCTTTTATGAATTTCTGTCTTTAGTCTCTCCATGTTTCCGTGCAAATATTTTCTTCTGCATACCTCCCCATTTATTTGCTCCTTTATCTATGTCTAATCTGTGAACCTGATCTGTTGCATTCGTAATTTTAGTTTTTGTATTTTTCAGTTTTTGTATTTTTCAGTTTCAGAATTCCCGATTCTTTCATGTAGCCTTCAGTTAACTATTGATAGTTTCTCTTATTATTTAATTAAACATGTTAATGATCATTATTTTAGAGTTCATGTCTAATAACTTTGATATCTGGATCTCCTGAACATCTGTGGGGAGGCGAGTTGTCTTTTTTTTTCTCGTGTCTCAGTCAGTTTTTGTCTTTTGTTTGCATACGTATTTTTGATATGAAATAAAATACTATATGAAAATGTATAGCCCCAGTTGGTGTAGCTCAGTGGATTGAGAGTGGGCCTGTGAACCAAAGGGTTGCTGGTTTGATTCCCAGTCAGGGTTGCAGGCCAGGTCCCCAGTAGGGTGTGCGTGAGAGGCAACCACACATTGCTGTTTCTCTCCCTCTCTTTCTCCTTCCCTTCCCCTCTCTCTAAAATTAAATAAATAAAATATATAAAAAGAAAATGTATAGATAATCGAGGCTTGAGTGTTATCATGCTGCCCAAGTAGATTTACTTCTACTTTTGGCAGACGGTTAGAAATTAGAGACTGAGCCGTTAGAAGGTTGACTCTGGTCTCCTGAGGATCAGTCTATTTCCAGGACCCCTTCATTGGCATCGCCTGCAGGTGCCAAACGTAAAGCCTGGGTCTCACCCTGGGTGGGCCCTAAACTGTACCTATGGACATCCTCCCCCTGTGAGAATCCAGGAGCTCCGCTCAGCTTCTCAGCCGCTCAGCCACTGCTTTCACCTTGGCGATGTGGCACCAAATAGCAGTCCTACCTCTCTGGGCTTCCTTTACCTCTGGGGTCTGGGCCCCGAAGGTCATAGCTAACTGTAGCAGCCCTCCAGGGCTTTCAAGTACATTTTCACATGCTGCACCGGAAGTTTATCGGGGAGGGCTTTTAGCAGCAACGTGTGAGGGAGCACAAGACGCTGGGCTGAACAGAGAAGAAATGGAACTGTGATGCAGTCACAACAAAGACTGGAGTTGAAATCCGTGGGTAGATCTGGGCTGGGTGGGCTCTTCTGAGATGTCCTGAATGAAAACAAGATGCTGAGAACACTTAACTGGGGAGGGTGACGCCCCTGGCAGCTTGGGGGATGTGTTCTTCCATCCTGAAGTGCAGTTGGGGCAGGGCACCACCACGTCCACTGTCTCCCTCCTCTCCTCCCCTTGTGGGACATTCTCCCTTGACCAGCAGCACCTCTGCTAATCTATGCACTTACCTGCTCTTACCTCTAGGCCTCCTTGCTAGCATGCCCAGACTCATCCTCAAAATCCCTGAGTCTCTGGCCACCATGCCCCTCGCAAGCAGTGACTGCTGTACTTAATGGACCTTTTTCTATGTAAGGTCAGCAGGGAGTGACCAAGTGACACTTCAGTGTATCCCTTGCATGCCGAGTGTGTTCTCTCCTGCTCCCGTTGTGTGACAGCAGCCCTGCCTCCTCTTGATGATCTGGGTCAAGTGTCTCCAAGACGATAATGGCCTCTATCTGTGCCCACTGGTCTCTGAGCACGAAGAACCCAAAGTAACTGGGTGACAGCCACAGCTTAAGGTTGAGTGGGACTCTTGCTGTGTCCACAGGTAGAAGTTGTCCCTCTTCAGAAACAGGTTCTTTAGACCCATAGAGATTAAAATTGTCAGTGTAGGGAGCACAGATTCCCAAGTGGGTCACTGGTAAAGATGTTGAGTGGGACGATCCCCATGTCTACCTGCTGGTTCCCAGTCTCATGTATTCTGCCTATTGGGGCCACAGAACCACTAGAATGGTCATTGATTTAGGAGGTAGCCTGCACCCTGAACGATGGTCCCCCTTCCTCACAGGATATCATTTTCAAGCTGGTGCCTGAGCTGCACCTTTAAAAGGCTGCTTGATTGTACTGTGAGGCCAGCAGCTCCTACAGTGTGCGACAGGACCGGTGGATCCCGTGTGCCCACTGTTCCCTCTTTGTTCCGGCTCAGTGCTACGTGAGGTTCTGTGCCCGTGGACCTGACGCTGTGTAAACCCTCGTACGAGCACAGCGCTGAAGCCCTGCAACCAGGGAAGGCCAGACTCACACCCAGAGCGGTGTCAATGTGGGTCAAGATAAATACCCGCCCCATCTAGAGGGAAGGGTCCAATCTGGACAACTCGCCCTCGTGTGGATGGCTGTCCTTGAGAGATGGGTGTTGCGCTGAGGGCTCAGGGGCAGCTCCTGCAGCACTCACGTTAAACATTTGGCAGCATCAGTAGCCAGACGGCCTTGCAGGATGGAGTCCCATCGCGTGGCTTCCATTGCTGCCACCATGGCTACTCCTCTCACACACCCACTGTGCCGGCACAGGAGCGGCCAATGGGGAGGACATCAGCTGGCCACATCGTTCGGACTGCCTGGCTGTTGAGTGCCTCCTCCACAGTGGATGCCCGCTGGAGTGCATTCACGTGTGTTCAAAGATCTTCCCACTCTTTGCCCCCTCCCACAGATCCACCCATGTGTCTCTACCCTTGCCCCTGACCTCATCTTTCTCCTTCGAGGCCCCAACCAACCAGCCGGGCCATTTGCTACTCCCGTGAGTCTATGTTATTTCCGGCTTCAGGCCTGTTCTATTCCCACACAGAGGGGGTGACCAGGTAGCCTGGTTTCTGCCTTGCCATTATTTCCCGTCACCACGGTCTGGAAAGGCCCCTCGAGAGAAGCTAGACAGCAGCGGCAGCAGTCCGTTCCCAACTTGCACCTCCATAATAGACTGAGCCCTCCAGGACCCAAACTTGGCATTCTTCCTCTTCGGTAGGTAGGTTGTAAGGGACATACCCCACTCCCCTGGCCATGGGTGTGTGCTGCGGAGGAGGCACCTGAGCAACAGCAGCAGATGACATGGAGGGTGTCGGGGCCACCTGTCCGTGCAGCCTACTTACGTCCTCTGTCCCTGCTCGTGTCTAATGCCCCGTGTCCCACTTCTGTCTTAGGAGGGACTGCCGCTGGGCCTACTCTGGCTTATGGCAGGTGTCTGACAGGTCAGTGACACTCTCCCATGGCCCAGCAGCAAACCAGGAGCTGTTCTCCAGTGGCAGTTCTCTGTGTGAACGCCATGGGCTCACTCCAGACCCCGATGGCTCTGCATTGAGGTTCTGCAGCTGGGTTTACGTACAGCTCCACAGCATCTTCTCCCGTCATAGGATAGGTGCTTTGAATGCCATGAGGTTTCCCAGGTTGTGTGGCCCCAGGCACAAGGCTGCTTGCACCCTCGACTGGCTGTGGAGCTAGACTCTCTCTTACCCACTGTATTAGGCTTCTCTCAATTCATCACCCTGCAGATCCGGTCCCGCATATATTCTCCATGCTTCTGCCCGTACACATTGAGGGGCTTACAGCCCCATCAACGTGTGGTCCCTTTCCTCCCTGAGTGGACCCAGCACTTCCCTGGCCAGGTGGTGCTGAGACTTGACCAGTTACTGGACAGACAGCCAGAAGGGGAGGTGGTCACATCTGCAGGCCAGTGTTGGGGGGCGGGGTCTGGGACTTCAGGGTTCTCAAGAGCGTCAAGTTACAACAGAGGCACCAGCCAGTGTCCAGGGAACTCTAGAGCTGCCATGATTCCCATCTCAAGTTCCAGTGTCCCGCCAGAGCCCTCCCCTTGGCATGCCCACATTGAGAATCCAGTCTTCCCTGGAGCTCTGTGCCCTTCCTGTTCTGCTCTGGCCCAGCCTCCAGCTGCCTCTGCCCTCTGGCTGAAGGAGATGAGAATCCCTTTATCGGCTACCGAGGAGGCGAGCAACTGCCCTCAGCCTCTTGCCATCTCTCTTCGGTGCATCGAGAGCCCTGGGCCTGTGAGGGGTGAAGGACGCATGCTGGGGCCTCGGGAGAGGGTGGACCACAATGCGATGCAGCTGCAGCGAAGGTCTCAGCCTGTCCCCTGGAGCCGCGCTCCTCCAGGGCTATCTCAGCTGAGGAGCAGAGTCTGGTGCCGCCCCTGCCAGCACCCATCAGTTCGTGGAGGTGGGCTGCCCCCAGGAGGAGGTGTCACCTTGGGTAAGTAGCTCTGTTTGGAAGGAGAGCAGCTCCTGGGGAGGGGCTTAGCTTTGGACCATCAAGGGCAATAGGTGTCTCACTGTGAAGGGAAGTCGGGTGGCACACAGCACCATGACGCTGACCCTGGGCATAAAGAGGAGGGCTGTCGATAAGAGGACGACTTCTGGAAGAAGAACTGACAGGCTATGAGGACCCCGTCACATAGAATTCTTCAGTTCAAGAACACTGAATGCCGCCTTTGTGCTGTGTGCGGTGCTGGATGCAGGTTAGGGCAGAAAAGGTCCTTGGCCTCAAGGAGCTCCCAGCTGGAAACGGTATGCCCACGGAAGAGTCAGACAGTGCCCGGATTTCAGTCTGCAGCACCAATGTGGGATGCGGCCAAGAAGACAAGACAGTTCTGTGATGTGATGGTGCTTTTTAAATCAGCTTTTGGCCCGTATGTTTGCTTCCACAAGAGACACCAAAGCCCCAACTCAAAAGGTGACAAGTTCTTCCTGGCAGACTCTGCAGGGCAGAGCCCGTGTTAGCGCCCATCCTACCTCTCCTGCCTGCCCCATCCGCAGTGGCCCACGCACCCCTTCCCCGGCTCACCGCACTGGTCTGCACAGGAGGATGGGAGATCTCGGACGGTTGGAGAGTCCCATGCAGGGCCCGTGGGGCCCTCACAAGTGGCAGCGGTGTGCCAAGGTGTGACCTTTCCTTCCGTTCATGGAGGAAATGGTGAGAGCAGAGTCAGGAAAGCTGCCACATCTCCGCAAACCAACGGAACAGAGGCTAGTGTCCCTCACACAATCCACCACAAGGGGGCAGCAGGAGCTCAGCCACACTGGGGAGAGGGTGTGTAGGGGCAGCGTGCTGGGGGGCAGTTGCTTGGTGCCCTTGACACACGCCCTCCAGAAGAGGTGTGAGGAACAAAAAGGTAACTGAGTGACAAGGCTCTGGAGCCTTCCGTTCCCCCCTTGATTTTATTTTATTTTTTAAAAGCAATACATAGAGATGTCTCGTTAACAACATTTAGTAATCCAAGTAATTTTACAATTATGTAGGCATCACTGGTGCATGAGAAAATGCCAAACCTGGTAACACTCTGATCTGAGAATGAGATAAACTCAGGGCATATGAAACTATTATTTTAAAATGACGGCTGACTTTCGGGATTAGTTCACAGTGATTACAGGTGTACAGCATGGCGATTAGACCATCGTGATTTACAAGGAGATCCCCCTAATGTCTCTTTCTTCCTCTGTTTTTCCTTTTTCCTTTTCTTTTAGAGGGAATGGAAGGGAGGGAGAAAAAGAGGGAAAGAGACACTGATGTGAGAGAGAAACATTGACGGGTTGCCTTCCAGACGCACCCACTGAAGGGACAAAACCCACAACCCAGGCATAGGCCCTGACTGGGAATTGAACCGGCGACGTTTTGCTCTGTGAGATGATGCACAACCCACTGAGTCACCCGGGCCAGGGCCCCCTGACGTTTTAAGTGGAACCTATTCAAATCAGCGGTCTCTACACCATTTCCTACACCCTCCCAGATGCACACCTTTATGGCTTGACTGCTGTACCTATTTACAGTCGGCCCATTTGAGTTTCCCCTCAGGTTAGGTACGGGCCCTGCAGTCACAAACCTAAACATCAAGATCGCCCCTTAAACATCCGGTCTCGTGGAAGCTGCATTGTGTACGGTGCTTCCTTGCCCTTGTTTCACTGCACCTCCGAGGAACTTCACCTGGGGGGTAAAGCAGGTGCCCCTCACTGGGGAGAGGAACTCGTGTGAGTTTGCTCAGCCTTTCCCTCAGGGGAGGGCAAGCAGGCGGCCACCTGTGGAGGCCGAACAGCAACCTGCCTGCTTCCACCTTGACAGGTAGGGATGAGTGGCGTTGAGTGACAGGTTGAATGTGCTGTAGTGGAGGAAGCCGAGCGTCTGCTGTTCTTCTAACTCAGAATGATTCTTCTCGTCCGGGGCAGTTCTCTGATGACAGGGCAGGAGCCAGCACCTCCGTGCAGGAGCCTGGTGCGGTAGACCTGCGGGCTGGGGGATGGGCGCAGGCATGCCCCGCCCATCCCACCTTGTCGGACAGCAAGCAGAAACCATGCTGGATGGTTCAACAGAATTTAATAGGAAGCGTTGGTTAAACAGATGAGGGGAGACAGTGGACAGGGACCCCTGAAGGAGCAGGGCTGGTTATTACAGGAAACAGCTCCTGCTGGGTTGGGGGTGGGGGTGGGCGAAAGGAAGAGGTGGGGGTTCTCAGCACCCAATTGGTTAGAGAAGGGGCCCCGGGAGCTGCAGCCTGGACCTCTGAGGAGGGGGCTCTGCCTGGAGCCTTGGGGGCCTCTGAGGTGGCGTGTCCCTCCTGGGAGGGCAGGAAAAACAGGTAGGGTTGACAGGAGCCCCAAGGGCTTTCGGTGGAGCGATGCGGAAAGCAAGGAGCCCTCCCTCCTCCCTCCCACCTTCCAGTCTGCCCCAGCCCCTCTTATCAGACCTCAAAGAGGTCTGGGGAAGTTCCAAAGGGGGTTTTGGAGCTGAGGGATGATAGGCCAGCCCCCAGCCCCGCAGCTCTGTTGAGGCGGACCTGTGCTGGAGGGCAGAGTTGCGCCCAGCTCGTGACAGAATCAGGCTAGAAGGAAACTGACTTGCCTCAGGCCCCACAGCCAGCAAGCAGCAGTCAGCTTCAGAGACCCGGCTGTTGGCCATCGCCAGCCCTTCTCCGAGCACCGGGACAGGCACCCCCTTCTGCTGCCATCTGATGAACTCAGACCCACACTGCTCAGCGGGGGGCTGGGGCTGGTGGGAAATTTGGAGAGATGAGGCAGGAGGGATGGGAACTGGAGAATGATTACTTCTTGGTGTTCCCATCAAACCTGAGGTTTATTTTATCCCCGGAGAGCCTGGGTCCCATCAGCAGGTGGAGAGATTTCCTCATCGCTGGGCCCTCCACAGGACACTCCACCATCTCCGCCGCCCCACCATCGGCAGCCACACCAGCCCACCCAGGTGCCTGGCTGGGGACGCGGTCTGGTGCGCACCTACAAACAGGAGAGCCACTCTGCACTCCTATGAGACCTCCCATTTAAGAATCCTTCAACATTAGAAATTTTTTAAAAAAGAATCCTTCAACAGACACATTAAGGAATTCTTTCTTGCCAGCTGATCACATGGCACGGGCATATTATAAAAGATGCAGGTAGTCACTGTGGGGAGGAGAGAAAGAAACCAGTTATTCTACTGTTTCACAGAGTGCTTAACCTAAATGTCTCACGAAGTCTACTCATTTTAGAGGTAAAGCATTTGTGGTTCGAGGTTTACGTGCAGGTCCACCACCCTTGCTGATGAGTCAGCTCCCTGGTGGGGCAGCGCTTGTGTACCAGATGTTTATGAGAAGCTCCTGGCACTTCAAGTCTGTGGGTTTGCAAGTATCAGATCTGTAACACACACACTGGCCCCCGGCTTCACCACTTCCCTTGGTGTGAGTGCATTTCAGTCTGAGTCGAGACAGGAAAAGGCCCGTATGAAACCCCATCACCACTGACAACAGTAAACATACCGACCTGTGTTCACAGTCCCTTGTCTTTACCCACAACCAGGGAGGCCACCTGGTCGGCTCGCTTCACGGTTGCCACTGACACCAGGAGAGAAGGCAGACCCTCCCCGCCCCCCCCCCTCAGTGTCAGCATGGCAAACTCAGTTCTTCTTTCCAGCGGCAGCGGTGCAGGTGCAGGAGGAGAAGGATAAAAACAGAAGCTTGCTCTGCCCTCTCTCTACCTTGTACAGAGAGCCCGGCATTTGGGGTATCCAGGGGTGCCTGCACCACCAGCCTCCTGTGTGTCGGAGCCTCGCCGAACCACACAGGAGAGTGTGAACACAGAGGACACCAGCCAGCATCACGCTCATGTGTCTCGACTACAGAATCTCCTTCCCCTTCAACCGAGAGACTCGGGGCTTGGCATTGACCTGTCGTGGTATAACACAAAAGAAATATATGGTCTTTGTCCCCAGTTCCTGACACCGAGTCCCTCAGAACCCTCGGAATGTACTGTCTCGTGTGCTAGTGAAATGATTCATTGTGTGTGTGTGTGTGTGTGTGTGTGTTGGGGAGGGGAGTCAATAGCTTCAGGATAGAGACCAGTCACCAGGAAACTCAACCACTCATTCGAGGGTTAGAACCTTTGTCTCCCGCTCCTCACTCCCAACCCCACAGAGAGGAAGGGAGCTGGAGACTGAGTTCAATGACCAGTAGCTAATGATGCCATCAATCATGCCTATGTAATGAATGCATCTTCATTAAAAGCCCCAGATGATGGGTCTGGGCGAGCTCCCAGGCTGGTGTGTACACGGTGAGCTGGGAGGGTGGTGCACCCAGAGAGGGCGCAGAAGCTCCCTGCACACCCCGCCCCAGCACCCCACTTTTGCCCTATCCGCCCTCCTACTCCACTGGGCTGTTCCTGTTCCTGAGTTGTATCCTTTCTAATAATAAATGCAAGTGTAAGTAGAGTGCTTTCCTGAGTTCCGTGAACTGTCCCAGCGAATTACTGAACCTGAGGAGGGGCCATGGGAACCTTCACACCTGCAGCAGTTCGGTCAGAAGGACAGCTGGCCGCAGGGGCTTGAGCCCGGCCGGACGTGGAGGCGGCCTGGTGGGGCTGAGCTCTGACCCGCGGGGTGTGTGCTGGCTCCCCGGAGAGTCAGGGTTGAGTTCCAGTGTTGGGCACCCGGCCCGTGTTGGATTGCTGGTTGCTGGTGTGGAGAAAAATTCCACAGATTTGGTGTCAATAAAAGGCACGACCTACCTGTTCTTACTGCACAGTGGGAATGTTAAACTGCACTCTGGTTCTACTAAAACGTTTCCCTTTCACAATCCCGCGTTTCCTGGAGGTGAGGTGACTCCTGGAAGCCAGACTGTTACCTGCACCCACTGACAACCAACCAAGCTGACAGTCGGGCTTGACGGCTGCTGGTGGGCTGCTGGTGGTGGGCTTCCTCTGTGCTGTGCTGCATCTAGCGGCACCCCCGATCTCGTCTGGATGCCAGCAGCACCGGCCCAAACATCCCTGAGTCCCCAAAGTGTGATAGTTCCCTTGGGACAAAAGCCAGACTTTTCAAAGTGCAGTGGAGCCAGGAGAGGAGAGACCTGGGCGTGGTCCTGACTCCGTCCCAAACCCCCTCTGGGTGGGGCTCCATAGCTTCTTGGTGTCTGGGGCTGTCACGGGAGAGGGTCGGACCAGAGAAACCTCAGTTCCGGGCAGCAACCAAAGACTCCGCCGCTCGGCTCGTCTTACCTCCCCAGATGGAAAGGAAGCAGCCGGCTTGTTAAAGGCTTTGACCTGCTTTTCTGTCAAGGCCTGAATTCACGCCTGTCTGAATGGTTCGACCCCGAGTCCTCCGTTCCACAGGGTGAGGCCTGCAGGCACCTGACAGGGGTCTGTGTTGGGGACAGGTGCTGCGGACAACCTGGAAGAGACTCTGTAGCTCACGTGGGAAGGAATCCCGTGGGCTGAGCGAGAGCACCTTCCCTGGGCGTGGGGGTGTGTGCACACACGTGCACACACATGCACACGTGAGGGCACATTGTGGGAGCCCAGAGGGACCACCCTCGGGATCTGAAGCCTGCAGCTCCGGGTTGTGGTTGTGGGATTGAGTGAGTCGGCACAAGGGGAGGACAGAGCAGTGCCCGGCCCGTGTAAACACCACGCATGTGTCACCAACATTGAGACTGCTAGCCTCGCACCAGGCCCAAAGATGTCCAGACTGAGCCACAAGTATTTTCTGCATGAAGGAGAGAATGAGGCTGGAAAACGGGACCCAGATGTGTGTGCCTTGCAGGCTCGTGTTGTGTGTGCCGGAGTGTGTGCAGTGCTGTGGGGCTCTGACGATGAAAATGAAGGCCCAGTTTACACAGTTTCTCCTGTATGCACAGCACCTTGCATTTATTACCTCCCCTCCCCTCCCCCCTTTCTTTTCCTCCCTCCCCTTACCCCCTTCCCTTCTCCTCTCCCTCCCTCCCTCCCTCTCTCTCTCTCTCTCTCTCTCTCTCTCTCTCATCAAAGACAGGAGGCTATAATTAGTATCCATATAAAAATGAGGAGACTGAAGCTTAAAGGCCGCCTCTTCTTTCGGTCAGGATGCTGACCTCCTTGCCTAGAATGTAGGGTATTGATGATGAGGTTACAACTTTTACTCGGAAAGACAATGTTCTCCACTGATGTCAGACACAATAAAGTGAAAGGAAAAAAGGACTTCTGAAGGTGCTCGTGAGGTGACCTTCCTGCTGAATGAGAAAAGCAGAGAGAGGCCGCATGGCCACCTCTGTCTGCACTGGAGTTCAGGAGTCCCAGCCACCTGAAGTCAGGGCTGGTGGCATAATGCGCATGCTCCAAGGGGCCCAGCCACACCTGGCCTGCTGGCTGTAGGCGTACAGGGACCCCCAGGTACCTGTTCAGTAACCATGTAGGGGAGGGGTGGGGAGAGGTGGGAGGCCAAGGGTGGGGGGCGGGGAAAAGAGCTCTGGTTTCTGGCCTGGGCTGAGTCCAACCTGAACGCAAAGCTGCCTCCACCACTCACCAGCTCTGCCATCTCGGACAGGTCACTGGACGTTTCAGAGGTGAACTCAGCGGGGACAGTGACGTGCCACAGGGCTGTGATGAAGACTGAAGACAAGGTGTGAAAGGCTAATGAACACAGGCAGAGACTCTGACTTTCCGTCATCATTAGATAATGCCAATTTTTTAATTATGAGTTATTGTCGTCTTCATGGGCAAACATTTTAAGCTGGGTCGTGTACAATGTTGGCAAAGGTGTGTTGAAGCAAGTGTGTTCGTATACTGTATGTAGGAGTGTAAATTGGTACAATAGCTATGGGAGACAATTTGGCATTAAAGTCAATATATTTTAATGCATATACTTTAAAAAATGTCACCTGAGGACAATTTTTCATTGTTTTAGAGAGGAAGGAGGGAAGGAGAGAGAGAGAGAGAGACATTGATCGGTTGCCTCTCGTAGGCTCTCCGACCGGGGGTCAAACCCAAAACCCACGCATGTGCCCTGACCGGGAATTGAACCCAGAACCCTTAGGTGCACAGGATGACACTCCAACCAACTGAGCCACACTGGCTGGGCCCGCAAATACTTTTGGATGTAGCTACTCCTCTGCTCTGGACTTATCCTGTGAATATAGTCATTTTAATTAAGGTAGTGGATTGATTGTTATAATGCTCCAAATATCGGTGACTTACACACAATAGAAGTACTATGTACTGTTTTGTGGAACAAAAAGCCCAGCTTAGTCAGTGTAGGCCTCCGGTGGTGCATGTTGAGAGAGGAGGTGATGTCATGGCACTGGAGGCCGCTCTGCTACCCCAGTGCACTGCCCTCACCTGTGCGGTGGAAGACAGCTCCCACCATGTCCACAGTGCAGCCAGGGCCGGCGGGGGAAGGGACGGGGCAGACCCCTTCCCTCTAAGGCCACAATCCCACAGTTGCAGGTGTCACTTGTGCTGTATCCTGATGATCAAACTTAGTTCCATGTGCGTCACTAAGTGTAGGGATGCTGGGAAATGCCTTCTTTGTTCTGGGCAGTCCCATGCCTACTGAAATGCAGGAGCTGTGTGGCTAAAGAACGTGGAGCAGGTTGGGTAACAGAGGCCACCGAGCAACCTCTGAGGTGACACTCACACACAGAGGCATAGGTGTAGGCAGGAGGCTGTTCATTGCAGTGTTTCTGTAATTGCAAAAGCCCTAGTAACAAGCTGAATGACGCCTACCAGTAGCAGACCGATTGAATAGATGATGCAGTTGTTCGGTGGAATACTACACAGCAGTTAAAAATGAATGTGGTAGCTGTGTAACTGCTAATCAGGAAAGCTGCCCAAGATATACGAAGTGAGAGAAGGGAGTGGCCAAACTGGTAAATTAAAAAATTTAAAACTACATCTACGTAAATGGGGTGGAAGTATATGCTGCAGAACAAAATGAAAAGGGCAGTCAGGAAACTTTTATGTTCCATTGCTCATCCTTCTAACCAGTTCTCACCATATGCACGCGCTACTTTGTAAAAAATAAAATAATTGTTTAAAGGCAGCAGATCTATCAGCACTGGCATGGATTTCAAGAACACACTCAGTGAAGAGCAAGTCAGGAAAATAGGTTGAGTATAATCCCACTTGTGTGTGAAAACAGTGTGTGCCTGTGTATCGGTCGGAACAGTGCCTGGCTCCTGGTGAGCACTTACACACGCTGACTTGGTTACCACGTGGACATCGCTGCCTGGGAGCAAGGCGGGACCCACACGCACACCAAACCGCCCGCCGTGAGACCGGGGCCGTCTGTGCCGAGGGGCAGGAGAGGCCAGGATGACGAGGAAGGTGGGCCGTGTCATGGGAGACTCACCTTTTGTTCTATACGCATTTGTTTGTGTGAATTGTTTGAATTTTTACAAACACAGATTCATGTATTTGTTTCAGATTTTAACAACCCCCCGCCCCCCACCTGCAGTGCAGGTAAAGTTCACGGCACTTCTCACATACTTGGGACGCGATGCATAAAGACAGTTCCTGCGTTCAGAGGCTCCCCGCTCCCCAGCCCTCAGGGGCCATCATCCCTTAGAGATTTCTACAAGAGTAATTCAAACCTGCATCTCGGGAGTCCAGGAAGCTGTGTCCTTCAGGCACTCCAAGGCTCCCTAGGGTCACTGCTGGACGGAGCCTGCCCAGCACCTCCGGCCGGTCCATCTGCTTTCCTCCAGGCTACTGTTCCACATCCCTTCCCACTCACCCCCCACCCCACTGCCCTTACTGCCCTTGCCCATGCCCAGCACTGGGTGAGCATAGAACCAACCAGCTTTTAACTGGCTCTTGCTGAATAAAGACGTGTGTGTGTTTCCAATGGGCACAATGCTAATCACGTATATTTCCAACGGTGGTGTAAGGATCGGGGGGAGTGTGTGTGTAACTGCTGTGCCCTGCACTCCAGTGTGGAACGCCGGTAGGAAGAACACGTCCCCCGTGGGGCCTGACGCTGCTCTCTCTGCACCTTCCTCGTGGCCCTTTCTGCCCGTGGCTTCTGTGTGTTTCAGAGCATGTTCACGTGCTATTGTTTCGAGAGTATTTGCTTTTTGTCACTTCCTGCAGCCCCTACACCACCTTCAAAGTGTCTGGCACTTAGAAAAAGCTAAATGGGCATGATCGACCCCACATCTCTGAGTCTCATCAGAGGCACCCGATCCAATCCGTTCTGCCTGTGTACTCCAAGCTCCCCCCCCCCCCGCCCGGGCTGTGGTCCTCTTCCCTGCTCATCTCCCCTGACCATGGCCCTGCCCAGTTCTTCAGACTCAGTTCCAACATCATGGCCTCCGAGGGAGTTTCTTCTCCCTGCTCACACTGGGTCTCCTTTTCCAAGCAGGCTTTCTCCAGGTTTGGGCCGCCTCCTCATCCTGTGGTGTATCGCAGGCCGTGCACATTTCCCTCTGCCCCGAGGGAGGGGCCCCCGGCGACCAGGGCCAGGTCTGCACCCTCTCTGCTCGTGGCAGTGCTTTGTGCCCAGTGATGCTAAACAAATGTTCTCTGATTCCGAGAACAGCCACGTGAGTTCGGGGGCAGTCGTTTCTGCCTTGGCAGCAAGTTCTTTCTTATTTGTTGCTGGCAGTGCTCCAGGGCCCATCCATCACCTGCAGGAGGTGGCTTCAAAGGTGCTGAGCTGGGGACACAAGGCACCTGCCTGCCCCCACACTGAGGGAGTTGTGGTGAAGGGCTGATCTCAGCTGGGGTGCATCCTCGTGCTTAATCAGCAGCTTATCACGGGCTGTCGGGGGTGGGGTGGAGTGGAGTGGGCGAGGCAGCTGCGGGCTTTGGTGCTGTCCCAGCCTACAGCCACCCCAAAGTCCTGGAGCCTGGGCCTGATGCACAGGCGAGCGTCCCTCCGTGTACTCCCAAAGAGCCCAGGGACGCCCATTCGCTTCCGCCCAGAAGAGACTGCCCCTTCCCTGGAGGTGGAGGCTCCAGGAGACAGCAGAGGCCTGGGCACTCAGGCAGAGAAGCTCAAGGGGCAGGCTACTCAGTCTGTGGTCCCAGGACCAGCGGCTCGGGCATCACTGAAGAGGGAGAATTGGGGGTGCCACCTGAGCTCCTGAGTCAGGACCTCTGTTTAGGGAGATTCTCCCAAGTCACACATATGCACATTGAATGTGAAGCACAGCCCACTCAAGCCCCAGCTCATCAGTGAGCGATCAGACCCCCACCCCCGTGCAGGCCCAGGGTCTGCCTGCAACAACACCTGCTGCGATGGAACTCCCTGACAGTTCAACCCGGAATGCTCCAGGGCAGGGGCCCCCAGCCTCCTGGCCGCAGACCAGCACTGGACTGGGCCTGTGAGGGACCGGGCCACACAGCAGGAGGCGAGTTTGATTGTTATGAGCTTGGATCATCCAGAAACCATGCCCCCACCCCAGTCCCTGGAAAAATCGTCTTCCACAAAACCAGTCCCTGATGCTAAAAGGTTGTGGACTGCAGCTCTCAGGCATTATCATGGGGGCTTGGATGGTGTTTTGATGGATTTATGGCAGGAGACCAGAATGCTCAAATGTCTTATCTTTTAGACACAGAAGAATGATAAGTGCAGAAAAGGAATCAGTACCCCACTTCATTAACACAGAGCCATAACCCCTGGCCTCACTGCAGAACTGGATGAGAGCTGGCAGCAGCGCACAGCTGTAGGCCCTAATCCCTGTCGGGAATCCGGAGCTCAGGCTGCACAGGCAAGTAGTGCTGAGGACAGGGCTGAAAGCCAGGGCTCCTGGCGCTGACCCTCAGGCCACCAGCCGCAGGAGTAGTGGAGCGGGAGAGGCAGGGCTGTGTGGGACTGGAAAAAGGTAGCCAGTTGGGAGAGGGAGGGTGAGGCAGGAGCAACCGTCTAGCTTCCCGGACCTTCATCGGCAGCAGACACCCTTCTGCTGGCAGAGTGCTGAGTCCTCCGTGCCGGTCCTGTCCTGGTCCGCTCCGTCCGTGGTGCATCGGAGTCTTCTTCTTACCTTTCCAGCTACCCTGTTAACAGCTTTGCACACATGTAGGAATTCTTCACAGACATTTCTTTGTGTTCAGGTAACAGCCATGGTTTCAATGTGTGGCCTGAATGGGAGCAAGCACCGCAGAGTAGCAAACACCCTAATTCCTGACCCAGCTGGAGGTGCGCAGGTCTGTCCGGGTGGGCTAATCAGAGTCCTCCCCTGTGAGTGTTTAAACCGAAGCTTCGCTCCGGGAGAGGGGTAGTGGCTTCTTCCTGCTCTGTTGGTGAAGTGGGGTGAGGGTGAGTATGGACGCTGTCTGTGCCCCGAGAAAGCAGGCCTGAGAGGACACAGCCAGCCAGGGGCGGGGGCAGACACAAGAAACCCACAGAAAGTGCCTCTCCCTCACCCCGGATCCTGGGATCCTGGCTCCCCTGGGGGTCCGCGGAGCAGACCCGGTTCTGTGTCTCCAGGCCTGACTGGGTGAGTTAATCTCTGTGTCTTCCTAACTGATGTCACTCCCCTCCTCTCATCCCTAACCTCGCTGAGTTGGGGCTCACTGGCAACCCCAAGTATGCAAATAGCACAGAGTATTGGGTTTCTTGCCTCTGGGTTTGTTTCTCCATGACCTGGATTTCTTCAGAGCGGGTCCGCAGCCCCGGGGCCTTCACTGATGTTTCCGGTCCAGGCCTGGCTGGCAGGGCCCTTTGGGGTGAGGACTGAGTCAGAGCTGCAGGGGCCTTAGCCCTGCAGTGACACAGGCTACCTGGTACTTGTAGACGGCTTCTCCTCCTGGCAGGTGGCTGTCATGAAGGACCTCATCGTTGGCTGTGTTAAAGAACAAAATTCAACCAAGTCAGTCTGCCGTAAACTGGAGAGCTAATTGGCTTTATTAAGTGAGTCATGAATTGGGCAGGGTCCCATCTAGCAACTACAGGGGCACTCGGAGGGGGTCTTCACAATGGAAAGTTTTTATAGAAAGTAAGGTGGAGCAAGGGAGCTATTAACAAAAAAGAAAAATTATTTTTAGATCAGAACATCTCCTTTTGTGGGGAAGAGAATGGCAAGGGTTTTTAAAAAATCATTCAGCTTGCCTCTTCTTTCTATGGGGGATGAAGAGGGACCAGAAAACTCCAGACCGACGGATAAGATCACGTTTCTGGGAGAGGTGGAAAGAGCAATCAGGCCAGCTATCACATCCAGGTGTTGTGTCGTGCACTTTAGCCCAGGCGACGCCATTCAGGGCCTGAGATCTTTGACAGCTGCTGTTAAGGACTCAGTTAGAGCAGGTGATCCTGATCAGAGGCAGCGGCAGCCTGCAGGGGGAGCCGGTGCCGCCCAGTGGGGAGAGCTCGCTGGGTACCTCCTCTTCCCCGGCTGCTGCTGTTCACACCTGCACTCTGGCTGGCTCTGGGCGAATCGGCAAGCCCTAGTATGTTGATCCTGCCCATGAGCAGGGCATCAGCAGGCTCTGCCACCTCCCCCACCCCAAACCCCCTACTGAGCTTATAGGTTTTTGCAGTGATGCCATTTAGGCGACCCTGACATGCTAAGACATGAGGGCCCTTTCTGGAGGTCAGCGGCTCTCCCGAGGGGTGGACAAGGTGCTGTGCACAAAACTGGGAATCAGAGTCCTAATTCCTATGTCCATACACTGTCTGGTGCGTTCCCTCCCTTCTGGTTCTATCCTACCTGGTGCCTAATAGGAACCGAGTTGCTGTTTGGTGACTTACCAGCTGCCCGGCTCTGCACTAAGCGCTTTTCACGCACTGTGGTAGTTAATCTTCACGACCTAGGAGGCAGATAATACTTCTTAAATAAGCTCGTTTTAGTTTAGAACAGCTTTAGATTTACAGAAGCAGCGCGACGGCAGTTCAGAGAGTCCCTGTGTACGATACCGACACACTGTCCGTAACGAGAGTCGCTGCTTCATTCCCGTTCCTCAGCTTTGACGTGCCCGTCCTCTTCTGTTCGGGGTCCCACCAGGATAGCGGGGGTGCTGCATCGCCTTTAGACTGCTCTTGGCCGTGGCAGCCTCTCGGACTGTCCTGTTTGCAACGCCCTCGGCAGTTTTGAGGAGCGCTGACCTGGTATCGGGTAGAGGATCTCTCCGTTGTAATTTGACTCATGTTTTGCTTGTGATTAGACCAGGCTTAAGGAGTTTAGGGGGCAGGGAGAGCACAGAGGTGCGTGCCGTGTTCATTGCATCAGCGGTGCAGGCTGCTAAGGTGACGCATCACCGTTGTTCGTCCTGGTCACCTGGCTGAGGCGGGGTTTGTCCTGTTTCTCCGCCGGGAGGTCATTCTCCCCGCTCCCACACTGTGCTCCGCGTGGCAGGAGCTGTGCTAACCCACGCCTGCATGAGGGCGGAGCAGCCATGAAAATTATTTGGAATTCTACTGCATGGAAGATTTGTCTCTTCTCACCCCTCTTTATTTTTCTCACTATTTCTTTATATCGGTATAGACTGAAGATATTTATTTTGCACTTTGGGTTATGATCTAACACTACTTTATCAATTTTGTAGCTCAGGTTGTTCCAGTTTTGCTGTTGGATGCTCTTTCTGTTCCCTCCTGTGCTGCTTTGACAGAGTGTGCTCCCCAGCCCCCCAGCCCCCCAGCCCCCAGCCCCGTTGTTGTGGGCTGGGTGGGGTGTTTTTTTCCCTCAGGACTTCCTGACTTTCTGGCACCACCAGGTGCTCTAGGCTCGTGGGTATCTCCCGCACCAGGCCTGAGGTCAGCCATTTCTCCCAGGAGCCCTGGTTCCTTTTATACTAGAGAATAATTCTAGAGACCAAGATCTAGGAGCCAGGTGCACTCGGGTAGACAACATTTTATCCCTACCTTACAGAGAAGGACAGGTTGAATCATATGCCCAAAGTCTCATGGCCATTTTACTTCTGACTCTGTTCTCATTTCGCAGAAAGCCTCGTCTGTCTGCCTCCCTCCATCCAATCAGTGCTCTCCGACTCAGCCCAGTGTGTCCGGGCTGCAGGAGAGGGGAGGGGATATCTGCAGCATCCCCGCTCCCTGAGAACTGTCAAGTGTCGCAGTCCTGCGAGTTGAGGTTATTTTTAGCACTGCCTCCTATTCCACTGCAGCAGCAGGCCTGCGTGCGTGCGCCCGCACAGGTGTTCCCAGGCACGTGGCATGCGCAGTGAGCAGCCGACTCAAATGGGAATTTTTCCAGCCTCCCTGTGTTCATCCTCAGCTCGGCCCAAGGCACACACACAAGGGCTGACTCAGGAGGTTCTCCGAGAGCTTCAGCCAGGCCCCCAGCAGCCCTGGAGCAAGAGCAGGTCAGCCCTGCCACTTGCCATCTGGCCTCCCTCTTCCACCTGGGCCGCCATCCGCAACCACCTGCTGGGGGCAGGAGGTGGGGCTGATGCCTGCAAATTGCCAGAATTCTGAGACCCAAAAGGAAGTGAGAAACGGACGACAGAGATGTCCAGAGGATGCGGAGAATTGCAGACCCCCGGGTAGGGCGTGGGTCTCTGCTCCCTGTACCATCTCTGACAGCCACTCAAGGTTGGCTGCCAAGGTGGGGCAGCTTGGACAAAACTAAGTGCAGCTTTCTGCAGCCCCTGAGCAATCCACTCCTCAGTGGGTCCCCCCATCACTGGACCCGCCTACCAAACACTCCACCCTCCCAGTTCAGTCCAGGCATGGTCCTGCGCCAGGAATCAGCTCTCTCCCATCCAGTGCCTTGACTTCTGATGTTTTCAGTGGGGGCGTTCCCAGATAAATGCTAGATCTGCCCTTGAGGGGGAATTCAGTAAAATCTTATTGAGTGAATAAAAGAATGAGTGAATGAATGAAAACTATTCAATCAATGAAACGTCATTAGAGTAAAATACTGGCATAGGAAAAACAGTGCCTGGGCAAATACTCTGCTCCTTGCCTTCAGGGCTGCCCGGACATTGCAAATTTAGTCTGACAGTCAGCTCTGCTGCAGGGCTTGCCCATTCGGTGGCCTTGGCTGGACCTTTAAGATTTGGGAGCTTTGGAGGGAGCCTCAGTGCCTGAGGAGCCCACAGATTGGAGCGCCCTGGAGCTGGAAACAAGCCTCCTCCTGAGTCCCAGCGTACCTTGCCAGCGGCCCTCTCCCTCTGCTAATTGCGTGAGGTGGCTTGAACGAGAGTGGGGAGGGCGTGAGCCGGCTGCCGCTCCCCAGGCCCGCCAGACCCAAGGTGGGAACAGTCATTGGCAGTCTCCTGGGCAAGTCTCAGCTTTCTCCTTCCTCAAATGGGTCAAAGACCCCATGTGTTATGGGGTTATTGTGTGGATTAGATTCTCTATCTGAAATACCCTGGGGTTAACAAGAGCCAAGTTACTGTGGTCCTCTCTCAGTTTTCCTTGGAATCTCTCAATTGCCACCTGATTGGACAGGAAGTTTGATCCCATGGAATAAAAGTATTGTTTCAGCGCAGGGCACACATGCACTTGACCTTGAGATGAGTCAGCCCTCCCTCCTCTGTCTCCTGCTAAACTGGGAAGAAGGAGCCATGATCCCTCCCCTGGAAACGGTGATAATAAGCTAATGGCAGAGGGTTGTAAAAGCCACAGTTTCTCCAGGCAGAAGTTGCTCTGCAAGTTATAGCACAGAGGACATCTGCTGCTGAGGTTGGGGAGGGCTGGGTTTGTGTGTGAGGCTCAAGGTGCTGCTTCTGCTGTGTGAAGAACTTGGCCAGCTGGGGGCCTGAAGTGGAACCAAGAAGGCCCTGGGCCCTGAGTTACCTGGGCAACAGAAGAGATCAGATGTGTTTTCATGGTATTCCATTAGCCCGTGATGCAAAAGCATTTCTTTTTTTTAAAAAAAGGTTTTATTTATTTTTAGAGAGGGAAGGGAGGGAGATAGAGAGAGAAACATCAATGTGCGGTTGCTGGAGGCCGTGGCCTGCAATCCAGGCATGTACCCTGACTGGGAATTGAACTTGCGATGCTTTGGTTTGCAGCCCGCGCTCAATCCACTGAGCTACACCAGCCAGGGCAAAAGCATTTCAATGTTGCTGGACATTTAGGTTGTTTCCAAATTTTTCTTTTTGGAAACAATGCTGTCACCAATGTTCTTGTATAAAAATTTTGACTATATCTCTGACTGTATTTCTAGAAGGATCTTTGTAGTTCAAAGGATATGGGTAATGTGATAAATATTTTCATGTTTCTTTACACATCTTAGTGGTCCATCATCGAGAGAATACCCATCACATGGAATGCCTCTCAAAGTCATAAACCACTGATTATGAGGTTCTGATTTATCAATGGTTCGATGGGTCCCAAATCCTTTCTTCTGAATTGCCATTTTAGTCAAAGCTTTCAGAATTGACTATGTTTTGTTGTTCTCCATGATGCCCCATCAGAAGGCTCACTCCCTTCACTTCCCTAACACCCTTCCTACTCTTCCTGGAACACATACGGAAGCTGGGGGCGGTCTGCCCCCTGGAAACTTGTGTTCAGAGGTCAGCCCAATGTTTGCAGAGAGCTAGTGTTTTCTAGAACAGCAGTCACAGCCAGCCAACATTTATTGAGCGTCCTCAACCTGAGTAAGTCACCGTTCTCCGGTGTGGGGTTGGGCTGTGTCCAGAAGAGGCTGGTAGTAACGTAAGGTCCACACCCACCGCAGGCAGGTAGGTACCCACAAGGTGGCTACACAGGCAAGACAAGTGAGGTCTGGAAGGTGCTTGGTTGAACTAAGGACAGAGGTCATGCAACTGAAGGTCAGAGACAGGCCTACATATGGGCATGATGAAATCAGGACACTATTCCCTAGAACAATTAGGCCATTGCAGAGACTGATAATCATGATGCAATAGAGAGGATTTGTTGAGTAGTTACCACTTGCCAGACATTTTTAGGTACATTATTTTACTTCTTATGGCAACTCCAGGGCATGTATACTATTGATACCCCCGTTTTATAGAAAATGAGGTCCGGAGAGGTGAAGTAACTTTCCTGATGTCATCCAGTGAGTCAGAGGCAGAGGTGGCACCTGAGCCTGAGTCACACTGTGCCTCTCCGAGACCGGGGTGCTGGCAGACTACTGAATGAAGCTGCATCAGTGGTGAGCACAGAGGCCACCACTAGGGTTGCTTTGTGACAAGCGTATCGGGCAGAGGCGGTCCACAGAACTCCCAGGATAAACCCGCCAGAGTTTACAAGGATCAAGCCCTGCTAATTAATGTCCGCCCTGTCCACACACGGTACCCCATCTGGGCTGGGTGACGGGCACAGGATCTTGCCCTCTGAGAAGTTTGCTGTCTAACACAGGGGAGAAGAGGGGGTGTACGGACCCCTCGGGTTCAAGGCACAGCCCATAAGCACCCGGGGTGATTTGCTAAGAAAGTACTAAGGGGGGCTTCACAGGGAGTCAAGGAGGGCCTGGGAGATGGTGGCATTTCAGAACATGGAGAAGACTGGCGAGGTTCTGACAGGCAGAGAATGTGGCAAGAACATGCCTGTCTGCTTATCAGTGGCCTGGGAAGAGTGTGAGGAACTCCAGCAGCTCTTAAATGCTCCGGGGAGGGTGCGGAGGGGCCTTTGACTGGACGCCCCAGTTTCCGTCTGCAGCCCGGATCTGAGCGATCGGTCACGGAGTTGAGTGGTGGTGAAGCTATCAGTCACTCAGCTGCTGGTGCGTAACTCGGACTGTAAAGGCATTCCCAGTGGAGCCCTCGTGAGCTGGGGGGACGGGCTTTTTACAGAATCTCACCCACCTGGAGGTCACCGGGCTGACTCCGCTCCACGCACAGGGTTCCTGGGAAAATGGTCCTCGCCGGAGCAGCAGATAGCCCTTTTATCAAGGCTAATACTTCATCTGCCAGGCTGGGTTTTGTTTTTCGAAGTTTATTTTCATTAAAGGCTGTTTTATTATCAGTCTGCACTCCCAACTTTCCGTGGTGATGGAAATGTTCTATAACTGGCTCCATTCAACATGACAGCCACTAGTCACAGGTAGCTGTCAAGCCCCTGAAATGTGACCAGTGCGACTGAGGAACTGAACTGTGAAGTTGACTTGATTTCAACTCATTTAAATTTAAATGGCCATGAGTGGCTAGTGGCTATAGTATTGGGCTGTGCAGGGCTGGGGGAACTTGCATTGAAATGAAGAATTACACAACCCTGTGAGCACAAAAACAACTCCTCAAGTCTCATTCGACATTGACAGGACCCTGGTCATATACAGCGGGAGAATCGCATGCAGTGTTTTGAAAGGGGACAAGCAAACAGTATTCCCCTCTCCAGCTGGTAGGTGTGCGTTTCATAAACCGGTGAGTTATCAGATGCAGGGGTGACTTGTCCACTTGAATGTGGAGAGCATAGAACAGAAAAACATGGACGAGTCCTGAGACTCAGAACGAAAACATTTTCAAGATGTTTGCTTTTGATCATCTTTTTTTGGCACCACCCAAAAGACTACAGTTTTTTTCCTCTGTGATCACAGGCCGTCAGGTTCCGTCTTCTACACTTTCATGGTTTAGGAGCCAGAGTTCCTCAAGTGCCCTCCACGTGTCACACACCTTACACGTGTCGTCTTCGACCCTCCATCGACAACCGAGGTTGGGGATTACTGGGGCCATTCACATTTGGGGAACCTGAAACGCAGAGAAGTGGAGTGACCTTATGGATCGTGAGGTTCCAAATTATGTGTTCTTTGTGTTCTGAGCCTATCTTTAAGAACACAAGAAAGTGATACCCTAGACACCTGAGGTTACTAAACGTAGCTTGTCCTGGACTCCACTTGGTGATCACAGGGTGATAAGTTACCAAAGCTGGAAGGGGACTCAGAGAGCCTCTTGTCCAAATACCTGTTGTACAGGTATTGGCCTGTGCACGCCTCTGAGGCCAGGATACACCCTTTGCCAGACACTGACTAGCACTACTGACTGTCACATTGGCGCCAGGGGGATGGGAGGGGGTGGTGCGGTTACTTGTAATAATTTATGTTGAATCTACCATCTGGTCGAGTGCCAGAGTGGAGTCACAGTCAGCTGTGCAGCCCAAAGTAACTCCAGAACACTCAGGATCTGTCCTTCTGTTTGTCTAACCCAGTGATGAGAACTGCATTGGTCTCTCTTAAAGCCCCTGGGGACAGCCCACCTCCTCCAGACCGCCCCACCTACTCCTGTTCTCTTCCCGCTCACGCTGTCGGACTTCTCTGTAGGACGTTGACCACTTTCTCAGTAAAATCTCCCCTGTCTTTCTCATCTCTGCAATTCACTCCTCTTTGCTCACGACACCCAAGAAAACCCTTTTGTCTGGACAGATTCTCTCTTTGGAGGACTGGGGGCAGAAGAAGGGGAGGGAGCGGCATTCTGGCTGGCAGAGCTTGGGTCTGCCGGAACGTGCAGCGTCTGGGCACAACCTGGAAACGTTCACATCGCATCTCATCACCAAATGCAAACATGGCCCGTGACCAGGGAGATCTGCCGGGTCACCAGCACCTTGCTGTGGAAGGCGATTAGCAGCCAGCCCCAGTCCATTCCCCCACCCTTCTCCTTGATCAGAGCAGCCTGGTTTGATCTGAGGTAACAAAGGGACCAGGTTCAGATGATGAACATTGAGTAAGCTAAGCCAGCCATGACTTTCCTCCCTTTCGCAGGCTCATCGGCTCACCCATCTCCCTTGCTAGGGGCGGGGGCCATGGGGTCTGGCTTGGCCCACCACACTGTGGTAGGCAGAATAGGAACCTCCAGGAGATGTCCACATCCTAATCCTCAGAAGCTGAGAACTGTTAGGTCACCTGGCAAAAGGGAAGTAAGGCTGTTAGATGGAATTAAGTTTGCTCATCATCAGACTTTTACCTAGGGAGATTATCCTGGATAATCCAGATGGGCCCAGTGCAATCACAAGGGTCTTTAAGTGTGGAAGGAGGAGGCGGAAGGGTCCGTGTTAGTGGGGTGCGGCATGAGAAAGGCTTGGGAAGCACAGCTGGGTGTGGAGATGGTAGGGGCCACAAGCCAAGGAAGGTGGGCAGTCTCTAGAAGCAGGAGAAGGCAAGGAAACGCATCCTCCCCTGGAGCCTCTGGATTGAGTGCCGTCCTTCTGACAACTTGACTTGAGCCCAGCGAAACCCGTTTCACACTGGTGACCTCTGGGTTGGGCAGGGAGCTGAGGGTCAGGACAGGGTCCGGGTGACGTGGGGCTGCAGCTCCCACGGCTCTTCCTCAGTCACTCCACCTTCACTGGGGCGAAGCCAAAGGGAGCTCAGCTGTGACCCTGGATGGAACAGGCAGCCGCCAGGGGTTCTGTGTTGCCCACAAGGACACAAGAAGTTCTGTTGACCGAGGGCTGGTCTCCGGTGCCACCCTGGGAGAAGAAGCAACAGCGGGTGTCCCCAGCACCCTTCTCTTATCAGGTACGTGGTCAGTCTACCAACATGCACCCCAGTCCGAGCCCTGGTGACAGACCCTCCTGGCCAGTGACCCAGCTGGGTTTGGGCAGCCAAGGACCGAATGGACACAAAGGCCAAAGGCCATGGGAGGGGACAGGGGACACACAGCCCCAGTCCTTATGGAGGGGGGAGGACAGCAGCCCACACTGACTGCACATTCCCACTTTACAAGGCAGGGTTTGCGCCAGCCGCAGGTGTGGGCACAGACTGAGGGACCCTGCAGAGGGCCCTCTGCCTTCGAAGACCCCCAGAAATTCCAGTTAGAAATTCCCCCTCGTCCCGAAGCTTCCCACACACTGGAACTTACGGTCAGTGGGCATCGAGTTTCAGAGGGAAAATGAAACTGATCCGGAGGTGGGTGGCAGTGATGGTTGCCCGCCAACGTGAATGCACTTAATGCCACTGAAGTGCACACTTAAAAATGGTTCAGGTGATCAACGTTACGTTATGTGTATCTTACCGCAATTAAAGAAGGAAACAAAACAGGTATAGAAGGCCTGAGGTACTGTCTAGTCTTAAGTAGACTGGATGGTGAGTGACTCACCTGTGGTCTCCGGCCCGGAGCCCAGGTGCTCTGACTCCGAGCCCAGTGCCCTTCCTCTCTGAGTTCTCTAGGCCACAGGGGCCGCCTCCCGTCGGGTTGCTTCGGTCTCTGGAACACACTGAGCCTCGTAGACATGTGCACTTCCGTGGGATGACTCTTTTCGGGAGAGCAGGTGTGCCCGGGAAGGGATAACTGGAGAGGGGTGGGGGAGGGAAGAGGAAGCTTCCAGAACAGAGGGGATGCTTGGAATGATAGGCTAGAGTCAGAGGACGCTTAGAGGTTGTCTGGCGAAGCCCCTCTGTTCTGTTCACGAAGACACAAAGTGGCTCCCACTGGCCCTGACAAGGCTTGCCTGGGGGGGCGCCTCGTTCTTCAACAGCGGTTCTCAGTCACGTCTGCACGCCGGAGCCGTCTGGGAGCTTTTCAATGGCTGGCTGGGTAGTCCAGTATCAGACAAAGTCGGTCTCACTAGGGGCAGGGCCAGGTGAGGGTGCTTGAGAAAGCAGCCCAGGTGGGCGGGGTGTGTGGCCAGGGTGGAGAAACTTTGCAGGGGAGGGGGGGGACTCAGTGGTTCCTCCCCACTGGCCACCTCCTTTCCCTGCCACCCACCCCCTTGCTAAGCTTGGGCGTGTGATCAGCATCTAGACCCTCCCAGCTCTGCTCATTCTTCCTCAGCTGTGCTCCCCTGTCCCAGATCCAGGAGTTCCATACCCCACATGGGTCCTCCGGGAGCTGGGGGTGGTGTTCCCAGCAAATGTTGGCCACCATGCCGACAGCTCAGGCAACTGAGCCTCCCCATCCTGCTTCTGTGGGTCAAATCAAAGGCCTTGGGGGCTCCCTCTGGTTCCAAAGACTGTTAGGAAACTACCAGAAGGGGCTGACATTGGGGACCCCTTTATATTGAGGGTGATCTGAGGCCCAGTCTATGAGACTGGCGGTCCCCACACACCCAGCCAGTAAGCAGCAGGGTCAAGGCCCAAGTCCACATCTCCTGACTTCCCATTGGAATGAAGCCTGTTCTCAGCAGCCTCAAAGCTGCCTGCAGGGGCTGCGCTCCCGCTGGCTGGGAGGGTCTCGCTGTGGGCCTAGGGCTAGTTAAGTGCACACAATTATGTTACCGCAGAGACGCCAGACACAAAAGAGCAATGTGCTGTGTGATTCCACTGATGTGAAGTTCAGAAATAGGCAGAGCTAATTGTGCTGTTAGAAGTCCAGGCAGCAGTGACTCTGGGGCTGGGGCTGAACAGGAGCGAGGAGGATGGCGGTACTTCTAGGGGATGAAGGCATTCTGTCTCATGGGGTTTTTGTTACACAGGTGTGTTTGTTTTGTGACAGTTCAACAGAGAATCTGTCCAGACGCAATGGTTTTCTTGGGTGTCACGGGGGGAGGGGAGTGAATTGGAGAGATGAGAGAGGCGGGGAGAATCTCACTGAGAAAATGTGTCAGTGTCCCGCAGAGAAGTCCAGCAGCGTGAGCGGGGAAGGGAACAGGAATAAAGTTAGGCAGGTCTGGAGGAGGTGGGGCTGTCCCCAAGGGCTTTAAGAGGGACCACAGCAGCCGGGGACAATAGTTCTGTTCATTGGGTTAGAAAAATACAAGGACAGATCATGAGTATTTTGGAATTACTTTAGGGGAGAGACAAATGCAAAAAATAAGTTAAAAAGAAAATAAATGGCATAGTTTGTTAGAAGGTGTTAAGTGCTACGGAAAAAGCGGAGCAGGGCGCGCAGGGCTGAAGAAGCAAGGTGAGGAAGGGCTTGCGGCCTAAACGGGGCAGTCGGGGCTGACCCGCTGAGAAGGTGGCCTTTTTGGGTAACGGCTTTATTGAGATGTAATGCTCATGCCATAGTCCATTTAAAATATACAACTGACTGGCTTTGGGTCTATTCACAGGTTTGCACAACCACAATTTCAGTCAATTTCTGAACATTTTCACCATCCCAAATGGAAACATTGTACTCATCAGCTCTCACTTTCCATTCCTCCCTCCCTAGGCAGTCGGTCTTCTTTCTGTCTCTGTAGGTTTCTCTATTCTGAACACTTCACACAGATGGAGTCATACCATCTGTGGTCTTTTGTGACCGACTTCTTTCACGTAACAATGCTTTCATAGTTCATCTAATTTGTAACACTTATCAATACTCTGTTCCTTTTTTATGGCCAAATAATATTCCATTGTGTGGATATACTGCCTTTTGTTTATCCATTCATCTGTTGATGGTCACTTGGGTTGCTTCCATCTTTTGGTGATTGTGAATAATCCTGCTGTGAACATCTGAGTACGAGTTTTTGTATAAAGACAGTGAGTTTTAAAGAAAGATGTGCAGGAGATGAGGCAATCACTATGCACAAAAGTGGAAGGGCCCCAAGTTGGGAGGCTGAGGGGTGTGTTTGAGGCAAGGTGAGGCGGTGCTGGGAGAGAGGCGGGGGTGGGGACGAGGGCTGAGAGAAATGGGCAGCCCAGTCACGTGAGGTGCTGGAAGCTATGGTGGAGATTTGGGCTTTTACTGGTAACGTGAGAGCCATGGGAGAGTTTTGAGCAAGAAAATAACACAACTTGTGCCTAATCTTCCATTCTACCACAAAGAGTTCCCTGAGGTGATGGGGAAGATGAGAAGATGTTGGGCAGGATGGAAAGAGAGGGGAGAAAAGTGCAGAGAGCCTCGAAGGGGTCAGGAACACTCGACCTGCAAAGGAGAGGGGCTGTGCTGCCGGAGACCTGCGGGGTGCCGCTCGGCTGACGCTGGGAGGAGCCAGAGACAAGGTCGGGCAGGAGTGAGCTGGACAGGCTTCCCCACTCCCATCCCCCCCCAACAAACATTGATTTGTACTTTCCCGGAGTGCTCCCCCAAGAAGCACACACTTCTGACACCCTGAGGTGGGCAGGTGACAGGAGGTGGGCAGGTATTGTCACACGCTAAGGCGTTCCGCACCCTCTGTCATCTGCTCTCCCTCCCTCCGACTCCCACCCTGTGCCTCCGCTCACAGAAACTTGGCTTTCGCCCCAGGAAGTCCGCTGAAGCAGCTGTCTGATCACCAGAGATGTAAAGTGCCTACATGCCTCCTTTCCAGCCTCCCAAGTCTCCCCGTTTAGGCCCCACAGAGCTTTGCTTCTCAGGGATGCAAGTCTCTGGGCACCGGCAACAGGGACCTCCCAACTAGAAGTGGATCTGAAGTGCAGCATTCCGGCTCGTGCCCAGCCCCGCAGAGTCAACCTGCACCTTAGCCAGATGCCTGGGGAACAGCCCCTTCCTCCACTTTAAAGGAGCGCCGTCCTTTCTCATCACGACTTCACCTCCCAGGCTGAGCGATGGACACAACGAGAGCCTCGGACCTGGTGTTTTCTCCCTGGCCTTGGGGCTGCGCAGGTCAGATTCCAATGAACAAGGGTGTCCGGATGGAAGGAGAAAGAGGGTGGAGTGTGCCCCTAGGCTGGTCTGTCCATCAGGATTCCTCAGTTGCAAACAGCCTTGTTCTTCCTGTCCAAAGAGAATTTATTTGAAGGATACCAGATTTTTACAGAATTAATACAAGTCTGAAGAGCCAGGCTTAAAATGGGTGGGGATCTGGGCCACCTCAAGGCCAAATAAGCATGATAGACCCCCCCAAAAAAATTCTGATGGTGAAACAGTTTGCTCAGACAGAATGCTGGAGCCGCGAGAATCCCACCCTTCTGTCTTTTTGTTTTATTCTGTTCCAGATTCGAGTTCCAGGGAGTGTTTGTAGACTGGCCCAGCTGGAGGCACAGGCCTGCTCCTCATTAGGGCTAGGCCCTGCCAGACTGTGTCTATCAGGGAGGAGTAGCTGCAAAAGCAAACCCGTGTGTCGTTAGGAAGGGAGCAGAAATAGAGGCCACAGGACAACAAAGGTCACTGCAGCCAGCACCACTACTTCCCACTGCTTGGTTCCTGAGCCAGTGGGTCTCCTGCCTGTCTGTGTTCGAGTTGGTTTCCACGCCCTTACAATCAGAATCCTGACTGGTACAGTTCACGGTCTTTCTGAAGCTCCGTCCTCAGCAGGCAGCGAGAATACAGCCGTCTCCGGTCTCCTGCTTCCCGGCCCGCAGCTCTGCCTCCTACATCTACCCCTCCCTTCTGCCTCCTTCCCTCCCTTTGAACTTCCACTTCTGCACTTCTCAGGGTTTGTTTCAAGCCCTCTTCCCTTTTCATCTTATGCTCTCCTTTTACATATCAGCTATCTCCATGATCCTGGGAGACCCAGGGCGAATCTCTCTCCCGTACACCTCTCTCCTTCGCTAGAGAGCTGTGTTTCTGGACACCTAGTGAATGCTGGCACGTAGATGACCCAATCCATGCCTCAGCTTCAGTGTACTTAAACCTGACTTCATCATATTTCTCCTTGACATCCTAAACTTTTGTTACCAGAGGTTTGTCTGCACACATCGAAGCCCAATCAAACACGAACGGGAATCTGCAGCCAAGAAAGGAAAGGATTTAATTCACTGAAGACACGGCGCCCAGCCCAGAGTCCCAGGTGAGCTGGCGCTCACAGACCTGGTGCCCCAGTGGCTTCCAGGGGGTGGGTCATGTCGGGGAAATGGTCAGTCCCGGTGGCTAAAGGACTTCGGGTAGTGGGCTCTTTTGATGGACCGGGGCCGGGTAGGAAGTGGTTGGGCAGTGTCTCAGGTCTTGCTGTCAGCAAGGCCTTGCTCACTCTGTGTGGTTCCATGAGGGGGTTGTCCTCAGGGTCATCCTGCTTTCACGGGCCTGGGGCCAAAACACAGCTGAAGTCAGGATGTTACCTGTAGCTCGACCCAAAGTCGGTTTCTGTGGCAACACACCTGAGGCTTTGTTCTTAAGAAAGTTGGATGCTGACCAGAACCTAGTGTCCTCTGCGCTTAATGATTAAGGAAGGCAGTGGACAGACAGAGAGGAGAAAGTGTTGTTAAGGAAATGGAGTTTCTTTGCAGTCACCCTTGCCATTTTCCTGACTGAGTTCTGTATTTGTTTTGTTTACATCACCATCTTTCTCTTCACAAGCTTGAGATCTCCTTGGCTTTCTTCCTCTTGCCTGGCTCCCATGTGCAACCCATCACCAAGTATTACTGATTCTACCTCCACGATCTCTCAGATCTGTCTTTCATTCTCTGCTACCTCTGTTCTGTAAAGGTCTCTATCACTGCTTGCCAAGTGGTCTTTTTTTTTTTTTGCCTCGAGTTTCCCCACACTGTTGCTGGTAATCAGCCATGTTAAGATATTCCCCAAACCAGCCAAAGTTCCCCCTACCCCCAACCTGCCTTGCCAGCAGTGCCTGGTGCTGCCCGTGGACTCCACCTCCTCACCGCTGGGCCTGTCCTCACATGGCACCTGCTGCAGGAATCTCACCCCTACCCTCCTGCCCATCACCTGTCATCTCCATCTCCTGAAACCCTCCTTACCGCCTGCACTGAACCTGAGCCTTTAAATCGGTAGGATGATCCCGTGTGCCCTGCACTCCATGGTCTGTAAAACCAAGTAAAAAATACAGGCCAGGGACCCACAGGTTACCTGGAAGCCTTAGCTGCTCCTGTGCTGTTTGTAGGTGGATCCCCCTCTAACCTGGGCTCTGGGTGCAGGGACACTGACCTCAGTCTCTGGCCCTGGCCCCTCCAGGGTAGGGATCTGCTTGTGCCCCTGCAGCGCTGTGGTCCTGCGGGCCTCTCTTTGTCCACCCCTTTGACTCCTAGCCTCCTAGTGTCCCCAACTCCTCTGGTAATCTCAGGAACTCACCGCCCTGGCCTTGGCCCAGAGGAACCTGTCATCATGAAAGGCACCATCCAGGCCTCTTGCCTCCTTTTCCCTGAGGCTTTCCCTGGTTTCTTCAGTGGTAACTGATCTTCAGCTCTGCACTCACTTAGCGATCAGCATAGGCCCCTGTTACAGTTCCTATGGCATGTTGCCTTGTGGGAGTCTCTGTCTCACCCATGGCACCCCAGGCGCTTCTCAGGCAGGCGCTTCTCTGAGCGCCCCAGCAGGGTAGGTGTTTGCATGATGCCCTGGATTTCTGCTACAACTCCAGCAGGGTCACTGGACTGGCCAGCCTGACCCCAATATGCCCCAGCTGCATTTCACAGGCTTCATCCTCCCCGTGAAGAGACTATGGCATGCCAGGGTGCTGAGGGGTCCCCCGTTCCCCAGCCTGCTTCTGTAGAATGATATTTAAGCACATTTTCAGGAATAGAGAAAATTCCTCATCACATGACCTTGCCTGAACCCTTCTAGAATATTTCATTCAGAATAAAAATTCATCCTTATATTTAAATTTTTCCAAAGCTCTTTCATATATGTCCACTTGCAACCACGCTCAAAGGGGGTAGAGCAGAGCAGATCTTATCCTCTTGCGAGAGATGAAATAACCGAGGTTCAGAGAGGTGCAGTGATTTCCCAAGGCCACACAGCTATCAGCGGCGAAGACAGGATGAGTGCCCAGATCGTCCTTTCATCTCCCACTTGTCTGGAACCCCACAGCTCACTGGAAGGAATCATCATCTCCTTGGGGACTGTCTTTCACCAGATCCGCACTGGGAGCCCTGGAGTCCAACGCCAGCTCTTCAAGTTGACACTCAGAGATCCTGAGCCAAGTGCAGCCTTCACAGAGGTGATGATTCTCCTTCCCACCCCCTGCCCCCCCACAGAAGCCGAGTTCGGCAAGTCTTGCCTTGTCCGTAAACGCTGCTTGGGTTATCAGATATCTGCATGCTCTGCCTCTGAGCATCCTAGAGGGTGTCTTAGTCAGCTCGGGCTGCTGTAACATCTACTGTAGACTGACTGGGTGGCTCATAAACCACAGATATTTACTTCCCACAGTTCCGGGGGCAGGGAAGTCCAAGATCAAGGTGCCAGCAGATTTGGCTCCTGGTGAGAGCACGCTTCCTGGCTTCCTGCTCGCAGTGTCCTCACAGGGCAGAGAGAGGAAGCTTTGGTCTCTCTTCTTATAAGGGCGTTAATTTTATCGCAGGGGCGGGGGGCAGGGGGCTTCACCTTCATGATGTCATCTAAACCTAATCACACTTCTCATACCATCACACTGGGGTTAGGGCTTCAACTTATGAACTTTGTGGGCGGGGGGGCACATTCAATCCGTACCAGGAGACGTCGGTCATCACGTGCACCCACAAGCTTCAGAGAAGAGGGCCTGGGTCTCTCTGTGCCCACAGGATTCGGTGGAATACATGCTGCCATCCGGGGGAGACAAAGCGAAGCCTCGAGTGCCTAGTGCTAATGCTCCAGACACTGGAATTCGAGCACTGTGCCTTTAATGAAGATGAAGACGCATCTCCGGGGGTGGAGCATGCCCACGGAGCCAGGTACTTGGAATGTGCCAGAGCCCGCCTTTGTTGAGACCAGGTCTTGGCCGTCCAGTTTGCAGCTCTGGCACCGCTCCGGCCCTGCACCCTCCCTTCCCTCCGCCACACGACTCAGCTCTGGCACCTGGTGAGCATCCCGCCTGCGCACACCCCCCCCCCCCAACCCGGAGCTCTCTGTGCGGGCTTCCCAAGCCTGGTGTTGACAGCTATCATTTCCAAACTCTTCTTCTGGCCTTTCTTCTTCCTTTCAAGTGCAGGCTCTTCTCTTCTCTGGTTAAGAGAAGCTCCTCTGCATTTTCCCCTTTCCTACCAATCGGCCTGTGCTGTGGGGAGCAGCTGAAAGTAAGGAAGAGGCCTGGGTTTCTGGGGTGGAGGCGAGGCCACCCAGCTTGCTGGCTGAGCAAGTGCTGCGAAGTGTGTGTGTGAGTGTGGGGGTGTGCTTTCGGAGCTGGAACCGATGACACTTTGGAGTGAGGATCGAGGTCTCCTGTGCCTCGGCCTACCCACTCCTCCAGGTGCACACAGTAGGTACTCAATCACGATTGGCAGAGATTGAGAAACACAGAGTGATGGAAGGAGGGCTGGCCTGGGAAGCAAAGACACTTGGGTTCTGTTTCCAACTCCACCTGGAACTTTTTCAGAAGCTGTTTATCCTCCCCAGGTGTCCGCTTCCTATAATGGAGGCAAATAGTTCCACACTCACCTCCTACAGTAGCTGAAAGACCAGTTAGGTGGTGAGACATTTTCTTCCAAGGACTGGGGAAACAGAACCACATGGGTGGAAGTTCCAAGGAGGCAGATTTCAGATCAAAATCAGGAAGATGTTTCCATCAGCTGGAGTCTCCGCAGAGACTCCCTCGCCAAGAGGAGATCCTTCTGTCCTGGGAACTGCTCAAGCCAGACAGGCTGACCCTTTGCCTGCGGTCCCCAGTGAGGGGGGTGGGCTCTGGGCCGGGAGGTCCCTCTGAAACGGGAGAGTCTCCATTTTGGTGGCTGTAGAAGGGCTGGGGAAGAATCGATGTGAGGCTGGAAGTACGTTGGCCTTTCTGCACACTTTCCAGCCGCTGACCAGCTCCGGGGACAGAGCAAAGTGACAGCCTGCGCTCCGCTCTCACACACTTGGCCTTGCACCCCAGCAGACAGTTTGAGGAGGGGAGTGGGTAGGGAGGGCAAGGGCTGGAGCTGGAGCGGCCGTTCAGGAAACCGCGAGCACCAGTGTAACTGCTTGGGGTCGGGGGGCCCTGCTCAACCCCTTACTTGGAACCCAACCCCCTCTGGTGCCCTGGGGACCAGACCTGTTGGGAACATTGGAGGCAGCCTCAGGTGCCACTCTGTCCCTGGTAGATGGGGATGGGGGCCGTAGAGTAGAGGAGGAGGAGCTGAGATGCCGGCATCACAGAGGTTTGGACCCCTTGGGAGGCACGAATGGGGAGAGAAGAGTGCAGGCTGCTCCGAGGAGCAGCTTTTCAGTTGGGGCAGGAGAGTGGCCCGTGTTTGGCCTGGTTCTTTCACACGGGACGGAGCGATCCATGCTTAGAGATGGCGGAGGAGCTCGCAGAAGAGCAGAAGCTGAACAATCAGGAGAAAGGAGATCACTAATGGATCAAAGACACAGGTGGGTGGGCAAAGGGATTTTCTTTCAACAGGAGCTGGGAGGGAAACTGGAGGGTGAGGCCAGCTAGTGGCCTTTAGCCCATCCTTGAAATGGAAGGGGAAGGTCCCTCATTGCCCGCCTGTGGGTGAGGAAGGGGAAGGAAGGGCTGAGGGCTGTGGTGGGGCTGGGGAGGTGGGGGCTGAGCAGGGCGGAGGGTCCTCCAGGTGTGAAGACGTGCCCACGCCACCACAGCCAGCTGTGAGCCTCAGCTGGGAACCGAGGGGACAGCTGGGGACAGAGCCTGAGAACCCCCAGATGGGACTGGTGAGTGTAGACCTTCACCTACCCTGGAAAGGGATGCTGTGAAAAGCCAGCAGGCCCAGCTCTGGCTCTGTTCCCCAACCCGGTAACGATAGCTGTTGGGGACACCTGGAAACTCTTGGGATTTCCACTGTCTGCTTGATGGAGCCAGTGGAAACTCATTGACTGGGGTTGTGGGGTGGGGAGGAAGGTCGGGACAGCTGGCTGGAGACACCCTGTTGCCTTTGGGAAAAGCAGAGCATGTTACTAATGGCAGCACCCACAGCCTCGGAGAGCAGATACTCAAGGCAAGGGAAATTCCCAAGGCCCATCAGTTTGTTTCCTTGGGACAGGTGTCCAGTGGAAAACGATGAAGGAGTGCCCTGGCTCAGTCGGTTGCAGTGTTGTCCCATAAACCAAATGGTGGCGGGTTCAATCCCTGGCCGGGGCATGTACGAGAGACAACCAATTGATATTTCTCTTACATCAATGTTTTTCTCTCTGTCTCTTTCTCTCTGTCTCTCTCTCTTTCTTTCTCACTCTCCCTCCCTCTCTCTTTAAAAGCAATAAAAAACATTCTCGGGTGAGGATAAACAAACACTACAACGATGAGGGACCAGTGCACAGGATACAGGAGCCCCGTCTGACTCTGCCTCTGGACGTGGTGGGACTTTGCTTAGGCCATTGGCCTCAGTTTCCCCTTTCTCTCCAGGGACATTCCTGGCCAGTTGGGATGGAGGGCAGGTCCACATTGTCTAGCCAGGGAGCAGTTCCATAGGCGCTAGGTCTTTCCAAGCAGGAGGTCAGGGAGAGAGCCAGGAGTGGTGCTTTCATCCCCTCTTCCCACCCCACCACTGAAACACAAATGTTCCATAGTCAGTCTGATGCTCCCGTGCCACCACCACAGCCTCCCATCTGCTGCCTGTCACATGCTCCAGTCCCTGCCCCAGCTTCGTGGCTGCCTTCCTCAGCTCAGCTCCCCAGACAGCTCGGGGGCCAGCACGGCGCAGGCTGTGCTCACTAGATTTGATGCCTGCATCCAGAGCAGTCCCAGCTCACTGGCTTCAGGCAGCTTGTTCTCTGCCCCCTGCAGGGATCTGAGATTGATTAGCCTGTGTCTGTGGCGGCTGGCTGCAGTGGCAGCATCTGCTTGCTCACAAGGCTGAGTGAGTCACGGCCGCCCACGCTACCCCTCCGCACCGCACAACCCTGCTGGGACCGCGGGGAGTAAGTCAGCGCGAATATTCGGAAGCGCTTTGCAGTGCCTGGTGGCTTCTCGTCCTGGGTCTCAGGCCTGGTACAGATAGTACGCTGGACATAGGGCCCTGGGCTGGGCTTACCCACCCAGCAACCTCACAGCACCTACCCATGAGTGCTGTTAGATCTGCCTCAGTGACTTCAGAGCGGCTAGTCTTGGCTGCTGCCAGCAGCTGCAAGGCCTTATGGGAGCAGACTGCAGGTTTCTGGACTCCTAAGTGCAGTGCTCTTTTCACTCTCCCATGATCAGCTCTCAAACTTGTCTCCCCTGACCACCTCTGCACTCGTACTGGCCCCAGCGTCCTCCTGCTCTCCTCCCAGGACCCTCCTTAGTGACACCCATCGGCCCTCCTTCCAGGCAGTTACCCTCGAATGGGGTTTTCCCCAGCCCCTCCCCTCCCTGCAGCTGATCTTTCCTCCATCCTTTCCCCACTTCTGATCTGGGCAATCTGAATAGAAGTGAGCCTGCTCTGTAGCCTTCACAGCTGATAGCAGGTGGTAGTGCTCATCTTAGTGGTATGGCATTTAACCTTGACGCTGAGAGGCAGAGCACTGTCTACCCAGGAGCTTGTTAGAGATGCAAAGTCTCAGGCCTCACCCCAGACACACTGCGGAGTCACAGACTCTGGGGGCGAGGGCTGGCGATCTGGTTTTGAATAAGCCCTCCAGGTGATTCGAGAAGCCCTGGATCGGCAGCGGTGCATTTCTGGCCCTGTGGGGAATGGAGTGTGTTGGTCCACACCTCTGTCTACACTCACAGCACAGCTGCAAGTGTCTCTGTTTTGTGCGAGCCACACGGAGGGGCTCGGGTAGGCAGTGACCCCCGTTGCTTCAACTCTGGGGGCCTAGAGATGTTCCAAATCATGTCCTCTCTCTGGGTTGTTCGCATCACATGGAAAGAAGCTGGTTGATTTGTGTCCCGTGTGGAAAGGGCAGCATTACCTCACCACAGAGATGGCCTTGCGTGTAAAAGGAAGCCCACCCCTTGGAAACGAACAATCCAGCCATTGAGGACGGGCCCAGGGCCCCCAGGAGTGCGTTCCCTAAGAGCTGAGGAATGTCGGCAGAGGAAAAAAATGCACTGATACCACTTGTGAATTATGATTACTAGTTGCTCTCTCATCTCTCAGTTCTTTTTTTACTGAATACCTCTGTGCTGGGCTGGGTCAATGGCCCCGGGGCCAACATCTAAGAGTTCACAGAAGGGTGAAAGCATTAGTCAGGCTGCGGCAAGCAGCAAGCAAACCCCAAAGCCTCAGCGGCTTAACATGACAAAGGCTTATCTTGAAAATGCTTCATAGCCAGTGAGGGTCTGCTCTGCTCCACAGTATTGCTCAGGGACTCTGGGTGATAGAGAATCCGCATCTGGTAGCTGCCTTGGTCGGCAGCAGGAGGAAAAACCAGCTGGAGGTCAGACGCCCGCCAGGTGGGGTGAATCCCATCACACTGATGTTTCACTGGGCAGAATTAGTCACGTGGGCCTACCTGACTTTAAGGGGCCAGGAAGTGTATGCAGAAAGGGGAGTTGGGGGGAGGACATTAAAACACATTACCACACCGAGAAAGACCACATACTATGTCATTCACTCATTCCTTAACACTGTTTCTAAAATGCTTACCACATATCAGGCCTTGGGCCAGACCCTGGGGCTATGGCATCACCAGGGCAGCTGCTCTTGCACAATCCAGGGAGCACCATTAACATTGTGTCCCATAGAAATAGCACCCTCTGGAGATGTGCAGTGCAGGAGTCCTTCTTTTATTTTTCTTGTATATAATATGTTTTGCCATTGTTATTTACCTTCCACACTAGAAAGCAAACTCTCAGAGAGCAACGATTTTATGGGTTGCTCACCACTGTATTCTTAGAGTTTACCACAGTGCCAAGTGGGTTCAGTCAATGCTTGTTAAATGAATGATTGAAAATAATTATTGACTGTGTTTCCCACTAGTCCCTGCCTTCATGGAGCTTATAATCCGCTGTGTCAGAATTGTGTAAACAACTAACTGATGTATAAAAAAAATCTCATGTCAGATAGAGTAAGATACATGTCAAGCAAAAAGCTGGGCTACGTGCCTTCGGAGCCCAGAGAAAGCAGGGGTCATCTGGACCGCGAGTGGGGCTGGGGAAGCTGTCCTTGACTTGCAAGTGAAAAGACGGAGGTCCAGAGAGGTTAGGGGGCCTGTCAGACAGGGTGGGTTGCAACGTGAGTGGAAGGACCCTGCCGTTTCTCTTCGTCTGGTGTTTTTTCTTGTCCCCACACTAATGACCAATAAGCCTTTATATTCCTGTAGCAGCTTACCGGTTTCCAACAGTGTTCACTTGCAACTGTAATACAGCTTCTCTTGAAGGCTCAAAAGCCCCCTGCCCAGGCACCCAGCCTCAGAATTTGGTTAGCTTTCAGTGTTCGCCTCTGCCAGGAGACGTGGGATGTGTTTTGTTGTGAGGTCGGAACGTCCGCCTCTCCCTGCCCCGTTCTTCTTCACAGCGAGCGCCTCCCCACGCCAGCTGCATGAGCCATACCCCTTCCAGAGGGCACCACCTGCAGGGCCGCGGGGAGGCTCCGGCTTCGCAGTGCGGGACCGAAGAAGCGGCAGGATGCCTGGACCTTCTCTGCAGGCAGTACCAGGCTCGTTATTTTCAGTTGAGCTTGCAAGTGAAAACAATGACATAAGCTTCCCATCTGGCTTCCAAAGCACTTTTGAAACCGTTCCATCACAAGTCCATTAATTTTACAGGGGCCCTAATGACAGGGCGAAGTTAGAGTTCATCATCTGGAATCTCCCTCGTTCAGGCTTCGTCATCTGTGTCCTTCCTCCCCTGCCAGCTGTCGCTCTCCTGCCTCTCTGTCCTCTCCTCTCTCACCTGCCTCCCTTCCCTTCTGGGAACCTCTCCCGCCTGGGGCCCAGCTATGGCTCCATTCCATCAAACAACCACTTCCTGAGCACCCATGTTACACACAGCCCGTGCTGGGTGCTGGAGATTCCAGGATGAGCAGGACACAGCCGGAACCTCAAGGCGCTCGCTATCAAGTGGGTGTGGCCCAGCCAGGACACCTTCCCAGATGCCTGCCTTCCTCCTGTTCCACCTTCTGCCCCTCCCCGCACAAACACTTGTCTTCCTCTGAGCCTGCTGTGTGCCAAGCAATGAGCTAAGGATTTGTGTGCATTCTTTCACTTATGTTTTCACATCAGGGAGGTTCTATGCCCATTTTCTAGATAAGTAAATTAAGGCTTAAGAGGTTATACAGCTTGTCCAAGGCTACACAGCTAAGGAAGGGCCCCCGGGGTTCCCTCCTAGGCTGCCTGCCTTCAAAGCCCATCTTCTTTCCACTGTGCCATGCTGCCTCCCGCAAAGCTCGCAGCTGGCTGTCTACACTCAGAAGAAAAAAAGAACATAGAAATGTTTACAGCTGTAGCAATTAGAAACTCTAGTGGTTCTTTCTAAAGACCCGGGACTTGGAGAGCATTGTCTCCTCATATTACTGGGGTTTTAAAAACTGGATGTTTTTATCATTTCTTTACCCCCAACTGATAGGAGAAATCTTATCTGATGCCACCATGTTAGCATTCTGGTTTGACAACTGGGCAATGGCCTCTGTTGCAGGGGTCATCCCAGGAGTCCTGGACGCTGCATGGATGCTGTACTGTCTTTCCACACCCTCGTATCGGGGTTTCCCTGGTTTATGAAGCGATTCATGCGACCAGGCTACTGGCCAGCTTCACGCGTTGCCCTCCTTTCACCCTTCGGTCCCCCAGGCAGGGCAGGAGAAGGCAGAGGCCCCGGGGACGTCTCTGAAGGGTCACCTCCAGGAAAACGGGAAGCATCAGCTGGCTGTCTGTTGGTTGCCCTGCGATTTGCATGTTGCGTGTGGTTTCCAAGCATTTTTATAAACTAGTCAAATGTACTTATGATGGAATCCATAGTAAAGTTTTGTTATTCTCTCAAGTCTTGATTTATTTTTTCATATGTCACCTCACGTACTCACTCCAGCCAGCCTGAATCCCCTATGCCAGGAGTGTGGAGAGAAGAGGCAGTCAGGAAAAATGTAGCAACTCCCCAGATGGTCTTTTGGGGTCACCCAGCTCTCCCAGACAATTTTGGGGCTGATGGCCTGCAGCAAGGTTAACTCTCAGTCTCTGACCGTTGCACTCGTCCATCAGTGCTCTGCCCAGCCTCGGCACTGAGCTTTGTCTTGAAGGCAGCCTTTCTGGGGTGGGAATCATGGCTCTCACTTCACCGCCCCAGGGAGGGGGTCAGACGTGGGGCTTAATGCATGGCGGCTGGAAATCCAGGAGAAGGCGGGGAGTCGTGTGTTCATGTTACGAAAGTCTACAGCAGGTAGAGCAGCTTGGGGTATAGGCCGGCTTCAGGGTAGAGATCCCAGTGCCCCACGGGTCCAGTTCTTGTGTGGTGCGGGGTGAATGACAATGTCCAGTTTCAACAGTTCCGGTGGGGATTTGTTATTTCATCCACAGGTCATTTTTCAGGACCAAGGTTTAATATCTGCATCATAGAAGTAACAGTAATAAGTCCATGCTGAGTGGCAGGAAATTAAAACTGAGCTACAAAAATCTCTCTGGCTGAAGTCAGGCATACCGCCCACATGTTTTTGTCTGTCCAGCTCCTCCCACCCCCATTGCTATACTCACCCCCATTCCCTTCCCTGCACAGCCGTGGCTGCTACGGAATCATCAGCCATGTTCTATGACATGAGCTTTGCCCCAGTTGACCGGTCCCAGGGTGCCACCTGACCAAAGATAGGCTGACCAGGGCCCTTCTCAGAGATGTTTAAACTTGGGATCCAAGTTGTTGAGGCAGGTTGTCCATGGCGATGCCAGCTGAGCCTGTCAGTCAGTGCTTGCTACCTATTCTGACTTAACGTGATGAATCGCCTCTCATGGAGTCTTACACGATGTATTGACTGGCAGCTTCTCCGAATAGTTAATGTGTCATTGATAATCTGAAGTTCCCACCTTGTTCTTGTTAAAAGCCAGATGATCAAGAATGATTTAGTCACTTTCTCCGCTGGGTTTCACACAGCTTCTTTCAGAGCGGTCCAAAGAGCCTGATTCATTTGGGAGCAGGAGGGTTCCTTTCAACACTGCAGCCTCTCCCCAGGCTCCAGGGTCTGCCCCAGTGTTCAGACCTTCTCAGTGGCCCTTTTTATGCCAGCCGCAGAGCCAGATCTCAGCTAACTTCACTTAATCCCCTCGGGGTTTAGGAGTTAGGTGAGCTTAGGGTGAGCTGACTTTTTTTTCCTAAACAGCTTTATTAAGGGTTGATTGAGATACAAAAACTGCATATACATGTTGTATACAATTTGATGAGTTTGGACATATGCAAACACCCACTATACCATCAACATAATCAAGGTAACAGACACATCAAACACCTCCCCAGGTTCCCCTGCGGCTCTTTGTGTGTTGACTTAGGGGTAAGAACACTTCGTGTGAGATCTGTTCTCAAGGAATTTTGAACTGTGCAATGCCATCTCGTTGACTACCACCAGTAAGCTAACTTTTTAAAGAAACTGACCGGTTCTGAGACAGAACCACATTTAGCGGCCTTGTACTACGTGCTTATTTCATCTAGCTGACTGTGGACTTTGGGAGCAGTGTTAAATATCTGTATCCCTTGGCTCACGACCCTACACTTAGTAAATATCCAATAAATGCGGGTTTAATATATAAATGAATCATTCAACCAAATTAATATTCCTCGAGCTAAGTATAAAATTAATTTAAGTACCAATAATCAAATTGATAATGCCACTGGGATTCATTTTAAGATATACTGTTATACATTACAGTGGTTTCATAATAGACCCCAATATTCATAAAATTGGGCAAAATGAACTGGCTTGTTTCTTTGGCATATGGCATACCCAGCTGCTAATGGCTCAGTTTCCAAATACGTGTCCTATATAATGAAAATTTGCCTGGCTGTCAAAACGTTGTTGAACCCTCTGATGGAATAGGGAAGTTTTACTAGCAAAGCAGAAATGGAGTCAGTCTGTCCCAGGGAGTGGTGAGGCCAGAGCTTAGAAACAACTTCTGAGAGCCCTCTCTTCACCCCAACCCAGAAAGCAGGGGTGCCAGCACTCCTGACAGGTAGGTGCCTGAGGGAGAGCCCACAGGAAGTGGGTACAGAAGGGTCCTGCTAGGTGCAGGCCTGATAGCACATGAATGGGGACGGATCGACCCCGTGAGCCCATGGAGGGAAGCAGTAGCTCCGGGGCAGTGTGGGCTCCCACAGTCCTGGGACTCAGGGTTTCTCCAGCCTCCCACACATGGCAGGCCAGGCCGCCAGGGCAAAGGCCTCCTGTGGCCCCAGGTTTTTTGTGTGTTGAGGGAAAGCAGTGCACTGTCAGAGGAATGCAGGCACAGGGGCGCCTTGGAGCCGAGAGTGGAACTCCAAGGGCCTGGGGCAGAGAAATGTGCTATGAACCCACACCTTGTCTCTGCTTCTAGGCTGTGACTTGGGTGACATGCATACACACAGACAGATGCACGTTAGGATTGGGGCGGCTCCGTGGAAGCCAGGGGTTGGAGAAACCCTCCGCTGCTGACTGCTTCTCCGGGTCTCCAGTGTTCCAACTCCACCCCTCGTTAGCATAGGTCAGACTGCCGGAGGGCACGGGCTGCTCTGGCCTGCCCAGTGTCCATTCCAGCTGCTCTGTCAACAGCACCCTGTTCTCCTCTGGGGACTCACCCTTCTCCCACCCTCTGTCCATGTGACCTCGTATTCCTGCTCTAAGAGTGGCCATGTGCTCCTGTCCTGGCCAAATGGTGACTTCCATCTCCCTAGCCACGGTGCTGATTTAAGAGGAGGGTATGTGACCCAAGCCTGACCTGCTGGCACAGGGCAGATGGCTGGAATAGAGGAGAGAGGCACCCTTTCCCCATAGGGTAGGTCTGGAGATTTGGGGTGGGAGTTGGGGAGGTGAGGGGTACTGTGAGGGGAGTTGGTGAGGTTGGAACCAACACAGGGCGGGTCAAAGGGAACCAATTATCCAAGCCAAGAAACAGTAAACAATCTTAAACCAGGTTGAGTGGGCCCTTAATATGACAAAGTCCTCTGGATGAATGCAACTGCTAATGGTCCCGCCCATCAGAAAAGGGAACAAAGGGAGCGCCAGCCCTGCCACTGAGCCCCATACTGTGGTGCCAGCCTGGGGGGCTCCACTTCTGTGCCTTTTTTCATTCTCTCCCCTGAGAGCAGGTCACACACAGGCACTTCTCCTCGAGAGGCTGCCTGCAAACCCAACAACCCAGAGCTCTGGATTCCCTCCCCACTTGTGCCGCCTCAAACCCCGGCGTCGGCCGGGGCAGGGGTGGGTTCCTGTGAGTGTCTGGAAGTACCTGCGGAGCCATTCTTAGACTTTCCATTCTGTAGGCCAGAAAAGGACTGGAATTAGGAGGAGATATTTGGAGAGGCTCTTCATCAAGCAGGAGAGATTTCTGCTGTCGCACTGTTGAGAAGCCCGGCGGCGGTTTGTTTGGGCTGTGTCTCACTGTTCCATGGTGAGCGCAGTGCTGAGCTTGGGAAGCCCTGAACACCAGCCGGGAAGGAGGAAAACAGTAGCCTCACCAGCAGATGTGCCCTGGAGATGATTTGTGGAGATTGGGGGACAAGGTGATATGGTTTTGCGTTAAAATAACAATGTGGGCAGAGTAGCTTTGCATTACTGTTTACACTCCCAAAGGAAGCTACAAAAAGAAAGAAGAAAGGAGGTCGTGTATTAATACAAAAGAAAAATGTAATCAACAGCCAAATAGAAGCTATTTTAAATAAAAGGACCCAGGTGATGTGGTCTGATCTATTGTGGAAAGGAGATTTTATTAGTTTTCTGTGCAGTGTAAAAAAGTGGGTTAAGATAACACAAATTAATTTTCACAAGTCTCTGCTCAGGGTCTCACAAGGCTGAAGTCAAGGTGTTTGGCTGGGCTGGGGCCTCATCCAACATGTGGGGTCCTCTTCTAAGCTCACGTGGCTTTGGACAGAATTCAGCTGCTTGTGATTGATTGTGGGCCTGAGGTCTCCACTTTCTTGCTGAGTATTGCCCGGGACTGCTCTCAGCCCCTCCCACCCAGACCTGTTGGCTCCCTCAAGGCCCCAGGAAGATCCCTCTCCTGCTTCCAACCAACCTCTCTGACTTTCCATCTCTGACCTCTCGATCCTCTTTTATTTTTTATAAGCAAAGCCTTTTATTTTTTAAAAGATTTTTTAAATTTATTTTTAGAGAGGAAAGGGAGGGGGAGAGAGAGAGAGAGAGAGAGAGAAACATCAATGTGCGGTTGCTGGGGGCCATGGCCTGCAACCCAGGCATGTACGCTGACTGGGAATTGAACCTGCATCACTTTGGTTTGCAGCCCGCGCTCAATCCACTGAGCTACGCTAGCCAGGGCTTTGATCCTCTTTTAAAGGGCTCACCTGATTGGGTCGGGCCCTCTCACCTCAAGGGTGGGGACCACACAGAGTGTGCACCCCAGGAACCTTGGAGCCATCCTGGAATTTTTTGTCTACTTCAGGGATCAGATTTCTTACAAAAGCTGAGACCTAAAACATGTAACTGTAACACACTTCTGGTGTGGGCTGGATGCTTCTGTCTCACTAAAATTCCTGTGTGGAAGCCCTGCCCCAGTGTGATGGTTTTGGAGGTGGGTCCTCTGAGAGGTGATTAGGTTCAGCTCAGGTCACGAGGGTGGGGCCCCCCATGCTGGGATTGGCGTCTGGGTAAGGAGCAGAAGAGCCCAGGGCTCTGTCTCCACAGCGTGAGACAGTCTTCAGGCCAGTAAAAGGGTTCTCACCAGAAACTAAACCAGCCAGCACATTAATCTTGGATTTTTCCAGCCTCCAGAATGGTTAAAAAAAAAAAGGTCTGTTGTTTAAGCCACCAGCCTGTGGTATTTTGTTATAGCAGCCCCAGCTAACACAATTCCACTATAAAAGGTCCCATTCATCTGTGTCAACACGAACCTTCTGGCAAGCAGGCTGTCCAGCAGCTGCGAAAAATCCAGTGTCTGGAGTTTTCCAATGAGCGCGTCCTTCCCCGAGCACCTCATTTGTTTGTCCGCTCAGCAACTGGCTCCTCGTCTCCTCTTGGCACCGCGCTTCACCTCCGGGGCCAGAACTAGGGTGTGGCCAGTGAGGCACCTAGGGGACAGAGCCGAGGGAGGGGCTCCTTTGCATGACCCTGAGTGGGGGGCACCTGATGTTTTGCACACCCCACTTCATCCTGCTTCAAGTCCTTCTAGGCACAGAGGAAACAAAGATTTTTTTTGAAGCCACTTTCTTTCTCACCCTGGCAGGGTGGCTCAGTTGGTTGGAGCACTGTCCTGTGCACCAAAACATTGGTGGTTCGATCCTCTGTCATGGCACGTACCTAGACTGTGGGTCTGATCTCTGGTCAGGGCAGGGACAGGAGGCAACCAATTGATGTTTCTCTCCCTCTCTTCCTCTCCCTCCCTCTGTCTCTGAAGTTAATAAAACATATTCTCGGGTAAGGATTAAAAAAAATAGAAGATACTTTCTTCCTCAAGGCACCCACACAGTTTAAGGAGATAGTCAGTCAAAAACACTACACCACCATGTTTTGGAGCCCCAACTGCCAGCTTCGCAAGGGCACAAAATTTCTCCTAAACAGTGCAGGTGAGTGTAACAGGTAAGGTCAAGTGACACCTTCTGAGCCTTGATGATTCCATCAGTAAAGGTCTACAGTGCTTTATAACACTCTGAAGATCAAAACTGGACCCTAGTAGGAGTTCTGTTCCTTTTCATTGAATCATAACTCTGATGAAACCTTGGCCACTGTGGTTCCATCAACATGTTGGCACAGTTTTCTCATATCCCAGGGAGAAGGGCTCCCTGCGGGTCTCCTCATACCCTGTGCATCTCTGTCTCTCCATTTGTCATTGGAGCGTCAGCTGGAGGGCTGTTGAGGGAATTTCATGAACCTCCTTTTTCCCTACTTCTATCCACAACATAGAGGTGAGCCACTCATTACATCCTGGTTCGCCATCCTGCAGGTTGTCCCGAATCACTCATATGGTTGAAAATCCCTGGCTCTGTCATGAGTGTCCACCGAGCTATGACAGTCTTTAGGCACAAAGGCTGGCTGAACCTTGGGACCCCAGCCCAGAAGCACCAGAAGCAGAGCCTGGGAAAGGAGACCACCTCCAGTGTCTCTTGCTCGGGACCTTCTGGGCTCTTTTGGTGAACCTTCTCTGTTCACTGTTCTTAGTTCACCTGCAGAGTGGGAAAAGGGTCTGGGGCTGGGAACCCTGCTATACCTGGCTCAGGATAAACTTGCTTAAGTAACCAAGGACAGATCTGAGTTAGAATTCCTAGGGCGGTGGTCCCCAATATTTTTGGTACCAGGGACTGATTTCATGGAAGACATTTTTTCCATGGATGGAGGCAGGGGTGGTAGGTAGGTAGGTAGGTAGGATGGGGGCAGTGCATGGTTTCAGGATGATGCAAGTGCATTACATTCAAGCTCACCTCCTAATGTGTGGCGGGGGTGAGGGGGTGTAGGAGCAGTCCTAACAGGCCTGGAGGGGTACCAGTTCTTGGCCCAGAAGTTGGGAAGCCCTGTCCTAGGGCATTTCCCTATGCTGAGGGCTTAAACCAGGATAAATGTTAGAGTTCATGGTAAATATGTGACCTATTCCCCCACCGCTTCAGTCACAGAAGGGACTTGGCACCTTCTGAATCACCACAACCTAGCTCTGCTTCTTTGAGAATTCTTTTGCCTAACAGCAGACCTATTGTGAGGACTTCTCCTTGCCCCCACCCTCCGGCCTCAAGCAAGTCAGATGTTTACTTTCAGCACTAGCAGATGGAGGGCTTGGGGGCAAAACTGGGAGGAATGCTAGCCAGAGCTAACCCAGGTCAGAGCATCAGGCTGGCCTCTAAGTAGCTTCTGTGGCACACTCTGGGGACAGCATGAACCAAAAGCTGGATCTGTGCACCCTGCTCTGCAGGTTGAAGTCTGACTCAAGACTTATTCACTCCCTGCTCAAGGCTATTCTTTATTCATCCCTTTGCAGAGGAGGTGACTGGGTGTACACAACAAAAAGGACTGGAGACTGACTCAGCCTCAGTGTCCTCATGCCAGAAAGGTAGGGGTGATCACAAGGGGCGTGTAGGATCTTTTTAGAGAATTAGAAATTATAGACCTGGTATGATTCTGGGAAACCTCTACCCCTCCCCAACCACAAAGAAAGGGCTACTACTGCTGTAGCTTTCTCCCTGCCTCTAGGAAAATATTACTGATCTAGGCTTTGAGTCTGAGTTTTGCACCTGTATTGCTGATGACGATTACAGTGTCCGATACAGAGGAGGTGCTCAATCACTGAGTCAGTGTTGAGAGTCTGGAATTCGAGACAGGGGCAGCAGCCACCAGGAAATAGGAGTCCACATGCAGTTACCTGCTTTATTTCCTGGAGCCAGTCATTCTCAATTTTTTGTGTTCAGGACACATCCGAGGGGACCGACATATTCAGACAACTGTGCATCAGCTTGAAGTGCAATGCAATCCATACTGAAGAACAGGGTCTCCCAAAATCTTTAAAAGCAGCCCCTGTGGTCCAGTGTTGGTTAGAATCTCCCTTACCCTGAGGTGCAGTGGGTAGCACGTTTGCTGTCTTCACTTCCTCCATGAAGGTGCACAAGAAGATTTCTAACGTGTCTGATTAACCACCACATTTCTTGGTCCCTGGTTTGACGACACACCTTTTACCTTTTCAGCACTACAGGTCACAGCCATGGTGTGTTGGCCTGCAGGTCTCAGGCAGGCACATCAATGTTGCTTTTGGAGTCCCAGAATTTAGCCTTGCAGTTTCTATTTGTTAACAGTTTCAAAGGCCCTTAACACGTAGTCATTTGTAATTTTAAGATGGCAATTTTTCAAAGTTAGTTTATTTGTAAGTAATACATTGGTGTATGGTATTAGCAGATGCTCATGCAATAGAGAAACAGAAGAAAACCTGGAGACACCTTCCTTTATTTGTATCAGTCAGGGTAGGCCACGTTACACTAGAGTAACAAATACACCCCCACATCTCAGCGGCTTATAACAACAAATGTTCATTTCTTGTTCACCCTACACATTTTTCACAAGTTGGCTACAGCCCTGCTTCTTGCATTTTTCACTCCAGAACCAAAGCTGATGGGAAAACCCAACCTCTATCTGGAATATTGTCAGTCTCATGGGAGAGAGAAAGAGACAAGGCGAATGATGTCCTGGCCTCTAAACCTTTGCACAAAAGTGACCCACATCACTTTTTTTGGTGAAAGCAAGTCGTGTGACCATTCCTGAGCTCTACAGCATGGGCTATGTCTTCACACAGAGAGGAGCACTGCAAGAAAGAAACTGGAACATTTGGCAAGTGAGAGCTCGTCTTCGCTACTTCGTCCTCTGATGCCTTCTCTCCCAAGGTAATGCTCTCAGCAGTTCAGCCTCCTTCCTTATGTACTTGCCTAAATACATATGCATTCAATATTTACAGGTATATAAATACAAGTACATAATACATGTGAGGTCTGTCCAGAAGGTATCTAGCCATGTAATATGAAAAATAGAGATATGTATTGAAGAAGATATAAGAAGCATTGTACATAGGACAACGATGCCTCAGTCCCCTTCAAAGTAGGGACCTTGGGGCCTCACCCAGTTCTCCCAATTGCCACCAGCTGCCCTGTCATGGTTTCCTGAATCTTACTGATGGTCTGAAATCTCTTCCCTTTCAAAGGTGATTTTAGTTTTGGGAAAAGCCAGAAGTCACAGGGCACCAAATCTGGGTTGTAGAGGGGCTGAGTCACCTGCATGATTTGATGTTTTTTCAAAAAACTTTGCATGAGACATGACCCATGAGTATTGTTGTGATGAAGCTGCCAATCACCATTTGCCCACAGCTTCGGCCTTCTGAATCATCTGAATAGTTTCCATGGAGTAATGTTCAAGCTTAACGCAAAATTTGATGCCAACTTGTTTCTCTACTCACCCAGTCATTTTGAATGTGATGGCCACACAGTACACATGCTCACTCAACAGTGTCTACCGCCCCCACTGACTAGTACAGTGAAGTCGTCATTGTTCACACATGGGCTTTCCAGTCTATGCTCCTTGGCTGCCAGGTTACATCCATGTTGTGTAAACCATTCTCATTATATTAACAATGACTGGACTTTTTTGGAATAGACCTCATTTGCATACACATATGTACATACACATAAATGTGGAATATTGTGTATATTGTTCTGCAACTTTTTCTGTCCACTTAAAATGCCTTGAAGATCTTTCCATATCAGTATATTTAAGTCTATTCCACTCCTTCTACCAACTATATGGCATTGCATTCCATAATGTATTTTAATTCTTGGTATACCTTTGGATCTTCTCAAAATTTTTTTGCTATTACAAACAATGCCATGATATTTACACTTGGATGCACATATTTTTGAGTACCTGTGTATTTCTGAATAATAGGTTTCTAAAAATAAGTTAAATTAGCGCATATGTACATTATGATTTTAATAGATACTGCCAATTTGCCTTGAAAAATGCACACAGCCATCAGCAATGTAAAAATTGCCTGATTTCCTAAATCCTCAACAACTCTTAATATTATCGACCTTTTTCTTTTTCATCTATCTAGTGAATTTTTAAAACAGTAGTTCATTGTTTTGTATGTACTTAGTGCATTTTCTTTTTATTAGTGAGTTTGGGTGTTGTTTGTATTTATTGGCAGTTTCACAATTAGCCGTGTGTGGACTGTCTGTTTCCGTTCTTCCCCTACTCCCCAGTGGTTGCTTTTTTCTTTCACATTTGAATGAGCTATTTCATATTTTTTCCTCAACATTAATCTTTTCTCTGTACTTCTGGTTGTGAATACAAACATCTCTCTTTTACCATCAGGAACCTTCCCAAAAACCAGACACTGAGTTAAAATGTAAACCAGCAGCCCCTTTCCTGTCAACCCATCACTACCAATCAACTCCCTAGAACACAGAAACATGTCTATATGTGTAACAAATCCGTCAAAGTGTCAGATGTACCAAATGTTGCTTCCTGATGACCGAACAGTGAATGTGAGCAGCATCCACATTCGACACCCATCACTTTGTGGACATTCTGTGCTTTTCAGAACATCTGCATGTAATTCTGACATTCCTGCATCATATTTGGAAAGTAACTGGAGAACTCCTGCCCCCTCATACAAATGCTACTTTTAAAAACATGATTCATTGAGTTTTGAGGATGCACAAATAAATTTTTCCACATAATCATGGCCCCAAACATGCTCTGTTGGAGAGATAGGTCCGCTATGTGAGGTCTGAGGGTTAGAGAATTGAAGAGTTCCACGGAGCACAAAGTGCCCGTGGACACATGGCAAGATGTCCTCCTTTTTTATGGCCGAGTAATATTCCATTGTATATGTGTACCACATTTACTGCATCTTTTCACCTGCTGATGGACACTTAGGTTGTTACCATGGCTACTGTGCATAACACTTCAAAGAACATGGGAGTGCAGCCATCTCTTGGAAACAGTAATTTCATCTCATTAAGATATATACACAGAAGTGGAAATGCTAGTTCTATTTTTAATTTTTTGAGGCACCTCCACATTCTTCTCCCTAATGGCTATACTATTGTTTTTAATTTTGTTCATGCATCTTTTTATTTGCAAAGTTTGCCATTTTCATGTAATCGAATCTGTCAGTTACTTTGTTTAAGGTTTTTGGATTTGGAGTCTTGCTTCAAGAGAGTTTCTCCATCTCAGGATTATTTCTAAAAAATTCTCCTATATATGTAGGTGTTCGTTTTGTTTTGTGTTTAGTTCTTTAATCATGAGGGATTAGTTATTGGGTAAGGCGTGTGATGAGGCAGAGGGAGTTTACCTTACCTGGGATCCAGGCAAGCAGCAATTCAGCCGATACCATTTGTGGAATATTTCCTACTATTTCTAATTGGCTTGAAATGCACCATATATTAAATTCTCAGTGTTTTAAAAAATGTGTTCTGTGTCATAAGGCATCACAGTTTATGGTGGAGCTGGTGCACAGGAGTGTACAACTCAGGGACCATGATGTTAATAACCAGCATCTGTGCATCCACACAGGTGTTCTCTGCTCACTGTAACCATTGTTGCACAGGTAAAAGCCCTTTGAGCTGCGAGAAAGCCTTGTGACAGCAAGACCACTGCTAGTGATGCATGCCAAGGGATCTAAGAGCATGAAACTTCGTTCTACATAACTGGAGTCCTGTAGGAAGAGATCATTAAGGTTTTTAGGGGGTTATTTTAATTTTTCAGTTATCCTTTAGTACGTGTCGCTTAGGGCCTTTGTAGGTTTGATGATATTCAGCATTCAAGGACTTGATGGTGATGAGGTGAGCCCCTGCAAACATTCAGGTCCCTCTGTGTGGCGCCTCCCTGGCCCCAGAGATTCAGAGATTCTCCTGCAACCGGTACCACCCTGGGGAGCACGGGGGTAAGATCTTTCCAAGTGTTCCCATTCCTCCTGCTCGGTGGAACTGGAGCCTACCCTCTCTACCGCCGTTTCTGTTTCTCACATCAGTAATTCCTCACCCCGTGGCAATCCTTCTCCACGCCTCAGAGATGCCTCGTGCAATCTAGTCAGGTTTGAAGGTGCCGGGCTGGGTCGGGGTAGAGAGGGGCAGCTGATGGCATGTGGCTGCAGCCTTTGAGCCCACTGTGTCCCAGGGATGGACTTAAACCAGTAATTAACACATGAGCTGACAGTGACCCAAAGAGAGAGATGAAGAGAGGGAAAGGGGGCAGATACTTGTCCCTCCCACCCAACCTCTCCTTCGTGTGTGAGCCCCCCAGCTCCTCAGAGTCCCAAGAAAGAGAGCCTCATAACACCTTGAGGGAAGACAAGATAACATCTTAAAACAAGAGGGGCAGCCTGGGCTAAGGACACAATAGGGAAATTGGTGGTGGCTGACCATCTAGGCCAGGGGTCATCAGGCCACGGGTTGTCCTCCGGCTGGCCAGTAGGTATTCTTCTCATTTCTTTAGAGGGCTTCACTGCTGGGGCCCAAGCCCTCGGTGCCCCAGCCAGGGCTTCTCAACCGTTTCCTCCTCAGCTACCCCCAGCAGCTGGAAGCCTCACCCCTGACCTGGGCAGAGGCGTAGCCAGCCCCACCTCAGGCAAACGTGACGGTTCTCTGCTGTCTCCAGCTTTATCATCATTATTATTATTTTGCAGGCAGCTTTTATACTTATTAGGCCAAGAAATCATAAATTTGTGAGGAATTGACAAGACAAAGAAACTTGGGCTTGGGTGCTTCATTAGTGAAGAATCTAAGCAGTTTGTTTGCACGGTCCTCTGGGCCCTGAGTCCCCTGTCTCTGCCGATAAGGAGACTTACTGCCTGCTTCCAGGGACAGAGGCTGGTCAGTGTCCTTCCTGCACCTGCTATTTCTTAAGTAACTTTAATTCAAAATGTGCAAAGTGGCATTGTGGACGAAAAAGGGGTTCTGTGGAAAGTAACTTCCCGGGCTGACCTGATCATAAATTCCTAACCCTGCAGGTCACAGTGGGTAGTCATGCCCCAGGCACATAAGTACTTTCCAGCTTTATCTTTAAAACGGAAGCAAAGTTTGTATTCTACATCCTGTATCCATGCTTGTTTTGATACAAAAATTTCATTTTCAACGTCATGCCTAACCCTCCCTCCTCCCCAGTATGAAGTCCAATGCTGCTCTGCACTTCGTGGGGCTCATTACAACTGTCATTCATTCACATTCGCCCAATTACTCATGGGCTGTCTTTCCCAATCGACTGTGAGCTCCAGGAAGGCAGCAGCCATGTCTGTCCCGCTCAGGGAATTCTCAGTGGCTCGCCAGTGCCTGTCTGAAGCTGTGGCTTGTATTTAGTCCTGTTGGCCTTCTTATAACAAGGCTGATGGGAATTCCAGTCGTCGTGGAGGTCAAGTGTCTGTGCTTCCTTTCACAAGCAGAAAGGCCTGGGCAGTGGCCTCACAAAGGGGTTATTGTTCACGAGGGGTCCAGGTGAGAGGTGCAATCCATCACTGCCTGGGGCCCAGCCCTATCACAACTCCTGGCAGCCTCCCAGTGACAGCGAGACAATGACATCACCTCCAGATATACACAAAGGACAGCCTATTCTGTGAAGCTCTCTGAGGAGATTACTTTAAGTTCATTCTTGCTGTATTAGGTATATGATACCATAACTCAGTTTCCTAGATTCAGTTCAAGTGCATCGATAATTTGAAGGCATTTAATTTATCAAAGTTTTCTCAAGTCAGAGAAGAAGTTGAAATACGTTTTGCTGAGGTTAGGGAAGCAAGCCTGTTTGGAAGAGGAGTTGATTTCTCAAATAAGTAATTGTAAATTATACCAATCTCTCTCACCTTTGGGTCTAATTCTTCCATCTCCTACACAGATTTTCAGTGACAGCCCTTATCCTTATTTTTCTTTTTTAAAAGATTTTATTTATTTTCAGAGAGAGGGGAAGGAGGGAGAAAGAGGAAGAGAAACATTGATGTATGAAAGATAGATACATTGATTGGTTGCCTCTTGCACGCACCCAAATGGGGACCTGGCCTGCAACCCAGGCATGTGCCCTGACTGGGAATTGAACTGGCAACATTTCAGTTCCCAGGCCAGCACTCAATCCACTGAGCCACACCAGCCGGACCTCCTTATTATTCCTGATATCCACAGAGAACTATTCAGAATATTCATTGGCTAAAAAATGCAAATTCCATAAAATGGCATAGTGCTGTCTTCAAATTTCATGCAAAGATGTGGTCAAACAAATTTGTCAGCATTTGAAGACAATGCTAAAGAAAAAAATAATAGGAAACTTGAATTGTGGAATAATTATTACCATAATTACTTACATTTATTGAATATTTGTTGTATGTCAGATACCAAGCTGAGTTTTTTGCCTAAATGAGCTTGTTTAATCCTCACGACAGCGATTCAAGGGAGGGAGAGTCATTAGTGCCATTTCAGAGTCGAGGAAACTAATCCTTGGACAACTCACATGACTTTCCCAAGATAGTGCCCAGTGGGGAGCAGAGCCCAAGCTCCGGTGCTGACTTACGTTACTTTGTGGTCCAGTCTCTTACCACTGGCCGTGAACAAGCAATGGACACTTGTGTTTTAGGAAGAAGTAAACTTCCATCATGCCAAGTGCAAGTGCTGGTTGGCCTATGGTGTTCAGTTCAGGGGCTAATGGACTTGTTTCAGTGAACAAATCCATAAAGATCTGTTCTAAGTGGCTCGTTTGTTGACCCCTTTTTTTTAGGTGATTGAGAATGGTTGTTCTTTTAATGTTGAGCACTGCCTTTTCCATCCAACCCCATTAGGATCTAACCACTGAAATCTTGACAAGTGAGTCTGGCTCATTTCTGAGTTCCAACAAGACCCACATTTCTGATCGACCAGCCATAAGGCAGAGCGTTCTGACGAGCAGTGCTCTTTCGGACAATGCATGGACGCTCACGGTCCCTACTTACATTCTTGCTGTGATAACAGCAGCCCTGGAGTTTCTTTCAGTCGAGTTGGTTGGAGTGTGGTGGTTGTTTTGTGCTCTGTTTATGGAAGACTCACCGCAGGCCACTCGAGCACAGTGTGACGCTTGCCCTGCAGTCACCGGCTGTCCTGTCCCAATCTGGTCCACAGCACCCTCCCCTTGAAAAACATTTCCATTCCCATTCAGTTCAGTGCAACAGGGACAGGTTGATCAGATATTACATGTCCAATGTTGTGCTACTCCAAGTAGTGGGGAGGAGACAATATATTATGTATTAATAATAGCTAACATTTATTAATGCCCGCTGCTCATCAGACATTATCTCATTGCCTGCATCATCTCATTTCATTCTCCCTGTCACCCTCTTGGTCCCAGTTTTTCAGAGGAAGCAGGCTCAGAGTGGAGGAGCCCCAGGTACCAGCTATCAGACTGAGGATCTACACACGGGCATGTCTGACATCACAGTCTTGTTACAGAACAACAAGGCGGGGCCTGGGATGATATACTATTACCAAAAGGAACCCCCCCAGGTTCGTTATGTCCGCCACCAGAGGAAAGACGTCTCTCAACATCAGAGATTCGTGAAAAGGAAAGGAATTTATTATTCATTTGAAATAGCACAAACTAAAGTTCCCCGCAAATGCACACGGTCCTCCCAGCACCCTCCACATAGCAAAAGGGAGCACTTCCAAAGCCTCGTAGTCTTGACTCTCACCCAAGCTGCATGGTCCTAAACAGACACGTGATCCCAAAAGAGAGATGCCAAATGGCTGCCTTGCTGGGTTTAAATCCCAGCGCCAATCTTCTGCAGCCCCATTTCTGGCTCCTCCCACAATTGGCCACAGCTGCCAGCATTCTGGGCAGGTGTCCCCATGGTGTGGAGCCAATTATCTCCAGGCTCTTCTGGATCCTATTACAAATCCCTATTTGGGGCTTCCCCCCTTGGCTGCACCCTGTTACAGTTTCAGCTTCGAACTCCTATTCTTTAGTATCGTTTCAGTGAGTGCCAGGAAGTCTAGAGTTAGGAGTGGGAGCAGTCCTGGAAGATTCCATGCAGGACGTGGGAGCTGGACTGGATTTTGAGGATTCACTGGAAAGATGAGCCCTGCTCTGGGGAGGGGGAGGGCAGAAGGACAAACAGAGCAGGTTCTTTTGCTTCTGTTTTCTGCAGAGCTGTGGGGAAGGAAAATTGGACCATTTTGTAGTTGACATTACAATTAATTTTAAATTCCACACCTGCCTTGCCATTTGAGCTTAATCTTATTATAGCAGATCTCCACACATTTCTTTTGTTTGTGTAGATTTTACATGCGGGGTTTTAAGTCAATCAAAGAGCATCTGTGCTGAAAGGAATTATTTTTGTGTGTGTTAAAATAATTGGCCCAAGTCTCCTCCGAACCAATAAGTAAAACCTATCTAATTCTTGTTTAAGAGGTAAAGCAATGCAGTATAGGAAGAAAGCATCAGCTAACTACCTCATTTTTACTTCTAGTCCATGGTATGATGTCCTGGAAAATTAACTTATACTCTTTGGAGGAAGAACTGAGATCAGCATATTTAGTCTGACTTTAGCATTGAGACAGTGCCCTTGGCAGTAATGCTTAATACGTGTGATGAGTGAGCAAGGTATTCCAATAACAGAAAGGGGGCCATCTGAGAAACAAATTTGAACTTAAATATCCTACACGTGGTGTCTGGATACACCACTGTTCTCTTTCACTCCACTTTTTACCACCCCAGCATGAAAGTACCTCATATAAAATATTTTTTCTGAAGCATCTAGACTTTGTAAGTCATTTCATTTCCCCCAGGTTATCAGCTGTATGTCCTTGTCTTTAAATCATCTACCTTTTCCACAATTTCAATCTTCTCTTTTTTGCAGAAAATAATTTCTCCAAAGCCATATTTTAATGCATATAAGGGAGAAATTATTTGCCTTTTATTTAGCATCTCTAAAAGATCTTTCTCTGTTTCAGAGAAATAAAAGCAGGTGACTTTCTTCCCTGTATCTGAGCAACCCAGTCTCTCCATCCCTATACAGAAATAAGTGTCATTGGTGGCAGCTGTGTAGTGTGGGTGGGATCAAGCCTACCTTCTGCTCCAGCAGATAGCCCTGATTGGTCTAGGCCACTGGTAATCTAATTGTTAGGGTCACAGGATTTGGTTCAGGGATGAGCCAATCAGCACAAAGCTTTGTGTTGCCATTGACTGATCACAAGAGAAACCTTTCCTGTTTTGTGGGAATAAGGCAGTTTGTAGGCCTGATTGCTGCCACTCCTCCCTCGATCACCAGGAAGTTACCCCTGGGAGGCAACCCACTTTGGATACAGAAGAGAAGTGAGGCAAAAAGAAATCGAGTCTCCTCATCATTTTAGCAATTGATGCAGTCCACTGTACATCTGGACTCCCAATTAGCCAATAACTCCCTTCTCGATTATAAATTTCAATGAGGTTTTTTTTTTTTTTTTTTTGTTACTAGCAGACCATATACACCTAGCTACTGGGTAGTTGAACTAAAATGCAATACTATACCTTCAAAAGCAGTTTATCTATTCTGTCTAATCGTAGCATATTGGGTCATTAAATTGCATCCACTGGTGGTGTATTTGCTAGGACAGATTAGGCTGCTGTACGTAGAAATGTGCTTTTCACTTGCAGAACAGTGTGAAGCAAGGGTTCCGGTCAGCGCTCGGCTCTTTTCCACAGCATTCACTGGTTTTCCAGGAAGCCAGGCTCCTTCTCCCTTTCGGCCTGCCCACCTTTCAGGGCCTTGTCATCCTCCTCATGAAGCTGGCAGAAGGGGAAGGAAGAGGAAGGGCCACCCCTGCTTCTTAAAAGCCTTGGCCCAGAAATCGTACAAACCATTTCCACTTTCCCTTGGCTGAAACTCAGTCACCTGGCCTTGTCTAACTGCAAAGGAGCCCAGGAGGAAGAGATGGATTTTTGGTAACTAGATGGAGCACCTAAGGAGATCACTAAATTACAGGAGAAAACGCTAACACAGCAGTGTGCGTAGTCATCAGCCCAGCTTTCCTACAGGCCCGTGTCCGCAAGTGCGGAGGGAATGTCTCTTTCAGTTTCAGCCCTATGGCAAGCCTTTGTTCTTGCTCTTCTCCCGCCAAGTTCTGCTTCTGGTACCCTCATGACAGTCCTGTGTTTGCAAACGATGTTACTGAAGATCTTGTACGGAGACAGAAGTGTAATCAAATTCCTCTATGAATTCCTGCTCTCCCCTCCAAAAATCTCTTCCCGTGTCATCAGTCTCTCTTCACTTGTTACTCTTCTCTGGCTACACGTTTCCCTTCCACCATCGCCAGTCCTAAAAGTCTCCTCCTTGCCTGAGCAACTTGGCTCTTGCCCTTTGTAATGTGCCCACTCAGCCAAACAAACACCTGGTAGTAAACCCAACACCATGAAAATATTTTTTTTTCTTCTCACACACTCCTCAGGGAACTTAGCAAATAATTCACTAAATAAAAAAGGTTTCTTCTTGGGGCAGAGCTGGGTGGGGAGTTGCTATATAAGAAAATTAATTTTTGCCATAAAAATTCATTGACAGCCCTGGCCAGTGTCACTCAGTTGTTTGGGCTTCGTCTCATAAACTGAAATGTCGCGGGTTTGATTCCAGGTCAGGACGCATACCTAGGTGGAGGGTTTGGTCCCAGGCTGGGCAGCATATGAAAGGCAGCCAACTGATGCACGTCACACTGACGTTTCTCTCCCTCTCCATCTCCCTCCCTGCCCCTCTCAGGGAAAAAAAAATAACACACTGATGCTGGGTTCTACTGTCAAGAGATTCTGATCTCATTTTTCAGGGGTGTGGCCTGGCCATAAAAAATTCATTTACATAGTAAAAAAGACTGGAAGGCTACTCCGAAAATGTTAAACAGTGTTTATGTTTAGCTAAGCAAATTACAAGTGAAGTTGTTTCCTCTTGTATGTTTCTGGACTTTAATTTTTGTTTCTGTGATTTTTAATTTTTTATAGTACATGATGTATTTTTTAATAATCTGAAAAGACATAGAAAAGAAATTTATTTTTTGCTCAACTTTACTGAACGTTACTTAGGGAAATGTAAATCAAACTATAAGGAGATACCACTTCACACTCATTAGGACGGCTACTATGGAAGAAGAACAGCAGAAACTGACAAGTGTTGGCAAGGATATAGGGAAACTAGAACTCTTGTACATGTTGGGGGAACATACCGTGACGCTGCCACTGTGGAAAACAGCGTGCTGGCTTTTCAAATGATTAAACATAGTATTGCCATGTGATCCAGCAATTACCCTCTGGGTTTATAACCAAAAGAATGGGAAGCAGGGCCTCAAAGAGCTCTTTGTACACACCCATGCTCATAGCAGCATTGTTCACAAGAACCCAGAGGTGAGAGCTACCCAAATGTCAATCAACACACAAAAGAATAAACAAGATGTGGCATTATATATGATGAAATAGTATTCAGCCTTGAAAGGAAAGAAATTCTGACACATGCCCATAGGTGAACCTTGAGGACATTGTGCTTAGTGAAATACGCCAGTTGCAAAAATAGCAGGATTGTATGATTCCACTCCGCTGAGGTGTTGAGAAGAGTCCATTTCGTCGAGAGGGACGTGGAGTGGCAGCTGACGGAGGCTGGGGCAGGGGGATGTGGACCGGTGATGTTGAATAGGAACGGAGTTTGAGCTGGGAAAGGGGAAAACGTTCTGGAGATGGATGCTGCGTGATGGTCAAAGTCATACGACAATGTAAGTGTACCTAATACCACTGAATTGTATAGCTGAAAATAGTTAGAATGGTGAATTTTGTTATGTATATTTTACTATAATTTTCTTAGAGGAAATTTATCTTTCCCCAGGCAATGTTATGAGAACTTTTGACTTGGATAGTGTTGCATCCAGCAAACTCGAGAACAAATGTTGGAGACTTTCAGGGTATCAAGGATGTTACTTTATTGGCCAAGTTTAACCTGCGCAGGGGTGAACTCTCAGAGTGTCCAGAGACACGGTACCCACAAGGGGCTGCAAACGAGAGACGTGCCGAGCGCTTCAGCTAAGTCCTTATATAGGGGTGGGCAAGCAAGCGTTATACAGAAGCAGACGTGGCAGTTAGCAATTCGCTTACAAAGACCGCGCGCGGGAATTTCAAACCAAACATTCTTGCATAAGGCAGGAAGGCAGGATGTTTGTTCAGTAACCTAGTAATCTCCTGGCTCTAGCTAGCTAGGTTCCTATTTTCTCATGGTCTAAGTTTTTCCCTACTCCTTACAGATAGCTGTGATCTCTTTCAAATCGCAGATATTTCACTAGATTGGGCTTTCCATCTGTACAGTATTCCTTGTAAAATAAATTTGTAAATGCCATCAGGAAAAATGCTTATTATACTCATTTACACAAGGCTTAGGGGTTAATAAGCTATGGCTTTTCTTCTCCAAGGATTTGCTGTCTAATAAATGGGAAAGACAGGTAAGCAATTAACTACAGTCCACAGGGAAATGAAACAGTGGGCCGAGTGCAGAGATTCAAGCAGTGAATTCCACCTGGGCACTTAGAGAGGCTTCCCAGAAGAGTGGTGTTTAAACTGGACCTTGTAGAACAGGTAAGAGTTTGTACTAATGGAGAAGATGGGGCAAAAGTGGGGGACACACTAGAAAGTGGGATAAAGAGAGATGTGGGGACAGTGCTGGGATGCGAGGAGACCAGCTGACCCACCAGGGCCGTCCCCTGAGGGCTGTGCCCAATCACAGGTCCTCTTGGACCTCTGAACACGGCTGGCTGAAGGCCAGCAGGAAAGCAAGCTCAGGCCTGCATGTGGCAGTGTTGTCTCTCCTGGAGAGATGACCCAGGAAGTGGGCTGACCTCAGAAAGGAAGGTCAAAGCCAGCCATGGGTCAGGGCCAGAGCTAAGACCATGGCTGGCTGGGTGGTGCAGTTCTAGGGAAACACGGAGCATGCCAGGGCTTCCAGTGTAAACAGGGAGATGTCTCCCTGCATGTTGGTGCCTGATTGTGTGCAACTGTTGGTTTTGTAGTCCGACACCAAAAGAAATAGAAGCTTTTCTCATTAAGTCCAAAAGTTTTGTGATGTTTTACGTTGGCATCCAGGACTTAGCCAATCTTCAGCACATGTCTTCCCGCAATACCCACGTGCAAGGACTTAACGTGAGATGAGGGCATGGAAATGACGCACAGTTTACAACCAGCGCCTCGGCCTGGGTTGAGGGGAGAACAGGGCGTGCTTGTGAGCTGGAAATCCGTGGGTGCTGTGTCAGTCATTCTGAGTCGTGGGATGCAGGAAGATCAGCTTGCCAAAGGGAGACAGAGGGCATGTAGAATTATATGCCTTGGATCTGGAAGATCGTCAAAGTCAACTCATACGCATAGTTAGCTAGTGTGTGTCGCTCTTGTCATTATGGCTATTTCTGCTCTTTGACGCTTCTGTCATGTGCTAGTCCCCTGCCTCCTATTGGGTACCTCTGGCCCAGGCAACCACCAAGATGGTCCTCACAACTTTTCTACACATCTCCAGGCCCCCCTGAGAGGACCTTTGACCCTGCTCCCAAGGACACAACAGTGTGTAGTATCCAGAGCATCCACAGCCATCTCTCCCCTGGCCATGGCTGGGGCACAAAGCCTAGGGGACAGGCTACGTGGAGAGTTGCACAAACCCACCCCTTCTTGTTTGCCAAGTTCCCAGGATTCAACCACCTCCTGGGGGTCAGGCCCTGACACTTTCTTACTCACAACATTCTCTTACTCTCCCCTCTCCCCTTCTTGGAAGGCTCCTGAATTCCCACAGGTGGGCCTGACTCACAAAGAGCTGGAAATTCCCTGCCTGAGGTCAGGGCACCCAGGTCTGGGAACACAAAGTCCTGGCGGCCTTTCTTGGAAGGGAAAGGGGAAAATTATCTTTCCATTAGCAAAAAAGATAAGCTACAATTAATTTCTCAATATCTTACATCATTGCCCATTGAAGGTCTCCCTCACCTGAACACCTGGGCTCACTCATCTGCTGCCATCAGGGAGCCAGTGGCCCCACCACCAGCTCGTCTGGGCGTGGCTCCTTCTTGGTTCCCCAGGATAGAACTCTTGGACGCTTTTGGGTGGGCCACTAATTGCTCCTTAATTGCCTTTCATTTATATTCCATGCTGCTCCTCGGTAGCACCTCCTACCTCATCCCACTGTGTCTCCTGCCTGCCCCTAGTTATTCTCCTGTACCCCAAGGCCCAAAGCCACAAAGAATCTGATCTGATTTTAGTGCAAAGTCACACTGAGGCAAAAGCACCTAACCCTAGCAAAGCAACGATTGAGGGTTAGGAATCTGAGGCATGAACTATTCTTACTTTCATACGAGTCTCCATTTTTTCCAGTTGTATTGAGATATCATTGGCATGCAGCACTGTGTAAATTTAAGGTCTATGACATAATGGCTTCATATGATTTTAAAACTACTTTTGTACTTGAAGTCCTGACATGCCCAGCCCAGAGAAGCACTGTCTTTTGTATCAAGCCAATTGTCCCCAGGCCCCAGTCAAGAAACCCTGGGATCAAGTGACCTGTACTCAGCTCAGTGCACAGGGCCCTTCTTTTGAGGGCCTTGGGATGATTAAGTGGCTCAGTGAAGGCACTTTTCTTTGTTCATCAAAGGACAGACTTAGTTGGTTGGCTTTTTCCAGAGTGTTCTTTAAGGAATCTGCCAACCTGGCTGATTCTGTGTATTTGATTTTCCATCTTGACCAGGTTCCTAGGGAAGCTGAAGCCAACCTTTCCTCTGATGTATGTCCACACTCGGGGACTTTCCAAGTTCTTTGCATTGGAAGATTTGCTCACATCAGGGCCTCTCCTAGGCTCCCTTTTCCAGCTCGTCCCCACAATCTCTGAAGCTGAACTCCACTTCTGTCTCATGTCTGGGATGGGGGTTCTGTGTCAACAGTCTGAAGGCCTCTCCTGTGTGTCAGCTCCTGACCCCCTCGCCCACCATTCCCAGGTCTGGAAGCTGTGTCCTTTAACCTCTTCCTCTGTGTGGCCCTCAAAGAGTCAGAGGGCACGTCGGCGTGCCTGCAGCAGCCTATGTGCATGAACAGATATAGCACCGAGAGATCTGATTATATTTTCCAGATTTATCACATCACTTGCATACCCAGGCCGGGCCGATATTTTAGGAGCATGAATCAGGGTGTCTGGCGTGGCTTCCTCTGCAGCAGAGCTCCGGCTGCAGGCATAATGAAGCCGGGAGGCGGGAGAGCTCACTTCCCAGGGAGCAAATGCATGTCAGTGACAAGTCTGCCTGGCAACAGCACCAGGAAAGAAACACTAGACCCCAACATCAGAGCCAGAGTCTTCACACTGGTGGCTGCACTGCACTGCACATTTTCTTCCCTAGTCAGTGGACTATACTTTTTTTAAAAAAAAAGGAAAGGAAAAGAAGTGTTTGGTGCCTGCATTCTCTAAATAATACCCCCTAAACTGCCACCAAGCCAGGAGACTAATACCAACATGTCACCTGGCTGTGGCTGTCCGTGGCAATGTTATGAATGAATAATAAGAAATGAGCTTCTGCAGCGGAGCAAGAGGCATAGAGATGAAGCTGCCAGGGGCAGAGCCCACTGACCCTCTGACTAAGCGTAGGACTCTGCTTGAGGAGGAGGGCCCAAGACCAGAGAGCCCGGGAAATAGCCTTTTATTTTTTCCCCCAGTCTCTTAGTCATGTGCTGCTAAACAGAGTTCCCTGTTTCTCAAGGAACCTATTCAGAATGAGGAAGAAAGTGAAACAGGTCTGATTCGGACATCTAGACACTTGGGGCTACCTCGAAGGCAGTGGTTGTTTCTACTTTGGATCACGATGCCCACCGCAGCGATAGGTGCAAAGTGGAAGCTTAATACAGCCTGTTGGACCGAACCTGGCCTGCTCTGTGCGCTCACTGAGCACCCTCGAGTGTGTCTCTTTACCCGTCCAGGCCTCCTTTTTACCACCTGGGGAATGAACCAGTGATCTCTTAGAGGTCGCCCCAGGATTCCAAGGTCAAAACTAGTTTTACAATCCTAAGAAAGCCGTGAATTGAAAACATTCCCATACATGTTTATATCTCAAATGCCTGATCTCCGGGCTCTGCTTTATTATCACAATGTGTGCATGCAAGACTTCAGGCTTAAATGTTCCCGTGAATGCATCATTTAGCGGTATCTGGGATACATTTACATTTTTAGCATCAGTGTAATTCTATTTGGTTTTATGCCACAGGAAGTTCAAGCCTGATTCAATTAAGGGATTTCATAAAATGAGTTTTTAAAAAGGAAAGACAATGCATTGCATATGTTACACCATTGTTCTCTGAATTATTATCCAATCCAGCATGTCGGGGGTGGCTCATGCTTCAGTCCAAGACTCTGTCAGCAATCCAAAAGTTGCATTTTTACTATCTTTATTTGGAAGCATGGAATTTACAGCCTGGAATGGACCTGAGAGGTAGGCAGGAACTCCTACTCAAACAAGGGCAGAGGGCCTTTTTGTACATCTTCGCATACCTCTCAGCCCCTCATGTACAACAGACTTCCTACTGTGGGCCTGAACAACCGAACAGAAAAAGCCCTGGTTGCTAAACCTGGGAACGAGGAGAGGGTTGGGGGCACAACGTAGAATTGTGTCCAACCTGAAAGTGCTTCCCTTTCCACCCAAACCAGCCACAGCAAGGTTTCCATTCCTGGCTGTCAGACATGAGGCAGAGGCAACTGTGCGGAGTGGGGGGCTCTGCCCAGGTCACAGCTGCAGCTGGCTTTTTCCATATGGTGCACACTAAAGAGAAGCAACCATCCGTGGAAACAGAGCTGAAGCCTGCTCAGGACTTGACGGGAGAACTTTGAGCCAGTTCAGACAGAGAGACCAAGGAACCATAGCCAGTGCATAAACACTTCTGGTCTGAGTAAGTAGACAGGGCCGCAGTAGAACCTGGAGAGAACCTCAAACCAAAGAGGGCAAGAAGCAAAACTCCTGAGATGACCCAAGTGATGTATGAGGTGGAGAAAGAAATTGTAGAGACATTTCCCTGGGTCCTGCTGGGGCTGCGAACTTGCAGGGAGACACAGAGTCTTAACTAGTGGGAAGTTAAAACTGTAGTGGACAATGCAGTGCTCAAGGTCAAGCCCGAGGAAGAGGGGGAGTTGAATACTGGCTGGTGGAAACAGAAGTCAAAAGCTGGGAGAATCTGGGGCAGGAGAGGGTAAAGGCAGCAGATTTAGAACAAAGATAGTGAGTCTTCAGTTTCTGGGGTTCTTTTCTAGGATGCTTGACCTCGTATAATGAGGCAGACTATTTAAAAGCACTACATAGAAGTCTGGACAAAGACAGTGAATGGAATAAGAGGATCCACATGGGATCAGGACAGAATTATTTCCTTTAGGAAATGTCCTTGGATATTGGAAGTTAACACCAGGACCACAATCTGTATGTATCTGTCTCTGTTGTACTTTTGGCCACAAGAAACAAGACTCAGCAGAGAGGAGTCTGAACTATAAGGACTAGTTATTATCTTGTAACACAAGAAGTTGGGCGAGACAGGGCAGTGCCAGGGTTCTTCCATTCGGGGGCCCCGTACCTACTGCAAGGACCCAGTTCTTTCCATTTTCCCCCTTCTCATCCTCAGATTGTCTCCGTGGGATGGCTCTCCTCACGGCTTCTGCAGTTTTAGGCATCCTTGCAAGTAGTAATACTCAAGACTGTTAAAAAACAAAGCTCCTTCCTGTGTAACTTCTCAAGAGCAAGGGATCCCTTCCCAGAAGTGCCCCTCTTACCACCGCCCCTCTTTTCAGCCATGGCTGTGCTGCATGGCCATGTGACTGCCCAGAGCCGCCTTTTGCCGAGGGCAGCACTGGACACACACAGGGATTGAGGCTGGTGACCACTCCTTCTGTGGGGTCTTTCCCTGACATGCCTGGCCATTCGGGCTGGGAGAGCAGACCTGGGATTCAGTTTGTGAAGGGGAAGGATTGAGGATTCAAACTGCACCTGGAATTAATTGCTCTGAGTAATGGCGGTGGGGTCACAGAGTGGGGTCCCCGAGCCAGGCCTGCCAAGCCCCTGTGCTGACTCCTGGGAGAGCCAAGGCTTGGCTGCGAGATGAACTGACACACCGGGGCCTCTCAGATAGGGAGAGACAGCTCCCACACCGGCCCCGCCCCCCCGACTCAGCCCTTTTCCCCACACCAGTGCTCTTTTCTGGTAACCTTCTAAACCATCTTAGTTAAGGCTCAAGGCAAGGCAGATATTTTTTTTTACTTTACTGAGATATAATTGACAGTGAACATTGTATAACATTGAGGTGCACAAGGCAATGATTTGGTACACATATATATTGCAAAATGATTACCACAATAGGTGCGTTAACATATCCATCATGTCACATAATTATCTTCATGTGTGTCAAGAACATGTAAGATCTCCTCTTAGCCACTTTCAAGCACACAATTGTTAACTGTAGTCACTGTGCTGTGCATTGGACCGCCGGAGCTTACTCATCCTACACTGGGAGTGTGTACCTGTAGACCAACATCCCCCACTCCTTGGCAAACGCCATTCTACTCTCTGTTTCTATGAGTCTGGCTTTTTTCAGATTCTACATGTAAGTGACTTCATACAGTACTTGTCTTTGTGTGGTGTATTTTGCTAAGCATAATGCCCTCAAGGTTCATCCATGTTGTTACAAAGGACAGGATTTCCTTCTTTTTGTTGTGTGTGTGTGTGTGTGTGTGGCATTTTATCTATCCATTCATCCACTGATGGACACTTAGGTTGTTTCCATACCTTGGCTATTGTAAATAATGCTGTAATGAGCATGGAAGTACAGATATGTTTCTGAGATAGTCATTTCATTGACCTCAGGTATATACATGAAAATGGGATTGCTGGATCATGTGGTAGTTCCATTTTTAATCTTCAAGAAACCGCTGTACTGTTTTCCATGTCTGTACCAGTTTAAATTCTTACCAACAGGTGACAAGGGTTCCCTCTTCTCCACATCCTTGCCAAAACTCGTCTGTCTTTTTGATAACAGCCATTCTAACAGGTGTGAGATGATATCTCACTGTGGTTTTGGTTTGCATTTCCCTGATCATTAGTGATGTTAAACATCTTTCCACATACCTATTGGCCATTTATATGTCTTTTTTTGAAAAATGTCTATTCAGCTTCCCTGCTAGTTTTTCAGTGGAATTATTTGTGGTTTTGCTATTGAGTTGTACAAGTTCCTTATATATTTTGGATATTAACCACTTACGTGATATAGAGTTTGTGAATATTTTCTCCCATTCCATAAGTTGCTTCTCCATTTCATTGCTTGGTTCTTTCACTGTGCAGAAGCTTTTTATTTTGATGTCATCCCACTTATTTATATTTGTTTTTGTTGCTTGTGCTTTTGGTGTCATATCCAAAAAATCACTACCAAGACCAATGTTTAGGAGGTTTTCCCCATGTTTTCTTTTAGGAGTTTTAGGTCTTACATTTAAGTCTTTAATATATCTCCAGTTACATTTTATGAGTGGTGTAAGATAGGGGTTCCATTTCATTCCTTTGCATGTAAATATCCAGTTTTTCCAGCACCATTTGTTGAAAAGATTATCTTTTCATCCATTGAGTATTCTTGGACCCTTTGTCAAATATTAGTTGGCTGGTTAGGCATGGATTAATTTCTGGGCTCCTGATTCTATTTCACTGTTCTTTGTGTTTGTTTTTATGCCAGTACCACATTTTTAATTACGGTAGCTCTGTACTATAGTCTAAAATTACAAAACATGATGCTTTCAGCTTTGTTTTTCTTAAGATTGCTTTGGCTATTCATGGTATTTTTATGGTTTTATAAAAATTTTACTGTGGTTTTTCCCAGTTCTGTGAGAAAAAAATGCCATTGGAATTTTGATAGGGATTCCATTGATTTCATAGATGACTTTGGGTAATATGGATATTTTAACAATATTAATTATTATAAAAATACAGCTGTTTTCATTTATTTGTGTCTTCTTCAATTTCTTTTATCAATGTCTTATAGTTTCAGTGTATAGATCTTTTATTTTCTTAGTACATTTATTCCTAAGTATTTTACTGCTTTTGATGCTATTGTGAATAAGATTTTTAAATTTCTGTTTCAGATACTTTATTGATAATGCATAGAAATGCAACTAATTTTTGTGTGATGATTTTGTACCCCGAAACCCTACTCAATTCATTTATCTGTTCTAACAGTGGTGTAGTCTTTAAGGTGTTCTATATATATAATCATGATATCTGAAAACAGAGAAAATTTTACTTCTTTCTTTCCAATTTGGATGTCTCTTATTTTATTTTTCTTGTTTAATTGCTCTGGCTAAGACTCTAGTACTATGTTGAATAGGAGTAGTGAGAGTTGACAACCTTGTCTTGTTTCTGATTTTAAAGGAAAAGCTTTCAGTTTTTACAGTTGAGTTTGATGTTACGTATGGATTTTTCATACATGGCCTTTATTATGTTGAAGGATGTTACTTTTATACCTAATTTGTTGAGAGCATTTGTTGAGGAAGGGAGTTGAACTTTGTCAAATGCTTTTTCTGTATCTACTAAGAAGATCATATGATTTTTATACTTCATTCTATCAATGTGGTGTATAACACTTATTGATTTGCATATGATAAACCATCCTTGTATTAGCATAAATCCCACTTGATTATGGTGTATGGTTCTTTTAATGTGCTGCTGAATTCAATTTGATATAATTTTTTTTAAATATGAACTTTTTAAAAAGATTTTTATTTATTTATTTTTAGAGAGGGAAGGGAGGGAGAAAGAAAGGGAGAGAGACATCAATGTGCAGTTGCTGGGGGTCATGGCCTGCAACCCAGGCATGTACCCTGACTGGGAATCGAACCTGCAACACTTTGGTTCGCAGCCCACGCTCAATCCACTGAGCTACACCAGCCAGGGCCAATTTGATATAATTTTGTTGAGAATTTTTACATCTATATTCATCGAGTATATTGGTCTATATTTTCTTTTCTTATAGAAAGAAAAGAAAATCTTTTAATTCTTTGAATCTTTTCTTTCTTTTCAATATTTCTTATATTGACCTTTTCTTTTCTTATAGTGTACTTATCTGGCTTTGGTATCAGAATAATGCTGGCCTCATAAAATGAGTTTGGGAATGTTCATTAACAGTTGGGGGAGTTTGAGATGGGCTGGCATTCATTCTTCTTTGAATGCTTGGTAGAATTCATCAATGAAACCATCTGGTTCTGGGCTTTTCTTTGTTGGGATGTTTTGTTTACTACTTCAGTTTCTTAGTCATTATTGGTCTGTCCATATTTTTAATCTCTTCATGAGTCAGTTTTGGTAGGTTATACGCTTCTAGAAATATATCCATTTTTTCTAGGTTATCCAGTTTGTTGGTGTGTAGTTGTTCCTAGGAATATCAGTTGTAATGTCTCCTCTTTTATTTATGTATTTTTGAGTTCTCTTTTTTTCTTGGTTAGTCTAGCTAAACTTTCACCAACTTTGTTTAGCTTTTCAAAGAACCAACTTAGTTTCATTGACTTTTTCTATTGTGTTTCTACCGTTTTATTTATTTGCTCTAACCTTTAGTATTTCATTTCTTCTGCTAAATTTGAGCTTAGTTTGTTTTTATTTTTCTAATTCCTTGAAATGTAAATTTATGTTGTTTATTTAAGATCTTTTTTTTAGTGTCGGCAATTATTGCTATAACTATCTCTCAGAACTGCTTTTGCTGTATGACATGTTTTGGTATATTGTGTTTTCATTTTCATTTGTCTCAAGATACTTTCTGATTTCTTTTTGGATTTCTTTATTGACACAATGGTCATTCAGGAATTTGTTTAATTTCCATGTGTTTTTATTTTTTTCTATTTTCCTCCTATTACTGCTTTTTAGTTTCATACCATTGCGACTGGAAAAGATACTGACATAATTTCAGTCTTCTTAACTTTGTTAAGGCATGCTTGGTGGCCCAACATATGACCTATCCTGGAGAATGTTCCATGTGCACTTCAGAAGGATGTGTATTCTGTTGTTGATTGGAATGTTCTAATATGTCTGTTAGTTCATTTGCTCTATAATGTTATTCAGGTCAGAATAAACTTATTTTGCCATGAAATCAAGACATATCCAATGTGGTGATAATGAAATGTTGTCATTTGGCAAAAAACAAGAGGTTCGGAATCATACAGACTTGGTTTTATTTTTGAATTCATTTTCTGGTTGAAAGGCAGTGGGCAGTTATTTCATTTCTCTAGACCCATTAATTAATCACCAAATTCCTTTAGCATGTGAGTTCTTTTGTGGGAGGCAGAGTTGTGAGCAAACCATGGCAATAAATGAAGAATTCTGTAAGTCTACCAAAAAAACACTGCTGGTCTGAAGGCCGTGCACAAGAAGGCAGAGGAAACAAATGTCCCCATTTTCTCTCCTCCAATGCGCTGATCTCCATTGCATTCCCCTACTTTGACCAAACCCAGCAAGAAGCCAAAGAGATAAAGAAGGATGGAGAATGGATGGGGTGGGGGCATAGTATTATAAAGGAGAATAGCCAGTTCAGTTGTATGTGCCTGGTATATACTGCCAGATGTATGGATATAAATGGATATTATTTGTATTTTCAGAATTCTGATGTTAAGTTTTAGAAAAGAGAAAAGTTAAATGTCCTGTGCATAAGAAACAAACATGGCGCACTTGACCATGTGGTAGGGAGCATGGCTTCCGGCCTTCCCGCTCCTCTCTCCTCTCATCTGGAGAGCAAGGCAAGCTAAAGGAGAAGTGACTGTCTACTGAAATCCATCTTTCTGAGGAAAGCTGTGAAATGTGTGTTTAGATTGGTTTTGTGATCTCCCTGCCTGTGGAAATGCATTATGCCTGCCCCCTCAACCTGTCTTTGTGCCAAAAAAGTTCTTCCACTCTGACTAAACCGGCCTGTCAGTATAGCCAGACACTCGATAAACAAGTCCGACAGAAGCTGTGGTAATGACACCGTGGACGGCCCTTTCTCTTCTGCTATGATGACAGCATCCATTGTGATTGTCTCTTGAGTAGTTCTTCCTGAAGGGATGGTGACTCCAGCTGACCATCCAGCACAGCCACACTCGGTCCCCTGTACTCATCAATGACCAGCGAGTGATGACAGGTCACTATCCCGCTCCGAACTCAAGAGCCAGACGTCTGCAGTCCATGCGAGTCTCTCCGCGCTCAGAGACGAGTCACTGTGCAATGAGAGTAGATGAATTATAGATGGGATCGGATGAGCGTGGATGTTTAAACGTGCACCTTTCTCGCAGCTCCCATTCACACTCCTGCTCCTGCTGTGCGCTGCTCCCCACCCTTTCCCACCCCCACCCCCCACTGCCTCACCTTTTTGTTGTTGTTAATTGTAGTGATTTTCATTCTTTACCTGGGTTGTCTCTTTTTTTTTAACATTTTTTAAGGTGTTGTTCAAGTACAGTTTTCTGCCTTTTCCTCCGACCCCTCTCCACAACACCCCAGCCATCCCCACCTCCCTCCCCTGTTTCTACCCCCCTTGTTACTGTCCATGTGCCCTTTATAATAGTTCCTGCAAACCCTTCACCCTTTTCCCCTGTAACCCCCTCCCCTTTCCCCTCTGCCTCAGCTTTTTGCCCTCCTCCCCCTCTCCTGACTCCAAGGCCCCTATCTGTGGAGTCAGGTGAAGTGAATCAGCACATCCAGCCAGACAGCCCAGCCTTACTGGGTGGAGTGCATTCCCCAACCCCAAGACAAAACCAGTTCAGTTTCTCAAGCAGATCAGTTTTCCTCACTTGATTTTTACCTTGAGACGGTAATTGATATAGCCTCCAATTTGGATTACGACCTTGGGTATTGGTTCCTCGTTGTTAATTCCACAAATTACACTTTTCAAGCAGCTGAACTCATCACAGGTATGCCAGATGCTGACTAACTCTGTGCCAAGGGAACTCATGTTTAAATCCCTTCCCTGCTAACCCCTTACTCAGCTGCTGAATAAGTTGAAGAGAAAGTATTTTTAATTGGATTCCTGTGTTGGTAAGATTTTGCGTGTTGCCTTTAAAATAAACACCAAAGGACTTCCTCCCCTGATCTCAACATGTAGCAAAAAGAATGAAAGGAAAACATGTTGGGGGCGGGCGGACAGAGACAGGGGAAGGAGGCGTCCTCTCAAAAATAAGAAATGTCTCAGTAAGTACAAGTTAATTTAGAGATTTACAGATAATTCCAAAGGGAGGAAGATTTAGTACAAATTATGTTTCTTCTAAAAGCAGCAGTTGCCTTTTTGTAATGAATATGTGGAAGAGCTTTTTGTCATCGGTTCCTGGAGTTGCTTCAATTATCTTACTGGGTTTCAATTCTACCTCCTCCTCTTCCCTTGAAAGAGAGAACATTGTTTATTTAAAAGGAGATCCAGTTCCCTTCTAAAGTATCAGGTGCCTGTAATGTCACCAAAAAAAAAAAAAAAGTGTTTATAAACAGCCTGCTCTGCAGAAGTGGTGTAGGATCCTTGCTCAGATAAGATCATTAGGTCTTCGCATCACATTCGAAGAGGTACACGCTTGAGTGTCACACCCTGAGAGACTCTCAACCCAGTTTGCACATTAGGATCAGCAGGGGGCTGTGTGTGTGCATACCCATACACACTGATTTCCTGCGCCTCACCCTGGAGATTCTGATTCCATTGGTCTGAGATAGTGCCAGGCATTGGTAGGTGTTAAAAGCTCCCTGTTGATTCTCATGTATGTACAGGTTGAGAATCACTGGTTTAGAGCTTCAAGAAGTCTGCCCATGCCTGGATTTGTTGCCCCATGAACTAGGTAAATTTCTTCTGAAATTCTTTAGCCCCAGCCAGTGTGACTCAGTTGGTTGGAGCATCATCCCATAAACCAAAGGGTCATGGCTTTGATTCTTAGTCAGGGCACACGCCTAGGTTGTGGGTTTCATCCCTGGTCAGGGGCATGTACAAGAGGCAACTAATCAATGTTTCTTTCTCACATTGATGATTCTCTCCCTCTCCCCTGCCGTTCTCCTCTCTCTGCAATCAATAAGCATGTTCTCAAGTGAGGCTTTTTAAAAAAAGGATATTCTTTAGCTGGTTGCCTATCTGCCGCTGATGACATCCAATAACCAAAGAGAAAGGAAATGTAACACCTGAAGCCTACAAAAGCCAAAATCCTGAGAAGTCAAATGTTTGAATCAGAACAGTGGTGAACTATGATGATCTTTCCTGCCCTCCTCGCCCTCCCCCACCATGATATGCCTGCATGCTTGCCTGCACCTGCTCATGCGTGCACACACAGCGCCGTACTATAGCTCTACCCACAAATTCCAGCTTTGCACCAAACACCAAAACAGCTGGGGTCTGTCAAACAGTCTTCCTGCCCTTATGGGGCTGCAGATGGCCCCAACTTAGAGACAAGTTGTATTCCATCTTGCATTATTTGTTTGGCGTTCCAATGCATGTTCCCATAGAAATGATATGACCACAGGGATAACACTCCTAAGTCAGCCTAGTACAGCCTTTTAACCCATAATACAGCTGGAAAAAAGTACACAAAAAGTATCTAGGGCAGTCACTGAGAATTTACAGCACTGACAACATGGATCCTCTTTGCTGGATTCCTAAACACTGAGGTGTTCCTGAAAGAATAATGGTAGAGGCAGAAAGAATAACAAAACATGTCAGTGATACAGGGAAAGGTGAGAGGGGTGGATCAGGCTCAAGGGCAAGCACTGGCTTTGGGGACCAAAGAGAGAGAGCATAAGAGCGGAATGTTAAGATCTAAGGGATAGGACAGGGTAGTTGTGAGTGAGAGCGGGCCGCCTGTTCAGTAGACCATTGACACTCACAAGGGGATAGTTGGAGATCTGGAAATTCCCAGTATGTAAACAGGGAGCTGTTTATGGAGGCTCTGGCTTTCTTCAGAATCACATGTCCCTAGAGATTTTTCTGAAGATCTTAGTATCCCTTGACCATGTTCTCAAATTAAACAGACATGTTAGCCATCTCTTGATAGCCATTTTTCACCAACAGCTTCGTTAAGAGATAGGGAAGCTCTTGTGCCCTGGCTGGTGTGGCTCAGTGGATTGAGTGCCGACCTGAGAACCTAAGGGTCACCAGTTTAATTCCTGGTTGGGGCACTTCCCGGTCAGAGCGAGTGCATGGGTTGTGGACTAGGTCCCTTACCTGAGAGGCCCTCTCTCTCTTCCTCCCTTTCCCTTTCTCTAAAAAATAAATAAAATCTTTTTATAAAAAAAGTTTTTGCTATGTTGTTAGGAGGTGACAGTGTTGGTGGGTCCGATGTGGGATTGTTCTAGTTATTTGCTGGAGGGGGGTAATTAATGCAAACCTAGCGATGAAACAGCCCACCAGCCTCAGGTGCAGCTCTCAGCGAAGGCAGACAACCTCTTAGTAGGTGTATTATCTCCATTTTATTCATTCTCTAAGCATTTATTGAGTGTTTTCTCGGTACCAGTTACTGTGTAGGTTTAAGGGGTAGAATTATAAAAGAAAATGTTTCTATGTAGCTTGTATCCTAGAAACAGAAAAAAAGAAAACACCACAATAGTGTGATAAGTAGTAGGACAATAACTAGAACTGTGCTTTTCAAAAATAGAGTGTATGCGAAATCACCCAGGAGTCTTGTTAAAAGTATATTTTCCCCCAGTAGGTCTGGGGATGGGTGAGTCTGCTGGGAATTACCATCTACAGAAAAAAGTGAAGAGCCTCAGAAATAGTAAAGACATGGTATACATGAAAGACTACATCAGTGTAAGGTCTCCATGAAACAGTTGCCACAACAGAATTAGACATGCAGGAGACTTACTGAGGGAAACGCCATGAAAGATACAGAGCTTCCGACAGTGTAGGTCTGACACCTGTGAAAGGAGAGGGGGAGACGGATTGTGTAGGAGAGGCCTTTACTGCAGGGCAGCTCTTAGATAATCTTGGCCAGGCCAAGTAAAATCTCCAGAGCAAAGATTACCCATCAGAGGGGTCCCATGTCATCAAGAATGGCCTGCCTCTAGGACGTCTGCTATGCCGTCATTGGCTGGGAGCAGCCTGGGATGCTGTGGTTTGTGCATGAGTGCTGTATGTAGCTGACCTGCAAGTGCCTCCGCTGGAAGCTGCCCATCAACCACTCTCCTCACAGCAGCTTTCTTGAAGGAGGGTGAAGTGGTACAATATTAACCCTCAGTTGGTTGTGATAAGTTAAAGATGCATATTTATAGTGGAGCAACCACTAAAAAAAATTAATAATGCAAAGAAGTACAGCTGTAAAGCCAATGGAAGACCAACTCAAATAGTTAAAAAACATTGATTAACCCATAAAAACAAGAAAGGAAGGAAGATGAACAAAAATACAGGTGGACAAATGAAAAACAAATAGCAATCGATGCACGTAATTCTAGTCATTTTCATATATACATCAATAGACTCGGAGTGTTAGTTAATAGACTAACACTCCAACTAAAAAATAGAGATGATCAGACTGGATTAAAAAAGAAAAGATCAAGGCATACCTATATTCTGTCTACAAGAGACACACCTTAAATGTAAAAACTCGGGTTGAAAGTAACAAGATGAAAAAGGCATATCTTGCAGATAGTAAACATAAGGAAGTTGGAGTGGCTAAATTAAAATCAGACAAACAGACTTTAGAACAAAGGGTATTGCCAGCAGTAAAAAGGGACATATCATAATGATAAGAGTTATAGCTCATAAGGAAAACATAACAATTAGCAATAATTCTTAGAGAGTTAAGTCTGTGGCCATACCATCCTGAACACTCCCGGTCTTGTCTGATCTCGGAAGGTAAGCAGTGCTGGGCCTGGTTAGTACTTGGATGGGAGAGTTAAACACACACTTATCTTTGGGCCATTAATTCTATTCCTAACTAATTACCATATTTTGTCATGTATAATGTGCCCCCACATTTTTGGCCTAAACTTTCAGAGAAGAAAATCTTTCATTTTAATTTTTTTCATTCAATTATTTATCTATTTATATTTAGAAACAAAACTTACTATTGTATTCCAGAGTATTATTTTGCATATGGATATCATTATTGCTTTCTAGAGTTACACTTTTTTTTAAAGATTTTATTTATTAGCCCTGGCTGGCGTAGCTCAGTGGATTGAGCATGGGCTGTGAACCAAAGTGTCGTAGGTTCGATTCCCAGCCAGGGTACATGCCTGGGTTGCAGGCCATAACCCCCAGCAACTGCACATTGATGTTTCTCTCTCTCTCTCTTTCTCCCTCCCTTCCCTCTCTAAAAATAAATAAATAAAATCTTAAAAAAAAGATTTTATTTATTTATATTTAGAGAGAGGGGAAGGGAAGGAGAGAGGGAGAGAAATATCAGTGTGTGGTTGCCTCTCATGAGCCCCCCACTGGGGACCTGGTCCACACCCCAGACATGTGCCCTGACCAGGTATCAAACTGGTGACCATTCGGTTTGCAGCCTGCACTCAATCCACTGAGCTACACCAAGAGGGTTAGAGTTACACTTTTAATGCATAAGTATAAATTAAAAAATTAAAAATACTTATATAGATACAGAATTAGACTACCCATGTATAATGGACATCCTTATTTTTTCCTCAAAAATTTAGGCAAAAAAAGCGAGCATTATACAAGGCAAAACACAGTAGTCAAGAGAATGGAAACATGTCCACAAAAAGATGTATGCAAAAATGTTCATAGCAATTTTATTGATAATAGCCTAAATTTGGAAACAAATCAAATCTTCATCACCAGGAGGATAGATAAACAAATCGTGTACGTCAACACAATGGAATACAACTTGGCAAAAAAACAAAAACCTGCTGATGTACACAACAACATGGGTAAATTTTGCAGACATTATGCTGAGCAAAGAGACAAGGGAGTACACACTGCATGAGTTTTTTCATATAAAGTTTTATGACAGCAAAACTCATCTAGCTTGAAAAAATTTTTCACACAAGTGTACTTCCCAGGTGGTGAAAATATTCATTATCTTGGTGGAGATATAGATTACCTACGTGCATGCATTTGTTAAAACCCATCAAATTGTACAGCAAGGGGAAAAAGAATTTGTAGACAAATACAAAGATGTATAACCATGGTGTCTGTCCTCAAAATAAAGGAAGAATATTTTTGAGAAAGTAATAGACAAAAGAACTCGTGGTGACTTCATGAGAAACAAAATCTATCAAGCACTGCGGAACCTCTGTGTTTTCTCTTGCTTGGAGTTGGCTATGAGTGATTTAGAGAGATTGAATAGTAGCAGCTGAATAAACATGCATGGCATAGTTTGTTGGAGCCAATAAAAAAATAACAGTAATCCTGAAAGGGGCAGAAATGCAATCTATTCCCATCCAGCAGAAGGGGGAAAAAAGTATCCTCAACTTTGTCATATCCCACAAACAATAGAAAAGCAGAAAGAAAGAAGCAAAGAAAAACATAGCAAACAGAAAGTACAAAATAAAGTGATAGAAATTATTACAAATATGTTAGTAATAGCAATAAATGTAAGTTAATTAATTCCACAATTAAAATAAAGACATTAACAAATTGCATTTTAAAACAGATTTCATTGTGGTAAGAACAGTTCACCTGAGATGTACCCTCTTAAACTTTTAAGTATACAATACAGCATTATTGTTAACTGTAGGCACAATGTTAGACCTCTAGAATGTATCTTGCAAAACTGACACTTTATGCTTGCTCATTGGTTAGCAATGTTCTACTTCCTCCCTCCCCTCCACCTCCAGCCCCTGGAAACCAGTATTTCAGACATCACACAGAAGTGGAATCATGCAGTATTTGTCCTTATGTGATTGGCTTATTTCACTTAGCTTAATGCCCTCAGTGTTCATCCTTGTTGTCACATATTGCAGAATTTAAACCTGAATGGTATTCCATTGTATATTCATGCCATAGTTTCTTTATCCATTCATCCATCAATGTACATTTAGGTTGTCTCCACATCTTGGCTATTGTGAATAGAGCTGCAATGAACATGGGAGTGCTTATATTTTTCTGAGATCCAAATTTCAATTCTTTTGGATAAATATCCTGAAGTGAGATAGCTAGATCATATGGTAGTTCTAGTTTTAATTTTTTAAGGTATCTCCATAGTTTTCCATGGTGGCTGCACCATTTTCTATTCTTACAAACTTTGTGCAAGCTTCCAAATTCTCCATATGCTCCACAACGCTTATTGTCTTTTTGTGGTTTCAATTTGCATTTCCTTGACGAAGTGACACTGAGCATCTTTTCATGTATATCTGTTGGCCATTTTGTGTGACTTCTTTGAAGAAATGTCTACTCAAGTTTTAGTCCACTTTTAAATTGGGTTATGAGGGGTTTTTAAGTTGTAAGGATTCTTTATAAGGTGTAAATATTTTCTCCAACTTCATAGATTGTATTTTCACTCTGTTGTTTCCTTCACTGTGCAGAAGTTTTTACTTTGATGTAGTCCTAGTTGTATATTTTTTGCTTTTTTTATTGTGATTTTGGTGTCATATCTATGAAGACATTAGTCTTGACAATGTCATTAAGCTTTTCCCCTATGATTTTTCCTCCCAGGAGTTTTATAGTTTCAGGTCTTACCTTTAGTCTTTAATCTATTTTGAGTTGATTTTTGTGTGTATATTTTATAAAATAATGGTCTAATTTTATTATTTTGCATTTTGTTATCCAGTTTTCCCAATACTATTTATTAAAGAGACTATTTCTTTCATAATATATATTATTGTCACCATCAAAGATCAGTCAACCATGTATGTGTGGATTTATTTTGGGGCTTTCTATTCTGCCCCATTGGTTTATTTATTTATTTATTTAATTTTTATTATTTATTTTTAGAGAGAGGGGAAGGGAGGATGAAAGAGAGGGAGAGAAAGATCAGTGTGTCATTGTGTCTCATGTGCCCCCTCCTGGGGACCTGGCCTGCAACCCAGGCATGTTGCCTGACTGGGAATTGAACTAGTGACCTTTTTCTTCAGAGTCTGGCACTCAATCCACTGAGCCACACCAGCCAGGGCTCTGCCCCATTGGTTTATATGTCTACCTTTATGCTGGTACTATACTGTTTTAATTATTATAGTTTTGTAATACAGTTTGAAGTCAAGGACCATCATGTCTCCAGCTTTGTTCTTTTTTAAAAATAGATATTTTATTGATTATGCTATTACAGTTGTCCTAATTTTTGCCCTTTTGCCCCTCTATCTGAGACCCTCCATCCCCTGTGGCAACCCTCCCTTAGTTCAAGCCCATGGGTCATGCATGTAAGTTCTTTGGCTACTCCATTTCCTACACTTGGTCTTAACATCCCCCTGCCTATTTTGTACCTACCAATCTGTACTTCTTATTTTCTGCACCTTTTTCCTCATTCTCTCCCTTTCCCCTCCCAACTGGTAGCCATCTAAATGATCTCCAAATCTATGATTCTGTTTCTCTTCTGCTTGTTTGCTTAGTTTGATTTTTAGATTCAATTATTGACAGTTGTGAATTTATTGCCATTTTAACATTCATAGTTTTGATCTTCCTTTTCTTAAATAAGTCCCTTTAACATTTTACATAATAATGGCTCAGTGATGATGAATTCCTTTAGCTTTACCTTGTCTGGGAAGCACTTTTTCTGCTCTTCCATTCTAAATGACAGCTTTCCTGGATAGAGTGGTCTAGGTTGTAGGTCCTTGCTTTTCTTCACTTTGAATACTTTTTGCCAGTCCTTTATAGCCTGCAAAACTTCTTTTGAGAAATCACCTGATGGTCTTATGGAAACTCCTTTGCAGGTTAACTATCTGCTTTTCTCTTGCTGCTTTTAAGATTCTGTATCTTTAACCTTTGGCATTCTAATTATGATATGTATTGGTGTGGCTCTCTTTGTGTCCATCTTGTTTGGACTCTCTGTGTTTCCTAGACTTGTATTTTATTTCCTTCATGAAATTAGGGGAATTTTTCATCATTTTTTCAAATAAGTTTTTAATTTCTTGATCTTACTCTTCTCCTGGCACCCCTGATTTGAATGTTGGTATGTTTGAAGTTGTCCCAGAGACTCCTTACCCTTTCCTTGTTTCTTTGGATTCTTTTTCTACTTGCTGTTCTGATTGAATTTGTTCTTCCTTATGTACCAAATCATTGATTTGATTCTTGGATTCATCCCTCCACTGTTGATTCCCTGTAAACTTTTCTTTATTTCACTTAGTGTATACAGCTTTCATTTCTGCCTGTTTTTTTTTTTTAATGCTGTTGAAGTACCCAATGAGTTCCTTGAGCATCCTAATAAGCATTGTTTTGAACTCTGCATCTGAGAGATTGCTTCTCTCCACTTTGTTTAGTTCTTTTTCTGGAGTCTTGTTCTGTTCTTTCATTTGGGCCATATTTTTTTGACTCCCTGCATTTGTTCCTATGTATTAGGTAGAGATGCTTTGACTCCGTGCCTTAGTAGTGTGGCCAATTGCAGAAAAGCATACCTGTAAGTTGGACGGGGCAGAGCCTTAGGTAATCACCAGGGCAGGGCAACCCGTGTGAACCAGGTTGATAGAGTCTCAGATATGGTGTCACTGCTCTGTGGCTCTGTGTGGGGGAGGGCTCAGAAAAGGGACAATGGCCACTGCCTGGGCTCTGGAGTTTTGTCTAGGAGAAAGCTGCCTGGCACTTGCCCTGATGCCAGACACTTCAGTTTCTCCCCATATGCCACTGGTGCCCTTCCAGCTGCTGCCCTGGTCCTGGAGCCCAGAGAAGTGAGTCTGCCCAAGTCCTAAGTCTGTGGTGGGTCCTTTAAGAGGAGATGCCTGAGAATCCCACAGTTTCATCTGCCACCCTAACCCGCACAGGTTTTTACAACCAGAACTTATGGGGACTTACCTTCCTGGCACTGGAACCCTTGGCTGGGTGGTCTGGTGAGGGGCTGAGATCCCTTGCTCCCAAGATATCCTCCCAATTTTTATCCACTACTCGTGGGTGTGGGACTGCCTGTTCTACGTCTCTGTGTCTTTGCCCCTCATACCTGTCTGAATGAATGTTACTTATTTAATTCCTTGGCTATTGAACTTCCATACAGCTCAATTTTCTGATGATTCTGGGTGATAGTTTTTTTGTAGCTCAGTTGTAATGTTTTGCTGTGGTTGTGTGAGGAGATGCACTGTGTTTACCTACACCTCCATCTTAACCAGAATCTCAGCTTTGTTCTTTCTCGAGATTGATTTGGCTATTCAGGGTCGTTTGTGATTCCATATGAATTTTAGAATTTTTTTTCTATTTTTGTAAAAAGTGCCATTGGGATTTTGATATGTATTTCACTGAATATGTAGATTGCTTTGGGTAGTATGAACATATAACAATATTATATCTTCTAATTCATAAAAACAAGATGTTTTCCATTTATTCAGGTCTTCTTTCATTTCTTTCAACATATTTTATCATTTTCCATGTACCAGTCTTTCACCTCCTTAGTTAAGTTTAATTCTAAGTATTTTATTCTTTCTGGTGCTGTTGTAAATGGGATTGTTTTTCAAATTTCTTTCTCACTTCATTGTTAGTGCAAAACCCAGGTAAATATATATAACTTAAGAACATGATTAAGTAAACAAAGATTACCATGCAAATGCTTATCAAAAGAAAGCCTATTAGCAAGACTGATAGCAGATCAAATGGAATTTAGATAAAAAGAGTTTAATAGGTTTTAAGAGTTATACTTTACAATAGAAAGTATAATAATAAAAAGAAAAGCCACCCTGGATGGTGTGGCTCAGTGGATTGAGTGCTGGCCTGTAATCCAAAGAGTTGCTAGTTCAATTCCCAGTCAGGGCACATGCCTGGGTTGCAGGCCAAATCCCCATTAGGGGGCATGTGCGAGGCAACCACACATGGATGTTGCTCTCCCTCTCTTTCTCCTTCCCTTCCCCTGTCTAAAAATAAACAAACAAATAAATAAATTCTTTAAAAATAAAATACAGCCCTGGCTGGCATAGCTCAGTGGATTGGCTGCGGGCTGTGAACCAAAGTGTCACAGGTTCAATTCCCAGTCAGGGCACATGCCTGGGTTGCAGGCCATGACCCGCAGCAACCGCACATTGATGTTTCTCTCTCTCTCTTTCTCCCTCCCTTCCCTCTCTAAAAATAAATACATAAATAAGATCTTTAAAAAAATAAAATAAAATATAAAAAAAATAAAGAGAGAAAAGCCTACCTACCAGCTCTGGCCAGGCAGCTCAGTTGATTACAGTCTCAACCTGATATGTCAAGGTTGCAGGTTCAACCCCTGATCAGGGCACACACAGTAAGCAACTAATCAATGCATAAATAAGTGAAACAACAAATTGACATCTCTCTCTCTCCCTCCCTTCCTCTCTTTTTCCAAAATCAATAAATAAAAGTGCTGCCAAAAATAGTAATTGTTAATATTTAGTTAAGTGTGAAGTACCATGTTGTCTGTAACGTCCATTTAAATGCCTCACTAATAAAAGAGTTAATGGAGAAAAAAGTATAGCAAAATGTGAATGTATACATCTAAGTAACTGGTATACAGGTATTCATTTTATTATTCTTTTGATTTATTGTATAAGTATCTCGGTTTTCCTATTGTTTTGAAATTTTTCAAAATAAAGTTAAAATTTTACAAAGTAGTATGTTGGGGAAAATTTAATTTGATAACTCATGAGATAAGAAAATTTGATGAAATTATAAAATATTTAAAATGAAAACCAAAACATTGTATTTTAAAACTTGTGGAAACAACTAAAGTATTTAAGGGAAATTCATAGCCTTAAACAGGAAAGATTTTAAATAAATGGATAAATCCCTATGCTCAAATAGCTAAAAATAATTGAATAATAGAGTAAGTCCATAGAAAATAAAATGAAGTCAATAATTAAGATATGAGCAAATGTAGATAAAAGAGAAAACAATCAATAAAGGATTCACTAAAACCAGGACTTTTACTTTGAAAAAGAATTGATTAAAGAATACAATATCTAGGCCCTGGCTGGTGTAGCTCAGTGGATTGAGCGTGGGCAGCAAACCAAAGTGTCCCAAGTTTGATTCCCAGTCAGGGGACGTGTCTAGGTTGCAGGCCACGGCCCCCAGCAACCGCACATTGATGTCTCTCTCTCTTTCTCCCTCCCTTCCCTCTCTAAAAATAAATAAATAAAATCTAAAAAAAAAGAATACAATATTTAGAAAGACAGAAAGAAAAACTCTAAAAGTTCAAATAAATGATATTAACTAAAAAGAGGAGATAACAGATACAGTAGATATATTAAAATCATGAATATAATAATACAAATGAATGTTGCCATTAAGTTTTAAAAACTTAGATAAAGTGTGTTCTAAGAAACAATGACCAAAATTAACCTAAGAAGTAGAATACTTTCATACCCATTAGAGAAAGTGAATCAGTAATTTCATCTACAAGCATCAAATGTGTTTCATGTAAGTTTCAGGAGACTTTAAAGGAACAGATAATTCTTTTTTTCCCCACTTTTTCATCTTCAATTTGCCATTTTGCTCATCAACAAATTTATGGATAAAGTCCCAGCAAGAAAGTTGCTGAGTCAAGGGAATGTGCACTTGTAATTTTGATCACTGTGAGCATAAAGTTTCATACCAGTTTATACTTTCATCCAAGTGTATAAATGGAATGCTTGTTTCCACATATTCTTACCAACAATGTTTTCAAAATTTTTTAATCTTTGCTAATATGAGCAATAAAAACTTGTATTCCATCGCAGTTTTAATTACACTTCTCTTATGAATAATAAAGTTTACCTTTTCAATTTTTAGATGCCATATGTAACTGTTTTATGCATACTACTTATATTCTTTGTCCATTTTTATGTGTGTTTTCTTATTGATTTGTAGAGTCTCTAAGTGAAATATGTTTCAAGTTTTTGCCCTATATTATTTGGATTTAGATTTTATTAATGATGTTTCTGACATGGAGAATTTAATGCTTTTAGTCTTTCTAAAGTAGCTTTTATGTTTTACATCATAGACTTTTCCCACTCCAAGATTATTTTTAGTCCTCCTATCTTCTGACCCACTGGGAAATTACTGTGATGTATGGACTGAGGTAGGGATCTAATTTTATCTTTTCCCCCACAGAACTGAAAGTATGGCAAAGGTGCCTTTTCTACAATGCTCACGGTCATGGTCATGGTCATGGTCACAGATGATGAGGGAACTATAATGAAACCTAGCTAAACTGTAAGGGAACACAGGCATATTTTCTTATAAAAGACCACAGCTGAGCCAAGCCATGAGGACTATGTATAAATTAGTGAGACAAATGAGATCTGGAGGATTAAAATAATTAATTCCAGCCAAAGACTAGCACATGAGAAAAGAAATGACAGGGGACAAGTGTAAAAGGATGACCAGGGTAGCCTTGGATGTGATGCTTAGAGATTTGAACATTATTTTGAAAGTGAATGGGTACCATTGCATATTTATTTATTTATTTTTAAAGAGAAGGGAAGGGATATAAAGAAAGAGAGAAACATCAATGTTCAAGAGATACATAGATCAGTTTTCTCTCACATGCCTCCCACTGGGGCCCTGGCCCACAACCCAGGCATTTGTCCTGACTGGGAATTGAACCAGTAACCTTTTTGGTTCACAGGCTGGCACTCAATCCACTGCACCACACCAGCCAGGGCTGAATATTTTTTTAAGTGGGAAAAAGTAATATGCTCAGATTAACATCTAAGAAAGATTATTCTGACCACACTGTGGAAATGGATTGGAATGGGGTAAACCTGAAGGCCCATTTAAGTGAAAAATGGCTTTCTCTGAAGGTTACCTCCCTCACACCCCTTGGTTAATAAGTGGCTGGATTGGGGCTGAGACCTAAGTACCTTACTTTTAATTATTTCTTCATAGTTTAGACCAAACCAGGAGCCAACTTGCCAGGAAAAGGATAAAACCTGCAAATCGTGGTTTTAAGTGTGACTATTTTAAAGCCCAAATCTAGTACACTTGAACTCCAGTAAGTTCGCCTGAAACCTGAGTGTACAGCAATTTGTAAGTCAGTTCAATTCTAGGATTTCATGGTTGGAGGGGAGCCCAGAGGTCCCTCTCCCACCGGGGACTGGAATCTCTTCCCAAACACACCCAACAGGTGGCCTCAGGGCCCCTGTGTGAACACTCTTCATCTTCAAAGGGAGCTCCCAGGCCTCCTGTTCCTCTGTGGGTCAGATCTAAATATAGAAAGTTCTTTCTCATGTGGAGCCAAATTCTTCCTCCCTGTTACTCTCGCCTATCAGCAGGCATGTCTTCTCCCTGGGTGGGTCTTCTTACCTCAAAGAAAAACCATTAGCTTAGAGAAAGCAGGCCTTAGCAAATGCTATCACGTGGCCATGGTAACAGTTACGATGTTTAAAAGGCACCACCGGCTGGGTGACACTGTGAATATGCTTAATGCCATCAAACTGTGCACTGAAGAATAGTCACAATGACAAATTTTATATTATGTGTTTTGTCTAATTTTAAAAACTTATAGTTTTTTTTTTAAATGCCAGCAATACAGTGGCCAATTAAAATAACATGGCATGATGTTTTGAACTTTTAATATTGGTGACTTCTCAAAATGACCCTGAATTTTGGTTTTGTCTCCTTCTAATTCACTCTTGCTCCCATCTCATAATGTTTTCATCGTTTACTCCCATCGCTTGAGCCAGGGTCTCAGTTCACCTCTGAGAATCAGGCTTTTCTCCCTTTGGCTGCCTCTGAAACTTGGTGGTTCATTGAATCATGTGAACTTGCTTTAAAAAAATATCTAAATTAGGGTCATTGGGTCAGTTATTTCAGGACAAAAATTATGGTACTTTGAACCCAATAGTCTCATGTTGCTCTAACACAGTTCTAGAGAAGGAAAGATTTTTCAAATAGTGTCATTCCGAAATGTTAAGATCTTCTAACTTGTGCAAGAGGAGCTTCATTTTTATAAGAATCAGTGATAACCATGGAGTTTTTTTCTTCTTTGTTGTTTATTTTAAACAGTTTTTATTGTGATGAAATATATATAGCACAATTTGCCATTTTAACCATTTTGAGTGTACAATTCAGTGGCATTGATTTCCTTAACAATGTCTTGCAAATAGTGGAGTTTTTAACTGGCTTATTTTACTAATCCATAAACCAGTCGCCTGGTTGAAACACTAGCTTTGATTATGTGATGTTAAATTTTTTATTTGCCCCAGATATTTACTATAAAATTTTCTTGCCAAAGAGTGATCCTGAGTTTTTCGGTGAAGACACTATCCATCATGACCTTTGCTCATCAAACAGGCCGGTCCTTGATGTGCGGCTGCTGCTCCCTCTGCCTGCCTCTCCCCACCCCCGGCCCCAGCAGCCAAGGCCTTGGGTCTTTGGGATCGCTCTGCACCCCACCACCCTCTGCCTCATTAGCTGTGTGGCACCTGTTTTAGTCACAACCTCAGGCATGCTTGTGGTTTGTCATTTATGAGATGAATGAGGTGGGATCCAACCAGAAGCCATCTAACGTACCAATGGGTCCCAATTTGTTTAAAATCTGAGCCTTTGAATTACATGCAGCAATGCATAAATATCTTCAATGTTAAACAAAATCTTCTATGAAAAATCCCAATTTTAAAATTGACATGATAATTTGGCTTCTTATTCCCTTTTCCATTTTCTTTCCCTTTGGAAAACTAACATGAACCTCAGAGAGAACTGTGATTTTCCATATAGATTTATACTTCCCTAATTTTGATAATATTCCTAGTAAATCTTGATTCTTTCTAAAAGCACATTCTTAGGAGATGTCATACCTAGATCTCTTCCCCATCAGATCTTTGCAACTGTTGTGTTTTTTAAAAAAAAAACTCTTTAAAAACAAATTTTGACTTCTTTTTTTAAAACATTTTATTTGTTTTTACAGAGGGGAAGGGAGGAAGAAAGAGGGAGAGAAACATCAACGTGTGGTTGCCTCTTACACTCCCCCTACTGGGGACCTGGCCTGCAACCCAGGCATGTGCCCTGACTAGGAATCGAACCAGCGACCCTTTGGTTCACAGGCTGGTGCTCAGTCCACTGAGCCACACCAGCCAGGGCCAGATTTTGACCTCTGATTAGAGCATAGCAGCTTGGTTGGAATCAAATGGAAATTTTAGAGTTAAAAAGTACAATATTTGAAATGAAAAATTTATTAAATGTTTTAAACATTTTTGAGGCAGTTGAGACAGTGAACTTGAAGATAGATCAATAGAGATCATTTGATCTGTAAAATATAGACAAAAGTCTCAAACATTTGAAAATTAATCAATGCTTATAAAAATCTACGATTTATTCACAAATGAAATTTGAAAACATTTGAATGGGATTATAATGTGTGATGCACCAAAGGAGGGTTCAGAAGGAATTTCAGATCTTTAAATGCTTATACTGGGAATGAAGAAAACTTAAAATCAATCATCTATTCATCAGCTGATGAATGGATACACAAAATGTAGTATATCTGTACTGGTATATTATTTGACAATAAAAAAGAATGAAGGATGATGCATGCTACAACATGGATGAGTATGGAAAACATCATGCTAGGGAAACATTTCAAATGAAAGAAGCCAGTCACAAAAGAACACATAGTGTGTGATTCCATTCACAGGAAGTGTTCAGACCAGGAAAATCACAAAAACGGAAGTTAGGTCAGTGGTTGTTCAGAGCTGGGGAAAGGGGCTATCAAGGGGTGGGGTGACTGATAAAGGGTATAGAATTTCTTCTGTGGGGTGATGAAAATGTTCTAAAACTTATTTGATGTTGGTTGCACAACTCTGTGAATATACTTTAAACCATTGAACTGTATACTTAAGTGGGTGAATTGAATGGTATGTGAATTATCTCAATAAAGCTGTTACCCCACAATTTTATCTAGACTTTCACTATAGGAAACTGGAAAGTGAGCACATTAAACCCAAAGTAAGTAAAAACTAGGAAATGATAAAGAGCACAAAGCAATGAAGTAGAATCAGAGGAACAATAGAAAAAAATAAGGCCAAATGTGGGTTCTTTGAAATGATTATTAAAAGTGGTGAAGGTGGCAAGACTGACAAAGAAAAAAAAAGAAAGTTCATTAAACTATATGCTTAAAAATGGGTGAATTTGATTGTAAGCAATTATACCTCAATTAAGCTTTAAAAGGAGCAAATCAATGTAATCCACCTGATGAACAGACTTTTTAAAAAGTATGATGATATCAGCCAATGCCATTTCTCTGGGCTTTGAAATAGAGGGCCTTTAACTTAGTTTTATTCAAACTGATCAAAGTGTCTTTCTTGCTGGCTGATAACAGTGACATCCCCCCACCCCCCACCCCACCTCTCCACTCTGTGAGTGTCCACCTTTCATTGCCTCTCATTAAGGTGCCCCACAGTTTGTAATAAGCAGGCAATCCTGCCACTACCCCTTTTTATTATGCACTTAAAAAAGTCCCAGGTGAAATGGAAGATTTACTTGTGCTGCCATTTCTGTCTTGGCAGGATTCTAAGAACTAGTCAGGGACTAATAGCTACAGCAGTGTGTTGACCTTGTTACAAGAAAATCCATACTCGGAGCATGGGGCAGTCCATTCAGCGGCTTCTTTTCCCTCCTGTGGCGGTTCTGTGTTACAACAAAACAAAGTTCATTACCTGCCTGTGTGAGTGAGAGCACATCCAGAGAGGATCAAATCCGCAGAGACCGGGACCTGTGGGAACCTCACCTTAGGTCTACAACGAAAGGCTCGAGATGTTCTTTAAAAATGCAACCAGAATACAGTTAGTTTCTACTTAATAAAGGAAAGAAAGGGGGAAAATAAACTTCCTTTATCCCTATGTTATTCACACTGCTGAAAAACATCAAAGGGAGGCCTTTTGTCCTTCTTGAAGGTTTTGTCAGTGAATATTGCCATTTGTGGCTTTGTGGTGTCTCAGACTTATTCTAAGCAGCACTGCTGTCTACCAAATTCTAGCCTTGGCAGTGTTAGGGCATCTGGGAAGAATCTTGAGGCAAGATAGATCTTCCTATGTTTCTCCATGTAGACTACAGACCCAGTAGGGAAAAATTGTGAGGCGTATAGTTCAGGGTGTAAGAGATGGGTTAAGACAAACCTATGGTCCAGTCTTAATTTTGCACTTAATTAAGTGTATGGCTTTGGGCAAGCTATTCAGCTCTTCTGAGCCTCAGTTTCTTCATCTGTAGGATGGGCACAATGATGCCATCTACCCCATAAGTTAGCCAGAAGAGTTATGTAAAATAATGATCGTAAAGGGCATATGACAGTCTCTGACAAAGGATAAAAGCATTCATAACACTATTTCTTCATGTTTACATATATTTTCTGCTAGGGAAGTTGACACTCTGGCACGTTGCCAGTAGGAATATAAATTGGCACAGCCCTTTTGGAGGGTAATTCAATCTTTTCTGTTAAATTGTTTACATCCCATGGGCTTCAAGCCTGCACTTGCACTTCTTGGTGTCAATATTAGAGAATTGTTCATAGGTGTATGTTTACGTAACTCTGAAAAAACTTGAATTTGGTATACTAATTAGCCTTTCCAAACGTATTATACCTGTGGAGAGTATTTTTCCTATGTTCTGCACAGGGTCATTCTGAAGAAAGTTTTTCACACTTCCTAGAAACTCAGTTTTAGAAATGATATTATATAAGTCCTTAGAATTGTGGATGGCTTATTTTTAAAAAAAATCTTAAAAATAATATGCCTAAACCATCTTCTCTTACAGATGAGAAAATCTGAGGCCCTCAAGGTGAGACAACTACCCCCATCGCCCAGCTGGCTGATGGCGGGACTCCAGTTTGTGTTCTCAAAGCCCAGCTGTGTCCTGAGAATTCGTTCTAGTCTCAGCGCAACAGGCAGAGCTAGTCGTTGACCCAATAACCATTCTCCCTTTTTTTCTTCCTAGGAGCTAAAAACATGAACTACCCAGAGTCCCTTGCAGCCAAACCTAGCTCTGGCCAGTGAGATGTAAATGGAAATCTCCTGGATGGGGTCCTTCAGGAAAGCTATTGTTTTCCTGATTTTTTTTTTTTAAAAAGAGGGATATAGCTTGCATGTATTCTCTTTCTTTTTTTTACTCCTCACCAGAGGACACACCCACTGACTATAGGGAGGGGCAGGGGAGAGGAGGGGCGGGAGGGAGTGCTTTGGGGAGAAAATACGAATGGGAGAGATCAATGTGAGAGAGAAATGCACCCCAACCAGGGATCAGACTTTCGGTGCATGGGGCGACGCTCTAAGCAATGGAGCCACCTGGCCAGGTCTGGCACCGAATTTCTTTACCCTTCTCCGTGTTCCCTCCTGAAATGCAGGCAGAGTGTCCGGAGGGTCAGCAGCCATATTACCTGTACAATGACAGAAGTCACACACTAAGGCTAGCAGGTAGGAATGTCGAAGGAGTCTGGGCAGCGGGCACAACATCGTGAAGCCTCTGTGTCATCCTGGACTGGCCACCTCTTGTTGCTTCATGTAATGCCAGAAAAACAAACCCTTTCTTGGTTGAGCCACTGCAGTTCTATTTCCACTTCCCCTTCATTTCCCACGGAGAACAGAGGCTGTGGCATAGACTCCGCCTTATCACAGTTCATCTCGCCTTGATCATTCCTGTCTCAGAGGAGGAAGGGACCGTCCTTCTTTCCAATTGTAACCATTTCCATTTCTCTCTGTCTCCTCCCATCTCCTTCTTTTCTTAAGTTCGTCTACCTCTTCTAATCCCTACTCCTTACTCTCAGAACATCTATTTTACTTTCCTTCTGTTTTGACTCCCTTACAAAATACCATTCTTTTGCATTTCCTCATGTCCTAAAAATTTTCGGATAAGAGACTCCAAAAGCCTGACCTGCCTCCTGATGAAACTTGGCACTAGGGTTCTTTATGGATCTCTCTCCCCATTGATGTCAATAACCCCAGAAGACTTCTTCAATTTTGTATTTCCAGTATTGGGAAGCATATGCCATAGACTTGACGCTCAGCAAATATTTGTTGGATGGGCAGGTGGATGGATCTCCTGGCATCCTGCCTATTGTGCTTTCCAGTATCTGCCTCCTTCTCAAATATCCAGCGAATTATGGAATCTTGGCATCAGATAAAAGGTCAAGGGGAGGCAAGGTGTCCAGGCAGTAAATCCAGAAAGCCATAAATCAGAAAAGCAGCCGAGACTGGTTTCCTGGGAGTGCCTCCAGGTTACCCAGAGTTCTTTCCGATGTCCCACAGCTGCTTCCATGCTCAACTCTGGCAACAGCCTGGAGAAGATCCTCCATCTGTACGTAAGGCGGTGCCTGTGCATTAAATCCAAGTAGGAAGGTCAACATTCCGTAACAAAATTGGAGAAGGTCAACACTCTGTAACAAACAAAATCGTCAACTGAAGTACCAACAACTAATCACCGAAGAGCCTGAAACCGGAGCCAGATTTCCTTGCTGACGGTGGAGTACTCGCTGGAAGAACTCTGCAATTTGTCACATTTGCCCCACTGTGGGAATTGTCCCCGCATAACCGATTTCAGCTCCCCGCTGGACAACTTGCTGGTGCTGCAAGCTGACTCCGGCACCTTCTTGGTGCAGGGCAGCACTGGCTCTGCTCAAGAGGAGAAACCAGCGCTGGCCAAGGCCCTAGAATTCCAAACCACACAGCTGCTTCTGGTTCCCCCTCTCAGGAATGGCATCTTTGTCTGTCCAGGTGCCCAAGGGCAAAAAGCATAGCTCATCTGAAAATACCAATCTGATCATGTAACTCCTTTAAAGAAAACCCTTCACTGGCTCCTTGTAACTTTAGGATCACGGCCAGTCCTCATCCTGCTGGACACAGCCGTGCAGGAATAGGCCCTCCCTCTTTAGCATGAACCCACCAGCCTGGCCCCCGGCTTACTGTGCTTCAGCCCCTTTGGTCCTGCTTCAGTTCCCCCGACGAGCCTGTGCTCGTCATGCCGGGGTCTTTCCATGTGCACTCCCCATCCCAGGAAAGCTCTGCCCCTCTTTGCTTTATCTCCTCTACTTCTGCTCACCCCTTAAATCTCAGCTGAAAATCACTTCCTCCAGGAAGCCTTCCCTCGGATCCTCAGACGAGACCAGATGCTAGAGACTTCCTACACATTCTGCTCTTCTCTTCCCATTTATTCTTTCCTTGTCTTCCCCACTAGGCCATCAGTTTTCTCGCTGCTTGTGGTGGGAAATGTTCGGCTCTGGAATCCGCGCTCCCCCCGCAGCCGCCAGGGGGCCTTCTAAAGCGGGTCCTTCTCAAAGGGAAGTCAGTTCTGCTCGCTCCTCTGTGGAGTGAGCAGTACTTTAAATGGCTTCCTTACTTTCTCAATAAACCTTAACATCTGTTCGGCCTCTAAAACCCTACAAGGTCTGACATTTTCTGTCTTTTTCCTCCCTCTTCCTCTGCGCTAACCACGCCGGCTTCCTTGTTCTCCCTCGACTATGGCAGGCATGTTCCTGCCTCGGGACATTTGCGTGTGCTGCTTCTTCTGCAGGAAAACCACATCACTCCCTCATTTTCTCTGGATCTCTGCTTAAATGAGACTTTGTCAGGGAAGCCTTCGTGGCCCACCTATCAAACTCCAACACCACTGAGCAATTCACTAATCCTCAGTAGACACTAACTGGGTGTCCTACAAATTTGATGCAATTCCTACACAGCCTACTTAGAGAGAGCGTGAGATCCCACAGGTGAAGGGGCTCTGTCCCAGAAGACTGCCCCCATCTGGGACACAAATCCTAGCAATTCCAAGTTGTTCCCTGAGCTTCTGACCTACCGGCTATAAATGGTAGGGTTCAACAACTGTCCCCTCGGTTTGATTAATCTGCTAGAACTCAGAGGAACATTTACTTCCATTTACTAGTTTATTATAAAGGTTATTATCAGGATACAGATGAACAGTCAGATGAAGAGATACATAGGGTGAGGTCTGGAAGGATCCCAAACACAGAAGCTTCTGTCCCCAGGGAACTGAACGACACAACCCTCCGACACAGGGATGCACTCACCAACTCCTAAGCTCATCAAATCTTATTGCTCACGAGTTTTCATAGAGCTTAATCTGCAGCCCCCCACTTCCCCTTCCCAGAGGTCAGAGGGTGGGGCTGAAATCTCCAACCTTCTAATCACTGGCCCTTCCAGCGACCAGCGCCATCCCCAGGCTATCTTGGTGGGGCTCCTCCTGAGTTACAAAAGATACTCCTATCACTCAAAAAATTCCAAAGGTTTCCGGAGGTTTGCGCCAGGAACTGGAGACAAAGACTAAATATGTTTCTCTTGTTTACCCTGTTTTCTTTTTCTTCACAGCGCTATGGCCACATGATAAACTCTGTACCTCTTGGTTCATTTGTTGATGGCCTGTCTCCTCCCCTCTAGAAGCCGAGCTCCACGAGAGCAGGAATGTCATCTATTTTGAGCACCATTGTGCCCCTGACATCCAGAGCAGCACCTGGCTTAATAGCACTTCCTTCACGATGATGCATTCAACTGCTGAGTCCTCGAAAGGTCTGGGGAAGAGGGGAGCAGCTCAGAATGGCTTCTGCACATAGCTTCTTATTTTTAGTAACAGTGCCCCCGGGTGTTACATTTACTTGCATTTTCTGGTAATGTTCTTGTAGCACCGGTCACTCCACTTTTTCACTAATTCGTCTCTTTGTGCAGAAAATAGACCCCTGGGCCACAGGGCCAGCACTTAAAATGGACAATTAGAAGCAGCTTTTGAGAAGAGGAAATGCGAGGGTCTGAGAGGGCTGCGCAGGCTGCAGGGGCTACACCACACTCCGAGGAGATGTCGGGACCCTTTAATACCAAAGGTCAGCGGCTCAGTGTCTTTTATCATCTTTCTTTCCGAAGAAATTACTTTCAGTGTAAAGAACATGCCCAGGTAATTTCTATTGGTAAACAAAGAGACTTTGAAAGTAAATGGATGAACATACCCGTATTTGCTCAGTGCAAGCCAATAAACAGAGTTTCCTTTGTTTCTCCTTGTCTTAAGTAAAGTTTAAAACCAGAGGGTCAGGGCAGCTTTCTGGGGCTCCTGACACTTGGAAATGACAAGCAATAGGTCGTGCTTGACATGGGGCAGAGAGAGGCTTCACATCCATTTAGACGGGAGAGGAGAGAGACGGATAAGGAGAGAGGTGTCTGATTCCTGACATTTCCCAGAAAACTGTCAGGATAGAACTGAACCCATCTCCTGCCCACAGAGGATGGCTGGGTCTGCTTCTACTCCATTCTGCCCATGGTTCTGCCATGACTTCCAGCTGTGGCTGGAGAAGTTCTTTAACTTCCTTGGGGCTTTGCTTCCCTATTTGTGAAGCGAAGTGTAGACCTTGCAGAAGGTGATGGTCAAGTGCACAGACTCTAGAGCTGGACCGCTTGCCTTCTTTCTGACCCTGGCTCTGTCATGCGCCAGATTGCAGATCTGGGGCAAGCCATTGGTCTCTCTTGGCCTCAGCGCTCTCACTTGTGAAATGAGGACATGATCGTGCCCACACGCTTCTTATCCAGAATCTTTACTTTCCCTGTTTGCAGAATGATGGGCAACAGTTGCCGACACACCTGCTCCCAGGATCGTCAGTGTAGGGTGAGCCTGTAGGGGTGGGAAAGGGCCTCCTCCGGCAGTTCGGGGGCTGACAAGAAGCTTGGCAGTGGTGTGAGCGCTAACCTTTCACCCTGCATTGACTAGTTGTTTAGTTCTAGCTCGGGGATGATGGCCATGTTGCCACACAGTGATGTCAGGGGCTAGGACCATGTGTGCAAGATGAGTGAGTCACAGACTGCAGTGAGGATAGTGCACTCTGCAGAAATAAGACAAGGAAAAAATAGCAAACTCCCGCATATTATGTCATCTGATGCTAATATCTGTTCTCTAACCCTCGGAGGCATTTGCCTGCAGGGATGGCAGTGAAAGTCATGGCCTCACTCATTGGACAAGGCTTGGAAAATGTTTGTGAATGAAAAAAAAAAAAGCAGGGAGAGGACTAAAGCTCACGGGTTCCATAGGATAACGCTGTGGGTCTCATGAATTAAGCAGCAGTTGTGGCTGTTATTCAGCGGTAGGGGCTGATCACAGAGCAGAGAGTAGAGCTCCCAGTGCATCAGGGCACTGGCTGTGGCCTAGGAAGGCATCAGGAGCTGGGGCCACAGGGGCTGAGTGGCCCCGGGTACACTCCAGGAGGCCCACGGCTCTATGGAAGGAGGGAAATGAGCACTCTGGCCTCCGTCCTCCCTTCTGCTGGTGGGCCAAAACCCCCACTGACCTCACTGTGGACAGAGCCTGCGAAGACAACTGCTGAAGCCATCTTGCCTTGCACTTGGAACAGAGACCTAAATGTTAAACATTCGGAAGGCTTAAAAGACAAATAAATAAGTGATAGAAAAAGGACGGAGAACAGAAGTCCAGTGAAGGAGGGGAGGAGGAAAAGGATGGAGACCGGGTCTGCAGGAGGTGGCAGTCCGCACCTTCAGGCACCTCGCACCAGCCACCCGCACGAGATCAAGTCAGCCCTCCGGGAACCGGTGACTCGGTTAGGGAAGCCAGGTACATAAACGGGAAATGTTGCCGAAACAGCCATACAGCAAACGCCAACTAGCATGACATAATGAGAAGCCCAAAAGAGGGTTTGCATGAAATCAAACAGTATTCTGGGGCGGTTAGTGAAGTCTATTCGAAAGCGCGAATTCCCTGAGTAAAGGGGAGACGCAGAAGGTCAAAGGCACCGTTTCAGCGGAGGCTAAGTTGTGTAACATACTGCAAAGATACTGGAAAGACAAACTTGGATACGAATCCTAACATTTTCATTTATAGCTGTGGAACCTTAGGGTTTTCTAAACTTGAATTTTTTCACTTGCGAAATGAAGGATATAATATCTCCTTCTTGGGTAATTGTGGAGAATAAATAAGATATGTGTCATATGTTGAAGGCTTAGCTTAGCAATGAGCATGCAGTTGGCACTTAATATATTCTATTTCTCTTTCCAGTCTTTTTTTGATTTAATCTTTATTGTGCTGTTTTTCCATTACCATTCAGTCCCCTTGTACCCCCCTCCCCGCAGCAATCACCACACTGTTGTCCATGTTCATGAGTTCTTTTTCCTTTTTTCTCAATCACACTGTTTAATAACTGCCTATTGGTTTGTCCGTATCACCCAGCTTCTTGAGAATGGGACTCTGTGTTGTATCCCCAGGACTCAGCCAGTGTCAGGCACACAGTTCAAGCTTGATGAATGTTTTCCTAAGTGAATGAAGGAGACTGGTGAGGAGAAATGGGAGGATAGCTAAAAATTAGGTATGATGATACAGGGGCCACCATGAGAAACTTAGAATAAGAACAAAAACAAAAGCACACACACAAGGAAGAAAAGAAAGTCTTAAAAACCCAAAGAAGATTAGAAAGACCAGCACGTATACTTGGTTTAATAACACAACAAAAGAGCAAGAATGGAAATGAGAGGAAGAGGGGGTGGGGAGAGAGAGAAACAACTCTCTCCTCAACTCAACTTGTAAAAGCCACAGGGACTCTAAAACCCCAAACAGCTGGGTCCTGTGTAACAAGCTAAGACAATGGAAAGAGCTTTTTCAGTTATAGGAGGAAAAAGAACAAGGAAGATACAGTGTCTCTGCTCGAGGGCAAGACGTGTCATGATAACAGATGCCAGAGGAAATGGAGCTCCTGGGTCCTGGCCTCCTGCCTCCCCAGCAGAGAGGAAGCTGTCACCCTGAAGGGATGCTGCAGAAGGTGGTGAGCTGAGCCTCGAGGAACAGCAGGGTCAAGAGCTCTGTGCATCTCAGGTGGACTGGAGTCTCTCAGGCCGAGTGACTTATGTCCCAGAGGTCAGAAAGAACTTGGAGATCAAGTTGCTGCCTATTCTTAGTGATCGATCTTTGACAGACAATAAGGAACTGGACCATTGTTTTTAAACTCAAGAGGAGCAAAGGGTGAAAAAGGTGAGATCTCAAAATAGCTAAGATCAGTTGTTTTCAAGTGTTGGCTCTCAGATCCCTCCTGATGCCCTTTTCTAAATAGATGCAATTTAAATCTCTGGAACAAAGATACAGAAAACTGTCAAAGCAGAGATGTTCTGGGTGTCATAGGAACAGGAAGCCTAGGGACACCCCCAGCTCAGCTCCTTTTCCATAGGCCGTGGGTGGAATGCCCCAGTATCAGTCATAGAGATTTGAGCAGTGTATTAGACAGCATCTCTCCTTATAACCTTGCACACAAAATCAAGTTTCCATGATGGAGTCATTAGGTGAGTGCAGCAGTATGAAGACCATTCTCAAAGGCCGCTGGCCAAAGACACACCGCAAACCTTGGCAGTGTTTCTAATGGCCTGCCACGGAGCTCTTTTCTCATCAGCGCCTTTTTGGCACTTCAATCAATGATTCTAATAATATTGCCTCTTATTAGATGCTAAGCACTTCATTTAATCCTAAAGGTAGATATAATTTTTATCACTATTTCATAGATGAGAAAACTGAGGCTCAAAGGGAGAATTAACTTGTTCAATATCATCTAACTAGTGAGTAGGGAAGCAAAGACTTAAACCCATGCCTAACACATTCCAAAAACGTTACTATAGCCTGAGTAGGACATTGGTGACACTCTCAAGACATGTACTTTCAGCATAGCTAATGCATCAGATCACAACATTATTATCCAAAAGATCAACAGTTCAAAGTGATAGACCTGATTTAAAATAATGATGGTAAACAGAATGAGTAACTGAAGGTCTAAAACAAAAACGAGAGCAAAAAAGCAACTACACAAACAGAAAGGGGGAGAGACATGGGTTGACAGCAGCACGTGTAGAAAGTCTCAGAGGTTTTCATTAAAGACAAATTCATCATGAGTTAAGAAAAGGTTAACATGAACTTGAGCCCTATTCATAGACTTAGAGGATCCAAAGCAAAGGCCGGCGCAGGCCTGCTGGGACCCGCAGTGTTCATTGTCATGTCCGTAGTGTTCATTCTAGGAATCACATGTTATGATGGGTGGTGATAAAGAGAAGTCCGATCAAGACTGCAGAAGGTGTGTAAATGATGTGGGAACACTTATCTTGGAACCGAGAAGACAGAACAGCAGAGCTCTCTTCAAACACGTGAGGGTCCACCTCTCAGATGACTGCTTGCCACGGGAGTGCATTCTGCTCTGGAAGACAGACCGCGCCGCAGGGACACTCTGGCTTTGTGTGTTTTCAACATTTAAGACCAATGGGGGCGCTAAGACCTGCTTACCAAAGGGAGCTACTTACACTAATTCTTCAAGTTTCACGTAAAGCTGGCAGAAAGAACTGGTTCTGAGATTAATATGCAATGATATGCAAATAATAAAACCTGCTTCTTCGAGACAAAAAATAACAAACTATCAAATAAACATACAAACAAACTTTACTAGTAGTGACAAAACAAGGAGAAAAGTATAATTTATTGCCAGAATTTTTTTAAAGCCTTAAGAATAAAGTCATGTTAGCCAGGGGATAAATGGGTAAGCTGTAGTTAAAAGAAAAAATTGGCACAGTACTCAATGCTAGGCAACAGTCAAACAATGTTTGCCCTGTTCTGAGGGAAAGGACTTGTGATCTAGGAATTCCACTGAGATAAGAATGCAGGCTCTAGGCGCAGTAGAGTCTCAAGCATGCAAGAATGCAGTATTCATTACCATGGATCCTTCTTGAAAAAAACAACCTGTTGATAAAGTTGAAATGCAGGCAGATGAGAGATAAATCAAAATGAAGAAGTAAAAAATGGACAGGCCAAGATAAAAGAATCAGGCATTAGCTTTGAATCCTATGGAATTTATGTTATGAAGGTGAATGTAAATGGCCCTGGCTGGTGTGGCTCAGTGGGCTGAGTGCCGGCCTGCATACCAAAGGGTCACCAGTTTGATTCCCAGTTGGGGCACAGGCCTGGGTTGTGGGCCAGGTCCCCAGTGGGGGGCATGCGAGAGGCAACCACACATTGATGTTTCTCTTTCTTTCTTTCTCCAAAAATAAATAAATAAAATCTTTTAAAAGTAAATGCAAATGTTAAAACCTTGACAAGTAAAATTAGCATAATCAAAATTTGCCAGTATTAGGAGGAGAGCTGGGAACAAGCTATAAATATATACTAGAAAGTCAAAATATCTTGTCTAAAAATGAGACAGTTTTTTAGAAACACTCTAATCTATTACATTTTGTTTTGTTTTTAATAATTTTTTTCTTCTTAATTATAGGTGGTTCTTGCACTATCTTAAGTGGTGAAAATATATTAATCTGAAGTCTTGCACTTTGTTCTTTTCATTTCAATTTCTTTTCTTTTTAAAAGCCATATTAAATTTAATAGCTTACTAAAAATATCATGGGTAGTGTGGTCTATACAATGGATTACTTAACATCTCTTCCAATTTCAGTCTATGGGGACTTCCTGTCCTTCAGGGGCTGTGATGGAAATGGGAATGTTCTCCAAAGGCTCTCAGGGAAAATCAGTCTCTTGCCTCCACCATATATATTCTGGAGGCTGCCAGCATTCCTTGGCTTGTGGATGCATCACTCCAGTCTCTGCCTCCATCTCCAATCACCTTCTCCTCTCCTGTAGGGTTAAATCTGCCTCACCCCCTTTTACAAGGACACTTGTGAATGCCTTTAGGACCTGCCCTGATAATCCAGGATAATCCTTTCTCAAGACCCTCAATTTAATCACAACTGCAAAGACCCTGTTTCTACATAAGATAACATCCACAGGTGCCACGAATTAGGACGTAGATGTCTTCGTGGGGGCGGGGAGGCATTTTCAGTCTGCTACAAGTGGTATAATCCCGGAACTTGAATTTGGGACGGTAGCTTCCTGATTGTGGCAGAAGTAAACACTGCCTGATAAATCAGTTATGGAACGTTCTGTAAGTCATTTCTAGAGGCCCAAGCCTGAAGCCTGCTCCTCCCTGCAATTCCATAATTGTATTTGCACCCAATTCCCTGTCTGCCTAAACTGCAAGTGTTTCTCCTGTGTACGACTGAATCCTAATGAACATGTACGATGTGGTCACATGTTGATATAATTGTTTATATTCACCTCTCACTACTTCTATCTGTGTATCTGTATAACAGAGCTACAAATATACTACACTCATTTGTACAAAGAAAAGTCACCATCTTTTTAAAAATTAAATGCTCTGATGCTGCTTATAATCTCCTTCTGCTATATGGTAACAGTTGTTGTGCTTGGTGAAATGCAAGGAAGAAGGGATCTGAATTGTACTCCAATCTGGTGAGCTTAAACCACAGGTGGCAAACATGAAGCCCACAGGCCAAACCCGGCCCTCCACCTTGTTTTACCCAGCCCTGCACCTTGTTTTTACCCAGCAGCAATGCTGAGCTCTCACTTAACTGTTAAGAAGTAGTTACATGTATACAGTCCTAAAATTACATTTGGCCCTCTGAAGACAACTGTGAGGCTGATGTGGCCCCTGGTGAAAATGAGTTTGACACCCCTGGCTTAATAGAATGAAGTGATTCAAGGAGTTCATTTCAGTACATTTTCAGTCTCAGATTTCCTCTTTCTCTCCTTGCTTCTCTCCAAGGTGGGATCTGTCTTTACAGGGTAATGTGGATTATATGAACTCGTGGGTGTGGGGAAAGCTCTCAAATCCATGCTCAACCCTCTGATCACCTAGGTCTCAGCTTTGAACTGGCTGTTGTAGACTCTTTCCTGGACCAGTCGCTTCTGAGGCATCTACCCCTAGCAGTTATGATCCTGGTCACACTATCAGGCTTTTGCCTGTCCACAGACCCTATTGACCCCTCTGCATTCCTGCCTGCAGACATGTGGGAATTTCTGGGCCCCTTGAAGGCCCCACATGAGTTGTGGGAAGTGGGGAATGATGCCTCAGGTTGAACTACCCACTGGACCCCACCAATGCCCTGCAATATTGCCACGTGCTCTTTTGGAGGTGAGGGCATCCAGGCCTGCTCTAGAGACCAATGACCTCCTTGCAGGATGGGTGGGGAAGCCCTCAAGTTCCTGGACTCCTTCCTGTTATCTGGACATTCTAAACCTTCTCCTGTACATGCCAGTTTTGTTCTGAGTCAGGTTGAAAACCAGAACCTCAGGTCTGACCTCAATCCCTTTCTGATCCTTCTTTTTCTCTTGTTGCTGGGGTCAAAACTGGGTGGATTTGAGGGCTTCCATTTCCACTGTAGCACATCCTCCTTCTCACATCCTTTTCCTAGAGCAGCCAGCCTCAGGGCACGACCATCACCGGAAGGAGAGATTCCCCGCTGTGCTAAGGAAGAAGCTCTGTTATCCAGCACTGATACTAAAGGGGGCGATGGCATGGCTTAAAAATCCTTTTCTCTCCTGATTATGTCAGGCTCTCATGAATATTTTCATGAAACCAAGAGGTCAAGGAAATCGGTCGTGATGGATCTCCCTGTTCTAGGTAGTATCTGTAATTTCCCAGGAATGGTAAGCCTTCTAACTTCAACAACTCAACACTGATGATGGAAGGACACCGGGGAACCAGTTAAGAGAATTAGAATGGGTCAGTTTAATATTTTAAAATATTGTTCATGAACCTATGTGGTAAGAGATGCCTGGGATGACAGAAACCCAGTTTTAATCATGGTTACTTTTGGGCTCAGGCAATTTGGGTGTGGTGATTACTTTGCTCTTTGCACTTTTGGTTTTAGCTTGAATTTTAAAATAATTAGCACTAGTCTAATAAAAGTATCCTTCATAATTAGTTTTTTTAAAATACACATTCAACTTTATCTTTGTCATATAAAGCTTGATTTTAAGCCTGGCTGGTGTAGCTCAGTGGATTGAGCGCAGGCTGCGAACCAAAGTGTCACAGGTTTGATTCCCAGTCAGGATATATGCCTGAGTTGTAGGCCATGACCCCCAGCAACCGCACATTGATGTTTCTCTCTCTCTCTCTCTTTCTCCTCCCTTCCCTCTCTAAAAATAAATAAAGTAAAATCTTTTAAAAAAAGAAATTCAAAAAAGCTTGATTTTAACAATTTGATTTGAATTCTTTCTCCCTGTACCTACCCCCTTTTTCACCCCACATCACGAACTATCATCATATAGATTCTCCATAATTCAGCATTCACTCATTCATTAATTGATTGGACATCTACAAAACTCCAGGCCACACATCAGTTACTAAGAATACAGAAATGAGTAAATGTCATATTTGCCTTTCAGAAAACCACAACTTAGTAGGCAATGCTAAGCATGCAACTGTAGCACATTCTGGTAAATTGGTTACATGATTTTATGACTTTACATGACTCAGTTTTACGACACATCTTTATTAAGCATCCACATAAGAGTCAGGCCCTAGGCTAGGTGCTGGGGGCAAAAACACATCATTTCCTCTGGAGGGTTTTTCACTAGGAGGCTCTCAGGATCAGGAAGACAACTGCACCGCCCCCCTGCCCCTGCCCCCCTCCCCCCCACCCCACCCAACAGTCTGCAGGGCAGAGTCCATAGACCAAAACTCCCTTCATCTTCAACCACCAGCCAGTTGGTCTACCTGCAGGAAACAGGAGCCATTCTAAGAAATCCTAAGTGACAGGTTCTGTGTCATAGATCAAAGAGAACAGAGGTGGCAGGGTGATGTGGCTGCATAAAGCTTGGTGGGACCTCTCCAGGCACCAGGGAGGAAGTGACTCAGGCAAGGAGTCAGAGTTCTGCACTGCTCTACCCAGGAGGCCTCTTCAAACCCTCTCTCCACACCGAGCTGACTCACTGGCTTCCTCCTCCTCCAGAGCCGGAGCTGCTGCTCCCTGAGCTGCAGTGCTGAGTTAGTGGACAGATTGCTTGTTTCAAGGTAGATTGCTGAAAACTTGTTTCATTCCTCATTTCCATTTCTAGGTATGCCGTTGACTGCTGAGTCGTATTTGGCAAGCTCAGGATCTCTCTTTTCCCCCGGCGTTCCATCTGGAAATGTAGTTTATAAAGAGCTCTAAGGCATTTTCAGAAAAAGTGTACACATATAAAAATATTAGTGGTGTTTACCAAAAGGCTTTTACCTGTACATAGTTCAATGAAAACATTATCTTATGGCAATAAAAATATTTTGCTACTTTGGTCTTCACTGGGATGAAAACTCTTTGAAAGCAGGGACCATTTGTTTACTCATTTCTAGTCCCAGCACTCAGCAGAGTATAGCACAGTGAGGACAGCTCTGTTCTACCCGGTCCTGGAACCCAGCGGGAAATCCGTGCATGCTGACAAACAGCCTGGACATGTCTTGGAGTTTTGCGGTATATTTGGACATCTTTTGAGGTGCAAGCCTACAGCTCTCATCTGATTTTCAACAGTGTGAGCAAAACAAACAGCTGAAGACCATAACGGAGGCCCTTAGCATCTACCTGTTGAGCGATTACTCGTGCAGCTCCTGCTCTTCTCTCTCGACATTAAACCATTCATTCTGGTCATTCCTCAGAAGTACCAGGGCTCTGGAGGAACCTACCCTCTCTCACAGTACCCACATTGTCCATTTAATACCAAATTTGAAGGGAGAAAATAGAAAAGGAGAAGTTGAACACCATGACAACATCTTGTTGAACAATATCTTTTTGATGTTGAAGTAACAAGAGATAGGAAGATGATTACTTCATATCAATGTTATGCTCTCACCCTAGCTAAATGGCAATGCGCCCAGGCTATTTATTTAACAATTATCAAGCTATTGTAACACTCTCAATATAGTATCTTACAAGGAGAAAATAATAAATACTTGATAATGATAAGAAAAAATCAAGATGATCTAAAAAGACACTACAAAGATATCACCATAAAAGTTTTACTAGAACTTAATTTTGTCATAAATATTTTAAGAATGGTTTTGGACTTGGGATAGGAATATGACTTCTAAATTTATACTGTTGTAAATTTTTAAAGAAAATAAAATCTATTGAAGGGAGAAATGAAAGTATAGTTAATGTTTCTAATTTTATATGGCTTTATTTGAAGCTCTAAAAAAAAATCCGCCTCTCCCCAGTAGCCCAAAATGCCTTGGAGATCCATGTGTTCTCTGGAAGGCAGCTGTGCCCACCACTGTGCCACCGACCCACACTCTGTCTTATTTTGTTTCTAACGCCGAACACTTTATACCGAGTATAGTGCTTTACTTGTATTGGTGCTTCAGAAACATCGTTGGTCAATACAAATGAGATGTGTCTAGTTATAAATAAGTTGTTAAATGTCTCTCCTCTGTGAGATTGTTCCATTTCTCAATGACATATCTAATTTCTGTAGAAGGGAACGTGACAGCCTGCAGTGAGTCTAGAACTAAAATACAGACTGTGTACACAATACATGGGACAGGTGTGCCACACCTGGATTCTAGTTTTGGAACCTGAGGAAATCACTCAATCAGACTGTAAACATTAGAAGTCTATATATTTGCTTCATGTGCTGAATTTTAATTTTTAACCTCATTATTATACAATAAAACTCAGATACAGAAAAAAACCATTTAAAAATGTATAGCTAAATGAATTATAATGAGGCTAATGTTCTCATAACCAACAGTAAAGAGAGAGAACTGGGTCTGCCCCCTGTCCTCATTTCTTTGTCACCTTCCTGTCCCAAGTCACCACTCTCCTGAGGTACAGCAGTGTGGTCTGTGGCCCAGAGCTTTTATCATCACCTGGGGACTTGACTGTAATGCACGTTCTTGGTCCCTATCCCAGAGCTGCTAAATCTGAAACTCCAGGGGTGGGGCCTGGGGATCAGTGTGTTGAAAAACCCTCCATGTGATTCTGGTGTGTTTCAAGTTTGAGAACTGTTGTTTTATAGTAATCACTTCCTTGTGTTTTATCACCAAAACGTGCATCTCTAAATACTGCCAGGGGTGTCCAACCTTTTGGCGTCTGTGGATCACACTAGAAGAGTAGTCTTGGGCCACACATTAAATACATCACGACATGTAATCGCCAAAAAACCTCGTAATGTTTTAAGTAAACTAACGATTTTGTGTGGGGCTGCATTCACAGCCATCCTGAGCTGCATGTGGCCTGCGGGCCGCAGGCTGGACACCCCAGCTAGTCCATTGTCTATTTTTAAGATTTAATGTGTCTTTTAACTGTCTTAATTTAAGGGTTTCCCATCCAGCCCTTTCCTTTCCTTACAATTTATCTGTTAAAGAACCCAGACTGTGTGACCTGTAAAGTTTCCCACAGTTTGACTTTGCTGACTAACACACTGTTTAAATTTGAATACGCAAATCTGCTGATTGAATGCACCAGTGCAGTTCAACATATCTGTCTGTCCTCTGTATTTCCTGCAAATTGGCAGCGGGATCCAGAAGCTTAATTAGACTTCACTGTGATCTTGCTGGCAAAACTATAGGTGGCGTTCTGTTCTTTGTTCAGGAGGCACAGAATGTATGGTTGTCTCTCCTTTTGTGATGTTAGAAGCTGTTAGTAATATCTAGATTCATTAATTCATTAGTGGTTGCAAAATAATGATGTTCTCATTCTATCTTTTTTTTTTCATTTATTTCTCTCTTTATGAGAAACATCTCATAAAGAGGTGTTTCACTCTTCTATTAATACAGTGGTACAATTTATATAGAAAGGTAATATAAATACTTGATTATTTCCCATTTTTTTAAAACCAGTTTTGAAGATAATAAATTCATTCCCTATTATCCTCCAAAGGGGACTGATTATTTTTTAATATCATAATGATTCATGGATTATTATTATTATTGAAACATCCTGCCTTGGGCTAGTGCCAGTCACCTGAATTGACTCCTAAGTTCTTCTGAGGAGGCCCTAGTAGTCTTTGGTAACTTCCTTGCTAGCTGGAATGATAGTATGTTCAGGTTCATTTTCTTTCTTTCTTACCCGGGACCTGAAATCAGTGCTCCATGAAGCCCTGGCTCCTGTTAGAGCAAAGCGGTATTTCAAGGCCAACCTGAGCACTAGGGGCGCCTCCTAGGAGAAACGTTGTTTTTATGCCTTGTCGGTAAATGGACAAAGTTATAAAGTGTGTGTGTATGTGAGTTATCTAGTATTATGTAATGAATTACCCCAAAACATAGCTGGTTAAAACAATAAACACTTATTATTCCAAACAGTTTCTGTGGGTCAGGAATTCCAGAGCAGCTTACCTGGGTGGTGGTGACTTAGGGTCCCTCATAAGGGCTGCAGTCAAGGTGTTGGCCAGAACTGCAGCCATCTGAAGGCTCGTCTGGACGCTCCACTTCCAACCAAGTGCACGTTGGCAGGAGACCTCAGGTCCTGGCAGGCAACCTCAGTTCCTCACCCAAGGACCTCTTCAAAGGCTGCTTAAATATCCTCATAATGTGGCAGCTGGCTTCCCCCAGAGCAAGTGATCCACGAGAACAAGGCAGAAACCACAATGTCCTTTATGATCTCGCCTTGGAAGCCACACTGTCATTCCCAAGTTATTCTACTGGCTATGCAGGTCAGGCGAGGGGTGGGGACTACATGAACCCAGGAACATCCTGAGGACAGAATCGCTGGGGACCGTCCTGGAGGTCCACTGATGTTTAAAAATAAAATACCTCACATATTTATGCTGATACTTCCATTTCACATGAAGGACTAAGAGTTTGGGCTATTTAAGAGTATCTAAGAGTAAAGGACTATTTAATTTGTTCTACATTATATCTCCTTGTTTTTGTACAGAGAATCTTAGCAATTAGAATATCTCATAATCGCCCCCTTCGTTTTTAGGTTAGTTCAGGTTTTTCAAGAGGCAAACACCAAGATGGGCTCAGACATGTAAGAGACTTTGGAGGGGAATGATCTTCGAAAAGTAAAGGGAAGGATGCAAGAGTAGCAGGGACAGCCTGCAGAACACAATGCCAAGTCTAACGCCTGGGAAAAGGATGGGGGAAGGAAAGAGGACTAGTAGGAGGAGCCCCAGACTGCTGTTCCTCAGTTCTGAGAGATTTGACCAGATAGATGGGAAGCTTTCCAGACAAAAGGCCACGACGGGAGTTCTGCCACCAGCAGGAACAAGCCTGCACAAATGTACGCCCACCTGCTCATGTATTGGCTGGGAGCAGCTCTGGGGGCGTGGCCTCAGAACAGACACAGTCAGGGATCCAGAAGACAGATGCTGGGACTGGCAGTCATCTACTGGGGGATCTGAAAGAGGGCCTCCTTTTCACGAGTGCTACAGCTTCGTCTCCCGGTATACACAACAGAGTCGGGGTAACACGCCGGTGCTGTCACCACCGATAGGATCACTGAAAAGGGTTAAAATGCTTATTATGTACGTGCCGTCTCCAGAACCCCCCTTGTAAAAATACTTTTATAGTTATGATTCAGAATGTAGTCACACACAATTAACAACAGGGGTATGTTCTGAGAGATGTGTCATTAGGTGCCTTTGTCATTGTGAGCATCATAGAGAGTTATTTACACAAACCTAGGTAGGTGTATCCCTGGGGTACAAGCCGTCCATTGTTGACAGTCGTTGTTAAGTTGAACGTGACTGCGTCGTCGTCGTCAATTGCATACTGCCTTCTCCCCCTTTCAACCCTGAGTTACGACGTTCCTATTTTACAAATCCGGGCTAAAGTTACGCACCTCCTCTCCCTTTACTGCCTCCTCAGTCCCTACCATAATCAATGTAACTTGACTTTAGTGTCTCCTTCCGTCTTTCAGAAAGGAACTGAAATTCGGACCATAGCACACACAGTCTGGTTAGTTATACGGATCTAAGTGATGGGTACAGGTAGGTCTATGGCGTGTGGTCGTACCAAACCCCATGACCCAGGGCTGACCTGATGGCTCAGTCAGCAGGTGGACGTGTGACCTGCACCCATCTTCCCATGCTGAGGTAACCCACACCCCAGGGCCAAAGCAGGAGTGCAACATCCATATGAATTTTTTTTCTTTTTAGTAAAACAGATCTTGAGGAAGACATAGTTTTGAGCAGGCTCCTGCGAAGACTGTTGGACATCAAGGCAGTGTGGGAGGCCAGGAGCAGAGTGTGTGGCTCAACCCTGCCGCTGGTAGAGGCGCTTCAGAGACATGCGGATCTATGTAGAGCTTAGGGAAAATTTCGTGGCTCTTAAGCACAATTTAAATAACAATAAATGGAGATTCATAAAGCAGCTGGTGCAGCAGAGCACTTAATTATTCTGGGAGCACAAGTTTTAGTCTGGGTTTTGTGTCTTCCCTCCCTTTCTTACTCATGGCCCCAGAGTTTTCACAATTCAAAATGGCGCTGTAAATCAGTTAGGTACACAGAGACAAATCCAGGCAAACTTGTATGCGTGAGAAGAATCCCATTAAGGTTCCCAAGATGAGGGCTCTCTGTGAGAAAGTGCTGTTGACATTTCTGATAGTTCGGCCTTGAGTGAATATGTGGAAAAGTTACAAAGGATCTTTGGCCTTCCATATGACAACTGATTAATTTTTTCTCTCATTTCCTTGATCTTTACCCAAAACTGAACGGTGCTGGCCTTCCAGATGCTGGTGGTCTGCCTCAGTGTGCTCACCAGGCTGCTGTGGAGTCCACTGTGGGGAGTCTTGTTGGGCAAAGCAACTGTCACCTGGCATGGGGACAGTAACTACCCAGGTAGAGAAATTCATTTCCAGTGCAACCATGCCCACTCCCAGTCTCCATCCACCTTACCTCTTAGATTTAAGAATAAGGATCAAAAAGCAAATGTGTTTCTGGCTTTGGTTCCTGATTTCTCTTCAGGGTTCAATTCTCCCCACTCAAACCAAACACCTCCCACCTGCCAAGAAAAAAACAATCTGGTGTTAAAAAAAATCAGACTTATAAAACAGAATATGGGCTGATTATTTTCATTACAAGATTTTTCATTTTCAAGGAGAGCATTTGCCAATAGATTCCTTTAAATAACCAATTCCCTGGCATGTCTAAAAGGAGATGTGATTGACAATGGCATGAGTTATGTAGAACTTTTTTGGTAACATATCTCATACATGTCGTTGGGGTGGGGGGGGCTTGCCAGACATGGACAGTGGAAATCCAGGTGAACCCAGGTTGCATTAAAATAGGATTTCTAGAATCACAGTGGAGAGAATTCATCTACGAACACCTGTTGTCTGACTCAAATGTTATAAAGCCAGGTTGTGTCCTGGTCCTTGCCCCTTCAACCAACATATTTAATTTGATTTGGTTTGCAGTTGGAGGCTACGGTAAGACTTAAGGTCACAAGCCCTAGAGGTTGACTGCCTGGAATTTGGTCCCAGCTGTGCCCCTTACTACGTCTGTAACCTTGGGAGTTATTGAACCTTTCGGAGCCTGTTTTCTCATCTGGAAAATGGTTGACATGAGGATCAAATGTGATAATATATTAAATGGGATAATATATGCAAAACCCAGTCTGCCTAGTATGTACTCAGTTATTAATAACCATTAAATGAGCAGGGTGCCATCTCTCAGGCCCAGCAAACAGGAGGACAGATGTCCTGTTCTATTCTGATTACACAATCCACGAGCCAAGAGTAGGCTCAATCTGCAGCTTCTCCTAATATCTAATTAGCACTGAGAGAACAATTCTAATTAGTTAGGCTACACTCCAAACTGCTGTCTTCAGCTAATACCTCCTTAGAGTTCAAATGGTCAATATTGAACAACTGCTTCAGGATACCAGTTTCTGCAGAGCACAAAGGGCCAGCTATACTCTCACTTCCCCTCCATCCCTGACAGATACCATTAGTGAAGCTGAGCATCTTTTCCATTGAGTCTAGATGAAATCTCAGAACCCTTTCCAACACAGTGCCCACAGCAACTACACTTCAATCAGAGTTGGCCTGCCGGGTCAGTGGATGGTACTCTGAGGTCTCAGGTAAGCATTCATTCAATTACTTGAATTTCCCTGAAGGAACATTGTAGCTTTATCTTTAGCAGTCAGGAGACCCTCAGGACAATAAAAAAAAATAAGTTGAATTTCTGAACTTTTATAATCAAACATCATCCCTGACATGTGCATACCTAGTAACCACAACACACGAAATTTCCCCCAGTTAGCAACATAGGCACCACGTCTGTAGTACAACCTCTTGCCAGAAAGCTCAACCTTGATCTTACTGCCATTCAATATTGCTAAACCGTGTTAAATGCTCAATTGACATAGTATTAAAGTCACATGTCACTGATCTCTTTACTTCTAGTTATTCTAATAAGCTACATTTCATAAGAAGCTAGATCACAAAAAATTTGTATAACAGGAATTGATTAACTTCAATCCCTTTGGGCTGTCCCCCTTCAAAAAAAAAGAAACAAAAACTATCTTTGTAAAAAGACTGTTCAATGGCTTTCCATAGCCTATATATATTATACAATAAACTGATAAAACCCCAGAAAATCAAAAACTTAGCAGAATTATGTGGGTGGCACCGATACCAGGTTGTGCAGTATTCTCAGCTCTGAGCTACAGAGAAAATGATAGGTTAAATAATTCTCATTATCTGCATAAAAGAAAGTATTTCCACTCTTCATATAAGACAATTTTCTGGAATATACATATCAGGATTTATACATGATGTTGTTATATTTGCTACTCTGCTTTTCTATGTTTTCTGACTTTCTGCTTTTACTTCTTTTACCTGAAAGCTTAGTCATCAAATCTTCAGTGGAGATTGGCCATACAGCACAAGATCAACCCACATATTCAGACTTGTTCTGTTTTATCACTGTTGTTGGGGTTCATTATTCAATGCATGAAACTTTCAAAAATTTTTCTTAGAAATGGAACTTCATTTTTCTTTGACCACACTGCGTAATAAATTGAACTTAACTTGCTACAAATCTTCATTGAATGAGGTCACTTCCTTAATAGCGTTTCTGACAGATGGCTATTGCTGTTTGTAATAGCAGTTGACATCCTTGGAATTTAAATATTCAAAGCAATTCAACAAGAATTTATTTAGTAACCTATTTATGTATCATAAACACCGTGGCTTGAGCTTCAAGGCATGCTAGGGGTTCCCAGTTAGGAGGAGGATTTGAGCTAAAGCCAGCCAGACCGAAATCCAATCCAAGTCCAAGTCCAAAATGAAGAAGTCTGAATAGGGAAAGGTAAAATGGGGCATGAAGCAGATATTCATGAACAACAAAAAGTTCTAGTTCTTAGGGGTCAAGTCTGAGTCCAAGATCAGGGACATTTGGTGAGATTGCTGAAAATTAAAACTGGTTGCAGGGTCCAGAGAAGGAGATTGTTAGGAATTAGCTGAATTTGTGGCTTCTATTTATAGCTGAATTTCAGGTCTAGCAGGAAACTGGAATAGATACCAGTAGGGGAAGAAGGGAGGCTGTACCAGGATGCATTGTTGCCCAAAGACTAATTTCATCCCCAAGCAACTTAGACATTGGCTACAGGACCGCAGATGACTTTCATGCTCTACCACGGCAGACACTGCTACACGCCTCTCTGGTATTTAGGACCTTTTCCTTCCTCCCTTCCTCCCTTGTTTCTGGGCAGCAATGTGCCCAGCCCCAGGCAATGGATTATGAAAGGTCTAAGCTAATCATAGCATTCATGTTCTCCAGGCTCCTAGACTCCCTTGCAGCAGTGAGTGTCATGTGATCCAAGTGTAGCCAATGAGACAGGGGACGTTTGCTAAAGATGCCTTTGGGAAAGTTTTTATTTTTCTTTTAGAAGGAACAGAACAGGCACAGTCCTTCACTCCTTTTTTTTTTCCTGACTTGCTTGTACTTATAACTAGGAAGAAAAGGCCAAGGGAATTGAAGCCAGCTCTGCCATCACTGGGCCACTGTAATAATGCCAGCAACCCCTGTTGTCTTGTCTGCTATTACATAAGAGTTATAAACCCTTTTCTTTAAGCCATTGATAGATATTCTATTATTCGCAATAGAAAGCATTCCTAACTGATACCCTACTCATAATGGAGATGGAAACCCTAACCATTATCACACTCAGAAATGGGTACTGAGCGTACATGTGGCAGAAGGTGGGAACTGGTATGTGCTTGAGGCTGAGGGCCACAGAAAAAATGGCAATGGTCCTGGCTTGAGAGTCTTATAATTTCATTTGGGAGACCAGACTCATGACATGGTCTAACCAGATCCCATCTGAGATATTTGCTCTAGTTAGGAAGACCATGTTTTAAGATGGACGTTATCTAAGATTAGCCTAATATAGTCAAGATGTTGGAAAGCATATCATGGAAGAAATAGTTGAAGTAAGAGGACTGCAGCAATGAGGATGTTGGTATATGGAAGGTGTTCCATAGAGGTGAAGTATCATTCACTCTTCACCTGTGCTCTACTGGGCAGCAGAGTGGTGGTCTCTAGCCCGTCATAGATGGTCCCAGTCTGGGTTCCAGCCCCTGGTGGCTATATGATCTTGACAGAGCTATTAAAACTCACTATGTCTCTAATGTAAAACATGATGACTGCAGTTGATAATACAGTATTATATAACTGAAATTTGCTAAGAGAGCAGAATTTAGATGCACTCACAAAAACAAGAAACAGGGATGGGGGAAAAGGCAGAAAACTACTTGAACAACAATTAAAATAAAAAAAAAACAAGAAACAGAAAATCTCACTATCTCTGTTTTCTCATCCTTTAAAATGGGACAATAATAGCACCTACCTCAAAGATATATGTGAAAAATAAATAAAATAATCCATATAATGATTTAAGTAAATGCATGGAACCCAGGAAATATTCAATAAATCTTATCAGTATTATTTTGAGTAGCAGTTGAGTACATGGACTCTGGAGTCAGACTACCTGGGTTCAAATTCTAAATTCATCATTTCCGGCCATATAACCTTGCCTGAGTCTCAGTTTCCTCATCTGTACACTGGGGGTAATGATAGCACCAAAGGATGATTGTGAGAATAAAATCAAATAGTGCAGTCGAAGCTCTTGGCACAGTTAAGTGCCCAATAAATGTTGGCTTTTATTATGATCATTAGCTAGACCTTGAACAATGTGAAATATATAGGATTGACTTCTTATTCTCAAAATGCTTATTATTTTAGTTTCTAAAAATTATATATGTGCAAGAGGAGATCAGGGAGAGAAATAATCAGCTGGGAATGAAAATGATAGGGAAAATACCCTGGAGGTAGTTTTACTTCAGTGATGGGTAAGGTGGGGATACTGAGGAGAACGGAGAAAGGACAGGGATTACCGGTATCTACCACTTTCAGGAGACCACTTTATACCCATGATTACTCTTCCCTCTCCTAGCCTTATCTTCCTTGAGTAAATGGGATATTTTAATGATGCGATTTAGAAAAACACAACATATGAAATAACTTACTGCTTATTTCATAACTGCTCAGCTAAGAAACCCAATGACATTTTAAAATCATTGTACAGTACACAGTTCAGATCATGTCTAAATGAAGAACTGTATAAGAACAGGCAGCCAATGAGCTCAGGGACTGGTACCAAGACTCAGTAGGTATTTGATCTCATATAGAAATTGTGTTTAACAGCGATGATTGCGGAGATATATGTAGCATGCAAACACTATTCTTTTTTTCTGTGAAATATGGCTTATGACTTTGGAAAGGGATCTATCTTGAGTTCTTTGAAGCAAGCCAACAAATTTCTACTTCTGGAGTGAGGAATACTGGCTTCAGAAACTTCAGCAGAGGACTCAAGTCTCTTCCTAACGTGGCCATGCCTATATTGCTAACCCTCCCTCCCAACATTCTCCAAGCACCTGTAGACACTGGTACTGGAATAGTCTCCTCAAGGTCTCCTGAGTGTGTCCTGGTTCCATACTTTGCTTCTGAGCAGCCAATGTCTGCCATGAAGTATATGCACAAAAACCACTGGCTGGAAGCCATTTCTTCCATGTGCTTCTGGAAGTTCATTTCTTACATGTGCTATTTTGACAGCCTGGAATCTTCTTCAACATCTGTGACTAGCTAACACTTATATACCCTATAAAAGGTCTTTTCCCACCAAGTGGGTCCTCACAGATCTCTCTCTTGTCTAAATAATAGCAGTTGTCATCTGCATCACTACTAGGAAAACATGTGCCTTCCAGATACTGGGCTACTTGGGGCCACTATTTTAGTCCCAACCAAATTCTAATGTTTTCCTTTCCCTTTTCCAGTATGACCCAGGGGTTCCAGGTGAGACAGCAACATGGGTGAAGGCCAGGGGCCCAAAAGAACATGGTATTCAGGGAACAGTTTATAGATCAGTGATTTGATGGCCATGTCCCTCAGGAGATACCCGCAAAAAGCAAAATCTAAACCAGTTACTCCATAGTCAAAATCTTTACTATATTTTTGCTTTCTGAATACAATATCCTGTTACAGTCAGACCATATTATACCAAACTCTTGCTAGACATCTCAAACCTGAACTAATTGTGACATGTCAGTCTGTTAAGCTAAGTGGCTTCATGCCTAACAGCTCTGCTTTGGGGCCAGGCAGCGTCCTAGCTGTAAAGCTGCTGCACTTGAAGCGTTGTCTTCCCTCTTCTCCTAAGAAGATGATGGGTGATTGCTTTCTCTTTCCTTTATGATCTTAACAATCTGTTACAAGAGTAAGCCTTCTCTGTGATTGACAGGCTTGCCAGGGGTGATAATTGGCTTAACCGCTTACCTTGCAGATGAGAACTAAAGTCATTTAGAATTCATTCCTCTATCACTGAGCTTGGATGGCAATTTCTTCTTAGTATGCATAAGATCTATTCCTCAAATAACTTGTCTCTGCCATTTATTTTTCCCTTTAACACTTCAAGCTTCAGCTCCACATCACATTTTATTTGTGTGCCCAGTATTATTAGATAAAGACATTTGAATTATAAGCAACTGGAGATTTTATTAGACAGTGGATTTTTTCCTCTTTTACCTTTAAAGTTATGTCCTTCTAAAATTCATCCCTAACTGCACTGATTTATTGTCTTGGAGAATTCCTGAAAGATGGTGAGTAGAAACTATGTAACACATCAGTTTCTCCTCTAGACTGTATGCTTATTAGTGGCAGGGAATAAGTTGACTTTCCTCTGTGTTCCCAGAGTCTTACACTGAGCCTGAGCCTACATGCTCCACAAACATTTGATGAATAATCTCTGTGATGTGATTAAAGATGGCCACATATTCTTTACTATTCCTCTCTCTTACTGCACAGGCAGAACTGTAATTGCTTGACAAATAGAATATGACAGAAGTGACATGCCATTTCCAGGTCCAGGCCTCAATGGACTGGCAGTTTCCACTTCCTGTGCCTCAGAACACTCAGGAAGTTCTGCCAGTAAGACTGACTACCCCGAGACTACTTTGCTAAAGAAGCCAGTTGGCAGTCCTAGCAAAGTTCAGCCTTCCCCCCATCCCTACCAAGATGTGGAGTTGGGAGTAAAGACTCTAGACTACCAGCTGGATGCCACTTGGAACAGAAGAATCATCTGGCTGGGCACTATCGGAATTCCATGAGCCACAAAATTGTGGGATATGATAAAATGGTTATTGTTGGGAACCATCCTGCCTGGTTTCAGAAGCTGTAACCCCCCATGGATAAGGCTGAGTAAAAAGACTTTGGGACCATAAGCCACTAAGCAGACAAAGCTTATCCTCCTGGCAGGGGAGCAGCCTCTGACCTCTTTACTTCACCCTGCTTGGCTCCAGGCAGATGACCGGTTAGCCAATGACAGGTAAGATTCCTGAGGGGAGGGACAACCTAAGACAGGCATGGTCACAAAGGGGCCATTAGGGAAGAACCTAGGGGATTATAGAAAAGGGGTGATGGACCCTTACCCCTCAGCTTTGTCAGAGCCTGAGTCCTCATTCTATGTGTAAGAAATCTCCTAATCTCTTGGCTGCCTTACTTCCCCTGCCTGACTTAAGCCTAAAACAATGCTGGGGGTGGGTTTGACTTTGTGCTAGAAAAGGAGGTTCCCTGAGGTGATCAAGCCTAGGACAGAATTTATAAAATCCTATGAAACCTGCTTTGCTAAGAATACCCTCAATTTAAGTGATAAGGGTCTAAGCCTAAAATGAGTTTGTTTCCCAAAGTTTTATGGACCTTTGGCTATCTGACCCTGACTCAGAATAAGTCCTCATAGTTCTTTGAATGTTATCTATTGTTTGATCCTTACTGCCTGACAATGATTGATGAGTTTTACCTGTATTCCTATGCAAATTAAACCCAGTAAAAGCCCATTGAGGAACAGGCTCAAGGACCTTCTCCTCTGAGAGATTGGCTACCTTTCCTCCCCAAGCAGATCACATCTTGGTAGACTTATTCTCATCCATAGCGGGCAGATCCCCCTCCTGCCCCCCCCCCTGTCCCCCCCCCCTTACAGGCTGTTTTTCAAAGCTTCTTAGCTTTAGGGTGATTTGTTATACAATGATAAATAATCAGCACACAATCCTGGGGGAGGCTTCATGTGTATTACTCAGAACCCCAGAGGTCAATGCCAGAGATACTTAGAGCTGTCATTAGCCTGGCTAGATCAGGATGGCACATGTGTGAGAAAAGTTGGGCAAATTCACTGCAGATAGTGATGGCCCAATAAATGTTGTTTCTCCTCTTGTGTGCTCCTGGTGATGAGACCAGAGAAGCAGACCAACAACAGGACACAGAGATTTCAAATAGGATTATGTCCGGCCCTTGGAACACAAGAGAACTGGGCCATCATAGTTGTTTCTTCTGATTATTGGAAGAGTCAACCACTGAATAGAAATAACATTTCTAATAGAATGGGATTTGATAAAAATTAAATAGGAGACGCAAAGTCTATTCATGGTAGAGTGATCACCACTGGACTAAATGAATATAATAACAGAACACAGATGCCTTTCCTTTCTTGTCCCAATGATAGGTCCAAAAAAATATGGTTGCAGAACTCAAACTGGGGAATAAGACAAGGAATAAGGTTAATTTGAGCAGAGAAGGAAGAAAGCCTAATCATTCTGTGTGTACTTGGAATTTCTGGTTAAAGTGTCTAAAAAACATCTTATTAGCATTTAAAACTTTTCTGAAAACAACTGAAGGGAACAATTCAAGAATAAAATAATGACAAGATAATGGCTTAATAAGAAAGCCTTTGGGTGGGATGTTAAGAAACCTCAGTTACAGTCCCAACACCTTGGAAATGATTTGACTTATTCTTAACTCTGTTTCTTATTGTAAAATAATACTGTAATAGAAATTATGTAAGTAGAACTACAGGAGAGGAGATAAAAAGTGGCTTAGAAAGAAAAAACATTATGTGATTAATAAATAGTACCAACTCTTGAGATGTTTAGAATAGAAACTCTTCCTTTTCAAACAATCTTCTTTAAAGAAATTAAGGTAAACAAATCACTCTTTTACTATTATATGAATGCTGATTATTCAGTTTATGCAAACATTAGCTGTGGTTAGATCATGAAAGAGAAGTGAATGAATTAGTGAGACATAGAAACAGCAATATTGTCTAGGAGGAATTCAACATCTAGACAGTTTCTGGTGCATCACAGGCTGTGTGATGAAGGTTAGATCAGCTGGTGATCAAGTGGCCCCTCTGGGGATCGAGGACATGAAAGAGCCTAGGAGGTGGCCACGGTGGTGCTGGCTGAGAACAGCTGTCCTAGGCCATTACAAGGGTCCTCATAGTCTGGTAGTTAGCTGCTGCCACCCAGGGAACACACTCAAAAGGAGAAGCCATTTCTTTTGCCTAGTAGGCAGCAACAGTGTAGACACCAGTGGTTCTCAAGCTGTGCTCTGCAGACCCCCTGAGGCACAACCCCTAAGGTGCTCACTAACGTGTCCCTTTGTGGGGCTCATCCCAGACCAACTGAATGAGAATCTGTGCACCAGGAGCCCAGCAATCTGGGTGCTTTCACTGTACACCCCACAGTTTGAGGGTAGCTGCTCTGTGCTGCCTTGTATGTTCACTCCACCCTCATTTCCTTTGTTCACTGTATCACCCCCAGGACCTCTCTAGTCCCTCCACCTTCTTCATTGCTTGGGCCTAGGTGAGCTGGCTTCATGGAACCCAACTTTCGATCTCTTTTTTCATAGCTTCTAATTATGCTACTTAATCCTGTCTTCTTTTCTAACCTCTTTCTTGTGTAGAGTCAATCCCCCTTCATAGCGTAATTCTATTCATTCCTGCGCAGGGCAGGTAGGTCCCACTTTAAATGTTTCTGAGTAGGCCTGTTTCTTAGCCATTTTTTTTTTAAGAAGTGCTTTTATTTCTTCTCTCCCAAAGAAGGAGGAAGGACAATGCCTATACACCACACCCACTGTTGCATTGGGCTTCATTGATTGGACCTACAGAAGCACAAGATTTCTTCTACCACTATTGATTGTTTTGGGGTTTATTTCTTTTTTTAAACATTATTTCCCTCAGCATCAAAATCAATTTTAACTGAAGACTCAATGTTTCTTAATGTTTTTCAACTACGAGATAATCCCTTTAAGTGCTAAAACCTAGCTTTCTCCTGTTATGTAACTCCTCCGCTCTACACATTTATTGCTGTCTGCTCTTTCTCTCCTCTGGGAACTGCCACCCCCCACAGACTTGTCATGGTTCTTCTGTGCCATTTTATGCAACATGGCCTGGACTCTTGGTCGCAGCTGATTGGTCTAGAGGCAGGCACCTGATCCAAAGCTGGATTAGCCGGGTCCATTTATCTCCAGGTATTTTGTAAACTTGGAAGATGTTTGAGTTCAGAATGAACCTAGGAGGTATTTTCTCTATGTTGACCAAAAAGTCAAAGAAGCATCCTACGGAATGAGGGGAATGCGGTGGAAGCAGCTGCAGAAAGAGGGGCACACACATGAGCGACGGAGAGAGTTTGGGTGGCACTGTATTTCTAGCTCTGGGAATCTGCTGGAACTCAGAATTTTCAGAATCAAGTCCCTGTTTTGTAGCCAGTTCTGGGGGCTTCAAGGAAGTCTGGAAAGAATGAGGACAAGAGAAAAGGGGGAGTGGATGGCTTTTAGGTAGCCAATCCACAGAGCCTAACCAAACATGTATTATCTCACTTAATCTTTAAAACAACCATGTGTTTTAAAGTATCATCATCACCATCATCATCATTATTGTTATTGCTTTAAGGTAAGAAAACTGAGGCTTAGGTTAAATAACTTTTCCCCAAATCATGTAGCTGCTAAGCATGAAGGTGAAAATGGGACTTGTGGCCAGGCTGACTCCACCATGCAGAACTGCTTTCAGGTGAAGACCAGTGGGCGTGACACTTTGATTCTTGCCCCCCACCCCCGCCCCCGCCCCCCGAGTATCAACCCATGCTAGGGGATTTGAATGAATTCCACAAGTCAGTCCTGCATCTTTGAGTTGTCTCCAACTACTTGGCAGGGACTGTGATTTGTGCTGCCCTCTAGGGGAAGTATGGAGCCAGTGACAGGTAACTGCCCAGTAGCCTAGGGACCTAGCAGCTGGGAGGCAAACTAGCCAAGGTGGGAGCGGCGGGGTGCAGCAGTCCTGAGGGTTCCACTGCCAACCAGAACAGCTAGTATGGGCTGGCCATGCCACAGCAGTGATGGAGATCCACTGTAGCAGTGCCAACCACAGCCACCAGGAGAGCACTACAGGAAGGAGGTGACTGAGGATTGTTCAGGGGTCCCCACCCCTCCCAACCCTCCCAGCAGGAGTGATGGTTGCTCTTGACATCTGAGATGGGGTTGTGGAACGTGGGTAGGGGGCAGAAGAGGTGAGGCGAGGGTGGAAGGACAGCACCAATAGGAATGGAGGGAGGTTCAGGAAACTTTCTCTTTTTCAGGCCTCAGATTCTTGACTAAGAGCATGTATAGACAGACCCCTGAGAGATGGCAACACATCAACATACAAATGTTTAGTATAGAAGGATGGGTCCTTAGTCCTCTCCTTTTGCATGTAAAGAAAGAGAAGTCCATAAAAATTAAATAACTTTGTTAGTGTTGAGCCGGTTAAGTCAGAGTCCAGAAACCCAAGCTAGAGCCTAAGGTCTAGTAGAATTTCTTCCACTCCACGGGGTGATATTTTCTTTGTGTATCTATAGGATACATAAAAAATTACATGTAATGGCCTTGGCCATTTCTCATACCTGAGTAAATATACTTACCACTATGCCCCAAAATGAAAAGAACAAATATCACGGAAAGACACTTTTGAAAGCTTTAATTTCTAAAAACTGATTTTTAAATCAGCAGGGTGAGTGCTGAGCTGTTTTAAGGTCCTAAAATATAGTTGAAGTATCAGCTTATTTTTTCCTCTCTTCCCTTAAATAAAGGTTCTATGGCTTCAACATTCCAGCTATGCTCCTCGGTATGCCCATAAAAACACTCTCATCATATCTGCTTCCTGAGCTCAGGAACGTGCAAGGGTTGACTTCTCCTGCAGGCTCTCCCTGCGCTCTTCTTGGATGCTGTTAGGCAGTTGCAAGGCAAGTGCCCTGCAGCTCCTGGGTTCTTGCGAATGTTGCCTTGACTCAGGCTGGCAATGAAACAAGCCAGATGGTTCTAGGAGTCCTCAGCCCACCACTTCCAAGTCATGAGCAAGCCTCTTCTCATTTCTAGGGATTTCAAAAAGACAAGGGAGTGCAGAGAGATCTTTTTTCCCCATTTTCCTTCCCTGACATTCTCGACTATGAAATCTGATGAAAGGAGTAGAGACGAGGGTTATTTGGAAGAAAAATTCCAGCTCCTAAGGAAATATTCAAGTTATTTTAAACAGTGCAAAGAACTCCTTGAAAGGAAATACTATTGGAGGGATGAATAAAAATTTTTTGAAACGGTTCAGAGAAGAATTCTTTAAAATATTAAAGCTGGAACAGCATGTGCTGTTGCCCACACAGAGGAAGGTCAAAAGGATTGGGGAGCCGTGGGATTTTTACTGAGCCCATGTTAACAAGGAAATCATCAGAAAACCAGGAGTAGTGTGAACCATAGCTCAATGGAATATGTTTCAAAAGAAGATATCTCTGAGAAGAAAAGATTATTTCTGAGGGTGCTTTTAATTAAAATGTTATCTAAATGCAAAAATATGTCAGCCACTATAAACTCCTGCCTCCTGCAGTTATGACTGTAGTTCTGACCTTTTCTCTGACCCATGAGTTTCTAAATCTAAGGCTTTAAATAGGCTATCCCTACCAAATGCAAATTTGATTATGTCTCTGCCTTGCTGAAATCCTTCAGGGGCTCCCAGTTGCCTACAGAATAAAGCCCAAGCTCCTTAAGATATCACACAAAGTCCCTTGTGACTTCTCTCATTTCTGTTGCTGACACTGATGCCTAACCCCTGGGTTTTCTCCCTGCCTGGGACCCCTATGTCTTCATGGCTTGAAAAGCTCAAAGGCTTCCTAATAGCAAGGTGTGTTCTTCCCTTTCCGAGGTCAGGTAAAGCCAGTTAAGTGATGTCACCACGCTATCAGGATGGGAGCTCTGATTCTGTTTTGCTATTAAATGTCATGTTTTAATCCCACAAACATTTATTGAGTGCCTTGCTTGTGAGAGGAACCACGATAGACACTAGGGATTTAAGAGTGAACAGGACCTATATCCTGTCTACAAAGAGTTCACACACTGAGAAAACTCTGTGTGTTAGTTTCCTATTACTGCTGTACTAAATTACCATACATTTAGTGGCTGAAAACAACACCAATTTATTACCTTATGGTTCTAGGGGTCAGGTGTCCAAAATGAGTTTCATTGGGCTACAATCAAGATGCAAGCAAGGCTCTACTCTTCGGAAGGCTCTAGAGGAGAATTCGTTGTTTGTCTTTTCTGGCCTCTAGAGGCCACCCACAGCCCTTGGCTCATGGCCCCTTCCTGCAGTATCAAAGCCAGCAGAGTAGCATCCGCAAATCTCTCTCTGATTCTTTGTCCATGGCCATATCTTCTTCTCTGACTCTAATTCTTACTCTCCTACCACCCTCTCACGAGAACCTTGTGATTATATTGGGTCCACTTAGATAATCCTGGATAAACTCCCCATTTCAAGATCCTTAACTTAGTTGCATCTGCAAAGTCCCCTTTGCCACCTAAGGGAACATCCCCAGGTTTCAAACATTAGGGCATGCACATCTGCAGGGAGATCGGTCTGCCCACCATACTCTGCTAGCCCTTTCACTTTGTCCTAGAAACAGCCCTATTTGCTCATTCAGCAAACATGTATCAGATGCCTCCTGTGTGCCAGGCACTGTTCTAGGTGCTGGGGATGCTGTGTGTTACAGCAATACTATATAGCAGTAACACACAGCCATAAAGCTCCTGCTCTCATGGATCTTACACTCTAGATGAGAGATAGATGATAAAACAACAGTTACGGAGTATGTCAGGGTGATGAGGACTCTAGAGAAAAATAAAGTTGGGTCTGGGAAGAGTGGGATTGGGGTGATTGCTCTTTCATAAAGGGTGGCTGTAACAGTCAAAGTCCAGTTAGGAGAACGGAAACCATCTTGGTCATTTAAAAAGAGGGACTTTAACCCAGGGGAACTATTACACAGGTGGTGGAAGGGTTGAGAAGCTAACCAGGATTATAAGGCAACCCAGAGGTTCTTGACACTAGATAGCAGCTGCTACCACCCATAGGCTAAAGATGTGACCAGAGCCTGGGAATGGTGCAACCTGGGGCCAACCAGGAGATGCATCTGCTGCTAAACACTGCCCAAGGCACAGAGAGAGGAGAAGAAAGGCTGGCCCCTTCCAGCTGTCCAAATTCCTCTCACGCTTCTCAAAGACTAAACCCATCAGTAAGCTCCTGACAGAGGACCCTGGGAAAGAGTCCAGGGTGGGGCGGGGGGGAGGGTTTTGGGGGGTGTTTCAGTCACAGAAGGGGAAGAGAGGGCGCCAGAGAGCAAGCAGGTAAATGACAGTACAGCAGCTCTGAACAGACACCTAAAGGAACTCAGAGAATGAGCCATAAAGTGATCTGGGGAGAGAGCATTCCAGGCAGAGGAAACAGCAAATGCAAGGTCTGTGCCTGGTGTATTCAGGAAACAGAGAAAACTCAATGTGGCTGGGGTGGAGAGGGGGAGGGGGAGGGGGAGAGGGAGATGAGACCAGAACTCTAGGTAGGGGTCAGAGACCAGAACACAGGTTGGGAACTTCGGCGTGTTCTCTGGGTGAGATGAGAGGCCCTGGTCACGTCTCTGCTCCAAGGCCTTCCAGGGCCTCTCAGCATCTCTTCACACAGAAGCCACGTGTAGAAATCATTTCAAGAATGACAGTGATCAGCTTCTTCCCTGCTCCTGAGCCCCACAGTGAGGTGAGGGTGGGAACTGACCACCGGATTTAGAAAGGAGGCAGTCACTAAGAGCCCTGAGAAGTTTAGTTACCTTCTCCCCGGAGTGGTGGGTGTGACAGCTCAGAGTGGATTCGAGAGAATGGGAGGAGAGGAACTGAAGACACGAAGGCGAGTGTGGAAAAACATGTTGAAGATTCCAGTGGTAAAGTGAAGTAGAAGGAAACATGAGATCTAGAAATTGTTTTATTTTTACCATGAAAAATAATACAGCACACTTGTGAGCTGTTAACATGATTCAACGGAGAGGAAGGCTTTCCTGATGCAAGAGAGAAGGGCAATTTCTCCATCAGTGAGTGTCCTTGAGTTGGAGGGGATGGGACTCGAACGCGGGTGGAGAAGTTAATCTCCGCTGGGAGCACTGAGAGTGCATTCTGAGCTCCAGGAGAGAAAGATATTTGCAGGTAGGTTGGTAGACAGGGAGTGTGGCTGAGTTCTCTTCTGATTGCTTCTGTTACACCAACGAAAGACGAGCACGGCCGTTAGCTGTGAGTAAGCTGGAGGGTTTGCTGAAGGAGGAGAAGCTATGAAATAGTCCTCGAGGAGAGTGGGAGAGTGGACAAGAAAGTGGAGTATCTTTGCTGAGGAATAGTAATTGATTGTAAAATAGCTGATGTTTTAAACATGTAATAAATACTGTTATGGAGATGAGAGGCTGAGGTGTTTTAAGACATCTAGTAGTATCCAGGCAAACAGTTATACCACACAGGACTAAAACAATGAAACCCTTGAAACAGCATTGCATATCATTTAATCTTTGATGATTTGGAGGCACTTTGGTTCTTTTTAATAGTTGAGTCATTTTTCTGAATATTAGTTAACGATGCCCTGTAGATATTATATGTAGCCAATAACAGGAAGTTGTGAACTTACAATAATAGGATGGATAAACCAGCTTTTAACTGCAAAACATGCAGATGTGAATCAATGTTTATGTTATATAAAAATATATATCAATTTTCCTTGTTTGGTAGGCTTCCATGTCAAAATTCTTTCTGTATTCAATATGTGAGGGCGTGTTGTTGAGTAAGAGTGAATGACCAGAGGGTAATGAATCCAGCTACACTTGAACAAACTAAGGAGTGAGCAGAGAGGGAGTGAGGCGGTAAAAGACTGGATGCTCATCTTATCACTAAGAAAGGTTACACCGCCCTTAGGTGTGTGCGGGAGGGGTTGTGCGGAGATAAGAGGAGCCCAGAAAGGGAGCAGACAGGAAGTGGGCTGAGACCTAATCTGTGCTTGGCAAACTCTCTACTCTTCATTTCCTTTCTCTGCCGCCCCTTGTCTGCTATTTTGAAAGCTCTGGAAGGTCATGGAGGATATAGAAGGAGTCTCTGACCCAGAGAATGTGCAGAAGCTGGAACCTTAATTTTGGTGGATTTTGCCTTTCATTTCCTTCAGAAACATTGGTGAAAGTTCTGCCACTATTGAGGGATAAACAGTAGCCCTTGAAAGAACAGTTTTTTTTTCCTCTGGAACAGTTTCTACTAGTTTAGGACACCTGAAGGTTAGGGAAGTTATCTTTGTAATTTGAGGCCAATACCCATTTCTTGAGCCTGTAAGAAACACTGAATAAAGTGAATAGATTTGGCTAGCACTTAGGTCAATTATTTCAAATGTATCAAATGGCTACCTGGAAGTCATAAAACAGGTGGCCCTGAAATTGCACTGTCTGGTGAATACAGATTGGCAGCCATCCTTTCAAGGGCAAAACTATGTTAAAAGTTGAGCCAGAGCAAAGGAGCAACGGATTGTGCGCTGTACTATGAGAGATGGTTCCTTAAATAGATCAGCAGCTTGATGGTGATGCTCCAAAAATGTTATAGTAAAAATACCAGTCTGTGGCCCTGGCTAGCTAGCTCAGTTGGTTAGAGTGTCATCCAGATATGCCAAGGTTGCATGCAGTTCCATCTCCCTTTAAGGCACGTACAAGAATCAAACAACGAATGCATCAATAAGTGGAACAATAAATCAATTCTCTCATTCTTTCTCCCCCTCTAAAATCAACCAATTAAAAAAAAAAGTCTGTGAATTTAAGGCCTTCTTTAATTCCTTCCTTCCTTTCCTCCCTCCTTTTATTCCTTTCTTCTTTGGTGCCATCCTTCTTCCCTTCCTTTTCACCCTCCTTCCTTCTTAAAGTTATTTTGGTGGGGGTGTGGATGTATTTAGTTTGGGTCTTTGGTTTGAGTTAGCATACTTATTAAATAATAAGAAATGTGTTTTGAGTTAGTGTAAAAGCAAACCAGCAACAATGGATTTCCTTTGAAATTACTGTAACATGGTCAATATTTTTGTTGTTTTTATACTTGAGACAAGAGAACTTTAAAATCAACTTGTCAACATGTAGCTGAGCTTTGTGAAACTGACCTCTATAAAATGAAACACTCATGTTGTTTTTATTCTGTTTGATGTAAAAAGAAAATATCTGTTATTTATTGGAACTTTTCTACGTCTAAGAGCTACAGAATTTTAAAGCTGTGATGCCCTAACATCTGGGCTACCCTCATTTTACAGATGAAGAATCAGAAAGATTAAATAACTTCTCACAGATACTCAATTATTAGTGACAGAAAAAACTCAAACACTAGTTTCCTGACTTTGTCTAGTGCTTTTTATCACCGTATCACAAGTTTCTAATATAAAAACTTTCATCCATGTAGCATTTAAGCTTGTATGTTAGTAACCTAAAAGAGTCTTCATGTACTTTTTTGGGTTTATAATTCTTTGGGATTGAGTTAAATAATGGTTTCCCCATATTGATGTAAATAGGGATGGAATCTATTTCAAAAATTGATTTATAATTCATATACCATGGAATCAATTTTCACTCACCCATTTTGAAATCTAAAGTTTAAAGTTAATTTCTACTTACAGTATCTACTTTATTTAGGTAGTGGGTATATAAAACCCCCAAAGAAAAGTTTCTAAAATTAAAAGAAAAAAAATAGGAATGAAAAGATTTCATATTCATGCTTAACAGCATTTTGGAATAGGCATGAAAGCATATAAAGAAGCTTAATGATTAAAATAAAATGGCCCCCAACCATGCTGATTAAGATTTTTTATGAAACAAAGATGGAGAAAGGAGGGATTATAACTATTAAAAACAGACACATTCTGTGTGAACGGAATTGAGAGGTTAGATTAGTAGAGCCAAAAACATAACTGTGGAGCAAAAACTTATGTTCTAAGCCTAAGCGTTTTTCCAGGGTAGGGTGAAAGAAAAGTTCAGGGACAGAGTATTGCGTCCATCCCCCACGTTCCTCGCCACACACACATTAAGTAAATACCTACTATGTACCAAGCCTGTGGAAACGCTGAGAATACCAAGATGAATCAGTCAAATCCTCTAGAAGCCCAGCCCGGTGGTGGTGGCGGCGGCGGCGAGATTTTGCACACGGGGTGATGGGTGGGGAGGGAAGAGAGGGAGGGAAGAGAGGGGGAGGGCATAGTGGGTGGGGGTTGAAGGATGCTATTGAGAGATGGTTGAAACATTGAATATATATATGGTAGAAATTTAAGGTGCAGATATGCATAGACTTCTTTGGCAGAAATCTGCCCCAGAAACTCTTAAAAACAATTAGCCTCATTTGCCAGATTTGGCCAGCTATCATGACGGTGGTCTTCTACAGATGTTTTCTCTAAGTCTGAAAATCCTCCTCCCGCTTCTAGCCCTCGCTTTCCCCACCATTAGGGCACGGGTAAGGGAGGGGGTAGGTTGAGAACTGCCACCACGTTTGCTGCCTCTGCTCTCTGCAGGAGACAGGAATCCAGGGCTTTGTCGTCGTCATAGCAACTAGGAGTTTCCGCGGTCCTCCACCTTCTTCCAACTCCTACTTCCCCCGTCGGCGGGGCAGAGCTGCCACTTCTCTCGCGAGATTTGCGAGCAAGGCTCGAGCAGCCCAGTGGTGATCTCACCCGAGACCTGGGGAGGGGGCTGTGAAGGAGGGGAGGAGTGGGGCGGGGCGGGGCGGGGAGGGGAGGGGCGGGAAGGGCGAGTGCAGCGCCGCCCCCGCCGGCAACTTTGTGAACGAGTTCAGTGCGTGCGTGAGCGAGTGAGCGAAAGTCAGTGCGGCGCTGAGTACCTGGGAGAAAGGTCCCCGGGGAGGGCCAGGTCTGGGCTTCGGAGGCCGCCCCCGCCCCCCACCCCGGCCACTCTCTCCTCTCCTGCCTTCGTGGCTCCCTCTCCGTTTCCTCCCCCCACCGATCTTCCCTGGCCTTCCCGCCCCCGTCAGCAGTTACCTGTCCCCCTCCCCCACTAGGCACGCACCTCCCCTTTCCTAGGCGCCTACTTTGGAGCTCTGGACCCCTGACCCCCAAACTCCCCGCACTCGCTTCCCGCGCCGGCCGCCCCTTCGGCTCTTTCTCCCGAGGGTGGGGGTGGGATGGGGGGCGTTGAGTATACAAGGCGGCGCGAGCGGGGACCCGAAAGCCCAGACAATAGTTGATGCCCGGGGATGGGGCACCTCCGCCCCCTACTCCGCCAGGAACATGCCCCCCGCCGGCTGCTCTCCAATCTGCATTCGGGGTCCCCTTCAGAGCCTGGCTCGGGAGTTGGACTGATTCGCCCCCGCCTCCCCCGGGCCCCTCTGAGCTCGGCGCCCGCCCCAGCCCGGCCTCGCCGCCTGCGGTTCTCTGCAGAGGAGGCGGCGAGTGAGCGCGCGCCGACGGTGTACACGGTTTCTTTTTCTCCCCAGGGAGAGCGCGCGGCGGACCCGCCCGGGAAGCGCGGCGGAACGGGGAGGCCGGGCCCAGCGGTAAGTGGCTCCCGCGCCCCGGGTCCCGGCAGGGGAGCGGGGATGCAGGACTCTTGACAGTTCTCACCCCATATCTAGCCGGGATTCGGGTTCAGGACCCGGAGCAGGACACCGGGAGGCCGGTCAAAGTTTTATTTCCGATTTGGTGGCGTGCTGATAGCTCAGCCGGGCGGGGGCGAGTCCGGGCTGTGCGCGCGCGCACCTTGGAACCCGAATCTGCACAACTATCCGACTGGCGCCTGCGGGAGAGGCTGGGAGACCCGCGCCCCGGTTGGGGTGACTGTGTCCACTCCGGGGCTCTCGTCTCCTCTGGGCGACCCTTCCCTTTCATTCACCTGGGTGAGCGCTTTGCAGGCTGAGCTAGAGGGGGCAGGCCGAGAGGTTCAATCGTGAGATGCGGAGAAGAGGAGCTTGGTGCTGTGGGTGGTTAATTTCTCCCCTGGGGGTCTGGGGGGCGGGTAGTGAAATTTCGGGATGCTCTAACCTGCTGCAAGTACACCGCAAGAGGGCTGGGGAGGCGTGAGGGTACTGCAAAAAGAACTTTTCCTCCCTCGCCCCATCTGTTTCCAACTTCCCTCCTGGCCATGAAGAAATTTGCGTGGCTTTTTATCGTTCCACGGCGTTTCTAGGAGGACAAGTAACCGTGTTTGGGCAGGTTGAAATTTCATTGGGTTCACCATTTGGAAAACATATAGACAAGGGAAATGGCTCACTTTCAGGGAAGATGTTTAACTGAGTCGTTGGTACTCGTTTTGAAGGGAAGCCTTTGGGGGACTGATAGCTCGTAGACGACGTTTACCTGATACTTATTTCTCATGACGGGAGACATCAGTCACAGAAATTGTTACTATTTGACAAACGATTCTATTTCTAAACTATTACTACGTGCTGAACGATTCTATTTCTAAACTGGAAGCCAGGGATAAGATGCAAATTTCAGAGTAAAGGTGTGGACTTTCATCAGGTTCCAGGTCTATCTGGATGAACTGGGGTTGCAGTTTCCTCTATAAAGCAAACCTTTCATGTTGAAACTCTGACTCAGACTCTTAAAGCAATTGTTTTTAGACTAGTACTCTGTGGGAATTAAGTGTCAACTTTCTCTTGTTTTCTCACAATGGGCTCTTCGTCCTAGGCAAAGGTTCTCTGACTTAATCTTTTGGAAGAGTACAAGATTAAGTCCTATGGAATCAACTCTCTGTAGCTGTTTTGTTTTATTTTATTTTATTTTATTTTATTTTATTTTATTTTATATAAGCTTGATTGGATGACTTTCACTTTTCGAAAGCTGCAATTAAGCCACTTTTATGAAGATGGAACAAAAAGCTGATGGGAATAATATAGAACAGTGGTAACAGCAGTAGTTTCAAATAAAAGGTTTACATAACGCAGTTTATGGTCACTGATACTCTATTAGATGACATCAGTTATTAACAAAAATATCAATATTAAAGCATTTTTCCCATAGAATAAACTATTGATACTAAAGCATTAGCAATTAACAGTGCGTTTAAAGTGACTTGGGTGATGATTCACACATAAATGGTTAAGGAGCAAAATGAGAGATTTGGGGGGATGAAAGGTTTCATGTGGCTGATAATTTATTTTATCTCATTATGCTTAAGTAAAGGACTGTAGAAGTTCACTATCATTAGATTTCTCTTAGTTGACTTGAGAGAACAAGTTTGGCAAGTGGCTCAAGACAGTCAGTAGGTGTTGCTGTTAGCTTCTCTGCAGTTGCTGGAACTGCTCCTTGAATGTAAAATTGCAACTCTCGTGCAAGGAGCTTAGATCTGAAGCATCAGGCAGTGTTAGTGGTGACTTGACTGTAGAATTCCATGGCACAGTTGACTTGAACTCTTGATAATAATTCCAAAGCAACTCATTGAAATTGTACATTGAGATTCTTTTAACATCAAACTTTCACTGTTTTCTGGCATTTGTATTTGCTTTTGCTTTGAATTAGGTGTTTAATTTTGGTGTCCCACCCCCCCACATTTTAAAACAGCTTTTTAAAAGCTACCTCTTAGTAACTTCATCAAAGTTATAGATTGAAGATTACTTGGGATAGTAATTCAGTAGACTTGGGGGGATCTTGGTTGACTGTGAGTTGAGGTATGTATATTTTCGGGTTTGCAGTTTGAGTTGTTCTGTACATGACTGTTTTCTGTCTCTTTAAGCTATAAAGCAGGAGCATGAGAAGAGATGGGACAGTATAAGACTACAGGTGCCCTGGATCTTTCCCATTTAGGGGAAAGTATATGGTGATTAACGATAACTTGGGAATGCTTCCTATTGGTCCTCTCTGTCATGTTATAATTTCTGTTGGTCCACAGCGGTGCACATAAAAAGTTTGAATAGTCTGAAGATTTTCTGGTGACATTTCAGATTTGAGGCTTTGGTTCCCTGACGAAATTGGACTTTCTCCAATGAGGAGATGAGGAAGACAACTAGATTCATCCCCATTAATGGAGAGTTAGAGCTCTGATGTCGCATGCTTCTTTCTTTCTTTTGACTCAAATCACACAAGTTCATATCTCAAATTCAGACACCCCCAATAATCTCACTTTATTCCTAACCTTTCAAGATTCGTGGTGAGTCAAACAGTAGTTAGTGAGTTTGGAAAGCATGCTCTTTGTTAAAGTGTGTTGTTCCTGGCCTCAAGGAACTTCTTTGCAGTGGGGCCATTTGTAGTAACTTTCCTGGTTTGGTGTTTTGATACCCTGATGCCCCATAAAGGTTTTGGGTAATAGGCAGTTATTTTTGAATTTTAACTTACTTAAATTAATTTTTGAAATAATTAAAAAATTTTTGTAAAATAGTTCTGAAATAATGAAATACTAAAGTGTGTGTTCTCAAAGGTCTGGGCTTGAATTTTCCAGCTATGAGAATCTTAAAAAATAATTGAGCCTTTTTCTGAACTGTCTTTCTGAAAAGCTTTTTTTGCAGAGATGGGCACCATACTTGCCTCACAGCTTTGCTGCAAAAATCGTGTGACAATACTTTGTAAACCATAAAGTCTTACTTGCAATTGCATTTGCTTAGTTTCTCATGAACAGATTCATAGATTGTTGGGAGCTAGAAGGGATTTTGAGCGAAAATCATTTGGCCCATCTTCCCCATTTTACAGATGGGTAAACTGTCAACCAGAAAGTTGAAGTGATTTGTTGAAGGTTATAGAACTAGTCAGTGATCAGGCAATTCATGGCAGGCAGGTTTTCTGAGTGAACTGTACCCCTGTTTCCTGTTTTTCTCCCCCTACCTTAGAGCCTATTATGTTAAAATTTGTTTACTACTTTTTTCCCTTTGCACTTAAGTGTTCAGTGTCCATTATACATCTGAAATGAGGACAACAAATCTTAAGGAAACAATCTGCATAAAGATTGAAAAGCTATGAAAACAGCATTGATACAGTGTTTGGTAACTAAGCTTTAGTTAGAGTTACTCAAATTACAAAGTTATGGAAAAAGAAATTATGAGTTAGTTGAACTATTTACATGGTAGAGCCTGTAGGCTTTTTTTTAAAAAAAGGAATCTTTGTTGACTCAAAGTACAACGTACTTGTATGTTCTTTAGAGAAGCCAAACTTAATTTATTCCAGTTTTCCATTTTCTTCCCTTTTTAAACTTGTTTTTCATTTGTAAAAGAAGTGGTTGTTATCTCCCTCATTTCTGGAACAGTGGCAACTCGTAGATCTTCTGTCTCAGCTCTGTGTAAGGGTCCCCAGGGTGCAGGGGTTGGGGTGGGGAGGGTCGGTCAGGTGGAAGGATAACTGCACGGAAAACAGGAAAATGTAGGAACTTCCTGTTGAGAACGTGACTGATTTATATAGTGCTGCCCTACCTTCCCCTGGGGTAATCTGAGCCAGGAGACCAGAAACATTCCCGCCAGTTGGGTGACTGCCCTTGGGGGAGGGCTGTCCTTGTTCCGGGGACGGTTAGGCCTTACGGTATTCCTTCAGTGCTCACTCGGAACTTGGGGTCTGGTTCCCCATACAATGCTATTTAAAATGTGGATGTTTCACTATCACTTGAACTTGACAATCCAGTCTTCTGTCTACTGCACTTTTATCTTTTTTGGTATAAAGTAAATTGGCCTCATTGGAATTGGGATTTTTGTTTTTCTTTAAAAAAAAGAACACCCCAGAACAACCCCCCCCCCCCCAAACTAAAGACATAATAAAACAAAGCCCATGCACTCACACTTCTATGGCACTTTGTTTCTCAAAGGTTATACAGTTTATCCTTGAACAACACAGGTTTGAACTGTGTGGGTCCACTTACACGTGGATTTAAAAAAAATGCTTAGAATGTTTTATCTCTTCCTTATAATTTTCTTGATAATGTTTCATGTTTTTCTAGCTTACTTTATTGTAAGAATGCAGCATATAATGCATATAGAAAACATGTATTAATTGACTGTGTTATCAGTAAGATTTCCCGTCAACAGTGGGCTCTTAGTAGTTCAGTTTCGGGGGAGTCAAAAGCTATAATCAGAGTTTTGACTGCACTGGTGGGGGGTGGTTGGAGCCCTCCACCCCTACATTGTCCAAGGGTTACCTGTATATAAGTTAATTATTCTTAGATGAAGCTAATTTATTCTTTCGATAGGCTCTTGATGAGCCTTGGAGTGGTCAGAGAATCTGGGTAAGACTCTCTTTTGTTTGGCTCTCTTCAACATCGATGATTTGAGTGGGGATGGACTCAAACGAGCATGAGAGGGTTTGTGATCATAAGGGGTAAGACGGTCTATCCGGTGCATCTTTTGAGGGTAGAGAGGCCAGTCCACATCCATTTTCTCCTTTCATTCAAGCTTGGGGAGAGTAAGGTGAATTCAGCTGCAAATAGAACACGAATGCTTCCTTGAAGATACAGAAAGATGACACCATAATTACACAGGGGGACTGTCAGGGGCTTCCTCAGCTGGACCTTAGTAAATGGCAATGCTTGGTGGGTGTGCCACTGAGTCAGGGGAAGCTGTTTCTCTTTGCCTCCGGAGGTCTGTGATGAGCATGTCCAGCCTTTAGATTTCTAATTTGTTACTTGTCCTGTTGCACTAAGTTGTCCCTTTAATTAGGTTTCTGGCATGCCTAACTTTAAACTGTGGGAAATGGGCAATTGCATAATGTTAGATTTCCCTTTTTCTTCAATTCAGGAGAGGCAGGGGGAGAATGCATGCTTGTTGAAGAATGCCAGCTTGGAGAGGGAGAGTTATGTTTGTATAAACTCAGGGATCGCCCAGAGGCAACTTGAGCAGATAGGACAGCCACCCGTGGCCGCCACTGGATTCCATTCTTCTCTCCTCCCAGAGAGCAGGCCCAGGTTGAATGAATTTCACAGACCCAGTAGTGACTGTTGGTTATTCCTCTTTCCTCTGTCCACTCTTCCCACAAAGCCTTTTACCGAAGCTACAAGTGTAGTCACTGATTGTTTTTTTGTGTGGTTTAGCATCTCGTTTCCTTTTAGAATGAGTTCTGAATTTCTCCGAATAAAGCTATTGAGAAATAAAAAGCAGAAGGCTATGTGCTGAATGATTGTGTTCCTGTAATCAGGACTGGACTGTAATCAGTGTCTTTTACTTTGTTTGGCTCCTCTATTCTTTTTCCATAATTCATTTTTGTTCATATTCTCCATTATTTGCCTAGGTAGGAAATCTAGTTTGATACATTGTGAGATCCTTGCATTTCCTCTAATAGTCTTAATGCCCAGAACTGATCGACTATTAGTATTTTAAGTTTATTTTCCGTTCTTGATGCTTGCAGAGAAGCAAAGTAATTAAACAATGGTATTTATCGCATTCCTTTAACGAGAGAGAGTACTTATAAGGAGATGCCTCTGAGATATGTAATTACAAATTTATAAAATGTTCTAAAATTTTCACCCCATTTAGCTGACTTTTATTGCTTTTTTCACTGGTGTGTACTTAGGGGAAAAAATGGAAAGCAATATTTTTCCATGTGTTTTTGCAGGAAGTGTAAGATGGTGACTTGTCAAGAACCATGCTACTTGTCTTTTGAAGGCTTCAGAAACACATGTTCTTGGTCTTGAAGTGGGGGTTAGAGTGTAAGTTGATTTGACACCTCCCTTTTCCCTAACCATCCATCCTTCTGGCTGTTCCAGTGAAGACCTCAGAAGTTTCTGCCAATATACTTTGCCGTCTAACCTCTGAGTAGCTGGCATTTCATGTGTAAAGAGAGTTTACTCTGTGTGTATGTGTGTTTGGGGTGACATTTGACCCCTGGCTCAAGGTGCACCCTTGGAAAACCTGTTAGGAAGACTTTTCCCGACTGAGTCTGAATGTAGCCCCCTAACCCTGTCTCTTTTCCAATTTGAGAAATGCTTGTGATTCTTCATAGAGTCTCAGTGTTACTTTATTTTTAAAGTTAGGATCTTAGTGCTGATCCTTTGTAGTAGGAAATGAAGATAATAATTGCAGAGCTAAACTGTTTTGGTAGATACACGAGAGGTTTTCGAGAGCTGCACGATCCACAGAAAAGACTTATTTTAAGTCCAGGAACCTCAGCCCTAACAATTGCTTTTAGATGTGCAGAATTGTTCTACAGGCCATTTTCAAGATATGTTTTTAAAAATAATGGTTTTCAGTGGCTCGGGTAGGATGTGTTTGGGGGAGCAGTGAGTGCGGGTGGAGAGGGGGAGAGAATCACAGTGAACGCTGAGGCTTTTCTCTGAGGGAGCGTGCTCGGTGAATAGGTGGTTTGAAGAAGCTCAGTAGGTGGTTCTGTTATGCTTCCCTCCCACCTAGTTGAGAACACAGTGGCTTTTATACCATTTTTGGATGTGTGCTTGACAATAGGTAAATAAGAGCGGGCTTAAACCAGAAAGGAACTGCCTGGGGATTGTGGGAACTTCATGTTGGATGGGAGAAGAAGAGAGCCTCCTACCCTGTGTGCAATTCCATTGATTAAAAGAGACAAAAGACGACTTGGAAGAAATTTGGAAGTGATTGTCAACAGCTGAAAGGGCCAGGCTGCTTAACCCCTGCAGCGGAGGTAGAACATGTAAATCCAGTTGGAATTGCATGTTGGCTCTTATCTCCTATTTTTTTTTTCCGTATTGGGGTAAGAAAGCATATAACATAAAATTTACCATCTTAACCATTTGTAAGGGTACAGTTCAGTAGTGTTAAGTATATTCATATTGTGAAACAGATTTCCAGAATGTCTTTATCTTATGAACCTGAAACTACCCATTAAGCAGCTTTCCATTTCTCCTTTCCTCATCCCTGGCAGCCACCTCATTTAACTTTCTTTTTTCTTTCTTTTTTTTTTTAAAGATTTTCTTTTCTTTTTTTTTTTTTAAGATTTATTTATTTATTTTTAGAGAGGGAAGGGAGGGAGATAGATAGAGAGAGAGAGAGAAATATCAATGTGCGGTTGCTGGGGGTTCTGGCCTGCAACCCAGGAATGTACCCTGGCTGGGAATCGAACCTGGGACACTTTGGTTCCCAGCCCACGCTCATTCCACTGAGCTACGCCAGCCAGGGCTCATTTAACTTTCTGTTTCTATGAATTTGAGTATTTTGGATACCTCATGTAAGTGGGATCACGCAATATGTGTCTTTTTGTGGCTTATTTCACTTAGCAAATGTCTTCAAGGTTTGTACATGTTGGCATGTGACGGGATTTCCTTTCCTTTTAAGGCTGATTAATGCTCCATTGTATATATACACCACATTTGTTTATCTCTTCATCTGTGGATGGATGTTTGGGTTGCTTCCACGTCTTGGCTCTTGCAGATAGTGTTGCTGTGAAGATGTGTGTACAAATATTGACATCTCTTTGAGACCTGAATTTCAGTTCTTTTGGTTATATACCCAAAAGTGGGATTGCTGGATTGTATGGTAGTTCTAGTTTTGATTTCTTAAAATAACCTCCATACTGTTCTTTATAGTGATCACACCATTTTACATTCCCACCAGCAATGTGCAAGAGTTACTCCTCATCCTTGCCAGCACGTTCTTTTTTTTTTTTTTTTGATATTAGCCATCTTAATGGCTGAGGTGATATTTCATTGTGGTTTTGAATTGCATTTCCCTGAGGATAAGTAATATTGAGCATCTTTGATTGCCTGTTGGTCATTTATAATCATCTCTGGAGAAATGTCTATCCAAGTCTGCCGGTTTTTTAGTTGAGTTATTTGCTTTTTTGGCATTGAGTTTTCGTTCTTTATATATTCTAGATATTAACCCCTTAACGGATAAATGATTTGCAGACATTTTTCCCATTCTGTAGTTTGCCTTTTCACTCTTTTGATTATACCCTTTGATCTGGGAACGTTTTTAAGTTTGGTGTAGCCTTGTATGTCTATTTTTGGTTGTGTTGCCTGTGCTCTTGGTGTCACATCTAAGACATCATTGCCATGTACAATGTCACGAAGCTTTCCTCCTATATTTTCTTCTAGGAGATTTATAGTTTTGGTTCTTATTTTAGATGTTCAACACATTTTGCGTGAATTTGTGTATATGGTGTAAGGTAAGGGCTCACCTTCATTCTTTTGCATGGATATCCAGTTTTCCGAGTGCCATTTGTGAAAGAGACCGTCCTTCCCCCCTGAGTGGTTTTGGCATCCTTGTTGAAGGCCAGTTGAACATTTGAGTGATTGTCTGTTTCTGGGCTCGCTATTCTGTTCTACTGGTCTATTTCTCTTTATGCCAGTGTCATCGAGTTTTTTTTTTTATATTAGCTTTGTAATATATTTCAAAATCAGGAAGTATGAATGGCACTTTTAATTTATGCTGTTGTAGGGGTTGAGTAATAGAGAAGTAATAGGGAAGTCAACAATAGAAAAACAATTCAAATAATTCTTCATTTTTTTGAGGGAACTAGGCACACTTAAAAAAATGAGGTAATGTGATTTAAATGGCAGAGCGTATGCCAGGCTATCAATTGGCAACCAGTATAGTAAGAGCTGTGGGCCAGCAGTTCCTAGTTAACAAATGCTTTCACACATGTTTAGGCCAATGGCTTGGGAAAGCTTCAAAAAGGTGATGGACCTTGAATTGCTCTTGAAGATTGGATATGTACTTAAATGTATATGAATACCCAAAACCATCTGTGTCAATTGCATTACAGTGCTGTAGGGAAGTCTTTAATGAAAGTCTCTAGTAGTCATGTCAAGATTTTCAATGGGCTCAATTATTGTAAGAACTGTCACTTGTGATATTTTTTCCTTGACACTATATTGACTTTCCTATTCCAGTCTAGTAGTTCCTGATTTTTCCAATCTGTTCATTGAATAGCAGTGGGTCACATACAAAGACAGAGTACTTAGCCACAGCACTGTTTTAATTTGTACAATGTGCAAAAAACAGAAAATTAACCTGTTTGGGTTGCACAGGACGAATTGAAGGAGAGAGATTTACCACAGCAGCAAATTGAGTGGCTGCTTTAATAATTTAGGATACTTAAGACCTACTTTCTCACCTTCTTAATAAAGCAGTGGGGATAATTTTGATTGGGTGTATTACTTGCAGGAACATTTGTAGAATTTCTATAGAGGAGAATTGTAGTATGCTTACATATAGTAGGCTTGTAGTAGAGAGTTATTTAACAGTGACCAGATGAAATTATGTTCACATGGGTAGGTCTCTAGGCAGTAACTTAGCTCATTTATCCCATAAATATTTATTGACTTCTAACTTTTGGTCAAGATGGAGGCATAGGTAAAAAACAGCTTGCCTCTTTGCATAAACACAGCAAAAATTACAACTCAACTACGAAACAACTATCACACAGAATCATCAAAAAATGAAGCCGTATGGAAGTCCATACAGCTCAATTAACCAAGGAATTAAAGAAGTCACATTCATCCAGATGGTAGGAAGGGTAGAGATGTGGAGACGTGTAAGTAGTGGTCTCAAACCCATGTGTGGTGGATAAAAATTGGGAGGATACCTTGGGAGCAAGGGATCCCAGCCCCTCACCAGACTACCCAGTCCAGGGTTTCAGTGCCAGGAAGATGAGTCCCCATAACTCCTGGCTGTAAAAACCTGTGGGAGTTGGGGTGGCAGATGAAACTGTGGGATTCTCAGGAATCTCCTCTTAAAGGACCCATCACAGACTTAGGACTTAACTCAGACTCTTTCTCTCTGGGCTCTAGGACTGGGGCGAGGGGGTGGGGGGGCAGCAGCTTGAAGGGCACCAGTGGCATATGGGGAGAAACTGAAGTGTCTGGCATCAGGGCAAGTGCTGGGGTACAGCTTCCCCCTGGACAAAACTCCAGAGCCCAGGCAGTGGCCATTGTCCCTTTTCTGAGCCCTCCCCCACACACAGCCACAGAGCAGTGACACCATATCTGAGACTCCATCAACCTGGTTCACACGGGTTGCCCCGCCCTGGTGATTACCTAAGGCTCTGCCCTGTCCAACTTACAGGTGTGCTTTTCTGCAGTTGGCCACACTACTAAGGCAGGGAGTCAGAGCATCTCTACCTAATACATAGAAACAAATGCAGGGAGTCAAAAAAATATGGCCCAAATGAAAGAACAGAACAAGACTCCAGAAAAAGAACTAAACAAAATAGAGATAAGCAATCTCTTAGATGCAGAGTTCAAAACAATGCTTATTGGAATGCTCAGTGAACTCCTTGGGTACTTCAACAGCATAAAAAAAAAACAAACAAACCCAAGCAGAAATGAAAGGTGTATACACTAAGTGAAATAAAGAAAACTTTGCAGGGAATCAACAGTGGAGGGATGAATCCAAGAATCAAATCAATGATTTGCAACATAAGGAAGAAAAAAAACTTCAATCAGAACAGCAAGAAGAAAAAAGAATACAAAAAAAAGTGAGGAAAGGGTAAGAAGCCTCCGGGACAAACTCAGACATACCAGCATTTGGGTCACAGGGGTGTTGGCAGGAGAAGAGAAAGATCAAGAAATTGAAAACTTACTTGAAAAAATAATGAAAGAAAACTTCCCTAATTTGATGAAGGAAATAAGTATATAAATCCAGGAAGCGCAGACACATCATAATTAAAATACCAAAGGTTAAAGGTAGATAGAGAATCTTAAAAGCAGAAAGGAAAAGCAGGTAGTTACTTACGAAGGAGTTCCTATAAGACTGTCAGCTAATTTCTCAAAAGAAACTTTGCAGGCTAGAAGGGATTGGCAAAAAGTATTCAAAGTGAAGAAAAACAAGGACCTACAACCTAGATTATTACTCTACCCAGCAAAGCTTTCATTTAAATGGAAGAGAAGATAAGGTGCTTCCCAGACAAGGTAAAGCTAAAGGAGTTCCTGATCACCAAGCCCTTATTACCCAAAATGGTAAAGGGACTTCTTTAAGAAAAGGAAGATCAAAACTGTGAACTTTAAAATGGCAATAAATTCACAGCTATAAGCAATTGAATGAAAAAAACTAAGCAAACAAACAGAACAGAAAAAGAATCATAAATATGGAGATCATTTGGAGGGTTATCAGCTAGGAGGGGCAGGAGGAGAGTGGGGGAGACAGTGTAGGGATTAGGAAGTACAAATTGGTAGGTACAGATAAGGCAGGGGGATGTTAAGAGCAAGTATAGGAAATGGAGTAGCCAAAGAACTTACGTGCATGGCCCATGGTCATGAACTAAGTGGGTGGTTGCTGGAGGGAATGAGAGGTCCCAGGTGGAGGAGGGTAAAGAGGGAAAAATTGGGGCAGCTGTAATAGCATAATCAATAAAATATATTTTAAAAAAGGATAGATACACGGTTCCTGCTTTCAGGAGGCTGTTTCTGTTCTAGGGATTGTTGGGTTCTTTTCAGTGTTCTGTCCTCTCAGTTGTTAGCATTTTCTTTTAGTCAAAGACTGCTTATGTTACTTCTGATCTAAAAACAATGGTAATTGTTTATTATGAAAATAGGCCTGTATTAAATACTCTTTGTGTAGAGGAAGAAACACTGGATAATTCTGCTTTTTGGTTTCCAAGGAGATATGTCTTGGCTACATTTATTTTATCAAGTGCTTTTCTAAGTAACAACCAAAGGAAACTGGCTTTAATGAATAGTGGTTAAGGTTTTCCTGAGGAACCAAATAAGGTTTTTAAATCTTAGTTTCTCTCTCACATCTGCTCTAAGAGGATCTATAAACCTGGTTTTGGCTAATTCTGGGTTTTTCCATCGTCAGATCTTAAAAGAGCCATATACCCTTTTTTGGTCTTCTTTCATTTGCTCATTTGTTTGTTCATGTAACAAATTTTCAATGTGTACTTTTTATATGCCAGGTTATATTTTCATTTGCAAAAGGAAGAAGGTTGAGGGTTGAAGAAGTAAGTTTCCCCAAAGGCCAGCTGTTTAAAAATTCTGTGAATATTAGTGTGATTTATTGATATTTGGGGGTTTTTGCAGATAGTAGAAATGTTTTTGAAAGAACTAAAGATATACAAATTTAAAGTCTTTGTTTTGAAATCTTAAGACATTTTAGTGAGAAAATTCTACAGTGCTGGATAATTTTAGCATTAGTTTCACTCTGATCTGACAACAATCAACATTTTAACTCAACTCTGAGAGTCTTTCCTTGTATTTTTGGTAGAAGACAGTTCTGAGTCTAATCTTTCCGCTGTTATTTGTAACACCCTAGAAACTTAATTCCTGTTTTGGGTGAGTGGTTTAGTGTCTGTGCAGGAGATTTAGAAATGCTCATCACCTCTAGCTGCTCAGTTCCGAATCTTTCAGAGCTCATGTCCTTTAAGTGTGTGGTGGCCTTGA